>NC_046314.1:58337778-60837778 GCF_009819535.1 Lacerta agilis | reverse complement strand
ACATGCGCAGTCCACCCAAGATGGTGGGCGCGATTGGCCGGCACCCCTTCTGACCAGCACCGGGCCGCGCCGCGTTTTAAGGACATGCGCAGTCTACCCAAGATGGCGGGCACAATTGGCCGGCACCCCTTCCGTGCGGTGCGGCAACCTTTAAGGCTGCAGCACATGAACAGTAGCACAGATGCTGTGCTGCTGTTCGCGCGTTGCAGCCTTTTAAAAGTTGCCGCACCACACGGAAGGGGTGCTGGCCGATCGCGGGGGTGGGGCCTGCCCCCAGAGTTTCACCCCTCCCCAGGACGGTACCCAGGGCGGACCGCCCCCCTTGCTCTGCCCCTGGGCTGCCCAAGATGGCTCTCCCACACATGTGCACAATGCCCACCCGTCTCATCTTTCAGACACCTCCTTACAACTGTAAGTGCATGCATGGAGTCTTTACACCGACTCCCAATGTGTTCTTTGTCTTCTTTAGAAATGCTGTTTTTTTAAAAAAAAAAAACACCTCTTTTTGGAGCCACGCAAATTTTTCAAATTATAATAGTGACATAAGGCATAATAAAAGTTAATTTAGGAGCTAACCTGAACTGGGGGGTGCTGAGTGGATCTTTGCACCCCGGCAGTGCATATGCTAAAGACGGCCCTGTGGCCCATTCTGAAAAGTGCGCAGTGCCTAAATAACTTGTGCATGGCAAGAGATGTATGGATGTAACAGAAGGGAGGGAGTACAGAATGTCAAGTGAGCTCTTTCAAAGTATGTGCAGTCACACCCTGTCCACATGAAGGATACAGTCCAAGACTACACAGAGAAGAAAAAAACACTCCCAAGTGTGCAAAACATCTTTTTCCCCTGTCCTGACCAGTCCTGCAATTCTAGTTTTATGGTAAGGCACTAAATTAGAACCCCAGGGAACTCCCAAAGAGACACGTACTACCTTCACAAATATTTTAAAAGGCATTTTGCAGTGTGCACAGTAAGTTTTCTAAGCCGCAAACAAGTGGCCCAAACAAGACTTAATAAAACCTAATGTAATTGGGTCCTAAATAAACAGACATGATTAGCACTGCAGAAAAACAGAAGCCTGTAATTACTCTTATTTCATGATGACTGCGTCAAGAGTCTTTTCAAGTAGAACCAGGGATCCAACATACAGAACAATGCTTTGACAGACAGACACATCAGGTGTTTGATTTAGAGGACCAAATTACATTTACAGACAAGTGGCATAATTGTAGCCTGAGAGTACTTTTAACAGAAGTGCCAGTTTGGGTGGGTTATTGAAGGTTATGGCACTTCAGTAGCAAAGCCACTGGTTGTACCATATTGCAAAAACAATAGCCTGCTTTGGAGAAGGTGACAGTAAACAAGACGAATAGGCATTTGAACCCCCCCATGGCACAGGGGCAGGTGCTGGGGCATTTAAGAGCAGAGAAATCATTAAAGCATGTCTCTCCTGCAGTGCTGTTTCTCTAGTACTCCCAACTGCAGGCTCCCTGAACAGGTTTTTCCTGTTTCAAAAAGGGCCATCAGGCTACCACTACATGCATATTTGTACATAACATGAAGTTCAGCTCTTTGGTTTATGACAAGTAAATGGCACTTGTTTGTTTTTACCATGAGGCATTCACAAGAAAAAAGGACTGGAAACTTTTGCTTCAAACTCACCAGATCGGGATTTAATGATGTTGCTAAACTCATTGCGTCCTCCATCTAGTCCTTCATCCAAAACCTTGGCCATCCTTTTTCCACCCCAGCTTCAGAATTCCTGAGTAGAATTATTTAAAATCTTTGTCCACACTGCTCACACTCCAGCCTGCTTTTGAAGTAATACCTGAAACATAAACACACGCAAATAAATACATGTACCGGTAAATAGTTCTTCTAAGTAGGACTTTATACGCATCTCTGTAACTACTTCTATACCTTCCTTCCATGCCTCCTCATTTTTAAAACTGTGTAATTAAAAATCCTTATTTGCTGCTGCTCCTTTTAAGCCTTGGACAAGTTCCTTATCTTACAAATGCCCGAAGGTCAATTTACTCTGTAATCAGAGTCTCTAGGAGGATAGACTCCAGGAGAGGATAAAAAGGAAGACCTAAGGAGGCTGCTGACAAATTCTAGAACTCAAGCTTTTCAGTGCTACCCACTTAATTACATGGTACCATGCTGTGCTTTCAGAGTGCTTTTTAAACTTAGTATCCATGACAGTGTATGTGTATGGGCAAAGGTCAAGCAATATCTAGTAAGTCACAATCAGAATCCAATTAGCCTGTATTATAAGGTTACTTACAGATTTATTCCATACACAATCAAATGCAATCCAACCCTCTATGTTTACTCACAAGTCCTTCTGAATTTAGTGGGACTTTGCTTCAGGTAAATGTGTATAGGATTGCATCCTCACACTTTTTAAGAGCACAATTCTCATCACTGCCACTTTAAAGAAATCCTGGCCCACAGACTAGAACACAGCTTGGGAGTGGCTGGGTTGACTTCCTTATTTATGTGGAAGGAAGCAGTTTTCCAGCTGTTCCAAAGCCTGCCTGGATGAGACTGGTAAGCTACAGGGAGGAGGAAGAGTTATTTGCCTCTTGTATAGTTTAGCCATATAACATTTTAGGTGGAAAACAATGTAGTCTCTCAACCTGAACCCTGTTTATTTTCTAACTTTTATTTCCTACAAAAAGAGGATATGGACTTCAGCTTTCCAACAGTATCACTCCATGAGTCTATTGGGGGGAAAGGAAAGAGACCAAATTATGTCATGAGTCTTGAGATGAGGAAATCTGCTCAGACTTTCACTCTACATGTGACTGCTTGAATTGCCAGGCACAACTGTCAAAGTCAAGTTTCACACGTAGAATGAGTTTGGATTCCATCCAGCCCAAACTCTCAGCCCTTCCCAGCTGTCCACAGACACTATACGCACACTTAAGCAACCACAGCATACGTAATCAGTTCATATTCTAGTTGCCTTTCAAAGGTACTTTTGCTACAATGACTTGGCCTGCCCAGAAAATATTCTAGGCCCCTTGCCTCAGAATCTGCTCGTATGCCAAGTCCACACATCTTTCCAGATATTGCACAGATTACCGGTAATCTCAAGGGGAAAGGCCACACTTCAGCCCTTTCTGTAGAACCCTGAGCTTGCCTGAAGCAGGACAGCCAACACCTGCTCTCATCACATTCTGCTTTGGAGCAAAGCAAGCAAGCGTTTTTTAATTAGAAACAAATCCAAGCAAGTTTAAAAAAAACAACAACAACAGAAGTGAGGTCACTGTTTTCTTGCCTTAAAATAACCAGTGACCATTCCGCAAGCTACTACATATGTATCTGGAGGGAGTGTAAGGCAGATAAGGAAGAAGGTGGCAGCTGCCTTCCACCTAAGTGGAAGCAACAGGTGGTTTCCCCCACTCAATTTACCCACCAATGCCTCCAAGCATAGGTGAGCACAACCAGGGCCATCAAATCCACTAGCACTTCTTTGCAGGAAAAGAATTAACCCTAACCTAAGCCTCCCTTGATTCCCTTTCCACAAAATGCATGCAGGTAGTGATACTTGTCTCTCCGATAAGCTAATGAGAAGTTTGTGTTTCACAGAAGCTTTGAGTGCACCTAGAGAGCTCCAAAAGTGAGCGAGACAAGCGACCATTTTGCGGACCTTTTAAACCTGCACCTGCAGGTTAATACTCCTTTGGGAAGGAGGAGGCAAAGACGGTTGAAGACAGTGGCGCACACTTTCGGCGATTAAAACCTCCTTGCATTTCAAGCATCCTACCACTGACAATCTAGCTGGGCGCCCAGACCCACGTTCCAAATCGAATGGAAGGCTTTCCTACATTATCATCCCATTCCAAAGAAGTTATCCGATGAAGCGGCCTCTCCGCCTCCAGAGCTTATGCCACACGACGAATTTGCCAACTCTTTTCAAGTGCTACTCTTTTTTTCTGCAAATAGATCAGTGAGTCCACTAATGCCACGTGTGGCATCAGAAAAGCAGGAGGAGCATCAAGGAATTGGGTGCCCCCCTTCGTTTCCCGTAAGGGGTGAAGGGAGGGAAAGAGAAGCGGGTTGCTACGACCTACGAGTCAGACTCCAATCCCCACGCGGATTCAGCTTCTTTGCAGAGTTTTGTCCCCCGGCTGACTGCTCGTTTCCTGAGAAGAACTGCAACCCCTGACCAAAAACCGGGTTTTTAAACTCTTGTCTGTCCGTGGTATCCAATCCACCAGGCTCGCGGGGGGAGACGAAAGAGAGCGAGCGAGTGCTTCTGGGGCTGCTGCCCTTTTGTCCTCCCCTGCGCGGAATCGCATTACGCTCTTCGGCGTCGTCAATTATTCACCAGCTTACCTGCTAGAAAGAAGCAGGAGGAGGAGAGAAGCGCCGGCCAGATCCACTGCTGCCCCGGCCAAGTCAAATCACAGGCTCCATTCCGCGCAGGGCTGCTGCTGCTGCTTTCTCTTCCTCTCAGAGGGGAAAAAGTAAAATGAAACCCAGCGCCAACAGCCTGGAGAAGTTGCTAAACAAAAACTAAACAAAACCCCTCCGACGAAGAGAAAGTTTCGCCGTCCTAACTGCTCGCTCCGCGCCCAGAGGCTGCCTCTGGCTCCGCTCCTGGAGGCTGCCGGGGGAGGAGGAGGAGGAGGAGGAAGAGTCCCTCCCACCACCGCCCCCTCGGCAGCCAGAGGGGCTCAGCTCCGGAGTGGCGAGTGGCTGCTCCCGCCGCGCTCAAGGCGGACCCTCCCTCGCGCCCTGCTTCCCTCCCCGCCTCGGCTCCTCCTGGGGCCCCCGGGATTCCTCACTCGCTATGAGGTGAGGACACGGCTGCAAAGGGCGGGCGATACAGCCAGTCCGCCCGCCTGCCTGCCTTCCTCCCCTCCTTGCCCGGGGCTGGCCTCTCGCCTCAGCCACTTTTGCAGCCAGCGCCCCTCCTACAACTTAGGAGTTTGCAAAGACGCCGCCCGCCTGGATATTGACTCTCTCAGCGAACTTTTTTTCGCGGCGCCTGGAACTTTGTTCCCGCAACGCGCGCGCGCGCACAGCCACTCGCTCTGCCTCCCTTCCTCCTTCCTTCCCTCGTTGGAGCTTCAGCGCAGGCAGCGCCCACACTCTAGCGCTGGGAACGCGGCGTGGCAGCGTCACGTGGCCCGCTGGCCCTGCCAATCAACTCGGACCCCCTCTCCTTTGCCTGGGGCGCCAGGCCGAGCGTGGGACTCTTCGACAGGAGGCCGTGGGTTCGAGCCCCGCTTGGGGCAAGAGATGCCTGCATTGCAGGGGGTTTGAGCTAGATGACCCTCGTGGTGTCCCACCCTCCCAACGCTACAGTTCTATGATTCGAGGACCGCACTCGCCCAATGAAGTCGGTGTGTGTCACCTGCTACCCCTTCGGAGGACAAACTCAAGATTGCCCACAGCTGGAATCCTTTGCTGCCTTTCATTAAAGCACCCCCCCCCCAAGTTAAACTAAGAATTTGCGCAGCCTGATCATAGGCTAGCTTGCTCGGAATGCATATCTCACTGTGTTGGAGGGGGGATTCAGTCCATTGTTGGGCGTGTTTAAGATTGAGGCACTGAACTGGCATGTGCGATGGGAGGCTGCAGTCCTATGAACTCTTGCTTACCAAAGAATAAAGCCCCACTGAGTACAGTGGGCCTTTTTTTGAGGAAGCATGCATGGATTACAGCCACTGTGGAAGTTTATCTTGCAATTGCAAAACCTTTCCTTGAAACACCAGATGCTCTTGTGTTTGTTTTGTTTTGTTTTTTATATCCTGCCTTTCTCCCAGGTGGCTCACAGCATGAATTAAAACAAATACAGCTAAAACACACACAATCTATGTAGATTAAATAAATATTAATAACAGCATTGAAAACACTTAAAACCATTTAAAAAGGAGAAAGAATGAGTAGTTTATATATAATACCAGTTTAAAAGCTGCATTGAGCAAAATATACATTCTTTTCCACATTTCTATTTTATTTCATGCAGTGTGCATAATGTTCTTTAAACCGACACATACTACTCACAATTTATTATCATAACAGTCCTGTGGGGCAAATGGTCACACGGGGAGCTTCAAGGCTGAATGGATTTCTCCAGTCCTAGGCCAACCCACTACCATCCTGTAAGATTTGTTAAAGGTTGCTGGGAATTAGCACTTTGGGTGGGGTAAGATAAAGTGCTCAGAATTCTTTTAAGGAAAGGTTGTACTTTGAAGGTTTGGTGTGTACACAGCCCTAGCACAGCATTTCATCAAAATGCATAGTTCCTTGGGTGATGTAATAGCAGGAAATGCAAATAGACTTGGTACAAAATCAGCCTTCGGCCACTCTCATATCCTCCACTTTTTTCCGCTTCCGTCATATTTCATTCATATCTACTTCTCTAGCTCTCCTCATGCGAGCATGGAGGTACTACTTCCAAAACCCACTGCCATCGTGCACTCAAAGCCATGGTTTCCCCGTGTTTCTCTTCTCCCTGATCCAAGCCACACCCTTCTAACCAGAGAAGCACTTTGCCAGCATCTTAATTTGCACAGGAAGCCAAGGGGCACCTGGGGGCGGGGCATCACGGTGTGTGCGTCATGACATCATGACGCACGCGATGCCCCGCCCCCCTGGGGTGCCGGACGGCGACTTCGGGAGTCTCTGCGGGCTGCAAAGACTCCCAAATCTGCCGCCCAGGCTCCCTTGGCGGAGCGCAAGTCGGGGCAGGGGCAGGGACAGGGACGGGCCAGCGAGGAGGGGTGTCCCTCCTCACTGGCCCGCCCCTCTCCATGCCCTGGCTCCGCAAGCCAGCCAGCAGCGCAGCTCGGCAAAGAGGCAAGGGGCGGGCCAGCGAGGAGGGGGTGGCACCCCACCTCGCTGGCCCACCCCTTGCCTCCATGCCGAGCTCCGCCGCTGGAAGAGGGGGGGACTATTTTCGGCACTGCCGGGGCGGACACCCCTCCTCGCTGGCCGCCCCTGCGGCTCCACCCGGCAGTGCCGAAAATAGCCTAAAAAGAATTTTTTTTAAAAAAAATAAATAAATAAAGGCCCAGGGGGCAGCGCCGCCCCCCCCCCTCGATGTGTCACCCCCAGCAGGGGCACTGCCTAGGGGCCCCCGCCCCCTCCGCCCCCCTTGCTATGGCCCCTGGCCACCCCATTGGACAAATGAGAGCTAACAGAATGTTCAATAATTGTCCTATCAAAACTTGATACAGTATTTTGAATCCTCCCTGTCAGGTGAAACCCACTAACCAAGGCATATAACCATACTAGATACGTTGTAGCAACTGAAAGTTACTGTCTGCCCATGGTAAATTTACTAATACAAAGTAGCAGACTTTGTCTCTTAATGTTACTGTTGTTTACTACAACTTTTCAAAACACATTTTACAAAGTTTGCTGTAGCAATTACATTGGCAGGAAATCTAAGTTGCCTGCTTCTGTGCTATTGTTTGTTTTATCATTATATAAACCCCACCCTTCATTTAACAATCCTGGGGTGGGGTTACACATAAATTCAGCCACAACATGTTGAATACAATATAGAATAACTGTTCTAAATGGGGTTGCACTTAAAGGAACAGGTACACAGTTTAGGAGTGCTCTTGAAACTGTGGAGGCCAAGCTGGATTCTGTGCTGAATGATGCCTCTCACCAGCTTTGGCTGGTGCATCAGCTGCACCCTCCCCAAATCTGTTCCAGAGTGCTGGGGGAGCTGTTAGAAAATGTTCAGGGGGAGGAAAGGGGGAGGACATTCCATGGTGCAAGGGAAAATTCTTGTGATCACGAACGAGAGACTTAGTGCTATGTGGATTCCACCCCATGAGCTTTTCAAGGCTCATATTAATTCTATTGAATCCAACTTTAATCCAGATTTCTTCAGAAAGTGATGTATGTGCATGTGCACTTTCTCATTCAATTTATTGGGGAGAAGAGATACTGATCTAAGAGAGAGTAGTATGCTGTGGGGTGACACCCACAGGACTCACCCTGCCTCACAAATATTCACCTGTTCTGGCATCTTGTCTGCAATACAGTACTGAATCTTGTTTTCATTCAACTTAAATCTGTAAGAATTACCATAGACCTCATTGACTCATCTACACATAAATGAAATGCAGTGCTCGGTGCTTAGCATTTTGAATTGTTTAAAGCACGTTGTAAGATCTGCCAGCATTTGAAAAGAAGAACCATAAGATCATTTACAGACAAGATATGTACATGTTGTTGTTGTTGTTGATGATGATGATGATGCCCATTTTCTATGTGGAAATGTAAGTTTTAGACATGAATCTATGTTCTGTACAAATGCAATTTGAACATGTAACTAAAACTGAATGGTAATCCAGCAGCATGATAGAGCAGTATCAAAATAGAAACATCAGTGTCTTGAACAGTGACTGATTTGTTTTCCCAAAGAGAAGGAAACTTGTTTTGCTAATTGCACAAATTAGGCATTTACCCTACTAAAACCTGCTCAGTACTGCACTTAGGAACATACCGGTAATAAACTTCCTTACATTGAGCCATTGCTGGTCCATCTGCTCAATAGCACCTGACGGCTCCAGCAGATCTCCAGGGATCCTTCCCAATCCTACCTGTTAATACCAAAGATTAAACAAAGGCGCACTTTCTCATAGAAAATAATGCAAAGGATTAATCCATTCAGACTTTTAAACCAACCCCTAAAACAGCAATTTAACATGAATTTTACTAACAAGACCATTGATCCATAAAATGAAAGCAATAATCAATTTACTGTACTATAAAATAAATAAAACAGTACTGTAGATGATAAAATTAAATTAAAAAAATTCTTACCTACACTGATGATAGTCATTGTTTGGATGGGGGGGGGCATTCATCCATTTCTGCAGTCACACAATCAATCAATCAATAGCCGAACTGGGATCCACAGAGTCACAAAAACAAATCATCTGAAAAAGCCTTAAAAAAAACACACAAAATAAATAGCAAAAACAAAAGCACCAAATATAAGCTTCAAATATCATCTCAAAACACTGCAATCGGAAACGGAAGGCTTGAATTACAATGTGGTGTGTGTGCAAATTAGCAGTGCAACAGGAAACACAGGGGGACTCAAAACAGAGCACATTCAGCTTCCGAAAAAGTTCGAAAACCGGAACACCTACTTCCGGTTTTGCAGCGTTTGGGTTCCAAGTTGTTCGTGAACTAAGCTGTTCGAAAACCGAGGTACCACTGTATTCTTCTTTATTACCAGGGAACCCTTGAGGGCATTGCATCAGCCACCAGCAACTATAAGAATAGCACAAAAATTTAAGAATCTATGGTACATATTAAACATATAGCAATAATGCCCTCAAATCACATTGTGTTCCAGTTTATACTAGAACCAGGTTATACTGTGCCTCAACCCTAAATTTTGCCCTCTCCCCAGTGGCAATTTTCACCAGTGGCAAATATAAGAACATAGGAAGATGCCTGATACTGGTCATAACATTGGCCTACCTTGTTCAGCATTATCTAGTCTGATGGGCAGCAGCTCTTCAGGATTTCAGAAAGGTTTATTCCAGCCCTACCTGGATATGTCATGGATTGAACTTGGGACCTTCTGTGGGCAAAGCAGTTTTTCCAAGAACTGGGCTCTGGGCTTTCTCCTACATGTGTAACAAAGACCCAACTGTTTGGTTATTTTGAAATGAAATGCTGAGATGTTGAGTGGCAAACAAGGAGGGGTGGGTGGCTACTTGAATCCCTCCTCAAAACTGCTCCCCTTCCTGCAGGAAGCCTACACTGGGCAAAGTAGCTGGGAAGTTTTGAGTGGGGGAAATGGCAGCTAGTCCCTCTCACCCACTAGCCAGATTCTCTACTCAAAATGTAGCTGTCCAAAGACTGCTTTTCATTACATTTCATATGTTAACTGTGGGAGCCTCTATGTTAGGAGCCTATTTGTAACGTGCATTTGCACCTTAGCAACAACCCCTTGGTTTATTTTTAAAGGATTCCTTAAGCTCTAATGACACCCCTGGAGTGATTTGTTATCTTTGTAAAAGATAACAAGCCCCTTAAGAACATTGCATAGAAATTCCCTTAATGAGCAGTTATAACCACCACCAGTTTGCCTTCCTGTCAAAAGCTTCTTACCAAAGTGGATAATTTCAACTGGCAACAATAACGCTTCTCTTTAGAAAGCAAGCTTTTGTTCAGTACCATAAATGCAAGTTTTGTTCCATTGCATTTTATTGTTCTGTTAGGTTCACACCTGTTTTGTGCTCAGTTTGGTATGAGTTATGTGTTACACTGCAAATATAACTATTCCGTTGAAAAAAGGCCATCTGTCTCTTGCTTAACTGTGAAAATAAATCGTGCTCATTCAGTGGTTCTTGTAACCCTTATATAAAACAAAGAAATTGCCTTGATCAGACTCCGACGTAACTGGAATTTAAGCTAACATATTGAATCACACCCTATTTGCAGATCATTAGTGTATCTGACTGCACCAGTTAATAATTATGTTGTTAGGATGGAAGGCTGAAAATTAAAAGAACCAGGTAAACCAGAGAAGATTACAATCCACATTACCAGACAACTTGTGTGCACATGCGTGCATACCTTCAGTTAAATTTCTTATGGAGATATGATGAAAAACATGCAGGCTGTATTTGCTCAATAAAAAACCCAAACATGTTAATGTTCTAGCCAATTAGCCGCATTGGTACTTAATAAGCATTGGTAGAATGTTAATGAAAAAATAGTATGATAGTAAGCATATTAGACTACTTGTAAATGGGTATTATATCGCTCAAAATCTACTTTTAAATACACACCCAACAACCATTTATGGCTGTAAGCCTGACCGGGGTGGGGTGTGGGTCCCATGGGGGCACACATAAGCTGCTTTCTCATTCCTAAGCCACTGACTCAGTTTTTGTTTTGTGCTTTGTTTGGATCAAGAGATGGAGAATTAACCTAACTCCTGTCACTTCCTTCTCCAGTGGGTTAGCTGAAAGGCACAGGAATGTGGCAGGGGGAAAGAATGTTAGCAGTTACCTACTTCAGATAAGGAGATTCACACATGTAAAGAGTTTTCTGTGCAGGTTGCACATATTACTTATTGTTCCAAACCTTTTACCATCAGTTAGCATACACAAAGCATCGACAAGCATGTACAATTTTTTTACTAGGGGGGGGGGGAGGAAAGGAAAGGAAATAACACAACAGCAGCATTTGGGACTTTTTAGTTAAGAGGCAAGGCAAGTAAGAGGTGACATGATAGAAGTTCCTAAAATGATGCATGGCATGGAGAAAATGGACAGAGAGAAGTTATTCTCCCTCTGTCATAACACTAGAACTCAGGGGCATCACATTAAGCTGAATGTTGGAAGATTCAGGGCAGACAAATGAAGTTTTTCTTCATGCAGCAAATATGGAACTCGCTCCCACAGGAGGCAGTGAGGCCTTTAAGAAAGGATTACACAAATTCATGGAGATAAAGGCTATCAGTGGCTACTATGCTCTGCCTCAGAAACAGGCTGCTTCTCTTGGGGTCGAAACACTATTCTTCAAAATACTGTACCAGTTGCTAGAAACTGCAGAAAAGGACAATGCTTTGTACTCAGTTCCTGCTAGCAGGTTCCCATAGGCATCTGGCTAACCATTGTGAGAACAGGCTGCTGGACTAGACGGGCCATTGGTCGGATCCAGCAGGCTCTTTGTATGTTCTTAAATGTTGCAGTCAGTTCTACTGTTCCTCTGATAACTGCATTCCAGGGTGAAACACAGCAACTTATTCTGATGGATGCAGCACTGAGGAGCTTAATTGACCTGCAGCTTTTTAAGGAAGATAACAAATCTCTCTAGGAGGGTCATTAGAAGTTAAAGGAATGCCAAGCTAGACTAACAACATCTGGAAAGCACAGGTTAGCCACCCCTTCTATACCCAGTTCCACATGGTTTGGCATTAATTAAAAATATTACCACCCATGTGGCAGCCCTTCAGGACAGGGTTAAAATATTTTAGATGAGATTCAGAGGCTTGTGATCATTTGTGCGAGTGCTTTGCCTGTTCAGCATCTCATATTGTTCAGCTCTTACGAAGAACCACAATTCTGTTAAAGAACTTTTAATTCTAGCAGAGGGTTTGGCAGGATCTGAGCCTCCCTCCCTTCAGGTATCTTTTGAAAGCTTATTTTGTTTACACAGGCTTTTACAACATGATTCTTCCCCCTCCCCCTTTAACCAAGCAGTATTTACTGATATTATTTGTTTAATTACATTTATATCCCACCTTCCTCCAAGGAGCTGGAGGTGGCCTACATAGTTCTCCTCAACATTTTATCCTCACAACAACCCTGTGAGGTTTTTTATGGCTCCTTTGCTGGTTTTATCCTTATATGTTGTACTCTGCTATACATTTTATGAAAGAGCAGGCTATGAATTTGTAAATAAATAAAAACAAATAAAATAAAAACTTCGATTTATAATAGATTTGTGAAGGATTATAATAGTGATTAGCAGCACCAAGCCAGTAGGTGTCACTCTTCTAAACACATTTGATACTTGTGCTGCCTTATTGAGAGAATGCGTTTCAGGATGGAATTAAGACTTTACTGCCACTCACCTCAGTATTTTGCCATTTGTTCATCACGATTAAATCGTCATGAAGTGTGTTAGCTGACCAGCTTCCCATTGTGATATGTGATAGCAACTGGATCGTCACCACACTGCTACTTGTGACCTACATTTTACAATTCACTTATTTTTTTCTGCTGTTGCCCTTATAATTTGTTGTGTGATTATTATGTCCCTACTGTGCCTTCCTTACACTACATTTGGCACTGATTTTTTTTTTTTTTTTGGTAACAGAATCGTTACATGTTATATATATTGTAATTAACGTTGTATAACAACCAGTTGGGCTTCTTCATTTTTGCTTGTGGATGTGAACTCTCCCCCCCCCCCTTCTACCGCGAGATTTATTCTCTGTTGTCAGCTTGAAAATACAGGTGAGGTTTCTGTACAATAAAGGTGGCATCCGTGAACAAGTGTTTCCTTCGATCTCAGGACGGTTTGGACCCCGTTTCCAGGACAGAGAAGTGCAAGTCCACAAATTATACCGTCACACTGGTAGATTCTACACAGATCTTTCCCCCATGCACTCTATAACGATTTTTTTTTTTTACGTGCAAATGCTGCTTATTTGCTTTCATTCTTGTTGCAGGGCAGCACGTGCCATTTAAGTTTTGCGAAACTAGTCGTACCGCTCCCCCACCCACCACCACCACAAAATTGTTTAGCAGATCTCCGGCTTAATCTCTTGTTCGCATGGACTTATGGAAGTATTTTGCACGGAGACCCAGTTAAAATTAAATGCAGTAAAGGCGGCGATTCCCTCCCATAATTCCTAATAACATGCATCCCAGGGAGCGCCCCTCCTTTGCACACCTTCTTTTCAGGTTAGCTCTGCTGCACAGGCGCGGAAGCGGCGCTCAGCCCGTCCCTCCCGGGCAACAACGTGCCAGCGGGAGCCGTAAAGAGGCTGAAGCTCGCCCGGGAGGTTCCCCCCTGTCTACGTGCTTCCTCCTTTTTAATTTACCGAGAGCTGGAGAGTAAAAAAACCAACTACCAGGAGTGGGGTTCGAACCCACGCGGACATGCGTCCATTGGATCTTAAGTCCAACGCCTTAACCACTCGGCCATCCTGGTGCGGTTACAAGCCCTGCACGCGGGCACCCCTATATAGAACAACATGCTCTGCAGCAGCGGGCGCTCGACCGGGCGCTGCTCCTTCCCCGGCCGCGGTCCCGGCGGCCCCACATTGAGAGCGAGCGAGGGGGGAGGAGAACACTCGGCAACTGTAAAACGGCTTTCTCTTGCCGGTCTCCCCTCTCGCCTGCTTTTCGAGCATTCTTGAATCCGAGCGCGGGAGGGCGCACGAAGCGAAGGAAGGAGCGGGCGGAACCCGGATTACCAGACGTTAAGAGTGGGGAAATGAAAGAAAGAGACGCGAGCGGGCGGTGATCTGCGTCACAAACCTCCTGGATCCGTATCAATAAGTGTATTTCCTCTCCCTCAATAACCGTTATGGGAAACGAATAATATTTTAAGACTGAATTCTCTTTTTAAGTGCAATGGGCGACGGTGGTTGTGCCGGTTCAGCATTTCAGATAGCTCCTACGCACGAGGAAGCCTATTGCAAAGCAGGGCTGTCAAACCAATAAAAACAAAGAAGAGTGTGGGCTCATTTGTTATATGCAAAACGTGTACAGCTTTCTGTCTCCAAAAGAAGCGGTTTGTGTATATCATGCGGAGTAGTATAAAAACAATTGCGATCCTCGGCTCGAAACAAGATCAAGAAGGGACAAGAAGAGAAGCAAGCAGCCTAAACTTTCTAGGAATAAGCAACGTGTGTTGGGGGGGGGCTGCTCTTGCCCCCATGTCCTGCTTGGGGGTTTTCCAGTTTGCAGGGCAGGTCCAATAATTTTTGGCACCTGAGACGAATCACTAAATAGCGGTCCCTCCCTCCTTGCCAAGGAAGAGTGAAGACCAGCATTGGGATCATCTGCTAATCCTGTGGATCCTCCTGCATCCCGAGGCAGTCACTTCACCATGCCCCCTGCTGGTTTGGTGTATCTCCTGCCTAGGGGAAGGGAGTGCCATAACTGGGGGGCAACTAGGGAAATGGCCCTCCTGCAAAAAGATAAAATTCTTAGAAAAACGAGTTAAGGTCCAAAGATCAGCTCTGCCAAGCCAAAGGAGCTTTTCTCAACATCAGGTCCCTGTCAGTAGCTGCATGCACAGCAAACAATGACATTTCCCACCAAACAAAGAATTATGGGAACTGTACTTGATTAAGGGTGCAGAGAACTGTTGCTATGTGAGGGGCAAACTACAGTTCCCAGTATTCTTGGTGTGTTTATGTGTGCACACTTTAAATGTTAACGTCACGCAAAAAGCTGCTTTTGAAACTGAAGGGACTTTGAAGAGCAGCTTATATGCAATTTGGCATGTGAAGGGTGCCTCTCAAAAATAAAAAGGTGAAACAAAAAAAGGGGGGATACCAGGCATGCTTAAGCCCATTGGTGCACTTTGAAAGGCTCTCTGTATCTCTACCTTTCTAGGTGTGTCTCTGAGCATGTGGGAAGGTAGCAATTTAGGAAAAAAATGTCCTATGGACAAGAGAGAATTAATGGGAATACAGGAAGCGTACTACCCATATTAAGCGATATGTGTGGATGAGCCTTAAGTATTTTATCGTGTAATAACTCCATGCATGTTTAATCAAAAGGAGGGCTGCAATCCTATTCACATTTTCCTGGAAGACTTCTGATGCACTGTGTTAAAAACTTTTATCAGTTTAATTCTGATTAACCTGAAATAATAACTACCAATAATCCTGTCTTCACAATAGCTAGCATGGTTTAGAATCTCATTCCACCAATAAGAGCTTACTGAAAGACTGGAGGAAACACATTGTTCCATTACCCCCAAACCATGTTGAATTAACCACAGATTGATTAAACTTAAATGTACTTTTGGTGTGTTTAAACTGTACCTAATTTGCATTATATATTTCAATAAGCATAAAGCTCAATGAGGCCATAAATTTATTTGAGGTGGCCTGCCATTCATTAATGAGTGTTTTAAAAAGAAAAGATTATTGTCTCTTTTTTTTCTTGATTTTGAAGGGTAAAAAAAAAGTTGTGGTACAATGCATTTCCTGGCAAAACTGTGGTTTTGTTAAGGAAACTAAGAACCGTTTAGAAGTGACCTTAAAGTACTGCAGTAATGAAAAGGCCTTCAGTTCATCAGCAAGCAAATGGAAAAAGCAAATCATCTAGTTTCTTAAAACAAATGGCCCTTAAACAGTTGCTGGCACTTTAACTTTATATTCATCTAGTTACAGGTGGGTAGCCGTGTTGGTCTGCCATAGTCGAAACAAAATAGGAAATTCTTTCCAGTAGCACCTTAGAGACCAACTGAGTTTGTTCTTGGTATGAGCTTTCGTGTGCATGCACACTTCTTTATATTCATCTGTTTGCTCCCAGCTTTATTAAAATTAAAGACTAGAATCCAGGTTTCCATAATGCATCATTATCCTCTAAATTGTAAACAGCTTCTCTGTGGCCAAGCAATCCTAAATAAAATATTGTTATTATTATTTATTAAATTTGTCAGTCACTCTTGTTTGTTCAAGGCAACCCAAAGCAATTTAGTTTTATTAGAGTTTTATTATGTGCCTTTCCAAGTGAATTCCAAAACTTTCCCTTTAAAAGTTTATTTCCAAAGTTTCCCTCTTCCCCCTAGCATAAGAAAAGACCACACATTTGGAAAGTTAAAAATTGTTTACTTAAAACTCTGCAAAGGTCAGATTAATGTACTTCATAAAGTTGCACAGGCAGTAAAATTTGGCTTAGTTACAAAGTGGTGAAAGTTCCTAAATTATTTGTATAGGAAAAGAGTGGCTTTAGAGAGCCATGTGGCTGAGCTGGAGCAACCAGCATAAACTTCTTCACATACTGAGTTTCTCAGGTACATTGGGGGAGAACAAAAGCTTGATCACCTCATTCTTCCCAAGGTGAGGGGAAGTGGACATAGCTAAGCCAGGCAGGGCAGCTCACTCTATGGTATTAACCCCTTCATTAGACCTGGTTATATGAGGCTGGTCATACCACAGGAAAGGTATGTGACAACACTGAGATGGGGAAGATGTCATGTGAACACTCCTACATTAATACAGCTGCAAATCTTAAACTAGCCTCTTTTATTTTGAAGGAAGAGCAGCACATGGAGCACCAACTGGGGCATGCTCCTGATCAGGATTCTGCACACAAAATTAACCCTTGGCTGTTTTGCCTTCAAAGGTGCTGTTTGTAGTAAAAGACACCTTCAGGAGCAATTAGCAAGCAGGGATGTTTTTTTACACGAAACCAGTGCAGGTTCTTCAGCTTTCAGCTACAGGGAAATTCAATTTCAAAATTCCTTAAACATTAGCAATATGACAACAACAAAAATACCTCCAGTCTCTTGTGTAAGCAAGAATCTACAGTACAAATAGTTGTAACTTCTTCCACATCCTGTGTGGACGCTACCATGTATCTTTGTTTTGAGTGCAAGCTCAATGACTAGGAAATGATAAAACCCAAGTCACTTAAAATATCCAGAGCTGGTGAGTGCTGCTTAGTGATAGAAGGACATACTACAAAAGGAAATTTACAAGAGTTCCACAGTTCAGTATTTCTTAGTGGAAGTTAAATCTCAAAGGTCAAACTCAATGTGAAGTTCATTGTATGGAAGCAATTAATGTGTATGTGTGTGTGTGTGTGTGTGTGTATGAACAGCCTGAACAGTACAGCAGAGAGTGGGAATGAAATTATAATCCTCCCACCCACACCCGCTGTGCTTCTGACAAATATAACCCCCCTTAGCTGCTATTTGCATCAGGAAGGAAGCTTCTGTTAGTACTGGTTGAGTCCTCCCTCCCACTGCAAAAAACCCAGCATGGGTAGGGAGTATTTTCATCAGGACCACAGTGGTGGAGGGAGAGTTAAGCTTTCCCTCCCCAGCCCCTGCAGTCCTGATGCTGCGCAGGCTTTACTATAGCTGCTATTTACAGTAGATTTTTTTTAAAAGTATGTTCATTATTAACTGTGTAAATGGGTAAATCTGCACTAAACGAAGAAAAATGAAGACTGCGGTGCTGCTGCCATGTGGACAGTGCAAAAAGCTTCCGTGTGCATAGGCAGCACCATTTCCACAGCAAACTCTGTTTTTTCAAGCCATGTCCACACCATACAATTAAAGCACCATTATAGCACATCATGGAGAATCTTAGGGACTGTCTCTCTCTCTGAGATTAGCACCCTGAACAAACTACACTTGTCGTCCTTTTAATGTATGGTGAGGAGGTGGCCTCAGACTGTGTCCTGGTCTTTCTTGTAGCCTCTGGCAAACCTAACTATCATTCTGCCTTAGGCAGCTGATTCTGGGTATCATAAAAGGGCAGCTAATTTTGCATAATTGAATTTATTACTGTAATTAGTATTTTCACTGTGAGGGAGGGAACAGATATTGTAGGATTTTCTGTGTCAGGTGTCAAGTAACAAGCAGCCTTGGTTGCTCTGCACTTGGACCTGGGGGGTGGATACACCATTTGCTGCTCCACCTGAGGTAGGAAATGCCTTCGCCTGGTTCTGGCTACTTCCATGTTTCCCTGCTCCCACAAGTGCCATCATGATTAATAAAAATACTGGACAGGCACCAATTCAAGATCTTTCTTTCTACACTAATGAAAATATAGTTAAGGCTTCTACATTATTTTAATATACAGAAATATCAGAACATATATATATATAAATAAGACTATGCCGTGTACAATTACAACAAATATTGTATCAAACTCTCAGATCATGTGCACATGCTTAGTTTCTAAACAACTTTACCGAGAATCACACCTGTAATTTTGTCCCTTTTTCTTTCATCCAGGAAAGAACAACTGACCACAACACTGATTACTTTAAAAGTCTATGCAGGTTGTTGTTGTTTAAATTGCACCGAAAGCTTTAATTTAGGAGCAATTCATTATACACCTGGTCAACATTCCTTTGCTTTGTATATGTTCCAGTGTATGTGTAATTTTGAAGCAATGTTGCAGACAAGGTTAATTTTACCTTCTGCTATATTGGAATGCATGACAACTCGCCAATATCCTTTGGCTTTTGGTACAAGCTGGAATATGTGCACCGGAGTCATTAATGAACATAAGAAAACAAGAGGACACCACTTTAGAACAAGTTCTCTCAAACTGAGCACAAACTTTAAGTGTCTTCGAATCTGAGAGTGTCCCCAAAACACTCATCTAGTAATTTCACGAGGACAATCAAATTTTGCAGCATCGCAAGCAGCAGCAGAGGATTGTTCGGCAAGGATGCTTCCTTCGGTATTCGAGAGCTCTCCTCACTTCACCTTTAGCTTCTCCAACATATTCTTCAACATTATGCACGTTCAGCTCAATAATATCGAAGGTGTCCGCCTGTTCTTCTACCAGCAGGGCTACCTGCAAGAAGAGTTCATGAACTTCCTTGATTCGGGACTCCAGCTTCATCAGCTCTTTGTGCCGGGTCTCTATCTCGTTCAAGGCCGAACGAGCTCCCTTCGCGTCAGACAGAAGGTTCTCAGAGAAAACGTCCCACCTGCCTTGTTCAATGATGTCCTCTATCTGGCTCCCAGACACTTCCTTGCCCATGATCTCTAGCTGCCGTTGGATCCTAATCTTGCAGTTGTCCCGCTGGTTCATCTCTGTCTCATTGTATTTAAACATGGCCTCCTGAAAAGAATGCATGAGATCAACATAGTGGTCCTTGGCCACGCGGGCTATGATTGTGTTTGAGCCATATTTTGTTTCTGCATCTTCACTGAAGTCTCTCAAAACCTGAAGCTTCCTGTGGATTTCTTCTCCACGAGCCTTGATGTCTTTTGCAATCGTGTTTGTGTCACGTTTTATGCTACTGAAGCGGCGCACAGATGTAAGGAAGCGACTGTTTTGTTTGCCCAGGCGTCTAATGTCCTCTTTCAGGTGGAGATTGCTCATTCGGATTGCCTGGATATCTTTGAAAAGACTTGCCAAGGCATAATCTGTTTCAAAGAGCAGAGTGTTGTGAGGTAAGAGCGGTTGATTTTCTTCATCATGAGTATGTTGGCTGTAAAGCCTCGATAACTCAAAAAATTCAAAGAGTCGGTCTCTCATTTTGGCCTCTAGGGACAGAAATAGAAAAATAAAAAATTAGTAGAAATAGGAAGCTTCTCTTAATTATCTAAATAGCTTTGCACACACAACAGTGTGTTTGATGTTCTAAATATATTTACTGGAGCGTCATGGACTTTACAAAATATTCTACCTTTCTGACACATTACTGAGTGCTTTAAACTCCATGCCCTGTATATAATTCAGTATACTTGTGTATATTCTATGGCAAGATCAGGAATGACATTTTGCCATGACGATATAGATTACTATTCAAACAGAAGCACAAACTAAAGTCTTGATTAGTGTCTAGACTTTGATTCGATTCCATCCATTGATTTAAATGAGACATTAAGTTTGCAGATCCAAAAGTAGCCTTTGCAGTTCAATGGGAATTTTTTTTGGGGGGGGGAATCTGAATGGTATCACAATTGCTTTAAAAGAATTTTACAGGAGATAGCTTTTGCTGTTTTTAGACAAAGAAATTTAGCCTTTAACAGCTCCTCTTCTTTTTCCTATCCAAAAGTAAATGGCATCACCATAAACTTTTTTCAAGGCCGGTGTTTAAAGGTGCATACTGCAGATTCATTCATTTATTTATCTATCACATTTATTAGTCTATTCTAATACAATTATTCTCTAGGTTAATACCTTTTGGCTGCCCTCTGAGGCCTGATGAATTAATGAATGAATGAATAAGGTACATTTTATCCTTCCAAATATATCAAGGTGGCACATATGGTTCTCCACCCAACCAATGTTCTCATCAAAACAACCTTGTAAAGTAGCTTGCCCTGGATCACCAGTGAGCTTAATGCCTGGGCAGAGACTGGAAGACAGATTCTCATTATCTAAGCCTGGCTCTCATGGCAACCAAGCAACAGACAGAAGAAAAATGCTTCCATGTAGCCAGGGTGTGATATCACAGTGGTGATAGCTGCAAGCAGCGATATCTATTGCCCTTCTGACTGGAACTAACTTTACGTGGGTACTCATATAAATATAGGTGGTTGTTGTTGTTGTTGTTTTGTATACGCAAAATTACTTGACCAATATTTGACATGTCAGCTGACCAGAGATCCCCCCCCCCCACCTCAAATACACAGTTCTAGAACCTTAAACTCAGAGCAGTTAAGTTGTGGTAAAAAGATCTCTACTTCCCAGTAAATTAACCAGGAGGAGTATTCCACATTGGTTAACACAGGATACAGAAAAGCTATTGTACCATAAAATTAATTTTGCTCAGGAATGAAATACTGTTTATTGTCTTAACTTTTAAGCAAACCAAATTATAGCACTAGGGCATGAAACTGAAAGTGTATTTCATTGCGAGCATAGTTTGAAGACCTATATGATTTAACTAGCAACAAATATGCACGTTACATCAGACCTAGGACTGAGCAGTTGAAGTATCAACAGTATTTGGGAGCTACCCATAAATCTGTCAGCTGTCAGGTGGGTGACAGCAATGTTATAATTTGTGGCAAAACAATGAGAAGAGATTGGCTGAAATGCAAAATCATACCATGTACTTTGACTCCAGCACGATAATTTCACTCCACATTTTTTCTGTGCTTTCCCCATACTCCTCCCTCCTTCCTGCCTTTTTCCATGCAACATGTAGATTTCTAGAAACATGCTCAGACTGAATTATTTTCCTAGGCCACAGAAAGTCAAAGCCATTGCTAATTGTACAGAGATCGTCAACACGGTGCCTTTCAGATGGTTTAAATGACAACTCTTAGCACCTCTGACTATTGGCTGTGATGGGTGAGTTGTAGTTCAGAACGTCTGAAGGGCACCATGTTGGCTATCCCTGAAGAAACAGGCATCCAGGTTACAGGATGAATATCCAGCCTTTAACTCCTGTCCTCCCCACCCCCACCAGAACTTTATGCTCCCTTTACAGTTTCTTCACTACTCAATAAGTCTCCTCTATTCCACCCAACCTATTCCACAATCCACCACCTGCCATCCCGCTCCCTTTCCCCCAGGAAACAGTTCCCTACAACCCAACTAAAGTCATATACCGTAAATCCTTTATACTGTAGTTCTCTTCCGTGTCCTCCATGCCTTCAATGTAAAGATATTCAAGTGCAGCATGAGAAGCACCAGAATGTCTCAGCCCACCTTGGCTTTGTTTTCATTGATGTTTGAATATTTAGGATGCCTTACACTGATGACAACAGAACTAGTCAGACAGGACTCACAAGCAATTAACAGCTGCTGCCTTTAGACTAACTGTTCAAATGATGAGAGTCCTGTTTGACTTGTTGTTTAAGCGCCCTTTCAGGGACAACTCAGAATGCATATCAGCCAGCTCTTTTCTAGGTTTCTGTGTGCTGTACAGAAAATCACTTTGGCTCCAGGGAACTACAGAACTTTGCTGTGCTGGGGAAGCAAGGTTTAACTTTCTGTGCCCTGCTCCATTTTCCCCATCCCCAGCTTTTATTTGGTATCATAGCTGTACAGTTTCAAAAGTATATAGCAGCTAGTGGGGGAATTAAACTGAGGAAATGATGCAGAGGAAAGAGTTTTACTCCCTCCTCCTCCAGCAGCACCATGGTCCCAATCTGAACCTCTTCTTGCTAATAATGTTTTTTTTTTAAAAAAAAAGTGTTGGAGATCCTTTTCCTTAGATCTCTCAAGTCACCTCTAGTTTGGCCCCAACTTAGTGTGCTGGAGAATAGGAGGCAGAGTAAAATTATGTCCATGCCTCAAACAATATTTAATAATAATAATAATAATTTTATTATTTATACCCCACCCATCTGGCTGGGTTTTCCCAGTCACTCTGGGCGGCTCCCAACAGATTAAAGTAATCAAAGACTGAAGAGAAGATATCTTAGGTTATTCTCATGATAGCAGAAAAAAACCCACAGGTCTTACGCCTAATGAACAACTGAAAATAAAAGTGTCCTACTTCACTATTTTTTGGAAGCTAGAACCGAAGTAGCTCCCAGTAACCTTTAAACATGCACACATTACAATACTAGTGTAATGCAAGTCATAAGACACATCTTATATATTTCCTTGTTAATGACCACTTGACTCATAACAGCTAAGAAGCCAAGTATGCAGGTAAGATTACTAAGCACCAACACTGTATCATACATTCAAAGAGCTCTAATTCCATTATCTAACTTCTCACCACATTATCCCTACAAGCCACATGCTATCAAGTGACTGTAACCTCATGATTACAACAATCACATGTACACATAGCATTATGAAATAAAAGCTGTTGCCAATCAAAAATTCCCAGAGCGCCTCAGATTCTTGTTGCCTTGTTTATACTGCACATTTTCCATGATGTATATTTGTATGTATTCATGCAACCACATACAAGGCTCTCAAATGCAGATGTCATGAGCAAGGAAAACATGCAGGATTTCAGATGCCATTTCAGTTGATCAAAGGAAGAAAAGTCAAAGGGGTAATTCTAACCTAAGGTTTTCAGCCAAAGAGAATACACTCAAAGACATTTCCTATGAATGTTGAATCCATGTGGACTTTGGTGACAAATAATGTGTTACAAATTCATTGAACACCAAGGAAGACCCTTTGCGGGGTCAAAAAGTGTTGGGGGGGAATTTTGTTTGTTTGTTTGTCACATCAGATTTTCTGGATATATTATTGTACTGTAGTAATTTTATCCATATCTTTATTGTATGTTAAAACCTTTTGTGGGTTTAAAGTTGCATTTTATTCTTCAGTACATTTTAGTAGCACTTTATATATATATATTTGACCTCACCCAATTCTGGGTCTAAGTATTTCAAACCATAAACAGCCTAGAGGTCTGCCTAGAGGTAAACCCAACTAAGGCTTACTCCCCATCAGACTTATTCCCAGGAAGCTGGTATAGCATTGAAGCCTAAGAGATGCTTTCATATAAAATGAATAGCACTGCAGCTTCCATTTACAAGAGGTTCAAGCACATTATATTAATTGGTAAATGTCCCAGTTCATACGTGGCTCCTAAAAAAAACCCTTAAGGATACACAAGTGTCTACATAAATATCTACAATTACTATAAAACAGAGCTATGCCATGGGTCTATGGAAGACTGTATAGAAAGGGAGCTAACATCTTGCCATCTGAAATATTGTATCAGTAAGACACAGTCTTGGTTCATGGTAAGCTCACCTATAGTTTACCAGGACCTCATGAATGTACAGTCTCCCAGATAGGAGCTCACAGCTACTTTGTTCCTCCCTCCCTGATCTTTTTTACTCTCGCACCACGCTCAGCTAAGCCAAGTGTGTTGTCTGAACCCAGGTTCATTGTTAAGCTCTCTCCTCACTAACCAGAAGCTGTACCCAAGAACAACCATTTGTCTTATGATGATGGGTGAACCAGGCCAGTATATTTTTTAATTACCTCTGCCATAATCAAGGTGTAGAGAACTTGAAAAATCCCACACTGAAAAAATAGGGGTCCTTTTCAGTATTGGCCGGTGTAGTGAGGTACAGCTACCCTCACGGACACATATGTCCTTAAATCCTATATTTAAATCCTATATTTAAGGATCTGGTGACTTCTGTTTCAGTGTATCTGAAGAAGTGTGCATGCACACGAAAGCTCATACCAGGAACAAACTCAGTTGGTCTCTAAGGTGCTACTAGAAAGAATTTTCGATTTTGTTTTGACTATGGCAGACCAACACGGCTACCCACCTGTAACCACTCACGGACACAGACAGTGGTGCAGCTTAGTTGGGTGACACTGGGGTGGGGCAGGATGGCAGCAAGGTTGGGGCAGGGTGGGCACACTGGTGGCAGCTGTGGGGCATCCCACCCCAGTGCCATCCGGCGAAGCTGCAGTGACCCCAGATGTAGGGCGAGTCATCATGGTTTGCCCCACTACACTGTGTGTGCAAAGTACAGGGGCATCCTCTGGAACACCAGTAAGGTGGGACAGAGAAGAGATTCCGAGGAGACACGAAGGAAGTAATGCTTTGTTTCCAAATTCAAGTTTTTGTTTCATTTTTAAAATCAGAGCCGTTAACTGTAAATGCAGTAGCAATGGAAACAACGGATTTGCACAACTGCCTTCACGCTCCTTACTCTTCCAAAGGACACAGGAAATTAGTTACAGGTACTTAGAAATTTACAGGAACAGATTGCTCAAACTTAGTTCTCCTTTAACACTGAGCTGGATACAGTCCATATTAGTTGAAATGAATGCAACTTAACTCAGCCCTTGCTAACGTTTCATATTGATTTCAATGGAAACCAAGTTTAAGTATTTTAATCTGGATCAGACCTATTGTTTCCCTTCCACAACAAACTGTTTTCTGGATGACCAAAAATGGTTATATCATCCATATTTGAAGTTCTGGCTTGCGAATACATCTGGGTTCACTGCAGCTTCCCCGGATGGCACTGGGGTGGGATGCCCCACAGCTGCCACCAGTGTGCCCACCCTGCCCCAACCTTGCTGCCATCCTGCCCCACCCCAGTGTCACCCAACTATTTATTTAGCTTTGTAATTCCCAGATTGAGGAATAACGTTTCTTCAAAAACCAACCACACTCTAAAAATAGAGAGAAGTCTAAGGTGTAGATAAGTTATGAGTTTAAAATTAAAATGGATCTATCTTAAATCTGCAACTTAAGTACTCATCAAATTCCTATTCAAAATTGATCTTAATTAAGTGATAAGCATTCTATTTAGCCATTTAGGCCCTAGGAGAATAAAGTGGAAGGGAAAAGTAAGGAAGAGAATGCAGTTTTTAAAAATGGGGAAGAAATGAAAATTTCCTAAAATAGCTTTTCATATCTGAGTTATATTGATTCTCCATATATAAAAGGTTCAGGTAAAGTAATACCATCATGCTACAATACGCACTTCTAATTACTGGATTCCAACTAGATCCAATTCAGTGTAATTAGAACCCAGTATTAGAATAGATTATATTTATTAGCTTTTTTTTATTCCCCTGGTGTTATAAAGAAATGATGAACAAGTGTTTTCTAATCACTAATACCAGTGGTTGTCAACTTTGATGAGCCCATGTTTTTCTCACACCCCCCCGTGACACTCCCTTTTGACAGACAGAAAGTGAGGCAGTACACACACATACACCCACCCACACACACACACACACACAAACTTTGCTTTTTCATGGGCTCTGCCCCAAAGTTTGATTCAGAAAGTAGAAGTGAAACAGATCCTCTGGAATGCGAATCATTTTACACGGTTTTTTCAAAGTCACAGGTCCAGAAACATTGGCCCACAGGCACAGATCCTCATGTATCTTGGTGATTTTTACATAGAATAGTAAAACCACAAACAAAGCACAAAACACATTTGTGAACACAGAGGTGACCTATAATTTGATGTCAATTCTGAGGGGATCCCTTGTAAAAATTATAAGGATCTGTGCCTCAGATCAAGTCCATGACTGTTAAAGTCAATGAAAATGGATATATGTTCTTTGAGTTGATGGTTTTTGTCTGTTGTCTGTTGTGTGTGTGTGTGTGTGTGTGTGTGTGTGTAGGGGTGATGATCTGTGAAGAAATACAACATTTCAAGAGAATCTATTTTACTTCTTCCAGCCTTCTCTCTGTCCTCAAACCCCATCATTATCTCTCTCCACAGCACTTCAAGATCTTTCTCTCTCTCCTGACTCCTATGGCACCCCATTTTTTCACCCCTTCCCCTCTATTCCCCACTTCTCCCTGATCACTTCGCTCTCCCTCCTCCCCTCTTGGTTGCTTTGCTTTCTGTTCAGTTGCACAAGTGCCCTGAAAGGCACATAGAACTCAAAGTGGGAAAGAGTGTCGTTGTTCCAACTTCCTCCTTTTTAAGGGGGTTTGGTAAGCATCCTGGCAATCTCACGGGGAGTAGGGAGGGGGGAGCTCAGAAGCTTTGCAGGCACCGCGGGCATCATGTTGACTACTTCAGCTTCACACATGTATAGCCAGCTCTTCCTTGATGGTATAGTTTAAGATGGTATTATAATTTAAGATGCCCCTAAATAACTTTATGTTATGAAGCATGCAGATGTCATTAATAACAAGAAGAGGAGGAGGAGGATTGCAATAATAAACTAAAAAGTTATCGCAGTTTTTTTTCCCCCCAACCAAACGCTACTCGGGTTAACATCCACTTAAACAATCAGACCATCAGTTCAATACAAGGTGAACAAAACGTT
Source organism: Lacerta agilis (assembly GCF_009819535.1). Classification (NCBI taxonomy): domain Eukaryota; kingdom Metazoa; phylum Chordata; class Lepidosauria; order Squamata; family Lacertidae; genus Lacerta; species Lacerta agilis. Next base: position 60,810,911 of record NC_046314.1, on the reverse strand, counting down.
ATGGAAGTCTGGCAGAACATTTCCCTCGACGCCCCTTAACTGACAAACTCCTAAGTAAGTGTGGATAATATTGCTGCCTTCATTTCATGATCACTACAAACTGTCCACCTTGAACTCAGGGAAGGAAGTCTGGCAAAGCCGAACCCTCAGAAAGTTTCCTCAGCAATAAGCCCACTTTGCGCTCAGTGTGTGAGCAGGTTGTAGGGTGGCTGTAATCTTATGCACCCTTACTATGCGCATGGTGCAAAGCTTGACAGTCAAGGCAATGGGCACAAACCACTTCCAACCGAAGTCACTGGTAACTCACACCAAGTACAGTACAGGGGATCAGGACTGCAACCCAGGACCGCCTGGGTTACCCTATATAAGCCACGTTGAAGCAACAGTGAAGAAAAGAAGGCCAAGTTCCTCTAAATCAGACAAATGCTTCTTACAGCTCATCGCTAGTTGCCTGATCGGCAAAAAGCACTTCAGCATCGACGGCGAAAGTTTGTTCCTCCAAGACACCAAAACTTCCCCTCCAGGGAGCCCAAGAAGCAGAAGGCTTCTTCTCCCGGAGTCGGTCGCACCCCCATGATCGTCCACATCAAGAAGTTGAGGCTGGACGTAAAAAAGAAAGAGCGAGCCCCACTGACCGAAGAGAGGAGAAGGCGCGGCTTCTGGTGTCCGCTTTCCCCATTTAGATAGATAGATTTGCTGCCTAGCCCCATCACCATTTCCCCCCAAGGATATTTCCATGCCGTCCAGGGCTATAAGGACCCGAGTACTTACCCGCATGCACTTGGGAAGAGACGAGAGCCTCGCGCCGCGCTGCTGCTCCAAAGACGCCCCAGCCAAAAACACGCCGCCTTGTGCAAGAGCTTGTCAACTTGTCCATGGTGGGAGTTTCCCCCGCCGCTTGACTCGCCCCGCCCCCGGCTCCTCCCGCGCGCCGCCCATTGGTTCCCTTTCCCTCCCCCGCAAGTGATGGGCGACGCGGTGGCGGCGAGTGGATGCCGCGGGTGAGCGATTGGCTGCCGCCTTGTGAAAATGCACAACTCGAGGCTGCCTGAGAAAGTCGGAAACAATGCTGGGATCGCCGCGGTGTGTGCGGAAGCGGATTCTCCGGGCGTGTTTCCTCGACGTGGGATGAATCCCTAGTCATTTTCGCCCCAGGCCTCCTCCTGAATCATCGCGGGCAAAAGCGGGGTGCCCTTAAACCTCTGTGTCATTCAGCATCTGCCACGAGACGCCCACCGGCCTGACACTTAGGGCGATTTTGAAAAGAATAGTGATTTAAGTGGCATTTAAGGGTGAAAACACACGCACAACGCGCAAATAAGGGAAAGTGGCTCATCATAAATGACATCTGAGTGTAAATACGGGGAGGAATGTGATTTTCTTTTCCAATAAAACCTGGATAGGTTTAAAAAGTGCCCCCCAAATGAGGACAGACTATAGTTCATTGGTGGAGCACATAGGCTGCATGCATAAGATCTCATGTTCACCTACAATACCTCTCTAAGCATCAGTCGCTGGGCAGCACAGATAGGAGAGTGCCATTGCACATAATAGCTGCTCCGCTTGTGCGTTTCCACAGTGAGAAAAAGATGTTGGATTAGATGGGCTGGCTCTTTGGTCCATTCTAGAGGGTCTTGTCTTACATTCTTAAGAATGGGATCCGGTGATGGGAAAGACCACTGCCTGAAACCCTGGATAATGTCTGCCGGTGAGACTAGACCAGGGAGGGATAGCCATCTTGGTGTCCTCAAGATATTGTTGGACTCCAGTTCCCATCAGCCACATCCAGCAAGGCCTGTGGTCTGGGATGATGGGAGCTGCAGTTCAGCAACATCTGGAGGACACCAAATTGGCTTCCCTTGGGCAAGACAAAAGAGTAATAGTCTGGCTTGATATAAGGCAACTTTTTGTCTTCCATAGTTCACATTCAACTTGCCAACAATTCATAAGCACCAAATCCCATGAAAGTTTGGGACTGTGTGGCTGTAGTGTAGAGGATTCTGTTGTTTGTAAAGAAATCACTGGTTTTTATTTTCTCTGATGCTTTACTGGAAAAGTCACATTCCTGCTTATGAAGGAAGACTGGCTATATCCCTGTGATCAAGGGAACACTCCATCTTTCAGCTGTCCAAAGGCTCTTCAGACATGCCTACAACCCAGTATCTTTAACTCTCCCCCCCCCCAGCGCACCTTAGGTGAATTGTTGTTGTTATTTTCTTTTCCTGCCATCCCCACACTTGAGTCATAGCATATGTTGAGAAGCATAATGATAGCTCATGAAATTATTAAGATTTGGCTGAGATATACTCTCTTGTTTTCCTTTCATTACTTAAGTATTAGAGTTTTGCAGCTGAGCGATGGGCTGTGAACTTTTAAAATGCCATATATTTTTTCATTGCTTATCCTATGCATGCAGACTCAGACGTACAGTCCCACTTAAATCCTGACATACAATTAGTGTGCATAGAATTGCAGCTTTCTAGCCCAATGGGACTTATTTCCAAATAAGATCATAAGTTTGTCTGCACACATTATTATTATTATTATTATTTGTTGTTGTTGTTGTTGTTGTTGTTGTTGTTGTTGTTGTTGTTGTTGTTACTTTTGCCCTGCTTTCAGCCAAAAAGTATCCCAGAGTGGCTTATGTTACAATAATTTAAAACAAGGCAGACATACATTCTTTTTTTTTTTTAAGTGATACAGTACAAGGAAAAGGGGATGGGGAGGGAGGAGGGAAAAAGCAAACTCAGGCACCAGTTCTCAACAATAGTGTTGTTATAACAACCAGCTGCTGGGGTTGAAACAATTCAGGAACAGGAGGACTTAGCGGTAGGTGAGCTCCATTGAGCAAAGTGGGGCTCACCTCTGAGTAAACATGCATGAAACTGGGTTATACATGTGGTTAGGATCAGGGTTTTCATTTTAAACCCCCACACAACCCTTTCTTACCCCCACAAAAGAACATAACTCAGCAACTAAGAGTCTTTCCAGAAAGCCATTTTTGTTTCACTTTTAAGGGGCTGTAAGTAACCCACTCTTGTCTATTCTAGGAAGTGTGGGTGGACTTGTGGGTTTGGGGGTTGTTTGTTACAGTTGGTCTAGTGACTGATCTGTCATCATTTGCCTTCTGTGGGAATTCCTTTTTTCTGTTATTATGCAAACTTTTAAAAAAACCAAGGCACCCTGTTCTTTAAAGCTCTTTGCTAAATTAATAGGTTATGTTTTGCTGGGTTTTCCTTCTGCTGAACAGCAGGTTCTTGGTTCTTGCAATAAGGTTAAGGGATCCTTCTCCTCGAATGCCCTAAGAAAAACACTGGGAGCACCACCAGATCCAGGCTTGCACCAGAGATGCAGGGAAAGTCCATGCTCCTAATTCAGGAAAATTGGCTTTGTTTTTGAAGCAAACATACATGCCGGGCCATTGCTTAATGATGCTTAAAAATGATGCTTTAAAATTGGGAAGGGGCAGTGTGAATTCTGAGGAGTGGGGGTTGACTGTGTTTCTCTAGAATTTAACGAGTTAATGATGGAGTGCTAGGATGAGGCTGGGGACTTTGCCCTCTTAAAAGTTTTGGGTTGAAGTTTCTTAGGGTGCCCGACTTCCATCTCCTTGAGTTGTACACAAATCAGGAATAGCCAGGCTTATACAGAAAGAGAGGCCCACCCCATGCCTAGTAGAATCAATCAAGAAACTACATTTTGGATTTCAAGAGACAAAATTGGTCTGCTGTGCATCAAGGTGCACAAGGACCCTTCATTCTACAGCCACAAGCTCGAGAATAAAGTTAAGTCTCCATGATGGAGGAGAGCAGACCCTGAAGGAACCATAACCCCTGAGTCTGAATGACTTCAGAAAGCTGGACCACTCCTGTCTTAAAGGCACAAAACCTGCTTTCTAGTTGTGATCATGCATTTCTACATCCAACATATACCTCCAGGTGCCCTAATCAGCAAATTGTTTTAATCTTATGGGACTGGAAACAGTTTCAAAGCTAAAATAAGCAGGCCTTATAGGGCTCTCTGTTCCCCCTCAGCCAACAGTTATTTGGAGAGCGGGCAGCTGAGCCTCCAGCTCCACATACTTCTCAATAGGGAATCAACTGTATTTACTAGTGCTACGAATTTGTATAGGAGTGGAACCAAATTCAATTTGTTGTCTCTTCCGAAATTCTGGTCCCGAGACTATCCTAGCTATGTCAGTAGAACTAGTTCATCAGGAATGTCTTTGTCACAGGTCTCTACATCATTGATCACTGTGACAGGCTGTGCACATATTACTGCGTATACATGCGTATACATGTTGGTTGCTCTGATACTGACCGAGGGCTCATCTAAAGAGACTGGAGCACATTCCTAGATGATTGTATGTTGGGATTATGTTTAAAGATAGACATGTACATCCATGCATTGCTGAACAAAGGCCTTAGGCAATGTGGGATTTGCGTGTCCAAACATTGCTACAGTGCCTAATCAAGATTATTATATTTCATGACACTATAGGCAGGACAGATGTAGTGGTGGCTTAAAATCATTTCCAAAACCAAACTGAACCATTCTCTGGTAAGGGGCAGATGATGCTTCATGGGAACCTGCAGGAAGTCACATATGAAATGATCAATTAAGAAATTAGCTGCCCAGCTACTGCTGGAGAGAGCATGTAAGAATTCCCATGCTGTGTCATGCTAATGGTCCATCGAGGTCAGTCCTCTGTCTTCAACAGAGGTGACAATCATGTGATCATCATTATGTATGACTCCATCCTAACCTCTATTAAAAGTTATTTGTGAAGTGATTTCTCTGAAAGCTGCTGCTGCAAATTTAACTGCATAATCCTTAGCTCATATTTTGAGAGACTGTGAATAACTTTTCTCACCCTTCACACCCCTCCTGATTTTATATGCCCTTGACTCCACAGTTGTCTTTTTTGCCATATCCTTAGTCTTTTTTTTCCCTTTAAGGAAGATGAGCCGTTATGATCAATGTCTTGCCTTTCTGTACCTTTTCCAGACACTATGATGTTGACAGGAAAGCTGCAGGGTGGCAAAAAACAAACACAGAGATGAGACAGAACACTAATGGTACACACTCCTCAATTCCCCAAGTGGTGGGACATTTATTTTAGACGAGAGTACAAACACTGGAGATGGCCAAGGTGTATTTGTAATATTTGGTTTATTTATAAGTATAGCAAACAGTGAGTGATGGCTAGCAACATGGTTACAGAGTAACAGATCCATTATGACTCATCAAGCCCTAGAGAAAGGTTCTGCATTCCCTAAGGTGCTTTCAGACAACTCACAGCCTTATGAGTCTGTGCATCAATTTCAACTGCAAACAGCCAAAGATGCTCTTCACCAGAGACAAGCTAGACATGACATGGGAGATCTATGATCAGTTCTCTTGTCCTGACATCTTTTTCCTTGCTGAAAAGCAGCTGTGGAGGTCTGATAAGCTACAGGGCTATGGTGCTGGCGGAAAAGGGTTAACCCCTTCCACTGTCCCACTAATTTAAATTGCCTTCTAAATATTCTTTTAGCCACAGTTAAAGGGGCGAATATGTGCTCACATTGTACCTCTCTCTCTCTCTCCCTCTTCCTTCCAGCCAATAACAGCTTTGGGTGGATTTAAACTGGGGAAATGGCAGAAGAGTAATGGTCCCAATCCAAATGGGACCTTCTGCAGCTGCTTTTTAGGCAGAGAAATCAAGACTTTTAAAGCCATGTCCAGTCTGGACCTCACACACATTCTGCCAAGAACTTATCTCAGCCTGCAGGCAAACTGCCCACACCCCCAGCCATTGCAATGATATTTGTGTCAACTCTGATCATGACCTCCCTCTGGAGTGACAAGACCAAATCAAAGTGAGAGACCCACTTTGTGTGTGCAATAAGACATTATCAATTAAATATTTGAAGCTCCTGTGTGCTCAAGGGATCCATTCAGGAAGGTGGCTGCCTACTGCCTGCTGCCCAGGGAGGTGCCTGCATGATTCACTGCATTTTCTGGGAGCTGGTAACTCTGCTGCATCTCTGCATCAAGTATGGTTGAATTATTCAGTCCCTCCTGATGTAGAGACACAGCAGAGTGACCCAACCTCAGAGGCATCTGCCTGTTGAGTCTCTGTATGAGTCACTGCTCTGGAGTTACCTCATTCTGGTCAGGAGGCAGCCTGTGGAAATAGAGGAAGTTGCCTTATGCCAACTAGGTGAGAATATGGTTGCATCAACAGAAGCATATTTTTCCTGATCAGTTGAAACAAAGATTCTGCTTTTCGTTAGGCCTTACCTGCAGTACTGTGTTTAGTTTAAACAAAGCTGGCATTCATTCAGAGGAGGGTGGTAGAGATGGTGAGGTATTAATCTTGTGAGGAAAGTTTGAAGGAGTTGAGTATATTTATTTTAGAGCAGAAAAAAGTAAGAGGCAATATAATAGCAATCTTTGAAGTGTTGTCACATAGAAGATGGCACAAATTTGTTTCTGTTGCCCCAGAGGGTAGGACCTGGGCCAACTGATTAAAAGTACAATAAAAATGATTTAGATGAAACATTAGGAAGAATTTCCTGATTTTACGAGCTGCTTGATAGTGAAACAGAATTCCTCAGTGGCGAACTCTCCTTTCTTGGCATTTTCTAAACAGAGGCTAGAAGGCTACCAGTTGGGGATACGGTGTACTGGTGAATTTTTACATTGATAGGGGGTTAGACTAGAGGACCTCTGAGGTCACTTCCAATGCTATGAATCTATGGCTATCTGTCCATCTGGCTCAGTACTGACTACCCATCTGGTAGCAACTCTTGAGGAACTCAGACAGAGATCTTCCATTCCACCTGCTGCCTGATCCTTCTAACCAGAGACAGCAAGGAATGAACCTATTCACCTGCAAGCAATGCACACCCTTTACCACTAAGCTATGGCCACCCCCCCCCCCGGCATGTGAGTTTACGTAAGTATTTGAAGTAGTTTTCTTACCGTTTGCTGTTGCTAGGATGAGAAAATGAATACTGGCCACATACCCACCAAATCTCCCAAAGGAATGTGCCCGTGCTCTGTCCTAAATTTGAAATTTAGGTCCCATTAAAATATACAAATCCCACTAAAGTATACAACTCTCTCCTAACTGAATTTTTTTATTTTTTATTTACCTTTCAACTAATGCTCCCCCCTTGGTGAGTAATTTCCCCTTTTGAATTTAAATATGACTGAACTAGATTCTGGGCAATTTCCAACCCACACGTATGTCAAGCTTAGAACTGACGTACAGTCATGCAACCGGACACCCATTCAAGACTAATATAAATGTAAGTGCTTCACTAAATAACTAAATAAATAAATAAATGATGCTCACTAAGGTTTAAACATAAATATATTGAGTTCAAGGTCTGCTCCATTAATTAGGATAGAAGGAATGTGTGTGTGTGTGTGTGTGTGTGTGTGTGTGTGTTCAAAGAAGTGCTCACATAGATGTATGTCCACTTTAAGGATTAAGGATGTTTTCACATGCATCAGAGTGGTTGGGATAGATTTGTTGTTGTTTTTTAATCATTTGGTTCAACAAGATTTACCTCCTTGCATCAGATCCTGAGCATAATTACGCCTCTTGCTGGTTCCATAACAAGTTGCCGCAGGGTGCAGTCATTTTAAAGTTTACAGACATGGCCATCTGGGTTAGTGTCCACAAATGAGCACAGTCTCCAAAAATTCGTTTCATCCCTTTTAAACTGAGGAGGACTAATAAAACGTTGCAGGTGCAACAAGAACTGCTAAAATATAAAATATAAAAAACAAAGGAAGCCAGGCATGTCCATAAGAAAAATTCAAAATCAACATTTGGACAATACCTAATGGGACTGGTAGTTGAAAACATCTGGAGCAAGCCAGATTGATGAAACCTGGTTTATGGAACTGGACAAGATTGCCTTTTAGGTTTCCTCCCATCTCTCTGATTTTATGACAGCTAAAGCACCTTGTGCTAAAATCCGATTTATATCTATGGGGCAAGTTGGTCACTATTCATGTAACCCTAACCCTATTATTTCAGTGAGACTGGACTTTATTTGGAGCAGAGCCTCTTTCTTTGTCTTCTCCCAATTTGCATTTCCCACTTCCCTCAAAAGGCCCCTATCTGCACACAAGTCTTGTGGTTTGTCTTCACCATCATCGGATGGGAGAGCTTTACTTCTGTGTTGACAGCTTTATGTGACACTTCTGCTTGAGCAAAGATGAGAACTGTGGTCAGATCCTGTGCCGTTCTTTGCATTAATTCAGCGTGTGTCACACAAGTGCATCTCTGACATTTGCTGTCTCAATCAGATAGCATTAGCATGTACAAGCTTGCAGAATGCTTGCAATGCTGGATTTACCAAAGCTGTTAAATTACTCAACTTCTGGTTTTTGAAAGCTTCTTCCCCTCCACTTGCTAACATGTTGCGTTTCAAGTACCTGGGGGGGGGGACTATCAAGACTGAAAAGCTCCAAGAAGAAAAAACTTCAACACAAAGCAAGAACCTTGACTGGGAAGCAACAGACTTTTAGCACAGTTGTGCTCTGTACCTTGAAGACAACAGGACTCCCTGGCCACACGGTGATGCAGTTAATTTGTTTCAGAATTTGCACTTCATGAATTTATAGGGGACCTTATTTAGATGGTAATGTACATCACTTCACTCTCACTTCAAGTGGTCTTATGGGGATATCTCTTTAGACAGCATTGTGCATTACCTCACTTACTTACAAATGTGGTAAGGTAAGCCGGCAGTTGTGGTTAATGTTAATGTCCATTGAGACTGGTAGGGCAGGAGGAAGAGAGGCGCACACTAGGTGAACACACAGCCAATGATAGGCAGAGGCAACTAATTCAAGCTTTGCCCCTAACGGCAACAATTGGAGGGGGAAACTGACAGTCAGTGTCACCTCATGGACTGGATTCCAGTAAGAAGGCAGGCAAGAGGGGCTGCCGGAGGGTAGACTCTGAGTGGTGGGGCAGTGCCCTACTTGCCTTAATGGTGCAACCTCCACTGTAAGCCAGCCCTGGCTTATCCTGCTGACCCCAAGTCCTGCCCTCCTTTCATCAAACAGACAAAACTTTTGCAACTACTGGAAAGTCCTGCAGTACCTATCTTACAAGCTGAAGCATGCACTCTTCATCCGGCTTCTAGCAGAGAGGCAGAACAGGAAATGGAAAATACATTTTTCTTTGCCTGGACCTTGAATATTGATATTAGTGCTACATGAGTGGGAATAACCAGAAGCATTTATCAGATCAGTCTGCTTTGATGAAAGAGAGGAACAGATAAAATAGAGAAACAAGACAGTGGGTTTTTCTGAGCATCTTACCCACTGTCTATGCTGGCAAAAATACAACAGAGCATAAATTATCCAGAGGCATCACAAAATAATCTTTTTTCTATACATTCCAATAGACTAGACTCATTAGGCAGGTGTGGGGAACTTTTGGCCCTACAGATGTTGCTGAACTACAACTCCCATAATCTCTGACCATTGGCCATGCTTGCTGGTGCTAACAGGAGTTGCAGTTCAGTACCATCTGGAAGGCCAACATTTCCCCATACTTGCACTAGAGATATCATTTGCGTACGAGGACCCTCCTCCAGTCTGAGGGCTTCACACCCTCAAGGATAACCTGGGGGGGGGGGCACGTGGCCAGTTGCAGAGGGGCAATGGCAAAACTGGGTGGGTAACATCCCATTCATACTCCATTTTTACACTCCATCTCTCCAACCACAGAGAAAAATCCAAATGGCCAGAGACACACAGAGATATAGCAAAGTGTTGGGGAGCAAGAAAAAAAGCTACCGGTAAGCTGCGAAGGGGAATGGAAAAATAGTGAGAAGAAAGGAGGAGGAGCAGAGAGGAAAAATTTGAGCTTTCCCCTTTGCTTTCCCTCCAACTCTCTGTTTCCTGTGGGTCTGCGCCACTTTATCTCACTGTGTGAGAGCCACAGAACAGAAAACAGCACTGAGACAAAGATGGAAGCGAAAGCCTTGGACTAGCTGTGGAGCTGAGGGCATTCATAGTCCAGCTCCAGCAACATACTGGGTTGGCCACCTGGTAGGGTAAATAGTCTTGCCTGTAAGAAAAAGAAAGTTGTGTTTTAAAGTGTGTGGGTGAGAGATATATTTCAGGCTTCACTTTCAGTTGCTTTCCTTCATGCATTTTAAAGATGCAAGTAGATAACAGTAATGCTGAAACCATCCCTCACACACATTAAAATAACATCACTGGGTTATTTCCCTTTGTAAGAACAATGAACGTACTAAAAATGATATTATTCATACAGTATCTTTCAGCCATCAACTGATTTAAAATCTGTAGACTGTTTTTCTCTAGATGCTTTACGGAAAGTCGGTAGTTCGCAAGCACTCTACATTTCTTCACCTGTAAAATTGTAAGTAATAGTTACAGGACATCATTGCTGTGATGGGGAATGACATTAGCAAACACTTTTTCTTGACTTGAGGTCAAACACTTACTTTAAAATCCACAGATTAATTTGCAATATATCCTGTGAATAAATTCCTCCCTCTATTTGGGATTATTCGGTTTCAGTAAACAATATTTTTTCAATAGAATGTGAAACAGTTTTTATATGATAGAAAAATCTTGAGGTTTTGTATCAGAAACAAACTCTTCCAAAAGGGTTCCAAGAGATAAGTATGCTTTATAAATACACACACACAATGATAATTGCATTACAGCTGTCAATAATTATTTGGATCTGGAAGGTAGTATGAGTTAGGCCTAGACTAGGAATAAGCAACTCATTTGCATACATTTCTATTCTTGTACATATCTTTTCAGGGGAAAGGGGTTGAGAAGAATTGCAGATAAATCATTCCAAGTGGAATGACTAGTTAAATTGTCGATTGAGTCGGTTTCTCCAGCCCTTGGGAATGCTGAGCAGGCAAATTTGAAAATATTTTCTGAGAAGTTTTGACAGCTGGCAAACCTTTGTATCAAAAGGGGCAGCTCTGAGTTTGATATAGTTTCTTGTTTTATTAACTCTTGGATTGTCTTTGTGGATTACTTATTGGTTTAAATCTAGATGACTTGTTGGATTACACAGTAACTCAGAGAAGGCTGCGGACACTCTGGCACAGTGGCACAGACTGCATTTATGTGTTTAAATAATTTGGTTTAAATAATAATTTCAATTTTGTTCAAAGAAACATTTCAGAAAGATTACGCTACTGAAAGTTTCCAATTTCTGCCTCAAGTATCATACATATTAATAGGCACTACAGTCTAGATTTTGAACCATAGAATCATAGAGTTGTAAGAGACCACAAGGGCCATCCAGTCCAACCCCCTGCCAAGCAGGAACCACGCTAGCAATTATTATTATTTTATATAACATATGCTGAAAACCATTATCTGGCAGAAAAGTTACAGATTTTCAAAGGAATGTCTGAAGTTTAGTAAAGCTTTTAGCCCACTTACAGTGCAATACTATACATGCCATCTCAGAAGTAAGTCCCATGAGCCTTATGAATTCAAGAGGTAAGTGAGCATAGGGTCGCAACCTTAATAACTGTGACTCAGGGGAAGGGAACCTGCAGCCCTCCAGATGTTGGTACAACTCTCTGACCATTGTTGATGCTGGCTGGGGCTGATGGGAGTTGGAGTCCAACAGCACCTGGAGGACCACAGGTTCTCCATAGCTGCTTTAAGTGTAGGCATTCAATCCAATAATTTAGAAATCTGTAAGAAAGACTAGCAAAAGAGTGAACTGTTGGAAAACCTGCACAATAGGCATCAGAAAGACCAGCACACAATACAAATAGCTGCCTGGATCACAGAATTCTAGGGGCTCAAGACTATTACAGCCCATTTCCCCTTATTCCCTACAAGTTAATGGAACAAAAGTCCCCCACTCCACTCCATTCACTTGTATGGAACAGGCAAAATGCTTCAGGAGGAATCACTCTTTTCTCTGCCCCCACCCTCAATGGAACAACCATATAAAATAAGTTCAAAGCGGGCAGCAAAATTATTCCCCACCAAGGCAACAAAACAAATTGAGCCAGTCCTGTACTAATCTAGCCATTGATTACTTGGAAAGAGTTTGGTTTCCTTTGTCATTTGTGCCTCAAAGGCATTTGCCATGAGCAATAGGTCCAGCACTTCAGAATTCCTTATTAACCACAACACTGGCTCTTGTCCACAACTCTTAAGATTCATCATTTGTCCATGAATTCTTAACGGTTGCTAAGCCAGTGAAGACTGCATCATATACCAGATCAGTGAAGAACCCTCTGTCTTGCATTCTAAGGAAAGAGATGGCAGATTACAGCGTATATTAGCTGACTGCAACTTTCGATAGAGCCATTGCACAAAATGATTAAGCACACGAGAAAGCAGTGGAACTAATTTTAAGCTGTCAGAGAAACTCACGTTATCAGTGCAATAAGTCGCCTGTCACAGTTGTTTAAAGCATGTTGGCCATATAGCATATTTTCTCATCTTCTGCCCTGTGTTGTTCGACAATCACCCTACCCTAGGGAAGCATCTGGAAGCCATTCTCATCCATCTCAAGAAAAGCCTTTGACCATAATCTGTTTTACGCTGTGATTCTAAGCGTATTTACTTGGGAATAGGTACCCTTGAAAACAACATGATTTACTTCTGAGATAACCTGGTTGGGGTGGCTTCAGAGTCACCTAGTCACTGCACAGTTTAAAACTGAAAAGAAAATGCCCCTCTTTTTGACAACCGAAGGTGGGATGATGGATAGTTTTTGCAACTTTTATTTGAGAATTTGTGGACAAAGAATACGTTTTGCAGCTCGTTGTTGGATAGCAACAGAGGAAGCTGGTTTTCACTGAGTCAGACTATAGGTCCATGTAGATCAGGCATAGGCAAACTCCGGCCCTCCAAATGTTTGGGACTACAATTCCCATCATCACTAGCTAACAGGACCAGTGGTCAGGTGTAGCATAATTAGTTACTTAGATAAGCGGCCGCAGGCTGGGCTGCTTTCGGACGCTTACTATCTGGGTCCACGCGCTTCCTCCTGCGATTAAACTCACAGTTCACAGCAGAGCAGTTCTTTGTGTAGCAGAGCAGAGCAGCGCAGCTTCGTCCCAAAGAATGAGGCTTCAGAAGTCTGTAGTATTTTGTCTACAAACTACTTTTATTCATAAACTATTTACAGCTTAGCCCGGAGCACACTCCTGTAACATGGTGCTCAGAAAAACGAAACCGAAAGCAGTAAAGCCATACAGCTACTGAAAACGAAAGTAGAAAGTACAATAGCTTCAAGACATCAGCAGTATATATCCAGTGAGGGACGTCACATCCTTGCCAGGCTTAACCCTTTGTTAACCTGTATGTACAACACCCCCTCTCGTACCGAAATCTGGATATTATAAACATAACAGTTCATCCCAAACCAATCCCATCACAGAACACCTTGTGTTTGACGTTTCCTAGAGGTTTGGTGAATCCATCAGCCAAGTTCTCCTGGCTGGGACAGTATCGCAACTTAACCATCCCGGTCTTGATACTTTCACAAACATTCTTGAAGCGTATGTCCAAGTGTTTTGTCCGAGATTTAAACTGTCCTGACTCAGCGAGTTTCAGGCAAGGCTGATTGTCTTCCCAAACTGTAATGGGCAATGGACAATCCCCACAGATCTCACGAACTAAACACTTGTAGAACTCAAGTTCCCGAACTGAATCTGAAAGTGATGCGAACTCTGCTTCTGTGCTCGAAAGCGCTATAAGGCTTTGTTTCTTGGATCTCCATCCAATGACAGCATTTCCAAATTTAACAATCATACCAGAAACAGATTTTCTATCTGCCAAATTGGCCCAGTCAGCATCAGTGGAACACTGAAGCGTAGTGTCACCCTGTGCTGACAGTTTGAGTCTGAACGTTTTAGTATCTTGCAAGTATCTCAGAACCCTTTTTACACCATTCCAGGCAACTGTACTGGGTTCTGCAGTCTCCCTACTGAGTAGGTTTACCGCATAGGCGATATCGGGTCTGGACCACTGGGACAAATACAGCAACATGCCGATTGCAGACTGATAGATTTCCGGCCTTTGAAACTTGGGTGTCCCTTCAACCTGAATATCTTTTACAAAGCATGATTCCATGGGTGTCTTTGACCCTGCACAGTCAGACATATTGTACCTTTCTAGTAACTGTGCGATTTTACCTTGTTGGCTCAAAAGAAAACTTCCATCTTGAGATCTGGTGATCTCTACACCAAGGTACATGCTCACTGGGCCTAGGTCCTTTAGCTTGAAACTCTGACCTAGCTCATGAGCGAACTGTTGTACCTGTTTATCTGACTGACAAGCCAGAATGACATCATCAACATAAATTAGAGCCAATGTTTGGTGCACACCTGCCCCTTTCAGGTACAGGCAGCTGTCTGCACAACTCCTTTTAAAGCCTAGCTTGACCAAAGCTGCATTAAGAGTAAAATTCCAATTGCGTGCAGATTGTTTCAATCCATAAATAGACTTCTTCAATTTCCATACCTTTCCTGGCCATCTATCTTCAAAACCTGGCGGAGGAATCATGTAAATCTCTTCCTGCAATGGAGCATTGAGGTATGCCACATCAACATCAAAGTGATTTACGATGTACCCTCGCTGTGCAGCTACAGCTAGTAGCATGCGCAAGGTTTCACACCTGGCAGTGGGTGAATACACCTGTGTGTAATGCACCCCAGGTCTCTGCGCGAAACCTCTTGCGACAAGTCTGGCCTTGTACTGTGGTGTACCACTAGCAGTGGGTTTCAACCGGTACACCCAGCGACAGCTTACAGCTTGCTGTTGTGCTGGTAGAGGTGTGGGAGTGAAGACTTCCAAAGACTTCATAGCATCCAGTTCCTTTAACATGGCATGCTCCCACTTCTCTGCTTCTGCTGCAGGTAAGCGTTGTACCTCAGCATAACTTTCTGGTTCACACCTTGCAAACCCAATAAACACATTTGAGGCTTGATACCTATCAGGAGGTCTTGTGGTGCGTCCTGTACGCCTAGGCATCACGGCAGCCTCATTCTCAGAGCTAGCTGAGCTTGAAGATTCTGACTGAGAATCTCTTTCACTGGTTGCGCCACCTAGTGACCTACTATGTTTACTCACTCCACGTTGACCTGGTCTGAACGTGGGTGATACAGGAGATCTACTTCGTTTGCGTGATCTGGTTGACCTGCTTCTATCTGAAGGAGAAGCACTTCTGGTCTCTTGCTTCACTACCCTCTTAGGAATTGCCCCCTCTGAACCTGCAACCTGTCTGGAGTCGGGCGTCCGCCCCTGACCTCCAGGAGATCCGTTCTGGACAGAGGGTTGACCACTAGGAGGAGCCCCTCCTGAGGGTCCAGCACCACCTGGGTCCGCTCCAACCGGAGCGCTTGGTGCAAGTAGTTGAGGGTCATTATCCAGTTCATAGAACACGTCTGTGAGCACTTCTGGGTTACCGTGGATTCTCTTCCAACCCTCTTGCTCACAGAAGTCAGCGCTTCTGCTCAGCAACAAGCGTGAACGATCACCTTGTGGATAAGCAAATTTCCACGCTTTTGACGCTGGCTCATAGCCGCAGAAGATCATTTTCTGTGTTCTAGGACCACCCTTTCTGCGCTTCTGTTTGGGAATCAAAACCCAGGCAATAGCTCCAAAGGTCCTGAAGTAGTGCACCTTGGGCTTCTTGCCATATAGCAGGAAATAAGGCGTGGTTCCAATCACAGAATTGTAAGTCCTGTTAAAGACATGGGTACAAAACTTCCAAGCTTCCCCCCAAAATGGTCTGGGCAAATTTGCATCAAAGAGTATTGCGTCTACTGCCTCCTGCATCGTGCGATTCCTTCTCTCCGCAACCGAATTGCATTGAGGCGAATAGGGAGCACTCAGTCTGTGTTTGATGCCCTTTGCACGAAAGAACGTCTGCAAAGTAGACACCAAAAACTCGGATCCTCGATCCGATTGAATGGCTTTTACACGGGTGTCAAATTGTAATTCCACAGCATTCACCCATTCTATGACTGTGTCAGCAGTCTCACTTTTGTCTCTTATCATCAAAGACCATGTGGCTCTACTAAAATCGTCCACCAGAGATAAAACATATTTCTTCCTTCCAAGACTCTCTACAGGGAAGGGTCCACAGAGGTCTGCATGAATCAACGCGAAAGCCTGAGTGGTGACCCTGTCTGATTTTGGATAAGTGCAAGTGTGAGTCTTTGCACGTTTGCAAGCGTTGCAATCCAGGTACTTAGAACATGGCTTCATCTTGCAGCCTTCAGCATAGTCTACCTGTTTGCGTACATACCCAAAATTCATGTGTGCGAAGCGGCGATGCCACAAGTGCGCACAATCCGAATGCGTGGGAGCGTTAGCACACTGCGCCTGAACCTCTGCAGTTGCTACCTCCTTAGCACCATCAGCTTGAGCCTCAGCTGAGTACTCTTTACCTGTCTCCAAGACATATAACCCATTCTTGGATGGTACCTTAACCAGCAGTTTCCCACCTCTGGAGATGGAGCAGATTTGGTTCTCAAACTCCACTTTGAAACCTGCTGCATCTAAGGCTGAAACAGAAAGCAAAGCGTTAGGCATCTCAGGCAAAACATACACATCTAACTCAGTGTTTAAGCAGTCCAAAAAGAAAACACCAGTAGTCTGTAAATGTCTTTTGGAAGAATCAGCCAAAGTAACAGTCTGTCCATTCTCAACATCTCTGCATTCCAGCAGGTCAGCTGTTGAAGGAAAAATGTTTCTGTTGGCTCCCGAATCAATAATTAGTTTAAGAGCTGGTCGGGCAACTGCACTCCCCACCATTGCATATGTAGCGGACACATGGGAAGTCTCTGAATTGCCAGCAATTAAGCTACGTGTCTTGTAGCACTTCTTTCCTCTCCTTATCTGTCCGTCACCCCTAGCAACGGCCTTGTGGGAGGAGGAGAACTCCCGTTGCTTAGGACAATCTCTACGGAGATGGTGGGGGGAGTTGCAGCTGTGGCAAAGCTTAACAAGATTAGCTTTTACGAACGGCTCACCAACTGCACCCCCACTCCTGGGAACAGCAAAGCCCCCCTTCGCAACATTTCCTTTCTCTCTAAGGCGTTTATTCTGTTCATCCAGCAGTCGCGAAGTTACGTAGTTCATCGATAAATCGTCAACTGGCACTGACTCCAAAGTTAACACCATTGTTTTCCAGCTAGGGTCCAGCGAAGACAGCAAAATATAAACCTGCTGCTCAGCAGTAAAAGGCACATGTAGCTGCCTCAGTCTAGTATACAGCGATAGCATCCTGGTGATGTGGGCTTGAATGTCCCCTCCAGGTGACAAACGCGTCTCAAACACTTCACGTATTGCATGTAAGCGCGAACCTGCTGTATCTCTCTCGTGAAGGCGTTCCAAAGATTGCCAAATTTGCTGTGCAGTGCCATCAGGATCAATATGAGGAAGCACATTCTCATCTATGGCCATGCAAATGCTAGCAGCTGCTTTGGCATCCCGAAGCTGTTCTCTTTGTGCTCTAGCCACAACATCATCGGCAGCACCATCTGGAGCAACAGCCGGGGGGTTTAATACACAAGTCCATAAATTTCGTGCCCGCAACCAAAGTTTACAACGGATCGCCCAGTCGGCCCAATTAGCACCGTTAAGACGTGGAAATGGGACTTGAAAACTCTCATGGGGTTCAGCAGCAGCCATTTTCCCTCCCCAACTCCAGGGATTTGCGTACTCACACTCAGACGCAGGAAAAACGCTCTTCTCTTCCCCTCAGTTTCTCAAGCCACCGACTGTAACTCGATCTCGCAGGCAGCAAACAAAGCAGCAGCTTCTAGCAGCTTTTTCTCACAGTATTAGCATTCCAAAAGCTTTTGTTTTCTTTTCACCAGCAGCCAGCAGCGAAAGGCAAACAAACATAGCTAACGAGCTCACAAGCTGCTCGACCTTGCAGCCAAGTCAACATTCTTCCAGGGACATCAAAGCGCTCTCATTAATCACCCATAACCTGTAGCATAATTAGTTACTTAGATAAGCGGCCGCAGGCTGGGCTGCTTTCGGACGCTTACTATCTGGGTCCACGCGCTTCCTCCTGCGATTAAACTCACAGTTCACAGCAGAGCAGTTCTTTGTGTAGCAGAGCAGAGCAGCGCAGCTTCGTCCCAAAGAATGAGGCTTCAGAAGTCTGTAGTATTTTGTCTACAAACTACTTTTATTCATAAACTATTTACAGCTTAGCCCGGAGCACACTCCTGTAACATGGTGCTCAGAAAAACGAAACCGAAAGCAGTAAAGCCATACAGCTACTGAAAACGAAAGTAGAAAGTACAATAGCTTCAAGACATCAGCAGTATATATCCAGTGAGGGACGTCACATCCTTGCCAGGCTTAACCCTTTGTTAACCTGTATGTACAACATCAGGGATGATGGGAATTATAGTCCCAAACATCTGGAGGGCCGGAGTTTGCCTATGCATGATCTAGATTGATATTGTCTACACAGACTGGCAGTGGCTCTCTCCAGGATTCCCGGCAGGGATCTCTCTCAGCCTTCTCTGGAGATGTCAGGCCTTGAACCTGGGATGTTCTGCATGCAGAGCAGATGCACTATCACCAAGTCAGGCTCCAATTTCTAGAGTACCTGACAAGAAAGACATATTTCATATTGCAATACATTGTTAGGTGTACTTAGGCCCATTTATTTCAGTGGGTTGGGTCTAGAAGAAGTTAGTCAAACTTCAGTTCCTCTAAAATAAATTAGATGAGTTAGTCACAACTAACACAAATCCAATTGATTTCAGTGAAACTAAAGCATGACTCCTTTAGATTCAGCCACTCCTCTGGATCTAATCCACTTTGTTTATGGGTTTAAAAAGTCTATGTTGGCTCATAGCCAGACTGTATATGAGTAATTTATGGAGATTAGAGTAACAGGGCAATGAACAAAGTATTATAAATTACTTTTAATTAGACCATCTGTATTTTCCTTGATGGAGTGAAGTAATGCATTATGTCAAAGTATGAGGATATTTTTCAATTCACTTATGGCTTTGCAGCACAGATATATGCATATCAACTCAGACGTAAGTCCCACTGAGTTCCATAGGATTTATTCCCAGTTAAGAGTGCCTCTCTGTTCAATTTACTGGGCTAAGTGTTAGTTCTTCAGGATTTTAGAAATATATGGTGAGGTCAAATCATATCAGTATCTGAAGAAGTGTGCATGCACACGAAAGCTCATACCAATAACAAACTTAGTTGGTCTCTAAGGTGCTACTGGAAGGAATTTTTTTATTTTGTATCAGTGAAGTAAGTGAAGGATCATTGATGTGCATGGAATGACAACACAGGAAACTATAATTTGTTGGGCCAATCCATTTTTCCTCTCCATCAAAACATGGTAATTTTTATCATGGACTTCAGGCAGTTTTAATAGACCTAAATTAGTCCTAGGTAGCATGAAGGAATCCTCATTCTTTTACTGCACTTGATAACAATAACAGTGTGGAACAGATACAATTACTTTATGTTGATGAATAGTAGCAGGCCTGTGCTTACACTAGGAATTTGAAATGACGGTTTTCCTAATCTCAGCTTTACTAGTAGAGGGGTGGTCCACAAGGCTGCCTGATGTCCATTATTAGTGTTACCATGAACCGACAGAGAACAAATTGATCTGCCTAACATGGTAAGTCCCAGTACCTGTGTGCCCTGTCTGATTTTAGCAATGTCAGAGTCATGATTATCCATTGAAGGGGCTGTGGATGCCTGATAGTCCAGATTCCCTCTCCTGCTTTCCTCAATGTCAAGCAGCTGTCTCAAGCATTCACAAGTCTAGCCAAGTGATAGCAAAATAGCCAGATGGCAATTCTATCTATGGCTGGCCTGGAGTGGATCATACAGAAACCAACTATCTTTCTGTGCTGTGTCCAGAACAACCCTGGGATAATACAGCATACCGCAGGGCAAGTCAGTGGCAGAGCACATACCGGTACTTTGCATGGAAAAGGTCCCAGGTTCAATCTCGGGTTTCTCCAGGCAGGGCTGGGGAAGACTCTTGCCTGAAACCCTGGATAAGTGCTGCCAGTCAGTAGATGATGCTGAACTAGAGGGATGAATGGTATAAGGCACCTCTCTGGTTTCCTAAGGTTTAGCAGCCAAGGCTTGTCCCTTAGTTTGTATAGCCATCTGCTTATGCTGTGCATGACTCAGGCCAGTTCTTCTGTGGTAGGTGGGGGAAGTATTTTCCAGTATAGGCTTTGTTGTGGTTTATGGACCCTGAATTTCAGTTTTCTCCTTGCTATCCAGGTCATGTGGTGCTCCTGATTTACTTTGCAGTATAGCTAGGCACAAGGAGTGTTTTCACATGTAAAATTAGTATGTGCCTATTAGCCCCTCCTGAACTAATTGTGTGGCATTTGCATTATAAACGTATTTAAGGAAAATCCAATTTAAGCTTCACCTGTGAAAACGCCCTTAGTCCTTTGAAAATCAAGTTGCAAACACACCAGTGTGTAATCTACTTTTTCTTCCTTCCCTCTTATTTAGCAATATTTCCTGTGGGACCTTTAAGTGTACTTACTTCCTCATCCATCAAGTTAATTTCCTAGTGGTTTATTTTTTATTAATCACATCTACTCTCCAGGCAACCCACCTGCAGCTCAACTGCTTGTCTTGGAGTTGGAAAACAATTCTATCTTCATTTCAATATTTGAGTGGAATTCCCTATGCTCGGTAATTACATTTAGGTAACAGATGGAAAGACTCTCAGATTGTGCCAGATGAACAGTGCAAACCTACTCAGTGATAAGACTCTTTGCATTAAATAGGGCTTACTCCCGGGTAACTGGGAACAGGATTGTAGCAGAATTAATTTTAACAGATGAGCTATTGACAGAGAAAAGGAAATTACTTACCAGGACTCACAGATGGTACTCTGAAAACTCTTCAGGATTGGCTTCCACCCACACCCAGAAAGAAGCAGGACCCACCAACTTTTGACTGAGCTGAAAAGGTGCCTCTACCCTGCTCCCCAGATAATTTTGGACCAGCAGAAGGGCTCATTGGTGTTTTATCTCCTGTTCTATGCTTTTGTGATTTACATCTAATAAGTGATATAATCTCACATTTAGATTCACATCTAAACACTGATATGAAACTTCGACCATTCAGGTCCTGGCACGATACCATCATCCCCAGCCATTGTGCCAGAGCTGTTCCTTCTGCTTTCATGTACCACATGGACCAAGACCCATAGCTTCCTTTGTCTCTCCAACCAAAGTGACACTTGGAACTGTACTGTGTCTATAGTGACCCTCAGACGCTCTGCGTTTTGCATGGGAACCAAAGCACTCTTAGCAGTCTTCACCACAAACTTGTGCGCCCTGAGGCATTCCAGTGTCATTGGCACACCTCAGAGGCTCTGTTCTGTGGAAGGTGAGTGGATCTGCGTGATATCTAGGTATCAACATAGAATGATCCACCCTTTGTTTGGTCTGGTGGGCCTGACAAAATGCTACCATGATCTTGGTAACTGCTCTAAATGCTGAAGTGAATGTGAAGGGTATGGCTCTGTCTTGGAAGTGCAGTAGCAGAAGCACAGAAACTATTTGCCAGGTAAATGGGCACCATGAAGTTGCCCTCTGTTGTGGGTGCTATGATCCATCTCTGTGTTTGCATCAGAACATACCTCTTCCTCAGGAACTAGGTCACTCAGCCACTTTAGGTCAAGGATGACCCTGAGTTCCCTGCTATTCTTGGCCAACTAAGAGAGAATTGAAGTAAATCTTCTGGCCCTCTAGAACTGCTTCTATGGCCCTGATTTCTAGCACCTGTTTAATGTTCACCACCATCATGTAATGCTTTGGCATCACAACTGCCCTGATCTTGTCCCAATGTTGTTGTGGCATCTGAGGTTGTGTGAACCCATGTGTTCCAGAGGTAGGGCAGTCAATCCCCCACATCTGGCAGTTTTGGACTTTTTAGTTTCCCTGTGGAAGGAAGATGAGGAGCTTAAAGGGAATTGGTGGGTTCTGGTGACTTGAACCACCTCCATTTGCTAGAGCCCTGTAACTGGCACTTGAATTTCTGTGAGGTCAGAAAGGGGCGTGACTTATGAGAGACACTGAGAAATAGAGAATAGGATTGAGTTGTATTCAGTGTAGCATGAAGTACCTCCTTGTGCAAGTGGAACAACTTCCATTTGCACAACAGGACTTTCCCCATTCCCCTCCCTTCTGTGCCCCCGAAATCTGTTTTGGCCTGCCCCCCAACCCTCTGGTGCAGAATTGGGGGTGGCATGGAAGTCCCATTGCACAAGCAGAAGTCATTCCACTCACACAAGTACCGGTAATTTGCTGAATACCGCCCAATGAGTTTTCATATAAAAACTTTTGCACAATGTGTACATTGACTTACAAAGATCACCCTGCCCTCTTCTTGAATTTACTATCCTTGCACCAGATCTTTATCTTGATGGATAGTATGTAGAAGTTTCCCTCCCACAGGGCTGTCACTTGCCACTTCAGCCGGAGTCTGGGACTCAGAGGCAAAGGATTGCAACAGCAGATTCTTGAACTTCTGCCATGCTTCTGTACCACAGTTCCAGACCTGCCTGCCCTAGTCTGGCAGGGGCATTCTGTCCTCAACAGCTGTGCTAGCTGGCTGCTGGGAGTTGTACCACAATAAATATGGAGGGCAGCATGTTAGCAGAGGCTGGGCTTTAGTCTGTGGTTTATTTCCAAGACTCAGTAAAATTAATGCCTGTATAACCTTCTATTTTGAATTTTCAACTTGGAATTTGCCAAATATACAATGTGATAATGATTAATTATAGGAATGGTAAATCAAGATTGCCTACCAATATCAAATAGCAATCTGTGCTCCAGCTGTTCCAGATGAGCCATCCTGGTCAGTCATGTTAGTGATGGAAGTGACAGGTATCAGCTCAACTATTTGCAAGTGTACACAGACTGTACACTCACTGAATGTTACGTGTGAACAACTGTGCAAGTATACAGCTGAACTATTTGTGTGCACAGAAGGAACAGTTGTTGAATGTAACATGTGAGCATACATAATGAATTGCTATTGAGATGCAGACGTATGGATGTGCTGTGTGAAGATGTCATACACAAGTAAATGTTGCTGTGACTGGTGATGTCTCTGTGGCTCCCAAAAGTACTTTTGGGATCACAGAAATATATGCAGAGATTCCCATTAGACATGTGTTTTCTGAGACTGTTTTAAAGAAGGGTTTAAAGCAGGCTGAGACCCTAACCTGCCTACAGACTGTCTCGCCAGAGTGGTACATGCTCTGGTTATCTCCCGCTTGGACTACTGCAATGCACTCTACGTGGGGCTACCTTTGAAGGTGACCCGGAAACTGCAATTAATCCAGAACGCGGCAGCTAGACTGGTGACTGGGAGTGGCCGCTGGGACCACATAACACCAGTCCTGAGAGATCTACATTGGCTCCCGGTACGTTTCTGAGCACAATTCAAAGTGTTGGTGCTGACCTTTAAAGCCCTAAACGGCCTCGGTCCTGTATACCTGAAGGAGCGTCTCCACCCCCATCATTCGGCCCGGACACTGAGATCCAGTGCCGAGGGCCTTCTGGCGGTTCCCTCACTGCGAGAAGCAAAACTACAGGGAACCCGGCAGAGGGCCTTCTCGGTAGTGGCGCCCGCCTTGTGGAACGCCCTCCCATCAGAGGTCAAGGGAATAAACAACTACCTGACATTCAGAAAATACCTGAAGGCAGCCCTGTTTAGGGAAGTTTTTAAACTGTGATATTTTAAATGTATTTTAATATTTGATGGAAGCTGCCCAGAGTGGCTGGGGAGACCCAGCCAGATGAGCGGGGTACAAATAAATTATTATTATTATTATTATTATTATTAGGGAAAACACAGCTTGGTATTTAGTGGGTTAACCTGAAAGCCTGGAACTCACAGCTCAATTCCTTGCTTTCTGAAACTGCAATCCAACCCATACACACAGTACTGGAATTAAATCCCACTGAACTCGGTAGGACTTGTTTCTGAGTGGACAGGTGTAAGAGTTGCATTATCAGTCATCTTGGAAAGTTTTATTAGCTTAAATAATTTGAAAACATTGCTATGTGAAATGTTCTAAAATACCAGTATAGCAGGGGTGTCTAAACTTGGGAAGCCAGTGGTCACATTTGTAATTTTAAGGAAGTGCTGTGGGCACCAATCACTAAATGTCTGTCACTGGGTGTTTGGAATCACATAAAATGGCTACTGCATCTGTTTTAAAACTATTGGCCCCTATTTTCTTGACTTTGGGTTGATTGGTTTCTGAATCAGGAACATCCTAAAAACTAGAAAACTCATTAAAATATGTATATTAAAACCCTATATCCCATTTCCCCTTATTTTATTCCACTTCACCTGGATGAAAGTTTTTTCTTAAAACAAACCAAAGCCAAGGACTGCTGTGATGTCAGTAAATGTTCAGTATTATATGAAGGTGAATTCCTAGTCAACAAAACAATGGAAGGCTTCCACTGTATACATTCCACTGGTCTTTGAAGTCAAGCATATTATGTGTGTCTTCACTAGCAACTTTTGCAGCATTGATCAAGAATAAAAACGACTTGACTTTCCAGAATAGGTTACTACGACATCAAGCGGCCATTCAGATTAATTGCACAGGCAAACCTTCCAATTATTTTTAAGCCAATCTCTACACATTAATTTCAGGAATTTATTTAAGAGTACCGACTGCAAGCAGAATAAACAAACAAAAGTTATTTTCCTATGGGAGGGATTCGGCACAGTCACCTCTCTTTCCCCGTTTTGCTCACCATCTATTCGGGTGGAATGTCGGTGATCACGGTGGATTTCGATTCTAGGTTCAAATTAGGGTAACCAGAAAAGAAGGCCATAATTTAGGGCTCGGCGCTCAAGTCTGTCGGAAAGCTGCGGCACCTGTTTGTCAGTCTCTGCTCTCTGTTTGATGTTTTATTGCCTTATTATTTTTATTATTCTGTTGGAAGCCGCCCAGAGTGCCTGGGGAAACCCAGCCAGTTGGGCGGGATATAAATAATAAATTATTAATAATTAAAAAATATATTATTACTACACTGAATTAGGGAGGAACTCTGCGCGTGCTCAGAGGCACGCCTTCGCATTACTGTACCCGAAGCTGAACCCATACTATGCAATTTGTTAAGCCTGATAAACCCTGTACAAAAGAGATGAACTTGTGTTTATTTAATGAGCACACGCTCATTCTTTCTACAGGGCTTGAGGAAGCGCTCCTTTGGAAAAAGCCCACGGACCTTCACAGGGGATTTTAAACTTCTGCTCTCCATACCGAGAACCATGGTCTTTACAAACAAACAAGGAAAAAAAACAACACCCCGGCGAAAGGAAAGCATTTGTCTCATTCGTCTAAAAGGCAGGCAGGGAGGACTAACATTGGCTGTGCCGTGAGCAAGGCCCGCCCCACATTCGGCACGGCGGATTGCGACCATAGAGAGCGAACGTTTACGATGCAAGAACGACGTTACCTAGATACCGCAAGAGCGCCAAGGTTGATCCGGAAAAGGAAGTGCGTGTCTGGTCCCTCCTTTTCCTCCGACCTCCATTTTGTGAGGTGCTTTTCGACGGCCTGGCAGAGGCGGGCATTCAGTCGGGCTGATACGGTCTCGTCCTCTTTGAGACGCCGCCGCCGCCGCAGCAGGTTCGGTTGCCGCCTTCCTCCTCCTCCTCTTCCTCCTCGTCGTCGCCATGACGGACCGCTACACTATCCACAGCCAGCTGGAGCACCTGCAGTCCAAGTACATCGGGACGGGCCACGCGGACACCACCAAGTGGGAGTGGCTGGTGAACCAGCACCGGGACTCGTACTGCTCCTACATGGGCCACTTCGACCTGCTCAACTACTTCGCCATCGCCGAGAACGAGAGCAAGGCCCGCGTCCGCTTCAACCTCATGGAGAAGATGCTGCAGCCGTGCGGGCCTCCCGTCGACAAGCCCGACGAAGCCTGAGCCGCCTGCCCCCCCCCACCCCCGGAAGAGAAGGGGCGGGAAACGGCAGCCGGGGCGGGGGGGGGAGATAAACTTTGGGAAGCGCCGCGACGGGACGCAGCTTCTTCCCTTGCCTGAGGCCGCCTTCTCTGGAACAAACCCTGCCCCTCCGTCCCCTCCGGCTGCTTGTTGCGCTCCCGGGACCAACTTTCTTTCGATTCCCAGGCACCTTCGGAGAGCGGGGCTTGTGAACTTCCCTCAACTCTGCCCCGAACTGCGAGAAGCCCGCCCAGCGCGCGAGACTGAGGCAGATGGTTCCCCTTGCACGGAGGCGGCGTGAATTTCTTGGAAGAGGCCTGCAGGACTCCTGAAGGCGACGCGTCCCCGTCCCCCCGCGCCTCAGTCCTGATTTTGTAACTTGTTTTTGGAGGAATTTAGGAACTATTTAATAAATTCCACACTCTGCCTTCTAATCTGTTTTGTGGTGATTCGTTAATTTATACAGGAGACGTCAGTAAGGCTGTATTTTTGAGCAAGTCCCGTTGAACTCAGTGAGTCCCATTCAACTCAATGGGACATGCTTCTGAGTAGACCTGCATGGGATTCATCTGTAATGGACAGCACAGGGCAACCAAATACCTGCATTTCAAAATGTTATAGCGTTAAGTGTGGCTGTGAAATTGCTCTCAAATATTTGTGGATATGTACAGAAGCAATGGATCCCCCCCCGCGCATACATTTAGTTGAGGGTTGCTGTTACTTTGCTTCATGCAGGTCTCTCTTTTAATTACCATTAAAATGACTGGAGGCTGCACAACATATAATACTGTATATTGCATATTTTCCACAACCATCACATAAGGTCACCTAGGTTTGATTAGTCTGTTGATCTTTTCTTTCATTAGTAGCAAAACCCAGTGATTACATGTAGCTAACCAATATAGTGAGGGGGAAAAATACTTAGCAGTAAATAAAATTGAGGGGGGGGGATGTCGTGGTGAACAAATAGGAAACACTTGGCTTGGAACATAAAATTACAGCATGTATGTGTGTGCATATGATTCCATCGTCCATAACCATTTGCTACTCCTGTATATTTGCCGGTTGCAAATATTGAGTCAACTCCCAGGAATTTGATCATGTTTCTTTTATTATTGCATAGTTCGAAAAGTCATACAGGTCTCATGAGACACAGGATACAAGTTTATCGGTGAACTAGTTTGCTGGACTCCTGGGCTGTAAAAAGTAAGTGCTCTTATTCAGAGGCAAGGGGCAACATGCCACCCTTATTTTTTGCCCTGTACTGGAACCCTAAAAGCAGTAAAACATTAATTTAGGAGGGCTGTGAAATAAAGCAGATCATATACAATGGTATAAGTTTCTCTTTTCTCTGAAGGTGGACTCTGTTAAGACAGTTTCAAAGTACAGATCAAGAGTACTTTGAAATGGTTCGCTAGAAAACCTTGAGAAACATATATATTTATACTCCTGATACAGATGCTGGTATAGCAATACATGGTTATTTTGTCTGATTTTGTTTACTAAAAAGGATATTGTAGGCCATATGCTGAAGAAATGAGAGTTGCATAAATGGGTACAAATAGCAAAAGGTCATGTTTACATTAAGGTATCTGGTGCTTGCAGTAAGTTTTGTATTTCCACATTTTACAAGCTTATTTCTGCTATATAAAAAGTTCTTTGGAATTATCATTTTTCCTTGATTGGTCTGTTTCTCAACTGTTTTTCATGGATTTTAAGAGAATTAAGATTGGATCACTCATGTACAAACCCAGTGATGTAGTTACTTTGTTCCTTACCCAGGCTCCTTCCCAAAGGGAATTGCAGATGCTTTTTTCTGCAGGGTTCCAGCAGAGGTTTCTGCAGCATGCCCTTAAAAATAACAAATCAATTATACCTCTTTAGAATCCTTTGCAAAAATACATTCTGGGCATAATCCAGAAAAAGTCTAGCACTGATTTCATTTGTAGAATTACAGTGCATTCCTATATATGTTTGCTCAGAAGTTCCATTGAGTTCAGTGGGGCTTGCTCCCAGGTGAGTATAGGATTGGAGCTTTAAGCATTAAACTTTCATTGTGTTTTGAAAGTGCTTGACTGTGGTTATTTCCAGTCTTAAGATCACTATGCTAAGGTTTGCTTGGTCAAAGTTTGTGGGTTTTTCTACAACCCAGTTTTATAATAGGAGCCAAAGGCAAGAGTACATAGAATAATTTTGAATATTAATTTCACTCCAAACAAAATGCTATATCCCTTCTCCTACTGTTTCTAGAATTATTTATATCTTCCTTAGCCCTTCGAGCCCCCAAACAGGTTCTCTAGGTAGTTTACCTAAATAATCCAAAAAGCAAATTATATTGCATATCAATTAATAAATTATTAGTTCAAAAGTAGTCTATAAAGCCATCGTAAACTACAGAACACTCACCTACTAAGCCTTATGATATTGTTAGAGTAGTTCTAATGGTCTCAGAATTGGCTTAACCAGAACAGTAAAAGCATCCATGCAACAGCAG
Source organism: Lacerta agilis (assembly GCF_009819535.1). Lineage (NCBI taxonomy): Eukaryota > Metazoa > Chordata > Lepidosauria > Squamata > Lacertidae > Lacerta > Lacerta agilis. The sequence goes on along the minus strand of NC_046314.1, from coordinate 60,782,398 downwards.
CAAAAATGAATCTTCTACATGGTGGTTTTAACGATAGGACATACTAGCTAATGAATGTGAAATGCTATGAAATTGTTTAATTTTAAAGTTTGGGAGGTGCAGTTGAAGCAGGAATAATTTCTGTGTTCCTCAAATATTTCTGAGCATTAATTCAACATTATTTTTGCTACTTACCTATTACTACTTGGCTTGGATCAGTGCCTTCCTGTGTCTTGTTCTGAAGCAGTGTTCCCACAGCACTTGTTAGGGTTGGTTCTTTTTTGGGAGTTGCTTGCTTGCCCTGGAAAATATGCAGTAAATATATAAAGAACGCTTTAGCATACTTTCATTATGCAGTACAGTTGATTTATCACATCTGTATCCAAAAAGCTTAAGGAAGTGTACATGGTACTATCATATGTTTATCCTCTCAACAATCCTATGATGTTTAGGTAAAGAGTGACTGACTACCCAAATATTTTGCGGGGGCGGGGCGGGGCGGGGCAGAATTCAAACCGATATTTCTCTGATCCAACACTATCCACTACACCACATTGGCCCTTCACTAACTGAAGTTGTGTATTAGCTAGAGTACTTAGATTCTCCCCCAAACCTCTCATAATTGTCAGCAAGACAAACTGGAGGAGAAAAAAACCTTAGAAAATTTGCTTTATGGCAGGTAAAGGACCCCTGGACAGTTAAGTCCAGTCAAAGGTGACGGGTGTGGCGCTCATCTCACTTCAGGCCAAGGGAGCTGATGTTTGTCTGCAGACAGCTTTCCGGGTCATGTGGCCAGCATGACTAAATCGCTTCTGGTGCAACGTAACAGTGACTGAAGCCAGAGCACACGAAAACGCTGTTTACCTTCCCGCCGCAGAGGTACCTATTTATCTACTTGCACTGGTGTGCTTTCAAACTGCTAGGTTGGCAGAAGTTGGAACAGAGCAACAGGAGCTCACTGTTGTGGGGATTTGAACTGCTGACCTTCCGATTGGCAAGCCCGAGAGGCTCAGTGGTTTAGACCAAAGCGCCACCTGCGTCCCCTATAGCAACCCTACAGGGACTAAATAATTTATGCATTTTTTTTTTAAAGTGAAAACCCTCCAGTCTGTTTGTTAAAATATTTCTGCACATTTTCCTATGGGTTTTTGTTTGCAAATTCTGGTTTGACTGGTTTATTCATCCATCAGTCTTTTCTACAGCACAAAAAATGTGACATTTGGAAACATTTTGCATTTGCTTTTAATGGGAGAAGAGCACTCTAGAACTTTTAGAGTGAAGTGGCAAAAATTAGTATAAAATAAATAATTTTGCAATGAACATGTATTCATTGACCATAATATAATATATGCTTAGGGATGGACCATGACTTGTTACTGCCTACACTGATTGGCAGAGGCTCTCTAGGGTTTCAGGTAGGTGATATTCCCAGTCCCAGATGTACATGCCAGGGAATGAATTTGGGACCTTCTGCATGCAAAGCAAATATTCCACTACTGAACAGCAACCCATCTCCAGAATTCATGGGAAAGTGAAATAATTAATGGATATACCGGTACATTTGGCAGAACTCCTTGTTTTTATTATTCTATATAGCTCCTGGAAGAAGGCTGGGATAAAAATGTGACTAATGGCTTGAATACAATAAAATTACTTACAGGGGGTGCTTTGGATCCTTTCTGACCTGGAGCAAATGCACGCCTGGCTGCTTGTTCTTTGCAGAAATTGATGTGCCTTTCTGCTGCAGCCTCATTAAACCTTCTCATGCAGTAAGGACACTGAATATAATCTGAATATAACAAAGGAATGAGGGCTATAAAAGCAATTTATATAGTACCTGGGAGACAACATCATCACTGTTACAAAATATATAAATAATGTGAATATGCCACAATGAGCCAGTTTCCCGTTGTCATCTGAATCCAGATTCATGGCTTAACTCTCCTGGACAAACCGTGAGCTATAAACCACAGGACAGCTTGGTTACAGCTTGTGGTTAGGCTGGAGAAAGCTAAAACAAGCCCAGGCTGGGACAACATGCTGAGCCAAACTGGTTTAGCTCAGCATTGCACAGTAGCAAAACAACTCAGGAGGAGCAAAGCAGACACAGTCTCCTTCCTCTCCAGTAGCCTGCACATTCATGCTAAGCCATGCTTTGAATTAGAATGATGTGTGAATCAGGCTTATGTTTGCCATCTTGCAGATGAAGAAATTAGGTTGAGAGAGACTTGCCACTGAAACAGTAGCTGAGTTTAAAATTATTCCCTTGAGTGGAAGTCCAGTACTATCCACTAGCTCTGTTTTAGTTAATTGTTCTAATGACTCTCTGAGTTAGACCCAGACTGCCTGTGGACAGAATTGTATCCACGGGATGTTCCCACAGGTGAAGGCAGTGAATATCTCTTCCTCTCTGCAGGAGATTTCTCTGAATCTTTGGCCCCTCTGTGAGCCTGGACCCAACCCTCTATTATTAAACAAGGATGAACAGCTTCAATGCAAGTAAATAACCTGGATTAATGGTTGGAGGCGGAGGCGGAGGCAGAGGGCGGCCTTCTTTCATAGCTATAGTGGCCAGTTTGGCTGACCGGATGGCATTAATGAAGTTCTCATGTTGTTGTCTCCAATTAGATTTTCTCTCTGGCTGGGCCTGAAAAGGAAATACTGGAATCATATTTTTCAGTCAGAGGGTGCATTAATAGATACATAGTCCTAAACTGTTTTTGAAAAGAGAATTTCAAGAGATGTTAAATGCATTATAATGATGATGAAACAATAACAAGCAATAATAAAGATTAATTATCTATTAAACACAGGTAATACAGTACCTTGGTTTTCTTGTGCCAGGTGCAGAAGAGGGGAGATAACTATGGCAGTGTCACCTCTAACAAATGAGTGGGTAGGAAGGATGGGGTTTGGGGTAGGAGCTTTGTAAACGGTGGATTTAGGTGGGAGCCAAAGCCTGGGCTTGGTGGAAGATTTGAAGAGGGAGGGTATGGCAGCCTGTGCATAGATGGAGAGAAATTAGAGAGCTTGGTGGGTAAGGGCAAGGAGATGAATTTCTTAATCTTGAGTTGAAGAATCATGGAATCCCAATGCTCACCTCTTATTTGAGGCAAGTATAATATATTCTTAGGATCTGTATTTCTGAACCAGGAAACAGCAATTAAACTAGATGTTAATATGAGCCCCAAATGGATGATTCCAAAAGCACAGTTCCATAGTGAATGAAGAGGTCTCGGAGGGCTTGTAAAGAGGAAGAAGAAGAAATATGCACTTACTTCCTAGTAGGCAATGTAAGGGAAGCAGAGTCAGAGGGATAATCTATGACTCAGTGCTACAGTAACTTCTACAGGAAGTTTCAACCCTGTGTATTAGCGCAGTCCTTCTGTCGAGCAAACAAGTCACCCCCAACTCTGTTGGGAAACATCCCTGAACTGATATATTTGAATCGAGTTGCATGCCTAATTCAAAAATACCTTTGGGGGTGGCTTCCTCTTTACTGTTGGAATGTCAGTTCCCTGCAGTCGCTGTTTCAAGGAATTAAATGGCTTGCGCTTTTTGTTGAAGACTTTTCTGCATATTGGTTCATGTCGTGCCTAAGATGGAGAGACACAGAGAAAGGTCTGCCAAATAAGGGTTGATCAAAATTATGTTATACTGAGCTCTAAATGTAGGGCTCCAGAAATGAAAAATGAAAGGTATGATTATGTCAAGCCTTCTTGATTAGTGTGCCCAAGCTTTTGGGAGTCAGCAAAGGAGATGATCCCTAACTTGTATGTATATCTAATTACAGTACCTATGTCGGAATTCTATCCTGGACATGGAATAAATGTGGGTGCCTAATTTGACTAATTGGGGATCCTTCTGGTTTTCTCATGTTAAATATTAATAAGGTAGGTGTGTGTGTTTTCCCTAGCAGAAGTGTAATTATTTGGCTGTAGTGCCAACCAAGTCGAGTGGCTTGCTCATCTTTGATTGGCTCAGGCTGTTGCACCTGTAAAGATATAATCTTGTAAACAAAGTGGGATTTTAAAAACTTTTTTGAAAAAAGAAGCATCGGTTTCTCTTGTTCTGTTTTTATGCTGCGTCCAACGTAATGCCTTTGTAAAAGTCCAGTTTGAGGACAATATATAAACCATCCTGGACACTTTAAAATGGCCTGAACAAGGGACTTTTAAAACTTGTGACTCTGAATCCCCCTTGCTAATTGCATGTTAACTAAGCAGTGAAGGAAGGCGTATGTATGCCTAAGTACCCAGGAGGCCCAGGTTCAAATCCCTACTCAGTCATGAAGTTCACCATGTCTCCTCAGTCTAACCTACTTCAGAAGGTGGTTGTGAGGACAGAATGGAGTGGGGAGACCCATGTATACTCCTTGGAGGAAAGATGATACATAAATGTAGTACATTAAAAAAATAAGTAAATGGGGGGGCAGCTCTTGTGTTTATTGATATTCCATGTGGCCTTATCAATTATGTGGTGGCAGCTGCTAAGAAAGAGTGGCAATTAAAGGTAGTTTAAATGGGAAGTGAAAATGTAGCAGAAGGTGGCATGGTCATCCAATATTCAAAAGGATTCCTGAGTACATGAACTTGAACTGGCCCAAACTGCCCAGAGTTAAGGAACTGAGAAACACATTGCTTCGTGACCCCATGGACCAGAGCACGCCAGGCACTCCTGTCTTCCACTGCCTCCCGCAGTTTGGTCAGTGTCATGTTTGTAGCTTCAAGAACACTGTCCAACACATTAACATATGTAAAAATGTTGTGAAGGAAACATTGGGAATTGTTTCTAAGATATGTGAGGTATGCGTGGAGCTTCCATTTATTACCAATTTCTCTTTGCATTGAATAAAAGGCAGGGATGAGGGATAGTTACTGTAAACACTAACAAGTACCGTACTTCCAAGTACTTGCCTGTCGTTATTTCTGCTTTGAATTCCTTAAAAGCTGCAGTCTATGAAAGCTTCTGTAAAGTTAACTTCAGCTGTGAACCAGCCTAAGACTGCTACTGAATTCATTCATTAACAGAGTCATTTTCTATTCTTGCTTGGTCAATTATCTTAAGGTTGCTTTTATGTCACTAAATATATTCAGTGGTTAATTGTCTTGTTTTTACCAGTGCATCCTGTGTAAAATGTCTTCCACAGATTTCACAAGAAAGTAAATTCTGGCTGCTAGCATCTGTGTGAAATGGAAGAATACAGGTTATTACTTATTCAAGGTTTTCTAACATCCAAGAAATCCACACCATCTCATTTTTTCTCTTCCCATTTTGCTTCCCCTCTTCTCATGCTATTAATCCAACTAATACTGTTTTTTTAAATACAAATGCTGCTATGTGCCAATAAATCATAGCCCTTTATTAAGTTAGAAAAAGAATTAGACAAAGTCTGCACATGAAAAAAGGGTGCTTCCAGGATATTACAATGTTAATACTTTGAGTGATGTATTACTTATCATACTCACTGCATGAATGAGTGTAGCTTGCATGACTGTGGTCTGTTCAACATGTTTGACATATTTCTATGAATAGATTCTGCAAATATCAGCCAGTATGGACAAACATTTACTTAAATGTAATGAAGAGCAGAGAGCCTGTGCAAAACCATTCACTGATAAGTGATAAGTTACCTACAGCTCAAAGTAAAAATTGAGAATATTACATACCTACAGCTGCTGCTTTATTCCCAGGAATCGCACTCATCTCATAGCGCAGTGATATCAAATTCTGCCTTTAATACTTTTTCAGGGAGACAGGAGCACCAGGTAGTTTACTCTTGCTTATCTAGCTCCTTTACTTGTAAAAGCCCAAGTTAAATGTCATTGGCTGACAGTTAAAACAATTATGACACATGCAACCCTTCCATCCAGTGATGCACATGAAAACAGAAGTTAAGCTGCTCTGAGTACATTTGCTTCCTCTACAAGACAGTTATCAGTGAGTGTTGTAGTAAGGAGACACCTTGACTTAAGACAGATGTTCAATAAGGCAGTTGCTTCTTCAGCTACAGAAACTTCTAAAGTAGTTAAAACTAATAGAGGCAAGCTTGATTTGCCAAGGTGAACTGTTTACCATTGACTCCGTCCCTCCTTATTAAGTGGACAGCTAAAAAAAGTGCTGTAGGAACCACAAGATGCTCAGGAAAGGTCCTTTGAGGGAAATTCTGGGAGGCTGCGCTAGCAATGTATAACCATGATCACTAGATCGAATTTCCATGTTCAGAGGCAGTAGAATACAGAGGCTGGACGAAGATCATGCTCAACTTGTGAACATTTCATATTCATCTGGCTAGCTGCCTGTAGTGCTGAAATATATGGGTCTGCTAGTGGAAGCCCATGCAAAGACTGCTGCTGGCACAACATGGCTTTCCTCTCCTCCCACAAATCAGTTCTGGAGGTTCAGGAGAATCGCCAGAGCAGCACACAGGGTGAAGAGAGGGAAAATCATTTTGTCAGGCAAGCAGAAATGCCCAAAATTATCTCCTTAATGCTATGTTGCATTCTACCATTGGACTCATGGCCTGATACTTTAACATGAGGTTCTTAAGACAACACCCTGCCTCTGCAATCACAGGAGTTGGTAATTTCTCTTGAACACCATTCCTGTAAGCAGCAACACAGAGGTATTAACTTAAAAGTTAAACCAAGTTTTGAAAGTCTAATTGTTATAATGAAAACAGACAAAAGTGACTAGTAAAGAGATTTTACTATAGAGGAGTTTGCCCATCTTAACCAATGCCTGCCAGCACTTCCATAGGAGAAAATATTAAAGCAGTTTTATTTCAGTGGTACCCAAAAATGATTTTGCATGTAACCAGACGCCGATAAGTGACTATATCTGAATTCAAAAAGTCATTATCTTAAACTTTGCTGTTGTCAGGCTGAAGACAGAAGTTCCAAAAGGTATCAGCAAAGAGTATGGTAGCTGAGTGTCCTTAACATGAAGCAATTGTTTTTCATTATGACAACTTGAGCCCTTGAATATTCTGTTTCAGGTTGAGCAGCTCTTTCTCTTGCCTCGTCTTCTCTTGCTTGAAGGCCAATTTGTTTGCTTTCTTCTCCATTCTGCGTTCCTACACAGACAAACCACTTATTTACATTTTAACAAAGAAGTTCCCAAAGCAGTTTCCTTAATAAAATAGTATGCAGCCTCTGCAGCCCCTCACATGCTCTCCAGTCATCTGTGGAAGACCCTCCAACCCTCCCAAACAGTTTTTGAGGGATGTGCGGGGAGAAGGAGGAACATGAAGCCCCTTCCAGAGCATAAATCCATTCTGTTTGTGCAGAGGCAGCATTGGATACAACCCAAATGCACCCTCCACAAGCTTTGGAGGGCACCACACTGGCTATTCCATGCTACATATGCTGCAGAAAGGCATCTCGTAAGAAAAGCTACCGGTAGTTGATTTCTATTGTTATCGCTAGTAACATGTAGAGAGTTTGGAATAAAGCTACCGATTTACCAATCCTTTCAACTATATGTATGCCAGTTTTTGGGTTCTTTCTTAGACTTTCAGAGTCTGGGCTGCACTTCTAAATTTATTGTACTGGTCACAAACAATGCAAAGATTCTTGCAAGCAGCCAGCTGCTACGAGCAAAGATCTGTCAAAAAATAGCATAAATCCAATACTGGTATTAGCAATTGAAATGGAACGAAGGAACTTCTGCCCCCTCCTTAACCCATACAGAGAAATACCATTAGAACAAAGCCACATCTTTTCCCAATCAGATGGAGATTAACAATTGATAAGGATCTAATATAGAGCACAATAATGTCACCTTCTGATTAAGTTACATTTACCTACTCCCTTCTGAGACAGTGATCACCTTCTGATCAGGATCAGTGTCGCTGTGGTGCTCAGTGCATATTACTCTCTGCACCCTTTATTTCAAAACAACAATTTAACATACTGTAAAAGGACAGAAGTCAAAAGACATATGATGCAGAAATACGCCTGCATACGCCTAACATGGTCTCAGTCTGCTTGGTTCTTATCTGTGGGAGACAACCTGGAAACTGAAGTTATCCAGGTTCATGTTCAAAAGTTAGGATGTAATTGGCTCTGGTTCAAGTTAAAACTGACCAACTACTTTAGTCAAAGTGACAATCAGACAAATGTATTTACTGAAAAAAGTGAAAGAAGCCTACCTTTCGTTCTTCTTTGATAGCTTGTTTTCTAGCTTTCCGATCTTCTTTACTCTCATTTTTGCAGCGTGGTTGTGTGGCTACTCTTGGCAGGTCACTGTCGTTAATCATTTCCATGCGCTCGGCCTGCTTAGCTGTAAGTCCTCTTCCGGGCAAAACACCCAGAGGGATTCCTGTCTTACTTGACACTTCAATTGGTTTGGGCTGAAAAGTAAGTACATACAAACTTAACCAATCTTTTTTCTTCCCCCACCCCTTGCTATACTTTTTCATGTCATATATAAGCCAACAATAACATTGTGGATTTCTTCCCCAATCAGCCCAGTCCAAAGTTCATTGCAGCAGAACCTATAGGCCCTAAGTGTCAAATCAATGGGGTATGATTAAATAATTAAAAAATGTATTCTTGTTCTGTTGCAATATTTACTAAATGGCTTCCTTATACATGTTGAAAATCTTTGGCAGATTACATAGAAATTACTTGAAACTGTGCATGTATGTTTAGTATTTAAAGTAGAGAATAGTGATATTTTTTTAGCTTCTGATTTCCAGGTAAAACAAGTTACTAAGAACTTGTTTTCTATGAGCAATAAATGCAAAAATATTTAATACTGCTAAAAGGAAGAGAGAAAAGACACCAACCAGTCTATGCTGGATCAGTTTTGAGTAATGACAAAAAGGTCTGAAGAACAGTTACAATTCTCCCAAAACACATAAGCTATGACCACACATGCTATTGGGATAGGGAACTAAAGAACTACACAACTACAGTAGTTACAGGTATGTGCACCCAGAGACAATAATCTTCCATGCCACATGGCTTTTAATTTCAAAAGCCATTTTCAAGATAGTAAGGCTTGCTATTTTATTTTTCCTTTAAAGCAAAAAAATCCCACTAGGCATGCTGAAATTCTTGGATGTGCCTATTATTGGTCAAAATTCTTTAAATGATATAAAATAGAAACTTCCATTTACCTTTTGTGGAACCTCAATAAGTTTTGGATGATTGTATAAGTTTGAATAGGTACCTTAAGGAGGAAAAAAAAAACATACACAAGTTTGAGTCATCAATCAGTTGTTGCCCCAGTTATGATTTTAAAACTTTTGTTACAGACCAAACAATTTATTAATAACTTCTTATTCATTTGCCTTTTTCGTTAATAGTTACTGTGTGTGCTAGTTTGACACACAAAAGCAGCAGTATAATCTGTGCATTTTTTAGCCGTTGCGGGGAAAAAACACGTAGCTCTAGACACTAACTCAGAATGGATTCGCAGTCCCACTTTTCTTTGGGTTCTTCAATAACCAAAGCTGCAATTTCTTCTACCTCATCTTCTTCCTCACTGGGGAGCAGCTTTGAATCTTCTTTGATTTCAAGACCTTCAAGTTTGACACAGCTTTTGGGGGAAAATAAAAGATTCATGAAGGCATATTAAAAACATTTTAAATTTAAATTTAAAACTGCCTTTAGCTGCTCTTTCATTGATCAGTATCCCTTAGAGCAGCAGTGGCTAATTTATGTTCTCCAGACTTTGTTGGATACCAGAATTCATCAGCCAGTATGGTCAATGGCCAGGGATAATGCAAGTCGCAATCCGGCAACAACTGGTGTGGCAGGTAATGGTAGATATACATTGTTTTTGAAAGGTGTAATTTGGCAAAGGAGTTCCCCTTAATTGCGCATCACAATAAAATACAGACTTGCACAGTATCAGCAGGAATTCCAACTGCATAAAAGCTAAATATTTTTCTCTTAGCACAGCCTATGTTGTTCCCTGCATACCCAGTTGTATATAATTAAAGGTATTTATTTATTTTTCATAAAATGTATATACTGATTGTTGAACCCCACTGAAGTATATTCTCTCCTCCTTTTCCTTCAATCAGATACTTGACAGGACATCACAATTGCCTCTTCCATATCTGACACTCACTTCATAATTGCTGCTAGAGGCAGAGAATGTTGATTACCCTGAGTCAATATGAAGTAAATATCAATACATGTGTCAAGCCAAACATTTTGCCATCAATAGCTATATATTTAAAGGACTTTGGCTTTCTTCTTCTAACATAGTAATCAATCATTGGTAACAGCAGTCAAGCATGAATATAAACAGAGCTTCCAACTGAGCTCTTCCCCCATGAACCAGATAAACCACAACTAAATTAAACAATTAGAGAAATATAGTGTTTTTCATGACAATGCCTTTAAATAAAAACTACTCAGCTTTCAATGTAGTCTCTGGAAATCAATCAGTAAACAGAATACATAAACACTAAACCAGCAAAGACGCTTCCCTTCCTAGCATAAAGTGGGAAAGCTGAAGCTAGGAGCTAAGGCTACCTATGTGAGTCATCATCTTTGGACTCTAAAACATCCCCTCCCCAGGAGGCTTCCCTGGTGCTCATGCAACTCTCCTTTTCATGCTATACAATGGCCTTTTTGATTAGCCTTTTAAAATAATTTCATATTTGTTTTTTTAATGGCCTTTTAATGTTTTGATTGTAGCTTATGTCCAACATTTGTAAATCACCCTGATGTTGAAGGGTTCTATAGAAATTCTTTTAATTAACACAAAGAAATCAGACAGCTGGGACATTCTACGTACTTCTTTGCCTTCTCTCTGTAGTAGTCATTCAAGACTTCCTGTAACCGCGTGCTGTCGCTGTGAATGAAACCTTCCAATTCGGCATTATCCAGTGCTCCAATTTCATCATCGTCAAACTGCTCAAAGAACTAAACATAAAACACACAACACTCAATCCGAATGTATCTGGAACTAATTATATAATGACAGTAACAAATCTGAACCACACAGGGAAAGGAATTCGAGTTTTGAGAATAATTGTTTTCATTCTCCAAATTTCATTCTCCCTTATGTAAAAACTAATACAAATTTTATTTGCTACCCTGCTGATTGACAATAACATATCTGCAGTTCAGAATAAATGTTACTTGATATTGAACAAAAATATGTAAGGTACATATTACAGAGTATGATTGTTTAGCAGTTAGCTGTCTTTCTGTCACTGGAAAAATATGATAAAGTAGCCGTTTACACAGGGCTTTGATCTGCCTGTATCAGAATCAGAGTTTGAGTGAGATAATATTTGCCAACAACCCTTTAAAGCTTCACCAGAATCATCATTGTTAGGTCACCTCACCTTCTCAAATCTCTCATCCAAAAGGCTCAACTGTTCATTCCTTCTCATTACTGAAGAAGTCATGGAGTATTCTGTGAAACGGCTCTTGGTCTCTTCTTGCATGAAAAGAAATTCTTTCATTTCTCCTTTAATCTCACTGTCATCTGACAAAGGACCCTCTGAATCCACATCACTCTGGGTGCCTTCTCCATCCTCTTCATCCATGTCCTCCCATTCATCTTCATCTCCAGACTCCCTAGGAAGAGCAGCCAAAAAGAAAAAGAAACCCAGCTATCTCATATTTTTTAAAAAGAAGTATTAAATACTTCTTTGCTCTTTAGCCAAAATGGCTCTCAGGATGGCATTTGAAAAAGAGGTAGAAAGTGTGCCTTCAGGCTTACAATAAAAAGTCAAAGTATAGAACAAAAGGAGATGGGAAAGGAGGTTGAAAAGCATTCTTACAGTTTTTATAACAAGCACATGTAAACAGCTTGATGGAATGGCTGCTGTAAGGCAACAGCTGAGGGGAAGGGGGCTGAAGCCACTTGGTTTCTCTGCAGCTGCAACTGCAGCTGATGATTATTATCTAGAAGGCTGTGAGGGGCTGGCAGCAAACATAAATGACTTCCTCGCCACTATGGGAAGTAAACACAGGTGGGTCAGGGGTGGTGATGGGCAGAACTCGTGGGTGCCTATGCTTCTTATGCCAGCATATAACAAGGCAGACAGGTGGGAAAAGAGAGGCAGCTGCAGCAGCATTGATTCTAGGAGGCACCCTATGTCCCTTTGCCTCAGTGTCACAGGCAATGATGGACTGGCACTTTGAGAAACAGTAAGGAGAGGACAGGATATTTGGGCGAACTTTAGAGAGAAGAAGCTTCAGAGATTTGAGAAACAATGAAAATGGTTGGGGGAGGATGAAGCTGAACTCTGAATGTATTGTTTGTTTTGCCAGAAGCCCTAAGAATGAGAAGAGTCTTAAGCCTTCCTTGGTAAAGAAATGAAGTGCTCAATAGGTCTACCCTAAATTGAAGGTGGTACACTTGAGCTTCTGATGGATCTCTATCAGGCTGCTGCTCTTCCTCCTCACCTCATTTCTTTTCGGACTTGTCTAACCAGGTCATAGGTCATTATTTTTCTTATTTTACAGTTAAATAGCTGATGAGGTGCTGATTTTCAGACTGAAAAGTATCTACAGTGGTGCCCCGCTAGACGAAGGCATTCGTCTAGCGGAAGGCAGCCCCACAAGACGAAAAAGTCTATGGGGCTGCCTCGCAAGACGAAAAATTTTCGTCTTTTTTTTTTCTCGTCTAGCGAAAGCGCGGCTTCCATTGCCGCTTCGCTAGACGAAAAACCCGCTAGACGAAAATTTTCGCAGGACAAATTATTTTCGTCTAGCGGGGCACCACTGTATATGAAAAGGAGCATGAAGATAGTTCCTTAGCAACGTTTTGCCCAGTGGCAAAACACAGAACAAAGAACAGAAAGGCAACAAAGGACAGTAATACTTTTCCCATTCCATTACCAACAAGCTTCCTTTTCCTGCTCTGTGCTTCCTTGATTATTAGCCCTTAAAATGAAGTCATCATCAAGAAGATTATCAGGATTGTCGAAATCAAAGTCATCGTCAAGTGCAGCAACAATGTCAGGATCAAAATCCAGCCTAGGCCCTAATGATAGATAAAATAACACCTTATAAACGAATGACAAGCTATTTCTCAGTGTCAGAGCCAAACAGCCAGTTTGCTGTAAACACTAGTCTTTAGCCAAGCCTAGAAAACCATTCATTGTGACTGTTCCCTTTATAGAATTCCCTTCTATGACAGACTCAAACCTGAGTACCTTTCTCAGTGTCAGAGCCGAACAGCCAGTTTGCTGTAAACACTAGTCTTTAGCCAAGCCTAGAAAACCATTCATTGTGACTGTTCCCTTTATAGAATTCCCTTCTATGACAGACTCAAACCTGAGTACCTTTTAGAAGTGTTGCAAGACCCCCCCCCACCTGAATGGGAAGGCTTTTGGGGCCCATAGCTAATTTAGAAAAGGGTGAGAAAAATTAAATTAATTAATTTTTACTGTGTTCTATGAGAAGAGTTGTGTCATAGCATCTGCTTTTGTTTTCAAATTACTACAGTATTATTTTTTAAATTCATTAAGTGATTTTGCTATATTTAAACAGGCTGCTGCCAAATTCTTTTAAAAATACAAAAAGCTGATACAGTAAAACGGTTATTAGTACACAACTTAAAAAACAAACAAACCCAAAACTAGCCTGCATTTCAGGGTAAGTAACTTATGGTACAACTCCGTTCTCATACAGTTTACAAGAGTTTTTCCCCTGCTGTCTGTGGACAAATGCCGGCTCCCTCGGCCTGAAACAAGGTGAGCGCCACACCCCATAGTCACCTTTGACTTTTTTCCTTTTACCTATTCCCCACCACATGTGAATAGAAGAATGAGTATGATAGCCAACTGAGGTGGAAACAACACACATATAAAAAATGTTCTGACAGTGCTTTTTTAAAAAAACAAAAAAACATTGAATTTTCCACAAGGCTCCCCATCACCATCTAGTGCCACATTGTATATTGCACTTAAAACATACTTACCGGTAAAACGTTTTATTTGCAGCTGTATAGCTGAGTCCTAAGTCAGACTTTGAGTTCATCCACTAAAATCAATGGTCAAGTCCAATGATCTCAATGGGTCTATTCTGAGTATTTACAAAACTGAAATAAAAGTTGTGTCCTTTTCCCTGTTTCATAAGACTTACTTCCACCATGGGAGAACCATGCATCATGCAAAAACATTTACCTGTTCTGCATAATTGATGCCAATTTGATTTTGAATGAAGAATAAAGAAATCTATGCAACCCCAAAGCACCTAGAAAATAGTTTCACTTCCTCTATTTTCTATTAGACCACATAGTGATGCTGCTGCCGATAATATAGAAATTCTGCAACAAAAGTATTCTGTAATAATAGATGCTATAACAGGGAGACAGCTTAAGCCTATACTTTGAGAGTCACTTTCTAGAGAGTAGCCTCCATTTAACATAGTATATTGTTAGTAAATACTGTATGGACCAGACTGCAGTGTAAATTTAGTACCTGAAATGGGAGCGGCTTTGTTTAACAATCCCACATCCTCTTCAAATTCTGATGCAAACACTGATGAGGGCAAGTTAATGGTGGGGGCCTAAAAAGCAAAAAGAACAAAACAGCAGTCATTCCCCCCCCCCCCTAAAAAATTACTCAAGACACAAAAACCACAGAATATTATTACTGTTTTTAAAAAATATTTGCCTCTTTCTTCTGAAATTGGAGACACAGCACATGTATGTTCACGCCTCCCCCCCCCCCCCAATGAACTAGTAGCTGTAAGAATTTCTTCTACAGAGGCTTCTCTGGAGTGCAAGTTGACAAGCAAGGCTGATGGAATCCAAAATCCTGCTTATAAGTAACTCCTGGAAAATGTCCCAGGTTTTTGGTGGATGCACAAACTATGATGTATGTTCCATCACCACTAGCCAACTTATTAATTGATACGTGTTTGGTAAAAATCTTCCCTCTACATCTCTAATCCTTCCAAATGGCTGCCAAAGAGACATACAGCACTCCCCAACCCCCATCTCGTAGGTTGAAAAGGGCTTCTATAAATCTGCCTGATAGAAACTGAATTTAAAATTTACAAAACTTTGTCATTTGTGTTATTAGCTACTATTATTACAGACTTATTCACACCAATAGTAGATAAAAAGCCATGTTAGTCCATTTTAACAAAATTCACAGAGTCAATCAGTGAAAGGGGCAACTGCATTTTTGTCCTCAATGCTACGGTACATTGCTTTTGAGCGTAGTTCTTTGTGGCAAGGCTTACAAAATAAACTGATGATAATGCTTAGTAACATTTATATTCTGAGAGAAACATATGGCTGAGGTTACAATGTAACTCTAAAGACCAGAAGCCTATCTCTGTGACTTTGTGATGGTCACAGAACACTTATGGCTGCCTTAGTAACAGTTGCTAAGGAGGGAGGTTTCAAGATGACTGAAAATGACTAGTGGGAGAAGTTCCCTTTGTTTATAGATGGGCCAGGTGTAGAGTAAAATGCAATTTGCTTCCATCAAGGGGTCCATAAATTCAACTGCCTGTTAGAATTTGTTCATGTAGAATCACAGACTAGTCCCTGAAAGAAGACCAACAAGTAAGGCTTCTCTGACAGGGGCAAGGACACGAGTGGTCAGAGGCTCTGGCTGGAGGGAGAACAAAAGGCCAATCTGTCAGCTGGCTGCCAACTAGATGAGAGCAGAGCTCAGCTTGGAAAGAGTAATGCTGGCAGTCTGCGAGAAAACTGCTGGGAAATGAGCTGGCAGCTGGGGAGAGCACAAAGGCATGCTTTGAGGTAGTGGTGAAGCTTCAAGTAGGCACCAAAATCCAGAACCAGAGGGTTTCAAGATGAGCTCTTGACCAGAGGGTGAATTTCAGCAAACATCTGAACTATTCTAGAAGTCAGTAGGAAGAAGTCTGCTGCTCAGCATCAGTTCCTCCTTATGGCTGCCCGGTGTGAAGGTCAAGCAAATTGGGTCCCAGGGAAAAACTACTGGGGGCTTATCTGGCTGCAAAAACCCTCTAAGATGTTAGGAACTATAGCAGCAGATACACTGATTAACTGCAAACTGTACACTTAAGTAATTGCATCCTACCATCTGAAAAGCAACACTTGTTTCCTTTTTGTGTAAATAATTCACTTAACAAAAAAAAGTTAAGTCTCTAGTTGTGTTGTCAATCCCATGTCTATGTCACAGGAAGCAGGTTCCTGGGTTTCTTCAAGAGATAGAGGATTTATTTTGGTGGCAGTGGTTAAAGGTTTTATAGTGAATGCAACATTCATTAAGGCTTGCCTGAGAACTTTATTAGGTATTACGGTAGGAAGTTCCATAGACTGAAGCCTTCAAAGATTTCTTTAAAAACAACATACTGGTAGGTGTGATATCCGCAATGTTTCATCACAACATTTATTAAGTTAGACGTTTTCAGAATACTTTATTTAATAATTTCAGTCCTGTTTTTAAAAAAGAACCTTTTTAACATGACTTTTTTTTTGCTGAATGTCCTTATGAGAGTATCATGACAAGTGCATTGTGTACTTACTGGAATTTGCTGAATTTCCTCTTGTACCTCTCCTTCTGTGGTCACAACAATCCTGCCTTGTTGACTGGGTATGCTTGATGGAACAAGCTCAGAAGGTCCAGAAGCTTCTTTGAGATGTTGCAGGTAGTCATAATCATCATCAAAGAATACTCCATATTTTCTCTGTTCCTCTCTTCTTTTTTCATCAACCCCCTAAATGTTTTTTTTGAGGGAGAGGTCCCAAATTTATTTATTTATATAATAATTCCAGTTATGAATCACTTTCCTATGAAACATTTCAAAGCAGTTTAACAATAAAAGCATCTGTCCACTATTTTTGCTAAACATAGATTACAAGGAGGAAGCAAATATTTCAGGGAGAAAGCAGGCACTTTGGATACAGTAACTTTCTAAACACTTTTTATAAAGTGTGTGAACACAGATTTTAGCATTCCGTTACCTCCAAGTAGCCCAATTAGATTTTTCTTTGAACTATACTTCCTTGAAAACTACACAGTGTAGTATGTATGCCACATGGTTTCAAAATGCAAAAATTGTAATGCAAATAAGTGCTAGGGAATTATTACACATTATTACAAATACCAAAACTTCAAGGCTGAAATAATTTCTGGCTCAATCCTCTGAAAAGTAAAAGCTCAGCCACTTTCCTACAACACTGTATTTTATAACCACCTTTTGTGCAGGTAATAGAACTCTTTGGGGTGCAGTGTCATCTGCTGCCAAGGGGTCCCTCTGACTTCTGTGTACTAAATGAAAGGTTACGGCTTTTTTCTTTTCTATGAAGGGTTTCTTCCGCCTGTGAGGCTGCAAAACAAAGTAAAGATACTTAAGAATCCCCATAATTGACAACTATATGGACTGCATTTGACTGCAACTTCCAATAACTTTTACAAGTATCTGAAATTGAAAAGCAAAGCAAATTAGTCAAAAGTTGTTTGGTTACAGGCTTACCCACTGATCTGATGCCTGCAGACACACATGCACTCGGCACCCACAGGATATCATTTCCTTGCTGGCTTGAAATAAGCATTCTGCTATAGCAAAGAGATTAGGCTGTGACGTGTGCTTGGCTGCATGGTGTATGTGTGCGGTACCCATGAAAGTTTTGCTGGCTTTCAAAACTGACAATCCTTAGGTTAACAAACACAAACTTGCAGCAACCAACATTTATGCACTTGTTTTATGTCTCTGACATGGGCTTACAGATTTCAGCTTCTTGTAGGAGAGATCCTGAGTGTTCCAAATACATTTTGCCTGGTGGGTAAGAAAGCCAGAGCAGGCTCAACCATGAGGCAGGGTGAGGTGGCTGCCTCAGGTGGCACCCCCCAAGGGGCAGCATGCCCGTCCAGCCAACCAGCTTTGTTGCTGGTCTCTCTGCTGGTTCAACTCTCTGCCACTCAGCACTGCCACCAGGCAGGGTTGAGATCTCCCCGCCAGGTGGTGTGGCAGAAGGTGGTGCAAAACCTCTCTGCTGGGTAGGAACAGGGATCTGGGATCTGCTGCTTGTCGGGTGAGACTCAGCAAGGGCTCCTCAAGGAGAAGCTCTTACAGAGCTCTTACACTCCATCGTAAGGATGACAGTGGCACATTTCGCCTCAGGTGCCGAAACACCTTGGGCCACCCACGAGGAAAGCAAAACAAATATGTTTCTTCGTTTGTTGTACAAACAAAAATCAAGATTACAAAAGTGATATTTGAGAGACCTTGGCTGCGTACACGGCATACATTTAAAGCACATCTCCTCAGGAATTTTGTGAAGTGTAGTTTTGCTGGGAATTGTAGCGTGTTGAGGGTCAGCTATAGCTCCCAGAGATGAGGGGAAATGCACTTCAAACGTATGGTGCGTATGCAGCCCGTGTCATCTGCCTCCATTTCTGCTCCACTGTTCTTCCTACTGAATCCACCCACAACTGCTAAGAAAATGCCACTGTGGCCATAGGTCTCTCCAGCCCCGTCCCGGCAGGGAAGAGGCCGGAGGAACAGCCGAAC
Organism: Lacerta agilis; assembly: GCF_009819535.1. NCBI lineage: Eukaryota > Metazoa > Chordata > Lepidosauria > Squamata > Lacertidae > Lacerta > Lacerta agilis. Next base: position 60,763,982 of record NC_046314.1, on the reverse strand, counting down.
TTCTCCCGAGGCTGCCAGCGCGACCCCGCGAGGAGGAGCGCCATGCTCAGAGCGCGCGCGCAGGCTCCTCCTCCTCAAGCCGCCTTCACCTGCCCAGCGACCTACCATGGCGCGAGGACACGGACGTCGCCGTCGTCACCCACCGAACGTTCCAAGACCCCTCAGCACACGAGTTTTTAAAAACCAGGACAGCAGCTGCCGGTGCCCACTCTACTTCACGTGCTTCCGGCTCCGGCGTCGCTCTGGTTTTCCCTCTCTATGGCGTCCGTTCGTCAGCCATCGTTAGGACATACCAATTCATACTAGGCTGCTCAGAAAGAGGGGGGCCGTGGGGGAACCCACTCTACTTCTACTTCATTTGAATAGCACTGATGTATAAATACTTATCGTTAAGAGAAAAAGTTGCCGTGTCTGCTATTGTACGAAGTTACACAGAGTAAAAAACAAAAACAAAAAACCACCCCCAGCAAAGGAGCTCAATGATGTTGACCCGGAAGTGCTGGTGGGAAACGGAGAGGCATTGGAGTTCTGGTACAAATTAAAATGCCCCGCTCTTGGCCGTGAGTCTCTATGATCTCAAAGTGATGTCGCTCTATCCCACGGCATCTCAGTGGTGAAACCTCTGCTTATTGGGAGATCTGTGTGCTTGAAAGTAATACGGGCAAATGAATGTGGTTGTTATGTACAGTATACGGAAAGCACCAATGTGTACTGCGATGACGTGTGACTTCATTTTTGTGGCATCTTTCGTGTGCTACAGTCTACTTTATCTTAGGGGTGATATGAAACTTTCTTTCACCATAGAGAGTATTCAGGGACAGGGTGACATATTTTAGCCCCCCACCCCACCATTGCAGAAATTAGGATATATTTATTTCTGCCTTTCCTTGTTGTTTGCTTAAAGTGATAGCTCAGGAACTGTTTTTTGTTTGTTGTTTGCTTTAATTGCTGTGTCAGGAGCTTTGTTTATTGATGTATGTATGTAAATACTGGAAATAAATGCTTTATGCACAATCATGCCACGGCAATGTATAATAAAAACAGGAACACGGACACATACGCACAAATCCATGGATACATTAAAACAAACAAACAAACAAACAAACCCTAAAACAATGCAAAATAGACACTCGTGGCAAAGACCCATTTACCCAGCTGGGAAAGCCTGTGTGAACAAAAATCTGATCTGTTGTTTCTTGACAGGAATGCTATTCCACAGAACAGGGGCAGCCACACTGAAAGCAGTCCTCCAGGTGTGGCAGGCTTCTGAGATCTTTGGAACTTGCAAAAGAAACTCCTTCAGAATACAGTGATCTACTGGGCATTTAAGGGGTAGGGTCTGTCAAACAACCTGATCCTGAGCTGTATAGAGCCTTAATTGTTAGTACCAACACATTCAACTTGGCCTAGTAGCAAATTGGCAATAAGAGCATATCCCCCAAGCAAGGTGATTTGTATTAGTTTGCCCCAAGCAACCTTTCGTGATATGAAAGTTGATGAGTGGAACAAAGTAATTAAGGTGCTCACATTGTTTCTCAAACTTGAGCCTCCAGCTGATGTTGGACTAAAACTCCCATCATCCCTAGCTCACTTCATAAGAAACAATTGGGGCAGAAGCTGCCAAGAGGAAGGTTCTAATTAAAGGTGCAGTTGACCTGTGTTAAGTGGAACTTCTCAGTAAACATAAAAGACCTTGGGTAAGGGAACAGGCATTGCTAGGTTATATAGCTCAATATTAAGTCCTTAATTAAACTACTGTTTTAATTTCTACTTTTAGCCAATGGCAGAAAAACATTTCCTCAGCCGTGCAGTAGCCAGGATTATTTTTGGGAGGGGCAGGCCTTGGGGGGGGGGCAGAACCGACTTGATTGGTCAGTTAGTTATTTCTATTGTTTAACTTGATCGGGAGGGGGCTACACCCATGGCCCCCCGCTACACCCATGGCCCTCTCCAACAGTTACATTTCTGGGGTCTGAGTTTGCCTATCATCAATACAGCTCTGTGTTCCTAACCCCTTCACATGTTAACTAGCATCATTAGAGCTGACTGCCCATCTCCTACATAAAGGAGATGCACCTTCAAGCATTCCTGCCCTGCCTTTCTTGTTCCATTGCTCACCTCTTGCTTGCTTGCTGTGGGAAAACAAATGAGAGCCCTGTGAGAAATGGTATCAGGGCAGGAAAAGAACAGTGGTATCATCTTTTGTGGCTGTGTGTGTGTGTGTGTGTGAGAGAGAGAGAGAGAGAGAGAGAGAGAGACAGAGACAGACAGACAGACAGACAGACTCACTCCAGGTTGTTTTGGAGAGAGAAATAAGGAGGTGAAAAACTGTTTTCAGTATGAAGTTTCAGTGCCAATTTCTCTGGGCAATATCCAACTAAACCATACTCAAGAGAATACTAACTTGATTTCAGTGGGTCTACTTATCGAGTATGACCACCATTAGGGTATCACCATTTTCCTCTCATGTAGCTGAGGAGCAAGCTTTAGACCATGTTCTCCAACCAGTAAGAGATAGGAGTGCTGAATTTACTTCTGCTATTCATTATGATATGTTATAATACAGCAGCATGACAGAACAGTTTCACTTTATTTCTGAACCCATTTAACTGACTGCAATGAAGGAACGGAACAATATTATTTTTCTTTGCTATGCAAGGTATTCAGATTTTTCATTAGGTTATTAGTAGTTGTTAGCGATATCTCTGTGCGCCTACCCAACATTTAGAAACTATGTGTATCTCAATATGATAAGACTGGGAAATACAATTAGTTTTTATTTTGGAGGTGTGGGGAATACAGCCCACTGCACTTAATGCAAATATAAATGTATTAGTAATTTTACATGATAAAATATTAGCAGCTTAACTATGTGTCCACTTTTTAAAGGTTTCTGGCTGCAATCCCACATAAACAAGTGCCATTGAGCTCAGTGGGGCTTAAGTCAGAGTACACACATACTGGACTGCACTGCCGGACATTCTTAACTTTTATAACTAAAGCTAACCCAGAATAATACAATACAAGTGTTGAGGTAAAAAATAATAATTAAGTGACAGAGACCATTTATTGCCTGAAAAAAATACATATCTTTTATAATTAAGAACTAAACAGGGCACATAGACAAAAATAAATTGTAGTATGTACATACATTAAAAAGGATAAATAGCATATATATATATATTGTAATACTGCAATACATGCCATTGTGTATTTCAGGCCCAGAAGTTTCACCGTGTACATTAAAAGGATAAATAAGTGCTAATATAAGACAATTTTTAGTGTAAACAATGTCATAGGCTTATAACAAGCCAACATACTCAGGGCCAACATAATAAAGCACATATTGCCTCTCTCACCACCGTATACTGTTTAAACTTAACTAAACATGTATTCACAAATACAATTACAAGATAGTATAAAAGTAGACAATTTGCTTCGCATTATTAACACACAACAAATACAGGCTGTAGGTTCCAAGGCCTTTCTATAATTTTCACGAGGTCCTTTATGGGGATGTTGTAGGGACACCTATGGAACAACCCTTCCCCACACAGGCACAGAGTCCACTGGCTGAGAGATCCCTGAAGGGCATGGCAGAGCTCTGGTTTCACCTGTTTGGTACATTGATATAGAGCGCACCAGACCCTTTTAGGGAATGGGAGATAAGAACCTAAGACTGCGTCACGACAATGGCCCCTCAAGTACAACATCCTGTTCCCACAGTGGCCAACCAGATGCTTATGGCAAGTCCACAAGCAGGACCTGAGATCTGTGTTCACCTTCCATATCCCAGTCCAGCCCTTTCCCCTTGACTTGATCAAGCAGGCTGGACAAAGATATAAGAAATGTGCAGAGGCAGCCTAATTCCCCAGACCATCCTGACACAATGCCTGTGTACATTTGCTAAAAGAGGAGAAACAAGGCTCTGTTATGTGGTCTGGGTTCTCCCCACCCCTCATTTGCAGACACAGTGGTCACATAGGGAAGGGCCGTGCCCATACTAATATTCTCTGCACATAGTCCCAAACACGAAGACAATGTAATACCCATATATTCTGTTGCCAGCAAATGATGTTGTCTATCAAAAAACGTCTGCACTTTCTGCCCTGGAATGGCCAACTACGAGAGTGCTGGCACACGGCAGTAGCATGAGGCTGTGCAGGTTAAAGGGAAAGTCTTGGCAAGTGATGAACAGCTTCTAGGTCTTATACTATGTACTCTGATCCAAGAATCCGTTAATGTAGCTTAAGCTATAAAGGGGGGGAAATAGACCCAAACTACTTGCTAAACTGCTTTATTGTTCACTTTCATTTCTGTTTGGCTTCAGAATTTGATTGTCAAGACTCGCAGCCTAAGCAAGGCTAGAAGTCAGCAATTCAGCCCCGACTTCAAAAACCAGATTTTTCAAAAGGCATTTCAATCTGCATCTTTTATTATAATTTCATATATTGTTCTTCCTCAACATGTTTCTCAAATTAGTACATGATTATGGAGGACCATGATTTTCCTTTAAAAAAAATCTATGTTGCAATCCTGCACATAGTTGCATGTTCAAAAGTTCTGACCACACCCTACTGCCCAGTTGTGCTCAAGATTGTAGCCTCAATGCACTTTTAAAAAGCATGATAGTCATTTATTATTATTATTATTTAAAAGCCTATGAATCCAGCTAGGACTAATTACTGGCAAATTCACTGGCACTGCACTGTATTGTAAGCCCTGTTTATGAAGAGAGAACTTTCTGTTCTTCACTTGGCTATAAAAAGTTGAGGATTCTGGAACAGCACACACAGAATTACTCACATTCTTGGATTTGCACTTTAAAGAAGTTATCCAATACCCCCATATAGCATTAGGTTACTTTCATGAAGAATGCTATTAATTTTGCCCTTACATTATTCTATTGGCTGACAGGTAGGGACGCTCTTCTGTCTGTTTCTAACATACATGAAAGTGGATTCTTACTACTTCCTGGCAACAATTGCCATCAGTTCTTTTTTTAAATAGCCATTAAAGGTACAATTTACTCTGAATAAGATGACCTCAATACCATTTCCTCTCTTATTATGCAACTGCTTTCACATTCCTTCCAGGTTCTCTCTTAGATTCATCACTTTTGTTAAATGACAATGACTTCAGGTTAAACTGCTGCAGACATTTCAGTTGCAGTGCACTCTTGAGATGCTGTGCTCTCCCCATGTTAAGTTTGTGTCTGGATTGCAGGATATTTTCAAACACTTATGGACGGTGAAACCTGCAGTAGGTTAAAAGGAAAAATAAACATTTATTTCAAAATCTCACTTCCTGTTCCTGGAGATTTAGCATGGGTCCAAATATCTGTAAAAGCCAAAACATTCAAATTCTGTTTTCTTTGTACAGTATATGACTTGAATCTGTATTTCAAACATGTTTAAGACTGAACTGAGTAACATGCATATAAAATGCCTGCTAAAATGTTTAAATCTCCATGACTGATGCATGCTTATTTGCTCTCTGTGTGCTGTTGGATATGGAATAACGTTCTAATAATTACAGAGATGGAAAGGATGAAAGTTGAATGGACATTTGTGGAAGACAGAAGGCTTAAAACTTGTGATTAATTTTGACCTCTTAAAACTGGGGGGGGGGAGATGTTGATGGCAATCCTTTATTTAGATTACATTTAGAATGGTTTGGTAATCTTTTTAAATTTAACAGCAGGATGCCTTCCCACTTTGCCTATTACTTTAAATTAGGGGATTGGCAATTGCTTTGGAGATGGGGGAGAAAGTACTTTGCATTTCCTGTCTCTTACATACTAGAAATAGAGCTTTTTGCCTTGTTGCATGAGTTGGAAAGAAAAGCAATATTTAGGGAACAGGAGGTGCAAAAACCTTGTGTTTTGATCATGTCAGAAGCCAGCCTCAAAAACACAGACAACATGGGCTTCTGTAAAGCCTACATGTAAAGCAGTCCATTAGAGGAACCACTTTGTAAGGTATTTAGAATCTTCTCCTGTCTTTAGTATATTTTGTGCATTTATTTGAGACATTTATTACATAGTGACTCGGGGTGCCCCACTGGAAAAACAAACTGAACGGGTGGTATACCAGTATCAGCCACCACTGAAAGTTACAGCGATGTGCAAAATTGTTCATGTGCCAAAGGAACATGTTGAAAAGCAGCAGAATGAAGCTAGCATTCCAAAATGCAACTTGCCTACTACTGGTACAGACTTAAGAGCTAAGAAGTACAGTCGTACCTTGGTTCTCAAACGCCTTGGTACTCATACGTTTTGGCTCCCAAACGCCGCAAACCTGGAAGTGTGTGTTCCGGTTTGTGAACGTTTTTTGGGAGCCGAACATCCAACGTGGCTTCCGATTGAGTGCAGGAAGCTCCTGCAGCCAATCGGAAGCCTCGCCTTGGTTTTTGAATGGTTTCGGGAGTCGAACAGACTCCTGGAACAGATTAAGTTTGAGAACCTAGGTATGACTATAATGGTGCACAGAGTGCAGTTGGACAAGGCAGGATGGCAGGCCAGACATGATAAACTTCCCTCTTTATACTGGGCTTTGCTGTTGCTATATTCAAATAAGCTATTCATTCCAAAAAGATAACTAATCCCTCCCCTGCCTCAGCTTTAAGTGAAGTTCATATGTGCTACATCAGTGAAAGCAGAGGCAGGGACAAAAAACTGTGGATAAATGCATAGCTATAAAGCTGGCTTTTATTTGTCAGGAAAAGAAGTGAAACAAAGCTGATGAACTTTGTCAGGATGCTGATTGCTCATAAAATCATAAAAAGTTATACATGTTCCTGGTTGTGTGTAATAATTTCTGTGAAGAAAAAGAGGACACTGTGCAGTTAGTCCATACTTCAGGCCCCATTGCCACAAGCATTTGTACCAAGCATTTGTATCACGGGCGGGGGGGGGGGGTGTTAAAGCACCAGGCAGGCTATAACACATTGCTAATGGTCTGTGTTCAACAAGGTGAACCACAGGTTGTAAACCTGGTATATAAGGAACCTAGTAAGGTATCAGAAAATATTGCTTCTGAAAATTGAAATACAATCTGGGTTGAACCCTCAAATTTCCTTACCTTGTAAACTGCCGACTCTCTTCATGTACTTCCATTTCAGTGCTTTTAAATTCATTTAATTCTTTCCTTATTGCTGCCTAGTTTAAAAAACAAAGTATGAGATAAGACTGCACACACACACACACACACAATGTAATAAGGTAATGAATATATATATTATGTAATGTATTCTGGAAAGAGCAAAGTATTATTTTGTGTCTAGCCCATTTTTATGTCATAACATATGCAGTTAAACTTCTGTTCTCTTCCTATCTCAGTGCAACCCCATATTTAGTCAGTATGAATATTGTACCATGTAAAGTTGTACACCATGATGTTTTAAGTTTAACTAAAAAGACAGACCCACCCCCAGAACCGACAGGTGAAATCCAATACCTAATCCAGAAAGAGACCCCCCAAACCCCACTTTAGATTTTACATCTATGGACTCGTGGCTGAATAGCTGCAATCCAGGGCTGCTTCACATGTTCCACTTACATGGTAGTGTCTGATGGTCTTGCTCTTATGTCAGCTCTTTTACAATACACAAATACTCATGTCTATTAAAAAAAATGTGCACCACTGATCTCTCACAACCTCGGCACACCTACATTCTTAGGTGTGTTTCACAAGACACAGGAAATGACATACAAGGCCCTGCTATGTCGTCTCAGCTCAAAGTCAATTTTTTCCTTCCCATCTTCTTTATCTAAAACAGTATTTATGCTTCATAAGATAATTCCAATAGAAAATGGCTCTAGCTACAAAGAGTGCTGGGAAGAGAGGTCTTGCAGAGGTAGAGACAGAAAGGGAACCAGCCACCTGTTTAATGGGCATCCACAAAGTGATTGTAGCGGAATATAGTTCTAGTGTAAAGGTAAAGGTAAAGGGACCCCTGACCATTAGGTCCAGTCATGTCCGACTCTGGGGTTGCGGCGCTCATCTCGTGTTAATGGCCGAGGGAGCCGGCGTACAGCTTCCGGGTCATGTGGCCAGCAGGACTAAGCCGCTTCTGGCGAACCAGAGCAGCGCATGGAAACGCCGTTTACCTTCCCGCCGGAGCGGTACCTATTTATCTACTTGCACTTTGATGTGCTTTCAAACTGCTAGGTGGGCAGGAGCTGGGACCGAGCAACGGGAGCTCACTCCGTCACGGGGATTTGAACCGCCGACCTTCTGATCAGCAAGCCCTAGGCTCTGTGGTTTAACCCACAGCGCCACCCACGTCCCTAGTTCTAGTGTAGTAGATGACTAATACTTTATGCATAGCAATTGCAAAGAACTGCAGGATTCCTGTCTTTCTTGACGGAGGACAAGATATGAGGCATGTAAGATGAATAATGCTTCCTGTCTAGAAATTAGCTCCTATTTCACTTTTCTGTAACATCAGATGAAATGTTTGGACATTCTAGGCCTTTGTTTTCAGGTGGCAGATTATTACTTTACATTGGTAAAGTACATTGGTGTACTTTACATTGGTAATGAGAGTTGACATTTAAAAAGAAAGACTAATCAATTTGCTACCTCTTCATTTATTCCATAGTAATTTTCTAAAAAGGCTAGCTATCTGCGTACAGCTATTACCACAAATACTTTTATGATAAACACTGCTTTTCGCCCCCATCGCTCCATGAAGGTCATAGCTACTCTTATTCTATGCTTGCATTTTGTTTTGTTTTTTGAAAACACCATTAATATCTCTCAATAATCCTTTATAAAAGGCATCTCATTAGAAGTAGAAATATTTCAGTGCAGGACAATTGCAGCACAAAACAATTATTATGCTGTGTCACCACAATGATATATGTCTAACCGCAGTCTCCTGTTTCAGCAGAGGATTATCTTGCTTAATTCTCGTAGTGATGTTGAAGCATAAGAGTTACGCAATAGCATATGAAGTGTTAAGTACCAGAACAGATATCTCCTACTTTAGCATATTAGGCCAGAATTAGAGACCTCCTCTCATATTCCCCTCAATACAGTCATGTGTGACGTGGAACCTTGACCTGACCAGGGTTTCTAACCACATATACAGGCCATACATGTATATAGTTGCATATGTCAAAGGTAAACGACCTTACTCACAACCCAATACATAGTGGGGCCACGTGGGTGCAACATGGGGATTAAAAGCTGTGGGGTTTAGGGGTTTAGGTGTCAGCACCTAAATAGAATTTACACTCTCCTTTTTCTGACGGTGATGTTCAGTAATGCGAAACTGTCAGAGAATGAAGTGGAGCAAGGCACTGGGAACTTGCAACATGGCGATGTCACATCATGAGTTTTTTGTTACTGAACATTAGGTGTGGGGAAAGAAAGTGGAGGTAGGCCAGGCTGCCTAGTTCCAAACTTAGTAGCATTTATTTCCTCCCTGGAATGCTGGAAGAAGCGGGAGAGGAATGAAGGCTGCATGCACCTTGAACTATGGTTTAAAGCAGGCATAGGCAAACTCGCCCCTCCAGATGTTTTGGGACTACAACTCCCATCATCCCTAGCTAACAGGACCAGTGGTCAGGGATGATGGGAATTGTAGTCTCAAAACATCTGGAGGGCCGAGTTTGCCTATGCCTGCTTTAAAGCAATAGTAGGGAATCTTTTTCAGCTGCAGGGCTACATTCGCTTCTAAGCAACATTCCCCACCAGTGGTGTGTAGAGCCAGAAGAAAAAGTGGACAGAGCAATGGCAGCAACTTTTACCTTTGTACAGTAGACTAATTTCTGCACAAACTCACTCATTCCTCTTTATCCTCCAACCAGAAAATAAATAGTTGTGAGAGCTCAAAGATAGCATTCCAGCTATCAAAAAATAAATAAAAAAAATATCCACCCAAGAAGGGTGTGAACTAAGGCTGGGGCTGGGGGCTAGGGTGAGAAGATACGGCCTGAAGAGAACTCCCAGGGCCAGACAGGGAGAGTCCCTGGGCCAAAGATGAAAACTGGACCACTACATCTGGTCGGTGTACTTTTCCTTCTAATTGGATGTGCTCTATCCATGGGCACATACATATATTTGGAAGCAACCTCTGCTGCAGGAATTAGCAGCAGTCTCTGATGGAAAATATAAGAGCAAAGAAAATTTTCGAGATACAGAAACAAAGTTGCATTTTGTAATCCATATTTGTCTCTTGCCTTGTCTGCAGGGGTTAACCTTGCCCAGGGCTTGTCAGCACGACGATCATAATCTGGAGAATCTGTTACTTCCACATACTCATTAAAACGCAGGATTCTTCTTGCTTGCAGCTCAGCCACTGTTGGTCTCAGACTGAGCTGTAAAAGAAGAATAGGTGAACAAACCAAAGGAAAGCAGAACAAGGACTAGTGTTGGAAAAGACACACCCTGCAGATAAGCAGAACCCAATTTGTTTTCAGGTTACCCAACTTTTCATGTTGGTGACACATTTTTTAGACATGCATCATTTCACGACACAGTAATTCAGTTTTCCTAGAAAACCGGTGGACTGCCTGCTCCCTTTCCAGCCCCAGGAGGAGCACGGGGAGTGTTCACACAGCACACCTACACGCAGCAGCCGACACACCAACGTGTCGTGCATGACACACAGTTTGGAAATCTCTGGGTTACGGAAGACATTTTTCGTACCTTTCTGCTGAGACTGCGCTTCAATTCTCTTTTAGCTTCTTGTTCCTCTTCTTCATTCTTTTCTGTTTTGAGATGAAAGAGAGAAAAGGTAGGAATATTTAAAAGGAATGTTAACTACTGTATAGCACTAGGCTGGTTTGAGTACAAAAGCTTCCAACTTTATTCCTAACTCATTCTGGTTTCCTCCCCTTTTTACTTCTCAGCACGTTACAGTCACTGTCCCAGATGAGGAACAGTAGATGGGCAGCCCTCATTATTACCAATCAAAGTAGAGAGAGCAAGAAACCCAGAGAAGCAATGGTTAAACTGAATGTGCCGTGAATAACCTTCGGCAAAGTGGTTGCTTTCAGACATCCTGCATAACAAGCATTCATCCTGATTTGAGGGGAGCTGATGTTGTATCAGAGCCAGTGTCATTCCACATTTTCCAGTATATCTCCCCATCACTTTCCTTGTTGAAAAAAGTCCAGTCTTTGGGGGAAGCAGGTTTGTTGCACAAGGCCTCCCAATCCACTATAATTGGGAGCCCTGAATTTGCTGGCATGTGATTGAATCCTACCAGAATATACCAACAATCTGGAAGCACCAATCCTGTAAGGTACCCTCATACAGTGGTGGAGCTTCATGCTCTGGCACCGGGGGGGGGGGGCGGAGAGCAGGCAGGGCAGAGCTGATGCACATCCCGGGGGCATGGCACACCGCCCGTAGGGGCGTGATGTGTGTCTTGGGGGTGTGGCACCCAGCACGGGGCAGGAGGTAGCTGCGATGACAAGCTGCTGGGGGCGGTTCACTCTCCCCGCACTCCTCTTCCTCTTCCAGTGCCCTCATAGCCCTTCGCCTTGATCTTTCAGCACCCCTTTTTATATAATACCATGCTACCTCCCTGTTTATTTAATTTCACAGGATTTTTGTCCACCTGACCGACTCTTTGTCGCGCACAGTTCAGTTTTGTGCTCTAATGTAATCCAACAGCATAAAACTGAATTTTCCATCATGTCCCTCTGGGGATTACCGGTAGTTATGTTTATACAACTTTGTAGGCTTGCTAAGGAAATGAAAAAGAAAAGACAAACAGAGCTCTGGGATACTGGAATACTACAGAAAGCAGATTCTGTCTGCTGGTTTTACATGTAGAGATAATCATTAATATTCTTCAGCTGGCACATAGAGCTATGACATTTTTTTTCTAGAAAGCCCATTTTGGCAAGATGGCAAAGCCCACAGACATTAAGGCTCCAGATCTGCAATTTGCTAGATATACAATGGGTATTAATGAAACTCGCTGCAAAGGAGTGAAGATATTTAACCTTCTTGTTGTCATGCAAACTGCAAACTAGTTGCATAGGCAATATGCCATGGTCACAAAACAAAATGTTTGATTCAAACAGCTGTACAATGTTATAAAGTATCTTCATTCACCTGTCATGGCTCAGAATTCCAGGAATGCCTCTAAATTCATATGACCCAGATTTCAGGTTTCAAAAATTAAAGAATCCAAGAACTCTGGACAGACAGGAGATCAATTTTAAAGTCTTCAAACAGTTTTATTAATATAGAAGCAAATTCCAGTCGAAATAAATTCCAGTTTTTTGACAAGGCCCTGTTTCGCTAATTCCTCCTCAGCTGGAATGTTAAGAAATCCTACGTTAGAAATAACTCTTATAATACTTATAATATATTATAATATAATTATAATATAATAAGTACTTATATACATTATACCCTTTCATGAAACCATTAGTTATGCAGTTTATACCAAACTAAATCCATAATTTACACAGTATATAACTAAGAAAGACAGCTTACCTAGATTTTCATGGTCAAGGTGTACCAATTCTCTGTATGCCTAACCAGTCAAAAAACTGGAATTTATTTCGACTGGAATTTGCTTCTATATTAATAAAACTGTTTGAAGACTTTAAAATTGATCTCCCGCCTGGCCAGAGTTCTTGGATTCTTTAATTTTTTACTTCTGGGTATTACCAAGAACTCCAATTTCTACACCAGATTTCAGGTTGGCATCTGATATGATCATGCACTATCTTAAGAGTCTCCAAGAAAAAGAAATTATTTCTGCATCACACATACACACACACACACACACACACACACACACACAGACAGCTCCGCTTACGTCTTAGGATGTTTCTCTGTTCTAGTTCTTCTGAGGTAGGCCTCTGGCTAAGCCTCCTGCAAAAAGAAAAAAGAAAAATAATGCATATTTTCAGTCACTAAGACAGAGAACTGAAATGCAACAGCTAAATTTATATTCAAACCAAAAATTTCAAATGCCAGTTTATACTAATGGTGACTGTATCAAATGCGTTGCTGAATGGGGTTAACCTGTGTTTTGAAATAGATGCATATTTAGCATTTAGGTGTCAATATACTAATGTGCTTAACAAGTCTCATTAAACCTTTCACAAGATCAGCTGTGTATCTGAATTTTCTTATTTCATAAAACGTATATAACTGCTTGATTGTTCAAAAACAACCCTCAATATCATAAAGCAAATAATCCATTAATTAACAGTGGGAGACACTCATTTATTTCACCATCCTCAGGCAATGCATGAGGGAATCTATTCAGATGATGCAAGAGGAAAATAAAAGGCTAGATTTCAGGCAAAAGGCTTAGAAAAACATGCTCAGTTAAAGCAAAATGCTCCTTATGTCAAATAACTTCAGAAGTAGTGCATAAAAGTTGTATCAATGTAAGATGTGAATTGATCAGAAAAATTACCCAACAAGATGTCTGAAGTTTAGATTTTTCAAGCCAGCCAAGTACTTGTCATATAGCAAAACAAAGCAGCAACCACCTGCAGTTAATATGATTCATACCTGAAATGCTATTTGTTTGTTTTGCTTTATGTATTTGGCCTAGCTTCTATCCAAAACACATGAGTAAGCAGGATGGGAATGCGACCAAGTTTTCAGTGATTAACAGCTGTATTATTTTTGTTGCGGCTTTGTGTGGGGAAGTGTTGAACAATAGCAAATTCCTTCTACTGAAAACAAATAAAGTCAGATCAAGTGTAATAGCTGTAGTGGGTTCATAATTATGAAGTGTGACTTATTTTATAATGTTAGGACATGCCTCAGTTCACAGAACATGAAAACATCTGGGTCAGACCCCAGACCTGCCTCCATTCTCTCTCCCCACCTCCCAAAACGTGCTCAGATGACAACCGATACCTCACTAGCTTTGTGCCAATCTGATGTCTGATTTCCTGCCTCTCCTCTTCAGATGTTCTCGGCAAGATGTTTTTGTCTTCCAGTTCTTTTTTCGATGGCCTGTTGCCAAGTTTGATTGCAAGAGTATCCCTACGGCGTATTTTGCTTGCTAAAGAGCCTGGGATGGAATGGAAAAAGAGGATAAAGGGAGGGAGAGGTTCATTGATCCATTGATATTTGGGCTTAAACGTGCCAAATCCCAGAAAAAAAGCTTTTTAATGCAACCCATGGACATCTTCTATCTTTACGTTCTTTCAATGGAGGAATTTTAATTAGCATCTGAAGCAAAATACTTTTGACTTACTTCATGCCCACAATAATTTGAATAACTTAGAAAATAACAACCTGCCTGCTAGGGTGCAGTCAGAAAGTTCACAAACTTTCCCCAGTGCCTATGAAATAACTTGATATAAAATCTCAGCTTTAGCAACTTGCTGCATAATAAGAATGCAAAACAAAATAAAAATTAAAAAATTCCTTCCAGTAGTACCTTAGAGACCAACTAAGTTTGTTCTTGGTATGAGCTTTCGTGTGCATGCACACTTCTTCAGATATCTTATTGTTCAGATATTCAACTTAACACTGTTGTTGTTTTTTTAAAAGTTATTTTAGTGTTCTCAGACAAATCCAGAACAACAAGTTTCTGGATGACGATAATATGTACTCAAAAAACAAATGGAGCAAATCAAAACTCTTTGACCCCTACGTACATTTGATTTATTTAATTGGCACATATACACAATTTATTATTTAAGATATATTTATGCCCCATTCTTTGCCAAAATAGTCTTCTAGGATAATACGAAAATACAAGATATAATACACAAATAACAAGAATGTAAAATAGACAGGACACCAGCAAGTAAAGCCCTCGATAAAGCATTAGGAAAAGGCAATTAATAGGAATCTCAGGTACCACTAAGAGCCAATAAAGGCCCAGGCATATTAACCTGGTACCAAAATGACCTATATGTGGGGAAAACTATAATTTGGGTGCCTATTCTGGGCCAGCACCTGGTTCGAGTGTCCTCTGCTCCAACCTCCTGCACCACCTTGTTGCTTCTGCCTGTGAACTTGCAGGAGGGCAGCAAAAACAGGGGCTGCCAAGCAGCCTGGTACTAAAGAGTGAAGTGTTAGGCCAAACAGTTGCAGCCACCACAATGTTAACTTTCCCCAAATGCCTCTGGCCCACATATCGGAGCCCAGATACATTTGGGGGAAACGAAGGTGGTGATGGCTACAGCTGCCTCACACAGGCATGTCTTTCTTCATGCTCATTAAAAATGTGTAAAACTGCAATTAGACTGCATGAAAGTTCACAGAGCATGAGGCTTCTGCATGAAATGGAGTACCTTATTTGACCTGGGAGGAGGTCCAAGGGAGCAATTTCAGCAGACTCATCTTTGCTGAAACCTGAGAGAGATATGGAGGACTTTTGTCTGGGAATCTAAACCAGCTTCCCCACCCCACATCTCTGACCTTCAACATTAGCAGTATGCTACAATGCAAGACTGCTGCAAGTCAGTCTCTTATCAGCACAGTCCCTCAACCTGCAATCACGGTATAATAGCGTGCTACACTGTAAGGTTCATGCGCCTGCACATACATCCTGCTGCAACTGAAGTAAGCAAGGAGGTATTCCTTAACTATGTAGACGTTTGTCTGGGTAACAGTTTGACTTGATGGAGGGTCCAAAACAAAGTGAAAGCTCACTCTTCTGACAAGGCAGTAGAATCCTCTGCTCAACAAGTATGCTTCCCTCCCCCTTGTAAACATGGCTTAATGGCTTACTTTCACTACTATCATCATCATCTTCATCATCTGTGTAGAGTATTGGCCCATCCGAATCAGAGTCACTGGTGTGATTCTCTTTGTAGCTCTCACTTTCTTGAGTGTTTAGGGCTTCAGAAGGTTCATCTGTTGGGGCAGGACTTGGTTGGTCAGGGCTCTCTTTTTCCTGATCTTCTTTGGTAACAGAACTGTAGATCCCCAAGGGAGAAAAAAAAACCCTGTAGTACTTGACACAAACGCTACAGAAACATGATACTGAGGCTGCTTACATGTGTACAAACCTTAGGGAAAGGCTGTGTTCAGACATAACACTAAGCCACAGCTTGTTTTAACTGTGGTATGTTGACCAGCAGAGTAACTGTGCCTTGTTTTGCATCATGTTAGTTTAATTTTCTAGTTGCATTTCTGGAACTATGTAAGAATTAAACAGGATATTGGGTTTGGACATAACAAAAATATCCATGGTTGATGCAAGCTGAGACTCATAAACCAACTTCAAGCCATGGTTTCCCATTCTGCTTTGCTGGCCAGAAACCATTGGCTGATGTGGGTTCAAATATACAAATAAACCACAGTTAATCTAAACAAACCATAGCGCAAGCCAGGACACTATGTCAAGCAGGCAGACTTTTAGAAAACAGTAACCAGAACTTAAACCTAAAAATGAGTTGTTTCTACAAAGCACACAGAAGGGGGAGATAATAAAACAACACTACGTAAATTAGGCTAGAATCTGTCATGGACCAAGACTTCTGCTTGGTGTTACATAGGGAGAAAGAAGGATACTAGAACAGTTGAGGATAAGTGTAACAGCACATATCTAACATGTGCCTACCTATGCAGACATGGGAAGTATAGGTAGCTTAATTAATATATTTAGAACTCCACTTGTACAGAGCTTTGGATTCCTTAAAAGGTCAGCTATTTATAAATGGAATGCAAATTTGTAGCTCAGACAAACTATGCAGATAAACTTTAAAATATGCAGATCGTGGGCCAAATAATGTAATGCTAAATAATGGTTTCTCCATCCTTAGGGTAATGTAAGTCACCCCTGGTTTGAATGTGGCTTCCAATTCTGGTTTAAAGGCAAACTGTAGTGTGTTCCCAGTTTGCCTGGTTTGGATAGAATAGCAAACTATGGTTTGCTGCAAACCTGGCAGCCAGTGAGAAAACTGAAGGGAAAAGAGAGCTCATGAGCTCCATGATTTGGTGGACTTTCCTTCATTGGAAGTTTTTAAGCAGACTTTGGGTGGCCATCTATCATGGATGCTTTAGTTGAGATTCTTGCACTGCATGAGGCTGGACTAGATGACCCTTGAGTCCCCTTCCAACTCTACAATTCTATGGTTCTATAATCACTCCAGGGGAAAGTATTTTTCTGGGTGAAATACTTGATTAGTTTCTAAATAGCATCCTGGCCTTATGCTGTGGAACTGATTTTAAGTACATAATGAGAGTTTTATTTATGCAAGATCTGGATTTTATACATATATATATATAATGAGCACAGATAAAAAAGAGCTTTAGATTAGAAAGGAACATGGCACAGCTTAGCCCTTTTCTAAAGGAATATTCATTTATTTCATTGTTGCACAGCACAGCATCAGGCAAAATGCAAGATCCCAATCCCAGGTTTCAGTAAACAAGGTGAAGCAAAGCTGTTTTCAAGAAGCACAGCTTGCTACTGGATAGAAGCATTACCAAGGACAGCTCCTTCTGAAATTGACCTAAGAATGCAGACTGAGAAATGGGGCCATGTCTACCATACTACACCACGTTGAACAATCAACCCTTTCTAAAACAGAACTCTGAGCCTCGTGATATATTCACTCAACCTGAAACATGTTTTTTTTAAAACAACTCTTAGGAATGAACAAACAATATGAACAACATATCTCCAAATAAATGGTGAGCTGTAATTTTGGAGCCCTATTTGCAGACTTTCAAATATATACAGTATTTGAAACTCAAAGCAGTCTAACCAAGTTATTTTGTATGCTTGGCAATTTTGCTAAAGCTTTTGTTTTGAAGGTTTCTTGTGTATTTTTTTTTTTTAAATAAATGAATTGCATAAAATCCTGGCTCCCTCTCTTTCACTTCTGCTTGTGGTTATGAAAATATAATTAAAGAGAGAGAGAGAAAATTAGCAAAACCTTTCTGAGTTTCAAAGCATAGTTCAAACTTCAGGTATATGAAAGCCTATCTAAATCACTCCACCATCTCCCTAAATATTACTGCAACGTTGCTCCAAGTTATCATGAGCTACCTGAGAGCATGTGGTCTTACCATTCTGTGTCTTCTCCTTCAGTATCCAGGCTGTTGTCTAGGACAGCACTGCTTGAAGAGCTTTCACTATCTGCTTCAGTTTTTATGTGAAGATCGTTAGAATCTGTGCCAGGGACAGACGGAGATATTTCAGTGCTAACTGGCACATCTTGTGTGTCTGAGAAACCAGGGGGCTGAGAGCCTGGATACAGAGATGGGATGAAGGGAGGAGGGGGTGGTGGCGGAACAGCAGGAGGGGGAGGAACAGTAGCTGTGCTTGGCTGTGTTGTGTCTCCAGCTTCAGAAATAACAGAGAGAGGCTCTTCTGGTTTAGAGTTTTCAACCTTTGCTCCTGAGTTGCCTACTGCTGTGTTTGAAGTGGAAGAAATGTCCCCACAGGCAGACGTCCGCACGGTCACCTGCTTTCCATGCTTCTTCTTGTCTCTGGGTGTCCCTGTGCCTGTTTTGCTTGACGTGGGCTCTTTAGAGGTTTTAGGGCGAGATGATGTGGATGAAGGAGATGACGACGATGCCTTGGAAGTGTGCACTTTTTTTACGTGCGAGGAACTAGCTGAAATGGGAGAGAACATACACATCATCATTGCAGAAATGGTTTCCTAAACACTTTTTTTTGTAGTCAACGTACGTTATGTTTCTGCAATGGTGTTCCACCCTATTAGTGGAAAATCTGAAGCTAAACTAGCAGTATTGGCAACTCTAAAGTGTAATAAGTACATAAATATTTACAGAGCTAGGGGACACATTTGACAGTAGTTAAACAAGAGATCTGACTGCTGGTTCATGTCCTTTCTCCCTTCCCCTGCCCATCTTGTACCAGCTTTAAGCATTATATTAGCCCAGTTTGCACACCATAGTAAACTATACCACGATTATGCCTTGCATGAATGTTTTGCTCTTCCCCATGAGTGCGTGGAGGTTAAAAAAAATCACCACCAGATCCTTGGCTTAGTGTTACGTCCAAACCAGGGATATAAGTGTAGGAAGGTGCCTTTCACTGATTCATATTGTTGGTCCATCTAGTTCAGTATTGTCTATACTGACAGGCAGAAGCACTCCAGGGGTTCAGGCAAGACTGTTCCCTGGGACCTTCTACATGCAAAGCAGATGCTCTACTATTGAGCTACAAACCTTTCCCAAAAGGTGAGTAATGATTAGCAAGTCAAAAGGAAACCTTGGCTAGTCATCAATCATGCTCCATGGCTTGGAGCAAAGCAAACCACAATCCTTGGTTCAGAAGCAGCACTGGTTTTGTTCTCCCCAGTACAAGCAGGGAGGGGCAAAGTGGATGTAATTGTCTCATGCGCAGCAAGTCCTGTTTTATGGCTTGCCGTGACATGCAAACACTTCAACGGGTACCAAAACAATGGGTTGATGCCTGTTAACACTGATAATGTTGGAATACTTAGATGTGGTTATTATTTTTATTTATTAAATTTGTGTACTGCCCTTCATCTGAAGATCTCAGGGCAGTTCACAGCATAAAAGGCCAGGGGTATGAATTTGTGCAAGATTACACAGCTTACTCAATCATCAGCTCACTGGGAGATGGAAGGAGGAGTCCAAAGAACAGTGGGAAAATTTCATCTCACACATTCTCTGGTAAGAAAAAGTTGGACCTCTTTTTGTTTGTTTTTAAGAAGTCCTCTTTATTTCTTTTTACAACTGATAACAAAACCAATAAACTCCCTAAGCACACCACCCAACACTTTCAGATCTGATGTGAAGTGCTGCATTCCTGGGGTGCGACAAGCAGCTCAAATCCCTGTTACTGCTGAAACGAAATGCTAATCACGTGCTGCCTGTTACTGTGCCTCTAAGATCAGGCGTGGGCAATTTGCCTCTGCATTTCACGGGCCTTTTCAATGTAATCTGCCATCCTTGGAAACTTTACGTTAGAAAAGGTTTCTTAAACTCATTATTGCTAAAGTATTTTTGAAATAGTGGGAGAGGGAGGAAATCAGAATAGAAGCAAGTAAGGAGAATCCAGCCTTCACTGTGTCTTAAGTTGCATGATTTCCAAGTCCTTGAATAAAGACTTTTAGATGCTAAACTGTGTTTGTTTCCCCCCCTCATTTGAAGGAAGCAGGGTTTTTGGGGGGGATGGAGGGAATACCACTGAGTGTGTACACAGTGCATGGTAGTATGCATTTGGCATTGGATGTTGGTGCCTTTTTAGGGTGCTGTACACACAACACCATCCCCGTGTTGTCCCTGTCCAACCATCTGTTGAACTAAAGTACATTCTGCAGGAATGGTAACAACCCGTTTTGTGATGAGAATGCACTTCTGAAGTGCTTGTGTATGCATGTACAGAGAGAGTTGCTTTTCAAGTCCCTTCCTACTGGGGGCACACCTACTGGTACTGATCTCTGTGCCCCTCACCCTCACCACGTTTAACTTGTCCAGGAATGAAATAAGCAAATTTGGAAGCAGTACAGCAACTTGGTTGTCTCTTTCTACTACCAATATATATCCTCTGTATATCAGTACATCCACAATGCACCAGTTTTTAGCCCCTCTTTGGAAAGAATGAGAAAATGATGTCATCGCATGAAGGGGTGTACAATTATAAGTCGCTATTTACAAAAGCACACTTTGGAAAAACAACTGCTGGGCATTTCAAAGGCTACGTGTGTACACAGCTATATCCACCAACAGCATTTTGGTAGTGGTCATTATAAAGGCAATATGCAATCATTAACCCTACAACCCTTGGCTTCATCATATATTCTTGATTTAGCTGTCAATACTGACCAATGCTTTGGCAGTTTTCTTTTGGTTTTTTTTGCTCTTGTGTTTTCAAATCAGTCTCGCTAACCAGGAGAGCTAGAAATGTACATTTATTCTAACCAACAATTTTCAAAATTTTAATAACAGAGCATGATAACCACAAAGTTTGCTCTACACGGGTCTGGGTGTTGCCCAGCCACGCATTACAACACCCAAGTCTTATTATCATCAGATGCAAAACCAATGACTGTCATCTGCCTGTTTCCATGGCGTTGGAGCGTTTGTTCAGCTGAATGCACGCTAATGTAAGGTTACCAGATTTTTTTTTCAAAGAATCCGGGGACTTTTTTTAAAAAAAGAGGGGGGGCAAGTTATTAAAAAATAATAATTAAGAAGTAATATGTTCTCTTCTGTGGGCTCCTCTGTTGCGTGGCCTTCCTCTAGCACTCCTCTCTTGGAGCGCTAGCTGCCATGGAGTAGGCTTGGGTCATGCCTGGGCTTGGCCACGTGTCCTTGCCCTCCTGGTGCTCTCCTACCTCTTTTTCTTAGTGGCGGCTGCAGCAGCAGCGCAGCAAGGTCGGGGCTCCCCTCTTTTTCTCCTTCCTCTTTGTCTCTCTTCCTTCTCCTTCTCCTTTTCCCTCTCCTCCTTCTCCCTGCGTTGGCTCCAGGGTTTTTCTGGCCCCGGAGTGCCACTGGGCAGTGGGTCAGGTGGCCGGGTGCTCTCGCTCCTGGCTTGATTTGGGTTGCGGATGTGTGTGTGTGTGTGTGTCAGCGGCTCCCCCAGTTGACACGCTGGGCGTCCCTGGTTCACCCTCGGCAGTGGCGGTGGCAGCGGCAGTCTCAGCAGCCTGGAGCCAGCCTGGTAACACAGTTGGCTCTGGCTGGCTTCAGGAGCTGCTAACTGCCGTGGCGCCCGCCATTTTGCCTCACTGGAAGTCCCTATATGATGTGTCATGTGCCATTGAACCAATCACGCAACATTCATTCCCTACTAATAAATCTACAACACTTAAAATATAAACCCAGGGACATTAAATGAAATTTGGGGACATTCCGGGGACAGATTTTGTTCAGGGACAGATTTGTAAATCTGGGGACTGTCCCTGGGAAACGGGGACATCTGGTAACCATACGCTAATGGATAAAAAGTCTGGAAGTTGCTGCTCCCTGTGCTTTTAATGCCGGTGGCTGTGGCAAGGAAGCATAGCCAGTGGCATTTATGCGGCAGTAGAATGTGTTAGAAAACAAAGTCAGTGAAGAGTTAGCTACCGACAAGACACACACTGTATTAGTATGACATTGAAAGCAAGCCATAAGCTCCACAAATCCAAAGCTAGGCACCCGTATGTTAATACCCACAGCATGCATTACGGAACGACCAACCCGTGTGTTACTCACCAGCTTCTCGGTTTGCACTGCGGCTTGTTGGCTTGGGAGGCAGTGCAGAGGCCTGCTTAGCAGGAGCCTTGCCCTTTTTTTTAGCATGTGGCACTTCATTAGTCTTATGGCTAGTGGCAGCAGCAGTAGCATTTTTTGGAGGTATGGTTGCTTTTTTAGCTTTAGGCTTAGATTTAGGAGGTGGCGGTGGTGGGACACGGGGTGTCGATGTTTCGGAACCTTTAGGAAGAGGTTTCTCTATGGATGAGAAAGTGAACAGAAAGCAACTGACAAACAGACACCTGGCAGGATGCCAAACAAACAAACAAACATACAAACAAACACATCTCTTCGAACCACTCCACCTCTTGAGAATCGGAAACATTTCTATTTTTTTTTTAAAAGAAAGGAATTGCAGCCAGATTACATCAGCCCTGTCTGGTACATCTCCCAGGTCCATCATGTGGCCCAGAGTGGCTCTCAAAATGCAGAAACAAGGGAATAGCTTTTTAAAAAGAATTCAATTCCCATTGAAGGAGGATAGTGGCACTACAATCATTTTACAGATACTTCTCAAGCAACCATAACTTAATTTATTCCGATTCACCAGACCATATTTGGATCTCTACCCCATTCTCAAGAGATAAACAGTGTTCTTATTAGAAACAATTAGTGTGTAAAAACCAACAGTATGTGAGACGAGTAAATACAGTTGTGCATGTCACATGTGACCAGGGCTGCCAAGAGGCAGGTGCAGGGGTTACTGATATAATAAGATCACAGATAGCAGGAACCCCAGACTCTTTCATTTTTTTTAAAGCAAGGTTCTATAGCTCTCCTAGAAAGTAAGTTATGAAGTAAATATGCAGGTCCCCTTCTAAGTGACTTCTTTGAGATGAGGCAGCCTTGCTGCTCCTGCCTTTCAATGTTTGTAGCCAATGAGTGAAGCAACAGCTGTAATTGACACCAGGCAACAGGACTCGCTAGGATCCTAAGGAGCTGTTGGTCTCCCCTCCTCTTTTCCAACTTCCATCTCATTTATTAGTCCTTGGAATCTCCACAATTTGCCCTTCCTTTCCCCCTAGCAACCAGGATGCCTCATTCTTGTGATGAGTCTGTCTGAGATCAGGTAGATCCTAGCAGCTCTTTTCTGCAAATACCAACACACAGTAAATGTAGGTGGATGTTGAAGAATCTCCCCCCCCCCAAAAAAGGCAAATGTAAAAACTCTGCAGAGGATTAGGTAGTTTTCCCTGCATGCGCTAAAGTCCTGGCACTCATTAATAATTCACTGTATAGTTAACTTATTAATATTAATTAGATTTCTATACTGCCCTTCTTCTGAGGATCATAGAATCGTAAAATTGTAGAGTTGGAAGGGTGCAATACAAAAATACATACCATAGTAACAAACAAAAAACAACAGTCCCCCTAGTTTAAAGGCCATGGTTTGTTGATTTAGCCTGAGAGATGAGAAATGGACTGGGCCCAGAAAACCCTGCTGGCTCACCTAGTTAGTAGTATGTAAGCATGGTATGTAATTATGCCAATTTTGTCACTTTTTGACTCAACTTCCCCTCTCACATTATCATTGGTAACCCCCTAAATTAACTAGCTCTTCTGCTACCAGTTCTAAGCCAAATTACAATTCTAAAATGGTATGTGCTCAGCTATTAGACATCTGTGTAGGACAGAAATCATTTATACTCAGTGTTGCTTGATACATGCTGTGTAATTTTAGTGTTTATTTCTTCTTTTTTTTGAGAACATGGTATTTCTTAAAGCAGATGACAGATTTATAAAAGATTTAGGGCAAGATCACTTATACAACATGCACTCAACAATCATTTACCCAAAATACAAGCAGATGAAAACCTGTCAGCATGTTATCTTGGTACAAGAGAAGTACCTCCTTCTAAACATGCCTCTTGGAGGGTTGGCACCCCATCATTATTGCTAATAGCAATACTCAAAATGTAGAAAGCATCTGCAAGGCAGCAAACTTTGGAAGCATTTAACATTTCTAGAATTGTTTACCAGGAACAGCTTTGCTTCCAAAAACACTCTTAACTCTTTCTGTGCTCAGTGTACCAGTCTACCATGGCCTAATCATCAAGGCATTCAGCATTTCATTATTACAGTTCTGCTCATTTTCTGTTCTTGTTAAAAGTCCCATTCCTGAACATGAAAAGAAATCAGGTATACAATCCCACCACTAGTTATGTATCTTTAAGTCCTACTGAGATGAATATGGGCCGAGAGCAATATACCGTAATTGTGAGCAAAGAAGGACCATGAGCAGCATTGCAGACCCGGGTTTTGTATGAGTAGTTTTAATGCTTCGTATTTATAGAGAAAAGGTTAAAACAAACAAACAAACTCAAAAACCTCAAGCAGGCAAAGGCACATAAACCTAACTGCTACAACATAGATCAAGTGAAAAAACCCACCCATCTTCATGCGTATATCATGTGAAAGGTCACTTGTCTTTTAATGTCTTCCCAGGAGAATATGCTCTTTGTAGCTAGCAACATTTTTTTATTTTTTTTGGTAGGAAATGCACTTGTTTCTTATTTCACATGGCTAGAAAGAATCCTGGATTAGGCTGCTAGGTTTGTTTCACAAACACACAGCATTTGCCTTTTAAGATTTCAGGCACAGCCTTCATTCATTTCAGTGTGACGGCAAGGAGCTCCTTCGTAATGATAAGATACAGATGAGCAACAAGAGCTCATAAATGCACATATGAACGCGGTCACATATTTCATCAATTAATCTGGAATTGCCACAAACTCTTCCCCTGTATTCATAAATCACCAGTATTTATTAGGGTGCACCTATTAGCATGCATAGGGGAAAAAATTAATCACCCCTTCTGTTACCCTGACTGCAGGTACAACAGGGAGGTGATATAGTATTGTCTGTAGTTACCTTGAATGTGCACTGTTAAAGAAAAATCTGTCGTTTCTTCAGCCATGCAAATGTATGGTTAAAAATGTTTAAAACTGCCTTGCGGGATCAGATCTAAAGTTCAGTACAGTCCAGCACTGTTACCTATGGCAACAAGCAAATTTCTCTGGGAGGGCTACAAGCAGGGCATGGGAGCAATGGCTTTCTCCCCTAGATTTTTTACCAGGATTTGGTATTCAGAAGTGTACCATCTTTGATCACAGCAGTTAGCTTTTATGGAAAATTGGTACTGACTATTCATAACTATTATGTTTGAGAAAACAATGTTGTGATTACCAGAAATATTCTACTTCTGCTGTGGAGTGCTTGAAGCTATGAAATATACCAGTCATGGTAAACAGTTAGACATGGCAATGCATGTAAATAAGAAATTACTGGCTTAATTTCCTCTGCATGATTTAGGAATTCTTTGAATGAGTATTACTTGTCCGATGGATCTCTCAAGTACCTGGAGTTATCCCTCAAAAATGCAGAACATTTGCCCATGGAAAGACATCACGGTTGGGTCTCCTGATTTCTCTGTTTTGAGTTAAATGACTGGCAGAAGGGAGGCTCTAATTTTGATCAGACTAACACCATTCCAGAATCTTCAATTTGCCTTGTTGTGGAAAATATACAGGTAACCCATTGCTCCAATCAAAATTGGAGCCTGCTGGCTTCTGTTAGAGTCAGACTACAATCAGAAATGTCAGGAGTTTTTGATGTTTCTTTGTCATTTGGCCCCAAGACTACGTGAAGTGAAGTTTCATTAATTGCAATAAATGTGAAGCTAAATACAGCCTCCATGTCCAGCAGCAGTCATTCTCTGAATACCAGTTGATAGGGGCAAACATCACAAGATGGCTAGCATCTTCACTTTCTGCTTGTGGGATTCTGGCCGACCACTGTGGAAAATCAGAGTGCCAGGCAGGATGGACTTTTATCCTGATCCAGAACGGCTGTTCTTATGTTCTTATTGATTTTCTCACATAAAAAGCAAATAACAACCTGGTGGCATATACAGTATTTGTAGTGCCAGCTATAGAACAGCAGGGCACCCACTTAAAAAAAAAAAGATGTTTCCATTAGTGCATTGTGTATTTTCCTTTGTAGAAAAACTTGATAAGTCAACTTTTGGTGGTGATGGTGAGCTTCTGTTAAAATACAACTAATATTTGTACACTGTCATCTTGTAGTCTGTAACACTTCCATTCCACACATGCAGGAAGTTTAGTTATAAACATGCAGAAAAGGTTATATACATGTTTTTGTATGATGTACATCCTGCCCTTCTTTGAAGGAGCTCAGAGTGGTACACAAGTCCCCCCCACAGCACACCTGCTCTAACATTAGCCTCATAATGTTTAGGGAAGTTTTTAATCGATGACATTTTAATGTATTTTAATATTTGTTGGAAGCTGCCCAGAGTGGCTTGGGGGACCTAGCCAGATGGGCGGGGTACAAATAATAAAATAATAATAATAACTTTGGGATGGGGGTTAAACTAAGATTTACTGAATGGCCTTCTCATGCAATTCTAATTGCCTCTCATTAAGCCACAGACAAAGTTCCATTCATGTCTGCTAAAACAAATAAAACTCTGCTCCTCTTCCAAACCTACCACCTTTTCCTCCACTTCCAACAGGGCCAACTTTATGTTCCATTTAAAATTTGTATTTCTGATCGAAAAGATGCCACTTAAAAAAATTAACTGCCATCTTGTTTCTGCAAAGCCTTTCTCTACATTGGCTTCCTTGTTGCTATAGGCAGAGTCATTTTCAATATACATAAATCATCTACCCATGTTTTTAAAATGAGCAATCAATCCAGATGGGTTGCATTTTAAATTACCCTTTTTGCAGTCTTTTCTCTCTTCTGTAGCTGGTGGTGCTTTTGCCGATGTGGAGTTATTCTCTTCTGTGGTCTTCGTGACATTTTCTCCCTGTATGGCTTCTTCAGTGATTACTATCGTGTGGCCGTTTGAGGTTTCATAATTTACTGTTATCTCTCCATCTGGAATAAATGATAACAAAGTTATCACCTAACATTGACAATGTACGTAAGCGCTTCCCATTTACAGGGTTGCAGCATACATCAATGAGTCACACGGTTGATGTACATAAAATGTGACGAAGCTATATTGGAAAGGGAGGAAGGAATCTACATAAACAAGTGCTTGAATGCCGAGAATATTTACATTACCAGAACACTAATTGTCACCTAATATTTAGATCTTCATAGTCAACCTGAGCAAGCCAATCCTTTAAAGTGCATACAACACCTTTCCCCCAAAATAAAAGGCCCCAACATGTTGTAACATTGCCTCATAGAGGAGTTGCTTCATTCCCTTGATCATTTTGGTTGCTCTTTCCTGCAACTCTTCCAACTCTATATCTTTTGAGACCAGAACTATACACAGTATTTCAAGTGTGGTCTCCCCATAGATTTCTGTAGCAGAGTTATTATGGTATCAACAGTTTTACTGGGAGTACTTGACACCCTCTTTAGGGCATGCCAAGCAGTCTTTGAACACATCTTCCTCCCCTGACACCTGGACTCAACAGCACAACACATAGATGCAAGGCAGTAGCCCCACCCCCACCCCAGCCACCTGACACGAATACTTGGATTCAAGTATGCTCCCATGTTCTCTCCTGAATATACCTTGCTATTCAGTTCACTTTTGCAAACAATGTGACACAAATGACAGACTGAATTATGGTTTGTGCTTATAATGGAGGACCCAGGGGTTTTACCACAAGCAGGTTACGAGTCTGGCTTGAAAGGATGTGTCCCTGCCATAATACTAAAGGATGTATCAATCATGTCACACAGTTTCAAAACAATGACAGTAGCAACAGAACAGTAATTTAAATGGCATACAAAAGTTATTAGCAGCTGCCTATATTAATTGCCATCACCTTGTTCAGTTATTTCCTTCAGGACACCCCTTCTTATCAACTCCTCTCTGCTTTGCCTTGTTGATATCTTTCTTTCCAGCACTTCAAAAAAGAAAGACAAAATTTAGACATTAATTCACTGAAATTCAATTATAGCAATTATATTTTTTAAAAAAAACACCAGAAAAAGATTAAAAAGAACAAAAGCGAAGACCTTAGCCTTTGTCTTCAGCAACAGCTTTTCAAAATACTGTTAGTCGTTAGAAAGAAAAGGAGCACCGTACAAGTCGGTGACGCTGTTTGATCTTTTGTTAACAAGTGCAGCTACATTTTTAAAATTAGTAACAAGAATAGCAATGAACCTCCAGAACAGAAATATATTATGCAAATTTGTAATGGCGGAGTCACACTTACTCTGTTAAGGCATTGTTTTGTATGACAGGCAATCATTCTTCCCATCCAAGTTTTGGATGAAATACAATGTAGCCCTAGGGATGCGGGTGGCGCTGTGGTCTAAACCACTGAGCCTAGGGCTTGCCGATCGGAAGGCCGGCACTTCGAATCCCTGCAATGGGGTGAGCTCCCATTGCTCGGTCCCTGCTCCTGCCCACCTAGCAGTTTGAAAGCACAAAGTGCAAGTAGATAAATAGGTAGTGCTCCGGCGGGAAGGTAAACAGCATTTCCGTGCGCTGCTCTGGTTCGCCAGAAGTGGCTTAGTCATGCTGGCCACATGACCCAGAAGCTCCCTCGGCCTATAGAGTGAGATGAGCGCCACAACCCCAGAGTCATCCACGGCTGGACCTAACGGTCAGGGGTCCCTTTACCTTTACAATGTAGCCCTAACACGAGTGTTCTGCTAGTGCAAGGATTTCTTCTTTTGTAATGGAATGTTTTCCCCCTCTCCTTCCCCTCAGGTTTCCCCAGGCCTCTATAAAAGAGCAGGGGAAGGAGAGATAGGGAAAGTCCTGCTGCCCAAGTGGAAATCCCAGTGCTGACAGGAATTCTTTGTAAAACACCACCCTGAAAGTGGGAAAATGTATCTCTTCTGATATAAAGCTATGTATGTCATAGTTCCTGGAAACATGAGTGCACAAAATGTTGCATAACTTACAGCCTGATTTATCAGGAAATCCCCTTGTACAGAAACCACTAGCTAGTCATCTGAGAGCACATCCTATGATGAATACAAACAGCGACCTTCAAAGTGGGGTCTCCAACCTGTATATAATGGCTGCCTTTCAGCTTCCCTCACGTGGTTCAGGTTGGGGAAGAGCCATAGCTCAGTGGAAAAGCTTCTGGGCCCCAGGTTCAATCCCAGGCATCTCCAGGTAGGGCTCAGAGAGAACCATGTCTGAAATCCCAGAGGGCAACTGGCTCTGTCAGAATACATAATACTGAGCAAGGCCGACCAATAGTCCTTCTCAGTGTCACGCAGCTTCCTTCAGACTGAAGACTTCCAGTTTCAGCCAGGTATTACTGGCTTCTGCACAAGGGGACTTTCCATAAGTTCTTAGATGCTGTCATGCATCAGGCTGTAAACTATGTAACTTTCTGTGCACACATATTTTGCACTTTCCAAGAAGTATACCATAAGCTGCTTTGTTTGTTTATAAAAACTTATTTCTGCTGACAGAAAGATGCAAAAACACAAATAATCCTTGAAGGTAACCTGGTACTTCTGAGCAGCTGTGGCTCCAATGGAGAGGGTGCAATACATGCACAGGAAAAGTGCACATTATCCAATAAATCCCAAAGACGCAGAACATCAGAGGTCCTTGATTGTCAACCAAGGCAGATCTGCAGCCATGCTTCACAGACCACATCTATCTAAAACCATAATAATGGAATCCCAAAGGACCCAATTTTGCCACAATGCATTCTTTAAGACTAGAATTTGTTGTTGTTGTTTAGTCATTTAGTTATGTCTGACTCCTCGTGACCCCTGGACCAGAGCACACCAGGCACTCCTGTCTTCCACTGCCTCCCACAGTTTGGTCAGACTCATGTTGGTAGCTTCGAGAACACTGTCCAACTATCTTGTCCTCTGTCGTCCCCTTCTCCTTGTGCCCTCCATCTTTCCCAACATCAGGGTTTTTCCCAGGGAGTCTTCTCTTCTTGAGACTAGAATACCCAGTGAATTTAAGTGTGGCATATCATCCCTGGCTTGCCAATTGTTCATAATGAGTTTCTTAAGCATTTGCTAATACCCTGTCCTTTAAAAATATAATTATTAAGCCTATCTTCTGAATGTGACCCTTAAATGTTTGCTTCTTCCACTCATTTAATGCTTCCCCCCATTTAATCTCCTATTGCTGGGAGAGAATTAAGCATTTTACAGCACTTTCCTCAAGTGCTATCTATAAGCTGGGTCAGGTGGAGTCCCGTCCTCTTGCCATTTCTACCATCAGTCCTGCTATCCACACTTCCAATCTCTGTATATTCATCATCTGCCTCACAAAGCAGCATTTTTGAGATTTAACTATGGCTCAGATTTATCTGCTCCCTTAAACCACTATCTCCTTCTTACTCAGAACAGGACACCAGTGAACTAGACAGACATTAAGCGATTAAACAAGCAGAATATTTTTGTATCAGGCCCCGAGCAGGCACACTTGGCTTGTGGAGCTACAGCTATCCTATCTGTCCTGCTTATTGCTACAGTCATCATTTTTTTATGTCTCTTGCTTGGTCTGTTTCTCTTCATCTTCCCTTTTCTTTAGCTTCTTTGTATGCATGGAATGTTCCTCCCGCTAAAATCCTATATGCCTCCTTTCTTATTTCAAAAAGCCTTTTTGCTTTGCCTCCTTAATTTTTACCTCCTATATTTTGCTTCATTTTTTTAAAGGCAAAGTAGTAATTACCAACTTTAGCAGCATGCAGATTTAAGAATGTTCCACACTGCCTTAAGCAAATTACAACTCCTTCTGCACAATCACATATTGTTCCCCTCCTCGCCACCAACATGTTCTCTTCCTTTGCCTCTGCCTGGTTTCAGTGTGAGCCAATTGGATAGAGACCTGCTGTTTTTAGTTTTTGCAAAGCA
This sequence comes from Lacerta agilis, assembly GCF_009819535.1. Classification (NCBI taxonomy): domain Eukaryota; kingdom Metazoa; phylum Chordata; class Lepidosauria; order Squamata; family Lacertidae; genus Lacerta; species Lacerta agilis. Next base: position 60,733,011 of record NC_046314.1, on the reverse strand, counting down.
TTAAATATTCTTTAAATCAGGAATGGAGAACCTGTGACTATCCAGATGTTCAAACAAAGCCTGGAGGGCCAAAGGTTCCCCATCCCACCTTTAAACACAATGGCCTTGGTCCAAAGAACTTTGTGCAAAGCAGCAGGTCGCTTGCATGATGCTGCCTGCCTGTTTGGAAGAAAGAAACCCCCTCAAAAATAGATGCATAAATATATTCAGTTGCAGATGTTTTCAGTTATAAATGTATTAAGTCACAGGCAATGCTTTAAAAGCACAAAATAGCATTTTCTTTATTATTGCATTCACAAAATATGGCTTGTTTTGAAAAACTCAATGAAAATTATTACCGTAGTTTAAAAAATCATGGAAAATATTGCAGTTCAACAGATACAATGTACTTCAGCTTTATATGGAACATTCTCTTTTGTTTTCACATCCTCTTTCCAATCACATACTTTTTTATAGAAAAATATATATAACAAAAGAAATAAATGCAGAATTTTTATGATCATGTTTGATCTCAGGAAGTCAGTGAGAGACAAGTCAGTTTTCCTACTTTTTAGAGAAACTTATTCATAAATATGCGTAGTCAGATAACATATTGCAGCACCTTCATATGCAACTGTATTTTCTTAAGCTGCTAGATAAAAGGTGTTGAATTCCTTAATCACCAATTTGGGGTGCTTTATTGTCCTATATTCATTGGGTTTCTCACCCCATTTTTCGCTTTTTCTGAACACCAGGGCTTGAACCACCTTCATGTTGCTCTGATAATTAGTCTAATCTGGCAGGGCTAATCATGCTCTTGGAAAGTAGTGTCTTAATAAGCACCACTGCCAGCCCAGGACATCCCACTGCCAACAACCCCCTCTATTTGGTGGACATATTGCAGGGAAATGAGTTTGCCAGAAAATTCTGAGTTTGAAAATTTTCTGGAAATTAGGCTAATTCACATTGGGTTTGGGGACGGGACTGAATTTGCATTGGAAAACTTTCTGATCTTTCTGTTATGTTTGCCAAAAGACTATGTAATTTGTGATTTTGGAAAGATACCCATGTTACTGCATTTGAATTATGGAAGAATATATTGTCCAGATTATCTGCACAAGTGTATGTGCTTTTAAATAGCTGTAGGCATTCATGTGCTGAAGATTCTAAAGTGTTGCATGTTTTTATGACTAAGTTAACAAATAATATTTTTGTGCACATTTTTGTAACTTGTATATTGGTTATATATATTCGCCCAGAAAATGTTTGGAGTATTTATAAATATATTAGTATGTATTGATAGGAACACTATAGTTTTGGAGTGTTCCTACCATCATAATCACCTGTTTGTTACAAAGGTACTATACATATATCAGTCATCTGCCTGTTACAGAAAGACCCTAAAGGAGATTTACTGAAATGTGTAGGGCAACTAATATGTATTTATCAGCATCTTAAGACATTATACTGAGTCAGACCATTGGCTGCTCTGAGCTAGTTTGTCTAGTTTGAAGAACGGTAGCTCTCTAATGTTTCTCTCAGCAGAATTATTCCCAACTCTGCTGCTATTTTTATTTTAACACTTGTAGAGTGCCTAACATTTTTCTAAACACTGTACAGATTTTTTTTTTTTTTAAAAAAAAGATAAGACAGCTTGTAGCTGGCAAGCATGGATTAACAGACATGATGCAAAAAAAAGAAAATGGAATGGAGAGTGAAGAGGGAAAGCAAGCAAATTCAGGAAGTTGGGACAGAGTGATCTTTCTAGCAAATGCAGGGGGAGCAAGCTCTTTGCAGCTGCTTCTCTAGCAAATGGATAGAGAAACTTTAGTCTTTGTAGTTAGAAAGTTGATACTACAGAGGTTGTGGTCTCCCAGTGGCCCTTGTTCAGATGGCGATGGCAGAGGTCAAAGTGTGCTTCCCTTTAGTTGTGACATTCTAGGGCTATGCTATATCCTTTTAAAACAAACCATGGCCATGTTGTGGATTGAACCTGGGAATGGTTGCATGCAAACCACATGCTCTTCCACTGACCTATGGCCACTTGCCACAAGTTCCTGCAAAATACTCTCAGCACAGACTGTTCTCAAGTTCATATCGATCTCTAAAATGTTACTTTTGGGCATCCAATTTAGATGCTCAAAAATCTTAAATTCTACTTCCTCAGTTTCTGCTAACTTAAAACACTTATACACCTCACTCATTACTGTACACTCATGCTCCAGTCTAATTGTGGCTTCTTTAAAACAAAATGTTACAGGGGATAGATGTGGTAATTTAAACATCTGAATTACACCTCACAGACAAGATAGTCTTGTCTTGTCTCACACATTATAATTCACACCCCCATTAGCATGCATAGCACTCAAGATTATTCCATAAACAAAAAGACAGGTACTTGCTCTCAAGAAATGCATGGCCTACCACAGAAGGAAGAGAAGGGAAGAGAAAATGTAGGAAGGAAATGTGAGCATGTAGATTTACTTAACACCTGAAACTTGATTACAGTAAAGATTATGGTATTAATCCACATGTCTCAGGGAAAAGATGGACTCTGGAGGATGAGAGAGATAGTGCCCTATAGAAGATGGGAGTTCTAGGCACAGCTGGCAGAAAGAGAGCCACAAAGTCCATCTGCTTTAGGTGACCTTTGTAGCAAAAGTTCCAGTTACAGGTAGGTAGCTGTGTTGGTCTGCCATAGTCAAAAATAAAAATAAAAAAATTCCTTCCAGTAGCACCTTAGAGACCAACTAAGTTTGTTCTTATGAACACAAGAACAAACTTAGTTGGTCTCTAAGGTGCTACTGGAAGGAATTTTTTTATTTTTTATTTTGTTTTGTAGCAAAAAACACTTTCGATGGATTCTGTGAGGGATGCAGAAGAGCTCACTTTATCCTGAAGTGATGTGAAATGTCACTTTGAGCAGAAGATTCTAGGAGGAAGTAAGGAGTGTGGTTTTTCTGTCTGAAGTTTTTCTACATAAGATTAATGAAGATGAATAAAGATGATGATGCTGTAATTATACTTGGGTTTTTTATATTATTATTAGAATATTTTGCTTCAGCTAATAAATTTCTCTTGCTGGCAGTGTTATAGTCAAAACACCAGAACTGAACTGTGCTCATTTCCTCCTTCCCACGGTATCACAGCAGCAGACACTCATCAATTTAAATTCTCCATGAACAAGAGCAGAAGCATTAGATTTATTAATGGTATGGAACCAAATCTGAGCTATGCATAAGGAACAAAAAGTACAGCAAGGAAGCTGTCTAAATACCAGGCACTTTGCATTCATTAAGGCATAATTGTATTTTGATTATATGAAATAGATGGAATCTGAAGCAGAGTAAATGAGACAGCGTAGGCAAAGGTCACTAAATATTGGAGAGATTAAGTGTTTGATAATTTGCCAAAGTGTTCCATCTTATCTTTTTAAAAGTTATGCAGAGACACATTTCTGTAAGAAACAGTGATTTACTGTTTTGCTATTAAAACTTAAATTAAGAAACATAAAATCAAACGCTTCAACAACACACACCGAGACCATCTGCTTTATTTCAGAATCAAGACAGCTACAGAATATCATTCTGTTGCATTTTAAATAAATGTCATTTTAGAAGTTCAGAGTTCTTCAAGATTTTTCATCTGAGTTAATTTGTTAAAGAAGCACTGGGAGAAAATGGAATTACTTCTGGGAAAGTGATGGAACTGAATATAGAAGGCATGCCTTCCCTTGCTATTTGTATGTGAAGTTACTATGACCAAAGAATATGTACACAACTGGGATTGTATCTTTGTGAAAAATACCCATGTTCCCAAGAGTTGAGAAGCTAGAGTGTGGATGTGTCAAGGTGGTAGCTCAGCTCACATAGAAGGTGTTGTTAAAGATGGGAGGTCTTTTTAAAAATGGGGTGGGGGAGACTTGGATGCACAACTGTATAACTATAACACACTGCATGGGCCTTTCCTAAGGATAAGCATCCCTTTACAATGAACATATATACACCATTTTTAAAAAGGTGGTCTCTTTCATCAGAACATTTCAGTTCTCCTGCAATCCCACAGTTCAAGAAGGCCCCTTCTTTCTATCTGACAGCTCGGGCTGGCATTTCTATGTCTGTTCAAGTAAACATTTGCCCTATGTGTCCAACAGACAGCCAGTGTGGTATAGTGCTTAGAGTGCTGGACTGGGACCCGTGGGACCTGGGTTCAAATCCCCACTTGGCCATGAAACTCACTTGGTGAGGTTGGGCCAGTCCCTGCCTCTCGGACCAACCTATTTCACAAGTTGTTGTTGGGATTAATTGGGAGTGGTGAGAGGAAGAACCACTGTGAGGTAAAATGTGGATAGAAATAAATATATAAATGTTTTATTAATTCTTCACTTTTACTTTAAGAGTCCCCACCCATGTTATTCAGCCGCTGTTAAATCCTCAGGCTCTCTTAATTATGCCATTCTTTTTTTTTTTTTTAAAGCACTAATCCAAGATTCTGAAATGCATCCAGTTATTTTTGCTTCTCAGTGGTAGACCTGCAGTATCTTCATTTAGCTTCGAGCTTCTCCTCTGGGATTATAGCATTTGATGCAATCAGAGCCAGACGTGGCTTCTGCTCCACCCACTCCACTTTCCCCATGGATATTCAAAGGAGCATCTTTTCACTCCAGCCTATAAACTACTGAAATCTCTTCCTCTTCCAAAAGCAGAAACTGGTAAGATCCTTCCATAATGAATCCTCCATAATTTTAACTGCTCGTATCATGTGTTGTTTACATAGATATATTCAGCTGCTGTCACAGTATGATCACCACCTGATATATTTTTGCAAGAAAACGGAACCTTCCACCCAAGAATGCACATTTCAATGCATGCTGTTTTTCACAGGCCTAATGCAAAACAATCAGATTCCCGCCCCTGCCCAAGTTCTCTGGCTGAGGACCAGACTAGGACACATAGCATGTTGCATTCCCCTAAGTTTCCCTCCCCTTATTGTTATTTTTTAAAAGCAAAACAAAGAAGCAAAATAAGCTTTGGTAGTCCCCTATCTGAAGTGAAAGAAGAATGGGAAAGGGTGCTTTAAAGTTTTCCTCTCAAAACTGCTCCCTGAGGGTGACCCCATTAGAGCAATGTTACATGCATCTCTGTTTAACACTGAGCATCATTAGTAAAATCATACGGCACAAGCACACTACAAATATCATCACCCTTGTCCAAGTACAAAACATAACTGATTGCAAATGAATGCCGATCTAGCCACAGAGGTAAGGTGCTGCACAGTATCAGGATGCTACCCTTTGCCTCTAAGGGCATTATGCTCAGTATGCTTTTATTTCAACAGGGCTTTCCGCTGATGATTAGGGACCCATATCCAACTACATATATATAAGCTCGCTTTTAAGAAATCCTACAAAAGTAAACAAGAGGTTCCAGGAAAATAAGTCCGCAAATGTTTTCTTGGGAATGTTCCTGTTTACATGTTTATGTTCCAAGACTTAAATATATCACACCAGGCACAGAAGCCACCTATTGTAAGCAGAGCTTTCTGAATCTAGTTCTGCTCTAATGGACCAGAAAAATGAAAAGTACTTTTTGAAGGTGACATTTGGAAGAACAGATTAGATGTCCTCATTCCATATAACTGTAAAAAGAGAGCATTAATGCCTGCGTACCTTACAGAGATGTTTCCAGGTACTGCGAGATGCTTTTAATGTGATTTACAGTTTGGCAAGAACAACAAAACATTAGTTCTTTTACTATTATTAGAAATAATATAAAAAATTCCATGTTGTCAAAAAATACCACTGTGGTCAGGTACATTTTATTTATCTCTCCTTTGTCATATCACCACACTGCCTGATCATTTTTTTGTCCAAATCCATTAGACATCGGAACAATTCTTAACTGGTTCAGTGTGTTTGGGGAGGAATTTAGTCCATGAGGGAGAAAGATGGGTGGGTGGAAAAGGCCAAGAAGAGGAATGGAAGGTTAACAGGTTATTAAGACAATGGTGACAGGCAGAAATTGGCAAGGGACTAGAACAAATTGTCTGGAAAGAGTCCACAGGCTGGGACTGACAGCAAGCAGAAAAAAAGTTACAGAATAAGCACAGAACAATCAGCCACACAATCTTATTTTGAATTGGTATGAAATAATGCATAGGCTGCAGAAGATGCAGCTGATCAATCTTTGGTGGGGCACAGGCCAATTAAAATACCAAAACAATAAAATTACATAGGATAAACTGGCCGAAGATAAAATGCCTGAAAATTAAAAGCTTGTGGGGGGAAAGAGAGTTCTGCCTGGTGCCAAGAGGCCATTCTATAAACAAGGTGCCATATCTAAAAATGTCTGGTGCAGTCTCTCTTCTCTTTTTAATGTGCAGCATGTTTTTCAGATCTAGCTTCTGAAAGGAGTAAAGGTATGAAACCAGAAACAATTAGAGTCAAAAGACCTTGAAATGAGGAACAGGGTGGCACAGTTGAAGCAACTTCAGGGCTGGAAAAGGGAGATTACTAGCTGTTCCATAAGGAACTGTGGTCAGAGAAATATTTGAGACATGTGGCATATAGAGCTAATGAAACAGTTCTTTCTTTGGGGGTCAATACATCTAACAGAGACCAGCTCGCAAAGCCTACTTGGCCATGAAGCTCACTTGGTGACGTTGGACCCGTCACTGCCTCTTAGCTCTAACCTACATCATGGGGTTCCTGCGAGGACTCGTGGAATGGGGGAAACCACGTATACCACCTTAGGCTCTTTGGAGGAAAGGCAGGATATAAATGCAGCAAGCAAATAAATAAATAAGCAACTAATCAACCATAACCTTTTCCAGTCACCACCAAATAACCTCTGCCACTTGCCAAAAGTGATACCTGCTGATGTTTCTTTAAATTTTTCACTGGTCTTCTTCTTCCGCCACTTCCATGGTTTGAAGATTTTGCCAATAGTAGAAAGTTTGCCTTTCCTCTTGAAAGAAGGACTTCGGGATCCTGGGTTTGGCCCATCTGAGTTTGCAATTGATGTCTTGTCTATCCCATCAACTATATAAACAAAAACAAAAACAAAATCAGCAAGCAGCAAGCAGCATGTTAGGTTACCAAAACCTATAGAACAACAGTCATTTTTTAAAACATGCAAAATAATGAGGAGAAAAATAACAGCCACTTCACTGTATGTGGCAATATACATTTAACACATTCTAAATAACTTCAGACATACCTAACACTGAAAATGTGATTATCACAAAATATGTGTAAGTACATTCTAGTTCAGAACCATACCTACTGTACCTACTAAGTCTACAATTAATTTTTATTACATGGACTACAAGTGACTAAGGAATGCTATCATTTTTTTGCCTGTGATCAGTACACTTAGGTAATGAATGTAAAGAGCACAAGCCCCTTTGCTCTTTAGACCTCATCGTTTTAAAAAAATTCTCTCCTTCCTTCTCTAGAACCCTCATGAGTCAGACATCCTCTTTACTGCTGTACTGTTACACAGGATATTTTTAGGCAATCCATCCTGTGCATATTGTCATTATTTTTCACCAGACAATGCTGTTCAGCTTCTCACAAAAGCAGCCTAATAGCAATGTATGCGGATAACAGTTTTGATGAAGGAATGACAAGCGCAGGTCAATGATAAGCTGTAGAGGCCAGGAATATCTATAGTTATTATTTTATCATTTGCTTATATAGCACTTCCAATATGCACCACACTTGACAAACAGGGTAGAGCACAGAATGTCCAGCTGAAAACAGAGAAGGGAGAAAAGCAGGGGGACAACACAGCAGCAAAGGCCAGAAGGAGCAGCAGCTAAGAGACAGTCACAAGAGCAATGGAGGAAGGAGTACACATTGTTTAGCAACTTCCTACATAGGTACATTGGAACTGAGCCTGTTATCAGCCACATTTGTTCTCCACCTATCTACACACATCTCTCCAACTAGTTTCAGAAGGACACAAGTTTGTTAAGCCTTCAGATCATTTTGTTTCATTATGCTGTTATTTCGCAGGCAGTCTCATCAGGCCCTAACAAAATACTAATTCATGGTGCCCAAGGCCTGGTTCATATATTAATTTCACTTAATTTCTCTACACTTACCTTAACATATACCTATGTCTCTATGCAGTCTTCCCATCCCATATCCTGGTCCTCCCATTCCTTGTTATGGCCTGGTCCATGGAATGCCCATGCACCTCAGGAAAAGCAGCGAAACACAGGGTTCTGTTATGCCTATACGGATCATTCCACATGCAGGCAACTGCACTGGCAGTGGGCTGGATCAAGCTCTGTGATAAAATATGAAAGTTCTCTCTGTGGTGGCTCGTTCACAAATGCAATTCATGACTTGATTTATAGCAATGAAGTCAGGAATGTGCATTTTGTATCAGCCCTAATGCAGCTTAATCAACATATTCACAGAACTTCATACTGTTCCAGTTCAGCAACAAGAACAACTCATAGTCTTAGTTTGCATATAGCGCTAAACTATGGTTTAGTCACTAAGCCAGGGATGCAAGGATAAGCTGAAGTGAGCCTTAGGCTCGTGTGCCTCCCGGTCTAACTCCACCTCTGGTGTGGCTACAAGGAGACTGGAAGCTTCTGCTTCCATTTTTGATTAATGCTCAGTTGAGGTGATTTAGCTTTGGAAACAAACCAGCTTCATAAACTTAGGTTTTGAAGTTGACTTGGTTTCCATTAACTATTGCTGAGACATCCAGGTTGAGACATTATGATAAACTGCAATATTGTAAACCACCCTGTGATCCTTGGATGAAGGGCCATAAATAATTAAAGCAAATAAAAGACTAAAAATAGTCTAACATAGAAGTGAAAGCTTCTAATGTCTTCCTTGGAGTTATGGAAGAGATAGTGGGGAACACAGTTATGTGCGAACACAGCCACATACTTTCTCACAGAGCATCTTCTGAATGGTAAGATCCCAGTTAAAATTATATATTTGTTCCTATCTCTAGAACAAACCTCTGCAAAGTTTTATTAGAGAAAGCAATGCTATATACAAGTTGCAGAGAACCCCCTTTGCCCATTTTGTTTTCCGGCACTGAAGAGGAAAAAGAAATATATAGCTAACTTCTACTGGGTAGTAGAGTTATACAAAAGATAAAGCTGTACTGTACTTCAAGCACTACTGGCTTCCATGCATTTTTCTTCACCTCGCTATACAACTGTTAACTTCAGGAAGTTCTTTGAGCTAAGTGTTCTGACAGCATTTTAATTAAAGGAAAGGGAAGAGGTTGTGTATTAATGTGGGTGGTTGAATAGTAGTTTCCAGATGGGGCTGCCAATGCTGCAAAATGTTAATTAGGCCTCCTGCTAGAGAAGAGATTAAAAATGTAGGTAGCAGTGCCTGCAAATGAACCCTGATTTCTGCCGTAATATTGAGAAGGCGGGTAGAGAAGTTCCTCACATCTTTCTTCGGTTTATGATATAAAGATGGGGTCTCAACACACACACACACACACACACACACACACACACACACACACACTTCAATATGATGATTTTTAACCCTGAAATAGTTCACTGAAAAAAAGCAACACATTTTACCATGGCAGTGTTTGCTGTTCCAGAGTTCAGAAATGATTTCACAGGATTAATTTGCTCGGCTTTATATCTTCAGTACACATGGATTATTATTTTTCTTCTCTTTTATATATTCCCTCCCTTGCTGATTTGCTCTCCTACTTGCCCGCCCCTCCCCCACAATATTCCTTGTGAAACCTGGAAACTTTGCTTAACTGCCAAGATAAACCCTTCTGTATGTAACATGTCCTCCTGACTGTTCCAGGAGACACATTGACATGAAGAATGTAACAAGTGATCCATGGACACAACTATGGCTTGATGCCCAGAGAGGCGGCCATGTCTGTTGTAACAATATTAACAAGTCTTGTGCCACCTTGTACAACCCTTAAAGATTAAGTGTTTTGTCAATAGAATTTAAATCCCACTGATAAGTCCAACCCTAATAAATGTATTCTGGATTAAGCTAGGGTTGCAATATTTCAAGCAGTGAAAATCCGGACAGAAAAGTTGTTGAGCTTTTCTTAGCTGTCTGGATATGTCCAGGAAATCCCAGATGTATTGTTGTTCAGTCGTTCAGTCGTGTCCGACTCTTCGTGACCCCATGGACCAGAGCACGCCAGGCACCCCTATCCTCCACTGCCTCCCGCAGTTTGGCCAAACTCATGCCAGTTGCTTCGAGAACACTGTCCAATCATCTCATCCTCTGTCGTCCCCTTCTCCTTGTGCCCTCCATCTTTCCCAACATCAGGGTCTTTTCCAGGGAGTCTTCTCTTCTCATGAGGTGGCCAAAGTACTGGAGCCTCAACTTCAGGATCTGCCCTTCCAGTGAGCACTCAGGGCTGATTTCTTTAAGGATGGATAAGTTTGATCTTTTTGCAGTCCATGGGACTCTTAAGAGTCTCCTCCAGCACCATAATTCAAAAGCATCAATTCTTCGGCGATCAGTCTTCTGATCGCTGAATATGTATGGCAACCCTAATTAAGCTTTTGTAGGCTGGATGTAACTGGAATAGTTAGAATTGCAGTCAAAATGGAAACTGAAGCCAAAATATCTGCAAAGTCACGCATAACATTCTTCGCACATTTGTATCCCCAGGGTTTGTTGAGATGTACTATATGGAGAAAGGTCCTAACCACATGAACTAGCCTTCTGCCTAATTCCTTTAAGAGTTTTCCTCCTCCCACCACATCATTTTTAACCTGCCATCCTTTTAACCTGCTTAGGTCTAAAAAGAACCCTAAATAGTGCCGAATCAATAGGTATTTGTAATAAACCACGGCAGCAGCATGTTTTTTTTTTAAAATATACATCTTCCAGCAGTACAACACTAATAATGGCCTTGAATAATGAAGACTAGGTATAAAGAAATGAAACCAAAAACGATACAGAAAAACACTCGTTTGAAAAGCAGAATGTGAAAATCAGCATTTTCGGTCTTTTACCAATAAAAGGAGAAACTAAGAGAGCAAAGAACAGTGTTTATGTATCTTGATTTGGCAGGACATAGATGGCATCTCCTCCTCCCATCAGTTCAACTCACAGTGGTTCTGTGTTTAGCCAGGATCACTTGGTCTCTTCCTGAACTGGCTGACATCCCAGGAAAGTTAAAGCCAGCAACAGTTGTGCAGAAGGAAAGATTTTGGATGCTCCCCCTCAATTGAACTAAGGGCAGACTCTGACCAGTAACCCGTAGGAAGCACTGTTATGGTTCAGGAGAGTTTAAAGTGTTTTTTGGACTTTCAAGACAGGACCTAGAGGAACACCACACGTTTTTATTGCATTACAGGAATGCAGTGTCTACCAGAAGCTGAGGCTTTTATCATTTGTTTCCTGCAGCTTAACATCAATTTGTCCCTCTCCTTATAAATTCTTAATTCTATAGTTCCGAGAATGTACAGGAAGCTAGAAATGGCTCTGTTCCAGTCACTAGAAACAGGTGAATTAGTTTGCTCACATCAATCCTGCATGTGTCTTATATTTGCATCCCTGCAATTTCCAGCCAGTGGTTTAAGTCCTGCCATCTGGTGCACCAGAAACTAGTCAGCTTCATCTTACGCATGACAGCGCTTTAGGTATTTGAAGACCACTATAATGTCTCTCCTTAATCTTCCTTTGGAGGTTTTTAAACAGAGAAGGGAGACATCTGTCAGCGATTCTTTAGCTGTGATTCCTGCACTGCAGGGGGCTGGACTAGATGACCCTTGGGGTTATTTCCAACTTTATACAATTCTGTAATTCTATGATTCTCTTTTCCAGGATCAACATATTAAACTCTTTCAACTAAGACATAGCTTCCAGACCCCACATTATCCTGAGTGTTCCCATAGAGACTTATTCCAGTTTGTCCAGGTAGTTCTTAAAATTTAGTACCCAGTACTGAGTACTAGCACTCTAAAGGTGCCCTGACCAGCCAAAGCGTTCATATTCAAGGAGGGAAAGCCACAACAGTTCAAATCACAAGTCCAGTTATTAAAATAATTGTTTCATTCCTTAATACCACTGTTCACAGTATGAAATTAATTGCCCAACAGAGTTCCCTCCCCCCAAATCAGCTTAACACATTATTCAGATTAAATGGGATAATCAATCTTGTTGCTAGCCTACTGCTGGTTACTCTTTAATAGCAATCACAGCTAAAGTAATTCTAAATCTGATTCACATTTATTGGGTAAAATGATGTTAAGGAGTTGTGGACAGCAGATTTTTGTTAAAACAAATCAACTGATGATGGACAAAAGATGCAAAATATGGGTAGGCATCTTCAAAAATGTATCCAATGTTAAAAATATTGTACCTTGGTTGGATCTTGACGTATTTGCCACATGACATTCCAAATCAGGAGCACAGCATCTAGAGGTGGAATATTAGATGTAATGTGGTTCTTTCAGCCATGAAGGCTTGTTCTGCTTTTTTCATTAAAAAAGTCTAGGACAGGGCTACAACTTAGTGGTCTCTAAAAGCACTAAGCTTAATAGTTCTCATGAGAACCCACTCAGTCACAATTTGCATGTAAACTCTCATGCCTATGGAAGCAAGATTGAAGCCCAAAAATGTATTACACCACTTCTGGTGGTTCCCAGCATCCACAAGGGTCAGTTGACCTTCACTAGGGACCAATTTTCCCTCTCCACCTAGCACACACACAGCACTCCCCCCAAAAAACTGCTCCCTAGGCTTGGGGTTGCCACCCATAACAGTATGCTGTGGAGAGCGAACAGGAGCACTTTCTGCTGGTACAAAATCACCAATGGATACAACTCAAAGGTTGACATAAAAGTTTGCCAGCTTTAAATTTTATATCATATTTGGTCATGTGCAAAGGTATATTTGCTGTTTTCAATAAATCTTATTTTCTCTTTGAAGAAGAACAGGGATCCTGTCAAAGCCAATGATGGTTCCTTTCCTACAGAACAGAGGAAGCTGAGCCAGTCAGAGACCCATTTTATCAGGCATCACATTTCACTCATGGCAAACAGCTGTTTCATTTAATGTTTCAAGTTCTCTACTAAGGAAAGGGGGATGGCGAGGGGCGGGGAAGACAGAAACACACTCAGAGCAGTCTCTCCCCATCCAACTTCTTTACCAAATTAATGCAGAGGTATCACATTGAAAAGCCATCCCTGGAAATTAAAGGGCTTAACAACGAAGGACTATAGCTATATGCAATCATCCCTGCATTTAACGTCATAAACTGTAATCGAAAATATCAAGATTATAAAAAGGTTTAATTCACAGAGATTTAAAAAACATAATTTTATATGATTTAGCTTTTTAATTTTTTTATGGATTGTAGGCAAGCAAAAACAATGCAAGCTCCCTTCTCTCCCCTCCCCTCCCCCTACGCCAGCTGTCGGCACATCTCAGTCCCATTCTTTCTCACTACAGAAACAGTCAAAGTGGTATGATGGCTCTCTGATGGCCTCCTATGTACCATCATTTCTGTTACAACACTGAAAATGTATCATTGGCATTGTTGCTTCTGTCTGGAATGCACTGCTGACATCACCTCTTAGCCACAACTATAAAAAGAGCAGTTCATTGAAGAAATGTTTATATGGCAAACAATGGCCACACACCACTTGTGACAGAGGGAAACACAAAAACACATACACAGAGTGAGCTCTTCTTTCCACAGTTGTTTTCAGGCAGGCATATAACCATCCCACTTCTTCTCAGATGAGTATAACAGCAAGGCAATGCATTTTTGTCATGGTACTCACTGCGTACTGTCACCTCTTTTTCTGCTGCCCATGGCAGCCATTTTGTGCTGGCACCTAGAGCATTTGTATCCATATATGTGTACCAGCACACCATTGTTTTACCTCAAAAAAGCACTGCAGCAAGGAACGTGCCCACAATTGCTATCTATGATTTTTACTGGAATACCAGTAGCAGGACTCTACTTACTGTGTAGTGGAGTCATAACTCACCTAATTCATTCCTCTGGATGTTTATGCATGACTAAATTAAGAAAAACCATTGCATTCCCTCATTACTAGTAGCATTTTGCTTTTATATTTGGTACCCGGAGCAGGAAGAGTATTAACAGTGTGAAGCTGAGAAAACTCCAAAAGAAAAACCACCACATTCACCAGGAGGATTCTGAAACAGATTATTGATATGGCCTCTTCTTGTCTTTGACTCTATTAAATATAGGCTTCTAGTTCAGGTTCCTAGTTCTTCATTCTTGCTACATTCAACAGCATCAAGAATTTTCATTCTAATTAATGGTTAGATAGTGGCATATAATTCTAATGGTGGTTAAATTTCAGCACATTTAAAATGCTCAGAGTTCAAGGCACCGAAACTTTTGGGCATACCTTACCCAAGGATAAAGAATGGTATCTAACCAATGCATACTCTACTCCGAGTATGGGTTCTTTGTTTTTAAGGTAGAATCTTTAATGCACATGTAAAAAGCCAATACTCTCAACATAAGACAAGGGCCTCTGCTGTCACACATCTCTTCCTCCATTTCTAGGTCCTATACTAATGTTCTCTGATTTCACGGCGAGTCTTCACAAATATATTTTACTCCCATTGCTACCCTAAGAAAGACACTAAAGTTTTATGCTTTAATATTTACAGCTGGTATTGTACGCACGGTAGCTTCAATACAAAATGGCAAACCTTTTAATGGTATGTGTAAAGTTATTCAATTAAAGCTTTGATTAACTGATCACTGGAAACCAGTTTTATCAGGGAGAGCTCAGTTAACAGCATGCTTCTTCATTAATTTATTTTTGCCTGTTTTAGTCTCACAATCAGCGCTTTGTTTCCTAAAAAAAATAAAAATGTTTAGGGCTACTCTCATTTTCCTACTCATATTGAAATACTGCCCCTCAATGAGGCCAAACTTAGATTCACAAAATGTTTAGGGTATGTGTACCCCTGCGTCCCTCCAGAAAAAAGCACTGCTCACAATAAATGTGAAAACCAGTTTCATATGAATGCAAGGAATGGGGATGGAAAGCCAAATTTTATTTTGGTAAGAATAAACTTCTTATCTTGTGGAAAATCCATTTAGACCTGTTTTATATGGAGAAGCAAAAGAACTGTTGTTGTTGTTCAGTCGTGTCCGACTCTTCGTGACCCCATGGACCAGAGCACGCCAGGCATCCCTATCCTCCACTGCCTCCTGCAGTTTGGCCAAACTCATGCCAGTTGCTTCGAGAACACTGTCCAACCATCTCACCTTCTGTCGTCCCCTTCTCCGTGTGCCCTCCATCTTTCCCAACATCAGGGTCTTTTCCAGGGATGAACCTAATTTACTGTCAAGTAATCCAAAGGTACAGTGCAGATCTTACATTTGCATACCTCAAAGAGAAAGTCTGTGTGCATTACCAGTTGCTAAAACAGAAGTCAAGCTGGGGGATGATAAGAAGGAACAATCTGGGCTGGATCACTACATTGTGATTCATGCTTGCGGTTTGAATGTGTGAACACATCTTATCAACGCTTGAATTCTTCCTAATATAAATGTTCCATCTGGCATTTGTTTTCTCTAGGCACCAAACTAGGCATAGCCTATGCATATGTTAGTCATGTGCAGGGCAACATGCTGAATCAGGAGCAAGGCTAGGCTTTTTTACCCTGTCTCCAACATCCCAGTGTGGTCAATAGGATAAAAGCTTTATTTGCATAGCCAACAGCCATAGCAACAACAGACACACAATATACAAATAAAAACAACAATGGATAAAAAACAAACATATATCTATGATTATCGTTCAGATAGTGGCTCTTAGTCTCATTGCACCCTCGATGAATCTGGCAACTTTTGTCGTTATCAGATCATTTTGATCTGACCCAGTGTGGTGTAGTGGTTAAGAGCAGCAGACTTGTAATCTGGTGAACTGGGTTTGCGTCTCTGCTCCTCCACATGCAGCTGCTGGGTGACCTTGGGCTAGTCACACTTCTTTGAAGTCTATCAGCCCCACTCACCTCACAGATTGTTTGTTATGGGGGAGGAAGGGAAAGGAGAATGTCAGCCGCTTTGAGACTCCTTCGGGTAGTGATAAAGTGGGATATCAAATCCAAACTCTTCTCCTCCGACAATGCAGCTGGCTGTAAAGAAACTTAAGCGTGTGAGCAAGCTCTTGATCAAATGTGGGTGCTCTGCACAACTGAGACACTAGGACAGACAACCATGTGAAATGTGTGGTCGATGGAGAAAGCAGATGGGATGTCAACAGTGAGGCTAAAAACACGACCCCACTCCTGATTCGACATGGGTTTGCCCTACATGCAAGTAAGTCATGCATGGGGCTATGACAGTGGCAGATTATAAACAGATGCCCTCATATTTAAAATGATCATAAGAGAAATCTCATACTGTGGAATATTTAAAGCATTAAGGAATTACTGCAATGCATTATATGTAGGGCTGTGGAACCCTGGGTGGTTAGGCTGGTGGCTTCATTATACACCTTTAGACGCCAGGTGAAATTGTTTCTCTTCAACCAGGCCTCGGGCTGATTAACTTCCTATGCCCTATTAAACGTGTTTTTGGGAGGGGAGGGAGTTTTTGTTTTTATTATGTATTTTGTGTTTTTATCTTGTATCTTTATGCTGTAAACCATCCTGAAGGGCAGTACAGTGGTACCTTGGTTTACAACCATAATCCGTTCCGGAGGTCCAGTTGTAAACCAAAACAGGTTGTAACCCAAGGCACGCTTTTGCCAATGGGGCCTCCCCCCCCAAAATGGGTTGTAATCCCCAAAAGGGGACACACACTTCTGGGTTTGACGTGGTTGTAATCCAA
Organism: Lacerta agilis; assembly: GCF_009819535.1. Taxonomy (NCBI): domain Eukaryota; kingdom Metazoa; phylum Chordata; class Lepidosauria; order Squamata; family Lacertidae; genus Lacerta; species Lacerta agilis. The sequence goes on along the minus strand of NC_046314.1, from coordinate 60,716,215 downwards.
AACGGTTGTAATCAAAAGCGGTTGCAAACCAAGGTACCACTGTATACAATTGTAATTAATTAATTAATTAATCAATTAATTGTGGTAATTACACTGGCAGAAGAAGGTCACAATAAACCAAAACCCAGATGCTAGGTAATCTAATATATTTAAATTTATTTAATTTTGACCAGAACAATGAAGGCCAGGTACACATCAGTTAGGCTGAGGAAATGTTTGGTTTGCTGATGTGAACCAAACTGGTCCATACTGACTTGGAACCTTGCAAATTCCCCTCACCAACCAAGACATTTGATCCAAGAAAGAAATAAATTTAAGCAGACAACAGAGATGTGATTTTAATTTTATTGCAAATACCTTCTCTGTGTCTTGCCAGTAGCGAAGAAGCTGGTATTGGGAGGAAAGAACAAGCTGTTGAATCTATGATGTTTTTGTTTTGTTTGTTTTTTAAACTTTTATCCCAGAATGTTTCAGCATATTCTCATTTTTTTAAAGCAGCTTATAGCACATAATTAAAATAAAATAAATCAACTCCCAAGTTATAGCAATGTATTCTGCTTCACAGAAACACATGTTTAAAAAATCAGGAGCAAAAAGTAGTTATTTTTATACTGTACAGCTTTAAAATGCTTCCAAACAAGTAACTTTATCTTTGTCATGCATTTAAAAAGGAGTGGTTGGTGACATTTTTAAACTAATCAAGGCCTAACAAAAGGTTAGTCACCAGTATTTTGAAAACATTATTTATCTGGTTCTATTCCTGTTTCTGCACACTGTCAACTATTTCTTTCCTTTTAAGTTTACAAGGTTTTTGGGGGTGTTTTTTTGTACTTTAAGTAAGTATAAGTAGCCTGGAAACTGGCAATTTATACCCTAAAACAGCAGCCTACCAAATAAATAGCCCCTTTGCCAAATCCATAACCCTACATTACACATACAAATGTATTCTGCTAGCAGCACTTTGCAGAGTGGAGCAGCAAGGGAATATTGCACTCATTTTCTATGACATCACAGTCAAAACAAAATCCACAGGCAGATTACCATTCATTAACACTCCTCTTAATTTATGTACCAGAAATGTCTCCAATTTGAGAGGGGATGTGTGTGCATGCATGGCACTGTTCCAAACTAACACTTCAGTAGTCCTGCCTTCAAACATATAAAGATGGGGTGCAACAGTGTGAGCTTAATTTGGCAAAATCTTGAAAGGGAAAACACCAGAACAAAGGAAGGGGGAAAGGTGGGGTCATGGCCTAGGGAGAGTCCTGTGAGCCAGACAGAGAAGCCTAGAGGGCTGTGCCTGGCCCCTAGGCCTGATGTCCTCCACCCCGGAATATAGACTTCTATTTATATCTCGCTACCTGAGCTATAAGACCACATTTCAAGTTGTAATAATAACACTGCTTTACCCTGCCTGAGTGAAGTCCTCTGAAATCCCATAGATTCCAAGGCAGAATAAAACACATCAACGAAAAGTTTCAAAAATGCTGGCAGAGCAATCCTATGCACCAGTGACACATCATATGGGGGAGGAAATTTGCTGTTTCTGCGCCAGTGGGACACCACTATATCCTACACTCACTCAGCCTAGGAGAAGGCTGAAAAGCAGGAACAAAGACAATCAGAAAATGACACAAAAATAGCAGACACTGCCCACCAGCATCACCAAAGCCTACCAATAGGAGTCTGTGCCAACCATGATGCCAACAAAGGGAGACAATGAACTCAAGATGGCAACATATCCCAGGATCACTATACACACAGTAGGCCTACTTAAAATGATGACACAACACTCCCAGTGTCACAGCAAACAATGACTGCCTTACTTCCAAGTTCTACAAACACAGTTTTGAATCTCCTTGCACTGCTCACAACCACCATTTTGGAGCACAGCATACATAGGCAAGAAATGAGAGTGTACACAGAGAGAGAGAGCACACACGGAGAGAGGCATTAAGACCCAATTTAAGGGTGGAGAGAACTAACAGGAAAGGGCCACAACACACAATAAACACACCACCAGAAGCAGGCTCCAGTGACTTAATGCATATAACAGGGAGGCAGCAAGCAAAGATATGAGATTGAGCCTCAGGGGAAAGTTGGGAACATCCCTTATTCGCCTTTTTGTATGCATAGCCAAAAAAACAATCATGTCAGGGGCAAACAGGAGGGAGTAAATGTCCCTTGACCTGTGCTGTCCCTGTCCTGCCCATACTGATATCTTAGGTTGCATCAACAATCAGGCTCAAAGTCGCTTCATCCTCTTTCCCAACAGTACTCTTGTGATAGTATACCTATTGGCTTTATGACTGTGACAAATGGAAAGTTGTACTTTTAAACTCTTATGAGCTTTATTTATAACCAAGGGAAAGACAGTGTGGTAGAAGTGCTGATTTTCCTTAAAGAACAGGTCAGATAACATCAGAAATCACAAGCTGATGAAGAAAGGAGCTCACCAAAATTCCCAAATACAGAGAAACAGGAGTTTTTGTGTGTGTGCTACAGGGATCTTTTTCTTGTAATATTTTTTTTGACTGTATAATGTGCTGCTTCGGCCAAACACTTATGAGGTATGTGCTCATACTCTTGTGTCAAAGTGCCAGTACAAGGCAACTCATCTGGCAACAATTATTCTCAATTGGTATGTTCTATACTAGCAGTGGATGGCCGGGGGTGGCTCTACAGATGTGACTACAACTCCCAGCAGGCCTTCATCAGCATGGCAAATGGTAGTTTGTAATCCACAAAAATCTGGAGAGCTACAGCTTCTCCACCCCTATTCCATGCACAGAAAAAGACCTCAAACTCATTGGTAAATCCAATGGAGTACAAAACATAGATGTTGCAATACCATAGTCAGTTCTTCCTTGCTCTCCATCAACCCCAATTTAGTCAGGACATCAATGATTTTCATGATGGGTGCCTATGTTAGCTTACAATGCTAGGAAATGTTGATCCACTGCATAGTGAAGCCACAGATCAAAACTGATCACAAAAGAATCTCAAGGAGCTCAAGCAAAGGCACTGGCAAGAGCAATTTGTTTTCCTCTAAACTTTCTTCCCTAAGGCCTCATCAGAAAATACAACATTGATGCTTTCACCATTTGGTAGTACTTCTGATTTTTTTACATGCACTGAGAGCCAGGGTAACTGAACACCTATTTTTCTCAATGGCCATTTCTCACCAACTCCACTAACAAAAATACCTGAAATCTTGAGCAGAGCACCAGTGAGGGAAAGGGACCTATTTATCCAGGGCTGGGATACCTCTTATGAGCTGAGACTGAGAGCCATATTTTCCCCATGGAAAACTCTTGGGAGGCAAATTCAAAAAGTGGATGGTGATAGGTCCACATAATCACACACAAGCAGGTGCACAGATACACATTTTCCCTTTTTTTACCAGCCACTTGTCAGTTCAAAATTCACATCCAGCATCTCCAAAAGGATAGCAAGCTCTGTCAGAAAGATTGTATGCTCTATCAAAAACCACTGGAGAGTCCACAAGAATCAACAGGATCACACTCTCTGTGTTTGTTTTTCCCCCTACAGGAAGACCAAGGCAGATTCTGTGCCAAAATCAGACCTGAAACATATGCACTTATTTGCAAGTTTTCAAAAATCTTCTGTTATAGGTACAGCTCTCAAAAATATATCCACAATCTGTGGTTCAACATATGGAGGAACAGATATGTGAAGCCGTTATCTAGGGGCCAAATCTGAATTATTCTATCAGCATTACTAAACTCTATTATAGTAGAGGCATAGGATGTATCAAATTTATCTATTCACCAGCATTTGTGTTATTTTTATGCAACTTCAACCAATATTCACTTGTTGGGGTAATTATTGTTACTGTTTCTCTAAAACAAGGAGTACCTTTGCTACAGTATTTGTAAGTAGCTGTCAGTGACATGATTACTCGGTCAGCATAAGACCAACTTCCTCTGTGTGCACATAGGAAAAATGCTTTTGTTATGTTCATAAACAGGAAGTCCCCAACCCCAGGAGATCTAAGAGTGAACTAGCTGAAAACCAAGCTAGCTTTTGACCTAAGATACTGCCTTCATTGACTGCCAAACACAACAACAGCAGGATTCTATGGGCTAATAACTATTTGATTACAGGAGAGAGGAAACATATTTTGGTCCCATCTTCCCAAAGTAAGAAAACACCCTAACAAATAAAAAGGCTTGGTTATCAAAATGACCAGTTCCAAGGGATCCAAGCATTACTTTGTGAAGAATTATTACAGAGCATTACTCCTTTGAAGCTTTTGAAGCCCACAAGCGTGCTTTATATATTAGTAAGCAAGAGAAAAACACAGCATCTAGCCCATCCAACTTCCTTTAACTTTATAAAAGCTTTTAAACATAATTTCTTGAATGGACACATGAAGAAGAGAAAGTTATGCAAAACTCTTAGATATTTTTGACTGAATATTTTGACTGATTATCTAAACATTTATATCTCACGTTAAACCTGAAGCTCTCAAAAGCAACTTACAGGTAAGCATTGTAACTAAACAACCCAAAATACAATTAACACAGAATCATATGCTTTATGTTAAAAACCATTATCTGAAGAAGAAGAAGAAGAAGAAGAAGAAGAAGAAGAAGAAGAAGAAGAAGAAGATAGAAACTAACTAGAAAACCCTGCCTCTGGAGTCTTGGAAGCAAATTCAACAATGAGGCGAGAAGCAGCACTCTGTTCCTGGACGTGGCTGCCATCCTCATTTCAGAATACAGGTGCACTCCAAGCACACCTACTCAAAACATCTGGGGGCAAATATAAGAAAAGTACTTTGAAGGAATTTATCACATCTGATACAAAAGAAAGCAATGGTGGTGGGAGGCAATTAGAAGATACCAGAAATGGGAGGTTGAATGTGTAGAAAGGCAACCCTCATTTTGCATGGAGGTTACATTCTAGACCGCCACCCGCATCAGCGGGGCCTGCATAAAACATTCCACCCTGCCCTTTTAGTGACGTTTTAGGATCACTTCCAGGTTCTGCAGTGTGCAATCTGCAGGTACACATGTGTGCGGTCACACGTCAATCAAAACACAGAAAAAATACAGAAGTTGCCTGTATTTGGTCCTGCCCTCAGAGATCTGTAACTTATCTAATACCGGTATATATTTTAGAAGTCTTTAAAAACTTGGGGTTTTTTAACACTTCAAAGCTGCCCATGGATGACCTACTCCATAATTTCTTTTTCCTGGCTTTCATTGTATCTTACTCTGAAAATTGCCATTGCATTTTATTACTTGAAACGCTGAACACATTCTTCCTTCACAGACAGGTTTTTGTTCCTTAACAAGCAGTTTCTTAGCAGCACAGCCCTATACCCATGTGGCTGTCCTTATGGCCCTACATACAGATATCCTCACCAGTGCTGGAAACTTGAGATATGAAAGCTAGGAGCTAAATGGCACCTTAAACCTAGATAATGGGCGCAACAACAGAATGTCTGGGCATGTTTTTTTTTTTTATAACCAGGCTAAAAGCTGAAAATGAATGAACTGTGGCTAAAATATTATGTTCATTTTTCACAGGGTCCAGTCCGTCTCCTGCCTACCCCCTAATATTCTTAAGAGGGTCTATTCTCCAGTCTTCAGAGAGTAGCTGGAAATGAGGTGGTGGAAAAAGGTCCTCCCTTCCTTCCACTCTGCAGTTTTAATCTGAAATCTTAGGCACAGTACTGCGCCCAAAGCTCAGAAACTGCTCGCACTAATGAAATTCCCTGTCACAGAATGCACCTAGAACAATGGGAGTTTCGAATACTGATCCTCACAGGGTGATCACACTGCACCATCTAGCTACCGTCTTCTGTGGAAAAGGATCAGGACATGCAGCAAATTATGTGTCCTCTTACACAGCTCCTTTTGTTTTGCTATCTCCAAATATCTGAACGCACTATAGATATTTCATTCTAAAAACAGACATCACCCTTGTAGCGGTTTCCCTTTAGCCATCTCAAATCTAGCAGTTCTCAAAAGCATAACAATTTGGTTAGCTGAAATACCACACTCAGTTTGGTCTAACCGAGGACCACTCATCGCACTGAGATCTATAAAATGTAACAGATTTTATTATTTAGACAAAGCATCTGAAACACACCTGTTAGAGAAACAGATGTCACAAAAAGCCTTATTAGGTGAGCGAGTAGGACACACTGGAGGATTTAAGTCTTCTTTTATGTTGAAAAACTAGGCCTATCTTACTTAGAAGAGGGCCAATGTCCTCAGCTGTCAAGTAGGTTACATCTAAGCAAGATTAAAGGCAAAGGTGGTAGATCAGATTGGTAACTGGGAGCTTACAGGTTGGCTATGGCTTCTTGAGAGAGCTGTCTGGTCCCCAGCTGCCAACAGCTTACCCATAAGAACAGCTGGATCAAGCCAGTGGCCCATCTAGACCAGCATCCTGTTCTCACATTGGCCAAACAGATGCCTATGGGAAGCCTGCAAGAGAGACCTGAGCATAACAGCATCCTTCTCTCCTACGGTTCCCAGCCACCAGTATTCAAAAGCACACTGGCCTCTGACAGTGAAGGTAGAGGCACCATTGAGAGCCTTTTCCACCACAAATTTGTCTAATCCTCTTTCAAAGCCACCCAAGTTGTTTGGCAGCACTGCCTCTGTTGTTAGCAAATCCCACAGTTCAACAATGTGCTGTGTGAAAAAGCACTTTCTTTTGTCCGTTCTGAATCTTCCAACATTCAGCTTTGTTGGATGTCCATGCGTTGTAATGTTACGAGAGAGGGAGAAAAACTCCATCTGTCCTTCCTTTTCCTAAGTGTATGTTGAACTAGAGTGGGAGACTGGCTGTGCAAGGGAGGAGAAATGCCCCCTCACAGACATTCTGGTTTCCCCCTTCCTCTCAGCTTCCCTGGAAGAATTCCAACTAGGAAGTATATCTGGACTCCTCCTTCCCCTGACACACTCTGTCTTATCCTAGTTCTTCCAGGAAATCTGGATTTGCAAATCAAAGGGGGAGGGGAAGCTTAAAATTATATTAATGGTTTGTTTGTTGGTCTAAACTGTTTGATTGAAAAGCTTTCTGTAATTTTTTAAATAGATAAAGCTTCTTCACACAATGCTCCTTACTGCTCCCGTATTCATGAAGTACAGAGGGAGGGGTATCTGCATTTAAACTGGCCACTATAGAAACACATATTAGATAATATTGTTTATAAAGCATCTAAAACAGTTGGGTGCTGTACAATGACGAGCAATATACAGTAACCACAAAGCTGCCACCAGAGAAGGAAAATATTTAGAGATTCTAGGCCTCTGTGGCCCCAATAGAACTCTCCTTTGATGCCTACCCAACAGTGCATTTGGCATTCCTTTTCAATAGCAGCCTCCCTTCCACCAATCCATGCCAAGTGGCAAACTGTTCATAACTGCCATGTGAGTCATGAGTCTACTGTTTTAAGGACTCACACCAGGCATGGCAAGTTGGGCTGATTTACATACATCATTCAAGATTTCATCACTCACACCTGACAGGGTGATGTCAAGGAAGAAACAGGAAACACAAGCAACCTACACTTCCTGTTCTTCCACATCTCTGCCACACATATGAATGAATTAGGGCCAATGCAGGGACAGTATGCAAGAGAGATGGGAAATCCCATATGCAGTACACACACACACAAAATGCAGACATGCCATCCAAACTTTGTGTGCACATTGTTCAAAAATCAGTGTACCTACATTAATGGTAATATGCGAAGTTTTTAGCTGCTCTGAATCATGCGATTATCTGGATTGTGGCTGCATTTGTATTCTATGGAAAGCTGTAAAATGAGCGCACACAGATTCAAACTTAAACAACTGGGGTAGTTCTTATATGGCACTGCAATTTTCAAAGACATTTAAAACATTTGTGGTATTAATTTAGGTTGTATGTGCAATCTTCTTTTATCTTAGCAGGCACTAGCTGATACATTATTAAATTAATGGAACTCTTTTGTGTGCTGACATTTCAAAATTTCAGATACAGAACAGTATTTCAGATTACTGAACAGTAATTTAAATCAAGTACAGCCTTTAAAAAAACTTGCCTTGAATAATTTGAATATTCTCAACATATATTAAATAAAAAGTTAATTATTCCTGTTTCCCCATTTTCTTATTAGAATATCAGCTCCAACGTCTGATTTTTTGGGGGTGTGTGTGTGTGTTAAAACAAAATAATACATAGATTACCATTGTTAAGGCTTTTTAAAAAATCAACACACTGTTGACATTTTAACACACACACACACATACCCCCTTCCCTGAAACTATGTTAGTTTTTCTAAGTTTTAATAACTAGAAATACAACAGTGCAAAAGGGAAGGGAACAGGAATGTGCAAAAAAGCAGATGTGTAGCCACCGAGCCTACACTAACAGTGCAAACGCATGATAGGAAACCACGCTTGTAGTAACAAAATAAAGCTTGTAAAAGGAGAAGCTGGGCGTAGACTGTTATGACCTACGTGCTGCGAATCTCAGCAACAAAAAGCAGTTGTTTTCTTACTTCTTCCTGTTGTTTTTAAAATCAGGAATCGGAAGAATCAGAACTGAAAGCTTCACTGAAAGCTTTAACCCTCCCCAAAAGTTTTTTTTTTAAAAATAAAAAAAATATTACTTTTATTATTATTAAAAGAGGCAATACAAAATGACATGAAGCCAAGCCAAGCCGTTCCTTTTCAAGGGGAGGAGCGGGGAAAGAAAGAAAGAAAGAAAGAAAGAAAGAAAGAAAGAAAGAAAGAAAGAAAGAAAGAAAGCTGCTCCTTTAAGAGAAACTATTGCTAGACCCCCGCCCCGCAAAGAAGCTGTATTCTACTTTTCCTTGGATAAAGAAACCTGTACAGTATAGTACAGTTGGGAAGGTCTGCTTCTCGCTCAGCAGCATCTGAAAGCAACACTTGGTTGACATTAATGCTGGTATAGACTCTCACGGCTGCAAAGGAAACACGATCAATCTTGCGGGGTGGGGAGGGAGAGTCGACCGGGAGGCTGGCTGCCTGGCCGCCTGCGTGCGCGCCGCTTCCCCCGCTGCACTCACCGCTTGCGTGCTCGGAGAGAGTGGAAACTGACGTCTGGCCCATGTCTTGGTCCTGGCAGAGGGCCGGGGGGTGTCCTACAATCAGGCCGCTCTCTCGGTCCTTCGGTAAGGTCTCCTCTCCCACGGAAGCTCCCGAGGGCTCATGGCACCTTCTCCCGGCGCTCGCTTGCTGCAATTAGCAGCCTCCTCCTTGCAACTTCTGCTGCCTCCCCTTGCGCGCGAGTTGCTAAGCCCTCCTCCTGCTCCTCCCTCCGCCTGTTGCTGCTGCTGCTGCTGCTGCCGCTGCTGCCGCCCAGCTCAGCCTGCTCCTGCTCAGCCGAATGCCTGTCATTCCTCTATGCAGATTAACTCGGGCCAAAGGGAGAGAGCCCCGAGCTGGTACAGCCACGCCAGGCTCCCTCGCCGAGATCATCCGGCGCCACAACAGTTGCAGTGTGTGGCTTTAAGCTGCTCGCACAAAGAACTCGGTGTTAAACGACCCTATAGGGCTCGGTTGACACAAAAGTACTTAGTCGTGGCATTTAAGTTTGCAAAAAGGTCTTGTTTTCCCCAAAGGGGCTTATCCCTACTCAGTTTTCCGACCTTAGAGGGCCGGTTTCATGCGCTTCTGCTGGCGCTAGCTGCTGCTACAGGTTAATTTCCTCTAGAGAGGTCGATATCCTAGCCTGTTGCAGCAAAAAAGTAAAGGGTCTTATGTGGGCCTTAAATACTAAAGAATTTGCAGTGCCACAAAACTGTGTTTTTGCACCTTTGGACTAATTTACAGTTCCGTCAATAATGCATTGTGATTTCGAATAATGGATAAAAATCTGAGCAAGTGTCTGGGACCTGAACTGCACCATGCATAAACTCCTATAGGGAACTGATAAGGGACTGAAACACAAAGGGATTCCAGCATTAGGAGAGGGGGGGGGGAGAGAGAACGGGTACTCATGTCTTCACTTGGTGAGTCACAACACTTCCTTGCATACAAAAGTTCAAACTGCATTGCTCAGGAAAATACATCTTACACATTTCCGAACCTGCTTTTGCTAATCTGGTACTGGACAGCAGCAGGCAAAATCTAAAATTAATTCCATAAGCTGTTTCATACCCTCTCTAGAAAAATCCGATTGTAACTTTGAATTGGATTTTGTACCTTAATCTAGTGGCAAATAATTACTTCTGTATCTTGCATAACTTTGTTCTGTGCTTCATTTTCTATTGTCTGGTGGTCAGGTGTCTTGGGAACAAAGGAAGCATCATTTCATAGTTTCCAGTGCAAATTGTTTCCAGTACAGGTTGTAACAGGATATATACTGCACAATTATATACAAAATGACTTCAATGGGTCTTTCTCCCAGCTAAGTGGATATAAGAGTGTAGCCATAGATTTTCTCTGCTTAATAAAAAGAAAGTTTATATTAAGAACAAGTGCCTCTGTCCTTTAAAATTATGCTCATTTTCTTCTTGGTTAAAATGTGGAAAGTAAACAAAACAAGTTTCACCAGCTATTTAAAAGGGGTTATTTCATATAAAAGTTATTTCACATGACATAAAATCACTTCTGGAAATCTTATAGAATAAAGCACAAATTAAGCACTCATTTTCATGTTCTTTTCTCCCAGGGGGCAAAAACTGTTTCACATCACCTGGCCAGAGCCTCCCACCTCCAATCTGCTCAGCCAATCACAAAAATATGGTTGCATGCACCCCACTCTCCAAGTGGAAAAAAGAAACACCATGATGCAGCTTGTAGCATCATTACCTGATGCCTTCATCTGCCCCAGCTGCAACAAACATGTCACTCCTGTCTCTGTCTCTACAGCAACAGCAGATGCTGTAACCTTCCAACAGTTTAACTTCACTCCCCCAAAGGCACAGTCCTCCATTGTGTCTAGAGACAAACGTGTGCCAACAAATCCTCACTGGGAGGTGGGAAAATACCCCACCCATATGTCTCTATGACATATTTATCAACTGTCTTGATAAATATGTAAACTACCCTCACAATTTTCAATTGGTATGAAAGTGTTTAAAATCTTTAAAATTAATATATATATATATATATTTAAAGCAAAAGAAAAATGTGGACAGTGTATGAAATATCAGCTGAAGGGCAAGCCAAATAGCTGATCCAGCACTCACTATGCAGATATGCACATCTGTCGTTTCAGTTGTGAAACAAGAGGAAGCCAGGCTCACATTTTATCAGGTTAGGAATTCTTTAAGAACTCTGTTTTCATATTATATCCATCTTCAACCTTAGATGTCCAAGGAGCATGTCTTGAAGGCCTCCCTCCCTCTTAATTGGTTGGTCTAGAGAAACATTTTGTCATGAAAACAGATTAGGTTGCAAACAGCAAATAGTTTGGAATGGGGAAAAGAATTCTTGTAAGACATGGGCAAGTTGGTATACTGTACTGTATTAAGTCTATGAAAGCCACTTTTCAAAAAGGCTACTAATCTCTTGTACAGTGGCACCTACATCCATATAATTTATGTTAAACTATATGCTTTGGGGTTTTTCTATAACATAATGACTTTATATTGGCTATTAATAATATAATAATGTCAATAGCAGCCAAAATATGTAAAAAAAAATTAAAAAGAGTAAAGAACAGAGAGTATATACTCCAAAAGAAGTGTAAATAAAAAATTACTTATGCTTCTGAATTTTAATTAAATTATTTGCAGGTCAAAACAGCATATATCAGTGGTGTTGTTTAGCCAGTGACTTAACCTGATAATTTTAGAAAAGGATGATTTCTGATAAATATGCCAAGACTGTTCAGCAGCTGCTTCTATTAAATACTTTGATGTATTAACACTTATTATGTACCACCAACAAGGTTCATTTTTTGTCTGTATTGTGATAAGAAATAGAAAAAGTTACATAAGAAGAATAGCAATGCCAAAAGTATAACACTGGGGACAAGAAAACAAGTTCATAATGTCACTCTCAGGACACTGGAATACATTGGAGAACACACACAAAAATTACATAAGAACTATGTCAGACCACAGCAAAATACTGTATTTTTCTGGCTATAAGATGCCCCCTATTTTTAGGGACTCAGATTTAAGATAATGGGGGGGGGGAGATGTATCCGTGTGTAAGATGCCCCCTAATTTTTGACATTCTTTTTAAAGAAAAAACCTAGTCTTATACACAGAAAAATACAGTAAATATTACTGTAGGGTTTGTTTAACTTTCCTTCTTGTATACTTATTAAAGTAAGGAAAACAAAAATGTACAACAATACTGAAGAAGTGTGCATGCACATGAAAGCTCATACCAAGAACAAACTTAATTGGTCTCTAAGGTGCTACTGGACAATTTTTTAGTTTTTTTAAATATATATTTCTACAACAATACAATTATTTAAAGGTGAGTTTTGGTAAGCAATCCAGAGTGACAACATTTATATCAACTAGCTTATGTAAAAGAAATGTAAATGGAACACCTGAAGCTGCTTATACTGAGTCAGACCATTGGTCCATCCACCTCAATACTGTCTACACTGACTGGCAGCTGCTCTCCAGAATCTGAGGACATCCAGCAGGAACTTGCATTAATTCCTTTTGAAACGGAACTTTCCAAGCACTAGGTATCAGTGTTGTGATTTTCATCTCTTTCCCCCTTACATTTTTAATAGCTATATTGCTTGCCTTCCATTATATGGTGTCTGCAATAAATGATCATATCTGGTTATTTTTTACTTTAGTAAGGAAAAAATTGTATGTTACGTCATTGTACATAAAACCTCTAAGCGGTTCGTTCATCTATTCTGCTTTGTTAAACCATCAGTATCCAGCCATTTTAACTCTGCTGACAAAAACCAGGTTACACTGTATGTTTTATTTTCTTTAAAAAAAATATCCTCCCTGACCTTAAATCAAGACTTTGGAGTATAATTGGTGCTTGGTATCGTATGCTAAAGAACAAAATGCCAGACGTAATTTTTAAAGTTCCTGTTTTATATCATTTTATGTCACAGTTGAGTGCAGTATAAACACAATGGTGGCCTGCATTCCGTAAATATTTGTTCTTGCTACCAGACAGATTTTGTATTGTTTCACCAATGATATTTATTTAGAACAGCTTGCGTGTGAAAGACATATAGATCTATGGAACCACGTAAAGCCATTATTTCTGAATAAAAATAGTTTTGTGGTCACGATGCAGGTCTAGCAAACAGGTCTGTGATTGGCATTCATTCCAGAATATTGCCATCAGCAAAATGCCAACATTTTAATGCTTACTAATTGGTCACAATTTTGCAGCAAATTCCCAAAGTCAAACATGAATTCTTATTAACCATGACATTCACTCCATGGCAATTATGAAATGCTCGCAGCAACAAGGAAGGGTGGCTCTGACTTAAAAAATGAAATGAAACTTTTTTACTATATTTATATGTTCACCCAGTCATGTATGGGGTGTTAGGAGAGGGGTAGTAGCTCTGGTGGGGTACATGTTGTGCTCCTTCTGGGGTATTTTGCCCACCTTTGCTCCCCACCCTGCACTGATGTCATGGACTGGCTGGATGCAGAGGAGTGGGGGGGGGAGGCACCAACTGAATAACCCCCATGGGAACCCCCTGGGGAAGAAGGCTCAGAACCAGGGGGCTGGTGTTGGGACAACAATGAGTGGTCAGAGGGAGGAGAGGAAGAAGAATGGGAGGAGGTGTCAGAAGCTGAAGGGGCAACAGAGTTTAGTAAGGAGAAAGAGGCTAGGGCAGAAAGTAGTCCAGGCTCAGAGGCAGAAGAGGAGACTGGAGAGGAAGGGGCCCAGCACTGAAGGTTTGCTCTGGAGGGTTAGGGGACACTGACAGCAATGTGAGGAGCTGCAAAAATGGCCTCCCACTGTACTGTATCATAAGCTTTCTGTGAATGGAAAGAGTTTGTAGAAGGGTCAGTCATGATCCAAACCGATACCACTTAAACCAGTGATGCCAAAATGCATCCACCAAGAGGCCACTAATTTGTTTATTGTTAAATGGGCCTGGTGACTGGCACCTGGGTTGCTGAAGAGGATAGCAGGAAGGGCCTTCTTCCACTGCTGCATTTTGAACCTCGTAACTTCAGGGGCGTGGGAGGAACTTTTCACAAACTAAAGCCACAATAAGCCATCTACTCCCTTCCACTCCCGCTTCCTTTTTGTTTTATGTTTTAAATGTGGGATGTGAAACACAAGAGCAGTCAATTACAACATCCCTAGAGTGGACACAAAAGGGGATGTCGGAACTTCCTGTTTCTCCTAGGCTGGGACAGACTTCCTCTTCATTTGACTAGAAGTGGCCGTGACCTCACCTGCCCAGGTAACAAAAGAGCAGGACTGGTCAGCCAGCTCTCTCTCTGACCACATTCGTCGAAGAAGCAACATCTGCTTAGCCTAAGATGCTTCCAGCCAAGAGAGGACAAAGGGACTGTTGCCTTATGGGATAGTTTCCAGGTATATTACTTTTCTAATTTAAGTCTGCCTTCTGGGATCCATTTGTGAACAGAATGTGAGTGAGTAAACTACTTTTATAGAAGACTGTGTTGTGTCTATCTTTTTTATGAGGGACTAAAGGGGAAATTACCAACGAAACGTATTATAGAGGCTTTAGCGAGCCTGAGCAAACGCATCCACTGTGCAAGTTTTAAAAGGGGAACGTTACTCTGCTAAATTGTGGAACTTGTTAACACAAGTTGGAAAGGATATAATCAAACAATACATCCTCTCCTGCATCCCTAAACATCGCCACATTAAATTAGATTGGGAACCTGCAGGGAGAGAAACAAAGTAATCCAGGAGCACCCGGCAATTTTATGTGCTTTTATTAATATCACGTGATGAGGTGCCGTAGCCTTGTCTGTGTTATGGAACCAGCCAAACAAGAACCAAGAGAGCAATGAAAAAAATAATACTAAAGAGGCTGAATAAAAACGAGTCATGTTAGAGCTGGAATGGGGAAGCTGTGGCCCTCCAAATGCTGCATCAGGGGCATAGCAAGGGGGTGCGAGGGGGCGGCCCCCCCTGGGTTCCATAATGGAGGGGTGACAAATTATCAAGGAACAAATTTTTTTGAAAAAAAAAAAAAATTTGAATTTTTTTTTGGGGGGGAAATTGAGGTTGTTGTTTTTTTGGAAAATGCCTGCTCCGAAGGTCTTATCTTACTATACTAGGGATTATATAGCTATATATGAAATTTCATGCATATCGGTTAATATCTTGACCCTCCTCCACCAAAATAGCTGTTCACTTGGCTGTTTTCCTATGTCATGAAGGCTGAAATTTCAGTTCAGAGAACACTTACTGTTCCCAACCCTAATCCTGTGGAAAGCCATCTAATTAGACTTTAATTTCATTTTGAGATGTTTTTAGGAGGTAATTTAATTATTGTTTGATTTTATACCAATGTTATGGATCTGATGTTAGCCACCCTGAGCCCGACTTTGGCCGGGGAGGGTGGGATATAAATAAAAGGTTTTTTATTATTACTTGTTATTATTCCTTTGTAAGAAAATATGAAATAACATAAAACAATTTTTGCAGGGGGGGATCAATGGGGGGGTTGACAAGAAATTTTCCGCACCAGGTACCACCTGACCTTCTCATGCCTGGGGGGTGGGGGGTGACAAAAAATTTTTTGCCCCCGGGTACCAATTTACCTTGCCACGCCCCTGTGCTGCATTCCAATTCCCATCAACCCCAGCCAACATGGTCAATAGTCTGGGATGATGAGGATTGAAGCCCAAAGGTATCTGGAGACCCATAGCCCCTGTAGGCAATCCCTGGAATCATAGGGTTGAAAGGGAAAACAACTAATGTGTTTGGGGAGGGGTTTCCTAGCTAGCATTGTATACCCTATTTGCTGTAGTAGTGCATGCCACTCCTTGTGCTAATATCACTACTATAGCTTAGCAGCATTAGACTTCTAGAAATATAACATGGGATCAAAGCAGGACCTGATTATTTTCAGTTACTTTGAACCTCTGTTATAGAGGCAGATACTGATATTTATTTTTAAAAAAAAAATTCTTGCAAATATGTTCACATGGACTTATCACCAGAACTTATTAAGCAAAATAATAGCGCATCTGAAAATGATAAGGAATTGCTGCTTGGAACATGACAATAGCCCTTTAAAAACCATTCCATCCAGGAAGGCTGATGTTTGAATTTCTAATACACAAAATGGTGTCTTCATTTCATTTCTTTCAGCATCTACAGGTCCTATTGAACTCAATGCACGTACACAAGCACCACCATCACTTTACTGCCTATAAAATGCAAAAATAAGGCAAAACCCAAAGGCTGAAAAGGAGATAATGATAATCTAGACCCACCCAGCTGCTCTAAAGTGGAATCCTCCACAAAGCAACAAACATCTGCTCTAGACATCCACACCCATCATCTAGGTTATCACATGCTGTGAACAGATGATAGTCACAAACAAGGTGCTCTACCCTACAGATTCCATAGCTGTCAACTTTTCCCTTTTCTTGCGAGGAATCCTATTCGGAATAAGGGAATTTCCCTTTTAAAAAGGGAAAAGTTGACAGCTATGCAGATACCTGTAAGATACAGTGAGAAGTCTAGAAAACATTCCATGCACACTAAGCTCAACTTGCTTCTTTCCAAGAAGCTGTGCAGCTGGGTTTTAAAGAAGAGTATTGGAAAACACATTTAGGTTAGGAACATTAAGTGCATAGCGAAGCACAGACAGTGCGTAATGCTTACTGAAAGACAGCTTAGTTTTTGTGATATTTAATGTTCAATAAATTGAGGTGGGCAGCAATGTATTGTGTTTCTCCTCTGAAAACATGCCTCACTTTTGTGAAATGCCGCCTCTGCTCTCAATATTTTAGGTTCCTTTCTATTCTATTGCGCCTCCAACCAGATTAAGGACTGCTGCTGTTATGCCTGTGTATGTGCATAAAGCACTACAGGATGAAATGCTAATGATGATGTTAAAGAACTTTTATGAAAAAGCAATAGGATTTGTAAAACTGAACTGCATAATTGCTAATACAGCCATAAGATGTGACAGCTTAGAAATGTGGTATTTGGGTTTTTCAGGAGGTAGGAAGAAGCATAGTTGATCCTCTCCCACAAGATACAGTAATGGCCACCAACATGGATGGCTCTAAAAGAGCTTAGACAAACTCATTGAGAATATGGTTATTAATGACTACTATTGATGATGACTAGGTTCTACTGTTGTAGACAGCATACCATTGAATACCAGTCATTGGGGACCACAAGTGGAGCAGTGCTATTGTACTCACGTCCTGCTTGCAGGCTTCCCAAAGGCATCTGGTTGGCCACTTTGAGAACAGGATCCTGGGCTAGATGGGCCTTTGGCCTGATCTAGCAAGCCTGTTCTTATGTTCATTCAGTGGTCGCCAACTGTTGTGCTGCCCTTTTCACATTAGTAGAAGAGTACCACTTCAGTGTCATTGGTGAAGAAAAAGAGTTCTATATGTGTTGTATATGTGATATACGTAACACTGTGACACCAGATGGTGCTGTGGAGTCCCATCTTTCCCTACCGGACTTTCCTGTATGAGTTTACAACGGGTTTAACTGAATCGCTTCTTTGACGTGTACAGATCCACCCCATGTCTCCTATAATCTTAAGTACTGTACCGTACTTTAAATCCTTTCAGCAGAAATGGACATATTCATAGAATCACAAAATTGTACAGTTAGAAGGGACCCCGAGGATCATTTAGTCCAACCCCCTGCAATGCAGGAATCTCAACTAAAGCATCCATGATCCAACCTCTGCTTAAAAACCTCCAAGGAAGGAGAGGCCACCACCTTCTGAGGGAGTACCTTCCAGTGTCAAACAGCTCTTGGCGTAAGAAAGTTCTTCCTGATGTTTAGTCAGAAGAATCTCCTTTCTTGTTATTTGAAGCAATTGGTTCAGGTCCTACCCTCCAGAGCAGGAGAAAACAAGCTTGCCACTCCAAAGATGGGCCTCTAAATACTAGCCAAAAGAATTGTGAAATGTCAGCTGGTCTCCACAAAAGAAACTGAACTTTCCTGACATATTTTTGTGCATTAAAATTGGCAGCGCACTTCATTCTTACACTCAAAAGTACTTGCCTGCTGCCAGTTTTAATCTAGAGAAAGTGTACCTCAGGCAACAAAACACTGTATTAAAGGCAATAAAGGTCTGGCTCAATCCTAGCCAGTGTGGGCAAATCCTGGAACATTTTAAAGAGTATCAGATAATCAAAAGGCAACAAGACCATGCCACTATCTTTAAAAAAACAAAACAAAAAACCCCTCTAGGTTTATCTGCACATTGCTCTTGAAAAGACAGTGAACACTTCTATAAACCTTTCAGTAAAGTATTTAATGAATATTTCATTATTATTCCAGTAAAGCCTTTTAGAAGAACATACAACACAATTACATACAATTGCTCCCTAACCACAAGAGAAAGGGCATTTTCTGGCTAGGACATAGACATGAAGCAAACCAGTTGCAGCTCAACTTACAGGTGGAGTGAGGTTGTCAAAACAGTAAAAATGTGCACAGATTATTTCATTAGGGACTTCTGGGCAACCTGAACAGTGAATTTTGCCCAGTGGGTTGAGGCTCACCTGTGGCTCTTTGGGGGCAGGAGCTGCATCACTAGGTACCAGTAAGCGGGGGTAAGACAGTGTCAGAAGAAGGTAATGGAGGGAAAGAGGATTCCAGACCAGATCAGAAGTTGGATTGGCTGGGAGATCCCATGCAGAAGCAGAGTTCCATCTGTGGGTTTTCATGGCAAAGCAGTTTGGGAACCGTTATGTCCAGTAATAGGTTAAAACTGGAGGTTGGATTCTGCTTACCAATTATCCTTCAGCTGATTCATGGTCTGATTCGAGGACAATTTTGATAACAAAAGCCTGACTCACCAATGCTGATATACCTAAATTGCTATTTCTAGCACTAAATAGCCAGATCCAGCAGCTGTGTGCAGGACTGTCTAGTTCTATGCCAAAAATAGTAGCTATTCAGAAAGATATGTCAGGTATGTAGCCAGACTGATTTCTCTCTCTCTCTCTCTCTCGTTTACAGTTTAGTTGGAAAAACAACTGAAGTGTGTGTTAACCTGACAACTCAGAACAGAGTTTCCAAAACATTACTATGCAGACATTGGGAAGGTGATTTGTTACAGAAGGCCTTTTTAATTTAATTTAATTTAATTTAATTTAATTTAATTTAATTTAATTTAATTTAATTTATCTTATTTATTGAATTGATATCCCACCTTCCTCCCAAATGGTGCTTTCTCTTGCTTACATGCATATGTTAGTTCATTTGATCACTACACACACACACACACACACACACACACACACACACAGATTATATATTTGGAGGAATAGAAGGACTGAGACAGATGTGAAGGCTCAAAATGACAAGGTAAACTGAACCTGGTTGTTATGTTGTGTGGCAGATTAGGTGCCTAGCCAGCCTGGAAAGAATGAGGAGATTGACAGAATGATTCCTCAGGGCAGGGAGGCTGTGGGAAATGTCACATTGTCACCCTTCTTCCTGTAATGTGCAGATTCACTTACCTCTTGTGATATTGTCACATTGTGTGCTCTCTCGTTCCCTCTGCCAGCAGCTGCAAATGGCATGGAGCAGGGGCAGTGATATGCCTGCAAGCGAAACTACACGTTACAGGGAGAGATGGAAGCACGTGAAACAGGGACGCCATTTTCAGCAGCCACCCCACATCTGCCAGGAGTCATTTTCATACTGTTAGACCACATTGTCTGTATTTCAACTCTCAATTAGACCCAACTTCTTTTCACATCTGTTAATGCTTATCTCTTGCTTTATCCTGTGATGAAACGTGTACATGTGGATGTGCTGCAATGTTTTCCATGAGAATATTTATAATTCTTTTCTTTTTAATTGTTTGGCTACAAGAATAAATTTGTCACCCAGTTTGATTGCTAATTGTTGTTAGCTATGCAGGCTGTAGAACAGATATATTTGGTCCTCCAAAAGCAGTGACGTTATATTACTGCAAATGAAAAATAAAGCTCTGCAACGTCACCATAGGGTGTGTGGGTGGCAGGCTCCGAAAGTTGCAGCACAATATTTTCACCATTACTTTAGCTTTCCCTTATTTTTATATGGCATTTCATCCCTGTGCCACTGATGCTGTAAAAACACAGATGCTATAGAATTTCTATCTCACAGTAGTGACCCAGTTCACACATAACACTAAGCCATGGTTTGGTTTAGTGTTACATGGCTTAGTGTTACATGCAAACAAGGCCAGTGTGCGGCTAACTGATGAGTCCAGCCCAAATAACGTTTAAATGCCAAAGTACTTTATTCTGGGTACTAAATATCACTCTTCAATTTAAAAGCACAGATGAACTTTGATGGGTGTTACAATGTGTGGTGGTGCCTCCACAGGACCAGGCAATGATCCAACAATGGGCCTGGTCACAGATGCCAATTTTCTCATTAACTGGCTTCTTGTTTTAGTCTAAATTGGATATAGTCACAATGGTGTGGATTAAGTAGTACTAAACTGAAACATGATCACTGCAGATGGTTCCATGATCACTGCAGATGGTGACAGCAGTCACGAAATCAGAAGACGCCTGCTTCTTGGGAGAAAAGCAATGACAAACCTAGACAGCATCTTAAAAAGCAAAGACATCACCTTGCCGACAAAAGTCCGTATAGTTAAAGCTATGGTTTTCCCAGTAGTAATGTACGGAAGTGAGAGCTGGACCATAAAGAAGGCTGATCGCCGTAGAATTGATGCTTTTGAATTATGGTGCTGGAGGAGACTCTTGAGAGTCCCATGGACTGCAAGAAGATCAAACCTATCCATTCTCAAAGAAATCAGCCCTGAGTACTCACTAGAAGGACAGATCCTGAAGTTGAGGCTCCAGTACTTTGGCCACCTCATGAGAAGAGAAGAATCCCTAGAAAAGACCCTGATGTTGGGAAAGATGGAGGGCACAAGGAGAAGGGGACGACAGACGATGAGATGGTTGGACAGTGTTCTTGAAGCTACTAACATGAGTTTGGCCAAACTGCGAGAGGCAGTGAAGGATAGGCGTGCCTGGCGTACTCTGGTCCATGGGGTCACGAAGAGTCGGACACGACTGAACGACTGAACAACAACAAACTGAAACATGCGTTACATGTCGGCCAAGGCAGGAAGTACTAGAAGTCGCTGCAAGAGTCTGTCAACTGAGGCAGGCTGATATCACTGGAGAGCTTCTGAGCTTCTGAATCCTAATTCTCAATTGACCGCTGTTTAGTAGAACAAAAGCAGCCAACTAGGGCAATGGGTGATTCACACAAATATAACATACAGTGGTACCTTGGGTTACGTACCTGATCCGTTCTGGGGTGCCGTTTGCACCCCAAAAAGTACACAACCCGAGTGTCCATTTTGCGCATGCGCGAACTGCACAGGACGCTTCTGCACATGCGCAGCGATCTTTACTTTCGGGTTTGCAGAGTACGCAACCCAAAGCGTTCGCAACCCGAGGTATGACTGTACTGGAAGAATTAACTGGATCAAAAGAATGGGCACATTTCACCAACAAATCTCATTTAGTACCAAGATCTCTACAAGACATACTGAGGAAGAGTTCTCTGACAAAAGGAAGCTGGTTTGGTTTGTCCTTTGTAGGCAATATCTCATATTGTAATTTCAGAGAAAAATGTATTATAGGATTTCTTAGCTTCTTTCTTTTCCTTGGTAAACAAATTCCTAGTTCACCATCCTGATACGCTGTTTCAAAACACAAGGGACAACGTAAGAAAACAACAATTGATGTTGCTATCAGCTGCTTGGAGCATTTCAATACTAGTTAATTAAAGCAAGCCAGACAGCAATATCCTTGTGAAATAGAAAAAGAAATAGAAACGATGCCCCTAAACCAAACAAAGGATAATTTAGGACCTAAAGCTATCCTCAGAGAAAGAATAAGAACAACAAAGAAGAAATGGTTTCTATGGTTTTCAAACATCAGCTTCTGTTCTCCCTCCGCCCCCTCCCCCCCACAAAAAAATTGAGTCATATTTATTTTTAGTCTCATAAATGCTCGTATAGCTACACTGTATGGAGTGGACAGTGCCATATAGTTTAGGATTAAAGTGACATCTTTTGACAGGGTTTCAACAATCTGTAGTAGTGAGATAATTTTTTTAACTAGGAGAAACGAGCAATTCTGCCTGTTTCATTCGCTTGCCTATGCTGAGGTATGTCTGACATGAAACCGGAATTTTGCCTAGTCATGGAATATCAGTCATGTCATTGTGTTAAATTCCTGCATCTTAATGGACCTCAGTTATGTCAGCTGGCTTGTTCCACAGACCTAACAAGTTTGTTTTAAAGTTTGTGCTAGTATGAGAGGTTCCCTCGCTCTGTTGATAAAATGTAAATGAAACCATAATTATGGTCTTAACTCTTGAAAGTGTGTATGCAGTGCAATAGGAACAGAATTTAAATCCAAAGTCCTGAACACACTTACTAGAGAGTAAGGGCCATTGAATAAAGAGGAACTTACCGGTACTTCAGATTGAACATGTGTAGGATTGAGCTATGAGCCTAAGCATGTCTACTCTGAAATAAGTCCCACTTCATTTAATTGGGCTTACTCTCAGCTAAGTGGGGTTAGGATTGTAGCCTCAGTAGGGAAAGTAAATATAACATGGGTGCACCAGATCTGCATAGCTCAAATGGGCAATCATAGCTTTGTACTCAACAAATTGCCTGGTAGGTGTATCTCACCAGGAATTCTGCGCAGGTGAATAAATGGGCTGGTTCCCACTCTGGCTAGCTGGAAACCAAGAAAGATGACCTAGAAGGGACATATCTCTTTTGCTTAGTAGAATAAAAAAAAAAAAGTTTGCCAAGAGGCTAGCAAACATATTGAAAACAATACAAGAACCATCCTTGTCTAAGCACTACAGTACTTAGAAATTTAAATGGAAGTAGGCTGCTTCCCAGCCTTTTCAATTCTCATTTTGAACTTCCCCTTCAACTCCTTAGATGTGCTATTTTAATACGAAACCACATGTTATAAAGTCAAGCCATCAAAAAGAGATTAAAGTGCACATTATTCCTAAATTAGAACAGCAACTACCGGTATACATTTAAAATTGAATAACCATGTGTGCATACAGACACAGTGTTTCTCTTTTTAGAGTGAATGGATATTCAAGTTATTCCCGCCGCTAAAAGGTATTTGATAATTACCGTACATGAATTCTATTCTGCCTCCCCTCCCTACCCCTACCATTCTAAGTACACTTACTATTCAACTCAGTGGGATTTACTTCTGAGTAAACATGCGGCTGCATATTGCATATCACTAGGTCTGTGATAAGAGGGGGGGGGGAAGGGTTTAAAAGGTGAATTTAAAGAATACCAGCATTGTAGGCAGGAAAAGCAAGCATCTGACAGCAGCACAGAGAGAAGACACAAATTAATACAGTACTGTAGTTCAGCCAAGCATTAACGTCTGATTAGTTTCACTTACCAGTAGTATCCATTTCTTCTTTCTTCGCAAAGCCAGAAAAACAGCTAATGCTCATCTCCTTCCCCCACCCCTCCCTCTAACAAAGCGCCCTGCCCATCTCTGATTATTAGCCCTTGCTGGCAGCCAGTACATGCACTGACTACTGCAGACATCACCACAGAAATTTATATCTTTAAGGATGACAAAACAGCCATTAAGCTCCATTACAAGCAGATTATGCAAGCCTATCAAAGATACAGCTAACTTTGCCAAGGTATTCACTTTGGGGAAAGGAGTGGGGAGGACTCAAAGCCATCACAACGACACAAGATTCCCACCCACCCCACCCACCCCAAACTTGATAGTATTGTCCATACAGTTCTGAGAGAGTTTTAACTCACTTTCCTAAAACAGCAGTGATGGGGGGGAAAAGACAAATTCTATGCTAGGGATAATTAGGAAAAGAATTTGAAAAGTCAATATCATTAAGCTTTTTATATGCATTTATGACCTTGCCCCTTTTTAGTTGACATGCATAGCTACAATGCTCATGCTAATTTTCAGTGTGTATGTTTCCATGTGTGCATGTACAAGTTTATTGCTTAGGCTTAAGAGTCATATTCCATACCATTCAGAAGCCTACAGGAAGTGACACAAAATCATCAGAACTGGTAATTTGACGGCATAGATGCAGAATAGTATCTATGCTGTCGTTGTCCCCCTGCCAAGCTTCACACTTGTTCTTTATCAACATGAAGGCTGGTTTACACATTCCACTATTGTGGTGATATGGTGGTTGCTAACCTGTTTCTGTTCTTCCTACGCACACAGTTGTTAGATTTAAATGAACAATGCATGAAAAATCCTTTTATTTTATTTGCTCCCTAGAACAGTCTTGCAGTTATTAAAACTACTGATAACAAAGGCTAGTCTCTGGTCTTCCTCCTTTAAATATATTCTGCAACCTCATCTCTCATAATAAGTATTCCAAACAAGCACACTCATTGTACCAATTACTATTAAACAGGGTGGCCTGTCCTGTTTCATCTCCCCCTGCCACTGCCTCCCTGCCTCTCCACAAAGCCTTGCTTACCAGGGTCACGCAGCAGCTTCTAGGTTCCAGCAGTGCCCCTCCTGCATGGGAGAAGTGACAGCAATTTCTCTTCACTTCTCCAGTGGGGCAGGAGGAGACCCTCAGTGGATAGGAGAGAAGCAACGACAAGATCTTACACAGAGCCCCATGACATTTCGTAGGATTTCATGCGGCTTTCACAAGATCTCGCCCGAATATGCCACTGCTCTTCTCACCTCTGCGGTGGTGGCAGGTGGGGCACCTGCGGCAGTGGCACCCCATTGTGGTTCTGCTGTCTGAGGCAGCTTCTTCACTCTTGCCTCATGGGCAGGCTGGCCATGCTATTAAAGCATCATTCTCTATCTCCAGCTTGAGATTTTGGATAGTTGTGGAGTTCAGCAGGCAGTGTACAACCAATGTTGCCATATACTTTGAGAACCTTTTCTTATGAACCAGGGAATGATCGGTCTTTGCATTAGTCTTGAACTCTGCAGCAGAAAGAAGCTCGCTGAGAACAATGCTTTATTATAAATCTGTTAGGGTCCAAAACCCATGTTACCAAGAAGCTTGGCACACCTGGAACTTTGCACATGCTCTGAGTCTGCCTGTGTGATCTGGCTTTGCTCTGAGCCATGATGATTGACAATCATTGCGGTGGGCACAGAAAGCCTTAGTGTGTGTGTCAGAGATAATCCCAGCACATGTCAGGCACAAGCAGGGGGGTGCACCGTGAACTAACTAATTTGAGATCTCATTATACATGACAAAGCTATCTTTAGCCATCTCACCCCTTGCCTTTCCCTGGAAGACCAATTGCAGTAGTTAAGAGTCATCAACAGGTTTTCCACACCTATCAGCTGATCACCCATTCCCACCACCCTTCTGAGTAATACCCCTCCCCACTCCATCACTATATTTAAGGGTCTGGTGACTTCCGTTTCAGTGTATCTGAAGAAGTGTGCATGCACATGAAAGCTCATACCAAGGACAAACTTAGTTGGTCTCTAAGGTGCTACTGGAAGGATTTTTTATTTTTTATTTTGTTTTGACTATGGCAGACCAACACGGCTACCTACCTGTAATTTGAGAATGTGACCAACACTTTTTATTAATTCCCATTAGGAGTAAAGCTCAGTTGGTTAGAGCATGGTGCTGATAATTCCAAGGTTGCAGGTTCGATCCCTGTATGGTACAGCCACATATTCCTGTATTGCAGAGGGTTGGACTAGATGATCCTCAGGGTCCCTTCCAACTCTACAACTCTATGATTCTAAAGGACTTTATCCAGAAAACATACCCACCACTGGACAACCACATTGCTTGCAAGTACAGCAGGCTGGACCACCACATTCTAGCTTATTTACTTCCTCTTTCCAATTCTATAAGTAAATGTGCTTGTTGGAAAACCATACAATGTTTCTATCAAATTAACTAAATTAATGTATTCTCAGCTGCTGCCAAAAGAGATCACGAGCCCCTGCAAGATTTGCTCTCTTGCTCCTATTCTGAAATTTGATTTCTGTTTGCAGTGCAGATATTCTTTAATTTCTAGCATTATGTATCTTCGGACTATGCCATTTCCAATGTCACTTTTATTTAGAGCTGCCAATTCCAGCAGTTACACTGAAGCCAGAGCTTTACAGCATCAGGTTTCCGTCTTCACTGCTGCAATGCAATAAGAACAGCTAAACAAGTTTTTCCTGACTAAGAAATGTTATCGGTCAGAATATAAACTTGAGAGCAATGCCTTATTTGTCATGGTTTGAGAGCACAGTTTTGGGAAGAGACTACTGTTGTCATTTTAGCTCCTGTTCCTATCCTACAGAAAGAAAATGGTATTTAAAAATAGGTAAGAGAAGCTGCATCTAGGAGATCATTTTTACAAAATTTTAAAATATCAGTGGCATCTGATGCTATAACATATAGGAAGAATGCATCACTACAGTAATGATAGTTGTTAGTGTAAGCAATGCAAGAATGAAGATCTCATATATATAGCTATTGGAAATGGCTGAAGATCAAAAGATTTTGAAAAAGCATAAAATACCCCATTAGTTTAAGTTATCCAATATACCATCCCACCAGTTCCCTTAGTTATTTGAGGGTGGCAATGGTTGGTGTGTGTGTGTGTGGATATATAGAAGAGAAAGGAAAGAAAGCCAGATGACAGAGAAATTGTCTGGAATAAATTGACTGAAGCCAAGTTTCCAATTGCAAAGAAGTGACGAGACTTGAAAGTCTTGGAAGGTGGCAGAAATGTTTAAATTAATAGAATATATGGGGGGGGAGGAAAGAGCATACAGTAGATTGGAGGTACAGAAGGAGGAGGAGGAGGGGGAGGAGGAGGAGGACACACCACTAGCAATTATTTTATTGAGACCCTATGTGCATAGCTGTCAACATTTCCCTTTTCTTGCGAGGAATCCTATTCGGAAGAAGGGAATTTCCCTTAAAAAAGGGGGAAAGTTGACAGCTATGCCTATGTGGACCTAAAGCAATTAAACAATTAAACAGCAGCAGTACCTCTTCCAAGCCACAGCAACGATCAGTTTCCCAAGCCCCAGAGGAGTGCATCACTATTTAGTCACAAGAACAGTTAGTTACTGCACATCTGCAATTCCCTTATGTCCACTCTTATTATCTTTTTAGGGAAGAAGAAGAAGAAGAAGAAGAAGAAGAAGAAGAAGAAGAAGAAGAAGAAGAAGAAGAAGAGAGTTTGGATTTGATATCCTGCTTTATCACTACCCGAAGGAGTCTCAAAGCGGCTAACATTCTCCTTTCCCTTCCTCCCCCACAGCAAACACTCTGTGAGGTGAGTGGGGCTGAGAGACTTCAGAGAAGTGTGACTAGCCCAAGGTCACCCAGCAGCTGCATGTGGAGAAGCGGAGACGCGAACCTGGTTCACCGGATTACGAGTCTACCGCTTTTAACCACTACACCACACATGCCTCTTCCACATGTAGATGGTCTTTTTCTGACTTAGTGCAAGAAGAGGTCCCTTCCAACTCTACAATTTTATGACTAAAATCCAGATATGTACCTCTGTTTCCACAAAGCATCGCACCCCTCTTGCACAATGCCACGTGTCATCTCCTAGCACCAGCATAGCAGTTTCCCAGAATTTCTCCCAACAGCACACCTCTGAATCCAGCCCAGCTCTGTTTCACAACACTAGTTCCTTTTATTATTATTTTAAAAGAAAAAATATAGACATAATTTAAAATAATATTGATAGATTGTGGAGGTTTCTAATTATTTAGTTCAAGCTGATTGGTAGTTAAATGTTATTTGTATTACGCAAAGTGAACTTGTAGATACAATGTGCTATTATAGTTATATGACTTTATGCTATTATATACTTAACCGGTCTTTCAAAGTGGCGCAGACGAATTAATTTCATGATTATCCTTAAAGCGAACAGCCTTCAGGCAAAATCCAACAAAAATTCATGATTTAGGAGGCTCTGCTTTCTTCTTTTGCCTTATTTGGCAGATGGGTGGTGGTGCATATCCACTAATAAAAAAGGCTTTCTTGAATGAATGAATGAATGAATGAATGATGAGTCCAGAAGCACATACATCTTCAGTAGTATGAGAGAATGCCAAGAAATGATTAAGCAAGGACTGGGATTTCTTTCAGGTTCTCTCCAGCTCCTCCACTTACCCAGAGCCAAACTCCTTAAACTTGTCAGTCTTTAATACATCTGGTGAGAAACATCCTGCAGAATGCCAGATATTTACTTACAGCTCAATATTATGCATGTAAGTCCTGTAAAGTTCAATGGAATTATCTGGGGAGTAAATGAACAGAGGAATGCAGTCTTGCAGCACATCCCTACATATTTACCTGGTATTAAGTCTCGCGTCAGTCAGTGGAGCTTACTCCCAGATAACTATGTTTGGGATTTTAATTTCATTCATTTGCAGTTCTGAAGTTAAGTCCACTGTTGCGGCTGTGTTCATGATGGATTCAATCAGAACAGATTCGGTCTCTAGGGCAGTGTTTCCCATCCCTGACCCACACACCCCGCCTGACCATTTGAAGATTGTTGAGAGTCTTGATGGGTGACTTAATTGTTTTTCTGCCTGTTGTAGCAATTGAAATGTGCTGTGCTAGATGCCGTTTGCCTTTTAATTGAATTTAAAAGACTGCAGACCACCCGAATGAAGCTCATGGACCAGTGGTGGTCCACGGTCCACAGTCTGGGAACCCCTGCTCTCGGGATCTGATATCGTGGGGGAGAGAATAAGGTATGGTGGTTAAATGTTTAAAATGTTGCTGTAGGCATTGCCAGCTAGATTGAATGCTACTATTAAATCTTAATAAACCATAAGTGTGTGTCAGTACCCAAACAGACACATGGATCCCAGCCATGTCATAGCAATGCCAGAAAAAGGACACAATTGTATACCTTCCAAGTACCCCATTTTAAGCAGGACGTTCACAATTCCTTTGAAGGTTATGCCTTTGTCCCAGGGCACCCTAATTTTGCACAGCATGCAGACAAGGGACGTGGAAGAGCTCTTGCTGTGGCAGCGGGATTGGGAAGGAGGCACGAGAGCTCCTTCCCTACCCCACTAACACGACACCCTTCTTTCTACTACAACTTTCAGCCCCTGGGAGGGAGAGGAAAAGGCCCAATGTTGGCACTCGCACACCCACCCAGGGTGTCCCCGTGTGGCTGCCATAGCCTCAGGTTGCCATGGCATGAGCCAGAGAAGGTAAGGTGGTGGTTTGGGGATGGGCAGCAGCGGCATGGTGCATGGAGTGTGTGTGTGTGTCCCAATTTGCTGTCCCAAGATGTTGGAGGGTATGCAATGGCCAGGTTTCTTAGCAAGTCAAGCTGCTGAAACTTCATTTATTTTATTTTATTTATATTGTACCCTTCTTCCTTAAGAAGCCCAGGGTAGTCATGGGGGGGGGGGAGGACAACTTCTTTTTAAATCACAGCTTCACTAAAACTATGTTATCTAACAGAACAAGCCTACAGGCAATATTTATTATTATTATTATTATTATTTTAGGAAGATAAACATCAGTGTCTTACTACTTTGTGTACACAAAGCACATACTGATTCAGGGAATAATATTTTTTAAAAAGGAAAACTTGGTAATGAACACTTCTTGACTATATTGTATCATTTTCCACCTACACGCAAAAAGAAAATGCAAACATCTTGTGAGAGCTATTCTTTCATTTTCAGCTTTTCGGTTAAACAAAATACATGTTTTCCCCAAGTTTCTTTAAAATTGCCTGTTGGTCGCCAATATAATTTTCACAATCACATGGAAGTTACAGTACTCCAGGAAATATTTTATTTTTCTTTAAAATGCACATTCCAAACTTCTCATGGTATCCATAAGTCAGTGATGGGAAAGGTCAGTATTATGCCTCAAAGATACAGGAGGAAAGAAAAAGAATGAAGTTTATTGTGAAGGTGAATAATGAGTTCACAGGGTTACCAAGAGAAAGGAAATGTGTCAAAACAGAGAACGGGAAGGGGACAGGGCCACATAAAATTTAAATATCCAAATTTATACATTCCTTAGCAAATAAGGACATTCTATTCTACATCAATAGAACGTCCCTATTTTCTGAGGTTTGTTGGAGGGTATGAGATACAAATTTATAAATTATTTAAATAGCAAAACAATCCATCTCATCATAGTGGGGAAGACCATGATCAGTGCAACTGCCGATGGGCAACTTCAAGGCTCTGTTCTCCTTTCCTTTGGTTTCTTATATTTACTCTAGGCTTGGTCTGGAAAAACCCTTCAAATAGAAGACTCTTCTCTGCAAAAGTAGGATATAAGACCACCCTGTGAGTTAAGAGAAGAGTTCACACCTCCACTAGCAATTATTTTATTGAGACCCTATATGCATAGCTGTCAACATTTCCCTTTTCTTGCAAGGAATCCTATTCGGAATAAGGGAATTTCCCTTAAAAAAAGGGAAAAGTTGACAGCTATGCCTATGTGGACCTAAAGCAATTAAACAATTAAACAGCAGCAGTACCTCTTCCAAGCCACAGCAACGATCAGTTTCCCAAGCCCCAGAGGAGTGCATCACTATTTAGTCATGAGAACAGTTAGTTACCGCACATCTGCAATTCCCTTATGTCCACTCTTATTATCTTTTTAGGGAAGAAGAAGAAGAGTTTGGATTTGATATCCCGCTTTTCACTACCCGAAGGAGTCTCAAAGCGGCTAACATTCTCCTTTCCCTTCCTCCCCCACAACAAACACTCTGTGAGGTGAGTGGGGCTGAGAGACTTCAGAGAAGTGTGACTAGCCCAAGGTCACCCACCAGCTGCATGTGGAGGAGTGGAGACACGAACCTGGTTCCCCAGATAACGAGTCTACCGCTCTTAACCACTACACCACACTGGCTACACCACACTGGCTCACCACACATGTGAAACACATCATTGAGCTGTGATTCTGTCATAGTAAGCACTGATCCATGACCGCTGTCCCTTTTCATTCTTTAAGATGGAAAACGTACCTAATGTAGAGAGCTCCAGTACCATTATGGCAACTTGCCTAGGCTCATCCACACGGCCGCTTTCCCCAATGCTTTCCCCTAAGAAAACCCACTGTTTACTGCTGAATCTGAAGGAACAAATATCAATCTGTGTATTGACGTTTGCTCCAGTTCAATGGCAGACAGCGGGTTTTCGGGGGAAAGCTGCAGGGCAAATGAAAAACCACTCTAACCCATGGCTAGAAAGAATAGTACAAACGGAAAACCTCTCAAACTCGTGCTTTCAAAGAATGGGACAAGCAGAAGTATGGCTTGGTCCCCAGTCTTAAAGGGCCAGGCGACAACTGCAGAAGCAACCCAGTGTCCTGGTTATTATTATTATTATTATTATTATTATTATTATTATTAATTTATCCCACCCATCTGGCTGGGTTTCCCCAGCCACTCTGGGCACTCCCAACAGAATATTAAAACATGATAAAACATCAAACATAAAAAACTTCCCTAAACAGGGCTGCCTTCAGATGTCTTCTAAAAGTCAGAGAGTTGTTTATTTCCTTGACATCTGATGGAAGGGCGTTCCACAGGGCGTGCGCCACTACTGAGAAGACCCTCTGCCTGGTTTCCTGTAACCTCACTTCTCGCAGTGAGGGAACCGCCAGAAGACCCTTGGAGCTGGATCTCAGTGTCCAGGCTGAATGGTGGGGATGGAGACGCTCCTTCAGGTATACTGGGCCAAGGCCGTTTAGGGCTTTAAAAACTTTGAATTGTGCTCGGAAACGTACTGGGAGCCAATGTAGGTTTTTGGTAGAAAAACATGGTACTGCTGTACTGCTGTCCTTCCTCGTCACTTTATAAGGTTGTGGGTTGTTATAGATTGTTTTTAATGTTGTTTTTAATGCTGTAACCCGCCCTGGGATCATACGATGAAAAGTAGGTAATAAACAAAAAAAATACTTATTTGAGAGGCTAACTGAATAATATGCTGCAGTTTAGAAGATATTTGCAGTGAATTTTCTACAGAGAGAGAGAGGGCGGGGAAACACTTATGAAAAAACTAGAAAAACAGGTACAGCTCAAGAAGGTTATAATTGACGATGCCAAAGGCTTCAACTTTAATAAAGCCCACAACACAGTATGGCCAGGTGAGGCCACAAAATGAAGCCTCATTTGCTGAAGGAATAAGTGTTGGCAATGTAAAAGCTGGCACTCGGGCCTCTGAGTCATTTCTATAGCCCACTGTGTCATTGTACCATTAGGGGGTAACACTCTGTTAGGCAGTACTATGTGACTACTGCTGCCTCGGTTAAGTATTCCAAAATTGTGATTAACTCAACAGCAAGCTGCAATTCAGGTACTATTATTACTTGAAGCCCTTGGCAATGATGCAAAACACAGAGCAACCATATACATTATGGAAGAATTGGAGGCATTTCCCCACCTCCCTAGAAGTTACAAAGCATCCAGTTTATTGTGCGTTTTCTTTCACCTGGTCACCCTTTCACAGGATATCACAGGAGGCTGTCTATTCCTGTCAAGGAACACAAATCAATGCTGTTTGGATGACGTGTTCCTAGGGTAGTAATCAGGCTTTAAAATAATCCACTGTATTACTTTTCTTTCCTCTTCACAATAGCATCACATTAGCACTTGCACTTAAAGTGCTTGTTTGGTGTGCAATTGAAGATGCTGTAATTATCACTGTAACACTCAAGTTTATATTAAGGCACCAAATGAGGTGGGGGGAGTGATACAACTTATTTAATTTATACCCAAGATACACTTTTCAGCACATGTCTTTAAGGAGCAAAATTAGAAACCTTAGGAAGGCTCAACTCCTGAAAATGCCAAGAGGGACAATACGAGATGAATTTAAGATTATATAAAGCATTTAAAAAGAACACAGGATAGATCTTTTGGGGGGCTTATAATGCTAGTGGAAAAACTGTAAACATTAACCCAAAAATATCACGGCAATTTTAACTATTTTTACTCAAATTATTTGAAGTTTTGTTCTTTCCCATCAACATTACGTAAATATAATTAACAGCAAAAAAGCATTAAAATTTAAAGATATGAAAAAGACAAGGAATCAAAGTCAAGTGTCAGCAATATTCATTCAGCTGAAAAACTAGACTAAACTCTTCTTTCTATCACTTCATGCCAATGTTATCCAAACCTCCGGCAGAAAAAAACAGGCCAAATAGGAAGATCTTTCAAGAATTCATAAAATGAATTCATAAAAAGAGGTTGGCGAGAGTGGCGCTGCCAGTGGGGCTGGAGGGTACAGGCGCCCTCCTTAGGCCTTGGCGCCGTGGCACCTTGCGCCAGTAGCCTCATTGGCTAAGATGTCCCTGCTCCTAGGCTTGCTGATCGGAAGGTCGGCGGTTCAAATCCCCATGATGGGGTGAGCTCCCGTTGCTCTGTCCCAGCTCCTGCCAACCTAGCAGTTTGAAAGCATGCCAGTGCAAGTAGATAAATAGGTACTGCTGCGGCGGGAAGGTAAATGGCATTTCCGTGCGCTCTGGCACTCATCACAGTCCTCCGTGCACCAGTAGCGGTTTAGTTCTGCTGGCCCCATGACCCAGAAAACTGTCTGTGGACAAACACCGGCTCCCTCGGCCTGAAAGTGAGATGAGCACCGCAACCCCATAGTAGCCTTTGACTGGACTTAACCATCCAGGGGTCCCTTACCTTTACCTTTACCTTTACCTGATACAGCACCTCTGCTGAATGTAAGCAGGTCTGATAGTCAGTCAGTGCTTGGATGAGAGATGTCATTCTATCAAGGAAGAAGCATGAAACATAAAGTAGAAATGACTACACTTTTGAAGAAAATGCAGTCAAGGCTTCTCACAACATATGGCGACAAAGTTTCCAAACATAACTCAACAACTGACCCAAGCTGGCGCTGTGATCTAAACCACTGAGCCTTCTGGGCTTGCTGATCGGAAGGTCAGCAGTTCAAATCCCCACGACAGGGTGAGCTCCCATTGCTTGGTCCCAGCTTCTGTCAGCCTAGCAGTTCGAAAGCATGCCAGTACAAGTAGATAAATAGGTACCACATCGGCGGGAAGGTAAACGACATTTCCGTGACCTCTGGCACTCATCACAGTCCTCCATGTGCCAGTAGTGGCTTAGTCATGCTGTCCACATGACCATTGTTATCTGAAGTTACATAGAAAGGAGATGCGCAGTTGTGATCTTACACATGTATCTTACGAGGCTTCCTCCAGGGAAAATACACACAGGATTACAGCTTTAGATACATCTCCCTAGAATACTAAAACCTTATTGCTGTTAACAGAAAACTTGTGGCAAAACAATCTTTCATATATTCATCTAGGAATAGATGTATCAGTCTATTTCCAGTTTGTGTCAATTTTGCGTGTGTTCCTGCATGAGACAGCGCTGTCCAATTTCTGTATTAATATGCACATTTTTAATCTGCATGAAAATACATATTTAAATAATATTTTATATCAACATACGCATTTCTAAACATGTGCCAGCCTAATATATGCACATTTAATTCATTTGGTATGTTTTCGAGCCAATAACACTACATAATAATAGTTAATGACTGGTAGGATGACATCAGTGTTCACAGTCTGTGAATCACTAGCTCTCTATGCAGTGAGGTCATTGTCTGATCTCACAGACTAAGATGCTGGAAACCTTGATTTGGTTTCTAAGCAGCCATGTGCCTGCTAGAGTTAATTAACTACTACCAAATTTATTCTGCAGCTTACATATTCAGGCAATCAGTTTTTAATGGCTTCAAAACAAGTGCAGCATTGACAAGCATAATAGCAAGTGATAATGCTCAGTGGCGTCTATGCACTAACTGCTGACATTTTACCAGTCACTTCCCACGCACTTTCCAACATATCTTCACGACCAAAATGGCTAGAAACTTATTTTGTACATGTGTGTTCTTTTGAAGCAATATTAATAGAAAATTGGTTTTTACAGCCAACGCCACACTTTTTTGTTTTGTTTTTATGGACATTTTCTACACAAATCACAGCAATGGGTATCATCATTTCACTAGTCCAGATAAATAAATGAGTGGTAGCTCAGCATTTATTGTGTCTTGTATGCCTAAGGTTTAATCCTTGGCATCTTCAGGTAGGCTGGAAAATTCTTAATTCCTGGAAAGTCACTGACAATTAGTGTAGATAATGCTAAGCTAGACAGACCAGTGTTCTGACTTCCTATGACCAGTAGAGCCTTACTTCAAATATGAATTCAATATGTGGTGGCCATTTGTGGGCAGACATTTTCCTACAGCAATGGAGATCATCCTAAACTGGGATCTCTTCTCACCCACTCCAGAGGGTATGTCCAACACTTAAAGCTGTATAACCTTCCTATGTGGGAGAGAGGCTCCTACCAGCACCAGTCCTGCCTAGCTCTGGTGTGCAGGGTGTCAAGGGCTCAGCAAAACCTTTATCTTAACTTTTCTGTCCTTCATTTTCTTCCTTTCTGGAGCTATTCAGGAAAATATATTCAACATGGTTCCCTCTGGTAAGAGAACTGAAAGCCCAGCACTTAGAAATCATCTGAGATTTCAAACAGAAGCAGAGATGCAACAGGTGTTCCCTCTCAGTGACTGGCTCCCACAGGGCTAAAGACACTTGTCACTATACCAAAGTCCCAAAGGTGACAGCAGTTTCAGCTGCATCCCTGGGCTGTCTCCCAGACATTCAACCGACCCCACATCATTGGGCAGACATGGAGGGTGAGCACTTATCCTCCCCAGCAAGTCACCAAAAAATGGTGACACAGACACCCAGGGGGCATGGAGTTTTCCCTCAGCAACTTTTTTCTGCACCCCCACCCATTATCCATGGGTCATCTCTTCACCTCTGATTCTGCAAATGAATTAGACAAGTACTTGTTAAGAAGCTTGAGTTGTGTACACACCAGATTGTTAATACATTTGTGGGTTGCACATAGCCAGTTTCCCCACATGCTCTTTCATGCATGTTCATCTACACACAACCACTTTCAATTCAACTTTATCTTAACGCTTCCCATCCAAACTAGCGGGTAATGCCCTGCATTGTTGTCCCTTCCCCTCAATTAGTACTTCCCCAATTCCCACCCTCCCTGAGATCCATGTGGGCATGTGCTCAGGCCAATTTTAAAAATTATTTTTGAGATACAAGCTTTCCATTATACCTCACTTTAACAAAACAATGGGTTGAATCTGCATTATTCACTGGTGCTGTGGTAGCAAAATATGGGGATGAGAAGCCCAACAGCCAAAAAACAGAAAGTGTGAAATATTATTTTTAAAGGCCCATATTAATGCTTTCAGCCAGAGCATCTGCTCACACCTCTTCACCAGTGCCAACCTTTATTGAGCACTACAAGCTAAATATCTCTTCCTTGGTATCCTCAGAGATAGCAGCAAGGGACACACACATCTGGGAACTGCTAATGTACTGTACATCCTTGTCATCTACTGCTGCAGGAGAATGACCGCTCCCCACATCAAATGGGGGGTGACTTTTGCGTGGTTGCATGCAGTCCCCTGGATCCCAGTGCGGCGCCTGGTAGTTTGGGCCGGCTTCATCCTCCCCATGCTGGATACCTGGGGTCTCCGCCTACCTTAGTCAACCGCCCAATCCCGCCTGGAGAGGCGTTGCCAGGGGATTGGCCAGGTAAGGGGAGGGACCGCCCTGCCCACACAATAGAAGGTGTAGCTTACCTGTGAAGCGACAGTCTGCTTCAGAGCTTCTCCCACCCTCCACTCCCTCAGTTAAGTCTTATTTTGCAGGTTAACCTCTTCTCCACATGTACGCAGGCACTGCTATATAGAGCCAGTATGGTGTAGTGGTTAAGAGCGGTGGACTCGTAATCTGGTGAACCGGGTTCACTTCCCTGCTCCTCCACATGCAGCTGCTGGGTGACCTTGAGCTAGTCACACTTCTTTGAAGTCTCTCAGCCTCACTCACCTCACAGAGTGTTTGTTGTGGGGGAGGAAGGGAAAGGAGAATGTTAGCCACTTTGAGACTCCTTAAGGGGAGTGAAAGGCGGGATATCAAGTCCAAACTCCTCCTCCTCCTCCTCTTCTTCTTCTTCTTCTATATCAAGGCCACTGTTGAAGGGCCGGAAAGGAATTTTCCTGCATTGTCAGGTTTTGCCTTTCCCATAGCAAAACGTCACAACTTTGGCGGTTTCAGGCCTTGGGCGGAATCCTTTAGTCTATCTTCCTAAATGGGGGTGTGCGTGAGGCGGTGACCCACACCCCCCTTGCGGCGGTGATACCAGGGTTCCCCGTTAAAGGGGTTTTGGGGGGAGGCATTGGCCATACACTGAGAGGTTGTCATTGCTTCCCCCCCCCAGTTGCGGCGAACGGGGGGGGGGGCTCTCTGCTTGAACATATATTCTCCAGAGCCATCTGCCTGTCCATGCATTTTCTGTAACTATTCTTTCCCTAGAGTGGCTAGAGAGCAATCTACCCTTCTAGGTAAGGTGTATGGGGAGGGGGGTGTTGCTCAAAGTTTTTAGTTAGTTTTTGTTGTGTATTTTATTACAGCATAAGCTATGGTATGTACCCAAACTGGGAGGGGCCTCTCTTCCACATAGGAAGGGCACAAAGATTTAAGTTTTGGCCCTGCCTACTGGAGTGCAGGGTAAGAGATCCTAGTCCAGGATGCCCTCCATATAGTATAGAGAAGGATACTTCACAGTAAGTTCAATGTTCCAGTTCACATGACCATTTCTAACAAAGCAATTTTCAATGGGAGTTGACCTTGTGTGGTTCCAGTTATGCTGAACTGAGCTTCTGAGTTTTCCCAGCATGCATCCCAGAGCAAAATTCACCATGTTCTGGCCAAACCTACTTTTGAAAGATTTTCCATAAAAGCATTACATTGCAAAGCAGTCATACACTGAAATATTCACAAGACCTTTTGGGTAGATGAGAAGCATTCAAAGACTACTTCAGATTATTTTTACCACATCAAAAAAAAATGGTTTGGAAAATGGCTAGGAATGTAAAGCAAAACCTACCAGAAAGCCTTATTCCTAAGAAGTAATACCACCATTAAGTTCAATGGGACTTACTGTCAAGAACACACAAAAGTGCAGCCTAAATATTACAAGATGCAAGTCATTTTGTAGCCTACATTTGGATGCACTTAAAATTGTTGTTATATCACATATTTTAGAAATATACACTTTGGTTAGAAAGCACTTCTTCTCCTGAGAAATTAAAGACTTTTAAACAGGCTTTTGATATTATGGAGAATAACATTTGCCTATCCGTATGGCAAACACCCCATCTAGTGAGTCAACTCTGCACAGCAGCTTTCCTATGTAGCTGTACAGAAAAATATTCAATATACAAGCAAGATCAACATTAGATTCATAAACCACCATTTCTCTAATGGCTGGGAATAAGTGACAGCCTTTACAAAGCAGTCTTGGACAAAAGATGGTGTGTGTGTGTGTGTGTGTGTACACACGTTTTTTATATTGAAATATAAGCTTGTGACCAAAACTAGATTTCTTATAACTGAAAAATATGAAACATTTTGCAGAATAAAAAAGGCTGCAGGGGGTGTTGTGAGTACCACCAGCACAGTGCATGGGTGAAGAGGACCGGGGTGGGTGGGTGTCATTCTGTCTGGCAAGCTGATATGCTTGCGCATATGGAATGTTTGTAAGAGCTTAACATTGAATTCCACCCCTGATCATGACTTGGATAGGATCAGAGCTTCAACAGGATTGTCATTCATCTCTGCATTCTGGAATCCATCAGGCACTGAGGGTGGACCATCCAAGTGGGTCCACCACCCTTTTGGAGAGGTATTGCTACCACCTATCCAAACTTCACCAGATGATGGTCCAACCATGACAGTGAGATGCACTGTATCACTGCTCATTGTTTTGGGCAGGTGGGCATTTGAGACAACCTCATTGTTGCCATGGAGACAATAAATTCTCAGTTGTAAACTTTTCATTATTTCACTCTGTTTCCTTTTTAGCTGCTCTGGAATCTAAGTTAGAAATTAAAGTGAAATATTAATGCCACCTTGGCATATGACAGTGAATTACAGCCCTGACAAATAAATTAAATCCCCCAAATAGTGGAGATTAAAACCCAAGAGAGAATATTAGCATCTATTTTGAAAGCAATGCTTTCTGCATTTCTCTATTTCAGTCAGAAACAGGAAATTACAAACATAATCTGGGTATCTATTAGAAAATTGCATCTATGAAGAGACAGGAAAAAGTTCAATGACAGATTTTCCTCTTCAGTTTGCATAGAATATTGTTTAACACACAAAATGCATGCATTTATAAGGCATCATGTAGATGAAGCTTCTTGGTGTTGATGGATCTCATAGGAGTATGAAAATTATCAGGGTTATCATAACCTAGAAAGCTGAAGTTTGGTACATACTTAGTTCAAGGCACCCTGATGATTATAAACTTAAGAAGGTGGGGCATTTGAATAAGGCCCAGGACAAACATATCACTAAACCATGGTGCAGTGTTACAATAATAAATTGGTGTAAGCTACAGCAAACCTTGGGTGTCATGACCCCCAACACACGAACACCATTTGAATGGTAATTCCCATAAACTTGTGGGGCCTGGCCTCCTCAAATATTTTATTGGGGGAGCGGAAGGGACCTTGGCTCCTAGGAGTTGGCTTCTATGCCCACAGTAGCAACTTAGCAACAAAAAAAACCAAAAACTCAAAAGGAAGATGGAGTGGCAATAAGCTACAGCTTCATGGCCATGAAGAAAAGTCACAGGGCTCAAGGTCAACAGGGTTCCCAGATAGAGACATGCTGATGAATTTGCTGGCCTCCCCCATCTCTCCTCTCCTTGCACAGACAGCATTCAGGGTCCCGCAGGGCCTTGGGAGAAGGATCTGTGGCACCAGTCCTTAAATAGGCATCTCAAGGCTGAAAGCCAGTGAATAAGACACAGTTAATTAATTTATTTCCCCTCTAGATGTTGCTGGACTGTGACTCCTCTCAGCCCCAGCCAGCTCTAGCCCTGTTTTTGCAGGGAAGTCCCATTGCTTTCATTGTGGAACTTATTCTAATGAATGTATGCATAATATTTCTGTCTTCCTTTACCTTTTTGCACCGGAGACAATACAGACAACATCAATATAAAGCAAACCACAAAGCAGACTAGTCTGCCTCATCAGGTCTATAGCATAAAAGAACTGAACAAAAGAGATGGCAGGAAATTGTTACTATCAGCATATTAAACAATCTGTTTAGAGATGTGTGGATCGTATGGAATAACAGATGGATTTTGTGAACCGTTGCCAAAACTGCTCTTTAGAATGCACAGTGTCTCTAACTAGAATATTCTCATTAACTTCTTCCTGTAGCAATTGATGTTTTCAGTATCAGTGATGGGGAAGTTCTGCCTCTCCGGCTGCCACTGTACTATAACTTTTATCATCCATGACCATTGGCCATGCTGGCTGGGGCCAATAGAACTTAGAGGCCAAAAACATCTGGTGTGCCACAGGTTCTCCACTTTTGCAATGTATACCAATACAGACAATGTATGGGTACATTCACATATATTTCCCCAATACTTTAATGTCAGGTTGCAAAGCAGATCACATTTCTCTCACAAAGCAGTTGAAAGTACCACAGAGGTCCATAAAACACTGTCTAATAATTAGAACAGCAAGGACCGCCTTCTCATTCCTGTGCTTTTGAAACTAATATTCTGTTTGAAACTACAGGCCCTTGGCCCTCAAGTATTCAGTTCCCCAATTCCAGCCCAGAATAAGTCTCTGTGTTGCAGAGCTATTATCCACAATAGCCCTTCATAGAATTGGTTTATGGGAATTTCAACACTTCATGAAAGGCTAGCACAGGAAAAATGTAACAGATAGCCTAGAATATCTGGTTCCAGCCTCAATAAATATCAACACCATTAATCTCTGCATAAATTGAAGGATCACCTTTCAACAGTACCAGGCAACACAAGTTTTGCGTTCTGCAGCAGAAGCCCAGAGAACATAGCCTAGAGATCTGCTATATTTTGCTCTGGTGGTCCCCTGCCTACTGAACTCTCTCCCTCTGCTGATCCAGCTGTCCCTCAACTTCTTTTGTTCAGATGTCAACTTAAACCCTGTTTATTTTTGCAAGCCTGGGACATATTAAGAGTGACTATTGAAAACTATATTGCATGTTTAGACCTTTAACCTTCCCCAAAATAAATTCACACATGACTCAGATATTTGGTTTAGTTTTTGGCAGAATTTAGGCCACAACTTTATTGATTACAACCAAGTGAGTGGTTGCCTAGGTTCTGGTTCGACTATCTCCCTGCACCCTTGCAGGCAGCCCTGTCCCAGAGCCACGTTCGTAGGACAGACAAGGATGAACACCAGGGACAGCTGATGGAAGGTTCACCAAACAGCCGTTCTGATGTCCCCGGGACTCGGCCACTGGCTGGACCCCTTTCGGGGACCGACAAACCATTGAGTCCCTGGATTCCTGTACCGGAATATCCTGCATTTCCATAGGCATGGCCACATCACGTGCCACGCCTGTCACCTGAACCAGAGCCTATCCGCAACTTACAAGTTGTGACTAGTTGCTACGTGGCAGGCGAAACCCAAATGGCACCAGCCAATCAGCCAAGTGGGGAAAATTCCTACTGTGCCCCTGTCCCAACGACAGATGACACATGACGGCATAGCAAGGTCAACGCAAGCCCTAAATATAGGGAGTGGTGGGTGGGTGTTCCGATGCGTTAGGCCCCAAAGAGGAAGCTCAGCAGCCTCGTATGGACTTAAACAGGTCCCGCGTTGCTGCATTTTACGACACCCCATTGGCCAGATTTCACCCCAGCAACCCAGGACCGACCTATCAGGGGTTGTGGCCTTGATTTCCAATTACCCCCACAACACTGGGTCGGGTTGCAGGTCGCACCGCAACACGTGCCCTCTTTTAATGGAGGACCCGATTTACTGAATTGTATCTTTGATTGTTTTGTTCTTACTGCTGCTGCTACAGTGGGTTTTAGTTTATGTTTTTAATTCTGTTCTTTGTTAAGATGCTGTTAGCCACCCTGGAGTCTGTATG
The DNA here is from genome assembly GCF_009819535.1 of Lacerta agilis. NCBI lineage: Eukaryota > Metazoa > Chordata > Lepidosauria > Squamata > Lacertidae > Lacerta > Lacerta agilis. The sequence continues at coordinate 60,674,030 of NC_046314.1, read as the reverse complement.
AGAAAGGACAGGATTCAAGAAATAAAAATAATAATAAGTTATACTTCAAATTCATCGATATTTGGGTGAACCTAAAGGCCCTCAAAGTCTGTGAGAAAATGAAGGTCCCCTACAACTCTGAATTAAACCCATGCTCCTGGAACAGACTATAGATGTTATATAAACAATATGCAGATTCATTCAGGTCCTGAAATATGTCAAGTGCAAAGTGCATTCCCTATATAGAGATTGTCTGAGCCTTGAACAATGCAAGTCCTCCAAGCAATGCTCTTCAGTCAAGTCTTGATGTAAATCGACAAACCTGGAAACAACAACATACTGCACCTTCTTACTATTCAAAAAGCTTTTAGACTGTGCAGTAACCAAATACAGTCTGTTATTTCTCAAGCTGATGCCCATGCTCTGAGAATCCAGGTATGAAAACCAGTCTTTTCAAAAGCTTACGCTGAGGGCAAAATTTTATGTTATGTGAGAGAACTACAGACACTATCTCTTTTGAAAAAAGAGGGGTGTGTGAATAGCTATGGGGCAGGGGAATCAGACTGAGACTGCAGTAGTGGGTAAAGCAGTTTGCTTAACTCCCTATTGTACTCATATTGGACTTGCATGAAAAATAGCAGATTCAAAGACATGGAAAAATGGCACAAGAGAAAAGAATTAACTTCTCCCAGCACTGATATGGGTATGGCCCTAAGACTGCTATTAACCTTTTTTTTAAATTGCAAATATGGCCCATACCTCCTAGCCATTTACCCAAATGCTTGCTACATGAGAGATGCTTGTTCTTATGACTAACAGCCCAAAGCCCAGGCCATGTTGGAAGTTTTCAAGCCTTACAACTGAAGATAGGGTTGAAATTCATAAAATGGTTGAACACAGTGCTATTTTTTTTCCCAGAAAAAGAGGTGCCAGAACTCACCATGAACACTTCCCTCGTTCTCTTAGAATGGCAATGGCACCCAGAACTGGGTTTCTGTGAGTTCCCCCTGAAAAAAGCTCTGGTTGAACAGAGGGTTGAAGTTCATACTTTGGAAAAAGTTGACACAGAACTCATTTGTTGTGCCAAATGGAATGGGCATGCAGCAGATTTGAAACAGGTATTTTCTTGAAACGTCAAGCAGCAGTATCCATCATGGCAAACCCATTATTAAATCAAGTGTTGGCTGTTGGAATGGTTGAGCACCTGCTAGGCCCACACAATGGCCTAAGTCCCTCACGGTGACCACATGCTACACCCAAAAATTACTGAAAACAACCCTTTGCTTTACAAACTGACTTACAACATATAGAGAAGACTGCCATGCACTACACCTGTGGACCCTACCACCTAAAGGAAGTTGCCTCACCTTGCCTTATGAGCTGGCTGCCCCTGCCAAAGCTCAAGTTCCAATGCTCTCTGTACATGAAAAGTACTACGGTATATAACATAACAATATTTAGTTCTCCTAATGTAACAAAATGCTGTACAACCTGGAGCAGGGCTGGGAAATCTGTAGATCTTTAGATATTGTTGGACTTCAGCTCACATCAGCCCCAACCCAGCATGGCAAATGGGATCACATGACAAGAGTTGGGAGTCCAGCAATGGCTGGAAGGCCACAGCTATGATCTAGAAAGTCTTTTGAAGTAGGCTACTATTATGACCATTTTACTAAGAGGAAAATAAGTCTTTTGTCATGTCAGTTTCTTTAATGGTCAGAGTCTGGCATACTAACTACCAGAGAAAACCCATCACTTGCCAAAGGACTGAGATTTAAACCAAGCCAAGCCAGAAAATATGACATAATCATTCTCAGTGCTAGTCTGGAACAACCACTACTGCATTTCTTCATGCTCGTTATCACTAGCCAAATATCAGTTCATCTACAAAAGCATGCTGGAACTAGGTACTCTAGTTTTAAATTAACAGGGAGGTCAGTCAGTTCAAGGCCAAGTTTGCATTAAGGAATCTTGACATCCTACCAGAAGGGTAAAACTGTAGATCCCATGAGGCTTACCTCTCTAGATCCAACATCATGCTGGCAGCTGCCTTGTGACAGGCAGAAGTTCAGTGGGAGAATCTCTTTCCCATAACTACCTCTCAACTACAGAGTGACTTGGTGCTTCTTGAATTCCTGCCTGCCATGCAACTATCAAAGGCTAAGGTTTCCTGCAGGAAAGGGAGGTGTGAAGTGGGACTCATATAGGACCCCCTACACACACACACACACACACACACACACACACAGAAAATCCCTCCATAACCTTATACAATACTGCACATATTCAGCTGAACATTTTTTTAATTTTCACATATATGTTTATCTTACTCACACAGGCAAAAAAAAGTTGCTTGGAGAGAACTCCTAGTGGCTTACAGTGCAGCCTGATCCTGGATCTAGGCTTGGTGACCGACTTGCATTCAGCAGGTGAAGCTTCCCCAGCTTCCCCAGCAAGCCATTTCGCAAAGCAGCTGCAGTGGTTTGGGGGAAGCTTCTCCTGCAGAATTCCTGCCTGTTAAAGGGCTGCCGAGAAAGAGGGTGGGGTGGGTAGGTGGCGGGATAAAGGTGGCAGCTCTTCTTGGCGAAGACCACGCAGGCGCCAGGTGCCGCCTGCGCCGCGCCCCTCTCCCTTACCTGAGCCGGAGAGCGCGCCCCGCTGCAGGTGGCTCTTTCGCAGCGTGCAGAAAGAGGAGACGTCGCTCTGGGCGCGGCCCCTGGAGCCGGTCTCGCCGGGGAGCATCCACCAGCGGGACGAGGGAGAAGGCGCTTCTGCCCGAGGAGGGCTCGCCTTGTTCTCCTCCATTCCCGCGACGGCGACCGAGAAGGGACGAGCTTGCCTGCCCGCCACTTTTCTTCTCTCTCTCCCCGTTTCAAGTGGTCTCTGAGAGGAAACGGGCGCCTTCTTCCGCCGTAGGTGTGGCACTGGCACCTCCGAAGCCAACGCAGCCACAGCCCGACAAAGCCCTGCCTGAGGTGGCGAAAGGCGAGCGAAAAAGTTTTGACAGGAAGGACCCGCCCACCGACTCTCGGTTCTCCTCACAGCCAGTTTGCGCTGGCTCTGCAGAGGCTGGTCCTGCTCGCCCGCCGCCTGGCTTTCTTCAGGGCCACTGGCTCTGCAGGAACAAAGGCAAGCGGCCGTTTGGCAAAGGCTTACCTCGCAGGGCGTGGACGACCAGGAGCCACCTGATAAAGCTGCAGCTGCAGCTTCCCCCGGAGAATGGCCTGTCAAAAACGGGGAGAGGAGAGCGCATTGCCTGCTCCCTCCTGAGCTACACATTGGTAGGGCACTGCCGGGGATTGCAAGCAAGCTCACCACACAGCTCGGTTGACATTTGCACACAGAGATATTTTACTGCTTGGGAAATGGTCGCTTCCTTTTTGAAGGGGAATGCGTGTGTTTTGTAGTTAGGAATCCAGACTGAGTTGCAATACATTTTAGGAAAGGTCTGAACCTTAAATGCGATAAACTTCCTAAGCTGAAACCACTTCCAAAAGAAGAAGGAATGGGCAACCCACGTGTTAAGATTGTCCTGTACATGATATCACACACATGCACATTATGCAACATGTAGGCCTACATATATTAGGAAGCCTCAGCTGAACTTGCCTGGATGAGGAGATGATCTGTGTTGGGGGTGCTGCACTCCCAGGTGAGACAGCTGTTGTCCCAAATCCTTCCTTCCTTCCCCTTCTTCTTTTTTGTAGCTGTGCTCTGTAGAGTCTCCCAAGGAAGGCTTATCTGGTGTCAACTCTGAGGCTCTTTTGGCACCAAGGGAAGGCTGCTGCATTTGCCCTGGTGCTTAGATATTTGTTTCAATAGATGTTGCATTCCCTGCTTTTTCTGTTTTAACACAATTTGTCATTCAGGGTTTTGTTTTGTTTTTTTAAAAAGGTACGTATCCAATTTTAAATGGTAGTTTAATGACTGTTTTTATTGTGAACAGCTGTGGAAATCGTCTGTGGTTGAAGAGTGGAACAGGAAAATTGCTAAACAGTTAAGTAAACAGGTGTGGTTTCCCAGTGAATATTTGTCTCCTATTTTAAAAACTGAGACATATTTAATGCTCTAATTCAGTGCACAGTTGCACATACCACATGGCCACCTGCCAGGGATGCTGCCGTTGCATCCTGCATTGCAGATCCTGCACTGAGCAAAGGGATGGACTGCATGTCTTCTGAGGTCCCTTCCAGTTCTATGATTCCAGAGGTGGATTTAGGGCAGTGTGACCAGTTCTGCTGTACTGCATGCTGAGACTAGGGGGCACTGCAGGGCATTGCATCTATGACATAGTGAATTGACCAAAATGGAAGGCAAGAGGTGGGGAGGGGGTGCCAAATGTTGGCCTTGCACAGGGCACTGCTGAAATTTGAAAGACCAAAGTTAACCCCTGGTGATTCTGTTCCTAACATTGTACTAGATAGCACCACATGCAGGAAGAGAGAGGATCTCATTACATTCTCAGATGCAGTCACTGTACCTAACTGGATATAAATACAGTGTGCTTCCTGTGAATTCCTAGAAACAGGCTACCTGATTCTATCCATACAGAGTTTGAGCATTTAGGCTGTTTGTTCTAAAAAAAAAAAAAAAGAAAAAAAAAGTCCTTTGCTATATCTTCCAGGTTCCAGATATTCCTATTAAGAGCTGTGGACTTGCTCTGTCATGCTCAGAAACAGGGCAGGGGGGCTTACCCTAGTCCATGACCAATGCTCCCGTGAGAAACAGCGAATTCCCCATTGCTCTAAAGCAGAGGACAGAACATAGAACTCGGTTCTGAAAACAGCCCATAAAATTTACTTGGAAGTGTACTCTATTGATGCCAATAGAATTTTCCTTTCTCAAAAATCTACCTAGGAATTATTTATTTTATTTCACACATTTATACCACACATTTCAAGGCAGCTAAGCATCATAATACATTATGCAAACAGCAATGCTAAAATAATTACTAAAGGCAAACATAAAGGTAATATTGAAGAATAAATCTTAGGTTCTTTTCCTATACCATATACATTCCAATAGAAAATAGGTTTATGCAATTACATTAGACAAAAATACATTTCTGTCTACACTTGCAAAGAAAAGAAAACTTTCCACCTTGTTACTATCCTTTCCCTAGCATGATTTTTTGGGGAAATTTTCATAATGAAAGATACTACATTTTTTCAACTATTTGTGGGTTTACAAATAGCTATTTCAGCTGTAATCCAGATGTTAACCTTTGTGCAGAGTTGATATGCGGTATATTCCATAGCAGAAGTCAATGACAGATTCAACAGTGTTCTGACTTTGCTACTGGTTCTGCCTGCAACAAAAGCAAAATAATATAAACAGTCTTACTGGCATATTCATATGACATTATAATGTCTCTTTTATGTATTACTAATGTATTGGGCACCATAGTCTCTAGGCAGCAAACATAAAACCAATCAATAGTTTCATTAAAATTGCATAGAAGTGCTCTTATATCCATTCCCTGAATCAGCAGTTACCGTATGCAGTATTTCTCCACACACACCCCTCCTGCATTTTTCTCCTCCTTTCTTCATTTATTATCCACTCTTTATTGGCAGAATGTTCACAGGTAGACTTATGTTTATTGTTCTATGAAGGCCTATTAAAGTTCAGTGTGGCAATGAGTCTGACAGCTTTTAAGTGATATTCAGGCTTCTGGAATAAATAGCTTAGTTTTGGGGACAGTAACCTTTTTTTCAGGCTGTAGGTTATAGCTACCCCTGGTTAAGCTTAGCCCATAGGTTCACAAATGGTTCATTTAGCATCAATTAAATAGAAGAGACCTATAACCACTTTGCTTTCTTTTGAAAGCAGCTGCCAGAATTGCCAGGGTTGAGGTGGGAATTAACTCTATTTCCACTCATACGGTGTCTTCCAAGTCTAAACTGGCATTCCCATCAGCTGTTGCTTGCCCTGCTATAGAAAACATGCAGCCTTGAAACTGAAACTCATTAAATCTGGTGCATCCCAAGATTAGGCCTAGCATTTCATTTTAAATGTGTGTTTATATAATTTATGTGATTGTATTTGTGACCTGTAACATGTAAGAAATACTCCAGTTATGGAACAGAACCAACCTGCTCCACACTTATAGTCCTCATGTTGAAATACTTGTGGGAAGTTTGATTTTCAGGGGAGAGGGGTGACACTCCCCGGCCCCTCCCGCCACTCCCCCGCTGCCCGGATGCACCAAGTCGGTGCCGCTGTTCCTGCAGTGAGCCGGCAAGCGAGCGGCAGCTTGTGGGGCTGCCCCATCCGTCCATAAAGCTAAGCTCCCGTGGCAACCAAGCGAGCCGGGGAGTGAGCAGTGGGTAATGGGACTGTCCCGTCCGTAAAGCAGCATGGACGGGGCAGCCCCACAACTCGCCGCTCGCTTGCTGGCTTGCCGCAGGAGCAGCAGCGCCGGCTGGGATGCACTACGCATGCCCAGAATTTCCGAGCATGCGCAGTGCAGATGTGCATCGTGATGCCCCGCCCCCAGCAGTGTGCCTCTGCTCCGCTGCCCCGGGCAGCGAAGAGGCTTCCTCCGCCACTGCTCCAGAGCAATTGGTGAGGAGGAAGACCACAGCACACTTAGCCTCCCAGCAGGCAGCGAAGTCACTGCCCCTTACTGGGAGGAGCAATGAGGTGGGGAGGCTGGTGTTGAAGGTGCATCGCTGAGACTGAACCACAGCTTGTCACCTCTAGTGACTGCGCAGAACTTTATTTAAATTCCAATGCAGAATATGGGAGTCTAATTATTTTAGGAGAACATATTCCATTTGAGCAAACTCAAAACATTGGTGTCAGTGGAACACCCAGTAGTGAGTAATGCTCCTGTTTCTACACTTGGGAGATAAAATATTTAAGCTACACAGCATTTGTAAAAGGGATATAATATTTTTAAGAGTGTGCTGCCTTTAGATGAAAGATTTGCAACAAGTGAGGACTCCAGGCACGTGAAATCTTGAGTTACGATATCTGAATGGCAGATGTCAAAGAGAGAGCCTCAAATATATACAAAAGCTAAAGATTAACAGTTATATTAAAAGTAACAGCAGGTGGCACTTGATAATACATGGAAAGAAGAACTTAGTAGCCTTTATTAAAAAAAAGAAGGTGGGAAATGTTTAACTGAAAATAGGTCAGAACTGAGATAGAATATTCAGAAAAAGGCAAGGAGGGTGATGGCAGGTTAAAGGATGTAAAAGTGAATTAATCATATAAGGCATTAAGAAGACCATAAACATTAAAAGAAACTGTCAGAATTCATGATGCCTGCAGAAATTTAAATAATACTCTCTCTATATATATATTATATCCCCATTCAATTTTAGCTTGGGAAGAATATTCTTTGGCTGACACATTATCATGGGGAAACCCAATTCCAGTGCTCTGAGCAGCATCGTTTAATGTTCCAGAATGCTGCAGACTGATGCGATGTCAGAGGCATTGTGAGGAATGAAATGGTGACTAGATTCAGAAATCTAGTGCTGCTTGGAGTGCTCCTCAGAGCCCCGCTGTCAACATTACTGCCCATTCCCCTCACTGCCCAGGTAGTCTACCATGGCTTATGGATGAAGGAGGGACAACTTTGCCTCCTCAAACCTGGAGCCAACCCTGCATCTCTCAGTGGCAGCAAAAAATACAATACAATGCAATAAATTGCACATACGCACTGTGCAGATGGTGCTGATAAAGGATTGATCCTTTTTATATTATGCGAGGCAGTGAGTTACAAACCTTTCAAAAGCAAGGTGTAGATGCATCTTCAGCTTAAGTGTCAGCTGCCAACTTTAAAAAAAGCATAGATCGCCTACTTGTAGGATTGCTGGCTGTTGGAGTTGAAAGAATAATCAATGATATTCCCCATATTATGATGAATAGGGCAACTGAATAAATACTTTGATTTGTTCTGTGAAAGCTGAGTGTTTACAAAGGCACAAAGTAAGGGTAAAAATGCCTAAACACAGTTGAAATCCCTTTTCACCTTTGCCCTGCAGCTGTCCTCTCTGAAGCTCTTCCATACCCAACCCTGCATCAGCAAATTGGCACTGATAAATTAAAACAGGACAGCACAATGACTGTAAGTCTAACATTGATGGTGGGGGTTTCCAGAGAAAGTGTGCATGGTCCTTTTGGGTATAACAGGGGTCACTAACCCTTTTGAGTCCACAGGCACATTTGCAAACCAGAAAAAACATTCTTGGGCACCAAGCACACACAGCACTTAGGAATGAAAAAAAGTGTTGACTTTTTATCAAGTCTAATTTGGGGTATGTATGTTTGTTTGTGTGTGAGAGATCTTCCTGGAGAATGCCGTTTGTGCGGAAAGACTTAAACTTCCCTCGCCAGCTGAAATCCCCAGGCAGATTAATTAGGCTATTAAAAAAGCCTCCTTTTGAACAGGATGGAACCTTATAGCACCAGGGAAGGCCTTTAGAGACCCATGGGTGCCCATGGGTGCTATGCTTGGAGTCCATATGTTATAGGAGCCAACGGTTATCACATTGTGTTAGTTTTTATTGGTGTTCTCAGCTTTGGGAATTCAGTTGAGTTGATCAGTTGCTTATACATTTCCAAATAACCAAATAAAATATCTTCCAGACACCACCACATGGGAAGGGGCAAATTAATTGATTCATTGGTTGCACAGTCTGCCTTAGTAACTGCCTGCTGCTGCCCATAAAAGTTTCTATAGGTCATTCTATCATTGTTTGAGCAATTGCCATCGGGATTATGATGCATTACTCCCTGGGTCGGGTTGCCCTCTTGATACTAAATAATCAAATAGGAGTCAATGCCAAATAAGGTTAAGATGGTAATGCAGTCCATTAAGAAGCACTTTTCCTCTCAACGTGTGGGAGCCTGCCAAATATGCCTACAGTACAGTACAAGGAAAACATAGTTGGACCAGTAAAGGCATGGGCACTTCAACTTTTGATAGAAGACAACGGGTACATTTCTGCTGCATTAAATGTGAGCAGCTCATCGTTCAAAGATAATTGAATGAGCAAGTGACAGAGCAAACTAAGCCAGCTCCTTCAAGGCAGTTTTGGCAGCATTTGCATTTAAGGAGTTTTCATAATTAAAAACAAAAAGCCTGGCTTGAATTTTCCTGCGGAATATGCATTGTAGAATACGTGTTCGTTTTTAGGTCATCTGTGTACTTCCTGTTAGATAAATTTAGCATCAGGTATGAAAAAGGCAAAGTGCTCCAGGAAAGTGTGAGATTTAACTCTTTTGTTAAGATTTGTGGGGTTTTTTAAAATGCAACCCAGCAAGTAGCTAATGATTGTGATGCAGCAATAATATATGGCAAACTGCAGATATTCTTCCTCCGTTACAATGACTGCAAAGAAGAGGCTATTTGTGCAAATGAATGAATGAGAGTGTCCGTTTAAAATGGAATCCACTGCTCTGCATTACTCTATAGTTTACTTAGCACAGTGGTTAATGTATCCTCTAGTGGAACTCACCATAGATGGCAATGACACTCTGCCTACAGCTACTTGTTATGACATAAAAACTGTACAAGTTTTCAACACTTTTGTTGTGATTTTCTGCTGTAAGCGAACAGTAACTGAGGCTGTTGTTTCTTCAAGATTGAATTCAATAGTATTCAAATTAGGACAGAATGGCCTGGTTCACACAACACAGTAAGCCAAGATTAATAAAACTTGGTTAGCGAAGAGAGAACCCAGGTTCCCATGACATGAGATGTGGGAATCAAAAAGCATAGGAAGGAGCAAAGGGGCTGTGATGGTTCAGGAGTCTGTATGGTTCCATTAAGCCATAGCTTGGCTTACCAGGTTGTGGGAATCAGGCCACTGTATTTATTATGGTCAAAAAGAGTACAGAACAAAACTCACCAACTCCATCAGCAGTACAGACCCTGGTGTAGATTATACGCGATCAGCAGAACACTTCATATGTACAGAAAGCAAGTACAAGGCTGCAAGGACAGGCACATTTCAAAGACCTATTGCTGGACCCAACAACACAAGAGGAAATTACTCCTTCTGGTTCGTTTCTGAAGATGCAGAAATAGCTAATTTTCTTGAATTGTATCATGCACTCTTTGTACATCAATAGTGATTCTTTGCACACTAACTCTAGGGCTGAAATCAGACAACTGCACAGTTTCACATGGTCAAAGGATTTTTGAACTTGTATTCCTTAAAACAACAGTTTCCCATGCTACATAGAAGCCATTATTTTAGGGAAGTTTGAAAAATGGTTTATAACAAGCCACTCTTGTTGGACTCGATTAAAGCAGTTCTTTGGATCAAAGTACAGAAATGTGAATGTTTGAGCTAATTACATACATACAAAAATATGAATGCATGAGCTAATTACATACGTCCAACATTTGCAGAGAAAAATGAAGTGTACTTACTTCATAGTGATGAGTTTATGGTGGTAGCTGAGCTTGCCAAATGTCTAAGGCACTAGCTGGATCATCTACCAAAGAAGTTTTGAAATAGTAGCTTCCAAATTGTGTTTCCTACAGTCCAGAGAGCACAGTTGGCTGTGTTCTTAGATGCAGTAAATCAGCTGATTAAATGAGGTCTTGAGTTTTACAAGTCCATTCATCATTCTATTTGTAAGACTGTCTGTCATGTGAGAACTTTATTGAACTTCAAGATATCAGAAAAAAGAACTTGGTACACACAGGTTGAAAACTTCTGCATTTCAAGTGTGAATACTAACTTGACCCATTTTCAATGGGTCACAAAAGCTGTAAAACATAAGCCAACACAGTGAGTTGTTATTCAGTTGAATGACAGACCCATTGAAATTACTGGGCCTACATGAGTCATGGCCATTGATTCCAATGGGCCTACTCTGAGTGAGTTAATTCAATACAACCCAGTATTCCCCTTGGCATCCGAGACATCAGAATGAAAGGTAGTGTGTGTGTTCAACATAACAGTTCATGTTTCAAATAAAAACCTCAGGTCAACTTTCTCAAACAAAAATAAATTAACAGGATCTCTGAAATGAGGGTTTTTGAGCACTCTGCTGTATTATTAATTGTCAAACTCCTGCCTTCCTTTAAAAATACTAATTTAGATTTTAAAATGCTCATATCGTAGCAGAGTTGTTCACATAAATAAAATAGCTTGGACATTTACATATATTCCACCCTTCATAAGCTTCCCAAGGGATAAGTAACTTACAGGAAAGTAAAATCAGAATAAAACAAAGGCCTGTCCAACTCAGGGGTGCTTGGGGTGGGGGGAATATTGCGGTGGGCTGGTGCAACTAAACACTTAGATGGGGGGTTGTTATTTAAAAAGCTCAAGGTAGGGTTCATCATCCTTCCCCTTACCATTCTATCCTCACAACAACCTCTTGAAGTAAGTTAGCCTAAGATAGTGTCTGGCCTAAGGGCACCAAGTGGGCCTCATGGCTGAGAGGGGATTTCAAATGCTTTTTGCTCAAAAAAGAATTGCAGCAGTTATTATGAGTTATTAATAAACAGCCACAACAAATGAATACACTGCTTGCTTTCTATTTAAATCTTGAATTTATCCAAGCATGAATTTCTAAATAGAATTTCTATAAATCTTGAATCACTTTTGACCCCCTCCATCTTAAATACCATGCCTTATCTTGCACCAAATGTAGTACTGCTAGCCTAAGACTAGCAGATGAAAGACCTACAGTAACATAACATGATCACAGAAACATCGAATTGTAGAATTGGGACCCTGAGGATCATCTAGTCCAGGCTTCCTCAACCTTGGCCCTCCAGATGTTATTGGCCTACAACTTCCAGGATCCCTAGCTAGCAGGACCAGTGGTCAGGGATGCTGGGAATTGTAGTCTCAAAATATCTGGAGGGCCAAGGTTGAGGAAGCCTGGTCTAGTCCAACCCCTTGCAATGCAGGAGTATGCAGCCGTCCCATTCAGGGATTGAACCGGCAACCTTGGTGTTATTAGCACCATACTCTAACCAACTGAGCTATCGTCAAGCAGAAACTTGCATTTGTTGCACTGTTTAGGGTTGACACTGGAGGAAAGTGGGGCTGTGGTGCCTTTATCAGCTATGTGGCAGGCAGATATCAAACAGAGCAACACTTTTCTAGTTTGGAACTACAATTATGGGGGAAGCTTCACTTGTTGATATTTTGTCCGCTGGACATCTTATGACTTGTATGCAACCCCTGCTTTATTTTGGGGCACGCCACCCCCTCCTGCAAAAGTGTGCACGAGACATAAAGAAGCGCATGCAAATGTGTGTCTTATCTGGCAACTGCACCAAAGGGCCAAATCAGCGCACAGTATACCGAGCCCAGAAATTGTGTTGCCCTGTCTATGGGCAAGGGTGCAGTGCAGTCGCGCCGGTTGCTGCAGAAGATGGCTGCTGCCTCGAACCTGGCTCTGCTGGCACTCTGGGAAGGTGGCAACTTCTTCCATGTGTGGTCTACGTGGCACCTCCTCAGTCCGTGGCAATGAGATGCCATTGGGATCTGTTTGCTGTGACTTGGCAGAGCTGTCTGATAAGGTGTTGGGAGCTGGCGTCCTTTTTCTGTGACTTGATCCAGGTGGCTGAGGAGACCACTGGCAGGTCGTTGGAGGGGAAAGAAATGACCTCACGACACAACCACAGCAGTTGGTTATCATTGTGGAGCTGTCCAAGGTCGTGCGCAGTGGGGCTGCGTTGCCACTGAGAAGGGCCTGCTGGTCTCGGCGCTCTCGCTCTCTCTCTCTGTGTAGCTTCTGATGCTCTGTGGACTTCTGTGCCTGCTCAACCACAGTCGATGCTCGCAATAAAGGCTGGCAAACGCTCCCCAGTTTTTGTTTTACTGGCGGCAGGAAGCCCCACTGATTTGAGAAGCATCTGCGAGGTTAGAAGCTCGACCCGATCTCAGGACGCACCTCCCAGAAACGACTTCCTGTTTGGAGGGCCAGCGCCAAAAGCAAACTCGGCCAAAGGCGAGTCACTATTTTGGTCTGCCGGAAGACGAGAAAGCAAATGCGAAAGGTCCAGATCTCGCAAGAAGCGGAAGCAGCCCTGCCTCGTCTCCGCGGTGGCTGCTCGGTCAGCTGACCGGAGTCCTGCGAAGACGAGGCGCAGGAAGGAAAGGAGGACATTAGCAAGGAGCTGCTGCTGCCCGATGTCTCCGCCGGCGCGCGCCTCCATCCTTCGCTCCCCAGCGGCTCCTCTAGGGCTGCTGCTGCTGCTGCTGCTGCTCTGCTTGCAGCTTCCCTCTCCCGGAGATGCTGCTCTCTACGACCCCACTTGGGAGTCGCTGGACTCCCGGCCGCTGCCCGCCTGGTTTGACGAAGTCAAGTTCGGCATTTTCATCCACTGGGGTGTCTTCTCGGTGCCAAGCTTCGGCAGCGAGTGGTTTTGGTGAGGCGCCGCCCCACCACCCACCCACCCACTGCTCAAGCTCTTCAACCTTGCCCGCCCCTCTTCCCGAGGCCGAGCGCATCGTGCCGGTCGATTCCTTCCGGGGTGGGAAATCTCTCGCCCTGGAAGACGGCCAACGAGGCTCGCTGCCTCCCTGGGGTACCAACTTGAATAAAATATTGGGAGGGGGGCAAGTAAGCCTCGCCCCGCATAATGGATCACAAGACATAGCGCATGCACACCATTTGAATGGCAATGCCCAGCAACCTTGGGGGGGGGCCTGGCCCCCTCAAATTATTTATTGGGGAGCCCAAAGTTACCTTGGCCCCTAGGAGTTGGCTCCTATGCTGCCTCTGGTGGGTGCGCTGTGATCATCGGACTAAGCCTCGTGCTAGAGAGGGACGAATGATACAAAACTTAACTCGGAAGCCCTGCCATTTTACCTCTAAGGTGGGCGGGCTCTAGCTATTCAGTGAAAGCTACTCTGCCCATACTCAGAGGTATTGCTTCATGTAAGTGAGGGGGCTCTAAGGATGAACCCTTGGGAAATCCTGCACCTCCACTAATGAACTGAATTTGAGGAGCAGCTAAACAATTGCCCAGCATGACATCGCATAACCTCCATGCAAGCAAATCAGAGTGCGTGGTGCTCAATGAACAGGAAGATGTGTAGTCTCCCTGCAAACGTTAAAGCATCACTTGCGGTGTGCATGAGAAACCTAGAACCCAATTTGCATTAAAGACACTAGAGAAGCATTTGCACCCTGAAACTCCATTTGTATCCACTTTTGCCTTAAACACTGACTTCTACTCTTGCATTCACTAATTCACTAATTCTGCAACCTGCTTCACATGGGGAAGATCCATAGGTCTGTTCTAGAGCTTCTGCTTTGTATGCAGAAGGTCTCAGGTTCAGTTCCTGCATCTCCAGGTAGAGCTGGGGAAGAATCCACTTCAGAAATCCTAGACAGCTGCTGTCATTGTAGCCATTGCTGAGCTAGATGGACCAATGGTATGACTTGGTACAAAGCAGCTTCTTGTGTTTCCTAAATGCCCCATGATCAGGACAGCTGCAGGAATATACTCCAGAATATGTTTGAATCTGTTGTTTTGGGAACTTCTGAATGCTTCTGCCTTTGTGTGCAGATACAATAGGCTTGTTTGGTTCCTTTGTAGGTGGTATTGGCAGAAAGAAAAGAGAGAGCCCTATGTAAACTTTATGAAGAGCAACTATCCTCCTGGTTTCAGTTACGAAGATTTTGGCCCTTTGTTTACAGCAGAGTTTTTTGATGCCAACCAGTGGGCAGACATTTTGAAAGCGTCAGGTGCCAAATATGTTGTCTTGACTTCAAAGCACCATGAAGGTAAACGTGAATGTATTTCTTTCTGAGCTCAGTTGTTTGGTTTGTTTCAGCAGACAAAAAGCCTGGGTGAGGCTTCCTCATTCAGCTGCTTAGATACAGAGGTTTTCAACTATTTTGAGTCCAGGGCTCCCTTGGCCATCTACATTCTTTCTGCGGCTCCCCTGTGGGGAAACTTTCTCCAAGCCTCAGAAGCTCAGTTACGTCACCCCTTGCCTTCAGAGCTGCGAGTCCTTCGCCTGTTTTCGAACACCCTCCCTTTTGGAGTGTTCCCTCAGCCTGCTCTCTTCTCCTTGGGAGTCCTCTGAGCAGCAGTCACCACCACCCCTGGTCTTTGAGCTGTCCCAAAGAGAGGTGCCTCCTCACTCTGCCCCACAGGGCCTGGGAAGAGGATTCCCCCAGCCTTAGCAGCCCACCGGAGACTGACCCAAGGTGAATGTGAGGCTGGCACCTCACCTTGGGAGGCAGCAGTGGCAGCAGCGAGTGCCACTGGGCCTGCATGGTGGAAGGGCCCTCCATTGGCACTGGGCACTCAGCTCCCAGGCAGGCATTGCACACAGCAAGCACAAGAAAGGCCAGTGCAGCACCTACCTACCTGCCCGGCCTCCCACTTGGCCGTCCATTCCCAGCAGCAAGGGCTGGCGGACTGTACTCCATAAAACAGCTAATTTAATTCAGAGCATGCTTTAGTTAAAGAACAGAAGAGCCAGTTGGAGCAGGCCAGTGGCCCATCTAGTCCAGCATCCTGTGGCCAACCAGATGCCTGTTTGAAACCTGCAAGCAGGAGCTGAGCACAAGAGCACTCTTCCCTCCTGAGGCTTCCAGAAACTGGTTCAGAAGCATTAGGTTAAACAAGATTGCAAAATAAAAGCGCACAATATATTTACAATTACAATTATTTTATTAATCCTAACATTCGTTTCCTAGGTTTTACATTGTGGGGATCTAAATATTCTTGGGCTTGGAATGCTGTTGATGTTGGACCCAAACGGGACATTGTGGCTGAATTAGCATCATCCATTAGAAATAGAACTGGCTTACACTTTGGACTCTATCACTCGCTGTTCGAATGGTTCAATCCTCTCTTCCTTGATGATGCCTCTAGTGGGTTCCTAAAAAAACAATTCCCAAGTGCCAAGTCACTCCCAGAGCTGTATGAGATTGTGAACAAGTACCACCCAGAGATTCTGTGGTCAGATGGAGATGGGCGTGCCCCAGACACTTATTGGAACAGCACTGGCTTCCTAGCTTGGCTTTATAATGACAGGTGCGTCCATTTCCCCACTCCCTGCCCTTGAAATAATCCATTCAATATTAATATTTGCAAGAAACTTGTTTCCTAACAGCTTTTTAATAGCATTTTGTGCAACTCATTGCTTCAGGCTGATGCATTTACAAAGAGTTTCTTAGGAGTAAGTCCCACTAAACTTACTTCTGAGTGAACATGTGTAGGATTTCACTATTGATTAATCATTTCATGATAACAAATTCTAATTTACTTACCTAAATAAGATATTGAGAGAGAATGGGGTTCTTCATACTAGTTCCTTGTGGTTTTGGAATGTGGCTGCCATTGCAGGTGCCTGTGATTTCTGACCTGTAGTTACACAGCTTAGGAGTCCTGGACAAGTGCAGTTTCCTTCTTCAGTAGGTTAGTAACATTTATAACCCAGTGCCCTGACTTCTTCATTTCAAATACTTGAAGTCTTGATGATATTTGACCCAATTCTGCTGGAAGCATTTGTCCAAACCAGCCGCCTTCAACCTGATGGCCTTCAGATGTTTTGGACTAAAGCCAGCCAGGGTGGTCAGGAAGTATGGTAGTCTGAAACATCTGGAGGACACCAGTTTAGCAAAGGCTGAAGTACGGTAAACCAGCCTTCCTTAACCTTGAGCCCCCAGATGTTCTTGGACAGCAGCCCACATAATTTGCAATAACTTGTAGAAACTCAAGGTTGGTGAGGACTGGTCTAAATGCAACTCAGTCTGATGCATTCTCCACTGTTCCACTGTTCTGCAGCCAGGAGTGCTTTACCACTGATTCTTCATATGTTGTTGGAAGTTACAGGCGGGATGTGTGTGTCCAGTGGCAGATGTAGAGGAAGGCCCTAAGTTGCTTAGAAAGTGATTTGAAAATGTTGCTTAAGCATTTCAAGCAAATCGTAAAGATTGGCCTTTTTAAATAGTTTAGATAGACCACAGGATTTCCTTTTGGTGTAATAGGATTTTCTGATAGCTAAAGAACTGCCAGTTGATTTATCAACTGCTTATTTTTTGAAGCTGGTTTCTTTCTGGTGTGCCTGTAAATAGGGGATGGAAAATATTAAAAACAAATGGCAGCTTTTGTTGAAAATGTGAAATAGTTTACACATTCTCAAAAAGGCCCTGCTGTTGAGATTTTGGTTTTATGCAAATGTGTGTTATATTTATTTGAGTAAGTACTTCAGATGATTAACAGCAAAATCCTATGCATGTCTACTGAGAAGAAAGCCCATTTGAATTCAGGTAAGTTGGTACAGGATTGCATCATTTGTCAAATTAAAATTCATTTTATCAGTAGGCAACCTGAGTCCTAAACAGGTGTCTTTAGAACACACATACGCATGAATTAGGCATGAACAGTTTTCCCCTTCTTCCTTTGTTATTGTCCCATTCTGTCCTTGGTCTCACATTAATTTTTCTTTTGTTTTGTTGTAGAGAAAAACTTTGACATTTCAGAATTTGTGCATGTGACTCCATTTTGCTTTGTCATGATTTCACTGGTATTTAATCTCTCTCTCTCTCTCTCTCTCTCTCCCTCCCTCCCTCCCTCCCTCCCTCCCTCTGCACAAGTGCTTCAGTACACCAACTATCATCTTCAGTGCATGGTGTTGGTTTTCTGCAGGTACAAAAATTGATCAGCAGATAGGCGCATGCTCAGTACACTGTTTATGTCCAATGTTCCTTCTCTCTGTTCCATTTTTATTTTATTCCTTTTCCCTCTCCTGCAAGTACTTAAGCATAGTGAACATGCCTAAATAAGTGCATATTGGCAACTTTGCATTGATTTAATATATAAATTGATTCTGGATGAGGCTTGTGTGACATATCTGCATCCAAGGTCAGGCTGCCAGTGGCATCATCCATAAAGGAAACACAAGAAAATGCACTGCTGCTGTCATCTTCCAGGGAATACTTGGGAAGCCCAGGTTGCTTAATTTTATTCTGTTGTATGGAGGACAACAGGGAATGCTAAATATCCCACGTCACCAAACAAGTGTAGTTCCTGTCCCTCCCTTTTTTCCTTCTTCAGAATTAAGAAATCCCGAGAAAAGTGGCTCCCTGACAGTGTGTTACCTTATTACTCCTGAGAAGTGGCCGGCTGGATCAGCTTTTGCCACTTCATGGTTGCCAGCCATCAGCATTTTTAGGAAGACAACCTTAGCCTTTGGGCACTTTCTGGGACATTGCCAGATGCCAAGTAAAATGTAAAAATACAAAATGCTATTACCTTGCAGGGGTGATAAAATAGAACACCTTGAAGCAAAGCCCCTGGTCTTCTTCCAGGGGATGATTAGAGCACATATACATTTTGAAGCCAAAGATGAGGGGCTGTGTCAGTGACATCCCTTGGGCGCCCCCAAAAGTTCCAGTAGCAAACACTCAAAAAAAGAGGATTGGCACTCTTAAAAACAACAACAACAACAACAACAACAACAACAACAACAACTAGTGCAAAAGTCTTGGTGCTTGAAGTGGATTGGCATTTTTAAGAAACTGGCATTTCTAAGTTAGAAAATACTTTCAATATTTCCAAGGCACTTATGGGAATATATGTAGGTCCCCACAAGTGTAGCATGCTAGAGCAGAAACGATGAGGTTGTGGTTTTGTATTGTATCCACAAGTGTTAGCTGCTTTTAAACATTCAGAAGTGCATAACCACCTAGGTTAAATATTTGATTTAAAATAAAATGCAGAGTGTGTACCACTGCATCAGTTATCTTTTAAAAAGTCCTACCTATTAAGGAAGCGTTCGAGAATTGTAAGCTGCTTATATTGAATCTACTGAGCTTCCTGTTAAAATAAAGCACTATATCTGAACAATATTTTCTCCCCCTCCCCAGCCCTGTTCGGGACATGGTTGTAACAAATGATCGCTGGGGAGCTGGCTGCATTTGTAAACATGGAGGCTATTATACGTGTGCCGATCGTTATAACCCAGGACACCTTTTGCCCCATAAGTGGGAAAACTGTATGACAATAGACAAAAAATCCTGGGGATACCGGAGGAATGCACAGTTGAGTGACTACCTAACAATTGAAGAGCTTGTAAAGGTAAAACCAGATACAGAATCTGGGGCTGTCAATTCTTGCATTCTTTCAGATACCGTTCCTAGCAACCCTGAGTTCACTAACAGTGGCATAGCAAGGGCGTTGGGGGTGGGCCGCCCCATGTGCCACCCTGGAGGGAGGGTAACACTTGGCGCACACACACACCCCCACAACACCCAAGCTGAGCCCCACCACCCGGTAAAAAGCACGCGCCTATGGCTTGCTCGTAAACCTGCTCGGTGCGCGCTTTCCTTTTTCCAGCTGGAGTGGAGGTGAGGGGCGGGCCAGGGAGGGGCATCAGCTGCTGACGCCCCTCCCTGGCCCGCCCTCGCCCGTCCCATAGCGTGCATGTGTAGCGCTGCTCCGTAGCGCGTCATGCGTCATGATGCGTGCGTCACGGTGCTGAGCATGCGCACTATGAAGCGGCACCGCGGCAAACCCCATGAGCAAGCTGCGGAGGCAGCCTCGCTCTGCGGCTCGCAAGGTTTGCCGCAGCGCTGCTTCATAACGCACATGTGCAGCGCCGTTCCATAGTGCGCATGCGCTGTGCATCGTGACGCATGCATTGTGCGCCACAACGCATGCACGCTATGGAGTGACACCCTGCCCCTGGGGGGTGCCCCCGCATTTGCCGCTCTGGGTGGCCAAGCAGCTCCGTTCGCCTCTGCTAGGTGAAACAATGTTGATAATTGTAATTTTCATTAGAATAATGTTAAATGTTTTAGAATGCTTTTAAAAAATTATTGCGGATCCTGGGTTCCTTTGGGAGGAAGTGTGGGATGGAATGATAAATAATTGTGCAAGAGTTAAGTGTTTGTTTCTCATTTTAAAGGGCTAGGTAAAGGTAAAGGTACCCCTGACCGTTAGGTCCCGTTGCGGACAACTCTGGGGTTGCGGCGCTCATCTCGCTCTATAGGCCGAGGGAGCCGGCATTTGTCCAGACAGCTTCCAGGTCATGTTGCCAACATGACTAAGCTGCTTCTGGTGAACCAGAATTGCCGTTTACCTTCCTGCCGGAGCAGTACCTATTTATCTACTTGCACTTGATGTGCTTTTGAACTGCTAGGTGGGCAGGAGCTGGGACCAAGCAACGGGAGCTCACCCCATCACGGGGATTCAAACTGCTTTAAAGGGCTAGCGGCCACACAAAAAAATACTAAGGAGCCCACTAATGAAATGCCCGTGTTAATTCCCAGAAGGGGCGCTTCCAGTTGAACAGCTAGATAAGGGTTTGGGGGACTTGTCTCCCTCCAGATATTGTTGAACTGCAGCTCCCATCAACCCTGACAATTGGACGTGTTAGCTGGGGCTGATGGGGTTTGGAGTCCAACATCATCTGAAGGGCCAGAGTTTCCCCATCATGAGTTAAACTTCCTTTGAACCTACAGCAAGGTACCGACAGTGTTGTAACAGAAGCATGAATTTAGGCTTAACAACCTATATAAATGTGCCATCTCAAATGCTGGGCAGCTATGTTGGAAATGCCAAACCCAGTGTGGCTTTTTCATTGCTCCTCTCCCTATATAATTTCAGCAACTTGTAGAAACAGTGTCATGTGGAGGAAATCTCTTGTTGAACATTGGGCCCACCCATGATGGCCGCATTCCTGTTATTTTTGAGGAGCGCTTGAAGCAAATGGGGCTGTGGCTGGCCCTGAATGGGGAAGCCATTTTCAGCACTAAACCTTGGAGAGCTCAGAATGACAGTGCCACACCAGGAGTATGGTAAGTCCATGAAGCAAAAATGCAGGAAGTACTGTACCAACGTTAAGTTTACTTTTGTTATTGTTCCACTATCTTGGCTATATTTCACTTCCCCCTCATTTGACTCCCTTCACAAGCTAGGTATGATGTAACTGAATCAGGGAGAACTGAATCAGGACTATGGCATTTGTGCAGCGAGACTTATAACACTTTGCTCTTGATCCAGATTGAAAACCCCCCTGCCTCTGTTGCAGCTGCTGTTAACCCCAGGAGGAAAGTTCCATTGGTATCAATGGGAGCTCCCCTTCTGTTGAAAATAGCATCTAAGGAAGGGTGCAATCGAGATCCAAACTATAAAATGGGCAAGAGCAAATCCCCCCCCCAAATGCTGTGGTCTTAATCAGAATCACCCTCTTCCCCCAATACTATTTCATTAAAACCCAAACACACACACACACACACACACACACGGTCAATCATTTTGACTAAGCTATCTAGTTTTGTCTTCCGTATGACGTGTGGGATTACTATTTCTAAACTATTGGTCCTTCTCCTCTAGAAAAAGAGGTGGTTTAAAATAACAACACACTTCTGAGGTGTGCAGTACTGTACTGTATTTGCAATGGTTACTAAACAGCTTTGCTGACGAGGGTCCCAAATTGTTTGTAGATTAGGTAGTTTCACCTGCGATCTTTAGAAAAAACGATTCTTCGTTTGTTAACTCCTACTAGGTATACATTCAAGCCAAAAGAAGACATTCTGTATGCCATTTTCCTTAACTGGCCATCTTCAGGAACTCTGATGCTTGGGGAACCAAAAGGCATTACCGGAAAGACAAAGGTAAGGAATATTTGCCTCTTTTTATGACTTCTGTACAATTTCTCCTGAAAAATTTCAGGACTAGAAAGAACATGAAATGCATTCCAGCAAAGCAAGATCATCTGCATATAACACCCATAATAGATTAGTTTAGAAGGCTAGTCAATGTTCTGTTTAACACCCATTAATTCCCGACTATGGCTATTCTCATCTGGAGAGACAGAGACTTTAAATGCGAGATCTTGAGAGAGTCAGCATCTCTTTGAACGGCTTCTCCCATTTAACAAAAGCTTTTCTGTTTCAGGTTAAGCTGCTTGGATATGAAGAGCCATTGCCATGGGTTTCTATGGGAAAAAAGGGAATGATGGTAGTCACACCTCAATTGCCATTCACTATATTTCCTTATCAGTGGGGCTGGACTCTGCAGTTGACTAACGTCTATTAGCAACAGACATCCTTCACTTTTGGTTATTATGACTGGTTCTATTATTATTATTATTGTGAATAATCAGATTTCACTCACCATGACTTACTTCTGAGGTGATAGGGGATATGTATCTGAAACAGAAATTATCTATAGTAAGAAGATTCATGAACTGATCTTGTTCCTCCTTCAGCTTTTGAAAAGAGGACCTATGAAATTAGGCAGAATCTACCACAACTAGGCAGGAAGTGCAAGTAAACCGCAGAGTGAAGTGATAACTATTTTGAGTCCCAGGGACACATTTCCTTTGGGGTAACCTAGGGACCAAATGCCAGTGCAGAGCCGAGCCAGATGCAAAAGTGAGCAGAGCAATTAAAGTGAACTTTACATTGTACAGTAGGCTAGTTTTTTCACTTACACCCCACTCTCTATCCTCCAGCCACACAAGCAAAAGGGATTACTAGAGTTTAAGGACATAGACCAGTCAGGCAAAACCACTCAAGGAGTGGGCCTTGGGAAGAGTCATCTTATGAGGTTCACAAAAGACAGACAAAACAGAAAAGTTATTGTGCGTCTTAAAAAGAAAAGTATTTTGACTTTAAAAAGCAACCAAGGGTGGCTGGGGAGTCTGCCATGCCTAATGTTAGAATTGGTGCTCAAATAACTTTATGGACAAAAAGGGTTGAGGCATTCTAAAACTGAAATGCTGTACACTGAATTTGACTGTAAATCGTGTTATTCAAATTTTGATGCTTGTGGTTAGGCTTGGTTGTTTTTTAAATACAGGTCTTAAATCCAGATAAAGTTAAGTATGACAAACAATACAATCCTACCATTGTCTATGCAACAGTCCTACTATGTTCGATGGAATATGCTCAAGTTAAGTGTTTAGGATTGCTTTCAGTAGGGATAAGTGGTAAGTAGCTGTGAATTTTAGCTTCTTCCATTGGTTTCAGTAATATTTGATTTCATTTCACTGGAGTTGGGTTTCAGTTTCCTGAGTCCTATAACCTACCTCAATATTACCCCATCACACATTCCTTGAATATAAAATTACATATTAGGACTTGGGTCATAGTTCTAATTAGTGAGAAATGGCCTACAATTATACACTACTTAAATACGTTCAGTTACTTAAGTACCAGACTGGTAAGATTCTAAAGCTTTCACCTCTTTGGGTATCTTGCAGTTTGTAACTTGAAAAAAAAAGGAAATTATTGCTAATTTAAAAATTTGTGCAATTGTAATCTTCAGGAAACACTTTAATAATAAAGCAGCTGAGGTTCTATAAGGAGAAATTAATGTTGAAGTCCAGCTGCCTTGTTGATTTACAACCAAACTCTTGTTTCTCTGTGTGAATGTGTAAGTATTTGCTTTTGTTATGGGTTGGGCAAGTTCTAGCTGCGTCCCACAAGGACAAGAAATACTGCCTAAATAATCCTGATTCTGCTTGAATGCAATGCGATTACTGTATTTGACTGCAACTTTTTTTGGAGAAACTTTTGTAAGCTGCTAGGGGGCCCTCTTACATATATAAAACAGAATCTAATAGAATAAATTTGCTACAGAATAAGTAGGTATGGCTACAGCAAGACTACTAATATGCTTAATGCTTCTTTTTTGTGCTGAAGTTACAACTGATTTTTTTTATATACAAAAAATAAAGCACTGCATCCATTCTTGCCCCCTACAGTTCAAAATTGCACAAATACATCACTGAACGGCATGCTTTAGGATGTTGCAAGTTACCACACACAATCTTTGTTAAAATAATTTATTGTCAGATATTTAACAGATATTCCAATTAAAAATATTTACAAATGAATGTATACAGCAGGAGCCATTTACAAACAGCATAAACATATTTTCTAGGAACCATCTACTCTGAATCTGAAACAGTAGAGTAAGCACTTAGCATTGCATTGTTCAGAAGATAACCATGTTCTAAATATATGCATTTGGAACCGGTGGCCAAAAGCACAGAAGGCCACATACCCTACTCCTGTTCTCACATTCTTAGACTTACTCAGGCTAGCAGGTAATTAGTTGAAGAGACAGCTGGGAGTAAAGGAAGCTTGATTGCACCTCCCCTTTTCATAGTAGTAGATGGTATGATCAGCTTTCGAGTGAAACCTCTCACGGCTTACAACTGCCATAGGGGAAGGGCACATAGGACATGTTCTACCCTGCTTCACAGCTGATTGGTGATGAGACAAGCTACTCCTGATCTTCCCCTGCCACCAAGAGAAGAGGTGCAGAGTACAGTGGTGGTGGTTCTCTCCCCCGCCCCCATTCTTAATGTGTTACCTGCTGCAGCCAATTTGTGAACTCATTTCATAGGTCAACCACTGTCTCTGGGTTGAGGGGAGACTGGGCAAAGATAACCACCTCCCCACTGGGTCAAGAGAGACAGAAGCCTGACATTGCCTGCACACTTTTGAAGACAGATGTACTTCTTATGGGGGCGGGGGCGGGGGGGGGGAGAGGACTTACTGTAGGCAGATTTATTTTAGTCTTTTGTAAACAAGTGATTTGTAACTCAGACTGCCTCAGCACAAAGGCTTGCGGTGTCATGATACTCCCCCTTAAATTTACTTAAGTCTGGTGAGCTCTATCAATATAAAACCTAACTGTTGGATTTTCTCAAAAGACATTCTTTTTGCAGGGATTAGTAATCTTGTACCATTCTGATGAGATTCGTTATCAAATGAAGTATTCACAGGACTGGGCACTACGGCTCATATGTACACCCCGCTGTGCAGTTCATTTCTCTAGTTGTTGAGGGGTACTGAAAGCTTCATAGACATTAGCTGCAAAATCTTTCACTTGTTCCATCATTAGGAGGTCCTGGAAAGAGAATGTTCATGTAGCAAATACAGCAACTCTCTTTTAACACAAGCAGATGTATAATATCAGCAAATAACCCCCCGTTAACACTTCAAGCCTGGTTAACAGAATTGCTTGGAACATTACTTCATGCACTGTTAGAGGCTGAGAAGTCCAAAACTGTTACGAGGGAAATGCTCTATCTTACATATGTGGATCATCTACCAGGGACACTAAAAATGGCTTTGGCCTCAGCCATTACCAACCTGGAAGCGTAACTAAAAAGGGGAATGGATTCTATTTCTTCCACTCAGAATAAAATGTGTCATCCTGGCAGTCTCACTTCCTGTGTTTATGCAGTGTAAAATGTGCAAACCTGAACTCTGCACATTTCTTCATATTTTGATTAATAAGATGTGAGAAGAAGGAGGAGGAGGAGGAGGAGGAGGAGGAGTTTGGACTTGATATCCCGCTTTATCACTACCCAGAAGAGTCTCAAAGCAGCTAACATTCTCCTTTCCCTTCCTCCCTCACAACAAACACTCTGTGAGGTGAGTGGGGCTGAGAGACTTCAAAGAAGTGTGACTAGCCCAAGGTCACCCAGCAGCTGCATGTGGAGAAGCAGAGACACGAACCCGGTTCCCCAGATTACGAGTCTACCGCTCTTAACCACTACACCACACTGGCTCTCAGCCACAGCAACAAGTCATAATGTAACTTTACTGTTTGTACAGAGCTTAGTGCACCTTTATAGGCTTAAAAATATACTAATGACAACAATACAAAGCAGGCTGACAGGTCTACATTTTCATTTTTCGGTGTGAAATTATTTTAATTGGATTTGTCCCCATTTGTACTGTTTAATTTTGTTTATAAAACACCCTGAAAACTAAGTGCAGAAAAGCTATTAAATAACAGATTAAGCTAAAAAAAAGAAAGAAAAAGGTCTTCTTACCTGAACAAAATGGCTAGGTGTTTCACTGCAGACTGAATGAATCTGCCCATTTATTATTGGAATTATCTTGGCTAAAGGAAGACTGACACTAGAAAGACTGGAGGTGAAGGTGGGAAGAGAGATGTGATTACACAACATAAATGTCTGTCTTGTTAGCTACTTCTGCAATACACAGATTCAGAAGAATAGTAAACACATAATACCTGCCCAGGGGAAAAGCTCAGCCAAGCTGGGGACTGACTGAACCCCAGAAGCTCAAAAGGGCCCTTCACCAGCCCAGCCCATGCTACCACTCACTCCCTGTCAGTTGGGAGCAGGCAGCACACAACCCCAACCGTTGCACAGGCTCTCCAGCCTACACACACTCATTTAGCCACCCTCCCTGTCTGGCTCCTGGTCCAGATTAGACATTGTGAGTAGGTGGCATAGATTCATAAAATCTTAAGAGTTGGAAGGGACCCTGAGGATCATCTAGTCCAACTCCCTGCAATGCAGGAATATGCAGCTGTCCCATACGGGGATCGAACCTGCTACCTTGGCGTTATCAGCACCATGCTCTAACCCACTGAGCTATATGGTGCTATATAGTAACTGCATTTCTGAATGGGAGTCTCTTGGGTCCTATGTGTGGTGGTCACCTGACTGGCCAATGCATGTTGGTTTATTTGATGGCCGGCATGAAGATTCAGGGTGTGGGGGAGCTGAGTGTGTCTCCCACTTCCATTCAAAAGTGCCAACACTGCACCTGATTACAAGGAAGCATTGTGCCTTCTTTTACTTTTCTTTTCAAAATGGCTCTCTTTATGCTTGTTAAAACAAATGTCTCCCATAAGGAAGTTTGTGCAGTGTGTTTTTCAGGAAGTGGAGAGGAACTTTAAACAAAAAGCATTTGAAAAGAAAATTAACTTAGTGGAGTCTGAGTGAGTATTCAATCTTGCTAGACAGCAGATCTATCAGTTAATTTAAGGCTAATTACTCATAATTAAACAAAGGGTTAACACATTTTGCTGGAAGAAGAGCACAGTCCAAACTATGTTTGAGACATTGTTTTTGTTAAAAATTCAGCCTAAAACCGATCCATTTGGCAGGGTTGCTGTGTGATCTTGGTGAAACCAACTGTTTTTGGGAGAAACCGATAATAGTGGAATAGTAAGTAAAACTCTGACTATACTTAGATTCTTCTACATTGAAAAGCATTTATATTAAAACATGTTTAAAGAGGTTTACCTGTTCATGGAACTACTATGGCACAAGTCCTGTTCAGTGGGTCTGAAGAATTCTGCCATGTTGTCCAATAAGCGACTGAACCCTCTATTTATGCATGAACTCAAAACTCTATTGAAATCTGGACTGGAATAAATCAATCAAATAATAATAGTTCTATAAATCCTTCTCTACATGCCTATGTATTTTGGAAATCATATTTAAAATGTAATTTCAATAAAACTGATACTCTGCTGATGGCGATATGAGGCTAGATCAAACATAACACTAAGCTAGGAATGAGGCATTTCAGACACCTCCAGGCCTCTCTGGCTGGGCCTAGAAGAATTTACTGGAGACCTATTTGTTCCTCCTCTGCTCTTCTTGCTCCAGTTCACTCCCCACCCTCATCTGTATGAAGCAAAGTTTCAACCCCCAGTTTAGAGGCAAGCTATATTTTCTCAGTTTGGATAAAACAGCAAACTGTGGTTTGCTCAAACAGGGACAAGGGAAGTGGAGAATCAAAGCATTTGAGAAAGGTTTTTTTTTTTTAAAGATACTTTGTTATGCAAATCACTCTCAATTGCTCCACTCTGATAAAAAGTGAGTTTCCTATTTTCCTTTCCTAAGTTTATTTAGCCTAAGTTGCCAAAGATAACATTTGCTGCATACCTGTCCAACATGTCTCTTGTCTCATTAAGTAATTTAATAGTAGCCACATCTCCTTCTGTAAGTCCACTGGCCTAGAAAGACAAACAACAGATCATAAAAGCAACTTGGATAGTGCTCCAATTGAATGTACAGGATTAATTTATTTATGTTGAACCTTTTTTGTTTGGGAAGGTCTGGTTCTGGTTCAGATGAAAACAAACTAAAAGATTTGAGTTTCAAGTTTAAATTCTGCTACTTTTAAAAAAAACCCAGAGCCAATCTCTGCCCCGCCCCCAACAACTTCAGGTTTGGTTTGATTCCCTGCTCCCAATACTATGAAAATACCTGCGTAGCTAATGGATTCTCTTCATCTGGCATCATGTAATGACACAGCAGAGACTGGGATCCAGTGTCTTCAGATGACGACCCATCTCCAGGTTGTTCTATCACCTTTCTAATTTCTTGTAGCTTCTGGTCCAAATCCAAGAGAGAAAGAGCATGTTTGAGAGAAACACTGCAAGGGGAAGGAGTTAAACATTATTTATCACATCAATTGAATGCATCCCAATGAATTACTTTAAAAATACATATGAAAACCTCTTTAAAAACCATTTTTTTTACCTCCCAAATGCATCCTGCACAGCTTTTTTAACCACAGTAATTAATTCAGTCAAACCTAAGGCAGAAGGAAAAAGTTACTGAAGACTAGCTACCCATTTGTTCAAACTTTGCAAATATTGGCACTATGTAGGAAGAGGTTTACAGGTATCATACCATCTCCTAGAAGGTGCTGAATGCTTGATAAATATTGCTGTTGGACTTCAGGGGGAGCTAGAGGTGTCTATAAGGAGAAAAACATTCTGTAATGTTTCTGTTACTTTATGGAACAGTGTGTTTATCCTCCATGTGTCTGTACAACCAGTCAGGATGCAGAATTTCCCTCCCTGTGCCTTCTCTGTGCTCTCCTGCTGCTGGCATCACTCTCAAGATACCCTGGATCTTAACAGCCTCAGCCATCTTTAAACACAGAACAACAGAGGACAGAACAATTCAAATCTCTGTTTTAAAAAAAGTCTTATAGATCCTCTCTCGTTATAAATAAGAGCTAACGCTGGGAACAACCACACAAGCGTGGAACACCAAATTTATTTCCTTTTTGCTGTGCTGTCAATTTATTCAACACCAACAAAATGGATGAATCCCCCCCCCCCCAATTATGAGGGCCAGAGAGTTCACAAAAATGGAATTCAAGAAGCATCATCTCTGCTCTTTAGCATCAGTCCAATCTTCTAATCTTCCAATACTCATAAATTGATGATACCCAGTCGTGCCCCATCTGCTAGCACATATGCAACAGAATCTCTCCTCCCTCTGCATTTGGGAGGGTGCAGGGAGAGGAGAGGAAGGAGCAGTCCTGTCATGCAAGCAGAAAGCTCACTTGTGATGTTGTATTTCATCCTCAGCATATAATTAAGCATCAATTGGATTTCTGTAAGTATAATACTATGTACTGGATTCTACATATTACAGGCACCCTTACTGAATTTTTCAATCACTGATATACTGCTCAAAGAATATACTTACTGTGCCGTTTTTGCAAACTGCTGCATTATCCAGGTAGATGTATCCACCAATAATATTTAACTGTACTCGTAGAAGAACTACAAGCATACATGTGCTATATACAGCTACAATGCTTCTTGTAAAACCTTTAAACAGAAAAAGGAACGATACTAAAT
Organism: Lacerta agilis; assembly: GCF_009819535.1. NCBI lineage: Eukaryota > Metazoa > Chordata > Lepidosauria > Squamata > Lacertidae > Lacerta > Lacerta agilis. Next base: position 60,644,695 of record NC_046314.1, on the reverse strand, counting down.
GAAAAAGAGTGGACAGCTAATAATCAGCATGTCATCTAAAGTAATGCAGAGTAATAATATTGTTTATCGTTCTGGTTTTATGTGCAGGAAACAACTTTCTAGAGCTTTCTAGAAACATAACTTTCTAGAGAAATACAGATAGAGGGGCTATCTGTATTTCGTGTCTTCTTCAAAAAGGTGTTTCTTCTGGGTAATCAAGAGCTTAAGATGCAATGAGCTCAAACAAAGACAAATTTTACAAGCCTATTACTTAGGCTTGCAAGAACATGGCAATGCAATCCAAACAAGGGGCTGGGAAAGTGTGGAACAGATTATTTTCACTACATCAGCTCCAGGCTGGTGTAGCTAAATATCTCAAGGGGGGCTGGGTCCCATTGATCCCAATCCGCTAGTACCCCACTTTAGAGCTTTCTGCTGGCTACCACAGGTGAGAGATTAGTGCAGCATTTTCCAACCAGTGGCTCACAAAACCTGTATAAGTGGGTCACAGGCCTTGTAAGCAAACAACTTTTTGTTTCGTTGGCATGTTATAATGCTGCATTAACATGTGTTAGAAAGGTTCAATTTCCACATTTTAACACTTGGGAAGGTCAAAAATTCACGAGACAATAAATTGATGGTCACTATGCCATGTGAGTTTGGGCTTGGGTGTTGCCATATCAAAAAGGTTGGGAACCACTTGCTCAGTGCATGTCTAGGCAAAGCTGAGGCCTCTTCCAAAGCAGAGCCTTTCCCTCCTGCCTACCTCTGGCACTGAAGGCCAGTAGACAGGCGAGTACATACCATCCTGACAACACCATCTGCAGCCATTGGGGTGGGGACAGGAATGCTATGTAAGGCTGCAATCCTATGCATAATGAGCTTGTAGTAAACTTCATTGAACAGAATAGCACTTGCTTCTGAAGAAGCACGTATCTGATAGTTCTGCTTACAGATTGCAATATGCACTGGAGCTGGGCCAGAGCTGCATTTTGAAGAAAAACCAGAAGCTCTGCTATGTGCATACATAAAAATAGGCTCACTGGATCACGAGCATAATTATTCCTTTCAACTTACTTATAATCTTCAAATCTTCCCATATTTCTAATTTGTTGGCTGGTCTAAGAAAACACAAAATTGGAAACATTTAAAAGGAATGGTCTTGGTAGAAAGAAAGCTCAATTTCTGTCTATATTAAAGTGAAAATTCAAATTTCACTTTAATATAGGCATGAACAAGCATTGAAACTGCTTGTGACAAAATGCTTGGAGGAAAATGAAGATATAATTAACCAAGCCTGGGGATTTGAGTCTCTGAAGAAATTTACAAATGTAGCCCTAACTGGCCTTTGTAAATAATATTCCAAATAGCATTTTTCAAACTAACCGAAACACACTGGAATTCGCTTTATGCTTCCTCTACGTGTTTCATAGAACATCCATCATAAATACTTTTTATTATCATTTCCCCACTAATGCATATTAGATACAAAATGTGCTACATAATTTTAATTCTTATATTTCTCTATCAGGATAAAATAACTTTAAAGGTTTTCAATCCAGGGATTCAGGTTGCAGGGAATAATTTCCCCACATGATAGTTACATATGCACATTCCACTTATAGCCCAAATATAAAGAATAGGCATTCAAACCAAATCAACAGATCACACTTACCTATTCTTCAGCAGTGAAGTGAGGCTCTCAGAATTCAGTTGATACATCAAAGTATCCCTTAATGTTGGAAGCATTGACAGGACTATTAATGAAAAGCAAATGATTAGGAACGTAACCAGCGTACATAGAATCTTATAAACAAATCATTTATTCAGTAATGGGTTTGATCACATGTGTATGTATTTTTTGATACCTCCTCCTCCCTCTAGCACAGCTGTGAGGAGCATCTAGTCCACCAAATGTCAGTGGTTTACAACTCCCACATCCCTGGTCGTTGGCCATGTTTGCTGTGGCTGATGCAAATTGTAGTTTAGCAACATCTGAAGAGTTAAAGGTTTCCCACATTTGCTATAGCAGTTCATGGGAAACTGCTTTAGAGTGTTGGGAACAGCACAGGAAGTGGTAAACTATAGGGGGAATAGACTAAAATGGCCTCCCCTTCTCTTTCTCCAGCTAAGCATCTGCTGGATCTCAGAACCTTCCATAAACAGGGGAAGCTGTTCCATTCAAAGAACTGCAAGTTTGAATCCAACTCTTGATCTTTGGGAAATAAATATAAGGATCATTTGTTTTGTTTTTCAAAAAAAAGCACAAACTAGAAGTATGCACAATGACACCTTTAATATCATTGTTTCCAGCTTTAGTTACCCCTCTTCAAAAAGGAAGAATTCAGAGCCAAAGTGCAAAGAGCACTTTCGCAATCAGGAGAATTAATTTTCTGAATAGAGACTAAATGATCTCAGTCTTTTAGAGTAAAGGAAGCTCAGTACGGATATGATTTCTTTTAAAAAATAGGAGTTTAACACAGATGAACAGCATAAGAAAAGCCCATAAAATGTGCAGAAAAATAAAACAAAATTAGCTATAAAGGCCCAACTTACCTTAGGCTACAGATGGTCCTTCATGAGTTTTAAATGTAGTTTGCCATGCTACTTAAGGGGCTGCTGTTAACAAAAAACAAGTCCCCCTGGAAATGTGAAGCTAGACATGCAATTTTTTAAATCCTAGCTACTATGAGAGCCAGTGTGGTGCAGTGGTTAAGAGCGGTAGACGTGTAATCTGGGGAACTGGGTTTGTGTCTCCGCTCCTCCACATGCAGCTGCTGGGTGACCTTGGGCTAGTCACACTTCTTTGAAGTCTCTCAGCCTCACTCACCTCAAAGAGTGTTTGTTGTGGGGGAGGAAGGGAAAGGAGAATGTTAGCCGCTTTGAGACTCCTTCAGGTAGTGATAAAGCGGGATATCAAATCCAAACTCTTCTTCTTCTTCTATGTGGTTCTGTTTATATTACCTCAATCAAAAAGACCACTTCAGTTAGGCAACACACCAAACCATAGTTAAGGAAGTTTAACTATGATTTGGCATGACAAATCAAGGTTCAGTGATCAGTTGTCAAACTGGCAACAGAAACTATGGTAATTAATATGTGCTGAGAAAACATGAACCAACAGTGGGTAAGTGACGTGCACTATAGTTAGCAAAAGCCATGATATGAACTGAATTGATCCCAAGAGACTGCTGTTGCTTTACCTGTCATGTTGCAAGTCCTCTGGTTACTTTCAAAATGATACTGTCTTCGTGCTTGTGCAATGTATTCTGCAGCTTCTCTTTCTTGGATTTCTTTCATTTTTTTCTGTCCATATTTTCCAAGTACATAAACTCCTATTAAAGGCATTTTAGAAGAGGCATAATTTAGGCCTAAAAAAATACCAAACAGTTTCTTCTGCTTTAGAAGATTTTTTTTCCTCTTGATTTCAGTAGAAATTGTAAAAATGTTACCCAGAACAAGTTCTCACAATTAGATTAAATGATCATAAGTAAGGCTGGATCCCATCACAGTACAGGATCACCAAAACAGCATATATGCTAAATAAAACTGTTCTTAATTTCCAGACTGTCTTCCCTTTCTCAGGCAAAAATAACCTACAATGGATTGTGATAGAAAATTATTGGTAATAGTTTCACACAATCAGATAAAATAGTTGACTATACAGAATATTTAAGTACTTTTAGCAAACTGATAATGGAAATAGAGTCCCCTGGTTAAGTAGTGATGAATACTGAGATGAGAAAAGGCTAATTCATGGCAAATGAATATATAGCTGTTTCAAATGTATGTTATGAAACAATGGCTGCTACTGCCACATACTCCCCTATTTTTAAATATAAACTTCTAATGACTTAGAATACAACATATCAGCTCATGAAATGTACGTATCCAGAAAAGCACAATAAAGGGGAAAGTGTTTTCCTACCAATACAGAGCAAAAAACAAATTGCGGGTGGGGGTGGGAAGCAGCAAGTATCTCCAAGAGCTGGTTATAACAGGATGATTGTGCAAAAGGAAAGACTTTGATCTGAAAAGAAGGAATGAGTCCATACATGCACTTGTTAGGAAAAATTAAGACAAGTTATAATCTGAAACGAGTGAATAAGGAACAGGCCTGAACTTGAACCCCTTCAGCAATTTTGAGCTTAAAATTTTTTTCTTGGGGGGCGGGGGACTACTTTTCAAGGCAGGGAAAAGGAGCGATGACACACTAGATTATGGTTAAAAGACACAGGAGATCAGCTGAAATAAAGGCACAAGGAGGGAGAAACAGCAGGAGCCGCAGCCTGGGAGAGAAGGGGTGTGGCCACCATAGAGCAGAAGCAAGTGGCCTTCTGTCGACTTCAGCCCCTGCCTTACAATATGCAGGAATGCTAGCACTGGCCTGCTTAGCAGGGTTGTTGGTATTATAACTGGCGCGACATCATGTGAACTCAAAAAGATAAAGAACCGCACACAGACATCCAGTGCTATAATTGCTTGGGCAGGTAGCGACGCTTACCTGGGAGTAAGCCCCACTAAAAACAGTAGGGCTTACTGCTGAGAGATGGGGGGGGGGGTTGCAATCTCAGGGAACAAGGCAGCAGGTCTGGGTGTGAATGGGGGGAGGCGGAGCATATGGGGGGGAACAGGGCCGTATTTAGGTTTGATAAGGCCGAAAGCTACTTAAGGTAATGGGGCCCTTTATATGTCCAGCTGTCCTTTGTCAACAACAAATTGTCGCTAATTTTGTGTTGAATATATGCTATATGGTTATTTATGGACCTAACAGGTATCTAAAGCAATTTGCCACTGTTGCTGTATGTAGGTTTTATCTTACATTTTGGAAATGTACATCCAGGTTTTTTTCCCCTTTAATTTTTTTGGGGGCCCTAAGGTATAGCTTGTTTAGTTTATACATAAATCCGGCACTGGGTGAGAAGCCAAGCCAGCCAAAGGCCCCCTTCCTCGGGAAGGGCTAAGGAGGGCTATGCGGAGACCGAGGAGGACGCGGGAGCAGAAGGCAAAGGGGGGGGGTGTCTTCTCACTCACCGCCCACGAAGGCGCCCAGGAAGAAGCATTTCTTTTTGTGGCGCTTGAGGAAGCCCCACACGGCCAGCAGCATCGCGGCGTCCGCGGAAAGCAAGGGCTCGGCGCTGCCTCCTTCGCCTCTTCGCCGTAGCGCAGCCGCCGCAAAGCCTCAAGCCCCGCCCCAGACGTCGGCCACGCAAAGGGAAGGCAGCGGTTGCTGCCGCTCCGCCTCCTACCTGCATTCTAGTCCCCCACCTCTACGCGGTCCGTGTAGATCCGGATCCTTTCCCCTCCCCCCCCCGGAAACATCGGCTCCGTGCTCTCCGTTCCGGGGCTGTAGTGTTGGCGGCGGCCCCGCTCGCCTCTATAGAGAGATGGAAGCGGAGAAGGGGCGAGCGGTGGCCGCAGGGGAAAGGCAGGCCTGGATGGACCTCGCGGTAAACATGGTGAGTGAGTGGGGGTGGGGAGCGGAGGGACTGGATAAAAGGGCTGCCACGTGAGTCTTGTGGCTGTGATGCTCCTCGAAAGCAAAAAGGAGTCCCATGGCGCGTTAAATGCCTAGACAGATGATTTGTTGTCATCTAAGGGTGTAGGAGCTGGATTAGGCCAGAGGCCCATCAAGGACACTCAGTACAGCATCCAGTCTTCCAGGTGCCACTAGGCCTAGGGGAAGCCCACAAACCCCTTGTCAGTGCAGATTCTCTCAAGGGCCATGCGAAACATGTATGGATAAAGGAAGTGTGTCTTTCCTTTAGTACCCTTGGGTGCAGCTCATAAGGCCCTAAAGGTTTGAATTCATTTAAACTAGCTAGGTGTTACCTTACCACCTCCCCCCCCCCCCATCCTGTCTTGGGCTTCAACATCCTCCCTGCATCGGCTATTACGTTATCACCAGGATGGACACTGCTTTCCATTTAGGTTAAGACAGGCGAAGTGCAGTTCCGACTTCTATCTGTCATCCAACAGCATTTCTCCCATCTCCATGCAGACGACCTACTACTTGCTTGTTCTTCCTATTGTTTCGAACGTAGCCAAAGAAGCGTTTGTTTGTTTGTTTGTTTGTAACTTCTCTAACAAGCCTGAGCTCATTCTAAGGATAGACGTAGATAAGGGGTAGCAAAATATAGTTCTCTTCTTCTCTTCCCTCCCCTGCATTTTGGCTTCATTTAACATCTAGCCTGATGAAAAGTTCAGGAGAACTTGGAAAGCATGCACTCAAATTTGTGATATTATTGTGGTTTGCCAGACATTGCCCTAATGTGGGTTTTTGAATTTTTATTGTGTTCTAACATGGCTGCCTTTGCTTATTATATGAAAAGTGGGGAAAAGAATAATTTCCACCCTTACTCTTGAGAGTAAACCTTGGGTAAGAATATTTTGGAATTGGCTGCTTTCTTAATGCTGGCTTGTGGGGTGGGAGGATTTGGAATGCAATGTACTTTGCCTTGGTGTATATAATCAGTGATAAAGCTGCTCCTCTTGATTCATTTTGTGTCTGATAGGCTAAAGAAGCACTAGAGAGTGGTGAAGTACCTGTTGGTTGCCTCATGGTCTACAATAATGAGATCATAGGGAAGGGAAAGAATGAAGTTAATGAAACTAAAAATGTAAGTTATTTAACTAAATTAAGCTAATTTAAGTCACTGCACTACATATGCGGGTAAAAACTCCTTAAGTTGGTATAATTGTAATCATTTTTGCAGTCCAAAAACATGCATCTTGTGTAACTTCTGAGTGGCATATGTACACTGCTGTCTCTGGAATATTTGCATGTTTGTGCTCCTTCTTTCTGGAAATTACCGGTAGGTGTGTAAAGCACTGTGTTCTCAGTAGTTCTCTGCAACTCTTGAACATCTTCCCATAGGAGAAATATCACCTGGCATCCTTCCTACTGTAATTCAGAAGGGCCATGACAACATTCCTTTTCTACAAGGCATTTGGCATAGCACTGATTTCTGAATGCTGCTGAGAATTCACGCCTACCTATGGCAAAATAAGATCAAGGTACATAAAGGATTTGGAAACCACGTCTTCAGAAAACCCTTATATGAGGTATGGGAGAGATATAAAAATTTATTAGAAAGAAAGACTCCAAAGTGGCTCTCACCACTGGAGATGATGTCCCTAAAAAAGACAAATATGAGAGAGAATTGGCCAACATACGAAACACTACTCAAAAAAGATGGAGCGAATTGGAAACTAAGACCATATGAAGAAGTCAAAGAATATGTAAAGGATTGGCTACACTACCATCAAATAAATGAAATATTTAGAAACGATTTGAAGAAAAATGGCTTTAGTGATGTTAAATCAAGATTTGAGATAGAAATACTTAGTAATAACCACAAAATACTGTCTAAAATGTATAGAAATTTACTGGAATGGGAATTGAAAGATGAGGAGGTGAAATCGGTTATGGTTAAATGGGCAATGGACTTTGGGCATAATATTATGATGACAGATTGGGAAAGACTCTGGAGAGAAGGTCCAAAATTTACGGCTTGTAATACATTAAAAGAAAATATGTTCAAGATGTGGTACAGATGGTATATAACGCCAGCAAAATTGGCAAAAATGCACAAAGGTAACAACAAATGCTGGAAATGTAAAGAAAAGGTGGGAACTCTCTATCACATGTGGTGGGAATGCCAAAAAGTTAAGAGTTATTGGAACGAAATTTACAATGAGATGAAAGCAATATTAGGATATAATTTTGCCAAAAAACCAGAGTCTTTATTATTGGGTATAACAGGTATAGGAATTAAAAGAGACGATATAAAATTGTTTCAATATATGGCAACAGCAGCCAGAATCTTATGGGCCCAAAATTGGAAACAGGAAATTTCGCCAACAAAAGAGGAATGGATTTTGAAAATGATGACCTATGCGGAGTTAGATAAAATGACAGGGAGAATCAGAGACCAGCGAGACCAAAAATTTATTGAAGATTGGAAAAAATTTACAAATTATTTATTTTATTTTTTTTATAAGAATTTATTGACATTTTTACTTATAACCACATACAACCTTAACCACACCTACATTTATACACATACTAAACAAATACAATTACACATCTAATACAAAAATTGCCATGATTTTCCTTCTTAATTAGACATCTCCAAAAAAAAAAAAAAATTTCTTTTTCCAATCTTGACAGTTGACTTCCCCTGCCTTTTCACCTTCGAGTTTATATCCATAATCTACTTTTTAACCTCTTCATTTAAAAAATTAAACTTAATTATATATATAAAGAAAAATATTCATCTTAATCTTCATCTTAATCTTAATCGTCTTAATCTATAAACTTAAACCACTTAAATCGACTTTATTTATACTACATCCTCATAAATCCTCACAGATCATCCTCATCAAATCTATCTCTTCTGTCCTTTGAACTGCTGCTAATAACATAAAAACTTAAAATATCTCTTTTCATATTCAAACAGATAATAAAACAAACTATTGTTGACAGTGTTCACCCTCCAATTTCAAAGTACCATAACAGATTACTTTTAGATTTTGCTTAATACATCACCCCACACCCCCTCTGTCCATTCTTCTTCTCCTGATGGCATCAGCACTGAACTTCCATGCATCTTCCCTCTCCAAACGTCCACAGATCCAGGCATAGTCCAAAGCTCTCCTTGCCACGAGCTCCGAGGTGTCCAACTCTCCCTCTCTCAGCTTCTCCGGTTCTTTGTAGCATTCCTTTTCTTCTTGTAAATACCTTAATTCTCTGTCCCTGGCCCCCGAGCTCACACCTCGGGGACTGGATATAGCAAATCTTGACATCGCCTTGGGGCTGCCACCCCCAACAAGCGAATTTCTTCTCCGAAGTAGCTCACTCATTTCTTTCCATCTTTCCATCCATCCTCTCAGCTCTTTGACAAGATTTTCTTCCAAAGTGTCAAAAGTTTTGTTAGCCTCCTCTGTGGGCAGTTGGTTCCATTTCAGACCCCCACACAAGACTTTAACTTTTCTGTAAAGTAGTTCCACCTTCAAGGCAGTGAGCCTTTGTTCATCTGTTAGTCCAGAGTTCAATACCAGTTCAAGGACGAAACCCAGCATACTGGCAGAGGAGGAGGAAGTGGGTATCATATTTCTTCTCCTGTCTCTTTGTTCGTCGCCATTTTCCTAAGCTGGAGCGCAAACACCGCAACTTTAAATAGAGATATTTTCCGCTAGTTAGCTTCCCAAGAAAAAAGTTTGCCAGTCTCATGTATCGATTTTAAATACTTTATAACCAGTTCTGTGGCAGCAATCCCTCAAATTGGTTAATTTCTTAGGCTCGAAGGGAGGGAGGCAGGCTGCCTTTCTCCTTCCCCCCGGATCGTTCCAAAAACACGATTTCTGCCAAGATTATTTACTCACGACCACCGGGTTCCTTTAGCTCCATTCTTCACAGGTAGAACTTAGACACTCACCGCGGGCTTTGCCGCCGCATTTGCATCCCGGTTGGGGCATATCCCCGTAAGCCCGGCTCCGTTGTCCCTTCACCCCCACTCCCCCTTTACAGGGGGGCAGGGGAAGGGTTCGGAGCCTCCGCGGGCGCAGCCGGGGAGCCCAGGGTGCGGGACACTCTTCCCGCACCCCAACCGGAGCCGCGCGCTGCGGTAGCGCGGCTCCTAACCCCCGGGATGGACAAGGCGCTTCGGACCCGAAGCAGCCTTCGACCACCCGGCGATGGTGTCGCCGCCGGAAGTTTACAAATTATTTAAAGAAATATACACAAATGAATACGTTGATAGGTTTACAGGAAGCTTTGTAGTCAAAAATGAATATTATTGTATGATGAATAAAGATAAATTATTTAAGATAAGAAAATAAAAGCAATAATTTACAGAATAAATATAAAAACAAAGACTTGTATTGTTAAAACCAGACGGAAGGATTGTTGGAAGTCCAGGCCTGAAGAGGCCAAAATACATGACGACTTATATGTAACAAATTGTAAATATAATGTACATTTGTGAAAATTAATAAAAAGATTATGAAAAAAAAAAAGAATTCATTTTCATTACTTTTGGTCCTTTGATTTGTTGTTTCAGCTTCTGTGTTTTTATCATAATTGTATCCGGCCTTTCTGCATGTTAATGCAACTGCATTTGAATTAAAACTTTTTTTAAAAAATAGTATAATTCTTAAAAGCAGCAGCTTTTCACTGAAATATTTTCAGGACACAGCTAAAGCTGAAAAGATGATACAGTGGTGTTTGTTTATTTTTAAAAAAACATTTTAACTTTGTTAACTATCTCAAAGTTTTTCTGATCAAAAGTTGATGCGTTTTTCATCTTATTTTTATAAACGTTTGCCAAGAAAAGTTACAGTTTACTGACAGTATTCCATTCACAAAATGCATGTTTTTGTTGTGGCTGTGTGGTTTTTTAAAGCTCTGGTATCTGTGCCTGAGTACAAAATGTGAGAAGTTATCCTGAGCTGGATTGTATGTTGAATGGCATAATAGACTTGTTTTAATCTGCAGCTGGGGGAGTTGTCCTTTCGGGTAGAGCAGCCAATACTTCTCCAAGCTGACCCTTCTGAATTGTCTGGCAGGAGGTAGAGCAAATATTACCAGCATGTTTTTCCCTCTGGCAGCTTCCTTGCCTGCACTTGTTTTTCCTTCAACATGCTTCTGTTTCTGTTTGAACGTGCATTGTTCTTTTTGGCTGTAACAGTTATCTGGCACGCTAAACCTCACTTGCAAGCATAACCTGCCCACCCACCTGGTTTGCCCTTGAAGATGTTTCAGCGATAACCTCTGGCATCCAGATTGGTCATTTGAGTATGCATATATTACATAGCATACTCAAATGACCATTACATTGAGTTGCTCACAATCAAGGGCAAAATTCAAAGCATCACGGTAACAGTGTAACCTTGGATGGCAGGGAGAGTCATGAAAGTACACTATTGTACTTCCTTGGATGATCTAACTGCATTGTGGTGATGGCAATATAACCACATAAGATGCATATTAGGATGCATTATTTCAAATAAACTGTGCCCAATATATGTAGGACTTCTATGATCAAACTGTTACATGTGTGTGTGGGAGTTCCTATGTCTGTCCACCTCCTGAGAAGTAAGATATTTTGTGTAGAGATGATTGCGCACTGCCCTGAACCCGTGCTTAATTTATCCTATACCCACAAATACACGCTCACACAGAATTGTTCCAAAAAGAGTTAATTTATAGAAAAATAACAAGATCATTCTAATAAGAAGTAGCTAGTGTAGTACAGCATGAAATCACGGTGTATTTAAACCAGTATCCTAATACATTAACACTCCTAGTCTGACAGTCTGTCCCTTGTTTTATAGGACTAGCATGATGATAAGAATAGTTTCTAATGCGTATATATCTTAAGTTCCCCCTTGGTTACTGCTGTAGTGTAGTAGTTGCCCATTCCCACCATTGGAGGCTATCAGCGTAGCTGGAGGGGCTAAAAGAATAAGACGTGTGTGGCAAATTCATTCACAAGAATGGGTTCCATGTGAGTCCCCATAAGGAGGAGATTGGGAGGGGGAAAGCTGTGCTGCGATAGCAAACCTCCCCTCCAAAATGCAGATCATGACTGGATTCATAAAAGGGAAGTACAAGAACTGAGAGGGCTATTAGGTGTGTAGGGGTGCTGTGAATTGCATTGAAATCTTTGGATGGGCAGTAAACAAAATTTAATAAAATAATAATCATAATCATAATCATAATCATCATAGTGTCAGCTCTGGGATAAGGAAGGGGGCTGAACATTTCCTGGAGTGCTTGATGCTGTTCATCTGCTGATCTGATCTTTTGGAAGGCTGGCTAAAATATAAATTCATTTGCAAAGCTGTCTTATAACATTGGTTTACAGACAAATGCATAAGATACTAATAATTCTGTTTGGTATGTACTTGTTATCAGTTATTCACTTTTAGATCTCTACTTTGATCTGAAATCATTTGTGGAACAAGTTATTGCAAGGCAAACTTATATTAAATCAGAACAGTAATAAATCTACCCAATGATTAATTTGCTTTCTGTCTTTGATCACTATCTTAACAGCAACAGAGTGGTAAAGAAGTGGAATTCAATGAAATATATAGGCTTCATTTATCTTAAGCCAAGCAGCCTTAAATAGCTTTAAACTTCTCTTATCAAAATATGTTTTCTGTTTTGACGCTAAATGGTGTATTAAAGCATTTAGGCTAGTGCACCAACTGCAGTTCCTATCCATGCTCTTGCTAATATCCTATTCAGGCAAGTATAATGTTTTGTACATGGGGTTGTGTTTGAGGAATGGACATAACAGTAAGTTCAGAATGCAGTGGCTAGGCTGCTAAGTGAGAACTGACATCCAGATCATAACTTGCCAGCCTTGAAATAACTGCTCCCAGTCTATTTCTGAGCACAATCCTTTGGGCTGGTTTTAGTCTCTAAAGGTTGAAATGACTTTGAATCTTGGGTACCTTCTCCTACATGAATCTGTTCAAGTATGACGTTGATCCTCAGAGCCTCTTCTCTGGTCCCACTGCCATTGGAAGTGAAGCCAGATCAATGGTTGTAGCCTCCGAGCACTGAAGTGTTTTCCCCAGAGACATTGAGTCTGCTCTTTTTATCTTCCCAAATCTTGTTCCTTCTTGTTTTTTTTAATCCTGTCCCCCTCTCTCTGTGTGTGTCTTCTTGTTGTTCCTATTTTAAATGAATTTTTTATGTAAGCCTTGTCAGCTTATGAGCAGGGTAAAGAATACCAAAATGTAAATAAATGAATGAAATGGAGGTATTCGGTCTGTCTCTGAACAATACTGACATTCTGTTGAGCCTAGAAGCAAATGCTCCTAATTGAAAGTGACTGTAGATGGAATATGTGAACATGCCTAAAGCTGTTGAAAGAGGGAGGATGCCTTCTGTGGTATCCTTTGAGCTCTTATGACTAGTAGGTCTCATTGTCTCCCTCATATTTATTCATAGACTGATTTAGATACAAAATAAGAATGTTGATATCTTGACAAGTAGGAAAAGCATTTTGCCTGTAGCTCAGCATTTCCCCCCAACTGGCCACTTTCTGTCTGACCTCTCTGTCCTTGCATAAATGGAAATCTGGGTAAAAACCGGGATGTTTTCAATAATGGAAAAGCTGATTAACACAACATTTGTTAACCAAGGATAAAGAGAAACAGATGTGTGTTTTCCCTTTATAACAGATGTTGATAAGGAAGAACCTTTCAATAAAGTGCCAACAACATACTCTGCTTTTCTATTTTACAAGAGGAAATTTACCGCTTTGAAATGAAATTTCTGTGGTTATTATGACCATCTTTTACAGTCATAGCTCATGTTATGGCCGCTGCGGGTTACGTTCATCACAGGATACGAACGCGCCAAACCCGGAAGTACCGGGACGGGTTACTTCCGGGTTCAGCGATTCACGCAAGCGCAGAAGCGCGAAATGACGTCATGCGCAGAAGCGCCCAATCGCACCGCGCACATGCGCAGACGTGGCACTTCACGTTGCGTTCTGCTCATGTTGCGAACGGGGCTCCGGAACAGATCCCGTTTGCAACATGAGGTACCACTGTATATGGTTTTAGTTGTTAAGCTTTGGCATCACTGAAGATCCTACCCTATTACCTTCCTACTAAAAATAGCAGGAATTCAGATTGATACATTACTATTTGGTGTAAATACTGATGTTATTTCCCTGTATCCCCACAGGCTACTCGCCATGCAGAAATGGTAGCAATTGATCAGGTCATGGACTGGTGTCGTCAGAACAAGAAGGAACCCAAGGAAGTCTTTGTGAACACAGTGCTATATGTCACTGTAGAGCCCTGTATAATGTGTGCAGCTGCTCTGCGAATGATGAGTATCCTTTGGAAAATTATCCATTGGTATGTTAATTTCATCTCACGTATTGGTTGCTAACAAGCTAACAGAGGGCAGCTCTATGTTGTCATGAGGCCTGTGTCATTGGGTCTAAGGGGATTCATTTGTGCAGAGATGATGGGCGTAAGGAGAGCTGCGCTGGACAAGTTTAAAGACGTAACTGGTCCAGCATCTGTTTCCTACTGTGCTGAACCAGATCCTAGGAAAGCCAACAAGCAGAGCACATTTCTATGTCCCTCTCCCTCTGTTATTCCCCAGGTTCTGGGCCTATGGAGAAGAAGTTTAATTTAGCAAGTATTTGTGTGGGTGAGTCTAAGCAAGGAATGGGTGCCGGGTGTAGCCAATGCTACAATGAAGCAGGGTGAGGCAGCATGCATCAGGTGGCAGTCTTTGGCGTTATCATGACTTAGTTTATAATTATTACCATCCCTGTGTGGTGCTTGTGTCTCAGGGGCCAAAGTGTATTGTGCCATCTCTGTTCTGCGTTAGGATAGGGTTGCTGTATTTCAGTAAGCAAAATTCCTGACACCCGCAAAGTTGTTCAGCAAGCATAACCTGCTCACCCAGCTGGTTTGCTCTTGAGGACCCCAAAATTGTTTAGCTTTTTTGGAAACAAACCCACATTGTTGAGCTTTTTTGGGGGGAAATCCCCCCACAAAAAAGTGACTTTAAGCTTTTGGAGCTGCTTCCACTGCTTCCCCCCCCCCCATCGCGTTGCCATACATCTGGGTTTCCCCTGACATTTTGGCAATTCCCCCGACGCAATTTTTACACCAGACAACCAGGACATGTCAGGAATTTTCCTGACGTATGGCAAGCCTAGGTTAGGAAATTTGGAAAGGATACAGTAGTGGTAGTTATTGCTCTCAGATTGTGGGCAGAGGGGAACAGTGAATTAGCAGCAAAGGAGTTGAATTGAGTGGGGGAAGTTTTGCCCAGAGATATGACCAGGCAGTAGTGTGTCTGTGGAAAAGAGGAGTTTATGGCATACATGAGAAAGGAGGGAGGTATGGGTTTGAGACCAGCACAACTATATAACCTATTAAATGAGGATCATTCTATTCTATACTCCTTTTCTTAATTTACATATATAAATCCCACTGGTTGTATATGGCTGCCAAAACGAACGATTCGGAGGCTGTGGTTCAGTTTTGAACATCTCTTCTGCTACCTTAACAGACACAGGGGAACCATTCCAGGTGAAATACTTGTTACTGATGTGTGTGGGGTTTTTTTTTTTAATAAAAAAAATGAAAGTGTGTAGAAGAACCAAGTGCAGGTTGATGGTACAACCTCATCCAGAGAGAAATTATTCTAAAGGTGCATTGTTGTCAGTACTTTAATTCTGAAACTACCACTGAAATTCATCCTTAGCACCACTGTGTCAGCATTTCTCCAGTGATAGTTTGGTGCTGAATCAACATTTAGAGGGACTGCAAATAGCTTTAGGATCTAGAGAAGCCACTCTGTTCCCACCCCCCACCCCCACCCCCAAACAGAAATAGCAGGCTGGAGTGTTCTTCCATAATATAGCATCTTCAGGGCTCCTTTATTTTATAGAGAAGAGTATAATTCATCCTTGTTTGAGGTGTGAGGGAATGCAAGCCATAAATTGTAAAATTAGCTACAATCAAAATGGATTCAGTGAATGGTTAGGAAGCATTTATTTGTGCAGCATTGGTGAAGGTAAATGGATCTGAGTCTATGGATGGAAGACCACAATAAATCTTATGTATCCTCCCTTTAAAAACAAAGAGCAGGTTGTAAACTTAATAAATAATACACTTTATATGGATGAAGGTATATCAGAATAGTTGGAAACCATTATAGTACCAGAATTGATTGTAATTTTGTTTAAAAGAGAAAAAAGGCACTTTATTTACCCTGATATTTAGCATAGTGATACTAGCTCTACATCATGGCAACTATGTGAGAAGAAATGTCTTGCATTTAAGAAATTTGATTTTCATTCTCAAACAATTGCAGTTAATGGCTGCGTATAAATTATTCCACCATGTGCATGCATACTGTTTAAATTAGGGCATTCATTGAAAGCATCCTATTTTGTGTATGTGTGTAAGCACTGTCACTTTCACTCACACATGTCAAGAAATAAATGACAATAGGGAAAGATTTGTGAGTGGGAAAAGTTGCAACATAACAAAATTATTTTGATAGGTCAAGGTCGTTTTGCTGCTAGGGGAAAAACACATCCACAAATGCAAGTTCCTTGGCACAAACTCATAGATTCCTGTTCAACAAACCATGGTTGGTTGGACTGGGAAGAGCCTGTGTATGTGCACACTCTCACTTCCCTTCTCTCATATGCCTTCATTCATTACTTTGGAGGCTTGTTAAACCACAGTTGCTTCTAATGTCCAAACCAGGAAACTGTTATTTTAAGCTATCCCTACAAACCAGGCTATCACACTACGGTTATTATCTGTAAGCCAGTCAAGATGAATATAATAATGGTTTGGAAACATGCTATTTACATGTGTAAATTGGATACCCTCAGTGGTAAGCCATTTTTATTATTGAAAGGTACTGCTTTGCCTTTAAAAAAAAAAACAAACCTCCAGTATGAAGTTGTTCAGTGGATTTTCTTTTGCCCCTGGAAGTTGAACACAGTGATGTCAGTAGCCACCTCTGCTGAAGTTCTTTATGGTACTAAAGAGTCAGATAACCTCTTTGGGATACAAGCTGGTTAATCTGGGAGGCCTTATGAGCAAAATATTCCAATCTCTACAGTGCATAGCTGGTTATCGATCTGAAGAAGCTGTTGAAATGCTGAAAACCTTCTACAGACAAGAAAATCCAAATGGTAAGTACCTTCTTGTTCTAATTCATGTTGGCTTTTGCATCTTTGAATATTAATGCTTATGTTTTCTTTTCTTGTGGCAGCACCAAAATCAAAAGTTCGAAGAAAGGAATGCAGTAAATGAGTGGTTGTAGTGGAAAGTAAAGCAAAGCTGGAAGAATGACAAGTCTTTGAAAAGGCTGGCCAGGATTGACCTTCCCTCAGCTATGGTATTTAGCCCCGAGAGGTGAAGAAAAGCATGTCTGTTACTCTGTAAAATGTCCAAAAGTATCACCGATTGAAAGATAATAATCAAATTGTCAAATATGGCTTTTGGTTAAAATGTTTGGCTTTTTATAAGGAACAATAGAAAGGAGTGGTATCCTTCAATAATTAAATAGTTAAGATGACACTGTTGTAGCCCTACTAATTTTGAACTGATCAGCTGCTGGAAGACCAACTATCCCGAAAGTCCTTAGTTTGGCAGGTATGCTGACTTCTTGCCACTGATGCCATGCACACACATGACGATATACCAGCCAGAGCACATACAAAGTTCTGTTTACATTTAAACACCTTAACAACATACAAAAATTCAGTGGTCTCAGAGTTCTGCATGCCCCATCAGCCAGGACAGAACCACCACATCCACTCATGGCGCCAGCAGCTAGAAACTTTTGTGAGCAGTGGCTGTTGTGCCGAAAACTGTCATGAGGACCAGTCTTATTAGCTCTAAGACATACGAAGCTGTCATATTGAGTAAGACCACTGGTCTGTCTAGGCCAGGATTACGTATTCTGGTTGGCAACACCTATGGACGACTTAACTGGAAACAGGGGGATGAAATTGGGACCTTCTCACCATAAAACAGGTGCTCTTCCACTGTGCTGCAGCCCTTTCCCTTGTATCCTAGACAGATTTAGAGTTTGTTACTTAAAAGTAAACCTGCTTTCCTCATCACTTTGTAGTGCACATTTCCAATGTATACATAATTTGGAATAATTCGAAGGTAAGCTAGCAAATCCCAGACAACGGCTTGTTTATATTGAGCTCAATTAAGACATTCATGATTAAGAAAGCTTGGCTGTGGTTTGTTCATGATGTCTGAGTTGACAAACGATTGTTTATGACCAAGTTTGGTCATGTGTACTTTTTCAGGTTACGTTGTCACTGCAGTTAGCCAAACAGACAGTTTCTTTTTCTTATATGCTTGTGATAGACAACTGCCTTGAAAACTGAAGTCTAGCATACCCATAATTTTTTGAGTGAATATTCTGTTTCACAACATTTATATACTGTATTGCTTTATTGTTAAAAAAAAAAAGGTCAAAGAGGAATATTGAGAACTAGATTTCCAGAGGAACTTTTCTTAGTATAAGGTAACTAAGCAGGAAAATGCCTAAAGCTCAGAGCTGGCACTTCAGTGCTTATTGGGTTGTTCCTTGACCGTATTATGATTACAATCCAGAAGAGGGCCTTGCTGTTCTAATAATGAATGGCCCAGCAGTTTGACATGGAGCTCTTATTCCTGGAGAATGTGCATGCTGAGCAACTCAACAGGCTGGGAAGCAGTCAAGCAGTGCCTTGTAGATTTGTATATTATGGACAGTTCCAATAGTTAGAAAAGTCAGAGCCACAGTTGTTGCACTAATTTTATTTCTCTATTAAATAGATAAAACAAATTCTGAAAAGGGATGAAGTATGTTCCTGATGGTTAAATAATAAAAATGAATACATCTGTCACTTGCCTCCCATGCTTAGCTTTCATTGACATATAATAATTTCACATTGTGTGTGGCAGAAGGGCAATTTTTTTTGGGGGGGGGAGGTAACTTTAAAGTAGCTATATTAGCACCTCATTTCTTAAGCGTTAAACTTGGAATTAGGCCCCACTGATTTCAAATACAGCATTTCAATAAGCAAACTGATTTAACCTTTAAATGGTAAGTTGTCTGGGTAGAGAATATGTCCCTTCTATGCCTTGCATAGCACCTGGGACATAATTTGTGTGATGAATATATTTGATTAATAGTTATAGGTAAGGATTAAGCAAGGTGCTTTTCACAGTGCAGTCCTATGCATGTATACCTGGAAGTTCAATGGAATTTACTCTCAGATATGTGTTTTTGGGTTGCAGCCTTAAATATACAGTTTGTGCCTCTCCCTTATTAAGCTGTCTTCAGTCACAATTTGATGATAAATGCTTTAATTACATATTGGAGTCTAGTGCTGTTTGCAGGTGGGAGGATCCATTTCTGTTTGATGAAGGGAAGAATGAAAATTTGGGAGACACAAACACTACAAACATTTCTATTCATATGAAACAAGCAACTTGTAACAAACACATTTCTCATTTCCTACTGAGAAATCCTGTCTGTGTTTTAAAAATGCAAAAAATTGTAGACCATCATCTCCACAGGCTTAGAAGCTGCAATTGGTTGCAGGTTCCCACTGCTTATATATCACACGCACACACAATTGAGAAGATTTTGAAGTTCCTTAAAAAAAAAAAAAGCTTATCCTTATTATTCCAATTACCTTTTGGTAATCCATCCCACACACTGTGTCTAGCAACTTTTTAAAAATATTTTTATTAAAGATTTTCAAAGGTAGTACAATGTCTCTCTCGTATTTTTCCATATAACATTTTTATAAGTCAGTGTTGGTGAGACATAAGAAAAGAAAAGGGGGGGGGGGAGAAGTGGGTTGAACTCAGATTATCTATTTTGAGAAAGCCCAATCCTATCAATGTTTATTTGGAAGGAAGTCCTGCCTAGTTCAATGGGATTGGGGGGGGGCTGTGCCTCCCTCCAAAGGGACCTATAAATAAACTTAAAATAACTTTACTCCCAAGCATAGATAGCAGGGATCAGGAACATCTGGTCCTCCAGGAGTTGTTGGACTCCCATTAGCCCCAGTCAGCCCAGCCAATAGCCAGGGATGGTGAGAATTGCAGTCTTTAACAACATCTGAAGTGCCACAGTTTTCCTATCTGTGATGGGCAGGATTTCAGCAACAGGGTGACATCTAATGATGTTTGAGTGAGTGTCCCCTTCTTCATCTCCTGTGCCCTCACCAAACCTGTCCCAGAGGGTCCACCAGCTGACTTGGGGGGGGGGGTACATGGTTGGCTATAGGAGGAAGAAATAAAGGTGAAGGCCTGTTGCAGCAGCTGAAATACGTTCCATTCACAGATGGTCATCACTGGACATCCCTCATTCCTATTGACTTCAGTATGTCAACTCTGAGTAGGAATAGAAGTCCTTCACACTCAGACAGACAAAAGGCATTCCTTCCATAAAAAGAGCTGCGGAAACACAGGGGCAAGACAAAGACTCAATACTACATGAAATTTAATCAGTCTCATTATTAAGATATCACTGTCAGTTTCTGCTGCTTTATCATTGTTATCATATTTTCACTGCTTTGTGAAAATAGGGTGAAACCTGTCCCCCTCCCCTCCACATTTTTATGAGCCTTCATATCTATGCAGGCACAACAAGAAGCATAAATATGAACAACAACTTAAACAAATGAAAGGCTTATTGAACCAATATTGAAAGCTTTATTGTAGCCTCATCAGTTCTTCCCTTTGCATACAACAAAGTGACACAAGGCAGCTGTTTAAAAAAGCAAGTTGCTCCTTATAATTTAAACATTTTAAAGTCTGCAGGGCTCTCCATTCAAATACTGTATATGCAACGTGGCCTTTAATTACCTTGGCAGGTTTTGAGCACTGATAAAATATTGTCTTTTTTTAAAACCTCCCCCCAAAATGTCCAATGGTTGGCAGGCAATCCATTCCAGGGTTGTATTTGGAGCAAGACTAGCAGGAGAGCTTTCAGCTAAGGGCTCATTTTAAACAGTAACTGTTAGGTTTTTAAAGAAAATGGCTTTGACACAAACGGGGAAAGAGCTCTGAGGACAATTAGAGTCCCAGAAGCAGCTGTTTTATTAATTTGCTGTGCCTTGGCTGCTGGTTCTATCTACTTTTATCAATAAAGTACATCTAGAAATGGGACACTTCCCACTGAAATATATTCACTAACATGACTTTTGTTTTTAGACTGTTTATACACACACACACACACACACACACACACACACACATTTGTAGTGTGTGTAAAAAAGAGAGAAATGCCAAGAAATATCAGCTAAGATCCAAAGAACCACAGAAATGTAAGAAATCAAGCAACAGATCTCTCTCCCGCAGGCCAAACTGCTTTGGAAACTGACGTAAGCTGCAGAAGCAGTTTGTGACAAGACAGGCACCTTGGTTTCCTGCACAAAGGAGAAGTCAATTGATCCATCTTGGTTCTTTGCAAATAAAAGAATTGATTTACTTCTCCTTTGTGAAGAAGAGCAACCATCACCAAAAAAGGCATAGTACAAATTATAGGCTTTAATCAAAACCCTTTACATCCTTCTCAGCAGGATAGCTCTATACCAGATGTTCACCTCGATAAGACATAGCACTTGTTTCTAGTTTTCTCAAGTGCCACCTTATACAGAGCTGTTTTATCGGTTACATACGGACCAACATCAGTCAAAAAACTAATCCCATTGAGATCTGTCCTCCCAGAATAATACCTAAGCACTTTGTATATGCAAAGTCTCGGATAATGAACTATGGTTCCATGTGCTTATCACAGGTTGCTGTCGCTCTGTACACACAGCTCTGTTGGAAAAACAGTCAATCTGCCAGTTTTACTGGAAGGAGAGCAAGGGAAACCAAATCCAGCCCCATTTTCTTCTCCCAGACAGCTGACATGAAGTGTCACTGATTTTCTAAGTAGGTTTTCAGTGCGTAGTCTTTGACAGCTGAATTCTGGCTCATAAAGTTCCTTGCTAGAGAGATTCAAGTAGAAATCTGCTTTTGCATGCATATGAACTGTAGCTGGATTGGAACAAGTATTTTGGGGTTGGCCTCAAACCAAGGCTTTTCTTATCAAGGTTTCTTTGGCAGCAAACCTTGTCAAACGTGAACATATTTGAATGCTGCATTTGATAACAGGTGTCACAGGTGTAGCAGTAAAGAGCTGGGTTCAAAATCTAAGCCAAAGGTGGTTAATGTATGAGAAGAAGGGAGGCAAAAGAATTGTACTTTGTACTGATGTAGTAGAAATTACCCATAAAGATCTGAGAGTCTCTTTAAAAAAAATCAAGATGTAAAACTCCCATTTGAGAGAAAATATGTATCCTGTGTTTCCATAGAGATTTGGGATGTTTTTTCTGCACTGTGCTACTCTTCCATCCATACCACACACACACACACACACACACACACACACACCGCTCTTCAGAATGTGTGATTAAAAATATATGTGAGCAAATACTGGTTTGCATCTCTGCAAACCTGACTGCTTGAAGTCTTAAGATTTAACCTTCCCTTCTCACACCAGGGAGACACCAGGGAGAACAAAGTTCCTCCACTGCCTTCTGGCATAACAGCAGCTTGGTGAAGGAAGCCAAGAGACAACAAGAGAACAACTCTTTTCTTTTAGAACTCTTTTCCCAGAAAAATAGCTACTCCACTTTTACCCTGGCATACACCAGGCATGACCGTTAAACCCAGACGCATAAAGGGAAAAATGGCAAATTAACTTTACTGCTAGCTCCAAATCCCCAGTTGACATAGCATTCACCACCTTCCCATACACACTGCAATTTTCATCATTGGTGATACCTTGGAAAAACCCAAACTAGGGGCATTTTAATCTCTGGTCACGAAATTGTGTCTTTGTTATTTGTTAATTGACACCCAAATGTTTCCATCTTATTTTTCTTAAACACAAGCTTAGATAAATGTAGCAGGGCTTTGTGATTAAGAGAGGGTATTCCATAATAGTCCAGGACAGAAGAAAATAGTTAAACTTACAAATGGAGCATTTATAGAAGAGGAATCGGAATGCAGTTTTCTAATAATGCATTTAACAAGTCTTTAAACAAAGTTCCACAGCTGATGTTTGGACTAAAAGGATAGCATAATTGTTACCATAGAATAGGTTGCTGTTTCATGGTCAGCATAGGAATTTCTTAGTCTAAATTCAGCAGAGAAAGGTAAACTGGCACATCTGTCCTACATCTAGAGCCCTTTACTTGCAGCAATTTAGCAGGGATAAATGTCATAATTTTAAAGGTTGGGAAGAAGTTGACCCATTCCAGATAAGGAAGTTTTAAATGGGTGTTAGATGCACATAAGGAGACCTATCTGAAGAACAATTAGCTGAATGAAGTTACACTTGCTTTCAAATCCATCAAGGTAGACAATTTATAACCATTCTGGAAATTGCTCCTCAAGTGACCAGACCTCTCACGCTAATGGAAGGTTTAATTGCTCAAGCCACAAACCTTAGGAAAGTCTTGCTATTGGATAGACATGAAATATTGGAGGTGGAAATGCTAGGGTCATATGGAAGTCTGAAGAAAACATGGGAACAAGACCTACAAAAAAAACGATGAGAACAATTGAAAAAGTCTCTGGAGAAAACTACCTTTTAAATCAGTATCAGCAAGGATTACAGAAAAATCTGTTAAAGTGGTATTCAAATGATACCTCATTCTACATACACTTAATACAATAACAGAATCCTCTTCCACAGAGTGTGGAAGAGATATAGAGAATGAAGAACAATGTTCCATATGTGGTGGCCATGTGGAAAGGTTGCACTTTGGGGGTGATAAAATAACAAGCCAGACAAGTACATCAGATTCAAAGCTAGTTTTAAAGATGGTTTTTGATGACAACTTGAAGACTGTAAAGCATGAAGAGTTTATTGACTGCTGCCAGATTGGTAATAGTGAGATATTGGAAAGAATTATGTCCCAGTATGTTGGAGACATGGTGTCAGGAATTGTGGAAGATTCAAAAGTTAACGCAAAAGTTTAGAGCCATGCATAAGTGGAAAACTACAGATGATTCCCATACTATTTGGAGTAGCTGTGCAGCAAAGACTGAACACAACTGCAATCCACCCATCATGCATAGGAATCTATGGAAACTCACATCTGCATGTATTGAATGCTAATTCAAATATGTACTGATGAGTGACTAAAAGAATAAACACAATTATATAATTCACTGGATGAAATAACACTAAGTTTGTGGCCTACAACATTGGTTTTCAGCTAAATTTTGTTTGAGGCCATCACTTAAGTTTTTAATGTAAAGTTGCTGCCAAGTTGCAGGTTGCCACATCTTCTGTTGCACTTAGCATTTTAACTGTTCTTACTGAAGCAAACCTAGACGAATGGTTCCTTTTAGAGTCCTGAATGGTTGCTGTATAATCATACATGAGGGAGATATTGCCAATTTTCTGAACAGGGTTGCAAACCATTATGCATGCTTTAATCCCAGCTGCAACATCTGTGGGTATGGCAACGTGGATTCTGAGCCATTGTATGTGTGTGGAGAGAACATCTTCAAGAAAAACCATGCCCCAATATTGTATCAGAAATCTCCCATGGAAAACCCGGTTCTTCCCCTACTAACAAACTGTTTGTACTAAACTCCATCTACGAGCTGTTGCAGCATACAGGAGCTCTAAAAGGTGCAAAAAGCACTAATATTGAGCCACAGTGAACCCTGCCATGCATAAGAGGATTGCCACCTAGTGGACTGCTGCTGTGACCAGGAATCTCAGCAATTCTGAACCATATACAGTAAGCTGTTTTTAGGCTAATTGATGTCTCACATGCCTATTTTCTCTGACTGCTTGTAGCCTAACCAAACAACAGTAATCAGTGCAAGTTTAAAATAAAGAAAAGTTTGCCGACATTTCCTCTTGTAAAAAAAGATTGCAGTGTTTTCAAGTTGTAAGAAATATGTATCTTCCACACTTTAATTCTACACGGGTTTTAATATTTAACATATGCGTAATGGAACTTGCCAACTGACCAGATAAGTACAGTATTAGCTTGGCCTGGGCATCTGCTTTAGCAGTAGTCTTTAGTGTTAACTTGTGGTTATTTTTAATCCTGATGCTGTATGTATTTATGCTGCTGGTAGTGGTAAATATAGTGAGGGTTTTTAAAATAACTATTTTAAAACTGTGAGTTGCTCTGATATCATGGAGTACAAATATTTGTAATTAATAATATTCATGGCACCAGCCTTATTATGGAGACGAACCAGTAAGTGACTCCACAACACATATACCCCACTGTAGGGAAAACATAATAGTCCCTAAAATAAATAGATAAGTTGTTCATCACTGGTTTAGACTATATGTGCAATCATATAGCATTGATTTGTATGTGCCTAGTTTTTTCAAAAGGGTTAATCTTTGGATTGTAGAGGTTCTGCTTCCAAAACGCCCTGAGCACTTTTGCCAATCTGTTGAGAATATACAGATGAATATATAAGCCTGCCTAGCCCCCTCCCGTCCAGACCTGTGCACCCAGCTGCAGTAAAGAGATAACAGTTCTTCCATGAAATCACAACATTGGTATTATTAAGTTTTGATCCCCGCCTATGCCAGAGAAGGAATAAGGCCTCAGTCCTATGCCCATATACTTGGAAGAAAATCCTGTTGAATTCAGTAGAGCTCTCTTCAAGCACAACAAAAGAGTCACACGGCAAGTTAAAGATGAACACATTTATTACACCATAAGCATTTATGGCTTAAGAGTCCTGATGTGTTATCTATCCTGAGCTGGCCCCAAAATTATATACAATGGACATATGGGTGTAATGAAAAAAAAAAGGAAACTGAAAAGGCAAATGGCAATGAAATGCAAAAAGTATGGGCTGTTATCACGACTTACTGCTGTTGGAAATGACCACTGTACTCATTCTGAATACATTTCAGCTTTTCAGAGTCTGTATTTTTAAATTTTCCATTCCCATCTTTTTCTCTCTCTACACTCATGTTTATTCCTGCCAGCTGAGGGTAACACTTCAGGCAGCTGAAGTGGTCTCTACTCCACAAAAGCTTATGCTTGAATAAATCTGTTATTATTTAAGGTGCCTCAAGACTCTTCATTGTTTTTGCTGCAACACACTGTCTGGAACAACGATAGGAAACCTGTGACAATCCAGATGTTGTTGAACTACAACCCCCATAATTCCTGACTCTTGGCCATGCTTGCTGGGGTTGATGGGAGTTGAAGTCCAACAACATCTGGAGGGCCACAGATTCCCCTTCCCTCCTTTGAACATTTCTCAAAGTAAACATGGTAGAGCTGGTCTGTAGGCAGAGCAGGCTAAACATTAAGAACCGGCTTTTGATGAAGAGGGAAAGCACCAGACAAGAGTCTAGAAAGAACCAGTATGTCAGTCAGGCCTGTTCAGAAGAAATAAAGGAGTGTAGTGGGACTTACTTCCATGTAAGCAGATATAGCAGGGGTGGGGAACCCTGATCTAGCTAGTAGGCTGGTGGGCGGTTACTTCAAGCCTGCTTTCTTCAGGGATCAGTTGCAGGATCAAGTTCCCCATGGGAAACTTGGTCATGCAGCTGATCTTGCTGCATATCTAACTCGGTTTTTGGGCTACAACTCCCATCATCCCTAGCTAGCAGGACCAGTGGTCAGGGATGATGAGAACTGTAGTCCAAGAACAACTGGAGACCCAAGTTTGGAAAGTCGTTCTCTAGCTGCTCCATGTGGGATGATGTCAGTCAAGTCCAACATTCTAAGGGAGGACCAACTGCCACTTTGTGTCAGTTAGTTTTAGTCTGTTGGTCTGTTAGGCTGCTGCTGCTTAAAGATGTTTTTAAGAGACTCACTAATATAGTTTATATCTTTTGTTTTGTAACCTAAATAAGTACATGAATGAATCTGTCAGTAAATTACTTTACTTTGGTTATTAATCAGATTCATGTGTATCTTTATTTTGAGACGGATAAAGGGATTGACAATCAAGAAAAGGACGAAAGACTCAAACGAGTCAGCAGCCGTTTGCCGCTGTGCAGGTTTAAATAAGGAACGTTTAACTCTGCTACTATATTATATAAACGTTCCCACACTCCACACCTAATGACACTTGACACCAGGCGTGGGACAAGTGGGCATGGCTTGGGGCAAGTGGCCATTTGGCCTTGTCCAAATTGGGAACTGTGCCAGGCCAAACTTGGCCAGTGGGCTGGAATTCCCACCCCCCTGGCATATAGGATTACAACCAAAGTGCCTTGTACTACTTCTTCCTCAACCACTTCTCTGAAGCAGCACAGACCTATATTTTCCACATTTCTGTCTTCAGCCATGACAGAAGCCTCTTTTGCCATTGAGTACTATGTAAACAAATAAAACCCTATTATGGGTATTGGAGCAACCCTCTCTTTTCTTTACAGGCAGTTCTGCTTTCTGTGCTGAACCTTCTAGTACTGTAGAATTCTGTTGACCAGTATTCTCATCATCCACAAAGCACTGCTCCTGGAGGCAATGAAGTAGATGAGCACAGAAAGGTTTATTTCAAAAACAATCCACTTTTGAGTTTAGTGAGTGAAGGAAGGAAAGGACCCTGCCTGTGACGGAACAACCCGCCCTCCCGTTTCTCCTTTCTTAAAAGTGTGTTAGAAGATGGGGGGGTGGCAGTGGTGGTGGTGGTGGGGCTGGCTAAAGAGTTCATAAAATCCTATCAGAAAGTCATCTTCACCTAGAACTCAGAAATTTTATAGCTTCTTTTTATGTCTTCTTCCGCTATGGGAACTAATTTCCTGAGGAATTGCAGGCATTTCCAATTTGTTTGAAAGATCTAGAATCTGTGTGTACATGTTTGAATCAGGAGAGACAACACAGAGGACTGAAGTTAACTCATGCAACAGGTGACCTGTGAGAAGGATGAGATTACATTATGGGTTTTGCTGTTGTTCATCTTAAACCGGGGTGTCAAAACGGAGCCATTTCTTTGCTATAACAAGTGAATAATGCTTTCTTTCTTTTGTAGGCCCAAGTCTCACCATATTGCTTATATGTAGGGAAAAGCAAAAAAAAATAAAAAAAAATCATGTGCACAACTGCTTTCTATGTGGAAACTTTAATATTTTAAACAACCCACAGTAAAGAAGCACATCCAGCAGTGCAGTCTGATCTGCTAAATCTCATTATCAGCTGGTTGCACAATACCCCTCTTTGATGAAGATTGTTATACCTTCTCTGTCGGAAAAACTTTTTTTTCTGGTCTCTCTTCCTTCTGAACCAGCTGTTGTCTGTGTTTACTTGACCCTGCCCCATCTTCAACAGAAGAGGTTGTCTAATTTTGATATTTGTGGTTGACAATCCATACCTTGTGGCATTAAAAGACAGACCTCTGAATGCCAGTTGCTGAGGAACAAAAGTATACCGCTTGTGGGTTTCCCATGGGCATCTGGTTGTCTACTGTGAGAACACATTACTAGATGGACAGATACAGCAAGGTTCTTCTTGTGTTATATATTTGCATGACCTTAACCTTTAGGCCAAACACACATGAGAGCCATCTTGGCAGGGAAACCACAAATCTCAACAAGTGGATCTGAGAGGGCTTGTTAATGGAAGCCGATACATCTTTGGGAGCTGCCCATCCTTGCTAGAAAAGGCTCATTGGGTGTGTTTGTAAGTGGGCAGCTTCGCCAAGTCCTTCAGCCAGCTTGTTCCTCATTATTTTCCTCACCACTCTCTCAATGTCACCAGCATTCACTTGGCCAATCAGGACGCAGAGCTCATGGGGTCGCCAACACATGCTTTCTGACATCCTCAAAAATAACCGGCTGAGACTCCAGGTTTGTCATCAGCATGGACTGCAACTGGGTCTTTTCTTGCTCAATTCAACCTCTCCAACGGCTCCTGCCATTAAAGTGAATTATTTCCACCATTTCTCAAACCTGCCCAGAGTCTGTGCTGGCATGGATGCATGGGAGGCCTGCATCTTCATAGTTGTGGTGGTAAAAAAAGGTAAAGGAACCCTGACAGTTAAGTCTAGTCACAGACGACTGTGGGTTTGTGACGCTCATCTTGCTTTACAGGCCAAGGGAGCTGGCATTTGTCCACAGACAGTTTTTCCAGGTCATGTGGCCAGCATGACTAAGCCACTTCTGGTGCAACGGAACACCAAAACCAGAGCAGTGCATGGAAACGCCACTTACCTTCCCGCCGGAGCGGTACCTATTTCTCTACTTGCACTTTTTTGCATGCTTTTGAACTGCTAGGTTGGCAGGAGCTGGGACCAAGCAATGGGAGCTCACCCCGTCGTGCCAATCAGCAAGCCCAAGTGGCTCAGTGGTTTAGACCACAGCGCCACCCGCGTTCTGCTAGTTGTGGTGGTAGGCAGTGGCATTGTACATCCAGTGATGCTGCTTGAGCACGTTGAGGTACAACTGGATGAACATGCCTTTGCCCCCCCCCCCCCCGCGGAAAAGGACCTGCCTCCTCCCATCAGCATGTTCAGAATAGCAAAGGGAATAAAGTCTTCCTCCAGCCTAAGTTTCCAGCCGAATCATGATGTGGATCAACTCTGAGATGGGGGTGGGCCCCAAACTCACACCTGACATGTCTGTCTTCAGCTTGAGGATCCCTCCTATGCACTGGGCAACAGACCTGTCCAATGCTGAAGCTGTACCGCTTTCCCACATGGGCTCAGCCCAAAGGAGATACTTCTGGGCGCAGTGCACCAGCTGCCCGTGCTCAATCCCAACGCCAGCCAACACCATTCTATTGGGTGTGTAGTAATTCTGCATGTACGAATGGAGAACCTTCCTATCAATATTCTCTATGCTCTCTGCCAGGCAGAATCTGTTCAATGCCACTGTGTTTTCACAGAAAGCCGCTACATGAATCAACTCTGTAAGCAGAAGCTCTCGGTTGGGCCTCATGTTCAGGTCCTCCAGCTCAAAGCAGACTGCCATGCACACCATCTCAATCTTCTCATCCGATAATCTGGGCTGTAGCAGTATGTCAGACAGAAGACAGACAACAGTGTCCAGGTCTTTGACATCGGCTGAAATGGCACACGTGGTGGTGTCCCTTGATACCTGAAAATCACAGATGTTGCCATGCTGCTCCAAAGTGAGGGGGATCTTGTCCTTACTGCCAAACTGAGCTGTAGAAGAAAAGGCAAGCTTTTTGAGAAAGCATGAAATGCCATTACAGTAGTATGTTTTGCTTCATAACTTGAGCCTGAATTTATAAGAATCCCAACTGTGCAGAACTATCCAAATTTGTTCTGAGAAGCCACCTGCATCTTGTTCACCAGGGTGGTCACTTTGGTTTCAAAGCTGTCTTGGCCATCAATGGTGGCAAAGACTGGCTTTGGCACTCCAGGGAGATGAGCTGTCAGGGGAATGCTGGGATAGCTTCCCCCACTGTGTATTTCCTGTAGGCAACTAGTCCAAACCTCCATGGGGAGCTGCAGATGTCCTGACCGACCACCTTGGCTGCCATATTGGCTTCCCCTCACAGCAAGGGTGGAAGGGTGTGAGTCACGCAAGGCAAATGTGGATTGGCCAGTTGAGGACAAGAGTGTGGATTGGCCAATGGCTGGCTGAAGTCAGCTGATGTGAGAGAGGCGAGAGGAGGTGAGAGTAAAAAGGAAGAGAGAATAAAGTCCACACTCAACACTTCCAGATCTGTTTCTACAGCTTTTCTAATTTCCAGTAGCAGATTTCCCAAATCACATGCAAGTTAATGGGATGCTAAAAGGACTAGATTGGATGCCAATAGATCCCTTCTAGAATACTTCACTCCTAAGGGAAGCATACTCTGAACCTTTTTTAAAGTTCCATCAGTGTGGAGTAGCTGTAGTTAGGAAAATTGAATAGATACCGGTATATTCTTCTCCCTCTCTCTGGGCTCCATTGCATTCTCTATTACATTTGTACAATTATCCCACAACTGTTGTTGGTTCAGGGTTAGCAGCATGGTACAGGAAGGTATGAGGAGTTGATCTCATTGTATCAGAGTTATAATAGTGCACTTGCACCCCAGCTTAATTTTTGCTGGGAAGGTCTGGTGGCTCAATTTTACCCATGCTCAAGTTCTGATGAACTAACAGCCTTGGGGTCAGAAAGCAATTTTCTCCAGGTCACACTGGGTGGCAGAGGGATGTCTCCTTCAGTAGCCTTTGACTTGATTAATTGGGGGTTATCTGCTCTCCAGAGGAAGCTTACTTTAAGCTTGTAGTGAAAAAAAAGCAGAACCAAATATTTTTTAGTCAAACCCTTGTTGGCGGCAGTGGGTGGGATCTCTAGGTTTCTCTTTTCCAGCACATGTGCTAAAAATGTGATTTAGGAGATGAGACAGGCAGAGAGCCCATGAAAATTCAAGCCTGAGACCAATCCCCTTTCTCAAAGCAGAATCCTCCTCCAGTGCAGCTAGGAGAAAGAGAGAGAGAAGTTGGCAAGCCTTTTAAAAATAACTTGCTTTCAATGGGGAATTTCTAGAATACAACAGTTGGAAAGGAGGACCTGCCTCATTCTCCATAAGCGCCAAATTTGGCTAGCATCTGTGTCAAACAGCAGAAAGAACATGCTTTATTGGGGAGAATAAGCAGTGTTTATGCTAATTTCCTATCCGAATTGTTTTGTATCTGACAGAACCCATTAGTCTGAAGAATGAGATAAAGACAGATAATAACAAACTGAGCCAATCACTAGTTGCCTAATCCAATAAAAGTCACCGCCGTCTTCCTTTCAGAATTTTCACTACCAAGCAAAACAAATGCAGTCACTGCACTACCCGGAAGACTGCACAGATTAATGGGAGTGATGGAGAAGTGATTCTTTCATTGGCCATAAGAATGGACCATAAGCAATAAACATATTTTAAAAACTGGACCCACCCAGCATGAAGAAGAACAGCCTGCCTCATTTCCTGCAAACCAATAAATTTCCAGTACCCAAAGTGGAACTTACATTTTCCCCTGCGTGAAATGCAAGAGCCACAGGACTGAGTTTTAGTGGATCTAACCATGTTGCATCCTGTTTTCTTTTCTGGCATTTTTCCTCCTTAGCTACACTGCTTGCTAAGCACATCTGCCAACTATGATCCTATTCATGTGACACAGTCACCACTTCATGACTGGAATGACTTGCATTTGTGAAAGAGCCATCACAAATTAGCCAACACAGATTGAGGTTTCATATCACAGCAGAAAAATAGTATTTCCTACACTGAGGTAGTTCACATGTTGAGATACAAATTAAGTGTTGAGTAACTGGTTGGTGTGTGTGATGTGTGAACTGATAAACCAGTGGCTGCTATTTGAAGAGCATACTGAACTGTTTTCAGCCTCATATTTCAGGACAGAACAAACTAGACAATATATTCTCTCACACAGGGAGAGTACCTGCATAGGGCTAGTACCTGCGTTGTAGTATTTATGTCTACATCATATTTTCATTTCTGTTTTATCTTATTAATTCTGATCCCTGTGGCATGTAAGAAGATCTAACCTATCCACTGCAAGAAGATCAAACCTATCCATTCTGAAGGAAATCAACCCTGAGTGCTTACTGGAACCACAGATCCTGAAGCTGAGGCTCCAATACTTTGGCCACCTCATGAGAAGAGAAGACTCCCTGGAAAAGACCCTGATGTTGGGAAAGATGGAGGGCACAAGGAGAGGGGGACGACAGAGGACGAGATGGTTGGACAGTGTTCTCAAAGCTACCAACATGAGTCTGACCAAACTGCGGGAGGCAGTGGAAGACAGGAGTGCCTGGCGTGCTCTGGTCCATGGGGTCACGAAGAGTCGGACACGACTAAACGACTAAACAACAACAACATGGTATGTAGCTTGGTTCCCTTGTTTGAATCAGAAATATTTGCTTAGCAGGAACCATTCTGGGTTATGTTTACTTTCTGCTTTTGTGGTATACCATGGTCTGGATAATGTTGGGCATTAGTGGTTTTCTCTTAAGTTGGCACTTGGACTTGTGAACTCCATTTCAAATGGACTGACAGAATTTGCTTCAAAATGGTCTCAGGTGTGTTTATATGATGGAGTCAACTTGGCTTAGCAATAAATCTTCTATGTCAGGGAACCCTAGTTTTGAGAGGAGGGTTAGGAAGGATCTCTTACAAAGAATTTTCATGGTCCTCATCAAGCATTCACGGGAATTATTTTTATAGAAATCAATGCTATTAAGCCAATACAAAACCAATAAATGTCTGTAAGGCAGACTGGTATGCAGGCTTGGTGTGTGTGTGTGTGGGGGGCGTATTTCAGATCAGCCACAACCAATAGAGCAGACATGGTTCTGATATCCAAGGTTGATCAATAATGATCATAAGCAAAATCCCTAAAGGTAAAGGTAAAGGGACCCCTGACTGTACACCATTCTAACTTCTGGGGGTGAGATGGGGAGAAAATATCAGTTACAGAAATGTGCATGTGTAAAATTGAGGAAATCAGATGAAATTGTAGAAGGCAGAACAAGGTAGGTGTGCCAATGCTAATGTTTTATGGAAAGAGACAGCAAGTCTTTAAGAGCTATAGGTTCCTCGAAGATCTTTCCATCCTGACAATGCAACAATGGGAAAAGACACATCCTTTTTCCAGAAAAATTGTAGCAGTGCTGTCTGGGCATCAAGGATTTCCAAGTGCTCACAGAAAACTCCTAGGCTAGGAAGCGTCATTCCACTAAATGCTGAACTTCATTTCAATTTTAGGTATTAGAACAGACTACTTTGCTTGATTGAGAAGTTATAGGATCCGGTTTGGTTCCAGTTATGAAGGCAAGTGAAAATAATAAATCAAATAATTTTTAAAATATCAAAGATGCCCAGAAAGACAACTTTCCCCTTTTAAGGCAAAATAGGGCCAATATTGCAGTAGAATTCATTTATCTTGTATGCATTAATGACAGAGGAACATACAGGGCATTCCCAGGCCTCTAGATAACATAAAATAGGGACAATTATTTTTCAGGCACAGGTACCAGAGAAAGGGGACTGTCCCAATATATTTATATTTAGAACATGTCTGTGTCCTCATTTGCCCCTGTCCAAATATGGAGCACAGGGAGCCCATCTGGAGATGGTTTGAGATCTCCCTGTGCTGGTTCTGCCTTTGGTTGTGTCTTAGACAGCTTGTGTTCAAGAGTAAGTCATAAACACCATCTTCTAATGGTCCCGTGGGCAGTGTTTTGACAAACATCTCCCTCCTACTCAGGGACAACACAGCTCATGCAGCTGCTCCTCTTGCCTCTGGTCTTCTGCTTTTGTCTTTGCCTTTTAATAAAATACTTATTTGGATTGTTCCCCTTTGCATTTCCCTTGCTATTTGTATAATGAGGGCAGACACTCGGGAAATATCTCCTTGCCTAAGGAGAGCTCTGTATTCCCCAGAAAATGAGACAGTCTATTGAGGCTTAATGTCCCAGGAGGCATATTCTTTTTGTAAATGCCTTCAACAGTCACCATCAACATTGCTCTGCCATGCGCTTCTCCACTTTAATATGCAGAGCTTCCCACAGCTGGTTGTGTGCTTTAATTAACACCAGCTGATTTTGATCCTAATACACTAATGAAAAAATGCCTTTTTAAAAAAATAGCTTTTTAAAGTTCGCATTTTACCATATCCATCTAAGTTTGGAACCAGCTATTGTAGTTCCATTTTGAACGGAGTTAGTTCAAAAATCTCTGAACTACACCTGAAAGTTCCCATAATTTCCAGGTGAACTATATATGAATTAAGTTCATTCTGGGGTAGAACGTTGATTGGTTTTTAGTTCATCTTCAAATTCATTCACTTTACATGTGTTGTTTACTCTTTAGACTCTTTTGGCCTTTAAAAATTATAATTGTTGGGGGAACTTAATTAAAGTTCACATTCCACTGTGTGTATGTTTTGATGTTTCCTCAGGCTTTTAAAGAATATTTTAAACTTCAACACAGCAGCTTGTAACATTCTGAATACTGGGGGGAAATGCCAATGATCTTTTGGATGAACTGTGAACTAAACAAGTTCATTTTGTAAAGGGGTGAATATGAACTAGAATTAGTTCCTTCTTTGATACCTTGAACTAGTTCTTTTTTAAATAATGAACTTTCCAAGCTCTAGGCATAACTGACTTAACTGTTCAGAAAGATAAAAAGGTTAATGTACTTTCCATGAGCTGAAAATTGGAAATTTAGTATCTACATAGGCCCATTACTAGAAAATTATGAAAAGGTAACATTCATACAAGTAAATGGAAGAAAGAATACCCTCAAATGGTTTTGATATTTTCACATTACCTAGACAGCTAAAACTTTGTACATATTTACCTCATAATAGTTGATGTGTTTGTTCTTCAGTGAGGTCAGCAAAGGTATTTTCATATTAGCTCGACAGCTGAAAACACTTAATGGTTTATCTCATGGGCTTACCTCATAATAAAAGTCAACACTCTAGTATAAAGCCATCCAGGTCGACTTCAGATAACAGCCAGAAATGAGTATCCATATTTGAATTACACAGAAATGTGGCTTTAAGCCAGATATGCACGCTCACACAGTGGAAGGCTCTGCACAGTGTCCATGGTTGAACACTGCGAGGCAAAGCAGGTCCATGGCTCACAGGGAACACCCGCTCTAAGGCAAGTACAGGGTACAACTTCCAGCATTCATGCTAGCCAGGGCCACACACACCCACACACACCAGGAGGCTTATTTTGATCAGAATCGAGTACATACTTCTAGAGTTAACACTAAATAATTACTTCTGGTAAATGAGCCACCATAGCAGCTAGAGGGCTGTGAAAATTTGGGTCCAGGGCCTTTCAGATTCATCTACTCATGTACTATTTGAAACCAATGGGGTGCATTCGTTGCCATATGTGATTTTTTCAGCTCTCCTACCTCACTGTTCAGTCTCCCTGCTGTTCCCAGAGTGTATGAAATCACTTCGAAGTCAACTATATGTCCATGCAGAGGTGGCTGCAGCTGATGGTTCTCTGATCTTGCAATATTTTGTAATCCTTCTAGAAGGCTCCCCCCAGTCCTTTAAGCATTCTTTCTTTCTTTTTCTATTTAGTTTTAGGTCCTGTGATTTAAAGCAGCCTTGTCAAGGGTTGGGCCAATATGTAGTAACCATGGAAATCTAGACAATATGAAAGTGGCAAAGAGCCACCGTCTCTTTATCCTCCCTAAAAGTCCTGTGTCAAATGGAACTCAGCCAGCCCAGACCTAATCAAGGAGTCAGAGAGTTTCCCAAAACCAAAGAGTTTCAATAGTGAGGTATGCAGAGGGTGAACTGAGGACACATTTTGAAGCTGAACTTCTGAGTTTTGTAGGTTTCTTTCGTTTATTTAATTTTTGGGTCAGTTTAAGCCAGATTCTGGATGTTAATGTTGTTGTTTCGTGTGTGAAGTATGTGCTCTGTGTGCCAGACCACATGCACTGGAACCAGTAACTCATAAAAATGTCTTCCATTTTAAGGGTAATGGCAGTTATTCTGTAGATGAGGCGATGCTTAAAAGAGCTCCAGGCTGCTGCTATTACCTCAGAGAAGGTAAAGATGATGAGGACTGATCCTGGATAACCGCATGTCATAGGGTGAAACAACTTGTTAGACAGTTTGTCTGTTATTTCTCCGGCCACCTGCAATCCTTTCACCACCTGGTCCTCAAAATCCACATCCCTAAGGCTTAGGAATTTCTTTTTGTAATTCAGAAGCTGAACATACCTTGCCTTAACTTCCTTCATAATGTAGGGCTCCCCCCCCCCTTCGCAGTTCAACTGTTAGCTTTAACTACCCCAAGTTCTTCCCCTTAAAACAAGTTCTCCTTGGTTTCCACGACAACTGCTCAGGCTTTTCAGTTATTCATATTATTCTGTCAGGCTAGCATTTGAATATTTTAAGCTATCAGTCAGAAGCATCGTGGGAAATGAAACATTTAAACCTTTGTATCCCTATTAAGAGCTTTCCGGATGATAATGCTCCCCCATTCCTGTAGCACAAAATATCTATTAGCCCATGTCCAGCACCAGGGGGGTGACAACTCCTTCTGCTATATGGGGTGGGGATTCCTAAGCCTTGCTGAAGGGGGAAGAGCTGCTCTTGTGTTAACCATCTTTGGGGAGGGAGGGATGAGAAACACCCCAAAACATTCAAAGGTTTGTGTTCCAGCACTAGAGAGAGTGCCAGAACACAGAACAAAAATGAAAGATTTAGGAAATGGAGGGGCATTGTTGTAAAGAGAGATAGAAGCCTTCCTCGTGTTCAGCACTTTCTGATTTTTAAAAGGCAACATGAGCACTGCTTCTGCTGAATGATAAAAGATTCCCCCCCCCCACAGCCCAATAAGCCCATGGCACTGTTTGGTGACTTTTAGGAGGGGCTGGGAGGCAAGGTCTAAGCCTCCATCCAAATGGCCTGCCACTTCTCTTTTTATTTGTTTTATTTGCTTTTCACCCAAATTTCTATAGTGGTTTAAAACATTTAAGGTAACAACAAAAAGCTCTAAAAATGATAACATAAACCAAAAACAGCAGTGTAGCAATCCGAATAAAAACAGGGTCAGCACAACGGTTCATTCTCCAATGGCTGACTGAAACAAGTTTGTACTTGACTGTAAAAACTGGGTACACAAATACATAGATTTAGATAAACGCACACAAAATTCATATTAATTTTCATGCATACAGGGTTGTTGGTGGTTGTTTAAAAAAACAACCCCACAATGTATGTGGAAACGGGGAGAACCCAACATAAGACTGAGATAAATTAGAAACTGATAGAAACCAAAAGCAACAGATTCACCTTCCCCTCCCCAGGGGGCTATCTGGAATGCAGAAATTGAGGGTGGGGGTTAAAAATCTATTTTTGTGCCACTTCTCTGCTTTAAATTCCCCTCTTGCAAAGCTGTTTTTCCTCTTAAAACTGGCCTGGGGCCCAAGTTCCATGGGGCTTATTCCCAGGTGTTTGCGGAAAGGTCGGCAGCTGTAGCCATGACCAAATTTAGTTACATTATATCATGTATATATTTTACAGAGCATGTCCTGCTTTTTCATTTAATTAAATATTCAGCAAAAAGGAGCAATTACCATAGCAACATTTTTCTTCCAAAACCCATAATGGGAGACCATGCAGCTGAAAATGCATACCACACACTTAAAACTTGCAGATTTGCACACTGCAAACATCAGAATTTCCACATGCAAGAGGAAGTCATTTAAGCAATTTGCACATTCTCAAACTTTTGTAATACTCTATTATCTCATAAATAAAGAGACCTTCCTTTGTTCAGCTGGGTTCATCTCCATCCCACTGAAGTGTTGGCAGTGGTTCATGCCACCTCCAGATCTCTAGCTATAAATTCCTGACAGTAATCCCACGCTATGCAAATGTATAAACTGAAAATCCACTTTATATTATTTTTAAGCACAGTCCTTGGAACGGAACAGTACAAGTAAAATTGCTAAAGGGGGAGACACACATTCTCCACTGCTTGAATAGCAATCATTCAGTTTCATGAAGTTTCGTGTATGTTAACATTCAAGCTAAGGTTAAATATGTGTACATTTTGGAAAGCTGGTAGGTTTCTAAGGACTGAAAATGAAACAGAATGACAGTAGTACTTTGAGGACATCACATTTGCAAATGGATTGGTTGATTTAGTGCCCACACAGTGTCTCTGTCATTAGATGAATCCCTGTATGAATGAAAGGACACCACCTTTCCCCATCTAAGTAGAGAAGCTAGGTATGGGCCAATATTATTTGAAAGTCCTGGAGGCAGGTGGACCTTTGAGTGGCAAGAAGCAGGTAGAGGATGAGAAAGAAATTGGATTTACGTGTAGTGATGGGGCATTTGGGCAGGCAAAATGAGGGAACTGTGTAGAAGGCAGATTTTGGAATTTCTCAAGATGTCTGATAATCATTAGCTGGTGCACTGCACTGAGTGGCATGGATAAATTTATCAAAATAACAAAAAGCACATTAAATCTCACCTCCCAAATCTCTAGTTTTGCTGTCCTTTTCTAAGCCCTTTCTAGCTCCGCGATATTCTTTTCTCTTTAATTTAAGTGAGACAACCAGGACTGTGCAATGGATTCCAAATGCAATTGCACCATAGATTGGTATGGTAGCATTATGATCTTGGTAGTTTTATTTTCAGTTCTGTTCCTAATGCTCCCTAATGTGGCATTTGGTGTGCGTTGACATCCACAACATCATGAAGAACTGGAGAAAATCGCCTCCCCTTCTTTCATGTTAGAGAACACCTCTGCTGGATCAAAAGCTGTCCAGTGAGCAGAATGGCAGCAATGCATGTCACCCGTGGGCAGTTGGAAGCTTTTTCTGATAGATGTGAATAGAACCAACATTTATGAAGGCGGGTATGTCAGGGTTTTTGTTCTTAAAAGATGTGCAGCTGGGAGGCTGGGAGATGCATGAAAGTCTGCATTCCATCTTGGTCTCTATGTTCCCTGAAAATGAGTCAGACTCGCCCCACCCCCAGCCCAAACCTTGGAGAAATTTGCAGTTCCACTTCCACCCTCCCCACCCCAGTTTTATAAGGTTCTAATCCTCAATCCCCCAGAAAATGGCCAAAATGTCTGGCACACAGTGCTATTGTGAAGCCACAGGGATTTGGTGAGTGCTGACCTGAGAGCAAAACCGATCAGGGCATAGAAACCTGGGCACAAAAGTTAACAAGATAAGATTGTAGAGACTAGGGATAATATTTGGCTCCCCCCCCATTAGGGATGTTGGAGAATTCTGATCCAACAGAAATGGGTGTGCCACCGTTTGCATATTCCACCAGATCATTTCCATGCAAATGCAAGCAGGCCTTTGTTGACTCTGAATTAACTAACTTAATTTGCATCCAAGTTACCTTACTTTGATGCAAGCACCAGTGAAACTTACTTCTGAGTAAACATACATAGGATTGTCCTGTACATCTAATACATAAGACTGGGTTTTGACTCTGTGGTCCCTTAAGCGAGTCACAGTTTTGTCTTCACCATTGTTCTCCCTGTTTCTTAAAGCAACGGCCCCTATAATTTCACAAGCTTCTGCATTCACCCCCACTTTATAAATTTATGGTGCCTTCTGGGGCTCCTCTGCTCAGCGCCACTCTTCTGCGGTGCACAAAGGTCCTTGCATGCAACTGTGTGTTCATGCAGTCTGCTGCTGCTGCACGCAAGGATCTGTGGTGGTGTGAAGACGGCATTAGAAGTCTAACACAGCCGCAGCCCTAGGTCTACTCAGATTTATTGGCACTTACTCTCATGCATGTAGAGCTTGGACTGCTGCAGTCTAAGCAGTATTTAGCCATCCTCAAGCCAGGCATGGGGAGACAAAAGAAGAAAGAAGAAGGTCTTTCTAGGAGAATTAGGGATATGTGCTTTCTTCCGTTTCCTAAGCCTCTCTGCGATATGGGGATGTGACAGAAAATTGATCCTTTTATAAAGGTAAAAATAGCTGGCATTGCTCCCTACCTCTGCATATGAGACCAGGGTTCAACAATGCCACATGCTTTTTTTACAAAAAATAAGCCAAATCATTAGGGGACTTTGGGGACCACCAGATATTTGGGGAACGGATACAGTCTGTGGATCATGGGTAATCCAACACTGCCCTAAAAGATCTGATATGGGCAGTGCTATTTTTCTAGAAAAAGAGGTGCCGGAACTCACTATGAACACCTCCCTTGTTCTCTTATAATGGC
The DNA here is from genome assembly GCF_009819535.1 of Lacerta agilis. Classification (NCBI taxonomy): domain Eukaryota; kingdom Metazoa; phylum Chordata; class Lepidosauria; order Squamata; family Lacertidae; genus Lacerta; species Lacerta agilis. The sequence goes on along the minus strand of NC_046314.1, from coordinate 60,604,462 downwards.
AATGGCACCCACCTGAGAGGCGCCAGAACATTTTTTCCCCAGCTGAAAAAAAGCCCTGGATATGGCAGCAGTGAACTTAAGTGTGGGGTCTACTTCAGTGTTTCATGCTGTACCTCCATCTATGTTCCACCTGTGTATTTATAAAGATAAACACTCGGATTGTGAAATGCCAGTGAGCCTCAGCTTTCTTGCTCCAATGGAAACCATTTCCAAAACAATCCTAATGAAAGGAGGAGACTTAAGAAGGGCTCTTTTTGACTGGCCAAAGTGAAGGTGGGTGATGTTGACCAGAGCCATAGAAGCTTTGGGTTATACTGCTAAAAAATGTCTCAGGACTGCTGAAACAGCATGCATTTGAGCAAGACGTGGCCAGCCAGTTCAGCAGGAACGGCCTCCCCACTAAATATGGACAAGGCCTTTTCATTCTTTCCCTAACATGTGAATCAATATCAAGCAATGGCAGGGGGAAAATATTCACAGAAAAGTTATAGGTGAATTAAAAAACGTGTAGGATGCAAAAAAGAAATACTTTATCCGGCCCTGTACTCAAGTTGCACATTCAGGACTTTAACCTAGCATGCTTTGACTATCAAAGCTGTTGTTCACACCATCAGATCAATATTGTGCAGGAATGATTGTGTGAATTCTAAGTGTGATTAAAGCCCCCTCCTTCTTCTGCAGGGACCAGCTGCAGACTGACATTCAAATCAACTTGGCACAGCAAGTCTGCAGGGATACTTTTGTGTGGTGTTAAATTGGCCTTTGGTGTTGTGCACTTTCTGCTGTTCCAGACCCTCCTGCCTGGTGTAATAGCTCTGTGGAATAAATACAGCACTCATGAAAGAGGGAGACAAAGATTGCAATATTAAAAAGAGAGCTTGCAGCATGTTCCTTAGCCGCAGCTGAAATGGGAGATGTACAAACCAACTAATCAAACACTGGCATAGCTGTCGGCTTCTCTGCCCCCCCCACTCCCACCCCCCTGCAATGCGCCAGGCAAACCACCTGCCTTTTAAAATAGTTTACAAGCACAACGCGAACCTTCATGTGTTCATCTGTTCATTCACCACCTTTAATCTTGCCGATTGCTGAGTTGTTTTTACTTGTTTTAGCAACGAGCTTTTTATAATGAACGGCAGGTTATGAATGATTAAGCAATCCAAGGGGTGGGTGGGAGAACTGTATTTTCCTATGTCCTGCTGGATTTGTAGTCCTAGAGCAAAAAAAGGTGGCAGGAGGGCTGGGGAGCTCCCCGCCCTTCACTCTGTTCTCAGAGATTTTTTTTTTTTTAAGTTTTGTAACCACTGGATCTGTCCCCCACCCCCTTCCAGCAAGCCTCCTTTTCTACCTGACACTGGAACTTCCACTTCAGAGGATCACTGGTTGAAGATCCTTCCTGATCCTCATGATGGATCACTCCCTCTGCAGGCAGAGCTCTTTCTCTACTCCCTTGAAGGGAACATAGAATTGCAACTTTAAATAAATAAGTATTCATGCAGGGGGCAACCTTTAAAAAAAATCAGTTCTACCTCCTCCAAACCACTTTGGATTGCTCTGTTAAACATTTATGCCCTACCTTTTCCTCACAAATAGGGACCAGCTTACTTGAAGGATTGCCTTGTTCCCTTTGTACTTACTTGACAGCTTCTTTTTGCAGAACTTGTATTTCTATAGGTGCCATATAGTGTTTGTTCCACATCTGTGAGGAGTTGATTTGTTAGTGTGGCAGCATTTACGCTTTGCGACTCCTTGTTGGAAGTGCAACATTCCATGTGGAACTTAAGTGTTAACTGTTAAAATCAGCTAGCCAAGGGGGGGGGGCAGATGGAGGTGCTGCTCAGCAACCAGGGTGTGTGTGCCCTGATTGGCTGTGTAGCTCCGAGAGGTTTTTTGCTCTGTACATTTGGTTGAATGTCTCCCTGCTTTTCTTTCTCCTCAAATTATACATGTTTTTGTTCGGTTTCCTCAGTAAAGTGTTATCAGGACCCCTTTCCTCTCTGGACTCCATCTGTGTTATTTAAGAGACTTTGCTAACATATTCTATCCACTTTGCCACTTCTCATTTCAAGGAAGGGAAATGAACCTCAAAACCACATTTCTCCAATGAAAACAAGCTGTTTCAACTGAGGATGTCAGAGAATTCAACAGAAAACAGAAGCAGAGATGGAAATTGCTGATGTTTGCTTATTTGTCCCATGTCCAGAACAGATATCAACCCAGCAAAAACTATTGGTGTTTTTTGTTGCTGTAGCTTTCAGTCCACAAACGATATGTTATTGATTGCTTTTCTCCCCTTCCTCTATTTGCATTGCATTTCCTTTGCAGTGAAATGAATGGGGCAGAATAACGTAATGACAACCTAACTTGCATAAATTATGTAACCAATTACATAAATTATGGAAGTTATATAATTTTGCCACAGAGGACAGAGACACAAAAAGCAGTTTGGGGCAGAATAGGAATTGTAGTGGAACAGAAACAGGGCTGCATGAGATGAATATAGAACAAAACATGATGTCTTTTTACACCTCTAGTTTTAACTTTGTGCCACAGTCAAGACGCCCTTGAAATGTTAAGCTAGTTTTGTAGGAGGTGCTTCCCCATGGGTTCCTCTGATGCCTCTAGTTCAAAGGCCCACAAACACATGGGAAGGGTACTGCATGTGTGGTAGCAAGATCTTTAAGTCATTAAAGGACGGTTGTGGGAAGCACAGACAGAAAGCTCCCCTGAGGGCACTACTGTCATATTTAAAACACACCACAACTGAGAAGGTTTCCAATCTTCTTGCCATCTCAGATGCTCTGAACTGAAGACAAATGCTTGCTTTAAGAACAGTTTAGCAGCAGTTAAACACTAAATAAATTTGAGTGGAAACTCACCAAGGCGACTGCATTGCACACATGCTGATCTTCGGCAGTCATGATCTCTGCTGCTAAGAGTGTTCCACAAAGCTCTGGTATCTGCTCAAAACAATGTCATCACTGCAACTCTTATCTAGGATGGTGGTTTCTCACTAGGAGGACACATATCAACATGACACAGCCCAAGAGATCAGTGTTGCTCTAAGAAAGATGAGCAATGAATTATTGTGAAGGGAAGATAAATGGGCAGCATGTAACTGAGGAACTACTTGACAACAAGGTAGCTGATGATATGGGGATATATAGTGCAAAAGGCTTTCTGGGTAGCCATAAATTGATAAACCGGAATTATAGGAGAAATTGACACTTGCAAAGCACATTTAGGGCTAGCTGATTCACTTCTCTTATGTGGATTTTAAGGCTGTATGCATGCGGCAAATATTTATTCTTCTACCAAGCCTTAGAGATGCTTGTCTGCATATGCTTTCTGCCTGTAACAAGACTTATATATAACCTGGAGGATGCTGTGAGCTGATCTAGATTTAGAGGCAAATCTTTAGATATATCAGCTTTGATTTGGGTGCCGGGAGTTTGTGTAGGTGGCCTTAAAGGAACTTCCAGCTCTATGGTTTCATTCTACCAATAAGAAAATACATACTATTCATCCTACATATTAGCATAGCATATTACAGACAGGTGCCTTAACCATAAATATTTCTCCCTAGCTTTTGAAAAAAAGATAAAATTTCTTATGTTGGGTGTTGTGTTGGTATGAGGTTGAGACTTTACTCTGTGGATTTTAACAGCCGATTGCCATTGTAAACACACTGCATGTCTGGAACACATCATCATTATGATGTCAATCTGGTGCTTTGAGTTCAGGTTCAGCATGTGACCATCCAACGAGTTTTCATATTACAAAGGTAGCATCAAAATCCCCAGACCGCATGGGAGAAATTCATGTGGTTTGACCCATGTCAGCATCACCCTCTTGGAAACTGGGGTGACACTGGTGTAGGAAGCAGCTGCAGCTGGGACCACCTTCCATACGGCCTCAGGCCTCTGACATGAACTTTGTGGCAGAGGAAGGAGCCACACTGCAGCAACTCCCTGGCCAAAAAAGTTAACTGGCAAACGAGACTCGGGGAAGCATGCCTAATGCCAAAGAGTAGAAGACTACACTAGCCACCGCAGGCAGAAAGAATGTAAACTGCTCTGAAATGCTTCAGTATTATAAGTTCTTTTATTATTATTTGCCATTTGTGGAGCGAGTAAAGTACAAAGGCCAGCATCCAGTGTTTAACGAATAAAAGGTCAATGAGAAACACAGACTTAGACTGCAGACATGCAAGTCCCAACAGCAAAGAATGAGTTATGCGAGCCTTGCCACGCGAAAGCACTCAAATACTATTAACAAAACGGCACAGACTTATTTTTTTTTACCAACCTGAACTTCACATTGTTGACAATGAAGCCTCAATTTACATTGCACCACTCAAGTGTTGAAAAATCTTGTGCTAAACTTTTGAGCATTGTCTATAAATATTTCCTCAAAGAGATATGTGGCCAAAGTGAGGCCTTTCAGCCTTTTTGGTGCATTTGCTTCTGACAACTACATTTTTAAAAAGCGTTGCTTTCCAGAGGTAGAGAGAGGATCTTTATTTATTTCTGCTCAGGAAAGCCTCTCTTACCAACTACATTTGAAGCTGCAGTTCTATACCCATTTACCCAAGAGGAAACACTGTCTGAACTATCAAAGTGTTGACTTCTGTCTGCACGTGTATAGGATTATGCTCTAAATTCCTCTTTTGTAGGGAGATGGATATAGAATCATAGAATTGTAGAACAGGAAGGGACCCCAAGTCCAATCCCCTGCAATGCAGGAATCTTAACTAAAGCATATATGAGATGGCCACCCAACCTCTGCTTAAAAACCTCCAAGGAAGGAGAGTCCACCTCCTCCCGAGGGAGTCCATTCCACTGTCAAACAGCGCTTACTGTCAGAAAACGCTTCCTGATGTTTAGCTGGAGTCTTTCTTTCTAGTATCCTGTGTGAAAAGCATGGACCAGTGGAAGGTTTTAGGGGCAGATGCAGCTCATGGAACAGTTTTGTTAGTGAGATCTTGCTGCACCCGAAGGCTCTGCCAAGCTGTAATGAAAGCGTGGTAAAGATTTTCCATACAGTTGTAAGGAAAATAAATTTGTTTTCAAAAATGATGTGAGATATGCACTTCACACTGTTGCTCTCCGGGGTTTGCATGAAGGCCCTGTGTCCACGACCCAGAGATGTAAAAAGTCCTTACTGTTACTTTAGAATAACTTTATTGCAAAACCTGACCACTTGAGGAATCCACTTCTGCCCCCCAGACGTCTATTTAGAACAGAGGTGGCCAGTTTGGTGGTTTGAAAAGTGCAGGAGGCCAGATTAGCAATTTTCTGCTCCCCAATGGTGTTACTAAAAATGGATATTCCACAATTTATTGTGACATCTACTATTTGGCTATATGAAAAACTAAACCTGACAATATTCTCTACACGCTGTGAAGCGTTTCCTGCTCAATAGATGTAGACCACTCCCAGACCCTAGACCACTGACTAGAGACTGGTGATCCCTGAGACTACGGTGGTTGGACATCCTGCTTCTGTGACGCAAGGGGCCTTGGGCATGCTTTGCAGATTGCATGCTACTTCACTGGCTCCAGTTTGCTCCCCCAAGTGATCCCGAGTTGTTTGTGCAGTTGGGACTGGCTCTGACTCAGCCACTCCTCTTACCTGACGCTCTCCTATTCCAATCCTACCATTCACCAATCCCTGTCTTCCTAATTTACTGTAAAATTTAAGTCCAGTGCCAAACAAATATTAAATAAAAGGAGTCCATCTCGTCATTGCTCCTGGAAGGAGTATGTTGAAGTTCTGCCATTCCTCTTGATGTGAAGAAAACCAGGTGGTGCTTTTAAGAGGTACCTGCGCAGCAATAACTTTTTTTGAAGGGAGACTATTTTTGTTTTTTATTGATGTGGTTTTGTACTTTAGCAGCACTGAGTTAAATCAGTTTGTTTTAACAATTTTATAGCCCAAGTTGACCCCCATTGTCCCAAACACTTCTTGTCCATAACGTGATGATTAAAATTTCACAGAACTCTCTGATTTGTTAATTCCACAGAACTCCCTGGTTCAAAATATTTGCATGTGTGTGTTAAGTTTTCCACTCTTTTGAAGACGTGGCTTTATGATACAGCTAGATATGCAAACAATTTCCCCACTGATTTACTTTTGGCCTGCCTAACCTGATTTCCAAATCAGAGCTAGAGCAGACTCCAGTAATGCTGCCACAGGAAAGACACTTAACATAACAACATACATAATTACATGTGTAGAAGAGTCGTGGAGAAATCTATCATATATAGTGTTAAGGGCAGAGGCAGGTATCAGGAAGGAGTGGGACAATAAATCAATATCCCTTTTCTTTTTAAAGAAAAAATAAAAGTATCCTGGATGCACTGTTCATGTAAATGGCCAATCTCTTGACACTGAGATGTCTTCTGTGTAGCAGCAAATCTTGTTTTCCTCCTTCATGTTCAGTCCAATTTAGGCTTTTCCTTTCCTTCTTCCATACCTGAGCACAAACAGAAAAGAACTTTTGAAATGCTTGAGGAAATCGGAAGGCCCTGTATTCCTTATGCATCTTCTGCAGAAATTTTGGGAGGAATTTAACGTTGTACATCCTAAGGTGATCATTCTGTCAGGGTATAAGCATTTGGGTTTTCCAAGCAGAATGATTGCCCCTCCCTCCATGCCCTATTCCAAGGCTTCTCCTCACCCGCCCCCAGGCCAATTTTGGGCTGTGCGCAAGGGAGTGGGTAGGGGGGAAGCCCCATTGTGCAGATCTTCTGCTGCTAAGACTCATCTGCCAAACCCTGCCCTTTGTTTCTCCTTTGGTGCCTTCCCAATGCATGATAATAGGCACCAGATTGCTGACAAAATGGGACCAGACTAACCAAATAATCTGCAACCATACTGGCTTTTTGCTGTTAAATAATAGCTTGTCTGATATATTTCTTCCACATTTGAAGCTCCTCCGCCTTGTTGCTTGTTGAATAGTGGTGAAGATCATTCTTCATGATGTCCATTTACTTTTGAGCATGTATTGTATTCATGGTTACAAAACAATGTCTATGCTGGGATAAGGAGCAAAATATTTGAGGTTCTCCAAGTCATATTATTAACTGCTGATGGGTAGGTTTGGGGGCATCCTTTTAAAGCCATTAACTGTAATATGTATTTATGCCCACACAAAAATGTCCAGATTCTTATACCAGCTGTCTGTGACACCAGTCCACAGTCATCCTTGATTTCAAAGACCTCAAACACACCAATAACTTGGATCTGTAATTGTAACAATATATCTGTATTAACTCATTATAATGAGACCCATGAATTAAAATGCTGCAAGCAGCTTGCAAAGTTCAGCTGTTGCCAGAGTAGTATTCCATTAGTCGATTTCTTGCAGTTAATCCTATCAAAGGTTACTCAGAAGTAAATCCCAACGATTTCAAGGGGCTTACTCCCAGTAAGCCCCCCCCCCTGCTATGCAGCCATAGTATAGAGACTTAACTCCACTAAGACCGCCATCCTTTAGATTAAATGGGACTTATTTCACAGCAGACCTGCATAGGATTGTGCAGTTGGTTACGTACTAACTTTATTGTGGCAGCCTTAGCTTTTAGATTGCCAACCTTTTGCAAGGTTTATTGATTTCAATAAAACATCCCAAAGTGATAAAGGATCATTGCCCCAGTCTCTCCTTCCTTACCAGAGTTATACAAATAATTTTGCTTCTAGAGGTGCAGTTCTGAGGTGCCCATCTTCTGCTCATTCTCCACTACTGGAGACACAGCCCTCCTTCCCCTTTCAGATCTGATGGCACAATTTTCTCTAAGTTCAGCAATACCCACACAAATGCCTTGACTCTTGTGACGGGGAAGGGGTGCTTCTGATCTTGCACAACTTCTGCTCAATCTCAGACATCAGAAGTTAACTTTCCTACACAACCATTTTTTAAATTACCTCCCCTCCCCCAGGTTATTAGTATGGCAGGTTCGCAGGTGTCCATTTGGCCTTTAATGTTAATTTTATTTAAAAGTAATGTGGTCAAAGAAAACCCACAATCCATAGAGGAACATTGAAGCACAGCAAGGACAAAACATAGCCTGGAAACAGTCACCAGGTTGTTGTTTTTTCAGAGAGCTGAAGACACTTTGAAAGAAGGATCACTGCTTCTTGAGTGTACTACTCATTGTTGCTGGAGATAAAAATAAAAACAAATTGTAGAGTTCTTACTGTTCCAAAACCTGCAAAACCTATTTAACCATCAGGCAAAATAAAGAGTGTGAAAATCATGGGAAGCAAAACCTCACCAAAATCTCTTTCTTTAAAAAGTTTCTTTATAACTATTGCCTGGCTCCAGCCTTCAAAAACCAAAACCAATTCCCAGAAACAACCAAAACAGAACAAAACCCCACCACAGATACAACATATTGTAAACTATAGGTGCGATAGAGGGAAATGTGGCAAGCAGTAAACATGTCGCTAGCCACTCAAATGCTGAAGTCACCACAGGAACCAGAGACAGCAGCTGATAAGGGGTTTTAAAAAATGCATAATTTCCCCGTCTTATTTTCCTTAAGTAAAATCTACAGGCAGCAACACTTACCTTATCTATGAAAAAGATCCAGTTATTGCCAACAGCATCCTTTACTGTGTTCCTCATTCTTTTTGAGCAATCCAGGCAGTGAAAGCCCAGCATAAGCAACTTGCAAGGCACAGAGAAAGGGGCTTGGATGGGGCTGTGAGAGGTGTAAGAGGAACTCTGCCATGTGCCTTTAGATGCATTCATGCTGCTTGCTTGTGTGTCCATACGCTTGTTCAGGTGGGGGGGTGCAGGTTCTGTTGAACCCCCTTGGGATTCTCCATGTGCAGGCATTGCACTCACAGTGTAACTGATTCATGGCCATTGATTGTGTTTTTCTGGCAATGGAAACATTCGTCTCTTTCAAATGCTTGTTCCCGGGCAAAGTTCTATTCTTAGCATCTGGCAAAAGTTTTGTTCTTTTGTCTGTTTTGCTAATTTGGACCAAACCACCCTGCCAAACACCTCCGATCTATTCTGAAAGTGTTTCTTTTGGAAGTTTCCAGCGCTGCTGCATATTCCAAAAAAGAAATTTCTTATCTTTCTTTTCAATAGGACAGGGGTCTAGAGGGTGGGCAGAGATGAGAGGGAACCTCTCAAAAGGAAACCTGACCATAAATCACAGTACTTTTCAAATGGAAAATCTGCTTGGCTCAGATTTCTTACCTTGGGCTTCTTTGAAAAACACACCCATATCTGCCCAAATTACAGCAGAGGGGCAAAAGCATCTGGTAGTGTCGATTTTGTTGAAAGACAGAGTAACGAAGCAATTTGGTCTGGACATCGCCAATAGTCTACACACAATGGGCTGGGTGTTGCTGACAAACCAAAAATAATTGGATAGTCAGTCAAAGGTTTAAGAAAACAAAACAATGGCTCTGCTCCAGAAACGCATATTGGCTTTGGATCTTGTGCTGATGCCAGTTCTGGTCTCCTGTGTCCTCTCTGCTGCTGGAGGAAACTTTTCCAGTGGTTTCAAGCTGTAGTGTTTCATTTTTCTTCATAAAAGAGCCTCTATCCTTTCTTGAGAAGCATTTTACTGCTGATGGATCAAATACCCTGGCAGAAATTATGTTATCTTCAGACCTGTGGGCTGACTCTGGCCCATAGAATGGGAAGATTTTTCTTTGCCTACCATGTTTGTGGTTTAGTTTGGAAAAAGTAACTGCAAATTATTTTGTCAGTAGTGGTTTTTTTTTGTTTTATTTAATGTAACTCTTAAAGGAAGGGGGGAATCTTTCAGACTTGAAAATGCCTTTTTCTTTCCACCCCAACCTTTATTATAGGATGGCATAAACTCATTGTATAATTTTGTGATATGTGGTGTTCTTGTCAAACCATTTTAAGAACATTCAATTTACATCTTATCTGGATCACAACAGGCACATCTTCAATCACCTTTGCAGAACTTATTGTGACTAGGAGTATCATCCAATGGTGTTGTTTCTTTCATGGAATGCTATTTGATCCAGCAGAGGCTTCCAAGAATAGAAGTGGTGGCGGAAGGTGATTTTTGCCAATTCCCCCTTTAACTCCCCAGTAATTTCTGGATTTATGTTCTAATTTGATGTCATCTGATGCTCTCAGCTAAATGTCCAGGCAATGATAATCACACACAGCCTCAAATTAAGCCCAAAAGTACATCAATGCATGAGTGTGCAAGCAACTTCATGTACTGATTTCAATGCAATCATTTTGTATGGAAAGGTGTTTACATGAAACAGCAGCAATGGGAAATAACTGAATGCTACCAGATTAGATTAAAATGGAATAAAATTTATAGGGTTTTTTCCTGACAAAGTAACATTGTATGGAATAACCACCTTGTGACAGAATTTAAACACCTCTCCACATGAAAAAGACATGGTGGAGTCACTCTCAAAGAACTTTACAATGTCCATGGCAATATGTGAATCAGCCCTTGTTTCATAGTTACATCAGTGCTTCTCAAAACAATACTCACATTTTTGTGTATCCCAGATGCAGTTGTTTAGGATCTCACCCAGCAAGTAGAAGATGTTAATTATTGCAGTTACAGTAGCAAAGAAGATAATTTTAGCACCTGAGCCAAGGTACTCCAAGAGAGGGTACACCCAAACACCTGTTACATGATAAATCCAACAGACCCTAATATAAATACAGAGAGAAATCAGAAGTTTTCTTTAAATAAATAAAATTATACAATAGCAAAAAAAATTTTTCTATGAGCAGAATCCTATGTCTATTCAGAAGTAAACTCAATTGATTATGTTTAGTTGTCTGGTGAGATTTTGGTATACGTCTACGAAACACACACAAACACCCTTTTTGAATGGTTTTGAAAAAAAGATATAAATGAGGCTTACCATTATGCATATGGGAACTGGGCTGTAGTATTAATAACACTAACAATGGGTTGGATCCAAAGGCTCCTTCTTCTGAATGATGGATTCTTGCTGCAATGGATGGATCCCCCCTCCCCCAAAAGAAGAAGACGGAAACCTTTGGTCTCAACCCAGTATTTGCAACTATAGTAACACTTTTTGATTCCTTATTGTTATTTAGGATTAATCGTTAAATACAGATAGCCATAAACTTAGGCGTATTCAGAGTTGCAACGCATCTGTCTATTTATATGCTGGGCTTGTCTACTGTGGATTTGCTGTTGGTCATATAGGCAAGTTTTCCACAATGCTCAAATCACAATTCCCCCTCACGTTTTAGCCAGAATTTTCCCGTTTTGCAGATAAGAATGACATCGGCATTCAATGCTAGTGTGGAAGCGCCTCAGTGCATTGGTCTGATGTTCAGATGGGCTGCCTCTCTCGTCACAACCCCTAATTCTGTTTGCTGCTTACCTGGACGTAATCTAGTCATTTTGTTTCCAGCAGCCCAAATGATACAAGTGTACCTATTTCTACTGACTGCTGTATGCTTAGGACATGCCCCAAAGATCTCTGAAGACTGCAATTGCAGCACATATGCCAAGGAAGTCTTGCACAAAACCTTTGTATGGTTTTTCTTAAAGATATACTGCAAGCCCCTGAAAAAAAACAAATCTAAGCTGGAGGCCTCTGTTGATGCCTTAGAGTAAAAATAAAAACATGGCACCATCAGATCATGTTTCCCATATCGCATGCAGCTCTACCCTAATTATAATAAAAGCCAATATTAAAAAGTAGGGAGAAAAGAGTACTGCTCTCTGATTTCAGATTGCAGCGGATTAATAAATTCCCCATGTCATTTCAGTTCCGAAAATGGTTTATGACAGTAAACCAGGTAGGACTCCTTGGGAAGAGGATGCAATGAAGGTGCCACTACAGAGAAGGCGCTGTTCCTCCTAGCAACAAACTTAACTTAAGAAGGCAGAGGCATGGAAAGCAGGATCTCACCTGAACAGATGAGCAGATGAGGAGAATTAGGGGGAAGAAGTTACTCCCTAAAATGTACCATAAGTATCTATTATGGGTGTATATCCTGGAAACCTTTATAGAAGCAAGCTGGAACCAGACAAAACATGCACATATGTAGATGTAGATTCTTTTCACTCTCTCTTTCAATGTATTGATGATTAGTAGGAGATTCCATTGCCAGTGTGAGAAAGTAAGATAGAAGAAGGAATAAACAAGCTTGGGAAACCATGACACTTTGGGCGTGGGGAGAGAGGAGAGTGCAGGAAGCATTAATCACGATTTGATTCACAGACTTTACATGTACCAGTACAGGAGCAAAGACGGGCTGGATCTACACTCACCTTTTAAATGTTATTAGAATAATATTTAAAAATACCATCAAGGCTGAAAAAATCCCATTCCACAAGGTCTACCTGTATTTGGAAGGGGGTTGCTCTGCAGCACCCTCTGGTGTTACACTTTAATAACACATTAGTAACGTTAAAAAAGAACGTCATGTGGCTATATGGTTATCAGAACCACTCCTTTTTTAGCATTAAAAACAATGAGTGTAGATCCGCCCAGGATTAAGAACAAGAGCTTGTCCCACAAGACCATGGGTAGGCAAACTAAGGCCCAGGGGCCAGATCCGGCCCAAATGCCTTCTCAATCTGGCCCGCGGACAGTCCGGGAATCAGCATGTTTTTACACAAGTAGAATGTGTCCTTTTATGTAAAATGCATCTTCGGGTTATTTGTGGGGCCTGCCTGGTGTTTTTACATGAGTAGAATGTGTGCTTTTATTTAAAATGCATCTCTGGGTTATTTGTGGGGCAAAGGAATTTGTTCACTCCCCGCCCCCAAAATAGTCCAGCCTCCCACAAGGCCTGAGGGATAGTGGACTGGCTCCCTGCTGAAAATGTTTGCTGACCCCTGCACAAGACCATGACTGGGCCAAGGACCTTCAGTGACTATTCCCTACACTACACCGTTGGGATTCCCGCAGCATGGTAATTGCAAAGCAAGTTTTCCATTTAGGTTTTGCATGCTTGACCCCAGAGTGACTGAACAAGCAAATGGAAAGTAATTATTACCAAAGTTAAATGGGAAAGAGCAAGTCAATTTATGTGCCACTTCAAGAACAGGCTTCAGAACCACCTATGACTACCCAGGCTGACATTATTTAAAACACAGAACCCGCCCCTGCTTACTACACTAGAATCCTTCCATCCTGCCCTTCTCTGGACTGGCAGCATTATGAGTAGTCCTGCATTGTCTATATTACAAATGTGAGAAGGAAAAGTAACAGTGCAACCATGGAAACATTACCCAATGGCCTTTGTTAAGGAGTTCATTGTCCTTGAAAACATGCTAACTCAATACTGCACAATAATGGGCTGATCAACCTTAGGCATAAAGCTTCTGCACAAGATTAGTTGTTATTAATTCTAATGAATGTCTTTAACATTGCAATTCCTGTCCAATCTCATTATTAGATAAGCACAAGGGAACATGCATTAAGGCACACTTTAGAGTGCAAGGCCAGAGTCATTTTGTTGAATCTCTACCATTTGCAAGGTTTAGAAAAAAGCAGACCATTTAGTGCTAAGTATTCCTTAGGAGGAAAGAAGAACAAAAAATAGAACTTCAGGGGAAGTATACTAAACGTAAATCTCATCAAATGAGGTGAAATGATATTTAAATTTAAATATACATGGCTTTAATATTTCACATTATCATAAGGATACGTAGAAAACATAAATGGTTTTTTTGTTTTCCGGTTTTATGCTGATGTCTCAGAAACTTTCGCCTTCTACCTTTACAGGCAAAGGCCAAGTGCACATAGCTGTCCTCAAGCATGCAAGAAATCTAACTCCCCAGTAGACTGTGGCCCCCAGTAGATTCTAGTCAGGAGAGTGCTTTTGGTCAATCTTCAAAACTACAGTAGGACATAAGGGAAAGGAAATCCTTTAGGTCAATGGTTCCCAATTTGCTAAGTACTTTAGAATCCCTGTTTTTCAAAAGCCAAGCCATGGACCCCCTACTTTTGAAAGGTTGATATCCGCAGACCACCAATTGGGAACAACTGTTTTAGGTAACTAGAGCTTTAGTTCAGGAATCTTGAATTATTATCAAAACAAAATCGAAAATTCTTTCTAGTAGCACCTTAGAGACCAACTGAGTTTGTTCCTGGTATGAGCTTTCGTGTGCATGCACACTTCTTCAGATACACTGAAACAGAAGTCACCAGATCCTTAAATATAGTGGGGGAGTGGGGAGGGGTATTACTCAGAAGGGTGGTGGGAATGGGTGATAGGCTGATAAGTGTGGAAAACCTGTTGACGACTCTAAACGGCTGCAATTAGTCTTGCAGGGAAAGGTAAGGGGTGAGATGGCTAAAGATGGCTTTGTTATGTATAATGAGATAAGAATCCAATGTCTTTGTTCAAACCAGGTTTCTCCATGGTTTTAAGTTTGGTGATTAGTTGCAATTCAGCCACTTCTCTTTCCAGTCTATTTCTGAAATTTCTTTGTATTAAGACAGCTACTTTGAGATCTTTTATAGAATGTCCTGGGAGATTGAAGTGTTCTCCTACTGGTTTCTCTGTCTTGTGATTCCTGATATCAGATTTATGTCCATTTATCCTTTGGCGTAGGGTTTGGCCTGTTTGTCCAATATAGAGAGCTGAAGGGCACTGTTGGCATTTGATTGCATACACAATGTTGGAAGATGAGCAATTAAATAGTCCTGAGATGGTGTGTTTGATGTTGTTGGGACCAGTAATGGTGTTATCCGGGTTTATGTGGCAGCAAAGTTGGCATCTGGGTTTATTGCAGGCTCTGGTACCAGTGTCCATGTTGAGTCCTGTTTTTGTATTATTGTGGGTGAGGAGCTGTTTGAGATTGGGTGGCTGTTTGTATGCGATGAAGGGTCTTCCTCCCAGAGCTTGAGAAAGAGAATTGTCATTGTCTAGGAGAGGTTGTAGATCTCTGATGATGCGTTGTACTGTTTTAACTTGGGAGCTGTATGTGATGACTAGTGGTGTTCTGTTATTTTCTTTTTTGGGTCTGTCTTGCAGCAAGTTCTCTCTGGGTATCAGTCTGGCTCTGTCGATCTGTTGTTTAACTTCATCAGGTGGATATTTTAGTTCTAAAAAGGTTTGCTGTAGATCTCTTAGGTGAGAGTCTCTGTCTGTAGAGTTGGAACAGATGCAGCTGTAACGTAGGGCCTGGCTATATACAATGGATTGTTTGGTATGTTTGGGATGGTAGCTAGAAGCATGTAGATATGTTTGTCGGTCAGTTGGTTTACGGTATAAGGTGGTGTCTATGTGTCCATCCTGTATTTTTATAGTAGTGTCCAAAAAGTGTATTTCTTGCATAGATTGGTTCATAGTTAGGTTGATGGTGGGGTGAAAGTCATTGAATGTCTTGTGGAAGGTGTCCAGGGTCTGTTGACCATGTGTCCAGATAATAAAAATATCATCAATGTAACGCAGGTACAAGAGAGGTTTGAGTGGGTAGGAGTTTAGGAAACGTTGTTCTAAATCTGCCATGAAGATGTTGGCATACTGTGGGGCCATGCGGGTGCCCATTGCTGTGCCGTTGATCTGAAGGAACAGGTCCTCACCAAATTTGAAGTTGTTGTGGGTAAGGACAAAATGACAGAGTTTCGTAGCAAAGTCTGCTGTGGTTTTATCTGAAATGGTGTTCCTTATAGCTTGTAAACCATCGTTGTGTGGGATGTTGGTATACAGAGATTCCACATCCATAGTGACTAGAATAGTATTATTAGGAAGGTTATTCAAAGATTGTATTTTTCTCAGAAAATCTGTGGTGTCACGTACGTAGCTGGGAGCACTGATGGCATATGGTTTCAGAACAGAGTCCATATAACCGGAAACCCCCACTGTAATGGTGCCAATACCTGAGATGATGGGGCGTCCTGGATTTCCTGGTTTGTGTATTTTGGGTAGAAGATAGAAAGTTCCTGGTCGAGGTTCTGCTGGTGTGTTCATGAGGATCTGTTCTTGGATGTGTGGGGGTAGCTCCTTAACAATCTTGTTCAGTTCTTTTTTGTATTCTTCCGTGGGGTCTGAGTCCAATTTTATGTAAAAGGTGGTATTGGAAAGTTGTCTGTGAGCCTCCTGGATGTAATCAGTTTTGTTCATGATGACAACAGCTCCACCCTTGTCTGCCTCTTTAATTATAATGTCTGGGTTGTTCCTGAGATTATCTATGGCTCTCCTTTCAGCATGGTTTAGATTTTGTTGTAAGCGATGGTGTTTTCTGGTCACATCTGTTTGGATTCTGCGGCGGAAGCAATCGATGTACAGATCTAGTGTGGTATTGCGTCAAATTTGGTGAGGACCTGTTCCTTCAGATCAACGGCACAGCAATGGGCACCCGCATGGCCCCACAGTATGCCAACATCTTCATGGCAGATTTAGAACAACGTTTCCTAAACTCCTACCCACTCAAACCTCTCTTGTACCTGCGTTACATTGATGATATTTTTATTATCTGGACACATGGTCAACAGACCCTGGACACCTTCCACAAGACATTCAATGACTTTCACCCCACCATCAACCTAACTATGAACCAATCTATGCAAGAAATACACTTTTTGGACACTACTATAAAAATACAGGATGGACACATAGACACCACCTTATACCGTAAACCAACTGACCGACAAACATATCTACATGCTTCTAGCTACCATCCCAAACATACCAAACAATCCATTGTATATAGCCAGGCCCTACGTTACAGCCGCATCTGTTCCAACTCTACAGACAGAGACTCTCACCTAAGAGATCTACAGCAAACCTTTTTAGAACTAAAATATCCACCTGATGAAGTTAAACAACAGATCGACAGAGCCAGACTGATACCCAGAGAGAACTTGCTGCAAGACAGACCCAAAAAAGAAAATAACAGAACACCACTAGTCATCACATACAGCTCCCAAGTTAAAACAGTACAACGCATCATCAGAGATCTACAACCTCTCCTAGACAATGACAATTCTCTTTCTCAAGCTCTGGGAGGAAGACCCTTCATCGCATACAAACAGCCACCCAATCTCAAACAGCTCCTCACCCACAATAATACAAAAACAGGACTCAACATGGACACTGGTACCAGAGCCTGCAATAAACCCAGATGCCAACTTTGCTGCCACATAAACCCGGATAACACCATTACTGGTCCCAACAACATCAAACACACCATCTCAGGACTATTTAATTGCTCATCTTCCAACATTGTGTATGCAATCAAATGCCAACAGTGCCCTTCAGCTCTCTATATTGGACAAACAGGCCAAACCCTACGCCAAAGGATAAATGGACATAAATCTGATATCAGGAATCACAAGACAGAGAAACCAGTAGGAGAACACTTCAATCTCCCAGGACATTCTATAAAAGATCTCAAAGTAGCTGTCTTAATACAAAGAAATTTCAGAAATAGACTGGAAAGAGAAGTGGCTGAATTGCAACTAATCACCAAACTTAAAACCATGGAGAAACCTGGTTTGAACAAAGACATTGGATTCTTATCTCATTATACATAACAAAGCCATCTTTAGCCATCTCACCCCTTACCTTTCCCTGCAAGACTAATTGCAGCCGTTTAGAGTCGTCAACAGGTTTTCCACACTTATCAGCCTATCACCCATTCCCACCACCCTTCTGAGTAATACCCCTCCCCACTCCCCCACTATATTTAAGGATCTGGTGACTTCTGTTTCAGTGTATCTGAAGAAGTGTGCATGCACACGAAAGCTCATACCAGGAACAAACTCAGTTGGTCTCTAAGGTGCTACTAGAAAGAATTTTCGATTTTGTTTTGACTATGGCAGACCAACACGGCTACCCACCTGTAACTTGAATTATTATGACAAGTTTCAAATTATGGAAATACAGACTTCAATCCTGAAACGTCTTACTGCATGATCGATGAGTAAGAAGGAACAGAATACATAAATAAATTTATCCAGATCTATCAACAGCTTTTCCTATCATGCTTACTTACATATTAAGGATACTTATAAATATACATGCTTCAAACTCATGTGATGGTTTTACATTTCCAATCTGTAATATGGCTTAGCTGATCTGAAAGCCAGGAAGAAGCCAAGATAAATGAATGGATACATTAAAAGTGATCCATCTTGCAAGGGGAAATGTTCACGCTTGGTGGAAATAGATGCTTGACTAAGGTATGTGTATGAAAGATCTATATAGTATCAGAAAGCCCTCAGCATAGACACAAGACAAAGCAAGCAGTACACGCAGGTCCCATTATCCACCCACTTGTTATGTGAAAGTTCACTTATCCAAACACAAAAATAATGCCAAGCTTTGCTATATACTCTATGGGTTCAGATATCCAAACAGTCTGAGTTTGCCTGCTTCCTTACTTGTATGTGCTTGGCTGGTCGGCAGCAGTCATTTTCAGGCTGATACTATGGGGGGGGAGGAGTGTAGGGGAGATCGGACCAATCAGAGAGCAGGATAGATTGGACAAAACAGTTTTTCCTTTGTTTCTTTTGCTGGTTGGCTGCAGACATTTTAAGAAGAAACCATAATGGGAAGGGGGAGAGAGATCATGGCTTAGAAATGGCCTCATAGGAAAGAATGGAAACCGTCAACTTGTTATGTGAACACTTACCTAATGAAAAATTTCCTGGGAACATACTGTGTTTGGAAAGCGGGACCTGCGTGTATATCCATGGTTATGTCCACAATGAAATAGATAATCAGATTTCACAATGTGAAAATGTATCTCTTACCACAATATGTAGCCAACTGAAAAGGTGCATACAGCAACCAATCCACAGGTCCTGCTGGGATATTCATGATGTGTTGTTCTCATCTCAATTAATATAAAAGGCAAAACGGTTGTATGCTAGGATGAAAACAAAATGGTAGAAAACAGTTCATGCAAGAACTTTCCAAATGTCCATTAATAAAAATATTATCGAATATTTCTAGGATAATCTATAAGTAATGAGCACTTTACAACTAAACTTAACAATTTCCATTCTTCAATTCCAGCTGAACGGCAAGGCTTAACTCTTCCACTGAAATTAATGGGATACAGCACAATTCTGTTGCGTTTCAGCTGAAGTAAGTTTCACTGTGGTCAATAGGGATTACTCCTTAGCGTTTAGGATTCCAGCCCCAGAAGTGCTTAACTTTAACTGGATAATGTCCAACATCTTTTTAGGATGTGGCAGAAGATTTTCAAAGACATATTTCTTTTTTAAGCTTACCTAGAAAAAGGCTGCTTCGATCAACATTTTCAATAAAACAGGAACAGTCAGTCTGTCCTCTGGCAGAGGAGAAACTTGATTCCTGCTGAGCTATATTTTATGGTTTCAGGTTCACAGCTAATAGGGCAGAATCAGCATAAATCTACGCATTTACGGTAGATGCATGCAAGCTGTGATCAGGATGTTAACTGAATAGTAAACCAATAATGGTGGACTTATTGGGAAAAGAACATTATATGCAAAGGGTGGAGCTAGCTATTAGAAGAAACATGGAACTGCTTAGCAGTTACTGCTACCATTCAATTCTTTCTTCTTCCCACCAATGGCCCCATTTGCACATAACTCTAGACCATAAAACTATGGTTTAATAAGCTACAGTGCGCATGAACTGCATGCTACTGCAAGCAGACTGAATGGTCCTACTTTGCTCCTCCCTTTGCGTGAGTAGATTTAGCACAACAGCCTAAACTGGGATTGTGATTTGTTTTACCCCAGCACATCCACAATCCCTAACCACCTTAAATTGTTGAAACAAAATAGAAACAAAATGGACTTCTGTTTCAGTGTATCTGAATCGTGCATGCACACGAAAGCTCATACCAAGAACAAACTCAGTTGGTCTCTAAGGCAGTGTTTTTCAACCTTTTTTGGGCAAAGGCACACTTGTTTCATGAAAAAAATCACGAGGCACACCACCATTAGAAAATGTTAAAAAATTTAACTCTGTGCCTATACTGACTATATATAAAGTAATTTTCCCACGGCACACCAGGCAACATCTCGCGGCACACTAGTGTGCCACAGAACAGTGGTTGAAAAACACTGCTCTAAGGTGCTACTGGAAAGAATTTTCTATTGTTTCGACTATGGCAGACCAACACGGCTACCCACCTGCACCTTAAATTGTGATTGTTTTTGATTTAACAACCATGTGCTTATTAGGGTGAAACGAAGTGTGATCCTACGACCAGACACCACGTCAAGCTCTCCACCTAGTAGTTTGCTGACATGATCATGAAAATGGAAGAGCAAGGCAGGAGTGCTCAGGCTACATGCACCAGCACACAACCCCTATTCATATGGGTTACCAAGGCCAAAGTTATGTGTGAACATAGCCATTTGCAAAGGACAACCCCTGATAGTATGCCATTAGATTGTGCATTTCTCTGCTCTCATCTCTCATGCCGCGGGGAAGGCAAAATGCACAGCATGTGGGCATTACGTCACATGCTGTCTTATACCTTATGCTGATGATTTTTCAACAGAAGAGCTTTAAAAGACACCTGTGCTATTATAACACACTTGGCTGGGAAGAAGACAAAAAGAAACATGGCATAGCAATAGTTAAGGGTTTTCTTGCAACAGTCTGTTCCACCCAAAATATAATAATTTCTG
Organism: Lacerta agilis; assembly: GCF_009819535.1. Lineage (NCBI taxonomy): Eukaryota > Metazoa > Chordata > Lepidosauria > Squamata > Lacertidae > Lacerta > Lacerta agilis. The sequence goes on along the minus strand of NC_046314.1, from coordinate 60,583,859 downwards.
CAAGTTTTAGGAAACAGGTGCAGTGTGAATCTGCAATATGTTACACATAACCGTGTCAATCTAGCCATCTCTGGGTTTTTAAAAAAGTGATACTACTGCAGAAGTACTGTTGGTAAAACTTTCACGATATGAAACTGTTATTGAGAAGAACGTGTTTCGTGAGACGGATGATACCTATATCTATAATGGAAAAGCAGGATATTCAAAGTGGGTGTCTAGTTAATGGGAATCCATGAGTAAGTCTGAACCCCGCTGAGGATAAGAGTCCTGGTAGTAGCACTCATCCTTTTATGGAGGATTATTACCGTTAACTGAGACACAGGATGCACTCTCTGCAGTAGCCGCAAGCACTTCATTAATTATTATTGCATAGTTCATGGGTGTTAGCAGTACATTATCTAAGTAAAGGCCAGTGTTGTGACGATGACTTGGAAAACACAGGAATCAGAGATAACAAATTAAATCGATGTAGGAGGTTAATGCTTTGTGGGTATTTAGCAACACTTCCTTTTTTAATGCAACCTCCTCTCTTCCGCAGTGTTATAGCTACGGAGGATACACTAAATCTGAAATAAACAGAGTGGCATAGTAGATCACTCTTTGCTCTTCACTGCTGCTTTGGCAAAACAATACATAAGGTGCAACCACATACAGTGCACCTGCAGCTGTGGCAATGGGCACAAGTCAGCAACCACTACTGCACTGCAACTGCTGGCCATTTCAAAGGGACTTGCAGAAATCTCACTGAAACGGGAGGTGATTGCCCAAAAGCAATGTATGCTAGAATACATCTGCTATCTTTGCTAAGGGGCCAAAATTAAAAACTGAAAATAAGAGGTGGCGGTGGGGAAACCTTTCCTAAAATACTGTCGTTACAGTTTCTGTCAAATATGATGTCTGCCGTGCAATAGCTGATATAGAATAGGTATTTTTTCTTATTTCTTGTAGTAAAGACAACCCAGATAATTAGATCACAAACCTACTTAATCCAAAGACTCTTGACTTGCGGCTGAATGTGTAAAGTGTAAAACATTAAGCATGAGGTGACGAGGCAAGATGAAAAGTTCAAATTGCAACCATCAAATGTTGATGGTATATGTAAGTGAACCTTAGCCCCAGTTCATGTATGACATCAATGGCCGTCACTTCTCCAAATATGTACAATGTACGCTGTTCCACTAATGAATGAAATCATGTAGGATGTTTGGATCATACAGAAGATCCCACACCAGTGCTGCACTCCACTACCATATTAATCAGGCCATGCATTGAGCCTATTTGGTCTCCACTTTACTCATTAGCTTGGGCAAAGAAGTGTATTCAAAAGGAAGGTCATGTGGCACATCAGGGAACACTTCTGCAAATCAAGGTGTCTGTTGTAATCCCAGAGCCCAGGAGTGGCCAGGACACTGAGCTGGAGACCACTGAGCCAAATCTCACAGCAACAGGGCCCACAGGATGAGAGCCAGGACCTTTACTGGCACCCATGTGCTTCTTCCCTACAGACTGCACACCAGGCAGTAGGCCATGGAGCACATATGATAAGTGCTTATCTTCAATCAAGAGGATGGCCCTTTAAGAGACCCTTTAGTTGCACAAAAGAAGGTGAAGTTAGGAGAGGTGGACCAGACTCTAAAGGTCTCAGTACATTTTTAACCTTTGTCAGAGCAAGTTGCTCACTAGGAGCTATCCTTGGTGCTGCTATAACTCACATGCCTTGCCCTGTGAGCACCACTGTGAGACAGGAACAAGACAATGCCTGTCCTGGTTGTAGTGGTTAGGTCAGAGGTCCCCAAACTAAGGCCCGCGGGCTGGATAAGGCCCGAGGGACTAATTTATCCAGCCCGTGGCGACCCCCACCACCCGCTGCCCGCTCTTACCGGCGCGGCTGCACACTTCTGGGTTGGAGAACACTGGAAATAGCTTGTGCTCATGCGCACACGTTATTTCTGGTGCACATCTGGGTCGGAGGAGGCCCGTGCACATGTGCACAAGCTATTTCCGGTGCTCCTCTGACCCGGAAGTGCGCCGGAAATAGCATGTGCGCACTCGGTAAGTTTGCTGACCCCTGGGTTAGGTTGTCAGGCTAGGATAGGGAGAGGCCCAGGTTCAAATCCCCACTCAGCCATAAAGTTCACTGTTGACATTGGGAATGTCACTATGGGCTCCCTCAATTTCCATCAGCATGCAGGGAGGGGAGGTTTTGCAGTGTCTGTGCCAAAATCACCCTCATGCTGCAGTAAACAATAAAAATGATGCCCCCACTGGCAACTATCCCCCCACCCATGGCTAACTACCATGGGGGAAGCAGGGGTGTGGTTTTTGATGTGATCACAACACGAGAGGGAAGGGTTAAACTAACAGAAATCCTTCTGCACCCAGGATTAGAGGCGCAATATATACATATATAAATCTACTGGCATCTCTGCAAGCGATACATTTAACATAACATTTAGTTAGGCCCCAGGAGAGGCCATCAATCAGAAACAGCAAGCGGAGCACTATGGTTATATTTAAATGTTTAAGGTCCCTATTGAGTACTGACTCTGTTCATTGGGGATATAAAGACTGTACTAATGCTTAGTGCAACCACAATAACCACTTTCCAGTTGGGTCAATCAATTTAAGAATGAATATTTTGAAAATGTTAAACTACATCAGGGCAGGGGAGCTTTTCCAGGAGCCATGTGCTACTGGTTGGTGGAGCCAGAGGCAAAAGCTGGCAGAGCAGTCAATGTAAATTGCTAGTTTTTACACACACTCCCACCCCCCTCTCTATCCTGCATGCAGGCAAGCAAGAATAATCATTAGAGATAAAGGGGGCATTCCAGATGTAAGGCAGAGTCACGGATGGCATCTGGCTGGTCGGCCAAATCTTTATCTCCATACCCCCTGGGTGGCCAAGTTACTTGATATCACAGTTATGTCAGGTGACTCATTTTTACCCATGAGGTTTGAAAACAAAAAAGGGTGTGAATGCTTCTCAAGTATTTCCCAACAGCTGATTGACAGTGCCTACAAAGCCCCTTTTGCCCAAGCCCCAGTATGACATACTGTGACATCAGGTGTTAAGGACGGTGGGTGTGGCCTGACCAAAATGGTGGGCAGCCTAAAATCAGTATGTCTGGTAGGCCTAATTACAGCTGTGGGCCCGATGTTTTGCACTTTTGGGGTGTGGGCAAGGACAGGAATGAGAGGCTGGAGGGCTGTATTTGTGTTCTGGGCCTGAGATTTTCCACTCCTGAACTACACCTTCAATTGTTCACAAGTGTAGACCACTACACCATGAGATGTTAAAGGTGTGTCTCCATCGCTTGTGAAAAACACTTTATGCACACTTGGAGACATACAGAAGAAAAATTGTATCAACACAGTTAAATCTGTGTCCAATTTTTATGGATTTGTGCTTTTGACTTAGATAGATACTTTATTGTCATTGTACATAGTACAACGAAATTGAATGCCATCCCACATTTACAGCCACATATATGCATTTATACATTTACAGCCACACATACATACACATACATACCATCCATCATGACTCCCCAAGATCCTATCATTTGGTTACAGAATTTAAAATAGTTACAGGTCTTGGATAAAAATTGTTTTTAGTCTATTCGTTCTTGATTTAATTGTTCTATATCTCTTGCCCGAAGGCAACCATGCAAACAGACTATATCCATGATGAGATGAATCCTGTAAAATGTTGTTTGCTTTTTTTGAGACAACGGGAGCTATATAGTTCATCCAAATATGGGAGAGGATGACCGATAATCTATTGGGCTTTGGTTATGACCTTCTGGAGCATTTTCCTATCGGTGACTGTGCAACTGGCAAACCAAGCACAGATACTGTATGTAAGAATGCTCTCTATGCTGCCTCGATAGAAGGACACCAGCAGTCTCTCACTCAGATTGTTCTTCTTTAAAAGTCTGAGGAAATAAAGTCTCTGCTGTGTCTTCTTTACCAGAGCAATGGTATTAGCGCTCCAGGTCATGCCCTGCTCGATAGTAACACCCAGAAACTTGAATACAGCCACCCTCTCCACCTGGTTCCCACCAATATACAAGGGCTGAATGTCCGCCTTTTCCCCCCTGTAGTCCACTACCAGTTCCTTGGTCTTAGCGATATTAAGGACCAGATAATTTTCTCCGCACTTACATTATATATCCAAACAAAATGCCAGTGGAATGAGATCAAAAATATTGTTAAGTGTAGTGGACAGAGCGGAATTTTTGCAACTGAAGTTTTAAAAGAAAAACTTGACCTTAACTTGCTATTTCGAGAGCCTTTCATATATCAGAATTAGTTTTCAAAACCAAGTTGCTGACAGAAATCAGATTGCTTCTGCCAAGATGGAAATAGGTCTTCATGATTTATGCCAATATTATTTGTTTTATTTATTTATTTCATAAAATTTATATGCTGCTGATTGTTAAAAAAAATCTCAAAGCGGTTTACAAAAATATAAAATAATAAAATCAATAAAAATTCACAGCCATACTTTAAAACATACAAAGGTTAAAATACTAAAACAGATTGAAATTACTCCAACTTTCTGAGCATCTTCTCTAAACAAAAATGACATCCTAAGAACAGCTGTCAATTGCAGTAGATGTGCTGAGAGATAAGGTATGCTTAAGGTTATGAAAGGGTGTCAGTTTGTGGCTCCAGCTTCTCCTAATTAGTTCTTCAGTTATGGCAGCTTCCTAATGTCTCAGGAGAGGATAGTTGCGAAGACAAGGACTAAAGACCAGTGTTTCAGAGATAATGCTACCTCTTCTGGCAAGATGGAGAAGGGGGAGGAGAGAAAAAGTCGCTGCTGTATTTCACATACTACTTTGTGTTTTGCTCCAGTTCAATCTTTGGCACTTTCCCAAAGCAGTTGCTATGGGTAGTGCCTATTAGAAGGAAGAAAACTGGTGTCACTGAGTGCTGTTGCCAGGGAAGCCATGGCAGGGAGGTATCTTTATCTTTAATTTTAGGAACTTCACCTTTTCTGCAAGGAGACATCTGTGTGCCACAGCACGTACACAGTATGGTGCTGCACACAAAGCTTTCTGGATCAGAGCCATGGTATACGATACTATATATATACATATATGTATGTCTACATATATATATAGGGACGCGGGTGGTGCTGTGGGTTAAACCACAGAGCCTAGGGCTTGCCGATCAGAAGGTCAGCGGTTCAAATCCCTGTGACGGGTGAGCTCCCGTTTCTCGGTCCCTGCTCCTGCCCACCTAGCAGTTCAAAAGCACGTCAAAGTGCAAGTAGATAAATAGGTACCACTCTGGCAGGAAGGTAAGCGGAATTTTCGTGCACTGCTCTGGTTCGCCAGAAGCAGCTTAGGCATGCTGGCCACATGACCTGGAAGCTGTCTGCGGACAAATGCCGGCTCCCTCGGCCTATAGAGCGAGATAAGCGCTGCAACCCCAGAGTCGTCCGCGACTGGACCTAACGCGACTGTGTGTGTGTGTGTGTGTGTGTGTGTATTTTTCAGCAGCAGTTTTTCTAAATTGCTATATAGCTCTGAGATTTTGTTTCTTAAATCACAAGAAACCCTCACAAATAGGTGAATGTCACACATTATCAGTAAAATCAGCAATCCTGATTCTAAATTTATTTTGAATGATGTCTAAAATGTTATTTAAATAGCATCCTCTCCATTTAAAAGGATAATCATGTAAAGTCTTATGAATTAACATATTGTTAATCCTGCCTGATCTATTACAGATCCTGCGTGATACATTACAGCATCTTCACTCCAGATACAAACAAGCTTGTTCTAATTTTATTTTGCTCTTGTTTCTGGTAAAATGAATGTTGTTTTGATTGATCAGTGAAAACGACAACCACCAATATATGCAATTAAGTCTGCTGTAGGGACATTTTAAAATCTATGCCGTGAAACTTTAAAGGCTGACTTAAACTATATTGTTTGACTTACAAGACCAGTTACAACACTGCTTCATGTAAAAAGCATTAAACTAATGCTGGATCAAGCTACATTGCCAAACATGCTTCAGCATAATTAATCAAAAATATTTCATAAACCAATTGCCTCCAAGAGGTTATCGATTTCTTGTCACGACACATTTTCCTTATGAGGTGCTGCAATGCTTGTGTCTCAGATGTGCTGGCATGTATTTTTTTTACTGACTAAGCCTTAATCCATCTTCTTGGCCTCCTGCCACTGCTGCACTGACATCTGCAACTACTCATGTCTGACAGCCTCATGGATGAGCTATGTGGCTTCAAAGTTGGACAAGATTAGTACAGGAGACTTTCTGTATACTTTGAACATAAATTGAAAGCAGATATGTACAAGGGCAGGTTTTGAGAGGGTGACATTACAAATGACATCAAGTAAAATTATACATCTTTATCTATGTGTATACACACACACACATGACGAAGATTTTAGCGTTTAGTAATATGTTAGACGAAGGAATTAAATGCCTAGAATTAACAATACTCTTGAGACATTATGTAATTTGTTGTGTGTCAAGCAGAACATGATAAACACATTTTCTGGGCACATATTTCTCCTCTACGTCATTCATCTGTGCTTCCATATTGTCAGGCTGTTTTGCGAATACTTTTGCACCTATTGCACAGTGACAGCTGAACCCACACTGAAAATACAAGCACCTAGTATTTCTGTGAAGCTGATATCTTTGTACAACATGCACAAATATCTTTGACCTGCTGTCTGGTGCTTGTAGCTCCATTCCCCCTGACCCCATGAAGTAAGGAAACAAAACTATCCCTTCATTTGTCAGATGAAGATTCCAGACAACAACAGATGGGCAGCCAGCACCATCTTGCAAGGCCACAGCTGGCATTACAACCATTCACTTCAATGGAATGCTTTCTACACTTTGCTTCAGAAACATGCTTTGACAATATGACAGCCACAATCCCACAGTTATTTATAAATACCTTTGACTTATTCAAGATCATTGCAACACTGGATATCTACGGTAAATCAAGAATGGAATCCAACCCTCAACACTTCTAGTCTGCAACCTCTGGGCTTTTTATTGCAGCCAATGGCAACACAGCAATGCAGATCATTGGCAGTAACAGCAAATCCTTTTTCTACATTCTCTTTCTTCCTGTGTAGTACAAAACACTGCACAGATTTGTAAGCATATTTTGTAATGTATGATGCATGTCTCTCTCTCTCTCTCTCTCTCTCTCTCTCTCTCTCTCTCTCACACACACACACACACGTTATAATTAACCCTGGGTGTGGAACTGGTAGCTTACAATTAGTATTTCTTTTATATATGGCCAAACACTTCCCTAATTTAGAATCAGACCAGGTATGTTGCATCACCTCAATGTCTGTGAATTTTGAACGTCTTTGAAGGAAAAACAAAAGGTTGTTGCTCATTTCTATTCATTCTTACACTTACAAATTAATGTTCAGAATACACTACTTACAACACACAATATCTACTCAAAGCTTAAGTCCTATTGAGTTGTTTGGAGCTTACTCTTAAGTAACTGGGTACAGGACTGCAGCCTCAATTGGACTTACTTCTCTGTAGACATGAATACACTTGCATCCTCAGGCTACCATTATATGCACACTCACCCCATTTAATTCAGTAGGGCCTATTTCTGTCCACGCATAGGTCGACTCACCTCCTAACAATGTGGTGGATCCCACCCACCCACATTCCACACACTAAAAAGTGAACGAGAACATTTGGTTTTAAAGTAACAAACTCTGTAATCCTTCGATAATAAATTAGACAGGGTTTACTTTTAAATGCAGCTAACCTTTGAATGCTGACAAAAGTTTATTATTGTCTTATTTTAGCTAGTTTTACAGTGGTACCCCGCAAGACGAATGCCTCGCACAACGAAAAACTCGCAAAACGAAAGGGTTTTGCGAGTTTTTAGTTGACTCGCGAGACGAATTCGTCTATGGCTCTTTTTCGCAAGACGAATTCGTCTGGCGAGGTACCACTGTAAGCACCGGATCCTTGCCCCGCCGTGTTTTAAAGCTGCAGGGAGTGCTGCTGTTCGCTCCTTGCAGCTTTAAAACGCTGCGTGACGCGGATCCGGTGCGCGGGGGCGGCGTCAGATCGCGCATGGCCATCCAAAATGGCGGCGCGATCCCCCCCGCCCCCCGGAGCCTTGCCCCGCCGTGTTTTAAAGCTGCAGGGAGTGCTGCTGTTCGCTCCTTGCAGCTTTAAAACGCGGCGCGGCGCGGATCCGGTGCGCGGGGGCGTCGTCGGATCGCGCACGGCCATCCAAAATGGCGGCGCGATCCCCCCCCACCCCCCGGAGCCTTGCCCCGCCGTGTTTTAAAGCTGCAGGGAGTGCTGCTGTTCGCTCCTTGCAGCTTTAAAATGCTGCGCGACGCGGATCCGGTGCGCGGGGGGGCGGCGTCGGATCGCGCACGGCCATCCAAAATGGCGGCGCGATCCCACTCCGCCCCCCCGCGCACCGGAGCCTCGTCGCGCCGTGTTTTAAAGCTGCAGGGAGCCAACAGCAGCACTCCTGTTCGCTCCCTGCAGCTTTAAAACGCGGTGCCGCGCCATTACAGGGAGCTGTAAAGGCTTACCTTTTTCTCCGGTCGGGAGGGGTGTTGTGCATCGCGTCCATCTTGGATCGACTGTGCATGTCTGCGATCTCCAGACATGCACAGTCGATCCAAGATGGACCCGATCCATCTTGGATCGACTGTGCATGTCTGCGATCTCCAGACATGCACAGTCGATCCAAGATGGATGCGATGCACAACACCCCTCCCGACCGGAGAAAAAGGTAAGCCTTTACAGCTCCCTGTAATGGCGCGGCACCGCGTTTTAAAGCTGCAGGGAGCGAACAGGAGTGCTGCTGTTGGCTCCCTGCAGCTTTAAAACACGGCGCGACGAGGCTCCGGTGCGCGGGGGGCGGAGTGGGATCGCGCCGCCATTTTGGATGGCCGTGCGCGATCCGACGCCGCCTCTCCCCACCGGAGCCTCATCGCGCCACGTTTTAAAGCTGCAAGGAGCGAACAGCAGTGCTGCTGTTCGCTCCCTGTAGCTTTAAAACACGGCGCGGCGAGGCTCCGGTGACGGTCGGAAGGGGCCCCCGGACTTTTTTTCCCATAGGAACGCATTAATTAAATTTTAATGCGTTCCTATGGGAAACGGTGCCTCGCAAGACGAAATTTCCGCAAGTCGAAAAGTCTTGCGGAACGAATTAATTTCGTCTTGCGGGGTACCACTGTACTGTCTTTTAATGCAATCTGCCTTAAGTCTATATGGAAGGCTGCATATGGCTTTTAAAAACAACAACACAAACCACCCACTCCCACCCACCAACTGGGGCCCTACAACAAAATACTTCAGTGTGGAGTGCTTCTCTTCAGGAATCTTTTCACTGCATTCCAGCCACCTTCTCCTGCTCTTTCAACCAATCAGAACTCCCTGCCCTTTGACTGTGCTCAGCCCTCACTGGGATGTTTTGGGGTGTCTCCCCCTCCGAGTTTTTGGGCAAGGGGAAAGATAAACTTGTGCCCATTCTCAACTGCATTAGTTTGTTTAATTTCTCCACTGATATTTATGGGCAGCTCTCTCTCTCCCCTATCCTTGGGGACAATTAGGAAAAGCGTCGTGTTGTAAAACAGGAAATGACCTCTTCAGACAATGAGATAGTTCTTCCTATTTATTATAGTCATAAAAAGGTCTGTGATAGGGAAAAAATGCTACTTCTGATTTTGACTATGCACATGACCCTGCATAGGGTTAGAGTCCTACTATGAGTTCCATTCTCAGTGACTCCTGAGTGCAGCAGTCCCAGGGCATGGACTGAAGCCATATTGCTGAACCTAAACTGGTCTGTGTTAGGTCTGGCAAACCACCTTAAAACTTATATATGATTACCAGATGGTGGTTTATCCCGTTACTTCTCAGCCCAGACCCCTTTAGATTCAGCAGCTGAACCACATCATGTGATTTCATTCTCTGGGCCATCTGATCTAATCTCCTCCATGGGTTGGCCCTGCTCACTGATGTTCTTGGTATACATTCATCTGTGCTTTACTGGGTTTCCACTAGCTTTAAGGTCCGCTGAGAATGATTTTGTTTGTTTCTATCTTTCAGACCCTTCAGAATTTAGAAAGCTGAGGACTTTGCCAAAGGTTTAACATTCCTCATAATATGAGACGCTTGGGAGACATTTGCAAAGGCTTAAGTCAAATGCCTTCCTAAGACACCATCAACAATGACGATCACCTTGGCACAGTCCATTTAAGGGAAGAATGTAGTCCAAAGATGGCTCAAATTCCTAACTACCACAGTGTGTTAGAATAGCCCTTGGATTTGTGAGTAGATCCAAATATTCAATCCCCAAATCTCCAGAAGTATTACTATTATAATTTTTAGGAGGTTTTTATGTGTGGGGTTCAGATTCTGGGGCTATTATACAAAGAGCTGCAAATCTGCATGTATCATTGATGGAGGCAACATGCCTCTAGTAACATATTAATAAAATCCAGCTGTTTTATTATATTTTGTGTTACTAGAGGTTTGTTATTGTTAACAATCTGTGTGGACATGTGCCTCTCTGTGTCGAAGATTTGTAAGTCAACCTCGCATATAGGGCAGCTCTGGTAAGTCGTTGCTGACCTCTCAATGTCTAGTTAATTTTTGTCCATTACATGGTTTTTTTGGCAGGTTTCAGCTACGTTCTGAGTCTCTGATTTAAGTTTTAATTTCACTGTGGATTTATTGGTAACATTGATTTTTTGTTTTAGAACCCTTTCCAGTAGTATTTTAATTATTATTTATTACGTGAGCTGCCTGGTGGTCAAAAGTGGGACAGAAATGGTTAAAAAAAAAAAAAGCAAGTGAGCATGAGATGCAGCCCTCATTCTGGACTGGTTAGTAAAAGTGAGTTACTATGTCACTTCTTCAGACTACTAACAATGAAACTTACAGGTATCTGTTACTGTTAAAGAGATTCAGTAGCTTTGCCTATATTCCCATAACAGACACCTGTTTTCCTTTTTTTTAAAAAATGATATTACTGAGGCCACAACCTTTTAGTTCCATCCAGGGAACAAACACAGCTTCACAAGGCAGGGATCAATTAAAAAACAAACTCAAAAGGTTTCCATCTGACTATTGGATTCTGAACCTTTGATGGAGCTTTTGCGTTTTCAGCGGTGACTCCCCTCCTCTTCAATGCTGAATATGGACAGTGCAGCAACGCAGCAACTATTTTAAAGGTTTTTGATCATCATATATAACTAAGCAGCAGCAGCTCTTTGAAGAGGTAGGTAGCACCCAACAGGGCAGGAAGGCAACCTGAGAATGAGCTCAAAGAGCCCCAGAAGTCCTTGGGAACACCTGAGGACATCAAAAGAGGAAAACTCCAGGCACATCACCACCTCCGGAATTAGCTATTCTCTCCAGTCCCCAAGGTGTTTGCCTGAGGAAGCAGGAGTCACGAAGCAGAGGAAATGTTTTAGGATTAGAAGACATTGCTGAATTTGATCAAGCAGAACACAGTACAAAGCAGAGCTCTTGGCTGAGGTGGTACACGAGCTCCATTTCCTCCCTTATCACTTAATAGGGCTTGAGAGCGAAATGGTATTGCAGCAACCACACAACTGAGTCTCAAAATGGTCATTTGACCAATACTTCCCATACGTTTCTACCTTATTTACATTGCTCTAACATGATAACTTTGCTCTACATTCATTATAAGAATTGACATCTGGTGTATACTACTCTGTAACAGCAATACTATCCAGTTTTCTCCATTCACATGGCATTTAACGCAGTCTCAAACACAGTTCAAGCTGCTGCAAGGCTCACAAAACCAAGATAATGGATGTCCTTCTTTCTCTTGAAAACATGTCACTCTTTATTACTAATATGGATGCCACTTCTGCAGAGGAAGAAAATGTGGTGACATTATAAATCCTACAATTGGCTTGGCTTTGTAAGACTGCATAAACACAGCTCATCCATACTAAACTCCTTGTTCTTTTCTTCTAATTAGAATTCTTCCTCATGTGTGCTAACATATACACAGTCTCGCCTACATATATAGAATCTTTCACACATACACAGGCATATCATTCTATAAAAGTTTACTTTAAAGGCAGCTAAAACATTTATTCTTACCATTTTTTACCTCACCACTCAAACAAGTTCCCAAGTTGCCAGAATGCAAAAGGACAGTAGCAGATAATCCAGCCAAATTTGTAAATTGTAATTCAAAAAGTTATTAAATACTTCAATTGTGATTTCATGAACATGGTGTTAACAGTGTGTCTGTAAATGACTAGAGACCAATTCTGGAGCCACACGTCCTTCCACAGTGGGGACATAGGATAGGAGTTGATCACAGTGAGGATTTGCCAAACGTGCCTTCTTCTTAGCTCGTTTCATCCTGAGTTCACGTGCTTTCAAAATTCATGACACCTTTGGTAAAGGCTGTTCTCCAATTCGAGCGCTCCCCTCTGTACCTACAACTTTGCCAGGCCTTTGCTTCTGCCTTGTTGACCTTTCCTGCTGACATATTACCCCTCTTCAATAAATTCAGAATACTGCTACTAAAATAATTTTATTGCCTAACTATGTTAACCTTGTCACAAGCCCCTACACTTGCTCTCTGTCACTTAGGGAGCCCTAGTTCTACATTTATGCTCTCCTAATCATGTCTCATTTTCAAGGGGGGGGGGAAATACACACACTTAAACTTTCATTTGCCTCTCAGTTAAACCCCTAGTCCCAAATATGCAAGCACCACCAATTTCATTTGGGCACGATACAAAAGAATGACTTGTCCAAGGCCGCCTAATGAACATTACACAGGCTGGGTTTCCCAAAACTAAACCTGACTTTCTGTCCCCTAGATCATATTAGTCTACAATGGTTCTCTATAATATAGAGTCTATATCATTAGAACAGCGGTGGTGAACTATTTTCCTGTTAACGGCTACATTTCTTTGGGAGTAATCTGTCTGCACTACATGCTAGCACTGGATGGTGCAGGAACCAGCAGTGGGCAGGACCAGAGCCCAAAGAAGATGGGATACTTTCGTTCTCTCTTGCTTTCTGCCCCCACCTTTTTTTCTTCTCAGCCCCCAGATAAAATTAGACTGACATCCGCTGACGGTCCATTCCCTATTATTTTATTGTTAGTGCTCACTATCAGAGGAAGGAGGGGCGAAATCTTGACTTACGGATTCAGCAAATCCACTTCTCAGCACCCAGCTGCAGCATCCTGCTGCAACTATTTCCAGGAAGTACTTACAGCAGGAACCTCAGGCCAGGGACCCAAACGTGGCCCTCCATGAATCTCTATTTGCCCCCAGGCTGCCTCCCTCATTGGCTTTACTACACACCTTCCTTGCAAAAGGACTCAAGGCAATGTCTAAGCCAGGGGTCCCCAAACTAAGTTAGGCCCGGGGGCTGGATGTGGCCCAATCATCTTCTAAATCCGGCCCACAGACGGTCCGGGAATCAGCGTGTTTTTACATGAGTAGAATGTGTGCTTTTATTTAAAATGCATCTCTGGGTTATTTGTGGGGCATAGGAATTTGTTCATATTTTTTTTCAAAATACAGTCTGGCCCCCCACAAGGTCTGAGGGACAGTGGACTGGCCCTCTGCTGAAAAAGTTTGCTGACCCCTGGTCTAAGCAATTTAATGCTGCTTGCTTGTGTAGTGTGGTGTCTGAGTGTGGAAATCTCTGGCTTTTGCGTGGCTGGACTGCAGTCCATGTAGTTCTCAGCATTAAAAATCTCCCCCTCTCCCATTAGGGCCTGGAGTTTTCTTCTCTGAACCACAGAGCATACAAAATAAGGAGCTGGTGCCTCTGGTTTATGATTTGAGACAGTGCCTGGGCCTTCTGACACTATTAACATAATGATTAGATTGACAATTTAGAACCATAAACATTGGGTTTCCTCTTCCTAGAACTTCCTAGAGCTCAAGCCAGAAACAGCTACTTGAAGTTGATTTTATGGTAATGTGGTCTCACCGCATAAAGCAGAGCAACCGAAAATCACCGTGAGGTGGAGTGAGGACAGCACATTTGTGTTCATGCATGTGGCAGGCCACGGCTTTCATTCAATGGAACAGAATGTGACAAAAGGACTGCAGCTAGGTGGCAGAGCAACTGCAGAAGGTCCCATGATCTAGCTAGGAATATCCTCTGTCTGAAGCCCTGGAGAGTGGCTGCCAATCAGTGTAGACCCGGTATAGCCAACATGGTATTTTGTTTTGGATTTCAACATTCATCAGCCCCAGCCAGGTTGGTCAATGGCTAGGGATGGTGGGAGTTGTAGTCCAAAATATTTGGAGGGCACCACTCTGGCTGCACTGAGCAGATGTACGGATGGTCTCTCTCAGTGCCTTCACCTCCTATGTTCCTAGAGAACATACAGGAAAGGAATTAACAGCCTGTGGTAATCAGCAATAGGAGAAAGAAAACTATTGTTTTCCTCCTCACCCCATTGGAACCTGTATTTATCAGCAGTTGGTCATCCACAGCAAACTGCAAATTACTTCCTTGTACAAGAGGTTTTTCAGGTTTCTCAAAGATTAACTACACACGGGCTAGATGACTGGCTGCTGGTAGAGACGGGGGAAGAAGGGGAAAGAAAGCAAAAGAGGATTCCTGTAATCTTTTGTGTTTGAACTGTTCAGCGGCGTCACAACCCCCCACCTCCACAGTCACAGGTGCAGATGACTGTACACAGCAATAATCTTGGCTTGGCTTCTTCTTGATCGTACATTCCTTTCAGTTCAGCTACACCACTTTCCCACATGACCTCATCTTTTATCCCCTTACGATGATCAGTCTGTTGGGCCAAGCAGTTGCTCCTCTTAAATGCCCGGGAATGGCTCCCTGCCACCAGGGCTGCGACGCCCTCGCATGTTTTCCCGGACGAGATCCCCAAATAGGCTCCTGGGACTAGAGAAACATTTTGGCAAGACAGCCCCTACATGCCCATGATCTTTTGAAGGACCGAAAATAGGAAATATGGCTAAGGACCTCTTCAGAGGCACAAGCAAATCAAGGTAGAAAAGAATGTGACAGTGATTCATAGGGGTTTTCATGGGCAAATGCCCAAGTAAAGTGGTAGCAAAACAGTGGTATGTTGAACAAATCTTGGCTACAACCCAGCAGAGCTTCCCCATGACCAACTATGGGGGAAAAGAATGCCCTATGCTGTCAGAGCTCCATCTGCCATCACTGGCAGAGGGAATCCAGGGGTGAAGGGAAGTTCTTCACCACAGTCATTATTTTAATAGCGGGTACTGATATCACCAAACAAACAAGAGAGCACTCCAATTGGTGAACAGATGAGATGTCATGCAATAGTGGAACTGTAGAAATCTACTAACTACATAAGCTTTCTTATTCCAGATATGTCTTCTATTCACTGTTTATGCTTTATTGTGTTCTCCTCAGATTCTAGACATGTCAACGTGTTCTATTAAGCTAGGTATTATTGCCTTGCTCATAAGCATGAGACTGCTAGATAGTTTAGTACACCTTTTCAGATGGTAAGTCAGACTCTAAAAACAGGGTTGAAGAGCTTCCCTTAAGTTCTGCATCACTCCTACTAGGAGCTCCTGAATGGAACCAACCCCAGTTGGCCTTGTGTTTGGTGCCAAATTTAAAAGGTAACGGCTCAGCTTGCCAAAGATCACTGGAAGTACACCTGAAGGCTCCTGATTTTACGTTAACAGCTGGAGCTTTAACTGTCCCACACCTGACAGCATACGATGCCAGGCATAGAAGGGCATGATTGCAGGAAATGCCCTTGTGGGGCACATTAGGGCCCCTGGTGGGCCTTACTGAACCCATGGGCTGGAGGTTCCCATCCTGCTCTAACTACTACACCCCAATGACCTCTCAGATTTGCAAAAGCCCTTGCTCTGAGCCTCACTCAGTCCAGAGTAGATGCTTCCTATCTGCAAATAGGGCCTTCTCGGTAGTGGCACCCTCTCTGTGGAACACCCTCCCTTCAGATGTCAAGGAGATAAAGAATTACACAACTTTTAGAAGACATCTGAAGGCAGCCCTGAATCGGGAGGTTTTTAACGCTTGATGTTTTATGTTTTTAGATATAATCTAAGCCGCCCAGAGTGGCTGGGAAAACCCAGCCAGATGGGTGGGGTATAAATGTAGTAATAATAATAATAATAATAATAGTCATCATCATCATCCACAAAAGCTTGACAATTGCACAGAGAAATAAAATAAAAGCAGTATTTCTCTTTCACTCTTCCATTCCAGCTCCAAATTACGAGAACTGTTTTGACAAAGCATCAGCTGCCACAACAAACTCCATTTTGAGAACTGTTATTGACCCTTGAGATAATCAACAGCTTATACATATGATCTGGACACTTTCCCATTCCTTAGCCAATAATAGATCAGTGAAGTAGCCTAATGTCTGTTTATGTCTATTAACCCTACACTTGAAATCAGACAAAATGTTAAGCAATAGTAGAATGTAAAATAATTATAACAGAAAGCATTATATAACCTTCTCTGATATTGTTACCAAAAATGTCATGCCAAAAGTTGAGGTGCTCATGCAAAATGAATCACATTATTTGGCACTAATCAGTCTCATCTATTTTCCCCACCCTCCACATCCATAGTGCCTTAAAAAGCGGTATGTGGAAGGGATACAACCTGGAGCAGATGGCCCAAGGATGCCACAGTGAACGGATGCCTACTGCTGCTGGGCTCAGCAGAGATGGAAATTTATGGCTGCCAATTTGGCTTGGCTTGAGATATGTCCTACAGACCGTGCAGCAGACTCAGGAAGGGCAAGATGGTAGAGAAGTGCATAAATCACTGGCAAGTTAGTAACACAACACAGTGACAACCTTTTATGCTGGCCTCTCTCATAAATGCACATAACAAGGGCAAGAACGATGGAAGCCCTCAGCAGAGAACAGACATCTTTATGGAGGCAAAAGTCAAGAACTGGCATTTAAGAGCAAGAGTGAGGAAAAAGTTGCATATAAAATGCAGAAAGTAGAGCATACTTCAGGAGTGGTATTTCTCATTTGCAAGAGGGAGAAGCAGCAGCCAATCCTGATTTTCTAACTATTATAATCTGCTAACCGTCTGAAGGGCTTAAGTACGAAACCTTGAATACTTTGGCTTTGAGAAAAGAATGGCCAAATAGGGCAAATTTGAGATAGACCTACCAGAGGAGGCTTCTGCTTGGGGTGCCAGACAATTGGGAAAATCTAGTCAATTGAATTATTCACATTCACCTTGCACATCAATTTAAGCCACTTGTGTGCATGGACCATTACAGCTGGTTTCCAATCATTGCTCCATCCCAGTCACAAACTCTTTATGGAAAGCCTTAAGCAAATCACCACTTAACAATGAGTTGAGTATTATAAAATAGTATAACTGAAAGAGAGTAGAACACTGGCATTTGGAGATACAGACCAATCTACACACATATTTAGATATGGTTGTATTTTCACGGACTGTTCTTGTTGCAAATGTCCCTAAGTCAGACGCAAAGCAATTCATTTTTGCAAAATGCAGTTTCTTAAACTTATTTTTTTTTGTCTGCTTAGGTCTTGCTACCAGACCAGTTTTCCACAGAAGCTAAACTGCTGCTAACTGCACCACTGGTGGGACAAGCTGTGAAGTGGTTTTTCATCTTCAATGGGCCTATTGGCTAAAAAGGTGAACTGTGATGCCCAATAAAAATATGACTTCAGTCAAAAATACATCAGGAGGACTTAGGCAAGCTACTATTGCCTTAGGCCCTCATCTGCACTATGGGAATGATGATGTTGGTCTGTATTACAGGTCTGCCTTAAGTGCACCAGATGATATAAAATGTGCTATATGACTAATACACAATCAACTGTCCCCACATTAACTGAACAATCTCTGCCTTTTCCCACGATGGCTGCTTTCCGGAGATGGTCCTCTAGAAGAGAGGAAGATAGTACTGTAATGAGAACGTCCAGTGATCCTTGGAGCAACTTTCCATGAAAACAAAACACAACAACTAGTCACACAGGTTATACTGTTGACGACAGCAGGAAAGGTGGAAATGATTTGATTTTAATTTGGGTCTATATTTATAAATATCCAAATATAGAACTGCTTTGCTCTGCTTGTACAGTAAGTGGAACATTTGGCAGCCCTGTGGTCTTCTCGGTGGGATTAAGCTGAAGATTCACAATTCATTATTTATAACAGCACTCACGCTGCAAGGTACCAGAACAGAGCCACTGCAAAAAGTTCCAAGTTGTTCTAAAACCTGTATTCCACCTTTCTTTTCTGCGTGGGTGACAGAAGGATGAAGGTGAATTAGTGTCAGGAGACTAGGACTTCTGGAACCAGTCTAGGACAAGCTTTTATGCTGACAGTGGACCTTGCTATACCAGGCATAGGTAAGACAGTATACAGGGGGGAACCTGATTCCAATTAGCACAATGGAATGACTATATTTCCTGCTTCACAAAGCCTTTAACGAAAAATATTTTTATGAAGGTTAGAAAAAAGATGCTAGTAATAAATACATGTAGCTATTTAAAAAAAAATAGGACCACTCTCTTTTAAAACTACTATTCATTGATATTTATGGTGGAAAACATAATCAAAAAGATACACTCAAACCCTCCAACATTTCACAGAAGGAAAAAAATGATGCATCTACATACAAGTACTGTACCTAGGAGAGATGGCCCATGGCAGGAAAGAATTGCTCGTTGGTTACTTTATCTGATATGTTAAATTAAAAATTGCTGTATGATTATAATTCCTTATTAAGTGATCTTGAATAGACAGAGCATGTGGAACAATGTCCCACATTGCAGATATCCTCATATTCCTGTTCATCACGAATCTTAAGTTTTGCGTGAACACTGATAAGGAAGAGACAACAAGCACTAACGTAAAGGTTGCAAAACATATCAGCATGTGCATGATACAACCCAAACTGGCTGGTGGCCATACAAGAAAAATTGTCAGGGATGTGCAACTTGGCAGCTCATCAAATGACAATAGACGTTTTGAAACCACAGTTTGGTTCACACAAATCAGCAACAAGTTGCCAGGACCTCACCACCAGCATTTGTTCAGTTATGGCTGGCTTAGATAGCTAACATATGGTCCTAAAGTAGAGATTCCATGAAGGTTCTCAGCAAGCAGAAAGAACCCGGGATAGGTTAAATAACAAATTAGGCGAAGATATCTGAAAAAGCAGGGTGGTGATGCAAACTGTACATGGGATTATTAAAAGCAAATAATTTTATCAGTTTTCAAAGCTAACAAACTTCAGACTAGTTGCTTAGTTCTTTAACGAGTAGCCCACCTTAATGAACACAAATACAAGCATTTATTATTAACAAACTATATGGCCTTTATGTCCTATTATTATTTATAAAATACCATGAGCAATATGGGAAATTGGTGCAGACATTTACTTTATGATGATTTGAAATTTGAACTTGAACCAATTTGGTATGTTAGTACTCCTACTCATTTGTTCCCCTGCTTTCTTTTAATCTCATCATTTTATTTTTATTTGGTGCTTCCTCCCCATCCCTCCTTATCTCTAAAAGGCAAGCTGTTGAATTAGGTTGAATTTATTGATGGCATCATGCTGTTTTGGAGTATTTTGTATATGCTATTATGATTAGCAAAAAATAATTTACTTAAAAATAAAAAATGCAAGAGCAGGGCCACGCATCCTTTTGAGCTGCTCAGAATGCTTCGTGATGTTAGAACTAGCCAGCAGATTCTGCCTAAGTAATTGAAGACTGTATTCCGCAAGAAATGTTAATTCAATGAAAGAATGTTTATGCTATGGCAGAAAACATCTCATTT
Source organism: Lacerta agilis (assembly GCF_009819535.1). NCBI lineage: Eukaryota > Metazoa > Chordata > Lepidosauria > Squamata > Lacertidae > Lacerta > Lacerta agilis. The sequence continues at coordinate 60,563,999 of NC_046314.1, read as the reverse complement.
TATTCAAAAATAAATAAAACAAATGTACTTGGTGGGGGAAATATTCCTCAGTTGTTTAATCCCACAAATACAAACATTCTGTTTTACTGAATATTAAAACATCAGTGGTTTACAATACACAAGGCTTGTCGCAGAATTCAGTGGCCAGATTACTGACTAGGGCAAGATGGCCCAAATACATAAAACCAATTCTGTCATGACTACAGTGGCTACCAATTAGTTTCTGGGCTCAATTCAATGCTGCTTCTGACATATAAAGCTTTATGTGGCTCAGAACCCCAATACCTCAAGGACCACCTTTCTGCACATGAACCAATCCTGTGGTTAGCATCCAAGGAGAGGAAGAGGGTTGTGACTCGAGAAGAGGCCTTTTCAGAATTGGCTTGCTGCTTATGAATGCTCTCCCTAGGGAGGTATGCCTGGCACAATTACTACCCATCTTTAGGCACCAGGCAAAAACCTTTCTTTTTAGCCAGGCTTTCGGCCCTTAATTTGGAGTGTTTTAGGTATATCTGGCCTTTTCAGTGGGTTAGATATGTTAGACCTGCCTTTAAAGTTTGTATTCCGTTTTAGCTTAATGCTGCTTTTATTCTCTGTATTCTTTTGTAAGTCACTTTGAGTTACTTTTTGTAAAAAAACAACAACAACAACTAGTAAGTGCAATAAAAAAGTAAAAATAATAATAACCTGAGCTGTGTTGGTGAAGAATCCACTTGCTCATATTCCCTTTCTGTCACTTCAGAATGGGAGGAAGAGGCAAACATTGGTGCGGGAAATATGGCAGAAAGTTATCCGCTTTTCAGATCTCTTAATCTTCTGGTTTCAGCCACTGCCTGCATCATCCATATAAATACTGTTTTATTCTTTAGGCCATTATCAATAGCTTTGATCCGGATCCTTAGCAAGCAGCTGCTGCTTCTTTTTCTCGGCTGAGGCAAGATGCTGAAGGCATGCTACACTGTTTTACAGACAGTGTGCAGTCATTCAAAGCCACAAATTACATCACTAGCATTAGAATTTTATTTTTAAGAAGCATCCTCAATCTCTACACAGACCTCACCAGACATTTATTTAGTCTCTTAGCGCAACAAGGAAGATGTTTATTTTTAATGAAGCAAGGAGAAAGACAGTATTACATGACATCAATGCATAGAAATGCAATGATAACTATGAGTACCTTTTGCCAAAAAATCATTAACTAAAAAACAAACAAACCGCACTCCACACACAACACCCAAAAACTAGCAACATTTGGCTGTGATTCATATGACTTGAATAACTACTTCTTATTTCAGAACTTTTATGGGGCTGGTTTTTTTGGGGGGGGAGTACTTCTATGAAAACTATATATAGCTAACAAATAGTGAATGATTTTGAATAATATAATGAAATACAGTCTTATTATTTCTATAGAGAGTCTCCTTTGCTCCCCCACTAGAACAACAACAACAAAAGACAAGAAAGTTATGTTTAAAAGAGTAACTACTAAATGCACATGAGTTTGAAGAAGAACTTGTTAAGGGTATTTTTTGCTTTTACCTCAAACAGTACTTGGCATTTGAAGAGTGTGCCCAGGTGTTCAACTACTACATAATGATCTAGTAAAAGCAGTTTGTACAGCTGATTTCCAGAAATCATTTGGGAAAATGTCTCATCAAAGATATTGGGTAAGAGGATGCATTCTCTGATGGGTTTAGTAAAACAACCAGAAGCAGAGTCTAGGAGGAAATGGATAGTCTGTGCAATGGAGAGAAGTAAGAAGAGGGAGCCCCTAAAATACTGTATTGGGACCAGTGACATTTAACTTCTTCATAAATAATCTGGAGTTAGAGGTGACAAGTGAAGTAATCAAGGTTGTAGATTATATCAGATTTTGCATTGTGGTGAAGAACTCCAAAAAGATTCTCAAGATTGGGTGACTGGATATCAAAATAGTAAATGAGGTTCAATGTAAGTATGTGTTAAAGTAATGCACACACTGACCAAAAATAAATTAATTATAACTACATGCATACCTTTATGTGATTTGAAGTAGAAGTGGCTAACCAGGGGTCTGATCTGGGGTTCATGGTGACTAGCTCAATGACAACTTCAACTCAAATGAGCAGCACTGTGAAAAGGGCAGATTACACGCTAGGGAAAAGGGACTGAAAATAAAAACTGCCAGGTTGGCAATACCCTTAAACAAATCTATGATACAGCCACATTTGAAATGCCGTGTACAGTTCTGGAAGCCCCCATCCCAAATAGAATATTGTCGATTTGTAGAAGTTGCAGAAACCAAAATCGTTGGGGAGTTGGAACACCTTCACGCTAATAAAAAACTTTTATGTGTGTGGAGCTTTTAAATTAAGAAACGCCACAATTACTAAGGCTAAAATGACAGGACATAAGATCATACATGGTTTACATTGGCAGAGAGAAGCTTTTCAATTGCTCATGTAATATTAGAGTCCAGGGTCTGGTAGTAAATTTAGGAAAGACAAAAGAAAAGTACTGGTTCACCCTGAACACAATTAATTTATGGGCTTCACTGCCACAAGATGCAGTAATGGCCACTAGCTTAGATTACATTTAAGAAGAGTTAGAAAAAATCATGGAGCACAGATCTACCAGAGGCCATTTGTCATAATGGCTCTATGGACACCCACTGCATATCAGCAGCTGAGGAGCAACAGCGGGAGAAGGCTATTACCTTTATGACCTGCTTGTGAGCTTCCTGGAGGCATCTGTTTGGCCACTGTGGGAAGCAAGAAGCTGGACTTTGGCCTGATCCAGCAGGGCTCTTCTTGCGTCTCTCACATTCATAATCTTGTTGTAATCCTTACACCAACCCTGCAAGGTATTATTATCCCCATACTGCTGAAGCTGGACTGAGGATAAGAGAGAGTGGCTTGCCTACGGTAATTTAGTCAGTTAAGTGAAGTGAGATTCAATGAGCTGGGAATTCCTGACTGCTAGTTCCACCAGACCAGTGTTTTTCAACCACTGTTCCGCAGCACACTAGTGTGCCGCGAGATGTTGCCTGGTGTGCCGTGGGAAATTACTTTATATATAATCAATATAGGCACAGAGTTAAATTTTTTAACATTTTCTAATGGTGGTGTGCCTCATGATTTTTTTCATGAAACAAGTGTGCCTTTGCCCAAAAAAGGTTGAAAAACACTGCACCAGACTATACCAGTTGCAATAAGCTAAATGACATAATTCAATTTGATCTTTTTCAGTACAAGTGTGAAGCTGGACTACTAGCTATTTGTGTAGTTAAAATAGAACCTCTTTTCTTGTGCTCATACCCCCAAAGTTAGTTAGTTAGTGCAAAGTATTTGTTAAGATTTTAAAAGCATAGTATTTGTTAAGATTTTAAAAGCAGAGTAGTGAGTAAACCACTGCTCTTGTTTGAGTTGCATTGTGTAGCTATGCATTCATAGAACACACATATAGAGTATCAAAACTCAGCTGCTTATATCTAATAGTATCTGGAATATCTTTTGTCACTTCACTATGGTATTCTTTCCCCATCTCCCTGTAATATTGTATGGAATTGTTAATACAGGGCAACATTACCGGTATGTGCTGATTTCCTGGTCTTACTGCTCTCTGGAAAACCATTCAACAAAATTGCTTGGTGCATAAATCCAAACTCTCTCTCTCACTCTCTTTTTAAACTTCATTGTGTTTTCTGACTCCAACCTTGTATAATATTTTGGAAAAAGTTACCCTTTTCTGTACTGAGCAGAGTAAATATTTTGTCAGTTGTTAAGGATGAGCTACAGAGCAAGGCCCAGCAATGTATCCAAATTCAGCAGGGAGACTTGGAAACTGCTTTAGAACTTTGTTCCAGATTCTGATTGGTAAAATACTTCAGAGGCCAGCAGAAATACCAGCCATTCAACCAATTCAGGAAAAGATGAGTGAATCTTTTCATATCAGTCCACCCTTCCCCCTTGCAGTGCAGGTTTTAAAATCAAAGTAAATTTCTGTAACAGGAAAAATAAGTTCCTCCAGTAATTGTTTAGCCAACTGGTGATGGTTTATTAATGGGAAGCATGCACATTGCTACTGATGAGCAGAACTATGCTATGGATGGAGGAAAACAGAAAACATTCCAATTTGATAAGGAAATATGGCTGTATGGCACTGTAAAATTGTGCCTGTATCAAATTAACAAATACATTGAAACAGAAACCCACATGTTGCAAATATTGGTAGCAAAATTAGGTAGCTGTTTCAAAAGGTGTGGCCATTTGGCCATAGACAAGCAGATGTCCTAAATGAATATGCTGTAATTTGTGTCATGTTAATGACCCAAGATGTTGGCTAACCTGAAATTCAAGTAAATTGGAGTACTGTTTAGAAGGTTATCCTGACAATGAACACACACACACACACACACACACACACACACACATATTATTCTATTTGGTACCCTCAAATCAAGATCAACCACTCAAGGCCCCATTACCTTGAGACACTGACTTTCCAGCAGCTGTGTAGGGCATTTGTTGAACTAAGGTTACAACAGATGCTCTCAGCGTATTTAGAGGGAAGATACCTGAGAATTCCCCATATGTATATAAAAAGGTGCTGCTGTGGGAAGAACTCTCCCTCCAAACAACAATAATAAAACAATCAATCACTATCAAAACTACAAAGCAGTGCACAACTTCTTAAAGCTTTTCATCCCCTTCTCCATAATTACACCAAAATAAAATTGCTTTCACTTGCCATCTAAAAGAAAAGTGGGGGTAGCCAACTTCTCTGGGAAGGATATTCCAATGGCTGGGAGCCATTACGGAAAAGTCCCTGTCCTTGATTGCAACTGGCTTTATTTCTGATAGCAGGAGCATAGCCTTCAAGAGTGATTTCAGCACATAAGGAGGACAATATGAGTGGAGCCAAACCTTTACTTATCCTGGTATCAGGGATACTTAGAGCTTTGAAGTCAACACCAGAACTGGTGCTTAAAAACCAGCTGGAAGCCAGTAAAATTCTTTAAGCACAGGTTTAATGCACTCAGTATGGAAATTCCCATGGAAATTCAGATTGAAAAACCTGGTCGCCATGTCCTGGATCATTTGTACTTTCCAAATACTTATTAAAGGCAGCCTCATGGAAAGCTCATTGCCAAGACATGATTAACTGTGGCCAGATTTTCTTTCCTCAGAAGAGGGTGCAGCTGGCACACCAGCTGAAATATAAAAAATTTTAAATGTACAAAGCAAAAAATAAACAAATAACTAATTTACATGAAAGCTTAATGTCAAACAAGGACAGAGGAAAACACAAGCACTTTGCCACCCATAGGTGGCAAAATGAGGACTGAATTGCACCTTAAGCAGAATCAAAGCTGGAGTGGATTTTAGTCATTTCATCATTAAAATGCTTCACAAAACATATCATTGTGGGTAACAACTTAGTGTAATAAGCGCTCCACCACACACAAAATCTCCATTTGCAAGCACAATGGTGGCAGAAGATTAGCCCATGGAGTAGGCTTTAAAATCAGCTGGTCCAGGAGGCTACCATCATCAGTGATATCGCAAGCCACAGAGAGATCAATAAGCAGGAACAAGGTTGCATTTCCCTCATCCCACTCTCTGAAGAGGAAAATTGAACTCTTACAAGCTATAGCCACACCATTGCCTGAACCACTGAAACCACACTGCTTCAGTTGTGCAAAGAATCTAAGACAGAACTGGAAGTAGACTAATGCCAGCTATCTCAGGCAACGAAGTTTAATAACACAGACTATTAGCAGTGTGATTCAGGAGGGAGTTCTTTCTGCAGATGTCTTCCCATTCAGCAACCTGGCATTTAGCACCAGCTTGGTGGTCCATTGACATGGCAACTGAATACTCTTGGCTGAGAGGATGATAGCAAGTAAAGCTGGGAGGCCTTGGGTAAACTGATATGCCACACAAACTCGCTGTGAGGTAAAAACATTGTTCTGAGCTCCATCAAAGAAGGGAAAGATGGAAAAAATTAAAACAACTCAGTTCTGAAACCCTCCTTGGAACAGCCTGGGAACAAAACAAAACAAAACCCTGATCTGTGGAGGCCTCGGAACAATTCCAGCTCCTGCTTCCTGACATTACATTCAATCATTTCTGTTATCCAATGCCTTCTCTTTGATTCAGATCTAAGACTAGATAATACTGAATCTTCATTTCAAGGCCACAGCTGCTCTCTTGCCTCTGATCCTCCTGCTGTCTCAGTCATTCCATCAATGTTCGCATCCAGCTTCTGACAAGAATTTGTATCCTTTGAAACAAAGTTTGTTAGACAAATTACACATTTTTTTGGAGTGGTGGGGAGAGGGGGGCAGCTTGCTTTGGTTATGCTCAATACACCTCTGCAATATGAGTTTGATGACAGTGTGGTTTTACTGGACCTTAATGATCCAGTACATGAAAAGATACAAGTTGGGCCTTACTCTAGTTTCAGCCAAAGAAAGAGAGCTTCCTGTAGTAAATTTAGGAAACTTATATACTGCTTTTCACTTCCATAAAGAACTATCAATGTATTGTTGCATGCCACCCCAATCTCTAAGTGGCATGAGATTCCAGGGGGTCTAGGTACTGACCCAGGGTTCATGTTTCCTTCTGGAATGACACACAGTGGAGACTGTGGTGTCTTTGTGATATATGGTTTATTTACACATTTATACAACCTGAGCCTGCGATGCAGAGGCTTACAGCATCAATACCCAAAAAGGGTATTGCTTCTCCCATAACTGCAACCTTCAATTCAAACAGAAATCAAACATTGTGCTCTCTCTCTCTCTCTCTCTCTCTCCCCCCCCCCCCCAGTTTGCTGCATTTCTTCTAGCTCACATTCATTTTTAACTCTCAACTCTGGCTTTCTAACTACCAGCGTATTGAGCACCCACCTGCTGTTTCACACAAAACCCTTTGCTTTGTTCCCCTTGATGGTCCATCACCCAGGCGATCACTTCATCAGGAGGCTAGCCCTGCTTATATTTTAACACTTGCTGGATCCAGGGTTTAGAAGAGTCTGGCATACAGCCTGCCCCCACCCCCAAACTCATAACAGTTGTGTTAGAGAGAAATAACGGTGGGTGCTCTAAAGGTGGGACATGCAAACTGGCAAATCAAAGCAATTAATGCATTTACATTGACAACAAAATTTAAGCACAGTAAATTATTTTAAGGAAAAAAAGGTAAAAACATAAATGATCACTTTAAAAAAAACATAAAAGGTTTCTGGAAAGAGTTAGTGTCAGTACAATCGATGAGACAGGCAGTGTGTTATTGGAACTTTGAAAAGAGTAGCAAAAGGGAGTCTGAAAGCATGAAAACCACCCACCCACTCTCAGTAGCAACTATCTCAGAGGAAATTCTCTTCCTCCCCCTGCTCTTCCGACTACCAGCAGCTGCAAAAGATGTCTGGGAAGTATGGACAGGTGGTCACATATTTCATATTACACTGCAAAGGTCTAATTTTGAAGTGTGAAAGCAGACACTGATAAGACTGCTTTCTCTGACTGGAGGGTGAATAACTCCTTTGCACATTACATCACATCATGGGTTTTGACAGTCTTTCACTATTAAAAGCAAACAATTGCCACAATCACTGGCAGGCAAGTGACTTTTGGGGTTGTGTGTGAAAGGCAGACAGACCGGTCTTGCTGCAAGGCTTTGGAACAGGAGCTTCATAATCAAATTGCCACTGAAGCCGTCTTAAAAAGACAACAGCAGCAAACATACCCGGTACACAAAATGTCTGATAGAATAGTCAAACACAGCAGAACAATATCACTGTCCACATTCAGACCGTATAACTATATGAAAAATCAACACAGCAGTAGGATAAACATTAATCATGGGATAATAAAGAAAAATTACAGGATGGGATCCGATGTAGTGACAGCAGCCTTCTCCTTTCTCTCCTCCCCTCTGCAGCCCCTTGTGTACCCCTTAAAATATGCAACGGAGGGTTCAGGGACCCTTCATAACAGAGCTGAGGGGGCACATCAGGAGCTGGAACAGGGAGAAAAGGTGCTGGGCATCCTGTTGCACAAGCAAATTTCTTTAAGCAAGTGGATGGACATCATTGGATGTCACACATATTGTATTAGAGTGGGCCACTGACAGCACAATTTAATGCATGCTTACTCAAAAGGAAATCCCTCTGTGTTCAAAGAGGCTTACTCATAAGTAAGTGTGTACAGAATCCTGAGGTACTTGAGGGCTCACAAATTACCGGTACGTGATATTTTGTATAGCAATTGTGCTATATAGATAATATATGGTTAAAAATGAGGCAACTCTTGAAAATAAAGGCCAGATTCAACTAATCCAGTGCCCTAGCAGCGCAAGGACTCCTGCCAGTATAATGGGGCTTGCCCCTTTGTCCTGCTCCCATGCCCCCTTACACCTTCCCCATATCCACTTTGGAGGGTCAGGAGAACCCCCCACAACAGCACAAGTTTGTTCCGTTTGGCAAGTGCAACACTGAGTTCCCACTTTTTATTTTATGTGTGCTTACTGAAAACGCAGAATCCAACCCTTTAGGTGTGGGATAATTTATGTGGGAAGATTTATGAGGAAATCTTCAGTTATTACTTTTCATCTCTTTGATCCTGGATGGTTAATCTTTCAGGATAAGTTACAATATTCCTTCATGACAATATTCCTACATGCTGTTGTGAGGAGGAAGCAGCAATGCTTCCGTGTCTGTGTAAGTCTTTGCAGAAGGACAGAGCAATAAATCAGGTCAGGCTGGAGGTCACTCTCCTCTCAGCATGCAGAGATAAAGCAGAAGTGCTGTGGGGAAGGCGTGGACTTCATGAAGAACTCGATAGAGGAAAGATCAGAGAAGCAGGAGACTGGAGAGGAAGAGGAAGAGGAGAATTGTCAGGATGCATTTCACTCCACTTGCAGGGTGGGTAGCTTGGGGGAAAGGAGATAACAGGATAGAGCCCTGTAAAGCAGCATCCAATGAAAGGTGAGAAGAGAAATGGAATTTGGAGGGGGGAGCTCATATTTTGAGCAAATAAGAAAGGAACAAGAAAAAGTTATTGGAGTCAAGGTCTAGTATAACAAGTTCAAGTGGTGAGCCTATAGCAGGATATTTGTGGAAGCAGCGGAGGAGTCCAGCGACAAAAATGGAGTCTGGGCTCTTAAAGCAATGGCCCCACTCGGTATACCTGAAGTAACAGTACTTTGGTGCTCTGAGGATCCTCTGGGGAGGGATAAATATAACAACTATGGTTATAGTTATTATTTCCCTCATGGCCACCTCTCTACCCAGAAATATGAACTAAGCATATCCAACAAAACCACAATATTTCTCTCTCTCTCCTGGGATTGACTAGATCAGGCATAGGCAAACTTGGCCCTCCAGATGTTTTGGGATGACAACTCCCATCATCCCTGACCACTGGTCCTGTTAGCTTAGGATGATGGGAGTTGTAGTTCCAAAACATCTGGAGGGCCAAGTTTGCCTATGCCTGGACTAGATCATGCTTGTCTTCTATTATGGGAGATCTTGGCTACTTTTCCTTCCGTTTTCTGCAAGAACCTGATACTGCACGCACGCACACACGTGTGTGTGTGTGTGTGTGTGTGTGTGTGTGTAATTTTAATTGCCAGGATACTCTTTCAAAGCAGCACCTGAAAGCGAAGGAGAAAACCAGAAGAGAGCATGCTAAGGAAACATGGGAAATGGCAATCTAGCAAAAAAAAAAAATAAGGGCATTCAAGGACAAAGGGAGCCAAACATGTCAATCATAGGTTGCTTCAGTGCCAAAAAAATTAAAATAGCCTTTTCTGTATTAGTAACAGTTATCAAATCAAAACAGTCTGAAATGTTCAAGGTTCCCCTTTGCCCCCATTTTACTGGGCACACTGCTGTTCTTGCCTACAGGTGAAAACTCACAAATTGCATAAAATACAGTTCCATATGAACAACTCTCACACTCACAATGCCTTCTATTGGAGCGTCATTGTATTTTCTTATACAGTAATGTTATTTCCAGGGAGGGGAAATGAATTGCCCATTAATATAGAAATGAAAATATGCAAGTATCCATGGCTACTGTTGTGATCCCAGTAACATCATTTGTACAGCTGTGAATATTTGTTATATTGCCAATTACGGCACAGCCACAGCACTAGGGAAATGACTAGCAAACACTGGTGCCTTATTTGTAAGGGGGTATTTTCCAAAGTAGAAGCAAACTTTTATTTCTGACTTTGTGACCTTCGCAATTTCACTTAATTTTTTCCTCCCAGCAGATGCCCACTGAGAAGCATTTGCAGTTTTTTTCTTTCAAGGCAATCAGATGCAAATGACTGATGGAGATGTGTCAAGTAATGACAGATTGTATAGATCAGGCATCCCCAAACTCTGCCCTCCAGATGTTTTGGGACTACAACTCCCATCATCCCTGACCACTGGTCCTGTTAGCTAGGGGTGATGGGAGTTGTAGTCCCAAAACATCTGGAGGGCCGAGTTTGGGGTTGCCTGGTATAGATCAAAAGAACAGTCTAATATATGTGATTTCTTCAAGATTTATGTTATTTATATCAGCATTTCTAATTTCCTGCTCAGTATAATTCTGAAATCCAGGTGAAGTGGAACACTGGCTTAACCACAACAGAGCATTAGCAAACAACAGAAGAGGACGAAACTACACTGGGAAGCCAGAAGACAGAGCATGTGTTCCTGAGGCTCATTCCCAATTTGCAAACCATGGTTTGGAGGAGGGAGCTAATGCAGTGCTTGTGCTGTATCACAATGGGATGCAGTCCACATTTCTTTTACAACAAAGGGAGAGGGTTATTTTGAGGTAGAAGGCTGGATAGATCTATACTGGGAATAATGCATATCTTCTCCCATGTTAATCTGCCATTGTTTACAAAGTCTTGGTCTCATAGGCTATGTACCCAGGACATATCCACATGGAGTATATCATCTTCATGCTATCAATAAATAATACTGACTACTGCTTCTAGGCAGCTGGGATCCAAATAATTACTTTAGGTGTGTGCCTAAGGACTTGGGCATATGCGCTGCGGTTTCTGACTTGTTTTCTTTTAATGGCAAATGCTCACATGCCATATTAAGAATCCATTTTGGAAATCTGCCCATTTTCAAAAGTGTGTTGCCATGTGGTACTGGGGTGAGAGGACAGTTGCTGTTCAAGAAATGGAATTAGTTGTGAGTTGTTTGGATCCTTGCCATTTAAAACTTAAGCCACTGCTTTTCTCTCTGATAGCATGAATGCACGAACAAGTATTTCAGGCATATACTAATGCAACTATCTAGCAATCAGATAACCGAGAACAAATTAGATTCAGTCAAAGCCTCAGATATAATATGTACTAAACATATTATCATAATAATAGTGGTGTTTTTTTTTATGAACAATGGCTTTATAGTTTGGAGGGTGAAACATTCATACTCCCTTTAAGTTCAGAATATGCAGGAAAATGAGAGAAATTTATTTGTAAAATCGATTATTCTTTATGAGAATTTTATTAGGAAACTTGATGAAACTCCAAGAATGTATGCCTTGTTGGGCTAAATGAAATGTCAGACCTTCATTACCGGTATATAATCTGAAATATTTCTCTGTTCCTTTGTAAGCTTTCTAGCCAGTAACGTAAAGCACTTTACAGTAATGTAAAGCACATTGGGAGGATGGGCAGGATGTAAATTTAATAAATAAAATTAAAGCTTGCCAGTCTACTGGTATTGTCACCTCCTTTCAGTACGTTGTTTCCTCTTGTTTTATATTTGAGATTAACTAGATTTCATATATTACAAAAGACACTTAATGAAGTTAGCATAGTTGTTTGCTGCCTTGCTTCTGCTATACAAAGACACCTTTCTTAGTTTGAAATGCTTTCCCTTCTACCAAGATGCCATAACTGCCACATAGGTTGTAGATCTTTGGTGCCAAAGTTCCTGTTCCAAAGCCTTGTAGCAAGACCAATCTGTCTGCCTTTCACATACAAATACCAAAGCAGCACAAGCTGTGGCTTTCCTGCAAGTGAAACTGTTTGTGTCCAAGATGCCTGCTAATTTTTACCATGTTGAGACACTCTTTAGCTCAATTTACAATGAAGCCACTTATCCCACGTACCTGGGGCTTTATCAGTCTGCTCTCCTGCCATGAGTGCTTTCCTCCCTCCTCTAGTGAAAGTTATTGTCTAACCTGATTCGTATTTCTGAGTATCACCAAGAAAAAAGTCCAACATTGTGATTGAGGATTGATTGTATTAAGACATTAGCATTCCTATGCCATGAACCACCCAGTCAGTAACTCCTCTGATCTTGTAGAGCAAGCAATCTTCTGAGGCCATGGTTTTTAACCACTGTCATAGTGAACATCCCCAATTCATGAAAATAATTGCCCACACCTACCCAACTGCAAATGAAGCAAACATTAGCACTTGACACCATTCATTGTCACCTATTTCATAGGAGCAAGCAAGCAAGAAGGAAGGAAAGGCAAGGATCACACCAGAACAGCATTATTTAATCCAAAATAAAAAATAAAAGACCTCCTTCCAGTAGCACCTTAGACACCAACTAAATTTGTTCTTGGTATGAGCTTTTGTGTGCATGCACACTTCTTCAGATACACTGAAACAGAAGTCACCAGACCCTTATATATAGTGAGAGAGTGGGGAGGGGTATTACTCAGAAGGGTGGTGGGAATGGGTGATTGGCTGATAGGTGTGGGAAACCTGTTGACGACTGTTAACGACTGCAATTGGTCTTACAGGAAAAAGCAATGGGTGAGATGGCTAAATATAGCTTTGTCATGTATAATGAGATAAGAATCCAATGTCTTTGTTCAGACCAGGTCTCTCCATGGTTTTAAGTTTGGTAATTAGTTGCAATTCAGCAACTTCTCTTTCCAGTCTATTTCTAAAATTCCTTTGTAGTAAGACAGCTACTTTGAGATCTTGTATAGAATGTCCTGGGAGACTTAAGTGTTTTCCTATTGGTTTTTCTGTCTTGTGATTCCTGATATCAGATTTATGTCCATTTATCCTTTGGCCTAGGGTTTGGCCTGTTTGTCCAATCTAGAGAGCTGAAGGGCACTGTTGTCATTTGATTGCATACACAATGTTAGAAGATGAGCAATTAAATAGTCCTGAGATGGTATGTTTGATGTTGTTGGGGCCAGTAATGGTGTTGTCCGGGTTTATGTGGCAGCAAAGTTGGCATCTGGGTTTATTGCAGGCTCTGGTACCAGTGTCCATGTTGAGTCCTGATGTTGTATTATTTTGGGTGAGGGGTTTTTTAAGATTGGGTGGCTGTCTGTAGGAGATGAAAGGTCTTCCTCCCAGAGCTTGAGAAAGAGAACTGTCATTGTCTACGAGAGGTTGTAGATCTCTGATTATTTAATGTTTGAAGAAGTTGTGGAAGTAAGTCTTATGAAAAGTAGGCATCTGCAAGGTGCTGTGACAACTTGCACTCTTTGCCTCCCAGTTGAGGCATACAACAGTTGAGTGAATATAGGCAACAATTTACCAAGTAATGACTTGCCATATGCATAGATCTACTCAGTAAGCCAGGAGGTAGAGAAGGTAAGAGATCATGTTCACCATTTCATTCTGACTGACCTCTGAAGACAGCCCACTGTCACTTTCAAACATCTACCATGAGCACATGTCAGGACAGAGTCTCAACAAAGATGTGCTCTCCCAAGCCCACATTTCCGGCATGTTCACATTCCTGTCTCAGTGAGGTCTATGCTGGCTTGGTCATGTCCACAGAATGGAAGATGGCAGGATCCCCAAGGACATGCTCTATTGGGGAGCTGGCATCATGCATCAGACCAGTTGGTAGGCAGACTGTGTTACAAAGATGTCTGCAAACATGACATGAAGGCAGGTAACATTAAACTTGCCCTGTGGGAATCCCTTGCAGACAACCGCAATGCCTGGAGACAATCAGTCAGGTCATCTATCCACAGCAGTGACCAAAGGAGGAATGATTGCTGGGAGGAGCGCAAAAAGAAGAAACGTCATGGTGCACCTACACCAGCACAACCAGACACCTACATCTGCCCCAGTTGCAACAAAACATGTATCTCCCATATCAGTCTCTACAGCCACAGCAGGCACTGCAACTCTCCAACAGTTTGAGTTCACTCCTGAAGGCACACTCTTCTATTGAGACAGATGGATGCCAACAACCGCACCAGCACTATAGCAATACCACAATAGTCTTTATTATTTGAATGCAATGCTTTTTTGCAGAAATGCTTGTTTCCTTAAGTAGAATGAAAGATTTGCTGCTAACCTACAAAAACTTAACTTGATTTCATTATTACCCATACATGATTTTATTTCTTTTTTTGTACTCTGTTACAGACAGAAGGCTTTTTTGGGCGGGGGGAGATCACTGGACAGTAAGTCCACAAAGCTCTTGCATATGTCTTCAATTGAAGGAAATGTTGCCTGCCAAACTTAAACCAAGTTGATCATAGGTTTGTTAAGAAAGAAAAAAAACCTTTACACTACCACCAATAAAATTCTAAAATCAAGTGAAGGAATCCAGTTGCTATGGCAGCAAATTAAACAAATAAATGAGCTACTATGAAATGCCAATATATACATACATATTGTGGTCTGATTAAGTCATATTTGCCACATTTGTTAATTGTAAATAGGCAGGTTTTAGCTTACTAAGCAGGATTCAATAAGTGCAATGGAGAACATTACTTTTTTTGTAAAAAAAAAAAATCTTTGTAAATTGATCTGAATGCTTACCAAGGAAGGAATCTGAAGGTAACACTATGCCATTTGCTACATGTGCAAAGGATAGTTAAAAGGAATGTTGGCTCTTCAGATGACAAGGAACTGATGTGCTAAAGGAGAATAAGGACACTGCATAGAAGCCTAATAATTTATTTGCATCTGTCTTCACAGTGGAGGATGTATGGTACACCCCTGTGCCTTAACTACTGTATTTCAGGAAAGGAGTCTGAGGAACTAAGGCAAAGAGTGGTAACAAGAGACTAACTCTTTTGCCCTACTGACAAATGGGCAAACCACCAGGTTCAAATGGCATCCATCTAAGATTCATCAAAGAACTCAAATTTGAAATTGTTGATCTTCTACCCAAAATATGTAACTTGTCGCTAAGATCAGTAGCCATCAGAGGACTGGAAAGTGGCCAATTTAACACCAGCTTGTTTGTTTTTAAATAAAAGGGATCCAGGAAATTATAGGTAGGTTAGCTTAACATCTGTTCTGGGAAAACTGGTGGAAAGCATTAGTAAAGATAGAATTTAAAAGCATATAGAAAAACAAGTCTTGGTGAAGTAGAGGCAGCATGGGTTCTGCAGACGTACGTATGATCTATCTAACCTTTTAGAGGTATCAACAGGTATCTATCCAAATGGGAAATGCAACTCAGTGTAAGTAAGTGTGAAATGATACACACTCATCTCTTCTTGACCACTTCAATACGGACCTTCAAAAGTGCACAGCTGTATATAAGCTATGAAAAATATGTGCTTAAGGCTAGATGATCTTTGGAGTTCTGCAATTCTGATTCTAAGAGATTGAGCATTCATTAGGAATTCAAGTCCAGAAGTTACCACCTATAGCATTTCCCATTTATTCCCTCCCCGTGCTGTTTTGTTATCTTTGCCTTCTTATTCCACTACAATATAGACCCATACAAATCTTATTCAACATAGTTATCACCTCAGCAACAATTAAACTGGAAACTATTTTAGATAAGCCAGAATGTAAAGAGGTTAATTTAATCAGAAATGGCCCCATTGTTATTATTTTTATTATTAAATTTGTATACTGTCATTCATCTGTAGATCTCAGGCAGTTCACATCATAAAAATACAAGATAAAAGCACATGATCATTTAACCCCTATATACTGTGTGTCTTTATATATATGTATATATCTCTCTATCTCTCTCTGTTTACAGAGAGTTATTTATCTACCTTTTCTATATCATTGTTACTATTTCCCCTTAATGTGCAGTATCAGAAAATTAAAGCAGAAATTTTAGTACAACTGTGGCAGATTCTTACCTAGCTCATGTCATTTAACTGTCAAAGTCCCAGATATCATATCCTGTGTTGGAAACTGCCCTGCAATGACTATGTTTGTTTGTTTTTATTAACCTGATTTATAGATCAAACAACACAGCAACATGCTGTGGTGGGTGGGCTAGGGAATCTACAAAATGAATTCCACTAATTCTGATTACATGTTCTGAAGATAAAATTTATTTAAAATTAGTTGGTTTTTCAAACACAGGCACAAATATGACCAAGAACCTGATTCTGTGCTAGATGCTTTGGAAGGTGGTCCAGTAGCCTAAGTAACCAAAGCAGCAAGAGCAATACGTACGTATACTTTTAACTATGGGATTTTCCTATAGTTTTAGAAACAAACTTGTGGAGCTACAGGTGGGGATGGGGTTTGGTTGTAAGGTTATATCCTGAAAATGGGTTATGTTGAAATTGGCTGGATTTGTTTCTAAGTAAACTGTTTAGGACCAGCACATAAACTTGAAAGCTTCTTGGAGCTCATCCAACACAGCACTCCAAACCTTCATTTGTTTTAAATTAACCAGGAAATTCACGTATTTTAAAAGGACAAATATTCAAAAAACCATTAAGGAAGCTCTGCTTGTTCCTCCCAGCCATTTTGTTCTTTAATACCCTTCTTAGCTCTTTCCATGAAAACATTCCTGTTTTTGATCCATAATTAAAGCAAGGATAACAAAAAAAAAAACACTGATGAATTGCAAATAAGTATGAAGATGTCAGAATTATACAAACCAAGGACTTGAGTTTCAAGGTTAATGGATGGGTGGATGGTATGTCAACAGTTGAGCCACATGAGTATAAACAGTAAAGGTGACTGTTGGGTTGATGCCCCTCAGGCCAGAAAGTTGCATGGAAGGCAGAGAGAGAGAAATTTCCAGTGGCATCCATGGCATAAATCCTACTCTGTGGGTGGAATTACTGTAACATAGTAGCCAAGGCACTCGGCTGCAAGTTAGGAAGCCCTCGATGCTAACCCTCTGGTTTCCCATCACTGCCAATTACCGAGAGGAAGAGGGGCAGGCAGAGCGAATCTGCCTACCCCACACCACCAACTGCTACTGCTAACTCCACTTACTGGCAGTAGGACACATTGAATTTGACAGGACTTACCGTACTTCTGAAAAGACTTGGTTAGGGCTTGTACTATAAGTAGTCATGGGGAAGATACTATCTCTTAGCTTCGGTTGCGTATCTGTAATGTAATTAATGCTGTTCTTCTTTACAGAGTTGTTGTAAGGATAAGATAAATCTGTCACTAGTGATAGTAGAAATTAAATCCTCAAACTATTCATTTTTGAATGATTCCTAAAATGGCTTATTGTGAACTACTTGAACTTACTAAGGTCAGTCCCTAAAGTGCTCAGAACAAACACCCTAGCTGTTATTGAATAAAACAAGTCAGCTAATTTACAGGTAACATTATTCCCTTATTTTTCATCTGTGTTTTTACCTCAAAAGCTGATGCCAAAATGATGGCTCTGTTCCTCCGTAAAGTGTTAATATGGCCCCATGCTAAAAATAAGAGATTTCTCTCTATTACAAAGGAAAGGAAAGGAAAAAAACTTCATCATCTCATCCCAGATGTGATGCTATGATAGACAAAGCATCAGACTGAATTAGAATTATCAATGAAGATAATGAGATAGCTAACGCATCAGAAGCCATTAGGCAGTGAAGTGGTGAAAACCCCCAACAGCCAAATGTTTCTTTAGTCATAGGAACACTTGGATAAACAGAAACTGACAGGACTTAACCATTTGATTTTTAAAAGGGCTTTTAATGAGGCCTGCTGCAGTGTTAGAAGTTGGAAATAAAGCAACATGCCAACCTACACTTCAAGAAGGGTATACGAACGATGTGATGTGACATCAAGTGTGCCAGGCACATTAGTGCCCCCCCCATTCTTTTTAATTGAGACTGTTCCCCCCTTTCCTTTTGGCTGCTTTTTGTGTGGAGGGTATACTGCTTTGTTTGCCTGTGTTTTATTTGGAGGGTGTGTGTATATATGTTATTTCCAGTTTGGGGGGGGTTGAGGTGGAGCTTATGAGCATCACCAGTTTTTCTTCAGCAAACTGGGTATTTTGTGGTGTCTGTGATTTCCAGTTGTGTTCCCAAGGTCCAAAGGGTTGGGGACCCCAATCTAGAGCATTTCTGGTAGTGGGGGTCAGTAGAAGGCAATTTTCCCATCCCCTTCTCCCACTGGCAGCCCCCAATCCCTCCAAAACATCTCTTCCGTTGGTTGGGACATCTTCCTACATGAGATGGGCTGTGGGGAAAGAGATAATCACTGAAAACTAGGAGTGCTTTTTGGGTGACTCAGGGGGGCCACCAGGGAGAGACGGTCAGGGGTGGACAAGTCACCTTTCACTGCCTCACTTCAGTGGGCACTTCTCTGTACAGAAGTATTTGTTTATATGAAAAGATAACACAGCAAAAGCTGTATTTTAAATTTTATCTACTATGTGTTCCAATATTATTTGACTACAGGCAACCAGAAGATAGCACCTGTTCCTCAGAATATAGCGCAATAGTGTTGAAAAATACTCTGGGTCACACACTTAGCCCTGCACACAAAGTCACACTTCTCCTCCTGTCCCCACTATTGCAGTTATTAATTTCAGCAAAATGGGAGTCTTCTTCATGTGTGTAAGCTTCCTGTGCATTTTATAGAACTGATAGGTCAAGGGGCAGGGTAAATATGCAGCTCAGAGCCACCTCTCAACGTACTTATCTTCTACACGAACACCGCTCAAATCTTTGGTAAAAAAGATACCTTATTAATATTGTGTCATATACACAACACAAGAATTTGCAGAGTTAAGTTTAAATTAGATGAGGGTTGATCCTCCAGCTGTTGCAGAAAACTTTTTTTTTCTTTAAAAAAAATCCTCTCTGTAAACATCTTTGGATATTTTTCATTGTGCACATTTCAGCATATATGATCTCAAAAATGAAATAAACCAATTAACAATGTTCTTTAAAAGCAAGTACAGTAAAGTGTTCTGGTCATTCTACTCACCATTCCATGATTCAGCCAAGGTGGTATAAAATTATCAAGGAGCTTTGGATAAACTAGTTCTCTATCATAGATGTAGATGCTCCAAAACATTGTTACGACAAACTGGAGCAAGGAGGGAAACAGAAAGAAAGAAAGAAAATGTTTGTTTGTTCTTTGTTAAAGAAAGGCACAGTATTGTATTAACATTTAACACTTCCTTTTAATGGTGTAAAAATAAATACACTGCTGTTATTCTAAGAGAATTTTCCTTTTAATTGATTTAAATGCACAGTATATATCTGGCATAGCCCAAAGCTGTGTCCTTGGGGATAATCTCTCTGCCTATTCTCCAGATATAAGGGGACGACAACGGATGAGATGGTTGGACAGTGTTCTTGAAGCGACTGGCATGAGTTTGGCCAAACTGCGGGAGGCAGTGGAGGATAGGTGTGGCTGGCGTGCTCTGGTTCATGGGGTCACGAAGAGTCGGACACGACTGAACAACAACAACAATTCTCCAGATAGCGGTCTTGTGGTCAGAAGTGAATTTTGCCACATAAAGCAGTCTATCCACACATGCTATCCTGAGACATTACATAGAAAATCTGGAAATGGCATAATATTAAAACATGGGAAATTGTTTTCTTCCTTTTCAAAATTTCCACATTTTTTTAATAAGTGAAACTTTAGGCAAGATTTTTTTAACTACTCTTTAATTGAAAAAAAAACATTAAGTTCTTGATTTGGCATCTAACTATTTGGTCATTTCATATTCCAAAAGCATGTACATCTTCTCTCCTACTTTTTATATTCAGGTTATAAAACACATATTTTGATATACAAGCCTCTGAGATAGAAACAATCACACACAATTTTTGTGATGTCAATAATGGTGACGCATGCGAAGGAGTCTATTGCGAAGTAGAAGGAGCTAGTAAGTATTGTCCTGATTCAAAATAAGAACAACTTGAATACCCTGCCCATCATTTATGAACACAGCAAGAACTGTAATCAAGTCATGTCAATGAAAATATGTTCCATTTTGCTAAAGTCAAATGCGTGCCAGCTGGCTTTATTGACCAAGAATGAATGAATTTATCATTATTAAATTTATATACTGCCCTTCATCCAAAGATCACAGGCCAGTTCACGAGAACAGGGATAATCTGAATCTATAAGAGAAATTATTTGGATTGTTGACGGCAGCTTCAGGTAGGGAACATGTGATGCCATTGTGAAAATATCTGCACTGGCTGCCCATCTACTCTGAGCCAAGGTTCAAGGTTCTTGTATTAAACTACAAAGCCCTGAACAATTTAGGTCCAGGGTACCTCAGGGATCGCCTGAACCCTTATATCCCAGCTTGATCACTGAGATCATCTGCAGCAGTGTCTCTGATCGTTTCCCCGAGTTGGTGAGATTTATTTGACAACAATGAGAAACTGAGCCTTTAGTGTCATTGGCTCACTCCTGCGGAATACAACGTGGGTGGTGCTGCAGTCTAAATGACTGAGCCTCTTGGGCTTGCTGATCAGAAGGTCGGTGGTTTGAATCCCTGCGATGGGGTAAGCTTCCGTTATTCTGTCCCAGCTCCTGCCAACCTAGTAGTTTGAAAGCATACCAGTGCAAGTAGATAAATAGGTACCGGTACCACTGCAGTGGGAAGCTAAATGGCATTTCTGTGTGCTCTGAAATCCATCACGGTGTTCTGTTGTGCCAGAAGTGGTTTAGTCATGCTGGCCACATGACCCGGAAAGCTGTCTGTGGAAAAATGCCGGCTCCCTCGGCCTGAAGGCGAGATGAGTACTGCAACCCCATAGTCACCTTTAACTGGACTTAACCGTCCAGGGGTCCTTTACCTTTGCACATCTGATTACTGATCGTTGTTTTTAACTTTGTTGTTTTTAACTTGTTATGCCCGAGCTTTCCAAACTGTGTGTCACGACATGTTAGTCTGTTGGCTGCAGTGTGTAAGTGTGTTGCGCGAATGCTCTCCACACTCTTCCTAAGGCTGGAAAGGGGCTAGTTTAACCTCCGGTTTGCTAGTAAAACTGAATTACTGTGTCATGAAATGACGCATGTATAAAAAGGGTGTCACCAACATGAAAAGTTTGGAAAGCTCTGTGTTATGCTTTTATTGTATGGCTTTATCTTATTTTTACTGTTGTAAACCGCTTTGGTAATTTCTGTGATAGAGCCGTACGTACATAAATACATACATACATAAAATAGTTTATTGTGCTCCAATATTTCAAATGCACAGAGGATTGCTGTTATAGTTTGGAATGAATAAGTGTTGCAAGTGTCGTG
Organism: Lacerta agilis; assembly: GCF_009819535.1. Taxonomy (NCBI): domain Eukaryota; kingdom Metazoa; phylum Chordata; class Lepidosauria; order Squamata; family Lacertidae; genus Lacerta; species Lacerta agilis. The sequence continues at coordinate 60,542,619 of NC_046314.1, read as the reverse complement.
AATATGAACTACGGTAAATACCCTACAATAGAGGTTCAACTGCCTGAGTTTTTGATGCGAACATCTATTGTGACCTTTTCATTCACCTGAGAGCGGAACGTTTGCTTAGGAAAACAGATCTTCTCTTAGCCATACAAGAAGAATTTGGGAGCTGTTCTCTCAGTGCTATACTAGAAAGATGCTCTCTCAATGCATAGCACCCTAGCTTCAAATATATTTGTCCATCTGTTAGGATGAGTACTGATGCCTGCTCAAGCTAACTTAAGATTTGTGCCAGGAAAAATAAGTTATGATGGACCACATGCAAGGCAATGCAAGTAAAAATGCTCTGCAAGAAGTAACTCCCTTTCTTGTGCCAATACTGGGGTTGGCACACATCCCTCCTCCCCCCCCCCTTTGATGCAGTTGACATGCAACTGACTGAAAGGCAGGACAATGGAGAAAATGATACAAATCCCCCATTTTTCCAAGACGGCATATTGTATTGCAAGGGGTTAGGGTGACCTTGTGAAACACAACTGGCATATGAAACATATGCATCAGGAAATGAACTTTCAGGGCTGCATTAAAGAAACAAAAACAGGTCTGATATTAATGGATTATAGTGAGTTGAGCTGAATCATAACTGAGTGAGTCCAACAGAGTTGGCGAGCACATGAAGTATCTTGTGAAGCAACGAAAACTTATATTTTGCCAGAGAGGTAAAAGCAAAAAAAGAAAAAAGAAAAAAAGATAGAAGATAGGAAGTTCCATCTGTCTCCTAACCAAAGTCAGCCTATGGATGGAAATGGTTCAGCAGAACTGGCTGCAACCATCTGGTGTTCCAGGTGGCCAGATTTGTTTAACGAAAGCCCAAAACACAGGTATGCCTGGGGTACGAAAAGGATGCACAAAAGAAGAATTCTAATTTTAGTCAGTTTCCACTCCAGAAAATATAGGCACGTAGCTATCACACGAATCAATTTTATTTTATTTACAAATGCACATACAACAATGGGTAGGTTTCTCTCTAACCAGGCCTGTGGCTGATTAACATTTTGTGGCCTTTTAAATGAGTTTTTTGTTTTATTATGCATTTTGTGTTCTCATTTTGTATTTTTATGTTGTGAACCAACCTCTGACCTTTGGATGAAGGGCAGTAATTTGTTTGTTTGTTTGAGCCTTTGGATCCTCTACTCCATATTTCAGAGAGATCAGATTGGATTTTACAATTCAAATCTCTTACAAAATTAGAACACCCCTACAAACCATCATGCTCCTCTAAAAATCCTGTGAAACCAGCCCAGAAAATAGCTGATAATGCTTTGAGAACTAATTAGTGCAGTAACTCTGAAACTAATCAGAATCATAAAACGGTGCCTGACACATTTATCCAATCAACTGTTGAACACAGGGGAAAAAAAAGACAAAACAGAGAATATGTGTTTCATGAGAACCCTGCTTGGCTCCCTCTTGTGCAGCCTTTAAACAGTCCCGAAAACGTTTTTTCTTAATCCCACCAAGCTTTCTATTGATTTCATTGCTGGCCCTCTACATATGATTTTATCTGGTGCTGCTTTTATTATATGTTTGTTCAGTTCTTTAGTTTAAACATTTATATTGTAAACTGCATTGCAAGAACTTGTCTTTATTAGAAATAAAATAAATGCAGAATACTGTTTTTCAGCAGTGGCACCAATTAGATGCCACAGCTTTATTTGCAGGATGTAGCAAAGCTCTTCATCGTGAGACAAAGGCTTACATAATCATGCCCAATGCGTGGAAATGCTGCCTTGTGAACGTGCATAATGCATGAGGTTGTGACATTACTGTGAAGTCATGCAAAATTAAAATGTGATTTTCTGCATCTCCTGTGAGTTTCTGCATCTCCCGCAAATACATCCAGCAATCAGGCGAAGTTGCAATAAAGTTAAATAGTTCTACAACCAGGGCCTTCAGTTCCTTCGGCTTCTAAACAAAACTTGTGAAGGATTAATATAGCTAGAATCAGCTAGCTTATAATATCCAGTCTTGCTTCCCAGCAGCATGGACAATGTGATGAATAATACGAACAAAACAATGTCCCTCTTCCATGGTGAAAAAATATTTCCATTTCCCTATTCTACTTTAAAGCTTTGGAAAGCAATGCAACAAGGTGTCATCTGACTAAGAATTTAAAATCAGGAAACAAACCAGTGATTCAAAAAGAGGAAAGGGTTCTTCTTAATAGCAACACACATTAGTGCAAAGGTGGTTGAACAAGATGTAACTGCAATTTGTCATTCTATAAATGTTGATTCTTTTTTAAAAGCTTCATTAGAAAGAACAGAATTCAGTGTAGTTTTTAAAAAGAACATAATTACAGCATGTGGAATGGTCCATCCTGCATCCTGTTCTCACAGTGGCCAACCAGATGCCTGTGAGAAACCTGCAAGCAAGGACCTAAGCACAAGAGCACTCTGCCCTCCTGCAGTCTCCAGCAACTGGTATTCAGAAGCACTCCTGCCTCCATGGAGCCGGAGCATAGCCACCATGCTCCACAAATCTCTCTAAAACGTCTTTGAAAGCCATCCAAGTTAGTGGCCATCATTGCCTGTGGGAGTGAGAACCATACCCATGTGTTACATCAAGTAATTTCTTTTATCTGTCTTGAATCTTTCGGCATTCTTTTATCTCTCTTGAATCTTTTGGCATTCTCTGTCTACTTTTCCCATGCCATGTATAATTTTATAAACTTCTATCGTTATCACCTCTTACTCTAAGCTCAAATGCTGCGACCTTTCCTCATAGGGGAGTTGCTCCATTCCACTGATTATTTTGGTTGCCTGCCGGGGTTCGGTGCTGGAGCTCCTCGTGCGTAAGCTTAAGCTGCCCACGCACGAGGTACCAGTAGCGGGGGGAAAGCGGCCAGCGTTCCACGTGCTTATGAGCATGGGCGCCGGCCAAGTCTCACAATCTGAAGGAAGCTGAGTAAGACGGAAAATGACCCCGAAGGTGTGTGTGTTCTTGAATGCCTTCTAACTAAAATAATGCCTCGAAAACTAATGGATGCCTCGAAAACCAATGGATGCCTCGAAAACCAATGGATGCCCTGAATCTGAACCAGGAAAACCAAACCAAGGACGTTATCTAAGTTTTGGTTAAAATCAAAAAAAGATCTTTAGACCTTTTCCCCTTTTCCCCAAAGGACGACAGACACCGAGTATATTTTTAGTGGCTTTGGCAAAACCCGCGTAGGCTCGTTTCTTGCCCTAAGCTAAGTTTCCCTAAGCTCTCAGTCCCTGCGCGCCCAATCTTCCGCGATACTAAACTAAATAATACTAAACCGAAATATCTTCCGCAAATCTAGCCCTAGGCTAAACCTAAAAGCCTAACTAAAGCTAAACCGAATATCTTCCGCGAACTAAACCTAACTAAAAGAAAAACCCATCCAACCCATCCAGCCCGCTCCCAAAACACCTTAAACTAAACTTGACTTCTACTGAACATAAAAGACCCCAAAAGAACAAAACGTAAAGAACGATTGACTAACCCAAACTGAACGAACGTGCCTAAGTGGGGAGCCTCAGCCTTTTATTTAGGTACAGATGTGACATCACGATCGATGCCTCAACCAATAAAACCACTGTTGCTGCCTTCCAAAAAGGCGGGAAGCAGGGTTAACGCTCATTGATAACTTTGAAACATTACCGGGACTATAAATTAAAGGCGGATTAATCTTATTGGCAAACCGACTGTTCATTCTTACTTTCACTTTCGCTTTTACGCGTAAGGATACAAAAAGTAGTTCTCAATAACCATTAAAATAAACAATTAACCGCGGATCTTTTAACGGATCCACGCAGTGTATTCCGACAGTTGCCATTTTCTGGACGTTTTCCTACTCTTTTGGAGAGCCTCTCCCTTATTTAGGCTGCTATAGTTTCAGTGATCATGTATAAGAGTGCAAGTTTGATTACCCAATGCATTGGGTTGTTTCCCCCCTTACATTTCTGTTTTACCTCATTTTTAACATCATCTGTTATGATGCTGTATTGCTATGAGTAAAAGAAAAACTAACTGAAATATAATAGTAGAAACTGAAAATAAGGTTAAAGGACAAAAAAAAATATTGGAAACGACTAAATGATGCTTTCCACTCTTTACTGCACACTGGCACACTTAGGGCTTCTAAAAATAACAATAATATGGTAGCCACTATTGCACACAGTATTTGAATTAATAAATTGTGGAATTTTCTGCTTTACACATTACTGCTGTATGAATTACAAATAGAAATAACAAAGAAATGTATAGGTTCTGTCCTTGCTTAAGAAGATGAGGGACTGTTGGAATGGGAGCAGTCCTACGGAGTGCTCTAAGATTCTATTTTCTCCATCCAGCGTCACTTTTTAACACCCTCATGGAACTGCTGGAAGAAGCTGTCCAAAGACTTAAGATTAATGCTATCAGTGTGCAAATAGCTCTTGGCTCTATTTCTTCTTTTCACCACAGTGAGAAGCAGAGAAAACTTTGAATTAATGTCTAGCATCGGTGATGAACTAGATGAGAGTGAATGTAGCAAAACTCAATCCAGACAGGACAGAGATATTGATGGTGGGAGGTTTGATTAATCTGGGAATTTGCGGCTTTAAAAGCTCACCTTTTGAGTCAGGTTTTATAAACTCGGGAAGTTTTTCTCTGAAACTAGTTGGGGAGAACTCTGCCAGCATCTCTATCTGTGCCTGCTCCTACAGGGTGGTTAATAATAATTTATTTATTTATTTATTCCCTGCCCATCTAGCTGGGTTTTCCCAGCCACTCTGAGCGGCTTCCAACAAAATATTAAAATATTACAATAGACTGTTAAACATTAAAAGCTTCCCTAAAGAGGGCTGCCTTCAGATGTCTTCTAAAAGTCTGGTAGTTGTTTTTCTCTTCGACATCTGGTGGGAGGGTGTTCCACAGGGCGGGTGCAACTACCAAGAAGACCCTCTGTCTAGTTCTCTGTAACTTGGCTTCTTGCAGCAAGGGAACCACCAGAAGAACCTTGGCACTGGACCTCAGTGTCCAGGTAGATCACTGGGGGTGGAGACGCTCCTTCAGGTATACTGGGCCGAGGCCATTTAGGGCTTTAAAGGTAAGCACTAACACTCTGAATTGTGCTCGGAAACGTACTGGGAGCCAATGTAGGTCTTTCAAGGTGTTATGTGGTCTTGGCAGCCACTCCCAGTCACCAGTCTAGCTGCCGCGTTCTGGATTAGTTGTAGTTTCCAGGTCACCTTCAAAAGTAGCCCCACATAGAGCGCATTGCAGTAATCCAAGCGAGAGATAACTAGAGAATGTACCACGTTGGCGAGACAGTCCGTGGGCAGATAGGGTCTCAGCCTGCATCCCAGATAGAACTGCTAAACAGCTGCCCTGGACACAGAATTGACGTCTGCCTCCATGGACAGCTGTGAGTCCAAAATGACTCCCAGGCTGCGCACCTGGTCCTTCAGGGGCACAGTTACCCCATTCAGGACCAGGGAGTCCTCCACACCTGCCCGCCTCCTGTCCCCCCAAAACAGTATTTCTGTCTTGTCAGGATTCAACCTCAATCTGTTAGCACCATCCATCCTCCAACTGCCTCCAGACACTCACACAGGACCTTCACCACCTTCACTGGTTCTGATTTGAAAAAGAGGTAGAGCTGGGTATCATCCGCATACTGATGAACACCTAGCCCAAACCCCCTGATGATCTCTCCCAGCGTCTGCATGTAGATGTTGAAAAGCATGGGGGAGAGGACAGAACCCTGAGGCACCCCAGAAGTGAGAGCCCAGGGGTCTGAACACTCATCCTCCACCACCACTTTCTGAATACGGCCCAGGAGGAAGGAGCGGAACCACTGTATAACAGTGCCCCCAGCTCCCAGCCCCTCTAGACGGTCAAGAAGGATGTTATGGTAGATGGTATCAAAAGCCCCTGAGAGATCCAGCAGAACTAGGAACCAGCTCTCACCTTTGTCCATAGCCCACCGGCGATCATTGACCAGTGCGACGAAGGCAATTTCAGTCCCATGATGAGGCCTGAATCCCGACTGGAAGGGATCCAAATGGTCCAGGCGTGCCTGGAGTTGTTCAGCAACCACTCACTCAACCACCTTGCCCAAGAATGGAAGATTTGAGACTGGGCGATAGTTGGCCATATTGGCCACATCTAAAGATGGTTTTTAAAGAAGTGGTTTGATAACCGCCTCTTTCAGTGTGTCTGGGAAGGCTCCCTCACAGAGAGAAGCATTCACCACCCTGCAAAGCCCATCGGCCAGCCCTTCCCGGCTAGCTTTTATAAGCCAGAGTGGCTTACTGGTTACTGACCTCTATGAGGTGTTTCTTGGTAAATCTAAAACACTACAAAATGCTTTAAGTGTGGCTACATTTGAAAACACTGTGCTTTCTGTGATGCGTGTGTGTTCAAACTTGTGGTTGATTTTATTGTATTCAACTGTTGTTTTTAATACTGTGTTGCAAGCTACACAAAGTGGTCCTTCGAGGCATGTTTAATAGGCTATAAAGAACAAACAACACACAGAGAAATATGAAATTGTGTATAGTCAGAACAACCCAGGAATCCCCCCCCCCAGCAGCAGCAGCACCCCTACCTTTCTGAAGATATCGCAGGAGCCTCCCAGAGTCCACGTGAGACTTCGAACAAGTTAAATGTGTGCAAGTTGCTGGTCGATTGTATACTATGAGCTATGTGGGGGCTACATGTCTCAAACTGGAAGTTAATTACTTTGCATGGTACTTACAACTCCAATAGGGAAAGCTAAGACAGCCATCATCCAATCACGGAGGGAAATGAGTTTTCTTAGTTGTCTTTCTTGTTCTTGGCTGTCATTTCCTTTAGTAAGGAGGCTGGAAAGGTCTGTCAATACGCAGATTCCGAAAAAGACCGCTTGAATAACCTGCATTAAAAAATTAAAGATATATATATATATATACTGTATATCTTGAAGGCTGTACAATGTAACACAAATTCCAATAGTTTCATTATGATGTTGCGGCAGCCAGGCCAGGACCTCCAAAGTTTCCATTCTGGCTGTGGATTAAAATATTAGCGTGCCAATATACACCATCTCTACTGTAAATAAGACCAATGCAGTTGTTTTTACAGTAGCGATTTTGTTAAGCCATTTTCTAAGATACACATCGAAAATACCAGAGGTTACCCTTGTGTGAGGAATCTTCTCACATAGGAAGCCAAGCAGAAAGAAAGCCACAAGGACAGGGTGTGTGTGGCAGTAATCAGGCACATCAGAAAAACCACTAACATGGAAATGAGGAAGCAGAAAAGAGGCCATCACAAAGGAATTTTAGAACACGATGCAGACAGAGTTAAAGGAGGGGGCTGAGAATTCAGGACAGAATCAGGGCTGATGGATGAACATGACTATCCTGTTTGCAAAGGGACCCAAGGGTGTCAGGGCTTGTGGTATAGAGCTCCATCGGTGCTAAGTTCTTCAGAACGAAGAGCTAAGCCAGAGTTAGCAGCTTTATAAGACCTGGTAGGACTCTGTTGATCTCCTGTTACCAAACCTCTGCTGAATTGGGTTATCTGATCCCTGCAATGCCACCATCTGGCCATCTGCAGAGGTGGCGCTAAAGCACAGCAGTGATAGCTTTGTCCAGAAAGCTAACATAGTAACACAGTAAAAGTCCTGATTTCCACTATAAAAGTACCTACTTCAAAGTCCCAAGTGTTTCCCAGCTCCTCAACTCTATTCCTAGCCTGATGAAATTTGAATAAAAGAGAATGCGTGGCAGCTATCTTCAACCTTTGGAGCTTCCCTGTCAACACCTGAAACACTTAAGAAATGGCACTGCTCAAGTGTAGCCCACATAATTTGTTATGATTAACACTTTACCCTAGATTATATTATGAAGTTGAGCCTTTGATAGGCCTGATCAGAATTCAGCAAGAATTCAAAGAATCTGCTAACATGCTTAGGACATAAAAGTTTTTTGGCTGCTTTTCCCAAAATGTGTGGGCTGAAGACAGGACAGTAATCTCATCCTGGTGAGGGTCTGGAATATTAGAGATTTACGGCCAACTGATAAGTAGCCAACTGGTGAGGTACTAATAATGCTAACAATTGTATTGCCAGATTTTCTTGACTGAAGAAAATTGTAGAGAAACAAGAACTGAGGCCACAAGGGTACAATTGTGTAGAACTGGTGATTTAAATGATTCAAGCTTTTCAAGTCTCTTATGGATAATTTATTTTTTGAAGTTTATATCCCAGATGGAGTTAATATGCCAGGACAAGGCCCTGTTTCGGAGATTCTTCATCAGCTGGAACAATCAGAGCCCGTATGTTAATTATCATACAAGCAGTATAAAGTCGTCTAAAGTTTATAAACATATATTCGAAATAGTATAATAAAAATTAAAAATTAATCTTACCCAGTAGAATCTTAACGTCTTAAGGTCAACGTGTACTAGTTGCTTAGAATTAGGAGGCTCAGAGTACGTTTGTAATATTTAAAGAGAAATTAAGGTATGTCCTAATAAGGATTTAAAGCGGCAGTAGTACAATTACGATCATAAAGTTTCAGTAAAAAACACAGCAAATTACAAGAAAGGAGTAAAATCCTGATGAGTATTTAAACCTTGGGGGGAAACCATGTTGAAAAGATGAACGAATCTGGTTTCTTGTCGTAACAAGAGTTTATCAGTATTCTTGCGGTGAAATCGATCTGGGGACAGCTTCCATATAACAAAAAACAAGAAATCATCTTCTGTATGTAAGAGACTTGAAAAGCCTGAATCATTTAAATCACCAGTTCTGCACAATTGTACCCTTGTGGCCTGAGTTCTCGTTTCTCTACAATTTTCTGCATGGCTTCTATCAAGAACTCCAACTTTGGATTTTCTTGACTGGCTTTCCAATATAGGATGGACATGGATCCAGCTTCCAACAGGTTGCACATTTTTATCTGCAGCAATGAAATCCAATGCCTCCTGTAATCTAACCCAGTAATTGAGCTAGCAGGTCCACAATCATATAAACATGTGTTCTTGTCTAAATAATGGTTGAAGGCAGCAGTGGCGTCGCTAGCCTCTGCGCTGCTGGGGGCGGCGGCAGCGCAGAGGCACCCCCCTGGGGGAGGGGCACGACGCGTGCGTCGTGACGTCATCATGACGTCACGACGCACGTGTATGCAGAAAGGGGGGATTTCCCCCTTTCCGAGGCTTTTTTTCGGCAGGGGGTGGTGACCAGCGAGGAGGGGGTGACAAGCGCGCCCCCCCTCGCTGGTCGGGCCCCCCCCGCCGAAAAAAAACGGGCGGAAAGCCTGGAAAAGAAGCAGAGCGGCGCTTAAACGCGCCTGCTCTGCTTCCTTTCCAGGCTTTCCCCGCCCCCCCCCCGCGGTTTTTTTCGGCGGGGGGGTGACCAGCGAGGAGGGGGATGACTAGCGTGACCCCCCCCTCGCTGGTCGGCCCCCCCCCCCCCGCCGAAAAAAGCGGGCGGAAAGCCTGGAAAAGAAGCAGAGCGGCGCTTAAACGCGCCTGCTCTGCTTCCTTTCCAGGCTTTCCCCGCCCCCCCCCGCGGTTTTTTTTCGGCGGGGGGGTGACCAGCGAGGAGGGGGTGACAAGCGTGACAACCCCCCCTCGCTGGTGGGCCCCCCCCCCGCCGAAAAAAAGCAGCGGAAAGGGGAAAAGGAAGCAGAGCGGCGCTTAAACGCGCCTGCTCTGCTTCCTTTCCCGGCCCCCCCCCCCCCGGTTTTTTTCGGCGGGGGGTGGTGACCAGTGATGAGGGGGTGACAAGCGTGACACCCCCCTCGCTGGTCGACCCCCCCCCGAAAAAAAGCGGCGGCAGCACCCCATCCGTGTGCTGCTGCTCCCGGGGTGACGGAGGGCGCAGCGGCGCGTGGGAGTGGCGGGAGGGGTCGCCCCCACCCGCCGCTGCTCACCCTGTCACTGGGGGCGTACCGCCCCCACCGCCCCTCCCCAGCGACGCCCCTGGAAGGCAGCCCTGTATCGGGAAGTTTTAAATGTTTGGTGTTTTACTATGTTTTTATATGTACTGTAAACTGCCTAGAGTGGCTGGGGAAACCCAGGCAGATGGGTGGGGTATAAATAATAAAAATATTATCTGTGTACCTGAAGAAGTATCCATGCACACGAAAGCTTATACCAAGAACAAACTTAGTTGGTCTCTAAGGTGCTACTGGGCTTTTTAATTTTTATATATATTTCAAAAATATTATTGCTATTATTAAATAAATTACAGCAAGCTGTAATGCAGCATTTCTTCTGCATGCAAGCTGGCTTTCAAACTGATTCTTTCCAGTATTACCTGCTTAGAATTATATTCCTGTGCCTGACCAACTGGCCTTCAGAAGCAGAGCAATGTGAAGGACAGCAACACAATTTGCAGGAAGACCCTAAAATAAACAACACCTTGATGTTGAAGACCATCTCAAAGATGTGACCACATTAAGAGACCAATATTTTTCTAGGAATAATCAAGGATAGCTAGATTACTAAAACCTGTGAATCGATTAAGCCTCACACTAAATGGCTGCCTACATTCTGTCCACCTGTGAATAGGAATCAAAGGCTCTAATCCTAGCCCTCCTTACCTAGGAGTAGATTCCATTGAACCGAGTAGGAAAATCAACGAAGATTCAGGTGAATTCCTCAACGTTATAGTCAGAGCAAACCTTTTTAATTAATAGATATAGATGGATGACTATAATTAAACCACCATGATGGTACATAGCTACCTGATCCAGATCTTTATGCATTCTGGAGATCATTAATGCCCAGAAACATTTCTCCCAGAAGGATGATTTGAATGGAAGGATATACTATCAACTCAAAAAGGCAGCAGCTGGAAATTGTAGCAAAAGCATTTAGATCTTTCAGCACGCAAAACAAATTGCTTGAAAACCTGCCAGGTCACATAACCTTCACCTTGCAAGTCTGCCAGATCCACAAGTGTGTTTTTCCTTTGAAGCAAGCAGAATATGATTTATTTCTCCAGATTATCTGTTATGACTTTTCCTGTCACCTCTGTGTACTTCTTGTAGTCATTTGTCAATCCTTTGGCATAGTGTAGTGAGGTGAACACACATTAAGCTTAAGCAGAAAATGTGGTTGAAGATACTATCAAATAAGGAAACATTAAGTCAGACGACTTATCTCTTTTACTACTGGAAGTGTGATTGACTGGGCCACTGTCCTTGAGATCAAACCAGTTAGTTCCTCAGCGGGTTTATTTCCATCTCGCTGCTTATAAAGTTTAGACTGACATTAAATGGACAACAGTCACCTAATCCTATAGAATCCAGTTTTTTAAGTTCAGATAAATCACGAGGGACTAAGACATGGTTCTGACACTAAGCTGTTCAATGTTTATATATCTATGCCAGGTGAAAGCTTCTTTCCCTTCTCATTTGCTTCAGGTCACCAATGGGTTGTTCTAGTCCCCAGCAAGCAATGTTTCCCACCATACACATTACCGTAATCAGCAGTGAAGAGGGTGCTCACCTTACCTCCAGCTGTCCACATCCCTGCTACAGGACAGAGAAGTTGAGGAGCGATGCTGGCAGAGCAGATGCGCTAGACTGGCTCCGCCAATGTGTTTGCACTGTGCCAACCTTGCTGTCCTCTTGCTTCTCCCCCATCTCCATCTCAGTATACAGCAGCAAACATGGGTGACTGGAGGTTAGATGAGCACAGCTGCCCCACCCTATCATCTATCATTGACATTAACTATGAGCATAATTCAAGAAGTTGGGAGGAACCTACTAAACCAAAGTTAACATTTATTTAAATTTGGAACAAAGGGGAAAGGCTGTGTTGCTTTGCCTTTCATCAACTGAGGAAGACAGTCCTTGTTTTTAAACGTGTGTTTTTGGTAACTCTTTTTTCATTTCAAACCCAACATAGCCTTGAGTGTCTACGCCTAGCATTTCCAGTCAGGCTGCTGTTTTGTCACCACAGACAGTCAAAAACTTGAGAATGTGGTAAGAGGAAGTTGAGGTCCTTATCCACCAACCTTTCAGTTGCCAGATCCATGTATTGGCCTGGTTGGAAGAGAGACACTGCAACTGAACCCGGGGGGAACTGTGTGATGACAGTCATCCCAACAGCACTTCACATAACTTGGCCCAGTACTTCTAGTCAGGCCAGTTGGGCACTGAAATTGGCGAAGAAGAAGAAGAAGAAGAAGAAGAAGAAGAAGAAGAAGAAGAAGAAGAAGAAGAAGAGGAGGAGGAGGAGGAGGAGGAGGAGAGTTTGGATTTGATATCCCGCTTTATCACTACCCGAAGGAGTCTCAAAGTGGCTAACATTCTCCTTTCCCTTCCTCCTCCACAACAAACACTCTGTGAGGTGAGTGGGGCTGAGAGACTTCAAAGAAGTGTGACTAGCCCAAGGTCACCCAGCAGCTGCATGTGGAGGAGCGGAGACGCGAACCCGGTTCCCCAGATTACGAGTTTACCGCTCTTAACCACTACGGTGTAGGGGAAGGCTATGGCGAATTCATACTGACATAAGTTTGTAGTCAACTAATTTTTACTCAGAGTAGAGACACAGGAATTAATAGGCCTAAGTTAGTCGTGGTCATAAATTTTAATGGGCCTATTCTGAATAAAGGCTAGCTGAATACAACTCACAATGCTTTACTTAATATGATGCTTCAGAAAAGCACTTAGGGCTTTGGCATTATGGGAATGCCTCCATGACACCAAAGCCTTTGCAAACAGAAGAACTCAGGCTGTCTCATCAGGTCATCACTCTGAACAAAGATATCACTGGTGATTTATTCCACGAGTTATTTAACTATTTACAATTGCCTTAAACTTGCTTGTAACAGGATGGATCCACCAAGGGGGCCCTACGGACTGCACTTCTGTTTGCACAAGGGAGGGCCAGCAATTTCTCAGGTCTGTATATGACACAACCTGGTTTGTTCATCTGCTCATGTCAAGGAAGGAGTGAAATGGAAGTGATCGAACTATGTTCACAGTATAGTTTATTAAACCAACATTCTTGGCTTATTGTCACATGTGACCATGGCCAAATATCTACCTTCATAGGCACATGTTTAAAGGAACATCATTTTTAATATATATATATTAAAATAGAAAACCTCTAGCCAAAGTCATTTTCTAATAATTGCTATTCCCCTCTTTCCTCCCTTCAGTTTAGCTGCACATACAAAATCTGTCTTTATTGCTTTCCATATCCTGTTTACAAGGCATGATAATTTCATTAAATCTATATCATCCATTCAGCAAATATATTTATATGAAATACTTTTTTTATTAGATTACATCTTTTACATTTTCTTTTCTAAAGCTCAGTTTTGTTTGGCTCCTACTCAGCATTGCAGGCTACGCCATTATTTTTACTTAAATATTAATATTACATGCAATGCTACAAATATGATCAGTGATATATCCTGGGAAGCATGCCAAGAATCAACAAACAGTGGGAAAGGCCATGTAACAGACTAGGTAACATTTGGGACTGCTAGTTAAGTAGGGGGGAAGAGACATGCATTGCAGCTGTCTGTACTAAACTGGGCTTAAGGATAAGGTTTCCAGTGGGAGGAAAGCCCCTAACTTTTTATGAATAAACTGCTTGCTCAGTTGGAGGGAGGGGGTAAGCTTGATTTAAGATTAGCTTAGTGAAATCTTTCCCCTAATACATAGCAGAGAAATTGTATATGTGAACTTCCTCTAACATGCAGAGTAGATTGCACACTTAATCCAAAACAAAATGGCTTCTTATAATACTTGTTTAAATAAGGTGAAATTAAAAACATTTCCTGTTAGGACTGTTGTCCAGCATCAATATGTTGTACAGTGGTACCTCGGGTTACAGACACCTCGGGTTACAGATTCCGCTAACCCTGAAGTAGTACCTTGGGTTGAGAACTTTACCTCAGGATGAGAACGGAAATCATGTGGCGGCAGCAGGAGGCCCCATTAGCTAAAGTGGTACCTCAGGTTAAGAACAGTTTCAGGTTAAGAACGGACCTCCGGAACGAATTAAGTTCTTAACCCGAGGTACCACTGTATTTGTAAGTGATTTAAAAATAAAGACTATAAACTATTCCTGATGGCATTTTAGGAGTGCTTTAAAATGTCATGGATTAAGGCTAGTAAAGGTTCTCATGGGTGTGAGATAGCATAATGTGGCTGCACTTTATAAGTAGGAGTCAGACATGACTGAACGACTGAACAACAACAACAAAAAGCAAACAAGGGGATATTGTCATTGCATTCCAAATGGCTTCTCCGTGCTATGAAGACTTCTTGGGTTTTGAACACATGAATGCTGGTAAAGAACTGGAAAGCAACGAAAACAAGCTAGTTCATCTCCCTGCTCTGAAGCACTACAAAAAGCCTACCCCCTACCCTTAAGACCAACACACAGAACACAGTACACCAAGAGCAGAATGCAGATGCCTGCAAATAGTTTCAGATAACTAGATGAAGATACAAACACCATTACAGAAGGGGAACTGGCATGAGGTGGGTGGGGGACAAAACATACTTTCCAGGATATCCTGAAAAGAAAAAGATAGAAGAAGATAGATTGACTACACCATCGACAGGTCATACTATGAGTTCAGATTTCCAGAGAATTAAACAATGGAACATCTAAGCCAGGCTTTCTAAAGAACGGGAAGAGAAAGTGAGTCAGAATGCACAAACATAGCCTGCTTTTCTTACTAGAAGAAAAACTGAGGGCATGAGGGCAACTGCATTTACACACTTTTGACCCCCCCCCCAAATGGGTATGCATGGTGTGATTGGTGTGTGCCCCATGGTTCCTTTTCAGTAGCATGCTACTTTTACAGCCTAGTCCTACACAATGTTAAGTGCACCAAAGCACACTGAAACCAAACTCTGCACAGGATCAAGTGTGCCTAATTCTGCACAGGATCAAGATGTAATTGTGCCCTTAAAAATGAAGATGGCTTTCTAGACTTTCCCTCATTTTGGTAATGGAAGATAAAGTTTAGTGACTGCAAAAGAGCACCTATCTGCATTCTAGTACACAAACTACGTTCAAACATGTGGCTGGTATGGATCATGATACATACATGATATCTACAGAAGATAGCCCCTTCCTCAGCTGCATTCTAGCAGAAGTTGGCCAGTAGGTGAAGGCATGGGATTCCCCTCCCGCTCAGGCACCATCAGTGCTAGCAACTGCTCTGTGTTCTCTTCCTCACTTCATTGGCCTTTCTGGAATGCTTCCTTTAATAATCTCTCTCCCCTCAGGTATTCCATTTGTTCATGTCCCATCCCCTCACTCCAGCTTGCAGGCTCCATTTCTTTCTGCACTTCTCCCTCACTACGTGACCCAAACATTAGATCATCTACTTCCAGCTTTAAATACACATATAAGATATTACTAAAACAATGCAGCCACGTTTGCACTACCCAAAGTAAATAAATAACATAAACTTAAGCAAGCCCCAAGTGGAAAAAAACAAAGAAACCAACTAGCAACAGAGCTGGAGAGAGAGCACTTTGATGTCTGAGATACAGGATCAAAGTAACTTCAGAAACCAAGAAGAAGCCAAATTTTCAAACTCTTATTATTCTGAAGAACTTGGAGAACAATAAATTATCTGAAAATCCTCAAAGTACTTTGGGCTATGATGAATAAACACTATTATACCTCTAAAAAGTATCGTTTTGCTCTGACTGTTTACCACTAATTAAGACAGTAATTTTTTCGAACACCATTTCCAGCAACATATTCTCTTTGAAGTGCTCTAGAGATGTTGTTCTTGCACAGTAAAGAAACAAATGCTTTTAAAATTTGCTCTTGATAGCTTGCAGTCTTTGATCAATTCTTTACATGCCTCCGGGAAGTAAAACTTTGATATATTTATTTAATTAGCTAGAGTTCAAGAAATAGACGGTAACAAGTAGCTTGGGCCCTCTTGACATAGTGTCCTATGGAGAAGATGCTGTAAAGACAATTTAAAACATTGTTTTTTATATACCAGAAGCAGGCTAACTACAAACATCACTATTGCTCTCCCTTGTGTTTGTTCCTAAAGAAAGAATGAAGCAAACAGGCTATGAAAACAATGTTTACCATTAGGGTTATCGCTTGCATATGGCTTTCTCTACATTTACCCCCCATCCTGCCACGTACAAACTGTTCTAAGGGGACTTGGGGACTCTGGAAAGAAAAGTCAACGTTCCACACACCTGACTTTAGGATTGTCCCCAGGCCTGTGCACAGCCTCCCTTACTCCACCGACTATGGAGAGAAGTGAATTACAAAACAAGTAATGAAATGTATACAGGATCTCCTATACTAAAGGCTAAGCCATCTTGACCCTCTGCTAGATTCTAAACCTTCAGACAACAGACACAGGCTCCTAGGCACCACAAAACTATGGGTGGTGGATTCTACTAAGTTTTACTGTGGCCTCTTCTTTCCAGGGCAACCATGCTTACCCCCAGCAGAGATGAACTTGGCTTATCAAGCCAGTCTGGTTGAATAGGCGTGCCTCACTATTGCTGCTCTGGAATTGGGGTCTCTGGCCCTGGTCTAATCTCTAAGCGTCAGGGTGAGTGCAGGCCATAGGAGGAGTCAGTGGTGGTTTTTTTTACTCCAAAAGCATCCATGAGTATCCTCTCCACCTGCAGCTGCTTCAGCAAGTCTCTGACTTGGTCACTGAGGAATCATTCAAGAGGGCTAGGCTTGATACTTCTGCCCTCTTCCCCTCTCTTCACCTTCTGCTGCAACAGACAACCCAAAGAACAAGAAGGGAGGATAGATGGAGAAATCAGGAAGAAGTGGGCTTGCCTGCTTCCAGTCTCAGATTTTGGCAGTGCTCTTTTAAAGCCCTGTCTGTCACAGCAAGGCAGGATGGAACTGAAAGGGGTTCTCTACCACACCATGAGGTCTCGTGACAAATTTGCATAGCACTGCCAAAAGAAGTGAGTAGGTGGGAGAGGCACCCATTCAAGGATCTTATCAAGTAAGTAAAGGCTAGAAACTTAGTGCTCCATTCTCTCTGTTCAGCTTTATACCCCACACAATAAATGACCCTCCTCTTCAGGACACTTCAAACCACCCTTCCCCCACACAGCTGCCACTATCATACATATTTCAAAGATTCCATCTGGGTGCATCAACTACCTGACTCCCTTGCAGCCAACAGAAACACACAGCCTACTCAAATATGCCTGGTCGCTGCTGCTTTAGGAAGCTGAAAAAAGAATTTCAATCTATGATCACAGTGGCGAGACCTTTACATGCATAAAGATTTTTGGGGGGGAAGGGGAATCATCATTACCTACCATGGAGGAATGGTTGCAAAAATTATTGGATTTAGCCAAGATAACAGAGTTGACGTGTTTAATTAGAGAAAAATCATTGTTGATATTTACTAAAGATTGGAAATCCCTTATGGACTTTTTGTGTGAAAAAGAAAATGAACTTGTGATATCTGGGTTTGAGGATTGGAGAAAATATTGGTTTATAGAAAGTGGAATAGTTGGGTGTTACCTTGGAGTGAATTTTTGAACAATTTATATATATAGAAGAAGAATTGGAAGTTCTTTTTTCTTTTCCCTTCCTCCTCCACCTTCCTCTCTTTTTTTCTTTTCCATTTTTTGGTTTAGCTTTTTATTTAGATTAATCTTTTATCTTTGGAATTATAAAAAGATACTGGGTATTTGATATTTTGCATATCTTTTTTAAAGCTTTAATATAATCTATTAGGGAAAAAGAAGAAGTTGAAAAGAATGTATTTAAAGGTAAAGGGACCTCTCACCATTAGGTCCAGTCGCGGAAGACTCTGGGGTTGTGGCGCTCATCTCGCTCTATAGGCCAAGGGAGCCAGCATACAGCTTCCAGGTCATGTGGCCAGCATGACTAAGCCACTTCTGGCGAATCAGAGCAGCGCACGGAAACGCAGTTTACCTTCCCACTGGGCGCTGCTCTGGTTCGCCAGAAGCGGCTTAGTCATGCTGGCCACATGACCTGGAAGCTGTATGCCGGCTCCCTCGGCCTATAGTACCTAATCTACTTGCACTTTGGCATGCTTTCAAACTGCTAGGTTGGCAGGAGTTGGAACCGAGCAACGGAAGCTCACCCCGTCACAGGGATTCGAACCACCGACCTTCTGATCGGCAAGCCCTAGGCTCTGTGGTTTAACCAACAGCGCCACCCACGTCCCACATATTTAATATCCCATTATTCTATTTTCTGCAAGCCAGGATATGGTATCAACCAAGACTGCAGCTACATTTTAAGCAGTAAATAAACAAACAGAATGTTTGTTATCTGCAACCCTAAGAGCAAAGTATTATTGTAATTAACAACAAGAGCTTTCAGAAATTTCTTTCATAAGATTAGGGGGCAATTGTCTGAAGGTCATGAATAGGATTGTCATGAAAATGGGTTAGCTAAACGGCCTCGGTCCTGTATACCTGAAGGAGCGTCTCCACCCCCATCATTCACCCTGGACACTGAGATCCAGTGCCGAGGGCCTTCAGTCGGTTCCCTCACTACGAGAAGCAAAGCTACAGGGAACCAGGCAGAGGGCCTTCTCGGTAGTGGCGCCCGCCCTGTGGAACGCCCTCCCATCACAGGTCAAGGAGATAAACAACTACCTGACATTCAGAAAATACCTGAAGGCAGCCCTTTTCAGGGAAGTTTTTAATGTGTGATATTTTTGTATCTGATTTTTCTTGGAAGCCGCCCAGAGTGGCTGGGGAAATCCAGCCAGATGGGTGGGGTACAAATAATAAATATTCTTATTATTATTATTAGCTGGCCAATAATCCATAGAGTGGTTATAATACAGTGGATGCTTGGGTTGCGAATGCGATCCATGCGGGAGGCACATTTGCAACGTGCAGCGTCCGTAACCCGCAGTGCAGCGCCTGTGCATGCGCGGGTTGTGATTTGGCGCTTCTGCACATAGCGCCAAACCCGGAAGTAACCCGTCCCAGTACTTCCAAGTTTGGCGCATTGCGCAACCCGAAAACGCACAACCTGAAGCGGCCGTAATCCAAGGTATGACTATAGTAATGTTTGGTTGAGCATTTGACCAAATGAACAATTTCACTAATATATTAGTGAAAGAAAGTGTTCATTAACATGAAAATCATGAAAGTGGAGTATTTTCTATAATTATATCCCATGTTCTTTAAGTCAGATAGGCTTTCTCTATCAAACAACAATTTGCCAATGAAGCTAGGAGAAGTATGATCGCAAAGCTGAAAAGCAGCAGAAGTTAATGGTCACTGTTGGGTAATCTGACACCTTTCATCTGAAAAAGAGCCATCCCATCCCTAAACACCATTTCTCCATAGGAAATGAAGCAGCATTGCTTCCCACTGCTGATGAGAGGCATTATGTTCTGGATGACATCACTCTCCAGTCTTATCTCAGATACATTTGCATGCCAAGCAACCAAACCAAAGGGACAAAGACTGCTATGCTTAACAGGCCTGTAGACAACGGGACAGGAATAAATATACAGTAAGCATACAGAGGTGAGCTACCACTAGACAGATATTGTCTAGACAGTATATAGTGAGTAACATGCAGGACTCCAGGAAACAAAGATACAGCCTCCCATATTCTGAGCAAAAGTTATTCATTGTGCAGGATTTTTTAATTTTACATTCTATTGTTAACACCAGCATCCTACAGCACTTGGAACATTAAGACACTCTCTGATAGCGCAGCAACTCAGCCAATGATTATGGGTGTTACCAAACTAGATATTCTGTGCCTTGCTTCAGTGCAAAGGTAAAACAATCAATAAGTTATCTAGAAACAAAATTATTTCAAGTACTACATTATAATCACCCCGTAAAAAAATCCTTCAGTCTAAAAACATTCATTGAGAACTCTTGAACAGAATTCTGCATTCTGGTGATTTGTTTAAAACTGAGACTAGGAAAACTCAGAGAAAGCCAATTTCCAGACACTTCAACAGCAGCATATTTTCAAGCAGCATCTGGGCGGTCTAACTCATTTTAGGAAGCAGATACCACTTGCAATTTGATGGAAATAATGCTGAGGAACAAAGTGTTTCCAGGTTTGCTCAAGTCATGCAGACACACAGTATGCCCCTGCCACGCTGGACGAGGCAATTGGCCAAAACCAACCAACTCCTTTTCAAAGACAATTTCCAGAAGAGTTGTTAAAATTAGTAAATCCCTTTTGCAGATGAAATCAAAATACCATGGTCAATTTTTTTAAACTGTGCTGCTGTGGATGGAAGTATGAAGCCAAATAATGTAGGACTGGTTTTTGATGAGCAATGCAAACCCGATGTGTGAGAAGAGTTTAGAATCAAAATATGCATCGTTCAGATCTACAGTTTTCTAAAACCAAGGGACCTGAACTGTTCCCTGGATTCATGCTGCAAAAAAGCACAGGACTGGAGTCTCAGCAAGCAGGCTTAGGCACAACTGATATACTTGCACAAAAGCTTGTTTCCTATCAGTGTGTGGAAAGTGTCACAAGGCACTTTAGCAACCCTGGTAGTAGTTAGAAAGGAGGGTTTGTGAGTCCTTCTGCATTACATCCTGTGGGCCTCTGAGATCCAACAGAAACAACCCAAGCCTGCATTAATCTAATTGTACAGCAGATTTGCCAGTTATAACAGCTTTACTCTTTAGCTTTCGTTGTTTTAGCCTATGGTGTTTCATCAACTTTGCAACCTTCCTTGGATGCAGAAAAGGTGGGAGAGAAGTTTAATAATTAAATGAGATAACATAAGGATTAGTCTGTGATGAAAGGAGAAAGTGTGCGGCCAAATAGATAGGGTACAGTTCTAATCTGATTAGTTGTAGCACTTTTGGTCATAGTTTGTGTCATTAATGCAAATTAATTGATCTTGCTGAGAATCTATTATTTTACCTTAAAGAAAAAATTAGTACACATGCAACCAGACAGAAAAAGTCATGGGCTTACACAAACTATTATAAACACCATGGGAGAAGTGTTCCCAGCTACACCACCCATTGACCTGGAAGTCTTATACTGTACGAAGCTGCTGCAAGAGAGGGACTGTGAATGACATCATAGGAGGGGTGTTTCTAAGATGAAGGTGAAGCTCCCTTGTTATTTTCGCTATTGGAGGCTGCATGTTGTTTAAGTGTAATCTTGTAATATTTATAGTATTGGAATGTGGTTTTTTAATAAGTTATTATATTTGCTATTGTTTTGCTGTGTTATGAAATTGCTATTGTTATTATTTTGGTATGTTATGAAATTGTTGCTTTGTTATTGACTTGCTATGTTATTATAAAAAATTTTTTGTACTGTTTTTGTACTGTTGCATTCTTTCTTTGTGGCTAGTTGCTTTGAGCATGGTTCTTTTGTGGAAAAGAGGCATACAAATAACAGAATAACTGAATAACAGAAAAAGGTTGTCAATGCACTTCAATAGTATCAGTCAAAGTAGAGTAATAGAATCATAGAGTTGGAAGAGACCACAAGGGCCATCCAGTCCAACCCCCTGCCAAGCAGGAAACACCATCAAAGCATTCTTGACAGATGGCTGTCAAGCCTCCGCTTAAAGACCTCCAAAGAAGGACACTCCACCACACTCCTTGGCAGCAAATTCCACTGTCGAACAGCTCTTACTGTCAGGAAGTTCTTCCTAATGTTTAGGTGGAATCTTCTTTCTTGTAGTTTGAATCCATTGCCCCGTGTCCGCTTCTCTGGAGCAGCAGAAAACAACCTTTCTCTCTCCTCTATATCAGTGTTTTTCAACCACTGTTCCGCGGCACACTAGTGTGCCACGAGATGTTGCCTGGTGTGCCGTGGGAAATTACTTTATATATAGTCAATATAGGCACAGAGTTAATTTTTTTAACATTTTCTAATGGTGGTGTGCCTCGTGATTTTTTTCATGAAACAAGTGTGCCTTTGCCCAAAAAAGGTTGAAAAACACTGCTCTATATGACATCCTTTTATATATTTGAACATGGCTATCATATCACCCCTTAACCTTCTCTTCTCCAGGCTAAACATACCCAGCTCCCTAAGCCGTTCCTCATAAGGCATCGTTTCCAGGCCTTTGACCATTTTGGTTGCCCTCCTCTGGAAACGTTCCAGCTTGTCAGTATCCTTCTTGAACTGTGGTGCCCAGAACTGGACACACTATATCAAAGTGAGGTCTGACCAGAGCAGAATACAGTGGTACTATTACTTCCCTTGATCTTCCCTTGAAGTACAGTAAAGACAAAGCAAGAAAGCACTTTTGACTAAATATAGTTATTTTTCACATTTCCCCCCAAGCCCAGACACATTTTATAATGTGTTTTTCTCAAGAGGAAACAAAGTTCAGATACAAACAACTGACATGAAGGGTATATAACATTACCACAACTACAATCAGCTTCTCAAAGTCTAATGCTGAGAGAGATTACTGACCCATTACAGCCTCAAAGTCAGCCTTTATTTTAAATGACATGCTCATCACAAATTGCCTGTAGCTTTCAAATGTATCAAGAACCTAAATTCTGCCTGTGGATTGAGGTTGTGTACTGGTTGCCCAAGACTGAAGTTGTGTCCAAAATAAATTATATTATTTGTTTATCCAACGTTATACTCTTTCGAAGTGGTACTAATAGGATGGAAAACATTTGTTTCTTAAATAGAATTGCCGTCTGGCTGTCACTAAGTATTGTTTTAAAAAAAACACCCAAACTGTTTTATGCCTAGTAGTCAGGAATTCAAAACACAGTCAAGCAAACTAGAATACCTTACTTTCCAAACCAGTTGGGTTCACTTTGGTTCCCAATTCTTTTTTTTCTAATATAACTTCTATGACTTTAGAGGCTGCATGTCAAGCAAAAATTCAAAAATACAAGTAGCAGTAAATAGGAATGGCTGAAAAGGCTTCATTTGCTCAATATCTGGCTCTTTATCACCCTTCTCTTTAAAAGGGAGCCCATATACAATCAATATGCCTTGCTCCACCCATCGCAGGATTCAAATAATCTACTGCAGAGAAAATGAGAACACAAAGAAGGCTATTTACCCCCCCCCCCCAACACACACACACACATACATCTGCTCCCAATGTGTAATAGTTTTGCATTACCAGTTTGCAGGATGCTATTAATGACCAAGTTACCCCTGGGTAAGAAAGCTCTCAGAATAGATTAATCATTAATACAAGTTCTATGATCACTTCCTTTCTAGAAAGCTAATAGAAGAAACTCCAGTTATCCTCACCGAGCTTCAGTGCACATAAGCCTACTTTTGAGAGGAATGTGAGCTGTGCATCACTGTACATAAAGCAAAGGTATAATATAGTTAGAAATAAGTCATGCAATTCTGACAGACCTAACTACTCCCAATGCTGTTGTTTTTGTTCATATGAATGCAGCCTATGAAATAAAGCACTTTCTGTGATGCCATGAAGATAAATGGAATGTGACAAAATGCAACAGTGCTAGCCTTGAAAACTGTGAAAACTAATGGTTTCAAGCAGTTAATTTGGCAACTTTTTACTTATAATATGGTAGGAGAAACTTGTTTAAATAGGTATGTCCTTATTTTAAACAGCCCCATCAGTGTTGCAAAAATAACACTGCACAATTCATAAAAAAACAGCTCTCAACTGCAGTAATCCCCCCCCCCCAATCATGTAACTTGACAAACTTTAATGCTTGGGAGAATAGTAAAATAAACAAGCTAAGAAAAGGTAGACAATCCATCAATAAGAAAACCAGTCCTATCTTAAGGTCTGATTAAATTCCTGCAAACAATGGAAATATGCCTTATAATAAAGAGGCCTTATAATTTCATTGTCAGTGAATAGAAGCTAACATAGGGAAATGGTTGCAATTAAACCAATCATGCCCAATAAAAAAGACAAAAAAAATGGCTATATATAAAAGGAAAAACACAGTACAAATATTCATCAGCAGCATCAACTCAAATAAATTCGTGAAGAATTGACAGAATTCACAATTCAGTTTTAAAAAGATTAATTGTTCAATTGACACGATACGAAAGAGTACAGCATTACTCAGTTATACAATAATCACTTTCTACATTTAAAGCAATCAGTTATCAGTATCAGATTAACTTTGAAGTTGAGAGAATCCTTCAGAGAATGGAAAGACTGAAATATTTTGGTGAGCCATGGTAAAAAAAAAGATACAGAACTCGTGCAGGGAAAAATATAATTTTTTCAGATTTGTTCCTTCCAATTAAGTAGGAGGTTGGTGCCATCTTGAACAATTGGACAAGCTACGTTTTTATAGCCTATGATTGTAGTAAAAATTATTAGTCATGATGGCTGTCAGTAGCCTAATCAGTAGCTTTCACTGAAATAACATCTTGCGTAAAAAAAATTGTCCAAAGTATGTAATAATCAAATGGGAGTAAACAATACCACAAACCTTTTCATTGAAAGATACTCATTACCATTCTGTACCTTTTCAGCAATTTCCCCCACTCTACACCAAATTTCAATACAGTATGGATCTTTGGGTAAAAGATGTGAAACCTATAGCCCCAAACTGGACAGTACATATTTTGGGCTATTAAAAACTCACAAAATTAAAAGTGGGATTTTGTTATGAAAGTTACTCATTACCAATGGCCAACATGGGTGATAATTTTACTAGAGACATAGGATGATGACGACTACCGGTAATATATCCACAGCCTGTTATCTGCATCCATTTCATATGACGTCAGAGGTGCACATGTATGTCAGAATGACAAATTGTACAAAACACGTTGAAGCCATCTCCTGAACTCCCTTTCTTCATATTTGATGTCGCAGTACAAAATTGTAAAGGTCCCTCTTGATGCTACTGACTTTGCTGTCATGTCCTTGTCACAAGGTGGCTAGACAGCCTGCAACCAGGCACACTGGAGCATCATTGGGCGACCTAAGAATTTGAACTCTGTTGTCCATGAGTAACTTATAAACACCATTAAGTATTGTGTAGGCAAAACACATTATCTGGGGGAATGGCTGTACCAAAGGCATGCAAAAGGTGCAATGTTCAATCCTGGGCCACTTTAGGTGGAGCTGGAAAGGGCTCCAGCCTGAAAACCTAGAACGCCGCTGCCAGACAGTATCAACAACAGAACTGAGCTAGGTGGACCACTGCAACTTGCTATGTTCCTAAGATACCGCTTTCGCACAGACTGAGTGTGGAATTTCTGGGCCTTTCACTAACAGCAGACAAAATGGCACTTGCTGCTACTGTATGTGATGGCAATGGCAATGGCATATGTGATAATATCGGGAAGAAGCAGTTACAATTGTGTGTTTAGTGTAGGGGTGACTTGTTCTAGTGCACGGATGGGGAACTCTGGCCCTCCAGATGCTCTCTATGATCCAGCAACTCCCATCATCTCCCACTGCCAACCATGGTAGGCTGATGGGGGTTGTAGCCCAAGGACACATGGAGATTAGCAGGTTCCCAAGCCTTCTCGTAGTGCATGATCTTCACCTTTTTCAGACCCAGGAACCACTGTTAACCCAAACATGCATTTGAGAGCCCCCTTTTTAATCTTCTACCCTGCACCGTGGAAGCGCTCCTGCTGTGACCCAGCTTGGATCAGGCCACGACCCACCCGTTGAAGACCAGTTCATGTAA
Organism: Lacerta agilis; assembly: GCF_009819535.1. Classification (NCBI taxonomy): domain Eukaryota; kingdom Metazoa; phylum Chordata; class Lepidosauria; order Squamata; family Lacertidae; genus Lacerta; species Lacerta agilis. The sequence continues at coordinate 60,517,024 of NC_046314.1, read as the reverse complement.
TTTCGTACATGAAGAGTGTGGCCATTTCGAAAGAAATATATGATGAACTATTTCTCCCTGATTATTATTTTTTTGGGGGGGAGGGGAATAAATCCTTTAATGGGTAACATGCTGGTGCTTTATACTGTCATGACCTGCCACTATAACTACAACATTCTCCATTGATGCAATTTATCCTTTCTTCCTGAAGTGGGAGCTGTCTTAGGAAGCATGTCTTGGATCAATGTTGACATGCCCAGAAAACCAGACCGTGATATGAAGGACCTCCCTCCTTTTTTGGCGATCTGTTCCGTTTGCGGGGATTAGTGAACTGACAGCAAAAGACAAAAGATAAAAGGCAGGGGGCGGGGGACACCTCTTCTTTTTCGCCGCTTGGATGACTGAAGCTTCCCTCCCGGGCTCCTCCCCTTCCCCGTCTCCGTTAGGCAACCCCCGGGAACCGAAGGGGCATTCGCCCCGCCCCAGGCAAGGTCTCCTCTCAGGGAGGAAGCCGAAGGGAGCGCGAGGCACTCGAGGAGCCCAGCGGGGCTTCTCCCCGGGCCTTCGTCGCTCGGCAGCGGCGGCGGAGGAGGAACGCGTCCGGCCGCCCTTCCCAGGTGCGCACGCCCGTGCAGGGGCAAGGCGGCGCGGGCGGCCAACTTACCAAATTAATGAACGTCAGGAATTTCCAGCTGCCTCCGTAGGTCTGGTGCGCGGGCATGTCGATGGCTTTGTAGTTGCACAGGATGGAGAAGTAGGAGAGGAGGATGGCGCCGCGCAGCACCTGGCACGGCACGAGCGCCATGTTGCTGCGGCCTCCCGCCCCCTTTTTTGCACAAGCGAGGCGGGAGCTCCCGAGTGAACCCGCCCGGTGGAGAGAGAGCAAAGAGGCAACGGAGACGCGCTCGGGGAGCAGGGAGCCTTCGGATGGGCGGCGCGCGCGCCAGCCAAAGCAGGAGGCAAGGGGAGCGCGCGCCGCCGGCCCAGCTGGCCACTTCCCATAGAAAGAAAGGAAGAACCTGCTGAGAGCCTCTGAGGAGGCTGCTAAGGGCTGCAATCCCGCGCACAGGGCTCAGGTTCCGGGTCCCCTTTGACTTTAGGATAGGTCCGCGATGGGGCAACGTAGAAGCGAAATCCACAGGCCGCGCGAATAGAACTTATATTTTGCTTTGTGCTTTGACAAACCGTCTTCGCACAACTGCATGAGGATTTTTCTACCTGCTTTTTACTTGGGGGGGGGGCGGTTTGAGGGGGGCATTGGCGTTTGTTCGACTTTACAGCAATCTGAAGGGGGTTCTCTGATGAGGTTTTCGGTTCTGCCTCAGTCCCAAAGACAGCCTTCAGATATGAGCGGTGTTCTGTATGGTCAGGCTAAGCTCCTGCCTACCTTGCAGTACTGTACTGTATATATACTCTCCCACACTTGCAAGGTCATGTGAAAACTAAACACAAACACACACGTTTCCCACACGAAATGAGAAGTGTGAGCTCTTGTCTTTGCTTTTCCGTCTCAAAATGTTTTTCTGCTAAAATCCTACGTCCCTCGGTAGTGTTCCGATTGATAGCTTTCGCTTCCTCTCTTGAGAAACAGCATCCAAAGGAACCAGGAAACTTCGCCTCCAGGCCGTTGGCTTGTCACTCTACATTTTCCTTGTTCTGTAACCAAGAGCACTACAGTATTCCAACCAGGACTTCCGGGTTCTTTTTCAAGCTTACAGTGCTTTCTAGACGTGGGAGGCAATGTTAGATGTGCGGTGGTTTGACAACCTCATGTCTTATCGACCCCCCCCAATCTAGATTTTCTTGTGGCAAATAAAATGCCAGTATTTTGAGATTTTTTAAAAAAATTGCCCTGCAAATGCTTCCTGGGTTAAGAAAAAAAAGGAAATAAAATACACAGATTTTTAATTTTCCTTCCCTGCAAATTAGCAACTTCAATAGGGTTTGCTTGTTCTGGCCCATTTGAAATCCAGTCATGAGTGGTGTTTGTAGTTTGAACATGAAAGTTAACATATTATCTTGAATATGCACACAAAGTTTCATTTCCATCTCTCAAAACAAAATAAAAAATAAAAAAATCCTTCCAGTAGCACCTTAGAGACCAACTAAGCTTGTTCTTGGTATGAGCTTTCATGTGCATGCACACTTCAGTATGTATCTGAAGAAGTGTGCATGCACACAAAAGCTCATACCAAGAACAAACTTAGTTGGTCTCTAAGGTGCTACTGGAAGGATTTTTTTATTTTTTATTTTGTTTTGACTATGGCAGACCAACACGGCTACCTACCTGTAACATTTCCATCTCTGTCTTTGAAGATATTGCATCATAGCCCCAGGCTCGGATAGCCCGGCTGCCTCTCCAGTAATACCTCGTTGGTCTACTAGTCATCCAGCCCATCTTAAGGATTATGTTGCATAATGAACCAGTATATTGTACTTGTAAATAGTTAAAACACATGCTGTCAAAACTTGTGGAAACCATATGTTTAAATGCCATTGTGAAACAAATAAGATTGTACATGAAATTAGCAACCATACGCTTATGGTGCCTAGCTATAACCTTTTATGAATTGGGGGCCTAACACCTCATCCTGGTGGGAAGGGGTGTTATGTATTAAGTTTAACTGCAGTACTCATTCTGGCCACTGTGGCTGCAGTTCTCATTCATCCCACTGTGGCTGCGGTTCTCACTCAGTCCCCAACATGCAAATGAAGGATTGAGAGTGCCGTTCACGGATTGGGTAGCTAGAGGGAGTTTGTTACTGTTGCAAGTTGCTGAGTACTATATAAACCAGGCAGCTAAGCTGTTGTTCAGTCCAGGACTCAGAGCTGAAATAAAGAGCTGGTTGTTTTAAGAGCTGTGTCTTCATCCATCTTTCCCACTACTCAACAGTAAGACTGTCCCAAAAGAAAGAACCTCCTCTAGCAGCTTACTGGGTAAGGATAGACCTTCCATCCAAAGGAGTCTTCACACTGACAATCTTCCATAAATAAATCTCACCTTTCTTTATAAAATCTGGTATTAAACATAATTCTCACATTTGTCAGCAATATGTTGACGACATTCAACTCCTTTACATCTGGAGGTGAGGCCGTGTAAGTGCTAGACCAGTGCCTTGCCTCAATAATGGGTTGGATGAGAGCCAACAAACCGAAACTCAATCCAGATAAGACTGAGGCAATCTTAGTGGATCGTCCTCTAGACCGGATTGCTGAGAGGTTAACTGCTCTTGATGGGGTTACACTTCCTCTGAAGGAGTGGGCACATAGTTGGGGTACTCCTAGATCCTTTGCTGTCACGTGAGGCTCAGGGGGCCTCAGTGGCGCAGAGTGCCTTCCATCAGCTTCAGCTGGTGGCCCAGCTGCGTCTTTATCTAGACAGGGATAGCCTAACTACTGTTGTCTATGCTCTGGTAACCTCGAGGTTAGATTACTGCAATGCATTATACATAGGGCTGCCTCTAAAGATGGTTCAGAAACTTCAGCTAGTGCAGAATTCAACAGCCAGGTTACTCACTGGGGCAAGGCGGTTTGAGCATATTACACTGATCCTGATCTAACTGCACTGGCTACCAATTAGTTTCCCGGCCCAATTCAAAGTGTTGGTTTTGACCTATGAAGTCTTAAACTGCTCAGGACTGCAATATCTCAAGGACCACTTCTCTTCATATGAACCTACCCAGACCTTGAGATCATCTTCTGAGGCCCTTCTTTGTGTGCCTCCTCCATGAGAGGTCTGGAGTGTGGCAACACAAGAACGGGCCTTTTCTGCTGTGGCTCCCCATTTGTGGAATGCTCTCTCCGGGGAGGTTCAGCTTTCATTATACAACTACAGGTGCCAGGCAAAAACATTCCTCTTTAACCAGGCCTTTGGCTGATATCCTATGCCCTTTTAAAATGTGTTGGTGGGCTGGGATTATTGAGTTGTTCTTGTTCTTGTTCTTGTTTTTAATTTATTTTGTGTTTTTACATTGTTATTTTATCTTGTGAACCTGTGGATATAAGAGACCTGTGGATATAAAGCGGTATACAGATTTAATAATTAAAAACAACATATTCTAACGGATGATGACCCCAGTTCATGTTTGGATTAATTTCTTTTTCTTTTGAGCCATTCACCCAGTTGGCAAAGGGTCATGTCTACAAAACAGTAGAGAATCATTAGGTTTTGGGGGGGTTTTGAGGTTAATTTAGGCTGTGGTGCTTGTTTTAATTTTATTTTAATCATGATATTTGTTGAACATAAATTATTTCTTCAAACTAAGCTAATGTTGAAAGCATTTTTGCTGTATATCAGCAATCACTGTTTAATACCTTACACCAGGGGTCAGCAAACTTTTTCAGCAGGGTGCCGGTCCACTATCCCTCAGACCTTGTGGGGGCCAGAGTATTTTTTTTTTGGGGGGGGGGAATGAACAAATTCCTATGCCCCACAAATAACCCAGAGATGCATTTTAAATAAAAGCACACATTCTACTCATGTAAAAACACCAGACAGGCCACACAAATAACCCAGAGATGCATTTTAAATAAAAAGACACATTCTACTCATGTAAAAACATGCTGATTCCCGGACCGTCCGAGGGCCGGATTGAGAAGGCGATTGGGCCACATCCGGTCCCTGGGCCTTAGTTTGGGGACCCCTGCCTTACACAGTATACTTCCTTTTGAAAATGAAAATATAGATCGCATGTGTTGCAGTGTTTCTATGCCCTCCAGTATATGTTTTCAGACGGCATTGCATTAGATTCTGTGGAGGACTTTTTAAAATTTGTTTTAAAACAGATCAGGTGACAATACTGCATCCAACTAATTGTGAGATCAAATTACAAAAAGACAACATAGCCATATCCTGTTGGCTCATTTAAAACAGGTGTCTACAAATAGTCTATGAGTCAGATGGTCTCTTGCTTAGTAAAAGCCTAGAGTCCAAGGGAAAGTGCAAGTAAATAGCTTTTACAAATCTGTAATCTAATTGTGCAGGATGCTAGTTCCATGGTCTGATAGGGTATTAACCATCTGCTAAAAATATAAACTTTCTATAAAAGGGTTTATGAGTTCACTTCAATATTTTGAACTAAAATAGTGTTCCAGCTGTGCTGCAGTAAAGTGGTTTCAAAACTTGTAAAATATTGTACAGTATATGTATTAAATGCATTATAATTATTTTTGCTTGGAATCCACTTGAAAAGCAAGGAGGAACGGAGTAGGTGTCAAAAGGTCAAGGAGAATAGACAGTTGTGTTTAGAGGCATGAAAGCAGACTGACAAAGGCAAAGGCATATTTACTCTAGTGTAAACCCTCATTTATTTTGTTCTACTATGAACTCTGTTAAAGCAAGTTGAGCAGATTTTTAAAGCACAATGAAACACTGCAAAATCTGTTTATCAGAGATGTCTGCAACATCAATATACTGTACACCATAAACTACAAAGCCTCTTGAATTACCTAGGCATGGATCTGCCAATTTGGGTTTCATTCAGGTTTTCATCTTTCCTGTCTTAAATTATTCTGGTCTTCACATTTCTTCAGCAGTTTACTTTTTTTATATATGTCCTAATTAAGATTCACCAACATTTTCACATCACAAAATTTGGAGAATTGCAAATTTCAAAGGGTAGCTATGTTTTGATTTGATTATTGTTTTGGAAAGTGCATGTTGTGTAGGGTCACATTAAAATCTTAGCCAAATTTCTCCCCTATCCCTTCAACTTTCTGGAATAATTATTATTTATGTCCAGATAGATAATGGTTAGAAAAGGAAATTCAAGCAGAACTCCTTTTCTTGTGCTTGCTTGACAAGCTACATTTCCCAAAATCCCCAAGTCTGCAATTCTATGTACACTTATCTGGGAGTGAGTCCCATTTACCTCAGTGGGGGTAACTTTCATGTAAGTGCACACAGACTTGGACTACAAAATAAAATATGCTAGCAGGAAGTTTTACTGCATATTTATGATTGTTTTTAATGATAGCTTATATTATGTTTATATAGAAAATCTCAATAACTTATTTGGCAGTGGGAGGTCTTCTATATAAGTCTTAAAGGCTTTAGAATCCTGTTTCTTTAATGGTTGCCAGAAAGTTTCGTGGCCCATATTTCAGCCTCACTCTTGACTCTTCACAGAATGTTGATGACAACCTATCATCTGTTCATAGAATGTGTGAACTGCCAAGCGTGAGAATTAATCTTTAGGGACTATATATTAAGTGCTGCTTTAGAAGAAAATCCTGACATTCTGAGTCATCTAAGACCTTTGGGCGAACTATTGTTTAAGCAAGACTCGGCCCTTTCTGTGTTAGGATGACTAATGTCTGGTGACAAGAAATGTTGGACTTGGAGGTAAAGTGTGGGAAGAGTGCTGGGAGGAAGCTAAATACAGAAGCCCTAACAAGTACTTAGAAGAAGGAAGAAGCTGTGAATAGTAATTAAGGAGCATAATGAATTTCACAATGCAGTTACAGGCTGTTGATAACTGACCACCAGGGCTGCTTTGAGAACAATGAGATAATATGAGAGTATCAAGACCCCGTCAAGATCATGGATGGCTGTACAAAAGTCTAGGCCTGAAAGGTGTGTAGAAACTGGTACCAAAAGGAATTGTACTCCCAATTCCTTTAAGAAATACTTGCACTACTTCCATAACCAGGCAGAGTGGGTTAGGGTCCTGATACTTTGACTAGAACCTTTATAGCTGCTGATGCTAATAAACTGGGTTGAGGGGGAGACTTGGTGGACTGAATGAGGTCCGTAGGCTGGCAGTTCCTTGATGCCAAATTATGCCACCTATCATTCACAAGGTCCAGTGTTGTATATTCTTTCTGTACCTGAAGAAGGCATTAAATGACAGGCAACTCTTCAAGTGAGGTCCAAGCCTGGTTCTAGCCCTGGAGTCTCTGTCACAGAGCACCTATAATTATGAAGCCAAACAATGGTATTCAATTATGATTAATGCATTTTCCAAAACTTGATATGTACAACTTACATTTACTTTCATTACTCTTGCATCAGAAGATTTCCATGTCCACCCTTCAATGGTTCCCTGTTTGTTCGTTATTTTGCTACATATCCTTCTAATACCACCCAAGTCCTTCTGTACACTAACCTAGTTGTTTTTTAACTGCTGCTCATATTTCTAACCCTACTTGGAAGTTTCTTTGACTATTATATCTCTTTAAATGCTCCCCAAAATATTCCTACGCTTCCTGTGTCCCTTCTCTCATCTTGATTCCTTATCCTGTCATAGTAGCAAGTTTACAGAACGAGCCAAACCTAGGTATTTAAGAACCTATTGCATTTTAATTACTTTTCTTCTTTACTGTATTGCCAATATTGTGAATACATGTGGAGAAGAACTTCATAAAGTTTAATTATTTGTGATACTGGAAAACGTCTAATTGCTCCACTAACTTGAATTCACTGTTCAGATTCACATACAAAAAATACACATGGATTCTCAGGCATTTTAGTGGAGCAATGCAATATCTCACACATCTCCTCTCCGTTTAAATTAATGCAGATCTTGCCAGCATCAGAGATGAGCTCCCATCCCCATGCCAAATGAATCTCTGGATCCAGACAAGAGCTTGATCTAATAAGTAGATTTTCAATGTAGCATTTTCACTGTGTACACTGAAATAGGAAAAGTAGGTGTTTAAACCATTAATACAATAATATATTGGGGTTGTAGCTGTTGTTCTCCTTATATTGCCTTGTATAAACTATGAATAACAACTGGGAACTATTTATTAAATTCCATGAGTTGCTTCAGAGTGGAATATTGGTCACTTTATTATTGATTAAAACTCCATAAATCTGTCACAAAACCTCCAGTCTCTTAAACCTCCACCTGCTTTGCATTTTTTAATCCAAAACTTGAACTAGAAGTATTGTTGCATTATGTCAGGAGCTCTGGAACCTTGATAGTTGTGGATAATGATTTAATTAATTTAATTTTCGTGAGGAAGTATTTATTGACATTTAAATTAGGGACTATAAGTAGAGTGTTGTTTTGAATTTATATGCCAGATTGAGTTAGTTTACAACTCACTAATTTCAGTTAATTCATTAAGTTCATTTTTGCCTTTCCCCTACGAAAGCACCCCTGCAGTCTAGACGGGATGTACTTCTTTGGGTGATAAATAATGAATAAATACAGAGAGTGCCATTAGCCATTAATGTAGCAGATTGATTCTCTGGAGCGTGCCGTCTCCATCCTTACTTTAGTGCTTATGCCACCTGCCTTTTGCAATTATCATACTGGGCTTTAGTGAGAGTGAATGAGATTCCCTTATCATTCTTCGTTTACTTCATTTTTATCAATGCACGCCAGCCAAAATAGAGCCTTTCTACAGCGACACAGAAGATATAAATTGGAGGGAAAGTGCTCGATGTTAGCATACCTTTATTGCTCTGGCATAGTGATTTGTGTGGCTTATTCATCATGATTAGGGAGCAACTCAGAAGAAATTAGTTGTGTGTGTGTTTTATATCTATCTACTTAAAACACATTACCAGAGATTAAGGACTGTAAAGTTCTTATACTACAGGGACAGGAAACCTATGGCCCTCCAGCAGTTGTTGGGAAGTGCCTGCATTGGATACTATTAGGAACCCCATATGTACTGTCTAAAGGAGAACAGGATATTTTTAAGATGGTGGTGGTGGTGAGTGGATGGTGCAGTTCTGCCAATTGAAGGACTGGCACTTACAGGATGGATTGATTATGAACATAAATCTGAGTATACTGAGCAAAAATCAAGAATGAAAGTGGTGCAGTATAGGAGGAGGTGCTTAGTATAGTTCATTGGTAGAGCACATGATTTGGATGTAGAAATTTCCAACTTTAGTTTAAAACGGATTTGGTGGTGCTCTCTTGTGCAACAAACACGATTCTTGATTCATAGCACAGTTTCTCAGCTACGGCACTACCGCAATTCTCCTCGTGGTTGCATTATATTTTTAAACAACCGGGACAGACTGTAGAACAGACTCTACAACTGAACATTTTCACTGCAGCAGCAGAAAAAGCAAGTCAATCAATAAAAAGGGGGGGGGAGTGTCCATATAGTGCAGTTCAGTTGCAATTATATACAATTCTAACACTAGCATGGCATCTTTATGTGTTGCTGTATTTATTCTCTAGTAAGAGCTTTCAGACCTGGTGATGCAGTGCATATAATTAGCTCAGCTGTCTTGAGCCCCGAAACAGCGACCTTCAGGTCCAATCAGGCTGAAGGGGAAGGAGGCAATCACCTCATTCTGCCAAATGGTAGGACCAGCCCTGTCTGTCCCCATGGAGATGCCAGGGCTGGCGTGAACTGATTGCTCAGGCCCTACCTGCAAGGTGGAGTTCCCGTTTGCCTGCAACTGAGCCACATCCTGTTTGCCACTCTAAAGTCATGCCTGCCCACTCCTTTTATGATAGAAGCTGTGTGTGTCAGCTGCTGAATGAATGTATTTGTTTGCTTAGCCCTGCCATACACTTGTTCCACCAGTGATCCTTGGCTTGCCTATGTTCCATACTGATTTGAACATTAAAGTTTGTGGCAGAAAACAAAATCTGAGCCCAAGTACTTCATGCAGGACATCAGCCACAGGGCAGTCACAGTAATCTGCCATGGTTGGCACCCACGTGGCAGGCAGTGGTCATGGGAGAATAAGTTTGCTGAAAGATTTGCAAAGCAGCACTGAATCTTTTCCCTAACATCCCTCCTTAAGAATCTAAGAAGGACCCTGCTGAATGAGATCAAGGGTGCATCTGGTCTAGCACCCTGCCTCCCACAATGACCATTCAGAATCCTCCAGGAGGACTGAAGGCAACAGCCATCTCACACAGTTGTTCCCCAGCAATGGGTACTTTGAGGTACTCCCCCCCCCCCTCTGAACACTGCCTCTGGAGGCTGCATGTATTCATCATAAGAAGGAGCCATTTCCACTACTGTGCTAATACGTCTAATCACAAGTGGAGAACATCAGAAGCTGCCTTTTACCAAGTCAGAACATGGGTCCACCTAGCTCAGTATTGTCTATTTTGACTGGCAGTGACTCTCCAGGATTGCATACAAAGGATGCTCCCAGCTTTAGCTAGAGATGACAGGAATTGAACCTGGGCTGGGACCTTCCATGTGCAATATGGATGCTCCACCACTGAGCTACTGTCTTTCTCCACATTTCAAATAGGGAAATGTTAGTATGCCTCTTCAAAAAAAAAAAGAAAAAAAGAAAAAAGGTATGGTTAATAAGCAAAAACAATTTGATTTTTAAAAACAAAGGGTAGAGTTTTCATTGCTGTCACCCCACCCCCAAAGCAAATATACCCAGTATAAATATTCAATTCTCCCTGTCCTATAATAGTACATTTTGAAGCAGGCAGCTGAGGAGGAATCAAGGACAGAACTGACACGCAGCAAGAGAACAAACTCAGCAGCTTTGTCAAATGCTTCTCAGTTTGTCTGTTGCATAACTGCAGTGCTAAATGCTACTCTGACTAATTTCTGCCACGTACAGAGCCAGATTTTCACATCAAGGAGCTGAGGCCAGATTGTCAAATGCTCAGCAGAGAAATGAGGGCCAGATTTTTCCAAAGTGATCAACACCCAACATACATGCTAAAGCGCTGAGGTCTTCTGGAAATTCTGGCACATGGCTTTGTTGCCACCTCTGCAGTACAGCTGAGGTCTTGGTTATAAACGCAGGGAAGAGTTTTCTGAACTGCCACTGACTTTGGGGGTGGATGAGGATAACTTCACCATGTCCCCTCCTTTGAATCTTCAATAGCTATCAAGGCAGCTGAGGGATGAACTGTGTGGCAGGAGCTGACCAGATCTTCTGGATGTTGTCATCAGTTCTGCTCCTGGATCTCATCAGAGGGAAGAGAGCTTTGGGGAAGGAACTGCTCTTTACCAAGACTGCAGCTATAAGAACTTGTGCTTAAGCTTCCTTTCTCCTCCTCTTTCCCATTCTTTTTTCCTTGTGTGCCATATCTTCTTAGCTGGTAGGCTGTTGGGAAGGGACCACCTTTGAACTGAATTTTGTAAGCCGTTCTGAGACTTTTTTTTTTTTGCTGATGGGCTGGATATAAATCCTGAAAAGCAGTTCCAACTGCAATTATTTCTAAAATACCTGGAAAAATAATAAAATCTTAACTTGAGGCCAACAAATTGTGAAGTCAGCACCAGACACACCTCCTTTGCGAGGACATACTGAAGTTGGAGAGCCACCACAGAAAGGGCTCTCTCCTTCATGACTACGCAATAGACCTTTGTTAAAGCAGTCTTTGGGGAAAGGCCTCTACAGAAGATCTTACTACACAAGCAGGCTATTCTGAAGATAAGATATAAAGAATTTCAACAATATACAAAGTGTTCTAGTTGAACCTTACTGTAAACCAAATGTTCGCGCTGGTATTCAAACTCCATTTGCATTGACAGCTTTTGTCTGAAGCAGCCACAATATAAAGGTGTTAAGAGTGTCTGCTTCACACACTGTAATTGCTGTTAATTAATTTCATTCCTAGACAAAAAACAAAACAACCTCTAATAAAGCTACATTGCAGATCACAATAGTGCTGTAGTTGACTCAGTCCCTTTTCTGCTTTTGCAATTCTGAAAATCTTTAAGGAAAATTGTTGAGCTCTACAGTACAACCAGATAGAAACTGGAACACAAAAAAGATGAGGGCAAAATAGAATAAATGTTTGAAGCTTATAGTTTCTACTGATGCCCATCAGAATATTGGGAAACAAACACTGCATTCAAGGGAGTTGGCCACATTCTGTCTCGGTGAAGATTAAACAACAAAAATCAAGAGAGACAAAGAACAGGTGAAATAACATCTTACATTAGATCAGCTACCTGCACTTGACAAATGTTACACCTTTTGTAGCACATTAATATGAATGTTTTCTCGGAAGTGAGTTCCAAGGTATTCAAAGATGCTTACTGGTGAGAAAGTTTGCTTAGGGTCGCAGCCTTAAATTAGGGGCACAATTTATACAAATACTTGGCCCAATACGAAAAAGAATTTCATTTGTTCCTTTATTCTGTGAAACCTAAAGGAGTATAACAACTGAAGTAACATTGCCTACAACCCATTTTTCTGCTAATATTTCATAACTTGTCACTTTGTTCTCATGTACATCTTATTTCTTCGATACATCTTCTTGCATTTTTTATACCAGCACATTTGTAAATGGTCAAATAATACTTTTTCACTCATCAAATACTGTAAAAATAAAATGTAAAAATGAATATTCAAGACAAGCTGGGGCTGGCACTCAAGAGATTCATTTATCTTCAATTTGGAGTGCTCATAATGGTTTGGCAGATTTTTCAGGCAGCTCCTGTTCAACTTGCTACTTAGCTGAAAGGGGGATCTGACAAGTAAAAACTGCATCATTTAAATTCAACTTTTTCAGGGTCTGGAGAACTTAAAAATGATTGCCCCCATTAAGGGCTCAATATCCATAATTACAGTTTTCTAATAATCCTACCTGTTCTGTATTCTGTTAGATGTCATTATCATTTATGTCAAATAATAACACATATTAATGCAGCATAGGTTAGTTCTGCTCATAACTTGTTTAATATGTAGGTATAGATTTTATGTATATATATTGTGATAAAACTTGCTTTTAGAATGCAACGCTCCAGAGCAGGGACACATGTTCCTCAGCTAAATGATTTGATCTAGCCATTGCTATGCAAACACTGTAGCATATCCCTTCATCTTAATTCCCCTTTGCTAAGATCCTTCACCCTTCACCTTATTTGAGGAGATTTGAATAAAGTAATATCATCACTGAATTAGAGAACTGGGAGGGTCCCAAAGGTCCTCAGAACTGATAAGATGCATTTGCACAAGATATTCCACATACATTTCTCTTAAAATGTATTGAGCTATATGTAAGATGTTGTTTTTGTTATTTAAATTTCTATACTTCTCTTCATCCAAGGATCACAGGGCTGTTTACAATATAAAAATACAGAAATGCATAGCGTAGTAACAGACAAAAACAATACCCCAGTTAAAAAGGCCGTAAATTGTTTAATTAGCCAAAAGCTTGGCAGAAGAGAAATGTTTTTGCTTGGAACCTAAAGATATGTAACAAAGGTGCCATCAGCCTGAAAGTTGAATGACTTGGGCATGTACTTAATGGATGCACTAGTATCTGGTGTACTCCAAGATTAAACAATTTCTAATATTCTAGACACCATGTGTTCTTATACGACACACACTATGCAGTTTTTAATAAGCCACTTATTGGAAGTGATTCACACACCTCCCCAAATTAATAAATATGTGCAAACAGCTTTGAATGAGCCAGAAAGGAGTATCTATGGTCTCCTTTACTTTGAATTCCTGTGAACAATTTGCAACTTGTATATACAGTCATACCTCGGGTTACGTACACTCTGGGTTACGTACTTTTCAGGTTACGAACTCCGGTAACCTGGAAGTGCAACCCGAAGCACACACGACGCACAGATGTGTTCTGCGCAGTTCATGCATGCGCAAACCGCTACTTCCGGGTTTTTCGCGTGCTTGTTTGGGTTGCGTACTTTTCGGGTTACAAACTGTAACCAGGAACCAATTACGTACGCAACCCAGGGTACCACTTCTGGGTACTCAGAACGCTTCAGATATGTCAAAACTTGTATTCCCTCTCTCACCAAATGGAAAATTATGATTCCTCTCAATTCTTGTTTATTTTTGCTGACTGAAATTTGTCATCCTTATCTTCTCCATTTGCAACTCTGTGTAAATAAATGCCCCCCTCCCAATCTTTTCCAGCTTTTTTTTTAAATCAGTGTTTCTTTTAAACAATGACCTGGAGGCTTTAACTAGACCATTTTGCTTTGTTTTTAAAATTCCTCTTGAAACACTGTAATATTTGCTGTTGCAAACAGTATAAAATGATGCCACAGGGGATCCAAGAGTGGTAGAAACTTTACTTAATACTGTGTGTTTCTTAACAACTTGATCTCAGAACAATTACTGTCCTAGGTCACATTTCTCGGTTGGAGTTCCCTAGAGCTGCTTCTTTCCATGCCCCTATTCACATAACATTTTAATTCCTACTATTATTACAGACATTCAGGACCGATCCCAGAGGGTACTGCATTTCACATAGCCAGGAAAGGGCTTTTGGTATGAACAAACAGATTGCAGTTCTTCCGAACTACCAGTCCAAGGTTGTGGCAGTGTGGCTAAACTCTAATTTGAGGCGGTGGTTTTAAATTACAACTCTACGCTATAGAAGCAAATGCCAAACCTTGGCAGGATGTGTGAAAATCGAAAGTAGCTGCAAATTACCCAGAAATCAGAGAACTACAAGAGCTTCCATTTCAAATATAATAATGTGTGCTTCCTTTTAGTTTCTTACAGGAATTGTACACTATGTTGAAAAAGATGGATCAACAGCTCAAATCCATGCCCACAGACCACACTGTAAAAATAACCAATGCAATGTTTTGTAATGCCACAGTGGCACAAAAACACAAACCGGAGGCGTAGCCTTTTGTATGGAGTCTCTCCAAATCCACCATCAAATCACAACTTTGTCTATAGACTGTGTCATGCTTCAGATTCTTGGTTTTGTGTGGGATATGCAACTTTAGTTATATTCGGAAAAGACACATAATGCCAGATACCACTTGGTAGAAAGGAACATGGGGAGATGTATTATACAGAGTCAGACCACTGCCCATCTAGCTCAGTGGTTCCCAAACTACCCTCCCCCCCAAGAAAAAAAAAAGACTATTTGAAAATTGCTGGTCTTGGCAGTCTACTTAATGATTTTTCTGCCTGTTGTAGCAATTGTAATGTAATGTGCTAGGGGCTGTACTTTTACTGCTGCTTTTATTTCTTATAAATCATATTTTGTAGTATTACAAAATACAATTGCAGTATTACATTTTGAATTCCATAGAAGTCAAATTCCAATACAAAATAAGAAATAAAAGAAACAAGAAAAGTACAAGTAAAAACAATACCAGTATTTAATGTGGTAGATGTGATGACTCCCATCTTCAGCCACAAATGCACATATGCACCGTGGACCACCTGAATAGGAACCCCTGATCTAGCTGAGTATTGCCTACATTGACTGGCAGCAGCTTTCTGGGATTTCAAGCAGGGGTCTCTCCCAGCCCTACCTGGAGATGCTGAGGATTGAACCTGGGACATTCTGCATGCAAAGGAGATGCTAGACCCCAAAGCTATGTCTCTTCTCTGAATCATAAATCCATGGTGATTAGTATTAGGTTATTTTTTTTATTAAGTTATGATAAGTCCATAGAAAAGGATGTGCCTTTGAAGATGGCTTGGGGGATGGGGCTCCATGTGAAAACCACAAGGATGTCTCTTTCAGCCTGTATTTTTTTTTATACCACTGCAGCAACATACAAGTTTTGGTTCCACAAGTTTTATGGCACCCTTTGCTGGTGGTTTTGTGTGATCCGAACTTAAGTCATTTGAATTTAGATTCTACTAGACCCCATTTTCCAAATTCCATTCCATTCCATATCTGCTTGAGAATGGCTCAAACCCAGCGGAGGTAAAGAGCTGCAAATTTTGATTGGCTCAAGAGAGCGCAGACAAACTCTGAAGTTCATACTATTCAGACTGACAGTCCTTTGAAAAGAGAGTTGCTGGCGTTCCCCTAACATTCATGAAAGAACGTCATCTGACCTGGACAATTTCTATAAATCTGCAAATCAATCAAAAATATTTTTTATTACGACCCCCCCCCCTCACCTCTTTAAAATGAATTTAAATTTAAATTTTAAAATGAATCTGCCATGGGGAGAAAAAAAGACCCCCACCACAACGCAAGTAAATATTGCGGCTAATCACCAAAGTCAAAGCAAGAACATTCCCTAAACTATCGCTTCCCGCCTGGAAATCTACACCGGCTGCTGCTGAAGCATCGCCGCTAAGTGAGACATTTTGTTTTCAAAAATCGCACGGCGCCGTGGACAAGGCAGAAGCAGCGAGGCCGGCTAGAGCAACAACGAGGTCCCGCCAGCATCAGACGAACTTCCCCCGGGCGCATCGAGGGATAAGGGCAGCGGGGCAGGCGATTCTCCGCGCAGCCGCCTGCACCAGAAGGCCGGAAGAAGCCGCAAAAGGCGAACTTTAAAAAAAGAAAGCAATTAAGAAATGCCGCAGGAATGACCTTGGCCAGGCGAGGGAGGCGGAGACCGGGGACGGAAAGCAACCAAAAAGGGCGGCGGAGGAGGAGGAGGAAGGGGAGCCTGGCCGCGGGAAAGAAGATCCCACCCACATCCTTAAAGGAAATTCTCATGCGAGGAAGTCGCACAACTTTTTTTTTGTTTTTTTGCCCGGCAAGTTGAGACCGGCTCTCCTGGGAGTTCCCTCAGCGGGGGGAGGGAAGAGGAAGCGAGATCTCCCCTGACCGGCGAGGGAGGCGCGTAGCTCTCCGCTCTCAGGGAGGCCCCGCCCCCTCTCTCCTCCTCTCCCTCCCTCTCTCTTTCTCAGTCTCAGCCCCGCCTTGGTGCCCCTCTCCTACGCACTCCTCCTGTCAAAGGCGCGCAGCGGAGCCCGCGGCGGCTCTCTCGCGCTGTTGGCCTTCTGGTTCAGCCTCCTCGCCTGCCTGCCTGCCTCCTGCCTCTCTCCCTCCCTCCCTCCCTCCCTGGGACGCGCTGGGGGATCCGATGACATCACTGGCTGAGCTCTCCCCTCGCTCGCTCGCTCTCCCCTTGTAACTTCTGTTCTGGGAAGTGGTGCCAGGAATAACCCAGTCTGTCTGCAGATCAGAGGCTCCTATCATCCAGAAGGGAGGAGAAAAGGGGGGGGCGCACGCCACACCACACACACACACACACACAGACACAACAACTGCGGCTTCTCGGGCCTGCCCTTGATACGTGTGCATGTATGTGTGTGTATATATATATATATTATGTGCGTGTATAGGTTTTTTTTGTAATAAAGTCGAGCTGACGCGGAGAGAGAAAGGCAAAAGAGAAGGCGGAAAAGAGCCAAGCAAGATGAATGATCGGTTTGAATAGAAACACACGAATCAGACGCCCTTTGGCTGTCGGAATATCTCTTTCTGCCTCTCTATATAAAGCAATGCAGCAAGGCATCTAAAGGCAGACCCGGGCTTAGCAAGAGAGCAACGAGAAATCACACACGGGACGGTCGTCAACAACAACAACACCAGCAGCGGCAGCAAGAAGGGCGGCAGTTAGAGGGCTTTCCTCCTTCTCGGTGACTCCCAGGTGAGCTCCTGCTGCAAATACTCACCCCCTTCTTTTTCCTGTGGGGCTCGAAGCAACTGACAACCCTTTGAGGTGGTCTTGATCGCCACGGTCAGGGGTTTTACAGTCACTGTGGAGGGGAGAGAGAGGCAGTGCCATGTCACTGGTTGTTTTTGTCCACCCCCACCCCTGGAGAGCAAGTGCTTTTGCTGGCTTGCGTGCATGTACTGAAAGAAGACTTTTAAATAATATATATACACAGGGGTGAGAGCTCAAGGTTTTGCCAGCGGGGTGAAAAGGGGGGGACTTAGTATTTTCGGGTGGGTAGCATCACTTATCCCCCCCCCCAATTTCCCTGAACTGCTCAGTTTCCTTTGGGGAGATGGTGCTGAGGAAGGAGGGGCCGGGGGGAGCTAGGAATTTGTGCTGGTCTCCTTTCGCTGCTGCGCTGGGATGCTCAAGCATTTCCGATGTTGTCGATAGAGCGACTAATGGAAGCCTTGAGGACAGAGGCAGCCGCAGGCTCTGTCACCACCACGTCCTCGGGAAAGGCTCGGGTCTATGCTTTTGCTTCGTGTTTATAAGAAGTTCATATCTGGCAACCTTCGCTAGGAACCGCCTCCCATCTCCTTCTCTCCCCCCCCCCCTCCAGAAAACCCTTCGTTTCTCCCTCACAAGTCGCCGTTGCCTCCCCCTTCTTTCTTTCTCTCTCTGTGCGCAAAGGGGAAGGTCTTCGCTAGTGGCCTTACTGCTAGGGAATGTGGGGAATACCCAGCATGTAAGTGTATGCAGATGAGGCGCAGGCTGCCTTGCGTAATCTCCTCCTGTGGGGAAGAAGTATGTGCATGGTTACTAATGAGCAGATGAGGAGGCGGAGGAAGAGCAGAGAGCGAGCGAGCGAGCGAGCGCGAGAGAGAGAGAGAGCCCCAGAGGAGGCGACGCGACACGGCTGCCGCTGCTGGGCTGAGGCACCGCTCTGCCCATGTCAAGGTAGCTGGCGGCGAGGTGAAGGGGAGGGCAACCCCCCCCCTCCGCGTGCGCGCGCGCTTGCTTCGCTGAGGGGGCCGAGGGGGCCTTGAAGGGCGGCGCGTGGTGTGTGTGTGTGGGGTGGGTGGGGGGGACGGTTGCTGTCGGAAGGAATTTCAGTCACCGCCTCCAAGGGCTCAGGGTGACTTGGCAGTAGCCGCCGCCGCCTGAATTGCCTTCGGCTCGACGTCGTCTTCTCCTTGCGGCCGTGGGGCGGAGGTGGCATGTGGGAGCCCCTGGAGGGGGGCAGAGGAGGAAGCAGCAGCAGCAGCAGCTTGTGGCGGTGGCAGCAGCAGCTGTGCGCGCGGGGGAAGAGGAGGAGCGCGCGCGGAGTTGCTGCGCGCGCCGTGGTGGTGGTGGGGGGTGGTGGTTTGGTTTGCGACGAATGTGCGCAGGGCGGACAGGGGTAAAAGGAGAAGGCTATCTGGTGTGTTGCGCCTTTATGTCTGTTCCCTGAAGTGGGTGGAACGTTGGCCCGTTCCGGGAATGTTCCATGACGTGTAAAAGCCACAGGAAGGGGGTTAACAAGGGGCTCTGCCTGCTGTTGCTGCTGCTGCTGCTGCGAAAGCAGATGTGATCTCCCTCTCTCTCCCCTCTTCTGCACATGGGCTCCCCTGAGGGGTTTGGAACGAAGGCGGTTTCGCCCCCCACCCCCTCCGTTCTCCTTCCCTTCCAGCCCTCTCCTATTTGATTGCAGATAAATGCATTTCTTATATAATGCGTGTGCATATGGATGTTTGGGTATGATTATGTAACGGGCACATCCATGCTTGTGCTGAACCCCCTCCCCCTTTAAGCATCTACTTGCCTGAGAGCGTCCTTTGGGGGATGAAGGAGGCAGGCAGGCAGGAATATAGCCGGTTTCCCTGGCAATTTCCCTTTAGAATTTATTACCCCTGTAATGATGGGAAGCTGGCATTTCAAGGGGAAATCCCTGGTTTAGTCTGGACGGCAATACTTCAGGCTTCGAAAGGGGTCCCTAAACATGATTCTCAACCTGCAATGTCCCTGAGGTACAATAAATATTATAATACCCCATGCAGAGATACACTATACAGAGTGCTGTGAAAAAGGAAGGCAGCTCCCCTCCACCCATGCTTATTGTAGCTCTTAAGAAAAATATGAAAAAATGTTTACTACCGATCCAGTAACAGAGGCCTAATGTAAGAATCTGTTTATTTGTTATACATTAGTAAGACCCTGGTCTCCCCCCTCCACACTTGCTGTATGCCACAATAATTTTGTTGCTTTTCCTTTTAAATTGTGTATGTTGTACTTATTAAAAACATGAAGCACTTACGTCATTGTGTGTGTGTATATGAGTACACACACACTTCTACTTTGTTGGGATGCAGTTACTGACTGATATTTTTTTCTCCTGAACTCATGATTAGGCCTTCATTATCAGACAAATGAATTAAATTGAAATATTGCTATTGGAGTTTGAGTCTGCACATGTGCTAATATATATTATATTGACAGAAAGTGATCAGTTGGTGTGTTTTTTTCTTTACAGAATTAATAGACATGTGTTTTAGAGAACATTAGCTATTGTGTGCTATACAAATGTTAATAATGAATGTTAATAATGATGTGGTCTTTCTATATGACACTGGTTTCAGTGGAATTACAAGTATAGTAAATGAATTTAGGAGCTTTAGCATAGTAGAGCTTTAGTTTAGTATGGTATATCCTGTAGCTTGCTAAGAGGGAACATGATTTATATCCATACTTTCAAGATAAATAAATTAATGTCTATGCATAAGTTTGCAGGATGTGGTACAGTGTTACCTTTATTATGCTATCTAAATAAAGTTATTGGTCCAAAGAATATCTGTGGGCAAAAGATCTATGGGAATCTTGGCACTGTCATTGGTAAAACACTGATCATAGTTGGCATTTGATGCCAGTTCATAAAATAAAAAAAAATTAAGTTCAATTTTTTTCCTCATGTAAACATTCTGAAATTTTGCTTGGGCTCCTGTATTTTGTCAGTTTTTCATTAATAAAAATGTATTATTGGAAACATTTATATGTTTGTTGTAAAAGTTATATTTGTTTAGTACTTAAGGTTATTTAATATTTCCATTTCCTAATCTCTGACTCTAGCATTACCTCCAATATGGTTTTTGAGCTCTGTTATTCTTAATTTTAGATGTGCTTTTATTGGAGATGATAGGAATTTCTGCATGAAAGTTAAGAAACAGGAAGTTGTACAGGTGTATACATGTGCACACACAACTGAGAACCAGATTCTGGTAAAAATACCCACAGGATCCCACAGTCCATGCCTGTGTACACTGTTCTGCAAGCCATTCCTTGGACTGACATCTTTTAATACTGTCATGTGAGGACAAATTATCCCATGCTGCTAGAACCTGACCACTGTACTAGCACAACTGCTGCCTTCTGTCCTACCATTGTAGAAGTCTAAAAGGTTCTGCCATAAATTTGGAAGGCCAGCCTTGTGTATGGTATCTTTACAAGTATCCAAATATATGAGACAAAGGAGTTATTGCGGACTATGCAAATATGACTCTGCATACAGTATTATTGTTGCATTTGAGCTTCATAGTAGCCCTGTAAAATAGGTTAGGCTGAAATACAGTGGCCTCCATAAGGGTGCCCTGTCAACTTTGGTGCTAAATGGGGATTCAAATCTGGGTTTCCCACATCCAAGCTGTACACTCAAGCCACATCACACTGGCTCCGTCTGTGTGTTTAATATATGTATTTTTGCACACTCTTTGCTTCCATTGGGTGGGAAAGGTTTTTGGTAGACTGTTGATAAAACAGTGTGGCTATGTTGAAGAAGCAAACCACCGGTTAATTTAAGGTAGACCTTGTGAGGCCTAGGGCCAGGTGGGGCTGAATATGCTGTTGACAGTCTATAACAAGTGAAGCATGGATGTGGGGGAAGCAAGTAGGCTGAGAGTTGTGAAGCTGGAACAGAGCTGGGCAGTGTGAAAGTTGGGGGTAGGATATCTTCTGTAAACCTTAAGAGACTCAGGATATATTTGTTGGGAGGGGCGGCATGTAAGGGGCCATAGATTAAGTTGAAGGGGCAGGGTGGCCAAGTATGGGATAAGGTGACTACTGATTGGATGTTAACAGCTAAATCACTGACCGGAAATCTCACTTATAAAAGACTGACACAAAATGTTCCAATTTCCTCAGTTGGCATAAATGACCAAATGTAACTCTGCCAAAGAAAGCAAATTTGGAATATATGCTTCCCTAATATTCATATAATTAATCCGAACTCTGTGGCAACAATGTAGAAATGGCCCAAAAGGATTTTGATTACTGTATATTTTCTCATGTGTGAGATCTGTTTATAGTCCTTGTTACCATGAGGACAAAACACAGAAACATGCATGCATGTTGTTGGCTTTGCTGAGTAATCGTGCGTCTGTCTGTCTTATACTGGATCATTAGTTATATTATCTACTGGTAGACTAATGTGGCCTTCCATCAAGAAAAACACACACACCACAATGTTATGAGGAGTTGAATTTTAATAGTTTTCAATCAGTTCGGGGGGGGGGGGACTAGTAATCAAAATAAACTTTGGCCTTAAAACCTTGGAGATATCCTCTGATATAAGGGGGGAAAGCTATCACTACACTATGCACTTGACCAGATGTACATATTTTATTTATATTGAGAATTAATGAAAAATGTAATTTATGCAACCGTAAAAGAGTCAAGTACCATTTTGCTTCAGTTTCCCCATTAGTGGGGAAAGTGTGAAGTTATCAGTGCTAAGGTTGTAGAAAAGGGGGCTAGAATATAAATCTTTGTGTATTAACAGAGTTTTGTAATATAAATCTAAAGGAGAGATTAAATCTCATTGAAAAACTTTACTGTAGCAGGGTAAATATAATTATTATTTTTAAGTAAAAGATGCAGCTTTTATTCAAAATTTTGTATAATTTGGATTTTATTATTTAAAGCCAGTTATATAATATGTCCTTTAAAAATAACTTGATTCAAAATCATATCTGGATATAGTGCAAATGCATTAAAATCTATATTAATGATATCTTAAAACTGAATTCATGGCTGTCAAAAACATTGTGTTAAAGGCTTTCTATGTAAAAGAAGAGGTCAGGGATGAAATATTTGACTTGAGAGGTCAAAGAATGTAAATATGACATAAATGCTACATATGGATGGTACGATGAAGTTTAAGATCAACCATGGTAGAAGAAGAAGAGTTTGGATTTGATATCCCGCTTTATCACTACCCGAAGGAGTCTCAAAGTGGCTAATATTCTCCTTTCCCTTCCTCCCCCACAACAAACACTCTGTGAGGTTAGTGGCCCTGAGAGACTTCAAAGAAGTGTGACTAGCCCAAGGTCACCCAGCAGCTGCATGTGGAGGAGTGGAGACA
This sequence comes from Lacerta agilis, assembly GCF_009819535.1. NCBI lineage: Eukaryota > Metazoa > Chordata > Lepidosauria > Squamata > Lacertidae > Lacerta > Lacerta agilis. The sequence continues at coordinate 60,494,394 of NC_046314.1, read as the reverse complement.
CGAACCCGGTTCCCCAGATTACGAGTCTACCGCTCTTAACCCCTACACCACACTGGCTCTCTGGTTTATTGTGTCAGTAATGTGCAGCAGCAGTGAGTCCCTTCGGCTTGTGCAATCTTCTCTTATGGTGAGACCACAAGGAGTTCAGAAGCCTTCACTTGTCGTTTTGATCAGCTGCAGCTTGTAACACAATAAATTGTGGCTGATCACAATGTTTCCAACAAGGAAACTCCAAGCCATGGGATATGAAGTTGAACTGTTTCAATAAACCATAGGTAAGATGAACCACCATTGGGTTTGGATGTAACACTAAACTGTATTTAATCATAAAGGAAGCAAAAGCTTCAGATCCCCTCCTTGTGGTTGTACTAAAGGAGGAAGCTTGAGGATTCTGTGGCTCATTCCCATCACAATGAATCATGGTTTAGCCCAATCAAAATAATACATATTATTGTGTGAATTGTGAACAGCTTGAACATTTAACTTCCCTGTTATGGAGTAACACTGTTCTGCCCAATAACTTACTAGCCCTTCTGTAAAATTCTGTACACTTATAATGCAGTGGTATGTATGTATGTATGTATGTATGTATGTATGTCTGTTTAAAAGTAAGTACCATTGAGTTCAGTGGAACTTGCTTGAGAGTGAGTGTGTTTAGGATTACAGTCTAAATCTTATAGTAAGTAATCTTGGTTCATGGCTTTGCATATGTATAGAGAAAACCAAACACAATTCTTGATTAATCTTCCTCTAACCAATGTGATACCTTCGGATGTTCAATCAATTAATCTCCTTTATTGGCATAGAAAAAGTGCATGGATCAGAACACAACACAGTTAACAAAACATAGTAGGAGATACTTTAGGATAAAACTGTCCAGACATCGTGAGTTACGAAAATGGCTCCTAGGACCTGTGGTGACATAATTTCATGGCGTCACTCAAAAATATTGCTACATTCTCCACAATGTTACTACAATCGTTCAGCAAATAAAACACTCTTCATTAAGGGGGCCAATTGCTTAACCTTCGGGTGCTATTGAGTGCAATTCCCATCATCCCTGACCATTGGCCATGCTACTGGGGTTGATGGGAATTGTAGCCCAAAAACATGTTGGCTATTCCTGCTCTAAATATATATAAATAGTAGTGCAAAAGATGTGCTTCTTGAGTAGTATAAAGACTCTATTCTGTTGTGAACAGATATGGTTTATTTATTATAGCAACATATTAGTATGCATAATTGTTAAGGAAGTTATTAATAATTAAGTTGGAAATTTCATTTAAATTTGCCCTTTTTTATTGGTGATTTAAATCAACCCACTCACTGTAGGAGGCTTGTCAATAAGATCAGTTACATGGCAAGGAAGATGAATGTAAATATGAGAAAAGTAACGTGTTTTAAAGTTTTTAAAAACAAGAGTTGTATTCTTCGTAGGTGTTGAAATGTATTGGGATTCCATATATTGCTGCTGGCTGCTAATCACTTTTGGGAACTGAAATTAGATGCTTGGTTTTTATTTAGTATTGAATAATATGAATGCTTGTTCAGAGTAAAAATATTGAATATTAATAGTTTTCATCTGATTTCTGTCCTGACTTAAATAATTTAGTAAACATTCGTTCAAGGATCTCCATACAGGTTTGGGACTTATCTACATAGTAGTCTTTTTATATTGCTCCACATGGTGTCTGTTACATGGTGAGCCATTTGCAAGCAGTGGATTTATAGGGTTCTGTTCTTCACATCACTACAAACTTGCATAAACCATTTGTTGTGATGTGGGGGGAAATGAGTTGCTGCAGATGAACAACTCATCACAAGATAATGACAGCTATTTAGAGCAATGTAAAACTGTCAAAATAGGGTTGCAAACTTCTGTTTTTTGGGGGGGAGGGGGCTTTCCCTTTATTGGGGCAGCTTATAGTATATTGTGCTTCGTTGGCAGTGAACCCTCTCTGACAGTGATTGTGATGGCACCAAATATTCAGTTGCAGAGGGAACTAAGCAGTGCAGTCCAGCTTCAGTAAAGGAAGGAAAATTGCTAGTTTGGCTGGGGCTAAAACAGCACAGAAGGGCAGAATGAAGACCAATAAGAGTCTCTGGATGTAGTGAAACTAAAACACAGGGAGCTCAGGGTAAAGCTTATGCTGAAGGAAGGGTGTTGAGCAGAGGATGGAAACCGCATCTGAAGGAAGGTTAGGTGGTGAATGAGTTAAAAGGGCAGAGGAGACGGGGAAATTAAGGCAAGAAATAGTTGACTGAGGAGTAGTGTCTGAAAAAGCTTCATAGTGCTTACAGAGAGGAGAGGCTGTACAGTGTGGGAGGAAAGAGAAAAGTGCTAAAAGAGCTGGTTCAAAAGACATGTTGTTAAAGGATGTGGGGCATGGTGGAAATGTGGAGTTGAAAAAACGACGAGCCAGTTGGAAAGTAGCTACACAGAGGGGCATAGAGACTATTGTTTGGAAAGAAGCTGGAAACTGGGAACCAAGGAGTTTAGGGTCATAGGGTTCCCAGATCTCAACGTGTTGCCAGGTGTTGCTGGACTGCAACTCCCATCAGCCCCAGCCGACATGGCCATTGATCAGGGATGATGGGAGTTGTCTGAGAACTATCTTTCCCTGTACTTTCTACTTTCTTATAATAACCACACTGCCAGGGAGCTGATAATAGCAGGAAGAGTTAAGAAGGAACATCAGCATCCAGGACTACAAGTTGTTTGCACTAATATGTTGTAGCCTTTTCAGCTTAGTCCACATCCTGACTAGTTGGTTATGCATGAATTAATGCAGGCGCTATACATTCCATATCTGACTGAGTTGGGGGGTTTTCTGGGGGGGGGAGGGGTTGTGACAGTTTCCTCCTTGGCCAATCATCTATTGATCTATTGTAGTATACCTTGTTTGAGACCTGGACTCTCCTGCCACTGATCCTTGACAGACAGTTAGTCTAGTTGACTTGAGCGAAGAAAAACTAATTGTATCCTTCCTTTGTTCCTGGTCTCCTGAAGTCTGAGCAATCGGTGCTCTCTTGTTACCCTTTGCATCCATTTCCTGTTGTGGGCACCTTTGCTTCAGAACCGTTTCCCATTCCAGTGCAGAACTAAGGTTGTGCTATTGCAGATGCATCATGGCATTTATTCTCTCTGCACCCCTCCTAGAGTACATTCCTTCTCTAGTCACTGCTGTGGGTACACGACAAAATTGCTTGCAAAGTCGTGATGAGTCCTTCATTTTTCTTTGCTATTTCCCAGTAAAATTGGAAAGTCTACCAACTGATATGTTCTGGCCCATTAATCTTGTAGGGTGGGTGCTGTTTTTTAAATAGAAAACCCATTCTAGCATTCATATCCAAGGACGTAATTGTTCCAGACAAGTGTAACAGCTCCTGTCTGCCCTCCCCAGTAAGTAATGGCCAAGTCATCCCCAAATATCTGGCAACTTTGAACTTACCAGGCAAACAGAGGAAAAGTTGAGTCAGATGGAAGTAACAAAGGCAACTGGAAATAAAGACCTCCTTTGCAGGGCTGAGGGTATGTATGCATCAATCTGGCAGAAAACAAGCTAGACCTTGGACTGAAGCAGGGCTGAGCAGATATGCTAGGGTTTCTCTCTCTCTCTCTTGTCTTTAATAGTTTGTATAGCTCTGCTATGAATTTAAGAAAGTGGATGTTGCCTGAATGCCTATACAAACCAGAGACCACAAAGATATGGAGCTGTGCTTAGGATATGGCTGCCACATGGAATCTCCTAGGAGTGCTGCTGTGTGGCAGTGGCTCCACATGGCAGTAATGATGTATGAGATTGGCTCACTACATTAATTCACAATTCATGTTGTCTAGACAGCCTGCATGCTAGCCTTAGCTGAGACTACTATTGTGCACCTTTGATGTGTGGAGACATGCTACTTGCTGCAATTATATGGAGACTTGCAGCTGTAGCAGTAGCTCTTGCATGTTGTGGGCACAGTGTGGAGTTGCCTACATAACAGAGTTTTGTGGCAGTTTTTGCACGGTGGCCACAAAACAGGAATTGCATGGAGTCTGGCTGACTGGCCTTGACCATTATGAACGTATGGCACACCCACTCATGCACATTTGTGTACACACACACACACACACACACACACAGGCTGAGAGTCTCAGTGGCGCCCTGGGGCAAAAAATTGGCTAACCCCGCTATAGTTACAGCTCTGCCCCAGGGACTAGGAGTAAGGCATTTGCTGTTGACCCCGTTCTGAAACTGGTACTCGAATTAGGATCCTATATACATGGAAAAGTGGGAATGCTTCCAACTACTTATTTCTAGATTGAATCTGGAGAAAAGTTATTTTCCCTGCAAAAAGACTTCTATGCAACAAGTCCATCCCAGGTTTGTTTTTAGTAGAATGTGAAGATTCAAAATCTTACACAGCTTGCATTTTTATACAGCTTGTGGTCGACGTTTATACAGTGTATCTTTTCAGAATTTGCTTTTGTTCTTGTTTTTATTATGTATTTCGTGCTTTTTTATCTTGAATTTTATGTTGTGAACCACCCTGAGATCTATGGATGGAAGACAGTATACAAATTATTACTGTTATTATTAAGTTTTAAATTCTCTTCTGTATTGACACTTCGTGTTTCGTACTATATAGAAACTAGTTCAGTTTTGCTGAAGAATGTTAAGCCAGGCCTCTGTGCCTCATGTACTGTGTTTAAAGCCTATTTCTGTTTAGCACAGTTTTGCTTTAATATATCTGCAGCGTGTCACTTGATCCTGGTCAATAGTTCAAGTCCGCAAGACAGGCTATAATAGTGGAGGACAATTTGGATCACATGACACTTTGTCAACCAAGTGGATTGTGGTTGGCAATCCAAAGGAAGGAATAAATAGACTCTGTGATTATTTACGGTCTGTTTGTGCTGGAGCACAGAAGGTCCTCGTATGTTTCAGGTTGATGATATGGAAAAGCCATTTAGTGTCATGGTCTGGGAGGAAGGATTGCAAATAGTTGTTTTTTATTCCCTTTGAATGCGTGTTTACAGGTTTAAATAGTGTCTTCTAAAACTGCTATATTGGAAATTATATGTAGTGAAACCCCTTTCATCTGGACCTCTGTAATCTGGTCTTTGTTTCTATACAGCTTGCTGTTCACTTGACAAAACGTTGTGTTTCTTTCTACTCCAGACATGTATCCCTTGCAAGCACCAGGTTCCTGGACGTGAGTGATGAGTGTATGGCAATGGGGGTAGGAGTTGTCTCCCATACATGCAGGGTTGGATCTAGGGAAGTGTAAGCAGAAATCTGCTAATTCACTGGGGCTTTCTTGGTGCTGCTTTCCTTCAACAGCCTCCTGTGTCAAGGAACCCCCTGAAATGGGGCACAGCAGAGTGCATGTAGCAGAATTTGGGGGACCACCTTGGGTGAGTGGAAGTGCTTTTCTGGTTAGGCAACACATCTTTGGATCTATCCAGCTTACAGCAATTTTTAAAAAATAAAGTCCTTCCCACTTCAAGACTGCATATTCTACTTTATTTACCATTACAACATTCATGTAAAGCAAGGGGGTATTATTATTCCATTGTTGCAGATGAATGGCTAGGGTTAAGATAAGCTAGTTTGCCAAAGCCTACATGACTGTCCAACACCTAACTTTTATTATTAGCAGCCTTCGGTTTGTGTTTGGTCAGGGTCTGTGCTGGGATGAAGTCCCATACAAATTTACTTGGAAATGAATGGGATATATTTCTGAATATGCATAAATAGATTGGGCTGTTAGTCAAATTGCTGAGCATATCTGGAACAACCCCAATTTGGGCCAATAATTATTGGGAATGTAAGTGTAAGCAAAATTAGGATCATAGGCTGCAAGAGATTGTCTGCCTGATCAGGGCCACTTTAGATGATGCAGACAGAAAGATTTACTTACACAGATGCAGATAGGTTTGGGATTGCATAAGACTTGGAAATCAACTTCTGGTAACTGGAGTTTTTTGGAAACCAAATTGATAATGCATACTTAGCTAATTGTCTTTCCTAAAACTATATTTACTAAGACTTGGCTTTCTGTTATACTTAAAGAATGTTTCTTTAGAGCAATTTGTAATTTACAAGAAAGGCAGGTCTGAAATAGAAATAACCATAACATCTTGTGATGTGATAAAAAGGAAATGTCTCTGGGAGTCAATACAGATGTTTCTTCCGTATTTTTACAGAGTATAGGCCAGGGGTCTGCAACCTTTAAGACAAAAAGAGCCACTTGGATCCGTTTCCGAAGAGAAAAAAAACTGAGAGCCGCAAAACCATTGCGGCCCACAAAAATGTCAACACTCAGAAGCTCATAGCACAATTTAGACAGGTAATGAAGAGCAGGTAATGAAGGCAAAATGGCAAAATATCACGAAACGCTCCCCCCCCCCCAGCCAAACAACAAGCACTGTATTAAAGGAACCGTCCGAACGCCTGACGCTGCAGGGGCAAATCTAGAAGGGGAAATCCAACCCCCCAGAATACTTCTGCCCCATGAACAGCACAAATGCAACCCTAAAAGTTTAGCAAACTTATGCAAAAGCACACAGCATGCACACTGCCCCAATCACTATTGGCCAGCAGAGGGGCTGGGCAAGGCAGCTGAGAGGGGCTGAAGCAGGGGGCTGATCACGTCCCCCCTGCAGGCGCGGGAAAACATTCCTTCAGAATGGATAAAACCCTTCTTTCAGTACATGGGACTCCCGCTTCTAGGGGGGCAGGGGGCTTCTGGGGGGGCACTGCCCCCCCTGTCGGCACGCCCATGCTCGGGCCCCTTTCGCCACGCTGCTTAAGGGAAGTCTCCTGCGCGCCCCCAAAACAGAGCCCGGGACCAGTCGTCCCCTGAGCTTTTCCCCGCGCCCATCTCATCCCGTTGGGCCGCCCTTAGCTGAACAGCCGGGCTTCCTTTTCCTTCCCAGACTGCCACGTCTCCTGGAGCCAGGCCCTTCCACTTTTTTAAAAGAGGGCTTCCCCCTCACCCGCCGCCCGCTGCCCCTGGCCCAGCCCGCAGCTGCCTCCTTACCTCGTCGAGCTCCACCAGCAGCAGCCAAACACAAGCGCCGGGACAGGCGCCAAGGAGGGAAGCTGCTGCGGTCTGCTGCTGCTCCTGCGCTGGCACGAAACGAGGCACGCATGAGCAGCACAGCCGCCGGCAATGTAGAGAAGTGGGTGGGTGCAGGTGGGCCAGCAGCGCGGCGCAGCGCCCCCTACATTTCGGCGCTAAACGCACCGGCCCTGCCCGGAGCCGCGGCAAAGGTGCAAAAGAGCCACATGTGGCTCCGGAGCCGCAGGTTGCAGACCCCCGGTATAGGCTGTCCTCTGTATCTTCATGAGGTTGTTGGTGTGTGTGTGTTGTAGATGCTGATGTTTGCACCTTGGCGATACGGTGATAATTTTAATTGCAGTTCTGCTACCTAGGCAGAAACAGCCCAACAAACTTAAAAAGGTGTTAAGCTGTTTCTATTTGGACAACAAGGAAGAAATCTGGCCCAGCTCCTCACTGGAAAAAGACAACTTTCATCTCTCTAGATAGTATAGTAGAAATCGATTTTTGCAGTGATATTTTGTGAAAATAAATAAATAAATTCAACATTCGAGAAGGCCAGATGTTATCAGCTGCAATGCATTAATGTAGATCAAACATTTAATTAGCACCTTCCTTTCAACAGTGCTTTTCTCTGGCATGGAGTGGCATAATGCTTTATTTTTGTATACTGTCAATAAATGAAGTGTATAATAATATTATATGTGCCAGCTATTTGTAAATGTAGTCCTTTGGGTACCATTGAGAGAGCTTTTGAGAGAGCTTTTCTGTGTTAAGTGGTACAGGATGAATGGGATCTACATAAAAGCAGGCTCTGCTGTCCAGTGTGAGTATGAAATAGTGATTGCAGCAGAACACCCATGATAATCAGTGGTTTTTCCAAAGACTGGCAAGTCTTTTTATACATGGGAGCCATTGCATATGCTTCATGGCAGTTCCCACCACTATTCCAGATTATTTGAGATCTATGTTAGAATTTGATAGAAAAGTTCCGAAATCTAGATTTATGGGCTTATAGCATCATCCTAGCCATGTTTTCCTCAGAAGTAAGTCCTATTGAATTCAGCAGGCCTTATGTCCAGGTAAGTGGGTTTAGGACTGCAGTCTTAGTGTTTTGTTTGCATGAACTGGAAAATCCTCCATTCAAATCTTACATGGACATTACTAGGGAAGTGGCTTTAGTTAATCTGTTATTTTCTGAAATCTTCCCCTGTCTCCCAATACAAGCATGATCATGTTATTGGGCTCTTTTACGAGGATTTGCAATGATTTCTGTGATAATGTATACGAAACATAAAACAGTCATTATTATTAAATGTTTCTTGAGTTAAAACAAAGAGAGCTGAAATACCTTCATTAACATTACTGTGGAAAGGGCAATACTGTATGCTTTTCAGATGATACTTTATCCATGGATCATAATAATAATAATAATAATATTTATATCCCGCCCATCTGGCTGGGTTTCTCCAGCCACAATGGGCGGCTCACAACCGAATATTAAAAACACAGTATCACCAAATATGGTGGAAGGGTAAAGACATTTTAAAGAGTAGCTGGGAAAGTTGAAATTGACTAAAGAATATGAACAGACCTGCATCTCTTAACCCAGTTTCCTTAATTTTTGTTCCCACATCGTTATACTTTGTAGAAGTACAGCAATTTGAAGTCTGCACTGGATGAGTGATTTATTGAAAATGCAATGCTGTATTGTTACTAACAGGCAAGAGTTAAAGTAATGACTGCTGCAGAAACTCAGGTTGTGACAGAATATTGCAAAGTGTTGCGCCCTATCATAGAATTGTACAGTTGGAAGGGACTGTGAGGGTAATCTAGTCCAACCCTGACAAATTAAGCATAATAAGAAGTAATTTGAAACAGAGAAAATGCTCACAACAATTGGGCATTGTTGAACATCCACGTGTGCTTTCCCATTTTTAACTGTATGCCTTGGATAATGTGGGAGGCTTGGTTGAACGAAAGAAAGGGCAATAATTCAGTTGTAACCAAATAACACTGGGGGAAAAAATGCTGGAATGCACGAAAATATAACCTTGGGCAAAAGAGGTCAGTTAATAAGCATATTACTGAGTAACCAGATTATCTGATAAATGAAAGATCTGAACCTGTAGAACTAGTTACTCAGAGTTGGAAGCACTCTGTTTTGACTGCTTTCCTTATTGCACACCTGGAGGTATGTCAGTAGAACTGCAATGATTGCGCACTCTAGAGTTTACTAGCTTGCTAGTAAAGACTTGCTTGTTATATAATATTTAAACAATTATGATATTTCCACTTAGTTCAGGAATGGCCTATATATTAGGAAAACAATTTCAGAAACTTATGTAATATTGTGTGATATATCTGTACATCAGTAACTATCTATATAAAACAACACATATCTGTAGGATCTTTTAAATATATATATATATACAAAGAGTATAAAAGAGAAGTCGCTTATTTGGAGCAGGTTTTTTTTTTTATAAGAAAAAAAATTATATCTTCCAGCCACCACAAGCTTCCAACCAAATGTATACGTAAAGGTTATATGAAATTCTAGAAGTAATGTGTAGCTTGATACAAAAAAGTCATCATATGTTATTGAAACAGTACTGTGGCATTTATCCTGGTAGTACCATATTAACCTTTAACAAATTGGTTTCAAGAATGAGTATATGATGAAGTGGCAGTATCTGTTTCATTTCTGTGTGCTGAGAAAGCTGTGGGTTCTTACTTGAGCTTTATGTTGATTCTGGCCACATTCTATAATTGCAGGTATATAATTGTGCTAGCTTCCAGGGCTGTACTGTACCCAATTTTGGCTCTTTTGCAGTGACGTTTCATAGCTGTATCCTCTGTGGTTTTTCTAATGGTGTTTTTACATGGAGCAGATGGCATATTATGTTGAAAGTTTTCTCATTCCTTTTGATTTTCCATTAGGAATGCCATGATAATCTACAAGTTTTTGATTTCCATGTAGATATTTTTTATTTGGGTACAAGTATCTCAAGCCATCCTTATGCCCGATTCCATCTAATTTACTTTTTTTTGGGGGGGGGGGCTGTAGCTGGCACTTTCCAAGATGTTCCATGTTTATGCACTTGCTGATCCAGCTTTGGGTTCTCTCCCCACCTTTCTTTTTCCTACTGAGCATCAAAGGCTTGGATGCCTCTGTTTTTCTCTTCCAATTAATGGAAAGGAGATGTACATTCTTCTGAGGCTTGTTAAAGAATGCAAAACAGTATTTCTATCTTGGTATACAGAAGGAGCTTAGAAAATTATTGCAGTCCAATATATGCATTAACTGGATTTGGTTCTGTTTTCTTCAGTTCTCTGAAAATCGGTCTGAACTCTTGTAAGCACAAGTGAGTCCATGAGACTCTAGGGCTGTGGTTCCCAATGTGGGGAACACACCCCACGGGGGGGGGGCAATTTGAGAATGAGTTATTGACAGTGAATGGCCTTTTAGGCTTCCTCCATGTGAACAGGAGTTCACTTTTTGAATAATAAGAATTATATGTCACAGGGTGGGGAGGCATCAGGATTTGAGAGATGCTTAGGTGGGGCATGGCCAAAAAAAAGGTTGGGAACCACTGCTCTAGGGTCTGTTCTCATTAAGTTTTGTGAAGAAACTCTTAATCTGGTGTAGGTCTTTGTATGTGTGCCTTCCTTCCCCTGCCTCCTCCTTGTGGGAAGGAAGAAGTAGCACATAAACTATGTTGCTTAGGGACAGTACCTCCCAGTCAACCAATTCCAAACTAAAGATCGGGAGGCCAAGGAGATGATTAATTAAACCAAATATGGGTTGCAGCATGGGAACTGGATACCTTAAGAACTCTCCCACCCCTTATGTTCCTCCTCACATGTTTCAGTAATCATTTGGGGCCCTACTCCAAATTCCTTGACCTCAGGAGCCAAGATTGGTATCAACTAGGAGTGGGCCTTTTCAGTTGTGGCACCTCTTCTGTAGAACAACATGCTGACTGAAATCCTTCAGGCTTCATCACTATACTGCTTCAGGCTTAACCCCCCCCCCCCCAACAATTGGTTATGTCATTTTTGCTGGCTTAGTTCTGGGTTATTTGTTTAACATATTAGATATTGTTTGTTTGATCTTTTGAGTATATATTGTGTCTTTAACTGATCGTGTTTGTTCTGTTGCTATTACTGTTTTTTAGCTGTCCTCTGTCTTTTTAGAAAAAATGGTTAGGACAGAAATTATAAAAATAAATAAACAGTGAGAGAGAGAGAGAGAGAGAGAGAGAGAGAGAGAGAGAGAGACTCAAAATGCTTCTTTATGGGCAATAATCAAGTGGAAAGAAATCAACCCAAACATACTCAGTAGCTTGGCCTGCCGTAACCATTCTGTTACTTTTAATTGATATCATCTGGTCATTTTCAGTGAAAATGCTCGCTCCCTTGTGAAATATATTTTATTGTAAATATTATTGTTGCCTAGGTTATAGTTGAATTTATGAGACAGCAGCTATGAAGCTGACTCTCCCCCTCCCCCTTATTTTTTTCCTACAGAGTTTTTCTCATTGTTTCCATGAATGAAATGTTCAGGAAATATTGTAAGCTTGAAAGTCTGTGGTTGCTGCTTCTTCTTTTCTTTTTTTTGAGCCCACAGTTCTTGATTTTGTTTTGAAATCTGCTCTGCTATAGTTGGAGATTTAATTCTAAAACTTTCACTGAAGTGTTCACAGCTCTTCTGAAGTATGTTCTACCCTGCCTTTCTCTTACATCAGCATATAGGCTTATGTAAGGCTTGCGTGTGTACATTGTTTATCTGTTTCCATGTGTGAGAGTAAAATACATGCCATTGCAACAGTGAAGGATACGAGTTCTTCCCTTCCTTCATTCAGTTGAACCATCTCTGTACAATTGCTACAGTCCTCGCTGCTGATGCGAAGTTCTTCAGTTGCATCTGAAGGTAAACACTTGCAAAAACTTGTATTTGAGAGAGGCAGAGTGAAGGAAGGCGAATAACAATACCACCGCAGCCTTCTTGCTGGCTCAAGGCACCCTTGCTCAGGGTGACTGGGTGTGGTGAGGAAAGAAGCTTCTGTGGTGAGCCACATTCTGCTGGCTCCTTAGAGCTCTATCTCAACCCTGTTGAAGTTTACAGAAGGACTTGTTTTGACTTCTGTAGGAGTTTGAGCAGAGATCTTTCAAAAGCAGCTGCATGGGCCCTCTTTGCTCAAAACCCGTTTGCAATGTATGCCCGCGAGAAACTAGAGTTTCAACCCCCAAAACACATCTCCTTGGTGCTCAGGGCAGAGATTAAGAGGCCTGGAGATATCTACTTTGAAGACCAGTATTTTGCTTCCTCCTACTGATGTGGTAGATTGAACAAGTGGGTTGTGTGTAATTGTGATAACAATTATATTGCCTCCTGGGTTCAGGCTTCATTGCAGTCCCACATGCACTTTAAACTTCCTCTCCCCACTCGTTCCAAGCATTGTCTCTTGGAATTCATTCCATAGCCTTCTATTTATGTTCGACTTAATTATCACAGAGCAGAGTTAAACTTGTGGGATATGTGAAACAAGCAATTTGTTGTATATGCAGCAGGTATACTCATCTTGTCCTAGGGCCAAACTTTATGTGATGGGTCAGCTATATCTGCTTTATCCAGTGTCTGCCATTTTCACATATGAAGTGAAGGGGCTGAGGACCGAGGGCGGGGCAGGGGGGTCAACATGGAAATGAGTATGCGGAGCAAAGCCTGCCCCATTCCTTGTCTTTCTGCAGGGTGTTTTTCTCCAACCCCAAGCTCACTTTTAGGCAGACATGAACGCCTGCCCATCATAGATGTCATCATTTCCCTATAAGTGGGTGCACTTAGCCTGCAGGCAGAAAAAAACAGCGAAGAAAATAGTTTAAAATGGATGTCAGAACAGATGGTTTAATCCTATCCATGAAGAACTGAGGCATATCTAATTAGCTAGCATAGATTATAAATATTAAGAATGTGTTCCTAACTGCAGGGTCAGTTCCACAGTGGGAAACAATGTCCTGCAGAGGTTATGGAATCACCTTCAATTACACTGAGGAGAACTGATACAAGCTTTATTTATTTATTTATTGGATTTATATACCTGCCCTTCAGCAGGTGTCCCCAGGGTGGGGTACATATAGCATTGAAATAGAATAAAATAAAATATCAACAGAAAGACATCAACAACATAAACACTCAGCATTACAAATAGTCATCAGCAAAACCCATGACAATATAGTTAAAAGCAGGCAATGAAAAGTAACTCTAACTGGCTGGCATATTATTATCTCCCCCCAAAGGCCTGGGCACCAAGACACATCTTTAGCCACCAATGAAAAGTCAACAGTGTCTGTGCCACAAGCACCTTGGAAGGAAAGGGGCCAACACTAACAATGTCCTAACATTCCCTCGTGGTAGAATCACAAGAAGAGCCTTCTCTGCTGATTGTAACGCACAGGCAGGTTGATATGGGAGGAAGCATTCCTTCAGATATTTAGGTGCCAAGTCACTTAGGGCTTCATATAGAATCATAGAGTTGGAAAAGACCACAAGGGCCATCCAGTCAACTTCATTAGGCTCAGAAACGTATCATCAATTAGTGCGGTTCCTTCAGGGTGTTAAGTGTTTCTGGCTAGAGAGCCAGTGTGGTGTAGTGGTTAAGAGCAGTAGACTCGTTATCTGGGGAACCGGGTTCGCGTCTCCACTCCTCCACATGCAGCTGCTGGGTGACCTTGGGCTAGTCACACTTCTCTGAAGTCTCTCAGCCCCACTCACCTCACAGAGTGTTTGTTGTGGGGGAGGAAGGGAAAGGAGAATGTTAGCCGCTTTGAGACTCCTTCGGGTAGTGAAAAGCGGGATATCAAATCCAAACTCCTCTTCTTCTTCTTCTTCTCTACCAGTTAAAATCCCATCTTCAAGAGCAGCTTTATGTAGAACACATTGCAGCAATCCATTGTGGAGGCTGCTATGGCTAGGCTGGAGCAGCCATGGCTGTTGCTCGAAATAGGTGCTCCTTGCCACTTGACATCTGGGCTTTACATGAGAAGGCAAGACTGAGCTGTACTACCAAGTTACATACCTGTTTCTTCAAGAGGCGTGCAATTCCATCTAGAATAGGCTTTCTTTCCAGTTCCTGGACCTGAGAGCTTCTCTCTATATTTTCAGTTTGTTGGCCTACATAACTGCTTTCAGGCAGTGGTACGGACCCTGTTCTCCCTCACCTGTTTCATAGGATACAGAGAAATAGAGCTGAGTGTATTTTTGTATTTGTGACACCTCGTTCCAAATCCCCAAGGATCTCTCCCAATCTTCGTATAGATGTTGAAAACCACGGGTGACCAGGTTGAACCCTGCAGGACCCCGCTGGATAATCTGCACAGGGTTGAGCGGTCTTATGACTTTATGTTATTACTGCTGAAAGTGCTGGAGCAGATTCACTGTGCCTGATGCTCCCACCTTGCTAAATGAGGGGATATTACTGACTGAGTGCTAGTTGTCACAGTCTTCTGGATCCAGGCAGGGCATATTTAAAGGTGCTAGCGCTTCTCCCCTCTGCAAAGAGTCAGTTACTGCTCTTTGTACCTATCTTTAGAGTCTTCTGCTTTGGGTAAGTGGGTTAGATTAGATGAGTCCCCTTCCAACCCCAGAGTTCAAATATAACACTGGATAAACCAAGGTAATTAATTTGTTCAGTCTGGATTGTATGAACTGTGGTTTCAGTGGGTCATAAACCACCATGATATTAGTATTGGTTGTTTGAATACTATTTTATAAGGTTCAAGATTTGTATTTTACTGTGACAAGCAGATGGTGTTTTCCTACACCAGATCTTTGCCAGGGATGGTTTAATACAGTTCTCCCAGTGACATAGATCAACATGAGATAATTAACCAAAAGATTAACTTTCAGCACGTGGATACTTGTACTACAGCTTCTAATTACGTTTTGCTGTTAACACGTGTAGCATTTCAGCAATGGGTTTTAACATGTCCACCTCTAGTGCTTCCATTGTTGTGTTTGCTGTTGACCTTAAAACGACAAAGACATAATATTCTTTCCTGTTTTTCTTTCTTCCTTACCGTTGCATGTTGTTTCTCTTTGCTCTGTGTGATTACTTGTATTTCAGCTGTCCTGATTTAAGATATATCTGCCATTGGGTCTGTGAAGGACACCCTTTATGTTGACCTCAATCCATCAGTGTCCTTAAATGAACTTTTTCACTTTCTGTCATGTGTGTGAATGGCTCCCATGATTCCCCCCCCCCCTTAATTGCTGTGCTGGGAATTTCATTTTACCTTTGGCTTTATAATAAATTCCCTTATCACATTTTTGAAAACCTAAGCTACTAGTTGTTTTCATGCTGAATCTGGCGAAAGCAAGCAAACGTTTCAGGTTCAAAATACATGAGGAAGGACCATAGCTTAGTGTCAGAGTAGCGGTACATGTTTTGCACCCGAAATTTATTTAGTATGTTATTTCTTAGATTTGTATGCATTTGTATCTCGGAAGTCGAATGGAATCTGTTCCGGAAGTCTGTTCGACTTCCAAAGTGTTCAGAAACCAAGGTGCGGCTTCCAATTGGAAGCCGCAGAAGCTGCGTCGGACATTCGGGTTTCAAAGAACGTTCGCAAACCCAAACACTCCCTTCCAGGTTTGTGGCATTCAGGAACAAAAACATTCGACTCACAGGGCATTCGGGATCCAAGGCACAACTGTACTGCCCTTCATCCAAAGATCGCAGGACAGTTCACAACATAAAAATACAAACTAATAACACAAAATACACAATAAAACAAAAGCAAACCAGTAACTCTCTTTCAAGGTTCACTCTCTGGCATTTGCAGGTACGACTGGGACAGTCCCATACCTGAAACTCTGGAGAACTGATGCCCATCAGTGTTGACAATGAACCAGAATCCAGCCTTCCTCAACTTGGTCTAGATTCTAAAGCTTCTGTCATCCTTGACTGTTGAACTATTGGCCATGCTGACTGGGACTGATGGGAGTTGTAGTTAAAATCATGTGCAGGGCACCAGGTTAAAATAGGCTGGACTAGATGAACCAATTGTCTCATATAGCTGGCTAGAGTGTGATGCTGATAATGCCAAGGTTGCAGGCTCGATCCCTGTAAGGGACAGCTGCGTATTCCTGCATTGCAGGGGTTGGACTAGATGATCCTCAGGGAGCCTTCCACCTCTATGTTTCTATGACTCAATTTGAGGCATTTAATAAGGTTAGAATTTGTTAGTACCCAGAATTGTCTCTATTCTTGCCTCTTGCCATCTTCCAAATGTTCATGTGTACAACAGAAGGTAGTGCTATATACAAAGTCAGGAGAGTATTTTTTGGCTCCTATTCGCAGCACTTGGCAGTGATTGTCTGAATGCTTGTGAGGAGGTCTCTCTACATCAGAAAACACAGAAGTGTGTCCCTCCATTTCCTGCCTCATACCTCAGAAACACAGGAGATGATATTAAAAATTGGCATCACTTTTGATCATAACATTGCCTCATAATGTCTTTTTCTCTCTCCCTTCCTTTCCCCTTTAATTGTGTAGATAAGACTTACATGGGCATGGAACTTGGATTGCGCTGAGCATCCAAAAATAGGATTTTCTGTTCTTCAGCACAGGTACGGCAAGCTGCAAATTTGCTTTGGGTTTCTCTGGAAGTCATGAACGCTCCACACAAAAGCCCTGCTCTATTCTGAGCAAAAATAGTTTCTATCAAGAGAGACGGGTTTGCCATTGAGCCTGGCAAAATGCATCTTCTTATTTGTTTGGCATGCGAGCAGATGCTTCTATATAACAAAGACATGAGAGAACACCCTCTCCTTTCCCAATACATTGGAAATGGTTGAACTTTGGCCCTTAATTTGCTGACACCCTAAGGGAGTGTAAAGGCAATGACGTCTTTACTTGTTTCATCTGCACAACAGGAAACGCTAGTGGCCTCCCCTTCTTCCTGCTATGAGAAAGTAGTGTCCGCCCCCCCTCCCTTGCCTTAGAGCTGGCTGAGACCTAGTTTCAGGTCTGCACTCTGCATTGAGCTACTCCTAGCACACTGCTGTGATGTCTCCATCCAGCACAACAATCCAATCAGCTTGCAGCTACTGTGCTTTAGTGAGGATCAGAAATAAGATAACCCCCAGCGCTACCTCATTTCTTTGGGAAAGTGTCAGGGGAGAAAACTACTGTTTTCTTTGATGGGATTCCCCATGAAATATTTAATAAAATAAATCCAGCAACTGGAAATCTCCTGATTAGCCCCTTGCTGGTGATGCAATGTAGCAGAAACAGCACTTAGAAATAAAAGCATAATAGGTACATTTTAAGCTAATGGTTGAAAGAGAACCCTATTTTAATATGTTCTCTAAAAGTATTAAAGCTGAGCAGAGTTTTTGTATGTGAGAACCAGTTTAACCTTCCTCCCTGTTCCCTTTAAAGACTACAGCTATAATGGATTTTTCTGTTGCTACCGGTAACTATTTGTTACGTTAATTAACTCCCAAGTTTGAATGTCTTGATTTAACTGAGTTTGACTATCAACACTTGGTGCCAGTGAGTGTATTCAGCATTTCCCCTAGAAAAATGACTGGTATTAATAGTGACCATTGGGGATCTGTGAAGTTCTGCAAAATGGTTTGTAGGCTGGACGTATGCAAACAATAGCATTGTGCACACACTGTACTTTTGATGAGCTTGGGATGATGTGTGGCTTCTTTTCAAGTAGATCTGGTTTGGGGAAATAGGTCTGGAAACTTAGCTGAGCTGAGCATGGTGAAATGCTGTAGAAAGTTCGTCGGCCCTTATCTTCCTTACCTTAGTCTAGCAAAATTGGTTAATCGTGCTTCTGAATAGCAGTTGCTGGAAACCACAAGTGCAGAGAGTGCTGTTGTGTTCAAATCCTGATTGTGGTCTTTCTTTAGGCATCTGGTTAACCACTCTGCGAAGAGGATGCTGGACTAGGTGGGCCACTGGCCTGATCCAGCAGGTCCTACTTGTCTTCCTAGAGGATGCAATGGATCAGGGTCAGCAGTGGTGAAAATACGTTTCAGCCAGTTTGAAAAATGAATTTTAGTGATATATAGTGCTCTTCATAAGTTCTTATGCAGAAGATATGCTGGATTGTTGATAGCCTTTAAAAACTTGTCCAGTGGCTGTGAAGAGACAAATGAACATTTCCCAGTCTTCTTTGGGGATTGCCAATGTTTATATAACAAAAAAAGAATCCCCAACATAACTGCTCATACGATCTGGTACTTGTACCTAAAATTCCTTTATTTTAGGACATGTCCAGTATATATGGATAATGCCAGCTCTAACTGCTTGATGATAACAGGTGTAATTAGTTAAAGGAATGATATGTTAGCTCTTAACTTAATGAAAGCAAAATTAAGGACGTATTCATATAATTACCTTTATCTCTGTACCTATTGTTATTAACATTCTTTCTCTTTTCATTGGTAGACAATTTGGTTTGAATAGCTGTATGTTTGCATAAATATTGGTTAGATGGTAGAGTTATTACCATTGCATGGGGTTAATTACTTTCTGCATCAATTGTATTTTCTGAATACTACGTTCAACATACTCGTTGTTGAATAAAAAGAATAAGCTGCATTTGATACCAGTCTGTGAAGATGTCAGAATTATGAGGTGCGTTCTTCCACAACCCAATAACCTTCCATGTTGTGAAGTTTACAGGAAGCCTTGAGTGGCCGGCCTTGAAGTTCTACTAAACCCTTTTTTGCTGGTTCATTTTGTTCTGCCGCATTGGGTAATGGTAGGTGGATAGCTGTGGTTTGTGGATGAGAGATGCAGGTTCCCCACCACTGGCCTAGAGATACATATTCACATTCTTCTATAGCAAGGTGGTTGTGGGCAAAAGTGTAGTATGGCAGGAAAGGGTCTCTGGTGCTTCTCTTGGGAGGTTCCATGGAAGTTAGTGCCATCCCTAAAGTAGGAGGATTACAGCTAGATCTCTCACACTTCAGAATTTTGTACTAGTTTCACTATGTATGAGCAGAGCAAAAAGGAAACGGTACAGCTGTTCTTTCATAGAACTATATCATTAGGTTTTATGGCTGAATATTATAACTACTTTTGAGATTGGAAGCAGGAATGATTTGAATGGATGAACATTTGATTGCTTATGTTGAGATTCAAGAGACAAATGTTTTTTTTTGGGGGGGGGGGCTGTTTTTATTTCCAGGCAAAAAACCCCACCACAGGATAATGTGTCTAAAGTCTCTTTAGTTATGGCTAAAGAGAAGAAATAAAGTCATTTGTTGCTCTTAACACTTGCTCTATAATTTTTAAAACAGAACTCCCCGCAGGGTCATTAGGCATGAACGTATTACGACAAACATACCCCTTGGGAGAGTTTATAGCTGGTTTATGTAAGAGGGAAAGGGAGGGTTATGTGAGTGCACTCTCAATAAGAATAATTGCTTTCGGAATCAGTCTTTCTTCAGTATGGTATTTTCTGTCTCTCTCTCTCTTACACACACACACACAGCTTATTTTAAAGTATCACTCTACCATTATCCCAATAACAACACTATTTATAATATTATTTATAATAATTATTAATAACATGCTGAAATTATTTACAACTATGGAGCCAGGCAATAGACGATTTTAAGCACAGAACATGGATAGACACTAAGGTTCTGTGCACACCATATATTTAAAGCACACACCCCACCTCCAATAATCTTGGGAACTGTAGTTTGTTAAGTGTGCTGGGAATTGTAGCTCTGTAAGCTGCAGTTCCCATGATTATATTTTTTGGGGGGGGTATTTGTGCTTTAAATGTGTGGTGTGTACACAGTCTAGTTAAGTTCTGTGGCAACTGATAATGTATGTAGCCAAACAACCAAGTCCCTCACTGTGTGACCTGAACTATAAGAAGACCCTCCTCCTCCCTTCTCCACCCCAATTTCTTCCAAGAGATGCTTCCCCCTCATTTTGTCATGCAGAAATTATATAAAGCATCTATGAGTGCAGTTTTGAGTTCCATTCCAAAGAAACTTTGGTCCCTGGGAGATACATGGGTGTGCATAATATTTTAACGTGAGGGGAAAGAGGTTGCCATAGCATTCTTTTGTAAGCCAACTAATTTTTTTTTATTGTAAAGTCTCCTGGTGGTTCAAGAAATGAAAACAGCAAACCCAAAGGTCGCTCCATTTCATAATTTGGCAATTCCCTGGCAACTGAGCATTTGGCTGTTCTGATCTGTTTTTACTGTACTTCTTCACTAACCATGCAAATATAACTCAATAGTTGGAGGTCACTTTCACCCTGCAACAACTGCACAAGGGTGGAGTTGACCATTTCAGGTGTTCTTGTCTCCTTGCACCCACTGCTGCATGCAGTTTTCATATCAGTGCCTACTTGTACCTGTTGATACTTGGTGGTTCTATGGAAGCCACCTATGTGATGGCAGATCACAGGGGGCTAGTCATTTAAGGAGGACTTTCTTGTTACAGCTGCAGAGCCAGTGCACTGTGGAAGCATTTGTTTGTGGCTTCAACATGGTGGCTACAATGTAAAATTTGGCCTTTGTTTAAATCACTTGTTTAAATTACTGTGGTGGGTAGCGGGTGGCGCTGTGGGTTAAACCACAGAGCCTAGGGCTTGCCAATCAGAAGGTCGGCGGTTCAAATCCCCGCGACAGGGTGAGCTCCTGTTGCTCGGTCCCTGCTCCTGCCAACCTAGCAGTTCGAAAGTACGTCAAAGTGCATGTAGATAAATAGGTACCGCTCCGGCGGGAAGGTAAACGGCGTTTCTGTGTGCTGCTGTGGTTCGCCAGAAGTGGCTTAGTCATGCTGGCCACATGACCCAGAAGCTGTACACCGGCTCCCTTGGCCAATAAAGCGAGATGAACGCCACAACCCTAGAGTCGTCTGCGACTGGACCTAATGGTCAGGGATCCCTTTACCTTTACCTTTAAATCACTTGGTAGCGCGAAGAATTTAGCATTGAGACCTAGAGCTGAACTCACATGGACTGAGATACTTGGGCTTTATTCCATTTAAGGCTTGAAAGTAATCTTTAGGTCAGGGTTAGCCAACATGGTGCTCTTCAGATGTTTTGGAGCACAACTCCCATCATCCCTGATCATTGGCAGTGATGACTAGGGCAGATGGAAATTGTAGTCCACCCAACAACAAGTGGAGAGCATCACGTTGGCTACCCCTGCTTCAGGACATTTGAGGCTGTCTTGTAGAGATGAGTCTCCCAAGCACCGCTGTTGTATAAGCAGCACAAAAATGGAAATTAGCAGAAGCAGCATAACAGTCGTTCATTGTGGGTGACACCCTGGCCGCTATGCCTTTTTGTTTTGTGGCTTTGTTCTGTTCTGTTCTGTTTTACTGCACTATTTGTGCGAGTGACATTTCCTTTTTACAATTTGCATGAACGGTTAAAAAAAAAAAAACCCAGAGAGGCAGGCTTCCTCTCACATTTATCCAAATTATCAAACTTTCCAGAGCATGTTTCTTGCATTTTTCTTTTCCATTTTGTGAACCAGTTGTCCACATTGGATGAAAACCCTGTTTTGGATCTAGGAGACAACATTTTAAACTTTTGTTCCACTGTTTGGCCATGCTATATATTACAGCTGGTTACCTGTGGCACCAAGTCTATTAACTCAAAAGCCAATTATCAACTTAGTAGCATTAAATAAATAATAATTAAGTGCTCAAGTTCTTTGCCGGGGCAGCAGCAAGAATCTCTTAATATAACTTTAATTGGATTATGAAAGCAAGGTACAGATCCCCCATGCTTATCCTGAGATCTGACAAATAATTCACTATCCATTTCATTGCAGTACTGCTATACATTGTGCTGGTATTCCAGAATTGGGATGAGAGGGACCCTCCTTGTGCCCCTAATTCTAGTGTTGGGAGATGGCTTCACATTTTGTAGGATGGCAGTAGTAGCCAGTTATACTTCTTTGCCAGGGAAACTCTCAGTGCATTGCAGAACTGCTGCACAAAGGCCTTTGAGTGGAGGAGGAAAGAGAAACACCAAGGGAATGGATAACCCTTGGCCCCTATTCCTTTGGGAATAACCTCACCTCTCTCCTGCTGGATACAAGTGACCCCCGATTTTCACGGGGGTTGTGTTCCATGTCATCACGGGCGATGGCAGAGCATGCTTAAGCCCACTTCGCCCTGTTCTGCTCCCTTTTCTGCCACTTCCAGGTTGCTGCCATGCACATGTGAATGGTTGTGCATTAATTGGACGTGTGTAAATTGGTTGTTGCCTGTACAAGGTATTACCAAGGGGTGGAATAGTATTGTCATGGTGCTTGTGGCACAATGTTGGCTGCTTTAGCAGAAGCTTGTGCTGTAGCAGTTTTTGGCTCATACCACAAGCTACCTTGGTTCTGTATTGAAACCTCTTTTTTATTTTTTAAATCCTCATTTGGCATCTAATGCTAGGAATTTTCCACTGTGGAAGCTGAAATAATTCTTCTCAATTATACCTTATCATTTGCTAGTTTAAAAACTGTAAAAATATAATTTTCACTAACTACTTAGTTGCACAGGATGTGCTGCATGGAAATTAGCAGGTGCAAATGAAGTTCAATTTAACGAGGGGAGGAGGGGTGGAAAGTCATATTTAGCAGAAAAGAAGATATTGCTAAATTTTTGGTTTTGAATGCATTTATTAGCTGTTCTCTAGAGAAGTGGTTTAGGAAAGTGAAAGCTAACCCAACTTTTGGTTAGGCAAGCAACTGGAGTACTGTACAGATTTATGTGGGTGTTTCAAATTAAGGTAGACAAGTGTCATGAAATCACAATTAAGAACTTTCAAGCAACTTCTGCCATGAATTCCTTATTTGATGGGTGAGATGAGCCTTGAGAGGTTGGTGCCACATTCCCAGCATTCTTGAGAGATGTAATGCTGGTTCTCAGTGCCCCCAAAATGAGTTCAGGTCTGAGCTTGTACTCCTTTCCCCTATTCCCTCGCTCTGTTGCAGGGGTTTGCTTTAAAGAACCAACATGGCTGTGTTCTACCTCTACAGTCAGTGCATTTTGCTTCTGAGTACCATTTGCTGGAAACTCAAGTCATTTGCTGAGCTCAAGTCCTGTTTACAGGTTTCCTCAGTCTAGACACCTTGGCTGGCCACTGTGAGAACAGGATGCTGTCTTAGATGGGCCACTGGTCTTACCTAGCACAGCTCTTCTTACATTCTTAAACACAGTGAACATATTTCATCCCTTGAGCACTCCAGACCCAAATCTGCCAGTGAATCCTGACCAGGCAAGGGTTGCATCTGCTTGACCCTCCCGGCTGCTACTAGGAATTTCCTCTTGGGCATTGGTTTTTGACAATTATGGGGGCTCTCTACCTTGACTAGAGACCTTCACTACTTTTATCACCCATCTCCCTGCAAATTCCTCCTCTTCTGCATGCATAGAAATGTTACCCAAAGAGATTATAGTTGTTTATCTTTAAATATGACAGTATTGACAAACATATGTTTGCATGCAACCACTTGCCTGTATGAATGGCAGGAGACATTTCCAGAGAGCTGGGTCATGCATAGGTCCTCAAAGTATCCTCAATGAAAGCTAGGTGAAAGGGCAAGTTGGTGAAACCTGTCTGGCTAAGGAGCTCTTTCCAGTCAGTTTGCTTGGATCCTTGAATGCTTTGCAAAGGCTTGTGTGCTGCTTCTGGTCAAAAGAGCAAGACAGTATTGTGCCCAGTGCCCTGACACTATAAATCCTGGAACGCGGGGCTATAGGAAAATGCCCAGTGGGAGGGTCACTTTTAGCAGTCCTCTGCTCAAAGCATGTTATCTGCCTTAATAGTGACAAAAGAGGTTGTGAGCTTTTGAATTAAGCTGAGCAGAATGGAGAAGTAGCCAATTTGCAGCATGCCTGAGAACTAAATAATTCGGAATGACAAGGATAATAGGTGGAAGTTAATCCTCTTCCCATTCTGTCCAATAGATAATTCTGTGAAACTGTGAGAAATAAATAAATAAGTTCAGTAAAATAAATCGTATCTGTTTTTCTCTGATGTTCCTTTTTAAGAAAATATATGGCCACAATTAATTTTGGTGTGTACCCTTCTGTTGATAAATGTCAGTGTACTTATTGGTAATGGATTTTCCCCATTCTGCTGAAGGATACATTGCACTAGTGTAAAGTACAGGCAACCCCTGATTTGCGTGGTGGATGCGTACCTGGTCATTGTGTGCAAGGCGGAGCACACATAAACCTGCTCCGCCCTGTTATGCCCCCATCCCACCCTGTTCTGTACCCTGATCCACCCCCTTTTCCAGCCACTTGCAGGGCGATGCGGTGCATGCATGAGCGGCTGTGCATAAATTGGATGTGCATAAATCGGTCATTGCGGTCCCAGTCGCAGTGCTACCCTCCGCTGAGGCAGTGACTAAAGTAATAATAAACTGAAGCAGGCAACAGTCTGGATTAAAAACGGTCGTAGCTTTATTGATTGTAGGTGGAATTTTGGCTCAGGCGTTGGGTGTATATCTGTTTGAGCCTTCTGCCAGAGGGCTGAAACTTTTTCAGCGTCGTGCCAAGGATTATGGCCTCCCCAAGCTGCCCATCTACTGAAGTGGCCATCCAAAAGCTGCTGCTGGAAGCTCTACAGCCCGTCTGCCACATGCTTGGCTTTTGGACAAGAGATTTCCAGTGATACCCTAATGGGGTACCCTGAATACGCTGCTGGTTCTGGATAGGGTGATGCACCACTTCACCCAAAAGCTTGATGACTAGGATTCCACCCAATGCCTCAACTGCCCAGAGTTGTGATGTTTTGTTATGGGAAAGGCAAAATCTCTAGATGGAGCAAATTGTCTACAGGCAAATCCGTTCCCGGCTCGGAATACGGCAACTATTGGCAACCATAGCAAAGTCAGGAAACACAAGGAGGAGCTGAGGAACAGGCAAAAGTTATTGGTTTTTGTTTTGTTTTTTTAGGCCAGACAGTCCTTGCTGTTGCAGTGTCAACCAGCGAAACATTAAAAAGGAAGCCCTGTGGTTTTTTTAATCTAGGGGTGGGGCATGGTGATGTCTGGGAATTGGCCTGTTCAACCTCACTTCAAGTCCGATGGCATGTGGGCATTGTGACTGGTGTAGTCCCTGACTGCTGGACTGCAGCAGTGTATTCATTTCCCCACTTTTAAAATATTTTCTACCTTTGTGTGTGCACGTACTTCCCCTCCCCTTCCCCTTCCCTGTCTGAGCATTCATTTGATACGGCAGTTGTACTGCTGGCACTGTGGCAGCATAATATGTATATGGGGTGGCCTTGTCAGGCTCTTCTGAGATAGCATGTGGTTTAGCCTGAGCTGCGTTAGTGCAGTTACATTTTAAAGAGCTGAGACGAGAGCTGTGAACAACAGCAGGATGCAGGCACAGTGGGACATGGCTGGCAGTCAACAATTCGTGTTCTGCATCTGCAAAAAGTCCCATGTGTGCTTGCCATTTAAATTCTGCATGAATTTAGCAGCAAAAATAGAGAGGGGCGATTAGATTAAGGGAGGATCCTTTACTGGAGATGCTTTTCAGAGGTTTTTTTTTTTAAAAAAACTTATTTATGGAGGAGGGTGAAGATGAATGAAAGATGAACGCACGCCACTGTTCTCTCGACCGCAGCCCATGCAAATTGTGATCGTATGTTATCTTTATAGGGTTGCTTAATAACTACGGAGATAACGCAAAGTGCATTGGCAACACTAACAGCAGAGTTCAACATGTGTAGATGATGTGTAGTATAGTGGTTAGAGCGTTGGACTGTTCAAATCCCCACTCGGCCATGAAATTCATTGGGTGACTTTAGGCCAAACACCTTCTCTCAGCTTAGCCAACCTTAGAAGGTTGTTGTGACGATAAAATGGGGAGGAGGCGAGCCATGTGTGTCACCTTGAGAATCTGGCAGGGAAAAGCAGGATATACCGGTAAATGTAGTAAAATATGGATATAAACACAGACACAAGTCTCATTGAGTTCACTTACTCTCAAGCTTGCAGCCCCAAATGCTGTATAAAATCTAAGCTTTATTAGTTCATTTATAATATAAATATTATAAATATTAATTATCTAAAATTTATGGTTGGTTAGGTCCTGTATAAATCCATATAGCAAGGACTGTTTCATACATGCCATTCCCTGTACTCACAAAGGCTTTGAGAGAGAGTTAAATGCACTCCAACGGACTATGATGTTTGCGTATAGCGTTAAAGATAGGGAGCATAGTTTTGCATGTAAACAACAGAATGGGAGACGGCTAAGAGGGCTGTATGAACACAAAGACAGACATGTGCTTTTTCTAATCAAGTCATCAGCTAGGTTTGATTTTAAAACAGAGGTGAGCCATTTTTTTAGTTTTGGTTCTGATTTACTTGTTAGGATATATTAAAGGTTGGTTTCAGTTAGGTTCTGGTTTAAATCTTTTGTTCAAACCCCTTGAAACTCTGCTTGTAACGTGTTTTATGATAGAATTGTAGGGTTGTTGATTCTACTTAGTATCTGTCTGTATTTAAGGAAGTTTTGAATTCAGCAAAGCTCTTTGTTTAGACACAGCATCTTGTGCTGCATTTAAGTCACGTCACTCCCTCCACTCGCACCTTTAATCTTCCAATTCTTTGCATCTTTTCTTCTTTTCAGCCATAGGTTTGGCATATTTGACAGAGGGCAAAAATATTTAATAGTGGCAGCTGTTGTTTCATAGAATCATAGAATTATAGAGTTGGAAGGGACCCAAAGGATCATCCATTCCAACCCCCTGCAATGCAGGAATCTCAGCTAAAGCATCCATGACAGATTGCCCATCCAACATCTGCTTAAAACCCAATAGTAGTAGTAGTAGTAATAATAGTAATAATAATAATAATAATAAATTTTATTTGTACCTCGCCCTCCCTGGCCGGAGCCTGGCTCAGAGCGGTTAACATCATATAAATAACATAGTGTACATAAAAACAGGCATCAATTAATTAAAATACATCTTAAAATTAATTCAGACAAATTAAAATCTGGACAAATGGCAGTTATCAGGTTAAGATTGAGAGTGGTTAACACTTGCCAGGACCTACTGTTTTCACTGATCATATATGGACCTGTAAACAGGCTGGGAGGCCTCCTTCATGCTTGTTCTTCTATAAAGGAAAATAGGTCAGACTGCACCCTGGCCATAGGCCTGGCGGAACAGCTCCGTCTTGCAGGCCCCGCGGAACGATGTCAAATCCCGCAGGGCCCTAGCCTCTTGTGGGAGAGTGTTCTACCAAGCCAGGGCCAGGGCCGAAAAGGCCCTGGCTCTGGTTGAGGCCAGTCTAATTTTCCTGGGGCCTGGGATCTTCAGAGTGTTATTCTTTGCAAACCGTAAGGTCCTCCGTGGGGCATACCAGAGGAGGCGGTCACATAGGTACGAGGGTCCTAGGCCGTATAGGGCTTTGAAGGTTAAAACCAGCACCTTAAATCCTGTATTCCACCGGGAGTCCACAGCCTCCCGAGGGAGACTTTTCCAATGTCAAACAGCCCTTAATGTCAGAAAATCCTTCCTGATGTTTAGTTGGAATCTCCTTTCTTGTAACTTGAAACCATTGGTTCAAGTCCTACCCTGGAGAAAACAAGCATGCTCCATCTTCCATGCGGCAGCCCTTCAGATATTTGAAGATGGCCATCAAATTTTCTGTCAGTCTCCTCTTTTCCAGGCTAAACATATAGAGTTTCTTCAGCCGTTCCTCATAAGGCTTGGTTTCCATACCCTTGATCATCTTGGTTGCCTTTCTCTGCACATGTTTCAGCTTGTCAACATCCTTCTTAAATTGTGGTGCCCAGAATTGGACACAGTATTCCAGGTGTGGTCTGACCAAGGCAGATTAGAGCGGTACTGTGGCTTCCCTTGATGTGGACACTAGCTTTTTTTTTTTGCTGCTGCATCACACTATTGACTTGGGTTAAGCTTGTGGTCTACTAAGACCCCTAGATTCTTTTCACATGCACTACTGGCAAGCCAGGTGACCCCCCCCCCCCAATCTTACATTCCTATGCATGAGTGCTTGGCCTGGAGAGCAAAGATGGGGAATACTGTGCCACAAACTACCTTACATAGAGAGACCACAGACAGAAAAAACCCACCCACCTTGACAGAGTTATACATGGCAAGTGAAGCATTCTGTGGGGTAATAATTCCATGTTGGTGAAACTAAAATCCATATACCAGATAGTTTATATTCCAATGGAAAACCCAATATCTGCCTTCTATCTTTGTTAGAAATGAGGAGAAGAAAACACTGTAAACATTTTTAAAAGAATTACTTTATCAACTCTTTGGGTGAAGCAGCATATAAGCTGTTGAATTCTGCAATATTCTTTGTGACATTTGGTAGAGTCTCCCGAACTGCCCTTTTGTAGTTGAAGACTGTCTAGTGTTGTACTTGTAGACATGGATGCAGTGAAAGGTAATTGTGTTTACAAGCTACAGGAGAAAACACCATAATTTCATTTATTACATTTTTCATGCTGAACATGGAAATGGGAGTGGTTGTATGGGATAGAAAGTTTATTGCTGTGCTTGTTTAGAAAACATGATTTCACACATATTTTTAATGGGTAAAGTAAGGTGGATCTAGGAGGGTGACAGAAATTGTTCATACAACTAGCTTAGATTACAGGCAATCGGGCTTAATTTTCAGAAGATGGCTGTAGAGTCATTCTGTTGCCATTCTTTAACCAATATGTATATTGGCAAAAGCAGGATATACCGGTAAATGTAGTAAAATATGGATATAAACACAGACACAAGTCTCATTGAGTTCACTTACTCTCAAGCTTGCAGCCCCAAATGCTGTATAAAATCTAAGCTTTATTAGTTCATTTATAATATAAATATTATAAATATTAATTATCTAAAATTTATGGTTGGTTAGGTCCTGTATAAATCCATATAGCAAGGACTGTTTCATACATGCCATTCCCTGTACTCACAAAGGCTTTGAGAGAGAGTTAAATGCACTCCAACGGACTATGATGTTTGCGTATAGCGTTAAAGATAGGGAGCATAGTTTTGCATGTAAACAACAGAATGGGAGACGGCTAAGAGGGCTGTATGAACACAAAGACAGACATGTGCTTTTTCTAATCAAGTCATCAGCTAGGTTTGATTTTAAAACAGAGGTGAGCCATTTTTTTAGTTTTGGTTCTGATTTACTTGTTAGGATATATTAAAGGTTGGTTTCAGTTAGGTTCTGGTTTAAATCTTTTGTTCAAACCCCTTGAAACTCTGCTTGTAACGTGTTTTATGATAGAATTGTAGGGTTGTTGATTCTACTTAGTATCTGTCTGTATTTAAGGAAGTTTTGAATTCAGCAAAGCTCTTTGTTTAGACACAGCATCTTGTGCTGCATTTAAGTCACGTCACTCCCTCCACTCGCACCTTTAATCTTCCAATTCTTTGCATCTTTTCTTCTTTTCAGCCATAGGTTTGGCATATTTGACAGAGGGCAAAAATATTTAATAGTGGCAGCTGTTGTTTCATAGAATCATAGAATTATAGAGTTGGAAGGGACCCAAAGGATCATCCATTCCAACCCCCTGCAATGCAGGAATCTCAGCTAAAGCATCCATGACAGATTGCCCATCCAACATCTGCTTAAAACCCAATAGTAGTAGTAGTAGTAATAATAGTAATAATAATAATAATAATAAATTTTATTTGTACCTCGCCCTCCCTGGCCGGAGCCTGGCTCAGAGCGGTTAACATCATATAAATAACATAGTGTACATAAAAACAGGCATCAATTAATTAAAATACATCTTAAAATTAATTCAGACAAATTAAAATCTGGACAAATGGCAGTTATCAGGTTAAGATTGAGAGTGGTTAACACTTGCCAGGACCTACTGTTTTCACTGATCATATATGGACCTGTAAACAGGCTGGGAGGCCTCCTTCATGCTTGTTCTTCTATAAAGGAAAATAGGTCAGACTGCACCCTGGCCATAGGCCTGGCGGAACAGCTCCGTCTTGCAGGCCCCGCGGAACGATGTCAAATCCCGCAGGGCCCTAGCCTCTTGTGGGAGAGTGTTCTACCAAGCCAGGGCCAGGGCCGAAAAGGCCCTGGCTCTGGTTGAGGCCAGTCTAATTTTCCTGGGGCCTGGGATCTTCAGAGTGTTATTCTTTGCAAACCGTAAGGTCCTCCGTGGGGCATACCAGAGGAGGCGGTCACATAGGTACGAGGGTCCTAGGCCGTATAGGGCTTTGAAGGTTAAAACCAGCACCTTAAATCCTGTATTCCACCGGGAGTCCACAGCCTCCCGAGGGAGACTTTTCCAATGTCAAACAGCCCTTAATGTCAGAAAATCCTTCCTGATGTTTAGTTGGAATCTCCTTTCTTGTAACTTGAAACCATTGGTTCAAGTCCTACCCTGGAGAAAACAAGCATGCTCCATCTTCCATGCGGCAGCCCTTCAGATATTTGAAGATGGCCATCAAATTTTC
Source organism: Lacerta agilis (assembly GCF_009819535.1). Taxonomy (NCBI): domain Eukaryota; kingdom Metazoa; phylum Chordata; class Lepidosauria; order Squamata; family Lacertidae; genus Lacerta; species Lacerta agilis. Next base: position 60,463,852 of record NC_046314.1, on the reverse strand, counting down.
TGTCAGTCTCCTCTTTTCCAGGCTAAACATATAGAGTTTCTTCAGCCGTTCCTCATAAGGCTTGGTTTCCATACCCTTGATCATCTTGGTTGCCTTTCTCTGCACATGTTTCAGCTTGTCAACATCCTTCTTAAATTGTGGTGCCCAGAATTGGACACAGTATTCCAGGTGTGGTCTGACCAAGGCAGATTAGAGCGGTACTGTGGCTTCCCTTGATGTGGACACTAGCTTTTTTTTTTTGCTGCTGCATCACACTATTGACTTGGGTTAAGCTTGTGGTCTACTAAGACCCCTAGATTCTTTTCACATGCACTACTGGCAAGCCAGGTGACCCCCCCCCCCCCCAATCTTACATTCCTATGCATGAGTGCTTGGCCTGGAGAGCAAAGATGGGGAATACTGTGCCACAAACTACCTTACATAGAGAGACCACAGACAGAAAAAACCCACCCACCTTGACAGAGTTATACATGGCAAGTGAAGCATTCTGTGGGGTAATAATTCCATGTTGGTGAAACTAAAATCCATATACCAGATAGTTTATATTCCAATGGAAAACCCAATATCTGCCTTCTATCTTTGTTAGAAATGAGGAGAAGAAAACACTGTAAACATTTTTAAAAGAATTACTTTATCAACTCTTTGGGTGAAGCAGCATATAAGCTGTTGAATTCTGCAATATTCTTTGTGACATTTGGTAGAGTCTCCCGAACTGCCCTTTTGTAGTTGAAGACTGTCTAGTGTTGTACTTGTAGACATGGATGCAGTGAAAGGTAATTGTGTTTACAAGCTACAGGAGAAAACACCATAATTTCATTTATTACATTTTTCATGCTGAACATGGAAATGGGAGTGGTTGTATGGGATAGAAAGTTTATTGCTGTGCTTGTTTAGAAAACATGATTTCACACATATTTTTAATGGGTAAAGTAAGGTGGATCTAGGAGGGTGACAGAAATTGTTCATACAACTAGCTTAGATTACAGGCAATCGGGCTTAATTTTCAGAAGATGGCTGTAGAGTCATTCTGTTGCCATTCTTTAACCAATATGTATATTGGCAAAAGCAGGATATACCGGTAAATGTAGTAAAATATGGATATAAACACAGACACAAGTCTCATTGAGTTCACTTACTCTCAAGCTTGCAGCCCCAAATGCTGTATAAAATCTAAGCTTTATTAGTTCATTTATAATATAAATATTATAAATATTAATTATCTAAAATTTATGGTTGGTTAGGTCCTGTATAAATCCATATAGCAAGGACTGTTTCATACATGCCATTCCCTGTACTCACAAAGGCTTTGAGAGAGAGTTAAATGCACTCCAACGGACTATGATGTTTGCGTATAGCGTTAAAGATAGGGAGCATAGTTTTGCATGTAAACAACAGAATGGGAGACGGCTAAGAGGGCTGTATGAACACAAAGACAGACATGTGCTTTTTCTAATCAAGTCATCAGCTAGGTTTGATTTTAAAACAGAGGTGAGCCATTTTTTTAGTTTTGGTTCTGATTTACTTGTTAGGATATATTAAAGGTTGGTTTCAGTTAGGTTCTGGTTTAAATCTTTTGTTCAAACCCCTTGAAACTCTGCTTGTAACGTGTTTTATGATAGAATTGTAGGGTTGTTGATTCTACTTAGTATCTGTCTGTATTTAAGGAAGTTTTGAATTCAGCAAAGCTCTTTGTTTAGACACAGCATCTTGTGCTGCATTTAAGTCACGTCACTCCCTCCACTCGCACCTTTAATCTTCCAATTCTTTGCATCTTTTCTTCTTTTCAGCCATAGGTTTGGCATATTTGACAGAGGGCAAAAATATTTAATAGTGGCAGCTGTTGTTTCATAGAATCATAGAATTATAGAGTTGGAAGGGACCCAAAGGATCATCCATTCCAACCCCCTGCAATGCAGGAATCTCAGCTAAAGCATCCATGACAGATTGCCCATCCAACATCTGCTTAAAACCCAATAGTAGTAGTAGTAGTAATAATAGTAATAATAATAATAATAATAAATTTTATTTGTACCTCGCCCTCCCTGGCCGGAGCCTGGCTCAGAGCGGTTAACATCATATAAATAACATAGTGTACATAAAAACAGGCATCAATTAATTAAAATACATCTTAAAATTAATTCAGACAAATTAAAATCTGGACAAATGGCAGTTATCAGGTTAAGATTGAGAGTGGTTAACACTTGCCAGGACCTACTGTTTTCACTGATCATATATGGACCTGTAAACAGGCTGGGAGGCCTCCTTCATGCTTGTTCTTCTATAAAGGAAAATAGGTCAGACTGCACCCTGGCCATAGGCCTGGCGGAACAGCTCCGTCTTGCAGGCCCCGCGGAACGATGTCAAATCCCGCAGGGCCCTAGCCTCTTGTGGGAGAGTGTTCTACCAAGCCAGGGCCAGGGCCGAAAAGGCCCTGGCTCTGGTTGAGGCCAGTCTAATTTTCCTGGGGCCTGGGATCTTCAGAGTGTTATTCTTTGCAAACCGTAAGGTCCTCCGTGGGGCATACCAGAGGAGGCGGTCACATAGGTACGAGGGTCCTAGGCCGTATAGGGCTTTGAAGGTTAAAACCAGCACCTTAAATCCTGTATTCCACCGGGAGTCCACAGCCTCCCGAGGGAGACTTTTCCAATGTCAAACAGCCCTTAATGTCAGAAAATCCTTCCTGATGTTTAGTTGGAATCTCCTTTCTTGTAACTTGAAACCATTGGTTCAAGTCCTACCCTGGAGAAAACAAGCATGCTCCATCTTCCATGCGGCAGCCCTTCAGATATTTGAAGATGGCCATCAAATTTTCTGTCAGTCTCCTCTTTTCCAGGCTAAACATATAGAGTTTCTTCAGCCGTTCCTCATAAGGCTTGGTTTCCATACCCTTGATCATCTTGGTTGCCTTTCTCTGCACATGTTTCAGCTTGTCAACATCCTTCTTAAATTGTGGTGCCCAGAATTGGACACAGTATTCCAGGTGTGGTCTGACCAAGGCAGATTAGAGCGGTACTGTGGCTTCCCTTGATGTGGACACTAGCTTTTTTTTTTGCTGCTGCATCACACTATTGACTTGGGTTAAGCTTGTGGTCTACTAAGACCCCTAGATTCTTTTCACATGCACTACTGGCAAGCCAGGTGACCCCCCCCCCCCAATCTTACATTCCTATGCATGAGTGCTTGGCCTGGAGAGCAAAGATGGGGAATACTGTGCCACAAACTACCTTACATAGAGAGACCACAGACAGAAAAAACCCACCCACCTTGACAGAGTTATACATGGCAAGTGAAGCATTCTGTGGGGTAATAATTCCATGTTGGTGAAACTAAAATCCATATACCAGATAGTTTATATTCCAATGGAAAACCCAATATCTGCCTTCTATCTTTGTTAGAAATGAGGAGAAGAAAACACTGTAAACATTTTTAAAAGAATTACTTTATCAACTCTTTGGGTGAAGCAGCATATAAGCTGTTGAATTCTGCAATATTCTTTGTGACATTTGGTAGAGTCTCCCGAACTGCCCTTTTGTAGTTGAAGACTGTCTAGTGTTGTACTTGTAGACATGGATGCAGTGAAAGGTAATTGTGTTTACAAGCTACAGGAGAAAACACCATAATTTCATTTATTACATTTTTCATGCTGAACATGGAAATGGGAGTGGTTGTATGGGATAGAAAGTTTATTGCTGTGCTTGTTTAGAAAACATGATTTCACACATATTTTTAATGGGTAAAGTAAGGTGGATCTAGGAGGGTGACAGAAATTGTTCATACAACTAGCTTAGATTACAGGCAATCTGGCTTAATTTTCAGAAGATGGCTGTAGAGTCATTCTGTTGCCATTCTTTAACCAATATGTATATTGGCAAAAGCGTGATCAATATGTGTATTTAAGCAAGGACAGGTGATTTCTGAGTGCAGTTCAGCATTGCTGTAAAGCAGTGTTCTCCAACCTGGTGCCCTCCTGGTGTTTTTTTTTTTTTGTAATACAACTTTCATCAGCCCCAGAAACGTGCCAGCCAGCAATATTCTAAAACACCTGAAGGGCAGCAGGCTGAGGAGTGTGATGCGCACACACAGGCTCACAACCCTGTACTTAATATGAATTACTGAAAAGTATCATTGGCAGTTTCCATACTCAGGATCTTATAGGCAGGAATTTCTTTTCACATGTAGTCTTTGGACCTGACTGCATTTGGGTTTCCTTCTCCTTTTATGCCACATTGCTTTGAAATTTCAACTGAGCTCAAACTGGCTTTCATTTTCCAGTGTCACAAAGAAATGAGAACTGCCTTGCGATTTAAAGAAAAAATTGAGAGCAGTAATGCCAGGCCATCAAGTCTAATGGGTTGTGTACCATACATTATATGTTTCAAGTTGAATTTCTAGATTGCTAGTTAAGGCTGTAGGATTCAATGCAGTAAAAAGTCCTATAACCTGAACACTGAAAAATAGGAATTCAGCCATCATGCGTCTTTATAGAGGCATCTGGTGGGTAAAAATAGTAACACAATTGGTCTTGCATTGTCTTGGCAAATTGTATTTATTTTTTAATATAGCACTAAACTAATTTGATTTTTGTCTCTGCAGAGCCAGTCCTACCCATCCCTTCGTTTTGGTTCTTAGTAATGATCCCTTTGCTTCCTTATGCTTCAGACAGATTCCTTTTTTCTCTTCTCTCTTCCCCAGCCCACCCTTATTCCATGTCTCACACCTACTCTTGCAATCTTAAGAATTATTTTTCCTGCAATCTCATAGCCTCAGTGCATTTAGTTACATTTGATGAGATGCTCCACTTAAAGCTGTGTGCTTCTGGAAACTCAGATTTGATTACTATTTCTGACAAATTGGAGCCGGGAATAGAAATCTTATGAAAACTGCTTACCTTTACATTTTATGCCATGGACAGTTTTCACCTCCACTGCAATGGTGATCCCAGTCTTTGAGTGACCTTGTGTCACTGAGCTAGCATGGCAGAATCTGAATGGTCTTCTACAATACTGTACAGACAAAGCTCCCAGTTTGTTCTTTATCAGATTGTCTTCTGTGATCTCTGGCACCAAAGGGTGTATGAAGGAAAAAAGGTTGGAAACTGCTTAAGAAAAATCCCAAGGATACAAGGAATAATATTGGAAGATATGCACTGCTTGCTAGGAAAATATTAAAGGTGTTGGCCCCAAAGGAAATAAAGTCATACAGGGGAGGGAAGTTCCTTTATTGGCACAATCAAAATGGGAGGACCTAAATGTTTGTACATTTATTTTGTGATACGTTGGTTGTCCTATTAGAGGTATTGCCCTAATATGGATTTAGGAAAATATATGGTATAAATGATGGGTACCTTTTTTCTTTTTTAGCAATGGGGGCCATATTTCCCAAGCCCAAGAGATAACTGTGTCATGTTCAAAGTTGTATGTGTTATGAAAAAGGCTTCCTCTCTTTAACTTTTAGAGAAAGGTGTGGATCCTAACATTTTGCTTTGTGAATGGATGCACCTGTTCACAGAAGAAAATTTAGGATACAAGTCAAAGAGTTTACATATGTATGAACCTGCACTGGCAACTGTCTTTCTACAGAAATTTCTTGGAGAAATGAAACTAATGAGTATAGATGGGCATATGTTGTGCAATAGTATACAATTGTGTGGTAAAATGTATGCCATCATCAGATGTTTCATGGGGTTGTTGGGGTAATTATCAACACTCCTTCCTCTGCTGAATAGTTTTATGGTTTTGCCAGATTATTCAGTAAGACACTAACCCAAAAGATAAAAGTTAAGGTTGAAACTTTATAGCATTGTTATAACATTAGCGAATTGAACATATATATATAGTATAGAGAGAGAGCGCGCTATACACTTGGAGTAAGCCCAACTGAACACAGTAGCACTTATTTCTGAGTAGGCATCTAAGGGATTGGGCTGTCAACTTGAGTTCCAAGGTCTGACAACAATTCCTTTTTTTAAAAAGTTCAAAATAATGCTTGTGCAGAATTTGGAATACTGCTATGTAATACATAAAACCTCAATTATTTTGCATTTTTCCTTTTCCCTTTTTATTTCCGAAAATCTGTTTTTAACCTTGATTGTACACTATGTTTATAATTTACATTTTTATAAATTAAAAAGGGGAAATTATGGTATATTGAAACAACAAGAGAGATTAATCAACTCCCTCCCATTAAAAATCAGGCAGGCATTGTCCCTGTTCAGTTTCAAATGCCAGGTTAAATTGGTTTTATTACAGGAGGCCTTTCAATTTTGTTTTAATTTTTTTATAGTCTGATGTTTTAATCTGTGTTTTATTATCTACAGGCTCAATGATGGTGATTTGCTGCTTTCACAAAAATAGTTTTGCAATCACTCTAGCTAGGGAACAAGATAATAGTAAGATATTTTCCAATAATGTCATTTTGTCATATTTACCAACTTCTTTATGTGTATTTCTTTGCTCTTTGGATTTATTTGTCTGGTACTGGTGTACTGTGTTATTGTTTTGTCAATGTTGTTTCCTCTGTATTTTATGATTGGTTTGTTATTTGTATTTTTGTCTGTTAAAAATGCTTTATAAGCATGTATCGTTTCCAATTTTGTATGTTGCACCCCCCCCCCCCGTCAGCTGCTCTGATTGGAAAATGTGATATAAATTCATCAAGTAAGTTAAAATATATTCCGGGGGCTGGGGAGGAGGTCTTTTACTCCCGATGTTGCACATGTTGCAAAGTAAATTCTTAAAGTAAACAGAGTGAATTAAGGCACAATAATATTCTCACCCTCTCAACTTTGGTGCCAAAAAGCCTTTTATTTCAGACTCTGAAACTGAGGAAGTAGACCTGCTCAGCCAGAAATGCTGACTGAGAGAAAAGGACTATTTTGGCCTAAGCAGCATTATTGAGAGGCTGAGCAGATTCAATAGACTTGCTTAATAGTTTCTTGAGGAAAAGTTTACCTTGAAACATGTCCGGAATAAAATTATGCAGAACTCAGCTGACCAAACAAACAAAAACCTGACGGAAGGGATGTCAAGCAAGGGGTAGAAAGACAGGAATCACTCTGGGAGGAGCAATCACTAGAAAACACCATTTAAATATCTGACAGAAAATAATTTTTTAAAATGCAACCATATACACAAACAAAACTTACTCCATTTATGTTTCCTGTGCAGAACGAGTGAGTCTTACTACCCCAGCTGGCTACTTAATGGTGTTCAGTTTCACTTCAACATTATGTTAACGTTTGTAGAACACGGCGGATGATAAAAGCGGATTATGCTATTTGTTTATAAAACACAAGCTTGTGATCTGTATGTGCTGCTTTAAGATGCAGTCATGTACTTAATTAGAAAGCTCACAAGAGTTGTAAAATTTGACTCTCAAATTAATACCTGAAATATATCTTTGTAGTATTTTAATAGTATGTAAAAGGGTGAAGGAAAGTGGTGTGTGTGTGTGTGTGTGTGTGTGTGTGTATATATATATATATATATATATATATATATATATATACATACACACACACACGAGGTTGTTGCACCCCACAGTGTCTGTAGGTGAATAGAGCAGACTTACAGTTACTCAACAGGATTCTTCCTCTGCAGCTCACACATGCACCATATGGACCAGATTTGGTGTGTGTTGAGGGGCTGCAGGGGAGAACAGAAACATGACTTTATGTGTATGTGAAAATCTGCAATGTCGAATTTATGTGTGTGTGTGAATTAGTTTTTAAAGTATACTTTTAATTAATTTAGCAGACATTTCAAGCAATGTTACCATATGCCATAGCTCCATATGTTTCCTGTGATATACTTAATGGATGAGAGGATTTTTTTTGGTTTTTTTACAAATTAAAAGGGAATCTTGCTTTTCAAAGATGTGCTACAGTGACCATTGGAGGGCTAAATCATTCTCTGCTTTTGTTGTTGACTTTTTGAAAGGAAAGTTTTCCGTCGACACGTAAACCAAACATGCCCCCTGACAGAAGGGCTTGTGCATAAGCTGACAAATGCAGATGTGTGTGTGTGATGTGTTGCAAATAATAATAATAATAATGGCATGGATGGTTGAATATATTGGTGAAAAGACAGCATTTCTTCTTTGAAGAAGTTTGTGAAATGGTCTGCTAGTCACCCTACCACATCCACATGCAACAATGAATTCAGAAGCAGCTCAAGGCTCACAGAGTGAAAGCTGATACTGTATGTATGCTGCATTCTGCTATGCAAATGTAGCCATATTGATAAGTATAAGTTGCAGCATGAGTTGGAGTCGCCCTATGGTTAGTTTTCATGCCCCTGATTAAGATCAGTGGTAGTCACTATGCTTTTTCTGAACATTTGCAGTAATTAGAAGTTTAATTAGCATTTGAGTACAATATTGTGAACAGTCTGCAGACGGGACATTGAGACAGACACTTACATTTCTATATGTTACTATTGAAGATTCTATTGCTGTTCTAGTTGCCATACTATCAAATGTCATAACCTCAAAAACAAAAATACTATGTCACTTTGGTAGCATCTTTTTCTTTCAGCGCAGACTGTGATGTATCACATGCCCCTTTCTTTGGATCTTTAAATAGCAGTCTTTATATCTTGGTGATGTCGGAATAACAATAATAAAAAATGAATTGTCACTCTCCTTAATAAAAATTGGCGGTTGTTGTGGTATAGATAGGGGACAAATTGGTGGATCTCTGGTGTTCTCAGAGATGTTGATTCTTCTTTGGGCTTCTTGTCACAGATGCCTGTACAGTTTAATATTGGTTTTATCTCTGAATTTGAGGCTATCTGAGGACTGAGACTGTTCTCGTGTTTGGCCAGTTTGTGATCATGTTTCCTGAAAATTTGCAGTAAGAAGCTAACAGTTAAAGGAAGGGAGCTCTAAAAGAAGCAGAGCGGGACACATTAGTGAACACATTTTTCTAATTAAAAACAAAAAAGGAAGAAGAGAACAAGGAATGCTTAGTTCAAAAGCAGAATTAAACTCTAGAAAGTTCTGAATTTATAATTAAAGCGGACTCTTTGTTGAGAGTTTGACTATATTTCTGTCCTCTTCATCTTAAAGTCTGGGAAAAGTATAAAAGCAAACAAACTGAAGCAAGGAATTTAAAGGATAAATCTTCTCTAATTTTGTGGATTCTGCTCCGCCCCCTCAAAGAAATTGTTTGCATTATTGGGATGATATATCAGTTCTTTCCTATGTATTTCAAATATATCCTCCAAAATGAGAGTTACCCACTGTAGAATTCCCAGCAAGGTAGGGGTTACCCAAGGACAACACAGCAACAGTAAAGTAATTTGATTATGTATGCACTGTAGGTAAGGTAGTACCAAGGGGCTTTTTGAGAACAGAGCCAAGAGGCCTCAGAATCCCTCACCTGTGGCAGTTTCCTTTTTGGTTGAGGGAAGGAGGCATTCTCTGTCCCCGCCATTTTTAAACTTTCAGCACCACTAGACTGGTATATTGTCTTAAATAGTGAAGAAAGTGTATTTCAATCCTGGATGCCTTTCAGGCAAACATTTTGGCGCCATTTTAAGCTCTCCTCAGCTATTGTAATTTATATGGCTGATATAGTTTCATGCCTGTCGGGATACGTTGCACGGATCCGCCATAGGATCCACATTTATTTATTTGTTTAATGAGGTTTTCGGGAACTACTTTTGGTATCACTACGCGCAAAAGCGAAAGTAAGAATGAATAGTTTGGTTCACCAATGAGATTAATCCGCCTTTATTTTATAGTTCCGGTCATGTTCAAAGTTATTAATGAGCGTTAAACTTGCTTCCCGCCTTTTTGGAGGGCAGCAACAGTGATTTTATTGGTTGAGGCATTGATCATGATGTCACGTTTGTTCCTAAATAAAAGGCTGAGGCTCCCCGCTTAGGCACGTTCAGTTTGGGTTAGTCGACGTTCGTTCATTCACGTTTTGCTTTAGTTGGGTTTTAGTTAAGTTCAGGGTTTAGTTTAAGGGTATTGGGAGCGGGCTGGATGGGTTGGATGGGTTTTTCCTTTTAGTTAGAGTTAGATCGCGGAAGATCATTCGGTTTAGTTTTAGTTAGGTTTCTTTTAGGTTTAGCCTAGGGCTAGGCTTGCGGAAGATATTTCGGTTTTAGTATTATTTAGTTAGCCTCGCGGAAGATTGGGCGCGCAGGGACTTTGAGCTTAGGAGAACTTAGCTTAGGGGACGAGCCTACGCGGGTTCTGCCAAAGCCACTAAAGATATAACCGGTGTCTGTCTGTCTTTGGGGTAAAAAGGGGAGTAAAAGGTTTAAGGTAAAATTTTTAATTTCCTTGAGTTGATCTACTTATTCAGATTCAGGGTATCTTCTATTTCTCGAGGCAATATTTTGGTTAGAAGGCAATTAAGAACTCATGCACCTTCGGAGTCATCACCCGGCTTACTCACTTTCCTTCGGATTGTGAGACTTGGCCGGCGCCCGTGCTCAAAAGCACACGGAACGCTGGCCGCTTTCCCCGCAACTGGTACCTCGTGCATGAGCAGTCCAAGTTTGTGCACGAGGAGCTCCAGCACCCAAACCCCGACACATGCCTACCTCCCTTCTTACATAATTTTATTTGTATGCCACTTTTCCATAGTTCAAACCACGCTCAAGACAACTTACATTTTGAAAAAATCACATAATTACAAATGTAACAAAAGTATTCACAAACAATAAATAAAACATCAAAAGCACACAACCAAACAAAACAATTTCCCCATAATAAGATCTAAAATAAAGATACAAAAATTAATATTGATAACAGCGGCAACCCCCTCTCCAACAAAATCCCCTAAACAATACTCCAGCCTAAGAGTCTGTAATATTAGTTTAGGATGTAGATATAATGCTTAACTTTGGTTTGTACTACTTAAATATTATTAATGATGCCATCTGAATATCTAAATTGTATGTAAGGATTAGTTAAGAAAAGAATAATGTAAAACCATAGCTTGAAGTTGTTAGGACAAAGAGTTCATTCAGTTGGATGGCATGAGCTTACAGCATGGAGTATAGCAGCAAACCTTGGGTTAGCACACTTCCACGTGACCTCGCCACCCCACCCCACCCCCTGTCTCTGCATGTGTTTTCAAGTTATCAGAAGACCATAGTTTGCAGATATGGGCAATATAAACCAATATCAAGATGTGGTTTGGGATCCTGGCTTGAAGACAAAGTGTTCTTTCGGCAAATTGTACTTTGCTGCTTTTGGACACAATGGCAGTCAGTGAACCCATTGTTCCACCTCTTCAGCTTCTCCAGCTGCAAGGACCTCTCATGCCTCCTTATATTTTTCTAGGTCAGGGCTTAATTTAGCAATCCATAAATATATATATATCAGAATTTCACTGCATGTTTTGGGATCTTAACCAAAGTTAAGGTAATGAACTGTGACTAGGACTAATTGTGATTAAACATTATGTCTGTGTAACAACTCAGACTTCCTCCCCATATCAGCAGCCCTGAACGTGTGTGTGTCTGCCTGGCTAAAAATGTACTTATTTAAACTAGGTATGTGAATATTAAAATAAATACTTTTTATACATGTTGAAAGAAATGAGTAGGATCTGTAGTCATTCCTGTCTTCCCTGAGCTTGGGTTCAGCAGTCACACTTTATTTCATTGTGAAAATATGCCTCTGGGATTAAATATTCTGTGTCTCTCGTAGACCCATTGAAATGGATGGACTATGGGTCTGCTCTGGGAATGACTAACAATAGATATCACCCTCTGTTTTATGACTTGAAAAAAATAAAAAAGTACCGGTAGTATGAAATGGAAATACTGAAATATGTCTTGACTGTTGTCTGTTGCACGCAAGAGTTCACAATGTAGCAGGAAAGAAGTCTTGAACAGAAATTTGTATTTAAGAGGCAGCCAGCTGCAGAGAGCATAATTCTGTGTTATTTGCTTCTAAGCCATCTGTGTTGTTAAGCAGATGGTATACAGAATATCGTACCTGCTGCAGTTTTACTTTTGGTTAGGGTTTGTTTGAGGTCTCAGTGATAAGAAGTTATATAAAAGACAAAAGCTTTGTATTCTTGCATATTTGGCACTCTCTATGAAGCTCATACTCCTGAATTTTTCTGTGCCTGCTAAAGCCTGCAGAAGGGAAAGACAGGAATGGGTTTTCTTTTGGCAGCCTATCTATATTGCATTGCACAAGATTACAGAAAACCAATCTGCACAAGTGCAGTTGTTAAAAAAATCATGCCCTCAGAAGAACTTGTCTCCTCCTGTTACCAAAAGGTGTTTGGAATAGTTTCACTTTGAGAAAGTCTCTTTAGTAAATTACAAATTATGCCATGTGTGAAAAAAAAACAGTTCTAACTCCCCTTTGTAGGCATACAAGTAGAGATAGATAGCTCTGTCAATCTTGATTTCTTTCAGTTGCTCATTTATCCAGTCTTAAATTTTCTCCGTATTTCCACAGCAGTTTTCAATAATAATAATAATAATAATAATAAAATCATGAAAATGTTGTGTATGCCGTTTCAGGTAACAGACACATTTTTGCAAACAATTTCCCCCAATAAAATTCATTTTAGTATGCTATTTTCAGTAATACACACACACACACACACACACACACACACGTTTATATATGCTTGACCATGATATATACATTTTTGTAATCATTGGTTGATTAGAGAACAGCATACTGAAGGAGAGTTGTGCTTCGGTTTGCACATTGGTTTGATAAGTGCACATTGCCTAGTCTAATTAAAATTCAAATAAAAGCAAATTACCCCCCCCCATCTCTGCTTTCAAGACAGAAATTTAAATATTGGGTAATGAAATCTTCATGACCTAAAGTAGTGTTTTTTTTCCCTGGGGGACACAGGGGTACGCATACCCCTAAACATTTTGTGAATCTTTGTATTTTTGTCCATTTACTGTATTTAATTTCCCTGATTTGAACTATAAAATGGTGATTTCTTGAGTCAAACTGACAGTACCCCTAAACATTTTTTTAAAAGAAAAAAAGCACTGACCTCAAGCGTGAAAGCTAATTTTTTTCACGGCAATCATAAATATTTTAATGTTTGCTTTTTGTCGTTTGCAACAACTACTGTTGATCCAAGATGTCTTTTGAACTCTGGACATCTTTTCATGGTAGACCACACAACTGTTTGTGTGTAGATCAATTTTCCATGGAAAACTGCATGTGACGCTAGTTGGTGAAAACCCATTGTATTCAGGCAATTGAGGCTATACTGTAATCCATACATACTTACCTGGGAGTAAGTTCCATTACCTCAGTTGTTAATACTGAGCATATATATACACATACGACTGCTCTATAAGATTGGGGACCCCTCTCCCCATTTTCCTCTATGTCACTGGGGAATTTACAGAAGACCTCATTGTGTTTTTTGCTGACTCAAGTCATTAATTAACTGATTATCTGCATAGATTCGCATATGAATACAAGTATATTATTAAAGAAGCATTCTTCAGCATACTTTGCTTTTAGCAGATTGTGCCACAACAGCCACTTTATTAGAAGATGCTTTCCTTCATGTGAAGAGACATGACATTCAGAACGCTTAGCATCAGGTGGTTCTTAGAATATACATTTATTCTCCCTATGGGCCAGAGGACTAATGCATGTCTTTCCGCAGTCATGGTGGACTCTGAAACCCCAGATTGTATTTTGGTGGGTGTATAACATGGTGGATTTTTTAAAAAAAGGATACAAAATAAAGCAGGACATAGATTCTACAAGTTTTGCATATCAATAGCAATGTGTTGGTTCTTTTTCTATTATGGTAGTTAAATAGCCAGACGTGTTTAAGATGAACACAAATTTCTTCTGTGTTAATATTGGAAAATAAAACGGTGCTCGTCTGTGTGGGGAACTTAATTGTCACTTCTCCCCACAACCCAATAACCCCAAGTGTTATTTGAGACTACCTTTTTATTGACCATTTGTCTTGATTTGCTTTCATAGAATTTGTGTGATTGTTTTACTACACCTGCTGTTTGTTGAACATTCATTCTTACTTGTTAGCCCACACCTTCCACTGCATTTCCTCATCACTTTTCTTACAGCAAAAAGCCATTTGTAATTTTGGGAAGTGGGTTTGTTGCATAAGAGAGCACAATTCAATTTAACCGCACAAGCTAAATTTGCCGGTGTGTGATTGAATCCCACCCACAAAAGATTGATCGGCTGGAAGTGACCCAAATCAGCAGTTATGGGAAGGCAGATACTTGGTTCATGTAAAGGCAACTCTGTTCAGTAAATTTCAGACTTCTGAAAGACAGAATCCATCGTTGAGAACTATAAGAAAGACAGAAGCCCAGATGTACATGGCAAATATTCTGCATGCCTTCATAGCACAAAGTGTTTTGTTAATCGGTTTTGGACAATAACCAAAGTGAGAATGCTGGGCAAACAGTGAAGCCGAAAACCTGGGCAGGACTGTTAATACAGTATGTTCTTCATAACACATAATATAAAACAAGATTTGGAGGATTACTGCCTTCAAACCCGCAACACTTGCGTCACAGACTTCTTGGAAAATGAAAGAAGGAATCTCCAACATTTGGTTTTAATTGTAAAATTACGACTTGCTCAGAACATCTGTACATAGGAAAATCTAACATTCTGACTGTGAGACTAGTATCCATAAAACTCCTTTTTTCAATAAGACCACTGAACTGCAGAGGCTTGCTCAAGGGGGCAGAGCTATAGCAATAGTGGTGTTGCCAAAACTGCTGAAACCCAGTGGAAATGGATCTAGATCAGTCTGTTTTAACAAGGATATCCTGAAGTTGCAGAGTAACCACCCACTTGAGCACTTTGTCAAGAAAGGCATTGTTTTCAGGCATCCAAATAGTTATTTCAGTCTCCTCATCTCGGGATGGATTTTCAAGAGAGGCTGCACAACCCTCTCTTTCAGAGTGGCTAAAACGGACCCTTTCTCAGGGAGGAATCTACGCAGCCTCTGACCAAACCAACCTATCCCTGCTTGTCCAGTGTTATGATCCAGAAGGGCCAACACTACATTCGGTAGGCCACACGTGTGCAAGAATCCAGCCCATATACTTGGACCTCAATAACTGTCGTTCCTCCAGTAGACCAGGACCAGACAGGTCACAGTCTCCTCAGCAGCACACGAGCAATTCTCTATCCATCTAATAGATGACTGACACAAGTGACTAATTAAACTGCAGTCGAACTTGAAGTGATTACCTGAACCGGGGGAGAGAGAATTGTGCTCTTCAGCATGATGCTATCTGCTCTGTATTTCCAAAACGTTTGATGAGATAAGACAAGCTAAGCATGATATATGTTGCTTATTGAGGTGGAAGAGAAAGGAGGGGCGGGGAGCATGTGAAGTGATGTGCAGACAAGAAGCTTGTGATACGAAAGGAGTTAATGGTATGCAGTGATTTTACCTCTGTGATAGGAAGTGTAGGAACAGCCTGCTTCCTGGAATACATCACCATCTAAGCTGCAAAGGTTTCAGTTCCATGGCAACACAGAAGGACCAATTGTATTCAAGGTGTAGGTATTATTAATACATTCAGAAGGAGAGGTTGTGTGTGTGTGTGTGTGTGTGTGTGTGTGTGTGTGTGTGTCTATTGGGGGGAGGGGGGAGAACAGGAAGTAAGCATTCAGAATATTTACTTCTATTTAATCCTTTTAATCTAGAATAAAAGTTCGTGTACTTTGGCAAAATGTGATGCGACCTACACATTCCCCTTGGTCTTCATGGTACTGTAGACATATTCTCTCCCCACATCATTTAGAACAAACTGCAGATACTGACATGATAAAGGGATTTAAAAACCAACAACGTTGCACATTTTATTTGGCTGTAGCACTGAAATATGAGCTCAAGATAATAAAAATAGCCCCTGAGATTATGGGGTGTTGCCCAAGAAATGCAGGTTTAGGCAAGGGTACACAGAAGAAGAGGAATGTATTTTTCCCGGAGACACAATGCTTTCCTGCTGATCGTATCCTCCTTGCTGTTTTCCCTCTGCCTCCTGCAGGTTTCCTCTTGCCATCCCTCACTGAGAAGCGGAGATCTTCCCAGTGGTCTGTTTCTTTCTTTTTGTTACAGAAGCTATAAGCAAGCAAATAGTGCCCTGACACTCTACAGTATTTCTGTTTCTGATTCTGACACTGGTCTATTGTGTGCAGTGCAGAGGTGGGACTCGTTGAGAATGTCAGGGTTTCAAAGCAGCCAGATGGAGAATCTCTGCTTTTTGCAGTAGCAGCATATGGAGTGCCAGTGCTAGTAAGTTAACCAGGCAGACATAAATCTGGCTTTGTTGAGTAAATGAAGATGTATTTGCAATAAAGTAGAATATGTCATTTTGTTTTCATTAGGGTAACACAAGTGTTAACTGTGAGATGAATAGGAATCTCTGTTCTTTTGTGTTCTTTGAAAAGAATCTGTTGCTATATACATCCCAAACACTAAAATCAGTCACTAAACTTTCTATTTGTGTTCACTCTTTGGTAGGAAGAATAATATCAGGAGCTATAATGGATTCATTCTGACATAATGTTTTGTGTGCTTTTTAAGGGAGTACGAAGACGTTACATAGGCATAAGGCAATGTAAGATTTCTCCAGTGGAATGTGCAAGTGCCACTGTGCAGAGATGACAGATTCTGCTTGCATATGCCACTCCAGCAAGTGTCTATGTGCAGGCTTGTAAAAACCACTTGCCTGGTCACCTGTGGTGAGTAAGAATTGCTGCTAGGCAACAGGCAAAGCTTACTACATTGCTTTTTTAAAGACCACAAATTGCTAACATAAGTGTATGCATGCAGCCAAGCATATAAAATATTTTGTGGTCTAGTAACTTTTGTGGAATTGTTTGTAACTGTGTATGTGCTTGCAAGATCATTTTGGAAAAGCAACAGTGTGGGTGCAAGTACCGGTATGTCATGTTTGACTTGGCCTAGCTTCTCTTGAAGAACTTTTAGAAGACATCTGAAGGCAGCCCTGTTTAGGGAATTTTTTAATGTTTGGTGGACTATTGTATTTTAATATTTTGTTGGAAGCTGCCCAGAGTGGCTGGGGTATAAATTATTATTATTATTATTATTATTATTATTATTATTATTATTATTATTATTATTATTAAACATAATGATGGAAAATCCATAGCTGCATGTGGAAGACCATTATCATGACTATTTTATCTTGTGAACAGCCCTGAGATCTTTTGATGAAGGGCGGTATATAGATCTAAATAATAATAATAATAATAATAATTAATAATAATAATAATAATATAGTTGTCATGTCAAAGCTGTGGACCTGGGCATAGTTTGGTGGACTAGATGTCATCAAAGTCTGTTGGATTTAAGCAGCCTGTGCACATGCAGGAACACAGCATTTAAGAAGTCCCAAGGCAGATTTAACAAAAATAATAATATGGGATTTTTGTCATTTTGAAGAACTGAGTACCTTTGGAACTGACCCCCCCCCCAAAAAAAAATTAATCAGAATTTCTGCATACTGCACTTTGTGGTTTCCGTTCAGAATAAACAAATTGACAAATAGTGTGATTTAAAATATTTATAGTAAAATTAGCAGTGTGGCTCCTTCGGCATCTTCCTCCTCACTTCTTTGCTTATAGTGAACATACATCCAATATGAATTGGTTGTGGGGCCTTGTGAGTTGTACATTGTAAAATCAGGTTCAGCATTTCCTTCAGGGGAACTGGGATTGTAATCTGAGTAGAGCAGGTTTTGTGAACCTACTCAAATATCCACTTCTCAGGGTTAAATGAAGATGATGAACCAATGAGAATTGCTTTAGAAGGAAAGGGGGGAAAGTAAGAGACACGAATGGGAAAAAGAATGGAAAAAAGATTATACATGGCGTGCCTACATTAGACTTAAAACTAGTTTCCTGGTCATTCCTCTTCCCTGGGTATCTTTGGAGCTATAGATCTGGGTTTGTATGATGGGAAGAAGCTAATGATTTCTAGCAGGTAATTATCAGAACTGTAGCAACCTGCAGCCCACAGAATGTTTTTTTTTTGGGGGGGCACCATGACAGCTAAACATATGTAACTGATGCAAATATGGAGATGACCAGCAATGATAAAATACCAAAAAATGGAGAGAATGCAAAACAAAAGTGGGATGCTGTTGTAGCTTGTGGTTTGTTTATTTTTGTTTAAGCTTCCCATCTACCATGAACTTGGAGAAAGCAAGCTGAAAAATGCTGGGGTTGCGGGGGAGAGGTACGTCTGGCTTTAAGCTACAGCAAGATGAAGGAAAATATGAGGGAAAGGAGTTATGAGTTGAGAGGCAAACAGGATGTAGAAATGCTAATATATCATTTTTAAAGCTGAGCATCGAGGAATGGCGAGGACCCAGAATATTCAACTGTGGGTTCAAGGTCAGTGAGGTGATGTTAGCAAGGCAGGGCATCTCAAGAGAGCAAGCCAAACAGCTTTGTATTGGGAAACGAGATTAAAGGAGAACACTTAGTATTCTGTGTAGGCTGAGTGGCAGGAGGGAATCCCCATATATTATGTTATCTGATGGCAAATATATTATTTCTTCTATCCCAGGAGGAGAACTGAAATCAAAGCTCCATGTAGATCAGGTGAATTGTAATAGAGTAAAATTATTACATTGGATCAGCTGAGATCAAGCCACCTCAAGCAGGAAAAATCAGTTTTGTGGTTTCAGCTGAGCGTTCAAAATGTATCTATTCTTGAGTTTTGTGAAAACACTCTGCATATACCAAATAAATAGCTATATACAATACTCAGGTGTAGTGGGTCAGAATGCCTGGGGTTCTGTATTTTGGAAGTTTAATGTGTTAGAAGGTTGAATAAATTACACAAGATAGTTTTCAGAAAAATACATAGCATATTTTGATGCACTTCTGTTACAGTATATATTTAGCTGGCTAATTGTAAGGAATGTGTCTTTTATATGGGCTGTCTTTTTTCTTAGACTAGGTATAGTTGCCGTGTGTCTCTTATATAAGAACATAGGAAGAGCCTGCTGGATCAGGCCAGGGGCCCATCTATTCCAGCATCTTGTCCTCAATAGAATTCATCAACTGTGGTGGGACTAGATGACTTACGCAGCTGACCTTTCAACTCCCTCATCAATTATTTTTTACTTCCTCTGATCTCAGTATGTGCTGTTGCATGTAGCAGATACATGATGGGCGACCGCAAAAGGAGCTTTGGGAAGAGGCAGCACAAACAGTAGAGAGGGAAGAATGCTTAATCCCTTCTTCACTTCCTGCTTCTCTTTTTGAAACAGATCTGAACTGCTTTCTCTCCTCTTACAAGGTTCTCTGTAAGGTTTATCCTCACATTTAGAACCCCACTGGGGTTGATGGCGAAGGAATAACTTGGGGAAGGGTTTAGATAAATGGCAGGTGGAAGAAGAGATACCACCCCTTCCCAATTACGTTGAAGCTGTAGGTAATAATACATTTGAAAGGAAGGAGTTGGGGCTCTGAAACTTCTTTCTCTGAAAGTTACACATGCATCTGCATGCTGATATTCAGTTTGGGCCTTGTACTTCCTATGTTTTACCTTGTTGAAGAGGTATACCTTGGGGTTGGAAACTAGTAAATATGATGTCTCAACGCACCAGGCTTATGTACCTGTGCCATCCCGCTCCACTGAAGTTGAAAGTAGACCACAGCCATGTGTGGCAGTGCGCTAGCAACCCATGATTGGAATAGGTGTTTGTTTGTTTGTGTGTGTGAAAAACACCTGGGAGGCCACAATAAAGGATCAGGGGGTTGTGTTTGGCTTGGAGGGTGGTGTGATGCTTTCTGTATATATAGTCATAGACTTCCAAGGACAAACAAAGAATTAGTTACCCACTAGACACATCAGGATCTATGAGAACTATTCCTATAATTCAGATCAGGTCCTTTTTTCTTTTCTTTTTTTTACAATGAAGGAAGTATTTTCCACTATTGTTATGCGGCAGGTTGCTGTGTAACGCCTTTCCCTCCCACCTGCCAAGCCCCGCAACACAGCACATGTTAATTTGTATTACTCACTTTCTTCCCTAAGTATCAGTTTTCAAGAGGTTACTGTAATGTGGCGGTGAAGCCAGTTCTCTGGACTCTCAAGTGCCTCCTATTTCTGTTTGTGTCTCTATCATTACGGCAAACTTTTTTTCACTTTGGGGCTTAGGGCACCTTGGCTTTTAAAGTGGAAATGTCAAGCACCTTCTGGTACTGGAAACATGAAACGTGTGACTGCCTGCGGAGCAGCAAACGCTACAGTCTCGACCTGTGGGAGTTGAGAGATGCCTGGCAAGCTTTGCCCTGCCAGCATGAGCCTTTGTAGTGGCTGGAAGGAGATGGGATGAAGTCGCTGCCAGTGCTGCTCTCTGCATATTATTACTTGCCTGCTGATACGCCCACTCATGGGGCTCGAAGTCCTCAGGCTTCCTGTTGTTGAAAGCTGCCTGCTTGTAAGCAGAGCGCAGAGCAGTTGTGAAACAGTGACATCAAATACGGTCCCGCTACTCTTCCAAAAATAAATACCCCCCTCTGGCTTTTCTTACTCTCTGCTCCCTTTGTTCCCCTGGGTGTCATTCTTCAGGAAAGCACAAAATACTGCCCGCCTCTCCTGCTCTGATGCGGAGTTTACTACTTTTAATTTTAGAATTCACTGCTTCTTAGGTGGTGGGTCATAGCTCATGTACAGCATGCTGAATGTCCCTGGTTCATTGTCATCTCCAGGATCTCCAGAAACAGGAATAGGTGAGACCTTTGGAGAGATGGTACTAGTATGAATAGACGGCCCTAGGATAAACAGAGCAAGGGCCAGCTCCTTATAGATCCCAAAGAGGACCGTATTGTGATCTGCAAGCTGGGGGCTTTTCATGGCACTGTAGAGAACTCAGATGTTTGGATACTTTCCCAGGGGCAGAACCTCCTGTAACTTATTCAGGGCCTTGCTGGCCCAGAGCTCACAGCCTCATGGAAGCCCCAAAGGTTACAAAATAAGGTGAGGGCTGTTTAGTCGGTTAGCCAGCTCCTGTGGCTTCAAGCCTATGCAGCCTAGATAAGGCTTCAGATGGCTCTTGCTCCCAGCAGAGACAACGTTGCTTGTTAATTGCCATAGCAGGTTGCTGTCCAAGGTCTTGTATGCTCTCTGCCAAAACTCAAGTACAAAATGGCTTCAAGTCCTATTCCATCACAGTCAATGTTAGAGACTGAGGATGGCAGAGAGAGAGAGAGTGTTTCCCTTCCTTGGTGGACATGTGCCCAGCACATCTCAAGGAAGCAAGTTAGTCTTCTAATATAGCTTTTATTTCTACCAGTTTTTCCTCTATCCGTTAGTGGCATGTCTTTGGAACCCTGGAACTCAAAAGTATTAGCTAGTCAGAGTTTCTGAGGAAGAGTGGACAAGTAGAATCGACCAATGTTGATACTTAATAAATATTTAGTTCCTGCTGCATCTCTCTTCTCTGGCTTATGGCATGCCAGATTCATTTTCTCCGTAGGAGTGCTATTTCAGAATTAAGTGAAAATGGGAGGTTCAAAGTTCAGCTCAGTCTAAGAGCTAGCTTTCAAGGTTGAACACTGAGAACTTAGTCACTCTGTACAACATAGCTGTGATTATTTTCTACCTTAAAAAAACACAACCCCACATAGGAATTGAATTTAGTCTTGGGTGACTAATCAGTCAAACTGTTTTCATAGCTATATTAATGAAAGGGAAACCAATGATGTGACAGAGAAAATGAGTTTGGGCTTGACTGTGGGGTAGTAGTAATGCTTTTCCATTCCTGCAGTTGGAGCTAGTCTCTTTCTAGGTACAAAATCTTAATTCAGGTGAAGGTATTAGAAGGGTAAGAGAGATGCAGGGCTGCCTAGGCATATGACAGCTTGGCAAGAAAGGAGCTAGGGCGCAGGGAACTGTGAAAAGCTCTTTGGGGATGTCCTTGAGAGAAGGTTCCTAGCTTTAACTTAGGAGCATGGTGAGCTCTATGAAGGGCCCCAGACAGGATGGCTTTTGCAGCTCCAAAATACTATGCCTTCTTAGATGCCATCAGTATGACAATGTTTTGGACATAGCACCCATTTCGACTTTTATCTCTTTTGCAGTCTGAAGCATTGCTATACTCTTCAAAACTGCTGTTTAGTTCCTATGTAGAATTAGTCAGGTGACAGGCATGCTTCAAGCTATTCTGTAGGAGCAACTGTAGGTCTGCAGCAACCCCACCATTCAAGTGATGGTTGAACTGAGCTTGACTGGCAGATGACTGAGGTACAGGTAGCTGCTGATGTCATGCCTATGCTGGTTGAGCTATGACTTTCCCTGGGCATAGGGAATCCCCTGCCAGCTGGCTCAGCCAATTTTAACTGTTTTGTGCTTGATAACCTGGTGAATATAAAGGAAAGCATTCCATTGAGTTACGGAATTTCCTTCCTGAGCGGGGCTTATATTTTACAAAAGAGAACAAATTAGTAATTCTCAATGGGAATCGCAACCCAACTATATCCTGCTCAGACTATTCAGCAGCATTTGTGTCCAATTTTCAGGCAGATGAGAGAACAGGTTGGCAAAAACTGCTGTTGCTGCTGCCTCTAGTTACTTTCTACATTAGGAATCTTGGCTCAAAAATGGAAAAGAGACTAATAGCATAGATTGGAGCTAGGCGACCCAGGGCTGTTGTTGTGTTGGCAGAGTGCATTGCAAGTTGTGGTGGCTTTCCCCACCACTGTCTGTTGGGTAGCAGGATTGCTATCCAGGGAAGCTTGACAAAAAAATGGTATAAGGAGCCTTTCCAAAGAGCAGATTACAGCATGGGTCATCTTCCTTCCATGGTCTTTAGGCATCAAGTTCAATCCTGTTTTTTGGTCAGTTGGAAATTTTCCAACCTTGGACATCCTTGCTTGTATGATCCAAGTTACATAAGAGACTGGGGGGGGGGGCAGGAGTTAGAATAGGAAAAAATATAAAGCTGTAGAAACAGATAATCAAATCTAAATGTTATGGATTATTTCATTCAAAATATATATTTCAGAATTGAATATCTTTTCTCCTTTAAAGACATCTGATTAGAGTTCATTAGCTCCTCTCGTGTATTTCAAGATCCTCATAGGTGGGAGGAGGAAAATGTTCAATCTTCTTGCTGGCGAGAGATTTTTTGGTGATAATGTTGTAGGGTTGACTTCACTCTGTTGAAAGAACACATAAAGCTTCCCAGTTTCTTGATGACATATTGTGTACATTTTGAACCCATCTAATATTTTTGTGTTAATCTTTGTTTTGGTGGGCCTCCCTCCTGCCCTGCCCTGCCCTGCTCTAAAATTTGATTGTTTTTATCTCCCATGTTCTGCAGGAAATGAATTGCTGCTTTCTTGGATGCTGGTGACAATTACAGGGGGCAACAGAGGCGAGATGCTGATAGGAGACTGGAGGAGAGAATAAGCACCAGACTTCTCCTGGGAACTTGCTTGGGATAAATCAGCTACAAGCCACCAATGAATATTTCTAAAGAGGGCTGTTAAACTAGGGCAAGCAGAACTGCCGGCGTTTACACACAGGAGAGAAACGTGAGTGCTTAGCGAAATCTCTGGGCTAAAAATAATTTGCACTTTTATTTATAACAATGTTATCATCGTCGAGGAAAGTTAGGCAGAATTGTGCATGGCAGGGCAAAAAAGATTCTCACCTGCTTATTGCAGTGCAGGGATAAAGACACAGATCTTTTCACTGTTCTAAATAACAGTGACTTGCATTCTGCTATAAGTGAGGGTCAGTTGTTACTGTTGGCTGCTTCATAAAGCCAAATGATTTTCATTACACAGAAGAATTCAAATAAGGCTACTCTGAGTAAGAATCGACTATATATTTGACTGTATTCCTATGGATTTTGGTGCCAAGTACACTCCAAAATTCTTTTATGTCTTGGATTTTTTAAAAACATGGCTTCGTATTGAATACGGCTTCATATTGAGAAGCAGAATATGAATGATTGTAGCCATCTTTAAACAATAGAATCATAGAGTTGTTGAGTTGGGACCCTGAGGATCACCTAGTCCAACCCCCTGAAATGGAGGAATATGCAGCTGTCCCATATGGGGTTCAAATGCCTTGGCATTTTCAGCTCCATGCTCTAACAAAAAACATGGGTATAATGTACCAGCTGCTGTAACTCACATTTTGAAACACTTTTTAGTTTATAATTTTTGTTGGTTTACCATATACAAAAAGAGTAAGTTTAAATGTATGACAACACTAGTTATCTTCATAAGTTTCAGTCAAGAGTTTGATATTCCCTAATTAATTTTCTACGGCTACAATATTGCAACACTTACCTGGGAGTAGAGTCCACTGAACTAAAACAAGTTTGCTTCTTCATAGGTTTGCATTATTAATGACACAATATAGGAATACATTATTTTACCACACAATTCTCTACATATCTACTCAGAAATAGGTTCTGTTTGAGTTCGTTGAGACTTAGTCCCAGGTAAGTGGGTATATGATTACAGCCTTGGTGGCCTTTTGGAAAAAGTTCCATCCACTTTGCGCATGTAAAAAAGAAAACATTTTCCTATAAAATTATCAGGGTGCCTAGGAATTAATGTATTTTTAGTTGAAGGAAAATCTTGTCCATTATTGGGATGTACCCCTGTTTAAATATACTAACCTTGAAGTGAAAAGGGTTGCTCATTTTTCCACTATTGAGAAATCCGAAGTTTTTGTTAGGGTGACTAATAATTTCATACCATCTGATATGATTTACAGAATTTCTTCTACTTTATTAAGGCAATTTATAAAACTATTAAGCTGGTTTTCAAGGGAAAGAACAGCTTGTAATTTTTCTAATAGGATCCAGTATCTGAGCCCATTCCTTTTATCATGCCACTTTTGGGCAACATGTTCATTGCTCCAATGGATCTTATCCAATGTTCTGCTTGTTTATAATAATTGAATCAGGAATGGATCCTGCCTCACATTGTCCTATGAGCCCAAGTTGAAAGAAATGCCATTTTCCTTTTAAGGTGTTGTTTTTTTTGTATCATAAGATTCAGTAGCACTGAAAAGCTATCACTGGGTGAACTCCAACAAAGCTTGAGCAGGTCTCTGCTGCTGTAAAAGGCCTTCTATGTCATTTCCTGTCCCTGCAGGCTCCCTGCACCCTTAAAATCTGCTCCAGGACCCTTTGGAACAAATTTTGAATGCATACGGGGGGGGGGGGGCTAGAGGGGAAAAAAGAAAATAATCCACTTGTGTAAGTGGACTTCCATTGTGCAAGCCACCAGAAAGCCAGTCCCCAGTGCTCTAGTCTACAGTTGAGTGCAACTAAGAGTTGTGACCCAAGGCGGAGTTAGGCAGATGGCAGAGCAAGCTGGGTTCTTCAGTCACGGAATAGGTTTAGCTCCAAACCCTTGTAGCAACCCTAAATTGTTTCCTTTACTTTCTCCGGTATACATGTGGGACTGGTTAAGTTTAGTCCCATGGGGGAAAGTACAGCACTGCAGTGGGGTTGGGGGACTGGCATGATGAGAGCTGCAATCCTGAACGGTCCAGGTTTCTCTGAGGCACAACGTATATGTGCACAAACCACACAGAGCTGCAATTCATCCCCAAGTGTCTCTAGAAGACGTGATTCAGAAACTTCATTTCACCCAATGCCGTTCTAGATCCTTAAATCTGGGACTACGTTTTTGCTCTCGAATTTCTTTAAAGGAAGCTACTTTTGTTGTAAAGCGATTTAGGGAACCGAAACCAGTTTTTTTTTATGATGTTGCTTTTATACAAGTGTTGAGCCAGGCTGCTCTGCAGGGGCCAAGGGGAGGAGGATAGAAAGCACATTTAGAAATGTATAGGCAAATGTTAAGCTGTGCACGGCATAATATTTTTTTTAGTAAACGAAAACCATCGTTGTAAAGATACATCTTATAGGTAGAATTTTGTAGTCTGCATCTCCCCCTTTATACTTCGTCATTATACTGCAGTGTCAAAAAATGCAGAAACAGCTTGTAATTGCAGTTGTTTATTTAAACCAGCCACTTGTGGTTCTGTCCACTGAATATGCTTAAACTCCAGCCTTTCACAGCCACCTAAGAGCAGCAAATTGCCTTTGGGTCTCTTGTAAGAATATCTAAATGTAGGCTGTTGAATAATCCCTTTGGGGGCCCTGTAACTATTTTTATGCCTGGATATGCGTCATCAGTGGGTATTTTCTCTGGTGACTAGCTTACATCAGTAGGTCTCCTACCATACATTCTATAACTGAGTGACTTATGATTGATGGGAGTCACTGCTGCTGTTTAGCTTTTATCTGTGACCTCGAATAATGGACAACTGGAATTTCCAGGCTGTTATGTTCTTTGGAGTGACTGGAGAGATGAGACGATTGCATTGCTGATAAATGCAGGTAGTACCGGGGAAGGCATTCACTGGGAAATCGGGAAGGGGGAGAAAGGGAGCTGTTCCTTGTCTGAACGGCAGTAAATCCTATCTCTGTTGTTCAGTTTCCACTGGGAAAGGTATGTTTCCCGAACCTACGGAAGAAACTGCAATTGGATTTCAGGACGTGATGTGTTGGCTGCATTGTTTCCTAGTGATCTATGTACTGGAGTGTAGCAGGAGCAATGTGTATGGTTCAGTTAGCTGATCTTTTATCCAAGGAATGCTTGCTTCCCCCCCCCTGCAGCTCTGCTGAGAGTGATGCTGTGGAATGTAAAGCGGCAGAGGAGGGAAGTGTTTTTGTGCTCTTTCAGGTTGTTGTTGTGTTTCTGCGTCTGTTTTTTTTAAAATATAAGAATACAGAATGGCGAGCGTTTGATGCAGGGCGTTCAGTCCAGATGTTCTCCAGGTGAAATCGTAGCATGCAGCAAGCAAGGCAGTTCTTAAATTGATAGGTTACACCTGCCTCTGTGACCTGCTGAGCTTTTGGTAGCAATTAATTTCCTGCTCTCTTTTAAGTTATTTCTGGTAGGGAAATGAGTAGCGATTATAAAAGGCAAATTAGTAAATGACCCCTTCTGTTCCTTTTCCTCCCACCCTTGCCACCTCCCCCCTCCCTCTATGACATGTGTAAATGAGACTGCGGTAGGCTTGTGAGATTTCTTCTTCTTCTCCATCTCTGTTGAAGCACACTCTGTGAGGACAGCTAAGAGCTGGAGCCAGCTTGAAGCACTTTCGCCTTCCTTTCTCCCTCATGTTTACTCCATTTGACACAAACGTGATGGCAGCGGATGCCACGTTCAACTCTTAGTGACTTCTGACCTCAGGACTGTCAAGCTCTTTCGCTGGCATTCAGGCTGTCAAGAGAATGACAACAAGGTGCACGAAATACCGAGTGGGTGAGGTGCTCTGTGTGGATCTGAAAACAATTAAGCAGCTAACTCTGCCTCTGCATGGAGGAGAATATTATTCATTTGTTTGTGAAGCTATATAATTGGAGGGTCACAGTAATGGGCTTTTCCTCGTTCCTTGGTGCCTCTCTCATTATGAGTGGGATTCCTCGGAGCCCTGCATTGTATTTTGCAGGAGTCGTTGCAAAACAGGCAGCAACAACAACAAACCAGTCTTATACTTCTTTTATTTTTATTATTTCTGTGGTATTAAGGATGCAACCCTTCCATCTATTACGCCTTCAGTAAGATCAGAGGTGCTAGAGGTTCCTTTAATCATACGAAGAAATTCCTTCTCAAGCCCATAGATCTATATCCATAAATGTTCTTTTACCCTATTAAGATATTATACCAACAACTCCCTTCTTGTCATCCATTCATATATCTGCTATTAGACAAAGACAGAATACAATGTTGACACTTGGATAGCTTTGCTCTGAGACTAGCAGGCAAAGCTCATGCTGGATTTAAGTATCCCAAAGTATAAGGCTGTAATTTATAATGCTTGGTTTTGAGTAATCCAATTGACATCCCAAGTATAATTCTGAAATTGTGCAACTCCAGATTCACCTTTCCCATTCATTTATCATTAGCAAACTTTTGAGCTTAACTTAACTGTTTGATAATGCAGTCCGATAACTACTCAGGAGTAGCGATCCCAGGTAAGTGCAAACAAGCTGAAGCCTCAGAAAATGCAAATAAGTACCATGGTTTGACTGCCAGGTATATATTTATGTATTGCTTTTTTATTTCAAGAACCTTTGATGACTAATGCAAGCTGGTTATATAATTCACAGTAAAAGGTTAAACTCAAAATCTTGATGGGACTGTGAGTCATTTGCTGGGAAAACCAATCACTGAACTCTTCTGGGATTCTGTGTTTAGGAAATGTAATGTTTATGTGTGCGCTTCTGTGTATTACGGGTCCCTTAGCAGGTGGTGTCAAAGGCTCATCTAGAAATAGGATGTGGGTATTACTGTTGATTTTCTATCAAAGTTTATGTGGAGAATTCAGTGGACAGGCTTGTTCACAGTCAGCTGCATTTAGGATTTAACAGAATTGTCCTGGGACTGGATTGATTAGTGTTCCTGGTCTGTGTTCATCTTTTCCTGCTATATGCTTTGTTTTGACCTGAAAACCAATTGCAAATCAGTCAGTAATTACCTTATTTTGGGAGACTTATGTAAGCAGTGTGTGTGTGTGTGTGTGTGTGTATCAAGCCCCCCGGTGGGCTGCCTCATGTGACTTGTGGGCTGAATTTGGCTAGGTGGGGCACAGGTTGTGCAGACCTCTTACACTGTAGATCGATTTGGGAGCAGTACTAATTGGGTGAGTGGAATGACTTTGCAAGGAGATGATTTGGTAAGGAAACCATTGCTAGTGGGTGGACAGAACTGGTTCCTTCCACTATACTGGCTGCAGCATTCCAAGAATCCCTGGACTTGTTTCATAACCAATACCTGGTAAAAATCAGACAACAGGAGTTGCTGTGGGGCTTAATTCCATTCCTGGCTGCTGTACTTCAAAGGTAAATGATTTAAATACCTTTTCAGACCCCCTTGGCTGTGAGTTCTGGAAGACATGCTCCCTGCCTTGCTTGCCTTTTCCACCTGGCCTGGGAGGGCAGGTCCCTGACTGACTCCAGCTACAACAGCTGAGGCTGCTGAACAGACTAGTGGGTCTTTGCCTTGCCTAATAAGGATAGCTATGTGGGACGCGGGTGGCGCTGTTGGCTAAACCACAGAGCCTAGGGCTTGCCGATCGGAAGGTCAGCGGTTCAAATCCCCGTGAGGGGGTGAGCTCCCATTGCTCAGTCCCTGCTCCTGCCAACCTAGCAGTTCGAAAGCACATCAAAGTGCAAGTAGATAAATAGGTACCGCTCTGGCAGGAAGGTAAACTGTGTTTCCGTGCGCTGCTCTGGTTCACCAGAAGCGGCTTAATCATGCTGGCCACATGACCCGGAAGCTGTACGCCGGCTCCCTCGGCCAGTAAAGCGAGATGAGCACCGCAACCCCAGAGTCGTCAGCGACTGGACCTAATGGTCAGGGGTCCCTTTACCTTATGCTGGGACTAGACAACAGAAGTAACAAACGCTTGTTCCATTTCTGCATTAAAAGATATGGTGGTATGTTCCTTATTGAAGAAGCCAGCATTTGAACCCTCTGATAGAAATCATGATTGTCCAGTATACAATATTCCATTACTGGACAAAGTGTTTGCGGATGTGTGGGGTTGAGCTCCACATTTTCATTGATGATGGTAATTATCTAGATTTCTTGAAGTTGGGTTGCTTTAGTGTAGCATCCAGAATCTTCGTTAAGGTGGCCTGCAGTATTTCTGTAAAATTGCAATTAAAAATCATGCAGCATCTTGCACAGCACATTACAGTTGCTACAACAGGCAGAAAAATCATAAAGTGATCTGCCAAGGCCCTCAGCAATTTTTAAGAGAACCGCTGGGGGAAATGGTTTTGAAACCACTGCCTTCGTGCACATTGTATGAGGTGACCCTGATGTCGCTGGACCTCTCGGGGATATTTGATCCCATCATAGCATATTGTTCAATAACTGGAAGATGTGTTCATATTTCACCAAGCGCTTTGGGCATGAATTCTTAAAATCACTGTAATCCAGGCATAGGATGTTGTAGTCCCAAAACATCTGGAGGGCCGAATTTGCCTATGCCTGCTGTAATCAATAATTTTGGAGCAGTATTTTCACTTAGGTTGCAATCCTATGCACACCTACTTGGGAATGTAGTGTATGAACTCAGCATCCAGGTAGGCATGCATGGGATCAGGGACACCACCTTTAAAATGAAAGCAAAATTATCCCCAGTGGGTTTCAGAAGCACAGCCTGCTTCTGAAATTTTAGAAGTCCTTCAGTGTAAATACTGCAAAGCATTGATAAGTCAGTTTATCAAAGCTGCCCTCGATGTTTTAATTGGATGCTCTGTCATATTCTCATCCCAAATCATGACCTTGTAGCCACCCTGCCATAACATGGTTATGGTTGAGTAGTGCAGCTGCTGTATTTCTGATTTAAACCTAACCTCTCTTTTGAAGTGTGAAATTTGGCATGCTTTGACACTCTTGAATTCATTCCAGGCCCAGCTGGAAAGATGCCATTGACTATAACACAGGCAGAATCTGGCCCTAAACCAGAGGGTATTTCTATTTTTATTTATTTCAGCCTCCCCATCCCATACTTCTATGAATTTAGATTAAGTATTGTCATGCAAATTTTCAAATGATTTCTTTTAAAAAAATGAAAGATCTGAATATCAAATAAGGATTGGTAATATTTTAAGAACCACACTGAAATATTAACAACTAACTCAATAGGAATTCAAAATGACATTTGCTAATGTTTCCTGGTGTTGAAAAGAAAGGGAAGTTATTTTGTTTGAATAAATCAAGTAAGTGGTAGACAATATATTAACAATTATGGGCACAATCAAACTGAATTTCCTTTGTTTGGATAAATAGGAACATAGGGACATTACATTATGGGCATGATCCAAGTGAAATTAGACACTTTCTTTTAGCTCAGTCAGTTTCAGAGAGAGGATTTTAAGCATACAATACTCTCAGTGCCCCAAGGAATCCAGAGCTAAACACTTGTTTTTTGCCCTCTCAGTTAAAATGCATGAATAATCCACACGCTTATGTTCTAAGGAAATCGACAGAACTGAGGGATCATCCACACTTCTGCTTGCCCTGTTGTTTCCCCCTGGGGAAACCTGCTCTTTACTGCTGAATCGGAACAAATGTCAGTTGAGTTTTCTCCGCTTTGATGCTTGCTCAGATTTAGCACTAAAGAGTAAGCTTTCTGGGGGAAAGCTGTGGGGCAAAGGTAAAGCTGCTCTGACGCATGATTTATAGGCACAGGGCAAGCACAAGTGTGGATGAGCCCTGAGACATACTGAATTTGTGTGTGCTTTACTTGCCCTAGGTAGAGAATGTTTTAGACGATTAATAGAAAATTACATAAAGGAAACATACTATGCTTAGGGAGTCCTAAACATGTATTGGGGAAGAAATCCCATTGAATCCTCTGGAATGAACTTCTGAATAAGTGTGCTTAAAAAGGTAAAGGTAAAGGTACCCCTGACTGTTAGGTCCAGTCATGGACGACTGCAGTTGCATGCTCATCTCGGTCTAAAGTGTGCATAAAGGTAAAGGTACCCCTGACCGTTAGGTCCTGTCGCAGACGACTCTGGGGTTGCCGTGCTCATCTCACTTTACTGGCCAAGGGAGCCGGCGTACAGCTTCCGGGTCATGTGGCCAGCATGACTAAGCCACTTCTGGTGAACCAGAGCAGCGCATGGAAACACCGTTTACCTTCCCGCCGGAGTGGTACCTATTTATCTACTTACAATTTGACGTGCTTTCGAACTGCTAGGTTGGCAGGAGAAGGGACTGAGTAACGGGAGCTCACCCCATTGCGGGGATTTGAACCGCCAACCTTCTAATCGGCAAGCCCTAGGCTCTGTGACCACAGCACCACCGACATCCCAAAGTGTGCTTAGGATGAAACAAAATATAAAAAATCCTTCCAGTAGCACCTTAGAGACCAACTAATTTTTTTATTGGTATGAGCTTTCGTGTGCATGCACACTTCTTCAGATACACTGCTTAGGATCATACTGTGTGAATATAATTTAAATGTTATGTTCAGTACATCTTCTGAGAGTTACCAGCTTGAGGGTCAGCACTCTGTAAAGTGTTACGCCCTTGCAAAGTATTCCTCCTCCTCCTCCTTTTCTTCTGTGCTTGCTGATTGTGAGAACGTTTTTGCCTCTTTTTATTATGAGGAGATTGCAAGGACCTCTTCCCCCTTACAGCTTAAAATGACCGACAGAAATTTTGTGTCTCAGCTCTCTATTTTGTCCCTCCCCATTCAGCTCATGACCGTTCGAAGGGCCTGTCATTGACAGGTCATCTGCAATGTCCTGTTACGTTACATTGTGCTCCCAATCATTCATTGCCTCCTTCCCTCATTTAATTAACTTAAGGAACACATGGGTTAAAATGCTTTTGCTGGACATTAAGCCAGTGCGGTGCCACACCTGTTCAGGTACATGAATAAGGTGAGAAGGAAAGGCTGCCGCACACTAGTAGTGTACATGCATTGGATGAAGATTGTCCCAGGTTCAGGCTTGGCATCTTCAGTTCAAAAAGGATCAGGTAGCTGGTGACGGGAAAGACTAGAAATCCGGGAGAACTATTGCTGGTCATAGAAGACAGTACTGGGCACAAGGCAACTCCTATGTTCCTTTGTGGGAAGGAAGCAATTACAGTGGTATCTCGAGTTACAAACGTCTCAGGTTATAAACGCTTCAGGTTACAAACTCTGCTAACCTGGAAGAGTTACCTCGAGTTGAGAACTTTGCCCCAGGATGAGAATGGAAATTGTGTGCCGGCGGCGCAACGGCAGCAAGAGGCCCCATTAGTGAAAGCACGCCTCTAGTTAAGAACAGTTTCAGGTTAAGAATGGACCTCCGGAATGAATTAAGTATTAGAATATGTGTGAATAATGGTTCACAAGTGAAGTTGCTGAGAAAACTTTGGATCGTCTCTGCCTCCCAGGTGGTTCCCATTGATGTTGGGAGGAGGTAGCAGCAGGGATCCAGCCATTATAAGAAATGACCTGGTAGTGCACAGGTGGGAAGCCTATAAACCTCCAGATGTTGGTGAACTACAATTCTCATCTGCTCCAGCCAGTATGGGATTATGGGATTATGGGAGTTGCAGTTAAGCAACATGTGGAGAATCATAAGTTCCCCACCCCCGAGGTAGTACCCTACAATTAAAAACTGTTTACAATTTTCCGTATATATGATCTATTAAAGTGGAAGTATAACCATGTGATAGGAATGTACTACCACCCGTGGTGAACTTGATCAATTGAAATAAAATAAAAAATTCCTTCCAGTAGCACCTTAGAGACCAACTAAGTTTGTTCTTGGTATGAGCTTTCGTGTGCATGCACACTTCTTCAGATACACTGAAACGGAAGTCACCAGACTGGAAAGAGAAGTGGCTGAATTGCAACTAATCATCAGACTTAAAACCATGGAGAAACCTGGTCTGAACAAAGACATTGGATTCTTATCTCATTATACATGACAAAGCTATCTTTAGCCATCTCACCTCTTGCCTTTCCCTGTAAGACCCTGTAAAAAAATTTCCACACCTATCAGCTGATCACCCATTCCCACCACCCTTCTGAGTAATACCCCTCCCCACTCTCTCACTATATTTAAGGGTCTGGTGACTTCCATTTCAGGAATTTTTTATTTTATTTTGTTTTGACTATGGCAGACCAACACGGCTACCTACCTGTAACTTGATCAATTGAAAAATTGCATTGGTCCCAGGCTAGACTTAAGCTTGCTTTCTTGGCTTTAACAACCAGCAGAAGCAAGCAGCTGTTTTTCCTCTGAGAAAGTTCTTTTGTTTTGAGTAGCAGAAGCTCATTTCCCATCCCGGAATTGGCTACATCGTAGAATAAAAATGAAAACTGTATTTTTAACATTTCCGGGTCCTGCTACTTGAAATGTGTGCCTGCATACTGTGAGTGCTGCACAATGCGAATGGACATGCAAGGAACTGAGGAAAGGTTCTCGTTTAATGTGTAAAACCTACTGAAAGTGAAATTTTGAGCTAAAGTATTGAGGCAAAGAATGGACCTCTGGCTGCAGACATCAAACAACAGAACTGTTTTGAAAGTCAGAGAAATGTTCCACTGGACTTTAAAAAACAAAACAAAACACCCCTTCCAAATACTGAAAACTATTTTTACCCTCTTCCTGCAAGATATTAACAAAATAATTTCTGAGCATAATTTTTCTTTTGGGGTGTGTGTTAAAATTGCTTTAAAGGAAGAACTGAATGTTTAAGACACGTGTTAATGTGTGTTTTAATTTAATCTTAACATCAGTTAGCCACATTTTAGCATCACTGTGATTTTTTTTAAGTCCCCACATAAATTCTTCAACATTTTAGTGCATGCTTCTACCTAATATATTCATTTTTGTATGCCATTTTGCCCAATGCACACAGTTTACGTGCAGTTTCCTCAAATATTGTGCATTTTAGTGTCCTATTTCAGTCCGTGCATTTTTGTACACTTTTTGATGAATAACTGCACTGAAAAATTCAGAGATGTGTGCATTTCAAAGCATGTCTGAGTTCTTGTTTGCATTTGGGAAGAACAGATGAGGTAGGTTCATGCGAATGGACCTGAATTTCTCCCACATACCTATGTGTGTATTATGACATCAGCTGATTACGTACAGAAACCTGGTCCAGCTTCTCATTCAAACCACTTCCTGGGGTTTTCTAGGTTGAGTCAGAGGCTACCACAAGGCTGCAGAGCTGCTTGCTGCTCTAAGATTTTATGCTTTAAATATTAGCCTTTTTAGAAAGTGTCCGCCGCCCCACCCCCCGCCGTCTTGATATTAACTTCTTTTTCCTTGTTTGTTCTTGTGTAACATAGTCTAAATAGGTTTGTTTAGTCTTGGTTGTCTTATATACAAAGGGTGTTTCCGATGAAGTAAGTGCATATATATTGTCGTATTTATTTTATGTTGTATTTCCTTGTGCACATCTGACGATCCAGCGTCTCCCAAGAGACTTGGCTTTATGAGAAAACAGTGACACGCTCTAAGCGGATGTTGGTGATGAGCTTGAGTTTTCTCTTTGGCTGGAGGTATCGGGGCAGTAAGAGTTCTCATAGCCGCTCAGTCTGGGAGTTTGTGTTACCGTTTTTTACCTGCGGACAGTGTGTGGCTTGTTAATTCTTGCCTTCTCTGAACTGCAAGTCATGAATTACAGCTGTAGATTTAGCCGACTGAGAGGAAGGAATTTGTCTGCTGTACAGTAAAAGGAAGTATTTGCTGTGTTATTGTAGCACATGGCCCCTTGCCATTTTTGATAAAGCATTCAAGCGTCATGCACCCAAAGTCTACTGCCCTCTTGACCCATCATCAATCATCAGCTGTACAGTGAGGTTACATGAAACAGTAGCCCAATAGGAGAGCCATTGTTTTAGCATTGCACAACTTTTTTGGAAACGGAAACTCCAGACAAAGCACCCTGGATCACTCAGTTTTACACTGTGTTAGCCTAACGCTGATCTATTGCATTGCAGGGAGGCAAACAAGTTACCGTATATACTTGCGCATAAGCCGACTTTTTCAGCCCATTTTTTGGGCTGAAAAAGTCGCCCTCGGCTTATGCGCAAGTGAGGCGGGCGGTGGGGAAGGAAAAGCAGAGAGAAAGAGCTTCTCTCCGCTTTCCTTGGGTAGGAAAAGCAGAGAGAAAGAGTTTCTCTCCGCTTCCCTCCCCCCCCACCCCACCAGGAAATGCGCAGGATGGAGATCTGAGAGCGTCTTCTCCGATCCCGCACGATCCCATCCCGTGCGTTTGCAGCTGTCTGCGAGGTCCTAGCGCCTCCAGACACAAGCTAGAAGGGTAAAGACGCCTCTGCCTCCACTCACCAGCAGAAAGGCACAGCATGGAGGATCGGAGAAGCACTGCACAATGCTTCCCCCTCTGTCAGTTGGGGGGGGGGGAGAAGTGGAGAGAAGCTCTTTCCTGCAAAAGGCACAGGACAGGATCAGAGAAGCTGGGGGCATTGGCTTGCCAAGGGTTAAAAAGGATTGAGTGGGATTCCTAGAGAGGTCAGGAAATACCAAGCCCACCTACAAAAGGAGGAGGGGGCCTTTGTCTCTCTCTTCTGCATGTGCTGCATCCCTGGCGCCTCCTGAATCCAGTGAGTCTCTGCTCATCTTGCAAAGGGTCCATTGGGGAGAAGAGGGGGTCCCTGGGATGAAGGGGAGGGTGCAGGGAGGACCCCCAAGTCAAGGAACAGAGGCTCTTGCCCCCCTCCTCTCTGCAAAGCCCAGGAGGAGGCAAGGTCACAGGGGCTCTGCAACTCTTATCTTCCTTTGGATCCATTCACAGCTTGGCTGTTTGGGAAGGGAGGGTTCTTTGGGGAGGGAAGAAAAGGGCCTGAAAATAAACCCCCTCACACTCAGGAATCAGTCCCATTTATTGATAGAGGTTGTAGGGGGATGGAAATATTGGACATAAAATACACCAAAGAAATAAAAAGGAAAGCCTAACTGTTGGAAGAGGGGAGGGGGCAAATAAAAGAAAGCGCTTATTCCTGTGGTGCAGAGTCAAGCCTATGGAACTCCTTGCCCCTGTTTTTCTTTGAAATAAATATTCAAAAACATTTAATCTACTGATGTCTCAATTAATGTAATTTTATTTATTTTTAGTTTTGAAATTTACCAGTAGTTGCTGCATTTCCCACCCTCGGCTTATGCGCAAGTCAATAAGTTTTCCCAGTTTTTTGTGGTCAAATTAGGTGCCTCGGCTTATATTTGCGTCGGCTTATACTCGCGTATATACGGTAGTAATTGGGAGGCTGAAATTTGTTCTGCTATGTATATTGTGTATGGGAAGAGAACTTTGCTTGAATTTTTAAAACAACAACAACAACAACAATAAATAGAAGATACCAATATAAAATGTTGTCTTGTTGTTTTTATACCTTGTTTCTTCTTTATAAATAGATATTTTATTATTGCAAACTTCCATGAGTTTATTTCTTTTGTTTTAAAAACTTAGACGTTTCTTTTTTATATAAAGAAAAGAATGAATATAATCTTCTATAAATCAACTTTGTTGTATTCAGTGGGTCTTATTCCCAGTTATCTGTATACAGAAGGATAATTCTAGATACAGTATATTTTTGAATGCAAAATAAACAGAACTCCATTTCTTCATTTCTGATGCTTGACAGAAATAGTTTACAAATAAGAGTAGATCCAGTAAAAGTTTCAGAGTTGTGTATCCAATGCTGAACAAAGGGACTTCCCCTTCCTCTCCCTCACATCCCTAAAATCTGCTTTGTGGAGTCCCCAGCTCCCTCAAGCAGATTTTGAAAATGTCTTTGAAAGTTACATTGTGGAGGCAGAAATCTGTTGTGTGAGTGGAACAGCAGCGTTTGATACAACCCTCAGTCTCAACTGCATGTTTCAGGAGACTGCTTCATCGCAGATGCCTGTGGTATTCCTGTGGAACATATCAAACATATTTTTTCAGCATATATAATAGCAGAGCAACTTAAGGCCAAACATATTTTCATGTGATATGGCTATCTCTCATGTTTCAGGAACGACTGCCACTAAAGGGCTATAAAGGTATGTCCCTGGTATTTCTGGAATGTGTGAGGGGTCTTTGACAAGGAGAGTGGCTCTTCAGTTGAATACTATACCAGATTCTAAGAATTTAAAAATACATAAATCTTAAAGCTCATCTTGCTCATTCTGGAACACTTAGAGAGCCAATTGAACTTTGTTAAGTGAGGAGTGTTGCTCAAAACAAAGGACTCTTGAGAAGTATTGCAGTTGTGTGGACAGATTTTTCGCAGAATATTTACCCTACCGAAGTTTAAAATTGAAGTAGCTCATTGTGCAGAGCACATTTTGATAAATGGGTTATAAATATTTTTGGCAGCCTTTCACTATCCCAACCAGGGCTCCTTCTGTTGTACTTTTCTCTCTGTGCTGTTGGGCTTATGAATTGCATAACAATGAGTGGAGATACACATTATTGAACAGTTACAGTGGGGTGTTTAAAAGTGAATGCAGTGGACTGTGTGGGAGAATTGGAGGGAAAGTGTTGTGTGCCTCGAAATAGCGGAGGTGTTATAGGACCCACCCACCTTGCCATGCCCTTTACCCGCCTAAGGTGTACAGCAAGGCTGGGGAAATTCTGTGGTTCTGTGAGGCAAATTTGACAGGTGGGCTGCCAAAGCAGACTGTGGCTTTACCACTCAATCAGCTGATGAACAGTATAGCTGAAGCCTGCTTTCACTTGCTAATGTACAATTTAAGGCATCTTTCCCTGCCCCACATCTGACATCCTACATGTTGTCAGATGTGGGGGCAGGTTGGCATGGTTTGGAGGAGACAGCCTCATGGACCACTTTTGAACCCTGGTGCCTCTACCCCTTTACTGCAGGCGCCTTTGCAAGTCATCCGTCACCAAGCCATAGAATACGCATATGATATCAAGCCCCCACAGATCAACACAAAATAGACTACAACTGTGCCACAATCCAAATGGAGGAAATAACCTGCATGCAGAGCAGATGCTTGAAGAAAGTAAACCAAGACACTGACTACATGACAACCTGGTTCACAGTCCCAGTCAAAGCAAATGATGGTTTACCATGAACAGGCAGCATGCTGCTGCATACTACTCACATTGCACCCACCCCACTCCTGCCGTTTCCAAGCCGGGAAGAAAGAAACGAGAGTGCTAGCATAGCTCATGGTTGCTTTCTTCCCAAACCAACCAGGAGGAGATCCTGAGTGTTTGGTACGACAAGGTTTGTTTAGACTGCGGCTTACCATGACATGCAAACTGGGTCGTAGTGATGCCACACTCAGAATCATATGGCCAAGGTATCAAGCATATCTGTGTGATGGCTCATCAGTTCTGCTGATTTCAAGGAGGATAGGAGTGGGAGCAATGGGCATAATATAGCCACGTGTTCTGTATAAGTGTGTAAGCAAACAGTATATTTGTGTATGTGAGCTGGGCTCTAGCGTGCAAACTTAATTCTTTGAGTTGGATCCAGAACAAGGTGAGCATGAGCCTGCTCATACAGCCGGGCTTTTCTGTCTCCCCCTGCTCTGCACTACAGTCCCCCATACCCCACAAAGCCACTCTTGAGGTTAAGGGTCCCTCTGGAATGGTGTGTGAAGGGGCACAGTGGGATGGGGGGGGGGACTAGGCCACTGTATTGCAGAAGTGGAAGTTCCTTTCCATACACACACAAGTCAGTCATCTCTGGATCCAAGTTACTGAAAGGTATTGTGTTTGAGATGGCACTGAATGATGTGAAGTGGCTTCCTCTAGCTTTGGGATAGTTTGATAGCGAATGACCGTCAAAGCACCATAAGCTTGTGCATGTGAATGTATGATTTTAAAAGTACCATATGGATTCTGGTAGAAAATGCAGGATTCTTTTTTAACACTTTGATCACGAATGGTCTATGACTTAATTGACATAGGTGTCATTGATGTTTCTAAAAAGCATTGTATTAAATAAGTTTTAACTCTGGTTAATTTTGCCATACTTTTTAATTTTCAGTGTTGCTCGTGTTTATAAATCTTTTAACTGAACCCATTAAAAAAGGTAATTAAATTGTCATTCTAATTTATGCCATTCCTAAAGTCAATCACCTAATTAAACTGAAAGAGCAGAGAAGTAGTAGTTTCATAAGCATTTATTAAATAGTGCAACATTAATTATGCAGAACGTTCAAATGAAGTAAAATCGGAAAGGAATGAAACTGCCATTACAAAAGGGCTTTCTGTCACTGCCCTTCTTGGTTTAATAAGCTGAGCCCTCCTTCTTAATAACATGACGTAAAAAATAAAATAAAATAAATAAAAAAATTGTCCAGTAGCACCTTAGAGACCAGCTAAGTTTGTTCTGAGTATAAGCTTTTGTGTGCATGCACACTTCTACAGATACCTAAAAATATGACTTTAAAATATATTACTGATACAATTAATGAAATTAATTTTGTGAGAAATTATTGTGGTAGTGTGTTTGGCGTGAAATGCAAAATACATATAAAAAGACAAGAAGGAGCAAAAAAAATGTGGGAAAGTTACAGTCTAACAGCGCTATATGCTCAGATATTAGTGCCATTGAGTTCAGTGGAACTTTATTTATAATTTTTTAAAACACTGTTAAGTGTGAGCTCATAGACTTGGGCGAAAGGGGAGTTCCCCACATCAGCATTAAAGTTACGGTAAATCAGGAGTAGGGCTTTGTCTTCCAATTCTGCTTGCTAGAAACTCCCCAGAATGGAATCTCTTACTGGGGTGATGTTTGATAAACAGTGCCATCCTAACAGTGGATGGTGTTACACTAAATTTTACTCAGAATAAACCTGCTGAAATTAATGAACGTGACTAAGTTAGTTCCATTAATTTTGATGGGGCTACTCTGAATACCACCCCATTTCTATTCAGAAGTTAGTCCTATTGAGTTTATTGAGGTTTACTCCCAAACCAATGGGTTTATGTTAGGATTGCATCTTAATGCAGCTGCAGTATAAAAATGTTTTGTTTTTTCCCTGATTCCTATGGGTATAGAATTGGTTGCAGACCCCAACCCTCTGGCTAAACTTTGTGTGCATCATGGTTTCTGTTCTGAGCTTCTCTTTTCTGGAACTGTCTCCCAGTTGAGATGCCGTGAAGCAGGCTCTGCTCCTGGAAGTAGAGCAGCAACAAGACCAGTGGTGCTGTGTGGTCCTGAAAGGGCCTTTGCGGTCATGGCTGTTATGATGTATTGTTCTGCAGAGAACCATAATGTATGTATCTGGCTTAATCTTAG
Organism: Lacerta agilis; assembly: GCF_009819535.1. Taxonomy (NCBI): domain Eukaryota; kingdom Metazoa; phylum Chordata; class Lepidosauria; order Squamata; family Lacertidae; genus Lacerta; species Lacerta agilis. The sequence goes on along the minus strand of NC_046314.1, from coordinate 60,423,057 downwards.
CTAATGGTTTCAAGAAGGAAGGAATTAAGGTTAACATTTTCTTCAATGATAACAATCATTCTTAAAGGCAATGCCTTCTGACCGTACAAGCTTTAGCAGGTTTTTGAATGTTGCAGCACCATTGCATGATGCTATAAAACTGAAAGTTGAAATAATAAGGTGAGAATTGCTTCATGAACTGTAAGCCGGATGTGGCTGTTTATTCAAGTAAAACATGAAGCTTGAGACTCCAGTGTAATATCTCTTTGAAGGGCCTGCAGGAAAGCTGCTTTGTCTTCTACTTGGCCATCACAGCTACACAAATCTATTGGTATTGCTCACGATAAATACATAAAGTGTATAACCACAGCAAAACGTTATTGTTACTCAAAGTCCCAGGGCATGGTCCGAACACACATGAAGCAGCAACCTTGCTGTAGGTACGTGGGCCTGGGCTGATGATCAGTGTCTGGTGGGAGACCTCTTGGAAGAAAGGTGGGATTGAAATGGTGTGTGTGTGTGTGTGTGTGTGTGTGTGAAGCCACTCCCAATATTGTGAGTGACAAACGTTACCCATGGAACGTAATTTGACATTTGCATTTTTCCTTTCCACAAAGCAGCATGGAATATATTTGTGTGCTTCCTTGTGCCAGTTTGTTGTGGACTTGGTTCTGTTCATGCATGAACGTTTTTTGCAACTTCCACGCAACATTGTCTTCATCAAAATAACATTGCATAGTTTCCCCCATTAGATCTACCACTTACAGTAGCTTAATCAGTTATCCCGGATTTGCAGAGACAGCCTGAGTTAAGGATTCACAATTAATGCAGCACCATGAAAGCAAGAGTCACTATTCCATATACAGTGTTTATTATTTATGATTCAACACACACGTCCCACGGCAAATTGAAGCCGTTGCACATATGGTTAATTTGAAACCCACAGCCACTAAGTCATGTTGATTTCAGTTGAGCCCAAGTTTGGGACTGTAAAGCACTTTGCATAGTTAAACTGATATACAAATTGCTGGTAATGAAATAATACACATTTCATGAAAGCCCTTTGAAATTTTGTTAATCATGCAGCAACTTCAATGTAGCAGCAGTAGATATGTAGAAATGCACTCCCAAGCCATAAGTAAGGATTTTTTTTTTGTTAAAACAAATAAGGACTGTAGGGGTGTGTGTGGGTGTGGGCACATGCTAAAATTGTGTTTCCATCGAAACAGATGTTGGACATCCTGCTAATTTCACTGGAATCATGACTTCATGGCATATGTGCAGCTTATAGCCTTATTGCCAGCTGTTGAGCTCTATAATTATGGTAATTTTGTTCTTTCTCCCTGACATCTTCACACCCTTGCGCACATAAAATTTCTGTTACATTCAGAGATGCTCCAAAGCAATGTGATGTGTAAGGAAGGCTACTTCCCCTTTTACTCAGAATAGCATGGGGGAAAGATGAGTAAAGCCTATCAGACTAGTGGAAGTTCAGAGATGACATAAAGCAAGTTGGGTTATATAATGCATTTTAATGGTCAATAAGCCTTTCAGCTAAGCTATATTTTGGCAGCTTAACGCCTGTCTGTTTGTGTCAGACTCTGCAGTTATCTCTTTCACAAATAAATTGTTCATGCCACGGTACCGCTAAGCATGTTTTCAGCTTCTTGAGCTAGCATCACACAGATATTCTCTTTTCACATTGATTATTCGGGCATATACACTAGTTTTGTGGTAATAAATATAGATAAAGTCTCACTTATTTTTATGGACTTTGAAAACAAGCTGCTTATGCGTTTAGTCACAGAAATTTCCTATTAATAAGTGAGTTGAGCACTTAGATTTCCTCTGTTTCATCCTTCAAGAAAGTAATGATCTATCTCTCATATTTGTAAGTTAAAGGTAAAGGGACCCCTCACCATTAGGTCCAGTCGTGTCCAACTCTGGGGTTGCAGCCCTCATCTCATGTTAATGGCCGAGAGAGCAGGTGTTCAGCTTCCGGGTCAAGTGGCCAGCATGACAAAGCCGCTTCTGGCAAACCAGAGCAGCGCACAGAAACGCCGTTTACCTTCCTACCGGAGTGGTACCTATTTATCTACTTGCACTTTGATGTGCTTTCAAACTGCTAGGTAAAGCAGGAGCTGGGACCGAGCAATGGGAGCTCACCCCATCGCGGGGATTCGAACCGCCGATCTTCTGATCAGCAAGCCCTAGGCTCTGTGGTTTAACCCACAGTGCCCCCCCCCCACGTCCCAATAGGACTGGCCCAGCTGAGGAGTGAAATCTTAAATGTAAAAAGCACAGCATTCCAATACAGTGGTACCTCGGGTTACAAACACTTCGGGTTACAAACTCCACTGACCCGAAAGTAGTACCTCGGGTTAAGAACTTTACCTCAGGATGAGAACAGTGTACACACTGCTGCCCCACAGAGCTTGCAATTTGACAGATGGGGAGACAAACAGAGGAAGAGGAAGGGATGATGACAGAAGCAGAGCTAACAGGAGAATTGTTTGCAAATGCAGCAATGCTTGCTCTGAGTAGGGAACATGGACATCAACTGAGGCTTTGGAATATCAAGTCAACCAATACTGATGAATGTTATTATGTGCAAGAACAAGTATAGGTGAGAAATCCTTCCAAAGCCTTCAGTAAAAAATTAGTGTAAATGGGATTAGGTGTTCATACAATATTTACTAGTTCTTGGAGAGCGTTGGCATTTTGTGGCACGTGGGAAGCATTGTGCATATCTTTGGCCAGTGCCTTTCCAAGATCTAAACAGAAGATCTAATCCTCCACTTGAAGTAATCTCTGGGTGACAGATTGATGTTGTGTAGGCTACGCAGACTGTGTTAATTATAATTGTGCCACTCCCATCAGTTGTTTCTTTCCAGGTTCTTTGTTTTCTTCCAAGCTTCCTGCTGTTTAATCTAACATGCACCCGTGGCCTTACTTGGCAACCAAAGGATCCTCTCCTCAAAACCACCACACCACCTGAAATCAGGCTTAACAGAAGCATTATATTCCAGCCAATATAATAGGTTGTGTGCTAGGTGCTTGGATGCAGTGCAAATATGCGGCAGCCACAAAAATTGGTCTGGTTGGCATAGGTTTGCAGCCCCGATTATATGCCTGTATGCATATGCCTTTCCATTAAAAAAAATGCTGCCAAAAGATTCGCTTTAAATGACAGTCAGTTAAAAACATAATGAAATAAAATAGATCATAACACAGGAGCACCAGCAAACACTAGTTCTTGTATCTGTTTAACTAAAAAGTTCCAGTTACAGGTGGTAGCCGTGTTGATCTGCCATAGTCAAAACAAAATAAAAAATATTTTTAAAAAAAATTCCTTCCAGTAGCACCTTAGAGACCAACTAAGTTTGATCTTGGTATGAGATTTCGTGTGAATCTGAAGAATCTGAAGAAGTGTGCGTGCACATGAAAGCTCATACCAAGAACAAACTTAGTTGGTCTCTAAGGTGCTACTGGAAGGAATTTTTTTAATTTTTTATTTTGTTTTAACTAAACAGTTAATACCTTTTGGTGGAAGACGTAAGAGCTTAAGAAGAGCCCTGCTGGATCAGAAGAAACACCCATCTGATCCAGCTTAGCACCCTGTTCTCATAAAGGCTAGCCAGATGTTTCTGGGAAGCCCACAAACAGGACATGAGTGCAGCAGCACCCTCCCCACTTGTCATTCTAAGCAATTGATATTCAGAGACATAGTGCCCTTGACCCCAAACCTCCCTTAGTGTAGAGTTCCAATGTCTGGGCACAACCAATGAAAAGACTCCTTGGAGTTCTTGCCAGCTGCACATTCCATGCTGCAGGACAGAGAGGAGGGTGACTCTTTGAAGTGGTCCTCCATTCAGCATCTTCAGGAATTCCTTCTAAAGATGGAAGAAGTGAGGGGTAAATAGATATATAATAGGGGTGTACACCAGTCACAAGACTTGTATCTGTAGTTTTTGAGAATCAGCCAGCTCTGTCTCAGAGCCACTCTGTGTCTTTTCAGGTCAACTTGTTATTTGGGACCACATTAGATTTGTTAAAAACGAAGCAGCACTGTTTACTTCCTATTCATTATAATGCGAAACCTACAACAGCTATAACTTTCCCCCCCCTTTTCACAGAAGTAGATGGAATTTACAGATGCCACAGTCCCTCAATAGTGCATTAAGCCTGCCTAATCATAGGCAGGTTTATCTAGTGAATTTTGTGCAGGGTACCTTTCCAGTTTGTCTGGTTTTTTAATGGATTAAATATATATATATATGCCAGAATTTGGATTGGGTAGTTTGGAGGTGAGATATACCTTCTGAGGAAATGAAACTTGCCCATTTTCAAAATGAAATTTGCAATGGTTTCTCCCCAAGGGCAAATGTTGCTCTTCTTTCATGAGAAGAATAGATACTATAGGGCTGAGGAGAGCACAATTCCCAGGAAGATTTGGGGAACTGGTTGCTCCAAGGGTCCTGTAGCTGTGGGGTAGGCTTCTGTGCTCGCACACTCGTGCTTGTGTGCACACACACACCAGATTTTGGGGGATACACCCCATATTCTCAGTGAGAGACTTCTCCATTGACTTGTATTGGAGAAGGGAGTGATGTAAAATTAATATAAATTTTCAGGAATGGCTGGGGAAGGGAAAACGTCACCCTCCCAGTTCACACTCTGTTACCCCCAAAGGTTATTGGTAGGAACTGGCATCTGCCCTGATGGGTTTTTAGGGATACAGTCATGATCTTTCCATTGGGAAACACATAGATTAATGTGAAAAGATACAGCTCAAATCAATGTGAATGGAGTGATTTTCAGAAAACAGTTCAGTAATTCACTGTGATTTAAAGCTAGACCTGTCTGTTAAAAAAGGAAGCTCTCCTCCCCTGCCCCTCTCAAGATGTGGGTGTTTCCCAAGTCAGATTGGCTTCATTTCTCTGAAGACACAGAAGAAACTGTTGTGGGTTTTTTGGATAACCAAGGCCACAGAGCTATGTGAAAGGTTAGGGAGTCCCTAATCCACCCCAAGACAGCTTTGTAACTGCACAGTCCAATTCAGAAACATTTCTCAAATCACCCTAATTTGCTTCGTAGTTTGGAGTAAACACAGTGCAGGCACACACCCCTCCTATATGCTGTAGAGTGGCTGGGTACATTCCTCTTTCTGTAGGGTTCAAACAAGGTTGGATAATTGACTCATAAAACAAATAACCTTATCTTGGCACAATCAAGTTCTTCCTTCCTGTAGGGGGTGGGGTGGGGTTAGGGCTTCCTCCATCAAATGAATATTGGTTTGTTAATCTATATTTGTCATCTTCCCAGAGTTCTGTATTAATTAAGCATAATTATCTGTAACATACCAATCCCTAAACAATAGCTCATAACTTTGTACTTTTTGATTCTTCACTAGTTAGTAGTTGGCAAGCTTCGTGTTTAATTGCTAGATAAGCATATCTCAGTTACTTAATATATAAATGTAATGTTGTTTTATTTAAGAGATAAATACACTTCACACACAGACACACACACACACACACACCATAGCTGTCAACTTTCCCCTTTTTTAAAGGGAAATTCCCTTATTCTGAATAGGATTTCTTGCAAGAAAAGGGAAAAGTTGACAGCTATGACACACACCCATATGCTAATGAGCCTTTTCTGCTGCGAGCTTTTTAGTTTCTTTTCCCTGATAAATTAAGGTGTAACAGACACGGACTGACATAGCTTCAGCGACATATTGAGGGTAGCACTGTGGAAGTTCCTTCCTACTGTGCTCTGTTTCAGTTATGAACCCATTCCAGCTATCTAAAGCTACATTCTCAGGACTGAGTCTGCATAGGTGTTCCTCATAATACATAGCACTGCATTCCATACTGTTCTGTAGGATTAAAGTCAGTCTGAAATAGTTGCCTCTAGTCCAAGCTTGGCCTTCCTTTGTCCACATCTCATCTGATTTCTGCCACGTCCCTTAGATACTCATCTTTGGTATGGTGTGTCAGTTTAGGCCGCAGCAGCATCTTTGATTATTTCAAAGAACAGTAGTCCAGAGCTCTTGCAGCAGACGAATTATAAAATCATATTGGTAGAACACAGCCAGTGACAATGTGCAGGAGTCAGAGTTATTTTCTTATGAAGTAGTTAATATGAAAGGGCTGTGTTGTAATCAAGCATTCTTTGAATCCAGGTCATATTTACACAGAAAATAATTTTAGTCTCTCCCAAATCAAGGAGGGAAATCAATTGCTTAGTCAAGGGCTTCTCAAGAAAGGATGACTTTACACTATTAAGTACTCAGCAGCAGCATGTAGAGGGGTCATCATGTCAGTTGCTCATCGCACGTTCTCCCTGTGGTGCTCTCTAATTCAATTCATTTTGACTTATCATTAAATTTACCTTTCCCTCTAAAGTTGTGTAGGCAGTTTTGTTTTCTGCATGCGTTTTTGTTTGTTTGTGCTTCCATCACATGTTTTCATGGGTAGCTAATAATACCCCAGAAGATAGAATCAGGATTCAATATGACCTTAACGGTTTGGAGAACTGAGCTAAAACTAACAAACTGAACTTACTGATTGGTATGTATGTCTCTTTGTCATGGCACTTTCCAATTTGAAACCTTCAATTAATAAATATTCTGCTTAGGCTGATGAACATATGAGGTCTGAATATTAAGATATACATTGTTGAGTCATCCCATGGGCCAAGAACCAAATGATTTTGTTCAGCTTTGAAAATGTCACCATGTTTCTTCACAGTGCTGTTTATGTGCTGGAGATAAAAGAAAAACAAGATGAAAAGGATATGAAAAGAAATAGAATCCATCCATGCTCAACCTTAAAAAAATGATAGTAATAGGACTTGTAAAAATGTTACTGGTTTCTAATCCATGAAGACAGAGTTTTCTAGACGACTGTTTAGTTCTACCTGGATGAGACTAGCTTCCTGAAATAGCACGCTCCTCCCCTCTCCTCCTCTGACACAGCTGAGAGGATCTGGAGTTTGCGCTTTTAGTTACAACAGTTCACCACTTTGTCTGAACCACAAATTGTGCATAATGCTATTGCTGTGCTGAATGCTGCACCTACCTTTGCAAAAGTCTTTGCTTCCTGTGAATTTTTTTTCGCCATTTTTGCAGTGTGCAGAAGAATTTTGGAGAATATTCAGCGGGGTGGGTTCCTTGCATTTATCCTACTGAATGTATGAGGTGGCAGAGTGGTCTTCTAATCCCTATGGGTTTTTTATTTGCCCACTGCAGCACAGAGCTTTCCTTTCAAAAGCTTACAAGCTGGCAGCTACTTTATTTCAGTCTAGCTTTTTGCATTGCTCTGTTTATAGTAAATTGATGGTAAATCCAGCAGTTGCCATGTATGGTGGGGTGGAGATGCCCTCCCAATGCCAGTATTTCTGCTTCTAACTTGGAAAGAACTGGGGCTGGGTGTCGGTGAGATTTGTAGGCGCACAGGCAATGTACCTGAACAGTCCCAACCTTGCTCCTGTCCTGCCTCATCCCAACCCCATGCAGACAAGCAGCAGTGATGATTGTGTTGAAGGGGTGGTTTGGCAGCTCTTCAAACCGTGCGCCACCACGAATATGTTTCTGACCCAAAAGACCAAGACTGAAGGCACAAGGTATATTTCTTGTACATTGATACTGTTAAGTTGTGGGTGGACACAGCAGACGACACAGTGATTTCCAAGCAGCTCTTGTTTATTCTCAGGCTGGAACAGAAGTGAGCTGAAGGCCTCAGCAGCCTGCTTATATAGAACTCAGCTACAAAGCAACAGTAACAACATTCTGTAGTTAACCAATCCCTGAACGTCACTTTACAATCCCTCTTTTGCATATGCGGACCTGAGTGAAAACTGCAGCAGAATGAACTATATACACACACCCCTAGTGGCCTAGGGTGAGAACTTCAATACATAACAGATACGTTGTTTAGAAAAGACCTTCTGCATATCAAGGAAGCGCTCTTTCTCAGGAGAAATTTTGTTCTTACATAGAGGAGAATTTAGCTGCATTCTTCTTTTATTTGCCTTTTCATATCTGAATGGACAACAACAACAACAACAACAACAACATTTTTAAAATTTATATCCTGCCCATCTGCTGGGTTTCCCCAGCCACTCTGGACAGCTTACAACATATATAAAAACACAACAAAACATCAAACATTAAAAACCAAAATATCCTATATAAGCAACAAATAAATCAATAGAAACCAATAATAACAATAACAATAATAACAACAATAATAAGCAGCTTGCAGTTATACCCAAATTAAATAACTGCCAACCCCAACTAAACATTTAACAAACACCAACCCAACAAAACCAAAACAGGAACCAAAATTAGAACTGTAAAACATTTTAGCCAGTTGCCCCAACCCTAGAGTTGTTCCAGCAATGTCCCTCCAGCCTCCCAGGAACCTTTTATCTGTTCAAGGTGAGTCTGGGCCCCACCCTTTAGGCCAGGTGGAAATGGGCCTTGCAGCAGGGAGCTGGTCTTCCTTCCAGCACTCACGGCAGCAGCAATCCCCTGGGTTATGGGACAAAAAGAGAGCTAAGTACTCCCTGTCCTGCTTGCTCCAACATTGCATAAATATCTATCATACTGATATACTTTAAAATAGGATCATTTAAAACTTTTTTTTTACCCTAAAACTCCCTTTCACCCTCAGCATTAGCCACAAAAGTTTTAAGAGTCACACGTTATAGCTGATTGCTTAGCCAAGATGTTGTAATTCAAGATTCAGAAGTTCCAAGTTTTGGCAATCCCAGCTTGGATAGAAACCAAAAGTCTGAAGTCATTCCCTCCTCCAGTGTGGCATGTATGGACAAAGACCCACACATGACAAGTTTAAATTGGTGATTAGAATGAGCATAAACTAAAAGGATAATTAATCAAGACATGCCACAATGTCCTATTATCCATAGCCAAGTAACTCTTTGGCGCTTGGACCAATGACATTCTTTGTAAAACACAGCCTAGCCATGTTGTCCAGAATCCAAAGAACTCCTAAATCATACCATGTGGGAATTATTTACTCCTCCCCTTGGAACAGCCAATTTAAAAGCCATATCAGGAACCTGTTTTAAAAGTCCCTCTAGTTATAGGCTTGAAGTATATAAGCCCAAAGTGCCTTTAAGCATGAAGAACTAGTTTCATTGTGCTTTGGTTTTTAGCTGTTGCTGAGATTTTAGCTTCATATTGTTGCTTATAACAACAAAAAGATAATATTTCATAGTATTGTTCACCCCTTTTACGTGTTGCATTATTACTTTTAATGATGTGTGTAGCTAAAAATATGCTGCTAGACACTTTGGTATTCATTGTGGAAGGAAATATGGGATAAACATTTTAAATAAAAAAATGTGATTTTATTAGCAATTATATTTGAATGTGTGTGTGTTTTCACATGCACAACACATTTTAACACTTTGTGCTTCACCCTGTGTACCTTAAATTAATGCTGTACACCTCAGTCTTAAACTCTGCCCCCAATCAATTGAGGTGTACTCATAGACAAGTAATAGACAAGTTCATCTTTCCTTTTCTCCAGCAGCTCTCTGCTAAACTACAAGTTGCCTTTTTAAACTCAAAGGAATGTAAAAGCAGCTGGTGTGCTTCTGACTTGACAAGCAAAAATGCACATATGACAACATGGCAGGCACATATTGTTGGATTGTAGCCACTGTGCAGAAGAGATTTATGACTTCCATAGGAGAGAGTGGCTTGGACTTAAAGCTGTTTTGTCTGCTTAGTTGCAATAGGGAATAACCTCATAAATTATAGGTGGCCTCTGCATCCAAACAGCTAGGGGCCAGTGATGATATTTGGTAATACGATGGAATAAAGGCACTGCTATTGAAGAATGTAGAGCTATGAAGGTATTTGCCTTAATGTCACCTCCTTTGTTAAATGAAAATAAAACTGAAATGTGAATGATACAGCACACCATTCCTGTTTTATAAATGTTTTTCTAACAATATTATGAGTCTGTCCTATCTTTCTCTGCTGGACTGTCTTGTATAATGCAAAGCTATTATCCACATCTTTGGTTTTCATTTCAGGACTACAAGTACAGAGAAAGATAAAAATGGCAGGTGAAAAATTGCCAAAAGGCAGTGAGTGGCTGGGTCCCATGATAATTACATTTGAGATGTGAAAATAAGGATAAATGTTTCAATACCACTTTGCAAAATTCTTTGGGGTTTTTTCCCCCAGGTTTGTGTTGTGGGCCACCTTTGGCAGAAGTACAAAGATAAAGAGATTTGAAAAGTCCAACATTAGAGGCCAGGAAAGGTTTGAGGGGAGGGGGAGGGGAGTTTTCAGGAGCAGCCTATAACATCTATGGTGCCTTGTGAATCACAGGGGGAACTCTGTAGATTCAGACTTCAGGGACCACCATCCGGGTCACTTCCCTGCAATACTAAAAGGATTGCCGCAGTTACCTAAGTGGCTGAACAGCTCTGTGGATGGGGAAACAGACTTTCAGGTAACCTGTTCGCAAGTTGTTTGGGGCTTTATAAATCAATCAGAAATCCCGAATGTGACCTGGTAGCTAATCTTTATACATCCCTCCTTGGCTCCTTTGGGAGAAAGGGCGGGATATAAACTTAATAAACAACAACAATGATAATAATAATAATAATAGTGCATCTTTATGCAAAGAGAGTAGTGAAGGCGGCTTCTAGATGTTTATGTACCGTATTTTCCGGCGTATAAGACGACCCCCCAACTTTTCCAGTTAAAATATAGAGTTTGAGATATACTCGACCGCAGATTCTTCACCCGGCGTATAAGACAACCCCCGACTTTTGAGAAGATTTTCCTGAATTAAAAAGTAGTCTTATATGCCAGAATATACAGTATTTGTTTATGACTCGCATACTGTTGTTTCTCACGTTCAGCCATGATGTGCAGGAGCACATTCCATCTCTTTAGATGTTTTTGTTTGGAAAGAAAGCCTTTTGTTAAACATTTGGTCTTAGCCCACAAATTTAAACTTGTTTCTGCTTACTCCCACCCCCATCCATTCCATCAGCTACATAAAATTTCAATAAATAAATAAATAAATAAGGTCATCCTTCCTCCACCTAGCTGGGCTTAAATGGCCAGGTGTGACAGGCATGCCTGTTCACCCTTCTGCGAAAATACAGGTCACAGGGTTCATTTCCCATCTGTTAATGAAACCTCAGTGCAGTAATGTGTCTGTACACAGGAGCCTTGTCTGATGGATTTGGCACCGTATGTTTTGATTGTGCCCAGGCTGAATTCTGCACAAAAGACAGCTTTTAGAAGTTTGATACAAACGTATTTTAGCTGCATTGGGAACAAAGGGTGGGCAGTGGTATGCAAAGATAGAAAGTCTCTATTTTATTTTCAGATAACAATTTCTGTGCCTAGCAACGCAAACATCCGGGGTGGGGGTAGGGAGAGAAGGCCAGCTTGGAGGAATTCGCAGGTTTTCCATGGTGACAGATTTCTCTTGTTCCTGGGCATCTCTCTTTCTGGCTGGTGCTCTCCATCCCTGGCAAATTGCCAGCTTCTCAGGGCAGGTTAGCATTTGTTCTGCCTGCTGAGATCTAGTGCTTCTGCCAGCTATTTTGCAGTGGGATCAGGCTCCCACAGAGTGCCTTTCCTGGGAGATACTTTTTTGCCATTCTAAGTGGTTGTTAGGAGCATCTTAGGCACTTGGTGCTCCACAGCCTTTCCTGTTGACAGCTGCAAAGGCCTCTATATTTACTTCCAATTTTGTCTCTCAGTTGTGTGGCACATTTCTAGCTTCCCAGCCATCAGGAGGCAAGCTGGAAGTTTTAGCGGTGGCAAGTTCTTGCAGTGCTTTGAATTTGCAAAGTACTTGATGGTCTTTATCGTGCTCACCTTTCATTGTTTTTACCCTTTAACAGCCCTGGTAGGTTGTTATTCCTGTTCAGCAGTGTGGAAAAATGAGTTTGAGCCTGAGGTCACTGTGGCAGAGATGGCATGTTAACATCTGTGGCATCAAAGTGCTATCTTTTACTTGTCATAGTGGCAGAAGGAACTGCAGGGTTGAGATGGCAACTGCTCCTTCCTCCAGCCCAGGTTTTGTGGCAGCTGCTGCTGTGTGTTGTTCTTCTTTCTCCTCCTGCAGCTTACAGAAATACTTTGCCCATCCTATGATGTCACCATATTACATGTTTTTCCTGTTCCACATACGATGATACAGGATTGTTTATTGGCGTTTTGAGTTGCATGGGGAACATTGGGGCCAGACATTATTCATTGATTTGCTTTAGCATTTTATATTCACTTCCATGATTGTTTTATGTATGTTTTTAATTTACTGTGTTCCTGAATATATATATTTTTTGTATCCAAACAGAATGAGCAATTTGCATGTGTGGGGGGGGAAATCATTATTTGGGGGCTACCAGTTTGAGGCTTTGCCTCTGCCCCTATGTGTTTTGCTCTTTGGTGTTGCTCCTCCTTCCTTTCTACATGTGGATACAGCATCAGCCATCCTGCTGTTTTTGCACACCAAGCCTGGCTAGCTAGGGCATGAATCCCAGCTGGTGGTGTCTAAATTGCTATTTGCACTGAAGTTTGCGGTTAGGAGGATGTGCACTTTCTAATTTAGCCTCTGGCTAGAATAAAGGAACTGGCTTTATGAAGAGCAGCATAAAAATGGTGCTCTGGACAGACAGAAAAATGGTTTTATTTATAGGGAGTTTGTAGGAGATTTGCATTTAATACAGTTCCAACCAGCTGTTTAGAAGTTTGTTTTCAATGAGCTATTTTATTTCAAAACAAATACGTCAATAAAAGATTATGGATGAATGTACAGGCAATTGAATGTAAGCAGCATCTTCTGTACTGAGCCCTGTGATTAGCAAGGATCTCACAGTATGATGCCAGGAGAGACTGCAGAAGCAAAGCAGTAAACAGGATGGAGTGGATGGTTCAAAGCATTAGCCCCAGGGACACTTTGGTGGTTGAAACTGGCCACAGCACCACCATTGGTGCTGCTTTGCTGGAGCTTTACCCTTATCCTTACAGTAGCAACTGGCCCCTGTTTGCAAACCTAGACAGCATCTTAAAAAGCAGAGACATCACAAACCTAGACAGCATCTTAAAAAGCAGAGACATCACCTTGCCGACAAAGGTCCGTATAGTTAACGCTATGGTTTTCCCAGTAGTAATGTATGGAAGTGAGAGCTGGACCATAAAGAAGACTGATTGCCGAAGAATTGATGCTTTTGAATTATGGTGCTGGAGGAGACTCTTGAGAGTCCCATGGACTGCAAAAAGATCAAACTTATCCATCCTTAAAGAAATCAGCCCTGAGTGCTCACTGGAAGGACAGATCCTGAAGTTGAGGCTCCAGTACTTTGGCCACCTCATGAGAAGAGAAGACTCCCTGGAAAAGACCCTGATGTTGGGAAAGATGGAGGGCACAAGGAGAAGGGGATGACAGAGGACGAGATGGTTGGACAGTGTTCTCGAAGCGACTAGCATGAGTTTGGCCAAACTGTGGGAGGCAGTGGAGGATAGGCGTGCCTGGCGTGCTCTGGTCCATGGGGTCACGAAGAGTCGGACACAACTGAACGACTGAACAACAACAGTGTAGTGCTATTATTGTGCTGCCTGTTGATCTAAATAAAATCCAGAATAGTTAAGATGATACCTTAGGTTAAATGAACTTGTTTAGTGAAAAGAGTGTGTGCCTGTTTTGAGCTGTAATGGATTTTCTGACATAGAATGGAAAGCAGTATGACTGATTTGTTATTTTCTGCAGACGGATGGGTTACTTTATAAATGGCAATGCAAATTCTTTGTGGAAGTAGTGCAGAGATGGGAACCTTGTTTCAGGCCAAAAGCTGCATTTCTTCCTGAACAGTCTTCCCAGGGCTGCATGCTGGTGGTAGGCAGGGCCAGAGGCAAAAAGTAGGTGGAGCAAGGAAGGTGGCTATGCTTCAGCAAAAATCATGGTTTCTAAACATACACCTTTCTCCAACCAGACAACCAAGAGGCATTTCAAAGTTCAAGAACACATTCTAGCCAGAAAAAAGCACTTGAGGAGTATTGGTGGGTGTGGCATAGGAAGCGAGAGTGTGTCCTGAAAAGGAGGCATGGCCAGGGGAGTGGTCCAAGGGCCAGGTGGAGAGGTCTGAAGGGCCACATCCAGTCTCCAGGCCCTGAGGTTCTCCACCTGTGAAATAGACAGTGTCCAGTCATGTAACATACCACCATGCCAATCAGTTTTGTAAAGATGGTTTAACAGGGGGAACTCTGTAGATTCAGACTTCAGGGACCACCATCCGTGTCACTTCCCTGCAATACTAAAAGGATTGCCGCAGTTACCTAAGTGGCTGAACAGCTCTGTGGATGGGGAAACAGACTTTCAGGTAACCTGTTCGCAAGTTGTTTGGGGCTTTATAAATCAATCTGAAATCCCGAATGTGACCTGGTGGCTAATCTTTATACATACCTCCTTGGCTCCTTTGGGAGAAAGGGCAGGATATAAACTTAATAAACAACAACAATGATAATAATAATAGTGCATCTTTATGCAAAGAGAGTAGTGAAGGCTGCTTCTAGATTTTTATGTACCGTATTTTCCGGCGTATAAGACGACCCCCCAACTTTCCCAGTTAAAATATAGTTTGAGATATACTCAACCGCAGATTCTCCACCCGGTGTATAAGACGACCCCTGACTTTTGAGAAGATTTTCCTGGATTGAAAAGTACCGTAGTCTTATATGCCAGAATATACAGTATATACTGTGCATTTTTAACACTAGGTTTACGGAAAACGGAGCAAAGAGACTCAAAAGAAAGCAAAATTTAACTTTGCCTAATCTGAGACTGGAATAAAATAGGCCTCATTTATTTAAAACAAAGCAAAACAATGAGGTGTATATGACAATCCCTCCAATTTAACATAAAAAATAAAATGAAATTGTATAGGGGATTATTATTTAGTGGCAGTAGACAGGAGACTTCTTAATCCCCACTGTCATTTTTTATGGCATTTTCTCTTTGCACCAGTACTTTAACTTAATTCCAAAGCCTCCCAGACACATGAATAAAAAAAATGAATATTACATGAATATTCATCACAATGGGCCCGATTAGAACTCGGTACCTTAGACCCACCGTGTTCTTACCAGTCCTTTATTGTTTTATTTTTAGTAGTGCCAACCTTTGCCCGCATCACAACTTCCTGAGGTGGGACAAGCATGCACTAAGTCTAGCCAATAATAGTCTTTGGGATCCAGTTATGTGCTGGTGCTGTTGTTTCTTTGCCTCCGCTACAAAATAAATGTTGTTAGAAAATTACATAATGAAGTGATAAAATGCAAGGGGTCTGAAGCCAAAACATATGTTTTCTTATATGCCCAAATGCTTGTAGAGACCACTGTTTACATTACTGATTAGTAACGCATTTGTCGGTTTGTTCTTGCTGCAGATAGCAAACACTGAAGGGAGAGAGGGGGAATAATACTCAGAATCCTCCAGTTGCAAATGTGTTCCAGACCTGTTTTATCCTTTACATTTTGACACTGTATTCCTTTGAAACCACATCTGCATTCTGCATGATTGTGGCAATCCCTTTTCTAATCTGATGTCTTGTCTACATACTTTTATGCATCTAACTCTTTTGATGAAAACAGAGCAATGAGCCCACTAAGTCTTTCCTGTGGCTTGTGGCAGGTATTCATGTGAAAGCAGCAGAACTACTGCAAATGTAAATGCATGTACAGTACGGGCAGCTGGTTTGCATAAACATGAGAGGTCTTCTGACAGACTGTCTACCATCTCATCAACACTGGGAGTGGGGGCAAAGAAACTGGAGGCAGGGGTGCCAACAACAGGATTTTCTGCTCCAGGACACTATATGGGGAGACAGAAGTGTGCACAGACTTACACAACATTGCATATGCAGCTTTGTATCACCTTTTGCAGAGGTTGTGGAGGGCCTCCAAAATAAATTGGGGGTCATACACGGTGACGTATTTTGTAATGTTATGGGTTTGGAGGGGCAGATCCCCCTAAATTCTTAATTTAGCCAATGTTACAATTTAGCTAATATTTTATGGGATGCCAGGTACAGTGTAAAAAATAAATAAAGGCTATACCTGTATTCCTTTTCAGGAGATCAGCTAATAGAGGTGCCATTAAGAAACAGATCAGATTACTGGGCCATTGAGAGCAATTGAAAATGCAAATACTGCCATTCCCCTGGCTCTGAGTAATGGACAGAGACAGGAAAATTGGGAAGTGGGAGGTTGCCAGGGTTACAGTGGGCATGATGTCACCACAGGAAGAAAGTGTCCTTTTGCAGGAGGTTTTTAAAAAGAGCAAGAAGAAAGGTAGGGAGGACAGGACTCCATGCGGACTATCTGGGAGAGGTTGTACCCAGAGACTAGGGGGCATGGCTGGCTTCTACTCTGGACTCAAGCTTGCTGAAGCTATGGGAGAAGCAACAAGAGACATTCTTGGTGTGTAATGCTCAATACTTCCTCCATCAAGGCTCAGGTGCATATGTTGTTGTTCAGTCGTGTCCAACTCTTTGTGACCCCATGGACCAGAGCATATATGTGTAAATAAAACAATATCTCTTAAGACACTACAGTCTCTGCTATGCCTCATTTATCTAAAGGAAACATAAACCCTGGTTAAGTACCAAGAGGCCTGGAGTCTTGCACTGCTCAGCAGAGATTGGAGTAGCCCATAACAGTATGTTAACACTAAGCCAAACCGCAGCTCAGCCTTAATGCAAGGCTTCCTGGAGAAGAGATCACAATCGTTGCAGTTCCTCCTATGACGCTCCTCCTATGACTGTGCTACTGTGAGCTAAGCAATGGTTTGGCTTAGCCTGCTGTACATACAGGTTTGTGGTTTGTTTCTCTCCAGCCAAACCACAAAATGTAAACCGAAGAACAAAACTTGGTTGCAGCTCGTGGTTTTGTCTGGAGGTGAGGCAAATCGTGAGCCTAGATTTGGATGACTAGGTAAGCCCAGTCATGATTTAGGTCACAGCAGTGCAGCAGGAAGAGGACTTAAGAAGGAGCACAGCAGCTGTGATCTCTCCAAGAGCCCACACACTTGCCCTAAGCTCAAGGTGACCAGGTGAAACTTTCTCCAGAAGCACATTTCCGTGTCAGAAAAGGCTTCACCAGTTTAATTTATGCCTCTCACAAGAGCCCTGTTCTTCTTCAGTGCCAACCCTAAACCAGGCAGTGACCTCAAGTTTCATGAGTTGTAAACCTGTTACGTCACTGTAGGTCTTCCATCAGTTCATGCAGGGGTTCATGTAGGCCACACTTTCTGAACCATAATGGTCCATCCCCAGCAATATGGATCAACTCAGTATGGAGTTTATTTACATTCACATTAACGGGGTAATTTTAAAAAAAGTTTACATACTAATAAAACAACAGTATCATTTTTGCATAAAACAAAACCTGAGTTATAGAAAGCGCATGAGTTTTCTGCCACGTTTTGCTGTTGGAAGGACACGTTACTGTTCAATCACAGCTACAATGTTTTCAAATTGACAAAAATAATAATACTCCTCTACCAGGGACAATGAAAAGAAAAAGCAGCTTCAGAATGAACTAAGATGTGCCTTTAAAATTGCACATGTAGTCTCTTCTTCATTGATTGTAAAAAAAAAAAATGTACATGTATACAGGAAGCCCTCCCCCCAAACAGCTTCAAAATCAACAAGCTTCTTCTCCATTGCCTCTTGGTTGATCTTCCCTGATGCATGTTTAATTTTTTCAATAGCTATGAAGAAGAAGAAGAAGAGTTTGGATTTGATATCCCGCTTTATCACTACCCGAAGGAGTCTCAAAGCGGCTAACATTCTTCTTTCCCTTCCTCCCCCACAATAAACACTCTGTGAGGTGAGTGGGGCTGAGAGACTTCAAATAAGTGTAACTAGCCCAAGGTCACCCAGCAGCTGCATGTGGAGGAGCGGAGACGTGAACCCGGTTCTCTGGATTATGAGTCTACCACTCTTTTTTTTTTTTTAAATTTATTCATTTTCCACAATCAAAACAATTATAACATAATTTCATTAACAAAATTAAAAATACATAATCACTTCTAATTATACACATATAAACTTTTGCATCATATCTTTCCTCACTTGGTAACATGACTTCCTCAAATCCCTCTTTGCTGAATTTCATTATAATACATCCTTAGCAGTCTTCCAAATTCATTTTTAAACTTTCGAATTCATCAGAATTAAACTCCTTTTTATCATCTTCCATCTTTACTATCTTGATTTCCCCCTAATTACTATTTAATTATAAACCTAAGCCACAACTTACTTCCAAAATCTTTTCTAATTCTCAAATATTACAATATTTTTTTAAATATACTTTAAATTTTCTCCAGTCTTCCTCCACCGTCTCCCCCTTCTGGTCTCGGACTTGTCCAGTCATCTCGGCCAGTTCCATATAGCCCAGCATCTTCATTTGCCAATCTTCTATCGTCAGAATGTCCTGTGTTTTCCAGTTTTTGGCAAGCAATAGTCTTGCAGCTGTCGTGGCATACAAAAAGAATCTTCTATCTTTTGGGGGCATTTCTTCACTGATTATTCCAAGTAAAAAGGCTTCTGGTTTTTTAATAAATGTATTTTAAATACTTTTTTCATTTCATTATATATCTTTTCCCAGAAGTCTTTTACCTTTGGGCATGTCCACCACATATGGAAAAAAGTTCCTTCTTTCTCTTTACATTTCCAACATTTATTATCATATGTATGAGACATTTTAGCTAATTTTACAGGTGTTAAGTACCATCTATACATCATTTTCATCATATTTTCCTTCAACACATAGCATGCGGTAAACTTAACACCCATATGAGTCTACCACTCTTAACCACTACACCACACTGGCTAAAAACACTGAAAGTCAGGAGCAGGCTCGTATCTCGCAAAACAATTGCTTTGAATAGCACCTGCACATCTCGCATAATTTTCATTCTGCAAGGGTTAGAGTGTTCCTTTTATTTATTTATTTTAAAAAATCTCAAGCTCAGAGTTTGCAAACCCGAGGCAGAGAATAGAAAATTCCCTCTTGCCCCTGGAAACATGAGCCAGAACTTTTGAAAATTTGAGCTTCAGCCAAATCTGTGGTCTCTAAAGTTGTTACCCTCCCAGCAGCCATAGCACCATAGCCAGTAGTCGGGGTGATGGGAGTTGTAGTCCAGCAACATGTGGAGGGATACAGACTCCTGACCTACCTCTGTTCTAAAGGAACAGCTGGCATATTTCCAAATTCCCTTCTGTTTCTTTACTTCATTGCCTGAAATTATTATCCTGATTTAGTAACAATTATATATTTGTACTAGGATTCCCCAAAGTTGGTAACACACCTTTGTTCAATATCTCTGGCCATTTTCAAGAAACTCACTGTAAATTCTGAAACCCATCTGACGGTTCCATTATTTCGCTGTCATTGTACCAGAAGTAGGTTTCTTAAGTCTGTGTGTATAATACAGGATTCTTTCTGTTCCATTGCATCAGCACAGCAGAATTCAATATAGCTTGTTCCTGCCTACCTTCGAAGATTCTACCTTAGCAATATACCTTAAAAAACCTTCTTTTTTCTCAGATTTAATGGAAAGCATGGGGGGAGGAGATTAAATTGCCTTAATTTAGAAACAGCAATAGATGTTATATTTTCTACTCTCTTTCATCCCTTCCCCACAATCTATTTCCTAGGACAGATAGTTGAGCTGAGATGTGGCTAATTAGTTTTGTGAGGGCTGACATGAAATTTTTAACCCAAGACACTAAATTTCTTGGAAGTGTTGTTCCTAAAGAGAAAACAATTCCATCTGAAATTTAAAAGCATACTAATTGGAAGTACTGTGTGTAAATTGCAAGCAGCTTTTAGGCTCCTGGGCAGCATACCCTGGGTTCAAGTTGCTCAACTGGGGTTGTTTTGTTGATTATTACCTACTTACTGAATTTAACATGCATTAGAAATATAAGCGGAAGGAAGTATTTTATAGATATTAAAATCTCAGTGCATATTTGGAACATCCATAAAACATGAAGGTGCCATTTGTTGCAAAACAATTTGGAATAACTGCCCTGAAAATGCATTTGGAGTTTTTTTGTGAGCTTAAAGCACCAGGAATGTAAATTTGCAAGATGCTGCCACAACTTCTTGGAAGGCAATTAATGCAGTGTAAAAGGAGCCATTTTAAGAACAAATGACTGTGAGATACGCATACAAAATGAGGAATCCCAGATTTTCGAAAGCACATTTTCCAGTTGGCAACAGCTAATTTTTTTATTTTATTTTTTAAAGAACTTGTTATTAAAACCACAGTTAGGACGGTGTTAGAGCCCAAGCCTAGGGAAAATGTTTATATCATAATTTGAAATCTGCACATGCACATTGTTAAAATTATATGCTTTGTGGGTGGGTGGGGGAAACGAACAATTTTATTTGATATGTGTCATTTAATTATTTGTTTAGTTTTATGTCTAGCCATCTCCCTTAGTCTCTGATGGGTGTGTTTGTGGGGAGGGGTATTTTTCCTTCAGCAATTGCACTTTTTTTAAAAAAATGGAAGGAAGGGGGGGGGGAGAAAATCATTTGCCAAAACATTCTATAAATAACTGTAAAACAGCCAGTGCCCTTGGACAACTGATAATAGCTGGTTGTGCAGTTACTCCTTTGGAAAAGCCACAGTCTTGTGGCGGCTCATGGTACCATGGCTGGTGACTGAGATTGCATCCTTTGCTGGTGCTAACACCACATTTTAGTACCTTTCTTGCAGCCTCTTTTGCATATGTATTGTAACGTAGGGACACTTATTGCATTGTGTATCCAAAAGAGCCTGTCATCTTTGACCTGCACACACATGTAAATTGCTCTCCCCGCCCTATTTACAACCAAAAAAGGGTCATATTTTCCCCCCTACTCCTGTCTCGTAAAGGGAGAAGTATCTGTGTCTACACATGTGCTCCTTCAAACAGACCTGATTTGTGTATATTTTGTATTCAGATAAATGTACATGAGTACAGAAAGTGAGCTAAGAAGTGGAATTTGCTTAAGAAGTTATGCTTTCTATTTATCAGTTTATTTTTTAAAAATTACTCAGGAACTCTAAAGCAAACTCTGTAAAGTCCTCAACAGTATTGTGTACATTAGACTGTGAAGAGTTTGGATTTGATAAAAAATGATAAAATGATAAAAAAAATGGATGATATTGCTCAACCTCCTCTGAACCTTTTATTATTATTATTATTATTTTAAATAGGTGCAGAATATTCTGGAGAGCCATTTCTAAACTGGATTAATGAACCAAGTAGTCGTCGGACCATTATTCACTTTCATCTCTGACATCAACAGAGAGGTAAGAAACTAACAGTTGCCGTATGTTATTTCCAGCATGTTAACATAGCTATGATGAGAGGGCATTGCTTTTATGTGTCAATGTTTCAGTTATGCATTTCTTTGGTATACTCATTCATGTGCAAGATTGACACTGTTTATACACTAATTGCTGTTTTTGTTTGTACATGTCACACTAAGACAACTTATTGTCTAGAACGCATCACTTCTGAATGCTGTTAATGCAGTATCTTGGCCTTACGCTGGAGCTGGGTTCAGGGGGCACCAATAGCAGCATATCATTGGGAAGAATCAAAAGGTTACACCTTTGCAGAATATCATGGCACCAGGAGAATGAGGTCAAGAATGATGCTCAGAATGGTTTGGCTATCAGGGAGCTGGCAGGGTCCCTGAAAGTTGTAGTAACAGCAACTACCTACTCAGGACTTAACTGCTTTTATACTTAAGAGTACAGGTTGATCAACATGCCCTATTATGCTTCAGTCCTGGATATGCTAGAAGATATTGCTAGGGTTCCCTTAAAGGGGGAGTGTCTGGAAAGCAGTCCAAGCACCCCACCTCCTGCTCTGAATAGCAACATGGTCTTTAGAAGCAGCTTAGTACTGGTGGAACCTAACCCTGACTTGGTGGGGCAAGGCAGAAACTACAGTGCAAGTGTCTTGATCCTGATAGTATTATCTGATTCATCCATTGTGAAAATGAGAGGACCTCTTCTTCTCTGTAGGAAGAACTTTCCAAAGACACACAATAACGTTCAGGTCAAACCTTCAGAGATTAGGTACTGAAAATGAAAGAGTACTTTTAAATATATAAAACATATTAAAACATTGTATTGCACCCTTCTGGTGCAAAGGCATTGCTCAAGGCAGCTAGCTTCAACTAATATCTAAAGTACGATTGATGCTGTCATTGCTTAGTTTTCGGCTTATTTGCAAACTTTTCTATTCATTTAGCCTTTGCAGGGGACTGACATGATATAATGTGAGGTATACATTGACAGCTTGTTGTTGTTGTTGTTGTTGTTGTTGTTGTATTATAGTATTTGTTGTTGTGCAGCATGATCTTGTATGCCTGTAACATCTTTGCAGCTGTGTTCTGGACCAGCTGAAGTTCCAGAAACTTTTCAAAGGTGGCCTTTTGTACAGCTTTTTTTGCCTTGGTGCAACTAAGACCAGTGTTCCCATGGCTGGCTCTGACCTCTTCAGGAATAGGCACAGCTGGTGTAGCACACTTGGCACAGCTGCCACCAGGTCATCCTCGTGTAAAGCTAAATCCAGGAGCAAATCTGTTTCTTCAGGGGAGTGATTGCTTCCTCCAAAATACTCTGAATCCCTATGCCTGAGTCAGGCCCTTTCCTGATCTGGAGGGTGTCTGCCTTGTCTGGATTAAGCGTTAATATGTTAGCCCTCATCCAGCCAGCTACTGATACACAACGTCGGCATCTTCCTTGGTATTAGGTGAAAGGAAGAAATAGAGTTGCATGTCATCTGCATATTGATTATGTATAACACACCCTAAACCAGGGGTCAGCAAACTTTTTCAGCAGGGGGCCGGTCCACTCCCTCAGACCTTGTGGGGGAGGCAGACTATGTTTTTTGGGGGGGAATGATGCAAGAGCACCACGAGCCCTGGTGGCTGCTTACCTGTGTCTTGAGAGTAGCAGGGGCTGGTGGCGGCAGCGGAGGGACAATGAGTGGCACGCGAAAGGGCTCTGGAGAGAGGCTGCTTAAAATGGCGGCCTCTCAAGCGCTGCTGCTGCTGGCACCAACAAAGCCCATGCCCCTTCCTCCTCTAGGCAGGGTGGGGAGAAGCCAGGAGGAGGGAGGGAGGAGGTACCACCGCCACCACCATGGAAGGGAGAAGGAAAGAACACGAATGCTGGCGATCCACACGGCGATTCCCGGACCGTCTGCTGGCCGGATCCAGAAGGCAATTGGTCCTGATCTGGCCTGCGGGCCTCAGTTTGCCGGCCCATGCCCTAAATCTTTGGGCAGTCTCTGCTAAATAAGGTGAGGGATGATTAACCTTGCAGGTCACCATCAGCCAATGGCTAAGGCACTGAGCAGGAGTTCCCAGTATCACTTCCTGGAACCATCCCTCAAGGAAGAACTGGAGCTATCGCAGAGCAGTTCCTGCTAATCCCATACCAGTCAGTCCAGAAGCATATTTTGGTCAAAGGTATCGAATGCTGCTGAGCGAATCAACAGGAATGTACTCCTTCCATCCAGTTCCCAGCAAAGGTCATTTAGAAAAGGTAGCCAGTGTAACATCTGAATTAGAATTACAGCTGCTAGAAATGGTTTTTCAAAAGTTAGCCACATATGAAAAACATCTTTAAAATTATTTGAACTGTATTATGTAGAATAACATTAAAACCTTTAAGAAAATATTTTATTTCCCCCTGAATGTTGCGTGTGTGTCTGGATTTCTCCAGCACAAATGCAGCATCCGCTAGGCTGATTTTTAACACTCTGCTGTGGTTTGGGAAAAACTGGCTCCGCATTCACACACATTTGCATCTCACTCCACTCACTTCTGCGCAGAAAGGGACCAAAGTTATCTCCAGTGTGCTGTTCGCTTCTGGTGGATAACCAGTGAAAACATCAAAATACTGCTTCCGAAGTTTGTGGAGTGTGTTACCTTACAAGACCTTAGAGAATAAAACCTGTAGACCACAGGCTAAAGCAACCACAATGGAAAGTTTTTATTCTCCTAAGTAGAAACATATGTTTGCCAAAGTTCTCTGTAAAGCCCCAAAGCTTGCACTGTCTTTCCCTCTCTTACTCTCACTGCTTAAGATGGTCTAATATAATACGTCAGCCTGGTGTGCCCCCCCCCCAGCAAATCTTGGAGTCTGGCCAAATAGTTTTTGCTAGGCATCAAATCGGGAAGAGGCAGGACCAAGCATGCTGAGGGGAAAGAATGGAGTGCCTGGGGAGGAAGCAAGATAACATCCTATCTAGGCATAACATCCTGTCCTGTGCTTCTGTAGCGATTGTCTGAAAAAGATAACAAGAGGCAGCATCTCTCCTCTTCTCCCAGAACTTCAGAGAGTGCTCCGTGTTCTAAGAGAATGCACACGCCATATGCACACAACATCACTTGCCATTTAAAAATGTAAACAACGGCATGGGGCGCTTTTCGTTTGTCTGTTGAGGAATGTAGTCCAGTCCCACTGCCAATTCTAACTTACTGAAACAGCGCAGAGAGAGGGGTCAGCAGGGACTTAAATAGGAAGCCATCAGAATGAATGGCTACCTCTCAGCATTGGGACAAGCGGTCCTTAGGGAAAACATGCCCTTTCCTATGATGCAGCCTGTTAAAGAGTTTCATCGGTTCCTTTTAAGTGGTGTTTTAAAATAGGGCTTTTAGCTTTCATTAGCATTGGAGTTTATGGTCCTTCTGTGAATTGAGGCTCATGTAGATAGAGCTTTTGTATCTTTAGAAGACTATCAGTGATAATGAGTATGCTTGATATCTATCTATCTATCTATCTATCCATCTATCCATCATCTTATCTATTCCCAATATAAGAGACATGCATGTGGTTGGATTTTTAGGTACACATTATTGGTGGTTTTAATTTAGGTTATGCCGGTGGTGCTGCTGATATGGAAAGCAAATGTTTAATGTTTGCGGGGTAGTTTATAGATCTATAGAGCAATTTGCAGGATGGTTTATAGATCTATGTAACAGTTTTTTTTCTCCAGTGGGCAGGCAGGGAGGGGAAAATGAGTGTCTTCAAAGGCCTTGGCCTAATTCAGTGCTGCATGTGAAGAAGAGAAGCTCATTTCCATTAGTAGGTTCAGAGAGTGCAGGCAAACCTCCTGCTGCCTTGAACCTGTGAGCAAAATCTTCTATAAGTGAGATAGTGGTAGTGATTCCCCCCCCCCCCCACTGAAAACAGATTCTAGTTTTCATTTCCGGCAAGAAAACTAAGAGCCATTTCATATATTTGTCAGAGGTAAAGTTTTTATGCTACTTCAGATTGGAGGAGAACCCTTGTCCCTGCTGTGCTTTTTTTTTTTTTTTGTATATATAGGGATTGGTTTGTATTAGAGAATGTTGACTCATACGCAGTTTATGGGGGAAGGGGGGGGGAATGTCACTTGAGTCTCCCGAGACCTGCATTTTGAATGTGTTGTCTTTGCAGACAAGTGTCTGACATCTGTTTAGGATGAAGCTGTTGACTATGCAGGCATGTGGGTAGAATCCTTAACAACGTTCCTTGCAGTGCAAAGAAGCCATAGACACACAGACACCATCAAGGTAGTATGTAGGCCTTGGTATTAGTTCTTGGTGTCTAATCATTCTGGTTTGCATAACTCAGTAGGTCAGAACAGCCTGTGATCTAGAACATTCTGGAGTTCACTCTGCAGATACATTTCTGCTTTGGTTGACTAGCCTTGACTAATGCTTACAAGCATCTTTCTGGCGATTCTCCAGTGATTCATAGACTAGGAAATCCTGCTTGTCTTCTGTCTATAGTACTTGCTGCTTTCCAGAACGAAGAGCAAGAGCATGGAGAAGCTGTGGCCCTACAGATGCTGTGTGGCGCTGCAACTCCCACTAAACCCAACCCAGCAACATCTGGATGGCCATTGGTTTCCCAGACCTGGGATATACATTCCAAATGTGTCTGTAATCATACCTTTTCCCAAAACCTATGAGCACTACTGTTTGCTGCTTAGACATCTGACGATGCCAGCCTTTCTTCATTCAACTTTGAAGTGCTGGGGACTTGTACTGCAAATGGTTTATTTTCCCTGGGTTTCTTAGAATGAGACCGTGATAAAAAAAAAATGTTTAAAGAAATTTTAGGGGGAAATAATAAGTCATCTGTGTTTCTGTTGCATATATTTCAGCTTTCAATGTGAGGAAGCATTCTGAGTGCTTGCAGGGCATTCATATTATGTGTATTTGGAGACAGTCCTTGAAATCCTTTTGGCACTGTGACCTCTGGTTTTGAAACTAAAATGCAGACAGACAAGGATAGTCTGAAGGAGAAATTCTGTCTTGACACTAAACCATTAAGAGTACTATGTTTACACAGTCTTCTTCCTCGTACAATAGTAAATAGAGCAATCCAAAATTCTGCTGTGTGTATAAATTGCCTGACACCCTGTTTGTAACCACATTAGTTTGGAAGCATGTCCTGTTGATCTAAGCGGAACTTATTTCCATGTAAATGAGCCTAAGTTCCCCACTCTCCCATTTAGGGCCCATTCACGGTTTCATTTGTCCTGTGAGTTCTAATATTTTGTATGTGTCTGAGGTGTTTTCTTTTGACCTGCTGTTTTCCTTGAGGAAACCCACCGTTTACTGCTGATTTGGAACAAACATCAATCCATGGAAAACCTGAAGAGAAATATGTCTCTCTTCTGAACTGGTCTTAAAACACTCCTGAACAGTATTTGTTTATTCAAGCTGTGTTTTGGGCGGTCCACTCCCACCTCCTTTCATTATATCTCTGCCTACTGCTGCAGGATAATTTTTCCAGTTGTCTCTCCAGCTTCAAGCAGTGCACTTCCAGTTTTCTTGACAGGCTTAAATTGCAATTAAACAATATGTATGGAAAGTGTGTGTGTGTGTGTGTGTGTGTGTTCATTCCAGCTTGTTTGTTTTGATTGGTTGTGATGGTTCCCGTCACAGCTTTATTTTCAGTCTTTAATAATAAGTATTAAATATGTATCACTGTGGTGGCCAAACTTGGCCCTCCAGCTGTTTTGGGACTACAATTCCCATCATCCCTAATGACTGGTCATGTTAGCTAGGGATGATGGGAGTTGTAGTCCCAAAATAGCTGGAGGGCCAAGTTTGGCCACCACTGCGATACATATTATTTAATACCACCACTGATGTATCGGAAGGGTCCTGGCTCCTTTGGTTTATGTTCAATGATTGTTTGCCATGGATTGGCTGGATGCAGAGGAGTGGTGGGAAGGTAACCCCCAAGCAAACCCCCAAGGGAAGAAGGCTCAGAGCTAGGGGATTGGTAGTGCGACGGCGATGAGTGGTCAGAGGGAGAAGAGGGTACCGATTGGTAGGAGGAGATGTCAGAAGCTGAAGAGGTAACGGTATAGTGAACAGGAAGAGGCTATGGCAGAGAGCAATTCAGACTCTGAAGCAGAAGCAGAGTAGAGGCAGGCTGCTGAAGAATCCAGGGAGTCTCCACATCCTGCAATGACTAGCTCTCCTCCTTCCTGGTCTCCCAGAACCCAAAGAGGTATGAAGAGTATAGAGCAAAGAGACACTAGATGGAGCCTCAGGTTGCTGGGGAAGGACCTGAGGGAGTAGGAGCCTTAGAGAGTGGTGGAAAGCAGGGAACTTCAGTCCTGACAACTGCCTCATTGGGGCAAGACCTACTGAGAAAAGTCACTGTAGGCTTGTTTTGTTTCTTTGAATAAAGACACCTCATGAGTTATTGCTGACTTGCTCCCAACTCCCACCTTCACATTGCCTGATTTTCTGCGTTTCTGATTCTCTGGGTTTCTGATTCTCTAGTTCTTTGATTCTCTGACTCTCTGCCATGGATAAGCAGAGCTGAAGGTGGAGACGACACAAAAAGCAGACTATTGATTGTAGGAAGAATGAACGGGAAAACAAAGGGTTTCAAGAGTATTTGGCCAAGTAAAATCTGAGGTAAAAATCACAAGTGGGAAAACCCAGCCTAGGACGATATTGAAAGCAGGGCAAAGAGATATGGACTTAAGAGGAAGTGTTGCTGGGCCCTTCATCCTAAACACACACACACTTGCCTAAACACACTCAAATTAATAATGTGAATAATTAAAAGCAACTGCAGTGTGGTAAATCATTTTAAGTTTCATTGATGAACTAGCTGTATACTCTATTCATATGCTCACATTGATTTATTGCCTGGGGTAGCTTACGTTTACAAGTGTTTAGATAATATATTTTGTTACTTGTCAGTAATCGGGAAATCAGTATTCCCTTCTGGAGTTTGCCTCTGTGATTTAGGTATTTTGTACCAAACACCTGATGAGGAGAAAGACCTTTACATTGTACTGTGCCATGCAAACCTGTTTGAATAGGGTCTGTCTGCATGGATGCCTATTCAGACAAATACAAAGTGAGCTTCTGATCCCAACATCTAGAAGCACTCCTGTCTCTAGAAATAGCTAACATTCTCTCCTGAAAGAACCATAAGTGTTTGAATCTTATTCTGGGCAAGATTTTGAGATGCAATGCCCTTGAAGCCAGTCAGAGGCTGACCTGCATATGAGTGTGCCAGGGGTGCGAGTAAGGGTTTCATCTTTACAACGTAAGAGTAGACCCACTCTGACCCAGCCAGCACATTCACTGGCAGGGGAGCATCGCTCAGTTTGCTGTTTGAACCAGGAGGCCTGGGTGACTGACTTCCCAAGAGGATATCTTGCTAAACGTGCACACCTTGAGCCTGCCGTTCAATGTTGTGAGAGCCAACACTGTCAGCTTACCCAGTATCTCTTTAACAGAGCTACAAAGTCAACATCTGAACCTAGAAGTGGAGCCCCAACCAGCAATTTATTCTAGAGTGCAGTGTTGACTGCAGCGGCTGTCCCTGGAACGCAGCCCAGGGAGAGAACAGCTGGTCCAAGCATGCCAAAGGCCTTTCCTGAACTGTAATGGCCTCACCTCACCTGCCCTTCCCTTGCTATTTGACACTCCTTTTCTCACTCCTCATTGTTGATTCCCCGGCCTTTCCCCTAGTCATATCTGTCTAATGTAGATTGCAAACTCCCTGGGTGGGGACTGAATTATTATTGTTCTGTGGAACCCCTGCTGCCGCAGCGTTCCCAATGCTAAACGTCTTGGCAGTACAATACTTGGAATTACAAACCACAAGATTTAAGTCAAGTAACAGGAGTGACTGATCTTGGGACAAATTCCAGAGTGAGAGCCCTTCTGTCCTCCTGTTCTGAATCACGAGTGCAGCAGCAGCATATGATGATTGTCGCTACCCTGTAAGTCAAAATTTCAAATGATATAATTACCGAACGCTCTCTACTGGGAGCTAACTCACTTTATACTTTTAGGTGCATGCTTGCCTCGCTAACATTTGCAGTCTCAAAGCTCATTGCACGGTGACAATCCTGTGTCCTGTATAGTGTCTTCGTTTTGATCCATTGGTACTTTGCCATCTAGTTCAGAGGCTGAATATGTTCCGAGCTGGCAAGCAAGCTCGGATCCATGTTAGCAGCTTTCGCCAGATGGTGGTGTGCTGTTTTGAACTAAGCATCAGTGGAACAAGCATACATGGGCTGATGAGGTATACTATTCCACTTGTTTTTGCCAAAAAAACAACAACAACCCCATGCAATGCACTGAGTGGCCATCTTGGCCACATGGTATAGCTGAATGAGAGAGGGAGAGGGTATTTCGAGGGAGGCAATAAGGCAGCAAACACTGGTGTGTATGTGTGTTTGTTTTTCTGTGTGCATTCAGTTTTAGCAGTTTGACTGGCAAATGTAACTTGACTGCAAGTCATGAACTTCATTGAATTTCATCCAAAAAAGACACAGCTGAGCAATCTGCAGGAAGCAATCTTTTCCTATAAGTATGCCGTTCCAAACTGTACAAGTTATTGTGCAGCTCATAAAAGTGTCTGCACAGCTAAACCTGGACAGTTGGGTCCTGTTCAGATTTTTGTATTCATCAGAACTGGGCTTCCAATATGGAAAAAAAAATACCCACATTGTGCAGTGAAAGGACAGTGACAGGAACCCTTGGTTGTTTCTGGTTGCAGCTGTTTACTGAAGTTTTTTGTGTGCAAAATATGGAAAAATGTGAGAATGTTAGTTCAGTAATGGTTCCAAGCTCGACTCGTGGAAAATATGACAGTGTTTCCATCAGCAGTTAAGAACAAGTTGGGTCTTTTATTTCTGCAGGGGAGGTGGCATGCAGTTTGCCCTACACAGGAAATTGTCAACGGTAACCTGCAAGCAGCTGTGCGATGACTGCATGTAGGAGGGAAGAGTTCAAAGCTTTCCTGTCCTGATATTTTCTGATAGCTTTAACTTTTTCAAGTTAAGACCAAATATAAATGAGGATGTAGAAAATGTTGCTGATCTAAGCTAGTGCAGATAGTTCTCATGGAATGGAGACCCAAATACATGGCATACTTAAATTATATAATTTGTGCACATTCACATGCAACAGATAAACTACCTGCAACTTGTGGGGACATGGGAGAGTTGAAGGGACATTTAGGCAGGCCTGTGTAGGGGGAGCAGCTGGGTACACTTCTCCAGGGCCTTGGAGAGCTAATTCAGCCCAGGGCTCCTGCCAAGGACCAGCGGCTCTGTCGTTTGAGTTTATAACTTTATTCTAACAAGACTCTGGCCCCGGGCCTCAGATTGTGGTCAGCCCCTCCATTCAGACTTTACCTTTCTTGCCCACCACCACTGAAAGGCAGCACCTTTGCAACTTCCTGCTACCCGCCCACCGAGACAAATCCTAGCACCATCATGACTATATGCAGCTGGGCAAATAGGGTCACAGATAATAAGCTGTATTATGTACCTCTTGTTGCCAGGCAGAAGACAATAGTGCCATTGCAACACTTCTCTCTGCCTCTCACTTAGGGTGAACATCACCAACCCAAATGTCCCATCTCTCAGGCTCTCACCCTAGGTAAAGGTCACAGGCTTATTGCTCACAGTGCAAAGCCTACAATTTCATATCCTGACAGGCAAGGTGGGCACACCGGAAGCTTACTGAAGTGTAGACCCAAAGGGGGGAGGGAAATCCCATTTGGTGTCTCTCCCTTGGGGGACAATGCTGCCACAGGTTGACCCTGCCGTCCACATTGGAGTCTGTTCTTATATACTCAGGCAGGCTGTGGACCACACCCCAGCTGTATCCACTCACCTATTTTGGCTTCACCACTACAGACAGTAGGTGGGCAGTCACATTCTGCACCTGTTGTAGTTTCCGAAGCAATTTTTGTGGCGGTCCCAAAGGCAGTCGAACATAAGTCACTTGTGCATGGATTGCAACATAATCTGTTTATTCTGGCAATTGGGTTAGCTATGGATTAATTCTAATTTCACACACACACACACACACACACCCTTCCATCATCCGAAAAAGAGGGAAAGCACAATCATTACATAAAGGGTCCTTCTTCTGCTATAGCTGATAATATGGTTGCAAAATGGAAAGTTTTAGTGGCTTTTTTGTTTTGTTGCCGGTTTCAGATGTTCCTTCTGTTTCCACTGACATATGTACGGATGCAACAGCATGTATATTATGTTACATTTTAGATAGTAAAGGTAAAATTGAAGGGACCCCTGACCATTAGGTCCAGTCGTGTCCGACTCTGGGGTTGCAGCACTCATCTCGCGTTACTGGCCGAGGGAGCTGGCATATAGCTTCCGGGTCTTGTGGCCAGCATGACTGAGCCTCTTCTGGCGAACCAGAGCAGCACACAGAAATGCCGTTTACCTTCCCGCCGGAGCGGTACCTATTTATCTACTTGCACTTTGACGTGCTTTCAAACTGCTGGGTTGGCAGGAGCTGAGACCGAGCAACGGGAGCTCACCCCATCGTGGGGACTCGAACTGCCAACCTTCTGATCAGCAAGCCCTAGGCTCTGTGGGTTAGACCACAGCGCCACCCGTGTCCCATTTTAGATAGGCCATAGCAAATTATTTGTAGAAAGCTAATAGCAATATTTAAATCAAGGAATAGAAAGCTTTATCCTTATTTAGCCAAAAGATATAAGGTGCTTGTCTAGATAGCGTTTCTCAGACTCTCTGAATTCAGCTCTTGTTTCCTTTTACATTTATCCTGCCTTCCAACCTTGTCCCCACCTCATGCCCAAACCAGGCCAGTTGACAGATGAGGGAGCTTTCTCCACGAGAAACTGTGGAATGAGTTGGAGGGACATTTGAGTAAAAGGGTAATACCTGTAGTTTGAGTCACTCACCTGCCAGACCCAGCAGAGGATTGCATAAAATGAAGTCAGTGCTAGGAAGTAGCCCCCCCCCCTTTCCACTGTGGTGTCAGTAATGCTACTTGTGTGCCTGAGTCCTGATCACATGCAAATTTGAGGCAGGCTACAGCTAGATGGATGTTGAGAATTTACTTCTGGTCACATCGTGTGACCAGAGCAATTCATGTGCGGTTAAGGTCATGATTTCCACCCACCCGCCCACCTAGACACGCATGAAAGATTGCTCTCGCCTGTGGCTTGGAGAAGTCTTCTAAGGGCTCCACAGAGAGCCAGCTGCACCTTGTGTTGTATTTAGACTGTGATCTGAGATGGTCTTTAAGTCTTTATGCGTCCTTTCGTTGCTCACAAAGAGCCAAATTAATGAGACCTCATCAGTGTGCAATTTGAATCAGTGCGATCTGCTAAAGAGCATGTAGAAATCAAACGTGATGGGGCTGTATTCAATTCTATGCTGAATGGCAAGCTTTTGTAAAGTCCGAAGCAGGTGACACTCCATCTTAGTTTTTTATCTCTAAATGGGATTATAAATTTCCCCTGCTGGAGTTGATCATCTTAACTGAAGTTTCTGACTCACGCCACAAGTAGAGTTATAGAATACCACTGCTGCTCCTATTAGCCACTTAGTCACATGTTCGATAGGCAAAGGGCTAAAAGATTGCATGCGGGAATGGGCAAAGGAGTATGCAACGACAAACATTGAATGAGGGAGAGCAAATATGTTTTTCAGGCAGAAGAGGAGCTTAAATATTTGTGTTTTTTGCTTAAATGGGGAGGTTATTTATTCAGCATCTTTGGTATGTGTGACACTCCATCCATCCATAGAGAGAATATAGGTTTCTGCTCCAAGGAGCTTACATATCTGGGTGGTATTCAACTATGTTGTACTCAGAGTAGAACTACTGGAATTAAGGTGCCTAACTTAGTCATCTTCATTAAGTTTAGTGTGTGTGCTGTTAAGTGCTACCATTTATTTATTATTTTAAGATCCAGTGGTGGTGTAGTGGTTAGAGTGTCAGACTAGGGCCTAGGGAGACCAGGGTTCATATCCCCGCTCTGCTATGATTCTCACTGGGTGCCCTTGGGCCAGCCACTGTCTCTTAGCCCTGACCTCCTTCACAGGGATGTTGTGAGGATAAAATGGGGAGGGAAACCATGTATGCCACCCGCAACTCCTTGGAGGGAAGGTGGGATAGAAAACAAAATTTAAATATATAATATATGTATTATTTTAACCATGCTCATAGGGTTGTTTGAATAAATATTTGCTACAAAAACTGGATGTTGAGTGCGGAAAGCTTCCCAAATAAATAAATAATGGCCGTTTTACCGAGAACCTTTGTCCTGCTAGTCATCAGCTTGGTGCTTCCAGCTCTTGAAATATATATAATTTTGATGTTCAGTGAGGACTGCCTTCAGTGCAGGTTTGGGCATGGTTAAAGTGTGATCTTTTGTGGAAACATGAGCACTGTTAATGATGAAACCAGAGCTTTGTTAATAATGCATTATAATTATTGCTTCTGTCAGGCACGCATCTCATATTTCTCCTATTTTAGCCAGAGAATCCCAGTTAAACTGACTTGGTTTGATACGGTTCTTTTCTATACCCCTTTTTATTTTGTTTTGTTTTTGTGATTGGGGAGCCTTTTTCAAGGTCAGTGTGCCTTTGCAATGCAAGTGCATCTATTTAGCCTGGTGAAGTACGTAGGCAGAGAATAGCCTACGTAATGAGCAAATGAGGGAACGCAATTTCAATAATACAAGGCACCTGATTGGCCCTGCCCTTTCCTCAAACAATGGAGATGTACGTCATTCTCCAGGACAAACAGTGCCTGTGGCACCGTGCTTCCCATGTTTGAACTGCTTTCCTGGGTGAAATCATCCACATATATTTCTGTGCATTAGGAATAAAGCTTCTTATCCGACGTGTCAGTCAAACACATAAACATTTAAATGCTACCTAGGTGGAGAGCAGGGCTGTCCTCTCTTTTGGGGAGGGAGGTGTGATGGAGCACAATCTTTGGATGATGAAGATTCCAGGCTCAACATTGGGCACTTCTAGTTATAAAGGGCAGGCATCCAGGGAATGGGAAAGTCCTTTCTCTGTCTCAGGTCTGGGGCTGGACAATATCTGGTTTTCAACATTGCGATATATCACCAGCTAAACATTGTGATATACCGATATATCATGATGTCTGTAATAAGGATGGAGTTATGTAGAGACACTGGCTGGCTTCACGGTTTTCCCCATGTATTTTAAAAATACCTGGTCAGTGGGTAAATGCAGGGGTGGGTTTTGAGTGGACACTAGTTGGGTCTGGGTGGGTCGGGAGGTAGAGAGCATAGCCGTGTCTGACAGGTTATAGGTTGAAGCCTGGCAGGTCTGGGCACCAGCTCATTAGAAGGCTAAATTAAACCCTCTACTTCAAAAAAAACAAAGCAAAAAACAACAACAACAAACCCACACCTGGTTTATTCCACAAAATTATAGATGTGAATAAATAACGTAAAATATGGTCCAGTTGTCAAACCATAAAATCTGGTGCTTTCAGATACTTTGGAGATGGTTGGCAAGCTTGGGAAGGGTGTAGTCGGTTTTTAACTAGGGAAATGATGCCAGTTGAAGGACTGAACTGTTTCTTCAATCTAGTTTGGATCTTCCACGCCATAACTTTAGCCTGGCCATTGACACTTATTCTATTTTGCTTTGTGGGACCCACTGCTTTTGTTGACTCTATGTTGTTATGTTTTGTTTGTTTGTTTGTTTTTACTGTCTTACTTTTTTTAAAAAAAAATCTTTTGCTTGTTTTTATAACTTGCATATTGCATTGTAACCTGACCTGGTACCTTGTGGTGAAGGGCAGGTTAAGAAACCTTACGTTTAAATAAATGTAGTGTGGCCTTTGGGGTGTTGCTACATGATGGCGCTAGAGACCTCGATGCTGCTGTGTTGGCTGGTGTCTTATCTGGGCAAACAAGGATCAGCAGTGACCTTAGTGACTTCTGGAGCTTGAAATTGTGAGGGAACATCAGGAGATCAGCAAGTTCTGGGGAGAAGAGTGACATTCTTGCTATTTGACCACAAGGAGGATGTGTGTCTTTAGAGATGCCCTGGAAAAAACTGGAAAAATTGGGATCACATGCACCTGATCTCCACTGTCTAGCTAGCAGCTTTGTATGGGTGCCAAACCGCTATAATTTAATCCCTGAAAAACGAGTAGCAATCACTATGATGATGATGATGATGATGCAATTTCCTCCATTTAAGGGTCTTCAGAACCTTTTGCCATTGTCCAATAATTAGCCAGAATATCTTGCCACTGTCTTCTCTCTGAAACGTAAGAGGCATTTTGTGGTATTGAGAAGAGATAGGTGCAACAGTGGTTTACAGCGTTTATCTGACCATTAGCCACCCATGATGCCGTGGCACACTGGGAGTGACAGCGGGAGGGGCTAGGACTTGGTGGTGCAAACACACCAGGAGGAGCCCTGGATTGGCTCTGCCAGTGCGTTCGCACCATGATGACCTTCCTGCCGCCTCTCCTTCCTGGTACTCCCCAGTGAGTAGGTGACAGGTGGTCAGGTAAGTGCTGCCACCTCAACATGGGAGGAGAGGAGGGCTGGAAGAAGAAATAACTCTTCCTGCAAATTCGGTCTTTTCCTTTTGACTTTCCTTCTGAAGAAAGCCAAATGAGGAGGTAGGGCAGATCTCAGCAGTGTTCTGTATCATGACTTACAGCTTCTTTTCAAACCCTTCCTTGATTCTGGTGGTGTCTCTGGAATGCATGGGCGATATCTGGAAAACAGTAAGTGCTCACTTTGTAAATGGGTACATTATCAATAAAACTTTATTTTTAGGTGTAGAGGGGGGCATAAAAAGGCAGGGTGGGAATTACACATAAACTTTCATGTTGCAGAAATTGCTGTGGCACTTCCTGACAGCTAGTCATGAAATATGCCGAAAGAAGACTGGAAGGATACTTTGAATACACATCAATGAAAGGGTTAGAGCACCCCTGAATAATAAACCATATCCCATGAAATATCTGTCCTAGACTGGACAAAATATTTATGTGCCTGGCTTGCAGGATGCAAACAGTTATGGCCAGCTAAGACACAAGAGTTTTATGGCATCTCTAATTACATACCACATTACTTCATTGCATTGTGTTATACATTATGCATTATATTAACCAATCAGGAACTTAAAGAACTTCAGCCCACTGTGCGTAGCTCATCACTTCAACAGGAACTGCCTCGTCTGCTGTAAATAATTAATTGCTACCACGATAATCTTGCCTGCCTGCAATGCCATACATGCATATGTATCTAGTAGCGGTGTATATCTTCCTTTTGCATATACATGCCCATCCTGCCTGCTTTTTAAACTCGTGGGCAATTATAGAAGGTTAGTAGGTGTTACAAGATCTTCTAGTGTGCCTTGTACACACATGAATGTGAACAACTGTTCTGGCCATGTATTCACTGGAGAATTAGCAATGAGCAGTAGGCTACATTTCTTTTGATCTTGACTAGTTGACTTGTTGACTTGACTTGTTGCCTGGACCCTAACCTTAGTTGCTATTGCAGAAAACTGAGACAGAGAATATCTGAATATGGAGGCAGAGTCTTTGTTTGGAGGAAAGTGAAAGAATCAGGAAGGGGGAAAGGTTACATGCAAAGCAGTAGTTTTCTTGTCTCACGAGAGCAAATGTAGGCAAAATTGAGAAAATGCAGAAGGCAGTAAGAAGTACATGGCATGAAAGAAAGAAGTTACCTGTCCCAGCATGCTGGGGGTAGACACGGAGCCCAAACTTTTAGATCTTTTACTGTGACTGGTGGGTTCACCTTCACGGCTCATGGCAGGAGTGCCAGCTTAACTCTGCGATCATGGGGACCTATGTCCATGGCACTGAAATTTGTGGGTGCCCAGCCCCTTCATGTTGAATTTTGTGGGTGCTTGGGCACTCAGGGCCCCAGGGAGTCATCACCTATGGCTCATGGGCTCTCTTACCAAGAGAGAGAGAGAGGGAGTTTGTTTAAATAATATTTCCACCTGTCAAAATGTTGGTAAAATTATTGTTTACCTGATATGATTAGTTGTGCAACTGCAGCGTGACTCCTCCCTTTCAACCACTGATGGTCTCTGGGTTCCTTGTGAACCCACCAAAATATGGCTTTAAAATATAAAGATTATTCCTTTACAAAAACACTGTTGAGGTATTGATCCATAGCAGAGTCCTAAGTAGTCCCAAAGTAACGGGTCATGGGGAGGGTTGAGGAAAGATATGTGTCAAGTTAAGTTCAAGTGGAGGAAATTCTGGAGGCATCCTGAGTCAAGTTAATTGAGTGTCATGCCACAAGATGAAAGCCAAGCCATGGGGCAGCTCTGCCCTACTAGTGCTCCTGCTTTCGCTAAAAACTTGGGAATTCTAAGGAAATGGAGAAATTATGGTGCAAATTGTGCTTGAGGGCTGGGAACCATTTACACACAATGCTATTTGTAATTGGCATAGGCTTGGATCAGCACTTACTCACACAACAGAGGCTTTCTCTCATGACCACCACGATGCCCTCATTTTTCAGAGCAAAGCTAGATCGCACATAGTCTTCAGCCATGTACAGGGTTCCCGCTGAACAAGTCCTCAGTAACAAGGGAGGCCTAGAGAAAGGGAAATGGGAATGAAACAAGTAGTTGCGGCCCTTATCTGACAGTCTGGATACCCTCTCTAAACATTGCCTAACCTGTCAGGGGAACAGAGAGAGCCGGGGGACGGTAACAATGCCATGAATGGCTTACGGATTTGAGGACAGGAGAGAGCATGAGGCTTGCCAGGTACAGGAAGCAGCAGGTAGAAAGTAGCATCATGTGATTTGGGAGAGGAGGGAGAGGGTGGAGGAAGAGGACAGTCCAAGAAGATGGTGCTGGTGGATGTGGGAGAAGGAAATGAATGAGGACAATCAGAAACCTGTCGATAAGCTGCTTCCACTCCCAGAAAACAGACCATGTGCTAAAAATGTTACGTCCAGGGAAGAGGGGGAACCACATGTTTGGTACTGGGAAGAAGTTACCTGCTGCCATGAGAGATTCAGATTTGTGAACCACTCTGGATTTTCCAGGATGTCTTCTCTTGAGACATATATACTACATCGCTTCTGGATGGCTGGAGCTGGCAGAAGGAAACTAAATACAGGGGAGATGAGTGTGCCCACATTCAGAATAAATCTTTATGTGGATTTCTGTGACCTTACTACATGTGCAGTATGACAAATCTGTGCCTCTCTTCACAGTTCCTTCCGCTGCAGTCTGGCCCTTCACTGAACTAAGTTGACTACCGCTGTTCTAATTATAGTCCATAGGTGGAAGTGGAAAGACCCAGTCATATGGGTTGGTGACATTCTTCCTTCCTCTCCCTCAGTCGTGTGGGGGCATGCCTTGAACCACCTGAACTTAACATTTGTTCCTTATTTCATTGATGCATTTGCAACTTGCTCTTCTCTGTGAGGAGGCCAGGGTGGGGTGATGAGAGGGTGTCCCCAAGAGGTCTCTCACCCTTTTACTACATGGGCCCTAGACCACATTAGCTTCAGAGATGGAAATACATCAGATTCCTTCAGCCCGCTCAGGTAGAATTTTCTCGATACTTCTCTTGGTTTGTAGCATGCTGTCATCTAGTATATAATACCTTTATGATTTGCAGTTGGGCTTGTTAGGTGTTCGTTTTTGAAATGGCAGTAGATTTTTATGTTTGTTAGCCTTTGTTCCTTAGGTCAGTTAGCTTTCTTGTCTGAATTTTGTAATAAATAGCTGTTCCCTGGTTCTTTAGAGATATCTAGAAGTAACGTGAGTGTTTATCTTTTTCTCCTACAAAAAGAGAGAGTGAAAAGTAACAATTGCAGGAGCTTTAGTTAGTACAGTATAGATCTCAACGATGTGCATTAGATAGACCAATGTCACTATGCTTAGCAGCACCACAGAGAAACTGACATGTATAAGAATGTAACTGAGCAAGCAGACAAGTATATTGAAAACCAGGATGCTGCTTTGCATTTAGGTGAGGTTAAAAAAAACACACACCACCTAAAACATCAAGTGTTAGACTTGCTAAAAATATGAATACAGTCATACCCAGTGGGTAGTCCTGGTTATATTTAGATTTTATGCTTGCCTTTATTTTTTAACGACACCTCCAGTGTACCTTCAGTTCTCAGCTTCCTGTGTTAGTAGGAAAAGAGGATCAGATCTTGTCAGGTGTCATTTATCATTGCATTGCAAATGGGTGGTTTTTGGGGTAGGAAGAACAAAGCTTAATATAACAGTGAACAGCAAGAGCAAACTCTCTTCCCACCACCACCACCACCCAGCAAAAAAAGACAACTGCTCTCCTTAAACAGTTTGCTCTTTGCAACTGCAGAGTCTTCTCTGATCACCCACGCTCATCTGGCTGCTGACGCTGTAGGAGCTTCATTTTCATGAACTATTTTTGCAACTATTGTGTGTCTTTTGAGGAAACAAGCAAGAAGACTGGCTTGTAGTGATTCACCATCTCAGGGCGCCCTAAAATGTGGAAGGGAGAAGAGAATAGACGTATGCATGCTGATTTCTCTTAAATGTTTCTGAGTGGCAGAGCTCGGCTCAGCAGCAAGGCACAAGGGCTGCTTCACACATTGCATGTGAACATGTCACATAGGCATGCAGCATAGGTGTAATTGCATCAGATTGCCCTTTCCCATGTGCGCATTTTGGCAGATGTGCCTTTGTTGACAAATAACATGCTAAAGAGTCCTAAATCAAATATATCTAGCCTAGTTTTTAATATACGATTTGCTTCAGAAAACCAGCATCTAGTTAGATGGAACAGCATATATAACACAGATGAGCAAACATATACAGGTAGTGACAGATTTGCTATGTTCCAGGCCTTTGCATGCATCAGCAAGCTTGACCTGTGTAAGGCCACCCCACCCCGCCCCTTTTGGGTGACATTTTTGGGTCACTTCCAGGTTCAATGTGATGCGTGTGGTTGCTCACATATTGGATGCGCCCCAAACAATTGCTGCCTGTATGTAAATATTTACGGACAAGCCTGCGATAGAGCCAGTGTAGTGCAGTTGCTAGTATGATGGCCAGGCATTTGGGACGCTGAAGTTCAAATCCCCACTTGGTCATGGAACATGCTTTGCAACTTTGGGGAAATCACTTTCTTTAAGCTTAATGAATCATGTTGTTTTGTTTTTTTCTAGCATGGAAGAACTTAAAAATATTCAAGTAATGGAAACTCAGTAAGTTTTGGAAGTAGAATGTAGGCCTACCCTTTTCTACATTTAAAAAGTTTCTACTAGTGGAGTTCATTCTGCATGTGGAAAATGATTCTATATGAGCAAATGAGCTGGTATAACTATCCGTGTGTGTGTGTGACACAACCATTTAATCTTTCATGAAGAGCCAGTGAAAAGTCCTTGAAATTACATTCCTACATGGAAAAACTTGGGAAACAGTGTAGACTGCCAGCTACAAAGCCACAATCACAAGAGACTTATAACCTCTCTCTACCCTTGCTCTATTAGCAAATATTGAACATCTGAAATAAAATGTATATGATCTGGTAAAATAAATACTTCCCCGTCACTGGGAGATCCAAAGAAAGTTTTCTCTTTGTTTCTCAATAATGCTTGATGAGAAGAGTAGAATACCAGACCCTACTCTTATTACAGGTTTGCAATTTGAAGTCCAAATGTTATACTGCTTGGGGTTGCCTGACTGTCGCTTGGAGAACCTCATGTGTTAGTCAGAAGGTTAGATGCCTCATACCAGGTCAGACTATTTGAGCTGGATATCTTTCCTGTCACTGAGCTATGCCATAGCTGTCAACTTTTCCTTTTTTTAAAGGGAATTTCCCTTATTCCGAATAGGATTCCTCTCAAGAAAAGGGAAAAGTTGACAGCTATGATGGTAAACCCCCCCCCCACACACACACACACTGCTGCCAGGCACAACTGGCAGAAGCAGAGAGACTCTCCATCAGATCGTGACAGTGTGCACAGATAACTTCTAGTGGATGCTGTAGGCACAGTATGCTGAACTTGACTTATGGAGACCTGCTGCATGGAGGCAGATGAACCTCTGTAAGCAGGCTGTTCAAAGGTATAGGAACCACTACTAAAACAGCACTTTTTTCCATTAAAGCAATTCAGTTGATTATGAAATTATGGGTAAAACCCATCCATCAAGACAAGACAAGTGACCTCAGTCCCATAAGAGCCCCCCCTCCCCAAAAAACCCACCCAGCTGTGCTAATGGTTGTGAAAGGCAGGCATAAAAGTTTTAGGAATTTCTTTAAGCGTTGGCAGGGTGCATTTGACCCCACCTGAGTTAACGTTGAGTTAACCAGCCATGATAAAAACGGGTAAAACAAAGCTTATTAGTGGTACCGATGGTGGCTGTGGATGAATCAGCTTGACTGAGCCCTTCCTGGAACTTAGACTGTGTAGTTGTGCCCTCCCTGTGGAATGCCCTTCCTTCAGATGTCAAGGAAGTAAAGAACTACACAGCTTTTAGAAGACACCTAAAGGCAGCGTTGTATCAGGAAGTTTTTAACGCTTGATGTTTTACTATTTTTTTATATATGCTGTAAGCCACCCAGAGTGGCAGGGGGAAAACCCAGATAGATGGGCGGAGTATTATTATTATTATTATTATTATTATTATTATTATTATTATTATTATTACATTTTAAACACACCTAGGTTGCTCTTTTAATCAGGTGGGGATTGAAGCAGGTTTTGGTGGCGGCAGTGGGGAACTCACCCAAATGCAGGACAGATACAGGGTGGATGTGGATTGTGGCTAACATCTTGCATGCTCCACTTCCCATATCAGTGGCTGTAGAGTAAATGGGAATGTGTACACAGCTTCAGATGGGTAACCTGGTTTCATTGCTGCGTAATGTGCAGAAAGAATCTCGGGAGTTTCTCCTCCCCCTGTACTGAGTAAATGGTTAGTGGGATGGAGTATGTGGGGCGTCTGAAGAGGGAAGATGGGTACCCACCCTGCTGCTCCATTTGCAGGTCTTTGAAATGGAGAACTGCCTGAGCGAGGCACACTGTTGCACGTGGGGCAGTTCTCTACCCCGCCTTTTGTATTTGACCTGCCTCACATGGGTCCCTC
Organism: Lacerta agilis; assembly: GCF_009819535.1. Lineage (NCBI taxonomy): Eukaryota > Metazoa > Chordata > Lepidosauria > Squamata > Lacertidae > Lacerta > Lacerta agilis. Next base: position 60,380,574 of record NC_046314.1, on the reverse strand, counting down.
TTGTTAGATTGCGGTCAGTTTGTTTACCAGGGCAGCTATAGAATAGGCAGGATTCTTGCTGCTTTTGACATTTTCATCACTGTGGCTGACAGAGATATTTGGTAAGAAGGAAAGATGTTATTTCCTTTATTTATGTAATAGCATCGTTATTTTGCTCGTAACCATCTGGCTTTCTTCAGAGTCAGTTCCCTCCCCCAAGCAACTGTGCCTTTTTATTTATTTGGTGCTTGGCTAGTGAGATAATTAATTAGCTTATTAATGAAGCCAGTATTTTGTACATTGCAATTTGAAAATTATTTGTAAGCCAACATCTGTTCTTTATATGAAGCCATGTATTCAGAAGCATAATAAGTATGGTGCAAAAATATTTTATTGATTTCTCCCATCCTTTTGAATAGACGTTCCTTTTATGACAGGGGTGTGGGGCCTTTTCCCCATTGAGGACATTTTGACTACTGGGGAAACAGAGTTTCAACCATTGGGGGGCAGATCTAGATCCAAAAGTGTGTGGAGCCAAAGACAAATGTAGGTGGGATTTACAATGTTGCAGAATTGCATTGCGCTCTCCTTCCTACCTGTTCCCTCCCTCCCTCTCTCTTCCTCTTTCTCCTCTTCCCTTCCATCTCTCCATCTCTTTAGTCTTCCCCACTTCTCTCTCCCCACCGGCTACACCCACCGACACAGGTAAGAACTAATCTCCTGCAGAGGTCTTTCCCCTCCTCCATCCCTTGTTTATTCTGTCAGTTCTTGTCTCTCATCCCCCATCCTGGACTCACTATACAGCAGCTTCATTTCCTTATTTAGCACTGCTGGGGAGGCCAGTGGCAGAGATATTGGAGTTTGTTGACCGTATACTCAAAGGTGTAACATAAAAAGCTATATTGGCTAGGACTTTTTTAAAAAACCATATTCTTGAGAACAGAAGGTAATGTGTCAGCCCCCCCCAAAAAAAAACCCAAACAGTTGCTATTCATTGAAGATGAATAAGCACTGGAACAATTTTAAAATCTCTCTCTCTCTCTCTCTCCAAGGTCCACATAGATTTTTAACATTTTCCTAATTATTTTTGTTTTGTTTTTTTCTTTCCCTCTAGGAAGCTTCAAGATAGTCATGTACAGTAGATGCCAAGAAGATGCAGGTAACTTTAAAAACAATAATACTCAAATTAAATATATCCTTTGCTCTGGCACTAGAACAGGAAAGATTTCAAAACGAAATGAATACATCCTATCCTTGGTAGCATGTATCATGGCTCTTTTATTTATGCGGAAAACAAGCAGAAACTGTTTAAGTAAAACTTAGACATATGCAGCTTTTTGGGGTTAGATGCCAATGGCCTGATCTAGTAATTGCCTTAGTTGTTTGATAGTTTTGCATATTCTGCATTCAAAGACTTGCAAAGAATCTTGCTAGCTGCAGATCTTCCACAAACAGGCTGGCACTGGATGCTGCTGCATAAGTTGTAAGGACCAAACTAGGCTAATGTATGGGCTGAATTCCTGGTATATTATTTTTTTACATGTTAAACCATATATCAGGGGCTCTGAATTGGAACAGAGCAGCTGTGGGCTAACTGCAGTTTGTAGGGGATTTAGACTGGGAATAGAATCCGCAGTGGAAAGGGTCTAGTTTGGTGCCCCCTGCTGCTGCTTTTCAGTAAAATTTTAAAACATTAAGAGATCCACTGCATGGATCTGTATGTCACACGTAGGTTGGACCTAGCATGACTTAATCTGTGTGGATATGAGTAGGGAACCACAAGAACAAGATTTGCATATGCATATCTTGTAATCACCTTCCCTTAAAAGCCAACGTCTGGTAGGACACATAGCTTCTCCTTCCTACTTTGTGAGCCAAGTGGAAACACAGAGATGATCCTTCTTAGAGTAGAATCAATGGACTTAAGCTGACTACTTTCAGCAGGTCTATTCAGAGTACCTTTTAGTTGGTTGTTATCTCCCATAGTCCCTTCCAGCACTATATCATTTTGCTGCTTCTGACATGAGGTAGTCCTGCTGCCCATCACAATTACTGATATTGTTCCACAGATAATATATGCTTACTGGTGTGGTTTCCAATTATGTGTCCAGGGCAGCTGTCCACCAGCTCCATCTGGTACGCAGGCTGAGACCCTACCTACCTGCCCACGGACAGTCTCGCCAAAGTGGTGCATGCTGTAGTTATCTCTCGCTTGGACTACTGCAACACGCTTTACATGGGGCTACCTTTGAAGGTGACCCAGAAACTACAACTAATCCAGAATGTGGCAGCTAGAGTGGTGACTGGGAGCAGCCGCCGAGACCACATAATACTTGAAAGACCTACATTGGCTCCCAGTATGTTTCCAAGCACAATTCAAAGTGTTGGTGCTGACCTTTAAAGCCCTAAACGGCCTCGGCCCAGTATACCTGAAGGACCATCTCCACTCCCATCGTTCAACCCAGACACTGAGGTCCAGCGCCGAGGGCCTTCTGGCAGTTCCCTCACTGAGAGAAGCCAAGTTACAGGGAACCAGGCAGAGGGCCTTCTTGGTTAGTGCCGCCCTGTGGAAAGCCCTCCCATTAGATGTCAAAGAAATAAACAACTATCTAACATTTGGAAGACATCTGAAGGCAGCCCTGTTTAGTGAAGTTTTTAATGACTGATGTTTTAATGTATTTTTAATCTTTTGTTGGAAGCCACCCAGTGGCTGGGGAAACCCAGCAAGATGGGCAGGGTATAAATAAATTATTATTATTATTATTATTATTATTATTATTATTATTATTATTCCAATCTACGTCATTTTATTTTTAAAACAAAAACCCAAACAAACATATTTTTGTGCGCATCTTCACAAACTTCCATTCAAGCTATTGCTTCTTTGTTTTTAGGATTTTCTCCATATGGGTATTTTCCCTATATTGTCTGCACAGATAGGTTAAGCGGAAGCACTGTTTCTTAATAGATATATTTGGTGGTATCAGGCCAGAACTAGACATTGTGGAAGCTGCATTGCTATTGCTGTAAACAGCGGTCCTTGGTCTCCCCTTCCTCTGTAACATCTAGCAGCATGATGTTGTGAGCCTTTTGGCACCTCCAAGCAGCTGTTATCAAGTGGAAGCAAGGTTCGGGAAAATCAGAGCTCAGTAACGCCGCATCACACACTTTCCATTTTAAAGAAAATAATTATTACATTTATATTCCACCTTTTCTCCAAAGAGTTCAAGGTTGTGTTCATGGTTCCCCCACCCCTGCTCCATATTACCCTCACAATATCCCCGTGAGGTAGGTTAGGCTGAGAGTTGGTGACTGGCCCAAGGACACCCAAGAGACTTCATGGCTGAGTGGGGAGTTGAACCCTGATCTCCCAGGTCCTAGTCCAGCACTCTAACCACTGCACACCACATTGGCTTGTTGAATATCTTGAGGAAAATGGAGGAAGAGATGGGTGACGGCTGCTTTCAGCAACAGCCAAGTGACTCAGAGAACATCTAGTTCCAGCCTCATTCACTTGATTGAATGTTTCTCTCTTAAGTATTTTGTTGCATTGATCTCTCTCTTTTAACTTTCTCTCCTACAGACTACTGCATCTTTTGGGGAGGAATGTCTAGAACCCTGCTTTAGTTGACGAGCAAATATATCCCCCTGGATCATTCTTCTTCTGAACACTTATAAACCATGGATAATGTTCAAATGCCACATCAAGTCTTGATGGATGTATAATAAAACTGTTCAGAGACACTTCCTGCCATGAACAGAACTGTGTGACAATTAACCTTTATTTAGCATAGAGCTACGAAAGGTCTAATGCCTATAAGACTACTGCGTGGACCGTTCCACAGAGAAAGAGAAGTCTGTGAACTTGGAACAGCTCTGGAGAAATGGGAGCAACTTAACTTTAAAAAAGCACAGCACTGGAGACACTTCATGTGCCTAAACAGCTTTCGAGTGAACTAGCACTTAAGACCTTGCGCGACAAAATGGACTCCGGAGATACAGCTGTAGGGCAAAATGCTACCTCAAGGTCTGGAGAAACAGCTAAAGTACCAAGTAGATGGAGGCAGGAACATTCGGCTAATGTTAAGATGAGCGCACTTGGCAGCCTGGAAGGACAGACACAAAGGGACCCCGAACACATGGGGGACCCGGCATCTGCACAGCTTTTCAGTTCTGGGAAAGGAGTGTCATCTAGCGACGTTGCCCAGCAAGCCACAGACAAGCAATACCCACAGCACCTTCCGAGTCCTTACTCATGTCAACATTCGCTTTCTTTCCCCCAGCATTCATTGCCACAAGGATTCCTGCACAACCTGAAGCCGCATCAGAGCCTAGAAGGCCACAAATGGCAGTTTCCTGGCCACCTGCAGCCAGTTGCCTCCGAGGACTTGTTTCCATTTCACGTGCATGGCCATAGCGGAAGCTTCTCCAGGAAGAAGGTTTCGAGTCTGAACCCTGCTTATAGCCAGTATTCTCAGAAGTGTATAGAGCAACAGTCGGAAGATGGTCATAAGAAAGAACACAAACCCAAAAAGCCTGGCAAATACATTTGCCCGTACTGTAGCCGGGCTTGTGCCAAACCTAGTGTACTTAAGAAACATATTCGGTCTCACACTGGGGAACGTCCGTACCCTTGTGTCCCTTGTGGCTTCTCGTTTAAGACAAAGAGCAATTTATACAAGCACAGGAAATCGCATGCCCATGCGATCAAAGCAGGATTAGTACCTTTCACAGAGTCGGCTGTATCTAAATTGGACCTAGACGCCAGTTTTATCGATGTGGAGGCAGAGATACATTCAGATGGCGAGCAGAGTACAGATACTGATGAAGAGACTTCGTTGTTTGTCGAAGGTTCTGACAAACTGAGCCCCGTTCCACAGATTCCATTGGACATCAGTAGCAGAAGTGGCTTTCACTCATCCATAGAAGAATCCCTGGGAGGCCCAATGAAAGTCCCCATTTTGATTATTCCCAAAAGTGGCGTGCAGTTACCGTGTGAAAGCTCCCCACACGTTGGATCTGACAATCTGCAGAACACGCTAATTAGTAAGTCTGATGACTCTCACACAGTTAAGCAGCGACTTGCACTAAGACTATCTGAGAAAAAAGGGCAGGATTCTGAGCAGTCATTAAATCTCTTGAGCCCCCACAGCAAAGGAAGTACTGACTCTGGTTATTTTTCGCGCTCAGAGAGTGCCGAGCAGCAAATAAGCCCACCAAATACAAACGCAAAGTCTTATGAAGAAATAATCTTTGGAAAATTCTATAGGATTAATCAAAGGATGGCACAACCTTTAGCGACAGCCAATCAGGATCGTAGCTCGATGGGTAGAAAAGGCAAGGCAGAGCCCCTACCTCTCACAAACCCTAGATTAGAAATGAAGATGCTTGAAGAGCGAATGTCTCCGAATAAAGAAGCACTAATTGATCCTAGCAAAATGAGCACTATAAAAAGTAGCCAAGTCTTTAACAACAGCAGTATGGAATCCAAACAGTCTCAGAATGTCACATCATCCATCAAAAGTGAATCAAGCTTTTATCCAGGAAGCCACCCAAGTGATTCATCTCTCCTAGAGCCACCAGCAGATACAAACCCGCTTATTAGAAGCAACTCCATGCCGACGTCGTCTGCAACCAACTTGAATGTCCCTTCAGCTTTAAGAGGAAGCCATTCATTTGACGAGAGGATGACTGGTTCTGATGATGTGTTTTACCCCGGGACAATAGGAACACCCCACCAGCGCATGCTAATACGACAAGCGGCCTTTGAGCTGCCATCGCTGCAAGAAGGACACTCAGATTCAGAGTACCATGGGAGAATAGCAAAGAACATTATGGTTGCTTCCAGCAGGTCAACTGTAGGAGAAAAAGGGTCGGGCATGAGAGAGAAGAAGTTGCTAACAGGGGAGAGGGCCTTTTACGAGGGGGATGCCTCTGGAAAGCACTACAGGAAATGGGAAGATTATGGGCCTTTGAAGCAAAGCTATAGAGACACACCATCTCTGAGCGGGTCAAAGCAAGGGGGAGAATTTTATCCTGAATCATCTGCACAGTTGCAGGCGGTGTCTTCTACATATAGCATTACCTTTGAAACTAGAAAGCGCAGAATACAAAAGAGTGTTGGAGATGAGGAAGACACCCCATCCCTGTGCAGCGGTGCTTCCGGCAGCCCTATGAGTGGTGATTTTGATCCTAAATTACAAATCCATGAAGGGCCAAGGACCAGATATGCCGCCCAAAGCCACGACAGTTCTGTGCACCCGGACCGCTTTGAAATTTGCAGACCCCACCTGCAGTCTGGAAGCCCAGCCACAAGCTTAGAAGAGTGCTCCTTGACAAGTGATCAAGAAAAGGCTTCGGAGTCCCTGAGCAGAAAAGGCAACGTAATCTCTGTCATTCAACACACAAATTCATTAAGCCGGCCCAACTCGTTTGAAAGGTCCGAATCTACAGAGCTTGTCGTTTGCCAGCAAGATAAAATGTATTCGTCATCTGAGACTTGTGAAAGTGAGATTGCAGATTCCCCAATGAGCCCAGATAGGGTCCCGCAAACAGAACATGCTGACAGCATTGTTTGCAAACAGCCTTCTTCGTCCCAACATTCTCAATCATATCACATGCAGCCCAGGCTTGTTCGCCAGCATAATATACAGGTACCTGAAATCCGTGTCACAGAGGAGCCCGATAAACCCGAGAGAGAGAGGGAAGCCCCAGCCAAAGAGCCGGAGAAGCCTGCAGAAGAGTTCCAGTGGCCACAGAGAAGCGAAACCCTTTCTCAGCTGCCGGCCGAGAAGCTACCTCCGAAGAAGAAACGCTTGCGGCTGGCTGACTTGGAGCACTCCTCTGGAGAGTCCAGCTTTGAGTCCACGGGGACGAGCCTTTCTCGGAGCCCTAGCCAAGAGAGCAATTTGTCCCATAGTTCCAGTTTGTCCATGTCCTTTGAGAGGGAGGACAGTGTCAAGTTCGTAACGTCAACAAGGCAGGATGAGTTTGGCAAACAGTCTGAGTTTTTAACCGTCCCAGCTGGCGGTTACTCACTCTCTGTCCCTGGGCATCACCAACAGAAGGAGATGAGGCGTTGCTCGTCCGAACAGATGCCCGGTCCCCACCCTGCTGAAATCCCTGAGATCCGAAGCAAATCCTTTGACTACGGGAATCTGACTCATGCTTCTGCAGTAGGTCCGCCTCCTACCTCTTTATCTCCAGCAAGAGAAAGGAAAAAATGCTTTTTGGTTCGCCAGGCTTCTTTCAGTGGTTCTCCGGAGATTTCCCAAGCTGATCCAAGCATGGAACAAAATATAAAGCAAGAGCAAACGGAGCACGGGCATGCTGGCCTTCGGTCTTCCCACGTGGCTTGGCCTCATTCCCCCTCTTCTGTCCAATCGGATGACTCCGGGAAGCAGTCCGCTGGTTCTTGTCCCCCACGCAGCACTAGTTTATCTCCACTTTCCCATTCCTCAACCCCACAAGCACCTTATATTCCAAGCAAATACTCAACAGAACAGCAACATCTATTTGCACTGCAGGAAAAGGTTCCCTTTCTCCCCTTCCAGAACACGTTGTTGCAGTTTCCGTATCCGTCGGTCTGCATGGTTCACTTGCCGTCTCAGCCCCTGTGGCCTTCAGAACTCTCTCAGTCCCCCTTTCCACATCATTTTGTACAGCAGCTTCAGAAAACTTACTCCAAGCAACCTTTCTCAACTGAAAGCCACCCTGGTTACCACCTGGAATATGCTCAGGAGCATATCAGAAAGAAAACTGCTGATTATGTGCACACTAAAGAGCAAACCTACCAGCGTTACTCAGGAACATCAGGACAGTATTCTAAAAATGCACTTGCAACATACCAGCCCGATTGTAGCATTACATCAACCAATACCTCTTCTGAACAACAGCTACAGGTGGATTTTGAAACCCAGAATATTGGGCCTGCCCAATCGTTACCGGGCACAGTTGTTCCCGTTAGGATCCAGACCCACGTGCCATCCTATGGTAGTGTTATGTACACGAGCATTTCCCAGATTCTTGCTCAGAGCAGCAGTCCTGCCATTGTCATTTGCAAAGTCGACGAAACTCTTTCTCAAAGGACATTAGCCACCAGTGCAACCATGCATGGCATAGGATTCAACATAGCGCAGATGTTAGGCCAGCATGGAGGGTTGTGGAAAGTACCACAGACCTTGTCCCTGAACTTAGATCCCTCCATCCCATTGTGCTTAACCTCCAGCTCAGATAGTGCCTCTACCCTAGGCGGAAACAAGCGAATGCTTTCACCGGCAAGCAGCCTGGAGCTCTTCATGGAAACCAAGCAACAAAAGAGAGTAAAGGATGAAAAGATGTATGGGCAGATTGTTGAGGAGCTAAGTGCTGTAGAACTCACCAGTTCGGACATAAAGAAAAGCTTCCCCAGACCTCAAAAGCCTCAGCTTGTTAGGCAGAGCTGTACTACTGAGCCAAAAGAAAGTGTGCCGTCCTCCTCTCCATTGCCGTCCACATCATCTCAAGATTCGCCAGCTACCAACATGCCTCCCACTGAACTTTCCCCAGTAAGCAGGGAGAAGCTCCCCAGCTTTGACTCTGCTTCTCCAGGGCAAAAGTCTAGTGGTACCTCAGAAGGCCGAGAATCCCCAGAAGAACTGGATGTAGATGAAGCATCATCTGACATGAGTCTCAGCCCCACCAGGTTGCCATCAGCGGAAAGCCAGATAGAAGATGAACCCAAGCAACAGAAATTGCCGTTTGGTATGTTGGTACAAATGGCATCGCAGCCAAGTGGGAAAGCAGTGACTTCGACAATTCTCCTGACAGATCTCACGGACTTCCAGCAAATCCTACAGTTCCCTAGTTTGCGCACTACCACAACGGTGAGCTGGTGCTTCTTAAACTACACAAAGCCTAGTTTTGTTCAGCAAACAACCCTGAAATCGTCTGTTTATGCTTCATGGTGCATTAGTTCTTGTAACCCAAACCCATCAGGATTGAATACAAAGATTACCCTTGCACTCCTGCGGTCCAAGCAGAAAAACAGGACGGAAATCTATACACTGGCTCCAATGTATAGGCCTGGAACAGGGAAACTGACATCATCAAGTGCATGGAAACAGTTTGCTCAGGTAACTAACCAATTCTTAAAGATTCACCAGTTTTTATTTAGACCTTACAGTATACAGCAAACCGAAATGCATTCAAGTCTTTTCAGTGTAATGCTTTTGGAATAGTTCCTCTAGAGTAATGAATACCTTTCTTTGGAATGCAAATTCTGAGGGGATTTCTCAGGAAGCAGGAGCAAACACGGATGTGGCATCCTGGTCATGGATCTCACCCCTGAACGATTTCAACATTTTCCAAGTATATTCAGAAATTGTTCCAAAGCCGCTCCCTTGGAGAGAGCCATTAAAACTGGCTTGTGGCCTCTGTTTTTTTGTTTTTTGTTTTAACCCTGTTGTCTCTTTGTATATCATGGTGCCTTCGGATAAAATTCATGGTTTTGAAAAACTGGTAAATCTAGACAACAACTTTGGAGGCCTAGTTTCTGTGTTCATTTTCTCCAGTGTTGTTAATACCTCTTGGTTAAAATATGAATAAATGAAAATTAGACAGGAGCTTCTAGGTTGTTGCCAAAAGTTAATGCTGTATGAAAGATAAATCTGCATGTCTTAGTCGTGGGCTTAGAAACTTTGAAGCTATCGACTATGGCTGGAAAAAACATGTCCATCTCTACGCACCAGCCTTTTTTTAAAAAAACACAAACCAAAACATTGTAGGTGACAATCCTTTAAAAGCCCAAATAAATTAGATAATGAGGTACTAGCATCAAATGTAGAATTGCCCAGGATATTTCCAGCCCTGACATGACTATACTATTCCTCCTAGTTAGAGCACATGGTTGTTTCCCATGAAGTTGTGGATTTATGTCTCGGCTATGAATGAGTACCTAATGCTTTGGGTTGGGGACATCAAAGGCAGTTGGACATGGGTTGTTGCCACATCACTGCCTTTTGAACTGTAGGCAGAGAAACTAGTGTGTCTTAACCACACCAACCCCGATGGGCCAGATGGCTTTGAGCAGACTGTGCCTTGAAATCCCAGTGCTAGCAGTGGACAGATTTTGATCGCCTAGTAAGTCTTCTTTATCTTTCCTTTTTGTGTTTATATGGCGGCATGATGCGGTGTTGTGCTTACAGCATCCCTGGGCACTTCAAAAACTTTCCTCTGCTGCCTCTTGCCTATCTTGTTTATTCCTTGACAAAGTCAAAGGGCCAGATTAATTGGCTTTTCTGAGTCTGAGCATGATGTAAGGTCTAAGTATGTCCTAAAGCATTTACAGTAATATGACACAATGCAGTTACTCTGTTTACATTTGTGGCATTGATTCCGAGTTTCAAGCATTAACAACAATTAGTGACTCTGTGTTGTTGTTTTTCCATTTCACAGATGAAACAGGAGCCGTTCTTCTTATATGGCAGCAAGTTTGAAAAGAAAGTAGCGGGGAATGTTATCAAGGAAAGAATTAAAGGAGACAGCCATGGTGATAAAGATATTGTATCCAAACAAACTGAGCCAATGCGAATTAAGATTTTTGAAGGAGGGTAAGAAATACATTTGGAAATATGTGTGTTCTGTTATTTTTTAGAACAGGGTCCAATGAGATTTTTAGGGTTCATGCAAGCAGCTTGTGCTAGGTCCAAGATCATGGTCTTTAGTCCATGTGATGGGGCAAGTGAACTGAGGTGAAGCAGGTCTGGATCTCATCATTACCTGGATGGACAACTGCTGAAAATCTGGGATATTGCACCATGAATTAAGGGAGTAAAGGCGAGAAATTAGAAAATCCACTGGAATTCTTGCTCTTCTTCTTCTTCTTCTTCTTCTTCTTCTTCTTCTTCTTCTTCTTTAAATAGTTGAGCCATCAACCACCTCTGACTTTTGAAACTACTATCAGGCATTGACAGGATGGGAGAAATTGCCCTGTCATGAAAAGGAATCTAAAATTCTTTAGATTGGACTTATGGGGGAAAGTCTAGAGATTGTTTGTATCCCAGCTATTCTTTTGTAATTTTGAAATATGCCATTTGTAAGTTACTTTTTGCCTTTATAAATAAGGGTTCAGGTAGATAGTGGTCTTACAATAAAACATTTGTATGGGAAAACTGCAAAAATGCATGCCACCAGAATATAACAAAGAAGATGGAACTAAAGGGATTCTGAATGCCCTTTAGGTAAAAGAGCAGAGTCACATGCTAATAAACAAATAACTCCTATGATTTCCCTTGATATGTACTATTCATTAAACTGTTGACAAGATCCATTAATGCATTTCCTCTGTAGATTGACTCTGATTCCAGTAAACATTAAACAATGCATTGCTTTAAATTAAGCACCAACATTTGCCCTTTCCAGTCATATATATACACTAGCAGTCAGCTTGCATTTGGTATTCCAGATGAGGCTTTTCCAAGACAATCCTCAACAGACAACTTCCTATTACTTCTCCAGTTCCTGCTGCTACTGTTTTAACCGCAGCCAACACATTTCCCACCAGCTCCTCATGTGTCTTATTTAAACACTTCCTTATACAATTTCAAAGGATAACTTGTAGACAAAAGTCTTTGCTCCATTATTGCCCAAGTAAATTTTAATACTAACTCCCCCCTTGGTCTTCAAAAATATTTTAAAATAAAGCATATTGAAGTAGTTCAGATGTATGAGAACAGTTCTCAGCTCTGTCCTTCCCATCCAATACAACCATAAGGAGGAGTTTTGAAGCATCCATATCCATTTAAAAAAAACTATCTACAGCTTGCTGTACCATCCAAACCCAGGAAAATATAGTTAGTCTTAACTGTGGTTTACTAAAATGGAAGGGTTCACATGGCTTAGCATGTTAAGAACAAGCAGCCTTGGACTCATAGGCTACCCCTTACCTCTTCTCTCCAGCATGGCCATGAGCAGATTCAGGTTCTATTTTAGATTAACTACAGTTTAGGGTTTGGATGTAATACTGAAATGGTTAATCTTAAAGATGGAGGCAGCTTCTGAGACTATCGTTTGAAGTTCACATATCTTCTGGAAACTTATATATCAGCAATGAGCTTATTCTTTTGCAAGCTCGCTTAGTGTGCCTGGTTGATGCAAGCTGTCTTGTTATCATCATTCAAACAGCATTAGCCACTGATAGATAGCAGGATTCAAATGAAGACATTTGAATAGCAAAATTTGCTTTCCATGACCTGCAACTCCAAATGCCAAGAGGATTTCAGAAGCCATCTTTCAGGAAATTCACTAATTTAGTAAGCTCAGTTGATATTGTTCTGAATTCTGCAGCTATCCAGTGCCATCCAAAAGAATCAGCTCAGGCAAATAGGAGAGGTGTAGAGGGTTTTTTTTTTGTTTTGTTTTTAAGAGTAAGGAGGTTAGTCTATGAGATTTTACAGGAGAAGGAAAATTCAGAGTATCATACTGATGGGGTCTTAGCTAGTACAACAATAAAAATAACATATGTATCATGAAGATTTTTTTTGTTTAAGTTAAGTTCTAGCACCTGACTTAGGAGTCAGATCAGATTCTCCCTTTTGGTGAATGTCTTGAAAGTAAAGGCTCTTGGTTATTTATTTAAGCATTTCTGTACTGCCCCCTCATAAAATACCCAGGTAAGGCACAACTATAAAGCGTAAAACACCATAAAAAAAATACACATGATAATTAAAGTGTTGGGCTAAACCAATTTAAACAACTGCACAGGCCCAGCAGCATAATAGGTCTTCAAGAGATGCCTAAAAGTCAAAAGTAAGGATGCTGAAAGAGTGTTCCACTGCATGGGCCTGGGGGCACTATAAACTCTCCCCGATGATCTCAGTGATTGAACTGAGATATAAGGGCTCAGGTAGTCCTTAATGGACCCTAGACCCATGTTTGTTCAGGGCTTTTTATAGCAACACAAAAACCTTGACTCTGGTCTGGTAGGTTATGGGTAGCCTGTGCAAAGGTTTTAGCAGAGGTGTCATATGCTGTCAGCCTCGTGCTGCCATCAGCAGCCCAACCACCATGTACTACACCAGCTGGTGCTTCCAGGCCAAGACGAAGGGCAGCCCTACAGAGAATGCATTCTTCAGAGGGCTGGGTGCCAAGCTGCATGAGTGTAGCATTTCTTCCAAGTCCAAGTTAGTCCCCAATCTTGCAAATGCTCAGTGCTTAGAAACCTTATTGATTTTCTTAGTGGAGCCATGCATAGTAGACACAGAATGTGACCTAAAACTAAAGATGCTGCTGTAAGGTACTGGCTGTGTATCTGGATGCTTAAAAGTACCATTTTGATATTGACTTTCTAACAGGTATAAATCCAACGAGGATTATGTATATGTCAGAGGACGAGGGCGTGGAAAGTACATTTGTGAAGAATGTGGGATTCGCTGCAAGAAGCCAAGCATGCTCAAAAAACATATCCGAACTCATACAGACGTACGGCCTTATATATGCAAGTTGTGCAATTTTGCCTTCAAAACAAAAGGTACTTAGTTGTTCTTATGCTGGGGCGGTAGGGGTGGGGTGATCTGTTCTTGGCTCTCTGCCAACCATCTTTCCAAATGCAAAGGAGGTTTTCTTAAAGCAAGGTGGTTTTATTTATGAAAATGAGACCTCTTGAAATGCAACTTTCCCCTCTTTATCTAAGTGATTCAAGGATTTATGTGAGACGGAGAGCCACTCTGTATAACTTAATTAAGAAATATGGGCTTCTGCCCAGCCCATCTGTCTGCAAAGGAAATGTAGTGGCATAAAATAAAATAAAAACTGCCTTGGCAAATGTTACTTTTGTGCTCCAAATGTTATGGTGCAAGTATTAATTACATTAGGGGATTGTACATTTGCAGTGGCACATTGCAGAAGCAGAACATTAGCTGCAGGGCAGAGAATTCCTGATCTGCGTTTATGGTGGGTCAGTTTCACATTGATAAATAATGCAGAAATCCACAGACTCCAGGTGGGCCACTCCATCCACAGTGGTATTAATTATGGATTGAGATCTGATAGCTTGTGTTTACATGTACTTACCAGCTCAAGAGAGGGGGTAGTGATGGTGGAGAGACTTCCATTTGTCAGCCTGAGGCATTACATATAGCAATACTCATTGGAGCAGGATTTCCCATGGAACCAGATCCTTTAAAGCATTGGCATTTTCTTTTATTGTTTACATTCCCTAAATCTTGGCCAAACCCTGCTTCTAATGTACCTCTTGGCCATGGCGACGTTCTAGTGTGTGTGCACGTATTGCATGAAAGATGCAGGTCCTTGCCGGTTTTGCAGCATTAATATGACAGAAGCTGCTTTGGTGGCCCTGGCAGATGTCGCTGGGCTCCAACTCTCTTAAGCGCCTTACGATTCAAAGATGGTGGATAGTTAGCTGTTTCAGGAACGTGCAGTCAGGAACATTGCCCGTCTTTGATGGCGTTATGCTTTTCCTTCAGAAGTCCACGTGTGTTTGGGAGGTGGTCCTTGGTGCCACACAGGTGCTGGGTTTGTTGATGGAGACAGTAGCTTCAGCAGCCGAGAATACCTTTAACACTGCCGCAGCTGGGGCCGACCCAAGACCTGGCTTCCATCATTCCATTTATTAAATTAATTGTACTTATGCCCTAACTTTCCAACCTAGGCCTCACAGCTCCAAATAAATAAATGCTCTCTATATTGCATCTACTCTGGGTAGCTTGCAAAATAAATAATCAAACAAAAATGAATAGTGCGCTAAAACTAAATGCTACCTATATTCTGGCTGTACATTTTTGAGGCGTTACCCATGACAACGAAGAACCGAGGGGAGGCAGAAAAAAACTAATATAATTCTTTGTGCACTCAAATTCTCAGGCAAATATGGTTATGGATTTTATTTCAGTAACAAATTGCAAAAGGGGTGGCTGTGCTAGTCTGTTGTGGCAGAAACCATGACAGGCTCTTTTGGCACCTCCAAGCGTATTGAGTCATTATTGTGTAAGGTTTCGTGAGTCTGTAGAAGTGAAGCGTGTGATGAAGCCCACTTTTGTCCACAAAAGCTTGTATGATCATAAGAGACTCCCCAAGTCTCTTCCTGAATTGTATTTCAGCCACCATAGCTAGAAGATAGGGGCTGAAAACCAGTGCTGCTGTTCTGCTTGCAGAGTGGCTTTGATTCAGCACAGGCATCCCCTAACACAACTGAAAGGGAAGTAACCATCTTAGAGTCTTCTGCAGCCCACTGTGTCACCTTCTGCCACATTATTCTGGAAAGTCACACAACCACCTGGAAACTAATTTTCAGAAGTTGAGGGGGATCTGCAGGGGAAAGAGGGACAAAAATCACCTCCCCTTCTCTACTCTTATCTTACCTTTGCAGAATTAAAAGCCATTCTGCACGTGGAAAGGCAGCATCAGAATTCACCCCTGTCTGGTCTTAAATCATTTCTAGATTGTCCCTTAGTGCTTTGTCTTTTAAAGGCCCTGTTTTAGGGCCTTGTATTAGGATCCGATGCAAACACATGAGTGGCAATCCTTTCCCAGCATGTTTTCATTGGCTAATCACCGACGGATTGTAAGGATGATGCTAAACACAATAATAATAATAATAATAATAATAATAATAATAATAATAATAATAATACAGTCATACCTCGAGTTGCGTACGTTCCATGTTGCGTACATTCGACTTACGGACCTCTGCAACCCGCAAGTCCTCCCCATAGAACACTTCTGTGCACCCATGCGCCGTGCGCAGAAGCTCAAAAACACACAAACTTCCGGGTTTTTATTGAGGGGGCGTTCATGTTAAGCACGCCCGTGTTACGTAGTGCGATCCAGAACGGACTGCGTGCGTAACACGGGGTACCACTGTAATAGGGTTGTCTGAGCTGCACAGTAAAAAGAAGATAGGCTAAACAGTCTTGAGCACCAGGACTAAGAATACCAGCACCTAAGAATATACGTGCAAATATTGTATATGCAATTACTCTTGCTACAGTGGCGTTCAAATTGAGTGGATATGTTCCATCTGTCTGTCCAGTTTATTTGTTCTCTATCTATTGGGGGGGGGGGGGAGACTGCATAACGCCAACAAGTTTCCCCATCCCCCGCGCCATCTAATTAGTGTCATCTTTCCACAGGAAATCTGACAAAACATATGAAATCTAAAGCACACATGAAAAAATGCCTGGAGCTGGGGGTATCTATGACATCGGTGGATGATGCTGAAACAGAAGAAGCAGGTATGTCACAATGAGTTCACTGACTTGCTGTGGCCTTTGCAATATGCAAATGATGCATCACATTTTATCACTTGCTGACAAGAGAGGATGTGTTAAGAATCCACCCCACCCCACCCCACCCCATGTCAACACAAAGCATTGAAACAATTTTGACATTTTTTCTAAGGCTTACTGAGTGTAGGGTTTCCTTGATTGTGAAAATGGCTTCCCTGCCCCCTCCTCATCCCGAATGGAGTATAAACATTGGTCGTAGCATGCAGAGTATTATTATAGGTTGACACCTCAAACACATTCCCAATTAGTGTGAAAACATTCTGCACCTCACAAGCTGTATGAGACCTGTGCAAGCTGTGTGTACAAGGTGATAATGGGCAGACTTTTTCTGCAAACTGTGGAATCCAGATTATACTCCTGTCAGTTTGATGCATCCTTGGGCACTTGAGAATCCTAGTTCCTAATTCTGTTGGGAGGGAAATTTTTTAATTTAGGCCTCATACTTACAATCTTTAATAGGTAGACTTGAGATGCCAAACTCAGATTGGCTAACTGTGCAATCCTAAACATGTCTACTTGGAAGTAAGTCCCATTGAGTTCACTGAGAGTTACTCCCAGGTGTGTAGCCTTTCAAGACCCTGTAAGCGCTATTTTGTCAAACCCCAACCAGTCACCATGTGACTTGGGTTCTCATCCTACCCTGCAGAAGTTTTAGAGAGCCATAGAAAACAATGGTATTTTAGTGCATGATTGTGACAGCCGCTTTGTGTGTGGGAAAGCTGTATGGTCAAGTCTGGAAGTATGCCTCTGACTTATGCTCTTTTGACTTATCACAATTGTTTCAGAAAATATGGATGACACACATCATGAAGTCAAGAAGAGCAGCATGGCTGGCTCGTCAACGGATCACCAGTTCTCTGATGCTGAGGAATCAGATGGAGATGATGGAGAAGACAACGATGACGATGATGAAGACGAGGATGATTTTGATGACACCCTTGGAGATTCAACACCCAAAACAAGATCCCGAAGCACTAGCCCCCAACCCCCAAGGTTCTCTTCATCTGTGAATGCTGCTACAGCATCCTATGGGGGTTCTCCTGACAGTTCAGTGGGACATTCATCCTTGATAAGTTATCTGGTCACTTTACCAAGCATTCAGGTTACTCAGCTCCTCACACCAAGTGACACTTGTGATGATTCACAGATGACAGAATATCAGAGATTTTTCCAGAACAAAAGTACAGATTCAGAACCGGACAAAGATAGGCTTGACATACCTTGCTGCATGGATGAAGACTACATTGTTTCTTTGGAGTCCAACTCTCCTAGAGACTTTTCATCTTCTAGCCGACAGTCCTCACCTGGGTATGATTCTTCACCGTACAGAGATAATTCGCCAAAGAGGTATTTGATGCCCAAAGGAGATTTGTCACCTAGAAGGCATTTATCACCAAGGAGAGAGATTTCGCCCATCAGACACGTATCACCAAGGAAGGAAGCTGTACTGAGGAGAGAGTTATCACCACGGAGAGATGTGTCACCAAGACGCCATCTATCACCAAGGAGACCCATGTCACCTGGGAAAGACGCATCCTCCCGAAGAGATCTGTCTCCACGAAGAGAGAGAAGGTATATGGCCTCAGTTAGAGCAGCATCACCCCGAAGAGGGTTGTACCATAACCCAACATTGCCCATGGGCCAGTATTTGCAGTCGGAGTCAGTTCCATTGGGACAGTCGGTGAGTTGAAAAGAACATGCTAATCCAATATGTGAACTTTATTTGTCTGATAGTGTTCTGTAACTATGAGTGGTTGGCATAAGCAAAGCATAAAACAGAGTTGTGTTATTTATTCTAGTCAGAGTTACAATGGATAAAAGGGGCAGTGATTTGTACAACAGAACCTTATGGAAGAGTCACTGGCATGCCACAGTGAGTGCCGAAAACCATGTGGCACGGACAACTAATGGAAGGATCTACAGGGGTCCCCTCAACAGCATCCTGGTAGTCCTGTTGCAATTGTTGGGAGCTGAATAGTTCCCTCCCCCCAAAAAAAAACCCTTCTCCCATGTCCCTTCAGTTATCGTACTGTTTTAAAATGACTCTACACCTTATTATTCTTTCCATTGGCAAATGCCAGAAAAAACATCCATTTACATAGGCAAGTGAAGGTTCAGTGTGCCTTGACTTGCTGGATTTTGTCTGGAAAGAACAATGAAGATGAGTTGTGGTCTAAATATCATTGGATCTGAACTCTAGAATCATAGAGTTGGAAGGGGCCCTTAGGATCATCTCCAACCCCCTGTAATGCAGGAATATGTAGCTTTCCCTTGCAGAGATCAAAAATGCAACCTGGAGGACAGCAGGTTGGCAATGGCTGGTTGAGATTAACTTCCTTACCCCCTGCTTCTCAGGAAAGGGTCCCAGGAAGGGCAAGCCAGGAGATAAACTCTCAAGATCCTTCCTAGAACAAGCTAGTACAGCTGCCCTTCTGTCATCTGTCTGTTTTGATCTCCACAATTAGGATTATTCCCTGTGGATGTAAAGAATTGAATTTGGATGCACAAGAGTAGCAATTTTTGAACCATTGAGTGGGCTTCCTGATGCATTTGAGCACCCCCACAGACCTAAATATTATTGCCTTCAGTTATCTTAGGGTGGAAGAAGTCAACAACTGAAAACCAATCACCATTGTTACTGTCACAGAAAGGAAAGGGGCGCATTGCCTCTAATTAACCATTCGACTATTTTGGCCTCAGCTGTTTTCCTCCTCCTTCTCAATATTACATTACAAGAACTGACAAATAGAGCAAAACAAAGAATAGGAGAGATGTCTGTGTTCCTGCAGATCTATCAACATTGCTTTCACGTGTGTCTGAGCTATTGACATTTGTTTATAAGCCGAGCCTTTGTGTGTGATATTTTGGAAGGCGAATTTAAAATGTATAAATAGGGCTACTGTTGCATGAACCTTATAGAGCATCTTATAGTCGTGGCAATTTGCTCTAGATGGCAGTGGCAAGGTTTTATAGCCACAATGTCTCTTGCATGTTACCTCTTGTTCTTTAACAACACATTTTGCTGAACCATAGATAGCATTGTAGAATAGATTTGCTAGTCTTGCGATAGCTGCTGCTAATTGTGAACATCTTTCTCTGCTTGCAGAGTTCAAGACCAGGATTGTTCCAGGGACCTTATTTCAATATTTCTGGGGAAAAGGGACTTCTGGAGCATCACGGATCTAGCCTGTTCCCTGAGGGTCCTACTGACTATGTCTTCAGCCACCTCCCACTACACTCTCAGCAGCAGCTTCGCGCACCCATCCCAATGATGCCCATTGGTGGCATCCAAATGGTCCACTCGGTACCTGCAGCTCTTTCAGGTTTACATCCTCCGTCCATCTTGTCCCTCCCCAAAGAGGGCTCTGGTGAAAAGAAGAGGGCAGCTTCGGAAACCATCACTCAAGAATCGTGCATTGTTTTGAAGCACCACGAGAAGCGCACCTGCCCTCACGCTCTGCACTCCGCGGCTCAAGGCGCTGCACTGCCTTCTCAGCTGCTGCTGCTGCAACAAAGCACTTCGGAAGATGGCGTCATCGAGAGGGAGCAGGAGGAAAACATACAGACTTGTACAAAAGCCATAGCTTCTCTCCGAATCGCAGCCGAGGAAGGCCTACATGGGACAGAGCAGTCGCAGAGGGATTCTGAGCCTCCACAGAAACCCTCGGAAAGTGCACATTTTAGCATTAAACACTTTAGTGGCTCCGAGCCAGGCCAGATCTGTGCCTCAGCCACCTCCCCTGACTTGCACAGTGTCGAAAAGGACCTTTTTGGTACATCACAGACTGCGTTATCTCATTCCACCTTTTACAGCAAAAGCAGTGCGGATGTCAGACAGTTAGGCTATCTTAGTAAGAAAGATTCCCCATCAAGCACACCGGAAAGAAGAGAACCACCCTCCGAAAAAAGCAACCCACAGTGATCCGAAAATGTGTGAAGACTTTAATACATGTGTTTACTCCAACCCCTGACTCCCCTCCCCTAGTGATAGAAGGAAGTATTCATCTTTATAGCATGCCGGTTCTAAGTTACAGTAGTTTGCTATTATATATACTTTTGTTATATCAAAAGAATTGAGTAAAACTACAAGTCATCATGAGCCTGACCAAAATGAAATTTCAAAGTTCTTATTGGGTCTGGTACTTTTAACCTGTACAGATGTTTGTGCCTTTTCTTTACTTTTGCTTATATTCTTATAAGCATTTTTTTAGCGGTAATTTGTACATATTTTAGAATTTGTGTATCTGCTTTGTAATAAATGTAATTTCTTTCCTTTTTTGGACACTTTGACCTAAACGATGTAAAGCAAAAAACAAAAAAAGCATCAATATATATGTGAGGTTGCACTAAAATATTTTTATATGATTAAAACTGAACAGCTTTTATGTACAGCTCTGATTCTGTAATACTAATATTTATTTACTTTGTTTCATAAATTGTACATTTTTTCTTAATGTTGCGGATTGCTTTTCTATGTGAAGCATGGGATTTACTGTTGCATTATTAGAACAAAAAAAATGTATATTGTAAACAAGATATTTAAACTAGAGTATCTTATTCTGCACTTATGCATTAGTTTAAAACAAAAATAAGATAAAAGGATGTATCAGTCCATTCTTAACTCTTGTAATTTTTTGTCTCTTGTTTGCTGGATCGACTATAACTTAAAAGTGCTGATTGTGGTTTTAAAAAGATAGTACCGTAAAGCATTAAAGTAAAACCATGTGCTATTGTGAGTTTTTTCAAAGCTTTATAAAACAGTTATAAATATATTAAAAGTATTTGGTCTCATGTGAACATGTTGCTCTATATGCTCCTTTAAAAGAAAATGGGAAAACATTCCACCCCATGTAAATATGTGCGAATTAAAAAAAGCAAAAGGAAAAAAAAGCGGTGCAATTAGATTGTTTGGACACTTAGAGGCCTCATCCTGCTCCAAGTGAAGTCTGCGGAAGTTATGAATTTGACTTGAACGGAAGCAGGATCAGGTGATAGGTACCACATATCTTTATTAAAGTGTCTTTAAAAAAGAAAAGAAGAAGAAGAATGGAACTCTGGCTCCCTTGGCTTTGACTATAGCGGAATCAGGCTTCCAGCTCAGGTGAGAAAGCATGTTTGACTGTATAGATCTCTGTTATCGGCGGGGCCGGTAGTTGTGGTCGTCAGTGCTGGGCACTGCATGCAGGAAGGTGGAGCCATGGAAATGAACTGGAGGGGGGCGGAGCCTCCATACTAGTTGATAGCCAAGGAGCCTAGTCATATTGCCAAGTTATCTCACTCATATGTGGGGACTTTAGGGTGGGTTAGGGGAGGGAATATTAGATGAAGGCTTGGCAGCCATTTCTAGACAGCCAAGACAACCGGTAGGCATTTTCTCACCAGAATAAAAATTACCATCCCAATACCTGTATGTTTCATCTAAGGGAAAAAGTCAGCGGAGACAATGAATTCTCTCCTTCAAGATTTAGGGCATTTATAGCATGCAGTGGTATCAGGAGGAGACGGGAAAGAACCATTGCTTACTTGTTTGGAAGGCATGATGGAGGCCGCTCCCTTCACCCTGCCCCTCCCCAATATAAATACATACACCCAAGTCAAGAAAATTCTGGGGTCTTTTCTGTGCTATTTAGTGGATTATAATTCTGTGAAAAAGTTTGTATATTGAATTGCAATACATTTAAGGAGTGTTCTTTAAAAAAAGAAATAAATATACAGTTACATTACATATCTAGCGTCTAGTTTTCATGTGTTTTAATATATATATTTTTTCCAGGCTAGCAATGACGCTCTTTTAGGCTGCAATCCTATGCCTATGAATAAGCCCCATAGAAATTAGTCTACTTCCAAATAAAGACTTATAGGATTGGACGGCATGTTGCATAATGTGACATTTTGTTGGGCATGACACGCATGTAACTGGCCTGGTTTTGCATGAAATAACAGCTTTGGCTGTCTTGCCTATTGCTCCGTTTTTGCCAAATATTTTATATCTATTGCACACTTCTGAATAAGAAAAGATCAGCATAAATCATCATCTGAGCACCACCCATACTCAAACGTTTAAACCTCTTGACCTGAATATCTTCCAAAGAGATGAGTCTACAACAGCTGTAAACAACCTGACAAATCTGTAATTATTAATCTGCACATATTTCAGGGTTACAAGCCAGCAATGAGTTAAATAAGCAATGCACTTACCTCTACATTCCATTGTAGTCCAGGTACTTAAGAGTGGCGGGGGGCAGGAATTAGCAGCGCTAAGTCTCTGCAGATACCATGTTCTATGGTGGTAAAAGACGACCTACCTCTCTTTGGCTAAATCAGCTTTTAACAAGAGACACAGGGTGTCATTGTTACCCTAGGCTCATTTTCTTTTAATTTGTTGGTAAAATGTCAATGAAATGTGGATATCTTTGGTTAAATTAAGGCACAGGAATGTGGTATTCTTCTTAATTGTGCTTGCTATGTGTTTGAGCTGATTGCTGTGAACTACAGGTGAAGGACTGTATACAAATTTAATAAATAATAACAATAATTCCAACATAGTTCCAGCTCCCCACTCATTTTTGCACAGTAATATATAGAACACATTCCTGGACGGACATAAACACGAAAAGGCTAATTTGGATTGGTTAACCCATATCACTTCTCAGGGACAACCCCTTCGGCATGACCCAATAGTTATATGGGATCGTTCCTAGAAATGGTAGGTGCCATAATCTTTGTATTTCTCTCTCACCCTAGGCTTCATTATATGGTAGCAATTTTAACTCATTTATGTAGAGTTGAATATTCCAGAAGAGCTTGTTTTCAAGCAAGAGTATCCAGAACTTGGGGAAAGGAATGTAGCTCAGTATTGGACCACATGCTTTGCATGCAAGCAAAAGATGCCACATACAATTCTGGATATCTCCAGTTATGCCTGAGAAAAAATCCTGTCTGAAACTTTCAAGAGCTGCTACCAGTTGATGAACACAAGGCTAAATATGGACCAGTGGTCTGGCTCAGTAAGGCAGCCTTCTGTGTAAGCAGCAGTGTTGCATCTTGCAAACACCAGTTTGCATATTGTACTATCAAACTAATTCTTCCCTCTTGCAGACAAGTCCTAGAACAGGGCCATCCATTTCCAAGGGATTTGAGATCTGCGCATAAAAATGTAAACTGGAGCTGTGGGAGAGTGGCCCAATTCAGACATCCCAGCAAGCTATTCAGCTCTATGCAGATACTTTTAAAGTGTTTGCATTTAGTATCCATCATCAAACTAGAAATAAAACATGAACAAAAAGGATGTTCCAATTCTGTAACAAAAAAAATAAGGCTTATGCTTTCAAAAAGTAAATATCTGTAAACAGTTTCAATGAAAAGTTTTCTTTCTTGCCTTAGTGCATCATGTCTATAGGGGAGGTGTGATCCTGATTTCCTGCTATTGTGTTTCTGATTTCCTGCTATAAGTGGTTCATAAATAAAATACCTATTCAGGCTTCCAAACACTCATGAAGAAAAGATAGGCCTACACATTTCTAGCCCCTTCCAATATTTTTTCTGCATTCCCAGAGAAACATCTGGTGCAGTCTTTATGATATCATCCATCCAGCATCTCACTAAGTGAAAATATCTGTAGAAGACGACATCTGAATACCTACCCTAAGCAAGTGGATTCCACTTCTAAACACACTCTTGCTTTTCTAGTACTGTCCCGAAGGGTTCAATTAAGTTTTCACAAGCAGAGGGATGCAGAAACATTGTCCCAACTGTCTTCCAAACTGAAGATTTGCATACTAAATTCTAACACAGCACAAATATCTCTGCATTTCCAAATGGCATGCCTCTCATTGCTGCCTCTTTTTGTTTTTCTTTTTATATGCATCAAATTTTTGACATCAGCACCAAAAAAATGGTGGGTGATACCTGGGAGCACTGCAGATGTTCAGAAATAGACATCTGGCCAGGAATCAACAAAAAGGTCGAGAAAAATTTCATTGTATGTTCTGGAATTTCGCATTTTTCTGCTAAACATAATTTCCATAAGTCCTGCTGTATCTACCAAACTCTTCTTGCTCATGCTTCCAGACACTTGCCATTTGCAATCCTTTACTCAAGTCTCCTGGGTTCCTTTACTTTCCATTCACGCTTAGAACTGCTCTTTCTACCACCCCCGCTTAACTCCAGTTATCATATCTGTATTTCCCCAGTCATGCAAAATCCTTTAAATGAATTCCTATGCCTTAAATGCCTTGTGGAGGACAGGGACCCTGAGCTTACCCTGAAAGTAGCGAAATACTGTGTAGCAGCCATGAGGCTCAGAGAACAAGCGGTGTTATCGCTATGAACAGAACCCTAAATGGCAATTTTTAGGCAATATTTTAAATGCCCCGATTCTAATCTATATATTTTAGATGCTGCTGTATACGTGCATATACGTGTATGGTATTTGCTGTGCAAATTTTAATGTATCACTTTTGTATTGTTGATTTAGTGAGTTGGTCTGTGACCGTAAAATAAATTCATTCATTCATATCTGTATTACTATTGTCTGTATTCACATTAGGGGAAAGTAACTGTCTTTCTGTTCCAGAAGGAACAGCTACTATTGGTTCATTCAAGTTGCTGCATTTGGATCCTCAGTCTTATTGGTTCCCACCAAAAGGCAGCTTTGTGATTGCTTTAGTTTGTTCCCTCCAAAATGTATCCTTTCTAGCCAGTCTTCTGTCCCTATAAATGTAGCTTCCCTCTCCTCAGTCTCCAGTCTTATTTGCCTGAATAAAGAATGTTACGCGAAGAAGCTGTCTCCTGCCTACGTCAGAGAGCTGAAATCACTTGCTGAAATCATTATCCCCATGCTACTACAAGAATTTATGACCCGAGTAATTCACAGAGAGGTGGGAGAAGGAGATTTTCCACCCCTCCAGCCAACCTTCTGATCAGCAAGCCCTAGGCTCTGTGGTTTAACCCACAGCGCCACCCACGTCCCTATAAATAATATATATTTTTATTTAAATGATGCTAGGAGTGATTTTGACTATAGAAATACCATCCACAATATCTAGCAAGGTTTTGCTAAATTATAGGAATGAAAAACATCACATTTAAAAAGTAATTTGAAAATGATGTTCCCCCACTCTTCCCCCTGAGACACACACACACACACACACACACGTCTTTCAGATTCTAAAACTTCAGTAGTGATGATGTTTTTAGTCACTTGTATTCTGAGTGTTTTTAATGTCATGCCAAGTCCTTTGTACGCAAGCTTCTTGACAAGTGTTAAGATTCATCAGCGTCACTGTGCTCTGAACAGGTGATGCAAAAAGTGACACCCAGAGAGCCCACAGGGTGACTGTCCAAAATTTACTCTAGCAGCCAAGGTTTGGAATGTACAGCCAACCTTTTCCATATTGTAGCTAATGAAATGCCACAACAGAGTTGGAAGGTGCATATCAGGCAACAACACAACACAAGTTGCTGAAATGGCTTACAGGCTGCTAATTAACTCTCACTGCAAATGAGATTTCATTTTTATTTTGGATTGGGGGAGGGGTGGTGGTTTTATTACATTTATTTGGCTGGCAGCCAATGCTACAACTCACTATGAAGCAAGTAAAGCTGAAGTCCTTCTGCAGCAACATATGGATGTTTGGGAAGTATGAGTCATAAATGGAACCAGATGCAAAGGAAAAATAAAGCAAGTTATGAAAGAAAGATAGATGGTTGCAACTGTCCTTAAATAGCTATCAGTATTATTACTCCTGATGCTAAGCCCAGTAAGGTTACCAGATTTTTTTCAATGAATATGGGGACACTTTTCAACTTCAATGGATTTTGTATGGGGACTGATTAGTAAATCCAGGGACTGTCCCCGGGAAATGGGAACATCTGGTAACCTTACACTATTGGGGGCAGAGCCGTAGCTAGGTGATCTTGTGCCCCTGGCAGAACCATCCAGATTGTGCCCCCTAGCCACGAACAAATTAGCTCTTCTTTCCGCCTCTCCTCCACCCCCCCTCCACCCATTCAATTCACCCTCTACTTAAAACTGTTTCTTATGAGGCAATAATCAATATTTATATTTATGGGCATATTTTTTAGCCAATTTTGCGGGGGGGGGGCATTGCCTGCACCCCTGGCGGAGGCCCACTTCACCACCCCCTAGCTACAACTCTGTTGAGGGGAGCAGATTAAATCTGCACATTCATGGCTTTTTTTTTTTTTTTTGAATGATGGAGGTGGAGATGCTCCTTCAGGTATACAGGGCTAGAAGCCATTTGGGGTAAAGATGTACACGCTGAGAGCTCCTATACGTGAGGAGGCAATCTGATTGCCTGTCCCTGCCCCAGTCAGCATGGCCAAACTTTTATAGACACTTTCACCAACCTGATGCTTTCCAGAAGTTTTGTGCTACAGCTCCCACCAGTCAGTCCTACCAAGCTGGATGGGGCCATTAGGAGTTGCTGTCCAAAACAGCTGGAGGGCATCAGGTTGGCGAAGGCTACTTTATATACTTGAGTGCCAGCTGAGCAGCTCATGCATATTTGAGTGGGAAGACATGATGCCCTACCTGAACAAAAGCAAAACAGAGGTATGCATTAGCCCTTGAAAGCAACAGTGTTAAACTGAACACAGAATTGAGGAACCAGACAATGAGCAAATAATGAAATTGTGCAGTGGAAAGCGATGGCATAGTTTGTGCTTCAGCCTGAAACCCTCTTAGGTGTGTCCATCATCTAGGGAGGAGTTTTTCTGTGTTTGAAAGGTCTGCTTCATCCCCGAAGGAAAGTGAAAGGATCACATTTTCCTATATTGAGAAATGTCACAGCTGCACAGTTGTGCTTAGGTAGCAGGAGAGTGGGAGAAAAGAGCTACCCACTTTGTTCCTCCAGGCCTGGAGGGCGGGGCGCGGACCCCAGCATGTATACTAATCCTTTAAAATTAGGAGAGAGAAAAATCCTTTCAGACGAGAAGTTGCCACAGAGTGTTCAGATGAAGGATACAGTGATAAAACTCCACAGCCTTTAGTTGTCAGATCCTAAGCGCTATTTCAGCTCAATAGTGGTAGCAGTGGATTGTATCTCACTTGATAACATGGCATGGTATGGTAGATGTGCATTGCTGAGCTGAGCCACACACCTTCTCCTGAGGGCCCATCCACAATTCCCACGAGCAGTTTCCCCCTTGCCCTGCTCTTTTACCTGGTCTTTAGCTGTAACTAAGAGCAAATGTCAAATTGGAGAAAACCCATTTTTTGCCACCTATGCCCAGGCATTTAAATACATTTAGCTCTTCAAGTACCGTACCTTTAAGTCATTAAAGGGTTAAAATACTCTCAACATTCCCCCCATTAACTCTAATCATTGCACCTGTTAAAGGTTTCTTCCTGAGGCAACTGGTTCTGGCCTTCCGGTGCTTCCTGCAGCAGGAGTTCTCCACTTGGTAAGCATTATTCATAACCACTGGTTTACAGATATTTGGTTGTATTAATCTGAACATCATTTTTTAGATTTTTTGAGAAAGATTTTCTAGCTTAAATCGCAATCCTTATTAATTAGGGTTTTTTGTGTCGATCTAGGGGTTGTTTTATCTTTAGATGTTTGTTCTGTTTTTAATTCGCTTTTGTCCTCAGTGTATATTGTTTTATATTTCTAGTTTTTGCTTAACAAGAGCTCTTATAAACAATTTTATAATTACTTTCATATTTACTTACTATAAGATGTTGATAACACGTTGTATACTACCATTTATAATAATAATAATATTTATTATTTGTACCCCGCCCATCTGGCTGGATTTCCCCAGCCACTCTGGGCGGCTTCCAACAGAAATCAAATACAAAAATATCAAACATTAAAAACTTCCCTAAAAAGGGCTGCCTTCAGGTTTTTTCTGAATGTCAGGTAGTTGTTTATTTCCCTGACCTGTGATGGGAGGGCGTTCCACAGGGCGGGCGCCACTACCATTTATTTCTCATATCTATTGTGTCCCTCACAATTGCTATTATTCTAAAATCAGTTGGGCCTCAAATGAATATTTCTTCATGCACTTAGAATCCTTTTCCTCCTGATATCATATGGAGGTCACCAACCTGAGGTCCATAGGCACAAAGCACCTCTGAAGGTCCCTGGGTGGGTGCCCCAAACTGTAAGCTTTCATTTTCTTAAAAAGCAAGTCTCCAGTCCTCATAGAAAGAAAGTTATGAGGCAAAAAAAATGCAGATACACTCTGAGTGATCTCTGTGAAATGAGATTGGTGCAGCTACCTTTCATATTTTTCCTGGTACCAAGGAATTCTCCCTGTTGTTATTAGATAGCAAAAACATTGATGTTTGTGTGTGAGAGAGTGATCTCCATAGTCAGGACCAGCAGGACATAGCTGATTTCCTATGGAAAGCCTAGGGCTCTTAGT
Source organism: Lacerta agilis (assembly GCF_009819535.1). NCBI lineage: Eukaryota > Metazoa > Chordata > Lepidosauria > Squamata > Lacertidae > Lacerta > Lacerta agilis. Next base: position 60,351,916 of record NC_046314.1, on the reverse strand, counting down.
TGTTGTTGTTGTCTCTCTGTGATTTTGTGTTATGCTATGCGCCCTGTGGCAGCCATTTTGTGTTGTGCCACGCCCCCTCCATGGCAGCCATTTTGTGACTGGCACCCCTAGCATTCCCTCAGAATTCAAAATGTGCCCACTAGTCCAGAAACATTGATGATGCCTGTCACCGTAAAGAAACAGCAAAACTGTAATTAAGAAGGAGGTTGCATTTTCACATGTGCAATGTCTTCCGGTCAAATTTGATGCGATGCTACTTGCATCTTAAGGTGCAGGTTTTGAAAGGTGCTGTTAGCATCAGCTGGGGATGGCAGTGGCTGACCAGTAGCAGGAGCACTGTCAGCTGTGTAAGGGAAATTTAACCCTTTCTTCCCCTGCTGAAGTGCTGAAGGAAATCCCTCATCTAGAAGGTGGTTTTGCATTGAGAGGAAAAACCCCACTGGTGTCAATGGGGGGATTTGCCCCCAAAGTAAACACCAGCTGCATGTTTCTGGTACTGTAGCTACTGAGAGAATGCAATGCACATGCAACTTATGAAAGAGGCTTTCTGAAAGCATTCCTAGGAGGACAAAGATCCTTTCATAAACCCTATACACATGACTTTCAGACACTGAACAGGAGAGCAAACCCCAAGAACATTCCCACCTTTCCAGACTCATAAACTGAAGCAAATAGGCCGATGCCAAGGTCAGACTGGAGAAGATTTAAGCAAGACTTCCCAAGGATGGAATGCAGATATAACAAAAATCTCAATTCCAATGTTAAAGCCAGAAAAAAAAGATGTCTCTGCATTTTACCCATCCTAGTAGCGCTTTCTCTGCTGGCAATATTGTCAGAAAGTTTCTTTCATAAACAAAGCAAGAGTTTTCCCAGCTCTCACTGTGGCAGAATCGTCCCTTCTGGGCACACTGTAACAAGCACAGCAGAATAAAGCCTACAAGGGAACACTTGGCTGTACTGTACATAGAATAGCTTGATTTTATGCTCTGTCCGCTGCCTTGAAGATTTCTGTACAGAACGGTGGTCTGCACACTAACAAATGAAAAATTAAGCTCAAGAGCAGTTTCTGAAATGCTCTGTTTCAAGAGGCATGGCAACAATAAGAAAAAGCAACCGTGTGCTTCCTGAGCCTTCCATATCAGCCAGATTTCTAGGAAATCTTATCTCCTCATGTGAAAGGACAGAGTAAAACAGCTGCAAGATGTACCTAAGGCCAACCCTTTTCTTCCCTGGTTAGAGAATTCCATCCATGTTTTTGTCTGTCTGTTGTCATTCCCTCATCTACTGTCTGTCACAAACACAGCAGAAAATAACAGAGACGGCAGAAGGAAGTCACTCTTACTTAGGGTGCTCTGAATGGCAGCCTTCTACAACCCAGCCCTTCCTTAGGCATCTTTGGACTATACCAACCATCAACCCCCATCCCGTAGTATACAGCCTGCAGTGGGGGATTATGGGAATTGTAGTCCTGCAACATCTGCAGGGCACCAAATTGGGGAAGGCTGATTTAAAGTGTTAAAAAAAGAAGGGCCATAGCATCTACCTTGCACTCAGAATGTCCTAGGCTCAATCTCCAAATCTCCAAGTAGGCCTGGGATACAAGCCTGCCTTAACCCCTGGCAGCTGCTACCAGTCAGTGTAGACAATACTGAGTTAGATGGACCAATAGAAGGGAGCTTCCTAGGTTTCTGTGTTCCCATGAAAGAAAAAAACAAGTAAGGAGTAAAAATGGGGGTCACATGAAATAAGGATGTGCCTCATTGCAGGGCAGGGATGATACATACGTAACATCTTTCACCTTCAGATTAGTATTCCATTCTTAATTTTTTCACTTACTGGCTCTTAGTCTCAGCCTAGTATTTCCTCACTTTTGCTTCTCTCCATTTTTCCATACTGTGACATGCTGTCAGGAGGAATAGACTATGGTGATCATTTAACATTTGACTGTACTGTCAGTATTTGATATTTGACACCTGATATTTGTTATCACTATTTGATGTGTAATAATATTTGATGTCTAATTCTTCATATTTGAGTATTACTGCTTGATTTGACAGCCAGGGTCGAGCATTTACTATTTTCTAAGATCTATTTGAAATTCAGTGGTAGCTTTTCCAACATGTGGGTTCATTCCTATAGCCAGTATTGCACAGCCATCAAGATCCCAAATCTCTCCTCTTCGAAACTGGGGCAGGCTCATGCATTTTAATGGCTCAATTCCTGTGTACGCACATCAACAGAGAATCTGACATTGGTTTTGAAAAGGAGTCATTTTAAAAAGGAGGTTATTTCTGGCTAAATAGAAAACTACATAGCTTTTCATTTTGTCAGCATCATGTGCTTCAGGGTTTCTTTCCCTTTTTTACATTTATCTTAATGGTTTCAAGAGCACTAGAGGGATATCTCTGGATAAAAGGAGCTATAGAAATGCCCATTTTCATTTTGTTATAGCCCTGCATTCAGCCAAAGGACTTCTTTTTCCAGGTATTGTGAATCTCCTTGCATAGCTTAACTCTGAAGTATATAAACCCACTGCAACCTTAAGCACTCACTCTCTCAGGTGGGCAACATATGCCTGGCAACTTGCAATGCACAGAGGTCTTTTTATAGCCCACAAACTGCCTAAGAAATTCCATTGTCTTTTTTTTGTTAGATCAAAGAATGTGGATTGAGAATGTGGGTGCTCTGGCACCAAGGAGTACTAAAATCATCCCAAAATTTTGTTGTGTTTTATCTCCCCATGATTTCTCAGTCAATTCCATGTTTTTGATCCTAATTTACACAGTGTGGTCCTACACCCAAAGGTGCCATGCCTCTCCACTTCTGCAAAGTTTGCTTTTTTGTTGTTTAGTCTTGTCCGACTCTTCGTGACCCCATGGACCAGAGCACGCCAGGCACTCCTGTCTTCCACTGCCCCCTGCAGTTTGGTCAGACTCATGTTGGTAGCTTTGAGAACACTGTCCAACCATCTCGTCCTCTGTTGTCCCCTTCTCCTTGTGCCCTCCATCTTTCCCAACATCAGTGTATTTTCCAGGGAGACTTCTCTTCTCATGAGGTAGCCAAAGTATTGGAGCCTCAGCTTCAGGATCTGTCCTTCCAGTGAGCACTCAGGGTTGATTTCCTTCAGAATGGATAGGTTTGATCTTCTTGCAGTCCATGGGATTCTCAAGAGTCTCCTCCAGCACCATAATTCAAAAGCATCAATTCTACGGCGATCAGCCTTCTTTATGGTCCAGCTCTCACTTCCATACATTACTACTGGGAAAACCATAGCTTTAACTATACGGACCTTTGTCGGCAAGGTGATGTCTCTGCTTTTTAAGATGCTGTCTAGGTTTGTCATTGCTTTTCTCCCACGAAGCAGGTGTCTTTTAATTTTGTGACTACTGTCACCATCTGCAGTGATCATGGAATCCAAGAAAGTAAAATTTCTCACTGCCTCCATTTCTTCCCCTTCTATTTGCCAGGAGGTGATGGGACCAGTGGTCATTATCTTAGTTTTTTTATGTTGAGCTTCAGACCATATTTTGTGCTCTCCTCTTTCACCCTCATTAAAAGGTTCTTTAATTCCTCCTCACTTTCTGCCATCAAGGTTGTGTCACCAACATATCTGAGGTTGTTGATATTTCTTCCGGCAGTCTTAATTCCATTTTGGGATTCATCCAGTTCAACCTTTCACATGATGAATTCTTACCTTGCCCTTTACTGCTTTTCTAGCTTGTTTCACCACTTTGATGCCAGATTTGCAGGCATTGCCCTGCTTTGAACCACTTGCATTGCACTACTTATTGACTAAGCACTGATGTGCCTATGATGTATATACATTTCTTTTTTCTGGTAGGCTGTTTCGTGTGCCCATGAGTGATGCCTCATCAGCCCCAACTAGCATAGCTGATGGGAGCTGCGATCCAAAGCATATGTAAAGCATTACATAGTGGGAGGTTGGTTTGAAGCTATTATTTTGTGTTTGTTTTGAATCTTCATTTCTGTAGCAAAGCAGGAAGGACATCACTGCTTTCTTATGGGGTGTGTAAAGAGGTACCTGGCATTCTGGTTTGGACATTGTGGCATGATTGATACTTTGTGACATGACCTCATTTTTGGAAGGTGGCGGTGGGGTTTAAATAAGAATTAGAAGAGACCGAAATATTCTGACCCAAGAAAAGAACGGTATCTCTCTTACAAAGTGAAACTGAGTAGGTGATAGCAAGAGCCACAGAAGAATATTCTAGAATGGCTGAGAGCAGTTATTAATATCCCTGTTGCTAGACAATTTTGAGAGTGTGTGGGCTGCTGTTTTCACATCTCTCAACCCATTTCACTGTTTTTCTTCAGTGTATTCCATTATGTACGTGACATTCTAATTTCCAGTCCCTTAATGTTCATTGAACTGGTAAGACACAGTTACATTCTGTAAGAAAACAAGAAGAGGATAATGATATAGTATGGCCATTTTGGGAAAAGGAGGGAATCCCATTCTACTCAGTAGTATTGTTAGGAAGCATGGACATAATTCAGCTCAAACTAAGCACTTTGGAATTATGCTGTTGTAGTATTTCTTTGCATGTTCGGATCCAGAAACCTCCCCATAAATATTTCACACATGACTCAAGTATTATGTTTGGTTTTTGGCAGAATTTAGGCCACAACTTTATTGATTACAGCAAGTGAGTGGTTGCATAGGCTCTGGTTCAACTAGCTCCCTGCTCCGCAGGTAGCGCTGACCCAGGGTTCCAGCATAGGTCAGCCAAGGGTGAACACCTGGATAAGCGGAAAGCCGGGAATAGAATATCTCCGTCACCCAAATGTCCCCCTGGACTCAGGCACGGGCACAATCCCCTCTCAGGGGACCATCAAATCCCTGGATTCCTTTAATGGAATACCCTTCACATAGTGATGGCGAGAGCGTTCTCCCATCCCTATCACCTGAACCAGAGCCTATCCGCAACCTTACAAATTGTGACAATTTGCTACATGGCAGGTGAAACCCAAATGGCAACAGTCAATCAGCCAAGTGGGGAAAATTCCTGTCGTGCCCCTGTCCCAACGACAGACGACACATGACGGCATAGCAAGGTCAAGCGCACAAGCCCTAAAAGTAGGGAGAGGTGGGCAGGTATTCCGATGCACGCACCGAAAGAGGAAGCTCTGGCACACATGCATGGGCACTTATACAGTAGGTCCCTCAATACACTTAGACTGCGCTCCATTGGCCAGATTGAACCCCGCATCAAGGGACCTTCCAATTCGGTGTTGTGGCTGACCAACCGAACCCACCCACAACACAGGGTGTCGGTTTCCAAGTCTCACCACAATATGTCCCCTCTTTTAGGGCGGACACGATTTATTTCAGGATTTATATCCTACCCTATAAAAACTTTCTTAAGGCCATTTATACAATATAATAAAAAGAATATTTTAATAAATTACAGATTAAAAATAGCTTGCAAAACAAGCAATGTTGCTGGACTACAGTTCCAAGCATCCTTAATCATTGGCCATGCTGGGGGGGGGGTTATGTTTTTATTATTTTTAAATATTGGGACAGGTAGGATTAAAGTGCTTAAACAACAAAAACAGAGAAAACAAATCTTGTTTGCAATCCTATGCAATAAAAAGTATCACAGGATAATTAAGCATGCAATTAACTTGCACTGATTTAACTTGGAAAATCTTAAAGCATGTAATTGCGACTAAATGCTGCTACCTGCTTTTCATGTACAGTGGTACCTCTAGTTACGAACTTAATTAATTCCGGAGGTCCATTCTTAACCTGAAACTTCCTAATTAGAGGCGTGCTTTTGCTAATGGGGCCTCTTGCTACCACTGCACCACCGGCACACGATTTTCGTTCTCATCGTGGGGCAAAGTTCTCAACTCGAGGTAACTCTTCCAGGTTAGCGGAGTTTGTAACCTGAAGTGTTTGTAACCTGAGGCGTTTGTAACTCAAGGTACCACTGTATACCCCCCAAAATAAAAATGCCTCTGAACCAGGTGAGGTACTATGTGCTTATATCAGGGATGCAACATCTGTGGCTTTCCAGATGTTGTTGAATCCTAATGGACTGGTGCAATATATAGATATATATCTAAATAGTGGAAGCCTGGCATAATATGATTGTATTGACTGGTCCCAGTTAACATCCATGCTGCCCAACTCAAATGTTTGGACCATGTAAGGCAGCCCTACAAGTACCTGATTGCAGTGTCATGGCACTCAGAGAAACTAGATGAAATAAGTAATTCAAACAAAGCAGAGGTGCATATCAAGGGCTCCCCCAGATGACCTGTTTCTTCAACCCTCATTCTGATTTGCTCGCACAAAACTAACGCAGTGGTTAAACTGTGCCTGGGCTTTACAGATCATTTGTTCTGGTTTTGTTTATTGGACCAGTATATGATAATGAGAATTCAGCCTAAATTCATCCTGATTTTGCTCATGTTTACACATCTTCCCATTAACTTCTATTAAATCCACAACTTTAAATGCATTTTTCAGTCACTTTCCAAAGTGCAAAAGGCATTTTTTTGTTTCTTTTCTTTTTTTCTTTTTTAGTGGATTTGTTGTGCTCTGTGTGACAGAGTGCTTTACACCACTTTTAATTGTGCAGACCTAAAGTTCTGGTATGTGCAAAATACTGACCATCTGTGGGTACCCCCCAAAAGCCAAAGCCAATGCAATAACAAACTATTATATTGAACAAAAGCAGCAGTCTAAAATGCTGGAGCTGAGAAGGAATACAATCAAACATCAAATCTCTGTTGCTAAAGAAGTTTTTAATCGCTGTTCTAAACAAACAAACAAACAAACAAACCAACAACAAAATAAATAAATTCCTGACAGGTCTCCTCACTCTTTCTACATCCACAAAGCTGCTAATAGAAAGGACTCATGACTCATGTTCACTCATTAAAGGGCCTGAGACAATGGCATGGAGAGCAAGGCCTCTATGGGAGAACTATATAAGAGAAAATGGTCCTCAATTGGGTAATTGGGTCTTGGACTATTTAGGGCTTTAAATGCCAAGACCAGTACTTTCTGCTGGGCTCAGAAACCAATAGACAGTGAAATTGACACAGAAACAGAGTTATGTGTTCTGAGTAATGAGAACCAAACTTCGGCCTCTGCATTTTGAACCCATGCAAGTTTCTGGTCTGTTTTTGAAAGGCAGTCCCTTATAGCACAAGCAGAGATCTCTGTGTAGACCATCTGTTCATAACAGAACTAGTTCCAACCCCCACCAGTAAGGAAGATTACGTGATTTCAGCTCTCAACAAAGCTCATGTAGTGTTCATGCCCAAGGTTAAAGCAAGGAGTGAGAAATGGACGATGGAATGGTGCCCTGACTGACGCAGAAACATTATCATCTTGTTGAGATTCAGTAATGTCAGAAGATAAGCTCTCCGGCTTATGTGAGAATGACCGTGTAGCCATCTCTCCTTTTTTTCTCTGTCTTTGTCTTCTGCATATGGGGAAAGATGTACAATGAAGGACGCTGAGCCAGACATGCTGTCAAAGTCAGATCAGAGAGCTGCCTTGAGAAACACCAACCTCGGGGCAGCTGGAAATGGTGGGTCTTGTTGAAAAGAGCTGCCGTCCGGTGTCACTGCTGCTGTCAGCTGGCTGACTTCAGACTCTCTGCTCAAGGCTCTTAACACTGTCACTTTGTGACAAGATTCCCATTCTCATTCTTAGAGACTGACTATCATCAGGTTTGCTTCTAGGCACTGGCTGCTGAGAGTACAGAGGGGACCCTCGGTAACACTAATATAATGTGAAACCTCTCCGGGATAAGAGAGAGATGAAGAAGAGAAACAAGTCAGCCCTCTCCTTTTCTTCTACTCGGATATTTCTTATACTCTTTGCATACAAAACCAGAATTCACAGATTGTGTCTGATTCTGCTTATGCGCAAGTAAGAAGGGTGCTAATTTCCAGGGATCCAGGGGTGACTGTTGCAATACTTCTCCTGACATGGTGAAAGTGAGTATAACGTAAGATGACAAATGCATATATTTTGGTTCAGAGCTTATTATGGCTCAGGAAGCTACACTGTGTCAGTCAGAGGCATCATCTTCTAATAACCTGACACCACACACATGATGTTGTGAGGAGCCAGGGGGCAGAGCCAAATGCCTTCTGAACATTGAGGGGGGCCTGCCCCCCTAACAAAAATTGGGGTGAAAGTGCCTCAGCCCCCCAGGAGCTGGCACCTATGGTGCCAGTGAACATGTGTAATTTGCTGGTATGATCTGCTGATATCCAGTATAATCTCAAGAACCTTCACCCACACCAGACATAGCTACTCAAGGTGCATATTTACTGTATATATACATCTGTAATTGTAACTTGCAGTGATCTACACACAAAAAACTGGGTAACATGAAAGCCATGTGTGGATGATTGCAAAAAAATGGTCACACCTACATGCTGAAATGGCCCTAAACTGTTCTTGGCTGAGTTAGCTGGCTTGAACTAACTCAGAACATGGTATTTCTTAATTTTAAGAATCTATATTTGGGCAATACCTTTATTAGGCCAACCAAAATGTTACAAACAAGTGTGCAAGCTTTTGAGTTCTCTAGAATGCTACTTCAGGCAAGATAGTTGAGAGTTGATGGAGTCCTGGAGTCTGCATCTAATCCCAGTCTTAATTATGGGATGTGGGAGGAGGTAGCAGACATGCCATTTTTCTTATGGGCCACCGTGTGTGTGTGTGTGTGTGTGTGTGTGTGTGTGAGAGAGAGAGAGAGAGAGAGAGAGAGAGTTAGTGAGTTAGTTACTTAATTTAGGCTGATTTCCCCACCCACCCTCTTAAAATTTGCAGTCCCAACTGTGCTACTGATTATTCAGAGTTAGTTTGGAGCCTTACAGAAGAACCTGAGGTTTGAGATACTCCTCATTACCACTTTTTCCCACTTCATGGTGCTAGACTATATGTTTTGCGCATGTGGCATATTAATAGACCAAGAGCTGTTGCAGTGAGAACAAAGAAGATAAAACTCTGTCAGTGTTATATACGAAAGCAATGAGTCTTCTCACAACTATGCATCTTATTTTAAACAAGTGAGGCTTTCAACCCAGCATTATATCAGAATGTGGGCTATGGTTGCTAGCTGACCACAGCAAATTGGCATGGCTGGGTTTCTGTGCCACTAACAATACACCAATTGGCCTATAGAGAACACCTTTATTTATGTTATTTGTATACTGCTTGTATACTGCAACTTAGTTAAACACACAATAAAATGTGATACTTTTCAGAGCGTGAGCAAAGCAATCATATCCTTGTTATGTTTGTTGGATATGGTGTTGTTGTTCAGTCATTCAGTTGTGTCCAACTCTTCGTGACCCCATCGACTGACTGTTTGTGACCCCATGGACCAGAGCATGCCAGGGATGCCTATCTTTCACTGCCTCCCGTAGTTTGGCCAAACTCATGCTAGTCGCTTCGATAACACTGTCCAACCATCTCATCCTCTGTCACCCCCTTCTCCTTGTGCCCTCCATCTTTCCCAACATCAGGGTCTTTTCTAGGGATTCTTCTCTTCTCATGAGGTGGCCAAAGTACTGGAGCCTCAACTTCAGGATCTGTCCTTCCAGTGAGCACTCAGGGCTGATTTATTTAAGGATGGATAAGTTTGATCTTTTTTGCAGTCCATGGGACTCTCAAGAGTCTCCTCCAGCGCCAGAATTCAAAAGCATCAATTCTTCGGCGATTAGTCTTCTTTATGGTCCAGCTCTCACTTCCATACATTACTACTGGGAAAACCATAGCTTTAACTATACGAACCTTTGTCAGCAAGGTGATGTCTCTGCTTTTTAAGATGCTGTCTAGGTTTGTCATTGCTTTCCTCCCAAGAAGCAGGCGTCTTTTCATTTCGTGACTGCTGTCACCATCTGCAGTGATCATGGAACCCAAGAAAGTAATGGTAGGATATGGTAGAAATGTTCAAAGATTCCCTTACCCTAGCAGAACACAGTACTTACACTAGCAGGAGAAAAAATAGCCATCTTTGGAGTGAAGTATCATCAATATGTGGATAACACCCATATCTATTTCTCTGTTCCATCTGAATCAGGAGGGATGGCTGTAGTAGAAGACAGGTGTTTGGAGGCAGTGATTGGCTGGATGTGGGCCAACAAATCAAAACTGAATCCTGAAAGGACAGAGCTGTTTAAGTTGTTCCAAGTTCTTGATAGCAGGAGGTGGGAAGATGGCCTGTTCTGGATGGGGTTGCATTCCCCTGAAAGAAGATTTGTTGCTGGGGCTACTTCTGTATCCAACATTGTCATTTGAGGTCCAGGTGGCTTGAGTGGCTAGGATTGCCTATCTCCAGCTCTGACTGGTTTGATAGTTCTGGCCCCTTTTGGTAATTGTCAAATGAATCAGTAAACTGTTGCAGTCTGGAGTTCCAGGCAGCACTTAGTGTTGGCCTGTGCCAGCTTCCTCTTGTGGTTTCTCCTTGTGGGTGGGGAAATTCTGTTGGGATGACAGAAGCCATTCCAGGACTTAGGACTACAGCCTACAATATGACTGTACCAAATGGATTCTGCATCAAAGCAGAAAACTGCTTTTCAAGCAGAAAACACATGAGGAGTGTTAAGAGCATGAGTTTCTCATTGATTACATGCATACAGCATGGGAAGTGCCTGCCATTAGCGACTTCATGATACACGTAGGCATGACAGAGCAGGCATGTGTGTGCTCATCACATAATGATTATATGTACATGTGCAGTCTTCTACCCAGGCATATTATCCGTGAAGGAAATTAGTCTTGTATGAAACCCGAATCATGTGAGGGGTGTGAGTGCGTGTATGAGAGATTGATTGATTGGTTTTATTTCTATGCCACTTCTCAGTCAAATTAATCCCAAAGCAATAAATAACAACAACAACAGGATAAAACATAATAGAACATCACAAATGCAGCATAAATCATGCAGAATAATTAACAAGTCATCAATGCAACAATTACAATCTATAAAACACTTAACAAAGCAAAACAACAGCATGTGACATTGTTTTATATGCAATTAGCCTGATGCAAAATGTCAGATTGGCAGAGTCACCCACAGCCTGCAAAAACAGAACTATCCTGTTGGTTGTTTGGAAAGTCCCACATACTGGGTGGTTTTATTTTACTTGTCAGTTTAGCTGCACACACATATTTTAAAGCGTGAACTGGGGCACAGGTGGTGTGTCTTGTTGACATGTTACATTTATCTTGCTCTCTGGAGCATATAAGAAAATGTTAAGCCTTTTGATTGTTTCTACTGCGTAGCCTTGAATATAATATAAAATGGAGGCTGCCGTTTTTATACGTGCCATTCATTTAATCCTTCTGAGAGTGCAGGTGGCCAATGGGGGCAGCAGGAGGAACTATTAGGAAGGCTATATAATGGCATGGGGTGTAATAAAAAACTTCTAATGGCCCCAAGTACAAACCAACCACATTGCTCAAGACTCACAAGTAGTTGAGTTACGAATGAATGATCTTGGTCTAATCAAATAAGCATCTATTAAAACTTTATAGCACCACACAACATCATGTAACCCATTTATGCCAGATGGGCTATATTTAGACCAACATCAGCTGGTATTGCAGAGAACAAAATGCACTCTGTACTTTTAGTTTTATTAGATATATTTATCTGATTTGGTAAGAATCCTTTCTAAATTGCCTTGCCTTTCTGCCCTTCGGGGTATGTCTTTCCAACCGTTATTATGGACTGAGCTTCATGCAATATGAAACTAAGTTATATAATGGAGTGTGAAACACTTATTTTTCCATAGCACTACTACAGATGGTGTTTTCTTAAGGACTTGCCTTAAATCACAGCTATAGACAAAAAGCACTTTACTGCTTTATAGCTCATTGGATCTGATCAAGAACTAGATACGTACATTCATGAATTATGAGTCCATGCTTGACCTTGTCAATGCGGTTGTGAAGCTACTCAGAACGTTTCCCTTTTGGTAAGGATATGTATCTCTTGGTGGAGCCTCCACAAGGTGGTGAGATGAATGAAGCAGATGAGTGTGCAAAGGGACACTGATCTGGTGACTGGTTTTCAAAGTATCTGGAATGGAAGTGGTCTCAGATTCAGTGGTAAGTGTACTGGGCTGCTTGAATAGAAAGAAAACATGACTTGGCCCAACATTTCGTATCCAACAGGCATCTTCAGGACAAATGTGAAAAATAAAAGAAACTGGGGGGAGGCAAATATCCTTGCCCCAGAAGCAGGCAGTTGAATTTGTAATACTGTAAAAGGGTCCAACCTGAAAATATTGTGATGTATGCTAAAAGAGGGAAGCAAGGATCAGTGAGTTGATAATATGAAAAGAAGGCATGATGTGCTCGAATAAAAGCCCACTTGGGATCATGAGAATTGAGGTGCAACCATGCCTCTCCCCAGAAGAAAATGCCAATGGCCAGGCGTGATGGGAGTTGTCATTCATGTGGCTAGGATAAACTTTTGAATAAGCCATTGAATTAGACCAGACATTCCCAAATGCCCCCGCCCCCAACCTGGACCACTTGAAAATTGCAGAGAGTTTTGGCAGGCCACTTAATGGTTTTTTCTGCCTTTTCCAGCATTGGAATCTGCTGTGCTAGATGCTGTATATTTTTTTAAACTTTATTTGCATTGCTCCTTTTATTCCATATATCGTATTACAATTTAAATTACGTAGAATGCCATATAAAACACAGTATAAGAGACATGGAGCATTAGTCGTCTGTGGACTATAGTTTGGGAACCCTTGAGATAGACCATAGACGCCAGCCTGAGCTCCTTGGAGGAAGGATGGGAGACAAATATCCAAGAGCACTTCATTTTTCAAACAGGCCATCACAGGATGCTACATCAAATGTTACAATAATGTGACACCACACCCAGTGTGCAAATTGTCTTGCCAGGTTTTAGGAGTTCATTTCCCTTTCATGATTATTTTATAGCAGGTAATTATTTTATAGTGTAAATAATTTAAGTAGGCAACTTGAGAAGCGCCATAAATGAGCAGCATTAGAAATGCATCAATACTAAATCTGGTGAGGAACAGACCCTAGATGCCCTTTGTTTTCTGCATGGGTCCCTGCAAACCTAAAAGAAACGAGTGGGGGATTGTGGTGCTGCTACCGGATCCATTTCAATAATGGAAATGCATGGGTGGCAACTGAGGAGACCCAAATCAGGCATGTGATATTTTCATGTATTTTAATCTCTGTTGGAAGCCACCCAGAGTGGCTGGGGAAACCCAGCCAGATGGGTGGGCTACAAATAAATTATTATTATTATTATTATTATTATTATTAAGCCAGAGTGGAAAGCTGAGAGCAGAATGCACAAAATGTTAAAGCAATGGGGGAATCCCTGCAGGGTTTCAGATTTTCTCCTGATGGACACGAGATGAACAAGTGGGAATTCTGCCCGTAGACAGGCTGAGTGGAATGCTCTAGCTTTCTGTCACTCAGAAATTGTAGGGGGGTGAACCAGCACTTCTCTGCCACCTACTGTAGGAAACATAATATTTACATGCTTCGACCAAAAGTACCAAAAATCAAACTGAAAAAAAACCAGAAGAGTTGTCCTGACCCTAGAACAGGAATAAATTTGGTAGCAAGTGGCAGGCTGGATTCATTTATTTAGAATGATGTTCATTTTTCAAAGCAATCTTTGCCATTGGGCAGTAATATTCTCCTGACATTGTGTGGCTGGTTAAGGCATTTACTGCTTCATTTCGGTGGGCTGTAGTAGACTTTAACACCATTATTTTGAAAAGTTCTCACTGTAAAAATGATCTCATTTAATCAGAAAGCAGTAATTGTTGGCTCTTTTAGGTGAGGTGAGGTGGGGGGAATGGCTTCCCAAGCCTTTGTTGTTATTGATGGCATGGGAATTCCACAAATAGGCAGCTCACAAAAGTTCTGTTTGAAATATTGAAACTTCTTTCAAATATTGAAGCTTTCTCCCTAGCGCTTTTTGGGGATATTTAGGGAAAAAATTATCCAGATACAAAATTAGTATCTACAAAAAAAAAAATAGTAACTAGGAAGCAATTTAAAGTTCATGGATTTTTTTTAAGGTGGGGGGAGAGAAAGCAATTTAAAGTTCCCATGGAAGAAGGCCCCAGGTTGCAACAAACAGGTTTGGAAATTTCATTAAAAGTAGGGAATGAATATATATATATATATATATATATATATATATATATATATATATATATATGAAAATTAAATAAGCCTTGAGACACAAAGAAGCCTAAACAAATCCAAAATGAACAGAAGAAACCAAAGTCCTGGAACAAAAACCACTTCAAAACAAGCCATCCTTCACTTTTGTCTTCAGAGAATCCTCGTTGTTGCATTTCCCACTGAAATTCACTAACCAAAGGATATTTCATTTCTGTCTGGAATGGATAGGGGATACATAAACGAAAACTGGAGCATAGGCATGACATCTGGGAAAGAAAGTTTCTGTAAATTCACTTGAAGAATAATATCATTGACATCTGCATGGCTTTCTATGATGTATGGAGACCAGGGTTACCAGTGTTGCCTTGCTGCCAAATCAGCAGATTCTTTATCCCATGAGTCAACTTTGGTGTCCTGTCTCAGGGTATGACATACAGGCAAATGAGTTCTTCTTAGGGCCGCAAAATATATATTCAGACTATACCAAGTTTTCCCTCTAGAGAAGGACCACCATCTTCTCCTTGACTCATTCTGCTACCCAGCCCAAGCTTCTTCACTCTTGCATGTTCCATTTTACAGAGGTGACCCCAACAGACTGCTCAGATGAAGCAGAGATTCTCCTTCAGATTTTCTGTGCCACACTGGCCCTACATCCACCTATACAAACCATTTCTGGGGTTTAGAGGCAGTGCAAGACATTTTTGGCTCTACTGTCTTGGGAAAAGGAAGCACCTCTTATCCTCTGTGCTTGCCTTGCCCAGTTATTTACCCTACCCTGTGTCTCCTAAACAGTTACTGCCTTTTGACACTATCAGATGTTAAGTTCAGCCCAGGATTAATGGCTCAACAAACTCTGCATAGCTACTTCAGTTGCTACTATGAGGGTGAAAAGAAATGGGTTTATTGTGTTTGGGACACATTAAATTTTTAATTGAAATAGCTTCATGTGGAAGTTGCCTCCATGCAAACTGGGATTTTTTTTTATTAAAAAAAAACTACCTCTGCAAAAATTTTGCTTGCATTTGGTATGGAAAATAGATGTGGTACATGAAGTACCTGTTCTATGATAATAGCTGTGGCATGCAGAGGTTTTAACAAAGCGACATGTGCTCCCATTATAATGGCCATTATATTTGTTCCTCATGCCACTGAGATGAACCCAAAGCAGATATGAATGCATTTCCTTATATTCATCTTTTGTTTTCTCCCTCCCTATGGAAATTTAGATCAGGGCAGAGATCTTATTATTTTTGCCTATTTTAGGTGACTAAATAGAGAGAGACACAGAAGTGAAAAGTGTGGACAAAAATGCAAATCACAGATCTGTGGGATCTGTTGATGTGGGGAGCTTGTTCCAGAACAATAGAAGAATCTTTATCTCCACCTTCGTCAGATACTTTTAGACATGATAATCCAAATGGAGAAGACATTATCACCTAACTAGAATATCACCATGAATGCAGTTGTTCCCAAGCCAGTCTTGCCAGAGTTATTGGAATTGAAGCCAGTAGAAGCACTCGCTCCCATTATATGCACAAGGAAGTAGGAATGCTATAAAGCATCTTGATTTTGAATTGCAAATTAGTTTCAGATGCACAACAGAGTTCAATTCAGGAAGAATAACCAGGTTTGTATTAAGTGAATTTTGCTCCATGGTTCCCCAGCAGCTGAAGAGGAAACAAAATATCTTGGGCTGGAGCCCACATGTTTCAGGAAAGTTGACATTACATTAGAATTCTCATCTCCCACTCAGGGCTGGGTATTTTATCCTCTTACATCTCCATAATAACCTTGAGAAAGTAGGAAAGAAGGAGAAAGAATGACTCATCCAACAATGCAGTGAGCCTTATGGCTTTGAACCCAGGTCTGTCTTGGTTCCAGTCTAACGTCTACAGACTATATTGACTTTTCACTTCTTCTTTGCTTATCCATTACTTTGGCAGGAAAATGGAAGCCCATTGTCACTTAAATAATTCCCCACTCCCACTCACCATGCCCCCCCTCCACCTCTTTCCCCCTTTTCTTCCTAATGTAACACTAATGTCTCAACAAATGAAACTGTAGAAAATGTAACTTGGAAAAAAAGAGACATTGCAGATATTTTTGTAGACCAAGAAATCTGAAGAAGTGTGCATGCACACGAAAGCTCATACCAAGAACAAACTTAGTTGGTGTCTAAGGTGCTACTGGAAGGAATTTTTTTATTTTTTATTTTTTTTTACTATGGCAGACCACACCTGTTACTGTATGAAGTTATGGTGAGAGATGCCAGCAGGATTTATGTATCGCACAGGTTTAAAGCTGAATGTTTGAAATTCAGCACACTTATACTATTGAACTATGATATTTCTACTACGATACTGTATATTCATACTATTCATACAAAACAACACGGGTAGGCTGTAGCTCAGTGGTATATCAAGGGTGTATCAGTGAGATCTGCTTTGATACAGAAGGCCTCAGGTTCAATCCCCAATATCCCCAGGTAGGCCTGGGAATGCCCTTGCTTGAAACCACTGCCAGTCAGTATAGACAAAACTGAGGTAGGTTCGCCAATGGTCTGACTCTTGTCCCACAAGAAATGGTTTGTAGGCCAGCCCCAAAGGGCTCATTTGTAGCAATGTGGAATAGAACTGGAAATCCCCAGGTGCCCCATTCTATAAGCTACAGAATGTACAAATCTTGAAAAAAAAACCATTAAACAATAAGAATCCTGCCATGTGCACAAAATCACAGTCCGACCAAAGAGAATGACCTTTTCATCCAATTAATTTATGTGGAAGCATTTGGATGTTCTTAAAGCTGCAGTCCTATAACCATTTACTTGGGGATAAGCCCAATGTGACTTACAGTACCTCTGAGTAGACGTGCACAGGATTGCACTGTTAATTCTTTCCAGTTGAAACCAATGGACTTATTAGTGCTTAATTTTTGACTGGATCATGTCCTAAATTTTTGGTCTAAGGCTGCATTTCTACTAGAAACAAAATAATATAAATAAATCATATATATAATAGAAGGGTTGCTAAGAGAAATAGTCATGAAATTAAGAATAAAAATAACCAGGAAGGTCAAGCAAAACAAAACTAGTTGACTAAACTTGAAGAACAAACCATGCAAAACTAGTATTCTGTTAGTTATTGTAATTTCCAGTGGGAAAGATCAAGGAACCCTCTGACATCTTTGTTCTTGCACATTCAGGATGCTTTTTGTTCCTGGTGCTATTGAGGGGGTTGTGCAGGGTTGCCATATGCCCTCTTTTTCCAGGACACATCCTCTGTTTCATGGGCATGTAAAATGAGTCGTCATAGTTAAAAGTAGAAGTTGGCAAATGTGTTGCTCTTCAAAATATGGCAACCCTCCAATTCCACTTTGTCACTGCAAAAGTTTTGGGGTGGTCACACTGCTTCACTTCTAGCCAGTGCTTGCCCCATAACTTCCAACTGCAACTGCAACTTCTTGTACCAAAAAAAGTTACTGTGTCCTGCTACAGCCTCTCCAGACAGCAAAAACACAGGAAACATTGCAAAACAAACTAAAGCAGAATCAATCCGCCACTAATGGATTATTACTGCATTAAGAACATGATGCAGAATACACCCACAATAAAAACCAGTCTGAAGGGACCCTCAAACAACTTAATTGTAATCTGTTTTTCAAATTTTACCATTATCCTTGAGCTTTGAGTTAGGGATGAGGATTTGGGGTACAGAGTTTCGTTCATTTATCAGACAGAAGCAAAGGATTTGAATGCAGTAGGATAATGAGATTAAAAGAAAAACCCACTGTATTGAAGCTGAAATTAAATATTATGTAACCAGTTTGGGACACATCCTTCATAAAAAGTAAGCATTTTCCCTAGCACTTCTTCCAAGTGTCTTCCTGATGATTTCCAATTACTAGCCCAGGTCCAGGGCCAAACAAGAAGAGTCAGTGTTGAAAATTAAGGCAAGAAATATTGAAACCAGATGTAAGGACAGGGGAAGGAACCAAGCTCCAGCTCAGCCATACTGCAGAGCTTTCTGACTCTTGCAGATTGTCAGGAGTACGAACGGCTGCTGTGGTGGTGGCAGGGAGGCCTCCTTTATGAATGGACTATTCAGCACTTTGTACAAGTACTCAGGCAAGCAGGAACAGCGGCCACAGCAACAAATCACCTTTATATGTAATCCCGCGAGAACTTGCCACAACCACAATGACAAGCCACTTGAATGGGCCCTTAGAAGATGATGTTGGGCTAGTTATACCTGCCTAGTAAATAAGTGTGGAAAAACTCTGGATTAAATTTGGCTCTTACAAATGAGAGAGAGAGAGAGATAGAGAGAATATGGAATAATATGAATGTCCCAAAGGTGACATGAGTTAGATTAGAACAGGGAAGTGACAGCCATATTCTGTAATATATGGAACCTTCTGTAGCAGAAATGAGGGAGTCTTCATTTTTTTACAACACTTAGCTTAATTCATGGAACATTTTCAAGGCTGCTAGTCAGCTATGAATGATCCTGCTGTGACTTTGGGTCTTGCTCTGCTGCAATGAGACAATACCGTGTGCATAAAACCTTAAAAAATAAGCTTTTTGAGACTATTTCTCAGAAAAGTGTGGAACTAGAAAACTAGAAATGTGACCATAAGACTTTTTTAAAAAAGTTTTTCTAGAAATGAGTGCAATTGGTGGCCTCTTGGGTACGTGGGGTTTCTGCAGTTTCTCAAGAACAGCTGAAAAGCAAAGATATACTAATTCCAAGGAATGTATTAGAGGAAGCAGCCACGAGTTCTCAAGTGCCTTCTCTTTAGTAAACCTCTTGCAAAACCAGCAAAGACAGCACTCTCTGTTCCTCTTGTGAGCACATCTTGGACAGAGAGAGGGCATGTGAATTGATTCCCAGATCCCTAGAGCAAAATAAGGTAAAATATGCTTTTGCATCTTGGGCAGAGGAATCCTTGATGGAGCTTCAAGGAAAGAAACTAAGAAATTAGTTTCTTCCCACTGTTCTGATCCGGAGTTTTTAAAGTCTTAGAAAACTGGACCATTAGTCCAAGCAGCTTTTGTGAACCTGTAGCCCTCCAGATATTTTGCCCCAGCCAGCACACCTACAGGCAGACTGTGGCTTGTAATGCCAGAACTAAAACTGAACATAGCAGGTGAAGCAAGCCAAGAGGACCAATAGACTACTCCTTTCCTTTTGCCAGTGTATCCTGGTGAGTGAGGCTCTGGGTGTGGCTCATAATAGTAACTTTATTGCAGTGTTCATGAGGGGAGTATGGCTGATATAGGAATGGTTAGAAATTTTCTTGAGTTCCTCCCCATGATCTGTTTATTTGCTTGCACTATGCTTATGTAGAAGTCAGACTATGCCCTGTTTTTATTGAGCATTTGTTCTGGTTTGTTAGACAGCAACAAGCATTCCTCTGAGGTGCTTATACATCTTCTCATTAATCATTCATATCACACTTTTCAGTACATAGATTTCCCAGTCCCTTTCTTAAACACAATAAGTAAATAAATCTGATTTTTAAAAAGTGGATTTATTGCACTAGGGTTATCCACATTAGTTGTGCAAACACAGTGTTACCCATGTTAGTTGTGCAAGCCTAAATTTCCAGTATGCACTTTAATCTTTCCCTTCAAAATACTGACAGTCCGGAGGTTACCTTCGCAGTCCAAGCATACCTGCCAAATGCCCCGAAAAAAGAGACATGCCGTTTCTTTGTGCAAGATTGCAGTCGCCATTTGGGCTGCCTGTCTCTCACTCTCACGCTGTACTCTCAACCCAAAAAAGCACTTTTTCCAGGCAAGAGCAAGGCACAGGTCATGTGACTTGCCTGGGAGCACATCCCAGTTTTGGGTCTGAAAAAGTTGGATGGTATGTCCGAGCATACAAAAATCTGGAGTAGTTCTGACCCAGGTTTTATTTAGGACTCAAATTCTCATTCTCTCTCTCTCTCTCTCTCTCTCTCCCCCTCGATCAGGCAGACACCTATGAATAATCTTGGTAGATCTTAATGTAAGAACCTATTTGATATGAAAACTGTGGTAACAAAACTGAAAGAAGCTTGCAGCATTTCTCTGTATTTTCCTGGGTCCCCAGGGAATCTTATAGACACCCGAAAGGTTTGTCAAAAGAACAGCAACAAAAAATCCTGCCTTACTTGCCCTTACTTCCCTTTTCTCTGAGACACTTTGAGTCCCAAGTGTACAAAGGCATGGCTCAGAGCTAGAAGACTTATTCAGGCATTATGGGCCGTGTGATTACCATAATGTAAAGGAGGAGAGTGGGGTCATGCTCTCTGGCCTTGCCTTGAGACATATCCTTTGGTTCCATCCATGACCAAGAGTTGGGGCTGAAGGTATAAAAGAGGGAGCCCGCCCTACATATCTAGACTCCCCAAACGATTTGACCCCCTGCCTAATCAGGGTTCTCATTTGTGAGGGAAACCTATGTACACAGAATAGTCCCAATGAACAGATGGTGGCAGGGGTGGTCTGTCTGGGGTGTGACAGGGCAGGGTGACCAACAAGTGCACTCCCCTTCGTGCAATTGTAATCTTGTGCAGCGCTGAACACCCAAAACAAGGTAGAGTAGCCACCATTTTAAGTCTGGGCATCTCCTCCTTCCATGCCTTCTCTTCAGTATGTTTCTTACAAAAACGACTGAAGACAGCCCTGCACTTTCCACTTGCCGGCAAACCTCAAGCAGACAGATGCTGTGTGTGCTGGTGAACAGAAGCAGCTTTCTTCCAGTCTTGCTGGCAGGAGTCCCTGGTGCTCCTAGAAATCTGAAGTGTTGGCCCAAAGAATAGCACCAGAGATCTCTCTGTGTATGTGATGTTTGTGTTCTTTTCTCAGAAAGAAGGTTCTAGTTGTAGCTACAGCAAGGCGGAGGACTTTGCTTGTGGGAGAGTGTTTGGAGGGAGAGTCCCAGTGGTTACACAGTCTAAATTTTGGGTGGCCATTCACAGCTTCTAGTTTAGTAAACCTCTTTCAAAAGCATTACAGACAGACCTCCTGGCCTCTTCTCACCTCTGAAGGCAGCTTACAACTTTCTGCCCTTATTCCTCTCGGGGTTCAGTTGCAGTTCTTGAAATTGGCACATTTGCCTAGACAAAGAGGAAAGACTATTAAGGGCAGGACGTTTGTGGTGTTTTCCTGGAGAAGTCCATAATCTCATGTACACGTGAGAAGGAATAGCTTAGTAATAGAGAGTTTGACTGCAAATCAAGAGGCATATTGTAAAAGGGTTGTTGAAACATTGCAAATGAGTTGTTGGCACCAAGTTCTCTTTTTAATTTTTTTTAAGTATATTTTTTAACTTTTTCAAAACATCAACAAAATACATACAACAAACAAAGACATCTAATACAAACTACAAAAATAATAAAAACCAATACAAACTACAAAAAACAAAAACAAAAAATAATTCATTAAAAATTGCTTCTTCCCTTAACATTGTAATTTCACTTCCTCCCATCTGCCCTTCCTGCGTTCATTATCATTCATCTTTAGTAATTTCTTTACATTGTACAAACCTTATTTTTCAAAAGATCCTATCCATTTCTTTAACTATAATCTTAATTCATTATTTCCCATTTCTTTAACACTTAACATAATTCTAAATCTGCAGTCTAACTTTTCTTCCAAGTTCCTTCTAAATTTCAACATTACTATACTTTTTAAAATACAATTTAAATTTCTTCCATTCTTCTCCCACCGCGTCGTCCCTCTGGTCACGGAGTTTCCCGGTCATCTCAGCAAGTTCCATATAGTCCATCATTTTCATCTGCCATTCTTCAATCGTTGGTAGTTCCTCTGTCTTCCAGTTTTTAGCTATCAAAACTCTAGCCGCTGTTGTGGCATACATAAATAAAGTTCTATCACATTTTGGGATTTCTTGGCCTAGGATGCCCAGTAAAAAGGCTTCTGGTTTCTTTTTAAATGTGTTTTTCAACACCTTCTTCATTTCATTATAAATCCTTTCCCAGAAGTCTTTTACCTTTGGGCACATCCACCACATATGGAAAAAAGTTCCTTCTACGTGTTTACATTTATTACTTTGTCCATGGTATATTCTTGCCAATTTAACCGGTGTCAAATACCACCTATATATCATCTTCATAATATTCTCTCTAAGCATATTACACGCTGAAAAATTTATACCAGTTTTCCACAATCTTTCCCAATCTTCCAACATAATATTGTGCCCCACATCCTTAGCCCAATCTATCATTGTTGATTTTACCATTTCATCTTTTGTATGCCACTCAAGCAATAAATTATACATTCTGGATAAATTTTTTGATCTCGGCTCTAGCAATTCCGTCTCCAACTTAGATTTTTCTAACTGAAAACCAATTTTTCTATCTGACTTAAATAATTCATTAATCTGATAATATTGTAACCAATCCGTTACATTTCCTTTCAATTGTTCATATGATTTTAGTTTTAAATGTTCTCCTTCTTGTATCAAAATGTCACTGTATTTCGGCCATTGTCTGTCCATATTTGCTCTTTTATGGACTTTTGCTTCTAGAGGTGATAGCCATCTGGGTGTTTTCCTTTCAACTCTTTTTAAATTTAGCAGATTTCCCCCAGAAAGGATAATTGCAGATTAAATGGGGAGAAAATATGAGCATCCATTTTGGGGTGTTCTTTTTTTAAAAGTAATCTTTATTTATTTTAAAAAGATAGAGATTCAAAATAATTGTGGAATAAAGTTTACAAATTTTTAATTGCAGCTGAAAATAATAATGAAGAATTATTCAATAAACAATTAAAAGGTCAGGGTGCCATGGAAAGATACTAATCAGAAGCTTATTTATACATTTCTTAACAGAAAAATAAAACCATGGTCTGTTTTGCACTTATACATTGCTGCATGTAGAGAGGGCAGATTGTCATCTGTATTTTCTTAAAGCAACCATAGACATCCAAATGTTTGATGTGGGTTTAAATTGTGTGAGTCATCCTTTTGCTACTTCTAATTTGCAAGTAGATTTCCCCCTCAATAGGACTATCTCCCATACTTTATTGTACCATGTGAAGAGGTTAGCCTCATTTAAATCTTTCCAGTGTCTGACAATAATAGTCCTGGGGGCCAATAATAAATGGGACACCACCTTTCTGTAGTGTGTAAGTAACTGTGCTGTTTCAGATAAGTTTATAAGTGTCATCTGGTGGGAGACAGCAATCACATGGTTAATAATTTTACCTATTTCTTGAAAAATTGAGTTCCAGGAGGGTTGTATGTTGGCACAGGACCATCACATATGTATATGTTTCTTGTCAACATCTTGGCAAGGACGTAGGAGCTATATATGGCAGTCTGCAAGGGTTAAATACCACCTGTGGATTAATTCCAGAGTTAATTATCTTTTTCTCATGGAGATGGATTTGTATGGTGGCTGTCATCACAGACTATTCCAATCATCTTCATTGATGGAACAATGTAGGTCTTTCTTCCACATCAGTTTAGCACCATTTAAATTGCTAAATTCATTTTCTAGGAGAAATTCATATTGTTTTGAAATTAGACCTCTAGATTTAGTATCCTGAGCTTCCATTTTTATGCCAACGACATTGTGTAGATGCTATGGGGAAATGTTCCGGCTTCAGAACAAAAATTAATCAACAGGTTGTGCCTATAGAACTTTCAGTGCAAATAAAAATCACTAAATAAAGTTCTCAGCAATAAATATTAATCATCTGAACAATTCTACTGAAGTTAGTGGTTGCATTTTGTTGGACAACCGCTTAGCTTTGCCTGCTCACCACCAATCATAGGGAAGTTCTGTTGCTACTGTTGGTTGTCTGGTAGCAACTGCAGATAATATTCTACACAGAGCTATTCCACGTCTTCAGATAATAAATTCCATTTGTAGTTAGGAGCCCAAGGCTGAAAAAGATGTGCAGGTTTCCCCTCCGCCCTTCCCTCCTGCCGTCCACATTTGTCTATAACAAATTCCTCATGCGTTGTCCTAATCACCTGACACCAGGCATCTGATATTGAGATTAGCTGAACACTCACTGGGGGAAAATACATCTCCACATGTTATGTGTTTCACAAAGAAAACTTGCTTTACTGTGCACTGAAAATAGTTTATAAAATGGCACCTTCGCATTGGATTTCCCAGATGTGATGTGCTGAATACAATGCTTTATACAAGCTTTGGACAAAATGCTTCTCATACTGTGCAATGTTATTGTAAGTTATAAGCAAATTTGCCAGACTATAATGCTACTCAGTGTTTTGTGAAAACTTTTCATTTCCCTTTCATTCAGCATTACATAGGTCTCTTCTTCAGTCTATCAAAATAGCAAATTTAATCTAGATTAGCTATGCAGAATGAATAAAATGTAGAGGAGACAATAGGTACCACATCTGCCCTATTTGTCATACACCATTTTATGGTGCATCTTGTAATTTCTGCATGGAAAATTACAAAACCCAACAGAAGAAAAGCCATAGTCTGAAAGCTATATGAGGAGGCGCTATGTGTCATCCTGGCCCTCACCATCAACGCCAGGTTTTGGGATTATTCCCTAAAAGCAGTAAGAACACCAAAAAACTACCATCACAAAAAGCTTATTCTACCTGTTTTGCTTCAGTTCCAGGTATGGGATCCCCTACAAACGACAAACTATGAAAGCTAAGTTGGAACTCTTTTGCTGGCTTCTTTTGCTGATCCTATGACTATCTTTCATGTCCTTGTACTGCAAAGCAACCCTAAAATTTGAATAAATAATGTTGAAGACCCCTTTGTATACTAATTCTTAGATGAGGCCATCTGGACAAACAGCAGGCCCAGATGCTTTCCCCTTGTTCATCACTTTTATCCTGCCAATTATTAATGCAAATGACATCCCACTTACTCTAAAGCAAGCAGTGGGTCTTCCCTTGAGTGAATTGGCAATGGCCAGTACAAAACAAGATCTTTTTTTCGGAATAATGGAATAGTTAGATAGAAAATTATATTAGGAGCACTTGTATAGATGACACAATATTATTAATAAAATTTATTTGCTTGACACCTTTGTGACTACAGAACTATTGCCATTCTTCGTGGTCACCAATTGCTAATAGGTCACTCTGGTTAGTTTAAACTCCACTTTCTTTGAACAAGCCAGGATCAACCATAGTTATGTTCTTTGCTTGTTAGCAAACCCATAGCTTAACCTAAGTTTGGATCTAATGGGGAACTCTAGTTAGCTTAAAAGTGGAAACTGATGTTTCCCATCTCCTCACAGCTGTGTAGGAGAGGAGACTATGTGAGAGAGCATGCGAGCCCAAGGTTCATTATTGTTCTTGCATACAATTTGCAAAATGGGCCAATGCGTGTGATTCAGCAGAGAAAGTGGACCTGGGGCAGATGTACATTCATGGTTTATAATGTTAAGAAAGGGTTAAGGAAAGATTTTCAAAATGTAAGTGACACATTATGTTTAGCTTAGAACATTAATAATGCGTTATTAAAATGTGACACTGAGGGTGCTGCAGAGTGACCAGAAACCAGGCAGTAAGGGAAACTGCTGTTATGGAGGAACCAACATTAAGGTAATAAACTCTTTAAAGCAGTATTCTCCCTGCCGTTTTAAAACGATATGGCTATTATCGTTCTAATAACGTTAAAAAGGTCAGTGTAGATTCAGTCCTGGTCCTACACATGCAGTAGAATGTGGTGTTGAGCTCTGAGGTGGTGAAAACATGACTTTGCTATTCATACACACTGCAGGTGGGCGGGGATGTGTGTGTCACATTTAGGAATGTTCCCAGATATAATCAACTCCTTTTTCCCTGATACACTAGCTTTTTAGGTGCAAGGAGATGCTTAGTGGATTCAAAAGCAGCATCGTAGACTTGTAGTCCAAACTGGCATAGCCAATTGCACCACCCCAAGATTCTCCCAGCATATTCTGCTCAGAGACACAACCAAATGATGTCAGTTGCTGTCATAACTGAACATTTTTCTGTATGTATCAGACCAAGCCCAAAGTTTCCCCAGGCCTGTTATTAGGTGCATTATCAGCCTTCTGTGTATCCATGGAATGAAATGTGATAATCCCAGATGTCAACTGTTTCCAGTAAAGCTGTAAATCACCCAAATTAGAGACAAAATGATGGAGCCAGGACTCCTCTCGGAATTCCCATTTTGTTGTTCAGTTTCCATTGACATATCTCTATTACACTGCTGGTTGCCAAAGCCTGAGTATGTCACTGATAAACAAAGGAACTTGCTAGACAGCAAAAGCAAAGGGTTTCTTTCCCAGAAAGAGGCGAGGCTCCTCATGATTGGGAAATAATGGGGACTGCGTTTGCATCCAACAAAAGGAAGTGCTAAACATCTGCTGCACTTCAGTCTCCTTGGACTCTGGTCAACTCATTAAGGAGCATCCCAAGAAACAACAGAGGACCTTTTTTGGCAATTTTTTTTAGGATTAAGTGTTCAACTATCATAATGTTTCAATTTATTTTAAGAGTATCCTTACCCCCATGCCATTATTTACACAGCCTATGGTGTGTACCCCAAAGTGGAGCAAAACACTGAACTAACTCTCACTGTGAAAATGATTCGGATGATATTATAGTCCCATCGAGATGTAGCACAAAGGAACATCCATTTAGGAAAGGAGATGGTCTGAATTCCCAGTGGATGCAAGTTCTATGTCAAATCTGATTCTAGGTCCCAGGAAAGCTGGACCTGACAGGGCTGCTAAACACTGCAGCATGAATGTGGATCTTGGGACTAGAGTCCTCTGAGTCAGGGAGGAGAGGTAGATCCTAGTGTCTGTGCATGGAATTGTGGAGAAAGCGGAACACAAAAGGAGCCTGTTATTCTAAGGCAAGGCTGCGGGATAACCAGCCTCATATAACCAAGTCTAATTAACACATGTAGGGGTTAATACCATAGAGTAAGCTGTCATACCCAGCTTAGCTATGTCCACTTCCCCTCACTTTGTCAGGAACTAAGTAGTCAAGCCCCCAGTCTACCTGAGAAGCTCAACATGTGAAGAGGTTTGACCTAGTTATGCTTAGCCACATGACTCTCACTGTACCAGTAATTTAGTCACTTTTAGCAGCCCTACAGCTGAAAACTATTGGAACACTTGATTCATAGTTGCTTTTTGATACATAACGATGGTGTTTTCTTCTACAGTCATACTTTGGAAGTCGAATGGAATCCGTTCCGGAAGTCCGTTCGACTTCCAAAATGTTTGGAAACCAAAGCGTGGCTTCTGATTGGCTGCAGGAAGCTCCTGCAGCCAATCAGAAGCTGCGGAAGCCCCGTCAGGCATCTGGCTTCCCAAAGAACGTTCAAAAACCGGAACACTCACTTCCGGGTTTCAATCATTCGGGAGCTGATTTGTTCAGGAGCCAAGGCGTTTGAGATCCAAGGTACGACTTTATTACTATTACTGTTACTGTTGTTGTTATATTTTAATTTATTTCCTAATCTTCACCTTAAGATTCCCCCCAGACAGATCACAACAATTTAAGACATTAGCAACAATTTTAAAAAACTTGCAATTACAAAGTGTGTAGTCACACAAAAAATAGGATTGGTCCTAAAAATATACATCTCAGGCACATTTATGGTCTTTTTAAGATCGTACTGTGGCCCATGAGGCCATCTGGAGTTGGATCATGTAAACAATCACATGGCAATGGCTGCCTATGTCAACTGGAAGGGAGCATAATGTGATCATTCAGCTCATGTCGCTTCTATACAACAAACTGCTCTTAGCAAGTCATGCTAGGTCTGGCTTGAGCTAGTGCAAACTGGCGCTGCTTCATTGATGTCAATGCAGCAAGCACTACCTCGCCATCTGGTCTCACATTTCTATATCTGGATCTTGTACATAGCCTTCTTAAAGCCCCCCTTTATGAGAAGCTCGGGGAGCACGCGGCTGCCCAGAATGAATGCCTGTTGTGTGCCAGACAGGATGCCAACATACCTTTACAGTTCAATTGCTTTTTCTAAGGTTGGTGTTAATCTTGGCATCCTAATGGTCTAGCGGAACAAGATTAATGATGAAATCCTGCAACGAAGTGACTTTTAAAATTTTATTAGAAGGCATGTTTATTGGTGGGGAGAAATGCCAAAGGGACAACACTGGAAACAAATCTCCCATTTATCCACAAAACAGGTGTAGCATGGACAGTGGCAGAGCAAGACTCCCCGATTCAGCCCTAGAAATACTCCTTTTAATAGAAACTTTTAATTTAACCTTAGCCAAAGAAGACCTGTTTGGGGAATGGGAAATAGCTGAACTGGCTTTGTAAGTACATGCAAGTAACACGAGGGTTTAAATAGGTTTGTTAAAATGACTAGAAAGTCAAAAACTTTAGTGCTTGTGACAGGCCACACTACCAAGTTTTCACCTGGGGCCACAAATTCACAGCCAGACAACTCGTTGGTTTCAGCAACACTTTCCCTCTCATTTGACTGGTGCAATTCACATGTAACCAGAGGTGCCGAGTTCCAAATGGCATTGCTGGGGGGGGGGCTTGTTGGGTGCATGTGATGTCACAAGTGGAACACACATATGTGACAGGAGGAGGCCATGAAGCCTGGGGAGGCCCTCCGCCACTGCGGGAAGGCCTGGTGGGGCCCTGCACCTGAAGAATGGGGGAGGGACTAAGCCCCATCCCCATATACTTGTGGGGGGCAGGCAGGCGCTGAGCTGTCCTCAGTCCCATAGAGTTGGCACCTACGCATATCACTAAGTTTCCTCAGTTCAACCCTTTTTGGTCCCTAACAGAGGCACTCTTCTATTATTCCTGCATTCCCCTTCCAAATGTTGGAATAACAGTCTCATGGGCCAAACTAGGGTGCCTAATATGACCCCAGGGCCAAACATGTGTGAAGAAGACAAGGCTACCGCAAATGCAACCTACTGTTTTTATGTTATAGAACAGACCAAACTGATAAGATCTGAAATTGTACATATATGTATAAAGTGGGAGCTGGTTCCTCAATGCACTCTTTGAAGAGTGAAATATTAGCAGTGAAATGCAAGTGCTGGGATAGGTGCTGCTCTGAATTCTCTTTTTTCCCTTATAAGCTTCAGCACATGGAACATGTCAGCAGGCACTGCCTAGGCTGTTCTCAGATTCCTAGCAGAAAGGACAACAAAGGAACTTTTTTCAGCTGGTTCATTTACTTTATGATGAAAAAAAAAAAGAGTTCTATTATAAAAGCAGATGTTATGGAAATCTGGCCCTTAAGCAAAACTGGATTTGGTGCAGAAACAGGATTATTCATTGTAAATCTTTTAACCTCCCCTTATGAGTAAAACTGTATACACTTAAGGATTGTGTTTTTTTTAATAACAAAAGAACCTGAAGTGCTGGTTTTGAATAAGATTAGTGGAAAATAATAGAAGAGAAATAATGACATTTCAGTTTTCTGCAGTAGATATATTGAGCCAAACATTGCTCTATTTCTTGTGTGTCTGTTCAACAGAAATGTACTCGGTGTGAAACTGACTAATCTGTCATAATCATTCTTTGGACTGTTTCTCTCTCTCCGCCAACCACACATACACAAATATCACTTGGAGTCATTATGCTTAATTATGGCAGTGTATACTTGATGGCTAATAGTTTAATATTGAAAGTGACTCCTGTGAAAAGCATTGGGCTGTACGATAGTTCTATCTGTTTTTACTTATTTTCCCTTTCACACATGTAAGTAATCTTTTGATATTCCAGAGATCAAGCGGTAAACATGTACATGAAAACAAAGCTCAGTTCCAATTCAGACATTACTTTTTCTTGCAAATTGAATAATTACTCTTGAGTTTCTATCCATTAAGAAATGCCATTTGTGAATACATGGGCATTCCTCACCAGTCCCATTTACCGGTATATGTCCTGTACTTGAGACACACAATTTTTGAAAAGGGGGGCTATTCATACACCATCAAAAAGAGGATAAAAAATGGAAACAGATTTGCTTAGAATTACCGCATGTGGCTTTGTTAAAACCTCTGCATGCCACAGCTGTTATCAACTCTCTCATAAGAATCACTAGGATTGTGTGTGTGTGTGTGTGTGTATGCCTACATGACACAATAAAGGAAAGACTATAGCCCTCTTCAGGCATCCAAAATAACACAGGTGTGCTTAAAGTGAAGATGGAGTAGAGATAGACCCCACCTGAACATCCTGACATCTGTTTGGTTCCTCTCCAAACCTTTGCAGATTAAGTGTGAGGGTCTTAAAGGGGGATTCCACCTCTTTCCATTGACCCATAGCTAGTTTTTCCTCTTGCAATCAGGGAACCCAGTGCAATAAGCTGGATGTGGTATGACTTCTCTGCAGTCTTCAGATATCCACATTGTATATATTAAAGTTGGGATCAGAGGGGTGGGGCCTTCACACACAGGGAAGTTGGAGGGGGCAGGGCCCACACACACTCTTCTGCATTCCTGAAGAGGGTTTTTGTTCTGTGTGCTTATAATTTGTGTTCAGTTAGTTTGACTAATTTGTTACCAGCTCATCAAAAGAATGTACCCCATGCTATCTCTTTTTGGTCTATAGCTTTGTCTATTGCATCACCAAATACCAGCTTGTAAGTATTGATACATATTTTAGATTTGTCTCTATTTTTAATTATGACATTTTATTAGTTTAACCGTCCTAATAGTTGTATTTAATTTCGGGTTTCTCTCTCTCTCTCTCTCTCTCTCTCTCTCTCTCTCTCTCTATATATATATATATATATTGGGGGGGTATGAATCTCATGTTTACATGTATGCTGTCCAGAATCAAGTTGATATCTGTTTCCACAGCTCTGCTTCTGGGGATTTAACAGCAGCTGGCTACACGGAAGGTTTTCCTGGCATGGAGGTAAGTTGCAGAAAAGCTTCACTTGCTAAATTGTTGGACCAGATTATTCAATGCACAGGAGCAGACCAGGAAAACAAAGAGTGGCCTTAGTAAAAGCTGGCACATTCAGCAGGAAAATCATCTGAAATGGCTCTGTGAAAAATGATAGCTCATTATGTTTCAAGCAGGGCAGTGACTAATCATCATTTTTCTGCCCAGTGTTACCACGTTAGAGGGCCACATAGGGAGAAACAAGCAGAAAAAGGCAGCTGACACATGGGTCATCTCTACCCGCTAATAGAAAGAAGGCTTCCAAATTCTTCTTTTAAATTATCCTTGGCAATTCACTGCTGTGGTGGTAATGGCAGAAATATCCTCCTTACATCATGTGATATCATCTTTTCCCAGCAGACAAACCTTTGCTTTTTGAGCTTATTTTAAAAACCTTCATTGCTTGCAAGGTACTTCTAATCTTTCTTTAATAAAAAATTTTTTTGGGGGGGGGGGACTTGGCTAATCATTGTTAAGTATATTTTGCAGTTTTCAGTGCTGTAACTCGGGACTTTTTTCCAGCCAGAACTCGCCAGAACTCAGTTCTGGCACCTCTCAGGTGGGTGCCATTGCCATTATAAGAGAACGAAGGAGGCGTTCACGCTGAGTTTCAGCACCTGTTTTTCTAGAAAAATAGCACTGCTATTTGGATGAGATAGAACAGCACAGAGACCCACCACCATTTCCTCAGAGCTCACATTTAGATGGTGGCATAGGAAGGGGGATGCGGTGGTTGTGGTCCAGCCCAGTGTCATCATTGAGGGGGGTGACCGCGGGGCTTGGCCTGCAACGCACCTGACCCACACGTCTCTCCTGGGGAGTGATGCGGTGGCTCGGGCAACTGCAGGCTCCGCGCTGCCCGAAACGGCAGCATGGGACTTGCGGACTCCATGGAGGTTCCATGCAGTGTGCTCTGCCCTGGCTTCCCCCGCCCTCGGGTTCAGGGCATTTGCATTGCCCCAGGCGCCTGAGCAGCTAGCTACACCACTGCATTTAGCTGCTGGAACATTCTTTGAAGTCTACTTGATTTTTACTAGCAGGGTGCGGTTTGAGGGACTGGATGAAATGAAGTAAAAGCAAAGTCTGTTTCAAAGTCTGTAACCTCTTACAGTGGAAAAGTCCTCTACTCGAAAAGCTGTCTGCTTCAATTCTTCTTTAAAAAATCCACCAGAAAGGGGGAGCAGGGGCCTTGAAATTGCCCCTCAGCACCCATCACCTGGCGAGGAGACTGAGTAGGCATAGAGGTCACCTGGTCAGCCTTCTGCACTTATGGTGACAGGTGCTGTATTTCTATTTTTTTTTTTACTAATTCTTTCTAAATGTGCACCTGCTACATATAAATTAGCCCAGACAAAGTCTATGCAAATCTATGTCTTCTTTTGTGGGTGACACATTTCCCCCTGTCACAAGAGACTAGGGCCCTGTGGGATTTGACATCTTTCCGCAGGGCCTGCAAGATAGAGCTGTTCTGCCTGGCCTTCGGCTTAGACTCACTCTGACCCCTTATATGGGGTATATAAATTTCCCCTTGGCTTTTTTGCTGGCCCATGTAGGACCAGCATAGATAGCTGGCTCGGGTGAATATCTGATGTTTCCTCCCTTTATGGTCTTGATTTATGGGCTACTACTAAAATGAGGCTGCATTTCAAGCTGTATTTTAATTAACTGTTTGTTTGTTTGTTTGTTGTTATTGTTTTCTATTACATTTTATTGTAATTCATATTTGGTGTTAGCTGCCCTGAGTCTGGCCCTGGCCAGGGAGGGGGGGGTATAAATTAAAATTTATTATTATTCAGTATTATTATTATTATTAAGCATGTCCTCCCTAAAAGAGGGCATGTGTTGTGGTGAGACCTGGAGACTGACCCTCGTGTTGGGGATGGGTATATTGGACAGCCACAACACCTGACTAGTAGGTCCCTCATTGCTGGGTTTAATCTGGCCAATGGGGTGCAGTCTAAATGGATCAAGGGACCTATATATACCTATGCATATGACCCAGAGCTTCCTCTTTCGGCTCGTGCATCGGAACACCTGCCCACCTCTCCCTACTTTTAGGGCATTTTGCGATTGACCTTGCTATGCCGTCGTGTGTCATCTGTCGTCGGGACAGGGGCACGGCAGAAATTTTCCACACTTGGCTGATTGGCTGTTGCCATTTGGGTTTTGCCTGCCACGTAGCAAATCGTCACAACTTGTAAGGTTGCGGATAGGCACTGGTTCAGGTGATAGGGATGGGAGAACGGTCTCGCCATCCCTATGTGTAGGGTATTCCGTTAAAGGAATCCAGGTACTCAGCTTGGTTTGGTCAATCCCCAAGAGGGGGTTGTGCCCATGCCTGAGTCCAGGGGAGCATCTGGGGGAGTGGACATAGCCTGTACCCGGGCTTTCTACCTACCTCAGGTGTTCACCCTTGGCTGACCTATGATAGAGCTCTGGGTCAGCGCTACCTGCAAGGGTGTAGGGAGCTAGTCGAACCAGAGCCTATGCAACAACTCACTTTCTATAATCAATAAAGTTGTGGCCTAAATTCTGCCAAAAACCAAACTAAAATTTGAGTCAAATGTGTTTTTATTTAGGGGGAAGGTCTCTGGGTCTGAACACACAATTGGCAATTTGTAACTAGCCACCCTGTTCAGGAAAGCTTACACAGAGCTCAGGATGTGGATACAGTGATGAACAGCTAATAGCTTAGTGGTAGGACATCTGCCTTGCATGCAAAAGGTCCCTGGTTCAATCTCCAGCATCTCCTGACTGAAATTCTGGACAGCCACTCAGTGTAGACAATACTGAGCTCGCTGGTTTGCCTCAGTAGGAGGCAGCTTCTGAGGTTCAAACGACAGTGTGTGTGTGTGTGTGTGTGTGTGTGTGTGTGTGTGTTCAGAGAGAGAGAGAGAGAGAGATTATGTGAGTGTTTGGCACTGCCCACTTTGCATTGAGCCTACATTTGGATGGCATCCCTTGTCAGAAATGCACCCTCCGCACCACTTTAAGCAGTCCTCCTGGCCTCAATAACCTTCTCCTTTCAGAATTGCCAAACTTACAAAATGTACGTATAAATCATAGAAGTTTGTGGAATTCATTACTCCAGTTGAAAAATATTAAGTGTTCCCTGAACGAGATTTTCAAAACTCATTATTAAGCTTTTGTGCTGGATACATGGTATGTGGGGTTTTTTTGGGGGGGGGGGGTTGGTCCCCCCCCTTTTTTGTAAGATGACTAGATTTCCTCCAGCGCTGTTCAGTTTTGCCAACATCCTTCCCTCAGAAGAAACAAAGTCAAGGCTAACAAAGATATGTGATTTATAAGGACTTCAGGGAGGCCAGGAATGTTTCCAATTTTTATGCTGTGAGTGATGAGAAGACTATGGAGATCTTTAAAGCTTATTGGACTCACGTAGTTTTTGGTCTGCTCACAAATAATCCTTGCCAAAAAGAATCTTTTTTTCTAATTGCTTTTCTCTTCTGCTGACATATGGATTTAAAATATATAAAAAATAATAATAATTGGAAGGCATAATTAGGAAGGATTAGGTCAGAATGATACTAGCCTGACAGTGAAAGCTCTGATCAAATGGTGCCCACATGTAAATGTTCCAAGACAATTGGTAATCGTGCCAATAAGCTGTTTGGCACGGAGGAGGGAGGGAACAGCTCATCACGGGGGGCACTTTCCACGAACCCTTTCAGAAGCTTTACTCCCCTTGGACTATTTCACAGGGCCAATGTTGAACAGGGGAAAAAAACCTCCATCCATTTGGAGTGAGGGAATTGCAATCTTGTGTGCCAAGATTCCAGTTTGTGGCTCATTGCAAAAATTCTTTCAGAGTCCACACCGACAACTTTGGTTTGCACCAGCCTTCCCCACCCTGATGCTGTCCAGATGTTTTGGACTACAACTCCCATCAGCCTCAGTCAGCATGACCATGATCAGAGATTTGTAATCCAAAATATCAGGAGGGCGCAAGGATGGGGAATCCTGGATTGTACAACCTAATCTCAAGGGGAAATCAGAGTGTACACGCCATAGGCTCATTCTCATATCACCAAGCCATAGTTTGACATTATGTCCAAATAGAATCTATATCTGCACACACTCTCTCACACACTCAGTTTCAGGTCAACAAGTGTGGAGTACTCAAGACATGAACATACATGCATGAACCAGCTTTAAATTTGGCTGAGTTCAGAAAGCAGTTGTAATGAATGGTTGGCATCTGTCATCAGACCAAGTCGTTTCTCAGTGAGGGACTGAAATAAAGGCAGCACAGCCACTGCCTACTTACTTGGGTGAAACCTGCTTGTTAGATGAATAACAATCCCATGCCACATATCTGCCTAGCCGTCAAATAAATATATAACGAACTGAACACCCCCCCCCCATCCTTGTGTGAATTTTTCTGTACAAGCCAAGAGAGATCTGATGGAAAATCCAAGGGGTCTGAATCAGTACCGCCACCTTGCCAGTAAATGGCATGCCATTTATTTGGGTTGGCAGACTCGTTAAGGAGGATACCATCTGGGAGCGATTTATTTTCCCGAAGCAAAAGTGACTGCAGGAAAACATAAGATATGAAAAAAGCCAGATAATCCTGTTGAAAGAGAAGGGAGGAAGAAAAATATTTTGTAAAAATAACTTTCCTTGGAAGAATCCAAAATGAGGTTTCCAGCACAGTGTGGATTTATGCAGACCTGCCCTTGAAATGTAAGAAAATTACAGACCATTCATTAAGTAAGACAGGAAAGATTCACAAATTTGAATGAGGACACTAGGCAGGCACTTAAAAGTTGGCTTTCCCTCCTCACTGGATTTTAATAAATGATCAATGAAGAAAAAGGGAGGGGGGAATTTTTCAGTTCCACAGCTCACACAGCCCAGTAATGTGTTGGCATGTCTCTTAATATTTCCAAGGGACTGCCAGGAATGCGACTGAAAACGGAGGTCAGAACCACATAAATAGCACCTGAATCCATTCCACTGTGTTGCTATAGCCTAGTGCTTTAGCCAGATTAGTTTCAGGCCATGTGAAGGACATTTCTTTGGGAAGGGTGATATCTTCTCTAAATTAATACTTACTTTTGGAACGTTAATTGAAGTCCTTTTTACTGATATGATTAATGGCTTCACCTAAAAACTAGGAGAAAGCTTTTAACTTCCTAAGATTGAATTTGTGAGTCAAGTTAGAATATCTCTATTTCTGAAACATCTCCTGCCTTTCAATCCAGAATGCTACATATGTTCCAATGTCACTCCTAAATGGAGAATAGTGCCCATTCATTTCAGTGGAAGGAACCCATCTGCACATGTGATGGAAATGGGCATGTGGGTTGATTAATTGCCTTGAAATGAAAGGGATTCTATTGCAGCAGGCATTAAAACTATTGCACCTACAGCAGATTACTTGAATGATATTGTGATATTTAAGTGGTAAATTCTGGTGGTAAGAATTTGCCACCATAAATTAAACATTGTATTTGTATTAGCTGAAATGATAAATAATATACTTAGAGATTTCCTTTCTGCTGAAAAATCACAATATCAGAGTTAGAATTGGTTTCACAGTATCATACATAAAAAGAGAACTTAGTATCCTTCAATAAAATAAATGATGAAACCGTTAAACATATCAGCAAAATTAAAACCACAAAATAGTTTAAAGAATTGTTTAAACTATTCTTTAAAAAAACATTCATATTGCCACGAAATCTACCTTTTATTTCATATTGCCTTGCTGCCGTAATTACTAGCAATGTACCAGAAACCATGGAACAACCACATTATTTAAGGTGGGGAAACACAAATTTAAAATTATACCTCTGACCAGCCAAAAACATTATTTTTTCATTCTGAAATGAAGGGAGCTCTTTTACCACAGCTGAGCACACAAATCAGCAGGAACATAGTATTGCAGAAGAGGCCTAGTTTCCTTCAGTACAGATATACACACACTATCTTTTGAGTGCCTCTTTCTGTGGCTGGAAGCATCTTTGGGAATTCTAGTTCTGTGAAAATGGGGCTGTATTTTTGTTTGGTGGATACCACACACACACCCCATGATGGGTGCCAACAAGCCCATCCATTCTTGATATTAATGGGCCTTGGGCCTGGGCTGAGACCTGTAGTCTCCGCCCACCCCCATGGTCATGTTATCACTGTGAGGAAGTGCAGTTTATGGCCAGCTGCAGAATTGCTGAGTGGTGAGGCAGCAGCATCAATGGATGCCTTCAAATGATTGAAAGATGTGCTGGTATAGCAGGAAGAGGCTCTATGGAAAAGTGAGTGAAATGGTTAAAGCCAGCTGAGACAACTATGTCTGTTGTCATGACAACTTGCCTGCAAGTAAACAAGAACATGGCACATTTGTACCTCTAAAACAGGGATATGGAAGATGTGGCTCTCCAGATGTTGTTAGACTACATCT
The DNA here is from genome assembly GCF_009819535.1 of Lacerta agilis. Taxonomy (NCBI): domain Eukaryota; kingdom Metazoa; phylum Chordata; class Lepidosauria; order Squamata; family Lacertidae; genus Lacerta; species Lacerta agilis. The sequence goes on along the minus strand of NC_046314.1, from coordinate 60,314,415 downwards.
CCCATCAACCCTCCCAGCATCACCTTTGGCTATGCTGACTGGGGTTGGTGAGAATTAGAGCCCAGCAGCATTGGATCATATGTTCTCCCCCCACTCCCAGTTCTGAAATAGGCCACTCTCTCACACACCTGAAGTTATTAAGAATGTCAATTTACATTCAGATTTGAAAGTTTAACCTTATTGCACAATAAATTTATAGGATCTACTGCTTTAATAGTACTAAACATCAATCAAATTTGCTAATCCTTTGCATAATAAGGCAATGCTAGGTTCTTCTTTACTTCTCAGTTTTTATACATGTACTCAGTGTACAAGTAACTTGCATGAAGATTTTGAGCATGCCATATAGCCGTGTCTCTTAATTTCTTTGCTGTCTGGTGGAAATTCTATTTTTAACATTGCTAATATATTTTCTTGGAACTGAGAGCTCATCTGTGCTCCCAGATAAGGCTAGGAGGGGGTGTGGGATGGGGAGAAGGCAATTTCTGTTTTATGAGTACTTTTGTGAATTGGTATTTGCTCCACCAGTCACTGGAAATGCTCACTTTGATTCAGTGCTATACAGGAATTGTACATTTCAGTAATTGGCCAGCTGGGACTCAACTTCATTCAGCCAAGATTCTAGAACTAGTGCACAAAAATGAATGGTTGGTGAATTTTAAAGTGTGTTCATTTCCAATTATCTAAAAAGCCACATGCTCATTAGGTAACATGAGGTACAGCATCTCTGAGACCACAGTACGGCAGTCATTCTGAATACTTGATAAAATACCCCATAACATCATGAAATCTCTGCCTATAGAAAGCTAGTTGGCAGGGGCAAGGGAACCAGATTCGTTGTCTCCCAGACATTCTAGCTTACTATATCCAATGAATTTACTATTGTATATACAATTCTGGGGGGGTTGGCATTTGGTGTTTCTAGATTATACCATAATAACAAACAAAAACAATACCCCACCACACACAGAGTTTAAAAGGCCATAGATTGTTTAGTTAGCCAAAGGCCTGGGAGAAGAGGAACGTTTTTGCCTGGTGGCTATAAGTGTATAATGAAGGCACCAGCTGAACCTCCCTGGGGAGAGCATTCCACAAATGCAGAGCCACTGCAGAAAAGGACAGTTCTCGTGTTCCCACCCTCCAGACCTCTGACAGGGGAGGCACAGGAAGAGAAGTGCCTCTTCCTGACCAGTTGAGCAAACGAAGTCCAGAGTGTGGCCTGTCACATGGGTTGGGCTAGTGACATGTTGGGACAGCCCTGTAGTTGTCATGGCAGCCATTATGTCTTGAGCCTTGGCATGGATGTTGAAGTCTGGGAGTCCTCAACACCACCTCCAAAACCAGCTCTGTCAGCCCAGACAAGGAGACTGCTGGGCAGCAAGGCAGGAAATAAACTAGCAAAATCCCTAACCTGCCTGATTGCCCAACACCAGGGACACACTCTCTAGATTCCCCCTCAACTGGGCAGAGAGCCTGGAGTGAGAGATGGAATCTCTATAGACCACAGCAACCCCCCCCCCCGATCCTCTGCTCTGATTCTGCACTGAGTAGCCAGTTGGGCACAGGTGAGACCAACTCTACCTTGCTCACCCACCCAGATCTCAGTGATGCAGAACAGACCAGCCTCCTGATCCATAATCAGATATTGGATTAGGAAGATCTCACTCAGAGTGGACCTGGTATTCAGCAACAGCAGCCACAGACCTAAGCCACAGACCCAAGCTGCAAATCCAAGCTCTTTTAAAATGTTGGCCAGGGCCTGATCTTGTCTCTGCAGAAAAGACAACAGATCTGGGAACCACATTTTTTGAAGAATCATGACAACTGTAGTTGCAATTAAATGTAAATTAGATTTACACAACACCAACAGCCATAACCATCAAAATACCTTTATCTTCAGACAATAGACTGTATTATAGTTTAGTGCAGTAGCTAAGAGAATGAGCTGGAAATTCATTGTTCACATCTCATTTCAACCTTGAGTGCACTTTTTATAATTAATTTTTTTCCCAGTGCCTTTCACCTAAATTGATCAGAGCAGTAGGAGGAACTGAGTATTGCAATTCAGAGGCAGCCATGGAAGAACTCTGCTCCTCTGATTACTTCCTAAAAGCTAATTGAAAGGCCTTAAGCAAAGATTTCCCCCTCCACATGCAACATGGGGATTAAGGGGCATATTCATCTAAGTAGTTTTGCGAGTGGAAGTGAGTACAAGGACTTCACTCCATGCCCCACCTTCAGATCTGCTCTGGAGGGTTGGGCGACTCCCCAGTACAGCTGACAGGGGGATGATTGTACTGTTGGGCAAGCAGAAATGCTTGTGCTGATGGACCAATCTCCTTGGTCCTAGGATGAATACTACCCTGTAATATTGAGGCTTGCTTCAAGGTTTGCTGTATGTCCAATGCATTCAACACTTGCCAGGTGCTTTATTATTGCACTGTTAGCCTCACCTGTTTCAGAGGAGATCTAAAACAGAAACCAATGTCCAAATATTATCACTTCCTTCAGAATAACAACTTCTACCCATTCCTGATTTTTCCAGTAGATTTTAAAAGGTGGGTTGAAACCACTACTTTTTACACCCTGCCCTCCCTCCACATAGTCCTTGAGGAAAAAATTACAGCTAAGATTCAGGATCAACGCCAGTCTTAGCATCATAGTCCAACTCCCTGCAATGTAGGAATATTTTGCCCAACCTGGGGCTCAAACCCACAGTCCTGAGATTAAGAGTCTTATGCCAAGTCTCATACCAACTGAGCTATCAATTTGCCTTATTATTTCCATGTATGGGATGCAGTTCTAACACAGCAAAGTACTACCAGAAGCTGAAGTGCAGCAGGGGGTGTGTTCCCACCTGTAACTGTGAATCAACCTCTGTTTTGTTTTTTTTAAAATAGTATTTTATTGAGTTTTCAACAATATAACACAAACATGAAGAACTAACACTACACACTATAACAATTTTTTTTACAAAAATATAAAATACAAAAATCAAGAAAAAAAATAACAATAACAACAAAAAACACCTATAATAACTATAATCATTCATTCCTTAACTGACTTCCTCACGTCCTCTCCTTCTGCGTACATTGTTAGAATCAACCTCTTTTTAGGGTGGATGTGAGGAACAACATAGCGTTTTGTGTCTGGGCTGTCTTGATTACTTTGAATTTGCCTCTATTACTATGGTCTTTTCCTAATAGGCTGCCTTGTGGGAGTCAGGAACTTGCCAAAATTACTTCATGCTTATCAATGACTATGAATGCTTTTCTGAACAGTCAGTTTACCTGCAGACCTGGGGCAGTCTTCAGCAAATGAATATATTTTGTGAGAAACAGCCAGCTTTGATATTGAATTTGGAGAGGAGTGGAGAATTTAATTGGAGGTCAGCTAAACTGGGGTGACCTCTTGGACAGGTGTGTGTGTGTGTGTGTGTGTGTGTGTGTGTAGAATAAGTAGGTTTGCCTCTACTGTGCTCTTCTAATCTTTATAATTAAAGCAAATACTACAAAGGCATCATGGAAGTCCCTATTGCTTTCTCAGTTGGTGCGAAATAATGCTGGTGTTGCTCCACCTGGAACTTCTTGCTGCTTGCAGAAGTGAGGCAAGCTAGATAGAAGTTTGGTTCAAGCCATTTCAGAGCCACTCCCATGATTACCAGCAATTACCTGGATAGACAGGGTGGAGGTGAGGTCCAGGCTATGCAGACTCGATTAGCTCTGCCAGTGTGTCTGCACAGCCCCGACTCAGCACCACTCTGCAATCCCTGCCTAGGTAAGCTGCAGCAATACTGGTGTCAGGAAGGTGGCTCTGTGCCACTAGTGCATGTGACAGAACTGAATGCTACTGGAGTTCTCTTTAACACATTAAAGACAAAAATCCTTGGTCTGAGAGAGGGCATATTTTCAGTGGCAGCCAGGATTGTAACTATGCTTTCTGAATGCAAGCTGGCATTACTAGATTTACAAAAACAAAACCCTGAAAGAAAGAAAAAACATAACCAAAGACTCTGAACAAATTACCTCATGCCTTTTTTTCCTTTTTTCTTTTTACTTCAGGGAAAATCCCTTTCCAACTCCAGATGTGAATGAAGAAGAAAAGAGTCTGCCAAGCCTTCCCACATGTTAGTTCAAGCTATCCAGCTGCGGCCTACAGCTTCAGAGGAAAGAGGGCAAGCCTAACAACTTTGAGGTAAATGCTTTGCATTATATGTTTAGGTACATGTATGTATTGTATGCGTAAAGGAAGGCATTGCCGCTTTGAAAACTGAAGCTCACTTTCAGACTGGATGCAATGCTCAAGTTTTATTATTATCCCTTCATTCAAAATGGTTGGTTTCCAAGAGAGTTGTCTACATGGGAAGCACCTGCCACATTCTCATTCCCGTCTCTTTTGCCAGTGCTCGTTCTCTCATGAGCATGCTGATGTGCTCCTTGAATTCTGGCAGGCAGGTTTTCTTTTAAACCGGCAGATTGAGAAACTGACATGTTTTGATGGCGTATTCTGAGCAAAGATGTATCTGTGTGCTGTGGGATGATGTCAGCCACAGCAGCCTCTCTATCAAATGCAGTGCAGACAGTGTAATCTGAGTGCAACGGCTCTATAGTGACACAGACAACTGTCTAAATGTAGAATAGATGAAGCCTTGGCTTTTGTTTGTGCCCATGTAGATGTGGTCCAGATGTTGGGTCTCCTACAGTTTGATGGAGCTTAACTAAAAATCTGATCGTGAGAGTAATGATTAATTCAGCCTTTAAAGAATCAGCCAAACAAGAAAATACATCTCTGTGGTTTTTTAAATATTTGGCACCAGGCATAGACTTTCATTTTCAATGAAAATTTTAAATGGAGGATAAAGCTGTCAGTGGCTATTAATCATGATGTTTATAAGAAGATAAGAGGCAACACGCCTCTGCATACCAGTTTTTGGGTTACAACATTTGCACTCTTGTCCTGTGGGCTTTTCTGGGACACCTGGCTGGCCATTAGATAGTCCTTAGGAGCAGCTGTGCTGGATCAGACCAATGTTCTAAAATTGAGTGGGAACTGCTATCAGGTTTTGTTTTGTTATGTTTTGAAAGCATTTAATGAAGTTCCGTCTTTCAGGATTTTTTTTAGAATGCTGTGAATATTTTCTTTTGCTTTGACTTCATTTGCACCTACTGATAACGCCAAACATTAGAGAATATTGTAATGTCATATCCCTTCATTGTGCCATCTCTGATTTTATTGGGGTGTGTGTGTATTTTGTTTGTTTGTTATTATTTTATGGAAATACGTCTTTATACTTTAGGGAAATGAGCCTTGAGGACTTCTTTCTCTTTCACATCCCCCAAATGTGTTCTTATGTTGTAAATTGCCCCATGATCTTTGGATGAAGGGCGGTCTACAAATCTGATTGATTGATAATATAAATATATATAAATAAATAAAGGGGTAGACCCCGCATGTAATTCAAGAAGGAAGCAGCAGCAGCAGCAGCAGCAGGAATAGCATATTGATAGCATAGAAAGATGAGATGAATGAACAACAAATCAATCAAAACAGTATAAAAATAAAAATAAACACCTGCCTCCAGTCACACTGAATTACACATTTGTGATCTTAACGATCTTAACACGCACACAGCTCCTTAGCAATTCCACTCGGGAGCCAGATCTCCCCATCCTTTTGGTCACCTATGAGCGTGCCCCTTCACAACTAGCCAGCCATGGAGAATGCCCTTAACTCCATCACATCAAATGACATTTTAACACAAAGTTGATCAAAGTTGATCAAATTTTCAAATTGGGAGTAAAAATTCAGTATCAGTACTTGCATTTTCTCAGTATATGAGAATTTTTGGCATTTTTGTAATATCCCAGAATTGCTTTCTCAGCTGGTCTAAATTTCAGCAGCCACATCTCTCAGCAACGCTAAGAGGTGTTTATACCCTTTTCTTCTATGTTTCCATCAAGTTCCTAATAAACTCAGTTTCTAGTTTCTTGCCCAGGAGGGAATAATTCCAGTCCAGCTTTTTACCTCTTTGGATTCTCCCAGATTGCCACATTTTAGTTTTTCACTTGGGCTTTGGCATGTGGTGGAGACTAGGAAGATAATGAAGTGGCTCTGTTGTAGAAAGGAATGAAGACACTATGATCATCTCAATGGTGTATGTTCTATATGGCATGAAATGAGTGAGCACGGCGAGTTATCGCGATATTGAAAACCAGATATCGCCTAGCCCTTACACACATTGGGGTTCGCGGTATATTGCCAGCTCAAATATTATGAAACAATTATCACGACGTGAACTTCAAACCGGTTTTGGACAACATACAGTGGAACCCCGGGTTACGCATGTGATCTGTTCCGGGTCGCCGTGCATAACGCGGGTGTGCATATCCCGAACGCACGGAAAGAAAAACCGGAATTAGCGCGATTTGAGAGCTTCTGTGCGTGCGCGAAGTGCGCAGAAGCGTTCTGCACATCTGGGGGTTGCGCGTGCTCCGGAAACGCTTCTGGGTTGCGGACGTTCTTAACTCGAATGTCCACAACCTGGTGTGTGCGTAACCCAGGGTTCCACTGTATTGTTATATCGCCCAGCCCTAGTAGCTATGCACAGTGCTGCTGATTGGTTGGTCCCTGTGATGTCACTAATAAATCTCCCTCTTCATCCTTTGAGCAGTTTTGCATTCTAAAAAAAGAGTTCCTTTTATATAAACTAAGGTGATGGATAAGTGCACTCATGCAACACTTTTAAAAATAACAAAGCCTTCATTAGGGGGTGGAGAGAGATGCTACCCAACAGCTGAGCGTGTATTCAGTTGCTGGTATACTTATCTGTCATGTCAGCTGTGAAGCTGGGCTTACCCCATGAGTAAAACCCCCACAGAGTTTCCATTTTTATCTTAACACCTGTACCCACAAAAGCAGTAATTTAAAGTGTTCTACTGGTACCCTCAAATATCCAAACTCACACAAATAGCTACAAATCCCCAAATATGCATACAGTTAAAATTTGCTATATGTTATGGTGGACATTTAATAACCAAATTTACAGTTTGTATGTGAATCTTCCTAACAATGTAACTTACAGTTACATAAAGAAAATAAACAAATCTTGATGAATGTTTTGATGCTTTACAAACAACAGTGTCATGCTGCCCTCTGATGGATAGTTTCAGGCAAGACAGCCAACTGGGCTTCAATACAATTCCTTTACTCTACCCTGAAAGGAGCATGTTGGGACCTATTGCAATGCAGGAATAGTCACACAGCCAATGGTTAAAAATGGTTAATCACACTGTGATTCTGAACCGGAAGGAATAAATTTCTAAATACCAATAAAATTTCGTGAATACGCAACACCCTACCCCCCCCCCCAATTTTAGTTTCATTTGGGAAGAAATAAACACTTAAAGACTTTTTGAAGTAGAAAACATAATTTATTATGAAGGGCTCTTCAGACAAGTCATGGCTAAAGTGGAGGTGTTTCCATATAACTGGTTCGTAAGAACCAATAGCAACGTAAGAATTGCCTTGAAGCATTGAAGTCCCACCTATTTCAGCACCTGAACAGGAATCCAACACGGTGCTAAGCAGATTGTTCTGTGAGCATTTCTGCTTGCCTGATGGAATTGTCTGTCTTCTCCTTTCCCAGTGTGCTGCTCCAGGACTTCTTCTGACCCTCCCCCATGCCAGTTTGGGTGCATTGCCCCCCACTGCACTACCACAAGTCCTTGAATGGGCTTCCAGTGGTTGGGCTCACCTGGGCTCAAATAGTGGCCACCCAGGGTCACCTGAAAGGCTCACAATAGGAGTTAAGGTTATAACCATTCCCTGGTTGCTCTTCAGACTCTGGTATGAACCAGAATGATGATTTCTGCATTCCCACACTGCACTGGTAATTTCGTGTGCACAAAGATGTTTGAGTCCAGGTGTACTAATTGGACTTGAACATGGATGGGGATATGCCTATGGATACCGGAGATAATTCAGCATGTGTGCATAACATTGTACTAGGGTGTCCACTTGAATATGTTGTCCATTTGCAAAATGGATTCACACTTACTTGAACATCTATCCCAATGTGCATCTCCATTCTAGCCAACTAGGTATAGAGTAGAGCAAGTGATCATTGTCCTACTTGTCTTCCTTACCACAAAATCCCCCAGTGTGCCTCTGCCACTTTGTTTCAACACTAGTCTCAAACCCTGTAGCTTCAAGGCTCTTCTTCTTGGGAATCCTATACTGACCTATAGGAAGCTCTTCCCCAAATCCGATTATTGTTGCCTTTTTGCTTCATCATTTCATCACTTCCTATATCTGTGTACCTGTCCCACATCTCAATTTTGCCCATAGTGCAATACATGATTTCCTTCTTGGATCTGACATCCATTCATCACTCTCTGTCCTTATCTTTTTGCAGTGAGGTAGAATGCAGTAATCAACATATTCCTATAGAGGTTTTTTTTTTGTATCTTCATTTTTTGGAACTTATTTAAGATATGATGTGGAAATTGTTCAATTTGGTTGTGTACTTTTTGATGCATTTTATTTGCAACTTATGACTCTGTTTTATTTGTAATTATGTATTTCCCCGCATGTTGTAAGCCGCCTTGGGCATGGCTTTAACTATGGAAAAGCAGCATACCAATAAAATGATGGATGTATGAGTCTGGGGAGAAAAATGAAATTCATCTACCCAAACATGTCTCACTCATAGTTGGGCAAGCTGTCTCCTGCTTCTATCTAACATATAGATGGTATGAGCCCATTCTGAAAGGTATATACAGGTATTCTAATGAGTAATGAAAGTAATACCAATACTGAACTAAGATCTACCACTGCAGTGATGTCAGAATCCCCGTTTGCAGGGGAAAATCTGTAGTCCTATCTTAAAATCTCGATGCTAAATCTGAAACTGTGTATGCTCAGATGCTTGTTACATTTCATAGATCTTATGTCATTATCCACTGTGCCTTTCTCCATCTCACTGTAACACGAATGTTGCTAATAAAGAAATAAACTTCCATTACTCAAGATTAATAGGAAAAATAGGTTATTCCCCAGAATTTTATGTAACAATTTCTCTGCCCAGTTGCAAAGAAACAAAGCCACTCACAGCTTTAAAAAATTTAATTATTTGGAGTACTAACAAATGGAATACTTAAAAAAGTATTTCTGCTTTTGGTCAGACTTTAAATCCACCTCACTAGTGTTTAATGACGAGTATTTGAAGTTACACCACTGCTTCCCTCAAACTGCTAGCAATATCATACACAATATACTTTTCATGTAGAAAATACAATACATATATATGCATATTTGAGATGATTTTTTTCCTCCCTCTCTTGTGGAAAGATGCATTTAACAGTTGCATATAATCATAGACAAAGCCAGTATGCAGCTAACACTATGCTGACATATTTTAAAACCTCAAAAATAAATAATTATATACAAGAGAGGTGATGCTTTGTCAACAAGATAACCAAAGATTTACAATGGGGAAAAACAGTATTTGAAAATGTATAAGTGAAATAAGACAGTTTAAGATTACTACATGGTAGTAAAAGCAAAAGATGTGCTTAGTGAAAATATAGGCAAACCATACATTAATCTGTTGGTCAGACAATACCTAGGACTCAGGAAAATTCTACAAATTCAAATTATTGAACTAGGGTATTTTATTAATTTTAATTCACAAGCATTTCTATTCTCTTATTTTTCACTTTAAAAAGAAATCTCACACTAAAACTACTTTCTGAAAGCCATTAAGAAAGGGAGATAGTCATATATAAATCTGGTCAATGCTCAGATACAAATTGTTCTTCTCCATGGAGAAGCCATTCAACCCCATTAGATTATTGTCATTGGGAATTATTTCGTTCACATTTTGAGGTGAAACACTTGGCTTAGCTGTTTAATTCTAAATAGGACCTAAGCAGTTTCCAATTCAAGTGACCTCTGTGTAACAAAATCCTAATTCTTAAATATAAGTGATGCAGTAGAAAAGTGTTGTAATTAACCTTAAAATATTTGAAATTATATTAAGGGTAAGCACTCAAATTGTTGTTGTTCTGCATACCTAGGAATAGCAGCAGCATATAATATGAGGGGAAATCTATGATTGGCCACTTGTAGGAACTGCGATCCTATACAAACTTACCTGAAGTGAGTCAAACTGTACTGGTGCTGAACAGTGATAACATTGGGGGGTTTTCCTCTAATTTTTGTTACATTTGGAGAGTTCCTTTTCTAACCCAAATTTTATCTAAACGATAAATGTAATGTATATATTTACAGTAATAGTACTAGATAATTTCCAAGAATTAAGCATACTGATTCCAGTGGATCTAAGCATGATTGTTACAGCCATGAGTTGTAATTCAAAGCACTTTATAAAAATGTGGGGAAGTACAAATGTGAATGGTAGTGTTGATCAGGATGGTTTGAGTGCTTTGGTGAAAGGAAATAATGAAATAAAAAACGTGAATGAGATCACCTCAACTGTGTTGTTGGATTGATATACCTTAGCGCACACGAAGTACGCTCATGTGCATATGAGCAAAGTGTGTAAATGTGAACAACCATATGCTCCAATATTCTGCTGTGCACAGAGAGCTGCCCCATCTCTATAGCTCCATTCCTTCAGTAGGCCATGGGATACCGCTGAGTTTCCTCTTATCATTTGGGAAAGTGTCCATTCATTTTCCAACCAAGCGTTCTCATGTATGTAAGGAGCTCTTAAAAAGATAAAGGGACCCATGACGATCAGGTCCAGTCGTGTCCGACTCTGGGGTTGCGGCGCTCATCTCGCTCTATAGGCCAAGGGAGCCAGCATTTGTCCACAGACAGCTTCCGGGTCATGTGGCCAGCATGACTAAGCCGCTTCTGGCGAACCAGAGCAGCACACGGAAATGCTGTTTACCTTCCTGCTGGAGTGGTCCCTATTTATCTGGGACTGAGCAACGGGAGCTCATCCTGTGGCAGGGATTCAAACTGCCGACCTTCTGATCAGCAAGCCTAGACTCTGTGGTTTAACCCACAGTGCCACCTGGGTCCTAACTGGGAGCTCTTAGATTAAGGCAAACTATGTGAAAATATTGTTACTACAATGGATGAAAATGTAACAAAGATTTACATTTAGTGCTTGGCATGCAAACCTTCTCGTTTGATAATAGATTAGGAAAGGTGATCTATTGTTGGACCAAATTCCTTTTGGTCCAGGATTATGCAAACTTTCAAGTTAGCAAAATTCTTCCCCACTTTTGCCATTCACAAAGCTATAAATATGGCCCAGACTTTGCAAGCAAGATTCAGGGTATCTTATCTGAATAGTTTGGCTTTGTGCCTTTAGGCACAAGCATTCATTAATTTACCAATAATAGGCTTTCTTGTAGGGGGAAAAATCTCTAAGACACTATGCACTGAACACCCAAGAAGGAATTAAAAATATATAATATCTATATTCTTTTTAAATAAAGGCAAATTTAAAAAGTCACAAATTTGGAGTTTTTAGGGTCTTCTTAATTTTTGCAAAGATACAGATGGGGTCAACATATAACTAATACACCACTGGGGAAAGAAGAAGTTTGACAAGTGTCGTGATGCAGAAGTGCCAGCGTGAATATTGTGAAAGTGAAGACATTAATCAGATGTTATATTTCCTAAACGAGGAAAACTTGTCTTTTTCCGCTGAAGTTGCTAAACAAACAATAACTGGATAAAGCACAAGACTTTGGTATTTTTTCCTCGTTCTGTAATCAAGCCCTTATTCATTCTTAATCTTCATGCTGTTTTTTGAATTTTGTTATTCCAGAGGTCCAGAAATTCAGAACTTTGTGCTGTGGCTCAAGGAGTCTGACATGATGATGTTTTTGTAGAAGTTGTCTGAGTGAGTACTGTAGTATCCCTTCACTTTGTCAATAACCTGATGAACTGGGATGATTGATGTCTGCTCTGTGTCCACTTGGACATATTTTGGTGAATGCTTGTCAAGAAAAACATTGTCTAACAAAAAGGAAGAGAATCCATTAGTCAGTAATGTTATTTTCTAACTGCATAGTTATCCACCCACAGGCAATCCCCTAGTATGCACAGTCATAGATACATCAAACTTTTTTTTTAATTTCTTAAGAAATGTTCTGAATAATATGCCTTTGTGTAATTTATATTGTTGTATGAATTCACTTCTGTTGTTCATTTTCCACAGCTGGAAAACTAGCTTGAATTTTCAGTCCTTGGTTTCTTGCTCTTGGAATTGTGATCCCAGCCAGCTGGGACTCACGTTGTAAATGCAATGATGCCACGTAATTAGAATTGGCTATACAAAGGCAGTTCAGAAAGAGGAAAATGCTATTATTTTTACTCCAACCTAACTTTCTCTAGATTGTACTCTTATGGAGGGAATATGTAGGCATTCAGACTTTGCTGGGCTCCAACTCCCATTAGCTCTGGTCACCATGGCTAATCAGGGATGAGTGGAGCTGTAGTCCAGCAACTGCAGGTGGGTCACAGGTTCCCCAGTCTGGTATAAGGGCCTCATTGTTAATTTAAATTGGAACAGATAATCCTTCTTTTCTGTTTCTTTGTGAATGCAGACTGTACATCTCCACTGAAATGAATTCGACTCTTCAGCTGTTCTGTGGACATGTATTGCCTGCAGGTTTACACATGAGGATGAAACTACATGCTAAAGTAGATTTGCATCTGCCACTGAAAATTGTAGCCCAGTGTGAAAGTTCACTGCTGCAATTTGCAGCATTGTATATCTTGCATTGTTACATTGTGATGATGTGTGTTATCGTAATCTGTGCATTACTAGGTGTCAGTGAAATGCACACATCATGACTCAGAGACACCGTCTAAAAAAGAAGTGCCTATGTCATAACATGATGACTAGGGATTTTTGCGGAATTTGATACTTGCAGATTCTAACAGGAATCAAACTGATCCTGCACCATCCAGAATAAAGACTGTTTCAGAACTTAGTTTTTTACTGGCTTCTGTGTTTCACTGGCTTCGCTGCTTTGAGGTTTTAATACAACCAAGCAGTATATAAATGATGCAAATAAACTAAATGTTTTTTTTAATCAATCAATCATTGGTTGTTAATCTCGTTATGCCATCATAATCAGTATCACCCTGAGTTTGTATTGAAAGCTAGAGATGTACTGAATAAATCTCAATAAATCACTTCCAACCACTGAAAATTCAATCCTACTGCTTGTACACACTCTAGAACAATATTTTTATGATTCAGATATTAACAGCAGGCTAGAAATTATGGTGGTAAAGCTTTGCTGGGCTGAATTTGATCATTAGGTGGAGCTCAAGTAATGAGCAATCATTTCCATAGTTTGGAGCATATTATATTTATGAACAATTAGCAAATAAGACCAAACTGTAATTACTTTATATGACCTAGCATAAGGCTTTTGAAACAGTTGCTAATTTTTTTTTACTATTAACAGCTTTTGAAATAATTACTTCATGAAAAATGTTACCAAACTATATATTGACAAGAAAACTCCTTTTCAGTTCTGCTTGCTATGACAAGCAATACTCTAGATGAGGCAAACCAGTCACTAGATATAAAACAAAAGGCAAAAGCAGTTCTCAAAAGAATGTATGATGATCCCAAATTATAATGAAGGGAGTTTAAGACAGGAATTACTTTGATCTGAAAGTGAAGAAAAATAGGTTGCAAATAATTTTTTTTAATCTCATAGAAAGAAGAACAAGCATGCCACAGCCTATCAGAGTGATTTTTTTTTTAAAGCAGGCAAGTATGTTCAGTGATGCATAGCAGACAAACCTTTCCCCTCTGCAAACATTCAAATAGTGCTAGGTCTCCTAGCTTATGATTTGATCTGAGTTTCTCTTTATTGTTTTTGAAAAGGCTTGAGGATGACATTTCATTTCACATTATTTGTGTTTGTTATATATCATACTCGTATGTTTAATAAACAAACACGTTTTTAACTATGTGAGCATTTTTTTAAAAAAAAATCAACAAAAAATGTAAAACTGGTCATGACCTTTAATAGAGAAAATGGGACATTTAAGAAAGACACTATTTGTACCTAGAGCATCTTTTAATATTTAACTGCTGGACTGTGCCACATGATCCATATGGTACTTTAAAAATCATTTTATTATTATGTATCCTAATCAATACCCGTTGAACCTACTTAGACACAACAATTTAACCAAGTAAGTTATAAACAAAAATTGGTTCAGTTAACTAAAAACTTGAAAATGGATAGGGAAAAACCTCAGAACTAGATAATATAATAGAGTAATTTCTTTTTCAATTAAGTGTATCTGTTTAATAGTACCCTTTTCTCTCCATAACCTACTAAAATATGTATTTTGAGTTCTAAAAAAACCCTGTAGCAGAACTTTCTGAGAAAAGAATCTGTGTAGTGTGACTTACCATCTATGGCACAAATATGTCATCAGCTGTGTTATTGCTTACAGAAAATATATGGAATATAAAACAGTACTGAACCTGATTTCAGCCACCTGGTAAGTATATTTATATTTACAACAAGATTTACATTTGATAGCTAACCAGTATGTGAAGCGTTCTTGTGTCTTGTATCATTGGCAATCAGAATTAATGACAGAAGAAGTTGCATAGTTGAAAATGAAGCAGTATGTATGATTAGCAAGTCTTTTGTGCCATGAGTTGGAACTTCATGCAAGTGTCCTCACACCAGCTTTTGAAAATCATGCATTCAACCAAAGTGATGCACACTGTACCTTGAATATTCCACCTCTGATGGAGAAATGTTCTTAGAAGACATTATCTATACCATAAACATATGAGTTTCGGAGTCAATTCCAGGGAACAATAACCAGTATAAATAAATGCTGTGGAAATATACATCTACTATAACATTCAACAGATATCAAAGATGAGCTTAAAGCGCTAAACTGGACCGCTGCACAAAGAGGTAATAACTAGGTTCAGATGGGATGAATAAATAGAAGAAGAAACAGCAAATTACAAAAGCAGCACATAAAATGAAACATAATGCATTAAGCATTAATGCTATCTGGGCTATAAAAGTAAAGGCAAAGGGACCCCTGACCGTTAAGTCCAGTTGCAGATGACTCTGGGGTTGTGGCGTTCATCTCAATTTACTGGCCAAGGGAGCCGGCGTACAGTTTCCGGGTCATGCGGCCAGCATGACTAAGCCACTTCTGGCGAACCAGAGCAGCGCACGGAAATGCCATTTACCTTCTTGCAGGAGTGGTACCTATTTATCTACTTGCACTTGACGTGCTTTCGAACTGCTAGGTGGGCAGGAGCAGGGACCGAGCAACGGGAGCTCACCCTGTCGTGGGGATTCGAACTGCCAACCTTCTGATCGGCAAGCCCTAGGCTCTGTGGTTTAGACCACAGCGCCAATGCATTGCCCACAGAAAGTGTGACTAACTTGTGTAGCTCCAACTCCCATCAGTCACAGTCAACATGGTTAATGGTCAGGAATGATGGGAGTTGGAGTCCAGCAACATCAGGGAGGCCTACTGCCTAGTCAAAGAAAACATCTAACACATGATTTAGTATATTGTGCCTAGGAGCTTTGGATTTGTGATAATCCACAGATAAGACAGATATGGTGATACTTAAATGATAAACATGGTTTTAAACAAACCACCACTGCGTGGTAATAAGTCAATGATTGTGGCTTTTGCACTCTGGCAGAGAAAGCTCTAATGAGCTCTGTAATAAAATAACATCTCATATATTAGACACAAAGTGATAAGCAAGAAAGTAAAAGGAGCAATTAGTAATGCTCCACTGAAGAAGCCACTGACGTCACATCTCTTTTTGTTTTAGTTACAGGTAGGTAGCTGTGTTGGTCTGCCATAGTCAAAACAAAATAAAAAACAAAAAAAATCCTTCCAGTAGCACCTTAGTTGGTATCTAAGGTGCTACTGGAAGGATTTTTTTTGTTTTTTGTTTTGTTTTGTTTTAGTTAAGCCTCAGTTCTTGGAAACCTTAAAGGTAAATAACGTAATTAGTACCAAAAAGGCCTGGGTGGTCTCATCTTTGCACACTTCAATTGAGGCTAGACTGCTCCAGAGGTTTCCAAAGGAAGAGACAGCAAATTGTTCCAGGAGAATGGGCCTTTTCTGCAATGGCTCCCCGCTTGTGGAATGCTCTTCCCAGGGAGGCTCACTTGGTGCTTTCATTACACATCTTTAGGCACCAGGCAAAAACATTCCCCTTATTATAGGCCTTTGGCTAATTAAAAAAATCTATGGCCCTTTAAACTGTAGGAGGGGTAATTGCTTTTGTCTGTTACCGTGTTGTGTTTTTTATGTTGTAAACTGGCCTGCGATCCTTGGATGAAGGAAGATATAAAGAGGCCTGTGCAGCATCTCTGGCCCCAGAGTCCTTGAAAGATAAGGTCCATGGAGTGCTTATACAATTTCTGACACATGTGAGTAAATGAACAATGTGGGCTGGCACAAAGGCTACCGCTGGGGTGGGAATTTTCCCAATTTGAGGCAATTTTTTCTTTCCTTTGCAGCCCCAGCCCACATTGTTCAAGAGGGCTCCTGCCCCCCCCCCCAAGCTTTTCAGGGGCTACAGAGGAAAGAGGAGGGAATGGGATAAGCTATCTTATCTAAGGCTCCATGCCAAATTAAATCAAATGATCATGGGATCTCAGAATCAATTACTGCAGTTTAAAGACTCTTACTTTTTCTTTTACATGACTCACCAGAATGGCTGCTTCTTTGAAGGTACGTATTGGATGTAGATTTTGATTTAGAAGTCAGGTAAGTTGAGTTAGAACCAATGGAACTGGAAGATAAGGACTTCCCCAGATTGTCAGAGCTCTTCTTAATTATATTAGTTGCTGTTTTACTCCAGTCTGAAATGAAATGAAAAAAAGTAAGCTGTCTGTAACAGTATTTCAGCTTAAAATAATTCAGGCCTTACAGATAAAGAAAGCACCAGTCACTTTCACTTCTTCCTTGTGTGCGTATTATGGGGTGAGGTGTAGAACTTCCACTTGTGTAGGCATATGCCCAAGACTTAGCCTTGCACATTACACTGGACACATGAGTGACCTGTACTTACCCTATCATCACTTGTATAATGCCACTAATACAACACCCTGCCAAACTTACATACTGTTGCACATCACCCCAACCTCAGAGTGGTGCAAGAGTCCAGGGGTTCCAAGCACTTACCCAGGGTTTGTGCTTGCTTTTGATAATAAGGCACAGCACAGACTATGGTGTCTTTATGATATTTCATAAGTTCAAATTCATAAATTCAAAGTGTTGGTACTGACCTTTAAAGCCCTAAATGGCCTCGGTCCAGTATATCTGAAGGAGCGTCTCCACCCCCATCAATCTACCTGGACACTGAGGTCCAGCGCCGAGGGCCTTCTGGCGGTTCCCTCATTATGAGAAGCCAAGCTACAGGGAACCAGACAGAGGGCCTTCTCGGTTGTGGCACCCGCCCTGTGGAATACCTTCCCACCAGATGTCAAAGAGAACAACAACTACCAGACTTTTAGAAGACATCTTAAGGCAGCCCTGTTTAGGAAAGCTTTTAATGTCTGATGAATAATTTTAATATTGTGTTGGAAGCCGCCCAGAGTGGCTGGGGAAGCCCAGCCAGATAGGCGGGGTATAAATAATTACGGTAATTATTATTATTATTATTAATAATAATAATAATTTGGTTTATGTGTATATATGTGTAAATAACATATATACAACCCCAGTCTATGATGGAGTTCACAGCATCCCAAGAGGGTTTTACTTCTCCCATAGGTGCAGCCTTGGATTCCAACAGACATCCAACATTGTGCCCTGCCTGCTGTTTTACTCCTCCGGTCACATTACTCCTACCTCTAGCCTCTCTAAGCTCTGGCTTTATCTGTTGAGGAGACAGGCCTCACCTACCGTGTTTCTCCTAAAATAAGACACCGTCTTATATATTTTTTTTTGCTCAAAAAAACACAGTATGGCTTATTTTCAGGGGATGTCTTATTTTAACCGTGTCACATCGGTACGCTGCATAGCCACGCCTCCCCAGGCTGTTTTAATGGGAGGTACCACGTCACTATGGCTTATTTTCGGGGTATGACTTATTTTTGGGGAACGGCTTATATTTCGCAAATGCATAGAAATCCTGCTATGGCTTATTTTATGGCTATGTCTTATTTTAGGAGAAACAGGGTATTTGCTGCCTCACACAGAGTCCCTTTTGATCCTTAGTTGTCTTAATGACCCATCAACCAGGCTAGCACCTCAACACAGAATCTTGACCTAGCTTAATTAGCTTTCACACTCACTGATTCCAGGGGATTAGAAGTGTCTAGCACACAGCTTAATACACATGGGTCTGGCACCAAGAAACTAACACTTACTGGGTCCAGAAATTTAAGATGCTTGACTTCCATAAACTCATAACATTACTAATATAATACACTGGCAAAGTTTACTCTACTGCAGGATAATAAAACCAGAGCTTTATGAAAAATAATTGGGGGGGGGGGGAGGAGAAGGGAGCAATGCCAAAAGATCAAAGGAAGCAAAGAATAGTTACAACCTGTCCAGGCTATCTCCCCTGGCACTATCACTATGGTCTTTTTCAGCAACAGGTCAAGGCCTTGTTATTTATCCAGGCGTTTTAAAAATTTGTGCTTTAATCTGAGACTCTCAAACTTATGATTCATAGTTTATTGTACGCCTCCCAGAGAAACCAATTTAAATGCTGCTTTTACTGTTTTATATTTTAATTTTTTGTGAGCTGCCCAGAAAGCCTATGTTATTGGGCAGCTAAGTAAGTGAACAAGTAAAGAAATAAATGTGGCAAAGCCTCAAAAAGGTGCTGAAGGATAAATCTCTGTGAACAGTAATAATCTTAATGGGGAAAAAAGGTCCAACAAGTTTTAGCTGATAGGAAAATCTTAATTGGGAAAAGGCTGTTGTTCTCAGTACAGCATCTTTCTGCCCTGTCTATTCATATTTTTATGAAAAAGAAGCCAAAGTCTCATAGTGAACTTAATAGCTGGGCATATTTTACTGTTTGTAGACTTCAACCAGATATGTGCATTCACTTTATAAGGACACTTTGTGGCCAAATCACGTTTTCAACTCTTATTACACAAGGCCATACTAAAGGATATTGGGGGGGGGGGGTTGTAAAAAAAATAAAGAACTATCATTTATGTGTGTCTGATTCATAAGCCACACTCTTTCTTTTGCCAGCATTCAAACATGCAACAGAAGCTATTTAACTACACAAAAGCAAGTCCGAGAAAAATCTCCATCTGCCCCAAGATTCAATCAGGAAAGAAAGCATGAATGCTTCTCATTTTGGGCACAGTGGGCAGGCTCAGAGTATTTAAACATTTCCAGTCTTGGGAAAATAGCCATTGACCTCCCTGAACTGTATGCAGACAGAAACAGCATATTCTAAGCCATGTGGTCAGATTTTAGGAAGTCCACACCATATAGCAGAAGTGGCACAGATTCATGCAAAGCCTCCTGGTACTACTATTACAGTGGATCACTTTAACTTTTCTTTTTTCTAAAAAAATAATAATCTATTCCAGGAATTATTTACGACATAGTTGTAGCAGAACAGGGCTTAATTAAATAGCAAGCAGTAAAAGGATGACTACTGGACAAAAGGAGGAATTTCTGCATTTTCCACGCAATCACCCAATGAGAATATTGTTACAGGCTTAAAAGATAAACTCAGATTTAACCCAGTGAGAATGAAGACAACATCAGCAAAGTGTTTGACCCTTTCAGCTTTCACTCTCTAACAATACCCACAAAGATTACAACAAAAAACACCAAAAATCGGGGTGGGGGGGTGGGAGTGGGAATCAGACTATACATTATTTTAAAACTGTTTTCAGCATTGTGTTTTATGGCTGAAACCTGTCCTGGGATGCTATGGTGAAAGGCTGGTAATAAATAAACAAACAACCCGCCATATATACTGGATAATAAGTCAATTGCCTCTACTCATGCTTCTAAGGTCCCGGGGTGTGGACTGAGGGTAATACAATGCCTTGCTAGAGTTGACTATACCTGTGTCTGGTCATTGCCAGGATGGAAGACCGCATGAAAAACCATTGTAAGCAGCTTATTTACCTGAGTTGTCTGCAAGCCTGAATCTACCGCAACAGAGATGCCGTCTCCACTGTTTCTGGACATTTTCTTTCATGGCACAATGGAATATAAATATAAATAACCCTGAAATCAGAGTGAAAAGAATGAAATAATTAAATGCTCATAACAATTGTCAGACAGAGAAAGCACTTTACAGAGAATGATTTTCTGTTTTTGTGTGTGTGTTTTTGCTGTTGTAGGACACTACAAATAATTTCCCAACGCTTTACTGTATTTCTAAGAAATATGGCAGCATGAAGTCTCTAGTTCTTATATATGGATGTTTGCTTCCTTTAGGTTCCTCCAACACATAGGCTGGGGTTTCACAGTGAGCAGATTGGCTATAAGGTCAAATGATGGGTACATTTCACAACAGCACATAATTAAAAATATTAGCATCTTATTTTGTTCCGGATAACTTTATTCAGGATACCAACAGAGATAATGTATTTTCTTATCTGAATTTCAAGTTTTAAACACTTGCCTATTATTTCTGTTATTTGTATATTATTACTCGACATAGTGGAAAATTTCAATAAATTATTGATTTAAAAAATCTACCATGTACTGCTGCGAAGGCATAGGTGGGCAACAACAAAGGTCCAATGTAGAGTGTTTCCATACACAAGTCCTCATTCGGAGAAGCAGCAGAACTTGGAGGTGTTGCAGACATCTTTGATACCACTACAGATCTGAACTGAGAGCAACGGATCAAGTGGCTCTCACAGGGACTAAAGCTTTTAACCTGTTGCACGAAGTGACTTTTTAAAGCTCTGGATGCTCACTTGGCTCACAAATGCCACCAGAGGCGAGATAATCTGTATACTCCTACGAAAAGCCTGTGCAAGAGACACATTTTGTAAAGAAATCCCTTCACCCTTATTAATTGCCAGGCTGTAACCCACTGAGTCCTCTGGCTGGGAAGAAGCAGTATCTTGAGCTTCACAAATTAGGTAGAAGCTGCTTCGCTGTAAATTATCAGCCTGCTTCTGTCTCTTCTGTCATGGCAAATCCCAGGGGTGGCTTAACCAGCTTTGTTTTGCTCAAAAGGAAAATTTAGTGGCCAAAAGGCTCGTAATTTCTCTATGGGGCAGTGGTAGTGAAATTATCAGAATATATGTTTTATAAAGGGGAGATTAATATCATTTGATATATCTTTGCATGCTAGCACTGAAAACAGAACATGGGAAGAAAAAACTGCATAATAAAAATAGGAAATGAAAAAAGGATCACGTTGCTTACTTAATTTGAGGGTGCCATGCCCCAACCTCACAAAACCATAGAGTATTCAGATTGTTATGCAAGCATATTAATGAATGTTTTCGAACAGGTATATTACCTGTGCATTTATGAGAGAAACAGCCAAGATAACTCTGCTGAGCTAGTACCTAGTTAGGTTTGGACATACTTGCAAGTACATTAGTTAAAAACATACAGTGGTGTACTAGCCTTCTAGATATGCATGGCAGCATAACTGTTTAAGAATTGCATACCTATGGTACAGTGGCATCTTCTAACAATATCCCAGTATGTCACTACTAAAAAAATATCGAGAATGAATAATTACAGTTCTAGTTTACTTTAAGTCATTATAACCAGCTGAATGAATAACTAATACACACTGCTAGGATGATCTGTTAAACTGGGAACATATTTCTTCCTAAGAGCATTGGAATCTTTGGGAAAGCTGTAAATGTTGAATTTGTTTTGGAGCTACCATTGGATTTCCAGTGTACATCCTCTAATAATTCTGTTGAGCTTTGGATTGGAACCCAGATTCCGTCACCCTTCTCCATAAACACTCCATGTGCAACTCCATTAAAGTCAAGCCTCTGGGTAGCTCTGATGAAAATTTTTTGGCCTGTGGCTTCCTTTGAATGCAATATGTTTTGCAGATCAGTCTTTTTAGGAGGAAAAACTGCCTGATGATTCAATAAAATGATTCATGTGATGTATGTAAGCTCTTGACTCAGATATCAGAATTGTTTCTGCGTGACAATAACGTTGATATTAAATATGGTACATGTTCAAAACTGAATAAAAATATGTAGTGAAATCAGTTTCTTGGTTACATGCATTAGAGAACAAGCACAAGAAAGCTGAGCTCATACAATGGGGAAAGAACAGGAGAAACAGCTGAAATATGGGATTTTGAAAATCATTTGTTTAAATAAATAACCTTCTCAGGAAGCTTAGTATTGGTTTCAAGAGTAGGCTAGAGATTGTGGTACCCACTCAATCTCTCCCATTCCATCTAGGCAAGCAAGAGGAATTATCATATATACACATTCCAATTGGGCAAAGGCATTCAATAAGGGCATGCAGCAAGGCCAGTGAGGGACATGGTCAGGGGAGCAGTGGTGTGTGGTCTAAGCGGTCAAACAGAGAGGTCTTTTTATATTCACCATCTCTAGGTTGTTAGCAATTTCGTTTTGTTTTTGCTAAGTAGAGCTCCACTTACCTTGCAAGGAGTTGAAAATACAGAAGAGGTACACGAAGGGCAGATGTAATGGCCCCCAGGCAAAGAAAGCGAAGCCCCAGGTCATGCCTAGTAGGAAGGTCAAGCTAATCACACTACGGAGGTTCCTCAGAATCTCTTCCCGCATAGTCCGATTGCTTCGCTTTCCATTTCTCCCGCAGATTTGCATCATCACCACAACAAACATGGCAATGTTCATGAGAAACATGATTCCAAAGTAGCCAACGCAGGTCACATAAAACACACTAGTGTTTTTTATCCAGCAGCTGTAAATAAATAAACTGTTGTTACGATACTGCTGTTACAAAATTGGTTGTCTGTGTTACTTTTGTCACTATGGGCTGATCCATACATTACTCATGTGGTGTGGTCACTGCTTCTTCATGGCTGGGTCCTCAAGTTGATGGTGCTTTCAGAAGTAAACTCTTTATTCACCTGTTCCACGTGGTTCTGTATGCAGATATGACTGCTAAAGCATGAGGCCCAACCACCTAGAAGCAGTGAGCACACTGCAGTGGCGAGATGAAAAACAGCTTGTTCTGGACAGTTAAACTGGAATGGTCAGTCAAATTGTAAATAAAGGATCACACAATTTCTGATGGCTTGAAATTAGCCTATGGAGGTCTAAGCATGTATTGGAGTCCTACATTGTACCCACTTTATGTAAAATACTTACAAGTCATATACAAAATACTTACAAGTCATC
The DNA here is from genome assembly GCF_009819535.1 of Lacerta agilis. Classification (NCBI taxonomy): domain Eukaryota; kingdom Metazoa; phylum Chordata; class Lepidosauria; order Squamata; family Lacertidae; genus Lacerta; species Lacerta agilis. The sequence continues at coordinate 60,291,079 of NC_046314.1, read as the reverse complement.
TCCACCTTGCCCCTTCGTATTTTTGCCATACAGATCTTTGTTGTAAATACTATTTGCATTTGTGTTTGTGACTGCTAGAACAATTATTATAACTACCGCAGGTAAGCCTGTAACAAAAGGAAACATAACAGTCTAACTTTAAAGAATACAAGAACTGCCAAACTAGGTCATAGTACCAATAAAATTCTATTTGTAATGCTGTTTTATATCTCTGTTTATGCCCATTTAGAGCATTGTCAGCATTCAATGATGTATCTCAAAATTTTCAGGCATTCATCCAACTTCACACATTTATCATAACAGCAATGTTTTACTATAACAGCTTAATATGAACTCTAATTCACTAGCAGTAAGCAAAAGTCTACCAAAAGGTAATGCATCACTTAGCGATCATTGTAGTGTAGTACAAATCAATCTTAGTTTATTGTTTCTGTCCAACTTAATACAATTGAATATGTGACAGTGAGCTAAATGAAGTAATACTAAGGACCTAATTTTGTATGCCATGCTGTTCCAATAGGTAGCTTCCGTGTGTTACTCCAATTACATGAATTACATTACTACTGTATGCAATTCACTAGAGAAAGACAAGTGCCTACCTAGGCAAATCTTTAAAAATGCAGTATATTGGGAAACAGCCTTTACCCAAAGATGTCATGAACTTTGAAGAAGTACGAACTCAGGAAATGAGCTAAGAGGAAGGCACATTTGGCAAATCCTCACCATGATCAACTCCCACCTGGAAACCTATGTCCTCACTGTGGAAGGACATGTGGATCCAGAATTGGCCTCCATAGTCACACACACACCATTAAGACCGTGTTTATGGAAGACAATCTTACTCAGCCATGAGCGATCACCAAAGAAAGACAAGTGTTTACCAAAAGTTAACTGTTGTAAAGTGGGGAAAGTTGGCAGCTGTATGTAAAATATTCAGGATATTAATATCAAACGAATACTGAATATGCAGAAACCACTACTTTGTCTGTGGGTGGCCCTGGACCCATTTCTATGTTACGCTGACAGATACCAGACCACCCAGGTTCAATATTAGAAGGAATTATAAGACTTCAGGGCTTGTTTAACCACTACATGTTATAGAAAATTATATTCAAGTGAACCTTGAGTCTCAAGTATTCAGAGTCAATGAACTGATCGCAAAATGTTGCCTACTGTTCCAGTTGATTGCTGGATCTTTTTGGAAAGCATCTTAGTAATGGGGGCGAATGACGGGGCCAATTTCAATTATGTGAAATTTGCTTTCAAATTACTGCTGTACTCATTTGGTTTATGGCCTTGTGTTGCTTTGCATTATTTTGCACACAATGGTTGCATTCAGGCCTTCACCGCTTTTTTCAGAACCCAAAAGTTCTAGATGCAGAAAATAAGTGAACAGGCACCTTGTGTTATGAATTCTAGAGTAAGTTATCAGAATTGTCCTTTGCTAGATGGTTTAACACCCCTTCATGGATTACTGCCTTGTCGTGGCGAAGGGGCTTGAATAACTCCAAGAAGCTATGAGCTATGCTGTGCAGGGCCACCCAAGACAGACAGGTCATAGCCGAAAGTTTAGACTAAATGTGATCCACCTGGAGAAGGAACTGGCAAACCACTCCAGTATTTTGCCAAGAAAACTCCATGGACATAAAAAAGGAGAAGCTTTGAGAAGAAAGTGAGTTTCCAAGGCATGCTCTGGTTCATGGGGTAACGGAGAGTCGAACACGACTAAGATGACTAAACAACAACAGATGGTTTAATTATGAAAATTGTATCCCCCTTGCAGTGTTTTCACAAACCTTTCTGAAATCCAGGCACAGTTTTTAAGAAGAGTAATAGAAAAGCTATGTAAAATAGTTCAAATAATCTGGCGTTTTTTCACATGCATAACTAATATTTTTCAGATCCAAAGAATGTTGTCATATTTGTCGTTTATTACTTTATGAGATTGAAAGAATTCATTTTTATGGCTGCATGGGTAACTTTTCTTTTAGCTTTAATGATGAAAGAATTACCACTGACCATGTTACAGATATATGGATCTTAGGTTTTGTGCTCCTTATGCCCCTAGGTTGTCAATCACATGATACAAAAATTGTTGTTGTTGTTCAGTCGTTCAGTCGTGTCCGACTCTTCGTGACCCCATGGACCAGAGTACGCCAGGCACGCCTATCCTTCACTGCCTCTCGCAGTTTGGCCAAACTCATGTTAGTAGCTTCAAGAACACTGTCCAACCATCTCATCCTCTGTCGTCCCCTTCTCCTTGTGCCCTCCATCTTTCCCAACATCAGGGTCTTTTCTAGGGATTCTTCTCTTCTCATGAGGTGGCCAAAGTACTGGAGCCTCAACTTCAGGATCCGTCCTTCTAGTGAGCATTCAGGGCTGATTTCTTTGAGAATGGATAGGTTTGATCTTCTTGCAGTCCACGGGACTCTCAAGAGTCTCCTCCAGCACCATAATTCAAAAGCATCAATTCTACGGCGATCAGCCTTCTTTATGGTCCAGCTCTCACTTCCGTACATTACTACTGGGAAAACCATAGCTTTAACTATACGGACTTTTGTCGGCAAGGTGATGTCTTTGCTTTTTAAGATGCTGTCTAGGTTTGTCATTGCTTTTCTCCCAAGAAGCAGGCGTCTTCTGATTTCGTGACTGCTGTCACCATCTGCAGTGATCATGGAACCCAAGAAAGTGAAATCTCTCACTGGCTCCATTTCTTCCCCTTCTATTTGCCAGGAGGTGATGGGACCAGTGGCCATGATCTTAGTTTTTTTGATGTTGAGCTTCAGACCATATTTTGCGCTCTCTTCTTTCACCCTCATTAAAAGGTTCTTCAATTCTTCCTCACTTTCTGCCATCAAGGTAGTATCATCAGCATATCTGAGGTTGTTGATATTTTTTCCGGTTGGGGATTCATCCAGTCCAGCCTTTCGCATGATGTATTCTGCATATAAGTTAAATAAGCAGGGAGACAATATACAGCCTTGTCGTACTCCTTTCCCAATTTTGAACCAATCAGTTGTTCCATATCCAGTTCTAACTGTAGCTTCTTGTCCCACATAGAGATTTCTCAGGAGGCAAATGAGGTGATCCGGCACTCCCATTTCTTTAAGAACTTGCCATAGTTTGCTGTGGTCGACACAGTCAAATGCTTTTGCATAATCAATGAAGCAGAAGTAGATGTTTTTCTGGAACTCTCTGGCTTTCTCCATAATCCAGCGCATGTTTGCAATTTGGTCTCTGGTTCCTCTGCCTCTTCGAAATCCAGCTTGCACTTCTGGGAGTTCTCGGTCCACATACTGCTTAAGCCTGCCTTGTAGAATTTTAAGCATAACCTTGCTAGCGTGTGAAATGAGTGCAATTGTGCGGTAGTTGGAGCATTCTTTGGCACTGCCCTTCTTTGGGATTGGGATGTAGACTGATCTTCTCCAATACTCTGGCCACTGCTGAGTTTTCCAAACTTGCTGGCATATTGAGTGCAGCACCTTAACAGCATCCTCTTTTAAAATTTTAAATAGTTCAGCTGGAATATCATCACTTCCACTGGCCTTGTTGTTAGCAAGGCTTTCTAAGGCCCATTTGACTTCACTCTCCAGGATGTCTGGCTCAAGGTCAGCAACCACATTTCCTGGGGTGTATGAGACCTCCATATCTTTCTGGTATAATTCCTCTGTGTATTCTTGCCACCTCTTCTTGATGTCTTCTGCTTCTGTTAGGTCCTTTCCACTTTTGTCCTTAATTGTGGTAATCTTTGTACGAAATGTTCCTTTCATATCTCCAATTTTCTTGAATAAATCTCTGGTTTTTCCCATTCTGTTATTTTCCTCTATTTCTTTGCATTGCTCGTTTAGAAAGGCCCTCTTGTCTCTCCTTGCTATTCTTTGGAAATCTGCATTCAATTTCCTGTATCTTTCACGATCTCCTTCGCATTTTGCTTGTCTTCTCTCCCCCGCTATTTGTAAGGCCTCATTGGTCAGCCACTTTGCTTTCTTGCATTTCTTTTTCATTGGGATAGTTTTCGTTGCTGTCTCCTGTATAATGTTACGAGCCTCCATCCACAGTTCTTCAGGTACTCTATCCACCAAATCTAAATCCTTGAACCTGTTCTTCACTTCAACTGTGTATTCATAAGGAATTTGATTTAGATTGAATCTTACTGGCCCAGTGGTTTTTCCTACTTTCTTCAGTTTAAGCTGGAATTTTGCTATAAGAAGCTGATGATCTGAGCCACAGTCAGCTCCAGGTCTTGTTTTTGCTGAGTGTATAGAGCTTCTCCATCTTTGGCTGCTTTGCAATTGGTTCATGCATATCCCTTGTTCTCTGGAGACGACAGTCAGCTCAGAATGCCTACCTCCTTCTCCGAGTTACAATATCAGCTTTAGATAATTCCTTTCTCTGCTCTCCATTAAAGTGTTTTAATTTATTTGTTAAACAATACAAGCAAATGGTATTTCACATACACACAACATTAAATACACATTAAAACAAAAGTCTATGACGTGTATCGGAAAATCCTGCCACGGGCATGCTCCAGCACCGCGGGGCAGAGAGCAGGCGGGAGCAGGGCTGGCGCACGTCCCGGGGGCGTGGTGCGCCACCCACAGGGGCGTGGCACCCAGTGCAAGCAGGGGGCAGCCGCGATGGCACCCCACCGGGATCGTGCTGCCGGGGACGGTGCACTCCCCCCGCACTCCTCTTCCTCCACCACTGGTGGGTGGTGGGAGCTTGGTAGCCTCCATTTCGAACCTTCTATGTCAGGCTTCTGAGACCTGTGGACTCTTTGTGGGGAACTGTAGATGTCTATGTATGTATGTGACCTGCTCTCCATGGCTGGAAGTGGCTTCTACCTATGTAGCAGGATATTTGGATCTGTGCTTATAAGCTTTCCCGCAAGAATTGCTTATATCTATTTGTGAGTACACATTACTCTCTCTTTAAGCCTGAAAGAAGCTATTTCAACAAGCATTAAATATCTGGAACTAAGTGAAACTTCCAATGCCTTAGAATTATATGTTGAGCAAATCAGAAAACTTCTGTGCAACCATCCCTGCTGGTCCTTAGTCAAATTCCATGTATTGGGAAAATAAATCAGAATTACATGAATTAATGTAAAAGAACAAACTTCACCTAAAGTCAAACTGTTGTGTTTATCTGTCCTGCCAAAAGGAATCGGAGCAACCCCAAAGTTATTAATAATTGCATTCCCTGGAGAATGACAGGACCAATATGCATTTTATGCAATCACATTTATTCTAGCTGAACAAAAAGGAATTCAATATGATCTTTAATTTTTTTTTGTTGGTTTAATCTCAACTGTATATCAAATGTAATTTGCCATAAAAAGGATAGAGATTCCCACTTTTATCAATGCAAAAATGTCCATAGAATTCATCTATGAAGCTTGGAATAGGATTCAAATAAATTGAAAAAATCAGGAACTATATAAATTTTTGATGCGTCAAATAGTTATGTACAATTATTGATGTGCCAAATGGTCATGTACAATTCCTAGTACAGTTACAATTCATAAAGCTCTTATGCTTATTGAAATCCTGAAATCCTACTAATTTTCACTCTAGGCTCAAAATTTGTCAGGTGAACTAGTCAGTTTTAATGTGTATCCCCCCTATGATTTGACACATCACCATTCATACCATTTAGGTAGGTTCTTGACACTGTGCAAATTAAAATGGTAATGGGTGACAAATTGCACATGATTAATTCACCAGGTTTTAAGCCTGCACTGAAAACAAGCAGTTTCACCGCAAAACACAAGAACTTGTGTGAATCTGCCATCAGTCACTATGTGGCACAAATGAAATATATGGCTGCTCCTGCTAAATGAAGATAAGAGGAGAGAGGCCTCATGCTTTTACTTTTACCCAAAGGTGTCACTTGGTGGCAGTGGAGACAATGGTTGAATGGAGCAGTACTGTGAAGGAGTTGCCTGCACTATTTTAGATGAGTTCATTCATTCCTTCATTCCTTCATTCATTCATAACTTATCTTTCTATGTGACTTCAAGGCATCTGACAATAAATGAAAAGTGAATGCATAACAACAACAACAACAACAATCTTTTAAAAAGGAGGTATGGTGACTTAAAGATCTGCAGAGGAAACGAAGGAAAATGTTCCCCCCAGACCTTAGACATGCTAGCCCCTAAAGAATGCAGCATCTCCTCACACAGGCAGCTGGAGGGAATCCTGATCAAAGGTCTGGGAGGAAGATGGAACGTGGTCACTTTCCAGGCCTTAACTATTGCTGCTGCTGCTGCTAGTGTGGCTTGTATCCACACTGGATACGATGGTATTGAACAGCTGCATTTTCACCGCTTCTCCCACCAAGCAACACCTCCAGCAAAGGAATGGTTACCCCATCACTTTCATCACTGCTTAGCATAAGCAAGCCATATTTCCACAAGAGCTGCCACTACATGTACTAAGTCAATGATATTTTGGTGCTTTTCACCAATAGTGGGTAAATGGAAGCAGATCCAGAGGACACCTAGAAGCAATGATATGCCATCCTTTCACAAGAAAAGCTTCTGTTTAGGATTTGGGGATTGAGGGAATAATGTACAGAGTGAAAGTTACACAAAAGGAGAGAGAGGGGAATTAAGAATCTTTTAAATGCCATAACATTGTAAGCTGCATATTGCAAGAAAAAGAAAGGAAAGAAAAAGAAGTGTGCGTGTGTGTGAGAGAGGGGAAGGGTGGAAAGAAAAGCAGAAAAAACACACAAGATTAGTTTTTCTATAGTATCCTAGTAGTTCTTGTCTTGACTTGAATAGGAGCTGTAGGCAACAGAGAAATGTAATCAAACCAGATTACTTTAAAAAAAGGATGCAAAAGTATTACTTACCCCACCCAATGATGCAAAATTTGAGTATGTATCGGCGAATGTAGGTATTGAATACTTTTACTAGAGCTATATACATATGAACAGCTTCCAAGCCCATCCATGTAAAGGTCGCCAGAAGGAAATAATGCAACAGGGCAGCAATAGCGATGCAAAGGGCTTCTACATCAAATGATGCAATCCAGCCATCGAGGAGGAAGACCAGGTTGAGACAAAGCAAGGCTGTGCTTAAATTCATTAAGATTTTGGAGGGATAATCTCTTCGCAATTTTCTGGTGATAAATAGACAGCAAATAGTAATAGAACGAAATGTAGGTTCCAATTTATTAAGGTTAACTTTTGGTCTTCTTTGGACTTCTGAACTGCTTAGTCCATGAATGAACACGCAGGTTCACCTGCTCATTGAATAGGCTTAAGTCAATGTTGGACTGGGTGTGGTATTGTATCATGGGGGTTTGTGTTTGGGGAACCACAAAACCTTCTGGCATAACAGAATCACAGAAGGGGACCCACAAGAGTAGTCAGTAATAAAAAAATATTTTTATTTTTATTTAATATTGACTTATTTGGGCCTTGGCGAGCTGCAAAAAACCTTATGACATCACAGCAGGGCCACTATAGCATCCAGTCAAAAACAGAATTAAACAAATTTAAGTGACAAATGTTGGGACAAAAAAAATCTCTAAGGGTCATATGTGGTCTGTGAACTAGCCACCCCAGCTGAAGCTGTTCATTACATCTACCATTTATTATGCTGTTTAAAGTTATTAGTGAACTGCAACTGCCATATGAAAACAACATCTCTAATTATTTATTTGTAATTAATCACTTTGGTTTCTTAGCGGCTAGCTTTTTCTTCTGTTGTTTGACTTGGATCTTATTTATCCAAGGAGGGGGGGGGGAATCAAGATTTATGTCTGAGTGCCAAAAGTGCCTATTGTGTTATAGAAACTCGTGTTTTCATATGATGTATACATACATTTAAGTGTTCCTAAATTCCTAACTGATTTAAAGCCATCCTGCTTCTAGGCATCTATTCTGCTTTGTTTCCCTACACTGGCATAATGCCACATATATGTCTGTGTCCTGTCGTAACTTCTAATTGCTAGCACAGCAGATTTTAAGATAAGGCTGGACACCTTTTAAATTTACGGTGCATAAAGTGGCTCCAATTTATCATGTTCACGGACCACAATCTGAATTTTAAATCTGCTCCTGACATTGAGACTACCAATTGAATTAAAAACAATTATTTGACCTGTTATGACAAAATACTTACTCAAAAGCAATGTACGTCAGAAGAGTTGCAGCTGAAAATATGGCAGAAATTCCACAACCAATGTATGTTATAAAAGTGAGGACTTTGGTGTTTTCAGTATCTATTTGTAGAGCAGTTCCTGGCAGGTCCTACACATAAGGCAAAAAGATATAAACTGTTGGAAATAAGATTTTTTTTGAGAAGCACAACTATTTTTCTCTTGCAACAACAATGTAGGTAAATTCCAGAGAATGTTGGCTACACTGCACTTGATATATTTAGTGCATAACTGTCACACCTCTGCTTCCTTCCTACAACTCCTGAGAAGAAAAAATTCAGAGGGTAAGTAGTGTAACAGCTGGAAACAGCATCGATATACAAACCTCTATTGTTCATATTATGTCATTATGCAGATCTTAAGAACTATATTGTGGGAAATCCTTCCACTTGCAATATCCCATTTCCTTAGAACTCCTCACATTTAGGAGCCAGGATTTCCTCCCTTGTGAATACTGTGAGCAGGATCACGTTGTTTCAATGTTCAGAAAATCTGTCAAATGGCCCCTTCACACATGACAATTTCCTACATGAAGATTATCTCCATGTCTGTAAACACATTAATAGAGCAGCTGAGAATTATGTCACATCTATACAGATTGAGAAACCCATGTTTCCTACATAGAAATAATCCTTGTACAGGAAATATGTCATGTGTGTAAGATTGGGAATGATGCATGTTTGCAGAAACGCAGGTGAATGACGGGGTGCAATTCACACAAAGGGAGGCTGGCTAAATGGTATGAATTGTTGTGATGTGTTCTTTTAGAGGGTACTGACTGTAGTGGTTATGTATGTGGCTGGGTCATTTGTTTGAGCATCTGTGACCATCTTGGATCAATAACCATTCCTGGATCAGGAGAGCTTGGCCATAGCAGTTCATGCACTGGTTACTTCAGGATTGGATAAGCACAATTTGCTCTATGAGGAACTTCATCCAGAAGCTGCAGTTAGCGCAGAATGCTGCAGCAAGATTGACAGTAGGAGCGAGACCGTCAGCATACAACACCTCTGCTTAGAGACCTGCCCTGGTTGCAGATCTGCTACCAGGCCAAGTTCAATGTGTTACTATTAGCATATAAAACCCTTAACAGCTTGGGACCAGTTTACTTGCAAAATCACCTTACCCCATGTAAGTTCACTCTAGTGCTTTGATCTGTGGATCAGTCAGTTACAGGTGCCACATAATACTTGTTCCCCATTTTTAAGAAATCGTTATTCCAGTGAGGTAACATCCATACTTTGGAACTTCCTGCCTATTGACATCAGTTTTGTGAAGGAATCTTCTTTGCTCATTAATCACACTGGTATCCTCTTGGTCCTTCCAGCATCTTTCCTAATCTGCGGTATACACTCAAGTTTTTTTAACACCTCCCAACCAATCTGGAGTTATTTGACCCTCTTGGCTTTGCCTTTCAACTTCCCTTTTACCAGTCTTCTCATTTTGGGGAAGATTCCTCTTTTGAAATCAAATGTGACAAGTTCTACCAGGGTGAAGCCAACAAAGACCAAGCATTTCATCTTCTTCTCTTAAGATTTCAGAGACATTGTGGCTTCCTGCCAGAGTTCCTTCAAGATTCTATTATCTAACTGTGTGATCCTCACCATTCTCACCTAACACTTCTGCCACATAGGAAATGTTCCCCTTTGGCAACAGTCCTGTTTTCCTTTATCGTCTATGTTCTTAGAACATAAATATGCCTTGTAACTTTACAATTTACCTTAACCCACAATCTAGTAACTACCATGTCACCAAGTGTTAAAACTGAGAAAGGGACCATCTCTCTGCTTTCCTTTTCAGCAGTCCCCATTTCTCATTCCAGTAACTATATATTAGCTCTAAAAAGCACAGAGAATAGCAACAGTATTTTTCATTTTATGTAAATGCAGGGAGGGGGATTGAAATTACGGCATTATGAGATTCACAGAATGTTGGAGGGGATCTTAGAAATCATGTAGTTGAACCCACTGTTTAATTGTTTTTGAGTAAGTGTTGATGACCTCTGACATTTCATGCTCCCGGCACATCCAACCAGCACATGCAAGTGAATGAGCATCATCACTTACTGATGAAATGTTATTTTAATCCAGAGCCTAACTAAAGGCAGTGGACTTTGTGCACAGTAATGAATGACACATATACTTGTATGTCAAAGGGTCTTCCCCATTGCCTGCCATTCTAACATCCTGTTGAAGGAGAGGGAAGGTGAATGGATTTGTGTGGTGTGATGGTATATATCACTGCATCATAACTTCCATAACTTAATCATATGTGGGTGTAGACTGAGAAGCTGCATATGTTTCTGCACACAATGATCCTTGCTACGCTGGTGCTATTATATGTAAATCCAAATGAGATCTCTGGGAGAAAAAGAACTGGCAATTTAAAATGCCAGAAAAATATTATAATTCTCCAACTGGAATACTGCCAGGATTATGACGGCGTTCTCCTCACTTCGGAATCCTCCACAAAAGCACTCACAGCCGGAGAAAGGACACATTGAATTTAAGAATGCTCCCTTTCCCCACAAATATGCAAAAGTAGAACAGAAGAAGCCTGAAAAGGGAACAGAAAGGGCTTGTGATATTTTTCATATTTAAATTCATGCAAGATGTGAAAAGAGGTAATATATTACTAGGCCTGCGGAAGCCAGATATTGAACCTTGTGGTTCTAATGCGCCATAAATCATATGCAGGGGAGAAAAAGACAATTCTTACACTTTGTCTCTTGGTGTTTAAAATATTTATAGCTCTTTAAAAAACCTATTTAAATCAGCTAAATCAAATCAGATGTACCTTCCTAATTTTCTTCCTAGGTAGAAGAATACTGTGGAAAGCATGGAATAGTAATATCAGCAAAAGTGAAATAATTATTGAGAAGAGGGTTTAAGAACCCTAAGAAATCTTGTTCAGTTTATAAAAATAGCCAGACTTTTTTAACATGAAACCCCCCCCCCCCGCGCGTTTCTTTACCTCAGTTAAAGGTAGTTTGATGGGGCAAGAATTATTATTATTTTTTTAAGTCAGGAAGGGAAGCTGGACCACTCTGGCAGTAATTTAAACTTTAGTCCTTACCATGGACACCTTGATTACTTCATCCTCTAGCCTCCAACACTATGTGCAACTCCCAGGATTGGCTGCTCACAACCATCTGTGAATCAGACCTACCTGGGTCAAGAGCCCTTAAAAACTGGATGTTGCAAGCATTCCTTTCTCTCTCAAAATTCCTCCTTATCCATTTGATCTAGATGCTATGTTACTTGTGAGGATAACATATGCCTAAATGTAAGTAGCCACACAGGGCATATTAGGAGTAGTCAACTTTGTTGGGCCAACAGGTGTCATAGTTGAAAACAATGGGCTATCTCTGGATCTGATGAACTTGAAATGTTGCTTTGTTTTTTCAACACACGGCTTTGCCTTTTCCCTTTTATTTCTTTTAAACCTTGTTCTTAGTAACCTGTCTGAAAACTGGCTGCTGGGGGTTTCATGTGACTGCTCATGAGACACTGTTGCTTTCCCCATTGTGCCCAGATAAGGAAAAATCTGTTGGATCAAGCCAATGGCCCATCTAGTCCCACATCCTGTCCTCACAGTGGCCAAGATCCTTTTGACCCATGTTACTCATTCAAGTCCAGGGAGAATTTGAGGAAAACAAGCTTCCCTGCTTTGTGGAGGGGAAGAGGTAATGTGCTGGATGCTCTCTCATCTCCATAACTAATACTAATCACTCATAGCTTTGAGAATTTCCTCCTATCTCCAGGTCAGAGGAGGCGGTGGCAGTGGAACCAACCAATCCCTTTATTACAGTCAATGACCAATAAGGCATTCAGAATTTCGAGTGCTGCATTCCGTATTTTGGGTAGTGAATGTGGGGAATGTTACATGAAAATGCTCACTGGATTCAGTCTTTTTCAAAAAGCAGCTCAGTCCCCTTTCAGGACCATTATTTTTACACACTTTCTTAATCTCCAGTGGATATCCTGGGGAAGCATATTTCATAATTGTGGTGCCACTATGGGGGGGGGGGGCGACAACTTTGCCTCAAGTGCCTGCCTGTCTCTCAAGACCATGAGCCCAGTCTCTGGTGCTGACCTTAAAAGTCAGGGGTGGGGCAAGATCATGTTCAGGCTTGCAGCAACTGCTTCCCCCTGCAGCAGTGAATAAGCAGGAGTGGTAAACAATCACTTACCATCAGCACCCCAAAGTGTGTGAGATGATTGCATAAGCAGACAGTCTCATTTTCATTTGATTCTGCTTGCGCAAGGCAGCCTGTGGGATTCCACCCACCTTGGCCCTCTAGATAAATTGGGAAATACAAACAATTATATTCTTTATTACCACCGGAATAATTCCAGTTTCAAACACAACGTGCACAGCATCTTACAAGGATTGTTAAAAATACAAATAATATAAAATCGATAATAAAAGCATTATAAGTGTAGAACAGCAATTAGGAGACTCAACTTGAATACAAAATTAATTATTAATTTACTATATAAAACCTACTAAAATAAAAAGGGGCTTAGCAACTGCTTGACTAAAATAGAGGTGGGCTCAGTGGATTTCTAGAGGAAGGAAAAATCAATGGGATCTGCTCAAATCTGTTTATGACTGGTCCCAAAAGAAGGGCGTGATAAATATAGTTTGGCTTATCCTCTCTTCTACAAATGGCACAATTATGTGTCTATTAACTCTGTTAAAGCATAGTTTTCATTTTCTATTTTTCAACACAAAGCTTGTCATGTTATATTTATTGATTTTTTAAGGGTTGTATAAGGACACAGATTACAACAGTATACAGTGAGCACCTGAGTTTCAGGTTTTGAAAGTTTCCTCTAGGTATTATTATACTGTCTTTTGAAGAAAAGATTATTTCTGGAACATTTCTAATTGTATTAGAGAAATTGCAAACAGCAGAAAAAAATTAATTGCATTATTCTTCCAATATAATAAACAAATATTTTTCTTTTTTAAAAAAACTTACTGTTTCTGTTCATATCCCAAAATACACAGGTGGGTTTAGGAGCCTTCTAGTTATTTACACATGTAAAATAAAAATAAAAATAGCATTAACAAACAGATGAGAACCACAGGTTCTTTTTGAGAGTTTTTGAAATATTTTGCAACATGTGCAAAGCTCTGCCCCCTTTAGCGGCAAACTTAGGGGTGCTTGGGCATCCATAACACAGTTGCTTATGAACATGCACTCATTTGCTCAAACTTTACAAGTTTCCTGAGATAAATGCTACTGTTGCCACAGCAAACACAATAACTGTACAGAGCTGCTCTTAAAAAAGTTAAGAGAATGTTAACAGATTTAATAGACTTTATTATGGCTACTACAGCTTTGCCAAAAGAACTTGTGTTTGTGAAATCCACATTTCTACTTTCCTCTAATTTCATTTGGCTATGGGTGACATTACTGATTTTTAAAAGCAAACAAATGATACAATTCTCTCACCTGGATTTTATCCTGCTTAACTGTATGCTTAATTGTTATCTTCACAGCATCCTGAAGATCACGGATGGTACTATTGCCAATACTGCATGCCACCACGTAACTGGTTAAGTTGGTGTGAGCTTCTGCATCCTTTGGAAAATCAATTTAAATGTTTACAGCAGAAATAAAAATTATTAGCTTGGTAATTGAGTTTTCTTTGCTTTGCCAAAATACTTAAGTTGCCAGCACGTTAACACTTAATGTAGCTCATTATAAGAACATCCTGTTTGCAACATTAGATTTTTGCTTTTCCTCACAGAACCGTTGCTATTTCCCTTATTATTGCAACTTATAGTGTTATAAGGACAGCTTGTACCATAATACCCATAAAAAATTCTCTCAGTCACTTTGTTCTGAGGCTAAGCAGAGTTAATCCTCAAACAATGCTGATTATATCCAATTCTGACATAGTTAGATCACTTCCCAAACCAAGAACGCAATCGTTTTCTTATCTTATTAACAAAACAGTCTCCAGGGGAAAGAGGTAATCTTTATTTTTGGCAGTAAAGTTGCTTGTAACATAAAGCATTTATTCCTTCTATTAGTACATGCTACCATGCAATGAATGACCTAGATAACAGAGATAATATTTCCCAGAACTGCCCACTGAGGGTCCTTGTGCATCTACCTTTCTATCCATTTTAATCCACTCCATAGTTTGAGGTGATTGGCATATTAAAATCACAGTAATAGCACAAACAATAATATAATACAAAACCAGCAGTAAAGCTCAGCCAGTAAAGCGAGATGAACACCGCAACCCCAGAGTCGTCCACGACTGGACCTAACGGTCAGGGGTCCCTTTACTATTAAACAAACTTGGGTCTCCCATTATGTCCATTAGTTTAAACTATGGTTTGTTAACAGATCATAAACCAAGGATCGGTCCGCAATAGTCTGGGCAATCCATATGCGAAATTAGCCAGAGTTCATTCAAGTGAGGACTAAACAGGGAACACTAGGTGGATTAAAAGTGGAAGGGGATGCATGGATCTGCTTTGAGAAGAAAGGAAAATGTATGTGATTTTGAGGTTGCTGCTGCTTGTGAATGTAGTGCTAAACTATAGTTAGAGAAGGAATACCCAACCATTTTTTGGTCTTAGGGACACATTTGAAAATCAAAGAAACTGTTGCGAGCACCAGGAAAAAAAACCTTCAGAAAAACTGGTAATGCTCAGAAACCCCCCCCCCAAACAACAACAACAACAACAACACACAAACCCCTCATAAAACACAAAGAAACCAGGCTACCACACAAAACACTCCCAACCCACCACAATATTTTTAAAATGGGAAAATTAGGAGGGCAAGGAACCATAACATGCTCCAAGGGCTGTCTCTGAGAGTGTCATGGCACCCAAAGACCCTAGGTATAGAGTTACTAGCATCAGATATCACTCTCTGAGGGTGAGGAGAGAAATCACAGACAGAGTTTTGCTGTCAAATGTCCCCCCCCCCACAACCCTGAGAGTGCGCTGGCAGAAAGCATAGATACAAAGCATACACAGCTTTCTCAGTTTCCCGACATGCCCCCAAATCAAAGAGAAAAATATGCTATGCCTGAAGCTGTCATAATTTATTTCCCTATTGTAAAATTAAAAAAAAAAGAATGTAAAAGGGAGGAGGGAAGATTGCAGCCGAAATTAATTATATGTTACCATTACATAACAACATTTTCCGCAACAGTTATAGGACCCTGATTTTGCTGTTCACCGTAAGTTTCTTTGCTGTCATTACAAAGGAATTTTTAAAATGCAGAGACTAAAGACTCTATAGATATTGTTGGGAATATTTAGGAAGGCAGTGGTGGGTCATAGTGATTTGCCAGGCTAGATTATGCTTAATATCTAGCCACAGTGCCAATAAAAAGCACAATAATATATTCCAGCACAATGCTGCAGAGTTCTGCTGCGGATGCACTGGAGGCAAAGGTCATTTGAAATGATTTATAGGAAACAGGCAGCTCATTGAAAAACAAAGCTTCTTTCTTGAGCAGAGCTTCTTGCAATGTAAAATACTTTTTTACTGAGACTTTACTAAAACTCAGCAATTCTTATCTGCATTTTGAAGACAAGAGAAACTTCCAAATCACTTATTTTAAGAACACACTGTCCCTCAAACTGCCATGGTTAAATTGAATTTAGTGGCATCAGAGGTCTATTGAAAACCATATTATAATCCATGACCAGTTGTTATTATTTTTATTCCCAGTGGATACGTAGGGCTGAATGCAACCATATCATACTCTGAATAGACTCACTAGAATCGATAGGCATGGCCAACTTAACTCAATTGATTTCAGTAGGTCTAGGTTGGATGCAACCCATAAGCTCTATTCAGACATTATATCACTATATATGGCATAAAGCAGATCATGTATGGTCAACTTGACATTCATTATATGGTCTCAGGCACAAACTACATGTGATCCTAATTGCATAGATAAATGCAATTTACATATAGGTTTTTTTTTTTTTTTTTAAAAAAAAGCATTTCATTTTTAGAAGTCATGCTTATAGTAGGGTTGCTGTATCTCAAAAGGTTGTTGAGCGTTTTTGTCAAAATTTCCAAAAACAAACAAACGAAAAACCACTCAAAAATCCCCTCAAGTTTTTGAGCTGTTTTAAAGGAAAATTGCCAAAATCTAAGCTTTTTGAGCTTTTTTTAATGGAAATTTGCCAAAATCTAAGCTTCCGACATTGCTTACCACATGTCTGGATTTTCCTGGACATTTTAGCCATTTCCTTCCAGACACTGCCGTATTCTGGCTATGTCTGGGAAATTTCGGCCGCATGGCAACCCTAACTTTCAGGAGACCTATATAAATCAATGGGATTTAAGTTACTAAACAGAGGCTGCAGGTCGTTTTTTGTTTGGACCTCTGCTGGAGGGAGAGAGAGGCGGTGGGGGAGAGAACCTCCTGCAGTTGCCCAGGACCATCTGTAGATGTGATTTACATTATTGAGAACTTACATATAACTGCAGTCGCACAATTAAGATGACATTTAGTTTGTCCCTGAAAGAATCCTTGTGCTTAACAACTGTAAGCTTGGAGGGCTCTCTTCACACAACTATGATCCCTGTTTTGTGTTTTTCAAAGTTCCCAGTCTCATAGAGTCTCCATGAATGTCAAATGAAAGCCACCCCACTTTCCATGTGCCTGATATAATGCCTGATATAATCAATAATATATCACTGGCATCACACAAGATAAACAGCAATGTGTTTCATGGTATTCTTAAATGGTTCTTTTGATTTTATGTAAACGAAGTCATTAATGTTCATGATTACCTGAAAGAGTCCATTTTTATTGAAAAAAGTAAACTGAGCTCTGGATACAGCTTCAAGTTCTTCGGGACTTAACTGGGTTAGTAAGCTTGGAGGTAAAGCAACCGAAGCCAGGGAATCATCTTGACTTTTGTCAAAACCAATCTGGAAAACAAAATTAGAGCATTTTTTCAACACTGAACAAGGCTAAGCTTGACAAGGAGACTTATCCATAACAGACCCCACTTAAGATAGCCTAGACTGGGAAGTTAAATTGTGATGGCTTAAGTTGAATTGGATGCTTTCTATATTTGCTTTCTTCAATAAAGTTATGGCCTTTGAACTCCAGCACCTTGAATTAAAGTGCTGTTGAAAGTTCACAGCAGCGGCCATATGAGTTAGGAGGAAAAATCTGGCAGGCAGGGCACCGCCTAAAAGCTTTACATTCACAATCTCAATATAAGGCATTCAGTGTAGTCAATGGAATTTTTGCCAATGCAAATTCATTAAAGGTAAGTTTGTGTATATATATATGCTTGAATATGTGTCCTGTACCTGAAAGTCTGAAGCATTGTTTTGGGGACCAACACTGAAAGAGGAGCCATTGAACAAAGTTGAATTCAAAGATGAAACACCAAGGGCCAAGTTCCGTGTTGAGATGCTCATGGAAGGCCCTGCAAACTGAATCTTCAGTGCTAAGGCATCAATTGTCTTTATAGCTCTAAAATCAAGCAGATCATCACCATCATTTTTTAATCATTACAACAATTAGAATAAAAACACCATGACTGCCTCAAGGAAAGATTTTTTGTCTTTGCAGTTCAAGCAGGTACCCAGTAGGAAGTAAATATTGTCCTGCCATTAATTTTTCAAAATGCCAATAAAACCCTGAAACATAGGCTATCCCAATAGCCACAACCCAGATTCACCCTAGGGAAGTCACATTGGGCCAGTCTCTCAACACCTGCATTTCAGATGTGGAGTGAAGGGGGTTCAGAGCTACACAGCTCCAGATTTGCACTGTTCCTTCAATGTCAGGCGAAGAAGCAGTGCTGCCTCCTTTTCAACAACTTTCCCTACTTTTTAAAAACCTGGGGTAAAAGGTTTATGTGCATTCTTTAGTTTCTTGTCTTTAATTTGAGTACAATTTTGTTACAAAATTTTGTGTCTGATTTTTGTTGGAAGCCGCCCAGAGTGGCTGGGGAAATCCAGCCAGATGGGCGGGGTACAAATAATAATAATAATAATAATAATAATAATAATAATAATAATAATAATAATAATAAATGTTTTAATCATTTGTAAAGATGCTGGAATTTATTAATAATCTAACTAGTTACACAATAAAGACTTATCAACTCCTGTGAGACATTTGGGCCCCTATGTACTACTGTTGCGCAAGTAACCTGATCATGACTGCTCTTGACAGCAATCACCTACCTACATTATGATTCCCATTGGGCTCCTGGTCACATCTGTTCATTTTGCCTACGTTTCTATTTAGCGGATATAGTAATTAATTAATTAATTACTTATGCCCCGCCACTCTGGGTGGCTTCCAACAGGAGATTAAAAATACATTAAAACATCAGTCATTAAAAACTTCCTTAAACAGGGATACAGCTTTAGCTAATGTGCAATTTAAATCATTTTAAACAGAGCACCTTTGTGTTTGTATCTATAGCCTGAGAATATGTTTATCAATATTAGGACAATGTCACATCACATTGTCTTTGTTATTACTTCTGTTTGTTTTAACTGCTATATTTCCAGCAAATGCTTTTTTAACATCGAAATAATGGATTTACTGTCAAGCCCATGAATCCCAATGCTAGTATGTCTGAAATTTGGTTTTAGTTCTTTATTCACTTCACTTGGGAAAGTCATTTTAAAAAATCGAAATAAATGAGTGCACTGAATACAGTATGTGTCCCTTGTGCGCTATGAATTTATGAAAGATAAATATTCTGGGGGGGGGGGGAGAATATATTGCAA
This sequence comes from Lacerta agilis, assembly GCF_009819535.1. Classification (NCBI taxonomy): domain Eukaryota; kingdom Metazoa; phylum Chordata; class Lepidosauria; order Squamata; family Lacertidae; genus Lacerta; species Lacerta agilis. The sequence continues at coordinate 60,272,140 of NC_046314.1, read as the reverse complement.
ATAAATGTTCTTATAAGCCACTATTTTTCTGTTGTCTTTCAAGGAACACTTACTCAGAAGACGATGCTGCCAAAACACTATCAGAACTGGTCAGGATATTAGAAAATATTGTGACCACAGTAGAACCCAGGGATTCATTGATTTCTTCATCATTCACAATTTTTTTTAGCTTCTGGATGACATCATTGACTTTGTCTGAAGTCAACTGCTGCCCTTCTCCTGTCAGATTCAGAAGCTGATTGGCTATATCAGCTGCATTATCTGAAAAGTTGCACACACAAAACAAAATCTTAATAAAAAAACAGACCGGGGGTGGGGGGAAACCTTGATTGAAATATAAAGCATTCTGTACCTGACTACAAGAGAATATGACATAAAGAAAGCAATATGCATTGTGTATTGATCCAGATCTAGGTTGTGAATCTGGAGCTGTAGGTGATTTAAGTTGAAATTCTGCGCTGAATTATGGACTTAGACCAGGCATGGGCAAACTCTGCCCTCCAGCTGTTTTGGGACTACAATTCCCATCAACCCTGACCACTGGTCCTGTAAGCTAGGGATGATGGGAGTTATAGTCCCAAAACAGCTGGAGGGCCAAGTCTGCCCATGCCTGACTTAGACCAAGGGTGGGGAATTGGTGGCTCATGGACTGATTTAGGCCTGCAGTACCCCATCCTCATCTCACCTCCATGCAGGTTTTAGGGCTTGAAGCCTTTTTTGTCTCAAGCCTTTTCCCAAGCTTAATTGCAACATGGGGGTGGTATTTTGGGGGGGAGGGGGAATTAGAGCACCTTCTGCATGAACTGTGATCACCCACTGAAAACACCTCCCTCTCACACACATAACTGATATTGAAAGCAGACTTCCATTTATGGGGGGGGGGAGAACCCACAAAAAACTAAAATGCTTTTTTCAAGCCTATTTCCTGGCACAGGGGAGTATCTGTATATGTGCTAAATGTGTGCATGCATGCATATGTCAGTGCTGTACTTTCCTAAGTGTGCGTGTGAGTTTGTTTATGCTGTATGTGTGTGAGACAGTGGCCCCACCCACCACTGGCAAGCACCTCCCAGAGGTTGATCAAGAAGGAATGTGACCCTTGTTCAAGAAAGGTTCCCCCCCCCCCCGCCTTAGACTTTAGGAAAACACTCATACTTCTTCAGCAAAGTACTTCAAAAAGCCAGAGTCTAGTAACCAAGGTCTATGATAATGCTTCAAAATTAAATTTATTATATAACGAAAACCAAAACACTTGCCTGTGCAGTTTCTAAGGTCAGGAGCACCCCAATATGATGTGTAATTTCCTAGATTTAGAAAGCTAAAAATAAAACAAGCATGATCATAGTAACAACATTGTTTGGAACAATAGAGTACAGAGGTTGTATTTTCTAAACTTCTAGCACAGAGATTTCCAAACTTTTCATGTTGGTGACATACTTTTTAGACTTGCATCATTTCGTGACACAGTAATTCATTTTTTACTAGCAAACCGGATGTTAAACTAACCCCTTTCCAGCCCTGGGAGGAGCGTGGGGAGTGTTTGCGTGACACACCTACACATTGCAGCCGACTCGTGACACACAGTTTGGAAAGCTCTATTCTAGCATCTTATAGTTCTGCTATTCAAAAACTGGATGTGCCTAGATCCTATGCACCCTCACTTGATTGCTCCTGTTTCATACCACTTCACATACTACTTTGTGCTTCAAGGAAATAGAAATCAAGGAACATTAGCTCAATCCTTTATCTTCTGTGAATTCTTTTCAGCACTTTGGGAAAACTTCAAGCAAATGATGTTCAATATGTTGCTGTTCAAAATGTTGGGCCCAGTATGGGGAATAAACCTGATGCTGATGATATTATTATTATTATTATGGATTACTCTGAAACATTAGATTGGTATGAACTCAGCTCATGAAAATTAAAGGCATGTTTCTGGAGCTGGGAATTGTTATATTAGCCAAGAATATAAGCTCTAATAAAATGGGTTTGTTATGCGTTAATTTTAATTCCAACAGAATAGCTTTATTTATTCTACCATAGGATAGGGAACGGTTTTCAAGATGAAGGACATACTGCCTGGTGGCAAGACTTTCAGGGGCTGCATGCCAATGGGGGTGGCAGCAAAACGGATGGGTCAGAGCTGGTATGCTTACGAGCGCAGTCCAAACATATCTGCAGAACTACGTATGTGCATAAAGCACACACAAAGTTCACACGTGGACAGTACATACATATTTAAATCCATCTATACATGCTCATATATAGACACCTCCTCACAACTGGGCTTGATATAAACAGTTCAGCTTTTTAAAGCCTAAATGCTGGGGGTGGGAATATTCATGTAACCCTCCCTACCCCCAGTCACACTCTTCACAAAGACCAACCCCTCTTTCCCTCCCTCCCCCCAACAGCCTTAGATTAGAACCCAACAGGAGGCTGTTTTAAAGTCCAATTGCCATGCAGGGAGATTATCAGAGTGTGTGTGTGTGTGCGTGATAGCACACGGAAAGGAGAAATTTAACTCTTCTCTCCCCAGCTGTAGTCTACATGAGTATGAATTAAGCTTGAAAATAGTCTATTATTGATTTCAAAGTATGTGTTTTCAAACCTCAAACATGCATGGGGGATTTCCATTGTGGCTGGCAGGTTACAGCACATAGGGAAGATTAATCTTCCCTCTCTGAAAATGCCTCCCCATGCTGTTTAGCCTTGAAAAGCCTAATTATGGAGGAGGTGAGACTGTGGGCCAGATTGGGATGCCTACAGGCTGCATCCAGCCCAGGGAACAGCAATTCTCCACCAGTGTACAATCTAATAAACTGTAAGTCATGTATTTTACAAACTCTGTTCATAAGCATTACATAAAATCAATGGTTCAGAAATGTACAGTACTGGATCATATACAGGATGCAGGTAAAATATATATCTATGATAGACCTTAAAAGTACTACCCATGTTTTGTCCCTGCCTTCTTCCATGGTAATGTTTATGCAGTCCATCATTTATCGCTTGTACAACTGTATTCTAAATAACTACATCTTTCTTTCACCACTACTCATTGTGCAACTTTTGAGCTCTTACCATGTTCTTGATGCATTCTGAGTAGAGCTGCCTTGGCATGGTGTGAAGTCAGTCACTGTTGGTCTGGTTTCTGTCCACAAGTAATTTAGCGGGTATTCTTCCCTCTCGCATTTTTCTACAAAATAGAATGAAATGAAAACAATGATGCAGAACAACAAAACCACTCACTCTCTCTGTCTTAAATTAGGCTCATTTGAAACATTCTGATTCTTTTATACTGCCATTTTTTTACCTATAAAAAGCTACCTGAATCAGCCATTGTGACAGACACCTGTGTTTACAGATATTGCAGAATATAAGCTCCACACTTTTCCCATTGGTGAGTGATATAAAACAAAGAGCTTGAAAAATAAGAAACTGTACACCAGAATTCTCCCATTTAAAGCTAATTTATAATCTGATAAATTATTCATCTGGATTTTCTAAATCAATACTGAAGTTCATCAAATAATTTTCAGTTTCCTTATTCCGGAATTGGTACTTTTGCAATATTCAAAATGTAATGCTTGGACTGCATGAATTTAGAGGTAAATAACTGGTGACTGACAGACTGTATAACTCAGTTGTGCACAGCTATTCATGAATTAACAAAGGCCCTATTCAGAAGGATGGCAAACTGTATCAACTGAATATACAGTGAAGTCCTGAGATTGCTCATTCCAATCCTTCTCAAGTTCACTGTTACCACCCCATGATGTATGCCCATGATGTACACATGCACATGCTTATCTGTGCATATACAGATAAACCTAAAATCCTGCAATATTTACCCTTCAAAATCAAGGGAGAAATGCCTAGACACACACGTGACCAACTTTGGAACTGGAGTCATCCTTAATCCAAAATTCATAAATATATACATCAAAGTTACACAAATTGTGGTCTGTAGGCTTCCAACGGTGTGTGAGCTTCAATCAGGTAGCCTGTGGCATACCCACATTAAATATTCACATTGATCTTTACTTTTATTTTTATTGCTGCATTTATTTCTTATATTGTATTACAATCTGAATTATATGGAATGCCAACTGTAATACAATAAAACACAACATGTTAAATTATGATGTATTTGTTCATTTTCTCACTCAAGGAAGTATATATGGTTAAAAACATCTTAGCAATTTTTTTGTCTTTCCTCAGGCTAAAGAAGAGTTTTGTAATGACTCAGCAGTTTTGGTTCAATGGTGCTATAATACTATGATCACAGTTCACTACTTTAAACACATTTTTTATGAAAAGCGTAATCTGAAACAGCACTTTCAAAATGTTTTTCCTGTTTTAAAAAGCAAACTTTTTTTACACAGTGAATAGAAACATGTTGGAAGAATAATAATTTTTATTAGGCAACCAAAAGACAGAGAACCACAAAGGTAAAGCTTTTGTGCTTACCAATTGGATTAACATCCACTTTATCAAGTTTCAAGCCATTTCCCATAGTTTCATTGCTGCTTTTGAGTTTCTTCTCTATCATATGCTTTTCTAAACTTACATTGCTGGAAGAATTGTAAACCAGAAGAGCCCGAACATCAAAACTGCAAAGAAAATTGTCCAGTTGCTGAATCAGAATAAAACTGGCAACAGGTCATCTTAAATATGGAAGAAGAGCTTAATCATAGGATCTGCATTCTATCATTCACCAAAAATAATGAAGAAACTCCATGGACTCAACAACATTACAGTTTGTCATGTTAGAAATGCTGCCGTTTTTGCAATTCCTACCTTCCTTCCTATGATTTCACCTACTCTCCTGGAAAATAGGGATTTAAAGTCTTGCAAAAAAAAAAAAAAAAAAAAAAAAACTCAAGGAAGAAAATGAAATGCCAAAAAGTTATATAGGATTATTTGTAGGAAGGGGATAAATGGTAGGAGTCAAATTTCTAGCCAACTTTTCTTTAAAAAAAAGTGTACATAAGGTGGCAATCAAAATAACCCAAACTTTAAAACCAGCATATTCCAAATAAACTGTATACAATCAAACTAAAAACACAGTAAGATTCACAACAAACATAAAAGTCAACATCCAAAGAACAGCATTAAAAAAACCTTGAACAGACTGCTGAAAGCAGCAAATTTCCATTGTGTACCAAAAAGAAAACAGCAGTGGAACCAGTAAACTTCCTTGGGAATTTTGCTCAGACATAATACTAAAGCACAGTTTAGCATTTGGAGAATGATACTAGGCAAAAATTGGGACAGCACCTTCCCCCTGGCGTGGTTGCAAGGAAGAGTTTGGAAGCATTTACTTCCGTTTTAGGTTTAACCACAGCTTACCATGTCATTTGAAGTGGACAAACTGATGAAACTTAACTATGGTTAGCAGAAACAAGTCAACTTCACACCTCAGTTTTATATGTTTTGCATTGTAGTGAGTTCTTTTTTAATTGGAGCAAAGATAGGGAATGTCTGGCACTCAGACTGATACTTTCTCACCTAAAAAAATGCTCAGCTTCAGGTTACACAAAATACCAAGGCTTGAATTCTACATTTCTATAAACAGATATCTGGTCATCATTTGTTCCTGATGAGAGAAGAGTAAAGGGGCAATTTTTCTATTTAGTTTCATTGTGCTTCTATTGAAATCAATGTGATAAATTAGTCATGATTTAATAGAAGTAGCACTGATTTCAGTGAGTGAGGGGCTCATCCATAATTTTTTTGAGCCATGTCAGAGATTCCTAATCTCTTTCAATATTCTATTGTTGAATACTTTGACATTCATTGTTGTTATCAACATCATATCTATGATTCAAGGATACCTACTCCTAGGCAGGAAGTTTATTTATTTATTTATTTATTTATTTATGAATGTATTTCTTTATTACAGATATTTATACTCCACTCTATTAATCCAGACTTTCAGAGCAGCTCACAGTTAAAACAATTCTAAAAAGTATTTTCTTGTAAAATATGCAGTTTTAGGAAATTGTTCTTCAACAGTTTGTTAAATATGACTGGTGCTTTTATATGAGTGGGTTGCTGGTTAATCAGTAGTAAGAACATCTATTCACTGTAGTAAGATTAAACATAGACCATGGGCCTAAAATATTATAATCAAGTAGGGTAATTGAAGCAAGCACATGTTTATTGAGCTGATAAGTAACAACGAAGTCGAAAGACTGCAAAGCTGTTTGCAAAATAAAATGGGGAATCTACACAGGGAAACAGAGGAGCCCTTAGGAAGATGTATTTCTTACCCATGTGACCCAATCTTGGTCATATGGCTACACCTAGGATCTGTAGGATCTTTCAGGGAAAAGCAGCAGCAGCAGGAACAGAAATGTGTGGCATTACTGTGATGTCAAAAAGGGCATGGCATCAATGAATTAAACCAATACATATGCAAATAATACTTGTGTGTGAAAGTGTGGAGACAAAGAAACTACGGTGGTACCTCGGGTTACGAACACTTCGGGTTACAGACTCCGCTAACCCAGAAGTAGTACCTCGGGTTAAGAACTTTACCTCAGGATAAGAACAGAAACCATATGCCGGTGGCGCGGCGGCAGCGGGAGGCCCCATTAGCTAAAGTGGTACCTCAGGTTAAGAACGGTTTCAGGTTAAGAAGGACCTCCGGAACGAATTAAGTTCATAACCAGAGGTACCACTGTACCAGAAACAAATGCCCTCATCATCATATGAATCTTCCTTTCAACTCTGCTCTTTAGCTGGACCCTCAAATTGGGAAACAGAGAAATACTGAAATAGGAAAATTAAACATTACACATTACAATAAAAACCAGGTAAATGTCACCATCTTGTTCAGTTAATAATTAACTAAAATTTGTGTTGTCACACTTCTGCTGTCCAGATATATTTTTAGGCTGCACCAGGTGCTGATAAAGACATGCACTTTGGCACTGGGCAAACATGCATCTGTCATTGGCTCATACATAGTGAGCAGTATGTACTTTGGATCACTTTGATGCAGATTACCAAGTGATGTAAGATGACCAAGTATTTCTATATTGCATTTTCTTTTACTCTTCCTGAGGATGTAATTTTTCGTGTCACTTCTTTCACTATCCCTGTGTTTGAAGAGTTCAGTTTCTAATTATATAGGTTTTCTTACTGAGAGGATGAATGAATGGGGGACTTTTTTGAAGGTAGCTGTGAAGTGCAAGAGAACAGAGCAGCAGCAACAAAAAATAGAAAGGTAGAAGGCACTTTAATTTTTACAAATTAAGCAAAGATATAGACGCAGTTTGCATTATTCTGTCAGCAGTGTGGGAACTGATTCACAAATGGCCTCTTCTCACCTTGGTCTAGGACCAACTTGCCCCTTCAGATGAAATGCCACCCATTTAACTTCTCTCTTTGTGTAATCCCATGGTGCTGGGAGCAGCACATGTGAATATCACAGCTCCGTGAGACACATGGGTCTTTCCTATCCAACTGTCGCCCTTCCTGCAGTCAATTTAAATCAATATGGTTCTACATAATTTGTCCCATCCATTTTGATTACACACATTCTCCAGTGGTGTGGGACCATATAGTAAATTTCCATGTTGCTGTTACCACTGTTTTGTGGGTGTGGGTGTGTGTAGGCCACTGAATACAGCAACCACAATGATGGGACCAAATGTATGCTTCCATACCATCTGAATGCTGCTTTCTAACCTTCTCAAACATGAACTATGCAATTGGCCCCCACTCACTGAATTTCCTCATATCAAACACAGAGCAGCTTGGAAAAAAAGACCAGCTTTGCTGGACCAGGCCAGTGGCCCCTCTAGCCCAGCATCCTGCCCTCAGAATGGCCAACCAGATGCCCATGGGAAGCTTGCAACCAGGACCTGGGGGTGGGGGGACAACACTCTCCCCTCCTGTAGTTTCCAGCAACTTGTACGCAGAAGCATACTGCCTCTGATCATGGGCAGCATGGAAAATATCTTTCACCCTGCTACCACGTAACTGTAAATTGTCCGTCACATTCTAAACAATTATTTCAGCACCTGATGAAATTAACAAGATTCTCTGAATTATTTTGGAGCCCATCAACATAATTTTACCTTTGATGATTTGTGCTTCTCTTTTCCCTTACTCCTTCTTTCACAGTACTCAGCTGAACGCTACAAAAACAAGAGACACAAATGTTAAAGTTTGAGGGGAAATAACCTTACTCAAGAGAATGGTAACTTGTCTTTTGTTTCACTCGTATCAAGCATTTACCTTATATTGACCACATATACAGTGTAATTCCAATTCTGAAAGGTGTGATTTAGCTGGAAAACAAAAGGACAACAACATAGAGGTTGAAAGATATGTACTATATGGCAGAAATGTACATCTTGCTTTGCCTTCACTTTAACATTATAGTGCTGTATGATAAAAGCAATTTTGTGCCAATTTTGTATATGTGACCTTGTGTGAACATTCAGAGTGAAGACCACATTTTTGTCTTGAGCAATGGCTCAATAATAGCTAAAACACTGTCTTCAAAAATGCTTGAAAAATAAGGCAGGGAGATCCATGCTCGACAAATACAGCAAGACAACAACGAGGAAATCACAGGCATATAAAGGACTCTGCAATAGCATGTAGAGACTAGTGTACAAAACTTTATCCTGTCTGTATGCTCACTATAGCCATAAAATACTGAATCTAGTTTAGAGAAAATGAGAGATCTCAGATTTCACAGCATAGTCATAGTCACAGAAGTATGTTGTCTTCCCCACTTTTGGACAAACTTTATGGAAGCTGTTATCCTACAAATGCAGTTGCTTTGGTCAAATTAACCAAGGATGCAGACAGAGTGCCCATGAACAGAGCAACTGGGAAAGCATTGTAGTGATTCTCCACATATAATTATTTAATGGAACTTGCATTTGATGGTTTTAATCCTTCCATTCTGCTTCAATATGAGGCAGTCAAGTAGGTTCTATATTCATTCTCAATCCAACAATACAAAATAAGCAGATACAAAATATGAAAACAACTGTTTACATCACAGCTGTTAGGGCTTGCCCCTTGCTTTGCAACAGAGAACTGTTTGCACCCCAGCCATTACAGTGGGAGGCTAACCTATTGCCCTCTAAATGCTGCCAGACTGCAACTCCCATAATCTCTGAGCACTGACCACTTTTGGCTGGGGCTTATGGGGACTGGATTCCGGAAACATCACTACATTACAGCATACTTTGCAGAAAAAGTTTCTAAGTCCTAACATGTGCATTGTTTTGAATTGTGTATTTGTTAAATTGAATTTGAATAATAATGAGTAGAGGAAGAGGTTTATAGAAAAGCCTAACTTACCCATTCTGCAACTGCATTCTGAACACTTGACTCTGATTCAAGGTTGGAAGTATACACAGTAATGGCAATTCTGTAGAACAGTCCCCCTATATATTACAAAAACATTGTAAAAGTTAGAACCACAATACAAGTTTTATAGCAACCTGCAAAAACCTGTTTGAAAGTGTATTGAAATATATAGGGTGGTATTCAATGAACTTGTCCAGTTTGTCAAAGGATTTCCACTTATACAAAAGAATTCTCCCCACCCCTGATCTATTCTAAGGGGTTTCCCCATATCCTCTGGGGCATATTGGGGAGATGGAAAGTGAGCACAGGGAGAGATGGGAGAAATTATATCACGCAAATGGAAGTCCTTGCACGAACAAGACATCTTCACTGGATGCAACCCATAGCTTAGTCAGACTATACCCAAGTTTCAATTATTTTCATCGTGAGCGATGAAACTTAGGTGTGCAAAGACTGCAGCCCAGTATCACCAGATAGAATTGTAACAATGATAAAATAACCAATCAAATCACATTGTCAACTATGCCATTAAATCTTGATGCTGGTAATGCTTGAAATAGTAGACTGCTGCCACATAGCCCAACTAATTTTTAAACCTAAATTTTGTTTTAGGTCAAATTTGCCTTTCATTTAATTTTCTTTAAAGAATTTGCAACTATAGATTACTCTGGCTTTTCATAATAAAACCCAAGGAGAAAAACTCTGTATCATTCAGGTTAGCAGAAAGCTTATATAACATTGCTATAATTAAGATAATGTTTTACAAATATTGGGCCATTGCATCAATAGTAAAAAATAAATAAATCAGAATTTAAAAGATGATCACTCAAATTGCAAACTCCTCCTTTGGCTGTTTTTATGAACTATTACAAATATTCACTGAAGCAAAAATTTATCTTGTTTTGCATAATAGGGCCTATTGCTCTATGCCAGATAAGGTGAGTCAGTGACTCAATACATGATATAGTTGAAGATACCAATCTAATAATAAAAAATACATAGTGCAGCTGTGGCAGTCTGTTTACTTTCAAGACAGAGATACATTTGATCCTTCATGGCAAAAGTGACAACAACCAATGTGGAATTGTGGTTAGTGTCGGCCCAGGACCTGGGTGACTAGGGTTCAAATCCTGACTAAGCCATGTAGCTCATTAGGCAATATTGGGCCAATCACTATCTCTCTGCTAAACTGAGATGGGAAATCTGTGGCCCGCAATTGCCATCAAACCTGACTATTGTGCGATGGAGGCCTAAACCATCTGGGGAACTACAAGGTCCCCATTCCCACTAAAGCAATAATATGAAAGGGTCTAATAACCAACTGAAAAAGCCTAAACATATTTATTAGAATGTGAGTGTATAATTTTCAGTAATGACCGCTCCCCACATTAAATGGGGGGCGACGTTTGTGTGGTCGCGTGCAGCCCCCTGAATTCCTGGGCGACACCTGGCAGTTTGGCTGGCTGCGCCCTCCCCCAGAAGGGATACCTGGGGTCTCCGCCTGCCCAGTTAACCCCCAATGTATGGATCACTATCGCACTGGACTGGATTAATAGCATTTGCTGAACCAAATGCTACTGGCGGTCTTCTGTCACATCATATATTTGGACACTTATATGAGCCCTCAGTGATGTATAAACCAATTTCTATGAAAATCACACTTCTGTTTCAGTGAAAAACACTTTTGGCATTAGGTTAGGTGGAGATACAGAAATACATGATAAATTATATCATACTTAATAGAAAAGCTATAATAAACCATCTATAAAGTAGAGCTAAATTGTTTAAGATATATCACATGGTGAGTGAAAACATGTTTCATTGAGATTAGTATAGAAGACTCTAGCATCTCTCAGGAGACTATAAAATGACAAAATCGAAAGGATTCTTAAGATACAATTTTATTATTTGAAATTATGTTTATTTTCTTTTTTTAGAACTCTAACTGTTGTAAAATATCAAGGGGCAATCTAAGCAATTTAATATAACTGTACTTATGTATAATTGCTAGGGTTTGATTTACCTTGTTGAATACATTCAACAATGTTCTCGTGGTAAACAAAAATAAAACCAGAAATGTTTTCAGGATCTCAGACCAGAGCTGTGTTTGTGTAGCAGCATCCATAGATTCTCTACTCTCTCTCTCTCTCCTCTCCCACAATCCAGGAGAGAGGGAGAAAGATACAAATATTAGTTCTGTGGATCCCTGGATGTGGCAACACTAATGAAGAAAGGCTGGGTAGGTAGAATTTAAAAGCCTCAAATGAGGCCCCACATTTGACCAAACTGTATTTTCTTTATAAAATGTACGTCTGTATGCACAAATATACACAGAGAACACAAACCAAAATGTGCATGGGCAGAATAGGTGAATCAAATATATATGTTTGTCATAATAGTCTCCTCAAAGTTTTTGTAGTTAGTAGATGGGATGATAGTGATTAGAGTTACATACTAAAGATCTATATTATCATTACTAATCTTTTTTTAAAAAAAAATGGTGTAAATGCACTCCTAATCAAGTTCACTTAGCCTCCATTCCCATACACATTTACCTGGAAGTATCCCCCACCGAACTCAATGGGACTTACTTCTGAGTAGACATGTATAGGATCACACTGTTAAAGGCTTACAATACTGTGTGTGGTGTCTAGTCTAGTCCTAGTTATTCTAAATCAATTTCTACAAGATCTAACAGATGGTTGATTGTTTTCTACATCTACTTTCACACTTTGACATACTGTGCTTGACCTCAGGTCCACACGGGCAGTCCCGGTCAATGAAGATGTTGCATAAAAAACAAGACAACAAAGATTTGGGAGAGCTGGTGCTAGGACTCAGTGTTGTGTGGGCTACAATACTTTGGTTTGCTTTAGATGTCACATTGGACAAAAAAAATTCATGAGTCACCTTTTCCACAGAGCCTTGGGTTTGCAAATTATGGAGGAGTGTCATTCCAATTGTTACATTTGCGCTGTTTAAGGTACTTTCATTAAAATGAATAACGGATTCGGGAAATGGAGGTGACTCTGCTATCACATCTGTTACCAGTGAAATTGTTGGTTCCAAAAAAGAATGGTAGGTTGTTGTTTTATCATAATCCAGGAAGTCTTCAAAAGATGGGGAAACTGTCCAAATGTACAAATCAGTAGCATAATTGTTATTAGGATTAAAGGAGGGCAATACTTTGTTTGCAGAACTATGGGTATGCTTGCTAAAGCGATGCACCTTCCAAACTGATTCCTCTCCTGAAATGGTAGCTTCTATATTAGGCTTAATACTTTCATGGTCCACATCACCAACAACTATATCAACATTTCCTAGCTGAAGAGAAGGAGTACGCTTGTTTTCTGAATCTTCCAAAGGTTGTTTTTCATTGACAGTTATATGGCTTTCATTCAGTGGGCTTGTTTGTACATTTAAGTCTTCGTTCCATGAATTGCCCAAATCAGGAGAATTTTGACTAAAGTCACTTAGAAGACTTTGTGAGATTAAAGGTGTTGACACCATCAGTGCTGCTGAGTGGCTACCAAATTGCACATTTATTAGACTCAGTGCTGAAACTGTACAGGCACTTTCTGTACATGGAGGCTTAAAAGATAGTGTTAATAGATCAGTATGATAAGGGAATGCATTTATTATTTGGCCAGCTTGTGTTTTATCCAAAATTTGCTGTGTGGCTAACCTGGCAGTACTTTTCAACTTTACATATAGCATATCAGAAGTACTTATTTGCAAATGCATGGAAGGCTGAATCACAGGTATTTCTAATGAAGTCAAAGGAAAATAAAGTGGAGATTCATCATTCATGGACACACTTATGTTAAGAGGAAGGTCTCGTTTTGTTTCCAGTGGAAATGTTCTTTCCATACTTTCTGAAATCCTTGATGAGAGTATCGGAACAACTGAACTATGCTTCTCTCTATTCTTTTCTAACACAGAAGTAGAAGTGTTTATTTGTTCAGTTCCATGGTCCACTGTGCTATTATTAGGGGTAGTTTGCATGATGATGTCATCTGTTTCTGTGGCAGGCATTAACACTCCTTCTGTTAGGGGAGAAACTGACTGGCTGAAGAAGAGCCACCACCTTTCTGTAGAGTCCTCAGAAGGCACTAGAGGATCTTTTCCCAAAATCCAATTATCTACATATTGTGTTGGAAGACTTAAGTCACCAGGCTTCCAGGACTTAGTGATTTTATCCATCCGTTTAGAATCAATTGGGAGAAGAGTCGTGTCATTATGTGGTTTATCAGGTTCACTGTTTTCTACATGTCCAGATCCTGGAAGCTTATTTTCCAAGGAAATTAAGGAAAGAGACACGGAGTTGGTATAAGCAAGAAATGTATCTGGGAGTTCAAAGTCATCTTCTGGGGAAAAGGCCTCTATCACCTCCTCTTCAGCTAGAGGTCTAAATGTAAATAAGCCACCTTTTAAAGATGCAGTGTTGAAAGTTCCATGATACAATGATGAAACAAAAACAGTCTGTTGAATTTCTGAGTGTGTCTCTCTTTTTGGTAGAACAGCTGATAAACTTTGCAATTCTGTACTGTACTCTGCTGGCAGGAAAACTTCTGTTGGCTGAATTATGGGCACAACATCTGGAAACCAGGCTTTCATGTTTTGTAAGGAGCCAGAGGGATTTGCACTCTGTTTAAAAACTTGTTTTTTAAAATGTACTGAATTATAGTCTTTGATGTAATTAAATTTTGTAGGCTGTAGTTCACCAAAAATATAAAACCCATTTCTAATAGAATCCTCTTGTAGAATTCTCTTTGTGGGCTCCAGGTAGACATTTCCAAGCGACCTTTTTTCTAGTAAGTCTACGTTTGTTTCCTGAAATAACTGCATATGGTGTGTATAAGAAAACTGGACAGAAAGAGATGGAAGCATTTCTTCTGAAATATCAGAAACAGCTTGATTGTATGTTGCAACTTCACTCAAAGACTGTAAGAAATTGTAAGCATATTTATAAGCAGAAGAGAATGTGTAACTATTCGATGATAACAAGAACTGAGTATCTTCTGTGGGCTGATGAAAGATACTCTTGCTCAGAGAAGGAAATAAAGAATCTGATTTAGGAACTTCTAACTGAGGTGCCCAAGTCCATATTGGTTCTCTGTCAAAACTTTCACTCTGTTGAAGAGGAAGTAGCATGTTCCTGATATGATCAAGAGGGATAGTTGGTATTTCTCTTTGGTTACTACTCTCAATTAGCAAACTTTTAGAATGCCCTGAAACATTATTAAAGATGGAGTACTTCATGGAAGAATTATTGTCTATGTTTACTTGTTCTGTAAAAGGACCCAAGATATTCACTTGAGATATCGACTGCTCCTCAGGAGCAGATGATGTGACCTCTGGTGTTGTTGGGATAAAATAATTGGGTGCGTTTTTTCTTTCTGGACTTTGTTCAATTGATGCAGATTTACTGGCATGAAGAGGCCTTTGCTTCACAGGCCATACTATTGGAGTTGAAATAATTCCTATGTTTTTGACGCCTCTGATCTTAGAATCTTCCTGCCCTTGTAGTACTGGCTGAGAGGAATCAGCTGAACTTCTCTTGACTCTGAAGACCACTGTAGCAGGAGCTTTCATTGCCTGCAGGTCTGTATATAGTAAGCCATAAGGTTAAAAGATCAAAAGGGTTACTTATAAAAATGAATTACCTCTCCCTCATATCAGGCTTAGAGACTGAATAAACAAAGGAATTCTCTCTTAATTTAGTGGGAACTGCACTGATGTATACCAACTTTGAGTCTCCTCTGATATTCAGAGAGATCAAAAACATAAAAGGGGTATTGAGCAGTTACTCTGCTCACTGTGAACATCAGCAATTCTCACCGACCTAAATCATTCAATAACATTCATAACTTGGCCCTATGGTTTTTTAAGGATAAGTTATAAACAACCATCACCTGCACAAGAATAGCTGTATTCTAACAAATATACTTTCGTTAAAAACATAAAATGAAATTAAAACAGATTTTTTTTGCATAGGTTTATGAGGTTTCATGAGGGGGGAAGTCCAGGACAGTTTATTATCACAGTCTACTTGATAGAAATGTTAGAATTAAAAAGTAACAAGCATTTATTATCAAGAGAACCCACGTTAATCTGCTATCTCCTGATATTTTTTGTCTCCTCAGAACTGCTCAAGAAATAGCATTTTAAAGGCAGCCCTTAGTAGTCTTTCATCATGAAATGACCATGGCTGATTTGGTATCCTTGACCTTTATTAAGTTTGAGCACCCATTTTAGTTGATTTTTTTATCAAGTATTACTTTGCATTAATACGTTGGCCTGTTTTTCTCATGCAACCTTTTTTACTGTCTCACCCATAGTTTTCTATGCTACGTTTTGGTCCTCGTGGCATATTTCAGATGTAAAGCCCACTGGCGGTCTCCAGCTCATGTTCTATCCTGGTTCTTCTAAGTCTCAGCCTTCCACTTATTCCAACCCCTTGCCTTTCTCTAAATTTAGATTTCTATCCCATCTTTTCTGAGAGCTGAGAAATCTCTTCTAGCATATAACAATGATAAAGAGGCAACCCTTGATTGTAGTAATCTTTAAAAGGTGTGGCCTCTTGTAAAATGGCCTTTGCTTTTATGCTGATTTATATTGTTTTTACATATTTATTCTTAAGTTTGTTTTGCATTTTGTTAGCCGCTGACATTTTTTTTTACTTATAAAGCAGTATGAAATGATATAAAAAATATTAGTTGTTCTTGCTTTATCTTAGAATGCTGCACTCTCTGGATTTAGGTCCTAGTTCACCAATGCCACTTGACTCTTAGCCACAGTCCACATTTAGAATTCTAAGATAAGTGACATTTTCCATGCCTGTTGTACAAATGAAATGATTCAAAAGAAAAGCAATGATTGGTTTCGAGGGGATTTTCTTTGCTTCTAGTGCTTCTGCTTGAGTTAATGAACCTCACAAGCATATCTGAACTGTTCCGACCCGTCAGTAACCATAAATGAAGCCCCTGTGAGCAGAGTATGAAAGTGGCAGACTCTAATGTTGTAGGAGAGGACTCCAACTCACACCATGGGACTTCACCTTCCTCTTCACTCTGCTGGAGCTCTATATGTGCCCCTCAGAATCTGGTCTGGAGGATTCCCCAACCACCCAAAGCAGATTTTGAAGGGTGCACAGAGGGCTGCAGGGGAGAGGAGAGGAACGTGAAGTCCCATGGTGTGAGTTGGAGTCCTCTCCTACAACATTAGATTCCACTCTTGCACTGACAGCCCTAGATGCAAGTCACTGATCTTGACATGTAGCATTTGAAAATTAATGAAAAAACAACTCCAGTCATGTTATAAATGTCTGAAATAGGAAATATATATACAGGAAATATGTTTAATTTCTCTTCTCCCACATTTTCACTAATTTGACACAAAGCAACTTCAGCAGTGCTTGATATAGCAGAATCAATCAGGGTCCTTTATATAAGATCTGACATATACAAGTATACTTAAAAGGCAATGAAATGTCTTACAGTGGAATCCTATACAAAAGTAAGTCCCACTGAGTTCAGTGGAGCTCACTCCAGACAAGTGGGTATAGGATTGCAGCTTCAGTCACATAACAAATGAAACATAACATTGGATTTCTTACCATAGTTTTGGTTATCAGTTCTATTAGTATCAGGCATGTTAGTGGTAACAGTGGGTGGTGGAGTGGTGGAATTTACAGTAGCTGGTAACAAAGATGAGAAAGAAGTGAACTTGTATGGAACATGAATGTTAATGAGGTCATGGAATAATGCATGAAAACACAAACAGGGAATGGAGGGAATTGCTTCTTTAACTACTGAATAAGTTACACAATTCTCTCTCTCATACACACACACTTTGTTTAAAGTATAAATGAATTAAAGAGTCAGTATGGTTTCCTGACTAATGTGCCAGACTTGGGTTTATATACCAACTCAACCATGTATTTTCCTGATAATCTTGAACAACTTTCATTTGCTCACCTGTAAAATGGAAGCAACATAGATCTACCCCCAAAGAGTTTTATAATGATGAATGAGATGAAGCCATTAAGGTAAGTAGGTGGCTATAAATTCCACACCCCAGTCTTAAACAGATTTACATTAGAAGTGTGTCAAGGCTCAGGATGTAAACAGACACAATAACCAAGTGAACACCAGATCTGTCTTTTGCAAAATGTCATTTGCTGAAATAACAGCTGCAATATCAGCCCTTCTGTGGGTACACAAATTCTGAATCATCCTCTCTTAAGGCCTTTAAACAAGAACACTTGTTTACAAACAGCATAAAAATAGCCTCTACAGGGCATCCATGTAAGGATCTAATTAAATCTTCTAAGGTCTGAATAAAGAACAGAATTAAAATCGTAAATGGATATATTTGAAAAGGATACATTTTCAAAGTGTTGCTTGGGATTTCAGCTGTCTAATTCCCAATGGCATTCAAAAAAGCACCACACATAAACATTAAAAGGTTACCACAAAGGAAACATTCAAAAAGTGATGCATTTTTTGAGCCAACAGAAAGAAGAATACTCATAATAGCCTGTCATTTTGGAACACTGGAACATAGAAACATTTTCATCAAAGCAACTAAAGACAGTACTACTTAAAAATATATATATGGGGGGGGGGGGTGGAATATTATTAAAAATCAACTCAATGCAGTACCTGAACGTAATTCAAACACACTAACTTCAAATGAAGAAGGTGGTGATGGGGCTAGGATAAAGGAAGAAATGAAGCTAGCCCTCCTTTCTATAGAATCTGTCTGTTAGGTTTTATAATAAAATGATTTTATAGAAAGGGTGTTTTCAAGTGAGTTATTACATTCCTTTCACATATCCTATGTCCCTTATAGTCATTTTTCTGTTAAGATTGTTTCTTCTCTCTGGTTACAATCCTTTTTGGCCTTAGCCTGTTAATCTATAAACATTTAATTAAAAACAAACAAACAAAATATGGAGATATATTCCAAGTATACAAAATACTGTTGGGTTCTTACCTTGACACAGGCTTCCCAGGTTCGCACAGCTAGTAGGTTCAATTGTAGGTAGGGGAATGAGATATGAACCTTTTTCAAAAGGGGAAAAAAGAGACACTATAAGCAATTCTTGTCTGTTATTGTGGCACTTTCCCTATGAAGAAAGGTAGAGGGTGTTTGCACATTTAATTAAGAAAAAAAGTGAGTAGGTAGATTTATTTTATTTTATGAAATTATATACTGCCCTATACCCACGTGTCAAAATAATACTAAACTGCCAGTCCAGTGAGCTTCTATCTCATGGATCCCCCTCTTGCCCTTTGCCTTAAGCAGCAAAATGTCTTGGGCAATACCTGCCTATGGAACACGGTCTTGGAGAATTCATGTCTGGTTTACTCACTTGTAGGGTACTAACAAGTTATTTTTAGGTCAGTGAATAAGTCCACAAAAGCTAAACTAAAGCTACATAAATGACAGGAATCAATTTCAAACAGCATACTAAACCAGAAGGAGACATTGTTCTCTCAGGAGGATTATGTTTGTCAATATGTTAATACGCTTATGCTCATTAAGTCCATTAACCAGGAAAATCAGCAACTGTATGAGGAAATAAAAGCTGTTTGCTGATGAGTGAGATAATAGCAGTGACATTTATATGCAAATAGGAAGGTCCCTTTATTGTTTGTCATATCATTGCAATGAATGGCACAGGATGGCTGTCTTTCTATAACCTTATCAACAAAATGAATAATCAACACAGATAATCAATGTAACACTGTTAATATTTAATTTCTGATCTATTACATATGTTATCACCAGGTCCTTTTT
Source organism: Lacerta agilis (assembly GCF_009819535.1). Taxonomy (NCBI): domain Eukaryota; kingdom Metazoa; phylum Chordata; class Lepidosauria; order Squamata; family Lacertidae; genus Lacerta; species Lacerta agilis. The sequence continues at coordinate 60,252,988 of NC_046314.1, read as the reverse complement.
CAGCCAAAACTCAATGGAACTCAGTTCCAGCATTTCTCAGGTGGGTGCCATTGCCATTCTAAAAGAACAAGGGAGGTGTTCGTGGTGAGTCCCAGCACCTCTTTTTCTAGAAAAATAGCCATGGTTATCACTTTTGCTCCAAAGGGCACTTTTAAAATACATTTTTTTAAATTTCCCCAACAAGAAAATTCCCTTGTGCATCTTCTCTAGTTAAGGCTCAGCCTTTTATTAGTAGTTGTGCACATGAAATTCATTTTGAAATGGAGTCATGGCTATTCCTGTATTAATGAGGGTATTTTCTTACAGAAATTGTGTCAGGTTGAAATGGAATGGGATGTCCCATCACCACCAGCTTCCCATGGCTTACTCTGAAGACAGCCTGTTAGACGGAGAGTAGAAGACACCTAACTGATGCAATCAATTCTAAATCATTTGCAAAAGAACTGTGTGCAGGTATATGGAGCCAATTCATATCTCAGCTTATCATGTCACAATTTGATCATCTATACAAACCCAGTGCGGATACAAAGCATATCTGAAATGTATATTCACCAAAAATGTTATGTGAGAAATATATTTCACATACAATTGGGTTCCTGGCATTTTTATTCCTTCTACAACTTCAATTAAGTCAATTTTAGACATCTTAAATAATGTTATATTTGCTGCTATCTTCATCTCTCCATTCTTCATAATCATCTTTCTACTCCTTAGTAAAAGTACTAAAATAATGTGTTATCAGTTCAGATTCTTACATGGGTGCTTTGTTGCTCATTCTTCTTTATTATGAAAACTATTTTAATATGCTACCATCATCCGCCTTCTATTAAAACCCACTGCTAAGTCATTTAATGCAAGTGTTAGCTTTAAATGAATAAATAAGACTCTGTTATGAGCCAGAAAGAGGGCTGCAATTAAACATTAGAAATATTTGAATTAAGGGTTATAGCCAATACTAGTCCTTTGCAGAATAAATCCACTGAAATTAATGAGTATGATTATCTTCAAGTATGGGATTGTTGTTGTTGTTGTACTATTCCTGCATAGTATGGAAGTTGGACTAGATTACCCTTGGAGTATCTTCCAACTCTACTATTCTATTATTCTATATAATTCCATGCCCTGTTCTGACCAACTCTCCAGCATTTTAGCACTAATGTTAGGTTCTCATACAGATACTATACTTTACCCCACATTCATCCGTTTACAGCTAGATATCTTTTTAACCTCTTCCCTTTGAACATACATCTATTTTGTAATCTCACAGCTAAATACCAAAAAGGAAGCCCTTTTCCTGCAGATTCCAACACAGTTGCCAGTGTTTATAAGGAACACAAGTGTATCAGCACAAGCATACTGCTATTTTATTGTAAATAAAGATGACAGTGAAATTCATCATCTGACTGACAGAGAAAAGATTTGAGACTGGGCTGGGCAGGGGTGGGAGCGAACAAACTTCATGCCCCTTCTGTGTTTGATGGTGCAATTGTGAAAAAGAAAGTTTCCTCAATTGTAACTAAAACTGAAATAAAACTGCACCTTAGGGTCGAACAAAACATGTGGTGCAACTGTATGTACTTTAAACATGCCCATTCACATAGCAGTACAGTGGTACCTCTGGCTACATACTTAATTCGTTCTGGAGGTGCATTCTTAAGCTGAAACTGTTCTTAACCTGAAGCACCACTTTAGCTAATGGGACCTCCCGCTGCCGCTGCGCCGCCAGAGCACGATTTCTGTTCTTATCCTGAAGCAAAGTTCTTAACCTGAAGCGTTACTTCTGGGTTAGCGGAGTCTGTAACCTGAAGCGTATGTAACCCGAGGTACCACTGTATTACACAAAAAGGAATATATGAGGGAGGAGAGTGAAACATTTCCTTTTCTGCAGTCCATATGACTGCAGTCCATTTCCCCCCTTCCCAATATCAAAGTTGGGTCGAGAAAAACCAATTAAAAGCTACAGCAAGCGAAGACAGCAGAGGAGCAACTTTGCCCTCCTCTATGCACTCATTTGGGTGTAAAAAATAGACCCCTATTCTTGCTTTTTATATGAAAGGGGAAAGTACATGTTAAAGATGCACACAACTGCTCTGTTGGGTAAAGTCACAATGCTTCAGTTATGACTCCCCTCCATGCTTGCCATGAATCCTGGTCTCCCAGGTCCTAGTCTGACAATCTAGCCACTACACCTCACTTTCAGACCTTCATTTTTCTTTATTATCACTTGTTTAGTTTAAGGACATGTGAGAGAGATTACAGAATGGTTGGCATCCTTCTGTCTCAAGAGACAATGGAGCGTGCCTCTGAGGGTGAAGTCAAACTGCTGTGTTAGCAGCAATGAAGTGACCTCCCAGGGGTGCAAGCCCAGGCAATTTGTATGGACGTCTGGGGCTGCCCAGATGACGAGACTGCCCCATTTCTTTTCCTAAAGTTATCTCATAAGGCAGTGGAGGTTTAGGATCAGACTTTTTCTTCTCCTGGATAGGCTACCTTCCTAGGTTAATGAAAACCATCTGCCCCTTACTTCTGCCTACAGCACGTGCAGGAACTGCCTTCTTTGACCTATGTACCACCTATTGGTCTTGTCCGCTCAATCCACTGGATCCTGCCTTTGCATGCACCCCCAGCTCACCAAGGGTTTGAGACCCATTGGCTACCCTCACCTGGTTTAGCCAGCCAATTGAAGCTGTTCCTGTGGTGCAGCCGCTGTCATATGCCGACAGCTTCTAGGAGCCACAAGTGAGAAATGAGTGCAGGATAGGGACCAAAGGTGGAGAAACTACCCCAGAAGGAGCATGACATGTCCCACACCAAAGGCAATACATTTATTCAGTCTGGCTTGCATAATACAATCAAATGAACACTTATCATTTAGCAAATCTTGCTAGCCATCTTTTAAAATGCCTGAGCTCCATCTAGACATCACAATGTGATTCTGGATGCACCAAAAGAACAAACATACCCAGAAGCAAAGTACATATTTTATGAGATGAGTTGACAAGCCCAGGAAAGGTGAGGTTTCCCTCTGGGAAACCAAGCTCACTTTCATTACAAACACTGCTACTTTCTGACATGTGACACCTTCACAGCTATGCCAGAGGAAATATGAAATAAAAGATGCTTACCACAACTCAGGTTGTTCTCTGCTTTTAATGATGATGTTGGGATGCTCCAAAAGTCATTTTCCCAGTCTACAATGTTGCCCTTGACATCGCAGCTGAGGTTAAAGAGTGTCTGGGAGCTCATTGTAAAATTCCAAAGCCGGAAGTTGTAAATATCCCCATTGAGAGGCTTTATATCATTTCTATTAGAGCCCAGAACCAGCATCCCATTACCAGGAATGACCTTCCTATGAGTATTTGAACAGGATACTGTTCTGTACGTGTGTTTGACGCTGATACCTACAGTGCCTGAGAGGCTATCCCATATAATGCAAAGCTGCTCAAACATTTCTGTGAAGAAGTCTCCTTCTTCAGGATTGGTGTCAAGTGAATCATCTAAAATACATTTGATGCCTGAGATAGATATGAAGTGCCCATTTTTTGTCCTTCCAAAACCAAAGAATTCTGTAGAAGAATCACCATAGGAGAAAACCTTCCATTCACTGCTTTCACTGCTGTTCTTTTTTGCTTCAAAGCACAATGTGAACTGATTCAGTTCTGGTACTTGGATGGAATTTGCCACAGACACAGAATCACCATCCAGGGATCGTGGAATGATAACTTTTTGATTCCTCAAAGACACAGCAACTAGAAAATAAAAAGAAAATTTGATTCATTTAATATTACAGAAGCTCATGTTGACACCTTTTCTCTTATTACAAATAACCAGCAAATGCATCAGATTAGAAGCATATTCAAAGTAATTTCAGCAGCTACTATAATCAGCTACTAGGATATCTTAAATTGTGAATATAACACGGCAATTGGCTCCTACAAAATTGCAAACCAATCATTTGCAAAACTACTTAGTATTTTTACCTGTTTATATTAGACCCGTGGTTCTCACAGAGGGGCAATTTGATTTTTAAAGGGGGCAATTTGAGAATGTTTAGACCAAGTTAATGGCCTTTTAGGCTTCCTCCATGTGAATAGGAGTTCACTTTTTGAATAATAAGAACTATATGTCATGGGGGGCATCAGGATTTTAGAGATGCATAGGTGGGGCATGGCCCCAAAAAAGGTTGGGAACCACTATATCAGACAATGAAGTAGACCAGTAACATGAAACAAGTTTTTGTTTTTCCTGAGTACTACGTATTCCTGAAGGTTTGTTTTGCATAACTGCTTTACACTGAATAAATGAATTCATAGGTCTTTTTCAGAGTGTGCAGAGAGCTTTTAGTGTGTTATTTTGCAAATAAAAGGCCTTTGTTTCCAAACTTCAGGATTTAAGTTGAATAAATCTGTTCACATTTCCTTAAAAACAAACATGCCATGTATTCTATATTCATAGGTCTTTGCATCTTTACTTAGAGGAGTGGCAACACCCATTCAATCCCTCACTATGTGGTCTGTAGGCTGCTACTCTGGCAGAATGAGGGCAAGGGAAAGTCCAGTTCTCCAAGACTGGTTTGAGCTCTACTGCCTATGATGATGTCTTTCCAGCACAGAACAATGAACTCAGCTCTGTGAACAAGGATGGCAGTTTAAATTATGAGCTGTAGAACTAGAAGGGAAATGGTGAAGGACTCTCCTCTCACTCATCTACCATGTTGAACGGCATTTTGTTAGTATAGTTGCCCACTGGGTTCAATACTCAAGGTCTGTATGTCTGTTTCAGGAGTCTGGAAAAAAAGAACACTGCACTTAGTAGATTTGTAACAATCTGAACAACTCTGTTCTATAATAGTGGCACCCTGGTGCTATCAGTGAGTTGCAACAATAGTTCATCAAGAGAGAAAGGGCAAAAATTGCATCACCAAGCAGGAAAAGGCAAGCATACCAGTGCCAGTATTAAGAGCAGGGTTTCCTCTTGTTCGCCTAATACAGGGGTCAGCAAACTTTTTCAGCAGGGGGCCGGTCCACTGTCCCTCAGACCTTGTGAGGGGCTGGACTATATTTTGAAAAAAAAATATGAACAATTCCTATGCCCTACAAATAACCCAGAGTTGCATTTTAAATAAAAGGACACATTCTACTCATGTAAAAACACGCTGGTTCCCGGACCGTCCGCAGGCCGGATTTAGAAGGCAATTGGGCCGCATCCGGCCCCTAGTTTGGGGACCCCTGGCCTAATATGCCAGTATCTTAATCTGTTGGTACTTCTATTGGCTATCATGCACAGACAGAATATATAAATTGCTATACAGATATAAAATTATATATTTAAAAGTAGTTAATTCTGTTATTCACTAGCATTTCTCCCCATATTTCAATATAGTATTTTTATTTCAAATGTTCTGAGAAAGGACCGTATTCCAACTTACCTTGAAAAACTGCAAAGGACAATGAAATGGAAACTAACAGGTACAAGATTAGGAGGTTTACAGTGTAAACATGCACACTTTCAACATAAATTCTGAAGGTTTACAGGTAGAGACAAGAATTTTTTTAAAAAATGTCTTACATACACCTACCTCGGGTATAGCTGGCATTGAAACCTTTTTTTTGGATACTGAAGTCACTTGTAAAAGTTACAATCATTTCATTTCCAGTTGAGTTAAATGATAAACCTTTGGCAGTGACACCGCAAACTTTTTTCTCTCCTATTGTTAAAAAGTCATAAATGCAGTTGGGAGCTTCTTCAATCTCAAAATCAACAAATGTTATCTGAATGATGAATCCAGAAGGAGCCCTGATGGTCCACTTGCATGCTTGACTGTTAGGGTAGACACTAGGGAAGCAGGGGGAGGTAAAAATCCCTGTAGGGCTGGACAGCACCATACGACACTCAGAACACCCGAGAGCTATGGAAGATACAAAAGAGAAAGATTTAAGATGTAAGATGCAATTTAAGGACAGGAGAATTTAAGGTGCGTACCTATGAATGACTACTAGGCATCATTTTCCACTACATTTTGCTAACATAAATTGGTCCTTTTTACATAAAAAACCTTCAAACATAGAAGCTGCTTCTTGGATGTATGCAGTTCCACACACTACTAGGCTGCACATGAATGGCACAAACCAGAGTAGATAATTTTAAAGTAAGGTGATTTGGATCATCAATAGAAAACTTGATTTCAATCATTTTAAATAAAATATTCCCTTTTTTGTACCTCAATCATTTTTTTAAAAAGCATGCTTGTTAACTGGTTTATTTCCATTTTTATAACCAGTTCCCATTTATTTTCTTATACCCTGTTTTTGTATTTCAAAAGCCCCATCAAAGTGCCAACAACACAAAAAGAGAGCATCATGTTAAAATAAAGCTTGTTTAAGATTTCAAAATTCTGGCAGAAAAAAACCAATATAAATTAAAAATGCAGGTAACAGCCACCATGTAATATATTTAATCTCACAATAATCTCAAAACAACTCATCCTGAAGACTTGTTGAAACAAATGCATTAGCGAAGTGAACCAAACTAACTGCCCTGAGGAGGAATTGCATAGTCTTGGTGTCAAGAAGGAGAAGGGCCTGTCCACCACATGCACATATCCAACAGCAGAATGAACAGAGCAGGGAATCTGACATTTGATTTGTTTATGAAACGTATATCCTGTCCTTCCTCCAAAGAAGCCCAGGGCAGAATGTAGATCTTAACATTCAGGCTGGTTTGAGAAGAAGGCTGCTGTTGAGGTATTCTAGTTCTAGGCTATTTAGAGCTTTAAAGAGAGGTGGGGCAGGGAAACACAGCACTTTGAACTGAGATTTCAAAGATTGGCAAGATAATGTATGTGTTTATATGCTATAACCTGGAGGTGCAAGCTAATAACCTGGAAAATGAATTTAAAACCAATTGTAGTTTTCAAATGGTTTTCTAAGTCAGCTCCACATAGAGTGTGTTATAGTACTGTAACATGGAGTCCATCACAGTACTGTAACTAAATAGAGGCATCGTAATCCAAAGCCTTTAGTCATTCAAGCCACATATCTTTTGGCCTACATAATTATATCTGTTTAGAGACAAGAGGGTAATTGTGAAATTAATCAATTCTGTTTGGGTCTCTGGACACATGCAAGTTCCTCAAGCAGAAAATGGAACAAGTTTCATAAGCGCAAGAGACTTGTGTGTGTTTTTCTTCTCCAAGGGAAGACCCTCACTAATTGCCCCATGGCAAGCTGGTTTTGAAAGCAAGGGGTTTGACTTGTGGCATGTTGATTAACTGTTCAAAGACAAAATGAAAAAATGACATTGCTCTAAAGGAGTCCCTTCTGTGAACTGAAGCAACCCTTGAGATCTTAAGTGCTTAAACCTTTCCAGAGTTAAAGCTGACATTAACAGGACAGAAAACAAAGGGGCGCATTCACTAAAACTTTGGTGCAGCTCAACAGCTGAGCCATATCTCCTTGTTGGAAGAACGTCCAGCAAGATGGATGCAGATAGTTAAATTATGGCATTCATTACCAGAAGTAGTAGTAATGGCTTTGAGTGGCTTTAAAATGGATTTAGACAAATTCATGGGGGGGAAAAGGCTATCATAAGCAGCATGCCTCTGAATACCATTTCCTGGAGATCACAAGTGCACTTGTGCTCAGGCCCTGCTTCCCACAGGCATCTGGCTGGTCACTGTGAGCCTTCTGGACTAAATCAGCCTTGGCCTGATCTAGTACATTGTCTCTTATGTTCTTAATGTCTTATGGCTCCCTTTGCAATAGTATTGGAAAACTCCAGGTGTCTAATTTTATGTTCTGCATAGCATGTAGCAAAGAAACATGATTAGCCTCTGTGTGGTATTTTCAAGGAAATGCATTTAAAGTACAGTGCGAAGCAACTAAACAACATAGTATTTCCCCAATAGATAAAAGTTGAGTGAAAGTGTTTGATTTTGTGGAAATATTTAACTCTATCTCTCTCTCTCTCTCTCCACACACACACACACACACACACACACACACACACACACCAGAGGGATAGAATATGCTGCAGTGCAATGTTAAATAGTTAAAACATACACACACCCATGCACCAATCTCATGGAATAAGTGTTTAGCTCAAACTTTTCGACAAGGAACTTGCTATTTTTTACATACTAACTTTTTGGCATAGTCTCCACCTTAAGTAGCAAACATTCTGCTTTCAAACATTTGACCACAGTGAAGAATAAATATGAAAAAGTGTGTGTTTTGACAACACAGCAGAGAAATAGATTGTAATCTTATTTGATTGAGCAAACTTGGAGCTGTGCATACTGAAGAAACAAGCAAAATTTTGCAAGGGTTTCTGAGATGGAAACACATTCTGAACAAATTCATTACATTCATGGTCAAAAAACCATATGAGAACAGACTTCAGAGTGTGACTTTCAACTCCCCCCCCCCTTTTTTCCATCACTACTGGTTAGTATTAAGCCAGATTTTCCAGAGATGGAAAACCTTAAAAGTTAGGCCCTAATTACACACACACACACACACACACACAGAGAGAGAGAGAGAGCGCATTCTACTGATTTTGGTGCAATTGTTCATGAATGTATTGTTCTAAGTATACACCTCTACTAAACTGAATGCTTGCAGAAGGGTAACACGTTGTCCTGCTTCTGAAAGATTTTACATTTGCCTTAAAGTTGGTTTAACAAGCAAATTACAACACTATGATTTTTCACTTTCTTAAGATCCTTTTCCAAAGTCAACAGGGAAAATGATGCTTCAGTCTGGGGGGGGGGATCTGCTTCTGCTTTGGGATCACAAACAGTGGACCCTGAACAGAGGCAGGAGAGGAGCAGCAGCTGGGACAAGTGCAGAGCAGGTAAAAAAATGCTCTGCTTTTGCTGCTGTCCTCCTTAAAAGGAGTGAATATAGAGTTCAGGAAGTTAGAAATCCTACAAAGGGCAGACTCCTCTAGTGTCACTGTGGGTGGCGATAAGAGTAATTTAGTACTCAGGATGTACTATCATCCCTCTGACCAAAAATCTCAAATCAATCTTGAGATGGAGGAAGAAATCAAAGAGTCACTTTAAGGAGGAAGTGCTATAATAATGAGTGGTTTCAATTACCATCATACAGACTAGGTGCATGTGTACACAACGCCCTAAATAATGGTTCCTTTGAGCAGCTGCTCATGGAACCAACCAGAGTGGCACCCCAGACCTGGTGCGAGATGTTAAGTGTTGTTGAACTGATTAAGAACAGTAAACATTGAGCTACAAAATGCAACATACAAAACATGCAACATACAAAAATGCAACATATGTATTATGGACAATTCCTGAGAAAGTCTGACAGTGTCACATTTGACTTCAATAGAAGAAACTTCCAAAAAAAATGAGGGGCTCATTAAAAAAAATGTTCAAAGGAAAATTAAGAGGGTAAATTCTTTCCATAATGCTGGGAATTGTTCAAAACCACAAGAATAGGAGCTCGGCTACAATGTATAATGTAGGCTGCAATGCCCCCTGCAATGCAGGAATCTCAACACACCAATTTGAAACCATACTGGACCCTGCGTATCTTTGCAAATGTGCCAGCAGTTTTATTAATGCAAGTGCACAATATGAATCATGAAAGAATAATCTAAATTACACATCACTAAAAACAAAGAACAAAAAATTTTAAATACAACAGAAGCAGGAAACCAACTAGGGAGGTGGTTGGTGAAGTGTGCTGAAGATGGAAAAGAGATTGCAGAGAAACTGAAGGAATAGTTTGCATCTGTCTTTCCAGCATAAGGATTCAGTATGAGACACTAAGACAAATTCTGGTGCCAAGAGACAAAGTTCTAGGTTGAGCTATTAAAAGTAAATTTCATGTCACTTTAACTTTTTAGATTTAAGTGGTGATATATGCTCTGCAGTGTAAATGCTGAAACCACAGGTCAGATGCATTTCTAAATTTAGGACTCCCAACAAGTGGATGAATAAGGGCAGCGGAAGGCACACCTGCAGACAAACAAGAGAAGGAGCCAAACCACTATGATGTATGTGGCCTGGACTGACTACAGGACAAACACAACACTTCTTTTTCTATATAAGACACAAATAGAGATCACGAAAAGAAGTTACAGTGTGTCAGGCACATAGTCCAGGGCAAACCTCATCACTGCCTCATTTTTAGAACTGTGGGTGGGAGAGAAAATGCAAGACTGCAATGTGCTAATCTCCTTCTGATTTCAGAAAATGCAATGGCCATTTGGCCTAATTAAAAAAAGATGCATCCCAATTTTATTCTTAGGGCAGTAATCCTATGTGTGCCAGTCAGTAATTATTGTGAAATGCCTTGTCTCCACATGGGCTGCCTTCCAAGACAAAGGCAACCTCACTAAAGTTCACCTTTTATTAGGCAAGTGAATAGCCATTTGAGCACTTAGCCTCCCAAAACTTAATGGTAAAAAAAATCTGAAGGCACATGGATAAGATGAGTTGGGCAGGGGGAAGCTCTAAATTAGGCTAAATGTGTGCTTTAGAGCTACATTCACAGGGGAGAAGTAAATAGCCACTGAGAATATTACTTTAAAAAAAAAAAGATTTGTGAAGCAGTAAGTAGTGTGTACTGGTACATGTTGCTACTTCTTTTACATATTTACCTAAGAACAAAGTGTGAAGAGGTTAGGAGATTAGTGGAAACATTTGTTGTTCAGGAAACTAAACAGATGGGTTTGTTTTTAAGTGTGCCTACAACCACCAAGTACATTCACATTTTATAATTCAGAAAACTGCAAAGAAGTCACAAACGACATGACAGAAAATATTCAGTTGAGGCCCATGGTATTCACAGAACAATCATAACATATAACCCATTTTCTCAGGGACACAAATATCACTTCAGTATAAGGGAAATAAGACTGAGATCCCTGCACTGCAGGGGGTTGGACTAAATGACCCTTGGGGTCCCTTCCAACTCTACAATTCTATTATTCTAAGATATCCCCTCAACGGAAGTGTGATCTCAGGGAACATGAACAACACCTAAGATATGCACAATAAATGGGCAAAAACAGTCCTTATTTTGGTAAGAACACGTAGGTTGATTACTTCCACAAAACAGTCCCTAAGGCACTGCTTTTCTGAAAACAGCTGGAAGATGGGATTCCATAAAGCACTTAAAAGACAATACGATGTTATCAAGGCACATGGTAGTTTCTCTTTTCTCCAACCCCTCCTCAAATTCTGCACAATTTTTTTCTTAAAATAGGGTAACCTTTCCTTTAATTGTGCCATGCTTAAGTAATCAAGTGGCAATGTAAGAATGAAATCATTACATGCCATTAAAACCATATTTCCCATAAACCTACCAATACATAAATGCATATGCATAAGCATAAGTTCCAAACAAGATTCCACTGATGCCACAAGCGGTAAGAAAATAATTTTCTACCTCTCTGCACTGTTCCAACTCCAAATGTTGCTACTTTTCTATTTATTTATCTTGGGCAAATTTCAATTTGTCCTACCAGCGCTGTTGTTCTAGTTGAGGCACCCACTAACCGAGGAAAAGGGGAGGCAATTTTTGCTGAATTTCCTTGCCCACCTTGCAGCCCCTCCTCCCCTTCCGTTAGCAGATGCCTCGCGCTGAATCAAAAGGCCTTCCGCTTGTACATGAGCACCAATTGGACACACAGCCCCCTAGATGCACTTTTATAAACTTTTAAACCTTAGTTTAAGCTTCAGTTGCATTATGAGTTGCTACCCTTCACTTTATCTGCAAAATAATACTCCCATAACCAGGGAGCATATGAAGCCTTCCTATCCTAGACCAGAAATAGTGCACAAGCCTACCAAAATCTTTTATAATTTGATGAAAGACAGGATTGTGCTCTCATACATATTACGCAACCATTGGGTTTTGGCCACTAATGCCAGATAACAAAGAGAGCATTATATCTCCAGCCCTATCAGCTTGCTTTACGTCTTCATTTGTTGATACTCTGTCTCTTAGAGAGAATTCGTACTATGATTGAACTGTTTGGTGCACATAAGAGTGAGTGAATCAGTCAAAAGACCTCCTGAAAGATTGATAGTTATGTTCTCTTATGTTTAGTATCATTGTAGATGCCACAATGAATCTTAAATTTGATTTGTATAGTACTAACCCAAAATAAATGCTTTGCTGACAAAAAAAAATTCTACTATTGTTAGCAATGCAATTATGACTGGGAGAAGAAACCAAATAAATTACAGTGTTAAAAGAATTGTCGGCTAAAATCTCCAGGCTCAATTTTCAGTGAAAAATAGAGCTTAATTGTCCCAATACCATGCCATTTTTAAAGACTTAGAAGTGAGAAATGAATACATAGATTAAATTTTACATGAAAGTAACGAGGCAAAAATGGGACACAGTTCTGCACCTATTTAAATCAACAACGCACCCCCCATTAATACTAGGAAGAAAGTGTGCTTAGCAGACCAAAACTTGACACAGAGTAGATGCATAAAGCCACACTTCCAGGCTCTCCAGCAGAAGGTGTGGATATGCACATAGTTATATTTGACATTTACAAAGAATACTAATGCTGTGTGTACACATTATAATTTTAAAGCACATTAGAAGCATATTATTTTACTCGGAAAGAATTCTGGGCACTGTAGTTTGTTAAGTGCTGCTGGGAACTGTAACTGTATGAGGGGTGAACTACAGCTCCCATAATTATTTGTTGGAAAAGAGTGTGCTCTAAAGATACAGTGTGTACACAGCTTTAGTTTTTAATCCAATCTATTTGGGAAGTTTTGTTGTCAGAGTTACTCATAACAATTTTCAAGATAACTAACACAAAAATCAAATTAAATCATTTTGTCCATTTTGCCAAGTTTAATTCAAACTAGGTATCACCAGTCAGCACAGACATGTGTTTCCAGTTGTCCATCCACAGAATATAAAAAAGGACAGAGGGCCTGGCTCTCAGGCAGGTTGGACACACTGAACCCCTTATTTTTCAAATTAAGCCCAGGTTCTTTGATCCATAGAAGAAAGAAACAGTTACTTGCAACAGGGCAACAGACATTTTTGCATTATTAGAGAAAAACTAAATGCAAAAATGTCTTACCTTAAAAACAAGTGACTTGAAATTTATATACACCCTAAGTGACCAAGGTTAGTCATACCCAGAACAGACCCACTGAATTCAATGAGCTTAAATAACTACTATGAGTATGACTTGGGTGGCTATAATTCAGCAAGCATAATAAGAACTGAAATGGTAGCAAGAGTCAAATTGTGATGGAAATTATTCATATGATCATTAGAAGTTTTGTTGCATACCTGTCTTGGCCCTTTCCCTCTCTTCACTAATTATTCACACCTTCTTCGTTTCATATGCCATGTTTTGTTATTGCAGCCCAATTGGAATTTATGCAGGGTTTCAGCCTGCTCTTGCTGTATTATGGAGTGGCTTAATTCACAGAAGAGCCTATACTTAGTGTCAATACTATTTCTAAACCTGAGAACAAATCATCAGAGTATATCTATATATATTTCTAGTGATTCAGACTGCATTTCTGCCAATAAATAATCACTGTGAGGAAAGTGGGTAAGCCTTTGGTTCATTTGGAATCCTGTCTCTAACCAGGAAGAACCACAGAGCTCAGCATTGGGCTTTCACCTTTTTTGTGTTCTCCAGCCAAGGTTGCTTGCTGCCTCCCTTGCCTTACTTGTAAGTAGACTTCTACACAGGAGCAGGTCCTTATTCACACAGAGACTATTATTCATGAGGAGATTTCTGGCTGACAGGAGGAGCCAACTGCTCCCTGCCTTCACAGCCGTGCTGCTGTTTCCCCCAGTAGCTACCCAGAGTCCTCTACCTCTTTTACCTCCCCCTGCACCCTTGTCATGCACCCTGCTTCTACCACTGGGAGATTAGAAAAGATGTGAGGGAGACACCAGTTCAGAATCTGCCAAATACATCCCTACAAAGTTTCTTGAAAAATACATATACCCTATGTAGGGTATATAAAAGGGTTGCAAATGCTTGCTATGATTATAGAAGATCTATACTTGTTCACAATCCTGACAATTAACCAGTTATACCTTTAGTAAGTTCAGGAAACAGATATAAAAGGAGAAAATATTTTCAGAGCCAGGGTTGGGGCCCTGCCCTGCCTGTTTCCCCTTGGTACTTTGGTTTCATGCCAGTGAAAATTCAAGTAGAAGCTAAACACATTGACTGGCTCAATACACAATTTGTGAAGAGGTCACACTGAAAGCAAAGTTGTGGATTTCCCCCAGAGGAAGGGGTAGTGTGAAAATCCTGCACTACGCCCAATGTAACTTTAGAATATTTTCATTGGCAATTTTGCAAGAAGCTTATACAAGTAACAAGACTGACTTGCTAGCACTGACTTTAGTTTCATTTTTATAAAATAACTAAAAGTCAGTAGACTGAAATACATTACAAAAAAACTGCAACCTAGCTGTGCTTTACTGAACAGGGGCCAGTGAACGTTATGGTAAGTTCTGGCTCATAGCTCCTCTTTATCCACAAATTCAGTCCACTGCAAAGTAGTGCAGTTACTTCTTCCAAACTACGTACGTACATATGTACGTACATACGTACTAAATAAATAAATATTGTTCTTCACACCCAACTCCTCTGGCAAAATACATAGATCAGTCTTAGATTACCTGTTGAATAGTGTGGTCTCTTGTGGATAGCTCAAGGAGTATGCTGAGATGGTCTTGCAGCATAATTTTACTGTAAGATCAGCAGCACACAAGAAAAGCAACTACGGCAATTCATTGGCGTTCCTCTGTTTCAAAGGACAGTGGAGTATGCCTACAGGGATGAAGTCAAACACTTGGAGAATCAAAGCACCTGCTGTGGCTTCAGACTGGTAACTCGCAGCTGCTGCCTCCCACATAGTTTTTGCAGCGTTAGCAGTACCCCAAGGTGCAAGCCTGGGCAATGTGTATGGAGGTCCTGGGCTGCAATAAATTTGGCACCAAATGCTGCAGGAGTTGCCAGAAGGAGGCATACAAGACGCCATTCAACCAACCGTCTTAGAGGCTCTACTCTGGATTTGTGTAAGGTTTACTCCTTAGCCTTTTCTTCTCCCAAAGGTGTCCCGTAAGGCAGTGGGTATGGGTTTTTCCTCCTGAAGCCTCTCTCATGAATGAGTATAGCCACAAGGCAGCAGAGATTAAGGATCAGAATTTTCCTTCTACGTAGGTTACCTTCCCAGGTTGACAAGCCCCATCTACCCCACGATCATGATAAAACGTATGGCAACTCTACAGCACCATGAACTGTTTGAAGATATCCAATAAACCCATTCTACATCTGTGCCTATACATGCAGAATCCACTATACTTTTCCCTACAGGAGTAGAGAGAGAGAGATTATTGAAGGAAAGGCATCAGTCATGATGAGTTGCCATTGAACCTCGATGATCAAATTCAGAACCCACACAGGTATTCACATATTACTAGATTAATTTACAAGTACATGCAACTGTCTCATAGAACTCATAACCAGACTGAGTCTAAGAAATGAGAGGGAGGGGAGGAATCTGAAGGCCAGAATACAGTACTGTGTTTTGACTTCTTTTAAAAAAAGTTTATTTTGGATATCTATGCATTTTAGGAACATAAGAACATAGGAAACTGCCTTATACTGAGTGAGACCATAGGTCCATCAAGTTCAATACTGTCTACACTGACTGGCAGTGGGTCTCCAGGGTTTCAGGCAGGTGTTTCTCACATATTTACCTGGCTATGCAGAGGATTGAACTGTATGCAAAGCAAATGCACTCCCACTAAACCACTAAACTACAGTCCTTCCCCTTATCTGCTCCAAAATACACAGAAAGTATCTGAAATCTCTACACTGGCTTTAGCAACCTTTTGGATGTAGGCTTTTTATTTTTTTAATACATTTATTTAAAAAGAAAGAAAGAAGGGAGAAAGCTATTAAAATTGCTTCATCTATCCCATTGTAGAATTTTCCCTAGCAGAACTTTTTCCAATCTATTTCTGAACAATTTTACCAAAAGGGGATTCCACCACTTCTCTTGGAAAAAATATTCCATACAATAATAGATTGCACAGTAAGGTCAAACTTTATCCAAATTGTCAATGGAGGTTCCAGACATCCAGATTTGGCATGGATGGTGCAGGAATTGGCCCTCTAGCCTAGTTTCCAGGTCAACCCTCATCCTACGCCTATAAATTCCAGAATTATAATAGTATTCAGTGAATCTATCTCTGGGCTCCCAGCCTTTTCTCCTTTCGGCCAGTGGAGCTAGACCATTATAAGAGACAATGGTGAGAAGAAAGCTCTGCACACTTCCTTGATGTGCCCTGTCTTCTCTCCGGATGTCTCTTACCCACATCTCCAACCTGATGGGTTCAACAAAAAGATGACAAGTGATAAGAATAATGTAATGCAATATGAGAATATGCAATAATGTTTTACGTAGTCATCATGTATGTTATCACCTTCCATGCCAGTGTGTAGGATATATTTACTTCCAAGCAGATAGATAGATATTTCCCTTCCATATATTTTGGAAGTGAGGCACCTACTGTAAAAGTGACTTCCTTAACTTTGGTTTTGACAAGTAGGGTTTCTTTTTTCCTGACAATGAGTATTCCAGGAAAGATGGTTCCACTTCCACGTCAGCTACCCCATTCATTATTATCATATGTGATATGAAAACGTAGGAAATTTGTAAAGCCTTACAAAAGAAATAGGAAATGCTACAAAAGTTTCCCTGAACACATGCAATATTTTAAGTCAGAAATAAAAAGTGGACTTCATGTTGGATTTAGCATTCCTAAAAAAAGAAAGGAAAAAGCAACTTCCTATTGCCAAAAATCCCAAACAATTAAGTTACATAAGGTGCAGAGGAAAAAACATGCTATTACAAATGGGCTTGTTTAAATGTCTGACCTGCTGCTGCACTTTAAATTACCCTCTGTAACTGCCCGGGCTTTATGACTGACTTGCTTTACAATTTCTGAAACCAAACCAAGCACATTAGCCAAAAGGAAATCTCTTTCATGATTATGTATTTAAAAGTAATACAGACAGGAAAATGGCATTTTGTTATCTCTGGAGACATACTTTAAAGAGGCTTGAAAAGATTTATGAAGCCGGATGACAAGTGCACAGAGATTCTTTAAGCAAGTTGGGAAGTGACTTAAAACGTTTTTAATGCCATTTTTGTTAAGGAAGCCAACTGAACAAACTGTTTTAAAACTGACTGCATGCCTATGTTTTTAATTTATTGCAATGCTCCTTATCTTGAACTTTAACACAATGTACAGGATCAGAATTTACTACTGGTGCCACTGCCCCAGCATTATTTCTACAATCCCCCAATTATGAAAGGCGTTGTCTGCTTGAAAAATTGGGCAGTTGATTAGTGTGTGTCAGCTAATTTATGACCCTTTGAGAAACATTACGTTTCTTAAATTTCTGGCTGATCTGCATTTATAACAAGACACATACATATGCAATGTATGTACATTAATTATAAGCAAGTGATGAATGCCACTTAAACACTGTTGAATTCCCCTAGGATTCAGAGTCACTGAGACCACAGGCATAACTCATTCATTCACACATGTAACAGAGCCTATAAATCCAATCAGCAGCACTAGCTGGCAGCCCACTCAGGGAACAGCGGGTATCTCTCTGTATACCCTCCAACATTTCTCTGATGAAAATAGGGACATCCTATTCCATGATAATAATAGTAATCATATTGTGTTTTATACCCTGCCCATTTGACTGGGTTGCCCCAGCCACTCTGTGCGGTTTCCAACATATGTGAAAACATTTAAACATTTAAAAAACACTTCCTTATACAGTGGTGCCTCTGGTTACAAATGGAATCTGTTCCGGAGGTCTGTTCGTAACCAGAAACAGCTCATAACCTGAGGCACCATTAATGAAAGTGTACCTCTGGCGCGCAATTTCCGCTCACATCCTGGGGCAAAGTTCACAACCGGGAGCGGCTACTTCCGGGTTACCAGAGCTCGTAACCCGCAGTGTGCGCAACCAGAGGCGTTTGCAAACAGAGGTACCACTGTAGAGGGCTGCCTTCAGATGTCTTCCGAAGGTTGTATAGTTACTTATCGCCTTAGCTCAGGGGTTGCCTAACTCCATACTCTCCAACACTTCTCCAATGAAAAGAGGGACATCCTACGGAAAAGTGGGACATTCCAGGATCAAATCAGAATCTGGGGCTGTCCCTGGAAAATAGGAACACTTGGAGGGTTTGTCCTGTTCTACAAGTTGCTCTTCCAGACAAAATATAGTAGATAAAAGGTTTACCGTTTTGATGCAATAGATAAATAACTGTTTATACTCCAGTTGGTTTAGGCTTGGGTGTAACATCCTACATCTTACAGACCAGTTTCAATGGAAGCCCCATATAGAAGACTTGTGTAATCCAACTGTGAGGCTATGAGTGCATGAATACAGCAGCAAAGCATTCCCTGTCCAGGAAAGGGTGTAGTTGGCACACCAAAACTAGTTGATAATAGGTTCTCCTCATCAAAGGGTCTCCACTGACAAAGATGGATGTATGAGCACCTCAAAACTGCATAGCTGCTTCTTTAGAAGGAGCACAATCCTGTCCTGAAGTGGTAAACTCCCAAACCCATGGACCCTGAAACCCCTCACTCAGTTTCCACCTTACCAGGGTTTGGCATCAGTTTATTAGTCCCCATCCAGCCCCCCCACTGCATCCATGCTCTGGTTCAGAACGGTCACAGCCTCTCCTTATCCAGATCTTAGCATGCTGTTATCTCAGTTCTCCTTGTATCTGAGAATCACATCTTATGTATGTGTTAAATCACATGATAATTGCTTAGAGAGAATTAGAGAGAATTCTTAGATCTAAAGGAAATTCTTGCCTCAAATATGAAGTGGAATTGCAAACCTCACTCTTTTGGAAGATGTTGGAATGAAAGGTGTTGAGGAAGCAGAAAAGCTTGGCATTACATCCTAGCTTTGTAACTAGGCTCTTTCATCTGGATGAATACCTTCACATCAAAAGTACCATATTGTGCAGAGCATTTATTTATTTTGGAGCTTACTAGAACACACAAATATCTGTACATAAGCTCCAGGCACTCTGCCATTCACTTAGTCTGCATAAACTCTTCATGCAGTTCACAATCTTCTGAGGTCAATTTTCTATCAAAATGTAGTGTAAAAAGCCATCCTATCATTACTTCATTTCTGGTGCTACTTCCCAATATCCCCCTTAGGAATTATCTAGTAGCATCCAAAAAGATGAATGAGGAGGGGGGGGGGGAAATATTTAAAAATAGAATAGATCATTAAAAAACAAGAAAATGACTACACATTTAATATGACAGATTAAGTTTTCATGGACCTCATTTCATCAGATATATAATCTTGTCTAGAGAAACATGCCATAACAAATTATTTAGGGCGCCACAAGACACTGTTTTTGCTACAGCTCAATAGGCTACAGCTAATATCTTTGGAAATTGGTACAATGAAATATAATTTAAAATTATAACATTTACTATCCCCAATAAGTGTAAATTGTGGCAGGCAGATAACAAAAGTAATCCAAATTAATCATTCTCCTAAAACAGGGGAAACAACAATGGTGAAGGAGCAACAAATGAGAGAAAGAGTTACTTAATTTTTAGGAGACAAACTAAATGTCAACATGCTACAATGGATCAATTACTGTGAGCCTATTTCTTATGCAAGAAATTAGGACCATATGAAATGATTCTTGTGATTAATACAAAATAATATCTACAGTACTTGAACAAGATTTTACTTTCTCTTTGACAGAATTCGTGATAAACACAATCAGTCTCATACTATCCTTTAAAGCAAATTCCTTCAAACCGAGACCATAAACAAGGCTAATGAAAAAAGTAGTTAAATTGATGAATCATTAAGACTTTTATTTTATTTGGTAGTGTGGTTTTCTTCCTGCTGGGTACAAGATGTCCATGGAGCATTTCATGCATCTGGAGCGAACAAAAGCAGTAGCTGATTATTTAAGATAAGAAGCATTCCATGCTATGTATCCAAGATTAGAATTTGGCCTAGACAGCAGAACTACTATCACTGGGAGCCAGCACACCACAGTAAATTGATTGTAAAGCGACAATAAATCTTTCGCCACAATGTGAACAAAAATAATTGATGTCCAAGAAAACATTTCTCTCTCCCTCTCTCAATGAGCTTGGATTAAAAACATCCAGATTATACATGGATGGGTAAGTAACAACATGGATGGTTAACCAGACTCAATTTATTGCTTTACTGGATGTGAGAATTACTGAATGGGTGACAGTAGAATCTTTTAAAGTTTACTTTGAAGTAAGTAAAGATTAGAGGAACTAGAAAGTTAATTTGCACATCCCCAGATTCAGCTGGAGAAACACACTTGTCAAACAAATACGGAAAGAAAACAAATCCCCATTCTTATTTTTGGCCTCATTAACAGAGCTTCTAAGCCAATATCAGCCCCATTGAAACCACTGGATGATGCAGATCTCAGCAGAAAACATGGCCAATACAATATTGGAATTTAGGACGGTTCTTATTTAGACTTAACAGAACTGAATAAAAACATTTGATACCAAAGTCCCCAATGGGACTTGTCCTTTTACGTCTTTCGCAAAAAGGGAGTGAAATCATTGCCTAAACCCAACTTCACTGTCATTTTATGACATGATGATTACACAGATGAAAAGCAGACTTTGAAAATCCCTTCTCTTTTCAAGCAATGTGACTAAAAAGATCACAATAACCTGCGGAACACAAAAGGCAGCACATTTCACTGCCAAGTATGCGCAAGTTTTTCTTCTGAAATCCTCTAAGCCCTTCACAGTATGAAAACTGAATAGCAACACAACAGTAAAAAAACAACGCAAAAAACCAAGCCCTTTAAATGTTTGGAAGGGAGTCCCCCAACGTTTTTGACCCAGTAGTGTCGTGTTACTTCAACATAAACTACAAATGTCCACTGGCTGGATCAGCATTTATTTATATCTTGCCCTTCATATCAATCCCAGCGTGGGTAACAATATTTAAACAACCAAAAATAAAATACAAAAAAATGAACAAACAACTAGTAAAACCAATAAAACTATCAAGAACAAAAACAGGTAACCAGCAGTAGACCCTATCATTATCACTGCAGCAGTGACCAACCATTCAAAAGAGCTCAGGAACTCAGAAGGGTCTCTCACTGGCCTTAGCCCAACCTCACTGTCCGGCCCCAGGGCCTGGTGTGGACAGCTACAGTCAGTTGGGTGACTACTGCTGCCTGGGAGTGAGCCATGGGGCTTCAGCTATGAAAAAAATATGGACACACCTAGACACACACATTACACCTGGGCTGAGGGAACTGCACTGGCTACCAGTCAGCTACTGGGCCATGTTCAAGACCTTGTTGTTAACATATAAGGCCCTAAGCAACTCAGTACCTGAAAAACAGCCTATGGGAAAATTCTTGTGGCACCACACCTTACAGAATATCATAGGGGGTGCCCCCAGTGCTTTTCCCAGGGGGTACTCAAGGGTACACAGTACCAACACCTCTTTTTTGTTGTTAAAAAGTGTGGCACTATAACAACTTCATGGTGAGTACCAGCACCTATTTTTTGGGGACGACGACACTGGGTGACCCAAAAATGGGCACTTTCTGTTGTTGTCTTTGTACTGTGGAATGCTCTTCCTGCTGCCATATGTGAAGCAGCAACCACCAGTTGCTTTAGACATCTTGTGAATATTTCTTTTTGTCGAAGTTTTGGCCCCTTTACGTGTTTGAAACTTTTGAATTCCGTTTTATTTGCCGTTTTATATTGATGTTTTACTGGTTTAAGGCTGAAATTTTGTTTTAATGATAAATGGTTTGCTTTTAGACTGTACGCTGCCTAGAGAGTTGAAAGATATTAAGCAGTATATAAATGCTTTCAAACTAACACATGCAATAGAATGGCTATCAGGCATGCGCACCATAGGACCCAATACAGAAGCCTGCTTGTGCTAAACTGACCAGTAAAGCAAAAATGAAGGAGGTGTCAAACTGGCTGGGTGAAAGCAGATGACGCCAAGCAGGCAATACTGAAGGAGGCAGTGAAATAGGAAGTCCTACTGAATTCAGTGGAACTTACTCCCAAGTAAATGGGGGTAAGGACTGCAGACTAATAGAGAAACAGCAGGGTTTTAGAGGGAAGGTATGAAGGATTTCACCACTTTCCTAAGTACACAATACAGGTAGTTGGTTCACTGGCTGGATGCAGTTAAGCAATCAGTTTCTGCAAAACAGTTGCAATGGAGGTGCCAGAATGAAAAGAAACAAACTTCAAATTGTATTCAGTAACTTTATTTTGAAATATAACCTGGCTTTGGCCCAACATTATTTATTTGTTTATACTATGCCCTAACCATGTTCTGTTCAAAAATATTGGGAACTGGGAAAAATAATAATAATCAAGATAACAAATTCGGTGCATACTACATTTTCTTTCAACCCCAATGTTTACAGTGTTTGTGTCAGGCAGCATAAAAAGCACAGCAGCAATGTATATATTTTGTAATAATATAGACACTATAAGGATTGCATCACACCTTATTTTTCTTGCTTAGGCTCCTATCCTAATCCCATTTATCTAGGTGTAAACCCCCAATGAATTTAACAGGACTTGCTTCTGAAAATGCATGTTTAGGATTGCACTGTTGTTTATCTTCATTAAGAAACAAAACTGTTGCATATGCCCCAATGCAGTGGTTCCCAACCTGCGGGCAGCCGAGTTATTCCAAAGATTCTGTGAATAAATTATCCCAGAGCCCCAACCCCAGCTGCCTGATATGAATCTGTTGTTGTTGCTTTTATATACACCACAGATCAGTCTCTTAACTTTTATACAAAGTGAACATATACATAGACTAAAATCCATGTCCAATTACCTAATACCCAGGTTTTTTTAAAAAAAAAAAATCACATCCATTATGTTATGAAATTGAACTACCCGTTTTTATTTTCACAACAACCCTGTGAGCTTAAGAGAGACCAGTCCTGGTCACTAAGTGTTCAGCAAGAACAAGTCTCACGGATGTAAACATCAACACTAATACAGGTGAATTCAGAAACAGACATTATTACATATTTGTCTATTCAAGTATTATTGCATAAAACTGACTTCCTGTTGCC
Organism: Lacerta agilis; assembly: GCF_009819535.1. Lineage (NCBI taxonomy): Eukaryota > Metazoa > Chordata > Lepidosauria > Squamata > Lacertidae > Lacerta > Lacerta agilis. Next base: position 60,229,791 of record NC_046314.1, on the reverse strand, counting down.
CAAGTTATCTGTGGCTTTAACTGCACTGCAGCATTTGTGGCAATGAAGCAACAGTCTGCAAGTTCTGGAGCCATTTCTGGAACATCATTTCTAAAATCTGCCTCAAACTATTTAGCTCCATGAGGGTTCCTAGAAATCTTCCCTCCATGTTTACCAGAAGCGCATTGCTGGATCAAACAAAAGATCCATCTAATCCAGCATCCTTTTCTCGCAGTGGCCAACCAGATACCTATAGGAAGCCTGCAGGAAGGATCTGAATGTAGCAGTGCGCTTTCTGCTTATGATTCCAAGGAACTGGCATTCAGAGGCATACTGCCTCCAACAGTAGAATGCAGCCATTACGCAAATAGTCATTGACCCTCCCCCCATGAATTTGTCCAACCATCTTTTAACCATCTTTTGAAAGCCACCCAAGTTGGTGGCCATCACTTTCTCTTGTAGAACTGAATTCTATAGTTACATGCTCTGTGAAGAAGTACTTTATTTTGTCTGTGCTGAACCCTCTAACATTCAGCTCCATTGGATGTTCACAAATTCTGGTGTTACGAGAAAACGTTTCTCCATCTACTTTCTCTACACTATGAATTATTGGCCATACCTCCTTTTCCCTTCTTACTCAACCTTTTATTTAATCTACAAAGTCTGAAATGTTGTAACCTTTCCTCACAGGGGAATTTGACCATTTTGGTTGCCCTTTTCTGAACTGTAAATTGGGAATGTCAATCAAAGCATAGCTGTACTAACTTGAACTATGCTTTGGTTGACAGAACCATTTCCACCTCAGCACTTTGATTTTTGAGTAAAGGTGACACAAACAATACATTGTCTTCCAACTGTGGTTCCACCACAGATTTGTATATAGGCATTAAGATATTGACAGTTTTGTTTTCCTGATGATCCCCAACATGGAACTCCTATTTTTCACAGCTGCCCCACACACATAGTTCATGTCTTCATTGAACTACCCACTATGACCCTATGGTCTTGTTCTTGGTCAGTCACTGTCAGCCAAGACTCCATTAGTTTACACCTGAAATTAGGTTGTGGGTTTTTTTTTGCCCCATTTGTGTCACTTTACAGCTTACATTGAATATCATTTGCCATTTTACTGCCAAGTCATCCTATTTGGAGATATCTCCTCACAAATCCCTTTTTGTTTTAATGACCCTAAGCAATTTGGTTTCATCAGTAAACTTGGTACCTTACTGCTCACCCCTAAATCTAGGTAGTTTATGAACAAGTTAAAAAGCACACATCTCAATACTGGTTATTGGAGGACTCCACTTTTTACATCCCTCCATAGGGAGAACTGTCCATTTATTCCTAATTTCTGCTTCCTATGTCTTAACCAGTTCTCAATCCATAAGAAGACACCTCTTATTTCATGACTACTGACCTTATTCAGGTACTCTGTAATAAGGTCCCCCCCCCCCCAAGCATCTTCTTGGTGGAGATACATACCATGTTTGTGAATAGCAGTTTCAGGTATGTATATCTCAGTGCTCTTGCCACTATGTTCCTGAAAATCTCATTTGGAGTCTTGAAGGATGTATGTGCTGGGGCAGCCAAGATTATGTTAAACCCACTTTCAAGACTGAGGTATTTCTATAAAAATTGCTATACAGTGGGGAAAATGTTTACCTAAATTCATTCTAACACAAAGAAGTTTCTGTTCTTTGCCTTTTGAATAAGAGGCAGTGATGTGGCAACATCATGCACAGGGGGAGGGGTATACACTGGAGAGAGTGAACCTTGATTTGGAATCCACAGCCTTTAGGATGATAACCGGGATATCTTTACAAGCACATCAACTTGCATTTTACAGATGAAATTTTATATCTGAACATTAAAATAAATAAATAAATACAGTAACTAACTTTCCCACATCTGGAACAGGCTCCCCTTCCATTTTCTATAACCTTATACAAAGGAAGCACTAAGGATCTTGTCATTTGCCACACATTCCTTTGTGATAACTTAACCCATGAGCTCTTTTTCTGCACCTAATAATCACTTTATGATAAAAGATGACTTCAGTCTGATAGTATGAGCCTGTCACTGCACCATTAATTAGGGGAAAAGGAACACTTAACGGTCAGGGCTAGCATTTGAACAAAACCAACTCTGTTCAAGGAATACTGCAGCAGCTAGCCTGAACAGTCATCTCAAGCTGAGTTAATAAGCAAGGGGGGGGGGGAAACACCCCAGGAACACTATGATCATATCCCATTATTCATTACTAAATTAATTGAATTCCTATCTTTCTATAGTCCTGTAGTTTCTAGTCTAAAATTATTTGTCAGAGCACTTTATATGACAAATATGAGGAGAGAAAAGAAAGCAACTGAAACACGGGTTCCATTTCCTTCTCATCACAGCAGCAGTGCTTAAAAAAAAATCTGATTCTCTGAAAAACCCTACCCTTGTCATTCAAAAACCACGGGGGGGGGGGGAGGAACAGTAGCAAGTAAACATACACCTTAAAAATCTGCACTTTTAATGAATTGTTTAAAAATCTATTCATATGTTATAGTGTCCAAGATGGTGGACTAGCCAAAATGGAAGGATCTAATGGAAGTGTAGTCTAGATATTACAATCCAAGCATAATCTGGCTATTACAGTCCAAGAAGTTTGCTGACATATGCATGGAATATCCTATTAGCCCTCCATTCGCCTACATTTCAACATGCATGCCTTCATTTGGTTCTATGAGTAGAAGTGAAACAGTGAAAGCACGTGGCCTTGCTGGCACATTTGCTGATCTGTACCATACATTTTAGCTGAGCCCCAATTATTGTGAATTTGAATAACCCCCAACCATTCAGGAAGAGATTTGACTTCATTGACTTCCCCTTTCAACTTCATTTTTACCCATCCTCTCCTATTTGAGATGCTTTCTTTTTTAAGGTCAAATGTGACTGCACTGGACTTTGTTGACAACTGTTTGCTTACACATATGTTTGATTTTATAGTGTTATGATCACCACTCCCAAAACTTTCAACAACACGTACATCTTTCACCATGTCCCATGTGCCACTTAATTGTAAGTCGAGGCATGCCAACCCCTCATCAGTTCCATGATAAACTGGAGCACAGTTACTTTGGATATCTAGAAATTTTATCTCTTTGTCATGATCAGAACATGAAAATGAAGGCAACTCAATTCACCCAATCCTAGACATTTTCTTTATAACCGCTTTGCCTGTTCCAAAGCTGTGGAACAATGTTATTGAAAGCAGGCTCCAGACCACAACTAAGCCTTGATGGGCTCAGGCTCAAGTTAAACTCTGCTCCCACTTTGTGTTTATGCATAATTATTTTTAAAAACAACAACACACTGTCCTGTTGGATCTGACCTATAAACATACAAACCCCCCTTTCTCAAATAAGCCAACATTGATGTCATAAATATATAGAATCAAAGAATTGTAGAGCTGGAAGGAAATCAAAGTGTCATCTAGTCCAACACCCTGCAATGCATGAATCACAACTAATGCATCCCTGTGTGCAGGTTTTAAACACAATACCGTCATACCTTGGGTTGAACACCTTGGTACTCAGACATTTTGGCTCCCAAACACCACAAACCCGGAAGTGAGTGTTCCGGCTTGCAAATGTTTTTTGAAAGCCGAATGTCCGACATGGCTTCTGCGGCTTCCAATTGAGTGCAGGAAGCTCCTGCAGCCAATTGGAAGCCGCGTCTTGGTTTTTAAACCGTTCCAGGACTCGAACGGACTCCCAGAACGGATTAAGTTTGACAACCATGGTACCACTGTAATGGAAATTAAGAGAAAATGTTAAGACAATGTACCATGTTCTTTTAAAACTGCTTTGAAGGTTTATTTTACAATCAAGTAGTAAATAAATTTTATGAAATAAATAAGGATTTCATTCCATTTCATGAGAAAGGAGCACACAGGGTGAAAACACCTTATTTTGTGTTAAGAAATGTTACTCACTTTTCTTAATATTTAGAACCAATTATATCCCACAGACTTACAAAACCACATTACAAACCCAAATTTTAATACGTTTTCCAGTTAGACACAGTTAGATATTATACATGTTTGCATAGTGCATGTTGAACAGTACTTATTAATATTGGTTTTGGAATAATTATGACCCTAAATGCGAAACTCTCCCAGAACGTTTTGACTGATTAAAAACTGACAAATCACTGGGTCCAATGGTATAAACCCAAGAGTTCGTAAACGAGAAATTACCGATCTTCTAACAACAACAAAATGTAACTTGTCTCTAAAATCTGCCTCTGTACCTGAGGAATGGAAAGCAGGCAATGTTAACATCAGTTTTTAAAAAGAGATACTGATGATATTCTGTAATTTACAGGCCAGGTAGCTTGGTGTCTATTTCAAGAAAACTGGCAGTCAGCATTATTAAAGATAGAAATACCAAGCATATAGAGGAACAAGTCTTGCTGAATCAGAACCATACCGATACACACCCTGGTGATATGATGAGATAATTTTCACAAAGCATTAGTAACAATGCTATATAAACATTCCGTTCTTCTTGGCACCGTATTTGGAATTGCAGTTATTTTGTTCTGCCTTTGTAACCCAAGGATGAAAAACAAGCACTTACTTATTTGCCACTCACTCGCAGATAGGATCTTTGGCTTTTACTTAAGGTACATGATTTAAGAATGCCAGACAACAGCTTGTTAAATATTACAGTAAATTAACTGTAGTAACATGCAGTCCTTAAAATCTGTGTTAAATTATTCTATGGAAGCTTTGGGATTCCCTGTACAGGGAGGTCCATCTCCCTGCAATGCCAGCTCTGGGAAGACCTCGCTTTTCATGCAGGTACAGTGGTACCTCGGGTTACAGACGCTTCAGGTTACAGACTCTGCTAACCCAGAAATAGTACCTCGGGTTAAGAACTTTGCTTCAGGATGAGAACAGAAATCGCGCAGTGGCAGCGGGAGGCCCCATTAGCTAAAGTGGTACCTCAGGTTTAGAACAGTTTCAGGTTAAGAACAGACCTCCAGAACAAATTAAGTTCTTAACCCGAGGTACCACTCTATGACTTGCTGTTAATTTTAGCTCTCCTGGCACACTAACTTTTATGCTATCTATAGCTTGATTGTTATCAGTTATAACTTATTACTGATCTGTCTTTTATTGCTTTTAATGTATTGTAAGTCAAGCATGAATATTTTGTTGTTAGTGAGATAGTAAATTTTAAAACAATTAAATAAACCCTCACAGTCCTAGTAGAGTTTTTTCTTTCTTGCATCTTTCTTGTATTTAACAGACAGTGTTTCAATAATGACCTAATGCAGTAGTAAATCAGCAGAATGCAACTGTTGTACTGAACCAGCAGTCTAACTGATCCAGCATCCTGTCCCCAGCACAGACATGCAGAAATTTGTATAAGTAGAGACTATATAGAGTAATGAAATCCTTTTTCTTGCTTCCATGAATTCACCTCTTGGAAATCCAGTAGCTTAAAGAACTGAGTAATGAAAAGAAAGTTGTGAATTCCATAGAAACACCAAAACTTCTAAGCTGCATATAATACAAGGTGTACACAACAATATGCAGGGAGCACAAATGATGAACTCGGTCACATTCCGTATCAATGTTGATACAATCAACTCCAAATATGTTCTGCACAACCCAAGTATAATAAGCATGATAATGTTCTTCTATGACTCTCACCCATTTTAGCAGACTGGGAGAAGAAAAACATCTCTCTTACCTGAATACTGTACACATATAAGATACAGAGTAAATAGGAACAGCAAATGGCACTTCCACTTCCACTGGTAGCACCACACTTGGCTCTCATAAGACATCCTAGGAAAATAAAAATTTAGAAATTTTAAAATATGCTTTTCTTTTTTAGTGCAAGCAATCTGCTATTACGAATACAAATGTAATCACTAACAAATGCAACATTCATTTAAGCAGGGATGGAGAACATCCAGATATGGGCAAATCTTGGACCTCCAGGGGGTTCAAGTTGACCCATAAAGCAATTTCCCAAAACCATACCCACCTGTCCATCAGCTAACTTCACTGTGTAACATCAGCTAGTGGGCAGGAGGGCAGGGTTGAATCCTACTGGAGTCTGCTTTGCCATCATGTTCCCTGTGGGGAATGTTCTGGTGAAGTACACCACTGTAGTCAGCAGTGTTGAACCCTCCACTCATAAACTGGTGAGCGCAGAGTTCCACCAGGCTCAGGTTGGTTGCAAATGTCTATTCCCCTGCGGCAATCAGGCATGTAGTCAAAGTGTAGTGTAAGCTGTTTAAAATCACTTTTGAAAACAGATCTATGCTGCAATTGAAGTCCCCATAGTTGGAGCTTTAAAGCACCGTGTCACCCGACATCAGGTGTCTGAAAAGTGGGTGGCCTTGGCCGCCTGTCAAATTTGGCCCTCTAAGGAGGGGAAATAAGGATCTGGCTCACCACCTAGAAAAGGTTCTCCACCCCTGCTTTAAAGAGTTGATAGGATTTTTGCTTCACTGAACAAGAGGTAAGTTAGAGACATGGAGTTGAATCTAAGTCAATTAGGCTCAATTTAAGCATGCTGACCAATAAAACATGTTTAGCTTTGTTCCTAGGTTCAGTCACTGCATGACTCTGAAGCCTGACAGACCATTCTAGAACAAACTTAGTTGGTCTCTAAGGTGCTACTGGAAGGAATTTTTTATTTTATTTTGTTTTCATTCTAGAATGTGTTGGATGTTATTAAAAAAAAAACACAACACCAAAAAAGAAGCTGGTTTCGATTTGCTAAACCACTTCCATAACCTTTTTCTGAAAAGCACAATGGTCATGATCATGAAAGCTACTTCTGGACTGCCCACATGCTGCTGCACACTCTGCAACAGGGCTTCCTTCCCCTAATCTTCCCTTTTTCTTCTTCTTGCACAATATATAAATTTCACTCTCATTTTTTCACAATTAAAACAAACATTACAATGTCAAACTACATGACCATGAGATAAGCACCAGTTCTGTCAGCACAATGGATTCAGTCCATGATGAAGTTCAGGTAGAACTGTATTATCCAGATCTATCAATGTATACCCACCAGAACATTTTAATGTTTTGCCACTTTCTTGGAACAACACTCTGCAAAGCCATTTCACAAGATGGTTTTGAAAGGGCACCAAGTTTCAAAAGTATTTTGCCACATAGTGAGGTAAGCTGCTGTTCATGAAAGAGAAATCTAAAACTATAGCTAGTTGTGCAAAGCTTGCGTCATGGTTTCTTGGGCTGTAATTAGTCACAGAAGGGTAATTAAAGGCACTTCAATTGGCGAGACTTAGATATTTTTATTCTACCCACTACACAAGAATCTCTGTGGAGAGGATACTTAAACTGATAATACATAAATAAACGTATTGCTTGTGTACTGTGCACTACATATGAAACTTAGTAAGAATGTACCACTGGATAAGTTTCTGTAGTTATATGTTGTTCTTTTATTTAGATGAAAAACAGTAACAATTATTTGGAAGAAAACAAACAGAATGTCATTTTAATGCAGCAATTCTAAAGGAAATTATATTACACACTTTGAAATGCTTATCTCAGGAATTATTCCATTTATTCTGATGAGGTTACCACAAGATTAGTGTTAAGACTGCAGCTTAATTGTGCAATCTTATACAGTATTTGGGTTCCACTGGCTGACTGCTACAGGACTTGGCATGATGAACCTGGTAAGAGTCAACCCCGAGCCATAGCATTCTACACCAGCTGCAACCTCCAGGCCAGACATAAAGGAAGCTCCGCAAAGAGTGCAAGACAGCAGTCTAAATGTGAGATTACCAGTGTGTGAGTCACAGTGGCCAAGCTATCCTTGTGCAGGAAAGGGCACAGCTGACACACAAGCTGCCACTGATAGCAAACACTCTTTGCCAGTGAGGCCACCGGGGCATCCATGGAGAAAGGTGGTTCTAAGAGCATCCCTAAACACTAAAATCCTTCAGAGGAAGTGCAGCCTCATCTGCAACAGGCAAAAAGCCCAATTCACAGACCAGGGAACAACTCGCCCAAAGTTTATCTATCTTAGCAGGATTCATCTTCAGTTTATTGGCCTTCATCCAGCCCACCAGGCACTGGTTCAGCTTGTGTACAGCCTCTCCTGACTCAGACTTAACAGAGAAATATAGCTGAGTGTAAGATCGTCAGTGGTTGCTCATGAGTAATCAGCCAGAAGCCGAACTTCTAACAACTAAGTTCTTTATTGTGCAAATATTTACAGTGGAGCTAAAGTAAAAACGTCCATCTCATCCCTCAGCAGAGTCCGGGAATGACCGTTTCCGGTTCTTGGTCCAGGACAGAAGGCGCGGGATTCTGAACCCCCGCCTCCCCCTTCCACGTCCTTCCTCCCTGCGAGTTCGGAGTGCGGGAAAAGGTCCCTGTTCCCCGCTTCCTGCTTGGTGCTGAGGCTCTGTGATCCTGACACAGCCCCTGTCCCGACTCCCTGCTTCCATCTCCCCCTCCCCACTGGAGGAGTGGTCTCCTCCTCCAGAGGAGGAGGATGACGAACTGCGGAGGGGGGGGGCGGCGGTTCCCTGTACCGCAACGGACCTGGGAATGCTACCTGCTGGGGTGAGGGGGGTTTCCTGACACTGAGTATCACCAGGTTATTTGTGACACTGTACCCGAAAACTCCTGCAAACTGCTCACAATGGCATCATAGAGATGTTAAATACGGTAGCACTGGCAATAAAATAGTGCCTTGTGGCACCCTCCATCTGAGCTGCCAGAGAGTGGACACATAGTTCCTCAATGCTATCCTCTGTGACTGACCACACAAGCAGGAGTGAAACCACTGAAGAACAGGGCCTCCAACCCCCAACACACAGAAACGGTCCAGGAGAATACCATGATCTGTGGTATCAAAAGCTGCTGAGAGATCCAGCAGGAGCAACAGAGCAGCATCTCTCCTGTGGAGAAGATAATCCATCACAGTAACCAAAGTCAATTCAGTGCCAAAACCAGGCCTGAGCCCGGACTGAATATGGGGGTCATTTCACCAGTACAGTGGCAACATGTCTTCCTCCACCCCCAGCATAAATACAGTATATAGGATCGCTCCATAATTCTCTCTAGATCACAACCACAAGCTATCTTTTAAAAATGAACCAGCTTGCATTTCAAATGAAAACTGAATTTCATGTAGGAGGCTAAAAGTGCAACCCTATTCATGTCTACTGAGAAGTAAGCCTTATTGAATTAAATGGGACTTACTCCAAGATAAATGTATACAGGATTGCAACCTAATTCTTGTTAAATTTTCTAACTGCTTCTTATTTTCTTTAAATAAATAAGCAGATGATTATGAAACATGGTTTTTCTTTATTGAAGGTTGTTCTAAATTATGAACTTAAAAGAACTGAGTTTTGTGACATGCAGTAAAAATAAACTTAATAGCACTGAAGATGAAATACACTGCTTGGGACTTTGAGACATACCGGTAAAAAGATCTTTGATGAAGCCAGACACTCTAAAACTAGATTAGCACACAACAAAATGATTGTCCTGCAACTCAGTGCAACTGCAACTAAATCCTTAATAAAAACCCTGAAAATGGAATGCCAGAAATCTGTAACGAATAGTTAATAAATGTACCAATATGCTGGGTTCTTTATTAGACCTAGAAGTTTGCCTTCAATTCCCTTATCTTCTGCTACACCAAATTCCTCCCACTGAAGACAAGAAGGACTGGGTCGTCCTAAATTAATTATTCTACTCAATCCAGGGTCTATGTCTCAAGTTACATCTACTTTATTTTGTTTTTATACAGATATTTAAATCTCAACATGTGTACTCCAAACACTGAGGCATACCAAAAGCTAATATTAATAATACTTCTTTCCCACTTATTTTTCTTTCCTTTCACCTACCCACATAATAACCTTCTATGTTAGTATAAGTGGCAGAAAGTGAGGATGGCCAGTATGCACTCTGAGCAAAAATATCTGTTGGACTAACATATGACATGTGCTTTAAAAATGGATTGAAAAAAATCATTATAATTTGAACAGACTGACTACAGCAGGCCTGAGACATTACATCGCTCAAACAGACCTGCCAAATTTACTTTGTGAGGTGAGAGCCTACTGATATTCCTAACATCCTCCCTTGCTCCTTCCTACTGACTGCTGCACATAATTATCTTCCTTTGGCTTCCAACAATGGACACTATTTTGTAATGTTACCTCACATGTACACACATATCGGTTTTTAAAACACTCACCTAAGGTCAACAAACACAGTAGCATCTAGAAGAGAATCATTATTTGATTTCCTGATTTAGTTTGCATAGTCAGAGACTAAAAGTGACTATGTAGCATATAGTCTAAACTCTGCCCAAAGCAGACCATTCTGCTACCAACTCTCCACAGATCAGCTAAGGCACTCAAGTTCCAAATGTGTCACAAAACGTAGCCAAAGGTGCCAAATAAAACTTAATGCAGATTCAGATGCAAACCACATCTGAATGGGAAGGCAACCTCTTCCAGAATCACCATTCAATTTGACCTAAGCTATGGAAACTTCCACAATCAGATCCTAACTGTAAGCCAAACCCATCTATCAAATCATCCAGAATAAAATTGTGTGGAGTTAAATTGCATGCCACTCAATTTGTAGTTACTTCATTTGCAAATAACTGTTCTTGTTGCCTGCTTGGGTATGGAAAAACAATAGCCACAATACACACAGTTAAGAGATCATGCTAAACACAATCCACCAAACGTGTATTCTGGCATCATACCTTTCCCTAATTTTGAAATACTAGACAGACAGGGGGGGAAAGTTTCAGTGAGACCCTACTGAATTGTAATATATGACTAGCATGGCTTATTAAGTTTCAAGAAAATAAAATGAAAGATGGAGCTATATGTGGGAGCTTTTCTTTTTCAAGAACTTTCCTGAGCTCAGTGACTCACATTTAAAGCACTGAAATAGAAAACACATCCTTTATGAAGGGTATGTTGAGTATATTTCTAATTGTAATTTTTGACATTCTTTCCAAGACATTACAAGCATGGAGGCCTCAGGGACCCCAAAGCAATGATGAATAATGAGCATTAAGAGTTTTGATGGCTCCACAATGGTGGAGGCAAACCAGCGGGCTTCAGAGAGACCTTTCTACTTTAATATAAGTGAAAGTGGAAAATGCAACAGAAATGTTTATTTTTATTTGTTCTTACTGTAGAGATAATGGTGATAATTTTTTCTTAAAAAAAATCAGTACATTTCCATATAAGATATTTAGACAAATAACTATATTCTCATTCTGTTTCCTTCCTGGACCATATTTAAGTTTACATTGTCTATCACAGCTTTCAGGAAAGTAGCATAATTTTGTCTTCACTCAAAATGCTGACCTCCCTGTTGTCTGATGCAATGCCCAATTAAAATGAAGTAGTCTTGAGATTGAAAAATGATGACAGTTGAATGGAATCAATCATCTTTAATCCAACTGCTTTTTAAAATGTACATATGTACATGAATTGTGGATTAGGTAGTTGGTCTTGAGTAGGCACAATATAACAAGAAAAGTCATTCACAGAGAAGAAGATTGCCAAAGACTGCATTGCACTGTTGTGATGATGTATTGAACAAAGAACTCAGTGCGACCCTCTAAAGCTGAATGTTACAAAGCCTGACTTTGGTGAGAGCAATGAATAGGGTGAGCACAGAGTTTCCTTGGTTTCATTCATCTAACTGCTGTGACCCTGCATGATTAGTTACCAGAACTAGAATTTGTGAAGTTCTGACCTCAGATGAAGTTACATGTACACTTACAGAAGAGAGCATGCAAATATAAGTTTCCTCTTGAAGACTAACTTTTGCTGATGTTGTGCAATAGATTTAGAAGAAACTGCTGTCTCAGGTGCTTTTTTAAAGGGGTAGTTGTGGAATGAAGGCAAACAAAACCAAATATTAAGACTAATGTGATTATAAAAGATTTTAACTGCTAAACAATGATGCATATATAAATTATAAAAAGAATTTAATCCAACCCATGTATTATTCAGGCATCTGAAGAAGTGTGCATGCACACGAAAGCTCATACCAAGAACAAACTTAGTTGGTCTCTAAGGTGCTACTGGAAAGAAATTTTTATTTTGTTTTGACTATGGCAGACCAACACGGCTACCCACCTGTAACTGGAACCATGTATTATTAGTTTTATAACATTAACATTCAAGAATGACATTAGTTATAATGCAAATATCTGCAACACAGATAGCTTCCAAACATTTTTCAAGGGCTCAGTGTCCATTACAACGCATTGCAACAATAATACTTCTCTGTTCAATTAGGCATATTTCCCAGCACATAGGATTGCAGCTTTTATCTCACCTTATTGCTGAAACCAATGGAAGCTCACAATTTGAAAATAAACCCCGAAAGGGGGGGGGGGGAGACCAAAGTACATGATAGAATTTTTTTGTTTAACCTTTTATTTATTTATTATTCAATCTCTATCCCACCCTTCCTGCATAAGGAGTCCAGGGTGGCATTCCCTCCCAATGCCTCACCACTTCCCCCTTTTCTTGTAAATCGATTCTGTTCAGGAGTCCTCAATCCCGTTATATCGCAGCCACCTCTATCCCACTTCATTTTGCAGTAGTGTCATATCACTTATGAGTATCATTATGGTGCCCTAGTTTGCGTCATTACACCTGTCTACAGTGGGAAATGAACACTGCCAAAACTGGTAGGATAGTAACAAATGATATAAGAGATTTTTTAAACCAACCAACCACCATAGAATTGTCTTTATTTGTAAAAGAATCTGTATTGTTAAAGAGAAAATGGGATGTACCGGTAATCTCCAAATGGACCCTGTTCAATGTTCCTAAGTCATGTGAAACAGCAGGTTCAGAGATATAGGACTGTGTTGGCATCCCACATGTTAACAGCTGTGCGGATTATGACTGCAAAAACTTGGAGAAGCACTAAGGGTCCAAAAATTGATCAATGGCAGATGAAGACCCGGGACATTATATTTACCGGTATAGTATTGACCAAAATTACCAGTTTCAAACAACTATGGGAGGGAAGAACCCAGATGACAGGGATTTTCAAAAGAACTGGAGCTTGTTTATTTTGTACTGGAACCAAAAGAAATGTTGATGAAATTGTCATTATAGCTATATTAAGCATGACATTGTTGCTCTGATATAAATCTGATACCTTTTAAAAATGTATTAATTTCAGCATCTGAAATCTGGTATGATGAAAGGTGGTATGTAACTGTTCTCTCTTAATTAACTTATAGCAGGTAGTGAATTAATCACAGGAAAAGATGCTGAAGTTGGTAGCAAAATATTATCTATTATTTACCACTTCCAAGCCTCCCAAGCATTACAACCAAAATGGAAGAATTAATACAGGAGCATGTTGAAAATGACAGCTTTTATTCTTCACCTCCTTTCACAAAATAATTGAGTCTGCAAAAATCCCAGTTCCCTCTGATTATATAGGCAGACTACCCCAGTGCCAAGCAAAGGAGGCGAGAGGATTTTGGTTAGTGTGCTTGAGTGCAGTAACAAATAGTAGCCAAATGGGCAAGTCCAGCCAGCCACTAGGAGATTTAACAAATGCATAAACTCCCATATCTAATGCTATGACATTCTCTCTCCAAGAAAAAGTCTAACAGCCTAGCAGGCAGGAGGAAAGGCTGGAAGTCCAAAGGAGCTCAATACCTTAGGTTCTCTCGTTTTTTTGGCAGAGCACCTTTTCAGCTAGAAATAGCTCCTTTATTAACCAAGATCTCGCTCCCACTTTGACTCAGGGAAAGTTTGGGGTTTAAAACTCTACAGAATCACTACAGAGATATGTCACCATATCTTTATGAAGTGCTAACAAAAACCCACAAGTGCGCAACTACCTCAGCCACGAGAGCAGGAAACCCTAAAGCAGAAGTAAATTAAGTTACTAACAAGCGTCAAATGTGAGTTTGTGGTATCTTTAAAACTAAATCTTTCACCGCTGCTATTCAGAAATCCAGAAGCAGGGGAATGTCATCATTTGTTCCCTCTTTTTAATAAAAAAGAAGAAGAAGGGGGGATGTATCACGAGCTTTGGGGCTGGTGCGAAGCCTCTTACCTGCTCTTCAGGGGGGGAAAGGCTCCTTCCGTCCCTCCTTTCTGGCCCTGCCTACCTTTCTGGCCCGAAAAGAGTCACCATCTCAGTCTCGGGGGAGGCCGTGGGGAGATACGATCTTGTCGTGTCTGGCCTAAATATGCCGCGGAAGAAAAGTGCAGACGAACGCTAAACCGGTTTATTTGGTTCCCGAGGGCTGGCAAGGCATCAGAGAGCCACTCGCGAGGCTGCAGAAAGAAGAAGAAACGCAGGGCGCGTTCCCTTCCCAGAGCCGAGAAGGAAGGCGAAACTTACATGTTCACATTACTCGGTGCGCGCAACCATCCTCTCCTGCCCAGGGCTGGCTGGCACTCTCCCTCCTCCTCCTCCTCCACTTCGGGCTTTTCTACCTCTCCGTGGACAAGTTCACGAGCGCAGCTGCTCCATCCCCCTCAGGGCTTCCCTCCACGCGCAAAGTTGGCGGTATACCGGCTCGCGCCTCTTCCCCGCCTGAGGGGCAGGCTTAAAAAAAAAAAAAAAAAAACCAAGAAGAAAGCGGCACAAAACACCGCAGGGAAAACTTTGAGCGGTGGTGGTGGCGGCGGCAGCAGCAGCAGTAGCAGCTGCGTCTCTTCTGAGGGCGAAGGAGCCCCACACAACGAGGCGGAAAGGGCTCCTTTGCGCCACGTTCCCGCCCAGTGGAGTGACTCCCGCGCAGGGGCGGCAGGGCCAAGAACTAGAGGCCGGCCGCTCAGGTAGCTGCCGCGCCGCGCCTCAAGATTCGCCTGTGGGACTCCCGGGCGGGCTCCGGCTGGCCCCCTCTCGCCTCAGGAGGCCGGCCTACGACGCTCAGCCCCACCCTAGAGCGGCGGGTGGAGGGAAGGGACCCAAAAGTTTCTCAAGCACCGACGCCGCCGCACAGCTTCACACACGAGCCGACACGCTGGAATCTCCTTTTCAATGAGAAGCACGTGCTGGAAACAGTGGGTGGGGGGAAGTTCTGCAGTTTCTTCCCCAGGTTCACCGGCCTGACTTCCAAAGGGCCCTGAAACATGTGCGTTAGGAAAATCACGCGAAGGCGTCTTTTTCGCTTCCGATGAAAGCTGCACCTGTTGACATTTTGCATTTGGCCTGGAATGGTTTCGACGGGGATTTTAGGAGCCAACTCCTAGGGGTCGAGATCTCTTTGCAACCCCCCTCCCAAAAAATATTTGAGTGATCGGGGCCCCCCCCCCACGCTAGTTAAAAGGTATTGCCATTCAAATAGCGTGGGTGTGCCACGTCAAGAGATCAATAGTGTGGGCGGGGCTTACTTGAGCCCCTCCCTATTTTGTTCAAGTTGGCACCCTTGACGGAGACCCCCAAATCGTCATCAAATGACAGAGCCATGCTCATGGGTTGCATCATGAAAAGCATTAACCTGACACTTTTCCGTGGCTCCATAGCACAAAAACATAGAGCCAAGGGGAGAATCCCCACGCATCCTTGAGATTTTTACTCAGGATCACTTTCTGGACTATGGTTGCACCCCAGAATGCTGGGTCTGTCTGTGATTTTTTGCATGAGCGTGGAAATTAGTTTTCATTTGATCGCAAGTTTGCACGGCTTCCATGTAAATCTCTCTAGAGAGCATGTAGATTCAGCTTTTCCTCTTTCCTTCTGTTTCTCATAAGTTATTCAAGGAGGCACAGCATTACTGGCAGAAAAACAAGTGGCAATTCCATTCATATGTTGTACGTGCCATACACTTCCCTTGGAAGGTTTAACTGAAACATACATGTTGCAACTGCTGTGTTAAGTGAATATTGCCATGTGTGGCACGATAATCAGAAATTTAACATCACTGAGTTTTCATATTGCATCTAATCTTACTGTACACTGCTTAGAAATTACAGTGTTAAGTGGTATATAGATAGATGGTTGAAGAAAATACATAATTTAAGTAACGCGCGCACACCCCTGCAAGTCACTGAGTGATGAACTCTCAAGCAATGAACATGCATTTGTGAATCAGCATGATTAATTTGTTTCACAATCACTGGCCATGTGCCAGCTGCACTAACTCAAGATCTATCAACATTCTGCCGGGATCAAAGGGAAATACATTTCCTCCCCCATGCATGCACACTTCCTGGGAACAGGAGATTGACTTCAGGTTGACTCATCCTCTTGTTCCTGAGGGACACCCTATTCAAGAAGCAATGCATAGGATATGATAATGAGCCTGAAGAATTTCATGACCAATGTTCCAAACTGAAAAACATGAGAAGAAAAATCCATAACATACTAACAGTATGTCCAGCCTGCCCCCTGCCTCCAAATGAACTAAATCCAAAATCTGTTTGCTCTATCTACACAACAAACACTATCTATAGTGTATATTGGGCTAGTGATTAGTGTTATTGCTGATTATGGTGATTATAAATTTTATTATAGTGTTTGTGGTTTTTGATATATTATTGCTTTGTAAATTATGCTGGAAGCAGCCTTGAGAAGCTCCAACCCTAAAATGAGGCCTATAAATATACAGTCCTGTGCATATTTCAGTGAACACCACATGCATTTTCAGTTGTATGACTTTTTTATTTGTTTGTTGCATTTATATGCCACCTTTTTCTCCATGGATCTCAGGGTGGCTTACATAGTTCTCCCGTTCCTCATTTAATCCCCACAACAACCCTGTGAGGTAGGTTAGGCTGAGAGGCAGTGACTGGCCTGAGTTCATCCAGTGAGCTTCATGGGCGAGTGGGGAATAGAACCCTGGTCTCCCAGGTCCTAGTCCAACACTCTAAAACCACTGTACCACCATTGGCTCCAAGTTCACTAGCTGTCGTTTTGGATTGGTTTAGCAAATATAAAAAAATAAAAAATGACCCCGGCTTCAGAGGTTTTCCCTTCAGCTTAAAATAATACATAAGTGTTTATATACTCTAATCAAGCACCAGTTCCATTATAATTAATGATTGCATGATGATTGCAGAGGTGACATCCTAGTTCAGAGCGCTAGATGAGTACCCTATCACCCCTTACCATTGTGTATGTGCTGCACTGGTCTTAAAGTGGAGACCCATGGTTGGGTCACAGCCTCACCCAAAGTGGGTTGTAGCAACAACACTAGCAATATAGAAATTGATGGTGTAAAATTAAAAAGTGGGTTCACCAAATGTACGTTTGATCTTCAGGTGGGTCCTGAAAAGACTGAAGACTACTAATGTACTAGCTGCCACAGAGTGTTAAAAAAAGAGAAATACTTTTTCCCTGTGCAACAAATTCACACAAGATTGTGTTCATCTGTCAGGAACTCAAAGTGTCACAATGTACACTTGCAAGTTCACAGTTCTGTGATCTCCTGTGAGTTGGCGACTCCAAAGTTATACTATTCACACCATACACTGAAGGTACCCTAAAGCCCTGCCTCCTCTTAATTGCTTAGAGCCCTCTACACACAAATAAACAAATGCAGTCTAAAAACATGTCTTTAACATAACAATTACCCATAGGCAAACATACTCTTAAAATCATGTGGTGGTGTCATCATGGGGTTATGTGATGCTTTGTGAAATATATAACTGCCAAACAATCTTAAGAGTGCTTTCTGGGACTGCTGCTGTTGGACCATGACTCTCCTTGCTTTTTCCCTACCTAGCTTCTACTGGAGGACATTCCACTCTCTACTTCGGAGGGATTACCAATTGTACTAGTGGAATTGCAATTCTCCCCATACAGGTGCCCACATAAAACCTGGTGCTCTTTCCTCAACCACCTTTGGTCTTCTCATCTGCTTTTCACATCCTCTATTTTCACATGAAGCTAAAAGTGAAACACCGGAGGCTTGGACTTCATCCTGCATGAACTGAGCATGTGCTCTAGAATATGCTTCAGAATCCTCTGCAGTACAAGAGTTCTGCAGTAGATAGATTTGGGTAAAAATGTTCCTTGACAATGGAATAGACAATATTGCTGTAAAGAAAACATCACTCACTGCCCCCAAGTACCATTTAAGGCACAAACTAGTACAGCACTTGCAGTTAAGAAATGTGACCCACTTGCACCCTGCATTAATTTGATTCTTACCAGATTGGTTATACCAGGTTTAACAAAAATCCAGTATATGCATTCAGCTAACAGCATCAAATACAATTTGCACATGCTCCTTCTCTCAATCATGCACAATAGCCTGCAATAGAAACTGTGCCCATCACCTGGTTACTCAGCAGATTGCTTAGCAGAGGCCCCGTGGACATGATTCTTCTTTAAAAATAAATAAATAAGTGGATCGTGTGAAGTGTGAACGTTGCCTCTACATGTTTTGAACACTCGCAGAGCAGGCACAGTACATGCTGCTATCTGCAAAGTCCAGGGCAGGGGCTTGTGCCTCTCATCCTCCTAAGTTCTTGCTCTCCCCAGCTGAACATATGAACTAGCACTTAAGTGTGACACTGTTGTTCCTGTAAGTTTATTGGATTCTGTAAGACTTCTGAAATAACGTATGTTTGCATTGTTCTTGTTTCTAAGCTCTACAAGTAATCTGTGCAAAATAGCCTGAAAAAGAGGTAAAAATCCAGTCAATCTTTGCAAGTTTTAAAAACCAAGCATTAGATGAATTACTGAAAGGTTCATGCAGTTCATTTTCTGCATTGACTTTCCTTATTTTCCATTTTCTGAACAGATGTGGAAGTCTAGAAATATGCAAGGAAGGCTGACCTCAAAATATTTCCATCAGGGGTGCATTAGCCAAAGCACTGGAAACCTCACGAGGAAAAGTCTTCTCAGTTCTGTGTTTTAAGCCCAGTTTAGCAGGATTGAGCAGTTTGGAAAGTCTGGATAAGTTTTAAATGAGCACCTCCAAATTTGGAAGACTATCCAAACCTAAACTAAACTCTAAAACCTTTGAAGTTCATTGCAATATTTTTGTGTGCATATTTTTGTTTGTACACTGGTAACAGTCTACAAGTCCCAAAGTGACAAAGGAAGTCATATTACAGGTCATTTACAGCCAATTGATTCAAATACTTGGGATGATGATAGTAATAGTAATAATGTACATTTCTGTATTAAAGATGGAAACTAAATGCCACATGTTAACATGGGGGGGGGGAATCAACATGTAGCATAAGCCTTCTGACTCACAGTGCTTCATCCTGAAGGCAAAAGAAGTAGTTTTGGTTCCCAAGTAAATCCTTGTTGGCAGTGTATGCCACTGAAATGAATAACTCTTATGAAGCAGTTCCAATCCATTGAAACTGATGGTAGTTTTCCCTATTGATTTCAGAAAAGTTATGATTGCAGCTCATACTCTCCATTTCTTCACTGGATGCACTTTATTACTTTTGCGTTTTTGTGGCTTGGGAAAATCCTGCCTCGGTGTAGGAGAGTGGATCAGTTGACAGCTCCTGGTCCCTCCAGACCCACACCGCTGTGATATATTGATCCAAGATCTGCTGATCTCAGCACCTGCGGCTATGGGATCACATTATAAGTATGTAGCCATTTCCCGCATTTTGCAAACTTACAAGATGTATGGAAACAAAGCTCAGCAAGGGAAAGAAAACCATAGAAATAGTCAAGAGGTGCGCCTTGTGAATAATAATATTTGTGCTGGCTTTCACAAAGAGCAGTTGAATGTGGTGAATGGATGAAAGCCCTTTTTCCCCTTTAACAACAGAACTTGTTCTCTATTTTTACAGACAGACCATAAAAATAATAAAATAATAGTGGGAAACTTAAGAAAACTGATCATATCTCCATGTGTGAAACTTTGCTTATTATTAATAGACGCAGCAGCTAAACAGCCAGGAACTGCCAACTCTGCTCACAGCCGCTCTGTCCCCAGATGGACTGGACCCCTCCTGCCCCTCACAGGGACATCAGTTCCACATGCCCTGTGAGGAAGAACAGCAGACCTTCTGGTCTAGAGGCAATAGGCCCTGTGATTCCACCAGTCGTGGCAGGAGTGATGAGAAGCTGGCAGATTCCAAGTAGGTTCCAGAAGGCCAAGGCTCCACCCTGTAAGGTCAACAAATTCAGGCTGCCTTGTTGCCTCTACCAGGAATGTTGGTCCACCAAGCTATTTCTCAAGGACCCAGCAGTGCCTGTGAGCACTGTGAGCAACACTGCATCAGATCCTCCCTCTCCAAGGGAACCCCGACAGGACCTACACATTAGCAACTCCATAACCTCCAACATCTCTCCTATGAAAATAGGGATGTCCTACCATACCCTCTGATGAAAATAGAGACATCCTAAGGAAAAGCAGGACATTCCAGGATCAAATCAGAAACCAGGATGGCTTCTGTAAATCCAGGGCTGTCCCTGGAAAATAGGGACACTTGGAGGGTCTGCAACTGTGCCAATTGCTTGAAACCCCTAAGCACAAGCACCTGCTCATGTAGGTGTTCCTTTGTGCACAGACCATGCTCAAAGCACCAACAAAAGAGAGCAGAGCTAGCTCAGGAATGTGACATAGGAAGAGCCTCAGTCCTGCTTCGTACTTCTTCTTCTTCTTCTTTGGCGATCACTCATAGCCAAGTAAGATTGTCTTCCATGAACATGGTCTTAACAGTGAGTCCATAAGTGGAGGCCAATTCTGGATCTACTATGAATGCTATAAATATGAATTAACACAAAAACAAGGCTAATTTTGGCTTTTTTACTAGTCCCAGACAGCTAGGCACAACACCAAATGTGCTGTTCCATCTCTGATTCATGAGATGGCTCCTTTGCTGAGGCTTGGTACTTATGCAAACAGAAATGGGGTAATAGATTCTCTCTCCAGAATTTCAAAGTGTTTTTTTATTTTTATTTTTTAAGGATTACGGGTTTGGAGGCAAACTTCTGTGTTTGGAAGTTTGCATTTTGGTGCCAAGATTTAAGGAAGCCACTTTCTGAAAAGTAAATCTTAACTTTCAAATATTTTTCCTCTTTTGAACAGAAGAGGTTGGATGCAGACTTGCCCTCACCTACTTAGGGAATGGGGTTTCTGATCAGGAGGGAGGTAGTTTTCGCTAATTTCCCCATTCCCTGTCATGTTGCCTCTTACGTTTGTTATAAACCCAGAATCTAGCAGAAATCCACACCTAGTGTCAGAGGCTGCATGGGCACCAGATGGACAGCTAGGTCAGGCTCAGGGCTCAGAGCTGACCATTGAAGCTAAAGAGACCATGGCACTAGTTTGTCATGGTTCCATACTCTTGCATATTGGTTTCAGAGAGAGAATCCACTCCACATCACATCTAAATTAATAGCAAAACTCCAATTGCATTTTGTTGTTCTGGACCGCATAAATTTTAGCAGTTTCCTTTTTTAGACCTTTTCATTAATTTTGTATCAGTGATCAACTGTCAACACTTCAAATTTCATACAAACCCTCCTTTATCCTCATCCTGTTGGTCTTTGAGCATTTGCAGAAAATAGCTCTCAAATAGCTTTCTACTGCCTGTTCATATTTACTGCTTGAAGAGAAATATATTCTAAGACAGGGGTCACAAACCTAAGGCCCATGGGCCAGAAGTGATCAGAGGAGGTTGTTTGACCAGCCCACAAGTCGCCCCCGAACCAAGTTGCCTGCTTGTGTGCTGCGCCGAAAATTGCGTGCGCACGTGCAATCCGGCCCACAGAGGGATCTCCACGGGACCGATCTGGCCCAGGCAAGATAAACCTTGCTGACCCCTGTTCTAAGATGTATATATTCTGCTATATAGAATCTAAGACAGCACTAAAATACTTCTTTGATTAGAGGAGAGCAGAATATAAGCAATTTTTGAAATTGGAAGTGAAAGGGTTAAATGATAGGCATTTGTTTAATAAATATAGCCCACCTTTCTTGGTTGCAATCTTCTTCTTGTTGTTCAGTCGTTCAGTCGTGTCCGACTTTTCGTGACCCCATGGACCGGAGCACGCCAGGCACCCCTATCCTCCACTGCCTCCCGCAGTTTGGCCAAACTCATGCTAGTCGCTTCGAGAACACTGTCCAACCATCTCATCCTCTGTCGTCCCCTTCTCCTTGTGCCCTCCATCTTTCCCAACATCAGGGTCTTTTCCAGGGAGTCTTCTCTTCTCATGAGGTGGCCAAAGCACTGGAGCCTCTAGTAATGCTTGCAATCTAGGACTTCATTTGTTGGAAGATTTAGGGTGATTCCATGTATTACATGGCAACAAATTCAGATTTGCTATGCATCAAGTGTGTACACAATAGCACTACTGCCAATTAATAATTTGTCAGTGTGGTATGAATATAACTGATCTGCTAGATACAGAAATATGCCTGATTTCTATTATTGCATATTTCATCTTGACTGTAGTCTAAACTTCCACAGAGCCTAATACATTTGTTTAGAGTACAATGTGGATAAATGCCAGACTGAACTATTTGTTTTCCATATACATGACAATTGTTTTTATATCATGTCCTTGGCTGAGAGGCCAGATATTACTGACCTATCCCTCTCAATCTTCTGTTCTTGGGTAAAATGTATTTGTGTGTGTGTGTGTGTGTGTGTGTGTGTGTGTGGTAACAAGAATAATTTTTGATTGGTTCTAATACATAGCTGTCAACGTTTCCCTTTTTTTAAAAAAGGGAAATCCCCTTATTCCGAATAGGATTCTTTGCAAGAAAAGGGAAAAGTTGACAGCTATGGTTTTAAATCACATGACGTGTGGAATCCCAGGGAGCTTTCTTTAAATGAAAGCTCATCCTATTATATCACTTCTTCCTTGCATGTATAGAGGGGTATTGCTGGATAGTTAAAGACATTAGATTCTGAGATCACAGGTATAACTTGAGTTCTACCCCACTTCATCTTACCAAAGAAATTTCTGTCTTATAAGGGCAAACAAGGAGACAGATATATGAATTGTGTTCTAGAAAATTCTTTCCAGTAGCACCTTAGAGACCAACTGAGTTTGTTCTTGGTATGAGCTTTCGTGTGCATGCAAACTTCTTCAGATACCTTTGTTTCGACTATGGCAGACCAACACGGCTACCCACCTGTAACTACAATTGTGTTCTGTTATTATATTTGCCTCCAATTCTTATCAAAATGAGGACACTCTGTCGAGCTTCAGTGCATTTTACATTATCACAGCTGGTCTCATAAAATGCACACACATAAACACAATCTTTACCTGTTTTAGAATACAAAAAACAAATAAACAAACAAAGAGTCTTGTGGCACCTTAAATATTTTATCAAATTTATACTCACACAAGGTTTTGTGGGCTACAGTCCATTTAGATGCATGTAGAGCCATCCTGGTTTCTCTCTGTGTGGTTTTTTTTTTTAGGTGGGGGGAATTGTAAACAGTGATGTCAGAGGGACCTGAAAGACATTTTCTCCATCTTAGGGTGAAGATTTCCTTACATTGTGTGGTTTCTTGGGTGCTTTCCATGTCTACACTTCAAACAGTGTTGGAACCAGCTTCCACAAGAACATAGTAACTACTTCCTTCAGAAATTCAATGAAACAAACATAAACTTAAAAAAACCAAAAAACATTCCCAGTAGTCTGCACTGTTATTTTACATTTTATTTTTAAATTAACCCAGCAACATCCTAAACTTTAAGTTTTTTATCTCCCTGCCCCTCCCCCTCAATTGCTGGCCCACTGCCCCCTCCCAAATAGCTGGGTGATCTTCACTGAGATTGCAGCTGAGGAAGGAAGGGTTAACCCTCCCCACCCCAGTGCGCTGTCTACAATGTCCCCCCACCCCTGGTAACTTTAAACAGCCCTGATAAAATCATCCTTGAAATATTAGTGTGGAAAATTGGAGAAGACAGATAGACAAGAATAATAATTAAAGATGACTATGTGATTATCAGCTAGATGAACTCTCTTGGAAGCGTGCAATTTATTATCCTACCCAGTTTTTTCCAGAGCTCATTCTGTTGTGTCCCAGACAGTTGTTTCCATTTATTAAATTAAGGCAGAGATTGAATAATTGTAACATCCTGAACTCAGCTTTTGTGCTGGAACAGAAAGGGCACACTTAAAAAGCTTAACTTTGTCTGGCTTTGGTGCATGTTTGTTTAAATATAAAAGAGATGCATATGATCATCAGGACCTTGGGATCTTGTTCAGTTTTTGTTTTGGATAATGTCGCTAATGATAGACTACTGATTTTTTTGAAAACCCAAAACTCTATGAATGATTTAAATATCCCTTTGAGGTATATATTTTATGTTATCTTCAAAAGAAAACTGCAGAGAAGAAGAAAAATGTTTACAGATGTAAACTACTCTGATTTTGTTTACAGAACATAGTGATCAGGATTCATTTTATCCAGTGAATGAGGTCAAGTAGCCTTAGGGTGGTCTTGCATGTAATTTCACCACAAAGAAATCTGCGGTAGTTTGTACGCATAGTGTTTTCCACAGCTGAAGATGCACATCAAAGGCTTTTGTTTCCAGCAAAAGTCTCACCACATTATAAGTGAAAACAAGTCATGGTATATCCGTCAGTGTGTTACTGGTAAATGATTCTTTCAGACATATATATCATATGGGTTGATTGTGTTGAAAGCTGTTGTCAGCTCCAGGAGAAACAACAGGGATTCATTCCCACTGTCCACTTCCTGGCAAAATCGCCCACCAATGTGACCAAAGGATCCAGCTATCAGTTTCAGGCAAGAAAGCTTGGAGTTGAGTTGCTACCACAGACTCAAACACCGTGCTCAGAAATGAGAAAGTAATTCTCAGTTGATACAGATACTTACCTAAAAGCGCAGAGTTCAGTGAGTGTTTTTTTCTCCAGCAGAGGCACAACTGTGCTTCCTTTAAATGTGGTGGTGTGATGACGGGCACGGCGGCACTTTTTCCTCTCACGCCGTTGGGCCTGCTGTCACTTAGATAAATTGCCCCCACCTCACTGAACACCCCTTTACCCAAAGGTTTCTTTCACTTTCCTCTTAAAATTCTAGCCCAGAGTATCCTGCGGGGGACCTTTGTGAGGGGATATTTAGTAAGTTCAGACAGGTTTTCATTAAATAAACAATAAAGATTTATTTAAGGCAAGATAGTATATAATACATATAGATTAAACTTAGGTTACTTCAGGCATACAGTAGGCTACGATTACACTTTAATTTGTTCTCAGTTGTTTTGCGTTATAGGTTTGGATCCTTTAAACGGTGATATTTTCTTTCAGTTATCCACCCCCTTTAACAATCCAGCTCCTGAGGTACCTTAAGCAATAGACCCAAGGGCTCTCCACACCCCCTCCCTTCACTGGGTTTCCTTAGAAGAATCTCTCCCCTCCAGACTAGATTTGAGTCCGAAGTAGGCTGTTCCTTTCCAGCTCCTACTTCTCCTGGCTCAACCTCTGCCTCCCAGTAAAATTCTGGTCTATTCCTCCTACAGGACACCACACTCCGTCCTTCACAATACACTCAGAGTGGAAGTTGTTTTATTTTCCCAGCACCAACTCTTTCTCGCATTCACTCTTTCTACCTCAACCTGTCTCCTAACCTGTCTCCCTACCTATCTCCCAACCTCTATTTCAACCCACTTCAACCAACCCTCTCAACCAACCCACAATTGTCTCTCAAATCCCCTCCTTTTAAACTCTCCCTCCTGGAACCACGACCAATCAGAGGTTCATTAACCATTTGCTGGCAGGGAAAGAAAGAAAGAAAAAAGAAACACTTTTTGATCCAACCAGTCCAGCAAAACCCAACTTTTTCGTCACAGATGGTACCACATGTTGAACAAGAAAAGTGTTAATTATTCCTACCAGGACCGGCCTACCCATGAGGCGGGGTGAAGCAGCTGTCTCAGGCAGCAGAAGTCCTCAAAAGCACTGCCCTGCTCCCCCCCCCCACGCCACTTGCCCTGCTGCTTCTGCCACTGACCAGAACTTGCCATCACTCAGCCTAGGTAAGGGATGCTTGGACAGGGAGTGGCTATTTACAAAGAGGTTTGCTGAAAACTCTTGTCTGCTGAATTTTAAAACATATCTGCAATGAACACATGGCTCACAGCTCAATTTCTTGTCTGAAGGGAACCACAGAAATGTAGGTCCAGAGATTTCCATGATTCCCAGGAATATGGGCCAAAGGCTCATTTTGTTTCAAAAACAATTCAAGCTTATCAACTTTAAATAATTTTGATTGAATTTGGGAAAGGAAGGAAAAAATAAAACCATCTGGAGAAACACTGCAGAAAAGAAGAATGCGTAAACTCCTTAATTTATGTAAACACACTCTGATTTAAACTTATTAAAGTTTTAAAAAGTGATAGAATATATTGGGCATCTCATAAGGGTAATGAATTTGACAGCTTGCTGCTCTGAACAGCCAAGAACAATATTTGCCCAGTTTTAGAAGCCTACCCCTTTCTAGGTGATGAGAACTGGCACAGTAACCATCAAGTCTTGTCCTGGATCTCCAAATTCTGTGACTTGTTTGTTTGTGAGAATATCATTTTTGTTGCTGCTGCTGTAAGGCACTTAGTTTCCTTTCTTTCTTTCCTCCAGAAGAGAAACTCTTCTGGCAAAAACAGGGGAAAGAGCATGACTTTACTTTTTTCTTTTTCCTGTACAAGGAAGAAGAACAGTACAGGGTGGGTGGTCAGCACAAAGGGCCCCTCTCCATGGAAACGACACCAAGAGTGAAACATCCTTATAGAAAATGTCACTATCCACAACGCAAGATTTTGACCAACAGTTAACTGCCAGCCTTTTGTCTGTGCTGGGATGACAGGAGATTTTGCAGATGTGCAATTCCAGGACTGGAAAAGAAATAGTGAGGAAACCACTTAAAAATGTCAGTGAAAAGCATTAACAGTGATTAACAAGGTTAGTGATTTATAATTATCTCCATTATATTTGGTGCCTATTGATGCCTCTTTCCTGGACTGACTAATGAACAACAAAATTACTAGTATTAAGTATGTTTGATCCACATTTGTAATAGTCCTAGCAAATTTTATGTCAGCCACTATGCACAGGCCTCAATGATATGTGGCCCTTCTGGGCGGGAACAGGAAACTGTGTGTGCCTAGTAGTTATGGCATAGTCAGCCCTGCACTCCTATCTATGCTGCCTCACCCAATGTTGCTGTCATCTTCCCCAATCAACAAGATGAGCAGAAAAACCAAGTCAGAGGACTAGAATCAAGGCCAGCTCTGCCATTAGGCAGAATGAGGCAGCTGCCTCAGGCAACCGATTTTCAAGGCTATGACAAGTTAGCAATTATTTATTTATTTGATTAGTATTATTCGATTCTTAGGGCCAAGAAGAGCCCTGCACCTGATGAGGTTAGCATAAGCACTGCCATTTGGGTTTTCGCTTGCCTCATAGCAATCGTGACAACTTTGTAAGGTGGGTAAGCGTTGGGTAAACCTAGTTGGAGGGCGAGGTTGTAGCCTCCGGCTGCCCCTCCATGAGTAAGGGTATCCTGTTAAAAGGATCCGGGAAGAGTGACTCCTGTCCTATGCCCAGACAGGGGATAGGGCCATACCACTCCTCCAACAGGAATTGCTTGGGGGATGCCCAGATTTGACATAGGTCATAGGATGTGTGTCATCCCCCACCCCACCCTGGCTTCACCCTTAGAAACACTCCCAGCAGATGGGCAGGAGTGATATCTGCAGTTGCTTACCACAATGTCTATGGCCAAACCCATCTGTAACCAATAAAGTTGTGGCCTTACTTGATCCCAAACCAATATCCTGTGTGATGCCTGGTTATTTACAGGGTGGTCACGGGACCTCGATACGCAAGTTAGCAATTATTTGTTTATTTGATTAGTATTATTCGATTCTTAGGGCCAAGAAGAATCCTGCAGCTGATGAGGTTAGTATAAGCAGAGAGTGGGGCACACCTCAAATGAGAAATGCTGGCCCTGTTAATCGTGGAACTTTCTAACATTTGTGACTTGTGGCACATTTGCCCATAGGTGTTTTGGTCACTAAACAAATGCATGTGTTACTTTGTCCCTCCTTGCCCAGGCTGTTGTGGAGATGCTGTAAAGCAACAGATCAGGTTAGAATCAGAGGTAGAATCTGTGACCCTCCAGATATGAGGAACATAGGAAGGTGCCTTAGTATATATTGAGTCAAATTAGTAGTCCATCTAACTGAGTTTTGTCTGTCTAACTGGCAGTGACTGTCTAGGATTTCCAACTGGTCCAACTGGTCCAACTCCCATCAGTGTTACCTAGCATGGCCAATGGCCAGGAATGATGGGAGTTGCAGTCCAGCAACATCTGGAGGTCCTCAGGTGAGCCCCCCCCCCCTGTGTTCGATACTCCTGTCATTTGCAAAACAAACCCATCTTGAGTATTATTATTTCATTTGATTGTTTTTATAGCTATGGTTGTGTTTTTATTTCCATCTACATTCAGCATGAGTAATAAAGTCAACTAATGTTTGGCTTCTAGACCATAAAGAAATGATGTGAATGACAAATAATAATAATGTTATTGACTCTCCTCTCTCAGAGCTGTTTGATTTGGATCACTTGGGTGGTGGTGGTTCAATCCTTGCATGTGCCAGGCAGGAAACAGTTTCATTGCAGACTGGGTCAGGTCAGGCTTGGGAGTTGACTTCCCAAAACTTGCAGCATGGAGAAGGACTGATAAACTTTGCTTCCAAAATGCATTCTTTCTGATTGTGCGACACACAGAATCCGCTGGCAGTGGGATGGGTGTCTTTTCCTTCCAGCCTTTTTTTTTTTTTTTTTTTGCAGAGCCTGGTGAAGAAGATGTGAAACGCTACCTGATGTGGCATTGCTCTAAGTCGAAATGTCAAAAGGCTATCTAGTTAGCATCCAGCACTCTGTAGCACACTCTGAAGCTATTTAGAGACCTTTATAGGCACCTTTCAAACCCATGACCCCGAAATTAAGATTCTAATGCTCTACCAACTCATTAGCATATTTTCTCTTACAATTATTTCTTTTTCTTATTGCAGCAAGCGCAATAACACAGAAAATATAGAGAAATAACCTCAACAAAGTTAAGTAGCTGGAAATACTCATACCCCTCCAAATTTATCTGAAGAAAATAGTGATGTCCCATTCCATAATGATAATTTTACTATTTATACCCCACACATCTTACTGGGTTGCCCAGCCACTCTGGGCAGCTTCCAACATGTATTAAAACATAATAAAACTTTAAACTTTTTTTTTTAACTTCCCTATTCTGGATTGACTTCAGACAGCTTGGGGGCTGGATAACTCCATACCCTACAACCATTTTTCCAATAGAAATAGGGACACCCTAAGGAAAACTGGAACATTCCGGGATCAAATCAGAAGCTGGGATGGCATCTCCAGATCAGGGACATTCCTGGAAAATAGGGACACTTGGAGGGTCTGAATACTTTGTTTCAGTGGAAGAGGTTGAAACTGCAATTTTATGTACAGTTACTTGGAAGTAAGCCCCAGGGAACTTAATGTGATGTAAAGGTAAAGGTACCCCTGACCGTTAGGTCCAGTCGCGGACAACTCTGGGGTTGCGGCGCTCATCTCGCTCTATAGGCTGAGGGAGCCGGTATTTGTCCGCAGACAGTTTCTGGGTCATGTGGCCAGCATGACTAAGCTGCTTCTGGCAAACCGGAGCAGCACACGGAAATGCCGTTTACCTTCCCACTGGAGTGGTACCTATTTATCTACTTGCACTTTGACGTGCTTTCAAACTGCTAGGTGGGCAGGAGCTGGGACCGAACAACGGGAGCTCACCCCATCGCAGGGATTCGAACCGCCGACCTTCTGATTGGCAAGCCCTAGGCTTAGTGGTTTAGACCACAGTGCCACCCGTGTCCTACTTGGGAGTACAATGTGATGGGCCTGGATTGCAATGTTTAACATATCTTTTAACTCTCCCACTGATATAAGTTATTTTCAAAGTGCTTGACTTTAACTGGACAGTGCCCTGGGGTTGCAAATTGACCCAAGCTAGGGAAAGGAAAACAGGAAATAATTAGTATATATATTTTATATTTTTTTAGGAACTTCCCACTTAGTATAATGGATCAGCTTTATTTGTATCAGGTCTAGCAGGACTTTAATACATGTTTGGGCATAAAGACATAAGTTGTCAGCTTGCAATGGTGCTGGAATCCTGGGGTACAATCCTAACAAAGTTAAGCATTTTAAATCTCCATTGATTTAAAGGGGCATTGGAATCAACAAGACTTTAAAATTTTGCTGTTTTTTCCCCCTGGGGTTTCCCTCCAATTAGTGGTATCTAAAGCTTTCCTTTCTTTGGCAGACAGGAGCTTCTTCCATCTTTGTATCTAATTCACAATGCCCATTCTTTAAAAAACAAAACAAAAGCCTCCCTCAGTAATAGCGGTTTGTATGATTGGGCTGCAGCTGGTGGCTTTGTGACCCTTACGATTTTTCTCTCTCTTCCAAACCTGCACAATGTATGAAATATGGAAAACTGTCGAAGCAAAGCATACACCTACTACCCCTGCTCTTGTTTTACTATGGTTGATCTTATGAGGGGTTGATTTACCGGTAACTAATTTCATGAGGTTTGACTAACAAATAAAATGGTTTTGTTCATTCAGATTCTCAGGAAGGGTCAAAGGCCCGCCTTCGGATATATTCAAGTGTAAGTTGCCAGGAGCTGTGAGGAGACAGTGTGTGTTATGTTGTGTTTGTTTTTTAAAAAAGAAACCAATGCTTTGAGGTGCCAAATGTATCATGCATATGATCCCTTACAGCAAAGAATCATAACCTTGTGGGGGGTGGGGAATCATTTTTTTTTAATAGCACTGTATGGTAGCAGTCAAAATTAATGCATATTTTTGAATTTTACAATATATACCGATAGTCCTTCTTTGCTAGCCTTTTTCAGCAACTATCTGAGACATAGTACAGTGATTATAAAGAGAGCCACCCTAGTATTACCTTTTCCATGTTTCTTACCCTCCCTTTTGTTTTGGTTTGAATGATGGCTTCGCTCGTGCCCCAATGCCACCCTGTTCCAACAGATGCTCTGTGTGCCTTTCTATTCCTCCGACTCTTCTCTTTTCAAAGAAGAATCATAGTTCTTCAAAGGTCCGGTCATCTTGCCACCGTCAGACAAAGCTTCTTATATAATCTGTACTTTCCCAAGGAGTCGGCAATGTCTTATTTCCACCCCCAGGACATACATTCCATGGTGGGACAGGAGGCAAATGTGAGCCTTTGTATGTTACATTTAATTGGAACCTTGAAAAATCAGCAGGCTGGAAACCTCAAGATCCTGGTGTGAAACATATTTGGGGATGTGTGGTAAAGACTGAGAGTTTGAATACTCCCTCTTTGTTCCTTGAACATCTCTTTAAAATTATAGGCTTCTATACCAATATCATTCCTGCACCAGAGGGGTTTGAGACATAAAGTGGGTACCAAGGCCTTTTACCATGCAATGCTGTATGTCACTGCTGCCAGTTAGGAGCTAGTCCCCAACCTTTAGGAATGGTTCCTCCAGCTACTGTTTTAGGCAGCTTCTGGGGAAGTGATGGTTTGGCTCTCCTCTCCTCTCTTCAAGGCAATGTGTGCCATTCCTGCTTGGATCTCTCCTCCATGTCGGTCTACAGCAGGGGTAGCTAATCTCAGGGCCAGGGATCAAACACTGCCCACTTCAGGCTTCTCTATGTGTCCCTCGGATCTCTCCCCAGGCCCCCTGCCTCAGCAGCCTTGCTTCACACCCTCCTTGTGTGTTTTCAGCTGGCTGAAATGCGTCCTTCCACTCTGATAAAGCCTCTTGCTTACTTGGATTAAGGATAGAGAGGGGCAGGGGGGCAGGTGTGGAAAGTAGCCTATTGTACAAGGTAAAATTTATACAAATTGGCCTGCCTACTTTTCCCTCTGGCCCCACCAACCATTGGCATGTGGCCCTCAAAAAGTAGCCTGAAAGAGTAGCTGGCCCTCTGCCCCTGCCCTATAACCATGTTCCTGGCCCAATTCCACTTCTGTATTACTTTGTTAGCTCAGTTTATCTATCCAGATCCACTCACAGTTAATGCTCAAATTACAGGGGCAGCAGAGGGAGCCTGATCCTGACACTTTGCCATGCCCGCCCCCCAAGTGCTGTGCCTACAAGGCTGTGGGTGTGGGGTGTGGGGAGAGACATGCTTTTGCTAAAATTTGGAAGTATTGAGGGTGGAGCCCGTGAATTTAATTTCTGCTGTTATCTCAATCCTTCACATCTGGATGCCATTAGTAATTGCCATTAATGAAGGGTGATTATTTTGTAGGCAGCCCAAGAAAAGGTGGGCTTCAGGGGGTGCATATGCTTCAACGACCTGTTAGAGAATAAATATTGAGGCAATTGAACTGCAGCATGGATTCATATTCTTTTATGGCTGAACTAGACAAAATGATGTTGCTTGCTAGATTTATAGTTTGAGTGGTTTTCTTCACTTCACTTCTTCCCCCCAAAAAACAAGATTCCCACAGCTGTCCCACAAGACATCTTAGATTTAATTTTCATCTCTGAGAGGATATCACCATTTTTTCATATGTTTCTCTTTCTCTGCAGTATGCTAAAGGGGGATCTTCAATTCTGTGGAAAAATATGTTGTTAAATTGGTTTAAAACCTGTGAAGGCTACTTAAGGTCATGGGAAAGTGATATTTTCAACCAAAAAACAAAACAAAAACATAATGTGAAGATGTCCACATTTCTGAGAATAAGTGGTTACGTGTGCATGTTTGTCTCTCTCTCTGTGTGTGTGTGTGTCAAAGAAACAAGGAAGCAGAACGTTCACAGCAATTCCTCTCTCTCCTCCCCCCCGCCTTCAGTTCATCTTTATACATACCAGCTGACCCTTCTGGCACAACATTTAATAACTGCAGTTTCCTTTGGAAATACGGTGTCTATTATAGGTCATTGCTGTAGTACATGCCACACTATTCTTAGAACTCATGTGGTTCATGGTTGGCCCTTGCCAATTCCCAAGAAACCTGTATACCCACCCACCCACCCTTCAATAATCAAGAATGCCTGGTTGCTGTTTATTTCATCCTCGTGATCTTTTCTTTTTTTTAAAGATGTCAGGTGTTTTGCCAGAGCAGAAGACATTTCATGATGGATCTTTCAACAACTTATTTATTTGGGGAGCAATCAAGCCATAGTTAAGTTCCTGCGGCAACCCTCGGCATACTAATTTGGGAAGTGGAAACTATTAACATCAGTGGGACAAACTATAAGCATGGTTCAGATCAGGTGGCAGGCCCTAGCGATTTCGATTGGTTAAGTAGCTGCATAAATATTTCCAGGAGAAGTGAAGGAAACTTTAAAGTGTTTAACTTTGTCTGGATGCATCCCTTTGATGATTTAATTAAGGTCTTTGGGAAGCAAGTGCAGAATATGCATCTCTCCTCTAGTTTCCACATTCCTCTATCAAACCCTAAAATTGATACGTTTATTTATTGAGACCACAATCCTGTGCACACTTTTCTGGGAGTAATTATTGAACTGAATTTGATTTCTGAATAGACATGCAGAACCTTGCACTTTAGGGCTACAATGCTGTGCACACTTAACTTTATTTTTTTAATTCATTTTCATCCTGCTTTTAAGTCAAAAGAGGCTCTCGGAGCAGTTTCATTAGATGGGCCTTGCTTTCATATTCACAATCCAAAAAGGAGTACAGCACAAAAGGAAAACATATTGGGACGAAGGAGGGCGAAAGTGAACTCAGGCATTGTTGCTTGTGACGAGGTTCTTCTTATAAATGAGAAGCTGGAATAGAAAACAGTCCATTGTGATGTGAAGTCAAAAGTTGCTGGTCTCTCCCATTTCACCCTCTTTCTCCCTGGTTATCCTTTCTAACACCATCCCTCATCATCGACACTGAGTTGTGTCATTTTTGGTTCCTCCTCTTCAGGCCCTGCCCCACAGGGAATATTTTTTGTACTTCTACACCCCAGCCTCCCATACCATTCTCCCTCTTTCTGTTCACTGCCTTTGGCTGAGTAAGCAATAGCACTCACAATCTGAACATCACAAATAGACAGAACGATCAACTTTTGACAGTATCTAATTAACAGGCTATCTTATAAATCTAAAGCTGAAGCAAGGAAGAGCACGCCTCACTTAAGTCAGTGGGGTATTACCTTTGAATAAAATAGGCATAGGAACCATAGAGCATATGGTCAAGTTGGTTCCAGGGGTGCTAACTTGAATAAAATATTGGGAGGGCCCAGGTAAGTCCCGCCTCACATAATCACAAGACATGGAACATGCACACCATTTGAATGGCAATGCCCATCAACGTTGGAGGGGGCAACCCCCTCAAATATTTTACGGGGGGGGGGGCAAAGGAAGTTGGCTCCTATGCTGGGTTCAAAATCTGGATTTTTCAGATTTGGAAATATTGAAAGATTCCCCCCCCCAAAGATTAGAAATTCAGCTAGGTAAAGGTAAAAGTAAAGGACCCCTGACAGTTAAGTCCAGTCACGAATGACTCTGGGGTTGCAGGTACCAAATGTCACTAGCCATAACTGCATAATGTGGAGGCCAAGGGATAAAAGCTTTGATATGGAATCACATAAAAGGTTATGGCCAAAGACTGGGTGCCATAGTTTGGCAATAGACAGCTGAGTGTTGCCAAAATGCTGTGGATGTCAGATTCTTCCACTTTTACCTTGAATCTGCCCAAATCCTTGGTACGCAACAGATGGGCCACAGCTTCCACAAGGCATAGAGGTATTGTGGCAATGTAGCAGCAACAGGAGCACCCCAAACAGTTCAGTTCTGTCCACAAGGTAGCCTAACGCAGGGGTAGGCAACCTAAGGCCCATGGGCCAGATGCAGCCCAATCGCCTTCTCAATCTGGCCTGCAGACGGTCTGGGAATCAGCTTGTTTTTACATGAGTAGAATGTGTCCTTTTATTTAAAATGCATCTCTGGGTTATTTGCGGGGCATAGGAAATCGTTCATTTTTTTTCAAAATATAGCCCGGCCCCCCACAAGGTCTGAGGGACGGTGGACCGGCCCACGGCTGAAAAAGGTTGCTGACCCCTGGCCTAGAGTGTTTCTCAAACTTGGGTCTCCAGTAGTTGTTGGACTACAACTCCCACAATCCCTGACTACTGCTTCTGCTAGCTAGGGATGATGAGAGTTGTAGTCCTATATTTGGAGGGCCACAGGTTTCTCAGCCCTTCTCTAGATTAACACATCATGCTACAATTGCACCGGGGTGGCAATTGTGGCACTTTGTCAACAGCAACATTTGTCCATGTGAAATTTCAACTTCCTCTGGTTCCCTGACTTTAAAAGCAGGGAAAGCTACTTTTGCAACACAGAGACAATTCATCATATTGATTTTTGTTCAGCCCCACCAAAAGCAGCACAATTTATTAAGAAGGGGAAACAATTCCACCAGAAGTCTACTACTAGATTATAAGGTTATAAGAATCTTTTGATTGTGTGGGCATACATGTAATGCTGCCGACTGCCATCCTAACTCACTCCCCCAAATCCACAAACCATAAGCGCAACATTTAAACCATCTTTCAGCCCTCAAGGAAAGAGTAAAATGAAAACTCTTATCAAGTAAAACAAAATATGCAAGCAAGTAAAACAAACTGTTTTCCTCAAGCGGTTTCTCAGAAAGGGCATGAAAAAGCTTTAGGAGTGAAAGGAAATTGATAATTGGGGCTTTGGCTCTATTATATAAAGGCAACTGGGAGAAAGAATATAGCCTCTGAAATACAATGAAGGGAAGCTAAACAGCTAACTAGACTGTACAGACAAATGTGTGTAAACTGAGGCCTGTCTCCCTCCCCCCTCTCTTTGTGTGTGTGTGTGTGTGTCTGTCCAAGAGTAAGGAGGAATGAGGAGGAGGAGGAAGAAGAGGAGGAGGAGGAGGAGGAAAAGAAGAAGAAGAAGAGGAGGAGGAGGAGGAGGAGGAGGAGGATATCCTGCTTTTCACTACCCGAAGGAGTCTCAAAGCGGCTGACATTCTCCTTTCCCTTCCTCCCCCACAACAAACACTCTGTGAGGTGAGTGTGACTAGCCCAAGGTCACCCAGCAGCTGCATGTGGAGTAGCAGAGACACGAACCAGATTCACTCTTAACCACTACACCACACTGGAACCTGTATGCGGGCAATGAAAATCATGGTGATGCATGCAGATAGAGTGCACTCTAATACAAGGTACTGTGACTTACCTTGGGCAAAGTGGGACAGAAATGTTCCAAAACAAATGTCCCAAGAGACCTCTAGTCATGTTCCACCTTGGAACAAGACAAAATTGCTTCAAGGTGGGACTAGAGTGGAGGTCTCTCAGAGCCACTGTTCCTTGGCGTTTCTGCCCTACTTTCCCCCATATGGTATCAAGGCAGCTAACAGCATTGAGCAATGCTATGAAATAAGGATTACAGCTTGACCAAATGGAAAGTAGGATTCTTGTGGGAGGCTAATGCAAAAGATGGGTTTGGGTAACACCCCCCTGCTGTGATCTTGCATGGACTCAAAGAAATAGATCCCCCCTTCCCACCACCATAAAAGACAGACTTAATTATAGCAGCATATGGATATGGGCTTGATTTTTTTAATGTTGAATTCATAAAACATAAATTAGTTCCAGCTACTACTGTTACAGCGGGCAACATTTTTACTCCAGATAAATTTAACAGTGGAGAAAACAGTTTGGTCGAAGCTATATGTATATGAGACACTCAGCATCGTGCAGACTTTCAAGCTTCCAGAAGACACTAAAAACAATTTATTGATTTATTTATATTGGAAGATTTGTACCCCCCCCCCACAAAAGTTTGCTTCTGAATCCCAGTTGCTGTAAACCACAGGAGGGGAAATGGCTCTTGTGTTCAGTTCCTGCTTGTGGGGTTCCTATAGGCATGGTCTGTAGGTTGGTCACAGTGAGAACAGGATGCTAGACTAGATGGGCCACTGGCTTGACCCAGTAGGTTTCTCTTATATTCTCAGGGTGACTTGTAATATATTCAATATATAATAAAACAGACAATATTACAATGGTTTCTGGTAAAGCCGTGCTTCCCCCTTGGTTCTCTAACATTCCAGCTGCCACTCTGCAACTGAATGACTTGGCCTGGAATGGACTGTTGAAGCAGCACATGTTAAGACCAGGGCTTTCTCAATGAGTTACTGCTGCTAACAACTCAAAGTTTCTAGCTGTCTGGAAGATTGAACTGAACCCTGATGTACTCTGAGGCAAGTCCCAACAGTGCATACAGTCCCAAGGGCAACACTACGAGAGGAGTCAGACAGTCCAATGGTCAAATACAGATTCAGGTCCGATGCAATGAGAAAGGTTCGAAGTCAAGTCATGAGGCCAGATTCCCATCTCTGAAGATGATCCAGAGTTGAATCCTAGGGTCAATCCCCAAATCACAGTCCAGTTTGCTCAACTGGACACAGAGTCTCTGCCTTCCTTCTCTTTTATTCCTCCCAATATTACTGGGGAACCCCCAAGGGAAGAAGGCTCAGAGCCAGGGGATTGGTGGTAGGATGATGATGAGTGGTCAGAGGGAGAAGACTGGGAGAAGGTATTGGAAGCTGAAGAAGTAACAGGACTTAGTGAGTAGGTGGAGTCTGTGGAGAGAGCAGTCCAGA
The DNA here is from genome assembly GCF_009819535.1 of Lacerta agilis. Lineage (NCBI taxonomy): Eukaryota > Metazoa > Chordata > Lepidosauria > Squamata > Lacertidae > Lacerta > Lacerta agilis. The sequence goes on along the minus strand of NC_046314.1, from coordinate 60,192,159 downwards.
TTCAGAGGCAGAAACTGAAGCAGGAGAGGAAGGAGGCCAAGAGGCAGAGATGAGTCTGGTTGGGGAAGAGGCAGGGGTCTCTCTCCTCTCCTCTGGTCTCCTAGAACCAGGAGAGGCATGAAGAGGGCACAGGAGATACTAGCTCCACACAGGCACAGTCTCAAATTGATTGGAAGAAACCCTGGGGAGGAGGTGACTTGGGCAGCTGTGGGGAGGCAGGGACCTTCAATCTCAGCACCTGCTTCATGGTGGCAAGACCTTCTGGAAATGAATTGCTGTGCTTATTAGGCATGACCCTCTTTTGCAGATCCTGTTTTTGCTAATAAATAGTTAACTCCAACTTGCTTGTGTGATTTACTGTTGTCTCTCTTCTGTCACTAGGCATTTCTAGTTTGGCCTCCAGTCTGAGCAGGCTCTTCCCTTTCCACAGCTTGCCACAATGCCCTTGTGTAACATCTTGGGAAGGAGGCAGCAGCAGCAAGGTTGGCTTGTTTCATGCTGATGCTGCCATATCTTCTCATTGTGACCAGCCCATTTGCATTGTACACTTTCTCTCATTCAAGGCACCATGAGATCAGGTGTGCAATACATGGAATCAGCGCTGTTTTCAATACTGGGTTAGTAGCCTTTCTTCTTAGCTATCTGACCGTCTATGGGATTAATTTCCAAGATCAGCAGCCATTGCTTTCCCAGATATTTGTACATCTGCTTGACGTGCAATTCCTTAGTCCCCATTTTCCACATCAGCCAAATATTTTTGTTGTTGTTGTTGTCAACTCTACCTCCTTTGGCTTCTACTTTAGTACTTTATGCCAAGTCAAATTACCACATGAATGGATTGTGCAAAATTTTGTGGCTTTTTCCATTCTGCTTTCCAACAGATTCTCCATGAAAACTTGAAGCCATATATTTTACAAAGGATGGGCAGCATGAACCAATCCATTCCATTCCAGGACATATTCATGTGAAGATTTTTTTTTTATTTTTTTGCAAAAGCCTGGAAGGTTTCAGCAACTAACATTATCTTCCTGGGCAAGGTATTTTAAGTGGGTCATTTCCACACACTCTTAGATGAAACTGATTTTCTGGATCCATTTCAATCAGGTTCAGGGCTGGTTTTGGTGCAGAAACTGCACTGATCACCCTGTCAGATGACATTTGCCAGGAAAGAGACAGGGGTGTTGTATGATCCTGTTGATCCTGCTGGGTCTCTCAGCAACTTTTGACACCACCTACCATGGTATCCTTCTAGACAGGTCTAAGCTAGGGGTTGGGTGACAGTTTCTGGGCAATTCTACTGCTCTCTGGGTGGCTGATTCTAGAAGGTGGCACCATTTCTACTCATCTCCTAAGAACATAAGAAGAGCCTGCTGGATCAGACCAATGGCCCATCTAGTCCAGCATCCTGTTCTCACAGTAGCCACTCAAATGCCTGCTGGAAGCTTGCAAGCAGGACATGAGTGCAACAGAACTCTCCCCACTTGTGGTCCCCAGATAATAGTATCGCTCCAAAAGTGGAGGCAGAACATATCTATCATGGCTTATAGCTGTTGATAGTCTTGTCCTCCACTGATTTGTCTAATTCTCCTTGGTGTTATGCTTTGGTGTCCCAGGGTGATAGATTTTTATTTTCCATGCTTTTTATTGTCTACATCAGCAGTGGGAACCTTTGGCCCATGAACACAATTTGGCGCACCAAGTCTCCCCATTTGGCCTTCAAGACCATGCCCACCTACCCACTATATAAACAAAATAACAGGTAAAGATGTGGCAAGGCTGAAAGGGAGTTTCTAGGCAATGCCTATCAGCTGATCTTCAGTTCTTACAATGCACAGTGAAAAGAAGTCCTGACAAGCAGCTTTTTATTTAACAAAATGCATATACCGCTTGGTAGTAAAAAGGTAAAGATAAAGGACCCCTGGATGGTTAAGTCCAGTCCAAGGCGACTATGGGGTTGCTGCACTCATCTCGCTTTCAGGCCAAGGGAGCCAGCATTTGTCCACAGACAGCTTTCCGGGTCATGTGGCCAGCAGGACTAAACTGCTTCTGGTGCAACGGAACACCATGACAGAAACCTTCCCGCTGCAGCGGTACCTATTTACCTGCACTGGTGTGCTTTTCGAATGACTTGGTAGTGATAAAATGTCTAAGTGGTGATTGCCCAGTTGGTGGCCCAACTCATTTGTCAAACCTGGTGTGTGGGTAGGTGGGGTAGAGATAAGGATCTATAATATCGGCTGGATCCATTTTTGCACCCCTGATCTACATGAAACTGTTGAATGAGATTATCCAGAGATTTGGAAAGGAGTGCTATTAATCTACAGATAGCATCTATGCATTTTATATAGACTGGGACATGGTCTGTTTGGCAAATTAAGATGGTGGGCATCCAACATGGATGGGAGCTGATCTTTGTTCCCATTCAGAAGAGGCACTGCTGCCTGTTGCCCAAGGTCTTGCAGGGGAGGGCCGTAAGACATGGCATGGCCCATTCAGGCCGTTGAGAGGCCCTTCTAAGCCACTGGGGCCCTCAACCAACCATTGGCAATGACATGATCACCAAGTTAAATAAGCTATGTAGATTGATAAAAATCCTCAATCTTGATTCAAGCCATACATGACAGGGCTGAATACCCTGATGATAGGAGTTGCTGCTGAAATGACAACTAATTTGCAGCTGTCATAAGGGGAAAAAACACCCCATGATTAGATACTACCCCTCTGCCCCCAAATATAAGGCCTTCTGACCTAGGTCCTTTTACCTGGTACAGTAAGTTTGAAAAACAGAAGTGTCAAAAGTGTGATTTGACGGAGTCCACATAGAGACAATATCTAAGTAGCTTATGTACTCAAATCTATTGCCCATGTTTAAAACATGGAGTCTCGGACAGTTCTGTCAGAAGTACCAAAACATTTCCTGCAATAGTTCAATTTTTTTTGGAGAGTGATCTTAAAACATTATTTATGGGTGTAATTATTCAAATTATTATTAACAGACTCAGAGTGGAATGTGGTATAAACTCAGTTCCACTTCCAGATTGAGAAAGCTGTTAATATTCCGGGCCAGTCTTGGAAGCAAAGAAGGAATGCTTTGCGGCTTGCTCAAAGTGTAATCAAATTATGATACCCAAAAGGCTTCCCTCTCTTCCCCGTTACTCACTTCTGTCAAATGTTAACACTTCAAAACACAAGAGCTACTTTGTTGTATCAGATGAAAGATCCATCTAGTCCAACATTCTACAGGGAAGCAGATGAGCAGCGCATGATGGGGGCTGCAATCTGCTCTGATTGTGGGGTGTTAAGGGAGGGGTAGTACATCATGCTCCTTCTGGGGAGTTTGTCCACTGTTGGTCCCCACGTGCACTCAGCTCTCACCTGTGGCTCTTGGAAGCTGTCAGAATGTGACTGTGGCCACACCCTGGAAAATAGCTTTGGTTGGCCAGCTAAGCCAGGTGTGAGTAGCCAATGAGTCTCAAACCCTCAGTGAGCTGAGGACTTCCCCTGCATGCAAAGATAGGGTTCAGCGCATTGAGTGGACAAGACCAACAGTGGGTCCAACAGTCAATAAGGTGGTTTCTGCATGTGCTGTAGAGGGCAGTGAGGGGCACACATTGGCAATCCTATTCATTTAAGCATTTATATCCCACCCCTTTATCTAAAGAGCTCAGGGAAATAGCAAGGCTTAAGAAAAGAGAAATCAAACACAACATTGCAATAAAGCAATCTGTCTAAATACTTTTGGCAAAATAACCCCACTGTTCAACAGAAGTCAAAGATCTTATTACTGACGGAAGAGGAAGGTCTTCAGCTGGCACTGAAATACAGCCAATGTTGGTGCCAGCTCAACATCTGACAATAGTAAGGGAGGGGGGATGCTGGGGTGCCATTGCTGAGAAGGCCCCGTAAGCCTCCTTTTAGCTAAGCTCGATTTTACTGAAATTTTTGGAGTATTTGCATCTTTCTTCCTGCTCCTCTTGATAGCTGTCTGCATAAAATTATTTGGATGCAACATGTCTATGATGTTCTGCATCTCTATCCCCAAAAAGCCAATTTTATTTTTCTATAGGATTTAGTAAAGTTACACCATGGGCGAGTGAGGCTCTGGGATGTGTGCCATGCTTCTTTCGTCCTTATGTGTCATTTATCATGCTGAAGTTTCAAAGGATATAGCCTCTGTTTTCTATTATCCCCGACGAGACACAAACATAGCCACTATACTGAACAGAACTGCATTTCAGTTGACACTTTGAACCATTTACAGGACATCTTCATCTTATTATAGCGTCCACATGGCAGAAAATAAGTGGAGCATCTCATTAAAAAAAAAACCAAAGGAGAAAAAAGCAACCAGTGAGCAGGAAGGAAGAGGATCCTGGTTTCTTCATGAAACAAATGAGCGCTTGGCAGCAAGAGAACTTTGACTGCAGTGCTAGGCACCCCTTTTTACATCCATCTTTGCTTTGCAAGTTTTCAGGAGAGACAGAGTTATAGGCTTGCAAAGTATGCATACAGTTAAGGCTCCTCGGATCTTAGGGGGGCCCTGTTATTGGCACACATGGTTAACTAAGAGGATACCTTCAAAATGTGACTACAAGCAAGAAATTGCCATTGCTGAATTCCAGTTTGTTGCGTTGTTTTCACTCTTCATTTCCCCAGCTTCCCGATTAAAGATCCATTTGAGTCATGAAGGTCTTCCTTCTTTTGCATGGACCGTGCTGATCCACACCCAGGAGTGAATTTGCTATTAGTAGATGAGATGGATTTTTAAAAGGTAAAACTTCAGCATTTTGTCTTTGCCGAGATCCACAGCAACAAACATAAATCTAATCGTTTAACTTATTCCAGTCTTTCCTTTTCTGGCCAATGAATTTGGGATTCTAAGTCCTGGCAAGCATGAAGAATGACACAACACCCAGGGCAGCAAAGCCACTTGTGCATTTTTCAGAATTTTCTGCTAAATCATTTCAGATGGGTTGTATGCAATGCAAGGAGTATAAGGAAGGAACCTCTCCATCACCCAAATCCAAACTGGCTTGCCTAAGGGAGGGCTGCTTCATGTTTGATATTTTAGCATGATGTGATTATACAAAGGGAAAGTTTTCTACTGGGAAACTCTTCAGGCTGGCTCAAGGCATTTTGCTGCCTGAAGCGGAGCAACACATGCTCAGCACTCTATGGGATCACCTAAGGCAGAAAATTTACAGTGCATATGATCGTTGCATACTATGTCTTAAGGAATTTTGTACACCACCATAGGAGGGGAATCGTGCCTTGAAATATGGTTTATAAAGCATTTAATAAATAAAATATAAATTGTGCAGGTGCCTCTCTCCCTCCCTGAAGTACAATAATGATACAGTAAATCGTTAGCAACCTGCTGCCCTTTTTTGTGACACCTTAAAAATCTGTTGCCTGAGGCAGTCACTTTCATCTGTCCAGAGCACTCCGCATTATGAGAATAAAACCTTTTCTTTCTGCTTCCTGCCATGCACTCTCTTGAAGATTCCGAGATCATTCCTCAGGATTGAGCACCTGTATGTAAGAAGCTGCAGCAAATTGCTTTGACATGCACTTTTTATTGTTGCACTCTAACATTAAATATATCCATGTGCAGGCCCCTTGATCAGGGTGGCGAAAGAATTAGTGGACTAAGGGAAAGTCCTGGAGCTTGGGATTCTTAAAATCATAGAACTGTAAAGGGAAGGGACCCCAAGGGTCATCTAGTCCAACCCCCTACAATGCAGGAATATCAGCACATGGTAATCAAATTTGCAGCACTGTCCACCTGGGACACATGAGAGAGACGTAATTTGGTACAGCTTGGGAATTAATGTCCACAGGTGCAAGCCTGTTAACATTATTGGAGCATGTATCCTGTTAATTTTAATGGGGCAGAACAGCAAGCTAGCTGGGCAGAATGCACTGCAAGATCTGGTGCTGGGTTTTCATGCACCAGAGAGAGTGAGGAGAGCACTAACAGGAATCCTCAAACCTCTGCAAATTTTGGAGCACATGTCTTCAACCTCCTTGCTATTGAAATTTCCTTTGTACTTCAAACACAGACTTTAATTCATAGCTCCACTTTGCTATGGCTCTTTGGAATGCAGAAAGCCAAGGCTATGGGTTTAAGTATCAGGAAGTAAAACCAAAATGTTTTGACATTTGATGTGAAAATAAACCACTCCAAATTCTTTCTCCTATTTGTTGTGTGCAAACAGAGTAGCTCACAGATAATGGGCAAGTGAAATTGGTTCACAAGATATTTTGTTCCATCCTGAAACAGGTGTGCATTTTGTGTCATCCAACAAACAGCACCCTTTTAGACAACTCTCCCAGCAATAAGCAGCACCTGTGCACTTGGTAGGAAATCAAATGACTCAACCACCTGGTGCCCATTTCATGTTAAAGACAATGGGGCCAGACAAGGAGACAGGTGGCTACCATCTGATAGCATCATCCAGGCACGTCCACTGGCTTCTGCCTGGTGACTTCATCCCCTAACTTCAGACTGCCCACTTCCATGTGTTTTTTCTAGTCATGAGTACAAAGGTAACACCACTGGAGGACAGCTAGATGAATCTGAAGTGGGTACCAGTCTGTAGGGGGTTAAACCAAGGTCTAAGTGAGTGCCGGGGGGGGGGGGAGTGTGGCACTTTTAAGGAAAAGGTGCTAAATAAAAAAAGAAGCCTGTTCTACTTAAAAGGTCAGAGTTCAAGGTCTTAAATGACAATCCCTGGAAGATTCCATGGGCAGAAGCAGCTTTTCGGTAAGCACAGCTCTGCTTCTGTGACTGGAAGCTTCTGTGAACGGAGCAAAAGTGATAGGAGCCAAGGCCTAACCTTCAGCACTCCCACAGAGCTTTCAACTGGCTACTGCACTTAAGTGCTCGAGAAGCAGTTGTATATCACTGGCAAAAACATTTCATTTTAGAGAGTTTTCCATGTTCAACTAACGCCAGAGAAAGTTGGAGGATGTAGTCTTCTCTATTTTTGGAATCTGCAAGTGTTCCAGGTTTTATTTGGATGAAAAATACTACAGACGTTTCTCCTGGCTTTGCTAAACTGGGTAAAACTTGAACCTCCACACACAAAGAGAACAGAGGATTCCCAAGCGAGTTCTTTGAAAGATGCTTACAGTTCAGGAAAGCTGAACCCAAGTAACGGATTACCTGTGCATACGTGTGTATGGGTGTGCGCAGCAACAATTAAAACACAGGTCTTTATCATTGCAGCAATGTATATATATAACAAAATCAACGTCATTCCTTGATGGGAAACATAATTCCTCAATTATGCATTAGGCCAGGAACAGCCAAAATGGTGTTTTTTCAGTGTTCCTGGCCACTGAGCATGATGATTAGGGTAATGAATAATACCCCAGCGCTGGTGAAGAGAAGTGCTCTCTGAGGTTGAATTCAATTTACTGCGTAATGCAGGCATATCCAATATGGTGCCCACCAGGTATTATTGGACTACAACTCCCATTTTCTTTTCAACAGCCATCCTCCATCCAAGCTGCTCTTGAGGATTCCCTGACTCTAGGAAGCAGTGGGTAGGTGGACCTTTTTGGCTCCATGGGCCAGTCCCTTTTCAAGATCTGCCTCGTGGGCCAAACATCCAAGGTGGGCAGGGCTGCAAACTTGTGAAAAACCCTGTGTTCCACTTGAAGTGGGAAGAGTCACAAAGGCTTTTGCAAGCTTCTTACTGCCACTTTTAAGCTCTTGATCTCTGCAGCTAAGTGCTTTAATGCAGTCACCATGCTTCTGTTGAAAAGCACAGGGATTCTTAAAGATTCAAAGTGCAGTTTGAAACCCTTCTCCTCTCTTAAAGAGTGGGGAGGCTGCTCTTTAAAGCAGTCCACACGCTTCCATTGGGAGCGCAGGAACCGTATTAAAGCATCCATTTGAAGCAGCTTTCCCCCTCCTTTAAAGGGGCAGGGCGACGTTTTTTAATGCTGCTTTGCACTGCTTCTCCTGTAAGCAATAAAACAATAAACAGGGTGGTAATACAATGGCTACTGCAATAGACACAAGGCAACTATCTGTAAATAAGCATCCATAAAAATGGTAGTTTCTTTCCCACATCAGTTTTATCTTAAACAATAGCAAACACAGTAAATAAAGAGTTTGCTTGTAATATGTCAGTGGTTCAGTGCTCATTTCTTCTTTCCAAAATAGATCTTGAACAATAGCAAACCACTTGTGATTTACCAGTGGTTCAGTGCTCAGACATCGTTCCAGTAATCCTACGTTTTGTCACTAAATATCTTGGTCATCGAGCTGACAAAATCTATTGTAACAGAATTCCACTGAATTAACAAGTAGAATAAAGAAAACTAAAATTAAAAATCAAAATAAGGAAAATCAATGTATTTTTACTTTTTTAGATATTTAGCGACAAAACGTTGAATTATCGGAACAACATCCAAGCACCGAACCACTAGTATATCGCAAGAGGAACCTTTATTACTTGTATCTCCCGTAAGAGGGCAGGCAGCAGCAGTGGCAGTGATTAGTAGAAGTGGCAGACTCTCTCATCTTCCCACCATCCATCCTTCCCACCTTTGCCAAAGGCAAAGGGCTTTAATATGATAAACCCAAGTTCATTGTCACTGTGCGCGCGCACACACACGCACACACACACGCACACACACACACACACGCTCATCAGCTGAACTTTTTTTAAAAGTAAGAATTGCCTGCTGGATCAGACAAATGGCCCATCTAGTCCAGCATCCTATCCTCACACCTGGGTTTCCAGCAACTGGTATTCAGAAGCATACTGCTTCCAACAGTGGTGGCAAAACATAACCATCAGAGTTAATAGCCACTGACAGCCTTATCCTCCATGAATTTATATTTTTCTTTTTGCATGGGCAAGTGATGGATAAAAGAAATGGACAAGCCTGCTCCCTCCCAGCACATGGATGCTCTTCCTGCATGTGCAAGTGACTGCTGAGTTCGAACATATTATGGATTGGTTCTAGTTTAATGGAGCCTAAACACCTTGTGGAACATAAATGTCTGAATATATTGGAAATGTCTAGTATAATATACACTGATAGATTTAACTCAATACCCTGCTTCCAGGCAAGATTGCAGTTCTAGCCTTGAGCTGATTATTCCTTTCAGAAAGTTATTAAGCTTCTAAGTCTGAACCAGCTGATCTGAACATGGATCAACCAAAATGACGAAGGGTTGATGCCTCCATTCAACAGCCACTGAGTGGATCCTATGGGGTGGTGCATCAGGCAGGAAGGAGAGCAGTGGCGACAGGCCTACTGTCTCTTGGAAAGATGCAGCCATGAACCAGGTAGGTTGCCTTTTGTGTGATTTCCCAACTTGCCTGCCCAATGTCCCACCTGGCAACTAAAGAAAGCCCTGGGCCATCCAATCCGATTCACCGTGATCCGTGGCTGTGTGTACCTGACTCATACAAGGCCCTCTGAGTACACCTGATCTGACTTGGGCCTCAGCTGAATCTGGTGCACTCCCTATCCCATTATGTAGAAAATACGCAGGACTAAAACTAAGACTAGCGATTTAGTGCATTTGATACTAAAAGGCTTTTATTCCTTATTAAACAAGCATAGACACCTGTTAACATTATATGAGTAATTCAACACCACATGTAAAGGGTGCAAGATGCTTTAATGGAGTCTACAATCTACTATTAGTTGAAAACTTAAATTTATGTAGCAATTTCCTCATGGCTACAGATGAAAATAAAAGAGCCCCAAACCCAAATAACAGCAAATCCAGATACTTCGTTATAGCTATGGCCTCTTTCTAAGATTCAGAACTAAACACAAATAGTCTCAAAGTTCAGGATGCAGCCGGCTTTTGGACTTCAGACACATCTTTCCTTTGATTCCTTTTATCTTCATACATGAAATAAACTGTACAAAGGGGAAAGAAACCAGAAACAAAGTACAGCATAGAGCTTTGATGAATGCTGGAATCACACAGCATTAAGATGCTTTTGCCTCAAGTATCTTTACAGCTTCCTACACCTTTCTAGTCCTCAAAAAAGCCTCCTTCTGCCTCTTTTTGGCATATCACAATCTTATGGTATACTGCTCCAAAATCATCACCTGAACTTTAAAACCCTTTTGCATTTCCAAATATTTTTATTTTATACTTCCAACATATTCCAAACGCACTAACTCCCCCTTTTCATTTTAAAATAAATAAAAATTAAATGTATTTTGTATGAGTAGCTCAAATGTTGGGGCATTCTGCAACACTGGACAAGAAATGCCTAGAATTCGGCATCTCATGCTCAAACCACTGTCCCCAGATGGTTCTTGTTTCTCTGCCAATAAATGAAGACAGGCTGTAGTTCCAGACTAGACTACAGAAGGATCTGATAACAGAGACACAGATTTTGTTTTCTTGTCACAGAAATCAAAAGCTTTTGTGCAACCGTGTTTCCCCGACAGGCTGAAGGTAGGAGTAATGGACTGTTCAAGTTTTTGAAGCGCAAGTCATGAATCCGGCGGACAAAGGCGTCATTCTCTGCCTGTAGTCAGTAACTTGAGGGCTTTCTGTAGATTTTGCACAGCAGTGCTCACATCTTCATATTGCAAAGCACTGCCAGCATATTTGCAATATTTCTGGGCCTTGGCAAAGTCTTCGGGACTCAAATGAATTTCCCCTGTGAAAATCAAGAGAGAGGATTAAGAATCAAGGCCACTACATTATGCACATATTTACTTAACCACTTGAAATGCTTTGGAAATATCAATGGTGAATGCTAAAGTTGTCTGATACCCTTTATGAGAAAGCCAATACTTTGAGAGAGATTTGCCCTTTATCTGAAGCCACTAAGGGAAGCTTTTAAAAACGCCAGTCAGTTAAGGGTAATCATGTTACAATGTGCACAAAAACAAGGACAATGTCTCATGCGTTAACCTTACATTTCCTTCCCTCCTGCTCCAGCCTGGAACACAACTAAGGCCATTCATGCCACCTTAGTGTAATTTGTCTAGATATGGGAACATCCCCTGTTACAAGATACACCCATTCCTTGATGCAAGATATGCACACCGTCACATTTCTGTCCTCAGGTTAAACAGTGTCAAATATGTACTTAATTCAGCAGCAATTTAATATAGAATGATATACTTCTGCCTATTTGTATTAAAAGAAAATGTCAGGGAGGTGCTCACTTGTAATAAAATGATACAAGTTCTCCATACTTGTGAAAGTTTGTTATTATTAATGTCTCAACAGTGTGTTACACAAAGCAGAAGGTAAGAGGAAAGGTGGAATAAATCCTCTGGCCTGTTTTGTCAGAGTGGTATTTAGCCATATTTTTTTTTTAAAAAAGTTTGCTTCATTTTGTTTGCGTAATTGTTAAGTAAGTCGCCTTGGGCTGATACTTGCCTGAATAAAGATGGCATATTAAGTGATTAGTGACAAAGAAACAAGCCTACATAAATAAGCTAAAGTAAGAAACAGCAGATTCCTGACTTTGGATCACAACTCCCCTAACTTAACTATTAGCTGAGCTACTACAACAACACAAAATGTTCACAAATCTCCCAACAGAATGCCAACAAATGATGCCATGTCTGAGGCTGCATTAACAGGAACAAAGGCAAACAAACCAAAGGAATATGAGTAGGTGAAAAAATAAATATCTGTTTATCTTTTATGATGTTCTGCGGTCAGGGAGACCAAGAAGGTATGGTGAAGTATATTCTGCATATTGATTTACAGAACAAACTAAAGGTGGTGGTAGATTTGACGGTAGAGAAATTGCCACTTCTGAAGCTCGGCCAGCTCATGCCAAAAGGCATGTGTGGATTTTCTGTCGTTTGGTTTCCCCATTCAGCCCTTTAAAATTCCTCCCTTCGATGTTAATGAGAGGGAAAATAACTAAGCCTGTCCCAGGACTAGAGTACTTTTGGGGAACAATGAAGCTTTGGACTGGTAGACCAAGGCCTTTGAAAATGCAGCCCAAGAGGAATGCTCCATTTTGGGCCCTCTGTCTATGCACCACCACCACCACAGGTACAGAGTAAACACTTCCCACTACACTGGGGAGGCCACCATCAATGGACCTCCCCCTCTCCACTGGAAAACAGCTTCCAGCAGCACCTTCAGCTGTTCCTCCTGGAAGTTTAAGATTTATTCCTTAAACTAACCCACTAGAGTTTTATTTCATTTGTAGCTTGCCCCATTCCAAAGGCTTAATATGAGTAATAGCATGTTAAAACATCTTTACAAATCCTGAATTTCAGCAGTTATATTGCCCTAGTCCTAGTCACCAGCTGAAAGAGTATCTCACACAGCTTTTGGAAGATCCTCATATTTGAGCTTTGGTAAGTTTCCAAAGGAAAGAATATTCTACTCATATTGAAGAACGCCCCCTGAGAGGATGACTCAGCACCTCTCTGTATGCCCTTAGTTCAAAACTGGCACATATTTTGAAAATTTAAGGCAGCAATCCCAGTCAAGAGGTTATGACAGAACATAAAGAACCAGAAGCAGTATGTTCTAGCTGCAAGTCTCCAGTATTATGTACACATGTGTTTTTTATTGTATTTTTTATGATTGCTATTTGCCTTGGAGGATCTCTGTTGTGCTAAAAGGCAGGTCAAATTTATTTGTTTGTTTATTTATTTATAAATAGTATTTTGTATGTATACACTACACCCAGGAAATTGCTTCAAATGTGGTAGAGTATTTTATACATACAGTTTACAATTTAAAGCTATGCCCACCACCAAACTAATAATGCCAACAAACTGACCGGTTAAATATATGTCAATTCACCATCTATTGTTTGACCACAAATGAATATTGGTAAATATTTCAAAAATCCATGATGCATATGGTGCTCGAAGAATTGGCCTGTTGTCTACTTAGGCCAGCTGCCTTTAAAAACTGGTGTTTCTTATTTCAATAATTGCTGTATTTTGCTAAACATCAAAATCCTAGTCATATTTACTCAGATAAAAGTCCAATGAGTCCATTTGAGGTTTAGGGGGCATTCCTAATCCTGAATACTGCCTGGTGGGACTGAACAGAGTGGTGGAACAATGGCTGTGGGGAAGGGTAGGCATGCCAGCCTGGAGTTGGTGCAGTGACTGGGCCCAATGCTGTTACATGATGACAGCAGGAAAGGCTCAGGATCCAATGGATCCCAGGCTAGCTCCCTATGCTTGGTATACTCTGTTTCGGGGCTTTTTGCTGGCAGCTGCCAGCAGGGATCCCACAGGTGGCACTGCTTTCTGCCCCAGTGTTCTGCTGGCAGAAGGGAAAGGTGTGTGCCAATGAAGTGACACTGGTGTCACCCTGTAGATGGTGGCTGGTAGATGCCAGCAGGGCTGAGAGGAGATATACCTCTGTTTAATTCAAACTCACTCACCACTCCCTTGACTGGGGGGTTAGGTTGCTCTGGTACCCAGTAGTTAAGTGTGTTTAGGATTGCAGACTTGCTCGTGAAGTTTGTTCAGAGCAGCCTTTCTCAACCTTGGGTCCCTAAATTTTGTTGGACTACAATGCCCACCATTGCTAGCCAGCATGGTCAGTGGTCAGGAATGATGGGAGTTGTAGTTCAAAAACATCTGGGGATCCAAGGTTGAGAAAGCTTGTTTGGAGTGATGTCTAAGATTCAATTTTAGAACAGCTGTTCAATGGAGGTATCAATCCTGCCTGGTCAAGGGTGCTGCTTTGAGAAAGAGCACCCCATTAAATTGACACATGCATGTTGAATTAGGGTTTTTGAAACCCCTAAACAAACATTAGCCCCACCTTTGAAATAATTCGGAACAGGATCCAGGGTGGAACAGGATTTTCCCAGGTCATCCTAGGGTGGGTTAGCCAAACTCAGAATCCACACATTAAGGCCATAGGGCAAATGCAGGAATATAAACTAGCCATTCTACCAGAGCATTAAATGTCACACTAATTATTGTGTAAAATACTCAATCACTGTCAAATAGACCAAGTTCAATGCTGAATACACAGGGCTTATATTACTTTCCTAATTTAAAATACTAACACAGTTCCAATTGTGACGTGCACAAACTGATGACTGTTCAAGTTCATATTTAACATTTAGTCAATAGTGACCTCTCCTCCTTTTGAAAAACACAGCAAGAACAAATTACCCCAAAGACCATCTTGAGGACATTTTGTTTTTTCGTATTATGATGCCAAAAGCAACTTGAAAATCATTCTTTTAGAAAACAGCCAAGGCATCAGTCCAGTATTCAACTGATTTTCTGGAACAAAGCCTAAATTAACCAATCTAATCTTATTTTTACAGTACCTACTCTATTACATGTTCTGTTGGCAACAGGCCTTATTTATTATTATTGAGGCCCACTTCAGATACCATTATAGCAACATTTCAGGAAAGGGTTTATAATATTTGTAAATGAAAGGGAGAGAAAACTGGAGTTATTTTAAAAAAATGAACATTTAGAAAGTTAGTTTACATGCTAGCTGCTTTTAAATCTGCATCATTTGAAAGGACTAAATTCTGAAATACCAAAAATATTGACACATGGGTGAAGCTGTGCTTTATGCAGCCCGAAAGAAGCCAGACTCTCTTCAAATCCAAGGATAATATTGGTATAGTAGTTATATTCATTACTTGAAATGTGACAGTGCAGAGTTAACTTCCACCAAATATGAATCTTTCAGCTAGGCAGTTAAGGACCTGATATGGAAACTGAAAAGGCATTTAGATCAGGGATAAAGAAATTAGGCTAACAAGGAAGGAAAGCTTTTTAAAATGAAAACTGGTGTCTGACACAACTAGTATCTATTTAAAAACTGGCTTCACACTTGCTCCTCTGAGATTACAGAATTTGCTTGAAAAGCATACTTTTATTCCAAAACAGTAGTTACATTTATCTGTGGCTGCAAACCGTCATGTGGTACCTTAATTTTTTTAAAAAAAGTTTTGCTGGGACATAAGCTTTTGAAGGCTACAATCCACGTCATCTGAGATCCATTAAGAGAATTGTGTGCATTGTCTCAAGTGCTAGATGCACAAATCCAGATCAATACCT
Organism: Lacerta agilis; assembly: GCF_009819535.1. NCBI lineage: Eukaryota > Metazoa > Chordata > Lepidosauria > Squamata > Lacertidae > Lacerta > Lacerta agilis. The sequence goes on along the minus strand of NC_046314.1, from coordinate 60,177,129 downwards.
GCTATCCAATGCCCTTTTGCAAATCCAGTTCCTGATTTTCCAGGTACACATAATGTTTGTATAGTCCATATACATCCATGCCTGTGACCTTCACTCCAACTCCATCACCCTCAAATGACCCCACCCTCCTTTTGCTGCCTCTTCTGCTTAGAACTGCATCCCAGGACACTTTGAGTGATGCTACCTCTGTTGGTTCTTTCAAATCCCATCTGTTCAACGATGCCTTTAGCACAACCCGCTAAATACTGTACTGTAACCAAGCCTAAGTACATGTAACTGAAATAAGGCATTCTTTTCCTGCTTGCTCCTGTCTTTACTTTCCTCCCTTTCTATTCCTCTATATCAAATTATAGGCTGTAAACTTTATGGGCAGGGACATGCCTTTTGTGCTGTGTAAAAACACTGTGAGCACTGATGGTACAATAGCAATAATTACTGCATTATCACTTACTGAATAAAACACACAAGGGTATATTGCTGAAGGTAATTTGCACAAGGAGAAATAAAAACTACTTCCTATTAGTGAACGGGAGATTATGGAGTGGGGTTCAGATTGTAGAACTCAGCACGTAACAGTATATGTATATGGAATTAAAGTGCAACAGATTGCATGCCAATTACAAAAATGATCGCAGCAGTAGTTCTTGTATAGCTAGGTAACCCTAGGCCCCCAAATCACATCTGTCTGCCAATGCATTATTTTGTCAGCACATTAGTGCTGGGCAGCTTTATGCCACACCCACAGAATGGCTGTTCTTGGAGAAAGGTTAGTAAAGAAACTCTGCGGCACGTAATTTCACCAGCCCAAGTTTCCTAGTCAAACAAAAGAATGACAACACAGTATCAACATTCTGATTCTGGTTAATAACTTGGCAAATTAAACATTTAGTATGAACTAGCAGGCAGACAATGCAAAGTTGATAGGCCAATTCTGATGCCTGTACAATAGCGCAGCCTTTAACCTATACTTAACAGTGGTTAAAGGAAGAATTTTAGCCTCAGCCAATTTTTCAATGCTGGCGCCCTTCATCCTCTCCTCATTTTTATAGTCCACAGGACACAGGCTTGTTCTGAGAAAGTATTTGAAAACATACTCCTTGGCTGTAAAATTACCAAATATCCAAGGTCTACAGTGGTGGGGGTGGTTATATTTCTAAAAAAAAATGCTTTCACATATTATTATTCCTGCAAGGCCACTTTCATAACACATTACCTCTCAGGCACAAGCTGGAATGTCTAGTCCAAAGAGTATTTTCAGTTACGTCGGCAAGACTTTTGCTACTCTACAAATGTAACTTGAATTCCTGATTCAAGATTATAATGATGGTTATAATCTTAAATACTCTTACCTGTGAGTAGATTTCACTGGACTCAGCAAGACTTGCTTTCAAGTAAATAGATGTGCTTCTAGCTTTAGGTATGAAACTCTGTTTTAATGCAGCCTGCAGCCAATTATGCAAATCATGGGGGGTGGGGCTTACCTGTAGGTTGGACATTATAAAGCGAAGGATCTACTATGGGAATATTCTGAGGTGTGGGTTGAATTGTACTGCTTGTTACACCTGTAACAAAAGAGATAAGAGATTTGTATATTTATATCAACATTTGCAAATCTTTTGTCTTCCTATTTGACTTCACAGATTTGCTGTGAGGATATTATGTTCCAGACCATTATGGAATAATAGCTCCATATAGATATCTTAACACCAGCCTTCTGGGATTCATAAAAATAACACACGGTTGGTGCACACGACATTCCGTGGTGAACAAGTTTATAGAACTAAGTAAAAGGGACCATTTGAGCAGCCTTCCTTTGGCTCCACAAGGGTCAGAAATCCCTAAGGGTCTAAGACCCCTTTACTGTGTTGAAAGAAAACTGGAAGGAAATTAAGAGATCCTCTTTGTTAGAACCTAAGTGAATGTTTTAAAAAGCCACAACAACCTTCTTACCAACTCACAATGCTAATAGTGTGAGCCTAAGCATATTTACTCAGAAGAAATCCCACTGCTGAGCTGTGCTTACTCCTAAGTAAGCATGTGTAAGAGTACAGCCTTAGTGTTTATATATGGGCATTTCAAATTTTCCATCCCTAAATTTGTTTAACCATACTAAGTCAAGATGATGTTATTTTATTTTTTCAGACGTACCAGTGTTTAATTTAACCTTGCTTTTGGCTACTGCAAACCTTCCGATTACATTTCCCCCAAGAAAATCCACATCTCTGTTGCCAAACCTTTCCTTTCATATGTATAAAAGAAAAAGAAAAAATAGGACCTGTAGGCCAAGATGCAAAGAGTTACTTTCTTTAAGCATGGCTAAGGTCTTGGGTGTGGCCGGTAGGATTTGTGAGTTTTTCCTCTATGAACAGGAAAACCTCTTGTCCTATCACAAACCATTTCTTAAAAGTCTACTGAGTTGCAGCTTTCTGTGTAGCATTAACAGCTGCTGTTCAAAAAAGACAATGTGTGCAGAAATAGTTGCACAGGTCTTTGGATCCGAACCATGAAATTCAAGTGTCATTATACCACACCCCAAATGCATACGGTATATACTTTTTGCCTCTGATTGTTATTGTGGTTACCTTTGCTTAATTGATAACCTAATTTTATTTTATGGCAGAGGATTAATAGGCAAGCAAGAAAATTATTATAGACTGGTAACATAAAGCTGAATTGGGAAAAAAATTGTGAAGAACATCTATAACTAATATGGTTTTGTATATTATTTTATATATCATTGCTCTTTTAATTTTATACTGCTCAACTTCACTTAAGCTTTAAATTACAGTCGTATCTTGGAAGTCGAACAGAATCCATTCTGGAAGTCCGTTCAACTTCCAAAATGTTCGAAAACCAAAGCGTGGCTTCTGATTGGCTGCAGGAAGGTCCTGCAGCCAACCGGATGCCGCAGAAGCCCCGTTCGGCTTCCAAGGCAAAGTTCGCAAACCAGAACAGTCACTCCTTGGTTTGTGATGTTCAGGAGCCAAAACATTTGGGAACTAAGCTGTTCGACTTCCAAGGTACGACTGTATTACACATTTGACGAAATCTAACAAATGAGCCTTATGGGTCATACCCTACTGAACATATGTAAATAATATTACCTGTGCTATGAGGCACTTCAGCGGGAGTGTTAGCTGGAGCATGCGCACCAGGTGGGATTTGTATGCCCGTGTAGTTGCTTGTGGGCACATCACTTGATTCAAACGCAGAAGGTGAGTGTGATCCTGGGTTCAATGGAGCAGGAGACCCAACCTCTTCATTTTCATCATCTTGTAGGTAAAGAACAGAGGCATGTTGATTTCCCCCATCCCATTAAGCAGCAGTGAAATTACCTGCAAACATATTTCCTACCACTGCTTGCAAATCAATGTCTTCTAGCCTAACCTACTTTACAAGATCACTGGGAGGATAAACAAAAGAACTGCCCTGGAAGATTATATGCTCCATTACATGTAGAAGAGTGTGAGGGCAAAGTTTAGGCTAACAGATGACTTGAGGTACAGAGGATCAACATTCATCATCTGCACCAAAAACACTCTCTAACACTGCACTATGAAAGACTAATATCACTATGATTATTTTAATTGAACATATATCCCCAGGCAATAAGATGCTATGCTAGGGCATAGCAAAGGGCTTCAATAAGCCCCAGAACAAAACCAGATATAGAATGCCACGTCACAGTGCAAATATTTACAATATGGTTTTCAAGAATTACAGGGAGAATAACACTTTTAGAAAACATGGAATTTTGTCAAGATACAGAAAGTTAGTTTCATTCTGTTTCAAGACTGACTTTTTCCACTTGCAGAAGAGAGAAGAAAGTGAGCAAGCAGAAAGGAATGGGGGAAGTCCTCCAGTACACTTAAACAATGCTGCTTTTCTTTCCCAAATGCACAAAGCAAGAATTATGAGACGTTCTTTGGGTATTTTGGAGTACAAATACATTTCCATATGAACTTTGGCACTAAAGAGACCCTAAACCTTCTGGGTTATGTGACACGTAAAATGGAACTACTGTATATGAACAGCCTTTAAATATGATTTTACCAGTTGTTATCCTACAGATAAAGTAAAAATAGCACATAAACACAACAGCAAAAAAAGAAAACAGGTAATCTAGAGCATTTTAAATATCAATGCTATTTATTTTTTTAAAAAAGGAGTAAACATTCAGACACAGGTCTATGGTCAAAAATGTTTTCCAAGACAGCAAAGACAACCGTCTAATAATTCGAACAGAATATTTTTAATGCTATTAAAATTAAATGTGCAAAACACTCAGCAGTTTTCTCTCAAGCCAAGGAAATCAATGAAGCCAGCCAAGATAATGTAGCTAGGGCCAACTAGAGTCTAAACAGATGCAATCATTAACAAGAGAGGAAAGGATGGCAACCCTCCTCTTCTGCATTGCCCAGCATATGCAATAAAAGAAAATGAAGTGGAAGATTAATACTTCTCAGTCATATTAGCACCTTGCATCTACTGACCTAAACACTGGAAAGTGGGACTGACTTTACATTGAATAATTATGCAGAATTACTGCTTGTACTTTTTCTTGCATCATTTAAATGTAAGATGTTTACTTTAAAGATAAATCAAAACTATAAGCAATATTTAATATCACAAAATAGTTACTCACATTCCCCTTCCATTCCATTAGGTCCAGATTGTGGTGTTTCTCCATTCTTTAGACAGTTATGAATATATGCTGCCTTCCACCTGGCATATTTTCTGTGTTGAACATTCTACAAAATAAAGCAAGACATTTATTGTTAAATTATTTGATTTCTTAGCTTGGGGCTGCAAAATAATACAAGGAAAAGAAAGTTTTAAACTCTAAATATTTACAGTTTTACCACCTTGCTAGAACCCACCGGTACAAATCCTTCTGATAGACCTTCTTATTCATGCTTTCCACAGAAATGGATTTTTATTTCTTTAATTAATTTAAGGCATTTTATATTCCAACTTTCCGGCAAAAGTGTTATAGGAAACATAAAAAGGAACAGTTGTTCTTACCATAAATGGTACTTGTTCAAAGATTCCCAGGAGTCTCCAAGCGGGTAGTGCTTGGAGCTCGGAGACAGGAAACACCCACATTCAACAGAATACCTTCTACAGGTTCCTCATTTGAGAATAAGAGTTCCTGTTTTCAGATGGAGACTGTGGCTACTGTGCCTGAAGCAAGGCCATTGTACAGGAAGCAGATATTCTCATAGAGCTGGGCTACTATGGAGGGGCAGGGGCAGACTATGGAGCAAGGGACCATAGCCATGTTGTCAGCAATAGGGCCACTGCTGTTCACCAAGAAAGCACCTCCACAGGTGCCTTGGGAAGTTTCCTCCTCAGGGCTGTTTGCAGATAAAAATGGTGGCCATGGCAGAGGCAGAAGATTCCAGTGGCTGGGAACTGACTGTGGCTACTGAGTACGACCCACACCCTTGCTAGTCTTTTAGTTTAATAATAGGTGGTGCTTTGGAGTGTGAAGCTGGCAAGGTGTCGCTCACTGTGAGGGCTGTAGGCATAAAAAAAAAATCCATTTCTGTCTACCAGGAGTGGGGAGAGAAAAGATGGGGGAGGACAAAAATGGTTTGTTGGTTTGGCAACTGTTAAACAATGAAAGAGAATGTAACAGGGGAGGAGGACACACACACACAGCAAATAATCAGGAAAATATTCTGAGTTAGGATAAAGAGGTAACTAGCAGGAGGTGCTCCAAACTGATACAGGAAACATGCTGAGCCTAAATAGGAGGGGAGGTGTTCCCTATCTCCGAGCTGCAAGGGAACCAGCATTACTTGCTTGGACACCTCTGCCATCCATGAGATAACCAATTCTATGCAATACGAACATAACATCACAAAACAGCATAACACCAGAATGCAAAAATACAGAAATACAATACAGCAAAGAGCTTTGGAAAATCATTTCTCCCCTTCCTTCTTGTAAGACATTAAAAATCTGATTGAGTGTTAAACACTGGACAGACTAACTGTCAGGGATGCTGTAGATGCCTCCTGCACTGCAGATTCTGTATTGAGCAGGGGGCGGTTGGATCCCATTATCTCAATGTTTCCTATTTAGACTCGCAGTCAAAGGCTCAATCCAGTATAATTTAGAAATGTCTGCCAATGGGATTTCTCTGTACCTAGTGTTTCCTGGATAGTGTATTTTTCCTACATTTCAAAACAAATGTCAAAGCACATTTTATAAAACCAGAAACCTTATAACTTCTGTCTATGTTGATTGCTTCTTGATGTTTCCAACACCCTAATCTAGCATGGGCCTATTCTATAGAGACATTTTCTGTGGCTAAAAGAGCAATTTACCGCATAAAATACTTTATTATATAAAAATTATAAAATGGGTTTTGGTGTTAAAAGTCCATGGAAGGTGCTTAATAACTACTATAGGAGAGGCTGCTAGAATATACGGTAAGTGCTAGGATCTGGATGTGAACAGACTATGTTTCTGCTATGTTTTCTTAAGAAATAACTTTGGTATTAAAACTTGCCAAAACAGATTGCATGTTTTAGAACAAATCTATAGACTACTGAGCCTAAAGATTTGTTCTAAAACATGCAATCTGTAAGTGACAGCATAATACAAGTCATGAAAAGACGAAATAGACTGGTCCATCATGTATTTATATCCCATGATGCTTCAACAACTCGATAACTTACTGCTTGTATGTCTATACTGATTTCACTAAAAATGATCACAGCCTTGGTGATCAAAGACATCTGATTGTGGTGCTCGATGTACAATAGTTCTTTCATTTATGCTGCAGTCACCAAGTGTTGAGCACATATGTACAAAGTCCTTGGTGCCTTCCACATAAGCATCTGGAATATCCTTCAGGGTTTTTACTTGTCAATGCAATTATTGCTTTTAGCAATATTGTTGCGCTTATTGGCTTGGAGCCAGAGAAGAACTGGCAGAAGGTGGCTGGGAAGAATCTAAAGTGCTGGGGAAGAAACTAGCTAGAATTGTGAGTTGCTAAAAGTGTGACTGGGGGGGAAATGCATAGACACCAATTTCAGGGCTTCATTCTTTATCAAGACAATATGTTTTTCAGCCTCCCAAATCTTCAGTCCAAATGAGAAACAGCCTACAGGACTTGTTTGAAAATCGTAACTTCACATGTTTTTATTTAAAGAGGCTCCCACTTAGGGAAGGTGCCTTTGCCCCATTTTCAATTATCGTCCCCTCCTTTTGCATCACAGCCAACCCCATTCAGGAGCTGTTTCTTGACTCCTAGGAGAGACTTTTTGGGGTGGAGGCTGCCAGCATGAGAAAAAACACATTTTTCTATACCCCTTCCACTGGTTCCTCTCTAGGTCCAAGTCCCTTAAATAACAACATACTTGTGAAGTACTTTTTCTTAAATGACTTCCATAGGTTGGTTGGCCTGTTTCACACTCTGACTCAACACTTGGGAAGCTGAAATAGGTATTGCTTTGATAAAGCATGAGGTCCTGAAATGGGCTTCCCTGCACCCCCCCCATTAATACCTTCAGCAACTACTAATTGCTTTTGGCTATAATATAGTTGTTTTTTAGTTCAGCACTTTAGGGCTTGCAACACACTGCTAGCTATCCAATAATCAACAGACACTGGACACAAGGAAAACATTTCTGAAGCTTCCCTCTCTTTTCTCTTTGCTCTCACTGTTCTGTAGCACTTAATATCGAAGCTTATTAGTTTTCTCCAATTTCTACTCTCCATGAGCTGGCTCTTTCCAAAATACGTCTTAACAGGAAACAGTCACAATAACAGGAATGCAGTGTAGTTCTTACGGATGCTGGGTTATTTGCTCCTTGGAACATTTGAAGCTGCTGAGGAGGGAAGGTCATGACTTTGAATCTCAATGGGAATCATCCCTCTAACCTCAGAGAGGCATTGAACGAAGAGACTAGTTTACTGATACGTATTTTCTGAATGTGCAAAATAAAGTTATGATTTAACTATTTTACAAGCATGTACTATACATTATCTGGAACAGGCAGTATTCTATCACCAAAACATTTTCTAGCAGGAAATTATTACAATGTACTTATGCTAACCACTTTGATTTCTGACTCTGGTTTTTGTCAAGATATGTTAGGATTTTCACACACACACAAAAAGCTCTTCAATCTCAGAGCTGCAGGCCTTTTTCATAAATTACAGCAAGTTCATGTATCTTGCATCTGGGATGTGAATTATTTTAACATGGGTTTCACTAATTTTATATTCATTCCAGAACCCTTTTGACTAGCTTTGAAATTCGCCTACACCAACTTTATGGATTTTATACTTCTGCACAAGGCTTTCAACATTTCTGACATATTTTTCCATCCGGGCCTCTTAATTTTGACCATTTTGCACAATTCCTTCAAATTTATTTTCCGAAGGACATGCCAGAAAATGGAACATCTTGTTTAGAATTTATCTGTTCCAGCATGCCTCGGACTAAACCTCCTGGTGAACATGTGTAAGCAAGAGAAATTAACTAAGGAGCTGGCACACATCTTTATTTTAAAGTAGTCTTTATGATGGTTTCCATTTCCCCCCTTTTATTAGGCATACTTAACTCTAATCCTGTTCAGCCAAAATAAAGAGCCTTTGTTTAAATAAGAAATCTGCCTTGAGAAGTTGCTCAAATTATATTTACCCCAGTTATTTAAAACCAGGGATAGGTTGCTTAACAGGCACAAGTTGCATGCAAGCCTCCAAACCCTCCTTTACAATCAATGAGATCTTCCAGCAAAAGTGTGGCTAAAAAAATATTTTGTTTTGTTTAAAAAAACACTTGCCTAGAGCATGATCTGAAACATCTGCCATTCTTAACATACAATCTACTTAGCTGCCATGTTTTTCCTGGATCTCTAGGCCCTTTCATCAACTAAACAGCCTTTTACCTTAAGTAAAAAGGTAAAGGGACCCCTGACCATCAGGTCCAGTCGTGTCCGACTCTGGGGTTGCGGCGCTCATCTCGCTCTATAGGCCGAGGGAGCCGGCGTTTGTCCGCAGACAGCTTCTGGGTCATGTGGCCAGCATGACAAAGCTGCTTCTGGCGAACCAGAGCAGCGCACGGAAACGCCGTTTACCTTCCCGCTGGAGCGGTCCCTATTTATCTACTTGCACTTTGACGTGCTTTTGAACTGCTAGGTGGGCAGGAGCTGGGACCAAGCAACGGGAGCTTTGCTTTCCCCCCTTTGCAAAAAAAGCTGCAAAACCTTTAGCTGATCCTCAAAAAAAACCAAAACCAAAACAAAACAGGGCTTTCCCTTTTGCAAAAAAGCTGCAAAACCTTTAGCTGATCCTAAAAAAGGCCTTTTGCCTTTGCAAAAACAGCTGCAAAACTTTTAGCTGATCCTAAAAAAAAACCCAGGGCTTTTCCCTTTGCAAAAAAAGCTGCAAAACCTTTAGCTGATCCTAAAAAAAACCCACAGGGCTTTCCCCTTTGCAAAAAAGCTGCAAAACCTTTAGCTGATCCTTAAAAAAGGCCTTTTGCCTTTGCAAAAACAGCTGCAAAACTTTTAGCTGATCCTCAAAAAAACCAACAACAACAAAACCAGGGCTTTTAGAGGAGGAAAACCAGAAAAAAAATTTCTTGTTTCCTCCTCTAAAAATGAGGTGCACCCTATGGTCCGGTGCGTCCTATGGAGCGAAAAATACGGTAATTTGTGACTATGTGCAACAGAAGCAAATGGAACAAGTTAGTCACAGCTAACTGAAGTCCCATTGCTCTGAATGAGATTTAGTCACGACTAAGTTTAGCTGGACTAGAAACAAAAATCTGTTTCTCTGTTTCATGCAATTAATGACATAAACTGCTTAACCGTGTAACTTACCTCATCTGTTAGTTCTCCAAACACAGTCAGGACATCTATTAGAAGACTTGCGGTATAAAAAGACTTAATCATATTTCTGGGGGGAAAACAATTTGAGATTCTCAATAAGATTAAAAACAAAAAAAATGAATCTTTTTTAGATATATGCATGTGAAAGAAGGCATTACTTTACCACAGGGGACAACAGATGGCCACCCCACTCCCCAATGCTTACAACCTCTTTCTGAAACCTTGATCATTCAGACCAACAGATCTATCTTCTGCATCATATAAATAAACGAGCATAGGCTGGTCAATTGTTTATATTTAACTGCAAGGTTACTTTGCTTGAATTGTATATTTATTTCATATAGGTGTTACAGTATACATTGCCTCTTTTCTTCTACTTACTTGTGAAATTGCCCAGCTCGGTCTTCATTATCTGCATAAAGAAACATTTTCAGTGCATAATTCTCCACATGGGCACAGCCAACTATTTCCTGAGTAATAGCTTCATTATCACCCAACTGCTTCTTTGTCTGAGAAAATGTAAAGATATGTTTGGTTATTTACTAGGCCAGAGAAATGAAACTGCAAGGACATATTCTAGATTCTTAATTCTCAAAGGTATAGCCTGAAGGCACCAACACAGCTGCAAGCACTCTGATTCATTCATGCTACTGTATGTCTTCAATGAGAAAATAAGACTAATTCTCTTCTCTAAACACCTAATACAAGTTAATCATATGTTTGCATGCTCCCTATGCTTCCTTGTGCTGTGGAGGGTGCCAATATAGAGATTTCCCATTAGTCCTTGATTTAGTATCCAGTAAATTGGTAAATTGGCTACGCCACTTCAGAGAGTAGGTAAGAACTTGCATTTCTGAATGTTCTTCCATACAGAAAAATCCCTCCACAAAGAAAGGAAGGTGTTAAAGAGTTCTAGCCTAGATGATTCCTTGACATGCTAGTTTTCTGTTTATAGAAAACCATTCTTTTTTCCTTGGAAAAGCATTCTACAATTTGATCCTTGACCTGCATACAACACATAGGCGGGTCTCCTAGCTCAGTGAGAACCATTAAACTTGTTGCCTTTTTATGATTTCTCACTCATTGCTCTTATAGCTGAGCCCCTTGCCATCTCATTTTATTTATTTATTTATTAAAATTCATATACCACCCTTCATCTGAAGATATCAGGGCAGTTCACAAGATAAAAATACAAGATAAAGGCACAAAAAGTTACAATAACCCCTCATCCCCCATTTGATCTGGCTATATTTCTGCCACTATCTTAACAAGTTACTCCTGACATGGGGGTGCCACCAAGAAGAGACTTCTGGTACTTACTGCAACTCTTTTAAGAGTTGCTAACCATGTAGATCAACATTATCAAGTGTTATTGGCAGAAACTTAGTGGTGACGTGTAACACATGTGGGAGATCTCCTCAAAGCATTAAGCAAGTATTTATATTTGTGCAGTCTATTCGGTGGGAGGCATGTGGAGTGTTGGGAAATATATTTTTAACAACTGAATATACATTGCAAACTAAGGAATGAAACACATGCTACAAAGGAAGCAGTGCTTGTAAAGAATAGGCACCATGCAGTCACCAAGTACCAGTCATCACCATTTATCCTCACTCTGGTTTTTTATTGCCTAATGTTTTAAAACTTTATTTAATCCATAACCATGAAAACTAGGAACCTTTAAAAAAAAAGCAAAACACATTCAGGATTTTTAAACAACAACATACTGTGCCACAGAGTCAGACTGTGGCTAAGCTGCCACAGTTCAGATTTCTAAAAGTTCTACAACACTTTTGCCTCCCTAACCCACACTTAATAAAACTTTGTATAAAGAGTCAACACTATATAACTCATAACCTGTGTCACAGGCAGGGAAGGTCAATAGGACTCAATAGTTGCCTCCTGTAATTCAGATTGCAACATTTAATATGAATAAAGAGCTAATGAAATGAGAGTCCCTGATTCAACCTAACTGCTCTAGTGACCTGAAGATTTACGGTAATGCTTAGTCAAGCAGTGCAATGCGATTCAAAGACCTCATTTCAAAGATGTTACAGAGTACAAGAAGCTTCAGGTTTCCTAATAAAATCAGCAAAGTAAATAACACTGTTACAGTTACAACAGGTGGATTTAGGGCTCCTGAATAGACTTACTGTTGGCATTTAAAGAAACCTTAGTTTCGTCTTACAAAACAAAAACCAAGGATATTAGACTACTCTTATATTTCCTGAGCTGCCAAGAGTGTACAGAAAACATTGGGAGGGCAGTCTATTTTGCAAGTAGTACAGGAACAAAATTTAGAGGCCAGGCATCTATAAACTGGCAGCACACAGTGGGCGGTTTAGATCACATTCTGTTTCTTTGAATTAAGGATTGGGAACATGTCATGGCCTCATGTACTTCATATTCATCCCCTTGCCTCTTCCCTTGTTTATCAAGGATGCAGAGGAGGCAGCACACACTCCCATAGCCCTATACTAACCAGTGTTACTCTGAATCAAGTCTCACTGGTTTCAATGAGAATTTCTTGTAGTATTGAAGCATCAATACTCCAAACTATGGTTTGTAGGATAATCGAAAATGAACCAGAATGTAACAATACAGGAGCTATGTGAGATATGCAGCAGTCAAATTTAAACCTTACTGCAGTAAATAATGCTATCAACATACAATGCTATATTAGCCCTGATTAGTTGTGCACTGCATTTGTTAAGTGTGTTCTGAGGAACATTCATCAGCATTATGGTCAAATTATTCTCCGTGAAATCTTCTTTATATACAAGTGCCAAAAATTAACAATACAGCAACAGTACTACTTACAGCTTCAAGTTGATCCATGAGCTTGCATAAAAATTTGCGACACTCTGGGTTTTTACTATCAATCTTCATACCTGTCTGCATAGCATACAAACGGCCTGTAAAAAATAAATCTTAATGAATGTAACTAATAAATAAATACTATCACCTGTATCTAAGTGTGATTAAAAAGCAAAAGAGGGACCTGAATCCAAACGACTGTGCAACTAGTTTTGCTTCCCCTTGGGCTTTCAGCATGTATTTCTCAACACAAAAGCTCTTCTGAACCCATCCGTTGTGTGTCATGTCGCAAACTTCTGAAGCTAGAAGGATCTTCCAAAACAGTTTGTGTGACAGCCTGCTGCTCAAGGAACAAATAATAACCCCAGTGGAAATGCCCAAATCCTAGAGCATATCTAATGAAGCTATTTGTATCCCAGCCATATTCTCAGTAGATGATCCAAATTTATGGAATGCCCTACTTCTGGAAGGTTAGCTGAAACATCCTGAGTGAAAAAAGAAACTGAGGGGGTGAGCAAGTGAAGCAGTCAGTGAGAGTAGGACAAAAAGAGAGCAGGCAACACTGTGCAGTATACTGAGCTGCCTAGCTTTCTCAAGGAGCATTTCTTACCCTCTCTTCTCAATTCAGAGCACTCCAAAGTGGCCAAAAGCAGGTGACTGAAGCATGCTCCATACTGGTACTACTACCTGTAGTGCCACCACTACTCAACTTTGTTCAGCTGCTGATGAAGAAACTCTTCAAGATAGTGGAAAATGACTGGAGTGACAGTTTCAGCTGGCATAATTTTGAACAAGAAATGAAATTATGCTCAGGGATGATGTAAAGAAATGAAATTATGCCCAGGGATGATGAATATACTCAGTGCCTCAGAAAATATAAGCTGAAACCACGGGTGTTTCAACTTTAAAATACTTTACAAAACCTACTTTGTATTTAAGAAATAGTATCAGGAAGACTGGTGTCAAACCAGCATGTTTTTCTAAAAAAATATGTTTGGGCAACTTAAAGACAAACTCTTGCATTCAGCCACGTTTCCTAGGAGCAATAAATTAGTAATAGTATTAATAATAATAAATACAATAGAAAAAGTAGCTGCTCTGGACTCCAATGTATAAAAATTAGCCTGAGTAGAACACAGTACCAATATAATGGATATTGTAGTGCGAGTGGGCCTCTCCGAGGTGAATTAGAGGTTGCTAAGTATAATAAAAGTGGCATCTTGAGAATGTGAGCCTGCTTGCCGTGCCTGGCGCTCCCTTTAAAGATAAACTTTCCCCTCTTACCCTTCTTAAGGGGCTATCTAGCCAAACCAAGATTTACGCTAAGTGGTGTCCTTGCCCAGCTGGGAGGGAGAGTTGAGGATCAAGCAGTGACCATTAGAGAAAAGCAGCGAGGCTGGGAAAATTGGGGAGTATACAGACACCCGGAGCCGCTGTTAAATAACATGCATACAGCTGCGTTAACTACCTGACACTTGTGAATTATGCCTGAGGTCCTTAGGGATTGGAGGATGTGTATTCAAGCTTAAATCGGGTTGGATAATTATCGGGATACCACGGGGGATTATTATGTATATTAATCCCGCGTTTAGAGATGCTAATTGTCAGAGACCGGTGGCTGGTTTTGACCAGGAGGCTGTAACTCTCAGCTGGGGGCAAGCGGTTAGCTGCCCCGGGAAAACTCACTCTGTGTTCGTGCTGGATAGCCGAGAACAACTGTCTGTTACTTTAACCAAGCCTTGTGTGAGTATGTTTAGTTAGTTATATTTTACAACGTTCTTATTTTCTGTTTGTACTCTTTTCTAAGAAACGTGTAACCTTGTTTTAACTTCTTTGCTTTTAAATAAACTTTTGAACTTTAGTTCTGTTGCCTTGTTTTGCCTTTGGTTAATAGTGAAGCTGAGTCCAGCGTCTGACCATTCGGACCCTACCAGGTTCTTGAGTATCCTTTGGCTACACCGTAAAGTGGGCCAAGGTGTGAAGCCTGTGTAATTAAGGTGGAGGTGTGACTCCCTGACACCTCTATCGGCTTCACAGCAAGGGAGTGGTGGCAGCGTACCTGTACGTATTTGGTTATGCTTTTTGGGGTCTCCACAGACCTTCCCCCGCCTAGCTAATAGCTCTACGGGGCTCTGAGGCAGATAATAGCCGAGAGGAGGAGGAGGGGCTGTGAGAAATCCACTACATGTTGGCAAGCGGTGGGATTTCGACTTCGCTGATCAAAGGCAAACTAAGAAACACTAATTGTGTAGGCACGTATTTCTTGTGAAGAGTACAAACGTTTTCTAATTGGATTAGTAAGTTAGGGATGGCAGGAGTGTCAGACCCGACCGAGACTTTGCAGACTCTGGACCGATGGGGGTCGAGAGAAAGTCTCAGTCCCCCGCCTTATGGGACAGAGTTACCAAAGAGACCAACTTCAAAGGGAGCGGAGGCTCCGTTGTTCTCAGATGACGACTCGGAGGGGGAGGAAGCTCACCGTTCCGGAGGGCCTCTAGCAGAAGCCGGGGAAGAGGTGCAGCAGCAATTCCAAACTTGTTGGGAGGAAGAGGTTCGTGCAGCCAAGGTGCACTTAGAGGGAAGATATTCCACAACTTCCGAGCCGACAGTACGCCCTAAGCAGACAGTGTGTGTGCCAGGTCGAGGCTGGGGTTCAGGCAGCCTTATGGACGTCCAGAGAGCGCGTCAGCGTCACCCTGCTGCAGCTGGACCAGCTAGCGTGGGGGAGCGGATTCAGCAGGAGCTGCCGAGATGCTTCAAGGAGGGCCGTGCCAGGGATGTGGATGATTACCGCGAGCCGGGACATCAGCCCAGGGGCCGTGCCAAAGACGTGAGTGACTATCAGGGTTTGAGACCACAGTTTAAAGGGCAGACCACGGATGTGGGGGACTATAGAGAGGCTCGCAGAGCCACTGCCCAGCGGGAAGAGGAGATGGGGCACCCTGTTTATCGAGAGGGTAGCCCTGGGAGAGCATATTCGCCGGATGGACAGAGGGGACCCAGGGGGCTGCCTCAATGGACTGAGCAGGGGGAAGTCTATCTGCCACGCCCAAGGAACCTGCAGGACTACTGGGAAGAACAGGCAGAGCGTCCGGAGGGACGTAGGGCGTATTACCCCCCTCCTCGAGAATACAGCCAGGGAGAGCGTCCCCGGGTTGCCCCAAGACGATCACCAGGCGAGGTGGCGTTGCAAGACATTAATTTGAAGCTCTTTCCTACTTACAAGCCACCCAATGATGTGTTAAGTTTTTTAACACTGTTCGAACTGACTTGCAAAGAAGTGGGTGTGCCTGAGCGTCTGTATATGACTGTTTTGCGATCTTTAGTCACAGCAGAGCTGGCTGATTTGTTGGGCCAGATGCCAGCGCAACAATTCTTAAATTATCGCCTTTATAAAGAGCTTGTGCTTCAACGTTATGGCCGCCAGCCGGAGTGCTATAGACGCGCCTTTCGAAAGGTGGACAAGTCAGCGTCCGCAGAGAACTTTCCTCTTGTTGCAGCAAAAGTTGCGCAGCAGTTTGATTTTTGGTTGTCAGCTGCAGAAGTGGATACCTTTGCGAAGTTAAGACAAACTATGATTTTGGAACAATTTATGCGCTATCTGCCTGCAGAACTGGCTAGCTTAGTGGCAGACCAAAATCCAACTACTTATGAGCAGGCTGCGAAGTATGCAGAATCGTTCCGCTTGAACAGGACTAATTTGGGCAATAAAAGCCAGCCGGCCGGAGGCCGATCTGCTAATTTAGGGTCGGTGGGGAAGGCTGCTTTTCAACCCAGAGAGTGGGAGGAAAAACCTGGAGTGGTGCCTAAGGACTCTGTGTCGGGGGGAGGCGACAAGGCTAAAATCACCCCTGCCTCGGGACTCTGCTTCTATTGCCGGCGCGGGGGGCACGTCAAGGCATTTTGTCCATTTTTGAAAGAAAAGCGGGGCCCCGTA
The DNA here is from genome assembly GCF_009819535.1 of Lacerta agilis. Classification (NCBI taxonomy): domain Eukaryota; kingdom Metazoa; phylum Chordata; class Lepidosauria; order Squamata; family Lacertidae; genus Lacerta; species Lacerta agilis. Next base: position 60,160,521 of record NC_046314.1, on the reverse strand, counting down.
GCTTCATCTACTCCGGCGGTCCGTATGATCCAACCCCCTGAGGAAGACTGGGATGCAGAAATCCAAGCCCAGATGGCAAGGGAGACCACCGACCTGGACGGGAGGGAGCAGGGTTTGAAGCCGCCTGCTGTGGCTCCTAGAAGTATTATGTCTGTTGCCTCTGCTCCTAGTGTGGGACCTGTTGGGACTGGGACAAATGTGGCTGTGGCACCACACATAGATTGGGCGAATATGGAGTATTCTGCACCCATTAGAATTAATCGCATTACAGTTAACTCATTTCGTGACTCTGGAGCTGATATCACCAGCGTGGCAAAGAACTTGGTTCTGCCACAGCAGATCCAGCCAAAGCCTTTGAAAGTGTCCCCATATGGGGTGGACGCTATCTACCGTCCTACTGCGATTGTGCCAGTGTCTTACCAAGGATATGAGGGGGATCATTTCGTAATCCTGCATGATCCTGGGGAATGTAAGACAGCGGCTTTGATTGGGAATGATCTTGGGTACAAAGCCTATCTGCAAACTTTATCAGAGTGTACCCCAAAGACGGAGATTCAACTAGCTGAAATGCCAGAGGGGGAGGAACAGAGCCATTCTTGTCAGCAGCTGGCTGAGAGCCCTCAGGAGGAAGGGGGGCCGCCCTTTCCACCCAGCCAGGCCGCAGTGACTGAGTTTGGGACTCCTGCCGTGCTGGAAAATCTACAAGTGTTTGCAGCTGAGCAGCAATCTGATCCTTCCTTGCAAGATTGTCGGGAGGCAGCAAAGAAACCCTCTCGAGGGGAGAAACGTGTGGGGTTTTCGTATCAGAAAGATCTGTTATATCGACAGTTCTGGCCGAAGAGGAGTGCAGACCAGGACTGTGTTTTGCAATTAGTAGTCCCTATGTCCATGCGTGAGAAAGTCTTAACTCTAGCTCATTCTGATGCTTTAGCTGGACATTTTGGGGTAAAGGGGACTCTTGAACGTGTCTCTCGTTATTTCTATTGGCCTGATGTTCATAAAAGTGTAAAAAATTATGTAAGGTCTTGTGATGTGTGTCAAAGGGTGGGGAATGCTCGAGATGTTAGACCTAACTCCTTGCAGAGTGTCCCTTTGGAGGCCCATGTGTTTGAAAAGTGGGGAATTGATTTATTGGGGCCTTTGCCGAAAGCTAAAGGCGGGAAGATGTACATCTGTTCTGTTTTGGATTATGCTTCTCGTTATTTGTGGGCGGTGCCTCTACCTAATACCTCCGCCCAAAGTTTAGTGAAAGCTTTGATGCAGGCTTTTTGCACTCTGGGTATGCCTAGAGTCATTGTTTCAGACCTGGGTACGAATTTTATGGCAGGACTGACCCAAAAGGTTTTGCAGGTTGCTAAGATTTCCCATCACCCTGCAGTGGCTTTTCAACACCAAGGAAATGGGGCGGTGGAACGGGTACAACGAACCCTGGGCCAGATGTTACGGAAATATGCCTTGGCTCATGGTCCCCATTGGGATCAGAACTTGCCCTTTGTAGTAGCTGCATATAATGACTCTTACCAGAGAAGCCTGGGGTTTGCCCCAAACCAAGTGGTTTTTGGGAGACTTTTGAATTCTCCTCTGTCCATGCTCAGGAGCGAGTGGGAGGGGACCGAAGGAGAAGAAGGCATTAAGTTACCCTCTGTGTCAGAATATTTTGTAAACTTGAGAAAAACTCTGTCTGAGATCTGGGAACTTGCCAAAGAGAATTTAGAAGGGGCACGTGTGACCCAGAAAAGGGATTATGATGTGAAAGCAGTACAAAAGGATTTTGAGGTGGGAGACAAAGTCCTGATCCTGAAACCCGGTCGCCCACATAAACTGGATGTTAAATGGAGTGGACCAGGGGTGGTTACAGCTAAGCTAAGTACTGTGCGCTATTTGGTGGATTGTTCTGAGTTGCACGAGCGCCCAAAGGAGTACCATGCTAATTCCTTAAAACGGTACTTTGAGCCCGGGGTCCCTGTCCTAGCCATTTCAGGGGGTTTAGGGGATACCCCTTCTGCACCTATGGATCTTTTGGAAGAATACAAGCAGGCTGGTGCTATTTCAGATGTTTTACGGTTGCCGGGACTGTCAGAACGGCAAGCTGAGGAGCTGTATGAGGCCCTCAAGCCTTTTGAGAATACTTTTAGCACCAAGCCTGGTCGAACCCATTTGGCGCAGCACCACTTTAATACAGGGGATGCTGCTCCTATTGCCTCTCGTCCCTATAGGGTCAGTGAGGCGCATGCCCGCAGTGTGGAGGCGGAGTTGAAAGAAATGTTAGAACTAGATGTCATAGAGCCTAGTAAGAGTGCGTGGTCGTCTCCTATAGTTTTGGTGCCCAAGGCCGGGGGCGGAATTCGCTTTTGTGCAGATTATAGGAGGTTAAACTTGGTGACTACCCCAGATGTTTTTCCCCTGCCCAGGGTTGATACCTTAATTGAGAAACTGGGAGGGGCCAAGTTCATTTCTGTGTTGGATTTGACCAAAGGATACTGGCAGATCCCTCTGACCCCTGAAGCGGCTGAAAAGTCAGCTTTTACCACTCATGTGGGGCTGTTTCAATTCAAAGTTCTCCCGTTTGGACTCCGAAACGCACCTGCCTGTTTCCAAAGGTTAATTAACTCATTAATTCATGATATGAGTGAGTACTGTTGTGCTTATTTGGATGATCTTGCCATTTATTCCAATTCTTGGCAGGAGCACTTGGAGCATGTACAGAAAGTCTTGTCCAGACTAACGGAAGCCAACCTGACGGTCAAGCTTGCTAAGTGCCAGTTTGCTCAGGGGGAGGTTGTATACTTGGGTTTCAAAGCTGGCTCTGGAAACATCAAGGCTTTAGAAGCTAAGATCCAGAGTGTGCAAGAGTGGCCTCGCCCTCAGACCAAGAAGGACGTGCAGAGTTTCATTGGTGTGGTTAATTACTATAAAAGGTTTATTGTCCATTTTTCCACACTGGCCAGTCCTCTGACTGATTTGTGTAAAAAGTCCTTACCCCTTAAGGTGAATTGGACTGATAAGTGTCAACAGGCTTTCCAGTTGCTAAAGCGAGCCCTAGTGAGCTCTCGTGTGATGCTTGCTCCAGACCAAAGTCGCCCCTTCGTGGTTCAGACTGATGCCAGTCAGACAGGATTGGGGGCTGTTTTAATTCAGCAGGATGAAGCGGGGGAGTGGCGCCCAGTGGTTTATTTGAGCAAAAAGCTGCTTCCTCGAGAACGCAATCTGGCAGTTATTGAGAAGGAATGCCTTGCTTTGGTGTGGGCTTTGACAAAATTGCGCCCATATTTGTGGGGAAATGTCTTTGAGGTCCAAACTGATCATTCACCTCTGTGTTGGTTAGAGAGGGTGAAAAATACAAATCAAAAACTGTTGAGATGGAGTCTGACACTGCAAGACTACCAATTTACTGTGACCCATCTTCCTGGGAAGAAAAATATTGTTGCTGATGCTCTTTCTCGTATGTATCAAGCTGTAGAGTGATGCTGCTAAACTTAAGGGTGCTTGTCACTCACAGCTTGGCCAGATCTACCTCATTGTGTAAATAGTGCTGAAATTTCGGGACTTCACCCCAAATTTCATCTTAGACGGGAGGGTGTAGTGCGAGTGGGCCTCTCCGAGGTGAATTAGAGGTTGCTAAGTATAATAAAAGTGGCATCTTGAGAATGTGAGCCTGCTTGCCGTGCCTGGCGCTCCCTTTAAAGATAAACTTTCCCCTCTTACCCTTCTTAAGGGGCTATCTAGCCAAACCAAGATTTACGCTAAGTGGTGTCCTTGCCCAGCTGGGAGGGAGAGTTGAGGATCAAGCAGTGACCATTAGAGAAAAGCAGCGAGGCTGGGAAAATTGGGGAGTATACAGACACCCGGAGCCGCTGTTAAATAACATGCATACAGCTGCGTTAACTACCTGACACTTGTGAATTATGCCTGAGGTCCTTAGGGATTGGAGGATGTGTATTCAAGCTTAAATCGGGTTGGATAATTATCGGGATACCACGGGGGATTATTATGTATATTAATCCCGCGTTTAGAGATGCTAATTGTCAGAGACCGGTGGCTGGTTTTGACCAGGAGGCTGTAACTCTCAGCTGGGGGCAAGCGGTTAGCTGCCCCGGGAAAACTCACTCTGTGTTCGTGCTGGATAGCCGAGAACAACTGTCTGTTACTTTAACCAAGCCTTGTGTGAGTATGTTTAGTTAGTTATATTTTACAACGTTCTTATTTTCTGTTTGTACTCTTTTCTAAGAAACGTGTAACCTTGTTTTAACTTCTTTGCTTTTAAATAAACTTTTGAACTTTAGTTCTGTTGCCTTGTTTTGCCTTTGGTTAATAGTGAAGCTGAGTCCAGCGTCTGACCATTCGGACCCTACCAGGTTCTTGAGTATCCTTTGGCTACACCGTAAAGTGGGCCAAGGTGTGAAGCCTGTGTAATTAAGGTGGAGGTGTGACTCCCTGACACCTCTATCGGCTTCACAGCAAGGGAGTGGTGGCAGCGTACCTGTACGTATTTGGTTATGCTTTTTGGGGTCTCCACAGACCTTCCCCCGCCTAGCTAATAGCTCTACGGGGCTCTGAGGCAGATAATAGCCGAGAGGAGGAGGAGGGGCTGTGAGAAATCCACTACAGATATAAAACTTAACATTAAATTTTAAACAATTTTAAGAAATCAGTTTTTTATTTCTACTTAAGTTATCCATTAACCACTCTTCAGCTGTAGTTCTCAGAGCAGTTTAGAGAAGTCACAAACTCATAAAAAGATATAATAAATCACAGAGAGTAGTTTAAAATTCCAGCATTAGACAATAAAGCCTTAGTAAATATGACTGTCACCTGGCTCTCAAAAGAAAATAAAGATGGCACCAGGTTAAGTGAATTCCTAAGGCATGCCGTAAATTGAAAGGGCCTTGTCTCTCATCACTGCCTTACTTCAGCTGCTGGGGTGGGGTTTGGACTTAGAGCAGCTTCTTTGATGTGATCTTGAAGTCAAGAGGGGTTCATTTGGGAGCAGGCGAGGGTTACCTTTAATGTACTTGCTCCCAAGCCATTCCTTTTAAACACTCCAAAACAATAGTTTTTAAAGTAATGGTTACAAAACATGATTTTGTTTTTTGTTTCGAAAAAAACCCAACAATTAAGAAGTGTTTGCATACAAAACAAAGTACTGTACAAAATCAAAACACTGAAAATTGAAGAAAGCTTTAAAATACACATGCTTATTACTTAGGAAATAATAATAATAATAATAATAATAATAATAATAATAATAATAATAATAATAATAATCTTATAGCCAGCATGTGCTTGCTTGCTCTCAGACCATTCTTGGCTTCATTTAATGTTAAAACAAAGGTTACAGAATGTTTGTCAATCTAGTCATTCAACTGTGTTTCATTTGACTGTGTTCCAATATTGCGAGAGACATGAACACTTGGCAAGCGCATGTTCAAAAAAAACAAAACAAAACACTGTGCCCCAAAGCAAACAATATATATCTCAATTTGCTACTCAAACACTGAAGTGGCAAGATTAAACATCTTAACTAGAATGCTCTGCATTAGTGACCAGCGGGTTAAAAAGAAATGTTATACAACAATCATTGTCAAACCATTGTTTTGTCAGGGCAATATTTTTTTAATGAATTTATTAACATTAGTACGTGTTAGCCACAGATTCTCTTTGACAACTATTTGCAGCTTCCGAAACATACCCTTCATTGAAATCCTCATATTGGGAGTGCTTTGGAACAAGTGGCACAGCAGTCATGATCCTAGCAAGCAATCTAGGTTTGGCCAATGTCATAAAATTTGATTTTTAAGAACTAAGATCTCAAGATCTATGTGCTGCTTTAGTAATGTGCTGATACTGCCTACGTGTGGAAAGCTGTTCCAACTGCTACTAAACAGTTTACACACACTGAACACTAAAAGCAAGTCTGAGAAAACTCACAACAATCTGGGTAGATTTTATCTTTTAACAGTTGGCTGACAAGTTCTTAAAACAGTTTATTTCCCAAATGAGCAAATATTATTCTAGAGAATAAACATAAGTAATGAATAAAGAAACAAATCTGATGCACACTTGTTCCTGGAGCATTTTCTGCCCTGCTGGGGTGGTGGTGCAGAGAAACATTTTCATAAGTCACTGTAACTTAAAACCTGAAGTCATCAACTTATGAAGTCCACACTGACTTTTAGGGTGAACTACATTGCACAAAAAACATTGCCAAAAATGACAGCTCCTCCTGATGATCTCTCTTCTAGATGTCCCTTTCCAAAACATCTAATACAAGTTATGCAGTAACTTCAGACCTCTTTCTACATCTACACTCTACAACACTGGAGTCAGTTCCAGGGGTTAGGAAACAAAACATAATGTCTTCAGGACAGAGGGTACATTGAAACTCACAGGGGGTTTCATTTGTTTCTCCCGGATCTGTCCCCCTCCATTCTTGAGGGATGGGGATCGGGTGGCGCCCAAACAATGAGCACCCCCACCCAAAATGTGAACATAAGCACTTTCTGTGCACAATGGGTTTTCTCTATATCCTGTTACTTTATCTAATTAAGCACTAAACAACAATTTTTTAAATCTCCCTGGCAATTAATTCAAGGGCTGAAGTTCACCACCACTTATTCTGGGTGACCTGCACATCTCTATAAATATATACTGAAAGAGTGTGGAGCAAATGTAGCACAAAGAGATCAAATTGTCCTTTCACAGGCAGTGCAAGGAAGGTGGCACAATGATCTCCGAGAGAAACTGGAATTCACTTCATGTCCCACCATTCTATGACTGTAGGTACCAGTCTGCCAATGTCTGCCCTGTCCCCAATTAATTCTATGTTGTTGAGGGACAGGGTAGTGTTTGAAACTGCATCAAATAACTTGCATATGCAGTTTGCGAACTATGAACTACAGAACTAAGAACATGCTGTTCTCTGAATACAGCAGCTTGTTTTACAACACAATTGAAAAAAAATGAGTTACCGGTATATGTGCTACTATAAACAAAGTTTTGCAAGTCTTCTATACTAATTGATAAAGCGGACAGAATTTAACTATACTTCAAAAAGCAACCATCTTCAGCTCTCCATCATACCTACAACTTCTATTCTCCATGCTGAACCCAAGAGAATGCACAGGGCAAACCACAACTACTGACAGTAATGGCTCATTATCTGAAAAATGATACACAGTCACTAGGAAAATCGGAAGGTCTGCTCTTGCAGCACTTACATTAAGCAACAATGAATGGATGCTAATTACAAATATAACGTAAGGCAAGCTTGCCAGTGTCAGGGAGTACAGCTATGTTTACTAAATAAAAGTAAAATAAGCATCCTAAACTAGATCACTATCTAAGACATTATAATGTTTTCCAAAGTCAAAATGTACATTTTCCAGTGCAAATTGCCCTGACTGAAGATTTTCCAGAAAACACTTATCACAAAGCTACAATTCCCATAGTTCCCTGTGAAGAGGGACTGATCATTAAACCATTCTGAGAAATATAGCTCTGTGAGGAAACAGGGGTCTCCTAGCAACTCTCTGCACCCTTAACAAAACTACAGTGCTATCAAAATGCTTTAAGCGTATAGTGTGAATGTGGCCACAGACTAATGGAGTCTAAACTGGCAGTAGCTAAGCAGGAAAAAGATCTTCGGGTTGCTGCTCAATGAAAATGTCGATTCGGTGGGTGGCAGCTATGAAAAAGGCAAACCTCGGCTGTAATTGCCTCCACCCAGCAACCACCACTCAGGCTGCTTGGTTCTCCAGTTCAGTCCCACTTCTCTAGCAGCAAAAACTTGCACAACTGGTTTCAGGGTAAAAGCACTCTTTTCTCTATTTGCTCATCTTCTGATAGCCACTTCACTAGTTCTGAACAACAGTAATTAATCATATGAATTGTGACCTGAGTATAAAACAATGGAAATATATTGTTATCAATTCAGTAGCTCTAAAAATCAATCTGCACAGCACTTAATCAAGTCACAGGGGTATAACGGATTAGCATGAAAATTGTATTTTTACATTTCCACCTTCTCTGACCAGCTCATTTTTCTTCTATTATGTAGTGTTCTGAACAAAATTTGCTTTAGAAAATTTTCCTAACACAGTGAACTCTCAATCTATTAAAAAGTGGAAAGCATATACCATTGAACACAATGAGTACCATAGCATAATACCACCTCCTTTCCCATACAGCCCTAACCATTATAGCTACTGCAACCCCATACCTACTTAAGTGAGTGATCCTTGTCAAACTCGACTTCAAAGGAGACACATAAAGAATTCCACTATAAATATAGTTTGAAGAACAGTGTAACTATAGTTAAGTATGCAATGGAACCAAGTTCTACAGTTCTGGAGCAGCCACTCAAAACAAAGTTGCGGTATATGTCTATCAACATACCAAAGAGGTGGAAATATGAAGAAGTGTGCATGCACACGAAAGCTCATACCAAGAACAAACTTAGTTGGTCTCTAAGGTGCTACTGGAAGGAATTTTGTTTGTTTGTTTTTGTTTTGGAAATATGAAGAATGTGCTGATCTTAGAAAATGTACTGAAATGCTGGGCAGGGATAGAAATGTAGTTTCCAGAAAATTTGAAGTAATGAAAAGAATAACTCATTTTTTCCCAGGCAAGTTCCCCCCACCCGGTAAAAAAATAAAATGCATATGCAATACTTGCTTTCTTCTCAAAGCAAAGCTTAATTTACTATTTTAAGAGCATGAAATGTATTACAACAATGTAAGATTGTACTGGTGTACTCAATTTTGGAAAAAAATAACATATATGCTAACATACACCTGTTAAAGGAGCTGCTAAATTCTAAGGCACTCAAACGTATTTTTCCAGTTGAGCAAATGGGGTGAGTGGGAGGGGATTGATGTTGAAAATAGAATCAACCAACTATCAAAAAACAAAGGAAGTTTTTAGTATCTTGGCTCCAAGATAGTATGCAGATTGTAGCACTATCAAACAAAGCCTCGGAAACTCACATCTTCAAAGAAAAAGCCCAGAAAGTAAACATTTGTGTAAAGGCTGGGATCTAAAGGACATCCCAGTTCCCTGGGTTCATCTAGTGTAGTTTGGGGGTGCTCCTGACTCCAGTACTGTCACTGGAGGTATAGGTGGTTCCAGCTCCAGCTGTGGCTGTTCCTGGACAAGGAAAGCCTGGCCACAGTTATTCACACCCTAGATAACTTAGAAGGGGAAGAAATGGAGGCAGTGAGAGATTTTACCTTCTTGGGTTCCATGATCACTGCAGATGGTGACAGCAGTCACGAAATTAAAAGACGCCTGCTTCTTGGGAGAAAAGCAATGACAAACCTAGATGGCATCTTAAAAAGCAGAGACATCACCTTGCAACAAAGGTCCGTATAGTTAAAACTATGGTTTTCCCAGTAGTGGTGTATGGAAGTGAGAGCTGGACCATAAAGAAGGCTGATCAATGAAGAATTGATGCTTTTGAATTATGGTGCTGGAGGAGACTCTTGAGAGTCCCATGGACTGCAAAAAGATCAAACCTATCCATTCTGAAGGAAATCAGCCCTGGGTGCTCACTGGAAGGACAGATCCTGAAACTGAGGCTCCAATACTTTGGCCACCTCATGAGAAGAAAAGACTCCCTGGAAAAGACCCTTTGGGAAAGATGGAGGGCACAAGGAGAAGGGGACGACAGAGGATGAGATGGTTGGACAGTGTTCTCAAAGCTACCAACATGAGTCTGACCAAACTGCAGGAGGCAGTGGAAGACAGGAGTGCCTGGCGTGCTCTGGTCCATGGGGTCAGGAAGAGTCGGACATGACTAAATGACTAAACAGCAAAAACAACAGATAACTTCCTGCTTCATGTACTCATGTAGCCCATGCACTCCACATGGGGCTGCCCATGAAGACATGTCTGGATTGGAAACTGGTGCAGAATGCAGTGGCAAGGATACAGAGAGGAACCACTGCTTAGATGCACATTAAAGCAGTTTTAAAAAGATCTAGAATGGTTGCTACCAGTAGTTTGCTTCCGGCCCCAATTTGAGATACTTCTGTTAATTATTATTATTTATTAAATTTGCTAGTTGCTTTATACAAAATCTCAAAGTGACTTAAGACAAAATATACACAAAACAATTAAAACCCAGTGTACCACACAAAAACTCTACTATTGTTATCTAATGACACAGTAAAAAGGAGAAGTCCTTTTTGAGCACTACCATAAAGGTACAGCTTAGTTACAAAAGGCCTGAGTGAATAAAGCTCCTGCAGTCAATCGGAAGCCGCACCTTGGTTTTCAAACGGCTGGACTCCCAGAATGAATTAAGTTTGACAACCAAGGTATGACTGTACTCACAAACACACAATGAGAAGCACACAACCACTTTGCGTTTTAACACTTGTATGGCTCTTTAAGTGTTCAAAGCGTGTGTGTCCCCAATGATGTCTGCATCAGCCCTGAAAGGGAGGAGAGGAAGAAAGACAACTGTTGATTCCCATCCAGGGCCGGGTTTAGGTTTGATGAGGCCCTAAGCTACTGAAGGTAATGGGGCCCTTTATATATCCAGCTGTCCTTTGTCAACAACAAATTGTTGCTGTTTTTAGTGTTGAATATATGCTATATGGTAATTTATGGGCCTAATAGGTATTTAAAGCCATTTGCACATAACAAAATATGTATTTTATCAAAGCAATTGTTGAAATGAAATACAATTAAGAAGTATATTAATAGTTAAATAATTATTAAGCTCTAACTTAAAATGATTTTTTATTCAAAACAAACATAATAATGCAAACACACTGGCATTTAGCAATAACAAAAGTTCCTTTAGAAACACAATTTACGAAGACTCATAATCTAGTCTTTAGAAACTTGCTATAACATGAAATAATTTTTTGGGGAGCCCCCAAGAAAGTGGGGCCCTAAGCTATAGCTTGTTTACTGCAGCTGGCACCCTGGAGGTTTGTCTGGGGCTGTGAATTGTGGGTGGAACTTGAACCAGAAGCTTCTTCACTCAGGAAGTCCCGGTGCAACCCCCCTCCCCCCAGCGGCCACCCACCCACCCCGTGACAGCAGGTCGCCCATCAGCACGCGCATTTAGACGGCAGGATGGGCGGGGTGGTTGCAACGTGACAAGGCGGAGGCGGGGGGTGACTCCCCCAAGGCCCCTCCCGCAGAGGCTGCGAAATTCGAAGTGGGCGGGGCCCCACAGGGCCGTTTGACGCCCCTCCACTTACAATAATAGGCCACCACAGGCTCCCGCTTGTCGAGCTCCTGCGCGGTTCTCAGGAAGTGCTGGATGGGCTTGAACTGCGGGGGGAGCGGCGGGAGGCCCGAGGCCGCCATAGTGCTACGGAGTCAACCCAAAAGCAGGTAGCTCGCTAGCGAAAACCACCAGCGCCGCCGCCGCCGCTGTTACTACTAATCAACCTTTGTAAAGCCCAGTCAGTTCCGCTTCCGGCGCGGCGACACAAGGTCCGCTTCGCGCATGCGGACTGGGACGGAACAACGCGAGACTCGCGGCGTGGCGCGGCAGCGACATCTCGTGAGCGGGCGAGCTGCAGCAAAGCAAAGGAGCTTCGATAGGAGCTTCTGAAAAAAACTTCCGGTTTCCCTTTGGCTCTGGACGGGAGTCACCATTTGCGGGGTCGAGAGACGGAAAAAGGAGCGTCAAAGTCTAAAGAGGCATTTGCGCTGCTTTTTTGTTGCAGCGCTTTGAATGATTACGTTCAATGTCCTCAGAGGGTGAAGGGTGGGGGGACGGCTTAATTTCTCTCCCTGACATATTTTTTTATACCTGATTGTTTTAAAGACACAATATAGGGGTAACTGCGAGGTTCGCCTTCGCGTTCTCATCTTGGAAAACACCTTATGCTGAAATGTTACGGGAGAGGCTCCAGGGCACGTTAAAGTTCATGACAGGCTGACAGAAAGTAACAGGCACAGTATTTTCCCTATCCTTGAGATACAGCAGTGGGGAAAGCTGTAACTATGAAGTAATATACAGTATCGCTTAATGCCCAGATGTCTTCTCAGCAGTTTACTTATTGAAATACTGCCTGAAATTTCTGCCGAAGGCACGACTGAATCCCAACACCACGACTGTAAATTGCTAAACCCATTCCAACAAGCACATTTGCTTAATGCGCGCGCACACACTATGCCTTTAAAGCACATTTGAAAAAAAAACTATTTCTCTCAAAGGTGTGCACATGAAGCACCGGGCTGTGGGTGTGTTACTGCCTCCTTCTCAGGATGTAATGTAGGGTTGCACATTGCTGCCTTGGAAATGTCTTTCTTTGCCTCCATTTATGCTTTCTCTATGTATTTTGTACATAAATGTTTCCAAAGTACCATAAGTCTCTGAATGTGCGCTCATCTAAAGGAAACTTTATCCAATAAACTTTCCCCTTTAACTACCTGCATAAGTGGGGAACTTGGTGGATCAGATTTGGATCATAGCCATAATCCAGTGGCACAGTGTCTGCCTTGCAAGCAAAATTTTGGTCCCAGGTTCAATCTCCAGATAGGGCTGAGAGAGACTCATGCCTGAAATCCCAGAGAGCCACTGCCAGTCGGTGTGTAGACAATACTGAGCTAGATGAACCAAGAGCTTCTGTTGTTCTTAATTTTGCTGGCCTTTTTAAGCCATGTGAGCTAATGGGCACCCCTTCCTCCTACCCATCAGTTGTTTGGATTGCTAACTGATGCACAAGGGAGAAATAGTGCTAATGCTCACTCAGGACTCCCAGGAAGAACATCAAGGCATGGGATAGACCAACCTGGGCCCAAGTATTGGCTAGTAAAGAAGCAGCTGCTCCAATGCCTGTTTTCCTCTTTCTTCTTCCCTTCTTTTTCCTTTTGTACCATATTAGAGTGGTAGCCTGGGGGCAGGGACTGACTTATCTTTTAATATATGTACAGCACTCAGCACATGTTGGACACTTTATTACAAATGTTAGATAATAATAAGGGTAGGGGAGTGAAGATGAGGAGACTGCTGCAATGCAGTGGGATTGCAGCAGGTGGGAGGGTAACAATGAGAAATGCTACCCAAGAGTGGAGCATGTTGTCAGAGTTGACCACCTTTTTCTGATGGAACACCTGTGCTTTTAGCATCTGGGTAACTGGCGGCAATTCAGCTGGTGTAGTTTTTCTATGCAGGAATGATAAACTTTTTACCTACTGAAAACCTGCCCATCATACACCTTTTTCTGGCAGAAGCTCTGCTAGGAGAAAAATGGCAGCACTACAGAGCAAAAAAGAAAAGAAGAAGAAGAAAAAAGAAGAAGAAACTGCTTCTAAAGCACTTCTTATCTTTTCTTTTCACACCATTAAACTCCTGTGGTTTTGGGTTGTTTGATTTTGCAAGATAGGGGCAGGGCGACTGTGCCTCTGTGAAAGCACACATGCTACTTTTCATGCAACTTTTTCAACCATGTGCAGAAATCAGGATGGATTTTGACATTCTCATTCTTGTTTTCACTGGAATATGCAGCACAGGAATGGATTTTATTTAATATGTTCACTCACACCATATTGTTATGCATAAAAAGTTTTATTGTACCTGAGATCATACATTAAATTGAAAATAAAACAGCTTTTGTGTATACGTACAAACATGGATGGATATATGATACAATAATACACACGTAGCAATTGAACAAAATACATCAAACCATTTAATGTAGGATTGTCAGATAATCCAGAAACAACAGCTGTCCAGTTCCTGTCACTTTAATAAGAGTGCAATCTGGAGAAATCACCCAGTGGTGCTTTTCATAGCATTACCCCTGTCCATGTCTTCAGATCAAGCTGGTTTTAAAAGAGTTGACAAACCATCCCTGTGGTGCAGCAATAAAACTGCTGCCACATTTGCAAACCTAAGCAGAGCCCAGTATGGTTTCAGATTGGATGGGGAACCACATGTTGAGATTCCTGCATTGATGGGGGTTGGACTAGAGGACCCTCAGGATTTCTTCCAACTCTACATTTCTATTATTCTAAGCCTAATTTTCTTGACATGGTACTTGCATAGAATGTGACTCCTATCCATGTAGAAACACAAAATATTCAACTATAGTATAAACTGAATTAGAACATAGGATCACAAATGCTATATTTTTATCTATACAGGAAAGATCACTAGACATCAATCTTGCACTCCTTTTTCACCAACTAAAAACAGTGGAGCTGATTTTGTAATTGTGGATTAAAGGGTTACCCTTACAGATTATTCAGATGTCAGATAGGAGCCAGTACGGGGCAACAGCTTGAAACTCATGTTCAAATCCCCACTTGTCTCTGAAATTCATTGCATGACTTTGGGCATATCATAATCTTTCTCATAATCTAACCTATAGGATTTGGAAAAAGTGCTACTCTGAGCCCTTTTTATAAATAATGTTTCAGCTACTGGTCATAACTATTCTGGGAATTCCCCCTGAGTTTTGCAAAATAAGCTAACTTTCAAATCCCTTTCTTTTCAAGTCCCTTTCTTATCTTTTATTTTAAATTCTGAGTTATGTACATAGATTGTAAAGAGGACATACACCCCTTATGCCAGTGATGGCCAAACTTGGCCCTCCTGCTGTTTTGGGACTACAACTCCCATCATCCCTAGCTAACAGGACCAGTGGTAAGCGATGATGGGAATTGTAGTCCCAAAACAGCTGGAGGACAAAGTTTGGCCATCAGTGCCCTACACCATGTGTGTGGGATTTGGAGATGCTACCAAGTCCAGCTTTCTCTGTTACCTTCCTTCCAACTTGCTTATGCAAACCAATGACTACCTTTTATACTCCCTGTAAATATTTTTTAAATTGTTTGTCTGTTGGCTTATAGAAAGACACCATGGTAGTGCAGATACTGGGAAGATGACTGCATATTGTTCAAGCTCCTGTGTGCATGCACTTTGTTCTATGTACACTGCATTAAAAAAAACTTAAATCAGAAGCAGAGCTACACATGGAGAAGCTCAGAATTGATAATTGAACAAGCAGAAGATACAACAGGGGCTAGAAGACAGAAAGAAGGTGTGAGAGTTACATCTCATGCTAAAGATAACACTTAGAGCAAGTATGCAAGTGCCTCATTCAAGAAAGGCTGTACATTTGGCTTAAAGCTATGGATGTATTCTTAGGTTGAACACTGTCTGCCAGATGATGTACAACTGACTTGAAGTTTCCAGGTTGTGCATGGGTACAGTTGAGCGTGCCAATTTTTGGATTGGTCCTCAGATTTCTCCCATGCTTTGCTGTCTATTTGTAGGAAAGGGGACGACAATGACAAATTACATTGTATAGCATGGTTGTTGTTTTTTTAGTCTGCAATGTAACTCATTTCAGCCATGGTCCCTCTTTACTTCAAGGTGACTTGTGGGCTGAACTTCGCTTTTTCTGTAAATTCCATATTAGATGGCAAATCTTACAAGTGTTGTCTGTGATGCGCACTCCAGTTTGTGGCAATAATTGCACTTAGTATAATGGATTAGGCTTGTAGGAATACCACACACAGGACACAATGAGTTTGGGAGATGCTTTTTCTGACCACTCAGAGAGGCCCTAAATTTAAAGTTTGGCCCATAAAAAGAATCATTTTGAGATTATTTACTTTGCAGGTGATTAAAAAAAATCCCTTAATTACTGCTGAACTGTATTCAAGTAAGGCCCAAAGGCTTTTGCTTGAGACATCTGTGGCTCTCAGTATTTTAAGTAGCAACCCCTCTCTTGAACACTTCAAAAACTCTTGATGACAGTAATAAATCAAGAAACAGTATGGAAAGGTAGCATGTCCAGTGAATTGCCCAAGGTCACATGTCAGGAAAATGGCAGAGGTGTTTAACCTTATTTGAAACTAGTACAATTGGCATGACAGTATTACGCTGCTCTGTCCATCAGGCTGATAACCTGTGCTGATACAAACACAAACGGGTGCTATGCCATTATTTCTGCTTATCTAAAACTACAGGAAATACTGCATAAGGTCTCTTTCTCCCCACCATAGATAATTTTCTGTGCATAAAATACCTCTGGCAAGTTACTATACAAGCAAGGAATATAAAACATCCAGAGTGGAGAACATTAATCAGAGTCTTATATTAAAGTTAAGCAAGTGTTAAGGCATGGAAAATCAAATAAGGTCAGCAATCCGTCTCAGAATTGTGGTTTTAAAGGCACAAGTGGTAAATAGCGCAGATAAGTTTACTGTACTTTGTAAAAAAAGACACATAATTAAAGCAATTATTATACAGTGGAGTCTCAGTATAGTAATTGATGACTGATGGTTAGAGCAATACAAAATGCTTCTTGTGTTGTTTATTGTTGTTTTTATGAGTATTAATTCTTAGTTCGTTTGACTTGAGGGTTAACAAAAAAAGTTTTTGACTGCTCCTCTGGGGTACCATGATGCCAAAAAATTTCATGACCCCCTCCCTGGCCTGTACTAATTAGTTTTCTTCTTACTGACTGTTTGCATAGGTCACCCTCTGGGATACTGTGTTGCCAAAAGTTCTGGGGCTGCCAAGACCAGGGGTCAGTGTGACCACCCCAGCTTAAATGATTATATGCAAAATATGGGATTTCCCCTTGATTGTAGAAAATACAGGATGTTAGTTAAATAGATTTCATGTATTTTAAATAGATTTTCCACATGCATCCACATTGATAACCTCTGTCCGAAACATTCACATTCACAACATTATGCCTGTTTACTTGGGAACAAATCCCACTGAGTTCCATGAAAAGTTCCAGTTCCAGATAAGTATTCTTAGGATTGCAGACTTAGACAAGGTAGTAAGCCCAGCAGGGTTTATTTCTGGGTACACATGCTACAAGTTAAGGTGCTGCATACTTTCGTTTTCTGTGTGTGTGTGAGAGAGAGAGAGAGAGAGAGAGAGAGATTTTATATATATATATATGAAATTTATGAGTTTAAAAAGTCATAACGAAGAATTCCCTGTAGAAGTTTGCTGATATTTAAATAATATTTTTAAGATGCAACTTGACTTTGTTATTTAAAGAAAGTAATTTTTGTTTCAAATGGATAGCTCTGCTCTTTGTACAGAAATGTGATGATAAACAAATAGAAATAATTCATTATAACATTGTAGTTACTGACTATTAAAGAAGCCCAACCTTCTACACAAGATCTCAAAAATCTCTGCAATACACAACATAATAGTAATCACAGTAAATGTGTACATAGCAATAAGGAAGATAGTCTTTTCAAAGTGTTCTGGTACCATGCATCTGGTAATATTAAACTTTTTATCAAAGGCTCCTGCATCACATCTGTAGAGCGGATTCACTTGGAAACCAAAGAGCTGACTCTGAAGCCAAAAGCCCACAACTTCAAGGATGATCCTTAACAGAACAGAAAGAATATAAAAAACGGTGTAGGCAGGTCTTTGGAGGATATCTTCCTGAGCGATGCTTTTACATGCAGCATAAAGGTGGAAAATGGCTCCAGGTACCAGTACGGTCACTAGCTGTAAAGCCCAGAATACCTAAAGTGTAGCAGAAACTTGGCTGTCAAATCATTTATCACTATATTGTGCTACCTGATAACAGACATCAACCAGAATGTCTCGTGACTGCTTTTGTTTATCAGAGGACATAGATAATCTTAAAATACTACTTTAAAAATAGCATTCATATGAAAAATCACTGTTATCCTTTGCTCCAAATGTTTTTCCTTTCGGCTGGTTCATTAGTATTTCATGTTTATCAATTTAATGATAAAACCAAAAGGAAATTGTTAGTTTTCTGACTTTCTACCTTTGGAAACTCCCTTCCATGTGCCATGTTCCGGGGCAGATATTTAATTCAGGCAAGGACAGCAGGCAATACTTTTTGAACCACATCTTTTGCCTAAAGAATGAAGCGTGTACCAAATAACACACCCTATGTTGTTGCTAGCACCTCATGTTGCTGGGAACATTGGTAGTGGTTGATAAGTTACCACCACACCTTCTCATTAAAGAGTCACTGTTAAGCTTCCTAAAAACTGAAACTAAAAACTAAGGGCACAACCCTATATATTTAATGTATTTTAATATTTGTTGGAAGCCGCCCAGAGTGGCTGGGGAGACCCAGCTAGATGGGCGGGGTACAAATAATACATTATTATTATTATTTTCATGATAAGGCAACTGAGAGGCTATAGAATATGGCAGATGTGCTGGCATAGTGGTGGACTGTTCTGTGAGTCAGTTTTAATGCAGTATATTTTGGCACTTGCACGATTGGTTTTGTTCGTATAAATACTTCACTTGTTGCTTTCATATACCAGCTGCTTCAATTAATTTACTTTTCCATGCTTGGCTTTGCCTCCATTTCAGTGACCTTCCTTTGAGGCAGAGTGAATGCCTCAAAGTTTCAATTGCTGGCATGCCCAGGTAGGGCTGGGGAAGATTCCCTCCCTGAAACACTGGAGAGTTTCCACCAGTCAATGTCAACAATACTGAGCTAGGTAGATCCGTTTTCTGATTTAGTATAAGGCAGCTCTTATGTCCCTTAGCTTCTTTTGTGCTGTTTTCTTGATTGTAAGCTCTTTGGAGCATGGATTTGTCTTCCAATTTTGGAAAGCGCAATGCACATGGATGGTATTATACTAACAACAAGTGCTTGCCCAGCTTTGGGAAGGAGGAAGGAGGACTCTAGGACCACGTCAGAGCCAGTACTCTTCCTTCCCGGAGCCTGGGAAGTGCTTATCAGTCTCCTTCAGAAGGTGTCCTTTTCTGCTGTGTGTCCAGTGCTCCCACACTTATACTGCCCTAAATCTGCCTCTAACAGAGCATATGTAAACATCTGAGCTAAGATGTAGAGAACAGTGCAGGGAAAGGGTCAGTTTCAGCAGACATAACAGGTGTGCACCCCTGCTCATTCCCATTCTTCCTACTCAAGAGCATTCACAAAATGCAATGAAAGTTGAGAATTTCAGGACAGACAAAGCACAGCACATGGTTAAACTATGGAATTTGCTACCCCCAGATGCAATGATGGCCACAAAATTGGACAGATTTAAAATAGACTTAAGACAAATTTGTAGATGGTAAGGCCATCAGTGGCTCCAACGCTGAAGGCAATATGCCTCTGAATACCAGTTGCTGGTGATCACAAATGGGAAACTGCTCTTGCATTCATGTTCTGCTTGTGGGCATTCCGATTGGCCATTCTGAGAACAGGAAGTTGGACTGGATAGGCCTTTATGCTGGTCTAGCATGTCACCACTTACACTCTCAATTGCCTGTCTGCAGTCTGAAATAGCACTGCTCAAAATGCTACCATCTCAGCCTACAACTTCACTCGGATGTCCTTAAATCTTTCAGGGACATTTTCACTACTGTCATAGGCTACATCCTACCTTTTACAAGAGAAAAGAAGACTTACCGGTGGGGTTATAGGTCTGAATTGGTTGTAACAGAATAGATTAATGTCCCTCTTGTCTGGCTCACAGCTGAAGTGTAAGGCTTCATTGCCGTAGACCGCAAAACCCAAAACACCAAGGAAAAACATTCGGACTGAGCCAAAGAAGAGTGTGTGGAATTGACCGACCACTGTTGGAGGCCTAAGCTGTAAAGAATCACATGGAGGTTAAGTAGGAAAGAATGGGGAGCAGGTAGGAATCAAAAGCATTTTTAGTATTCAAGATGTATCTTAATAATGTATATCTATATAATATATTTTGTTCAGAATTGCAGACACTTTATGCACACCCTTCACCAAACATTAATCTGAAAGCTGTGTTACCCAGTAAAACTGAGTCAGTGAGAAAATACACTGTCAGTTTCATTGACTCCATTGACTCAAGTCAATCTAAGGCCAGCAATGATTTGAAGGGGGCATTTCCACATAAGAGGTGAGGTCTGAAGAGCCTCTCTTACAGTAAATGTCAACTGATTTTCTCTTCCAATCACAGTCCCTTTCTGACTGCATCAGATGCCTATTGGGAGGCTTTTTTTTGGACCCTGGCCAACACACGTACGGCCATGCTGTAGAAGGCTCCCTTCACAGAGATTTCATCTAAGGGATTATTTTATAATGCTTCCCTTCCCCCTCCAGTAACCTGTGACTCATCACACTGGGGACAACATCTATGTACTCCAGATCCATCCATTCCTAATTCCAGTATGCAACTTCAGAAACTGGCAACCTTCATACATCTAGCTGTTCCACACATACAGACCAGCCATACAGTGTTTCACATACAGTTCTGATCACTTACTGATGCAACAAATACAATGGTATCATTAAAATCAACTCTTATTTAGTCTTAAAAGTAGTGTCAGCTTATATGCAGCATTCGTAAGACTTGCTGCAGAGCAAGAGGGAAATGCTAGTAATAAAACATGCTTTCTCTGAAGAAAAATGCCATTTTGTATGCTGGGGATGTTGTTTTGAACCTCTGTAGCTCATAAATTGTTTGCGACCAACCCTGGAAACCTGTCCTCATAATGAGATTGTTATTCTTTCTCTAGCACTTCTTATCCCATCCATACTTACACATCCTTCATAGAAGTTCTTGATGTAATTTAAAGACATGTCTTGTAAGATGTTCTCCTAGTGCAATTGTGGTATAATCCCTACGCCTCATTGCCAATTTGCAGTCCTCAGGCTCATTCTGATGCTATTACTCTCTCCTGACCTTTCCTATGAAAAACTCTTGTCACTGCACAATTATAATTTTTTTTTTATCTCTGGGGCCCCAATTAACCTTACACTTTCAGGGAGGGAGAAGAAAAGGCCCAAACAAAGGCTGTGTACATGTGGCCTGCCCAATAATCCCCACTGAACGTTGTCAGCAAAAACCTTCACCCAAACCCCATAAACTAGCAGCCGGTGACACAATAGGATGGAGAACGTGCAACTGGCCACGGAATCCCCTTGTTGTGCTAGAAACACATGACCCTCCTGGCTTGGCTCCTAGGGCCTGTCCAGATGCCTGCTTTGCCCACCGTTAATGTAACATAGCAGAAACAGCAGGAGCTAGTGCAGTGCCCTGAAAAAGAGATAGCCCGGGAGAGTTAATATTTAATTTAATTTTCAAGCAGACTTTATTTTGGGCTGGTGCCACCCGCACTGTTCCTGAAAGCACCCCATGTGCACTGGCAAAGGCTGAGCAGACAGACTCATTTGGAAGCGCTCCAGAAGACAGAAGAAAAAAGCTTCCAGAAACTACATGTGTCTTGCAACACATTCCGGGCAAAATTGAGGATGAAAACGTCTCAGCTAGTATTGGTAGTATTAGTATTAGTATTGAATTGTTATTATTAATACTAAATGTATTAGCTTCCTCCCCACCCACCCCCTTACAGGCAGCTTACCATATGAAAGATTAGTAATGTGCGATGCCATCAGGATTGTAGTTTGAAACGAATTTCAAGCAACAGGGAAAGCAATTTCTCCCAGCCCTCTGAACTGACTTGCCATGATTCCTTTTCAAATATCTCCTTCACCTCCCAGGTGGCATCATATTCTGTAAACCTCAACATGGTTCTTGAGATCTATGACCACCTCCCCTCATTACCAAACTGAATATGCCATTGAAGATTACCGGTACTTGTAGGCTGCTTTGATAGGATAACTTTCCTGAAAGCTGGTGGGAAGGCCATACAGGCAGAGGGCCTTCTTGGTAGTGGCACCCGCCCTGTGGAATGCCCTCCCATCAGATGTCAAGGAAATAAACTATCTGACTTTTAGAAGACATCTGAAGGCAGCCCTGCTTAGGGAAGTTTTTAATGTTTGATGTTTTGTCGCTTTATTATTATTATTAATGTTGTTGTTGTTGTTGTTTCTGTTGAGAGCTGCCAAGAGTGGCTGGGGAAACCCAGCCAGATGGGCAGGGTATAAATAAAATAAAATAAAATAAAATAGGCCTAAACGTCGCCTTAGCTCCCTTACCTGCTTTGACCCTGTTCAGATCTTGGTCTTCCTTCCCTCCATCGAGGCCTCAGACCACACAGGACCTCACAGCAACCTCTCCTAAGCCCTCTTTGCTCTCTGTCGGGTGGAGGCCGCCCAGTCCCTCTTCCTCCCCCAGGCTACTTCCCTTTCCCCTTCCGCCCCTGGAAGCGAAATCTCGGAAGCAGGTAGGACAGGGGAGACGCGAGATCAGATACGTACCAGCCGCAGCCCCGGCGTGGCGTTGTTAGGGGGCCCCATCCAGGCGCCTGCCTGCTGCTCCGCGGCGACCGTCCGGGGAGGCGCGTCGCGATCATCCTGGAGGGGAAATGCGCTCTTGCCCGAGGGAAGAGCTCCAGGGGCGGCTATCCCCCGCCCAGAGGACGCTCGCGCCTCGCCCAAAGGGAGCGAAACGGAGAGGGAGGGAGAGGGGCAGGCAGGCAGGCAGGGAAAGGGAGATCCAGCCTGGCAGCCGTCCAGGCCGGAGGATCCCGCCGCCCAGTGCGTGGTGGCTTCGGCTCTCCCGGGACGCTCATAGTTGCGCAGCCGGACCCAGACGCGTCAAGAAGGAAGCGCGCGTCTCTCACTACACTTTCATCAACAGCCAGGACCATCTAGCTTCTCTTAAAAAGCAGCTCCTACAATTCCAGATGGGCACGAAAGGGGGGATCAAAGCGTCCAAAGGGATCTGTTAGGACAGCTTTCGTCAGCCGGGCTCCCTCCAGATATAGACTAGAAGTCCCAGCAAGCCTGTGAGCCATGCAGGCTGAGGAGGCACCGCGGGTGGGACTCGGAGGGAATAACAAAGGAGGACTCTGCCGCGGCTTCCTACAACCCAGGAGTCCTTGAGGACCCATTAAGTTAGATGTTAAAATCTATAAGAAGTTCGAAAGCAACGGTTATAGGTTCGAAATGGATAGACGGAGGTTCGAAGTCTTTTAACTCTTCCAGTCACTCTGATTATCATAAGATAATGGGATGGAATGAAGACACGCATTAGCTGAGGATGGGTGTGCAGCTTTTCTCTAAGGAGAGCAGCATCCCTGGGCAAGGGGAGTTTGCTCAAAGAAGGAGGAAGGATGAGGGACCCTGCGGGACCCTGGCGAGAGGCATCCTGAGGCCTCAGGGAAGCTCCGGCCTCTCGGTTCTCCAGCAGTAAAGTATGAATTTCCATGAGCTGTGTCCCAGGCAGCAGCGTCTCTTCGAAGAGAGTGCCAGCCGATTAATGCACCACTTCAATTCAGTAATTTATTGGCTTAAAACCAAAGGTCAGCGCAAAACCAGGAAAAGGCCAACAAGTAGCAATAAAAAATAGCAGCAAAGAAGAAACAGAAGTATATGTCTATATCTATCTGTCTATCTATCTATTACCTATCTATCATCTATTTTTCATCGGTCTGTCTATCTTTCGCCATGGGGTTCCAGGATTGCTTTCTTATTGTATAAGAATATACAACACTATGCAGACGCTTCCATAGTTGGTAAGGTGTGATTTTGTGCGTGGCGCTCGCCCCCCCCCCCACTTTCATAGTACGATTAACCCCCTACTACATCTTCCTTTTCATTGCAACACGACATTGCCCCCCACCCGACAGGATTGGCTTCCTTGTGGCCTCATATCCCCAGTGGCCTCACTAACCTCAGGTGTGCTGCTTGGCTCACTTACTTCACTCTCCTGAGTTGCTATAGTGAGATATCGAGATACCTCCGCTGCAGCCTCCCCCCCCCCCCGGTGCCAGGGATACCGCTCCTTTGACAGTAAAAAAGTAGAAGAGGGAGGGAGGAAAAGAAAGAAAGAAAGAAAGAAAGAAAGAAAGAAAGAAAGAAAGAAAGAAAGACGGCCTCGGAGCATGCATAGTCTCCACACAACCCAAATTCTGGGAGAAGAAGTCCCGAAGTCCTGGTGATTTAAACCCTGGAAACAACACACTGTGATGGAAAAGGTGAGGACTTCGCGCCGCGGCCCTCCAAGTGTTCGGACTATGA
This sequence comes from Lacerta agilis, assembly GCF_009819535.1. Taxonomy (NCBI): domain Eukaryota; kingdom Metazoa; phylum Chordata; class Lepidosauria; order Squamata; family Lacertidae; genus Lacerta; species Lacerta agilis. Next base: position 60,136,657 of record NC_046314.1, on the reverse strand, counting down.
CTCGCATCCCCCCTGCCCATTGGCCAGGCAGGCTGCCTGTAGCCCAACAACATCTGGAGGGTCACGGGGCCCGGCGTTTGCTTTAACCTTAACTACACGAGAGGTGGGGCAAGTCCTGTGCCGCACTGCAGCGAGAGCGAGGCCCGCGTCTCTCAGGGAATCGGCACCTCTCAATCTCCATTGCCTCGCACAACTGTATGGTGTTCATGTGGCTACTTGCGGCTCCTTGGAGGTAGAAAAGTATACGCAATGCAGCAATCATGCCGATGGCAACGCGAGACCCCTCCAAATCGTGCTTAGGAGGATGTGGTTTGATGTTGCACTGAAACCTCCGTCCTCCTGACCATGGAAGGGAATTTTCTCTCGGCCTCTCTTTGGCTTAAAAATAACACTGCACGGGGATGTGGCATCGCTGGGATGATTAATATTATAAAACGAACGAAAAGTGCGATTTTTGGCAGCCGCCTGGGTACACCTAGTAAGCAGAAGTGAGTAATCAAAACGGGCGTGTAATTAAAATCATTTTCTTGGCTTGGAGGTTCTGTCCGCTCTTCTTTTCTCCCCGTTCCTCTGCTCTCTCACCATTTCGACAGCTCCGGCGCCAGAGCGGGGCTGGAGTTTTTCGGCAGCGCTACGACCTGACCAAGCAATCCTAAAGGATATTAACTCAGAAGTAAGTCCCATTGAGTCTAATGTGTCTTACTCCCAGGTAAGAAACACCAATTCAGCGGCCCACTTCTTTCTGTTGGAAACAATGTCTTATCATCTCCTTCACCCGTAACACACAAAAACACACACAGGGTGAGAGTTATTGATTGCTTGCATGTGTGGAAATCAAATCCGTGTGTATTTCATTATGACAAATCTGTTCCTGTCTGCAGAGAACGAGGGGGGGGAGGGAGAAGACGCTTTAACACATGCGGTGCAATCCTAAAGCCATTCATTCATCTGGGAGCAATGCCCCATTGAACTTAATGGGCTATACTTCGGAATAGGAATGTATAGGATTGCGCCGACGTATGTTTAAGAAACGTGATGACCTCCCCTTATGCTGCTTGTGGTCACACAGCATTAGTCCTACAGCTGGCAATACTTTGCTCACACACACATCGCGAAGACTGGAAAGACTACTGTCAAGGAAGTTCAGGAAAACAGCAAGATCTCGGAGTGTCATGCAGATGGCTCGCAGTTTGATCCTAGCCATGTTTACTCCAAATGGGGGGTTTACTTCCAAAAGCATATTCCAGGGTGCAGCTGAGATGGCCCTCGGGGTTCCTTCCAGTTCTATGATTCTATAATGACCCTGTAGTTGAAAGCTAAGACGGGGAGCTGCTCCGGAGTAATTTTCAGCACCAAGAGACGGACAGCTCCATTTCCTTGGCCGCCCCCGGACGCTCTCAGTCCCCGGCACTCTTGTGTCTGCCAGCTTGGGGCTTCAAGGAACATTCCTACAGAGCTTTGCAGCCCAGCCCTATGCAGGCTGACTCAGAAGTCAATCCAAAGGCAGTATGCATAGGATCGGAGCTGTCCACGTCTGCTGAGTTCACTAGGGCTTACTCCCAGGGAAGTGAGCCTAGAAGGGCTGCAGCCTTAGACGTGCCAGCCCGTTACACCTGAGTCCATAAACTCGACCAGACAAGTCCAGCAGGTTGGAAAACCTTTCGGAGCCGCAGCCTCCTACGGTCACTACCCCCGTCCCTGTCGCGGGGAAAGCCTCTGTCTTTAACTTGGGTGCCATGCAAAGGAGGAGAGCCGCCCCCTCCATTCAGCGCCAAGACACCAAGTTGGTGGCTTTTCTCTAACTGTTCGCTCCTCCTTGCGGAGGCGGACCTTCGCGCGTATAAAGGGCTGGTATTACGCGGAAAGCAGGGGAAATCGAGCCCGGTTTCTGCCGGGCAGGAGCTGTCCAACCTCAGCTGCTCCACGCTCCGGAGAGAGGAGCAGAGTCGTCCAGGCTTTCCTAGAAAGAGGATCTGCCAGCATCGCCCAGCAGAATCGCGCGACTCTTTTCGCCTGCTTCACCTCGCAGAAGACCCAACAGACTGGATACCGATTTCTTGACTCAGATCCTACTTAAACAGCACTTACTTGAACAGAAAGCCTTTGGGACTCCGGAGGGACTTCCTTCTGCAGAAGCATCCCAGGAAAGCTTGCCCCGACGGTCGTCTGGGTTGTCCAAAACCTGGGCACTCCTGGACTGGAAGAAGAGACAGGTTTGCCTTTGAGCGCATCGCCCTGTGCCTGTCCGTCTGGGGGTGCGGGAAGGCGCAGAAGTCTGGGAACCCGGAGAGAGCCCTGCTCCTTCGACGGGCGAGGCTATGTCGCTCAGCTGGACGGGGCTGGGCAGCAGCGCGTCCGCCTGGGGCAACCTGACGGCGGAGGGCAACGGCAGCGGCGAGGTGGACCCGACTCTGGGCCAGGTGTTGGAGCGGCTGCCCTTGTCGCAGCAAGCCCGGGCGCTCTTCATCATCCGCTGCGTGGTGCCCTCGCTGTACCTGCTGATCATGACGGTGGGCTTGCTGGGCAACGCAACCCTGCTGAAGATCTTCGTGGGCAGAAGCGCCGTGCGCAGCGTGCCCAACATCTTCATCTCCAGCTTAGCCGCCGGCGACCTGCTGCTGCTGCTCACCTGCGTGCCTGTCGACGCCTCGCGCTTCTTCCTAGAGGACTGGCTCTTCGGCGAGGTGGGCTGCAAGCTGCTGCCGGCCATCCAGCTCACCTCGGTGGGCGTCTCTGTCTTCACGCTCACTGCCCTCAGCGCCGACAGGTAAGGCGAGGCGAGGGGCAGGCGGAAGAGGAGGCACGGGGAGAGAGAAAGACACACACACACAATCAATCAATCAATCAATCAGTCAGTCAGTCAGTCAGTCAGTCAGTCATAGAGTCATAGAACTGTAGAGTGGGAAGGGACCACGAAAGTCATCTAGTCCAACCCCCTGCAATGCAGGAACTTATTCTGGCAGAACTGTACAGAGAGACACAGAGAAGAAGAAAGTCACTGCCAGCCACAAAAGACTGAAGGGAGAGGGGAGGAAGAGAAAGATTCTTTCACATCTAACCCACACCTAGGATACTTCAGAAGAGGGCTGGACTAGAAGATCCTTTGGGTCCCTTCCAATTCCACAATTCTATGAGTCTACCTTTGTCCTGGTCGGCGTCTCCTGTCTTTCATAGTTCTACGAGAGCCAGACGGTCCAATGGGTGAATAATTTTCCTGTGGTATAGAAAAACACTTTATTAGGTGAATTTCTGGCCCTTGTTAAAGGCACGGATGCTCTGCTGGGATGGCCATCTGAGCAGGCCTTTGAACTTAGTCTGTTGGCTCAGATGTAAGGTTACCCACCAAGAAGGGCTGGATTAGAGTTCTGCCTCCCTAAAGGCTCAGTGCACTGGATCATTTCTTGACTGCAAGGGGAAGGGGTCCCATCCCATGCGTAGGAGGTGAACCTGGTCCTGTGCAGCAGGTGTGCTCTCCAGAATTCCCATCCATCACTGGTCCCACTGCCTGAGGCTGATGGGCATTCAAGTCCCACAGCATCAGGAAGGCACCCTGCTGGCTGCCCATGGTCTGCAGTGTCCTTCTCTGGACCACTGATTAACCACAGATGATGGGAATGAACTGCTGCTCCTGTGTGGCTGTGCTTATGTTGTAGCAATCCCATTCTTAATTTTTTCTTTGTAGGTGAAGCATCTCTTAATATACGCACACATACACGTTTCCATATCACACATAAATAATGTGTGGAAATTGCTGAGAAAGGATTAAAGAGGGCTTATCTTATTTCATTCTTCATTTATATACCACCTTTTCCTCCAAGGATCTCAAGGTGGTGTACATAGTTCTTCCTTCTCCTTTAAACAATCCGGCAAGGTAAGTTAGGCTTAGAGATAGTGACTAGCTTGATGTCACCCAGTGAGCTTCATGGCTGAGGGGGGATTCAAACCCTGATCTTCCAGGTCATAGTCCAACACCACACTGACTCTTGACAACTGCACGGAGAAACATGGCCACCAGTCACCATATCTAAATGGAGCTTCCCTAGTTAGAGGAAGTGCATTTTTGAATCCCAAGTGATACAGGGGAGAAACAGGAGCCAATGGTTGCCTTTGTGCCCTGCTTGTTAGCACCCCAGAGGCATTTGGCTGGCCGCAGATGTAAACAGACTGCAGGACGCAAAGAACTTAGGAAGGATCTTACGCTTCTTTCAAATCTGGAGTGCTGTGCTCAGTTATGGGTGCCACCTTTTAAGAAGGACATTGACAAATTGGAGTGTGTCCAAAGGACTGTGAGAGGTCCAGAACCAAGTCCTATGAAAAACACTTTAAATAGCTGGGAATGTTTATCCTGAAGGGGAGCTGTCTTCAAATATTTTGAAGGCTGTCATGCATGAGATGGAACAGGCTTATTCCCTGTCATTCAAAAGGGCAGAACTAAAATCCATTGTTAGAAATAACAGGAAATAAGATACAGGCTCAGCACTGAGGAGGAATGTCTAATGGCACAAGCTGTTTGGCAGGGGAACAGGCTGCCTTGGGAGGTGGTGGGCTTTCCTGCACTGGAGGCATTTAAGCAAAGGCTGGATGGCCATCTGTCAGGGATGCTGCAGGTGCATCTTGCTCTGTCAATCCATCACTGAATAGAGTATTGGGCTAGCTGACCCCCAGGCTCCCTCCCAATGCTATGATTCTATGAAATATTTGGCTCTTCAATGTACTGGGAACTGAATCTTCCACTCTTGATCTGAACTAAACACAGTGTGAGCCAAAATTAATGACCAGAAATGAGTTCTGTGCGATACTCAAAGGACTGGGATGTAAACCATCCTTCCCCATTTATATAAAAAGCGAATCGGGTTGTTAATAATCGTTAGTGTTCAGGACTTTATGCAACTGCCTAAATGTAAAGAAGATTCTCACTCCCTATGAGGCTGGCAGAATTAAGAATATACATAGGCTCAAGGGAGAGTGGCAAAGATCAGCAATGACCAAGCAAGCATTTTGCCACATGTACTTCAAGTAGGGTTCATCAACAATGCTGGCACCAACTTGCTTTCTTATTGAAACTGGGCAAACTGTGGCTTAGGTAGCAAAAGAGGTTGCAGCATATATTTGAAGACAGTGTGGGGCCTCTTCCTTTAAAAGAAAAAAGTATTTTCCGTAGTAGAAAGCCATAGAACTGAATTTTGAAAGGCCAAATAAAATAACACCATGCACAATATATACCACACACACCACATTGTGAGTTAGTGGTTCTCCTTCAGATAAGAGCAAGAGGTCATTTATAAATTGCCATTATCACAGAAACTCAAGTGTTACTATACCAAAATGACTCCTACCTTGTAGGAGGCCAAATGCCCTGCACACCCATGTTTACAAAAGCTATGAACGGAAACCAAGAAGAGTCAAATCTTCTTGTTCCCCTGGATGCTCTATTTTTGACAGCCACAATGCTCTCTTCTGGGTAAGTGAAGTACTGTATCACCATACAGATCTTCATAGTATATGGCAAAATGGAAAAAGTAACCAGCCCTTTTCTTTTGGGGAAGCTGTCTCCCACCCTTGGTTTCCTGTCAGCCTTAAACTGATCCTAAGGGTAAGCTGAGCTGGCAGTTTTCAAGAGGATGGAGATGCAGCCGTCAATTCCTTTATCATAGTCATTTAGAAAGACATTTAACAGCAACAGGTCCAGGACAGAAATGTGCAGCACCTTACTTGTCAGTTTTTTTTCCAGGATGATGAGGAACTATACACAAGCACTCTTTGGGTTTGGTCAGCCAGCCAGCTACAAATCCACCTAACCATTGCCTCATCCAGTCCACATTTTACCAGCTTTTCTGCAATAATGTCATGGGGACTTTGTCAAAAGCCTAACTGAAATCAAGATACACTATGTCCACAGCATTCTCCTGATCCACTCTTTCAAAAAAAGAAAAAAGAAAAAAAAAGAAATGAGATTTGTCTGGCATGACTTGTTTTTGAGAAACCCATGCTAAGTCATAGTAATCACAACATCCTTTTCTAAGTGCTCACAGACCTCTAGGTTTTGTGTATTATCCTTACCATAATTCTTCTTACTAAGATTTCTTACCTGCTCTTCACTCTAAGGATCCAATGTAGGTCAGAACAAAAAAAATAATATGAAGATATGGAACTGTGGTGCCCTTAACACCATTGGTGTTGAAGTGGAACAGTAATTCCCCACTACTGCTTTCTGGGCTTTTACCTCCAGAAAGGACCGATGCCACCACAACACACTGAACCTCCTAGTTCTAGTATTGCCAGGCAGCCCAGAAGGCTCTCATGGTTGATGATACTGCAAGATGCCAAGCAGTCCAGCTTCTCTGAATAAAGCATAATGCAGGAAGTGGTCCTCGCAGAGGTATTTTGTTACTGTGCAATACCCAGCAAGGTTTAAGAATGTAAGATGAATCCTGCTAGATCAAGCCAATAGCACATCTAGTCCAACTTCTTCTCATTGTGGCCAGCTAAATGCCTATATAACTACATAAGCACAACCTGATTAAAGAGCATTCTTCCTTCTCTCTGCTCCCAGAAACTGCTTTTCACATTTAACTAGCCATCTGCCATGGGTGCTTTAACTGAGTTTCCAGCATTGCAGGGGGTTGGACTAGATGACCCTTGGGATTCCTTCCAACTCTACAATTCTTTGATTCTATGAACATGGGGAGTGGAATAAAGTCAGGGGTATATTTTTATTTCTATACTAGGCCCAGTTACTCCTGTGTGTGTGTGTGTGTGTGTGTATGTGTGTGTAAATAGGAGAACCAATATCAATCCAAACAAGGTTTTAACAGGTGGCCAGATTCTAGGATTTTGCCTAACTCCACAGAATCATTTTGTCAATAGGAGTATGAAATTGTCATTCAGCTGGACAGGCATTTTTGCTGAGTGGCATTCACATTATGTTCCAAACGAAATGAGATCCAAAATACTTTTTGTTTTGTTAACAACTTTCACTTATATATAGACCTAATTATTCTTTAGTTGTTCCTTTCCCGCTTCCTTATTAATTAATTGGTCCTGGACATTTTCTGTGTTGCATGCCTTTTGGGAAAACATTCTTACACTTTTGTTTCCATGCTATTTAGAACTCATAGCCATGACTCATCAAAAATGTGCCTCCATCTGAATGCCAATTTCATTGAGAAGTGGAAAGGCATGAAGTTCCACACAAAAAATGAATACTGATTGAACCTAACCACTTCTCCAGCCATTTCACATGAACCCTTTCAGATTATCTATTAACATATAAATCGTTTATTTGTGCTGGTAGTAGGGTTGCATCACTTCCCTGCAATTTCCCTCTTCTTCAAAAGTGTCCTTTCGGAAAATGTACAGTTGTTGTTTGTAAAAATGGGTATTCTTAGAAATTAACCTTCAGTGTTTATAGAACTACTCCAAGTAAAGTATCCTGAAAACTGATCATCCATTCTCCCCTCTGGAGATCATTAGTAAGGGATTTGTTTAATGGAGCCACACACTTACCTATCAAAAATCCCCCATATAACTAAAACGGCATCACTCACAGACAATATTAGCAGGCTTGGGGGAATCCTGAGGTCTGCAGAAGTACAAAAAGACATGTTGGGGAAAAGTTGGAGGAAGCCCCCAAACAGTTCACTAAGGACTGAGCATGCTCAGTGGGTATGGAATATTCACTGCCTGTTGTTGTTGGTAGGGCAGAAACGTTGGGTGGGTTAGGGACTAGAATGGAATTTCTTGCATGGCCGGCTGGAATCTCAAAGGAATTCTGTTGCAGTTTCCACCTGTTAAGATACTAGACATACTAAACACATTATATTGCATATCTCTTTCTCTATGAATGAGTATTGCACTTTCTGAGTGAGCAGAAAGAAGAAAAGGAAATGGAAAGGAGACAGCAAGCATCTTTCAATATGAAGAACAGAGATATTATGCACATTACATTTATTCTGGCACTCTATGGATCCAGGCTACGACTCTGAAATCTCCCCACAAATTTGCTTTGGCAAGCCCTAGCCGTCAGCATTCTGCAATATCACAGGGAGACTTTATCTCATTCCTCCTTTTAAATTCCTGTATCTGCCACAGACCCTTTCAACGCCCAGAGAGGAAACATGTCACATGGTCCCATGGCATCAATAATATTACAATGTTAGAAAACCAGCATTTCCACCACGACTGGCCTTGCCTTTCAGCTATTTGTGCTTGCAAGCAACTGATACGTGCAGCTGACCTTCTTTGCTAGTAATTATGTCTCTAGGAGATAGGCATTGATCTTGCTTATCTGAGCATGTCTGCTTCAAGACACTTGATTCGTCTCGATGCAATTGGAAGAGCTTGCGCACACAGCCAACTATATCAAACTTTTTAATGGCATTCGGAGAAGCATCCGTGCTAGGGAACACTGATATGCTGAAACATTTTCACTTCCTGGCCTGAAATGTATCTGCTTCAGGGCACTGTAAGGAACTTGTTTAGCTTCCTGGCTTTGAAGTAGCCATGCCAGTCATGCGAAGGGACAGTAACATATTGTGGCTGCAATGTGGGGGGTGCTTCCAGGGGCTGTGGGGGGTGGCTGACAAGCCCTTCGACTTCTGCCACTCACCCTCGGATTACATGGTCATATCCAGAACACAGCAGACCTTTTCTGTGACCTGTTTGCAGCAGTGCAAAGAAAACTGCCTGATTGGGCTTCCTACAGCAAGCACAGGCTTTTCTGTAGGGGGTTCATTTCAGTTTTCAATCTGTGTGTGGGGGAGATTCCTTTCTTTGGTGACAAGATTCTCTGCAGGACTGAAAAGCTCATGTTTATGTCATTCATATTTTTAGCTGGTGCAGGAGCCCCTACAAGTTAAAGACACCCTCCCCTTTCCCACAGACTTGACCCAGCTTGCTACACCCCCCAACTATTTGGGGCAGAAAGCATACATTCCAGGACTAAAGCTGAATAACTTCCTGTTTAATTTGGCCTTTAGATATAATTAGTAGGGTTGTGCACAGACCCCTGATGCACCCTGTGGCCCCTATCTGTGGCCCCTGGATCAGGCTATTTTGCCTTTCACCACACTAGGAGCCACCCACCCCAGAGCTGTCCCTGAAGCAATTAGGGGGCGAGGCTAATGGATTTTAGTGTGCTACTTTAAATGCTATTTTAGTATACAATTAAAATAGGACTTGTAAAAGGTCTGGAGGGGTTACACCAGTATAGAGAGGGTGGGAAGGAGAGGTCTGGCAGGAAAGCCCCCCCCCATTTCTGCACAAAGACGCAGGCCATCCAGTAGGCTTCTCTTTCTTCTGGTTTCTCTGTCTTCTTCTCGCTTATGCCTGCCTCTCCTCCCTGCTTGATGCCCTGCCACATAACAGCCCCGGATGGCTATGGGCTTGTTGGTTTGTAGTGGGGGAGGGAGAGAAATAAGGAAGAATGGGACTGAACAAAGCTGGCAACCACGGACCTTTGAATTCCACTCCAAGCCCTGAAAGAGCACGCACATTTTATGGGGAGTGAAACATTGCCTCAACCAGCCTTGAACATGGCACAGTTCCCTCCAAATAAGCCCAATTTGTCTCAGGGTTAGGGCCTTGGCTGAATTAGGGCTAATAACTGAAGATGTAAGAGTAATAACTGAAGACATAAGAGCATCTTCTGTGGCTACTCCCCCCCCCACATGTACAGACTCCGCAGTGCTCAGACATTCACCACAGATCAAACAGTCCAGTCCCTTTGTGCAATAAAATGGCATTTGTGCCTATGGCATGTGTATCGTCACCCTGTCTTAGAACCAGCATGTTAGCCCGAAATTTAAGTCTCCCCCTGGACAAGCAAGAGCATTTTGTACATCCCTTAGTATTTAGGACTATTATTTGCATTTGATAGTTTCCTCTCTGGCCTGTATTATACTTCAAGGAAGGGTTTTAGCAGCAAACAAGTTAACCACCATGGTCTTCTGTTCATGAGCATTAAATAGTAACACTGCTAACCTAAGCTTTGGTCTGTAAGCTACACATGCATACAACTCTTGACAGAGTTCTTATTTGCCCTTGTATGGCACCAGAGCTTCTCTCCTGTGAGCATGTGAGATTTTGGAGCCTGTGTTTTTTCCTCTCTCCCAAAATGCTCTGCAAAAGGCCGTCTAGATTTACATGGGGATTTAGACTTACTAAGGGGATTTCCTAATCTAATCAACATGCTTATCGGTTAACACAATGGTTAATAAAAGGAACGAATCTCCAGCTCTAAATTCCTGGACATCATTAATCATGTCTGTTACTGCTGGGAAAGTGTTTAAAAGTGTATTTGTATTTGTTTAAAAACAAATTTAAAAATTGTAAGGAAGAAAAAGAAAAGGAAGCTTGAAGGCACTTGCTGCTCGAGGGCTGAAGACAAATAGTTTTCATTACACTTGCCAGACTGGGGTAGAAATAATTGCAGAGGGCGGGGGAGCTTGTCTCTGTTATGTGAAGCTGAAATGCATGTCCTTAGGGACCAATTTACGGATCAACAGGGGTTAGTCCTCCATGTAATGAATTTTCATGAAGGGTTGCGATGGCATTATTTCAACATCCTGAAGCGAGTCAAATGCCAACTGTACTAGTGACGTTAGCTGTGCTTAAGGGAAACTAGTTTTAATGTTTGCATTTAATTTAAAAAGGATTAATTGATAAAATAAAATGGATAAGCAGGAGATCAAGCCTACTTGAACGTTATGCTCCATGATGTCAACGTCTTCTCCTGCACTCCCAAATGTGGTAAGGCTGTCAGAAGATACTCAGTGGTGAAGAGGTGGCGCTCTGCACATGTTCATAGTTTCCAGGGGAAGGGTTGTAGCTCAGTGGTTGAGCTCATGCTTTGCATGCAGAAGTTCCCCGGTTCAATCCTTGGCATCTCCAGGTTCTACTGGGAGAGATCCCCACCTGAGAGCTGCTGCCAGTTAGTGCAGACAATGCTGAACTGGTGGACCAATGGTCTGAGTGTAAGGCAGCTTCCTTTGTCCTACTATATTATTACTTCACAAAGGCACAGACCTGGGTAATTTTGGAAGCATGGCACCCTGCCTGAGGCTGAAATGAGTTTTCTTAATGACGGATCTTCTCAATCTTGTGCCCCTTTGACTTGGTGCCCTGTGCAGGGGAACCACTCGCATCCCCCTTATATCCAGTCAGAAGGTCGGCGGTTTGAATCCCTGCCACGGGGTGAGCTCCTGTTGCTCGGTCCCAGCTCCTGCCCACCTAGCAGTTCGAAAGCACGTCAAAAGTGCAAGTAGATAAATAGGGACCGCTCCAGCGGGAAGGTAAACGGTGTTTCCGTGCGCTGCTCTGGTTCGCCAGAAGTGGCTTTGTCATGCTGGCCCCATGACCCAGAAGCTGTCTGCAGACAAACGCCGGCTCCCTCGGCCTATAGAGCGAGATGAGCACCGCAACCCCAGAGTCGGACACAACTGGACCTGATGGTCAGGGGTCCCTTTACCTTTATACATTGCTAAATGTGGTGACTACATGTCTTTTTCTGTAGCCAGTCACTGGTTTGCTTGTTCCATTCTTCCCTGTGTCTTTCTCTGCTTCTAATTCCACCCACTTCCTGCAATACAGAAACAGATGGGGAATGTCTCGCCAGGTCTCTTGAATGGACATACGCGGCTCCTATTTGTTAACTGCAGGAAGTAATTTCCTTTCAATAAAAGCTGCATTCTTTGAAAAAGAATTGACTCTAATTTCCCCTCATACGCTTTTAGGTACAGAGCAATTGTCAATCCAATGGATATTCAAGCACCCAACGCTGTCTTGTGGACCTGTATCAAAGCTATTGCCATCTGGATAATATCCATTCTGCTAGCAGTTCCTGAAGCAGTATTCTCTGAAGTAGCAAACATCAACGACGCAGATAATGTCAGTTTCACAGAATGCATACGGTATCCCTTGAAGGATGATTTGCACCCAAGGATCCATTCAGTGATGATACTTTTGGTATACCTCCTTATCCCGTTCACCATCATTAGTGTTTACTATTACCATATTGCAAGGACTTTAATTAAGAGTGCACATAATCTACCTGGAGAAAACAGTGCACAATCTAAAAGACAGGTAAGTGGCCCGTATGTAAGCTGGAATCTCTTATGGTCATGCAAGCCAGGCCAATTATTATTTCAAAGTGCCAAGAGGCTACTAAGGTATTCCTACTTATACTTATTGTTGCTCATATATTACCCCTGAGACCCAAATCCTTCCTCACCATCAACTTGGCTTGAGAAATACTGTACCACATTGACTGTCCGCTGAATGCCAATGAAAAAAGGATAAAAATATTTGCTCAAGGCAGAATTCTTTCTGGACTTTGTAATTTAGACTAGTCTGAACCTGTAGTGGATTTTCACATGTATCTGCAGGTTCCATTGTAGGATTTGCCTGGGTATAACATGATCCCCCTAGTGCCTAAGCAAGGTGTAGGCAACCTAAGGCCTGTGTGCTGGATGAGGCCCAATCGCCTTCTCAATCCGGCCCACGGATGGTCTGGGAATCAGCATGTTTTTACATGAGTAGAATGTGTCCTTTTATTTAAAATGCAGGTCTTGGTTATTTGTGGGGCCTGCCTGGTGTTTTTACATGAGTAGAATGTGTGCTTTTGTTTAAAATGCATCTCTGGGTTATTTGTGGGGCATAGGAATTCGTTCATTCCCCCCCCAAAAGTATAGTCCAGCCCACCACATGGTCTGAGGGATGGTGGACCAGCCCACGGCTGGAAAAAGTTGCTGACCCCTGGCCTAGGCCCTGCACAGCAATGAAATAATGTTCTGTGTCTACATCAAGGGGCCTCTGCAAAGGTCTAGCAGGGCTGCTAGATGTCGGGGGGGGGGCCTTCTGGATTCCAGTTATATTCTGGTCTGGAGCCCATTATTGATTGTGTTTCAGATTTCTCTGCTGTACTTTCCCCTACCCCAGTTAATAAGATGCACACTAGTTGTTGCTTTTTACAAGTCTGAATTACAGTACATGCTTAATGAGAGGAGTAGATATTGGTTTAGTAATGGTGATTGGTTTCATGAAAATGAAAATGAAAACAGATTGAGTAGGCAATTTATACAGCCCTAAGGGAAGCATTGGAAATAGATCACAAACCAGTGGACTGTAGATAATTTGCACACAGCTATTATAGGCTACTGCTTTGAGCACTCTTCATTAGAAGTGAAGTCCAGCCAAATCAATGTGTCTTGTTCCAAGAGGAATTGCTGTGGAATAATGTATTTGTACAAATACAATTTGCATAAAATTTGTATAAAATTCTCATATTTGTGAACAACGTTAGTATAAAACTATAGTTATTAGTAGAATGTGATGCACTATTCCACAATAAAAAAATTGCAGGAATTCACTTTTTTGGAGCTATTTAGGCCAATGGAAAACTATCCTGTAAATGGCAAGAAACCCTCAGAAAAGGGGTATTTCTTTACCTTTGTCCCTCTACTGAGTTCTCATCAGTCTATAATCAATTGTTGGATGGTCCAGTGCTGCATACACAGTGATTCTTGTCTAATTATGCCTCTGTGTGTGTCCTCTAATGCAGACTTCTTCATTTTTGGGTTACAAGATGTTGGACTCTCAACTTGCATCATCCATGACTATTCTTGGGGATGATGGGAGTTGTGGTCCAACAATATTTGGGGACCCAAGGTTGAAAATGTCTGGTCTAACAGAAGTTTGGCAGAAGGTGTGCTTTGACCTTTTTGGGATGGGTGGAAGAACTTTACCAAAGGATGCCCCGTGCTCCCTTTTAACAGGCAATTGGTGAAATTAAAGATACAATCATACCTTGGTTCTCGAATCCCTTGGTACTCGTCTGTTTTGGCTCCCAAACACCACAAACCCAGAAGTAAGTGTTCCGGTTTGAGAATGTTTTTTGGAAGTCGAACATCCAACATGACTTCCGTGGCTTCCAGTTGAGTGCTGGAAGCTCCTGCAGCCAACCGGAAGCTGCACCTTGGTTTTCAAACAGTAGAATGATATGAAGTAGAACATGCAGCTCAATGGATCTGTATCTGAAAACATCTTAGAACTTATTAATGCAAACAGGTTTCATTGGCAATAGCATTTGGCTTCTGATGCTACTCACTTTACTAATTGTATCTGAATGCATTGTGAAAGCTCATGTGGAGCATAACATTGTACTGTGACTGATTATTTCTGCCCATTTTATCTTTTTAGATGGAAACACGAAAGCGCCTGGCCAAAATTGTGCTTGTCTTCGTTGGGCTTTTTGCAGTATGCTGGTTGCCCACCCATATCCTATACATGTACCGGTCCTTTAACTACACGAAGATCGACCCATCACTTGGCCATATGGTTGTTACGCTGGTAGCCCGAGTGCTCAGCTTCTGCAATTCTTGCGTAAACCCATTTGCCCTCTACTTCCTCAGCGAGAGCTTCAGGCGGCATTTCAACAGTCAGCTTTGCTGTCGCATGATGCCTCGTCCACAGAGATCTGGCAGCTACCTGCACAGTTCCTCGGCCATTCGAATGACTTCAATGGAGAATGCCAGGAACACTGTTACCATGACAACACTACTGAATGGGCACAACCCAAAACAAGATATAGCATTGTGATTTAACCAGTGCAATGCATGAGCTTGGAATGAGCTGGGTTTAAGCTATATATTTTTGTTGCCAATCAAAATTCCTTAAAACAGAAAATTGATGAGCGGTCCCTGATCCAGGGATGATTGTTTTAAAATTCATCTTCATGTTGGTTTTGTAGGAATTAGGAATATTATTCCTGACTTAAAAAGGTATTTGGTTGGTTGGAATTGCTGAACATAAAATAAGAAAAATGCACACTATAAAAAGAAACATGCATGATAGGTTGTTTTTTAAGAAATGAAAAAGTACTGACTTACTTAAATGATAACTTGAAGGTAGGGATGCTTTGGAAACTCTGTGGCTGGGTTTAATATCTTCTCACAAAAGATTATCCTCTCAATCCAGAAAATAAGATATGTATACTCTGTTAATGTGCATGTATATCAATATGTAGCTTCACATAGCTATGCTTCTCCAGTCACCATTGAACTTAATACACATATCTAATGAGGATGGGAAAATACATCTTGATTCAGGTCACAAGCCATGTAGAACAAAGCATGATTAGAGATGGATCAGTGCCTATATATGCAAATAGGACAGCTACATATTATGCACGGTTAGGTTAGGTAGCACTGATAAATTAGGAACATGCACTAGGATTATGGACTCTTGATTCTGCCTGTGGGGCACAGTGTTAACCGGCTGCAAACTGTCATCATAAAGGCTAATTCTTCTCACCCACTGCACATGCTAAGATTTTAGGTGTATCCAACAGGCATTGCAGTGGACAACAGGTGAAGCAGTTTGATCATTTTGCCAGAAGGCTAGATTGCCTGACGGCTACAATGAGCTGTGCAAGCTTTTTATAGCATCTCATCTTACAAACAATTCAAGCCGCTCATTATCGCACTTTGCTTCATTTCTCTGGCTTGCCAGCTCCTCGTCCTTCCAACCTCATCTGATACCATCACACGTTTTATTTGTTTTTCCGCATTACATTTTGCACCAGAGAGCAGTGAACATCTGTGGTCATTTAACAATGAACGAATGAATGGTTATAAATGGATGGTTA
Organism: Lacerta agilis; assembly: GCF_009819535.1. Taxonomy (NCBI): domain Eukaryota; kingdom Metazoa; phylum Chordata; class Lepidosauria; order Squamata; family Lacertidae; genus Lacerta; species Lacerta agilis. The sequence continues at coordinate 60,121,014 of NC_046314.1, read as the reverse complement.
TAAATAATTCATTGAGAACAACGCTCTTAATTGTACCTAACTCTGACAGACAGGCTCCTCTGTCGCGACGCAGGTAATTTCATACGTGGGTCATTTTTTGGAAAGTCTACGGCTCTTTTTAAGGCCTTAAAATTTTAAATGCCTCTTTCTCTGTGTTCCTTTTAAGCAATGTCAAATCCCTTCTTGGTGTTCCTCCTCATCTCTTAGATGAATAGTCCCATATGCTGTTGGTCAGAAAGGATTGTGGGCATGTAACCATTCTTAGCGTGCTGAAACTATCAGGCATCCTCAGAACACTAGAAAGTCTCTTCTTCTCAAAGACACTTGGTGGACTCAGCACACCGATTGAAATTAGAGCTCTTCTCACCACAGGATCCCATCTACCTGTATAGCAATGGTTTGCAATATCTCCAGTGGACAATGTCCCGGCCAAAAGCAGCTTTTGTGCTAAGGCAATTTATCTCACTTGTCAGCCCCAAATCCATACATCTCACTTTTTAGGGCTTGTCAAGTTCTCCTGGTCCTCTCACTCTGTCCCACTACCTTTCTCTCTTCACTATCTTTGTCAGATTCCTCTGCATTTATGCCACCTCTTCTGGAACCTCTATCTCACTAGCAACTGCACTGATCTCGACTCCTTTTCCTCTAACCTCCACTCAGCACAAGGGGCTGGAGTCAGTAGGGGGATGCAGTGTTGGGGTGGGACTGTTGGAGGGGCATGGCATCAATGAAGGGATGGAGGGGCATGGCATCAGTGTGGGCCTAGCAACACCCCAGTTCATTTTTTACTCACAAAGCCCCTTTATGTGTAGAAAACATACAGAAGGTTTCAGTTGTAAACAGCAGCATTTTTGAGGTCAACAACACATGTGTCATTTCAGTGTTGGGATGTTGCCAAACATTTCTGGCCAGAGAGTTCCTTGGTGAAAGCAGCATCTTCAATGGAAAGGAATGGCCAGCTTTAATGATTGGCATTTATTTCCAGCCCCTCTCTCCTTTCATTTTCTGTGGCCTGAGCAGCATGAGCCAAGTTCTTCCCATGGATGGATGGAGCATGAGCTAAACAGGTGTAAATTATGGTGAGGGTAGAAGAGACTGAAAAGGTGTGAGCCTTGGATCTTGGCAGAAGACAAAAACACAACAGCAACCAACATTGTCTCAGCTGTGTATTTATAGCTCCTTGTGGACAGGAAATGAGCACATCTTGACTGCATTGAACTGCAAACATCTTGTCCCAAGTTCAGTGTGAACAAAATAAATGGGTTTTCCATGCTGCATGACATCTGTGAATTGTCATTGCCCTGAAAGTTTTTAATTGTTGTGTTGGTATAAAATGGTGTATTGTCTTTCCCCATCACTGTAGCTTGTGGTTCAGTAAAGTTTGTCAATGTTCAGATTTATATGTGAGGTGAATCTATATACTAATAATAATAAATTAAGCATGGACGGACTGTTCTCTATTACCAAGTTTGCTACAAAACGCGCTATCTCTCTCTCTTAATAAACCCCAATCTGGAAAGATTAGTTGCACTTAAGGCTGAAATCCTATGCACTGTCTTGAACAAAGTGTGACTCACTTCTAAGTAAACATGCATAGGGTTGAGCTGCATGCCCCATTGAAGACAATGTGATAAACCTGCTGCAGCTAGAGATGCTGGATGCTTGGGGTCCAGTTACAAGTTTCCAGGTCTCCTCTCAAAGGAGAAATGATCATAATGGAGCCCCTCAGACCATGCAAACTCTTCTCCCTTATCCAACAATGGCAGCAATGGCAATGTTCATGGAAAGAGGCAGGGAGAGCTGATCTCTTTTTGCTCAGCCTCTAATGCACCAATGTGGGAGGTGGGGGAATGCTGGATCTAGACCAGGGGTCGGCAAACTTTTTCAGCTGTGGGCTGGTCTACTGTCCCTCAGACCTTGTGGGGGGCCGGACTGTATTTTGAAAAAAAATATGAACGGATTCCTATGCCCCACAAATAATCCAGAGATGCATTTTGAATAAAAGCACACATTCTAATCATGTAAAAACGTGCTGATTCCCGGACCGTCCACGGGCCGCATTTAGAAGGTGATTGGGTCGCATCCAGCCCCCGGGCCTTAGTTTGGTGACCCCTGATCTAGACAAAGAAGCGTTTCAGTTAAATACATTGTAAACTAGGGTTGCCATATTTCCAAAACCAGGACACCCCAAAAGTTCTTTTTTTAGGAAGCCCTATGCAAACTTTGTATGAGGTTGGCAAAAACAGAACTCCACAGTGCCATCTGTGTCACAGTGTTATAGTGCATAAACAACGTATATAAAGAACGTGTGGGGTTCACCTAATGAGTCCCGTCAGTGGAAGCCCTGAGCAAGGACGTCTGCTTGTGCAATGGGGCTTCCCTTCTCTCCCCTCCCTGAGTGCCCCAAAATTGGCTCAAGGGGAGTGTCAGGAGAACCCTCAGAGCAGCACATGGGGTAAGGAGAGGGGAAAAATAAATAAATCTATATTGTATACAGTGGTACCTCTGGTTACGTACTTAATTTGTTCCGGAGGTCCGTTCTTAACCTGAAACAATTCTTAACCCAAAGCACCACTTTAGCTAATGGGGCCTCCCGCTGCCACTGCACCGCCGGAGCACAATTTCTGTTCTTATCCTGAAGTAAAAAGTTCTTAACCTGAAGCGTTATTTCTGGGTTAGCGGAGTATGTAACCTGAAGCGTATGCAACCCGAGGTACCACTGTATACTATATACAAAGTCAGAACAGTTTCTTTCAAGCTCCTTTGGATGCTGCTGTACAATTTCATCAAAATTAGCTTGAGTGTTTGATACAAACTGCAATAGCTGTAAATATTTGCACATATGCTCCATGAAATTTGCAAACCTTGGAATGCCTTGCTAACTTTGCGAAATTGGTCTGGCAGATATGTTCAAAGGTGAAGCATGAAAATAAACTCAAATTCTTTCATTTTCTGCAGAAGATTTTCAGCCTATCATAATTCTAGTATCTCCTTTTTCCATTTCATCACAGTATGGCTGAGGGTTTCAACAACATAAGCATAACTTCTGCTAATAGCTGCAGTAGCTTTGGTTTGAGCCTCCCATCTTGTGTCTGATACGTGTTTAGGAACTTTTAACTCAAGAGACAAGAATTTTTTTTAGCACTGCCCAACTTTCTATAAAAGCTGAGAAAAATAATATAAAGCTCATTTATTGTGTGTGTTTGTGGGGGGGGGGGGAATCACTGCATCCAGGCACGAGTCAACTGTGGTACGTCCAACTAGATTTAGGGAAAGTCCAGCAATGGAATAAACATTGCTAACTTGTTCCTTTCCAGAATGTTTTAACAATGACAGTCAGTTGATCAACATAGGAAACACCAGGAGTTGAATCGACTGATAAACTAAAATATCTTGCCTGTTTGATGTTGCTCAGTATTGCTTCTCAGATTGTATCAGCCATCAGCTAGATAACATCTTCACATATGGTTTGGGATAAGTTGACTAGGACCTTTACTTCCATACTGATTTTTGTGAGCACACAGGAAGGGATCAAGTGTTTCATCATTTCCCTTGGAGAGAGAAGCTTGGCATCTTAACACTACAATTGCATGGGCAAACCGTAGACTGCTTGACATATGCAACTGTGTCATTACCCTCTTATATCTTGCATAAACTTAGATCGGGAAACTTCAGATAGAGACATTCCGGTTCTTTGGGAATCACTTTATTGAAATGCTAATCACAATTATTTCAAGTGTTTTAAGACTAACAACTTCCAAAGTTTTGTAATTTAAGGGATGGGTACCACTTCATTTGCTATTCCTCTGTGTTAATTTTGAGAGCAGCATAGAATTTATTAGCAAATATATTAAAATAATACAGCACAGATTACAATCTGGAAAAAGAGGGGAACTAATTTTTCTGAGACCTTTTGTCTGTGATTTTTGTCTGATCAGTAACTTTTGCTACTATGTGGAGGATTATATGTATTAATGATTAAATCAATAGCTCTAAAATTGAAAAGTGCTCAACAACTGAGAATAGCAATGTAAATCACAGCAGAGACTATTTCATTTCATGGTGAAAAACAGTACAAATCTATGTCAAAGTTTAATACAGAATAGATCAGGATATATTTATGTGGAATGAAAAGCAAAGAAATCAACTGAAATATTTGTCTTATTGGGAGTATAATTAGGAAAGAAAATTGGACACTGGAAGATCTTTAGAAAAGGTAAATGCAAAATGCATTTTAAAAAATGAACAAATGAACGAGTCTGAGATAAAGGGCAGAATTTAGGATTTATCATTAGCTTAGATTTGGAGCAGAATCCTATTCTTTCCTAATACCAACATAGGAAAGGACACTGTAAGATTCAGGAAAATTGAGATCAAGTGATCTAAGCATGATCTATTAGCATGAGCATGAGTCAGTATGTTGTCCTGAGGCAGCTGATTGGAAGCTGTGTTGCATCAACACCAGACAATTATAATTATGCAGCCAAGCCAGCCTATTAACATAGCTACTTAGAACAAAGTTTTAAAAATGAGCAGGGAAAGAGACAAATTATTCATTATCCTCAGATGGAGACGACATCTTGTGCTTACAAAAAGCATGGATTGGAAGTACTGTATAAGCATACCATATCCATTGCTTAGTTCCACAGAGCCCCCGTTTTTACCATTCACTTACTGGCTATAAGACAGGAGTGCAACTAGCCCAGAAATCAAGCAAAGTACAATGCAGGGCAGACATAAGCTGCAACAAAGCATTACAGCTCATCCCCCATGACTCTGGGCTCCCATGCCTGGGGAGCAATAATTATTCAAGAGCAGAGGAAGAAAGCTGTGATTGGAAACAAATGAAAGAGCACAAAGCGCTTGGCAGAAGCAGAGCACTTGCAAAAACAATAACATCTGACCAAGGAGAACAGAGCACCACAGAATATTTGAAGTGAGCCATACCCAATGGAGCACATGAAACTCAGAGTGGTGGGGGAGGGGACTGTGAGCTTTCTCCTTTAGAAATTAAGTCAACAGGATGAAAACAAAAAGTGCAAGAGAGAAAGTGGCATGTTAAGTGCCCTGATATGAAATAGCTCAGTCAGTAGAGCATGAGTCTCTTACTCTCAGGACTCTGGGTTTGTCCCCACATTGCAGGGGCTTGGACTAGATGACCCTTCTGGTCCCTTCCAACTCGACAATCCTATGATTCTATGAAAGTGAAGACTACAATGTAATAATAATAATAATAATAATAATAATAATAATAATAATAATAGCATATTAAGCTAGCCAATATATTTAACCATCCCCATTTATATACTATCACTTACTATTCACAGATCTTGGATTTACATTGAAAATTCAAAAAAAATATCAACATATACAGACATATAATAAGCACAATTTCAGATGATTTGCCTTAAGAAAACTCAAAATACATAAACACACAACAACCCTAACAACTATATTAAAAAGCAACATGTCTGCATGAGGCATATACTTCTTTCAAAAGCAGCTTTATACATCCATTTTTGACTAACATGCAAAGCTTTTGAATCCATAGGTGCCCTGTTCTGTTCAATGGCATTAATAGATAATGTGTTGTAAAAATGAAGCATTTTCTCTTACAAAAAATACAATGTGAAGCTCCTCTGTGTGCAAGACCACAAATCACATGGTGTATCTTATCATAACCTGTCCTACAATATTGTGGTGATGAGGTACTTCTGAAGATTAACTGTGTTTGGACAAGGCTTCTGTTTAAGTTTTGCTTACCAGCTAGCTTTGAATCACAAACAAAAGGGATGATGGGATACTTCCAAAGAACAACCTTGTTTTTTTTACAGCTCCGCATCAGTGCCAACAAGACTTTAAATCTGAATTAATAAATGCAAGTTAACAATGCCTTTTCTCAGCCTCTTGGGCTTGCTGATCGGGAGGTTGGCAGTTTGGATCTGCGCTATGGGGTGAGCTCCCGTTGCTCTGTCCCAGCTTCTGCCAACCTAGCAGTTTGAAAGCACATCAGTGCAAGTAGATAAATAGGTACTGCTGCAATGGGAAGGTAAACGGCATTTCCGTGTGCTCTGGCTTCTGTCATGGTGCTCCGTTGCACCAGAAGCAGTTTAGTTCTGCTGGCCACATGACCTGGAAAGCTGTCTGTGGGCAAACACTGGCTCCGTCCGTCTGAAGTGAGATGAGTGCCGCATCCCATAGTCACTTTTGACTGGAATTAACCATCCAGGGTTCCTTTACGTTTACCCTTACCTAGATGCCATCACTCCCATGGTGCTGTTCATTTCAGTAATGAAATATGTTGGGTCTGATAACAACATTCTGTCGGTATAGATTTGCAAGTAAGTGCTGCCAGGATAGAAGCACATAGAACTCCCATGTACTATGGTTCTATACTCTCTCTTGAAAGACCTTATTTTCAACTTCTATGTCTCTGGCCGTACATTTCCTCTTGACATTTCATCTCACCTTGTTCTATTTTCTTATTATCTATTTCCTCTGATTAGATAAACGGAAGATATTTTTCGCTCCTCCCCCAAGTCATTTAGGCTGCACTTCTATTGGCCTTGAGAAGATGTCCTAGGAGCCTTAAGACAAAGGTTGACTTTCAGAGAGTGTGAAAGTCATGGGGCCCCCTCCTTATCACTGCAGGGACCTTTTCAGGGACCCTTGCCCTCCTGATGTCAAAGCTTTAGTGGTGTCAGAGGCAAAAAGGAACTGAGCAGGCCAAGGGTGGATCTGGGGGAGAAGTGGACCAAAAGAATCAATAGCCTTCCCATGCTCCAGTGACAAAGCTTAGTGTGCGCAACCCCCGCTCTCTCTGCTTGTGTGTCAGTCCCACAAGAGAACAGAACACCCAAATGGGGCTCATGTAAGTCTAAGACAACAGTAGACAGACTGGACCATTGCAGTCACCTTTTCCACAGTGTGAGCAATATGAACACCATGGCAAACAATGGAACACAATGGGAAAAAGAAGAAATAACCAAATGATTACAGAATCTGTTGTGTTTCCCCTTATTCTTTCAGTTGTGAACACAAGGGATGAAAGATTAAGGGTAATGCTTCTGTTACAATGTACAGCTGCAGATGTTGCTGGTAAATACAGAATGCCTTGGCTTACGGTAATTTGCCTTTGGCTTTTGTTCATTTGTGTCTCAACCTTAGTATCATTTTTCAATAAAATGCTCAATTATATTTGCCCAAAGAACAGCTTTATGGATTTTCCATTGTCTTCACATGAAAAGCCACAATCGTTTGTGACATCAAGACAATAACTCAGCAAGAAACCAAAATACTACAATGGTTTGTTAGCTACCAATGAGCGGGAGGGAAGGAGGGAGTGAGGGAGGAGAGTTTCTGGTTTAACAACAGAGAGCATTAATCTTTTACTGAATTTTGATAAACATAACAACATAAAGGAAGAAAGTACAAGGCTGGTATGCTGCTCCACATATGATGGGATGTAGAACATTGTGATGTGGCACGTACACAAGTATGTTTGTGTATGCAAGAAATGTTGAGTGCAACATGGGGCGTACACAGGGCTCAGGTGAAATGATGGAATTCTGATCAAAGCTTTCTCTTCCAGGAAAAGGGAATTTTGGGGCACTATACACAGGAAGAAAAGCATTAACCCATTCAGGGTGAGGACAATGTTTCATGCTCTCACTCTGAAGTGCCTTTGTGGTATCATTCAGAGGGGACTCATTGAAATTAATGGACCCAAGTTAGTCATGTCCATTAACTTCAGAGATGGATTTACTCTGACTAGCATTGGATACAACTTTATGTAGCCGGACAGATTTGAATAGGTAGCATCATGATATCACACTCGTTCTATGATTCCTGACAGGTTGAGATCGAACAACGAAGGAGAAGAAACCCTGAAAAATGGTGTCAAAGCAGCAGCAGAGAAGGGAAAACACTGTTTGCAACTCAGAAAAGGCCTTTGAAGCACATTTTGTATTCCTGAAAATGTTATTCCCATGCCAATAATATTCACAAATTAAAACACAGCATAGGGTGGACAAATAAATTCAGGGTTTTGTATGTGTAGGAGAGACTCTTCATGCATACGATACATGTTGGTTCTTTTTGTTGTGATGTGGAATATAGGGAGGCTTGATTAATTCATTTTTTTCCGTTTTCTGATGTGAACCAACCACCCAGACTAATATGTGGATCATCACATAAGTTACCTTTTCAGCTTTTGCACTTCTCCAAATTCTGCAATGTTAGCAACTCAAAAACACACCGAGTACATTTAAAAATGTATATTTTAAGATTGAAAATAATAATATAGAAATGTGTATTTTGTGAAAACATAATTGTTCATGCATGCTCCCCCCACAAAAATGCAGATTAAGGTGGGAACAGCACATGACATAATGATGATGAATGAACACATGTGAAAGTGGCTAGAGAAAGACAGACCCATCCATCCCATTGAAAGGGGCTTCAGATTTTAATCTTGGAATCAGCTCTAGATACAACATTGCCCTGAGGCAATGTGAGGCTTCATCTGCACTGTACAGATTCAGCCCTTCACCTCAGTTTCCATCTGGTCTCAATGCATAGATAAGTAAGAATGACTCTCCCTCTTCTCTCCCCCTTTGCCCATTGCCCTGATTTCAGATTCATGTCCAAAGCATAGGCTGTTGCCTTCTAGAAAACCCCTTGCACTAGCCATGTCCATTTCTATAGCACCTATATAGCCGCTAGCTGTATCTTTGTTAGTGAGAATGGCACAAAATCCTTCAAGACTCTGTATGGAAATCAGGAACTGTGAAAGCCCAGTAACATTTTTAATTAATCTCGCCAAGCTCTCTGGTGTACGGTATTAGCAAGTCTAAATGGAAGGAGATTAACCTACTAATTACTGAAGGCTGTTAACTGTGCCTGGGCTTGTAAACCAACCTCATTCAGCCAGATGCATCTTCTGGGCAAAGGGGACATTAATTCTTTTATTTTGGCAAGTCATGTGCAGTGGTAAAAGAAACCCAGATTGAAGTGGGAGTTCCTCTTACCCTCACTGTTTTTTTATTTTTTTGGAAGCGACACTCTGAGACTAGATTACCCGATTTGCTTGCTTGCCTCCAATAACAAATTCAACATTAACTAATGAGCATGTACACACTTATACCAAGGACATGCCTATGGGTTTGTTCATTTGGGACTTGATTAGATTTATGCAATACATTGGATCTTTGCAGGCCATATATGCAAGAAGATGCTCTCGCTCCCCACTGCCCAGCAGCCCAATACACAGATGATTGCAGGCTGTCAGAATTAACTTTCACAGCTCTGTGAGTCTTGGCAAAATAGATCTCATTGACGTTTTGCCTCTGGGAGGTTTGATAGATGACAGCTGAGCTTTGGCTTTGGCTTGTCATGCCTGGAGCCGCCAAGGTTGTAACCGTTAAGGAGTGTTCAACATTGTACCAGCAATGCTGCCAAGAACCGAACTTTTTAAAACAGGAAAAGGTATGGTCAGCCCTCCATGATGATAGGCCTCACTGTGCATGCATCAATTTTACAGTGAAGAGTGTTTATGGTGTCTAGAATCCTATGTGACATTGCAGATGATTCACATTCCCTACTGTGGTTCAGAGTCCTGACTGCAATCCCTGCACAAGGAGCTCTTACACATTGGGAGCTCATGTTGATGATTCCAACAGACACAGGTGCCTCTTTCTGTGCTGTCGTTTTACTGCTTCCCATTGAAATGGAAAGGGCAGTTCCTCCCAGATGGGAGAGTTCCATTTGTGCATTAGAGGATCTGACACCCTAAGCATTTATTAGATTGTGGTTCATGTTTAATTTTTGAATAATATTATAATTTTAGAATACCTAACAGTGAAGATACACAGAATGAAAGGGTTTAAGGTCAGTGAGAAAAGGAGGATTGGTTTGAGAGGATATTGAGTTATTTGGGTAGGTTTGAACAATTTGGGGTAATTAAAATGTTAAAAGTTAAATAAACCTTGTGGAGTGTTAATATATATAGAATTGTACATATGGTTGATTTGAATATGTTTTTATTGTTCATGTATACTCAATGTATTGGCTGCTGGGGGGGGTTTCACTGTTTGTGTTTTGGTTGTTGGTGATCTAAATAAAACTATAATTTTTTTTTTTAAAAAAAGATTGTGGTTCATGTCCTTAAAACCAAAATCCATTCTCATTCTGCATACATAGTATACAGCTATGCAGGGCACATACAGTATATTGCTTCCCACAAAAATGAAAGGCGTTTGTTTTCCAAATTCCTCTGGGATTTGTACCCCTGTGGTGACTGTGAGATGAATGTGTGATACAGGAGATTGAGTCCACTGCTATAATGTGGTTCTACTCGATTCCTTATTATTCAGTCTAAAGAGTACAATAACACATCCCTGTGGAGTGCGGGGGGGGGGGTGCAATTAGGCAGGTGCTGTAGCATCTGCGGAGCAAGAGGTATGTGTAAATACGTCATGGTAATCATTTGGCACAAGAAAAATGGGGATGTGTTTGTAATTGCATTTGTTGATGATCAAGGAGTTTCTCCCGGAGGAGTAATTTTAGCCTTTCATGATGGAACTGAGAAAGGCAGTTTCACACAGCAAGTTCACACAGATGCTGGGAGGAAATGCACATTAAAGATCTGGTTGCAAATTCAAGACATCAGAGGATAACTGAGCATTTCATTTCCTCATGACATGTAATTTAGAACACCTCCTAAATAGGTCTTATTTTTTTGTTAATGTGGTTGCCAAAATGGCAACTGATCAGGTCTAGCAATCAATATGTAATTGATCTTTTTTGTTTATTTGTAGGATGATGACCATGCTGAATTCCCTACCCCTTAAAAACCACTTAATGCACCACATTTTCTCCAATTAGTAAGTAGCCCAGTCCCTGATTGACAAACAGTTTGCACCCACAAGCTCCCAGGGGTTTTGTAGACTGGCTGCTGCCTTAGTGTAAGATACCAGGCTGCTAATGTTTTCCCCTGAGCTTTGCTGATAAGATTTAAAAACACTGAGTTTTTGCTAATCTCTTGAATTTGTAAACCATATACAATGCTTTGCTCACACTATTTGTCTTTCATCCACATCTCTGTTCTTGTATGCATACCATGCTGTTATGTTCATCATTTAAGAACTATTTTATCACCACTGAATGCATTCAAAATGGTTAGCCATCACTGTGTAGGCAAACCAAATAGCTATCAGGAGCTGTCAGTCTGAAGAACTAACCTGCTTCCTCTTCCCAGAAAGAGAGGAGGATACCCAGAGACTTTTGCCCAAGGAAGTGCTCAGATTTGATATTAGGCTTGGTGGAGGACAGCAGAGGAAACACAGTGAGTGAGTGTGGTGGAGATGCTCCCCATACAGACATGCCACATCAACAGATATGAAACCTCTGCATTCCTCACCTTGACCGCCATTTTTTTCCCAATCAGAGCAAAAAGTAAATGGATACAATTTTTATTAAAGTTGTTTTTCATGGAGTGAAGCCATCAGAAGGGCTGATGAAGTTCTTTTCAGCCTGAAGGCCACATTCTCTAGTGAGTCAAATGCCAGGAAACACTTGCCACTGCTGGATGAAACAATAGGCAAACACGGGCAGAACAATAGATGTAACTCTTAGCTTTGTCCAGTAGGCTACATTCCCATCAGGCAAAAATAAAACATTTCAATGCTCTCTCTCTCTCTCTCTCTCTCTCTCTCTCTCTCTCTCCATCACCCTCTTTTATCATTCACACAAACAAGCTCAAAGACATATTCCCACATTCAGTGAGGATGCAGAGGGTGTGGTCTGAGGAAAGGCCTGAGGGTCAGATTTGAAAGTCCACATTTGACACAGGCCAGAGGTTCCCTAGCCCACTGTGGAACAACATTGTGAAGTGTTCAAACACCACAGGCTATTTTTTTTTAAAAGCACAGAATACATACTTCCCTGATAACATCCTCTCAATGAAACAGTAGGAGGTAGCCTGCCTGGGTGAAGATCAAATGCAGATCCAATTCTTATCATTGCTGCACAAAAACAACATGTTATGTAATGCAAGATCCCATAAAAATATGAAAGAGTAGAAATGACCTTCACATTGATGCCAACAGAATTGATTTTGGGTGAGTTGAAAAATTGTTTGAAATATCAAAGGGTCAGTGTGATTGCTGTTAGAGCTTCAGACAAAACTGCTGGGATGTCAGCGGGAAGTTTTGGCTCAGTATGTGCAGCACAACATGTCTAAATAGGATTCAGAGTATATCTTTTCAGAATAATTCCATCAGAACAGGCAGGTTGCATAGAAAGTGATTAGACTGACAAGGGTGCATAGCTTTGCTTACTGTATCTGTGCCTCTTAATGGGCCATCAAATGACAGGAAATTATGACAGGAAGGCCAAGAGGGAAATTTAATTAGAAGGCCAAATAACTGTAATCTTTACACATTACTGTATTTTTATTTGCATGATGCATTTGCAGCCTCTCTTCATTGTATAATTATGCTAACAGAATCATTAGCAGCTAAAAGATTCACAAGAGCAGCCAAAGCTGATGCAGCTAGTTCTCCTGTTCCATTATACTCACAATTTCAGAGATCACAACAGTTTCAAGCATTTTCTAAATTATATAATGCACAAAAACTTATTTTTTTAAAAATGAAATCAAATGAAATAATTCTCTGCTAGCAGGTTATATACACGAGTAGTTTATATTTTACATCTTAGTCAATAAACCCTAATTGTTATGAAAAATTCCATTTGAGCAAAGCAATCAACTTGCGGAATCAAGAAAGTGCTAGTGAAATGGAGCCAGATTCATAGTTGAATCTATGCTATAAATCAGATTTGCCTTATCTTTCTGTTGTCTTTTAGACAATGGCTGAATAAAGGAATATATAGTTTTATGAGTTTTGGCAACTCATAAACAATATTCAGTCTTCTGTCACTGATGATTTAACTAAGAACAAAATACTCAGCCTAGCAGAATGTGATTGAGATAAATTAATTTTATGTCAAAACAGCTTTTGGTCATGCTTTGAGTTGTTCCAGGTTCTTTGAATTATCCTTTCGGAGAAGGGAAGGGATATAAAAGGCTTGTGACTGCAATTTGCTTATCATTATTTCTAATGCTACAATAAATAGTAAGCTACAGTTATTTTAATTTAATGTGTTACTGAAAGTAGGTTGGGGAGCTGAATGAAAATGCTTGGAGGGTATGAATAATGGGTACTGATGTGGGATCAGTTTAAGTGTTGTGGTCTGAGGACATGGACACGATGCTTGTTGTGGTGAGGTCAACTGAGTGCCATCCAGATCCTGGCCTATAGTAGGAAAGGATTGACTGGCCTGGCCCAGAGAGTCCTTCCTGGATCCAGATGTTTTAGAAAACTACCACCCAGTTTTTAACATGCTCTTTCTGGACAAGGTGATAGAGACGATGATGGTCAGCCAAGTGCAGGTACTACTGGAGGAAGCAGATTAGACCCATTGCAATTTGGTTTCTATGCTTCCCAATCAAATAAAACACAGACAAAAAAGCAGGCCATCACCACCCTCCCCTCAAACAGGAATTTCCTCCAACCAAGAAGCAGCCAAAAATTCCCCTTAAAAATAAAAAAACAGAATATTTGAGGAGCAGGAGACCTTGACAAGTCCAAATGGGTGTGTCCAAGGGTGCCATAGGGCCCTTGGATGCCATATTGGGGACCACAGCTGTAGAGCATTCATATCAGGAAAGATACAGATCTTTTGCTATAATTCTTATTTATTCTGTGTATTGGAACTGCTGTTATATACACATACCACCCTGGCAATGACCTTATACCAGTCCTCTCTGATTTCTCTATTTATAAAGAACTTGTCATTTTTATTCCAAAGACTTATCATATTCCTCCTAGAAATATGTCTTCCTCTTTTTGTGCCCATTTTACTGTTGTGCTCTGGCTTCATCCTTCAATAATAATAGTTTCTAAAAGGTTGCTTACAATTTGCATTTTATTGTTAGTTTTCCAAATTTGGTCATCTCACATATTTGTTGACTTGCTCTTCTGCTCCAAAAGGGCTTCTTATGTACATAGAAATTAATATGACTCAGTGGATAAAGGCAATTTATTCTCCCTTCCTTTGTCCCTCAACCTTCCATAACAAATTGTCAGGGAACATAAGAGGAAGGGGAAGGAGGAATAGGAAAAAATAGCCATCCCTCTTTCCCATGAATGGAGTTCCGCTCATTGAAAGTCTGGACTGAACCCAGTAAAAACTGCTCTGGAACCTAAAGGGGGGGGGAAATCTTGAACATGATTAAAAGTAAAGCATGAATGAAAAAGATGGATTTTAATAGAGGCCTAAAATATATCAACGAAGGCGCGAAATGAACATGTTGCTCTCTGCTTGTACCAAGGCTGAGAGGAAATGGCTAACTTTTATTCCCTTGAATTTAATGAGAGAATAAGGAGGAGAATGCTACTGTACTCCATCTGTCAGGAAAACAGAAGCAGTTACTATCTGCACTTTTTCAAGCACAAAGGAAAAAAGAAATAAACTACTGGTAAATGTTCCTGCACTGGGCCACTGCAGTTTCCTGAGTGAAAACTCTCCAGGGTTATATCTACATTTAGCAGTAGCTTCAGCAGAATATAAGGATGGGGAAGAAATGTAATTCAGTTCACAATTTGAGGTGAACCTACCTAATTTGAAAGAATACCCAGCCGTCCTTTGAAATTCGCTTCTTCATTGAATTTTGCAAATCATTTCTTCAACCAAGTACTGTGTACAAGAATGCATATAACTAGGACAAAGTGTGCATATAAATTAATATATTAGTGAATATAATGCATTAGAGAAAATTGATTTACCAAAATGTGTCTATTAGGAGAAATTCACACTAAAATGCTGTTGAATTTTCATGATGATTAAAAAAATATATATATTCACAAACTGAAGTGGAAAAGTGGAGAACTGAATTTAAGATTGGATAAATGATAAACCAATGGAAGCTGAAACTGTCAATTTGCCCATCCTGAGCTGAAAATACATTGATTAAATTGATGGCACAATGTACTAAGCGTTGACTGTGTGGTGGGAGTGGAGATACTTTGTGACCAGGACCCCATGTACAACCTTCTGTTGCCTATGAGGATTTATGGATTGGGACCCTAGTCTCACAGCAGAAACCAAACAAATCTTCCTACATAGCATGGTTAATCACTTCACATTACATTAGATTCATGAGGTTTTCTACATTTGGTAATATAAGCTCGCTTTAGTTTAACATATTTTAAAATAGCTTTTACAATGATGCTCTTTTAATTAACAAGGCAACAGCTGATGCTCTTTTGTATGTCATTCATTTTGTGGCAGAAGCCAAACCAAGTGATGAGAATCACACAGATTAGCAAAGTAATTTGATTACATACTTTCCTTTTAACTTGTTTGCCAATGCTAATCAAATTTAAATGTGTGTAAGTCTTAAAAAAAAGAAGAAGGAAATTTGCTCAAATTAACTATGAAATAATAAAACAAAAGAAGTTCCCCAAACCAGGTAAATCACTAGCAGGATCCAGTTTTGCTCCTATATGGATGACTAAGTGTGGAACAAACAAATGTTACTAAAAAATGCAATGTTGCACTGCCATTCTCTGTGGTGTTATAGATCCCCCCCCAGCTTCACATACTCACTAATGGAACAGTTTTGCTCTTATTATCACCACAGGAACTGTGTGGGTAGAACAGTCTCAACTACCAGTTGCAGCCCTAAACCTAGGGTTGCCATATTTCCAAAAACGAAAATCCAGGCAGTGTTGTTGAGCATTTTTTTTTTGGGGGGGGTGGACCCTGTCACCTTCCCAAAGCCCGCCTGACTTTGAGAAGGTGGCATAAGGGCTCTTGGAAGCTCCCACAGCCCCTGGCACTGCTTTTCCAAAACGAGACCTGCCTGCATCTCCCTTCCCCCTCGCTACAAACTGAGCTGCCTGAAGGCTCCAAGGAAGCCCCCAGAGGGAGAGGGACTCTGGGAAGCAGAAAAAGGGAGAGAGAGAAGGAAAGGAAGAGGGTCTGGAGGAGGGTGCTGGGGGGGAGGGGAGTCCCTAGCTAGTTGGACCCGTGGTCAGGGATGATGAGAGTTGTAGTCCAAAAACAGCTGGAGACTCAAGTTTGGGAAACCCTGATTTAGATCAACAACATTGTTTAAAATGTCATTTCAATAAAATGAGATAACCTGCTTCCGGGCCATTTAAATATGCTCCAGTTGATATTATTGAATCTCAAAACAACTTTCCATTAATATTTTGACTTCCTACAAGCCTCAGTAGAATAAAAGTCCTGTATTGGGAGGATTACTGAAGACACAGGTAAGGGGGCTCATTAAGATTCAAGATGAAATCTCGGCACAGCCCTAATGTATTTGAAATAATTTCAATTGTGAAAAAAGCAATTTGAATTTGAACATCCTACTAGAAAGTAAATCTGTTATGATTAGGAGAGAAATGTGGGAGAGCACTGAGCAGATATTACTTGGATATTTGAAGCAGAAATATTGCTCAAGACGGCATTAGAACAAGACCGTGGAGAAGAGACCTAATTCCATGGTAGAGCACATGTTTTTCATGTCAAGGTTCTCAAGTTCAACCCCTGACTTCTCCAGATAGAGATGGGGGGTGGGGAATCCTGGAGAGGTGCTGCTTGTCTGTGGTAGACAACAGTGAACTAGATGGATCAATGGGCTGGCTTGATATAAAGCAACTCCTTGTGTTCCTATCCCTCTACAAAATGCACAGGCAATTTGTCCTGTGATAACCCACAGATTCTCAACATGTGAGATGATGTACACATGGACCAATCAACAGGGTCAAACAACATTTCCCAGCGTTCTTTGGGGGAAGACATGGCAGTAATGATATGCTTTAAATGTATACTGCAGATGAGGTCTACGTTATAGAAGGGATATTCAATGTGTCACAAGCCTAGTTTGTAAAGAAGCCTCATATTCCTGACTTTAATAATAATTTCACAGTAGGAGGTTTGCAATAAAGTATTATTTTGTGTTGTTGTTTAGTTGTTTAGTTGTGTCTGACTCTTCATGACCCTATGGACCAGAGCACGCCAGGCACTCTTGTCTTCCACTGCCTCCCGCAGTTTGGTCAAACTCATGTTAGTAGCTTCAAGAACACTGTCCAACCATCTCGTCCTTTGTCGTCCCTTTCTCCTTGTGCCTCAATCTTTCCCAACCTCAGGATCTTTTCCAGGGAGTCTTTTCTTCTCATGAGGTGGCCAAAGTATTGGAGCCTAAGCTTCAGGATCTGTCCTTCCAGTGAGCACTCAGGGCTGATTTCCTTCAGAATGGATAGGTTTGATCTTCTTGGTCCATAGGACTCTCAAGAGTCTGCTCCAGCACCATAATTCAAAAGCATTTTTTTTTTTTTTTGCTGAAGATCCGAAAAAGTATTATTTAGCCTCAAGCAAATTGTTCTTCATGATGGGTATTATAAGTGCTCATTAGCAGGACATGGTTTGGTTTTCCTTAAAATTAAGGAATCTGAAGGTATCTGAAGAAGTGTGCATGTACACGAAAGCTCATACCAAGAACAAACGTAGTTGGTCTCTAAGGTGCTACTGGAAAGAATTTTTTATTTTATTTTGTCTTAAAATTAAGGACATTCATGGGCTTCTTGGCTCAACATCAGGTAAATTCCAGAATACATTCCCCTGACAACTAAATGAAAGTCTGAAGTCTTGAGGTGTTTTTAGATGCTAGCAAAGCATGTATGCCATGATATGCTTATTATGTTTGATGGGGCATTTTAATTTCCTCCCTATTGTTTCAAATAGGAGGCAAATACCAAGCAACATGTTCATTCAGTTTCTCTTGAGGTATTTTCTACATTTTGTTTTTATGGTACTTGAGTGTTACCATTCACTGTACCTGTGAATAGCCGCTGCAGCACGGTCCCACAACTGACCCCCTGGCTCTGAGCCTTCTTCCCTTCCTCCAGTCCATGACAGTCAATATTTACATGTGTTTTCAGTCCCAGATGAATAATCACTTGGCTTCCATAACGTGTTCTAAAAGTGTTCATTTATATTTTATATCTACATAATGTCCACTTCTCCCTAGAAAAGACCCTGATGTTGGGAAAGATGGAGGGCACAAGGAGAAGGGGACGACAGAGGATGAGATGGTTGGACAGTGTTCTCGAAGCTACTAACATGAGTTTGGCCAAACTGCGAGAGGCAGTGAAGGATAGGCGGGCCTGGCGTGCTCTGGTCCATGGGGTCACGAAGAGTCGGACACGATTGAACGACTGAACAACAACAAATGTCCACTTCATGAACATAAACCCACAAATTACAAGAACCACAAGTAGGTGATCAGTCCAACTCTGATATATATATATTTAGACATGAATGCTAACACTTGTCAGCATTTACCAACTTTTATACATGCCCCTGAATTTCCTGCAGCATAATGCAATTTTCTTCATTTTACCAAAATGACTTCACATTATGTTCCCTGGAAAGAGAGACTGATTGTTAAACCACTCTGGAAATGGGAGCAATGTGAGAGATCTGCAGCTCTCAGCTCCCTGAATAAATGACAGTTCCCAGGATTCTTTGTGGGAAGCTACAACTGTTGAAAGTGGTATAATACTGCTTTAAATATATAGTGCAGATGGGGCTTGTTGCGCAAGAATATCTGTATATGCCTAGCTGCCTAGCTGTAACTAAGGATTGTCTGCACAGGAGGGAACAGATGGTCAGTCCTTGGAAGTCTGAGCAACTGTTTTTGGCTGGATGGGAGCAAAAGGTTCTGCTGTAAACGTCAGGCAAGATGTGTGGCGCCAACAATAGTTTTTGCAGATTATGATGGAGATGGGTGAGGTAGGATTAGTTTAACTGTCTGTCCTCTGCCCTCATACGCATTCAGTATAACTTCTAAAAGAACCTTCCTGAGAACAAATGCTGGTCTATCTCAGTTTGGGATCACCCCCCCCCCCATGTTGCACAGCCAGAGGCTGCAATCACAACAGACTATATAGGATCAGGTTCTTTCAGAATTTAAACAGTGGCAGGAAGGATGGCAGGGAGTGTAATCGTACTCCCCTATTCAATGTGCGCTTGTTACATGCAAAGAGGGCTTCATGGTCTGATGGCTCCATTCTGCAACTTTAGACCACACTTAAACGTGTTGTAACAGGAAGGGGGATGAGTCACTACAGGGTGGCTATTTTCCATGGCCTCTTCATGGGAAACGAATGTGTTCTCCAGCTTTAAAAGGATGGTCACCGAGTGTTTGGCTAAGCAGTTAGGATGCCAGGTTCTCATTCATGGGCAGAATGCCTCTCTAGCTAACAACAGCCATCCACATAATTGAGTAACAGAGAACAACACGTCAATCCTTTCTGTGTCTCAGTCAGTTGACATTTATAGAGACTAGAAAGGAAGTCACAGTATGGAACTAATAAGCTTGTTGGGAAAGAAAGACTGCAGCGACTCTTGATGAGGATCTGTAAAACTCCTTGATTTATTCTCCATGTCTCATCAAAGGCTCTAATTCTTCTGAACTGTTCCCCCACAAAATCCAATTACAGCTTTTTCACCTTTCCCAGGACAAGGGAAGCCTAACTGTTTCTGATTTCAGAATATTGTATAAGAGCTAGACAGCCATCTATCTATCTATCTATCAATAAAAACACAAATTAAAGGAAGAAATGGCACAATGGTTCATAGGGAAGCTGGGGCTACAGCTTCATACCAGTGCTCATGACTATCAAGAGATATAATTTTCTCCCACATTTAGGAATGTACTTAGAAAAAGACCAAAAACATAGGTGCCTGTCACTGCACTGTACTATCAGAGGTATGATGTACATTAATGGTATACTGCATTTATGTTATGTTTTTATGTTTTTATTTTTTATAAGAATTTTATTGGTTTTATTCACAACAAAGAACAACAGAACACATACAACAACACAAACACAACAATCAAGACATAATGAAAAACAAATACAAACCACCAGTAAAACACCAATAATTCTTTTTCTTGTTTAGAACAACAACAACAAAAATTCTTGTTTGAATCTGTACTGGGTGACTTCCCCCGTTTTCTCTCCTTTGGTTCCACTTCTAATTTACTTTAATAACTTCTCATCTTTAAAATTTAAATCATCCAAAAAATCTAAACATAGTTCTTAATATTTAATTTTACTTCAAACTAACCTATTACTTCTTAACTCACATCATACATCTTATTTCACTTAAACTGCTGCTAATAAAAAAATTAACATATCTCTTCACTAGTTCAAAATCTTAAAATCTTAACACACCGACTTCAGGGTACCATAATAAACCATCCTAGTTATACTTTAAATATTTCACCCTATCCCTTTTCTGACCATTTTCCTTCGCCATCTCGGGGTCTCCCCCCAGACATTTCTCCATCTTACTCCAACACCATTGTCCAGAATGTCCTCTTTTTCTATAAATCCACAGTTCCAGACGCAGTCCATAAAAGTCCTTGCAGGGAGCTTCAGGGTACACAAATCATCACCTTCCAGCATCTCCATTTCAAAGTTCCAATCATCTTCTGATCGTAGATTCACAAATCTTCTTCCCATCATTTCTGGGCTCTCACCCCAGAAATTGGATATAAATTGTCTTCTAATCCTGGGTCTCTCACCCCAACAGGATTTTTCATCTTCTCGGAGTTGCATGGACACTGTACTTTGCATTTCAAAAATTTCCTTAAGTTCCCTACCAAGGTTTTCTTCCAGTTTAACAAGATTCTCAAGAGTCTTTCCTGTGGGATATAACTTTTCTTCGACATCCTGGTTCAACAGGTTTAATTTATGATTTAGCAATTCTAAGTTCAAAAGAATAATCCTTTGTTCGTGAGTCAGTCCTGAATCTAAAGCCAGCTTGAAAACGAAACCAAACATGGTAGAAGTGGGCATAGGGTATCAAGTTTCAGTATTTTTCCATCTTTAATCATAAGTTTCCGCAGCCATTTCCCCTGGAGTCAGGGTGAAAAGATTGCATTCCAACAACTTCAAGAAGAAATATTTCCACCAACTTAGCTCCCCTAAAAGGGGTTCAGCCAGTCTCACTTGTCAAAAGAAACACTGCATCAAAACTTTGTATCCACTATTGCAGCAGCAGTCACAATCAGAAACAGTTATTTCTTCTTTAAACAAAGGGAGGAACGGGCTTCCTTTTTAACGTACCTCCCGGAGCGCCAAATGTCAGAAAATTTAGGTCCGATTATTCCAGTACTCACGGCCTGCGGGTTTCTTCTTTTTTCCTTCTGAATCAGGTAGAACGATCTCGCTCATCGCAGGCGGCGGCCGCCGCTTCACCGGCCTGGTTGGGGCATGCCTCCACAGCCCGGCGCCGTTGTCCCTTCACTCCCGCTCCCCCTTTACAAGGGGAACGGGAGAAGGGTTCAGCACCATAGCGGGCTCGCTGGAGAGCCCATGCCGCGGGACACTCGACCCGCGGTTTAGCGGAGCCCCACTGTGCGGTAGCGGGGCTCCTACCCCCGGGCCGGCCTGGGTCGTTTTGCTGCCGAAACGACCCACGACCGCCCGCAATGGCGTCCTCGCCGGAAGTCCTATGTTATGTTTTTAAATGTGAGTTGCTTGAAGATCTTTTAGGTAGCAAGCATCTACTAAGTTTAATAATAACACGTAGGCAAAAATTTGCTGGGTGGAAGGGCCAAAATGAAACCCTGCAATAAATTCATGGGGCGGGGTGGGAAGAGAAAAAGTTCTTCCTGCCTGGATGTTGAGGGATCTTATTGAGGGGAGGGGGCAAGAAAGTGCTTCAGGGAGCAGCTGCACTTTGTTCAAACAAGCACAGCCAGAATAATCACAGACACTGGCTGCTTTAGCTTGCATTCCATTCTTCCTGCCTTCCTTCCCTTTTCTACATTTAGATTTTGAGCCTCATAGCAGGTACCACCTGATTTTTGTAACCCTTTCTAAAAGCCGTTTTTTTTTTTTTTGGCTCAAGGATTGGGTATTAAAAAAAGAATAATAACAGGACACAGTAGTAAAATTCTTCATTGTTTTGGGGTCAAGGTTGCTGCTTACCCTACTTAACCTATGCGGTATCTAAAGGTTTTCTATTTTTTATTGCCTCTGACTCTTTTTTTTAAAAAAAACTCTGCTCTGCTCACAGTGGTACAATGCACTCTCTTCAGCTTGCAGCTGGCTATACTTCTTTGAATGCCTTGG
Organism: Lacerta agilis; assembly: GCF_009819535.1. Lineage (NCBI taxonomy): Eukaryota > Metazoa > Chordata > Lepidosauria > Squamata > Lacertidae > Lacerta > Lacerta agilis. Next base: position 60,098,788 of record NC_046314.1, on the reverse strand, counting down.
GACTGATGCCACATCACCCATTTTTTTTATATAAAAAAACAGTTCCTTCACTGGTTAAGGCTGCTGTCCTGTTAGACACTTACCTGGGATTAAGCCCCACTGAAGTTAATGGGGTATACTTCCGAGATGCACACGATTGCTCTGGAAAAGCAAAAGATGCAGAATTATATTTCCAGCAATGGTGTTTATTTTTAAGCTGGGGTGGAAAGTGCCCTCAGTAAACAGGGGAATGTCTTCCTATATATTGTAGGAAATGCATATTTAACAACATTGCCTGTATTAAAATTAAAATACTGAAAAAGACACATTAATTTTGACAATCCAAAACCTCTCACTTGATTTTTCCATGGAAGAAGGAAATAGTGGAAGCTCCAATCTTTGAGGAAAACTGAATTATTCTGAGTCTCCCAAAGCCTCCAGCAGAAATGATTCATGCAATCAATCTTACTAGATACATTATTCTTGCTGAAATTCTTTTAGAACCTCTCTCGGTCATAAATCTTTCAGGCCTACTTGGGCAGTTGCTAACATCTTAAAGAGATAAAGCTGATTTCCTCAAATGATCAGCTCTTAAGAGCAACCATGCAACATTTATTATAATAAATGAGTTAATAGTTCCCCTTTTTAAATTTGCAGATAATTTAATCTGTATTTTAGCTTCATGATTCCACGGTTGATAGCTCAGTCCAAGTTTTAAAAGTTTTCTGGCAAATAAAATAAAACTTTAAATGACACATGGCATTATGGAGTTTGGTTTGATCTGAAAACTTGCATGTGATTAGAACCCAAAGTGCAATATTCAACTGTTAAGAATACTTTATGAAGTTAGTTTTGCAGGTAGCTCCTCTATCTTTGTAGGTCAGGACATCCTGCATGTGCCGTCAGTGCCTTGAGCATGTGTTTTCTTGATGGATTTGGTCTGCATTCACCAATATAACATGCTGCATGGTGGGAAAAGCTCATTTAAGACCCAGTGCTCACATTGGTGCAAGGCTCCCATGGCTGAATCCCCATTGCATATATCCCAACATATGAATGTGCATGTTAACTTTGACAGCACCTATCTTTTTTTTTTTTTGGAGGATGGAGAGGTTCAATCCATCTTTTTATTTCTCAACAGGGAATCAGTGTCATCAGAGCTGACAGCATCTGCAAGCTGTCACACATACAGATCCTTAGGTGCATCTGTAAAATAGGTTTTGTGATTCTGATAGTCCAATCTTGCACATGTTAATTGGAAGTAAGTTTTACAGTATTCAATAAGGCTTACTCCCAGGAAAATGAGCACTGTATTGCAGCTGGAGTCATTTTTTTGTTTGGAGCTATAATATCTAAACTTAAATTCAGAACTGCTATCTAAATACTGAATTAACCACCATAAACAACCACTCTGTTTTTGGTTGCATGCATACCATACATTTAAACTCATCCCTCCCCTGAATAAGAATCTTAGGAACTGTAGTTTGTCCTCAACAGAGCTACAATTCCCAGCACTCTTAACAAGCTACATTTCCCATTATTCTTTTTTGGGGGAGGGGTTTTAAATGCACAATGTGCATGCATCATTATTTATAATTTTTTGTTTATCATGCACTGAGATAAGCATAGCAAGTTCCTTCGGTTTATAGTTATGCCTTATACTCAAAGAATACAAATAACTTCTATAATAATCTCATAAAAATTGTATTTTTTGCTCACAAGATAAAAAACAGATGTCATAATAGTGTTTGCCCCACAGCTGAATATGCTTCCAGATCTTGGCTCATTTTGTGAAAAAGGGGAAAGATGAATTTTTGGATGTCAGCTCCTAGAAATCTTTGGAACACATACAATAGGCATATTACACACACTTGAGCACATTCCTAATGACAGGGCCTTAAGCCCCAAATTATGCTACTATCAGTTATTAATTTTCACTTAGCAGCTAATACAATACAATAAAAGATGTACAGATGGTAGCGATGTCATAATATTTCATTTGAGGAATCAAGCTATGTTGATCTTAGAAATATATTCACAGATTAGAAGTCTCTCTTTCCAAAGAACATGCAAGGGTTCAAACCGGGTAGAGGTCATGGGTACGATTCTCCTGCCACCAGAGACACCAAGCATGTATAGCAGGCATGCTGCTAATAAGAGGAAATTTCCAGACAACAATATCTTGTTCTGCAGCTGTTATTGCTTTTGCCTGAAAATTGGGTGTGGGGAGTTTCTTCTTATGCAGGAGGAAGCTATATAAATTCTGGTTGTGCTGACATTTAGGCAAAATACCCTTATCACAACATCAGCTACTGGGCCAGTTCTGGTCTACGAGGCCTCCTCATATAGCCTGTTTAGAATATAAAACTAGAGTACAACTCAACAGTTCAAAGTCCAGACATTTCTCTTTCTTTACTCCTCAGTTGTTTAAAAGCCCTCTCCTCACTCCTAAAGGACCACAAGCCCAGTTTTCCTGAGTCTGAACATAATGAATAACCACAGTTCATTGGAAATTGAAGCGAAAACCTCCCAATCTCATTTTTGCAGCAGTGCTTTAGGAGGAAACAGCCTGAGGCTGCTTGTGCAAGTAGCACCATGCATTAAATCTGACTGCAGGCAATGTCTTACCTCTCTAGGCAATATACCTAGAGTACAAATGGTTATACATTTGGATATTATTGTTTCAGAGTGGGTGCTTTTATGTATCAATATTCTTGTACGGTAAGACAATTAGCTAACCAGAGGCTTGATGGAGAGGATGGATTATAATTAAATCTACTAAAAATATATATCCCATGAGTAAAACTGCTATTGCTCAGTTTGGTGTGCCCACAATTGACTCAAAATATATAAATCCTCTTTCCTGTATAAAAATGTGCTCTCAGTACGTTTCCAAGCACAATTCAAAGTGTTGGTGCTGAACTTTAAAGCCCTAAACAGCCTTGGCCCAGTATATTTGAAGGAGCATCTCCAGCCCCACAGTTCAACCCAGACACTGAGGTCCAGTGCAAAGGGCCTTCTGGCAGTTCCCTCATTGCGAGAAGCCAAGGTACAGGGAACCAGGCAGAGGGCCTTCTGTGGAACGCCCTCCCATCAGATGTCAAGGAAATAAGCAAGTATCTTACTTTTAAAAGACACCTGAAGGCAGCCCTGTTTAGGGAAGTTTTTAATGTTTAATGTTGTATTGTGTTTTTAATATTCGATTGGGAGCCACCCAGAGTAGGTGGGGAAACTCAGCCAGATGGGCGGGGTATACCGTATTTTTCGCTCCATAGGACGCACCGGACCATAGGGCGCACCTCATTTTTAGAGGAGGAAACAAGAAAAAAAAATATTTTTCTGGTTTTCTTCCTCTAAAAGCCCTGGTTTTGTTTTGTTTTGTTTTGTTTGTTTTTTTTTGAGGATCAGCTAAAAGTTTTGCAGCTGTTTTTGCAAAGGCAAAAGGCCTTTTTTTTAAGGATCAGCTAAAGGTTTTGCAGCTGTTTTTGCAAAGGCAAAATGCCTTTTTTTAAGGATCAGCTAAAGGTTTTGCAGCTTTTTGCAAAAGGGAAAGCCCTGTTTTGTTTTGTTTTGGGGTTTTTTTTAGGATCAGCTAAAGGTTTTGCAGCTTTTTTTGCAAAGGGGGGAAAGCAAAGCTCCTTTTGCAAAGGGGGAAAAGCAAAGAGGAAAAGCCCCATTTTTATGGGGTTTAACTCACATTTCTGAAAAAATCTTAAGGAAAGGGAGCCTTTTCTACAGTTTCCAGACAGATAATCTAATCAGCCAGTCACATGAAGCTGGGGAAACAAACAACCTCCCTCTGCAGCTCATTCAACAAAGGAGGGCGGGGCTGAAAGGGAGCCGGGACTCTTATCTCTCTCCCGATCTCTTGCTGATCAGCTGCTGAGCGGGGTCCTTTCAACACTCCCTTTTCTCTTTGTAAAATAAAAAGCACAATCTGCTTTTGGCCCCTGGGCAATTCAGCTCCAGGGACCACCATTCGCTCCATAAGACGCACAGGTATTTCCCCTTACTTTTTAGGAGGAAAAAAGTGCGTCTTATGGAGCGAAAAATACGGTAAATAATGTGGGCTAGAGCTCAGTGAAAATGTAGAATTATTTCCCTCTCAAAAGTTTCAGGAGGATGAGGGAACAGGTTTTTTTAAAAACCCTGCAATAAACGTCTGAGATATCTTAAAAATGTGTAAAGTAAAATAAGAAAAAATGGGTTAAAATCAGAGCTGGCTAACTTTTTCTGGCCTGACTTCAACACACCAAGGGTTGTGTGTCAGTGGTGATGAACAGGACTGATGAAGGCACAAATGCTCTTGGGTGCACCTGCTGTGTGTATGGACACAAATACAGGCATGTACACAACTGCCACAGTTCTGAGTATGGTGGAGGGGTTTAAACTTTTCTCAGTCCAAAAGTATGATGGAATAATTTACTGAGCTAAAAGCACATCCTACCCTGCCGCTGCTGCCCAAAGGGTGGCTCTGATGAATGATATGATCTTTCTTGCGTCTTACCAAGTTACAAAAAGCTTGCCTACCAAAGGTTTCCAGGTACTCAGAAGCCAGGCAGGCAACTTTTCAGAATTTATTGCTTATGGGGGCATTTTGAGTGCTAAGGGTTCCCCTCCCCAAAGCCTGTGGAACTACTTGGCATGCCATCCGGGAACAGGGAATATTAAAAAAAGAGAGAGAAGAAGTCACAACACATTTGAATGAGTTTGTCGGGGGCACAAGAAACCACTTTGGGGACAGGTACAGCCTGTGAGCTAGCCACCCCTTCTTGCCATCATTACAGACATACAAAAGAAGCTGGTGCTTGCAGTCCTTAAGCATGGCCAAAAGGGAACCCCCTCACAGTAGCCTGGAAGAAAATTGTTTTGGTGTTGTCTCGCACAGTTCTTCATCTTTGAATACTTCCCCAAGTTTACCTCTGACTCTCTTCCCCTTTCACACAGACCCCTTAAAAATAAATCTACACTTACAGACTTAAAGCCTATTCACTTTGTAGCCTTTCCCAACTCAGAAACCTCCTGATGTTGTTGGACTACAACTTCCATCATCCCTGACCATAGGCCATGTTGGCTTGGCCTTATGGGAGCTGGGAACACAGTGACATCCGGAAAGGACCAGGTTGGAGAATGCTGGCTTAGAGTAATAGAAAAAGGCAGTGGCTCCAGCTTTTACTGAACAACTATCCAGCTGCTCAGATTTATGCAGGTAGGACTCCCTTATTATTGTTGGTGTTGAAGTAAAGTCAAGTGAAACATTTTTATCCCTGAGCTACAAAGCTCTGCTCGCTTGATAAATTGAGGACACAGTCTCTGTATTAACAGCTACAGCACTGCCAGGCTCAAACCTTTGAAGATTTCCAGAGATGGTTGAAAACGGATGCAAGATGACAGAAGGTCACTGAGAGGGAAAAGGAAAGGAGATGGGAGGAAAATGGAGTGGACTAAATAAAAAAGCAACGTTCAAAAACCAATTACAAGCTACTTTTGGATCCCAAACAAGTTCTCATCACAGAGGAATACCAAATATTTCACTTTCCTTCCTGGCAAGATTAAATTTGATAAAAACTTTTTTTTTTTTTAATCTTCCTGCCTTTCATTTTTTTTTTTGCATCTGCTAGGGAGTATGCTGGATGCAATGCCTTGAGAACACAACACTTTTCCTGTCACTGAGAGCTTTTAATAATAATCCTCCAATGCAGCTGAGGACGCAAGTTCCAGTGAATGATGGGGCCACACACGTTCTCTCCAGCATCAGGAAGCTGCAGTCCTTACTATGCTCTTGCTTGGGACTAAGCCTTTTAGGGTCAATAGGATGCCTGGCGTCATGCCTGGCTCAGCCCTTGGTGGCCTTTGAGCTGAATGAAGTTTTGCACAAAGGTAGCCCCAGTTCTGCAGCAAGAATGGCAGAATTCCTGAAAACAAAATCAGCAAAGGGTGCAAACATTTCTATGCCTGAATTTTGCAGTGATTTTATATGTTTTATGGAAGAACTGTACCGTGGGCTTCTGCAGAATTTTGTGTGGATGATTATTATACTTTTGGTTATTAAAATATGTCCGTCCTGTCTCTTCCATCAAAATTGTTTCCAAGGAAGCTCACCAATTTAAATCCACAAGCAGCAACTACTATGAAAGCTATTGCTGTCTTAAACTGGGTGAGTGAGACCATCAGTCTACTTAACTCATTATTGTTTGCCTTGACTGGCAGCATGTCTCCAGGATTTCAGACACAGGGCTCTCTCCCAACCTTAGAGATTGAAGCTGGGGGCTTCCACATGCAAAACAGATGCTCCACCGCTGACCTATGGTCCTTCCCCAATTCCAAATTCCTGCAAGCAAATTCAGATTAGGAGAGACTGCTGGAAAATTTCTCCCTCCTGGAAATTTGTGAGTCTTGGAATAGAGCAATTTTCTTAGCCAGGTTCAGATGAGAAGGAGATCATTTCTGGAGAAGGGGGGGGGGGCAAAATGGCAAAGCAAATATAAGTTAATATCTTATTTGGAAGGTTCAGAGAAGATGCCCTGACATACTAAAGTCTTTGGTGCCTTAAGCACCAACAGAGGGGTGGTGGATGAGCAACATTCTCCAGTAATGTCTGGAGGGCATCAGGTGGGGAAAGTTGACATGCAAGGACAGCAGCAAACTAAACATCCATCCACTGACTAGGGCAAGTGGCAGCTTTCCAGGATCTCAGAAAGAGGCTTTCTCAGACAGATAAGGATATTGACAAGCTGGAACATGTGCAGAGGAAGTCAAGATCAAGATAATCAAGGGCTGGAAACCAAGCCTTATGAGGAATGGTTGAGGGAGTTGGGTATGTTAAGCCTGGAAAAGAGGAGACTGAGAGGAGATATAATAGCAATCTTTGAATATCTAAAGGTATGTCACATGGAATATGGAGACAGCTTGCTTTCTCCTGCTCCAGTGGGAAGGACCTGAACCAATGGATTCAAGTTACAAGAAAGGAGCTTCTGACTAAACATCAGAAAGAACTTTCTGACAGTAAGAGCTGGATCAGACTCCTATGAGAGGTGGTGGAATCTCCTTCCTTGGAGGTTTTTAAGCAGAGGTTAGATGATCATCTGTCATGTATGTTCTAGCCGAGATTCCTGCATTGCAGGGGGTTGGACTAGATGACTCGTAGGGCCACTTCCAACTCTACCATTCTATGATTCTGTGATTCTGAGTGTACAGATATAAGTGTGGCATTTCAAGACTACCCAAAAGACCATGGAGGACACCAGGTTGGTCACCCATTTGTTCCACTGAGCCCAGATTTCCATGAAAAATGCTCAATAATCTGCTACCAGCACCTACCAAGTTCCAGAGTTCTCTCTTTATGCTCTCCAAGTTCTCTCTTTATGCTCAAATGTGTATATCAACACAAGGGGTCATGGGTTCATTTCAAGAACTGATCCAGATCACCTTCATTAATTTAATAAAATTAAACTGTTTTAATTTATTCAGAACAAAGAGCCAATTGACAAAGAGTAAGAAATAGATTTACCAACCTCTCTTGGCATACCGTACCCAACTCCTCTTTTTATAGTTATTTTATTTTTAAAATCCTTGTCCTCCTCTCTTCCATTGCATTGTCCTGCACTGCCCATCTCTCTCTTTTAACTGCAGTTCTCAACGGACACTCTATACCTGCCCTTCCCTCTGAGTCCACCCGGCATTTCATCACTCTCCTCAGCTGTCAGTGCAGGATTGCACTGCTGTAAGTTGCTCACCTGGAGATAGCCAAAAGAACCTCTCTAGGGAGAAAGAGAGAGAGAGTCCCACAACCTAAGTGCAATAAGAAAGGCACAATTCAGTTCATTGTACTCCCATCCATTGCATCCTATCCCCAAGCAATTCACTCACAGAAGGTCACATGACGTGTCTCAGGTTTTCAGGAAAATATACATAATTATTTCTGTGTTTTGCAATATTTTTTTCTAACCTAAAAAGAAAATCAATCCTTTTCACTAGAAGCAAACAGAGGTCACTCTGAATGTTTTGAGTTGTGACAGAAAATGATGCAGCCTGACATTCAGTGGGAGTTGTTTGGAACCATCTCTGATGCAATTAATTTGTTCCTAAATAAACCATTCAGCAAATTGATGGAGTACTGAATGAACAACATAGGAACAAGCACAATGCATAGTCATAATTGCAAAGGAGATAGACATGCCAGTATATTCCCTGCCTCCTGAGATGGTGGGAAGTTAGTTTGCTTATATTTTCCAGTAATTGCTGTTCCCGAGTGTATTTTTCTTTCTTTATCTGCGACACATTCTATGACACATCTCATCTAATTCGAGATGCACATGCTATTCATGTTGGGATATATCACCACAGCCTTGCATTCTCCTGGTTTGTGGATCAGAAAGCCAGTTTCCAAGATTGCAGCACCAATGCAGAAAGGACAGCTGGTTTTTGGGGATAACCACCCAGTCTCCTTGCCAGGAAATGGCTACCGTTAACGAACCCGCCCTTCTACCAATACACTACAAACCTGGCTGCTTTAGATACCTAAATGCCTGAGGGCAAACTAGGTGCAATATAAAATGTGGCTTTGCATTTAATGTGCTTTAAAAAAAAATGCAAGTAGCAAGCATATAAGATGCTAATGGGGGATTCCATCCTATAATACAAGTTACAGCTTCACAGTGGAAAATTTCCCCAAGATGTCAGTGGAGCAGGAAGGGGTTACGGTAAATCCCAGCTCTTTTTATGCTGCACTCTAGATAGCTATCAGCCTGCCCTCCCTCCAGGGATGCTGTATACCGGTAATTGTTTTTAAAACGTGCACATTAAATGCAAAGGCACATTAAAGCAGTGACAAGTTTGGCCCCAAGTGTGCAGCGTCACTCAAAATTCACTCCTCTGTCCAAAACTTCATGAGGCTTCAATTCACACTTGCCACTTTATGTCAGTAGACACTTGCCCATTCATTTCAGTGTCTGGCGAGCAGAACACAATGGGCAAATGGAGCATTCCCTGAGACAGAGGTGAATGGGGAAGCCCCAGTCAGAACTGATACACACCACTTTATCAGGACTCCTCAGCTCTCATGCCTCTTCTTCTGAATATTGGCACCATCAGCCAATAAGCCAGTGTTTTGAGATGGTGTTCCCTGATAAATATAGCAATATCTTTGCTGAATGTCTATAGATAGGGCATTTTCATTCCAACGAAACGCCACAAAGGTTTTATCAGGAAATCAGCTGCCGCAGTTCAGCGTTTGAGCCCTTGTTTTTATTAATACTAAAATAAAAGAAGAATTGTATGGTAGATTATTCCATGTTTACCCCAAACAAAATGTAGATCTAATTTCATAACAATGCAGTATCTGTGAACAGCATCGGTTATACGGGCTTTTCATTTTGAGTTCAGAGCCGCCGGGTCTCTGCTGTTCTAGAGATGAAGTTGTTATCCAAATAACTGTAAAGGAAATGCCTTTTTCGGGAATGACAATTAATATCCTCTTTCGAATCCCTGTGACGGGGTGAGCTCTTGTTGCTCGGTTCCTGCTCCTGCCAACCTAGCAGTTTGAAAGCTCGTCAAAGTGCAACTAGATAAATAGGTACCGCTCCGGTGGGAAGGTAAACGGTGTTTCTGTGCGCTGCTCTGGTTCGCCAGAAGCAGCTTAGTCATACTGGCCACATGACCCAGAAGCTGTATGCCGGCTCCCTCGGCCAGTAACACGAGATGAGCGTTGCAACCCCAGAGTCGGACATGACTGGACCTAATGGTCAGGGGTCCCTTTACCTTTACCTTTACTGTATCATTCCTCTTTCATTCCTCAGAGAGGTTGCTTTTTGTCTCAACATCTCTTACCTTTTCCCTATTTTTCTTTGGCATATTACATCTTTGCCCTTTAGAAATCAGTTCACTTTGATGCCTGTGTTGGAAATAACAAATCTTTAGTCTCACAGTTGTTTTTTTACAGCACAGATACCTCAGGGGACATAATAGGTTCTGGGTGGAATATTGGGTGGAAAATCATTACCTATGAAATGCAAATTTACTTATTACGCAGTATTACATACGTGCTGGTGCTCAGCTGTCCCCTATCAGCTAGGGCAGGGATGGGGAACATTTTTTGGTCTGCTGAGGGCCACATCTCCTTCTGGGCAACAATTTAGGGGGTCACATGACAGTGGTGGGTGGGATCAAAGGCAAAAGGGAGCAGAGCAATAAAGTTGGATTTTATCTTTGTATGGTGGTTATTTCCTATGCACAGTCACATAGCCCTCTGTGTCCTTCATTTTGGCAAGCAAGAATGAATGAATGATTTAAATATGGAGGATAACAATGTAAAAAGATTTGGTGGTGTACATACATGCAGAATACAACAAATAAGTCTAAGTACTTTATTACGGTCAACGACCAGCACACACACACACACAAAAAGACACATACAGAATCAATAATAAATGCAATTTAAAATTGGTCTGAGATTTGATCTAAAAGAGGTTGGCCATATTAAAATTAAAGTACATTAAAATTAATTAGAGACTACAGACCATGTACTTCTCCGTTGCTGCTTTTATAGGGCTTTACGGAACAAACTTATCTCTCCGCTATTATGTGAGTCTCCTGGATGTCCCGAAGAACACTACACCCATTGGCTCCTATCAGATGCCAACCCTAAGGTCACTGCTGCGGTGGCAAAGTTCTGTGCTGTTGCTATTAAGCTTCGGTCCGCACAATTAGGTGGCTCCTGATCCTTCTTTTGATTTAAGTATTTACAACAAATAATGTAACAAACCAGACGGGGAAGATGAGGGGAGTCAGGGGGAGGGTTTTTTTTGGGAATCATATTTTTCTTTTTTCTTGAGATAATGTTATAGTGATGACTATAAAACTGTAAAACTGAATAAAAACTACAGTGGTATCTCGGGTTAAGAACTTAATTCGTTCTGGAGGTCCGTTCTTAACCTGAAACTGTTCTTAACCTGAAGCACCACTTTAGCTAATGGGGCCTCCCACTGCCCCTGTGCCGCCAGAGCACAATTTCTGTTCTTATCCTGAAGCAAAGTTCTTAACCTGAAGCGTTATTTCTGAGTTAGTGGAGTATGTAACCTGAAGCGTATGTAACCTGAGGTACCACTGTATTATAAAACAAAGAATGAATGAATGAAAGCAATAAATAAGAGTCATTATCAGAGTTAAAGACACATTCCAGTCAGGAAAAAGCAGTGAAAGAGAGCCAAAGTGGCCGGGGAGAGGGGATGCTTTTATTCCCTGGCCCTGAGGTTCCCTGGAGGAGGGAAACTTTGTGAGTTTATCAAGCAGTCTTCTCTTAAGGGTACACTGCCAATTATTATCATGCTTTACCGTGAATCCAAAACTCATGTTAGTTTTTAAATAAATATGGGTCAGTTAATTCATTTATCAACTGGCAATCCTCTATACGGAGTAGGACACCAATACTGTTATCTATTTGTTTCTGCCACCACCAACGTAACTACACAGACAGCGGCCACCATCTTTAGGCTCTATCTTCTCCCAGGGGAGCTCTATAAACTGCTATTATATAGAATGCCATGGCGCTACCCTTGCTAAGCAGAGGTAGCTTGGCTTCCCTGGGGCCTACATCTCTCCTTAATGTCCCCCATTTTGAGTCGTTTCTTTAAAAAATGTTAGCTGCCTTGGAATTTTTTTCCTGGAATGCCTGTTAGAAAACTTCTAAATAATTCATAGAGCAATCTGAGTTCAATGGGACTTACTCTCAGGTAAGTACAGGCGGTGACAATTTTTCACATGTTCAATTGATGTGTGGCCACTGACAGTTGGCCCCTGGTGAAGCTCCCCAGCTGGCAAAGCCCTCTGAGGCCCAGGGCAGGCGGGGGCATGGTGTGCCACCCGCAGGGGTGTGGTGCACCTCCTGGGGGTAGAGCGGGCCACCTGCGGGGGTGGTGCGCCCAGCACGGGTGGAGGGGGTGGAGCCACGCTGGCACCCCGCCGGGATCGCACTGCCAGGGGTGGTGTGCTCCCCCTGCACTCCTCTTCCTCTGCCAGTGGTTCTACCTCCACTGTCGGAGGCAAACATCAGTTGCTGGGAATTGCAAGTAGGAAGAATGTTGTTGATCTCAAGCCCTGCTTGCGGGCTTCCTATGGGCATCTTATGAACTGAACGTCGCCATTTGTAGGAGAAACATAATAGAATAAACTTGCAACCTCATCTTAACTAGAGCTGTCTTTAATATCTATCTGCATTCTGTGGTCCAGAGGCAGATGTCATTAACATATTTTTCTGCCAAATGAAATTATAGATTTACATAAAATAAATAGGATTTTAAAGAGTATAAAAGGAGTTCTGAAAAAGTAACCATGCTTATATTGGATGTCATTTTCTTAAAATGCATTGTCTGTATTGAATTTCCTTTCCACTAATGCTATTAATTCAGGAAAGTTAGAAGCTGATGGTTTTGTTCAGAGCAATGGAAGATTAAATGACACTTCAATATTAGTTAGCACCCATCTGCTTCTGTTTCAGGAGCTGGGTTAGATATAGATTGTAATGAGTTTTCATCCACAATGGATTGTTTGCTCTGTGCTGTTAGATTTGCTGCAAGATAGCCCAGTGAAGCAAATACAATCTTATCATTTGAACCGCACTTTCCTTGCAGTGATAAGTGTACTTCCTACTTCACAGAAAATCTGTTCCATGTGTTAGAATGTAAACTTGTTCATGATAGACTCATTTACATACTTAAGAACAGATAAGGAAGATTTTTTTCCCGAACAAAGGTTACATACTTTTATTTTATCATTGAATGCTAAAAAAATTGTTTATGTTATTTGAATAAAACATATGTTACCTAAACGTTATTAGTTAGAACTTATTAAATACAATTCTCTCTGTTCGGTAAAAAAACACAAACAACAACAACAACCCCATTATAAAAGCTCGTTTATTTTAAAAGGCTTAATCCACTTTTCAGGGGGTATGGCCTCGTGCAGTGGTTTACAAAATATTATACCACCCAGGGTGATATCATATTGTGGCACTCCTCGCATGCCATTCCATTAGCACAGAATAACAGTCAAATACAGTTGGTGTCTTCAGGCTTGTGGAACCCGATACATGTACAGTGGTACCTTGGGTTACAGACGCTTCAGGTTACAGATGCTTCAGGTTACAGACTCTGCTAACCCAGAAATAGTACTTTGCTTCAGGATGAGAACAGAAATCATGCGGTGGCGGTGCGGCAGCAGCGGGAGGCCCTATTAGCTAAAGTGGTACCTCAGGTTAAGAACAGTTTCAGGTTAAGAACGGACCTCGAGAACGAATTAAATTCTTAACCCGAGGTACCACTGTACTTTGTGACAGTTAAACTCAGTGCTTCTTTTCTTTTAAAAAATGTTTAGGGATACTCTCATTTTGACTCAAGAAAATCACTATTTTATAGTTCAAATTGGGAAAAATAAATACAGTAATTGGACAAAAGTACAAAGAACATGCATTACCTCAAATTACCTCATATTATCGCACATCCACATTCCACACTACTTCACACATTAAACGTTCGCTTCAGTTTGAGACTCAGGAAACACAGGGAAAGGAAATGAGGCTGCCATCGGGGGTAGCAATGAAAGTGACAATTCACTATGCTAGACAAGAAACTATTTTTTTTTTCCAAAAAATGTTTCTTCTCCCATTAGATTCACAAAATGTTTAGGGGTATGTGTACCCCTGCGTACCACCAGAAAAAAGCACTGGTTAAACTGATGTGTTGCCACTTGCACATTTGCTCTCAAACTTCTCATATCATGAGCAACGTAATTTACTGATTCACCATTAATTTACATGCAGCAGTAGCAACATATTTAAAACTCTAATATTAATTTCAGTATTTTAACACTGGGCGTGTATAGGCTACAGCTAAAAGCATACATAGAACTTGAAATGGTTTCTTCAAGATCAACCCATAAGCACATATCCTCATCAGGCTGCTACATACCTCTTGCTATCTGTGATGCTTTGGTATATATATATATATATATATATATATATATATACACACACACACACACACACACACACACACACACTGTCATGAAAACTTCCCGCGGGGGCAAGTTGAGAGACTGACCCCAAGACGGACGAAGCTTCCGTGCCCTCTGGCTCCTAGAGTCCAGGGGCACAATTGTAATATGCAGTTGTTCCCAGCTTGAAAACAACATACACAAGCCATTTGGCTAAGATCTACTTTATTGTAGATAAAAAGCAGAGTATGCCTCTGCGCAGCAGCTCATTATTTCAGAGCTGTCTGTAAATGCGACCTTCATCTCCGATGCAAAACAGAAAGTAAAGAATACAATAGTAAAATACAATGACATCACATGTGTGGGAGCTGGTATGCCCAGTGTAATTCCCACAGAGAGGAAACATGACTCTTGAGTCTTGTGACCTTGCTGCAGCGTTCGCAGCTCGTCATGTCATAATATCACAACATCCTCCCCCGATATTAGACAATGTGAGAGCGGCGAAAGTTAAGGCATTATTAAGAGAAGTAAACAAACAGTTATCATATACACAGTATGAATCTGTTGTCTTTGTTCCATCCTTGGAACTCTCTGAGACTGGTTCTACCAGTTGGAGCCTTTGATAACCAACTCTCCAGGAGACCACAGCACTTGCTCTGTGTGTGTTGGCAGAAACAGTGTTGAACTTTGCAACCTGTTGATGTGGCCTCTCCACATCTGTGAAATGAGCCTGAGTGTCTCTGTCTTGAGTGCAAACTACAGCTACATTTGCAACAGCTGAGATTGCAAACTCTTTGGAGTAGCGTTTGGGTGCCTGACCCTTCGTTACTCTCTCAGATCTACACACAAGATGTAGATCCTCTTTGCTGAGTTTCTCCTGAACAGGACTTTTTGGAGAAACTTTACCAATTGTAAACAGTGGCTCTAAAGATCCTAGCACATCATCTTGTTCTGATGGCCTGGAACTAGCATGAGTTCTCTCAATGACAGTTTCACCTGTGTCGGAACTAGCCGTGGTTGAGCTTGCACTGCTACTGCTGGTGTCAGAATCCTCATATGTATTGACATCAATGGGAAAGCTTTGGAGAACCTGTGTCTCCGGCTTTACAGTAGGTTCTACCTCCTGAGTAAGAATTACTGTGTTTGAGGAAGGCAATAGAATTCTGTATTGACCTTTCTCATAGCCCATAAAAATGCCTTGGATGGTTGCACCTTCAAGCGATTCCACCCACATCTGAGAACCAAAAACCTTAAGATGCTTAACAGAAGGTTTTCTGTTAAACAGTATCTCATAAGGTGAGCATTCCATTCCTTTTGGAATACTCCTGACCCAAGCATATGTGAAGGCAGATAGGCTTTCAGCCCAATTCTGTTCAGACAGCTTTGCACTTAGCAATTGCGCCTGCATACCCTCACGTAGTATTGTGTTAATTTTAACACACAAATCTTTGTTCCATGATGATTGACTGACAGCAACTTTGTGCTGAATGCAATGTTGACTTAGGAACTCTTGGAACTCCTGTGAATCAAACACTGGTAATTGATTAGTATACAAACATTCAATTTTGCCATCATGCATGAAATCTATCTTAGCACAAAATTCAGTGAACTTGGCCAAGACTTGCTGCGGACTTTTCATAGTGTAAATCCAAGAAAATTTAGAGAAATGGTCAGACAGCAATAAATAACAGGTAGCTCCGCCTCTAGATTGTGGCAAAAGCCCTATTACATCAGCAGAGACCTGCTGGAAACATCTTGTGACCTTTTCCCTGCGTGGCTGTTTGGTAGTCTCCTTGGACTTCGCAGCACCTGCAAAATAAGAGTCAACAACATCATAACAACAGTCAGTAGATTCAAAAGACAGTAAAAACAGTCCATCTTTGTTCTTCTGAGCTGTAAGGATAACTTCTCCATCCTTATAAATTGTGCACAGTCCTTTGCGCAGCCTGAGCTCGCAGTCCTTCTCGGTAAGCTGCGGTACACTTAGCAGGTTGTAGGCAATTTCTGGCACATAGAGAACGTTGCTTATAGATAGCTGGAGACTCTGAAGATAAACAGTTTCAACTCCAGTCGATTTCAGGTGTGTTCCACTCACCTGCGACACGGTGGAGTCCAGCCTCTTAAAAGTCTTAAATAAACGCTTGTTTGCGGTCATGTGGTGGCTGGCAGCTGAATCAATAACAAAAGCCAGGTCAATGTTAATGTCATCCTGCTCCTGCACGCCTTGTGTAAGCAATGCAACTGTGCGCCCTTTGTAGACTTTGGCTTGCGCCTTGCCTGTAGATCCACTGGCTTGTTGAGTAGATCCTTTCTTGGGCTTCCTGCAGGTCTGGAAACTGTGTCCTCTAAGACCACAATTTGTGCAGCGTATGACTTTAAGAGCTTGCACATGCTCAGTTGGACCACTAGGTGGGGTTGAGGACGCTTCACTCCCCCTGCCATTAGCCTCATTTTGAGCAGCACAACGATCTTGCTCATTTAGCAAAGTTGAGAAGACTCTGGCAACGGTTAAGTTTTGAGCATCCAGGGCACCTAGCTGCGATGCAATAGCACTATAACCGGCATGGAGGCTGTTCAAAACCATGAAACAAAACACATCTTCGTTTAATTGCACGTTGTGTTGTGCGAGTTCACTTCTTAATTCTTTCATATGGTTAAGATGCGAACGCAAATTGTCTCCCTCCTTTAGCCTTAGGTTGGTGAGACGTTGGAAATGCAGCATGGAACTCCCTGCCGCTATCCTCAAATGTTCATTTTGCAAAACAACCCAATAATCATTAGCGTGAAGCAAATCCCTGATGTGTATTAACTGAGATTGGTCAAGATGCAAAACAATGGTCGCCTTCGCCTGATTATCCCTGTTCAGCCATCGACCACCAGGGAGCAGTGGAGGGGCATTAGTGACAACATCAAGCAAATTCTGCCTGGTCAGGACAGCTTCCATTTTAATACGCCATGTCTGATAATTTTCATCAGTGAGCATTGGACAAAGGGAGCTGCTGCTCTGCTTGCTATCCTTTGCCATTGTGGCGAAAAAGCAGGCTTTTCACCCTCTGTCTTCAGAAAGCAAATTAAGCAAACAAACCTAGCCTTTTGAGGTTTATTGCCTCGTAAATCATTCCGGTACTACTCACAGTCAATTAACGTGTCTTCTCACAGTGGGAAACGGCCGTCTTCAGCTCGAAAAACTCCCCCGGAATGAAGCACGCAGTTTGAGGCTGCTTTCTTTGCCGGCAGATAAACATCAGGCAGAAGTCATCAAAGGTCCGATGTTCGGAAACCAGCCAACTGCTACCAATGTCATGAAAACTTCCCGCGGGGGCAAGTTGAGAGACTGACCCCAAGACGGACGAAGCTTCCGTGCCCTCTGGCTCCTAGAGTCCAGGGGCACAATGTAATATGCAGTTGTTCCCAGCTTGAAAACAACATACACAAGCCATTTGGCTAAGATCTACTTTATTGTAGATAAAAAGCAGAGTATGCCTCTGCGCAGCAGCTCATTATTTCAGAGCTGTCTGTAAATGCGACCTTCATCTCCGATGCAAAACAGAAAGTAAAGAATACAATAGTAAAATACAATGACATCACATGTGTGGGAGCTG
Source organism: Lacerta agilis (assembly GCF_009819535.1). NCBI lineage: Eukaryota > Metazoa > Chordata > Lepidosauria > Squamata > Lacertidae > Lacerta > Lacerta agilis. The sequence goes on along the minus strand of NC_046314.1, from coordinate 60,081,221 downwards.
GTATGCCCAGTGTAATTCCCACAGAGAGGAAACATGACTCTTGAGTCTTGTGACCTTGCTGCAGCGTTCGCAGCTCGTCATGTCATAATATCACAACACACACACGTTATATGTTATTGGTTTTATAGGTACCGGTTAGTATATAACATTCAACAATCAAACCCTTCTTTCTCGTCTGCCCACTGGACATTTGGCAACATACCGGTAGAAGGAAAATGAAGAATGTCACCACAGAATACTTTTCCAAATCCAAGAAATCCGAGCATAGGTCATTGCTGGATGAAATCCACAAAGCATTGGAAATATATTTATAAATATATACATAGAAAACAATATATCCCCATCTGCACTATGCATTTAGAGCAGTACTATGGCTTCCCCCCAAGAATCCTGGGAAGTTTGTTAAGGGTACTGAGGGGTATTAGCAGAGAGCCCTATTCCCCTCACAGAACTACAATTCCTAGAGTCATTTAACAATCCCTCTTCTCTGAGAACTCTGGGAATTGTAGTTCTGTGAGGGGAATAGGGCTGTCTCCTAATAACCCTCAGCACCCTTAACAAACTTCAGTTCCTAGGCCTGTGTTAAATGCATAGTGCAGATGGGGCCAGAGAGAACGGTGTTCATACCACTTACTCTCCATTTTATATAGAAAACTATTCTCACACATAGGATAGGAGGGGTATATCAGTCTTAATCTGTCAAATGTTGGCTGCTATGCAAGTGGCTGGGCATCCCTGCAGGCTTGCAATATAACAAATCACAAATGAAAATGTATTTAAAATAAATAAATGAAACCCAAATGAGATGGAATTCATGACTCATTTCAATTTCACTTCAAGGCAGCCTGGCACTCTTGTAACAGACCTGTTAGCACTGATAACATGATCAAACTCTTTCAGACAGAAATGTCTACCGAATCATCTGCATTCCTCCCCGAACTGTCAAGTGAACATGTGTTCCTCTTCCTTTCTATCTTCATTATGTCATTCTTAAAATTACTCACTTTTCAATAGTGGGCAAATAGCAAGGAAATACATTTCCTATCTCATCATCATCAATTTCGTTTGCCAGCTGAGTGGCATTTTTCTCCATGTGACAATCTTGTTTAAGCCAAACTTGCGGCATTTTAGAATGATTTAACTAGCAAATATAGTTGAACTTTCAGTACGTCATTCAGACTGCACAAAAAGGACAAAGCAGTGTTGTGATAGTGGCAAAATGAAACCTGTTCCTTAAAATCTGAAAGCTTTGTTTCAGATTCTTATTTCTAACCTGCTATTGTCTCATTACAGCATTGCATAGGATCAGAACTCTGGTACTTCACTTGTAAATAACACAGCTTAGTGGCAGAGTCATGATTTTTGCCTGCTAAAGATCTCCAGGTGGGGCTGGGAAAGATCACTATCCGAAAACTTGGAAAGATGCTGAAAGCCAATGCAGACAATATTGACTCAGCTGAACCCAGTCTTGGTACAAACCTGCTTTCTATGTACCAAATATTAAAGGAATCCATTTTTGTAGTAGGAAGAAAGTGAGGAATTTTCTCTGTAGCTGAAGAGCAAAAACCACTACTGTTTAAGCTGCCCTTGTATCATGTGATAAGTTTCTTGCTTGACCAATTTGGCTATATACATATAAGCAAATACGTGCCCTGAATGTGCCACAGGTATGGGTTATTTTTGTTTCATCCATTTTCTATGTCTGACACACTACAATGTAGATAAATTGTCTTCCAGCTTTTTCTGACCCAGTGCCATTCTTTAATCTGCAAAATAAGGAGCAATTCTATTTTTAAAAAAATGCCCCATCTTTTTTTTACCCCCCCCCCCTCAGATGACCTAATCCAAAGGAGGACAGGGATCCTACAAATTTGAACAGCCCTCTATGAGACAAAGCCCATGAGCGCCGCAACCCCAGAGTCGGACAAGACTGGACCTAATGGTCAGGGGTCCCCTTACCTTTTTAACTGGCAAGAATGGGACGCGGGTGGCACTGTGGGTTAAAACACAGAGCCTAGGGCTTGCAGATTGGAAGATCAGCAGTTTGAATCCCCACAACAGGGTGAGCTCCCGTTGCTCGGTTCCAGCTCCTGCCAACCTAGCAGTTCGAAAGCAAGTCAAAAGTGCAAGTAGATAAATAGGTACAGCTCCGGCAGGAAGGTAAATGGCGTTTCCATGCGCTGCTCTGGTTCGCCAGAAGCGGCTTTGTCATGCTGGCCACATGTCCCAGAAGCTGTACGCCAGCTCCCTTGGCCAGTAAAGCGAGATGAGCGCTGCAACCCCAGTGTCGGACACGACTGGACGTAATGGTCAGGGGTCCCTTTACCTTTACCTAATTGGCAAGAAGCTACTAACATGAGTTTGGCCAAACTGCGGGAGGCAGTGAAAGATAGGCTTGCCTGGCGTGCTCTTGTCCATGGGGTCACGAAGAGTCGGACACGACTGAACGACTGAACAACAATTGGCAAGAACACAGGCTTCCTAGTTATATTATGCTAGGAAGATTGGCAACAATAAAATTATTGCTATTGTGTATGGACATTGAGCTACGTCCAAATGTCAACAGATTGTACCTTTGGCATTTCATGGCTTTTTGGGGCCCACTATCTGTAACAGTTTATTTTCTCCCCACCGTGTGTGTGTTTTCAGAATAATATTTCATGCATCTCATGGACTCGATGAAGTCTATGAAATCTTATGCCACAGTAAATTGGGTATCATGTTTAAATTGCCTCAGGACATCAAAGTAGGTTGGTCACTCAAGCCAAGTACATCACACTAGAAATAGAGCCTTAAGCATCGATTATTTTAAAATCTTGCAGTAAAGGTGTATTGATTCTGGTCAGAGATGTCATGAGTAATGGAATGGAACAGTCACAAAAATGAGTTGCCCTTTTCAATTTCCAATAATTAGGTGCAGTCTGAGCAGGGCCTTCCATGACCGATTGTGATGTGTATACCATTACTTTCCCACCTGGGATGCTGAGATTTGTAGTTCCAGTCCCCTCTGGAATGTTAATCTTTTAAAATTGAGGATCAGCCATTCTGTTTCTCATCCAAGCAAATGTGGATATAACCTGCATAACTCCTAGAAGAGGCTAATTCAAAGCCTGCAGTCCCTTCATACATCCCAAATAGTATGAATCATGTAATCACACATCTTCAAAAATGCTTGATTTGCCCTGTATGGAATCAGCTACTCTACTGAGATAAGGATTCAAGTGAGACAATAATTCAAATCCTGGATATCTTATATTTTTCACATGTATTTTCTTGAAATATATATGGATACAGGAACCTCTAGTTCAAGGTCAGTTTTAAAATATAAGTAATAATAATCTCTTGACGTGAAATGAAATAATAGGTAAGTTTACTTAGAATAAATTTCAATGGAGTTCATTAGGATTTTCTTTCCAGTTGATATGTTTAGGGATGCAGCCTGATAATCAGAACCTTTTGTTACAATCACAGATTGCACATAAGCATGCATTCTTCTGAAAGTTTTAGGCAACCTGTGCTTATGAAAAGAATTAAATGTTTTGAATTATCTGATTGTTGACCACCTTGAAACTTGTGAAAAAGTAGTGCTTTGGTTGTATAAAGTAGCTGATATTATACAGAGCAAATGAAACATTTTTGAAAATCTGATCTTTCAGACTGCTTAGGTCTAAAGCTATCTGCAGTGTTGTTTGTTTTTTTTTAAAAAAAAAACACATTCAGTTTTATTTCTGTTTCCTAGCCATTGAGAACAGGGCAGCTACAGAAGAGGTGGAAGTTGCAGGGCAGACTACAGGAAGAAAGTAGAAATAGCTTTTGCAGGAAACCCATGAAAATGGCGGGGAAAAATAGGAGAGTTGCTAGTTATCCACAATTTAATGTTGAAATCCAAACCATGAAAACAGAATTCATTTAGTATGCCTCTCAAACGTGAGTATGCATCTCAGTATGTTCCTGTCTCCAGCAGTGTCTCTCTTAGAATGGTCAGAAGAAAAAAGTCTTGTTGTCCCAAGACTTGGAACAAAATAATATTGTTGGACCCAAATACGTTATTGGGAAAATTTAAGTAGTTTGTCCAAGGACAGGTGGCACATAAAAAATATTGCAACCATTTCACTTATCTCTATGATGAGCTGAATTTGGTTAGAACAGAAGGAAGAAAACTGAAAATGTAATGAAACTAGAGATTCCTTTTAAAATGCCATGATTCGTGTGTAGGAAAATAATGCCCAGAACTGCCCCCTTTGCCCTCCTTTTACTAGGAAGTTAATTGTTATAGCAAGTGCTGACTTTATATGTTTTAGAAAAGTCATGGGTGAAATTGAAACTAGTGGTCCAATAAAATTATCTGGAAATATAGGCAAGCAAGGGCAAGAATGGGAGTTAATTCCATGAGAAGGAAGGTATTACACTTATCGGCTCAAATATACTGTGGGACTTGTGAGGTATTATTTTATATTCTGATTTCAATAAGTAAATGAAGGGTCAGATTAATCCTGCTGTTCTGTTAGTTTTCCCCTACCTGTGTTGGATGATCCAAATGATTTAGTTGATTAAAATTAACTACAGCTGCTTTCATTACAATGAAGCGATTTATTTCAGTCACTGACCAGAGTGCAACATATATAACAACAGAGAGTATACAAACATAAATAGATGGAAATTAAGCTCTAGGAGCCAATACACGATAAATAATTCAGATATGCTGCTTTCATTACATATTTAACAGTTGGCCATGAATGTGCAAATCCTGGAGCCTCTCTCTCCCTGCCCTGATGTATTCATTAGATCTGAACTCTCAGACCAAGGTATTTGGCATTTGATAATATTCACTCTTTGCTGAGATGTGAATTATAGTATGCTCACAGGTTGTCATCTATTGAACATCACACAAAAAACACCAGATGCAAAGCAGCTCTTTCTACCACTGCTTCCACAGAGAGAGAGAGAGAGAGAGAGAGAGAGAGAGAGAGGGTGTGATAGAGGCACACAAAACAGATACAATGCCAATCTATCCTATCCAATCTACGTTCAAGCCTAGGTTTGGGACTGAAATGGCTGTGGCCACATTGGTGGATGACCTATGCTAGGAACTAGTCAGGGAAAGTGAATCCCTATTTGTTCTGCTTGACATATTTAACTATTCTCTTGGAATCCATGACACTTTGAACTGCTTATATTTGGCTGCACTCATAATAGTTCATTCCCATGTAGAGCCTATGAATGGTCACTGCATGGTAAGCTTCTGTTCTTCGCTGAGAGCCAATTTAAAGCTTTGTGATTCACATGGACACCTTAAAGCAGGGTGAGGAATGCTGGGCCCCCAGATGTTGGTGGATGCAAACTCCCATCAGTAGGATTGCCATATGTCCTATTTTCCCGGACACGTCCTCCTTTTTCATGATGAGAATCTCCATAGAGATCCAAAGTTAAAAAGTTCAAGTCGGCAAATGTGTCCTCTTTTTTGCTCTTCAAAATATGGCAACCTTACCCATCAGTCCCAGCCAGTATGGTTAATGGTCAAGGATGATGGTGGAATCAAAGTTCAACTGCTGCATATTCATTAACCTGCCCCTTTCATCAAATAAATTGCATTGTCCTTTTTGGAATTCAGTTGTATGCAGCAGTGAAAACAGCTGACAAGTCCTACTTTTATAAAGCTTTTCATTTTGTATTTATAATGAGCTTTCTGTTGGCATATTTGTGTTTTCTGGTTTATGATGCCCTGCCTTCTACATAGCTATAAATTAAGTACATTATTAACGTATCTTTAGCTTTCACAGTATGATCACAAACCTTATTATCTTATTTATAACACCCACTTATACAATTATATTGTTACAGTCATCAGATAAAAGGAAACCTGAAAGGGTTAGCTTTCTACTTCCAGTTATATTTTCCAAAGGCTAAAAAGAAGCCACCATCTGGCTGAAGCTAAGTAGACCTGGTTATGACTAGCTCTTGGATGGGTGACCACTGGACTCTATGACAGAAGAAAATCAGGATAAACATGTATGTATTTTAAAATTAAAAATTACATTTTCCTCAGTATGTTTATTATATAGTTTGCATTCTGTTCAGTTGCTATACTGTAGTACAGCTTATGTTGGTTAGAACAACAGGTGGAGTTTCTAATGAATTTCACGCGGCAAACTTAATTATTTTCTTAGTCATTTAACCCTGGCACCACACACTTTGAAACTTAGGATGGTATCCAATTAATATGTCTTGTCAGCGCAGGGATTTCCACTTGCAAAATGGAACTTCCCCTCTATTTCCTCCCCATGCCCTCCTCAAAACTTATCCAAAGGGTTGGGGAGACCCCTGGAACAGATTTAGGGAGCATGTGGAGAAAGAGGGGGACAGTTCTCTTGGGTACGTGGAAATTCTTGTGCTAATGGGGCGCATTATTTGGATACCACTCAAAACCAAGGGTGCTTAATTTTTTTGTAAAATATGTTACGGGAGCAATAACTGATCTCAAAGTTTATCTGTGTTGGGTTGGGCTATTTTTCAGCCAGAACTCAGTTCCGGCACCTCTCAGGTAGGCACCATTGCCATTTTAAGAGAACGGGGGGAGGTGTGCATGGTGAGTTCTGGCCCCTCTTTTTCTAGAAAAATAGCACTAAGAGTGTTCCAAAGCTTTTTTTAAAATGTATAAGCTGCCTTGAAAATTCAAAGAACTGACAGTTGGGGCAGAAAATGCTAAAAAAGGGAAAAAGAGAGTTGGATCACCTTGTGAATATTTAAGGAATTTTCTACGAGCTCTGATAATCTATCATTGGCCAGGGATGTACCTGTGAAGGACACACACTTCTGTATTACTTGTTGAACATTTAGCCCTGTTTGATACAGAGGAGCTCATCAGAATGCTACATGATAGACTACATCAACTTCATTTCCTTCCTGGCTTTATAGTTCCGTAATCCCCTGCTTTTGATACTTTCCTCATATAGCAGCGCAAGAGATGGGTAAGTCAGTTTCTCCCTTGATAATTTAAGAGTCTCACAAATTCTGAGAACAGTCTTGTTTAAAGTCTTAAGTGTTTTCAAGGAAGCTCTAAAGCTTAGCTGAATATGTGTTTTATTGTCAGCAAGGGAACTGGTCTGGGATGGGAAAAAAAAAAACAATTTCTCTAGCAGATTTTACCACTGTGTCAGTGAGACACAAAATCAATCTAGGTAGTGACCTGCACAGGGAATAGCTGACATAGTTCAGAAAGGATTTTAAATGGGCTCATGAAACCTATAACCACCTTTTTATTATTAAAAGAAATCCTAAGTGTAGTTCATTTGACTGGAATGGAATTTAGATTTTGGGCAAGAAATAAAATTAAGTATTCATCTATATTTATCACACATATACCCTATATTTATCTCAATTATTTGCAATAATACAAATTTAACAGCAGTAACAGAGCTGGCTCTGCTATTAGACAAATTGAGGCAACCGCCTTGGGTGGCAGTGATAGCAGCTCCCTGGCTGTTCTTCCTAAGCCTGTCATAGCCATTTTTCCATTTTAGAGGACAGAGGTGTGTATGCTACATGGCATATCCTGGGCTCCCTAAACTAGCTTGCAGCTTCAGGTGTGGTAGAGGATGTGATCTCTTCAGCATTGCTGAATTAAGATTAAACTGCCAGTCCAGTCAGCTTTCTTTTCCTCCTGCTATATGTTTGCTTGTGTGCTGGTCAATAAAAAGCAACAGTTAGGTCCTACGTACATCCTGACTTGCTTTGAAGATTATGGAAATAAGAATCTGTTGGCTCTGTTACAGCAAGGCCAAGTCCCAAGTCACTACAAATTAAGCAGAAGTAATTACAAGGATTTGGAAGCATAGGCAGAGCGCATATAGGAACTATTGATCCAATAGGGGAAATGCTTAATTTTACTTAACGGAAGTATTGATGGGTGTGGAGAAGGAGCAATTACTTTAAAACCAGAAGGCTGACTTTTTTAAAAAAGGTAAGAGGCTCACTGTTAATATAACTGCTTTATATTTCAGGACTTCTTAGGTTCTTGAGAATAAGGATTCCATCTTGCAAAGATTTTGTCAGCCGCCCAGAGCTTTGTGATCTGCTGAAAGAACTCTTGTTATCAGGCAGCTATAATAGTTTTTTGTGTGTGGATATGAACAGGAGGTTCAGGGAGAGATTCCCCCCCTAATGCCTTCAAGGTTGTGGTGGGGCTGAACTGAGTGAGTTTTAATTTCTTCCCTTCTCGTTTGTCATATACTGTATAAACTGTGATTTATCATAGATTTTGCCACCCTGATTAAAAAGCGCTATTAACTAAATTATACCCCTCTCAGGATTTATCTGTAGATGACCACAGTAAAGGGGAAAAAATGATATTCCTGTCTTATTTATCAGCCCATGCTAAGATGTTTTTGGCAGTCACTTCAGCAATAAATTGTGAGGTAGATTTGTTGCAAAAATAATGTTTGAGGCTGAAGGAAATCTCCATGTGGCGGTGAGAAAACAAAGGGTGTTTATTGCTAGCAATAATGGCTCAGTGGGATCATTCTCCAAAAGCTGAGCAAAGCCCCAAAAGGGTGGGGCCTCCTTAATATGTTGTTGTTTAGTCATGTCCGACTCTTCGTGACCCCATGGACCAGAGCACGGGGTGCTCCTTAATATACATAGCTGTTATCTAATAAAACAATACATATGCATAAACTTCCTCCAATCTAAAGTTACAACACAATACTAATTATACTGTTGTGTATTAATTAAGACATTCTGTCAGCCGGGTGGAGTAATGTCATTGGCCAGTTTAAGAGTACAAACACAATCCACAGCCTGATTGGGTCCCGCCGGAAAGTTTGAATATTATTGGTTCCCGCTTAAATGTATCAATCCTTTCTGTACCAGTGTGCCTTTAAATAGAGCTTCCCTTGCCCCCTGTTCCCCAGTCTTGTCCTATCTTTACAATAAAGAGCTGTTCACGAAGAAGTGTCGCTGTACTTATTGCTCCCAGAACCCAAGACATAACATATACCATGTATGGTCTTTCCTTCATTACCTATTTATTGAGCAAGCGAACAAAGAACTCTCTCTAAGCTGCGCCTTGCTGCACGTGATCTCTCTGCATTCCTTTCTACCTGAGGGGGTTAGGACATTTGAGCAGAGCACGGCTCCTTTTCAAATGTAGACACTTAGGAATGTGTTTACAACCTAGGGAGTAAAGCTGCTCCTAGCACAAGATAAGGCACTACAAAGAAACAATAGGCAAAAGGCCTCTAGCCTGGCTAGTTAGCTGAGCTTATAGGTCTCTATGTGCATCAGATTGATATCAGAGGCAGAACTTTTGAGCTGAAGTGCCTGTATACATTTCCAGCTGAATCAGGAACTTTTGTTGTTGTTGTTCAGTCGTTCAGTCGTGTCCGACTCTTCGTGACCCCATGGACCAGAGCACGCCAGGCACGCCCATCCTTCACTGCCTCTCGCAGTTTGGCCAAACTCATGTTAGTAGCTTCGAGAACACTGTCCAACCATCTCATCCTCTGTCGTCCCCTTCTCCTTGTGCCCTCCATCTTTCCCAACATCAGGGTCTTTTCCAGGGAGTCTTCTCTTCTCATGAGGTGGCCAAAGTACTGGAACCTCAACTTCAGGATCTGTCCTTCTAGTGAGCACTCAGGGCTGATTTCTTTGAGAATGGATAGGTTTGATCTTCTTGCAGTCCATGGGACTCTCAAGAGTCTCCTCCAGCACCATAATTCAAAAGCATCAATTCTTCGGCGATCAGCCTTCTTTATGGTCCAGCTCTCACTTCCGTACATTACTACTGGGAAAACCATAGCTTTAACTATACGGACCTTTGTCGGCAAGGTGATGTCTTTGCTTTTTAAGATGCTGTCTAGGTTTGTCATTGCTTTTCTCCCAAGAAGCAGGCGTCTTCTAATTTCGTGACTGCTGTCACCATCTGCAGTGATCATGGAACCCAAGAAGGTGAACTCTCTCACTGCCTCCATTTCTTCCCCTTCTATTTGCCAGGAGGTGATGGGACCAGTGGCCATGATCTTAGTTTTTTTGATGTTGAGCTTCAGACCATATTTTGCGCTCTCCTCTTTCACCCTCATTAAAAGGTTCTTTAATTCCTCCTCACTTTCTGCCATCAAGGTAGTATCATCAGCATATCTGAGGTTGTTGATATTTTTTCCGGCAATCTTAATTCCGGTTTGGGATTCATCCAGTCCAGCCTTTCGCATGATGAATTCTACATATAAGTTAAATAAGCAGGGAGACAATATACAGCCTTGTCGTACTCCTTTCCCAATTTTGAACCAGTCAGTTGTTCCATATCCAGTTCTAACTGTAGCTTCTTGTCCCACATAGAGATTTCTCAGGAGACAAATGAGGTGATCCGGCACTCCCATTTCTTTAAGAACTTGCCATAGTTTGCTGTGGTCGACACAGTCAAATGCTTTTGCGTAGTCAATGAAGCAGAAGTAGATGTTTTTCTGGAACTCTCTAGCTTTCTCCATAATCCAGCGCATGTTTGCAATTTGGTCTCTGGTTCCTCTGCCCCTTCGAAATCCAGCTTGCACTTCTGGGAGTTCTCGGTCCACATACTGCTTAAGCCTGCCTTGTAGAATTTTAAGCATAACCTTGCTGGCGTGTGAAATGAGTGCAATTGTGCGGTAGTTGGAGCATTCTTTGGCACTGCCCTTCTTTGGGATTGGGATGCTCCTCTCTGGTAATGCCCAGGCCCACTCATTTACGCAGATAAACAGACCCAGAAAGAAGCACGAACAACTTTTTCAGTTTGAGAATTGTGTTATCTCACGGAACGGTACGGCCAGAAGAACCATGCCATTCACTGGAAGCCAATATATGATGCCTTTGAGCAAGCAACAAAGCAAAATAACAAAGCCATCCAGACCGGCAGCATTTCAATTTCCCATACAGGCAAGCACAATGTGTGCAAATATTTTGGCTGTATCTGAGGTTATTGCTGAGGTTATCTGCTGTCTCCTGTTTTGGAAAGCTGAGTCATTCACAACCATTTGTCATCCTGAAATCTTTGCCACTTGCTCTCTATAAGCTGAATGAACATCCTGATTCATCAGTAAAACTATTGACTATAGTTACAGGTAGGTCTGCCATAGTCAAAACAAAATAATAAGTCTCTAAGGTGCTACTGGAAGGAATTTATTTTTTATTTTTTATTGACTGTAGGTGAGACACATGCTGTTCTGTATAAAGAGCAGCAGACACCTTTAAGCATTTTATTGTGGGGAAGGGAAATCACAGGAGAACTACCAATGGGTCAACTATCCCTGGTCACCACAGACAGAACCTGATCTCTGCTACCCAACCTGCTAAAGCATTGCCCCTATTTTTGCATTTGGGGCAATTCATGGGATCTCTTTTTAAAACTTTATTCACCAATGCATGCATGCATTGGAATTCTTCAGGTTTTCAGCCAGTTTCTTGGCTCTCTGTAGTAATGCAAAAGTATTAGGAGAGAAGCAGTTCACAGGTGCATGCAGGTCCATCCCAGGACATTTTGGTACCAGAGACAAACTACCAAATTGTGTTCCCCACTTCCAGGGAAGAAGGGGCGAATGAAGATCTACATCAGGGACAAGGGAGGAATAAAGTTCTACACTGGGATCTGCTGCCACTGTGGATCCTGCCACTTGAGGAGGTCACCTCACCAGGCCTCACGGATGGGCCCGTGAAGAGCTAATGTTTTGATAAAGAATGCAGACTATTGAGAAGTAAAATTGAGAAGATTGATAATGGAAAGTCCAAGTTTCAGCGCACCCTGAGAGCCAGACTACTAAACTGACACTCCAGTGAAATTATAAAAAGCTAATTGCAGCCAAAAAAAAAGGCAACGTTCATTCTGGATTGATTTTGAATTGGCAGCCGCAAGGACAAATTCAGCTGATTGGTGGCAACTTCATCCCGTCTTTGGCTGAGCTTGGGTTTCCCTTTCTAGTATGGCTTGCTGCACTACAAGGAAAAAATGGGTTCCTTGATGTCATAGTGATGTTAAGAGATTAACAGGTAGGTGGGCCCAATCCGCTTATCAGGAACTGGTTGACTGGATCTAGTTGTCCACTGCTACATTACAGGATCCAACTCTGGATTTTAACAGGGCTATGATAATTATGGTGCTGGAGGAGACTCTTGAGAGTCCCGTGGACTGCAAGAAGATCAAACCTATCCATTCTCAAAGAAATCAGCCCTGAGTACTCACTAGAAGGACAGATCCTGAAGTTGAGGCTCCAGTACTTTGGCCACCTCATGAGAAGAGAAGAATCCCTAGAAAAGACCCTGATGTTGGGAAAGATGGAGGGCACAAGGAGAAGGGGACGACAGAGGATGAGATGGTTGGACAGTGTTCTCGAAGCTACTAACATGAGTTTGGCCAAACTGCGAGAGGCAGTGAAGGATAGGCGTGCCTGGTGTACTCTGGTCCATGGGGTCACGAAGAGTCGGACACGACTGAACGACTGAACATGATAACATTGGCCAGACTTTCTCTGTCCAGGAAAGGCACAGAAACCTAAGCTGATAAAGAAGTTTCCCCTCCATCATACTGCTTTGAGCCCTCTAATTCCCAGCAGGATTGAAAGCTATTTCATCGTGGGTTTAGGCAAACATAGTGTTTAATTTGGCTCTATCTGATCAGACACATCCCGCAGTTCCTGGGTCTGCTGTGATGAATTTTAAGCGGCTCTGCCTTGCCTGCTGCTTAAGAAATTTAGTTGGTTCATTACCTTAGGGAGGTAGGCTGTGCTATAATTTCTACAAGTGCTATTTATTTGTTTATGTTTACCTCACCTTAAAAAGTCCGGCAAATTATAGGTAAAATCAACAAGTCCTCCAGAGAATTCTTCTTCTTCCATCTTGGAAAATAATTGGTGGTGCTTATGACTGATGTGGCAGGCCGCTGTCATTTGGACTCCCAAGGGAGATCTGGCAGTTCCCTTCCCTGAGCATGTACAGGCTGAACTTACAGGAGCTTTTATTTGTTCAGGCATTTAGAAGGAGATAGGAACACCCAGACACTGCAGATTTTAAAGCTGTCATTCTCTCCCCCCCCCTCAAAATGGTTTGAATAAGCTTTTGTTAGTTGGCCGGAGTGACCTTCCGAGAGGAGTCCCTTCATGCATGCAATTGTGGGGATTGTGACTGGGTTAGCGCTGGCAAGCCACGCTAAAACCTGGAGGGTTAGAATGACAGTGCTGGCAAGCCACACTGACGGGTAACGTCAGGATGGGAAACACGTGTTCAGCAAGGGCAGGAGAATAAAGGAGTGGTTGGAAAAGTACTGGAAAGTCACAAGATGAGCAGAAGGAGGGGCGCATGTGAGAGAGGCATGGAGGAAGAGCACGTACGCAATGGAGATGTCATGTGAGAAGTTTTGGGTGTTACCAAAGGAACCCAGGGCAGGAGCATTTCCTTATATGGTATGGATATATGGATCGCCATTGGGCTATTTGGTCCCTGAAGTTGTTCCTGTAGAACTAATCATTAATCTATGTGTGAGATTGTCAATAAAAGGGAGCCCGTGGGCGCTGCTCGTGGTTGCCTTCCCGTGGATACCACCCTGTCCGTCGCATCGTTCTTTGCCAGCGCAACATGCAATGAAACATCAAGTTTGGGATTGTATGCCATGGTGCCATGCCACACAACATTCCTTTTTAAAAAAACCAGATCTTATTGTAGTTTGAAAAAGAACACAAAGTTTAATATCACATATCTTTTTATCAGGGGTAAAATGCTAATCTAAATAGAAATAGGGACATTTTCATCTAAGGAATGTTGGGAGATATGGCTCACTTGCCTGAGTCCATAGATTTGTGCATTTCTGCAGATATGTGCTTCCCGCTTGTGCAGTGGATTCAGTGGGCAGCAGCTGCTTCACTTTTCGCATGTGGACAGGAGAGGAGGGAGGCTGCTGGCTTTCCAGTGCAGGAGTTTTGGAGAGACGGCCTCAGCGTCCTTTTGGCCCATTCAGCTGTAGAATGACCCTGCAGTGCAGCGGGCGTTATTGGAGCAGTGGCTGCAAAGCTTGGGAGCTGCACAGAAATTGTGAAAGCTTTAGAACTGCACAGGCTGGCAATGGGAAAATGAGAGCGCTCTTGTAAGAGCACTTGGTCTGGGGTGAAGTCCCGGAAGCTGCATTGTGCAACTGCTTGCTGGCTAGAGGGGAGGGAACAAGCAAGACTATAATACTGTTATGAATTCTACTCATATTGACCCAGAGGAGAACTCCAACGTATAGTTAGCAGAGTAAAAACTTAAACACGTTGCAGGATTCCCAAAAACTAACCAAAGACAATTGTATTTCATCTAGCAGTTTACTACTGCTACTGAGGTTAAATGAGCATAATGGTCACAAATCCATACATTCAGGATTGGCACTGTGCATAAGAAATCCAGTTGTAGCAAACTTAAGCTAAACTTACAATGACTTGGAACAAGAGTGAAACCTAGCACTTAAGCATACGATATACAGAACACCACACCAGAAGGAAAGAAAGACAGAAAGAAAGTTGAAACTCATGCTCCTTCTGGCCTATTATTATAAGCATGACCTTGAGTGAAAGAGGTAACAGAACCAGTCCAAACCAGCTGCTCAGCTTCTCTGAAGGCATAACCCAAACATCAGGAACCTTCTGCCTGTTTTCTAGGCAGAATAGAAACTTGCTTGGCGGCTAGAAACTTTCAGATTGCACTAGCTTGTATCACATAGAGAAGCTTTCAGAACCCTCTTGAATCAATTAGAATAAGGAAAGATCTCAACACATCAGATCAATACTCCCTACACCAAAAAATGCAAATTGACAAATACTCCTGGTCTAGGGGGCTGCACATAGGTGAGCCCAGAAGTAGCAGTGGCAGTGGCTCTCTGCCTCATCTTTCTGCATACTGGGTGGCAGCAGCAAGTTTTCACTCAGGGGACTCCCCTGCATGCTGGGCTGAAAATGTTTGGATGGCTGGCAGGGTCTGGTGAAAGGTTGCTTTGAGCTGCTAGGCTTGGCATTGCGCACCTCCAGAAATGAACTTGGGAGAACTTGGGAAGGGAGACCCAAGGGAGAGCAGTCACAGCCTCCTTTCTCCTCCTTTCTCTGCAAAAGGCCACTTTTGCCTCTCCTTCATCCACACGTGCAAAGCCCTGGCCCTTCCCGTAGAGGTCACTGCTGGGCAGTGAGGCTGTCTGGGCAGTAAAGCACTGCAGACCAGGCAGCCCTAAGAAAATTCAGATGAAGAGGAGAGCAGAGGACAGAGGAGGGCAATCTGTGGAGACGCCGTTGCAAAATTTCTTGCTGCCCATGATGGGGGAATGGGTCTTGTTCCTAAGTGCTTGAGACAGAGGATGCGACAACTCCTCTGGTGTTGGTCAAATAACATACATTTGGGATTGCTGTTGCAATTTTCACCTGTGGTAAAGCAACACATAGCTGGATTTGCTTGTTTTGCCAGATGGGAACAGCCACACACACACACACACACACAAGTCAGGAGGGGTGGGAGAGTGGGTTGGTGCGAGAATGTGCAAAATGAGGCCAAATATTTTTATAGGGCACGAGTAAGCGTCACTGCAGTTGCATTTAGAGTTATTTTGCAGGAAGTAATCTACAAAGGGATTTTAGAAGCTACAAAGAAAAGCAAACCCCACAAAGACACCTCCATTAGCTTCAAGTATTCTTTCTTCCCAGAGAGAGAGAGAGTCAATTACCACACCTACTTTCTTTCAGTGGTTTCAAAGTTAATAGTAGTGAATATCCAAAAGAGAAGGGAGCCCACACAAGGCAATAAAGTGGACCCTCTTTTTAAAAGGAGTGAGAGGGAAAATTCATGGACAATAGGCTGGCCTTATGAACTATCTGCAACATTTTAGGCTGAGTGGGATGGCTTGGAGTGGAAGAAGGAACTCGCTCAGAAGTTTCAAAACAAAACTTTAAAAAGTTCCTATTATGTTTCCCTGTTAGAATTGGAAAAATCGAGAAGACTTCCAATCAAGTTGCTAGATTTCCTGAAGGATCTAGGCCAGAGGTCGGCAACCTATGGCCTATGGGCCAGATCCGGCCCATGAGCCTCCTGGAACCAGCCCACGGCCATTCTGTGGATCGGCGTGGGGCTTCTGCGCATTCCCCCCCCCCCCCGGAAAAAATTTTCCGGCACCATTTTATTTTTCAGCACCATTTCCCCCCCTCTGCAGTGGAAACTCCTCCCTCCCGCAAAGGATTGAGGCTCCGGCCAATGGGCAGGCGGCTGCGCGCGGCCGAGAGGAAGGGGGCTGGGCTGAGCTGGCTCAGTGCCATTTGCAGCTGAGCAGCCCATGCCGGAGCCTGCTGCTTGCCGTCTCCTCCTGTGCCGCCTCCGCCCGCGCCTCCTTTGCCTCCTCCACCGCTCCTGCCTCCCCTGCCTCCGCCACCCGTGTCGCCGTGGCCCATGCCTCCTCCTCTGCTCCTGCCTCCGCTGCCGCCCCAGCCACAGGGCAAGCACTCCAGCCCCCCCTGCCAGAGCTTCCTCCTGCCTCCGCTGCTGCTGCTACCACCAGCAGCCTGGCGCAGGAGCCGAAGCTCCAGCTGCAGGGTGAGCGCTCCACCTCGCCAGAGCCTCCTCCATTGCCACTGCCGCAGTGTGCCTAGGAATTCGTTAATCCCCCCCCAAAAAAAAAACAGTCCAGCCCACCACAAGGTCTAGGGCTGGTGGACCAGCCCACAGCTCAAAAATGTTGCTTACCCCTGATCTAGGCAAAGCTCCCCTACCCATCTACCACATACAATTGCAAAGAGACAAATATTCACTACTGAAGAATAAGATATCTGCTAAGCCATTGCATTGGGATTTATTTATTTATTTATTTTGAAATAAATTTTATAAACTTCGTAATCAAAGAGCTCTCTTACATTCTACAGTTGTAGCTGAAAGACAACTAAAATCCACAAAACTATTTTTTAAAAAACAACAACAAAAACAACAACAACCCAAATGCACTTCAACTAATGATCATTAAAATACACATAAAATCAGCAAAACTTTAAAAACAAATGCAGGTAACTAAATTATATTGCTGGGCAGTCTTGCTGAAATAAAAAAGGGCTTTCAGCAGGCTTCTAACAGAGTGTAGTGGGGACACCTGCCTAATGTCAATGTCAGTTATGTAATTAGATTAGGTATAATATTTCAATACGTTTTATTAGATTCTGTTGGAAACAGAAAGAATAAAAATGGCATAACATCTCCAGTGTGATGCATATGCTGATCAGTAAGTGCTACCTAGGCAATGATAGGTTCCTAGGACATGTCTGGCAATATAAGCTGACAAAAATCTCTGTCCAACACTCCAGATTACTCCAAAGCCCAATGTCTCCCCAGGGATCCTGTTCTGCACCAAAGGCCTCATCAGACACTGCATTTTAAAGTATGCAAAATATTAAGTGAGAATGTGATGAAGTCAAGTTGAGCCAGGAGAGATGAAATATAAGCCCTTTGAAGCACAAGGGCTTAGAATTCTGGTCCCACTTGTGAGCAGTTCCACTGAATGCAGCAAAACTTACTTCTAAAGAACATGCATAATTCCAGGCTGTAGAAGCTGGAGAAAGAAGCTGCCCCAACCACCTGCGGTGAGCTTACTGAGATGAGCTGATGGTTGCTTTGTTTCTTGCCCAAGAACTTGAGGTTTCTGGGACAGATTATGGCATCCACATACCTGTCTTTTTGCTGTGCACCAAATAAAATGTTGCACTTGAACAGACATGGAGTAAAAATCCCCTGGCTAATGTGAAGTCCCAAATGACAACTGCTAAAAAGACCTGAGTGATGTCTCAGAAGTTCTGAGCTGAATATCTGATGGCCAATAGAGAAGAACAGACATCCCATTAGTAACAATTCTAAAAAGTTATATTGGAAGGCTTTTAAAGTTTACAGGTCCATAAGAATCTCATATGTTCTTGTCAACTACATCTCAGGTCCGAATCAGATCAGGATCCAAAGGTTCCTTAAATATAGCTCTCTTCCTTTCAGGTATGTTGCGTTAATGGGATGCAATACCTTACATCTTGTTTCTAGCCATGTTTTCTTAGAAGCATACCCCTTCAGTTTGAGGTGGTTTATTTAAGTCACAATGTACAGTCTTGCAGTTTAATAGCACAGTCCTATATACCGGGTATGTCTAATCAAATGTAAATACCATTGAGTCAGTAGGGAAGTGGCTATAGAATTGCAGTGCTAGAATTTGCTATCAACTGGATATGAGAACTTGACTATTGTGTTCTAAATACATATTTATTAGGGCTGTTATTGTGAACTCGATCTGTGCCCTACTTTAACATACAATTAAAACAGGGTTTAAAACAGGTTGCGAGTGGGCGCACCGGCACTGAACGCAAACCAATCTTCCTGCTTAACAGCTGTTGGATAACCCTTCTAACAATGGATGGAGTGGGAGCTTTCCACATAGGGTTGAAAAGCAGACAGCCTTCCGAGTAGGTTTGTGAGCAGGCTGTGGGCAAAGCTGCCTCGCTCTGCGGCTTGCTCGGGGCCCACCTGCGGGGCTCAGCTTGGGCGGGGTGGGGTGGGGCAGGCACGCCGAGTGTCACCCCCCTCCCCTGGAACATCGCCCCCACCTCACTACGCCACTCCCACTCCCACTCCCAACGTGATTGGCTGTCTAAACTTCCAAGCTGTGAATCATGACTCAGAGTTCAAGGGCCAATGGCAGAGGCCCAAATCCTGAAACGTTCTGTGATTGGACATCATATATTGAATCAGAACTCAAGTGCTCAGAATCCTTAGTCCATATTCAAACTCAGGCAAACACAGATCACTGAATACTTAACAAGCAAGAGTATGTTTTGCTTGGGTAACCTGGAGCCATTTTCTTAGCAGATGCTTTATGAAGTGCACCTGTCTGCTTCTAATTGCACCAACTGATATCTGGATTGCAGTTTGATTAGGAGGGTGCTTCAGAGTTTGTGGAGCTGTTTTTGAATTGAGGCCTTATGCCTTCATAAATCACTTACCTTTTCACTCGAATGGTGCCACAATCTATCTGAGGCAAGCCTCAAAATTCAGAGGCAGCCTGTTCCGTAATTTTAATATACTGGCATGAAAGAGAGAGAGAGAAGTAGAAAAAGAAAGATGAGAACTTTGAAAGGAATGCCAACAGCAACCCACTCCTTTTCATGGCACAGAGGCCTCAGCATTTGAGACGGCAATTATTGTGCTGCAAAACGAGAGTGTTTTTCAAAGCCGATCTTTGAAATAATAATTTACAGTCATTGATTTGTATAATTATGCAACTTGTCTGTGGCTTAATCATTGGTGTCATCCTAGTTCTTCAACAATTTTTGCTATCATTACTTTCTGCTGGAGTGGAGAGTTTATTTACTTTGGAAGAGCTGAAGGTTCACTGTGAATTTTAATTGCCGGTTTACACAACTTGCTGGCAGATAGATCCTAAATGTATTTACTGAAGCAGGATTTAGTCTGTGCCTGAGCTCAAAAGTGATCAGCCCTGGTATCTAGTTTTCATACCAGGGCTTAACCCTGTAGCCTATGATGTAAGAATACAGTGTTGACTTAATACATTTTGCTGTCTGAAATGAAGTCCAAGTGGTGCCTCCCTCTTACTTAGGACTATACTTTGAAAAACTTGCTGCTGTATCCAGACACCAGTTACTGCCATTCATCTATTTTCCTCACCTACCCATAGTACCATCTGAAGTAGGTGACTTAAGTTAACCCTGCTGAATGATGTGGCTGATCCTGGATTAAGGGGTCCCTGAGCAAGCGTAATGATCTTTCCATGCCCATTGAGTAGCTAAAGGGAGAAGCCGTATCAGACCCCAGGATTTAGGACTAGGGGTGGTTATTTCTGCTCTGTCAGCTTTTCATGCATTCATTCATAATATCATGTTGTCTTCTTGATTATTATTTTTAAAAAACTGCATGAAAAATTCACATTTAAATTGTACACCCCCCCCCAAATACATAGTTTGTATATATTTTGCATGCATTTTCCTCTACACATTTTGTATGGACATCTTTATTAAAATATGCATTTTGACCAGAAATAATATGCATCTTTGCAAGACAACATCACAAAATTTGGAGAATTTTTCAACCAAAATCACAAAATTCAGCAATCCAATAGCTGAATTCAAAAAAGTACATTGAATTCACTTTCAACACAGTCTGAAAAAATTCTCTTCTATCACTATTTAGGACAGGGATGAACCTCTCACACTCCAGATGTTGTTTAGAGTCCAGTTCTTCTCATCACC
The DNA here is from genome assembly GCF_009819535.1 of Lacerta agilis. Lineage (NCBI taxonomy): Eukaryota > Metazoa > Chordata > Lepidosauria > Squamata > Lacertidae > Lacerta > Lacerta agilis. The sequence goes on along the minus strand of NC_046314.1, from coordinate 60,060,969 downwards.
AGCTAGCTTTGCCAATGGTTTGCAATTAGGGGAGTTGTAGTCCAGCAACATCTGTGAGGATCACAGATTAAGAACAGGACTTTCAGGATTGCATATCCAGACATACCTGAGTCGTAGGATCTCTTTGAATAGAAATGAATCAAATATTTCTCTGAAATAATTCCAGTTGATTAATGGGTCTAAAGCTGCAATCCTACATGGAAGTAAGCCCCACTGAGTTCATAGGTATACATGGTTAAGATTATGTTGTTAGACAGGTAAGTCTGGATAAGGTTGCAGGTAGTTATTTATTTCTTATTCTAAAGGAGCAAAGCAGTTGGATCTCTTATTTTTATTCTATACAACTCCATCCCACCCCTCAAAATTGGTTATATTTTCCTGTTGCCTTTGCTTATCATAAATATGAAAGTTACAGGTGGGTAGCCGTGTTGGTCTGCCATAGTCAAAACAAAATCGAAAATTCTTTCTAGTAGCACCTTAGAGACCAACTGAGTTTGTTCCTGGTATGAGCTTTCGTGTGCATGCACACTTCTTCAGATACACTGAAACAGAAGTCACCAGATCCTTAAATATAGTGAGGGAGTGGGGAGGGGTATTGCTCAGAAGGGTGGTGGGAATGGGTGATCAGCTGATAGGTGTGGAAAACCTGTTGACGACTCTTAACGGCTGTAATTAGTCTTGCAGGGAAAGGCAAGTGGTGAGATGGCTAAAGATAGCTTTGTTATGTATAATGAGATAAGAATCCAATGTCTTTGTTCAGACCAGGTTTCTCCGTGGTTTTAAGTTTGGTGATTAGTTGTAATTCAGCCACTTCTCTTTCCAGTCTATTTCTGAAATTTCTTTGTATTAAGACAGCTACTTTGAGATCTTTTATAGAATGTCCTGGGAGATTGAAGTGTTCTCCTACTGGTTTCTCTGTCTTGTGATTCCTGATATCAGATTTATGTCCATTTATCCTTTGGCGTAGGGTTTGGCCTGTTTGTCCAATATAGAGAGCTGAAGGGCACTGTTGGCATTTGATTGCATACACAAATATGAAACTACAACTGAAGCCTTTAGCTATGACGAGCAATACCCTTTTGAAACACTTGATAACTCTGGACTTTTGATTAATTTTATTTTCAATTACATTTCATGTAATATGTTTGGGAAGAGGGATTTGACCAGTAATAAAAATTGAAATGAGAAGGGGAGAGGCAAAAGCACAGAGATAATACAACAGCTCATGGGACTAGATGCAGTAATCACTTTTGTAGGAAGATATTCCCTGGTGGTTTGCACACCTCTTGGGATGGAAGTTGTCAACCAAAACAAATGACTGATTGCTTATACAAAACATACCCCATAAGAATAGTTGTATGGAGCATGGCTGTATACTTGTACTTTAAAGTTAACATTTGAAGAAGTCATTATAGCTCTTATCCTGATAACATGCCATGGAAAAGAGACGAATCCAAAATGCAGCTTAGTTTCCCATTTTAATTGCTGGTAGGTAAATGTTGCAAATATAACTGAGGAAGGTACTAAAAATGTGACCATTTCCTTGTCATATATCTACATGTCCATAGATATGACACGACTCCCTCTAACTGTGAGCTGACGTGATGAGTACCAAGAGGTGCAATATGCTCTTTGCACCACTTCTCTACTTAAAATGGAAGGTTGAGTGTCCTGTCCTGATATCCCATTAAATTTGAGCATGTTCAGTGTAGGATAAGGCTGGGTCTGTAAACAGGAACTGAGCAGGAAGAGCAAAGAGTTTCTTGTGTATTGTGAAATTTGTGAGGTGATATTTAATGAGACCTTTTGTGGGTGCCATAGGAGATAGTGGCAGATTCACTGGTGCTCATGGGTGACCCCTGTTTACTACCTGAGAGGAGAATGAGGCCCTTACGTCTCAGTTACCATGATAAATTAACCAGCTTTTGAGTCCTGTGCACCTTGACTTGAAGGGGAAACCGTTTGTTGCTGTGCCTCAGGCAATAAAATAAAATAAAATAAAATGTATTGGGCCAGCCATGGTGAAAGACAAGGTATGGATCTAAAATGTAATTTAAAAAATGAAATAATACAAGAGGTGGCTCTTGAATTTCAATGGCTGAGTTTATGATTCCTCTAACGGGATGAGACATACACACCATATTCTTACCAACTATATATCTAGTGTGGGCATAATTCATAGAGTGTAATTCTGCCCTGCTTCCCACCTACCATCCAGTAGCAACCACAGTTGTGGAACGGTGGCAGGGAGGGAGATGCTAATTGTTTTTGGTAGCACACCCACCTCCATGCTTTTTCCACTATGCAGTTCTTTTTTCAATCATTTAGCCTTAACCTTTTCTAAGCAGGTGTGCCCTGCAACTCAATAAAGGAACTTAGTTCAGCCTGAAGACACATGAGGATGTCTTATGTTTGTTTGTTTGTTTGTTTCATTTATATCCCACTTTTCTTTCAAGTAACTCAAGGTGGTATACATCCTTCTCCTCCTTACAATAGCATCCCTCTGAGGTAGGTTAGGCTGAGAGTAAACTTCATGACCAAAGGACACCCAATGAACTTCATGCCTGAGTGGGAATTTGAACCCAGGTCCTAGTCCAGCACTTTAACCACTACACCACACTGTTTCTATGCAATATGGTTCCTGGTTATCCATAAAAAGTTAAACGAATACATCACAATAGTTTAAGAAAGCACAGAATAGAAACAACTTCTAAAACTGATCTGACAATAATCAATATATAAATCCCATTATCCTATCAGATCTAAAATTATTATCTGATGTATCATCAACAGTAAATATCATATATATCAGAAACATTTGTTTGCTATGTATAACTTCCTATGTCAAACTCTTCAAAACTGGGAGAGAGTAATATTAATTTCCTTTATATTTATATTTCTTGAACTGCTGGTATGAAAACCAATGGGATACAGTTTGTATTTATCTCTGAGGCTTTACTCCCAAATATAGCCCAATATTTGTGACAGAGCAAATATTTAAAAACTGAAGACACTGAGAGAGCTTAGGGACCAATATGGAAGCTCAGAGTAAGGTAATATTGTGCCCTGACTTTGTCTATCATTTCAGCAAGTTCACCGTTAACTATGAAGGTCAATGAGTGAATAGCTAGAAAGAAGTTTGAAATGTCAAATGGATTGTGAAGACAGGGAAAATTATTAAGAAAGGTATGAAAACTCAAAAACAGTAATAAACTGATGAAACATCTGGTAGTTTCAGCCACTGTCATGCAACAATGCCAACAACATCAAATTGCACTAGTCAGTGTGTGTAGTGGTTAAGAGTGGTAGACTCGTAATCTGGTGAACCGGGTTCGCATCTCCGCTCCTCCACATGCAGCTGCTGGGTGACCTTGGGCTAGTCACACTTCTTTGAAGTCTCTCAGCCCCACTCACCTCACAGAGTGATTGTTGTGGGGGAGGAAGGGAAAGGAGAATGTTAGCCGCTTTGAGACTCCTTTGGGTAGTGATAAAGCAGGATATCAAATCCAAACTCTTCTTCTTCTAGTCATTCAAGCTCTTTTCATAAAGGTTTTTTTTTTTAAAAAAAATTCTCACTCTTTCAGGTACCGATGTTTTCAAGACAGCTTCACATAAGCATTCATTACGGTTCTTTTTCCTCTTCAAATGTGAAGTGTTCCTAAATTGATGGGCTGTTCGTTTCATGCTGCTATTTTCATATATGATTGGTAGGTGCTCATTCCAGACAGTCTTTGACGATGTTGGCTTTTAAATGCCTGAGCTATTGCACTAAGTTTGCAAAATTTACTTCAAGGCCATAGAATTAAGTTTCAGACCGCAAAGCTAAAGCTCAACCCACATGTTGCTGCAGTGGCATGGGTGAGTGGGTTGCATCCCTGTGGTCTGATTCTGTGCTCACCAGGTAACTTCTGAATGAGTCATGGAATAGCTGGGGTGAAGGACATGAGCCTTTACCACAGGAAGACCACCTGATGGCTGGGACTGTCATGGGAATAGACTAAAGGAAAATTATTGCCACACTGTTGTGGCAATATATGAATCCCACAAGAGGCAATGATGGCTACCAGCTTGGGTGGCTTTAAATGAGGATTGGACAAATTCATAGAAGATGGAGCTATCAATGGCTACTAGCCATAATGGCTATGTTCTCCCTCCACTGTCATAAGCAATAACATATCTGAACACCAGATGCTGGGAATGACAAGAAGTGCTATTGCACTCAGGCTTCCCATAGGCATCTGGTTGGCCACTGTGAGGACAGGATATTGGGCTAGACTGGCCTTTGGCTCGATCCAGCAGGACTCATTCTTCAGTTCTTATAAATCAAGTATAAATTCATGCAGCATATGGATAAATACAAGCGAAAGTAAAATATTGTACATTGATCCTAAACTCTGCTTTGAGAAGTAAATGCTGTAAGATCCAAAATGTATCTAAATAATTTGCTCTTAAACCATTCTAAAATGCTTGTATGCAGCTGCACCAGTGCAGAGTTCTCTATGTGCCAGCTTCCAGACTGGCAGTTCTTCTTGGAACTCCTTGTGACTACATAGCATCTAGAATGTTCTGCTGGGCATGCTGCTGTGGGCAAGAGAGTGCAGTGCTTTTCAGAAAGGAAGGAAGGAAGGAAGGAAGGACTCATACAGGAAATTGTCATGACTGAAAACTGTCTTGGAGTTTGCTGTGCACTTGAAAAAAGTGAAGAAAAGCCGTCACCATCCCGGCTGTTTGTGAGGGGTGAATGACCCTTCAGAATGGGTGTAAGGTTCTCAGTTGTTGCTCATGACTAACCAAGTGGACTCCGTCACTTCTCTTCTCAGTTCTTTATTGTGCAGATATTTACATTGCAGAGCCTAAAAGTTCACGTCTGTCTCATCCTTCGCCAGGGTTTGGGAATGACTCCTTCCAGTTCTTTGCCCAGCATAAAAGCCGCGGGATGCAGAACCCCCTCCTACCATCCCTGCGCCTCCCCCCCCTGCGCAAGTGGGGAGACGGAAGAGGTGCGTCTCCCCCTATGCCAGCTCGGTGCGATGGCTCTCCTACCCTGGCAGAGCCCTGGTCCGCACTTCCCTGGTCAGGCTCTCCCTCCCCACTAGAGGGACCGCTGCCTTCCCCACTAGAAGAGGAAGAGTTGGAGAAAAGGTGGGGCAGGGGCTCGCAAAACCCAGAAAGCCCCGACACCACTCTGCGCTGAGGCGAGGGCAGTTCCCTGACAATGGGTGAGCATGTTTTGTGCCAGCACTAGTTAATGCAATATCAAATGCAGAGTGGCTGGGGAAACCCAGCCAGATGGGCGGGGTATAAATAAAATAGTAGTAGTAGTAGTAGTAGTAGTAGTAGTAAGAATAATAATAATAAGAAGAAGAAGAAGTGTCACGATTGGGCCAACTATGTAGCATATCTGTGTGGGGCAGAGGTTCTTAACTGACCTTCTGGCAAGTGAGTTGTGCTGCTTACCTGTGGGAGGGACAAGGTGGTGGAGAAGGCAGAGTGGTGCAAATGTATTGGCAGCAGTGTTTTTTTCCTGGGGGTACTCAAGGCTATGCTAGTACCAGCACCTTTTTTAAAAAACAAAAACCTAAATGTTTAAAGTGTGGCATTTACTGTAAAGTACCGACACCCCCCCCCCCGAGAGAGAGCGCGCACTGACTGGCAGAAATGTTGGATTTACCTTGCCACCACCTGACCCCTCTGTTGGAAGATTCATTTCCCTGTGTGCAGTCATGGGTTTATTGTTTTTCACATGACTGGGTATGTGTTTTCATTCCACAGAATGGGAAGTGGGAAGTGACGGAAAACAGGATGTTGTGTCTTACTGTGTTCCCTTAAGTGGGACCGTTGTCCATTGTCCATTGTTGTCCATTGTTCTTTCTCTTTGCTGTCTGATGCTAGAGAGAGAGGGAGCCATGTTGAAGAAGAGCTCCGTCTGTGTATATATGTAATAAAGTAGGTTAGCCAACATGCTGAGTTGCTGTGGTCTGTTACACAACTGCGCAAACCTCTGCAGATGCCTAAGAGTGTGTTGATGTACTCCAACATAAATCACTATGATGTCCTGGGGCTGAAGAAGCTGAGAAGCTCCCGAACGATTGCCCAGGAAGAAGGGAACATGCCAGTTGGGCATGTGTCTCTGCCAGAGTTCTACTTGTGAGTAGAGGCCGTTTCCTGACACCCTCACCCTCCTGGTGACTTACCTGCTGGGATGTCAGGTAAACATCTCGGCTCTGCCTTACCACCCACTACTAGTATTAGAGGTAGGCGGGGCAGGTCCTTCACCTCAGGCATAGCCCCAAGCACAATACCACTTTGGAAAGCAAGGTCAGCGACAAAAGAAGGTTGAGCAAAAGAGATGGTCCAAGTCAAAAAATAATCCAGGGACAGCAAAAATAAGCCAGAGTCCAGGGACTGACAATTGAGGAGACCCATTAGAAAGCAAGATAAAGGGTTCAGAAGTGGGGAGCTGAATGACATATGTTGTTCCAGCAACTGGCAGACTCTAATGGAAGACTGCCAGAATCTGGAAAAGGAGAAGAACTCAGAAAAAAGACTCTCTGTCAAGCTCTATGCCTGTCTGGTTGTCACACTGACTGATTCCATTTCCTTTCCCAAACCCTAATCTCAGACATAAAACGCTGGTTATGATTTCTGTGGTGTGATGCAAAGATTATTGCTTCATATTTTCAGGACTGAGCCATGCATTGCAAATACGTTCTGCTGTGCTCTGCTGGGCTTTGGTTCAAATGAAACAATTTTTGTTGTCTGTTTGTTGGAACACTTTGTTCTTTTAATTTAGAGAAAAAGGTGTTTTGGATAATGAAAAGTTTAATTGGTTTTTGCAGGGCAAGAAAACTGCGTGCAACTGGTAACAGGTGTGCCTCACATTTAAAAGTTTGTGTGTATATTTCAACAACAGATGTCTAGGCGTAATCAAAATTCATAATGATGATGATGATGATGATGATGATAATAATAATAATTTATTTATACCCCACCCATCTGGCTGGGTATTCAAAAGCTCATGTCGTGTGGTATGACTTAATTCTAAATAAGAGCTATGGAGTCAATCTTATCTGAAAATCATGTTTGGGCTCTCTTAGATAGAAGCTCTTCACCTGCCCATAAATGTGCAGAGGATAACTAACTGATTAGTTTTAGTGAGAAGACAGCTGCATCCAGCACATATACAACAGCACATTTTCCTAAGTAAGTGCTGTACAAGCCCATTGTGATGAAAACAGCAAGATTAAAAATCACAGCTCTACCAAGTCAGAATGTTACTAGCCACAATCAATTGCAACTTTTCTTAATTAACTTTTATTTTAAATCTGTGGTTTTAATTTAAATATACATCTGTAACAATAGATAGCAGTATCCAAGGGGTGGAGGGCGCATAACCTATGGTTTGCGCTCAATGTGATTATGGTTACTTACGGCATTGCTTGGCAATACTAACAAGTACACACTTCAGATAGGAAGCTGCTCCTTGCTGGGACTTGGTTGTTCCTGCAATCTTATATCAGTTTCTCACACATTGGTTGTTCAATTAAATCCCTGTGTTCAGAGGATAAACTTTAGTTATTTTGCTTTCAGATAAAGTTATTATGAAGCTTGTTAAATGAACTGAGAATGTTATTATTATCACAATTGGCAAAAGTTCTCCTTAGCTTTGATAATCCATTTGTTCTCCCCCCTGTCCCTTTTAGGACCATTCTTAATTATGTTGGAGTTTGTTTTTATTGCATGCCTTCTGGCTAGTAATCTGTCAACTGTAGAACCTTTTAGAAATTAATTTGCTTCAAAAAATAAAGTAGGACACTGTGAGCAGAATTATATTCTAAAGTGTGAGCTTCTTCCTTTCTGAAGGAAGGAGGTTATAGTTTGAAGGAGGGGCAGGGAATGTGTGGTCTCCAGATGTTGTTGAACCCCAAATCCCATCATCCTTGTTTGGGGCTGATGAGAAGTGGTGTTCAACAACTTTGGGAGCCAGTGTGATGTAGTTAGACTGGCAGACTAGAACCTGGAAGATCAGGGTTCAAATCGCGACTCAGTCATAAAGCTACCTCATAGGGTTGTTTTGAAGAAAAAATATGGAGGAGAACCATGTACACCACACTGAGCTCTTTGAGGGGAAGGTGGGATAGAAATGTAATAATAAAATAAAAATAAACACCCAGAAGCCCACCTACTCCACATCCCTGGTACAAAGAAAAAGTGTATAAACATTTTAAGAATTTCCATTCCTATCTCTATTTTTTAACTCAAAAATTCATGTTTCTTTTTATGCTTTGTAATTGCAGCCACTGATGGCTGAGCTCATTCTCCCGCCCACCTCAGTTTAAGTCATAATTGACTTGCCCCCATCACAGAGAGCGACAGATCACAGCTCAGTTTATTCTGAGCCAATTGTGCGTTAAAATTGGATGTATGCCCATGGACACTGCCACACCCTTGACCAGGCATGGGGAGACCTGTGGCCCCCTTGGTGTTGTTGGACTGCAGTTCCCACCATCCCTGGACATTGGCTATGCTGGCAGGGGCTGATGGGAGTTGGAGTCCAGCAACATTTGACTGGAGGCACAGGTCCTTGCTCTTGATTATACCTGCCCTGACTTTGGTTGGTAATCGCTTTGCAAATGACAGCAACAATTCAGGTGTCAGACAGGGAGGAGAGGGATAGAGGCCATATCCTTCTAGTGCTGGAATAGCAGCTGCTCCCCATCCTCAAGCACTTGAGGTTGTCCCCTCCTTTATTTTTTTAACCCCTTCCTTCCAACCAGTCTGACAACCCACACCTCCAAACCTCATCGCCTACTTGCTCAATGAAGAGGGAGTACTTTCGGGGAAATATATAACATTTTTTTTGAAAAAAAGTAATCTAAATAGTTAGTCTTTTCAGTTCATTGTTATTTAACAGCTTAGGCTGGGGAGTGGAGGTGGACAGGAGATATCAGGGTCATGTTGCCATGTAGCCAAATAAGCCAGGATGCTTTAATCAAAATGTTATAATTGAAGCACAAACGAAAGGAGAAAGTCCATAGAACTAAGGCAAAGGGAGGAACAAAATCAGAACTAAGGGGTGGGTATGCAGTGCATATGCAATCAAGTTGGGGCCCCTCAGATGCTTTGGGCTGCAATTTATACCAGCCCCAGCAAATATGGCCTGGCAAGAGGCAAAGACTGTCATGGAGAACACACACTTTTCTAAATTTTTGTTGGCAACTGCGTAGGCATACTGATAATGCAGACAAAATTAAGATTTACTTTCAACTGAAAAGCAAAGCGTTCGCCTATGTGCTGTTAGAATTCTTTCATTCACCAACACAGTAAATAAAATAAAAGGTGGCACCTATAATGATAATGTACAGCTAAAAGAAATGTTTACGACCAATCCCTAAACAAACCAAGAAGTTAGTGTTTCAGTCTAGGATTGTGGTGAATTTCCAGGAGCTACAAAAACTGGAGCAAAAATGTGCTGTTGTTTTTAAGTACATACCTCTTTTTGTTTAATAGTATGGAGCAGCTATTGCCCAAAGGCATGAAGAGATTTACCAGATGAGAAAAGTTTTCATATAGAAACTGGCTTCAGACCATTTCTCTCATGGGCAGTTGACTGGAAATATTCCCCCTTCTGCCTCTTGGTGATCATACGCTAACACAGTGTTTTTCAACCACTAGTGTGCCGCGAGATGTTGCCTGGTGTGCCGTGGGAAATATTTGTTTATTTGATTCCTATTCAAGAGAATTACTTTATATATAGTCAATATAGGCACAGAGTTAATTTTTTTAACATTTTCTAATGGTGGTGTGCCTCGTGATTTTTTTCATGAAACAAGTGTGCCTTTGCCCAAAAAGGTTGAAAAACACTGCGCTAACACATAAATGGATACAATTCAGCCGAACACTAATATTACCAATTCCCTATAGTGTTTAAAAGGGATGCTGGTGGCACCGTGGTCTAAACCACAGAGCCTAGGACTTGCTGATCGGAAGGTCAGCAGTTTGAATCCCCCCGGCGGGGTGAGCTCCCATTCCTCGGTCCCTGCTCCTGCCAACTTAGCAGTTCAAAAGCATGCCAAAGTGCAAGTAAATAAATAGGTACCGCTCCGGCAGGAAGGTAAACGGCATTTCCGTGCGCTGCTCTGGTTTCGCCAGAAGTGGCTTAGTCATGCTGGCCACATGACCCAAAAAAACTGTCTGCGAACAAATGTTGGCTCCCTCGGCCAGTAAAGCGAGATGAGCGCCACAACCCCAGAGTTGTTCACAACTGGACTTAACTGTCAGGGGTCCTTTACCTTTATAGCATTTAAAATGCACTGCATTTGCTTGCATTTTGATACAGAAAAGCTCTTGGTGGCTTCTTTAAGAGGTTGGATTGACAGCCCTTGAAACATAGTTTCCACTTAGACACTCTGAGAGGAGAAGTCTATCTGAGAAGCTGGCATTGTAGAGACCTGGATGCATCAATGGTATGTTTCCTCAAATACAGATAGCAAAGTGCTATTTGAGAAACCTAAATTCAGTCACTACATAAACTGGATCTGGCATCATTAGACTTTTTAATTTTGAAGCTAAACATTTGAAACAGAATCGAGACGAGTACGTTAAACTGTATTGTATTTACATCTTATTTTTTGTAAACCAGCCCTGGAAGTTGCAGCTCAAAGTTGCAAATGACTACTTTTCATTGATTTCAGTGGGGCAGGAGTGTGTATACAAAAAATGGTTCCCTTTGGACTGAAATCTATGGCATTTAGGGGTGTTTTATTTGGTCTAGATTATGCCTAGGGATCATAGACAGACTTTGCACGTGCTAAGGAACACACCAATACATCTACCCTAATCATTTCTGCCCTCCAAAGATCCTTTCTTTCTACTTTTTCCAGATGTGGTGGGTGGATGGAGGAGAAAGGTAAGTGGAGGAGAAGGAGAAGGCTCTTGGAGGAGAAGGGTGGTGGTGGTGGTGGTGGTGGTGGTGGTGAGAGCAGTTGTGGCACTCCTCCAATGAGGCTTGTGCTGCTGCCATTGTGATTGGCCATGCTGCATTGTCATTCTGGGGCATTGTGGGTAATTAAAATTGAGGATCCACCCAGTACACATTAGAGAAACCTCAAGAAAGGGGCCCAGGGCAACAGTGTTAGCAGAGGTGGTCCATTGACAGTTGCCCAATGATGCTGCCATTTGAAGCCAGGCCAGGCCTGGTGTTTATCTTCTGTAAATATCTGTGCTTTTTCTAAAAATGCAATGGTTTATCCATCTTGTTTATCATGTCTCTATAACCCCACTGTTTCTATTTCTGCTATACTTCTGTATCTTTCAACTTAGGCTGATTATTCATATATTTTGTGAATTCCACAAAAGCTGATACCACAATAAATCTGTAGTCCAGCAACATCTGGGGGGCACCAGGTTGGGGAGGGCTGCTTTCAAGGGTCATCAGATTCTTTGTTCTTTTTTGTACTTTAAAATTACTGTAACAGGATTAATACAGATATCCCTCTGGAATCTGAACTCCAAACTCTCTTTAATTCAAAATGAAATGACTCATAAAATAGAATCTCCATTTAATAATGATAAAAATGTTATTCACAAGAGGTTGAAAAAAGGAATACCAGATTTAGGAAATAATTACTTTCATAATGCCAGAAAGGAAGTGTTATCACCTTACACAACAAGTTTACGTGTATGTTAGGAATAGAATTATTTTTTACTTTGGCTGCAACAAGAATAAGCTTGAATACTGAAAAATGCCATTGTAACTACATATGCCCAGCATAAAAGAAAACAAATGAGAGTTATTCTGCCAAAAACATGTGACTGCCCATGTTTCAAAAGGGAAAAAACCTCTATATTTTTACTGAATTGTTTAAAGACCTTGATCTTAATGAAGCTGGCCATACTTACTGGTCCCAGCTCTCAGTATAAGGCATCTTCCTATATTCCCATTGGGCATTGAGCAGGTACATGAAATAAGTAATTTAGCTAATTGTCACACACTCCTCCTACTATCAATGCAGCTCTCCAAGACAAATATTAGGCAGCCTTAATTAAGTACTATTTAAGTACTATTTTGCTAATGAGTTGGACCAGTGAAATAATTGCTCACAATTTTGGCAGCCCAAGGGTGTATGTGTGTGTGTGTGTGTGTGTATAGAGAAAGAGACTTGGGCTTGAAGCATGAATGCCATGTCTTCCAAGCACAATACCCGCTTCCATCCTTTCAGTGACTAAGTGACCATGCTTGTTAATGAAGAAAGGATCTTAAGCTCTAACCCAGCTGGCTGAGGGCTAGTGCATGGGCTGGCCTGAGATGTTTTGCCACTGCAGGCAAAATGCCCTGACACAAAATGCCCTGACCTGAAGCCCCCCCCCTCCAATCCGGGTCCCTTCTTCCTCTCTGCCCCCACTGTTGCACCTCCACTGCTACCAGTCCTATCACCACAACTGAACCCTCACCTGTAGCTGCACTCACACTGCTGCCATGACACAGCGGCAGCAACCGTGCGGCAGGCACAGCAGTGAGGGCAACGGCATCGTGTTAGCAGCGAGGGAAGCCCCAGTGGAGCTGGCAGTGGCACAGCAGTGGGCATTAGGAAGGACAGGGGTCGAATCTGCTGCCTGAGGCAAATGGCTTCAAGACCTCACCTCATGCCCCTGGCTAGTGCCTGCATTCTTCTCTCGCTCATGAGATATAATCTGCCAACGTTAATCCAGTTTTAGAAGCAATTCCGTTTAGACATTTTGTTTAAAGATTGCAACTCTGCGAGCAAAATAGCTAACAACTCTGCAAGCTAACACACAGGTGCACACTGGTGTTGCTGCTGTGAGGAAGCAGGGTTCATGGCACACCCCCTCCCCACCAGCTATTCCCACCAACAACACGGATAGAAGAAACATCGGTTTTGCCCCTAGCCAATCAGAGTAGCCAGTTGTGGAAGTCTTGGCACTCATCACTTTTATTCTCATGGCTGCAATCTGAAACACACTCGCAAGACGGCAAGTCCCACTGAACGCAGCATGGCTTACTTCTGAATAAACCGGCACTGAATTTGACTAGCTGTCACACTTTTCACAAGGACAAAGGGGGTAATTGGTACAAAAGGAAGCTGCCATATTCTGCATACATAAACCTCATTTTCAAGCATGCAAAGAAACTAGACAGGACAGCATGTAATTAATTTGATCTTTGGAGTAAATGATGCAAAAGAAATAACGTACAATACCTTACGGGAAGTTTGATTAAAAAAAAGTTTATAATGGTCTAGCTAAATATATGAATTTAGATAGGAGTTATTCTGAAACTATTTCACATTCCACGTACAGAATCCACATCATTTGATGTATAAGGAGTTTCTCTATAATGTTTCAGCATTATGAATCTCTGCAAGATAATTTAGTTGCATCATATCAGACTGATGTGGCTGATGCTCACAGAATACATTCAGCTTTTGTTGTTTGAGTTCTACAGGTACTTCTGCATTCTGTTTTCTATTATTATGCTTATTTGCCTTTAGCTGGTGATGGGTCTGTATGAAATGGGCAAAGCTGAACATCATTCATCTTGTAATTATGATGCCCATAATAATAATATTAACCAGATTACAGGGTCTTCCTTCATACCTCTCTATCAGCCTTCTCACAATAATCCAAGGTAATTACTTTCAGTGTGTTCAGTCCTTAGAAAATTAAGTGTGCTTGAATACGCATTAAATCAATTGTTCTTAAGCGTAAAATTATACCCTTCAGGCTTGTCACAGATAGTGGGACTTGAGTTTACCTTGGTTTTTTTGGGGATTGCACTTAGTCAAGTATTCACTAGCCGTTTTATTGACAAAATCATTGTAATGGAACATTTTGTGGAAAAGTCTCATTTCTTAATGTTAAAATCTCATTCTATTGGACAGTTCAGTTGGTTCCCCACATGTAGAAATCTGCAGACCTGCAATTATTGGTGGTGTGTGTGTGTTTGTGTGTAAGAGAGTTGGCAAAGGGGCCACCAATGTCCAGTGTATGGGAGAGAGGGAAGGAAAGATATAGCCTTGGATTTAATCACCCCCTTTGGATTTAATACATTAAATAGTACATTTAAATATTTGCATACTTTTTCACAATAACTATCACAACAACCAATGCAGAGGAAAGTAGATCAAAATCATTATCTCCTATCTCACAGTTATGGGTATAGAGATGTTAGTATCACTCCAGGTAACAGATCACAAGAAATATAAATTAAACAACAAAATCCAATAAAATAACTAATTTCCATCTATCCATTAATCTCAGCATCCCTTTCCTAAATACAATATGTCAGACCATAACATAAATTCTGTTATCTTGCAACCACATTCATCATGCTTCCCCTTGTAACCTATTTGGGTAAATCCTTGTCCTAATCAGTTGCGTCTATTTCTGAAAGTCTGTATGCCAAAATCTAATCTCAGTCACATGTCCTTTCCTGAAAGCAAATTAGCTACTGAAAATAACAGCATCAGTTCCTGATTTCTTTAACTAATTTAAAAATTATTGTGCCCTTCCAAGCAGGAATGTAGTCTGTTAGAAAACAATTAATCTGATGGGAAACTCCATGAATAGCTTCCCTTAATGCAAAACCATGGTAAAAAATAATAATATTCTTGTTTCCCTCAATGTTTTTTTGGAGACGGAGAAAGATCCCAAAGACTTGAATTTGAGCTCGATGAATTAAAATAACTATTTTTATTGCTTCATAGATTTTTTTTAAAAGCCCATTATCACCATGCATTTTAAATTAGACTGTTTCTGTCTGATGTTTTTCAATACCGGTAGTACTACTGATTTTATGTAAGCTGCTTTAAGGGCCCGTAATTGGTAGAAATGTAGCGGACAAATTTATCAAACGTTTCTGTGCCTCACAGCAGAGTATACTTATCTGACCTGAAACTCAAATGATGACTAGGCTCTCATATTGTGTCAGAAAGTGTGAATTAGGTAGGTTCATCTTTGAATGTGAAATGAATTGGATTTCTCTGCCATCCCTACTCCCAAACACGATCACTTCAAAAATAAGGTAAGCTCACGAAAACTCCTCATGTACCTGACCTCTGAGAAAATAATCAAAATTTTCCTGACCTTATGATCATTTCTGAGTGCAATTTATTTTCTCATTAATTTATGGAGAATGGTTGGGGGTGAGAAGAAGCAGGATTTTTTTTGAGGGGGGGCAATTCTATTTTAGACAGGAGATTTCTTTTGCCCTGCCTGAAGATGCCAAAGATGGAACCATGGCAATTCTTCATGCGCCATCTGTACCACTATGCTGTGAATCCTCCAATGTGCTTGTTTTGTTGTAGATGTACAGATGTCACCTGCTTTGCGTTGTTGTGCAGAATATTCCTAAGATTGCTTATTTGGAAAGAGCCCCCACTTCATTAAGTGAGCTGAATGGTGTAACAGTGGTACCCCGAGTTACAAATGCCTCAGGTTACAAACACTTCAGGTTACAAATTCTGCTAACCTGGAAGAGTTACCTTGAGTTGAGAACTTTGCCCCAAGATGAGAATGGAAATTGTGTGCTGGCGGCACAGCGGCAGCAAGAGGCCCCATTAGCGAAAGCACGCCTCTAGTTAAGAACAGTTTCAGGTTAAGAACGGACCTCTGGAACAAATTAAGTTTGTAACTAGAGGTACCACTGTACTCTCAAGACTGCAGCCTTAGCCTTCATTCGGAGTTATTAAAAAGCACCCTCATCCTAAAAAACAAATGTCCCCAGATTATCATAGATTATAGATTCTGTCCCCAGAATCCCAACTGAGTAGCCATTATGGCGATAAGGAAAACATTCAAATCTGTTGGTCTGCTTCCTAAATGAGATGCACTTTCAATATGCTTTCTCTCTGTATTCCTATCCGCCATCTCTGCTAACGAGTAGTGTACAAATGCCACGTAATAAACTCAGTGGGAACCAACATTAGATGAACATTTAGCAAATATGTTTGTAGGCAAGGAAAACATTTGAGAACCATTAGCCGAAAGGCTTACAATTTATTTCACCCCAGGCATCATTTTGCCTCCAAGACTTATTCCCTTTTTCTGAAATGAATGGTAAGGCCAAATCTATAAAGTGGTGTCGGAGAAATGTGCTAGGATTTATGTTTTGCTCTTGAAAATTCAAATCAAATTCCTCTACATTATTTATCTTTAGATAAACAATATAAAAAACCCACATGCAGGTCCACAAGGATAGCTAAATGTTGGTTCCAGATACTGGATGAACATTTAAGAAGTTGTTTTCACAAAACTCTAAAATCCCACTTTTTTGAAAACACAGCAGATCAAGCTTTCTATAGTGCCGTGTCTGTGAGAGTGTCTCTGTCCAACTGTTGCTGATGAACTGCTTTGTTGATGTGCATGAGGCTATGGAGAGGTATTATTAGGAAACAGGGGCAGATTAAATAAAACTGTATTCAGGGAAACGTATGCCATAACTATCTCCACCCCACAGTTGCCTCTTCCTTCAAGAAGTGAGAGACATCAGATCAGTGCCTTTGTGACACCACAGCACCAGTAACCACTCATGATCATGCTGAACAGGAATGGAAGCAAAGAGCTAAAGTCTTATTTGGGCATATAGAGGCGAACAACAGCACAACTTCTCTAAATAGTCTTCCTCACCCCGATGCCCTCAAATTGTTTGGGACTACAATTCTCCTCTGCTCCAGCCAGTGTAGCCAATGGACAGGGATGCTGTGGATTGTACAGTGGTACCTCAGGTTACAGACGCTTCAGGCTACAGACTCCGCTAACCCAGAAATAGTTAGGAACTTTGCTTCAGGATGAGAACAGAAATTGTGTGGCGGCAGTGGGGGGCCCCATTAGCTAAAGTGGTACCTCAGGTTAAGAACAGTTTCAGGTTAAGAACGGACCTCCAGAACGAATTAAGTTCTTAACCCGAGGTACCACTGTAGTTGAAAAAATCTGGAGGATACAAGGTTGCAGAACATTTCTGCATCTATTCCCAGAAGATGTTTCGGCAGAATAGCAGGCTCCACAAAACAACCTCTTTAAGAAACAGATGAATGGTGTTGTCCACACTGACAGCACTGATCATCTGTTCTGGATGGCAAGTTTAGAATCTGTCCTTCATTCCCTAAACAGGTAATTACAGCTCACAGAATTGACAACATTAACCATTGGTTTGGTAGGCAGAACAAGGACTCAGGGCTACTCTCTACTAAGAGGTATATCAATCATTGCTCTGACTGTCAGTTTTCATACTGAGGCAATATCTGAGGGAAAAGAAAAGAAAAAAGGATTCAAAAGATCACCACGTAACCAGAGACATAAAGACATTGCTGTATCAACCCATTACATTAACATATTTATCTGGATGAAGGAGTTAACATCCACAATGATTTTTTGCAGCGTGGAAGTGAATTAAGATATACCAAGAGTACAGCAGCTTTTCTCCCTCAATGACCATCCATATAACAATATAGTACACAATATATGAATGGCCTACGTCCACCACATATGCA
Organism: Lacerta agilis; assembly: GCF_009819535.1. Classification (NCBI taxonomy): domain Eukaryota; kingdom Metazoa; phylum Chordata; class Lepidosauria; order Squamata; family Lacertidae; genus Lacerta; species Lacerta agilis. The sequence goes on along the minus strand of NC_046314.1, from coordinate 60,043,459 downwards.
AGATTTGAGACAACATATGCAGTTATTGTTATTTAATTACTGCTACTGCTACTACATATGAGATTCATTAGTGCTGCACCAAAAGTTATACCCAAATTCCTGCCTTTGACTTACTAGCAAAGTATTGCCGTGAAACAATAGGGAAGAGGACAATTGACTGAAAGGGTAATACAAAAGTTGTGCCTTGATCTGTAATGGTTCTTTTGGGTGTGCAAGTTATCACTTAATGTTGGCACATGCATATTTGAACTCACACTTGGGATCCTCTTTTTTAAGATATACTGTCATCATTTCAACTTTCGGCTTCACTGAAATTCAACTCAGATATTGTTGATAATAAAGAATTAATTATTCTTGCATATGGCAGTGAGCTGGAAGTAGGGTCCAAACAAAACTCATTTGTTAATAAACAAAGTTAATGCACCCAAACTCCCTTCATGAATTAACAGCATGTAGAAAGAGGCAGCTGGCTGAGAAGGCAGTGTAAGTAGAGAAAGGAACCAGAAGCCATGGGAGAAGCCAGAACCAAAGGACAAACCAGGAGGCAGGGTCAAGGAACAAGACAGAAGACAAGGCAAAAGAATAAGCCTACAAGGACACACCAGATCTCCAGGAAAACCATGTTGTTCAAGCAAGGCTCAATTTTGACACTTTTCTCAGAGTTTAATTTATCTGACCCCAAATTCTGTGCTGTTATGAACTGGCAGGACAACGGGGAGGAGGAAGAGGATTCCATTGAGCCATGTAGCCGGGGCTGGGACACACCAGGGTAAGCTGGGGATGGCGAAGGAGAGGTACTGTAGGAAGTACTGAGGGTCAGCGTACAGGAACCAGAGCAGCAGGACCCATCACCAGAGTCAGAGGGGCTCCTGTTCCCATGAACACGGTGGACTCTGAGGCATAGGGAGCAGCAGGAGTGGTGCTCTAAGGGGCTGAGGTAGGTAAGGGCCCACAGCCCAGCTCCCTAACTGGCCAGGTGGGCCTCGCTAGTTCTGGGAGGAGGTGTGAGATTCCTCAGCTGGAGTAGACTCAGAACAGGTGAGGGTCACATGCCTGGTCAAGCCCAGATGCTGCAAACAGCATGCAAAGTATAAAAGGGCAGCAGAGCTGAGGTGCTGTATCTGCTCAACTTCCCTTGTTGATGGCCTTCAGCTTGGATGGTCCAGGATCTCTGCAGCACCTCAGTTTTGCTGCCCAGTTTGGACTTTGGAGACGGGGGTTGACCCGCAACTGGGGACTTGACATGCAGACTTTCCTCCAGGTAGGCCAAGCGTTCAGGACATGTGCATTCAGCAGCCTAGTCCTATAGAACTGGAAAGATCTGTCCAGTACTGCTCCATACTGCCATAGGTAAAGGGTAAAGGGAACCCTGACCATTAGGTCCAGTCGTGTCAGACTCTGGGGTTGCGGCGCTCATCTCGCGTTACTGGCCGAGGGAGCCGGTGTACAGCTTCCGGGTCATGTGGCCAGCATGACTAAGCTGCTTCTGGCGAACCAGAGCAGCACACGGAAACGCCGTTTACCTTCCTGCCGGAGCGGTACCTATTTATCTACTTGCACTTTGACGTGCTTTCGAACTGCTAGGTTGGCAGAAGCTGGGACCGAGCAATGGGAGCTCACCCTGTTATGGGGATTCAAACCACTGACCTTCTGATCGGCAAGCCCTAGGCTCAGTGGTTTAGACCACAGCGCCATAGATACATTCAAAAAGAGCAGCTGCTTTAAAGGCACCTCTTTGAAATAAGAACATAAAGTGATGAATGAAATTATTTATCTGGGGAAAAGGCATTCTGAAATGAAGCATGTGTTAACTAAATCACTGTTTGTTTCATAGGGTACTGTAGGAATGTGCCCTGTTGTAATTTCTCTCCCCTGCCTCCCAAATTAAAACCCGTAACTGAAGCAGACATGCAGATCCTTTGATATACTTCACAGTAATTGAATGCTATAGATATTCATGGATCCTGAAGAGGGAAAGCATATGTTTTGTAAGTCCCCCCCCCAATCACATCTTCTACATTTGATTTTTGCTAAGTTAATCATTTAAAAGCTCTTGTCATGTCAGGCACACAGTCCTATTTTTTAAACTTCTAATTTGTCAAGCTGTGCCTTTCCTAACAGCGTCTTTATAAGATCTGGAGGGTTAATCAAATCAGGCCTGTCAAGAGCTATCAAGCTGCAACACGGTTTGCTCTTCCTTGTTGTCAACATTTCTCTTCTGAAACAACATGGTGTTGCTTAAAGACCAAAGGCTGACTGTGACCCATGTGGGATGTTATCCACTGGGAACAGTCAAGTACAACATTCCTTGTTTTGCTAGAGTGGACATGCAACGGAATGTCCAGCCAGTTGAAACTTCCTGTTCCTCCTGGCCTGGAGCATCCTTCCTTGCATGTGACTAGTAGGTGGGTGTGACCTTTCCAGACCTGGTAAAAGGCCAAGTCACGCTGCTACCTTCTCTCTCTTCGATCTTCCCTTTTGTCCTGCAAACTTCCTGTACTGCTGGCTGCCAGCCAAGCAGTCCCCCATTTTATCTTCCATATGGGGTAAACCTGTTCGTACATGTTTGTAACTTTGAGCCTGCCTTCAGGGATCACACTGTGCTCTGCCTGAGAGCACACCTTCATATAAGAGCTGTAATTAATTGGGCTTTCTTGATGGCTGGGTTCTCCCTCCAGTATCAGAGGCAGTAGGCCTCCTGACTACCAGTTGCTGGGGAACACAAGGGAGAAGAGGGCTCCCGTGCTCAGGTTCTGCTTGCAGGCTTTCAGCAGGCATCTAGTTGACCACTGTGAGAAAGGAAGCTGGACCAGATGGTCTGATTCTTCGGGGTTCTTGTTCTGCCCCCACAAGGTCAGTTATTTAGTAATAACAAATCTATGTGTTAGTATTAGGTAGAAGGAATGACAATGCTGCCCTACAGGGCATGTGGAGCAGGCTATAGCAACATACATTTTCTTGGATGCTCAAAGCAACCGATCCCTAGCTAGTCCAGAGTTCTTTGACCTCTTTAGCTTGGATGGGGAAGAGATACAGCTCACCCTCAAGACATGAGCATGGTAGGGAGAAAGGCAAGTGGCTTCGTGATCAAACCACTCGAAGGTGGAACCCATTTTTCCCTACCAATCCTACTGAAGTGTGATAGCTTGCTGGACAATCACAGCCAGATTCCCACACCAGACGTCACACTCTACCACCCTCATCTAAGATCGATCACACAGAATAGGGTAAAGGTAAAGGACCCCTTTACTGGTTTTCCCAGTAGTGATGTATGGAAGTGAGAACTGGACCACAAAGAAGACTGATGGCCAGAGAATTGAAGCTTTTGAATTGTGGTGCTGGAGGAGACTCTTGAGAGTCCCATGGACTGCAAAAAGATCAAACCTATCTACTCTGAAGGAAATCAGCCCTGAGTGCTCACTGGAAGGACAGATCCTGAAGCTGAGGCTCAAATACTTTGGCCACCTCATGAGAAGAGAAGACTCTCTGGAAAAAACTCTGATGTTGGGAAAGGTGGAGGGCACAAGGAGAAGGGGACGACAGAGGACGAGATGGTTGGACAGTGTTCCCAAAGCTACTAACATGAGTGGAAGACAGGAGTGCAGTGGAAGACAGGAGTGCCTGGCGTGCTCTGGTCCATGGGGTCACGAAGAGTCGGACACGACTAATCGTTCTAAACAACAACAACAACAACAACAACAACAACAACAACAATAAAGGACCCCTGGACAGTTAAGTCGAGTTGAAATTGATGATGGGCTATGGTGCTCATTTCCACTTTCAGGCCTCAGGAGCCGGTGTTTGTCTGCAGACAACTTTCCCGGTCATGTGGCCAGCATGACTAAACTGCTTCTGGCACATGGAATGCCGGAGTGCCAGAGTGCATGGAAATGCCGTTTGCCTTTCCGCTGCAGCTGTACCTATTTATCTACTCACGCTGGTGTGCTTACAAACTGCTAGGAGGGCAGAAGATGGAACAGAGCAATGGGAGCTGACCCCATGTGGGGATTTCGACTGCCAACCTTACAATCGGCAGGCCCAAGAGGCTCAGTGATTTAGACCACAGCGCCACCCGCATCCCCTAAACAGAATAGGAGTGAGCTAATGAGTAGTGCCTGCTTATCTGTGTCATTTTGCAGTGTATGTTGTAGGTATTCCTTGTCCATGTGTAGTTTCATTTGTATATTTAATAAAAATCAGTCAAAAATTATCTTGGTTTTTTTTCTCTTCCCTTGCCACTTTAAATTTGTGTGACAACTTTTCCATTATGGCTGTTTGCCCGGCTATATTATACCACTGATCAACATTCATTAATTGCAAGGTTTACCAAGTTCTGGCTATTACTGTTCTAGCTGCTGTTAATAGATGTGCTATTAATTCCTTACCTCTTAATTGGTCCATTTCTGAAGTATAAATTAAATAAGGCTAAATCCAGGGTTATTTGCATTGTCTGAGCTGTAATCTCAAATATCTCTTTGATGTTAAAGAACATCCAGGCAGAAATTTTAGTCAACATCACCTAGTAGTAATAATAACAATTTTATTGTTTATACCCCACCCATCTGGCTGGGTTTTCCCTAGTTGCTGACAGTAGTACAGGGATTTATATGGTGCTTTTGTCCATAAATTGTTCCATTCATTCTCTACAATGTTTATAACCCAATTTTTGTTCCCATCAGCTTTTTAGATTTTGTTTGGGGTAAAATTGATTATCAGTAAGGGTTTTTGTATAAAAGGGAAATTAGTCTCTTAGTCATACTATCTCTTATCACACTCTTTTCATATCCTTTTAGTTTCCCTGTAGCTTCATTTTTAATTTTTATATTTGCAAGAAATGATCTCAATTGATATCCTAGCGGCAGTGAACTTTGATGATTTTCTAAATGTACTTGCAGCTCTGTAAAAGGTTGTCCCTTGCTATAATAATCATTCAAGCAATGTAAATGGTGTTCTTTCCATACCTTCACATCACATGATCTGTTTTTATTTTGAAATAAAGGATGATGTTGTATTGGAATTATAGGTGATAGTCCTAGCGCTAAAACTTTTGCCATTTCCCCCATATTCTAAATGGCGTGAGTGCATAGGGGTTAGTAAGTCAACTCAACAATCAAAGTTTACTTTTCATTAATGCCAATACCCCTAAAGCAGGCATAGGCAACATTCGGCCCTTCAGATGTTTTGGACTACAATTCCCATCATCCCTGACCACTGGTCCTGTTAGCTAGGGATCATGGGAGTTGTAGGCCAAAACATCTGGAGGGCCGAAGGTTGCCTGTGTCTGCCCTAAATTTATCTGTCCATCAATTTATCTGTCCTCCAGTGTTGACCACTGAGTTCTTTTATAGGATGACATCAATTCCACCATATGGCTAAGTTGGGGATCCTTTCCAACCATACAATTCTATGATTCTATAAGCACAACACAGACTGTTCCCTTTTCTGGCAGAGATGTACTTTGGAGTGAGCCTTCAGCTGTGATTAACACAACAGTTCAGGCACAATGCATTGCTGGAGTTTGCCACTTTAATACAATTAGGAAGGAAGTATGCCCACATTGTAAAATACTTGTACATGTTGTTCCTGCCTATGACCCAAACAGAGTGGCCCTGTGCAATTAAATTGCTGTAAACCTCTTAGAGAGGAAGCCCCAAATTAACTGGCTTTTTGGTTATTATTATTAAAAGTTCAAAAGCTCAATTAGACATCAACCAGGTCGTAGCATGAGCAAGAGTAATTATGCATCTATGTTTGAATATGCTGAATGAAGCTGAATTAATCCTCACTCTTTGCAGTATTTTAATGAGTTGGATTAGCTCATAGGCTTTGAAACCATTAACACTATTAAACTAGCATTTCACTATAGACTTACAACTGATTACTAGGATTACAGTGATCTTGATAGCTACTAAATTATTTGTAGAATTTGTATATAAGCAAAATATATATTTTTAAATCACTATATTTACCAACAAAATCAGAGCACATTGTTCAGGAGTTGTTGACTGAGATACTGCAACTCAGGTATTTGGAAACTCCAAGCATAGATTATTTTTTATTTCATTTATAGCCCACCTTTCCTACAAGGAGCTCAAGGTAGCATTTATGGTTTTCCCTTTCCCCATTTTATCCCCACAACATCCCCATGTAGGTTAGGCTTTGAGTATGTGACTGGCCCAAGGTCACCAGTGAACTTCATGTCCAAGTGGGGATATGAATTTGGGTCTCCCAGCAACTAGTTTGACACTCTAACCACTATACCACACTGGTCGTCTTTAAAATACTAAAGCTAGATTCTGTTCTTTGACGAGACTATAATAAACCATGGTAGGGGCAAAATAGCATAGCCTGGGTCAAATTAACCTGATATCTACCCAACATGGTCTCTACCGTGGAGGTCAATTTGTCTGCTATGAGCTATGAGCCTTCATGCTATGAGCCTTATACTGGGTTTCATAGACCTTCATATCTTGCTTGCTTGAGCTCTTAGGCTTTCTTTAATACAATAGTTCACACACACACAGGCCGGTTGTATCCTGAAGCCATACCAATGTGCAAATAAACGTGTGTGCAATTAATTGGATCATAGTGAGACAACTACATCCTTACATGATAGAGCACAATTATAACTACAAAAGAAATTAAAATTGCCACCCAGCAACTGAAAACCGTCAAGTGCTAAAATTAAACCTTCCCTCACCTACCTCCCTACCTTTTATTCCCTATGTCATTTGGGCAATAATTCTGTTCTGGTTGGGGGCTATTTTAGGTATTCATCCAGTTGTTGGTTAGGAAGGATATCCATCTGTGGTATTGTTTTTAACACTTGATTGGGAGCCACCCAGAGTGGCTGGGGAAACTCAGCCAGATGGGCAGGCTATAAATAATAAATTATTATTATAATAAATTATTATTGTGTTGATGGCTGTGTTTGCCGTTTGTTGTATTTTTGTATTGTACTTTTGTACAACACTTTGGGGCTTCATTTGTTATGGAAAGTGACATACATATCAATAATAATAATAATAATGGGGGATATCCAGCAAAGTCATACTGAAAGTAGACCTGCACAAATCATTGGCTTTACTGGAATTCAAAGGAAATACTCTGAGCTTGATTAGCTTGGGATATCTTCTAATAATAACATTTTTGTGGGTTCACACAGTAAGGTTTCTTCATTAACAGCTGGAACCATAAGTCAAGCAGAATAAGCCCAGAATGTAGCTCCTTTCAATAGCACATTGCTCAGTGGGATGGACAGACGGAAACTTGCTGTGAAGTATTTGCAATAGATTGCCTTTTCACTTGATAGAGCTCCTGAGGTTCTCAGTTTTGAATGGGAAGGACATGAACTTTCATGACATACAAACTGCTAAGATAGAATCAGAAGAAGCTCCTTTGTGTGAGCTCCATTTTTAAAAAAGATGCTGGAGAACTTGATCATTCTAAAAGGTAACCTTTATAGAAATGGGCATGCCAGCATTTTGTTTAAAATACAGAAAACCATTGAGATCTGACCTAGTCAAAAGAGACCAAATATTGGGGTTTCTCCTCATTTACTGCCCTGCTCCAACAACAGATACCCGAGCTCATACCTCATTCTGCTGAAGATCACTCGCTGAACCCTTTCTGTATAAGATGCAGTTGCTAATATCAAGTATGACAAGTGACTAAGATAAGGGTCATATCTCCATTCACTTTATTAAAAGTAATTAAGGCAGGAAGCAAAGCAAGAAAAAGGGACAAAAGCCAAAAGGCTCTTGAAATGCACTATCTTCGACTTTAGATTTGAGAGTAAAACAGCTCACAGTACTTGAGAAAGAGGCCCTAGCTCTGAGTATGCGGAGCCATTCAGCCATCTGCTCCTAAAAGCAGAGGAAAGGACACCTGTCATTTTTCATATGGAGCGTCATCAGCTGGTATTGATAGTATGATTGGAGTGCCTTTGATTTTAGGGTACTGGGAGGGGAGAATTGACAGGAAGCAAGGGGGTGCTTACTACTTCCCCAATTCTCCATACAAAGGCATTTTCCCCCCAGCTGGGAGCTGAAACTGTATCAGAGCAGAAATGATATGTCTGGGGGCAGGGAGAATAAAATTCAGGGGAGACTTGTTAGGGACAGGCACCTTTTTCTGCCACAAATGTTGCCTGGTAACTGCCACCCCACCCGTTTTGTTATCTGCAATCACAGGAATATGGGGTTGGGGCTAGTATATGAAAAGAACATTTAGCTGAGAGGGGGAAGGAGAAGTGATGGCAAAAGAGGGTCTGAAGCCGCCTTCCCTATGTTGCTTTTTGAGGGTGAGGGCAACACTTACTAGTGCTCCTGTGGCCTTCCTTCAGCTACAGCTACAATTTAATTTTTCAACAATGCACTAGAGAGCATTATATCATCGCATATCTACGCATGGCCAGCACCAAGCATAGGAACTGGTCATTAAAAAGCTCAGAGGGATCTGTTAACAAACAAGGGTTCAAAGGAGACATATATGCTCTGTCTATCGCTCTTCTTCCAGGCGTTTGCTGGGTCATTGCTTGGAGGTAGATTTCCTCCTCTTCCTGAGTTGCAGCCTTCCTCCAGACAATGAGGACGTATGGCAGCAAAATGGGCACGCTTCCAGTATCCCTGGGCTTTCTGACAGCTACTCTGTTGTCTTTAAGCCTGGGGGTGAAGGAGGAGAATGGGAGGGACATAAAAGAAGGGCACAAGAGGTTATTGGGTGGGGGCATGCCAGGCAGATCTGAGTTGGGGCTCTTCAGCCTGCCTTCACTATTGCCACTTCTTCCAGGTCCACTGTCCTCAGGCCTCTTCCTCTGAGAAGATATCTCCAGGTTCCAGGTTGGGTGGCATCTTGTCAATTACCATTATTTTAAAGATATGTGGAATGGGGAGTTGGGCACCTGATGAACCTGCACTGGTGGAAGCATTTTAATGGCAGCCACCGGGGGCACCCATCTGCATGCTGCTCAGAACAACACCACATCATGAGGTAGCACTATCATAGAAACATAGTTGGAAGGGACCCCGAGGGTCATTTAGTCCAGTCCCCTGCAATGCAGGAATCTCAACTAAAGCATTCATTGCAGATGGCCATCAAACCTCTGCTTAAAAATCTCCAATGAAGGAGAGTCCACAAACTCCCGAGGGAGTCTGTTCCACTGTCAAACAGCTCTTACCGTCAGAAAGTTCTTCCTGGTGTTTAGCCAGAATCTCCTTTCTTGTAACTTGAAGCCTTTGGTTTGAATGCTACCCTCTGGAGCAGGAGAAAAGAAGCTCACGCCATCTTCCATGTGACAGCCAACCTAAATATCTAAATGGCACCTCTCTCTCCCCTTTTCCAGGTTAAACATATTCAGCTCCCTCAACCATTCCTCATAAGGCTTGGAAAAGATGGTGGCTGACAACCTGAGGAGTTAGGAGGAGTTCCAGTTAGTTTTGTGCCCCCTGTTTTCAAAATTCTCACTGTAAAAGTATCAGCACTGCAGAGAGATACAATTTCTATTGTGATTTTAGTGGTCACTATTTTTCAAGAGCTGAGATACAATACTTACAGCAATAAATGCCTATATACGAATGGAAAGACAAAATTCACCCTGCTCTTTGGTACTTCTTACATTGGCTTACATTTTCTACCCCTATTGAGCCATCTAGTGGTTTACACTTGTAATAGAACATCACTGGAATTGCAAGCCCCCCCCTTCCTTTCTACTGTTGTAAATCTCATAGCTTTCAAATCCTTTCTACCCAAACGAGTACACACGCTTAGGTAGAATACATTTTTTATGCATAATTTTGCTTGAAGGTCCTGTTCTGCTTAGTGCTTCAAGGACATGTAGCAAAATAAAATAGCATGCAAAATACAGTCCCCAAAATATGTGTCAATGTGGTATTAATTCTAGCTCGTGTGAACTGCAAGCAAAGTGGGTAGATATTAAGAACAAATGTTTCATCAACAGGAACCAGGGTGAGAGAAGCCTGAAAATGAGAGGCAGAACAAGAAGCGAGCTGGGTTCAGGTTGAGTAGTTGAGGACCATTGTGATAGCCTCTTGAATCCTATGCATGGAATCTTTTCATTCCTCTTCCTTTCTTAATAAGTATGTTTTCTGCAGTCTATCTGATGCATGCTGATGTGTCCTGAAGATCAGATCCTGAAACTCAGGAGTGGAGCTGTGGAGCCTGGTGGTGCTGGTGTCAGCCTAGCAGTGCCTAGTGGCTCAAGAATGGCCTTTAATGGACACTTCTGAAATGTATAGCAACAAAACCAAACAGCAAATAGCCGTCTCCTTGTTTCTGATCACCTGCTTTGTGGTCAAACACCAGAACACTGGAATGGCTCACCCACTGTGCCTGCTCTGTGCTGAGCTACCCAGTGATTTCCCCTTCTCCCTCTGAGTAACAGGCAGTGACATGTGCTGCTGGGAAGCAACAAGAGCAATGCAGCTCTAGCTGCTACTGGCTAGTTGGGTAACAGCTTGGGTAGGTGGGAGAAAAGGGAAGATGTCCTTGAGGACTTGCCATTGGGTAGGGGAAGACAAGACATCAATCTCAAAGACTTGAGCGTGGACAGGTCAGAAAATGTTGCACTTCTGATGACATCACCAGGAACACGACAGGATGTGATTTGGCTCAAAGTTGAACATGGAAGAATTCACATATTTTTCTGGGTTTGCAGGGGGAAAGTTTGGCTTTCCAGAGCTAATTACAATCTTAATCTGGGTTCATCTCATCATTAGTTCTGGGCGTTTTCATCCATTCTACCTGCTGCTATCCCACCAAAAGGACTCATGGGTATGGGCCATTAAACTTTAATCTGCCCTTGGATTTATGACCTCTAAATTTTGAAGCTTTGAATATTTAGGTTTTCTGAACCTGAATGAACATGGGGATTAGGTGGTTGTTGTTGTTGTTGTTGTTGTTGTTGTTGTGCTGCGTGTCCCCCCCCCAAAAATTACATTGTATAGTCTGAAGACTTAAGTACTGTGAAATAAAATCTGCTGAATATGTATGCGTGGTAGGAATAGGGTATATATATACTAAGCCAGCTATAAATGTGCATTACTAGAAAATAATTGGCTTTTTATTGTGTTGGGGATAATACTCTCACAATATTTGTCCTAGCTCTTGTTCCAGAACATAAAAACAATTGGAGAGAAGTGGAGAGAACATGACTATATTAGAGGATGCTTTAGAGCAATTCAGGAAGCCCCAGAGGGCAATTCCACTATAGTGGAGATGATGCTGATGAGAGGCAGAAGAAGGCTCCAGCGGCAGCTAATTGGACAGCTGTAAAGCCCACAGATGGTGCATAACATGTTTTTAAAAAATGACCTCATAAAATACATGATGAAAAGTCCTCACTGCATCAAAATGTGCAAATCATACGGCCAATATTTTATTGCACATAAAAATCAAATGCTCTACAGCAAATATAAATGTCTTTTGAGAAAAAGGGAGGGAAATGGCTGCAGATCAGTGACATAATACCCAAAGCATGTTTTGGCTGCAATCCTCTGCAGAATTAGGTGTGCCTAAATCCATGGATTTCAATGAGTTTGGGTGCACCTAGGTGTGCTTAACTTGGCACAGGTTCAGGGCACAGAGTGTTCTTGGTATATTTATTCTGAAAATATGTTTTTGCTTCATTATTAGCTGTGGGTCCAACATTTAATATTTTACAAGGGATGCAATTACTTTCATTCTTCATAAAAATGTTGTTGAAGTGTCAAGAGGTATGTATGGTGGGATAAGGCTTTGGGTTGATGTACGATGGTTAGAGAAGACACTTCTGGGCTATTCAGGACTCTAGTTATGAATGATGTATGTTACACTCTGGACTGCTTCGTTTCTCTTCTTGAATGTTTTCATTTCACTATGCCAGATGGATGTGCTAATTATTCAGACCTTGCTTGGAGATGGTATTTCTATGATGCTTATTTAGAGTCTAGGCCATGTGTGGATATTTGTTGTATATCACAGCTGTATCAAGCTGGTGAAATTGTAATACCTGTAAATTTTCAAATGCAACCTGGGTTTTAAATAAGTGCCACAGAAATCTCCTAGCAAGGCCCCCACTGCCTTTTAATGAAAACCAAGAACATATCTAAATATCCAAATGCCAAACTTTCAGATAATCAGAACTTTAGGATAATGGCCACACTGGACTAACTAGCCATTTTTCTCTCTCCAGAAAGACGTGAGAAATGTAGTTCTATGGGTGGGAGGATACGTGGGTTGAACAGGGAGCAATCATGTTGGGTTGCATCCAACTGACTTGACCCACTGAAATCAATGGACTTACGTTACCCATGTCTGTTGATTTCAGTGGGTCTACTCTGTGTATGATTCAGTTGAAATTAACCTATTACACTGATTCTACAGAAGCTGCACTGCTTGCCTGTTTGCTTCTGGGCCCAATTCAAGATGCTGGTACTTACTTTTAAGATCCTAAATGGTTTGAGACCCAATACCTAAAGGAATGCTTCTCTGTATTTTAAGATCTATAAGGCAGGCCCTTATCAAAGGACCTTCTACTTGTTCTCCAATAACAAGGGGGAATCCTGGCTGTGGAAACCCTCCCTAAAGGTGCTAACTTTGCAATGCCTTTGACACCAAGTCAAACATTTTCTTTTTTGCACAGGCCTTTTAAGTTGATCAATATGTCCTACTGTATCCTTATTGTCCTTTGGTTCTGTATTATTGCATTGTATCTTTGGATTGCATGACGTTTCTTGCTTATATTTATTGTTCACTGGCCTATTTTTTTGATGAAGGGTGTTTTATAAATAACATCACAGATAAGAATGGGAAAGTAAAGTATGTCTGCCAAAAAGATCCACCATTGGTCCTCAGAATGTGGGTTTCTAAATGGAAACATAGGAATCTGCGTAAGACCCTTGGTCCAACTAGCTCATCTACACTGACCAGCAGTGGATGACCAGGGTTTCAGACAGAAGTCTCTTCCAGCCCTATCTGGAAAGGCCAGGAATTGAATGTGGGACTTTCTGCATAAAACACAGTTACTCTAAAGGCCCAGATATCAATAAGGCTGCTTTGGGACACACTATTAAGCCTTCCACTTAAGGTTTTGTGTTTTGTTGAGAGCAGGAACAATTAAGATTCAGAATCATTACACACTCAAGTGATGAGGCCTAAACTCAAGACACATACAGGTCACACTATCCCCCCCATTTTTGCTCACCCTTTTACCCAAGAACACCACAAAATGGTTCAAGGAAGAACCTGCATCTCTTTGGTAGTTCTCTGTGCTTCCTTAGGAAAGATTCAGCCAACCTTGCACTTAGGGTAGCCCAAAAAGAGGAAATTTGTGACCAAAAATAAAGAGGACAAAAGATGGTTTGCATAAAACTGCATATTCTAAATCGGTGTTTCCCAAACTTGGGTCTCCAGCTGTTTTTGAACTACTATTCACATCATCCCTGAACACTGGTCCTGCTAGTTAGGGATGATGGGAGTTGTAGTCCAAAAACAGCTGGAGACCAAAGTTTGGGAAATACTGTTGTAAATAGATGCACACTTAGAAAGAATGACTACAAGTGAAGCAGAAATATTATACATATCAGCAGAGCAGGGGAGACTGTGACCAAGGGATCCATGTGTCTGCTCAGTTTGCTGTCCAGGTGCCATTGATGGAGAAATTCAAGCATAGCTGTCAAGTTTCAGATTTGAAAATAAGGGATCAGCAGTCTCACCTATCCCGGGGACAGTCACATGTCAGTGGTGGGCGGAGCCAGAAGCAAAAGTGGGCGGAGCAGCAATGTAAACTCCAAGCGGGCTCGGGCTCAGAGCGGAGCAAATAGGAGGGCAGCCAGCAAAGAGGAGGGCAGCCATGTGCTCCACGCAATGGAGCCCCATCGTCTTCTTGTCTGATCCCATCAAAACAGGACAGGAAGCAGCAGCTGCTCAAAGGCAGCCAGGCTCCGCCCACCAGCTAACCCTATTGGCTGGCTGAGGGGCTCGACGGCAACAGATAGGGGCTGATGCAGGGGGAGAAATACACCCCCCTGGAAGCACGGGAAACGGCTCCCACTTGCTTTGAGGGCTGAGCTGAGGCTTTTCTCTCCAAGTAGGTGAGGTCTTCCCACCCAGTCCCTGGCCAGCAGGGGAGGAGCTGCTTCCATTAAAAACGGGAAATTTAAGGGAAATAAGGGAGAGCAGCGGGAAACTGCTTAAAATAAGGGAGAATCCCGGGGAAAACGGGATACTTGACAGCACTGATTCAAGGCCCCTGCTCACCTTTATGGTTCTTGATCTTTAAGCCTGATTTGGATCAGGCAACCCTTCAGATTGAGGACACCTTTGAACAGAGAACAGTCCACTGACAGCCCATCAAAGGATGCACTGTGAAGTAGAAAGGTGCCCACTCTACTTGCACTTAAACCAGAAAGCAGCAGTCAGTCAAAATCTGTTGGCGCACTGAGCTTTTCAAAAACTTTAAGCAGCCATGCCCTTTTCTCCTTGTGATGATTACTGATGCAAAAAGTTGAGACTGACATCAAATGGAAAAATCCCACTCAACTTTGTTCCAGAAAAAAAAGAATGTCCAAATGATATGTTCTATTATTAATTTTGTAATAACTTAAAACCTGATTAGTGTTTGAAGACTTATGAATTGCTACAAAGTATCATTATAATAAATGGGAAAATTTTGATTCCACACTGTGCCTTCAAGGGCTCTTAATTTTTCCTTCTGTTATAATATTCATAGCACATATAAAGAGATATCAGTCATTCAAGGGTAAAATGACAAGAGACTTAGTTCTGAAAATGATGCTGTTACTCATGTCAGCTTTTAATAAGGATTGTGGAATTATTCAGGAGCAGGAAATCCGGAATCTTAGGGAATCCCTCACATATGCAAATATTGAATTTTCTACTTACTGAGAATACCAGCAATCATTTAGAATAACAGAACTCTTTAAAACATGAAAAAAAACTTAGAAAATGGGCATGTCTAGCAGCTCTCATTTTAAGCACCATATCTGCCGTTGGGAATAAAGAGCCCTAAATTCAGGGCTTGTGCTTACAGGAGAAAGGAGCATCTTCAATTAAACCAAGGCAAACCAGGCCAGTTAGCTATTTCATCCCTGGGGGCTCATGAATCTCATTTGTTTCTAGAACACACTGGGGAAATCTGCTGTTGATGTTGATGCCTTATTAAGCTCTAGAATAAAGAGCTTTCACAGGGTCATTGAGAAAATATTTCCTAAACTCCTTTCCTGGTTTTCTAGAGCAGAGTGAGGAACTGGATCTGCCTGGCAGACCAGGCCATTATCTCCCCAAACCCACGTGAACCAAGTTTGACAAGTGGGCAGAGCCAGCCTCATTATGTACTCTCCCCCCCTTAACCTTTCAGTAAATTGTGTAAGTTGTTCAGAGTGGTTGTGTACTTGTTGATTGTCGGAATACGTTTCACGGATCCGCCATGGATTCATAATTATTTGGTTATTTTATAAGTTTTTCGAGGTCTACTTTTGGTATAATTGCGCGTAAAAGCGAAAGTGAAAGCATGAATGAATAGTGTGGTTCACTTATGAGATTAATCCGCCTTTATTTGTAGATCCGGTCATGTTCAAAGTTGTTAATGAGCGTTAAACTTGCTTCCCGCCTTTTTGGAGGGCAGCAACAGTGATTTTATTGGTTAAAGTACTAATGATGATGTCACGTTTGTTCCCTAATAAAAGGCAGAGGCACCCCGCTTAGGCAGGAGGAGTAGCACGAGACCGCACGTTCTTTTAGAGGAGTTCGTTCATGTTCTTTTAGTTGGGTTTTAGTTGAAGTCAAGTTTAGTTTAAGGGGCTAGGAGCGGGCTGGACGGGTTGGATGGGTTTTTCTTTAGTTAGAGTTAGATCGCGGAAGATCATTCGGTTTTAGTTTTAGTTAGGTTTTCTTTTAGGTTAGCCTAGGGTTAGGCCCGCGGAAGATATTTCGGTTTTAGTTTATTTAGTTAGCCTCGCGGAAGATTGGGCGCGCAGGGTCTTTAAGCTTAGGGGAACTTAGCTTAGGGGACGAGCCTATGCGGGTTCTGCCGAAGCCACTAAAGATACAACCGGTGTCTGTCTTCCTTTGGGGTTAAAGGGGGGAGTAAAGTAAAAATTTTAATTTCTTTAATTTGGTCCGCCTATTCAGAGTCAGGGTATATATTTATTTTCACGAGGCAACTTTTCATTAAAGAAGGCAATTAGGAACTCACACACCACCAGAGTCTTCAATTGGCTTACTCATCATCCTTCAGACTGTGAGGCTTGGCCGGCGACCGTGCTCAAAAGCACGCGGAACGCTGGCCGCTTTCCCCGCAACTGGTACCTCGTGCATAACCAGTCTAAGGCCGTGCACGAGGAGCTCCAGCAACCAAACCCCGACAGTTGATGGTTTATTTATTTTATTTTGTTATGTATGTTCAATTCCTTACATGCTGCAAACCACCTTGAGCATGGTTCCAACTACAGAAGAGTGGCAAAGAAATAAAATGATGTATGTATGTATGTATGTATGTATGTATGTATCTGCATAGATTTTAAAGGATTATCCCAAGAAAATGGGACAGGACAGACTAGTACCATTCCCATATAGAACTGGGATAGACAGGACTCCTTCCACCCCTGAAAATGCAGTTGCCCACATTTCTTCATTCCTTCAGTCCATTTGTGAGCCCTCTCCTCTATATTACAAATGTGAAGGTGTGTACTGATAGCAAATGAAGAACACCCCAAGCTCAGTATGATAGTATGCATGATTGCAAGGTTTTATTGTGTGGTGTTCATTGCATCCATAGCCATATGCACATCGTAGAAGGACCTATGGATGATTGTTTCCCACGTTTACAGGGGCTAAAATATAACAGTTCCCTGATCTCCTGCAATAACTTCTCTGAACATTGCTGAGTGCACATTATGGAGGACAAGTTAAAATTCCTTCACTGTGTAATCACTTCCATGGAGTTGCTCCCTCCCAACACAAAGTTAACCTCCATGAACTAGACCTGCCCTGAAGACAGCAGCAGAGCAAGCCGATCAGGCACCTGTCAAATTGCCCAGGAGCAGGGCTAGCCACCCATGGGGGCAAGGCCAGCCACCCAAGAGGGTGGGGCCAGCTGGGGCAGGACGCTCCATGGGGCCTCTGAGGAGTCTGCCTGCCTCCTCCCACTCAGTCGCCCTACAACTGAGGGGGAGGGGGTGGGTGGACCGTTTGGGCCAGTGTGGAGCCTGGGGTGCCCAAGCCACCGTGTCACTCCAAGGAGTAACGTGTGGCTTGGGCAGTCTGCAAGCCCCGCGGTGAGTGCTGCCTGGCATTTTGTCACCCCCCTCAGTGGTGAGACCTGGTGTGCCCCCCCACCGCACCCCCTTCCTCCACCCCTGCCTGAAGAGAAGCTTATATTTGGTCAGATTCTCCATGAATGTTCTCTCATAGCATTTCAATCACCCTAAGATCTATAGACAATTCTGTGTTTCAGCTTATATCTGGGTTGTTGTTTTTATTTGTCAGTTTGTTGGAATAGTTTAGAAAGAAATGAGCTAAACTCTTTTGAAAATATACAAATTAGTCAATATTGTTCATTCCATCATTACCAGCAGGCATAGTTTATCCTGCCACGATATGGTTCACTAAAACAAGGTAAATTCAAAATCCTACAAAGTCGGTATTCTGAAATTATACAACAGATACAAGTTACATTCAATTGGGAGGAAAGCATTCATTAAGAAGTAATTCAATTCGCAAAGTGTTTTTTGTTACAATCTTCTCGCTGACGCTGTTTTGACAATGCATGTAAAATCTACAATTGTGCCTTTGCTTCTAATAGCAAGAATCAGTGTAATAACAGTGTGACCCCCCCCCCCCATTTAAGTAAGACAAAAAGGCTTGTTAAAACATATTTCAGTTCCCAGATTTTCACAGATCTCACCAAGATGGAGTCATTTGTAGAGAAGGCAACAGAAGTGCCCTCAGAGCAGTCACTACAAACGTATATTGCTTCTGTGCTAGAGTGGATAATCACTTTAGTCTGGAGCGAGGATGGGAGGGCAAATCAAAAAGTGGCCAACACGCTGCTGGCCACCTTTGCAGGTGGCCAGGGCCACACATTTGCCAGTCACAGATGTCATATCTCATCAGGTGGATCCATTCCCACTCCAAAACAGAGGGGCTTTCCTTCAGAATTAAATTTAAGCAGTGCCAAAGGCAAGTCCCACTGCAAGTAAACTACCAGGAGCACATTCTATGTTATGCATTGCTGGTGGTTGCTTTGCAGTGGGGTTTGCATTAGGCCTGGTTTAAATTTGGCCCTGAATGCAAAGGAACAGCTGGGAGCAAATGGTTTAGAGTGAGCCTCTGACCCTTGGCATTTGGCAGAGTATTTCAGCATCAACGTTCTACATCAGGCATCCCCAAACTGCAGCGCTCCATATGTTTTGGCCTACAACTCCCATGATCCCTTGCTAACAGGACCAGTTGTCAGGGATGATGGGAATTGTAGTCCAAAACAGCTGGAAGGCCAAAGTTTGGGGATGCCTGTTCTACACCATGAATATCTATGAGACATTCTCAGCTAGACTCCTGCCCCTTGCCTACTTCCCTCATCTCCCTGCTTCTAAGCCCTGGTTGCTGTTTTTCATTCCCCTTTGCAGAGTTTTGGAAGGCTCTGAGGTACCCAGCATGGAGCTCCACTAAGCCCAAATCTTATTGGGACAAATGAGCTTGAAGGCTGGTTGCATTTCCTGAGTAGTAAGCAGAGACAGATAAATTTGTTTCCGCTTGACCCATAAACAATGGTTCCATGAATGGAAGAGCCCAATGGCCCATTAGGTTCAGCAGCCTGTTCTCATGGTGGCCAGCTAGATGCCTGTGGGAAGTCTGCAAGCTGGATGTGAGCACAACAGCATCCGGCCCACCTGAGATCCCCGTAACTGATATTCAGAGACACAATGCCTCTGTCGGTGGAAGTAGAATCAGGCCATCTTGTCTGGTAACTGTTGACAGCCTTGTTCTCCATGAATTTGTCTAATCCTCTTTAAAGTTAAGGTTAGGTTAGTTACTGAGAGTGGGAGGAGCAAGCATCTACACCACACTGCTGCCAGTCTCTCCCCTTCTCCGTCTGTAAGTGGGAGGGATGCATGGCATGGGGAAGCCAGGTCAGCCCCACAGCCCCACCCATGTCACCCCAGCTGCTATTGTGGAATATATGCTCTTGTGAAAAGCTAGGTTTTCAGGATTCCCAATTTCCAAGAAGCTCACAATGTCAGTCACATGAGGTCACCGTGATTTGAGAGCCAGGGTGGTATATTGGTTAGATTGAAGGACTATTGCGGAAAGCTGGATTTCAGAATTCCCACTTGCCAAGGAACTGACCAACTTTGGGTTAGTTACAGATGCTTAGTCTAACCTGCCTTACAGGACTGTTGCAAAGCACCCTGCCCATCTGCAAAGTATCTTCCATCATTAGAATTATTTCTAACTTTAATGCAACTCTTGCAACATTAGCAACTGTTGAGATGACAAAACAAAATCGAAAATTCTTTCTAGTAGCACCTTAGAGACCAACTGAGTTTGTTCCTGGTATGAGCTTTCGTGTGCAATGCACACTTCTTCAGATACACTGAAACAGAAGTCACCAGATCCTTAAATATTAGTGAGGGAGTGGGGAGGGGTATTGCTCAGAAGGGTGGTGGAACCACGGAGAAACCTGGTCTGAACAAAGACATTGGATTCTTATCTCATTATACATAACAAAGCTATCTTTAGCCATCTCACCACTTGCCTTTCCCTGCAAGACTAATTACAGCCGTTAAGAGTCGTCAACAGGTTTTCCACACCTATCAGCTGATCACCCATTCCCACCACCCTTCTGAGCAATACCCCTCCCCACTCCCTCACTATATTTAAGGATCTGGTGACTTCTGTTTCAGTGTATCTGAAGAAGTGTGCATGCACACGAAAGCTCATACCAGGAACAAACTCAGTTGGTCTCTAAGGTGCTACTAGAAAGAATTTTCGATTTTGTTTTGACTATGGCAGACCAACACGGCTACCCACCTGTAACTGTTGAGATGACAACATTTCCCAGGGATCTCTCTTGTTCACCCTACTGGCATGTATGGGAGTTGCCTAACAGTAGTTGCATACCTTGACTATGTCTCAAGGTCACAAGAATTAGGTGAAAATTGCCCAATGGATTTGTATTACCACTGAGGAATTTGTGGGCAAACCTTTCTAAGAAAAACCTTTTAGATTTGGTAACATTTTCATCAATTTAGTAGCAACAAGTTGCTGAACACCTATTAACTGAGCACCATCCTGTGTCTAATGGATTTTCAGGAGAATTTGTAGAATCCCCGGGGACAATCTTAAATTTTCCAATTTTTTTAAAAAGAGGAAAATATGTGTGCTCCACGATAGAGGAAAACATGTGTTGTGTTCAATCTTAAATTGCAAATTTCTTGCTGTCAAAACTGGATTACTTTACTCTATGATAGTCAGAAAAATGCCTGGAGGGGTGTTTTTGAAAACACTTTCCATGCAGCTTGCATTGTAAGAAATGAATTTCTTTAAAAGTAGGACACAGAAAACAGCAACAGAAAAAAAAAAATTGGATAAATTGTCTGTTTGCTCATGTACTCCCAAAGTCCTTCACCTTGTAATGTATGAGGGAAAAGACATTAAGTGGGATAAATCTGATACATGCCTAGAAATGTGACGTGTTTGGCAGCAGCGTTGTAAAGCTTTCAAGTGTGCACAAGGGGGGCAGCTGCTCTACATCACTGGTAAATTGACAGTAATTCAGCTAGTCAACAATATAGATGGATCTAAAAGCAAATGTAGATTGGCAGTAGCACTCAACCGTAAATAACATTGGCTTTAGAGATATGGGTTCCCACATCTGCTGTGATAACACTGTGGGAATCCTGTCCCACAGCAGTAGTCACTCATGATGCAAAAGTTTGTGGTATTGGCTGCAGCCAGCGATACTTCAGGCTCCTCATTCACACTTCCACCTCCTCAGCATCAGCTGCGGAGTCCAAGTCATTTCATAACTGAAAAGAGGAAAGCACTGACTCCGAGAGCATCAATATTGGACAATAGTGACGGTTGTCTGGGACCTGCGATTTCAGTAGGACTTCCAAATAAGGCAGGATATCCTATGAAACAAGGTGCTAAAACTTCCACTAGATTTCGCAAAGTGGTTTTTATCATTTAAGGAAAGGGGAAGTGTTGTCTGAATGAAGCCAAAGCCTCCATGACTAACTTAAGTTCCATGGATTTCAATGGCTCTATTATAATTAAATCAGGCTCTACCCCTTCATGAGTTCTGGTCTGCCCTACTAAACCAAATTCCCCCTACACCCCCTACAAAGAGTTTTACAGGTGTAATCTATCTGTTTACTGGTGCAATCAGTCATGACTGAAATTACCAGTAGTTGTTGTTGTTCAGTCGTTCAGTCGTGTCCGACACTTCGTGACCCCATGGACCAGAGCACACCAGGCACACCTATCTTTCACTGCATCCTGCAGTTTTGGCCAAACTCATGCTATAGCTTCGAGAACCGGTAGTTAAGTGTGCATAATTAAATGCTGGATTGCAGCCATATTCTTGAATAACAATCGAATTTTCTAGGCCCACTTTTGTCCTGGATAAGGGGTGCTAACTTGAATAAAATATTGGGGCCCTAGGTAAGCCCCGCCCTACATAATCGATCACATGACATGGCACGCACAACACCATATGAATGGCAATGCCCATCAGTTTGGGGGCCCAGCCCCCTTAATGTTTTATTGGGGGGGGCAAAGGGACCTCAGCCCCTAGGAGTGGCTCCTATGCCCTTAATTCTTAGTAGGGTTGCTATGGCTGGTGGGCCTTTGATCAGCTCTGGTTTGCTTGCCAGGTTGTACTATGTTAAAAGATAGGCACTTGACCACTGTTACCCAAGCCTTCATGATTTCCTTAGCTTACTGAAAAATACGACTCCTTTCTTGAAGATGGTATTGAAATGCCCTCTAGTACAGATAACACAGTCTAACTATTGATGGACATAAGACAGGGTGTGTATTTTATACTACAGGGACGTTAAACTCCCAACAGACTGTGATCTACTCACAGAATAAAAAACTGGCAGTGATCTACCCCTTTTGGGGGTTCAGGGCAAAGTTGTTGAACTTTTTTTTTTTTTTTTAGGGACGTCCCATTTTTTGGGGGGGGGGGGGTTCACTCTTGAGCTCACTGAAAAAACCCATTGTAATGGTTACAGGAGACCACAGAGCGGTTTTCTGCATGTGTAGCCAGCTCTTTGGGATTCAATACATGACTGCTGGGATTAGGATTAAATGTAAGCCATTACCAACTGATAATGCTAAGCAGAAAGGAAAATCAAGAATTTCTCCATGAGCTGCAATGTGAGGTTTGTCACTGTCTGCCATCTTTCAGGTTAACTGGTGATGCTATCAGAGAGATGGTGTCAATCACTTCTACCATTTGCTTGAAAATATATAGAGATGGTATGGATTAAGTTTATTATAGAAATAGATTGGCATCTTTTATATATTTGATTGAAATCTCTCAAAGTAACCAGCACTCAAAACTGCCAAGGCTGTGGTAATAACCTATTATGATAAAATTTAATAATAATAAAAAACTGCCTGCAAGATTGGCAATATGAATAATGCATATACACTGTGGCTTAAAATGTGCTAAAATAGGAGGGGAGATTTGTAGAGGTTTTTTTTAAAAAAAATGTAGAAAGGGATGATAATTGGTTTTTGCAGCTAAGTGATACATACTTTAGACAGTACTTACCTATTGGGGTATTATTTCATTTATATATTTACAGTCAGATAAGGCAACTCAAATACCACGCCCCGCTTTTTGGTTGTTGAAAATATGCATCTTGGCAATGATGGGTGCAAGCTAGACAAAGGTAAGCATTTTACAGTGCAATCTATGATTTCTTCTCATGAGATCGATGGGACTTACTCCCAGGTAAGTATTATAGGACTGCAGCCACAGTGCCTTGCTTTTTCAAAGTTCCGGAGGGTCTATCAGCTGGAGGAGGGAAGGTGACATCCATCAGATGAAATTTATGGAACTTGGTGAATGGTTAACAACTTTCCTTCATGTGGCAAATGACAAGTCCCATTCACTGAAAATGCAAGAGATTAAGCGGGTGCTTAACTTTCCTGTTGTAATCAATAGAACTTAACAGTGCATCACCCATCAGTTGGAATATGCCCAGTATCTTTAAAAACATGTGGAAACATATTGTGCTGTTGCATAGGTCATTAATTTTAAGTTGTCATCCACATATAGATCATTCAGGGTGTTGTCTTCTGTTTTAATACCGGGAACAGGGAGAAATGCAGTGTTTCATGGTGGCAGTTCATTTAATTTAACTTGATTCTGTTAAATATACATTGGCTGATGGGCTTCCATTAATCCTTTTATATTGCCTACTGTCTGGTGGAAAGGGCATGTACTGCTTACAGAATGGACAATAAATAAATAAATAATAAATAAATAAATAATCAATAATTGCATGCTTAAAACCACAGATTACTTGAACTCCTGATTTGGGATGCAGGGGTATTCTTTTCCAGTGCACAGCCGAACTCCACTCCGGATTTGTGTAGACTTTACTCCTTAGCAGGGGCAGAGCGACATGGGTGCAGTGGGTGTGGTCCAACCCTGGTGTCACCTCTGAAGGGGGTGACAAAATGCTGTGCGACACTCAACGTCTGTGAGAGATGCTGTGGCTTTGGTGTGCGTAGGGTTCCTGTTGCAAGGCACACGATCTCCGCAAACTCTGGCTGTGCAAAAAAAAAACCCTCAAGAACTTTGGCTCCCCAAAGAAATATGAAATAAAGTCAAACCATTTTTGCAGGCAAAAATAAAAATAAAAAATTCCAGTGTGTGTGTGTGGGGGGGGGGTTTACAAGAAATTTCCCGCACCGGGTGCCACCTGACCTTGCTACGCCACTGCTCCTTAGCCTTTTCTTCTCCCGCAAGCAAGTGGAGGTTTGCCTTCTCCAAAAGGAGTACGTTCCCAGGTTGACAAGCCCCACCTGACCCTCAGTCCCCTCCTTTCACTTTAAGAAATATGTTTTCATCCTTCTGTGGCAGCAAAATCAATTTTTCATTAGTAAAGTATAATAAACTAGAAAAACAAGCCAGCTACAGCAGGGCTGGCTTTGTGGTGTAAGGTAAGAAGGTGTGCTTTGACACATGTAAGAAACCACTGCATCTTACAAAATAATTGGTCCTGTTAATAAGGCACAGGGTAGCATAATGGTTCAGAATTGAAGTCTTGGTGCCAAAATATGTTCTGACTGGGGGAGTGAATCTTACCCATCCATCATGTGCTCACACTATTGCAAGGCAGTACAGAGCTCTCGCACCTTTGAAGCTACATGTTCTTGGGAGTAAGTGTGATTGAACTTAAAGCATGGCATCGCACTGTGGGGTGGTTCAGCTTTTTCTACATGACACCCTGCATTTGCCAAAATTCTTCCTGTTTCTCCCCTCTGGTATATAAGAATTTGATCCTCTGCTTTTAGTCAAACAGTGTGATCCACATTCGCCTGAGGCTTCCTGGTGTACAGTTTAGTTTGGTATTACAGTGCTGATTTAAAGCTGCTTTCAAAGTTTGGCTTATATTTCCATAACTTTTAACTCAGCCTACTTCTCCAGACTTACAGACCGGGAGTCTATTCAACAAACTTTAGTCTTTAGTTTCTGTTATATCACCAGTATGTAAAGAAAAAAAAACCAACAACACATCAAAACATTTCAGACTTGACTCAGCTAATAGTCATACCTTGGATCTCAAACACCTTGGCTCCCGAACAAATCAACTCCTGAACGATCGAAACCCAGAAGTGAGTGTTCCAGTTTTTGAACATTCTTTTGGAACCCAAACGACAGGGCTTCCGCAGCTTCCGATTGGCTACAGGAGCTTCCTGCAGCTAATCAGAAGCCGCACGTTGATTTCCAAATGTTTTGGAAGACGAATGGACTTCTGGAACAGATTCCATTCAACTTCCAAGGTATGACTGTATTAAGTACTTCTGCATACTATTTACTTCAATGGGAGAGTTAAGAATGTGAGCTAGCTCCTTTCATAGCCTTGTAAATCACCAAAATAGTGCCACTCCCAGCTTTGCAATGTGAGAAAGGAGCTGGCAAAGTTGCAAGAGACATCTTGGATCACCCTCCTTACTTAAAACTCTACCACTGAAATAAATGTGACTTACAAATGCTCAGCTTTGGCTGGATCATGCTCGCTGTAGACGAGAAGAAAATGGATTGGTTTGATGTCTTTCCAAAAAGGAAACATAAATGTCAACTAAGGCAATGCCTGTGATAATCAGCATCCTGCTCCATGCATTGATTGTGGATGTTATGCTGTGCCCTTTACCATATTCTTTGTGTCTGATGGTTAAAGCCTGAAAAAAGAAATTATTGATAATACAGGTTTTTTAAAAGAAGAATCCTGCTGTACAGCTCTGGAGATGAGGTACACCAGCATTGTGTTGATTAGCTGGTTCCTTATTCTAAATGTGTTAATCTCTTATGCATAAAATATAGATTGCATTGAAAGAACTTTCACAATTGTCAGTTTCTATGGCAACTAGCGCAGTAGCAGATTATACTGGATAGTTGCCAAGGTTGTGACCTATTTGTTAATTCTAATCATTTTGTTTCAAAAGCCTGGCAACAGAAAAAATCCATCTGTATCTTATGAGCTGTTTAAAGCTGAAAGGAGCCCCAAATGTCAAAATAATGAATTATTGTAATTAATATATAATTCAATAGTTTGACCACAAAGTGGGATTTTGAGGCATGAACAACGCAGCCTCATTTGGTGTATTTGGACTGCTAATGTCCATCCTGACAGGTGAAGGCATCTGGCAGAAACTAGAGCCACAATTGGGATTATTAGCACCTCTATTTTTTTTTTTTAATTTAAAAAAGGCAGTACTGGTAACTGGGCAGCTTTAAATCCTATGATTCTAGGTTCTTTGTGAGCATATGAATCTGCCTAATGCTGAGTCTGACCATTGGTCCATCCATCATATATACTGACAAGTTCATTCTCTGAGTGTGCATGTAGCCAAAGCAGGACTATCTATGCATAACTGAAGTTTTGCAAAAAACAGAAGGGGGGGGAAACAAGGTAGGGACCCCCAAAACAGATCCCAATAAGGACTGAGCTTATTCAGGGGCCACAGAGTGGTGATTGAGAAGATCTCTCTTCAGGTGCTCCCAGGACAGTTGTTTAGGGAAGCTTTTAATGTGTGATATTTTAATGTATTTGATTTTTGTTGGAAGCCGCCCAGAGTGACTGGGGAAATCCAGCCAGATGGGCAGGGTACAAATAATAAATATTATTATTATTATTAAACACATGCATATGGAGATGGGGAGTATGGATGAAGAAACACATTGGTACAACATGGGGCAGCCATTTTAGGGGTGTGTGTACAAATGCCCTTTGCACATAGAATTACATGGGAAGCAAATGTGCAGCTACTTCGTGCCCCCCTTTTTTTAACCTGGGCAGCAGAGGTGCCCCACACTGTTCCCAGGAATTTTAGAGTATTAAAAGCAAGAAATAAGAGCACTAGGTTCCCCTTATAAGGACTCCTCAATGTGTGAGGGCAGGCGTTTTTGAACTTCCTTGTAATTATCCTAAAATCTCTGGGTAGAAAGAGGAGGAGACATACTTTAAGGCAGGGGTCAGCAAACTTCTTCAGCAAACTTCCCTCAGACCTTGTGGGGGCCCGGACTATATTTTGAAATAAAAAAATGAACGAATTCCTATGCCCCACAAATAACCCAGAGATGCATTTTAAATAAAAGGACACATTCTACTCATGTAAAAACACACTGATTCCTGGATCATCTGCGGGCTGGATTTAGAAGGCGATTGGGCCGGATCTGGCCCCTGGGCCTTAGTTTGCCTACCCATGCTTTAAGACATTCACATCTGGAAAAAGGATGGAACAAACTAGGGGGGGCAGAGATGTCCATCTTTCCTTAGGACCAGAACTGCTTTAGCTTGGAGATTGCCCAAATCACTCAGGCCTACAGTCATTTGGTTAGTTTACCAGACAAAACTACAGTGATATCCCCATTGATGGTAATAAAGAAGCCCATACAAACATAATTGAAACTTCCTAACATGATGTGAGAATGTATTTCCAATGCACCAGCACAGAAATAAATTATGGAACATTATTATTTATATAACACCTCTGTTTTGTTTTCATCAGCTTTAAGCTGGTTCATTCATAGGGTAACCTGAGTGGTATTCAGTGCTCTCATTTGGCAATAAAAATTAAAAAGATAATATTTGCTGATAATAAAATCTGCAAAGCCAAGCTTTTTTTAAATACATCTAGTTCAGCTGCTGTTCCACAGCTGTCCCAAATCAACTCACGTGATAGTTTATTTCTTAGAGAACAATAATTGTTTGTGCAATCTATTTTGATATGTTTTATAGCATTTCTTTAATCCTCTTCACCTTTCCATTCTTGGCATGAGTTTTATGGCAACATAAACTGTAAGTGTGCAATAAAGAAAACCACCTTATGTTACAGAGACTACTTTTAACACACCAACTTCAATACGGAAACAAAGCAAACGTGAAGAGGATAAACAGCATGTTGCTTTGACTTTGCTGCCACAGTGGATGCTTGATTCAAAGAATTCCTTTACTGTAAGAAAAAGCTTAATAGTTTGTGTAAGTGTTCATAGAATCATTGGGCCATGATCATACATTTACTCAGTTGTTGATCTCTTTGCAATGCTGAGGAGTTGCGTAATTGTTCCCAGCTCTCCACAACACTAGGCAGTGAGCAATGGAAGTGTTTCACACATAAAGCGGCACATAGAATCATAGAATCATAGAGTTGGAAGAGACCACAAGGGCCATCCAGTCCAACCCCCTGCCAAGCAGGAAACACAATCAAAGCATTCCTGACAGATGGCTGTCAAGCCTCCGCTTAAAGACCTCCAAAGAAGGAGACTCCACCACACTCCTTGGCAGCAAATTCCACTGTCGAACAGCTCTTACTGTCAGGAAGTTTTTAATTGCTGTTTTAACTCTTAATTGTTTTGCAGTTTTAATGCACTTGTTCATTGTATATTTTAATTGTGAATATATGTTGTATTTGTGTATTGTTGTGTATTTTAATTATGTGCAACTGGTTTTATACTTGTAAACTGCTTAGAAGCCATTTTGACAAATAAGCAGTATATAAATAGGATGCTGTCCTGTCATCAGTATTGAAGGAAGATTCAAATGCCAGCCTAGTCTGCTTCTCTATGTGGAATGTGGAAAGTAATGTTTGCCTCAGGCAGCAAAATGTCTTGAGCTGCCTCTGTTAAATAGGGAGCCACAACCAAGAAGGCCTCCTGCTCTGGTCGCCACCTGCTTTACAAGAGATGGTACGGTTACCTGAAAGAGAGTCTCTGGATATAATTCTGATACCATTTGACATGAACGCAAGCATTTTGTCAGGTAGCTGGGTCCCAAATAGCAAAATCTCAAAAAAGAAAAAAAGTTACTGAGCTATTTTAAAGTAAATTTACCATAATCTAGACTTCCAACATCGGTTGCCATATGTCCAGATTTTCCTGGACATTAAAGTGATTTCCACCCAGGCACTGCTTCCGACTGCAGTATCCCGGCTATGTCTGGAGAATTCCGGACTCATGACAACCCTAGTGAAAGGCTTTAAAGGCAAGCAGCAGCTGCTTCTTCAACAACTGATCGTTCTTAACATTCTGCTTCTATTACTAAATGTTTCAGGCCAGTTCATACGAATGCTTTCCTTCGTCTGTGGTCAAATAGTCCTTTGAGAGCCTCTTCAGATGTGAAGGATTTCTGACATAGATCACACTTCCTCATAGGGGAAAAGGCTTGCAAATAATGTACTCTGGTTAAGATAAGCAAAGAAAGAAACCACTGGGGAAACATGAGCTTATTTTTCCACAGTAAAGAAAACTAAGCATATTATTTAGGATCCTTTTTACTCCAATCAGAATATTGAGCTGTGGAAGGTAAATGTTTTTGCTGTGGGATCAATTGCAGGAAAAAAGTCAATCTGACTAATATCCTTTTGGCCCATCGCCAGCCTCAGCAAGTGCTATTGACTCAGACAGGGAGCACAGAGGAAGAGGAAGTCTTTCACATAAACATTAGACTGGCAGAGGTGAGTGGCACTAAGTGGTGTGGCAGAAGGAGAACAAGCACCTCTCAATTTTTCCTGCTGTTCCCTACTCAGGTTTCAACAGGTTGTACTAACTGCGTGTGTAATGATGATGAATGATATAAGCAGATTTCTCTCATTCTGTGTCTTTGGGTGACTATTGGTGCCCCTTAGAGCTTGTGGGGTGCTAGGAGGTCAGGGGGACATGACCAATGAGAGGTCACAGGGGTGTGGCCAAGCTATTCCAGTTTTCTTTCCATCCTCCTCACTTGCACAGCTAACATGGACACTTGAGCATTGCAGTTTTACAAATAGCACCTAACTGTAGCACCTAAAAGAGTGGTTCCGAAGGAGGTCCCTGTTGTTACAATTTATTTCTAGTGTGGGTTCCTGGCACAATAACCATACATTACTCGGAAGTCACCCCCACTGAATTCCATGAGGATCAGTCCATGGTATGTATGTGTCAGGGACTGGACTGAACAGGAGGAATGGGAAATGAGCCCATCCTACCTCACAGGGTTTTTGTGATATAATGAGGGTAGCATGAGGAAAACAAGACCGATGAATATCACCTTGAGCTCCTTGGAGGAAAATTGGATGGGATATAAAAATACTGAAAAATAAAGAACGACAAAAATAGGAAATTTCTCTCCAGGCTTCCTGTCCCTGATTTTGAATTAGGGGAGGAGGGGTGTGTGCGGAAATTTGAAATAATGAAGAAGACTGACCTAAAAATCAAAGAAAAAGAGAATCTGGGACACAACCAGCATATTCAGGCCATTAAAAGACTGAATTTTTTTATGAAGGTCCATAGCCAATATGTGTGGCTATCTGCTGGAAGAAGCTTGCCTCGGTGGCATGTGCAGGCAGGGTGCAATTTTCAGTGTGCAAGAACAAGCCTGGAGATACTCATAAACACATATCATTATGATATTCAAGTAGATCAGTGTGGGAAAGAATGTCCCTAAATGATGTAGTACGCCTTGTGCCTAAAGTAGGCACATTTTCACAGCCTGGAATATGGGAAATGATGTGCCAATGTCTCTTAATCAGTCTTTCTGTTTATCTTCTTCCATTGAAAGAGTGATTTACTTGAATATCATAATGATGACCCACACTCAACGCTGAAAGGGCATTATAGATGCGGTCATTGCACATGTTGCAGATTTGCTTTGCCCGTGAAATCATTTACCAACACAATAAACAGGCGAAAGATTGTCTTGCAACAGTTTACAAATTGATCTACAAAAAACTGTATCCGTTGTGTTTGTGGGCTTCTATATGTAGGTAGTACTACCCGTGCAATCAGGACTAGAATTTCTGAACATAGGTCCAAAATACACAATGCTTGTCTAGACGCCCCGTTAGTCCAGCATTTCCAGCAAGAGGCTCATACTTAAAATGACCTGAGTATCTTCATTCTGTGGACCTTTAAAAAACCACCTTTTATTTTATTTTTTGCAAAAAATTATTGATTTTTAAACAAAACACAAACAAACTACACATACAACAAAAAACATTGCAACAATATACAAAACAAATGAGATTAATAAAAACAGTTGTTTATATCTATCTAACCCTCTTTTAAAACATTGTAAGTTGACTTCCTCACGCCCTCTCCGTCTGTTTCCCTTGTAAATCATCTTTAGTAATTTCTTTACCTTTTTCTATTCTCACATTAATACACAAATCAACTTCTCTTATTTAATAATCTTAACATTACTTCATCTATAACTATCACTTATCTAATTTCTATATCTGCTGCCTACTTGTTTGTCCCTGCTTGTTTCAAATACTAATTTTAGCATACTTCTTTAGATATACTTTAAATTTATTGCAATCTTTCTTCACCGCATTGTCCCTCTGGTCTCGGAGTTTCCCGGTCAGTTCAGCAAGCTCCATATAGTCCATCATTTCCATCTGCCATTCTTCAATTGTTGGTAAATCTTCTGCCTTCCAGTTTTTAGCTAATAAGATTCTTGTTGCTGTTGTGGCATACATAAAGACTGTTCTGTCCTCTCTTGGGATTTCATGGTTTAAAATACCCAGTAAGAAGGCTTCTGGTTTTTTACTAAATGTGTTTTTCAACACCTTTTTCAACTCATTATATGTCTTCTCCCAGAGGTCTTCCACTTTCGGGCATGTCCACCACATATGAAAAAATGTCCCTTCTATTTGCTTACATGTCCAGCATTTGTTACATTGACCATGATACATTTTTGCCAACTTAACCGGAGTTAAATACCACCTATACATCATTTTCATAACATTTTCTCTCAGGCTATTACATGCTGAAAATTTTATACCTGTTTTCCATAGTCTTTCCCAATCCTCTAACATGATGTTGTGTCCTACATCCTTTGCCCAATCAATCATTACAGATTTTACCATCTCATCTTTTGTATGCCACTCAAGCAACAAATTTTTAACCTTTGGTTCTATCAATTCCATTTCCAACTTGGATTTCTCTGACTGAAAGCCATAAAAATAAATTATTATTAGATCTGTTGATGTACGAAGAGCCTTGTTACAGAAAGAGTACAAATTAATACAGGTATTTCAACTAGGAACCTTGTTTCCAAAAGGTTTGAATACCGAATTTGACCTTGGTTGTTATATATAAATCAATTTTTGTGTCTTTGTTTGCAATAACAGAGAAGTGTTACTGTACCTTTAACCATGTATGAATGTGACGATTGATTCCATGCACCTGTAATGTATTTAAATGTTTGGTATTACCAGTTTCTACATTTGCTGTGCCTGTGAGTACTTTTTGTGACCTTTTGCCTTGAGCGAACCATGTTGATTGATTAGGTACGACGCAACATGAGATGGGTATTGCATGTATTTAGTGGTCATTCATTTATTGTAACTGGAATGCCATTTTGTATTATTTAGCATTATTGACTGATGAAGCTTGTTGCGAAACCTGGATAATATTCGGAGAACAGATCTCATCAAATTGGCTTCATTGACCATTTGGCTTTGCACTTCCAACTAACGACTACTTGAAGAACGCTTTCTCACAACCGTTCCTACATTTATGGCTTTGTGCTTCCAGTGATCGGCTATTTGAAGAACGTTTTGCTTGTTCCAAGCAATGAGAGAGACATTGGTTTATTATATGTTTATGAGTATCTCCAGGCTTGTTCTTGCACATTGCACTTTAGTTTACTTATTGTCCAGTAGGTTTATGAGTTTACATAATTGTTCGAGTAAAATTGTCCTTTATATTCATAGCCAGTTCTGGTGTTGTTGGTTTGTTGTTTGATAATTGTTATTACACCTGATACTTTTTGTGTATACTATAGGGTGCAATTTTCACCAGGTTCTTATGCACAGAGACACACGGGAGAGACCTTTTTGCCATAACTTTTGCCATAACTAAACTTTTGGTTTAGGATTGGCTGAGTGCTTCAGAGAGCTGAGTGGCCACAGAACAGTTGCCTAACATAAATGTATGCAGAACTTATCTGAGTTGAAATAGAACCATAAAGTATGTGTGAGGCAGGAAGGAGTGTGCATTTTTTTGGGGGGGGGGGATAGTGGTGGGAATAATTGCTTGACATGCTGAAGCTGTGCCCCAGAAGCCCTACTAAATCAGCAGGGCTTGGGACAGGAGTCTTTCCTATCCTTCCTTGGAGAGGCTAGATGTGGAATCAGGGATGTTTCCCATGCAAAGCATCTGCACTTCCATTGAACTAAGGCCCTTAACTTTTGATCGTGTCCAAGGTCTTGCTCAGACACAGTATTTCTGTATATGATTATTGCATACTTGATCATTGAAAATCATTTAGCTCCCAGTATCAGTGACTGTTGCAGTTGGAGTGAATTATCAACGAAGAAGTCAAAATATGCAGTGAGTTTTAGGAGTCATTAAATATATATATACAAAAAGGGGGGCGGGGACAGACCCAATCAGAGGGGGGGTCATATGAGCCACTTGGCCCGGGACTCCGATTCCAAAGGGGGCCTCGGTCAGCATATTCACAATTGCTCACCATTATTTAAATGTAAATACTTAAAATAATCCTTTCCCCTATGTATTTTTAAAAAGCACTATTGTATATCTATATTTTCCATTTTGTCTTTATATACAGATATGGTTCAAGCCTTGAAATAAAATTATTTGTCAGCATAACTTTTGTGAAAATTATTTATATACTTACTTATTTATAAGACTTGAGATCCCCAGGGTAAAAAAGGGGGGCACATTATCTACCTGGCCCGGGCCTCTGCCTGGCTCTGCAAGGGCCTGGGCGGGGATATTGCAAAATTTAAAACATGCATGGAAGATTATATATCATTGTTTCGGCCCAAATATATAGAAATATGATGTGTGCAGTTCAAAAGTATCTGGAGGTTATTGACTAACTTGTGGCTTTCCTTCTCTGTTAAATAAACAATTATAGAGGCAATTAATTCTTCCATATACAGGCCAGGTACGATGGACAGATAATTAACTTTCCTAGTATTAATTCTGCAGTAGTCTTCTGATACCCAAATATGAGATTTTGGGTGATGTTGTTACTTTCTTATGCAGAAACCACAACCTGTTTATCTGTAAGGATTCAAACCACCTATGAATGTAAATTCATCATTACTGAACCGCCAAATAGGAGGCTTAGGAACACGGTGATTTGCATGCAGATTTGAAAACACTTTTACAAAGGATGAGAGCACTCTTTAGGATGCTTGAGGAATATTATTTGACAAAAGTTCAAGGGAAAAAAACTACTTCACAGATGGTAAAAGAGTGATTTTTATGTTTTGCTCTTGGTTGAGAAGAAAACTGGACTGGAATATATTTGGAAAATAACTGGAGTTAATATATGTGCAGTTTTCGCCACAACCCTGAAATAAGTGCCACACAAAGGTCAGACTTTATTAGGACCAACTAAAATGTCACAAAAATGTGTCAAGGTTCCAAGTCTTCTGACCCTCTTCACTAGGGTTGAAGAAGTCAATGGTACACAAAGCAGGAAGGTTAGGGGTGGAGGCAAAGAAAAAGACAAGGAATAATTGTCCTTAAGAATCAAATTGGCCATCCACATACATTGTGTACATAACAGCTGCTAGGGGCTGAACCCTTTGGGGCACCCAATAATTTTGGGGAAGGGGCCAAAAGCAGTGGAGGGGCCCGAGTGCAGAGCTGAGTGCATCATGGCTTCAGTGGCCAGCTCCTCCTCCTCCTCCTCCTCCTCCTCCTCCTCCTCCTCCTGCCACTGAGGGGAAGCAGTGGCCAGTGGTGGCAGGAGGAGGAAGAGGAGCTGTCGGGCATTGAAGCCAACACGTTCAGCTCCACCCTGTCTCTTCTGATGTCATGCACCACTAAACGTCGACCCCCCCAAATCCTCCAGAAGATGGCGCCTCTCTGGTACATAATTAAGTTCTACATAGATTATTCCATTTAGTTTTCCTGTGAGACAGGCACTTTTGTCTGCTACAAAAACCCAGGCTCTTATCAGATATTTTTGGGAGGGGTATACGCTTCAAATCAGTGTTTGCTGGACTTTTCTCCCATTCAGGTGGTGGCTGTGCTCCAACACCCTTCCCCAATACCAGTTCAGAGTGAGAGCAATGTGATGCAAGGAGCAATAGCCTCGCTTTGAACTGGCTTTGTTTGCCATAAGTGAAATATTCACATATCCATACCTCATTTCACTGTTCATGGGTCAGACAGGCATTCAGGAAAAGGAAAAATGTCCTAAAACATGCTTCCTCAACCTCGGCCCTCCAGATGTTTTGAGACTGCAATTCCCATCATCCCTGACCACTGGTCCTGCTAGCTAGGGATCATGGGAGTTGTAGGCCAAAAACATCTGGAGGACCAAGGCTGAGGAAGCCTGTCCTAAAAGGTTCTTAGCTACAAAATGAATAAGAGAGCCAGTGTGGTGTAGTGGTTAAGAGCGGTAGACTCGTTATCTGGGGAACCGGGTTCGCGTCTCCGCTCCTCCACATGCAGCTGCTGGGTGTCCTTGGGCTAGTCACACTTCTTTAAAGTCTCTCAGCCCCACTCACCTCACAGAGTGTTTGTTGTGGGGGAGGAAGGGAAAGGAGAATGTTAGCCGCTTTGAGACTCCTTCGGGTAGTGAAAAGCGGGATATCAAATCCAAACTCCTCCTCTTCTTCTTCTTCTTCTTCTTCTTCTTCTTCTTCTTCTTCTTCTTCTTCTTATAGCTGTGCTGTGCTTATGAAACTTTCCTGGGCATGTGCCCTGAGAGGCCAGGATTCAAATCCCTACTCAGTCACAAAATTTCTAGGTGATCCTGGTCCAGTCACCACCTCTCAGACTTATACCTGTTGTGGGAATAAAATGAGGAGGGGAAGAGCCATGTAGGCCACCCTTGAACTTCTTGGAAGAAAGGCAGAATATAAATTTAATAAATAAATAATATAATGGATAGAGCCAGATGCCGAGATCTTAAATCTTTGAAAGACCAGAGCAGATATAATCTTTTATTACTGGAATCATTTAGTCAGAAGGAATAGTGGCTTCTGTTTTAATATTAAGCTGTAGTTTGAGCTGCTCAAAGATGAAACTTTGCTTTATTTATGACTAGTTGTTTCCATTATGTTCCAGATGTCTGCCACTATTTAATATTACATATTTCAATTCAGTTTTGAAATGTAATGCTATTCTCCTGCAATTATAGTCAGTGGAAAAGAATATGGATGTTGAGAACAGCGATTTAAACAAAATGAGAAAATACCAGTGATATCCTTTATGATATAGCTGTATGCAATTTAAAACCCTAGGAGGTATATTCTATTCAAAACTCATCCTAACAGGAGGGAAAGGATCATATTGAATGGAATAATCAGCTAAAAAGACCCAAAACATTTTGTTTTCAAAAACTCTAACATAACATGCAGTATTAATGTAAGTTTTCATAAAAATTGTCTGATTTTGAATTTTGGTGTAAACATAGATCAGCATTTTTCCTCCAGTGCAGTGATTTGATTGTGTTTACTTATTTAAATAGATTCCTATCATATTAACGAAAAGTGATGAGATGCTTATCTTAAGTGCTGCATCTGCTATGCTTATTTTTTTTTTAATCCAACACTTCCCAAATCATGTTATGAGAACTTCTGACACTAAAGAAAATAGAGTCTGTCCCATATAATTCTAGTACTGTAATTGAAGTATGAGTTCTGTCCTTTCTGTGAAGGGAAGACCTGCATTCAAGCATTTAGATCCGAGACGGAAATCTCCAAAACCGTACCAAACCCTGGCAATACCATCCCAAGTCTTGAATGGCAAGGCAAAATGCCGCTCCCTCCAAAGACTGAGCAGAAAACCCAAGTTTGTGCATAAATGTGAATGTGGAGAATTTCTCTGACCCCTCCATGCATGAGGCACATGCATATCTTGGCTTAGTAAGGCAGACTTTGATTCTGCAAACACAGCCATTGTGGACTGGTCTTCCCATTCCACCCCTTGCTCATAAATCAGTGACAGAAGCCTTGGAGGAGTAGATCCATTCCTTCTGACACCCTCTGCCCTCCTCACAAAGGGACAGGATCATGTCTTCAGTCAGTACACGCATGTTGTGCTTTAGGAACTGGCATGCAAATATAGATGAATCTGTCAGTTGCAGTTTTTCCTCAGTTTCTCATCTTTTCAATGTTACCTTCAGTTCTTCACATTTCAAGCATCAGTTTGTAAGGGTTCTTTTTTTAAAGTCCTCCCAAAAATTCATTAGCTAGCAAAATTCATTTTGCAAGCAGATGCCCCTAAGACAATGCATTTGTTGTATGGTATTTTAATAATAATAATAATAATAATAATAATAATAATAATAATATATTTATTTATTTATACCCCACCCATCTGGCTCGGTTTTCCCAGCCACTCTGGGCAGCTCCCAATTGAATATTAAAAACACAATACAGCATTAAACATTAAAAATTTCCCTAAACAGGGCTGCCTTCAGATGTCTTTTAAAAGTCAGATAGTTGCTTATTTCCTTGGCATCTGGTGGGAGGGTGTTCCACAGGGCAGGCACCACTACCAAGAAGGCCCTCTGCCTGGTTCCCTGTAATCTCACTTCTCGCCACTACCAAGAAGGCCCTTGCAGCTGGACCTCAGTGTCCGGCTGAACGATGGGGGTGGAGACAGGACCGAGGCCGTTTAGGGTTTTAAAGGTTTTATGCACATTTCCCGCCCAATACACACATTTTTGTACACATTGTTTCCTTGGAAACTGTACTGACGAAATGTGAAATGAGGATAGTTGTGTTTCTGGTTTGCATATTATTTCTGGAGGTGAGAATTAGGTAAATTAGCAGATGAACTGAACTCAGTTTCACCCCAGCCCTACTTCAATGGTGGGGTTACAGCACCACAACTAGCTCAGTGGGGCATGTAAGGTATGCATGTGCCAAATTTAGTCATGATGAATATGAATTAGCTTGCTAATCTTAGCACCTGTGACTGATTGACATAATATATGAGTAGTCAGCAAGAAAACATCCATTCTTTTCCAAATCTCCTCACATTACCTAACCTGACCCAAAGCTGGCAGAATTTCTTTTCTAGACAGCATGCTCCTATCTGGAACCAGTCTTCCAAAAACTTGGAGGAGCTGGAATATGACATGTTTTCAGATTAAGATCCCTTTATATTTTTTTGACGCTGCATCTGTTGTAGTGAAATGTTTGAGAAGAACAGCACATTGCTTATTACGTCTAATTGCGGATGCGCTTCAAATGAAGGCAAGGATCTGCAGTTTTTATGTTATTTGTACCAGCTGTACTTTGCCAACGTGGGTTTTTAATTTAATTGATGAAATTTGTTTTCGTAAATCGTCGTCACCGGTTGGCACTCCAGTACGATAACATATTAAAAGAAATGTAACATACTGTTACACGTTTTGGATGGGTGGACTCTCCCCCACCCCCATAATCATATACAATGAAGGGTCAGAATTTGAGCAAACTCATAAATTCATGTATTTTAGCAAGGGCTGGAATAATGCCAACTAGCTTCCTCATGAGGCCAGCCAAAGATGGCTCTGTGAAGGGTGGGTCACTGAAGACACAAAAGGCTGGTAATGGATTGGTTTGTTTGATGATGGGAGCCATCAACCAGGCTGAAGACATGAAGGAGGAGTTTGCCAAGGTAACAGGGGTCATGATGTCACCACCATGATGTTTCCTTTTATGTTGAGGTTTTTGAGCAAGGGGTTTTTGGAAGGAGAAAGGAGGGGCCAGAACTCCCATGTGGGCAGGCTAGGAGAGGCCAGGGGCCATGGATGGATGCTACTTTGGACCCAAGCTTGCTGAAGCCGTGAGAGGAGCAATGAGAGACCCTCTTGGGGTGTAACATTCTAGACTACCCCCCTCCAAACCCAAGTTGTAAATACGTGAAAAATAAGCCACACTTCTTAAATACACTAGTCTCCCCTGTGCCTCATTCCAAAGGAACACAAACCCTGGTTAAGTGGCCAGAGCCCATAGGATCTTGCTACCACTCGGCAGAGATCGAGGTGGCCTGTAACAGTACAATGCCTTTTAAACAAATGGAAGAAGTTACATTTTTAGTTTGTTGGGTTTTTTATGAATGCATAACAGAATTAAGCAAGAAAATTGATCTATGTGGGTGGGAATCATCTGTCAAAGGAGTGATTGGCCTGATTTACATAATCATTTTGAAAACAACATCAGTTGACTATAACCCACCCTTGGGAAGGGTTAAATATGTGGCCAGATTAATCACAGAATATATTTGAGTTCAGATAGTCTCTTATCATTAATCAAGACGTACTGTATTCCAGCACATTTTTTATTAGGTTCTGGGTGGTATCTGTAGGCAACCACCCCAGCCGATGAAGTTTGCTATATATGTAGTCGTGCATGCTAACAACAACACAGTGGTCCAACAGAATATATAATGATTTGGCCACACCTCTTCTGTTATAGTACTAGAATCCAGGGCCATCCAAAGAAGCCGTAGTCTGGAAGCTTCAGGATCTGTGGAATTCACCATGCAAGATGTGGTGGTGGCCTCCCGCCTGGATGGCTTTAAAAGAGGATTAGACAATTTCATGGAAGAGAAGGCTGTTGATGACTACTAACTAGGATGGTTATGTTCTACCTTCGCATCTGGAGGAATGCCTCTGAATGCCAGTTGCTAGGTTTCACAAGAGGAGAGAGTGTTGTTGCTCAGCTTGTGGCTCTTTGGTTTGGTGACTGTGAGAACAGTACGTTGGACTAAATGGGACTTTGCTCTGATCTCCTCGTCCTCCTCTATTATTATTATTATTATTATTATTATTATTATTATTATTATTATTATTATTATTATTATATTTTCCTTTTGCATGATACAAAGAAAGAAGAAAAAATTAAAAATTAAAAAGAAAATACAACAAACATAATACCATACAATATGTGAAAGAAATGACATAAAACATTGCATGAGAAAAAACCGCATGCCTTCTTCACCCCCCCCACCCCGTGCTGACTTCCAGCCTTCGTTCCTATGTATGCCTATCTCTGTATGTCTTACCTTCCAGCTGTTTATTTGTTTGAGCCATCACTAGTCTATGTAAATTGATATGTAATCTTTAAATGGTTTCCATTCTTTATTTATTTTGCCTTCGTTTATTCCTTTAATTTCCCCAATTTTTGTCACCAGATTAAAATATGATACCATTTTGGTTTGCCAATCTTCTTTACTAGGTGTTCTTTGACTTTTCCAATTTATCGCCACGAGGAGTCTGGCCACTGTTGTAACATACATTACTATACCTCTGTCCTTTGCTTGAATCTCATCATCTAGCATTCCAAGTAGAAATAGTTCTGGATTTTTCTTGAATGAATATTTTAGCATCTTTTTTAAGTTCTTTGTAAATTGTCTCCCAAAATTCCTTAATTTCTCTGCAATGCCACCAACCGCCCTATACCCAGAGGTCTCAGGGTGGTTCATAGAAAAGATCACAATATATAAAATCAAAATAAGAACAATAACCCAATAACCCCCCCCCAAAAAAGAGCCACATTTTAAAAGGGCATAGGATATCCACCAGGTCAACCAAAGGCCTGGTTAAAAGGAACATTTTTGGCTGGCGCCTAAAGGTAATGAAGGCGCCAGGTGAACTTCCCTGAGGAGAGCATTCCACAGAGGAGGAGGCACATAAAAAAGGCCTCAGAAGATGATCTCAGGGTCCAGGTAGGTTCATATGGAAAGAGGTGCTCCTTGAGGTATTGCGGTCCTGAGCCATTTAAGGCTTCTTATGTTCTTATAACTATAATGTTATTCATGAAACTAACTAAACACCCACTCGTTGCTATATAAGTTTTTTATTTTAAGCAATCTTTACTGATCATACTGCAAGGAATTTCTTTGAATATATATTCTCCCATCCTTTGGAGATCAGATGAAAAGTATTCAGGTAAGGATATTACACACACACACACACACACACAACTTCAGAAAGTTATATAGTCCACTCTCTTCTTTCAAGAATGTTTGCCTCCAGCTTGTGCATTAAATTTTGTTTTCAGACTTGTCCTAATATTACCCATGGGCTCCAGGATCTTTCCTCCCAAGCGATGTAGCTTATTTAAAATGCAGTGGCACTGTGGAAATATACTTTACATGCTCACTTACCTCCTAGAGGAATAGCTTTCACTCTCACTTAAAAAATATCAGTGGGTAAAGTATTTACTCTGAGCCCATGAAAGGGCAGAGAATTGTAAAATACAGATATCCTCAGACTTCACATAAACACACTGGGGAAGGTCACCTACACTTGTGTGCCAGACATATTAAAATATAAAACTTCAGGAGTTTGACATTGAGTTGCTGGCAAACGATCATCACTAGGTGGCAGAAGTGCTCCTCCAGAGGCTCCTGGTCTTTCTCCTGGTGTGGGCTGTAATTAGGTCACTGGAGGTAAAGTAGGACTGAGTGATAAATAAAGTAGGCTCTTTCTTCTGGAACAAGCAGCCGTTTAATTTCCCTTCTTTTTTAGGTTGTGTTACAGAGGTAGATTAAACTTTTAAAAGCCAAGGATCCACCCTCGTGCTCAGAAACTTGAACTCGCTAAGGAATAACAATGGAGAGAAAGAGCCAAAAGCAAAGAAATGGGGTGATGACTCTTCTCTTTAGTGACATTGATATCCTGTTTAGAATAACTCCGCAGAGAGGAAGGTCTATGAACCAATGTGTGCCTGGCCACACATTTAAACTGGTACATTTTGCCAGCTGTGCTATGGCAATAAATGTGCGTGCGTGTGCACGTGTGTGTTTTTGTGTGTGTGTGTGTGTGTGTGTGTGTGTGCGCGCACACACACACACACACACACACACACAGAGAGAGAGAGACTGTTGTTAAAAGAGAGTCTTTGCCAGAGAAAACTGTACTTCCTCATCTCCCAAAATCTGAGGGCTCTCCAGGCCAAACTAGATGTTGCACAGCAGCCCACTTTTGTAAATGAAAAGCGGGGGGGGGGGGGGGGGGGGGGCTGGGCTGTGAGCAAGAGTAATGGAGTTAACCCTTTAATCTCTGGCTGTTTCCCACTCAGTGGTGCCTCTCCAACTTTTTTTTTTTTTTAATATGGTGAAGAGGTACAAATACTACCATCTCCTCCTGCCCCCCGTTTAGTATAAAAACAGCTTAGGAAGGGGAAATCTAAAAGTGGAGAGGAGATGGGGAAAGAGTCAGAAAGGAAAGTAGTTCATCTCTACCACCATTCCCCTACTCATACTTGCAGCTCTGTCTCATGGTTTCATTGTCATTAAAAAAATGCACAGAGTTCAGGATTTTGAAACCACCCATTACAACTATACTGGTAAAGCCCTTCTTCATGTGAACCCTCCATGGGAGGTAAGGAGGGTGGCAACACAAGAACAGGCCTTTTCTGTGGTGGCCCCCCACGTGCAGAATGCTCTCCCCAGAGAGGTTCTCCTGGCATCATCATTACATATCTTTAGGCACCAGACAAAAATACTCTTCTTTCACGAGGCCTTGGGCTTACAAATACCTACAGCTTTCATGTGTGGGTGGGATGTTTTTAACAGAGTTGTTGTTGTTGGTTGTTTTTTTTTTTTTGCTGTTTTTAAGGTAGGTGTGTGGTTTGTTTGTTTGTTTTTTGCTTTAAATGTTGTAAGTTGCTTTGAGTTGCTATGGGGGAGGGTAAACTGACCAATAAATTTAAACAAAAAACACAACTACAGTAATTTAGGTTACCTACCAGTGCCTTCACTTCCTGAGGAGTTCCATTTTCCTCATAGGGAGAGTGACAGTGACCTGCCTCACAGGGTTGGTCTTAGGTTGTGCATAACATATTACCCTCCTCCAGTCAAACACAACCCATCTGCCGAGTCATTTGGCCTGCTGGGGTTTTCAGAACAGACGTAGCGACCTATTGTGCTCCTTGGGGATTACTCCCAGGTGATTGTGTGCTTGACCTGACTTCCCTAGGAGGACAGCACCTTATAGGCCATGGTACATGCCTCGTGAGCTGTGCTTGGCCTGGTGGGTCATTCAAACCATGCAGGTCACTTGTAAGGATTACTGAGCTAATGTACATTATGTGCTCTGAATGCTCTGAAGTGCCATATAAATGCTCTGAATTATTACACTGCCGATCATCTCAAGCAGAAATTGGGACAATTAACTGAAAAGGCAGATACCACAAGCCATTTAAGGTTTCAAGAGAGAGCAGTAGGTCTCCGTACAAATGTGCAGAAGTGGGCATAGTTGCAGCAGAGTGGTGTCTTGTTTTCAGCCATTCTGTATCACAGCACAGTCACTGATGACTTTGTGCTCCCTTAATGACTCGGTTCCAACATCTCAGGCTTTTGCAGAATCTCACCTGCATAGCCAGGGAGTTTTTTCATCTGCAGCAGCAGCTGATGGGGCTGTGTGCAATCTGATGTTCTTGTGTTTACTTACAAAATCAGGAACAATCAGCTTAAAGCTGTATGCAAACACAGCTCAGGAGTAAATTCCTCCATTTGAAATATCATTTGCACTATTTGCCTTATGAGCTAAAGCAAAGCTTTCAAACAGAGGAGCAGGAAAGCCAAGAGGGACAGCCCACCTCATTTGACAGCCAGTGTGAGTGCTTTGATCTTATGAGCTGGTGGCAAACGCAGAGTAACATGGGACACGGGAGCTGTGCTATTCTGAGCAAAAAATACCATCAAAAGACCATGTTGGGCACCTGAAAAAAAAATATTCCCAAGCTAGTGCAGTGCAGTGCAGTGCAATAAAACCCTCATTGTCATTTGAGATAGATGCTTGGAGAGTTAATCTGAGATGGGTATTTATTAACAAGACATTATTTTTTTTAATAGTTCTAGTGGGTGGCAACCACATTGGTACAAGTATTTCCATATCAGGAGTTTCCTGTTGGAGGTATTGAAGCCTAGGCGGACACTTAGGAGAAAATTATGAAAGCAGTTGCAAAAGGTTCCCACTTGGAAAACTACAAATTATTGGTGGATATGAGGGGGGAAAGAATAGTAAGCAGAGTAAAATGGGAAAGAGAGTTAGGTAGGGACATCTGGAATAAAATGTGGATACACGTGGATAAATATTCAAATAATTTATCAATTAAGGCATAGTCGTGTCCTGTGAATGCTCTCTGCACTCCTCCCAGGGCTGGAAAGGGGTTAGTTTAACCTCTGGTTTGATAGTAAAACTGAATTATTGTGTCGTGAAATGATGCAAAACTGAATTACTGTGTCACAAAATGATGTGTGTCTAAAAAGCATGTCACCAACATGAAAAATTTGGAAAACTCTGAATTGAGGAGGCACAGTACAGATTATTTTAGGTGGTATTTAATGCCTGAAAGAATAAATAGAATCTATAAAGGCTGGTCATTTTAAGTGCCACAAGTGCCAGCCAGCCAGTGTGCATCTACTTCACATGTGGTGGGAATGCTCTAGGGTGATAAATGATTTGGGAGTAATAGCTTTTCTGAGGTAACAGAATATTCT
The DNA here is from genome assembly GCF_009819535.1 of Lacerta agilis. Lineage (NCBI taxonomy): Eukaryota > Metazoa > Chordata > Lepidosauria > Squamata > Lacertidae > Lacerta > Lacerta agilis. Next base: position 59,999,277 of record NC_046314.1, on the reverse strand, counting down.
TGATCTTATTAACAATTCAGTTTCTACCTTAAAATGCTCACAGTCTCCACCTTAAGAACTTCAATCCCCCACAGAGTTCTCTCTTGTCAAACCTCATTCCTTTTCTACAGAGGAGATGTGACATAGAAAAAATACTTTTGATTTGAAGACATTGGGAAAACAGAATTAAAAATTAAATATTCTTAGCATCCAGAATTCTCTTGATCTTTTAAAACTTTCTTGGTTTGAACAATTAGAACATATTTTTTGTTCTGCCTCTAGTCTTTTAATGATTAACTCTTCTTAAAGATAGAAAGTAGTTCACACACTACATGTAGATTTCAACTGGCAAACAGAAGAACCTCTTGGTTGTAAATTTTAATGGTTTCAAAGGTAATTAGAGACAAGGGAGGCTTGTCAATCTTATGCCCTTCAGACTTCTTACATAGGTTTTGGGCAAGATGTTGATTCCTCCACTCTGAGTTGCTCACCTCTGTCCGGGTTCCCAGGAGCTGACAGCTTCTCAGTCTCCTGATGTAGCAAATGGCTTTTTCAGAGCATCAGAGGTTAATCCCTTGCTTACTCTTATGTCTAGAGCGAATTCGATAGTCAAGATTTTATGTCTCAGCTATCATCAATGACCATGTAATTATCACTGTGGGCAAGCTGCCAACAGAAGACGTTCAGTCCCCCATGTTCCTCCTCTGGAAGTCTAGTATGCATTTCTCATTCATAGTTTTGTAGGCATTTTTGCCTAATTCACTCATTTTTGCAATATCCCTTAATATAATGCATAATTGTATTTTATTTTCTATGTGCATTTTAAAATACTTTTTTCTCCAATATGTGCAAATTTTGTACACAATACTTGAAGGACAACTGTTTCGCAAAATTCAGAGAAATGTGAATTCAGAAGAATACCTGTGTTTCAATTTGCATGTTGTTTTGGGAAGTGAGAAAACAACAACAACAACAACAACAACAACAACAACAACAACAGTAATTATATATATATATATCCTGCCCATCTGGCTGGGTTTCCCCAGCCACTCTGGGCGGCTTCCAACAAAATATTAAAATACAATAGTCTGTCAAACATTAAAAGCTTCCCTAAACAGGGCTGCCTTCAGATGTCTTCTAAAAGCCTGGTAGTTGTTTTTCTCTTTGACATCTGGTGGGAAGGTGTTCCACAGGGCGGGTGCCACTATTGAGAAGGCCCTCTGCCTGGTTCCCTGTAACATGGCTTCTCACTCACAGTGAGGGAACCGCCAGAAGGCCCTTGGAGCTGGACCTCAGTGGCCGGGCAGAATGATGGGGGTGGAGACACTCTTCAGGTATACTGGACTGAGGCTGTTTAAGGCTTTAAAGGTCAGCACCAACACTTTGAATTGTGCTTGGAAACGTACTGCGAGCCAATGTAGGTCTTTCAAGACCGGTGTTATGTGGTCTTGGTGGCCGCTCCCAGTCACCAGTCTAGCTGCCACATTCTGGATTAATTGTAGTTTCCAGGTCACCTTCAAAGGTAGCCCCACATAGAGCACATAGAGGTAGGTTCCCATTAATGGAAACTTAACTGAATCACTCCCCCATTCTTACCAGCCATTGCTAAGAATGAAGGGGCTGTGCAGACTTCATACATATTCAACAAACCATTCCTCTCCTACCCAACCCATAGGTTCAGTCATATTCTGGGCTGGCCTCTTGAAGCAGCAGAGGAAGGGAGTGCCAATGCCTGTGTGGGAAAAGATCATACCCCCAAATCATTTGAGAACTATTTGAGAACTACAGCTTAATAGTCCTCATGATGACGGAACATGTTATAGCTCCATCATGAGAATCAGAGGCATGCAGTGTGCTTCTAGTCACCACAGTAAACAACAAGAAGGTTGTGTTTTTGCGATGCCTTCTTCTTAGTCACTGGGTACTTTGGGAAATCAGTGTTCATAGAAAGCCCTGGGAAACTAATCAGGCAAAATCTGTCATTGTTCATCTGGCACCACTTGTCGTTATTTGATGTCATTGTTCATCAGTGTTCCATTTGTCACATTTCAGATGTTTAACAAGATCGGAAATGGAATGAGATTCCCCTCTAAGCAATGGGAACAAGGGGAAAGCATATATATAAAAGAAAGATTGTTTTTCCATTAGAAATTGAAGAAATTAACTATTTTATATTAGAAGGTACTTGGATATGAAGCATGCTTTACTTATTGTGGCTGATTTCCTACCCTTCTGTTAAAAATAATACTCAAAGAAGGCCTGGTGGAATAAGGGAATCTGGATGGTTGACCATCTAGGAATGCTATGTAAGTCACTCTTCCCTCTCTAGGAAAATGTAACAAATGTAATAAATAAATATGAATCAATAAAACACTATCTATTGCCTTAGCAAATAGTGTTTCTTTCTCCAGTTTGAGATTATTAGTACTGGAAAAGAGAGAGAAGACTCCTTAGATATGTCATTGGCATATAACCTCAGGCTTATGAAGACCCCTCATTTATATAACTAGAACTTGAGGACTTTAAATCTTTTCTTTTATGTGCCTATCTTCTGGGGATGGTGGTAAATTGGAAGGAGAACTATGTTGACTTTTTAGGACATTATAAGCACACAGTGTCAGATGATCAGCAACAATGAAGAGAGAGCCAGTGTCATGTTGGTGGCTAACTGTGTCCTGTGAAGTCCTTTGTTCACCTTGGCCAACCATGAACTCACTGGGTGGCCTTAAGCAAAGTGTTGTTGCTTCAGCTTTGAGTTCTCATCTACAAGAGGAGGAGGATTATAATACCCATCTATTTTACTAATGTGATGAGAATAATAATTGGTCTCTCACATAAGACTGTTGTTACTTGAGAGAATGCGTAGGAATAGTCTTGGGCTCTTGCAATCTGGTGTGAAATTGCTAAACATTATTAAATAGAATCCTTGGATCTTAACATATACCTACAAATTGATTCTTGTCACAGAATTTGGTCACCTGATTCCTCTTGCTAATTTGCCACTTCTATTTTTTTTAAATGCTACATTATTCTTTATGTTACTAAAAGCTTCAAATTTCATAGCCATATGCTAAGATTTCTGCTTTCACTAGCATAGGTATGTAAAACAGAATATATATGATCTTGCCTGACCTTGAGTTCAATAATATATAGGCAATGTATTTTGTTTTGACATATTTCAAGGTGATTTTTTTGTGTCTTTCTAAAGATCCCACTAAATAATTATTACAAAGTCAGTGTAAACAATGAGTAACCAAGAAGAAAAATGGATTGGCTTGAAACAAAAATATTCAGATCAAAATATTTTGACATGCCCAGTTGATAGTCAAACGCAGTCTCCAAGTGAATAAAGTCAATGCAGTTTGCTTCATTTCTGATAATCAACAGATGTTTCTGGCTGTGACAGGACATGCAATTGTATAGTTAAGTGTAGGGATCATCAACTGACAGATTCTGAGGCACAGCTCAGCTTGAAGGACAACCTTGGTGGTTCCTCTGCAAGCTACTAGGCCTGGAGAAGAGAGGAGGGACGAAGGGAAAATACTGACATAGAATCATAGAATTGCTGGAAGGGAACCAAGGGTAATCCAGTCCAATCCTCTGCAATGCAGGAATCTACATTAACAAAGCAGAACTGGTTAACCTAGGGCTTCTGTTTTCACTTGGAAAGTTGCCCCTTTGATAAGGTGAAACGTTTTTTGTAAAAAAACAAAAAAACAAAACCAACAACAACGAGAAAGAGAGAGACTAATAAGTTTCATAGATAGGCCCAGTCCTATAATCAGACAGAGTGTAGCAGCCACCTCAAGCAGAAGGTTCTGCAGGTGCAAAGCTGCAGCAAGGTGTTGGAGGACAATGTTGTGTGTGCACTATGTGGACTACATTATAACTCCTAAGCTTGTATGTTGCCTTCAGATGCCACAGAATAAAGGAACATAGGAAGTTGCCTAATACTGCATCAGACTATTGGTCCATCTGGCTCAGTGTTGTTTCCACTGGCAGCAGCTTACCCAGCTTTCAGATATACTTCTGTCTCAGTCTCTCTAAGCTACATAATGCCAGGGATTGAACCTGAGACTTTCTGAATGTCAAGCAGTGCATGATGGCCCTTCCCAACATCACCATTGCTGAAGTAGAATTCAGGTTCCTACTGTATCTGGATAGTTTCAGTATGTGGAAGAGGAAGGATGCCATCTTGTCCTTTGCTTCAGGCAGCAAAATGTCTTGGGCTCACCTTGTTTGCAAAGAGCACCTTCCCAGCATTGGTGCTGGGAAGTACTGAAGCAATCCATAAAGAAATACATCCAGAGAGTATGCAGTGCCTACTTGGACCTCTTAGACAGCAAGGTTGGAGATGCTCTACAATCTTGTCCAAAAAAGATGTGTGGAATCCTAAAGGGACAAAATATTTGAAGGAGAAGCTGCCAGTCCTCAAACTAGCACAAAAGGGAGCTTAGTTTTGGGCTGCCACCCCATCTCCAGGGATAAAATTGTATGATCCCTGAGCCAGTCCCAAAGAGACCAGCTCAGAAAAGCTCCCTGACCTGACTGGTCCAGGGTCAAAGATGTGTGGCTTCCCTGGGATTGCCCATTTAGGGGTTGTGAGCAATACCAGCTAGCAAGGCTAGTGTAATCTTGCAAACCTAAAATATGACAATGAATGACATTAAGAAAGAAGTCTGACTGATAGACTCCATGGTCCTAAATGGAAATGGATGGGATAAATTGTGTGTCTCTGTGTGGGTTGGTGCAGGGGCAGCGTGTGGCCAAACAATTAGGGGGAACAGAGAAGAAATCTGAACCTATATGTACATTAAGCTGTGCGTGTGTAGTTTCAGCTCAGCTCAGTCTCCTCTGCCCAACACATAGCTGCAAGTGCAAAATTCTCTTCAGGCTGTTGTTGTTGTTTAGTCGTTCAGTCGTGTCCGACTCTTCGTGACCCCATGGACCAGAGCACACCAGGCACACCTATCCTTCACTGCATCCCACAGTTTGGCCAAACTATATGTACATTAAGCTGTGCGTCTGTAGTTTCAGCTCAGCTCAGTCTCCTCTGCCCAACACATAGCTGCAAGTGCAAAATTCTCTTCAGGCACTGGGGAATCATTCTACACATGGATAATTTGCTTGCAGACCTTCAGGTAAAATGACTTGAACTTAGATCTACTATAATATGATTCAGATGTTAGCAGCCCAAAAGGGAGTTTGAAAGAATTTCCACACAGTAAAACTTCCAGTTCATTGTAATAGAAATATTAACTTCCCAGCCCTCCTAAGATAATCAAAACATATTTTCTGGTTATCATTATAACATTTGCTTGAATCAGCTAGGTTAGTCAGTTTGGTCACTGATCTCAGCAAGAGAATTAGGGAATTCATTAAGAAATGGTGGAAAGGAAATGTATATGTCTCTATGGTTCTATGAACGGTCATTACAAGGATGACAGAATTTGTCCAATCTGTACACAAGTTTCCCCTTTGTTTACTGACTGCAGTATGCATATGGACTTGTATACTATTTTAAAATGAAATGTTTAGACCTTTTAAATAAAATAAAATAAAATAAAGATTTCATGGGAAGTGGCTGTTTACTGAATAGCAATCAGTGTTAACTAAAATCAGCAACAGATGTTTATGCATGACAATTAAAGTGAAGAGGAAGAGAGGGGCCTTTATTTATTAAACGCACGCCTGTCAAATTGCATGCAGCCAGCCTCAGTTACTTTGAGTTTGTTAGTGTGGCCATCAAAGGGGCAATTGTACGGAAGTTTCACCCCTCCATTTCTGATATGTTGGGGGCAAGGAAGAATGAGATGTAATTCTGAAAAGAAGGCAAAAGGAAAATGGTTAATGAGATGGAGAGAGTAGTTAATGAGAGTTGCAAGAGGGATTGCTGTTTAATCAAGATAGCTTGGTATCCTTATCTAATGAATCATATTAAGCTGCAGTGGTGTGTAGAGGAAGTGATTTTTAAATTATTATTATCAATGGTCATAATTGCTGCTGGTGGTATGGTTGCTCCCATGAACAACCCAAAAGCATAGGGTTCTTCCCTGCATAGCCTGTTCTTCCCCCACCACTTGGGCTGGCCCATGATATTTTGCTGCTGGGGATGAAGGGCAAGATTCCCCCCTTCCACATACAGAAACTGACTAGACTAGCTGTTGACTTTTCTATGTAGGTGGTGGGACATCCACCACATCAGCCTAGCAAAGAGTGTGCATGACAGAGTCCACATAGCTTCCAACAGAGGGAAGCTGTCACAGGGCTGAGGAGGAACAGCCAGGTGAAGTAATGCTGCTGTTTTCCTCCTGCATCTGACCCTGACTCTGCTGCCAAAGTCACCTGCCTCATTCTAATAGTAGGACCAGCCCTCTGCACAATTTATCCCCCAAACAACCCTGTGCATTGTTTGGGGACTGGCCCAAGGTCACACAGTGAGCTTCATAGCAGAGTGAGGGTTTTCATTCAGGTCTCCCCAGGCCTAGTCTGACATGCTTAAGTACTTCACCGTGCTGACTCTTAAATGGATATTTAATGATCAAATGATGGTGATGCAAAGCAAGCATTTTCATTTACATCACAAAATCAAATTTCTCTCTCTCTGTGTGTGTGCTTTGGGATTGCTGCTCATATGAGGAGCATGATTGTCTTGCATGCCCCTGGCTTTTAAATGGAATTGCTGGTGGAGATGTTTTCAGAGACCAGCCTGAGTTCATTAAGGCCCTGAGCTCAGCAAGGAAGCCAGCTGTGAGGAATTACATACACACACTAAGCCCATATGAGACTGAAGCATATGCCTTCCTCCCGAGCTTTAGACTAGTCTACTTCCTTTTAGGCTTTGATCAGATTACCACAATTATGTTATAGTTTTATACCCACTTCCTCCAAAGGATGACAGCTGATTAGTTCATGTTTACATACTACCTTAGGAATAAACATGGATATATGTAAACTCACATGTACCTCCATTGGCCACATGTCACTCCAAATTCCTCCAGCCAAGTTTATCTTCAAAATAAACTTGCATTTTTAACCTGCAATCTATTTCCTCTAACATTGTCTCCAGGAAGCTCATTCAAATCTGTGGGAGTGATCTGACAGTGAAATTTGTATTGCATTGTCTTAACAGGTATCCTATCTTTTTATACATACTGTAACCAAAGAAGTTCCTAAAGAGTTATCTACATTATTATTATTATTTTGTATAGTCTTTATTCATTATGTATATCACAGTGCAATTTGTCAGTTGCAGATTGTCTGCCAATCCCATAGACTCACTTGTACCAGCACTATGCATTTAATTGATTTGCTGTGGAACTGTACTAAACTAGTGGAGGAATCTCAAAAGAACTGTGCCGTTCACTTTACAAAATGACTAAAAATACTGACCAAACAAATATGGACCACTGAAATATTGTGTCAGTGGGTGGGTGGGAAATCATAAAATAGAAAAATATATTGTCTGTTATTTATTCCTGAGAAATTGATAAAAGCGGAACAAAGATCTAACTGAAGACGGAATGGATCAGCACATAGTGATTGTGATGGCCAAGTATTCTGAAGCTGTCGATTCAGTCTCCCCAGAAAGATACAATGGTCGGTGGTGTCAAAAGCCATTGAGAGATTGAGGAGAATCAGCAATGGGTGAATGAGTTGTATCCAGTGCAGTGCTAAATCAAAATTCCTTAGCAGTATACTTATTCTGCTAGTGAAACGTTTTGTGCCAGCTGAACATGGTTGCTCAAGAGAATGCAGAAGCAGGTTGAACAGTAGATTGCACAAATCTGTTGCGCAATGAGTTTCTTCTAGCACAACTGCTGTACCAGATTCTCCTGCTGCACAACATTAAAACTCACCCATACACTAATGTCAGAGCTCTTGTGTTAGTAGGCAGAGAATGCTGGCTATAGTCTCAAGTGTTTCATAGGAGGCAGAGGCTGGAGGGGGGTCAATTGCTGAGCGGCGGAACACGACTCTTGCATTCACAATGCCCCAGGCCCTAGATGAAAAGTGTCCTAGATGGCAGGATGGGGAAGAACAAATGCTCTTGCAGAGCCACTGCCATTCAAAACAGACATTTTTTGGCCTGGACAGAGCAATACACCGACTAGATATAATGCAGCTTCATATGTTATATCAAATGAGCTGTTGTGACTCCAGATGGTTATGCTTGAAGAACAAATCCTTGCTTTGTGGTGGCATGCCAATTCTCTAAGGCTACCTCTGCCCTCAATGCAATGCACCTAGTCAGCTATGCCAAACTGTACAGTAAACTGGGGGGGGGGGGGAACTATTTTTATCTCGGCACATAGGAAATGCGTCTATAATAAGCACACCTGCCCCCATTACTTAGCCGCATATGTAACTTGCACTGTATTGCTTTGGGCTTAGTCAGCACAGACACAGCAGCTCCTGATCTAACCAGACACAATGTGACCCACACATCAAATTGTACCAAAAGATATTATGCTTCCATAATAGACAAGAGGAGGCAATGCCTTTGACAAGTGCATTTACAGCTGCCCTTCCATGATGGAACTGCCATTTAATAGGTACTTGGCACTGGATCCTCATTCTGTATATGTAAGTCTGTTTGAAATGATCTGTGCAATGCTTTGGATATATTTAACAGCCATTGTAGCAGAAAAGTCTAATAAGGAGAGAGGGAAGGAGGGGAGGGTTTGGACATTACAGCAGTTTTCACCAGAATGATATTGTAGCCACTGAAAGCTGTTTTTTCCACATCCTGGTGATGTTTTTCCCATGCCTGGCAGCCGTTTGGATTCAGTGTGCCCACATTGCAAGCTTCTATTACGCCCTCTTCCAAAGGAAATGGGGTACCAGCGTAGAGTTAGTTTCTGTGAGATAAAAGTGCAACATGTTGATAAACATGAAAGGGCTGAGAGGTTAATTTATTTCTTGTTTCCTATAGTGAACACTAGTTGCATATATTTCCCCTCCTTCTGGCGATTGTGGGATTCAGGCATATAATCTACTCTGATTAAACCTTGATTCCATCTGTGCTTTGCTAGGGTTGGGGAAGAAATTCACTTCAGTTTGCATTTAAAAGTGAACTTGCATCCTTCAAAATTTGCTCTTCTCTGAATTCTTGCCATGCAGGGAATGTGTACAAAAAAGTGCATACTAAGGTAAAGTATGCATTAAAATACAAATATTAGTGAAAATAATACAAAAATGCATTATATTGGATAAAATTGGTTTGTATAAAAATGTGTATACCAGGCAAGATTGCATACGGAAATGTTTATATAATGAGAAATCCACACTAAACATAGCTGTCAACTTTTCCCTGTTCTTGCAAGGAATCCTATTCGGAATAAGGGAATTTCCCTTAAAAAGGGGGGAAAGTTGACAGCTATGCACTAAAATGCTTACAGATGAGCTGAGATTTAAGAAGGGCATGTATAAGAAATGGAAGAAAGGGGAAATCATTTAGGAAGAGTATACACAAGTAGCCAACAGTTGCGTGTTCAGACCCAGAGACCTCCCCCCTAAATAAATTCACACTTGACTCAAATTTTAGTTTGGTTTTTTGCAGAATTTAGGCCACAACTTTATTGATTAGAGAAAGTGAGTGGTTGCATAGGCTCTGGTTTGACTAGCTCCCTGCACCCTTGCAGATAGCGCTGACCCAGGATTCCAGCATAGGTCAGCCAAGGGTGAACACCTGGATAAGCGGAAAGCCGGGGACATGCTCTATCCGCCACCCAAATGTCCCCCTGGACTCAGGCATGGGCACATCCCCCTCTCAGGGGTTGACCAAACCATTTGAGTCCCTGGATTCCTTTAACGGAATACCCTTCACATAGGGATGGTGAGAACGTTCTCCCATCCCTATCACCTGAACCAGTGCCTATCCACAACCTTACAAGTTGTGATGGTTTGCTATGTGGAAGCAAAACCCAAATGGCAACAGCTAATCAGCCAAGTGGGGAAAATTCCTTGCCGTGCCCCTGTCCCAATGACAGACGACACACGATGGCGTAGCAAGGTCAAGCGCATAAGTCCTAAAAGTAGGGAGAGGAAGGCGGGTGTTCCAAATGCACACACCAAAAGAGGAAGCTCTGGGACATGTGCATGGGTACATATAGGTCCCTCGATCCATTTAGACTGCGCCCCATTGACCAGATTGCACCCAGCAACGAAGGACCTACCAATCGGGTGCTGTGGCTGACCAATCTTACACACCCACATCACAGGGGATTGGTCTCCAGGTCTCACCACAATGCGTGCCCTCTTTGAGCGAGGACATGATTTGCAGAGAGAAGGTTAGGCAGACCAAGATGTTCAAGGTTCTGGAAACCAAGCCTTGTGAGGAATAGTTGAGAGAATTAGGTATGTTTACCCTGGAAAATATGGGACTGGGAGGAAATATGATGGCCATCGTCAACTATCAATAGGACTGTCACATGGATGATGGAGCAAGCTTGTTTCTCCTGCTCCAGAGGGTAGGACCCAAACCAATGAATGTGAGTTACAAGAAAGGATATTTCAGCTAAACATCAGGATGAACTTTCTGACAGTAAGAGCTGTTTGACAGTGGAACAGACTCCCATGAGTGGTGGTGGAATCTGCTTCCTTGGAGGTTTTAAAGCAGAGGTTGGATACATCTGTAATGTACGATCTTGTTGAGATTCCTAGATGAACCTTGGGGGTACCTTCCAACTCTATGATTCTATGGAAAAAATAACTAAAAGGAACAGTGCAAACAGTGCAAATGTGCAAATATGCCATGGGGTAGCATCCAATGGTAGCTTTTCTTGGAGAGGACCCATTGAATTTCATTGGCATGACTCAATTTCAATGGTCTACTCTAACTTAGCTGAATATAACCCATGGATGCAGTTGACCTGGTATAAGGACCAGGTCTCCTGATTTTGGAAAAGAAATGGTAAAGGGATGATATAGTATCATGAGGTTGGCTGGCCAACTGTCATGGATGCTTTAGTTGAGATTCCTGCATTGCAAGGGGTTGGATGAGACGAGCCTTGGGGTCCCTTCCAGTTCTACAATTATATAATTCTATTATTTTATGGGTGTGACACACAACCTAAGGTAATGTGCTGTTCTCAGGTCTGGTGGGCGCAGCCCAGTAACCAGTGCTGAAATAAGATTTAACTGTCACTCTTTGGATAGATTATATGGCATGTGATATCTTGTCCTTTTCCTCAGGCAGCTCTTGGGCCAGCCCTGTTCATGTGTTAAATGATGGTGAGCTCTAGCCCATGAAATATGATTTCATACTATATATTAGTTTCCAATGTGCCACTCAGAAATGTGTTCCTCCTCCCTTTACAACAGACAAACACAGTTACCTTTTGCTCATGTGCCACTGTTAGGCATCTCTGTCCTCTATGCAAAATAAATCCATGTTTATTTATGTAATTAAAGCATTTCCCCTTCACTCGTCTGCCAAAATAGCTCCCACACTGCTTACAGATCAATAAAATAATAAGACAACCCCTGCCTTCGGGTTTACAATCTTAAGACATGAGACAAAATGACAATGGGATGTGGAAGGAGGAGAGAGAGAGAGAGAGAGAGAGAGAGAGAGAGAGAGAGAGAGAGAGAAACAAGTGCCAGTCCTTAAAGTTACATTCCTTATGACAACCAGCTGGGATGGACACAGCTCAAGGAGCCTGGTGGAATGGCTGCTGCTAGGCAACAGCTGAGGCAGCCCAGGGAGAGCCAAAGGATGATGGAAAAGTCCTGCTTCCCATTTTCCTCCCTGGAACCTCACATCACCCGGCTTTCTGATCCTATGACTAAGGGTTTTTCCCCCTTTCTTTTTCTTTTTCTTTTTCTTCTTTTTAAATGCCAATTTATCTGAGCAAATGAAACCAGGGCTTTATGGTTTTCCTGTTCCACTTCCCAAGGCAATCCCAGTCCCATCCTTTGCTTTTGGTTATGACCAGCAAATATTTGAGACAAATTCTAACACTCTTACGGACAAAAAAAGTAAAGAGGTGGTGGGAGGGGAATGAATTGGGTTGACTAGAGTCCACAGTTGTTTGATGGCACCTGAATTCTACAATTCTGCCCCATGAAACTGAGAGAGAATAAATGGCTGAGGGAGAAAAGTGGGTATCTTGCAGACTTCTAGAACCCTAGTACTGGCTCCTCCCAGGGAGATTCTCCTGGTGCCTTCATCACATATCTTTTAGGTGCCAAGCAAAAACATTTCTCTTTAGCCAATTAACATTCTATGGCTTCTTAAATGTATTTGTGGCAGAGAGGTTATTGGTTGTTTTTTAAAAAATGTATTTTGTATTTTCATTTTGTCTTTTCCTGTTGTGAACCGCCCAGGGAACTTCAGGTGAAGGGCGGTATACAAATTTAATAAATCACCACCATCAGCATCATAGCTGTGGATTACAGAATGGTGCACCCCAGGAAAGCATAATGCAATCTTATGTGTCCCATCATGACCGTTCATGGCCCTGCAGCATAGACTTCGTGCAAACTGGGTGGGTTTCTAAACATACGTGGTTTTTAAAAAGACAAAAACATCTCCCTAATGACTCGCAGAAGCTCCACTCCTAGCAACACCAGCTGCAGAATGCCAAAGAGTCACAACAGTTACATCAAATGCTAGCAGCCCAGGCTGCTCTCAGACTTGCAGATATTATTTATCATCCCCACCGACGTAATTGAATTACTGCTTGCCTTCTGGTACATCGAAGGACTCCCCTCTTAGCCTCATCCCACTGCCGTGCTAAAAGTGTAGATAACAGGAATATTGGTTTTCCTCCCCTCCTTGCAGTAGTTCAAAGACAACAGAACATCCTTGACACTGAACAGCATAATGCACTTGTCTACTCACGCACAACGTTTTCTGTGCCTGCCAAGAGAGCAGCTGATAACAACAGGAGGCCAGAACCTCGGTAAGGCATCTGTGCTCTGAATGCCCATTGTTATTGGCCAGGGCCAATAGTTCAAGTACTGCTCATAATGTATAGAGGCATAATGAGAGATGGCAGGGGGAGGAAGCTGGGCCTTTGCAGTACCTTCATGTATTGCTTCAGCCCCCAGTTGCCTGCCGCTAGCACAACACACCGGGCTCAAGGAGCACAGAGTACAGTTTCACATCTTGCTTCCAGCGAATGTCCTGTCCAACCCTTCTGTGATCTCTTTATTGCAGCGTTCGGTTTTGTACATGGCATGCCACTGGGGGCTATTCAGAAAGCCTTTTAAGCAGGGACATTTTAATCCAAGAGAAGTTCGGTGCCTCTGGAGCTGAAAAGGCAGCCTCTCGCAGCAAGGAAATGACATTGTAGAGGCAGAAGGAGTTACATCTTCGGACATGGTGCGATGGAAACAATTAGTCGTACTGGATGCGAAAGGCTTGCTTTGCTCTCTTTCTGTGGTAAAGACGAGTTTGTTTTTTTTTAAATTGCTGTGCACAATAGGGTCATCATCATTTTCTTTTTCGCTCCACCCCATACCTGAGGAGCAGCCCATTAAAAGGATTTTGTAGGGAGAACTACTGCTAAGATATGCCCACTTGGTACTTTGGGGAATCAGGTGATTGCATCTGCAAAAGGACAACATTACCATCTAATTAATAAAAACAAAATAAAATATGGACAGGTTTTACATGCTTAAATACTCTTTGCCTTACTCTCACCCCAGCACACACTCTGTTATAATAACCTACACATTTCTGGCCAAATGCGTGGTGTTTTTTTTTTTTGGGGGGGGGTACATTTATTTTTTTAAATAAATGGAGAAATGAAATAAGTAACTCACATTAGTTGTTTTCATTAGAATTTAGAAAATTGTGCTGTGAATTAAAACGCATTCATTTTTTTATTTGTCTGATATACTTCTATTCATTTCTATTCTATTGGAACGAAAAATTGAAGCCACCTGAAACAACCTGTGCTGATAGATTATGGAAAGAAAGAGTGTGGTGATTTTGAGAAATATAAAATGGGGACCCCGTGGCCAATCCTGCTGAATTTTGGTAGGTCTGATGTCTAGTGGGTGGGTACGAGAGCAATGCTTGTAAATTTCATGTTTTCTAGAACAAAAAACATAGAAATTACAGGGTCTCCTGTTAAAACCAGTGGGAAACTGGAAATAAATGGGAAAATGAAACAAAAGCAGTTCTAACTTTAAAATGAACATAAATGGAGAAAACTTTTTGAGAAGATGCAGAACACAATGAAAATATGCTGTTGGTTCACTTGTTTAACTGATCTGTTTTTTTTTTTTTTTTTTAAACAGAATTTATTGACATTTTCACAAAATAACACAAACCCAACCCCACACCTACAAATACCAAATCAAATACAAATACACATAATGTCAGGATTCTTCTTCTTATCTATATACCTTGCAACAAAAAAAAAAATTCTAGTTCTGAATCTTGACGTTTGACTTCCCCCGCCTATACACCTTCGGTTTTAAAACAGTAAACTATTCCCTTAACAACTTTTCTCTATAAAAAATTTAACTTTACTTAAAAAGAAAAAACACAATTGTCTTAATCTTTGCATTATAACCTAAATCTTAACCAAGTATTCTTATAGCTAAACTTATTTCTTCTATCGTTTATCATGCTGCTTTTAACTTAAAGTTCAATATCTCCTTACTTATTTAAAATAAACTTATAATTAACAGACTTCACACTCCGATTTCGGATACCGTGGCAGACCATTCGGATTATACATTTAATATTTCAACCCACTCCCCCTCTGTCCATTGTTTTTTTCCGCCTTTCACCAGAACCGGTTCTCCAATTATCTTCTTCTGGATGTCCAGGATGTCCACAGATCCAGGCTGCATTCACAACAAACCTTGCATCGAGCTTCAGGATATTCATCCCCTCCATTCTGGGTTTCTCCGTTTCTTTGTGCCATACTACTTCTTCTTGTAAAAATCTTAATTCTATGTCCCTTGCCCCCAAGCTGCCACCTCGGGGTCTGGATATTAAAAATCTTCCCGTTCCAGGGCTGCCACCCCCAGAAACCGGCCCCCCTTCCAGTCGGAGTTGCCCAGCCGTCTCAGACCATCCTTCCAACACCTCTCCCAGCTCTTTGCAAAAGTCTGTTTCCATTGTGTAAAACTTTTGAAAAGCCTCTTCTGTGGATAATAAGTTCTTTCCATTTATAATTCCACTCAAGACTTTTAGTTTTCGATCAAGCAGTTCCAGTTGAAAGACAGTAAGCTTTTCCTCATCCTCCCAATCCTTCAATGCCAACACGAGCGCAAAATCCAGCATCTTGGGGGGGAGGATGGGTATCAAGTTTCAGTTCCTGTCTCTTCCTTCCTTTGTTTCAATTTTTTCCCACGAAAGTCCAAGTCTCCGCCATTTCTCCTACGCAGGAGTATAAAGACCAAAACTTCAAATGGAGATATTTTTTCCTCAGTTAACCCCCAAAAGGAGATCTCAACAGACTCAGTTTTCAAATTCCAAATGCTTTCAATGATTGTTGTAGCAGCAGTCACTTAAAGAGTTAATTTCTTTCACCCCCCCCCCCCGAAGGGAGGGAGGCGGGCTGCCTTTCTTCTTTCCCCCAGATCGTTCCAGGAAAACAAAGAGTCAATCAATTACTTACAGCCTCTGGGTTCTTAACAGCTCCTTAATGACAGGTAGAACTTAGACGCTCATCACAGGCTTTGTCACCGCATTTGCATCCCGGTTGGGGCATTTCCCCTGTAGCCCGGCTCCGTCGTCCCTTCACCCCCACTCCCCCTTTACAGGGGGAGCGGGGGAAGGGTTCGGAGCCACAACGGGCACAGCCGGGGAGCCCAGAGTGCGGGACGCTCTTCCCGCACCCCAACCGGAGCCCCGCTTTGCGGTAGCAGGGCTCCTAACCCCCGGGATGGACTGGGTGCTTCGCAGCCGAAGCAACCCACGACCACCCGCAATGGCGTCCGCCGCCGGAAGCCTCCTGATCTGTTTGTTTTTAAACACATGCACAGCTAGGGATGAAATTTTCTGAAAATGTGGTGTCAAACTTATCTGCATAGATCTTTTTCTAACTCTTCTCACAAAATAATATTGATGAGAAGTGGTCCCTCCCTACAAATCACATAAAAAATATTGCATAAAATCTTTATAATATTAGTCACATGCTGTACACATATATGTTCCAGGTATGCTAAAAAAAAGTCACTGGTCGAGCCCAATTCAGCTCAGGCTTAGGGCTTGGGCCAAATCCAGGGCACAGCCCTAGTAACCAGCATATAAACAGGTACGTGTGGCAATGCATATAACTACTGTATATAGCAATACATAGTTATTAACATGCTAATAATAATATTATTTTTATACCCTGGTTTCCCCAGCCTCTCTGGGCGCTTCTAGCAAAATATAAAATGTCAGGCATTAAAAACTTCCCTGAACAAGGGTGCCTTGTTTTCTTAAAGTTGTGCAATTCTTTATCTCCCTGACATCTGATGGGACAGCGTTCCACAGGGAAGGTGCCACTACATATTTTTGCATATAATTAGTTGTGGCTGGTGCTGATGGGAGTTGTAGTGCAGCAACTTCTGAAAGACCTGAGGTTTCTCACACCACTTCTGTTTGATCATAACCACCAATTTCCATTCATAAACCAGCTTAAAATACATCCTTGCCCCATCCCTTTCCCCAGTCCAGTATTCTTGTACTCAATGAGTTTTTCATTGGGTTTTAGGGGCCCTGTGCCTGAGTATACACAGGAATTTCCTCAAGGTAAGTTCACATGCTCACATGCTCTTACTGTTAGTGATGTAGGGTGTACCACAATTTTATTCCGATCAGGGAACCTACTAACTCTTCACAATGTCCTGGGTTCCACTCAGCAGAATGAGAAAGAGGTTCCGAAAATGCACGTGAGCTCTCTTACCACATGTTGAAGTGACATAATGCACATTACCACCTAAAGAGGGGGGAGTGCATAAGACCATGAAGTCCACAGTCTAAAATTACATAATTTGTGCCATAGGCTGGGAGCAGAGCATCTCAGTGATTTCCATCAGTGATGATACAGTGGACTCCTAAACTGAGCCTTGGATGAATCTGACAGCAGGGAGCATCATCTAGAAAAGAGGGAATATTTATACTGTTTGCATATCCTTGTAGCATGACATTTTAATAAATATGAGAATATTAAATGAATTAAAATATTCATAAATTATTGTCTTTTAATTTATTACAGAATACTCACTCCATTTACGAGATGGCTTCCTTGCCGAAAACGTCATAATACTGCTATAGTGCCTATTAATTTTTACTGCTGGAATTTGGTTATCATCAAGAAAAGCAAAAGTTAAAAATAAAATACAAAAAGCCAGTTGTTATAATTAATGGGAGCAGCAGCAAAGCACATAGAATTAATGAGAAAGATTACCTTTTTTTTAGTGCTCATATAAACTGCTAGATTGAAGGGATGTGCAAAATGAATAATGCATTTGCATAAATATCCACCAAATGATTATGCATTTGCTGATTTATGTAAGGCACTCAGATGCTATGGTGATGAGCAAAGTATAAATAAAATAGAAAGGTGATTGGTAGATAGTTGTCTCAATGAATATCAATTGAAAGTCAACGCTAAATAGAATATCAATTGGAAAAAAGAATGCTGCTGGATATCTAGTTCCATGAACACAGAAATGTTCTTCTCAATTTTTCATGCAATGTTCCAGGTCTGTGTCTTGACAATCTGTGGGATGTTATTATGGACTGTAGATATAAATCACAGATTTACATTATTTATATTTAGCTATAGAAACATTTATGTACCGCATTTTTGTGGCCATAAAGGCGTTCAGAACAATACAACCAATCAAGCTCACCATCAAAGAAGAATAAACAAATAAAATCTTCTTCTTCTTTGGCAATCACTCATAGCCGAGTAAGATTGTCTTCCATAAACATGGTTTTAACAATGAGTCCGTAAGTGACTGTGGAGGCCAATTCTGAATCCACACGTCCTTCAACAGTGGGAACATTGGTTTCTGGGTGGGAGTGGATCATGGTGTGGATTTGCCAAGCATGCCTTCCTCTTAGTACGTTTCTCCCTTGCGTCCTGAGTTCAAGTGTCTTCAAAGCCCATGACACCTTAGGTAAAGGCCTTTCCCCAATTGGAGCGCTCGCAGGCAAGTGTTTCCCAATTGTTGGTGTTTATATTACTTTTTTTTCAAGATTTGCCTTGAGAAGTCTTTAAACCTCTTTTGTTGACCACCAGAATTACGCTTTCCATTTTTAAGTTCGGAATAGAGTATTGAGGAGCCTCTTAGGATAGAGTTGGGAGTCGCCACCAAGAAGTCCCTATTTTGTGTTAGCACTAGGCACACCTCCTTGGCTAATGAAACACAGAGCAGGGTCTCCAATGAAGACTGTAACTGGCAGCATTATAGAAGAGGACGCCACCGTTCAGATTATTCTGGTACCAAGCCAATTAGGCTTATTGGCAATAGGCAGCACACTGAATTGGACCAGTAAATGAAGAAGTAGGTAGTGCTGAAGGGTCAGGGTTGATGTAATGTAATCTGGGTAACTGAAAGCACCTTGACCACCATTGTTTCTAAACACTCTTCAAAAGCCATCCCACACAAGAGTTCATTAATTTAATCTGGAGGCATTATTTTACCCTTTCTCAATCATATGCAGTTGTGATTAGGTATATAGCAGTAGCTGTTATATAGAATGACCGTAGTCTAGTTTTTCTGCACAATGTTGCCTTGCTAGGCTGATTATAAATCACCATTACTACAGTAAGTAAAATTTATTTGATAAAACCACTCTTCAACACAAGGATACAAGCAGTATTAAGGTACATTTTAGCATAGGTGAGCTGTAGTGCGCTGGGCTCCCTGCTGTACAATGAAATTTTGTCTAATCCTTGGGCTGCTAAGGCAAGCATAGAAACCATATATGTAGTGTGTTTATTCCCATCCATTAGCAAATAGCACATTTTCTCCCTACTAGCTTTTCTAAAGAACTCTCTAAAGAATTCACTGGAGAAATCTATCCTTGGGAGAATTATACAGGGAGCAGCACAGTACATAATGAATAATGTTTTCCACCTCTGCATAGTCACAGATACATAAATGACAATTTACAGGTATTCTGGCATATCTCCCTTCTAAATATGCTGCGGGCATAGTTTGGAATCTCAAAGCTGTAAATGCCTTCCTCGTTGCATCAATAAGTCAAGAAGGTAATCTGGAAGACCATAATCAGCTCTCATGGATTCATAAAATGGTAATAATTGCATAGTTTGGAGATTATATCTAACTAATAGAAGGTCTTATTCTTTAACTTTATTTTTTAATAAATTGCTCTGCAATTTGCTGGCCCAACTTAAGTAGTAGAATCATAGACTCATAGAATGGTAGAGCTGGAAGGGGTCCCAAGGGTCATCTTGTCTAACCCTCTACAATGCATGAATCCTGCCCACAGCCTTCCCAGGGTGGAGTCACTCCACCAACCTTTTTGTTAACAATTAGATGTACTAACCAACCCATTGCACAACAGTTTTCAGCACTGATGTAGCCAGTGGGACACCTGGCTTCCCAGTTAAGAATTTGCTCCCATTTACCAAAAGGGAGAATGGAGAAAGAGGGGAGAGACAATTGGAAGGTTAGCACAGTATGTGCATAGCGACAGAGCCAATTCAACACTTTTGCCACTGCACCCTCATCATATCAAGCTCCTTGCCACCTTGCCCCTCTTCCTGTTGGTTGCTGGCGGTGACCACATTGGGAAGCCAGGTAAGCAAAGGTGCCCCACCCCACTGGCCACTCCTGCCCAACTTTGTACAGAGTTAAATTTGTGTCTGGCATATGCTGTAATTTCTACCAA
This sequence comes from Lacerta agilis, assembly GCF_009819535.1. Taxonomy (NCBI): domain Eukaryota; kingdom Metazoa; phylum Chordata; class Lepidosauria; order Squamata; family Lacertidae; genus Lacerta; species Lacerta agilis. The sequence continues at coordinate 59,979,473 of NC_046314.1, read as the reverse complement.
TACAGAAGCAAAGTAGAAAGATCGCTGGACAACATGGGAAACAGCCCAACCTGAAATCTCACCCTGACAATGGGAGTGCCATATGGAAGGTTCAAGACTTACTTCAAAAAGAAAATTTGGATGGTTTCCAGTCTAACAGTATTCTCCCAGCCCCACACTTCTGCACCATACATTGCTTGTGGGTTTTCATTTCCCCAGAATTTTTAAGCGCAAGGTGTGCAAAGTTTAATATGACCTTAGTTACTTTTCAGGGCGAGTGCCTTGTAATTTCTAAATGCCCTGCCAAGTATGGTTGTGGTGGAACTAATTCTCAGTACTTAAAAATCCTTAACTTCTTCCATATTTAGGCTGTCTATTTTCCACCGATGTAGATGTAGTCTTTTAGCAAGCAAAACTATCTTGGTTTTAGCATAATTCAAGGTAAGAGATTCCTTTTTACACAATAATTCAAGGTTTCTGTGAAGATGCCTCAGACCTATCACAGTGGTAGAAACAAGGCCATGCCAACTTCATAGTGCCATATAGAGAGCACACAATCTAGAACTGTAAGAGAACAACACTGATGTCTTTGGAGATTCTGGACCAAGTCCCCTTTTTTGTGTTTCTGTAAACTCTGACCTCCAGTGCCTAGCTATGTCCCTGCCCATGAATCTACTGAAATAGGAATATAAGGCAGAGCTCTGCAAATCCCCCTCTGAAAAAGGGAAATTGTTGTTACTATTATTTAATCACCTTCCTCACATGCCTCAAGGTGATGTACAAAATACAATACAAAAAAGCTAAAAAAACAAAAAACAAAGCAGAAAACAGAAGCGGCAGAATTGAAGAACAGTACAAAGTAGAAACCCATGGCAGAGGCTTATTCTTACAGGTGGCATAGCTTGTTGGAACAAAAATGTTTGCAGTTGTTTCTGGAAAATGCAGTTAGTGAGCAACTGTTCCACAGAATAGCCACACTAAAAGTCGTGCTCCGAGTTACTATGGAATGGGCTTCTGCTCTCTTTGGAACTTGAAAGAGAAATTTTCCTGCACACTGCAGTGGCCTACTGGGCATATAAGGGATAAAGTGGACTCTTAAGTCATCAGGTCATAAGTAGATGTTAAAAACACAACAGCAGGCACAGCTGCCCCCCCCCCCAGTCATTTAGCATCACATTTTAAAAGTCGTTTTTAAATTTTGAGTCAATTTCATAAGAAGATCCTTGGTGCCTTGCTTTTGAAAAAATAAATAAATCAGGTAGCAGGTGGTGACCTCTGCTGAGAGCCTGCAGAACCTCTGCTAGTCAGAATAGACCAAACTGGACTAGGTAGGCAGACATGATAGGTTAAGAGGTAGCTCCCCTATTTCAACCTGTTAGAGACATAGGGGAAACCCAGTCCATTTTTAAATCTAGCCTGTTTCTTTCTCTTCATGTAAAAAGTTTTGCTTTACCTCTTTATCCTTTTAAAGGTAGGTTATAGGCTGCATATAAAGAAAGGGAGCAACAGAAAGGCTAGGGCAGGAGTAGGCAACCTAAGGCCTGTGGGCTGGATGCGGCCCAATCACCTTCTCAATCTGGCCCACGGATGGTCCAGGAATCAGCATGTTTTTACATGAGTAGAATGTGTCCTTTTATTTAAAATGCACCTCTAGGCTATTTGTGGGGCATAGGAATTCGTTCATATTTTTTTTTTCAAAATATAGTCCGGCCCACCACAAGGTCTGAGGGACAGTGGACCGACCCACGGCTGAAAAAGGTTGCTGACCCTTGGGCTAGGGCCATGGCACAACCCTCTGGTGACTCTTGGGGAAAGCTTCCAGTTGATTCACATCAACAAGTTCCCCCTACAGGTTGTTAACCCTCGTGTGACTCCCTGCAGAGCAGGAAGGAGTCAAGTACAGTGTGTTTGGATCCAATGCCCCTAAGCCAAAACCACTCACATTCTATAAGCAATAACATTGTGGCCTTTTTTAGCCCATTAACCTAAAATACTTATGTCCGTGTGTCTTATTTCATCACGAAGCAGAGAGCAGGGCCTCGACTCAAAAACATGTTCCATTTCCCCACAAAAGTTGCCTTCCTGGGGAAAGCAAGGGAAGAGGAAGGGAGCAGGACTCGCTTACCGTGCTACCCGCGCCCGGCCGCCGCCATTTCTCATAGGCGCCCAAAAGCCTATGACAAAAATGTCCCCATGCATGCCCGGTGGAAGGACACAGGCAGCCGCTCTCAGATAACAAAACTATGGAACAATTTGAAGATTATATATCTCTTCAAAAAAGGTGCATCATTCAGCATGGTCCGTCAAGGACACAATCTGCAAACCAACTAGTCAGGATACAAATATATGAATCCTGACTAACTTTGGATGAATCTGTTCCTGTGCAAAAATATACTTCACTGCTTGGTAGAAAAACACACATTAGAAATAATGGAAGTACCTGATTTACAGTGGTACCTCGAGTTACAAATGCCTCAGGTTACAAACACTTCAGGTTACAAACGCCGCTAACCTGGAAGAGTTACCTCAATTTGAGAACTTTGCCCCAGGATGAGAATGGAAATTGTGTGCCACCGCCACAGCGGCGGCAAGAGGCCCCATTAGTGAAAGCACGCCTCAGGTTAAGAACAGTTTCAGGTTAAGAACAGACCTCCAGAACGAATTAAGTTTGTAACTAGAGGTACCACTGTATTGTATCACAGAGGTTGTAGAGACATGATCACAGGGAGAAAGTTACTGGAGTTGAAAGCAGAAGACAGCTTGAGTGATGGGGATTGAAGCAGTGACTACAGAGGCCAAGGGGTTTACAAACCTGTCTCTGTTTTCTGTGATTATGAAAAATGAAACATAAAAAGCTATGTTTATCATGGCTGTACAGATAAGAGCCAACCCAAAAAATGAGTGTGCATTTAAAAAAGAGATTCTGACTATTAGGAGTTGGTACTGTATCTGGGACATAGTTGCAGCAGTGCAGTTTTATCATCAGTCTTCCTGCAAGAAATTGGCAATTATCAACAGAACACAAGATGAATGACAATCATGCAGTAATGCATTTTATAGCAGAGTTTAAACATTTTTTGTGCTAAGCCATTGGGGTACATCATAACTGGTCTTGGAGGTGGTGTTGAGGACTCCCAGACTGCTGATTTGGGGAAACTTCAACGTCCATGCTGAAGTGATTGGCTCTGGGTTGGGTTACAACTTCTTGGCTGCCATGACGATTATGGGGCTGTCCCAACATGTCAGCAACCCAATGCACGTGGCAGGCCACACTCTGGAACTTGTTTTCTCAACTAGGCAGAAAGGGTGATCTGAAAGTTGGGGATACTGACCTCAGTCCCTTGTCATGGTCAGATCACTTCCTGTTGAGATTGAGGCTCTCTGCACCTTTCTCCCTCTGCAGAGGCAGGGGACTGAGGAGGAGAAGGAAGATTTCATTTATATCTCGTCAAGTATTAAATAAAACGTCAAACATTGTGGGGGGGGGGGTTGCTTTCCTTCTCTTACTTTAGCAAAGTCTGTCAGATGCATCACATTTACTTTCCCCCAGGTTTTAATGATCCAGTTTTCCACAGTTGGGGTCCTTTAGTTATTCAAGAAAATGGATACATTCCATCTAGATGAACATTATTTCTGGGATGTATATTGCCATTATTATTTGCTCTCAACTTATCTGTATTTTTTCTTTTTATTTATTTCTTACCATAATTTGATTGGCTAGATATATATGTGTCACAATGCTGAAAGACAAGCTAATGGGCTTGAGATGAGGACTTGTGGACCACATACGGTAAACCTCCTTGATGAAAGAGGAAAGGTCTGATTGACTGCATTTACTTCTAGTGGATTGTAAGCATTGGGCCGAATATTCCCTGATATTTAAATCCTACTTCATTTTCCCCCAAAGAATGACAGCATGAGGATGAACTCACAATATATTTTGTACTTCTCTCCGCTCCTTCAATCTAAAGCATTTTTTTTAATTAAAAAAATCCTCTAGCCATTTTTGTGTTCTTTATGCTTTAGATCTGTCAACCCCAGCTGTAATCTTCTTATTTGCTTTAAATACATCCACTGTATTTCATACTTCATGCTGTATCATTGCTCCGTTCTGGATGCTTAACAAAAACACTCATCTTAACAAAGGTTACATTTTTTTCCAAACTTCGCTACTATAACAACATTTAAGGCAACTGAAGAATAAAAGGAAATCTAATCTTTATCAGATTCATGCAACCAGAGCACCAATTAGCATATTTTGTTCCACTGGAGAGTTGCAATTAGGAAAATGCTAGTGTCCTGGTGTCTATTCCAACTAATGCACTTTCTAAATTTAAAGTAAGGTAACATATTTTTTGTATCATAATTTGAAAAACAAAGAGGAAGATTTTCCATAGGACACTGAGTTGTTCACCATCTGTTCATTCAATAGATGCCAGAATTCTAAATTTATGAATGCTGATCTCTGGTAATTAAGGAAAAACTGCAAATCTAAAACTTTATTTTATGGTTATCAAATTCCCCCAAATTGGAATAACTACACTGTGTGACCATTTCTCTATGTGAAGTAGCTAAAATCCAAAACACCACAAAATAAGAAAAGAAAACACATTTTCAATAACTTTGTCTAATGCTTTGCTTAAAAATTGCAATACTGTATAGGCCATTTGCACGTTATACATTTAGAGCTCTATGACACTAGTTTAATCAGTCGTGGAGATAGAAGACTTCTGTTTCCCTCACAAAACTATAATTCTCAGAGTTCTCCAGGAAAAGGGTTTGATTGTTGAACCATTCTGAGAATTGCAGCTCTGTGAATGGAATACGGGCCTCCTGAGTCCCAACAATGTCCAGCCACCTTAACAAACTACAGTACCCAGGATTCCTTGAGGGAAGCATTAAAGTGGGATCCTTGTGTTTTAAAATGCATAGCACAGATGTGGCTATAGACTCCCCCTGCCCCCGTATGTGCACACTTTAACTAAGGAAGGATTCTCCACAACTAATACTTCGAACCTATCCTACACCAAGCCTGCATACAGCTTAGCACTCAGAAAATAATAATAATAATAGTAATAATAATAATAATAATAATAATAATAATAATAATAATTTATTTGTACCCCATCCACTCTGGGCAGCTTCCAACAAAATATTAAAATATAATAGTCTGTCAAACATTAAAAGCTTCCCTAAACAAGGCTGCCTTCAGATGTCTTCTAAAAGTCTGGTAGTTGTTTTTCTCTTTGACATCTGGTGGGAGGGCATTCCACAGGGTGGGTGCCACTACCGAGAAGGTAACTTGGCTGTAACTTGGCTTCTCGCAGTGAGGGAACCGCCAGAAGGCCCTTGGTGCTGGACCTCAGTGTCCAGGCAGAAGGATGGGGGTGGAGACACTCCTTCAGGTATACTGGGCCAAGGCCAATTAGGTATAATGGATCGAGGCCATTTAGGGCTTTAAAAGTCAGCACCAACACTTTGAATTGTGCTTGGAAATGTACTGGGAGCCAATGTAAGTCTTTCGAGACTGGTGTTATGTGGTCTTGGTGGCCGCTCCCACTAGTCACTAGTCTAGCTGCTGCATTCTGGATTAGTTGTAGTTTCCGGGTCAACAAAACAAAACACCAACACCACAAACTGGCTATAAATATAAAACCAAATTTGGTAGAATAATAGAAAGAATAGAAATGGGCTAGTAACCATTCAAATCACAAACATACTAAGGTGCCAAGTGCAAATACTGAAAACAAGGAATGGATAAAAATACAGCTATATCTAAACAAATTGGATTAATGAATCATAAAACAAGTAGCGTGAGTCCAAACACTGAATGATAACCCTGTGCCACCCCAACTGTGAGGGTAGCACATAGGAGAATGGAGAAAAGATCAAAAGCCGTTGTCGAAGCCGAACTAGATGAAATGTTCTTCAAAGGTTCTCGAGTTGGAAACACCAAGCTGTGTACATGGATGAATCATGAAAAAGGTGAATCAAAGCCACCACGCTGATGGGAATAACGTAGGTGGGCGGAAGAAGACCTGTTTCCGGATACAGTATATTACAGGTTTCGCTACATGCTTCATCAGTCCAAAGAGCTGAATGGTACAAATAACACTCCAATTACAATATGTGGTAAACCAAAAAAATTATAAAACAGCTATCTCATACTATTGTACAAAACAGGTTACTCATCACAGAGAAGATATTCACAGGCGCAGCTGGTGTTCAAACTCATATCAAGCAGTTAAATACAATGCAGGTGTGAAGAATCAGTCATCACATGGTTACATGGTAAAAGGTGCAGCATCACTTTACTGTTACCACTAAACAATAGTACACATACTTATTAAACTCATACATAACATCCCAAATCAAACTCGGTATTCAAACCCTTCGGATACAAGGCTCCTGGTTGAAATATTAATCTATGCTCCTTTTGTAAAAAATCTCTTCGTACATCTACAGTTCTAAAAGGTTGTTTTTTAAGAGTCCACAGAATGAAGAAACTCAGATCATTCTCTGTATGGGATGTTTGCTGGAAATGTTGGACTAGAGGGGCGTCTAAACATACATTACGTATTTTGGACCTATGCTCAAGAGAATCTGGTCCTAATTGCACGGGTAGTACTGCCTACATATAATAGCCCACAAACGCAGCAGATACAATATACACAATTTTTGGTAGAGCAATTTGTGTAATGTTGCAGGACAATCTTTTTCCCATTCATTGTATTCGTGAATGATTTTATGGGCAACGCAAATCTGCAACATATGCAATGACCACATCTATAATGCCCTTTCATCGATATATGTGGGCCCTCATTATGATAATCTAATGAATATGTGCGGGTAAGAACGTCCCTGAATGATATGGTCCATCCCTTGCCTAAAATTGGCAAATTTTCACAACTGTGTACATGCACTGTGACATGCCAAGCATTGGTTGTCCCTCCCCAGCTCCCAGGATTTTGAGTTTGAGGCATCAAAAACCTGGTGAAAGGTGACTGAGTCTGCAGCAGGCTGGATATATGTTTCTTAGACTGTGCTAGGGTATCCATGTGTCCTACTTTTTCATAGGGTTTGTCCTGAATTTGAAGGGCTATTATAGGCCAATCCTCCCTTTTCAAAGGGTTTTCTTGTCCAAGTCCAGTATAAAGATAAATATCCCTAAGAAGAAAGAGAAAGGGCTAAGACAGGATTCACCTAATGCACCCCATCAGCAGAAGCTTTGTGCAAGGACTTCTGCTTTCATAATGGGGCTTCTGTCTGCACCCTATGCCCCTGAAATTGGCTTTTTTGGGGGGGCAGGGGGAGTCGGGAGATGGGAATGATGGTTCACAAGTCCATTGTGGGCATGGGGGTTCTTCAACCAGAAGAGCAAAAACTAGCTTGCTTTTAAAACTGTACTGGACAGACAAAGTAAATTATATGCACCTGCCAGACAACGGGTGCCTCACCTATCTGAGGTAAGGCCGGCATCAACGAAGGTGAGGATGTTGCGGCTGTGGTGCCCAAGCTATGGAATATCCTCCTTCCAAAGATGTTCACCTGGAACCACCACTGCTATTGTATAGGGGCCAAACAATAACATTTTTATTTACCTGTGCATTTTAATGTTGTTCCTGATCTGTTCTGAGCTTTTAACTGTTCCTTTTAAACTTCGGTTTGTGTATATTGAATTGCTTGCTTTTGTGCTTTCAACACTGGTCTGAAATCTACTTATGACAATGATGGCATATCAATGTTTTGATTATTTAAATAAACGGGAAATAAAAGAAGTAGCTGTATTTCCTATGTGAATGGGCCCTGTGATTAGGGGAGTTTTTTTTCCTTTTTAAATGAATTGTATAAATAGTCTTCTGTTTAAACCTCATGCTAATTTCCCCTGGTAACCTTTCTCAAAGCAGCAGTGTGAAGAAGGGATTCTTAACAAGTTAATGAAAGCACTACATGCAATTTGCTAATAGCTGTGTTGGGGCAGAGATGGCCAATTGGTTGTGAAAAGTCTGATATTTTGAAGCAACCAAATATTTTCTAAAAGTAGCTCTTAAAACATATGGGCACATTTTGCTAGTACATAGCTGTGAAGAATCCACCTGTATTTCAATTAGCCTCCTGCTAATTCATCTGTGATATTCTTAATTTATTCATTTACAGTGATTAAACCTTCAGCAGGTACCATCTCAGACTCGACATTCACAGCCTCTGGTACAGCATCTGTAATACTTGGAGCACTCTCACTTGCTTCAAGTATTGCATCCACTGTGGAGTGGCAAGCGCTGATGTTTTAATATGGATGCCAGGTATGCGCTTCATGTTAGCACGGCACCTAAGAACTCAATAAGACAGGTGGTGAAAGGTATTTAGCATGCATCTCAGTATAAATGTCAGAAAGTGAGGACAATAAAATGCTGGGAGCATATTTTCCCCCCTCTGTCAGATTTCAAGTGACTTACCTCATCCAAATGGCAAACTACAACGCAGTGGCTTTTTTTCTTTTTTTTGCAAGGCTGAAAAAATAAAAATAAAAAGATTAAAAATAAGCATAGATACCTTAGCAATGCTTTAAGAGAAAAGCAGGCTTTATATGACTTTAAACACCCTGTTCACCAACTAGGTTAGGGATAGGGAATCTGTGGTCCTTCAGATGTTATTGGACTCAAACTCCCAGCAGCCCCAGCCAGGGTGGCCGGTGGCTGGGGTATGATGGGAGCTGTCGTCCAGCAACATAAGAAGAAGAAATCTCCTGGTTGCATCTGTGCAGACAGCCCATGCTCCAAGTACCAGGCAAACACAATTGAATGTGTTTGTCTTATTTTGATGTCCCCGGCAAATAAGGTTTCACAATGCAAACATCACAGAAATTGGGTACATCCAACTCTTAGTTGCGAGTCTGGGCCAGTGGCGATGATGAAAGAAAGTTCTGTTGAGCAGCTGAGCAGCTACACCGCATTTGGATGCAATTACAAAACAGATGTGAAGTGGGAAGAAAAAAAATCAATTGTTCCTGGTACTCAATGGCTAATTTTCTACAGTCAGAAGGAAGAATGCAATATGAGGCATTTGAAATGAAGAGCTAATTGTTTCTCCTCTGTTTATTGTTGTAATGCAGCTCCATCCGTTTTCATGAGCTGACACTTATTCATAATTCTCCGTGTTTCTTCAGTGCACAGGCAGCCTGATCCTGCCGTTCTGCTATGCCAGCAGTTGTTGTGCTAGCATACCGTAGCTGCAGTCCTAGGCACTCCCAGTGGGAAAGCAGAAAGCAAAACAACACCAGTAGAAACAAGAGGGAATGTGGAAATGCTGACAGTGATTCCAGATGCCTGCTTCCCCCACCCCCCACCCCGCTGTTGCCGTGATCACTCTGCTACCACCCACCAAGCTCAGTAGTTTGCACTGCCAACACCTTGCCATGGTGGAACATAATATTGTGATAGTGGGACATAATCTGCAGGCCCAGGAGCAGTGAGCCTGGCATCACTGGGGTTTGGAGGCAGGGAGGTACCAATAATGACAGGACAACAACATGGGATATAAATGGCCGCAACTTTTGTAAGTAAGCTTTGGCATATGCAGCGGGTATCAGCCTAGCCCAGTGGCTGGCTAATTATTCCAATAGAGTTGATCCTAGTTTAAAGGATTCCACCCCCCAACGCAGATCAAATGAGGCAAACCTACCAGGCTGCCTCTTGGCGAGTTTTATGGCCCATTACTCCCCATTTGGGCCTTTAGCTCAAACTTTCCTCATGGACCCCTTTAACCGGGGTATTTAAGCCTTTGTTTTGATTTTGGCTAAGGATCCAAAAGTTGTGATAGTTGCTATGAGGTAGGCAACCCCACACCTCCTGTAAAATAGATTAGGTTGAGAGGCAGTGACTGGCCCAAGGTCACCAGCTGAGCTGTACCAGGTGAGTGAAGATTAGAACCTGGTCTCCAAGGTCCTGGCCCAACACTCTAACCACTACATAATACTCCACAGAATGCATGCATAGTGAGGGCTGTGTGAGGTGGGCAAGCATTTGCAATGGAGATGGAGGAGGAGGAGGAGGAGGAGAGGAAGAAGAAGAAGAAGAAGAAGAAGAAGAAGAAGAAGAAGAAGAAGAAGAGGAGTAGTAGTAGTAGTTTGGATTTGATATCCCGCTTTATCACTACCGGAAGGAGTCTCAAAGCGACTAACATTCCCCCCCCCACAACAAACACTCTGTGAGGTGAGTGGGGCTGAGAGACTTCAAAGAAGTGTGACTAGCCCAAGGTCACCCAGCAGCTGCATGTGGAGGAGCGGAGATGCAAACCCGGTTCCCCAGATTACGAGTCTACCGCTCTTAACCACTACACCACACTGGCTCTCAATATGGACCATGAGAAAGATGGTACAGCAGTGAGATCAGTGCAAATAGTGCCTGGAACCACCAATGAAAGAAGCACTGTTAATGCTCCATCCTTCAAAATTCACACTTCTCCAAATTTTGCAGTACAGTTCTCCAACCAAGTAATGTGAACAACCAAGTAATGTGAACTCTGGTAAAATCTGTGTAAAATGCATATATTAGTGAAAATAGCATACACAAATGTATTAAATGAGGGGAGATCGCTCTGCAAAAATGTATATATTGAGAGATATTCACACTAAAACACTGGTGAAATTTTATATGGGTATTTTTTTAAAAAAAATCCTAAATCTATGTGGAAATGTGGAGAAATGAATTTAAGAGTGGGAAAACGAGAAGCCGAAAGAATCCAAAACTGACAGATTCACCCATCCCTATGCATGCACACACAGACCATATTTATTTTATTTTATTTAAAGCCTTTCTACTCTGCCTTTCAGGAAAACAGCTTCCAATGGGGATAAGAACAAACATTAAAATAATCAATTTTAAACAACTCGAGCAATAAAAATGACTCAACAGCAGTCAGAAGAATGCAACAGTAAAAACAGTCGAAGATGTGAATGGATGGGGGAAATTGCACACTGTTGCCTTCAAATTGTAAATAATGGATAGCAGGTGGAAACTTTGCATTTCAGACCCAGAAGTCAGAGATGGCCCAGAGAATTCTACATTCTGAGCAGACAGCTGAGCATTATGTTGTTATGCTACTTTATTCCTCTGCATAGCACTTTTGGTTCAATTGCAGTAGTGGGGGGGGGGGAGGGGAGCCAGGCTCAACACAAAGCTTTGCAGATTTTGGTAAAGGTGAAAGCATTTTCAGAGCAATGTTTTGTGGCTGTCAAAACTTTTATATTCAGGCCAAATGTCACTTCTTGCAAATGAGTTCAGCTGATGTCCCTGAGGATTTTCACTTTCCAAGAACGGTGTGTTAATAATAGGGCATGTATTTTAACTAGCAGGGTTGTGCAAAAGCTCATGACACATTATAATCTGAACCATATAAATTAATTTTGATTCCCAGGTGACTGACTGAAAGGCACAATAGTAAAAATAAAGCCCCACATGATCCAGTCTTCCAAAATACCCCAAAACCCCAATTCTGCCCTCTCTCAAATGCTGAATAAAAGGTGAGCCTGAAAATGAGGTCTTACCAGCCACATACTTCAAGCTGGTCTCTCTCTCTCTCTCTGATTAGGACATCTAGTTCTGAGTAAACATGTATTTCTTTGTCATTTGTGGCATCTTTATTGGGTTTTAAAATTTATTTTGTATTAGAAGCCACTGTGGACATTTTAATGGAAAGACAGGGGAGATATAGATAGATAGATAGATAGATAGATAGATAGATAGCAATAGTTTATTTTATTTATTTCTAAAAATCATTTTTCAGTACAGTACCATTTGACACATTTCCTTGGGTGGTACCTCGGGTTAAGAACTTAATTTGTTCTGGAGGTCCGTTCTTAACCTGAAACTGTTCTTAACCTGAGGTACCACTTTAGCTAATGGGGCCTCCTGCTGCCATTGCACCACCACTGTGTGATTTCGGTTCTCATCCTGAAGCAAAGTTCTTAACCCGAGGTACTATTTCTGGGTTAGCGGAATCTGTAACCTGAAGCGTCTGTAACCTGAAGCATCTGTAACCCGAGGTACCACTGTATTTGATGCTGTTCCCTTTTTGTCTTTGTTCTTCTCCTCAAGTTCTGAATTCACTGTTGTGTTTCTTGCCCCTAAAATATTTGTGTGGGGGTCTTTGCCCATGTCTTTTCGTCCTGCTTATTCTTTTAGAAAATAAACGACTTTATTTTTTATAGCACCATCAATTGCATGAATAGAAGTGGACCAGTCTCATGGAGCTTACAATCTAAAATTTGAGAGGGGTGGGAATTGCCTGTACTTTTCTGGGCATTGTCAGTTTTTCTTCTGTGAAATGGGCATTTATTGTTTTGTTTTGGTACCACCAATAGTTTTTTTTGTATTTCTCCAGGCCAAGAAATGTTGGTGGCTTCTGTTATGTACCCAATGGTCATAGTATCTGTCTTTAATAATTATCTGCCTAGATTATGTTTCAAAAACAATACATACATATTGATGGGCTATGTTATTCTGTTTTTAAGTTTTATTTCCAGAAATTGGACTTAGATCATTTAATACCCCTACCCGTTGATTACTTTATGAAACAAGGTTTGTTTTAGACATTTACAAGCCAGACACTATCAATTTCCCCTCTATAATGATATACAATGAAAGTAAGAATGAATTTGCCTAGGCTTTGTTAGGCTTCAGATTTAGTGGTAAATCTCAGAAAAATTCTGGATATTTTCTTCTGGGTTCCTAAAAGTTTAGGAATTACCCCCAACATTTACAAGGTTTCTGGAACAGACAATGGAACAGAGGAACAGACTCCCTTGAGAGGTGGTGGACTCTCCTTCCTTGAAGGTTTTTATAATAATAATAATAATAATAATTTATTATTTATACCCCGCCCATCTGGCCGGGTCTCCCCAGCCACTCTGGGCGGCAGATATTGAATGGTCATCTACCAGGGATGCTTTAGCTGAGATTCTGCATTGCATGGGGTTGGACTAGATGACCTCTGGGACCCTTCCAAGATTCTATGACATTCACCATAACACACAATACCTTCCCTGTCCTTATTGTTCAATTAAGATCTTTGGGCTTATGTAACTTCCATGTATACCAACAGAAACAATCAATGACAATAATTTTTTTTTTTGGATAAAGTTATTTCTTATCTTCCTTGGATAGCATGGATTGTAAATTAAAGTAATGTATTCAGAACATATGCATACAAGAAGGGATTGTGCAAGAGCCCATATTTATCTGAGTTAATCTAATCATGTTTAACCTTTATTTGCTTGTGACCCCTACGCTCTCTTTTTTGGCAGGTAATGGCATAAAAATCCCCAAGAGTACTGGCGAGCATTGTGATTCTTTGCAGGCAGTGAATGAAAGGCAGCCCATTGATTTGGGTGTCATTTCGCAGCGCAGCCATGCAAAAACAATGTTGCACACCAGAGTCAGATCAGGGAGACCAGAGACAGTCTTGTTTGATTGGGAAAATAAGTAAATGTTATATACCCCTTTATTATGGGTCAGAGAGGCTTGGTAACCTAACATTGTGCTGTTTGTGGTTAGAAAAGCTAGCTAACACCTCCACTCCCAAGAACTACCCTAGCTTAGCCTGTCAGCCAGTGAGACAATTGCCAATGATTCGTCCACAAAAAATTTTAAGTGAAGGAGATGGAACATCTGACTGTAAACACTGGGGTGCGGGATGATGTAGGCAGAAGAAGGGAGGAAAGCAGACACTTGAGATTTTTCCCCAAGCATGATTCTTTGTCTTCTTGAACTCTGATTTCAAGGTTGCCTAGCAACCAAAGCAGTAACAGCTGGGACACCCTTGATCTTGTTGTGTAAACTATTAAAAATAGGTGATGGAGATGGGCACCATGGAAACAATGACAATTCCAGTGCAGGTGTCTGCAATGCCTCTTTGTAGGTTAATGTCAGAGGTGCAAATTGCAAAGCACCTTCCCTTCTCTAATCTGAGGCTTCAGGGAGGAGGGATTATTATATTACCTTCAATTTTATCTAATCCGAGTGCAATAACATTACCTCCTTTGTGGCACTGATACCTGATTTATTGTTTTACATAGGAGCTGCCAAGGCTGAAAAGGGAACCTTTCGGAATTTTAGTTTTCTTTCTACGCTAGGGTTGCGCCACAAGCTATTGAATATTCACAGTGTTAATCTCTATTGGGAGCAGGAACATAACCTGGATTTCAAAGTTGAACCCTTTCCTCTGGATTATTGCTCTTTTAATAGTAACTTGAGAGTGCTTCCATCTTATGGAGTAATAACCATATCCTTGGCTGAATGAGCAGAGGAAATAAGGACTGGCCTGCTTGTTGCAAATAATGGCGAGACGTTTAAAGCAAGTACCAGGCAGGGCTATTATTTAATGTGGTCTTGTTTTTTCAAAAGTTGAGTGTATTTCTGTGTATGTTCATAAATATCTGCTGAAAAAATGTGGGGCCCCTGAGATCATGCGTTTTCAGAGTGATTGGCATGTCGTGCAGCGGAAATTAATAACGCAGAGTTCTTCTTTGAAATAATAAAATCTTTACTAAGTTAAAAGAAACTTATTCATAACATGGTTCCAAATAGTTTGAATGAGATTACATACTGAACACAGACTGAGCTCTATACTGACTGCATACTGACACTGACACACACACACACACACACACAGAGAGAGAGAGAGAGAGAGAGAGAGAGAGAGAAAATGGTTGATACATTTAAGGAGAGTGAGTCACATGTCCCAGAGTGACTCAACAATTAGCAGTTAGGCATCAACAGTTTTAGTAGGCTGAATGACCGTGCAGTCCTAGCACTTCCCAGCCTGCTTTGCTGCTTCTGCTCTCATGTGTCTTTGTCACATGACATGGCATGCTTCTCTAAGGCTACTAGGGAAGAGTGAACACAATGGGTCATATTTCTGAATAAACATGCATATTGCTCAGCACAAAAGCCTAAAGCAACAGTTTCTGAAGACTAGCATTGCTGGTACATCAGCACATCAGAGGTCCCATCCTCTGCCTGAATTAATTTATAACCTGTAGCCATGCCATCTATCATGGAATTTTGCATTATGGAAGGAAATTGAAGTGGTTGTGTGGGGGAGCCAACAGTGATGGACTTTTGCCTCTTTCCTCACATTATCGTTTAGTGGAATTGTTTTCTGTTAAACTGATAATCCTTCATTGGCCTTGTTTAGATTTGGGCCCTAAGTAGCCTTCTGAAGGTCATGCTTTTTAATTCCTAGGTTGAAGAACTTCAAATTGAGATAGTAATGGCCATCAACTTGGCGGACTTTGAAAGAGAATTAGACAAATTCAAGGAGAATAAGGCTATATTCTACCTCCAGTGTCAGAGGCAGAATGCCTCTGCTTACTGGTTGCTGAAATTCGTTAGTGGGGAGAGTGCTTGCATCCTGCTTGCAGGCTTCCCATAGGCACCTGGTTGGACACTGTGAGATGGGCCTTTGGTCTCATTGAACAGGACTCTTTATGTTCTTAGATTACTTTATCAAGTACCAGCGAAACACAGCTATATGCCTAAAATGAGGTGGGTAATAATCCAGGCATCTGCCAGTCCATGCCTCTGATTCTTTTCCAGTGCTCCATAAATTACCATGCTATACTGACTTATGAACATTGGTATTGACAAAATGGTTGCATCTCAAGGAGAGATGCCCAGAATTAATACAAAACCTTATAGTTTCATTTAATAAATGAAGGAGATTGCCCACGTGCTTCATCCATAACATAGTGATCCATAATTTTGGATCGATCTTTTTCTACAAATCATATAGAAAAAGGATCACACTAGATGTATGTTGGCAATGAAACCAGTATCTGGATGGGCAAAATGGTTTGCCAGTGTTCCATTATAAATAATTCAATATCTGCCTAGCAACAGCATCATTACTAATTCACAAAGGAAATCTCTTAAATAGAAATTTCATCAGGTAATGATGTTTATTTAAAGTAGTTACAGATCTAAGAAAGTATTGAGGCTGGTGGATACCAAGAGGGCCTGGCCTTTTGGGAAATAGCAGTCTGCTTGAGATGAAACTATTTAAACATAAAAATGAATGGAAAGTTAGCCTACAAATGCTCCCCTTAAGCACACTGGTGTTGCATGGTGCAAAATTCTACCTATGAGTAGTCAGCTTGTTGTTGTTGTTGTTGTTGTTAAGGTGAAGGTATTATCTGGAATCCACGGAACTTTCCACAATGCAACCTTCTAGCTTGCAGAACTACATTACAAAATTCAAAGAAGTGTGAGTTTTGAAAGGTAACTGCATTTCAGTTTACATATTGATTTGGGAACTGCAAATTAGGTCAGCTCACTTTAAAGTATAAACTGAATTAATCTCTCCCCATTCCTACCCTTTATTCTAAACATTCCACCTTTATACCACTTAGGCTCTATTTATCTGCCTGGCAACTTTCAACCCCATTTCCCCCCATAAAAATGAAATAATCATGAATTGGTGCATCTCTAAATTTAAAACAGATATTTCAAGTATTATCAGAAATGGCTTGCATGTCCAGTGGCCATGCATTTCACCAAGTACTTCTATGTTCCTAAATTCCTCTTGCCCCTGCTTACTGAGTATCTCAGTGTCACCATAAAGAAGAAGAAGAGTTTGGATTTGATATCCCGCTTTTCACTACCCGAAGGAGTCTCAAAGTGGCTAACATTCTCCTTCCCCTTCCTCCCCCACAACAAACACTCTGTGAGGTGAGTGGGGCTGAGAGACTTCAGAGAAGTGTGACTAGCCCAAAGTCACCCAGCAGCTGCATGTGGAGGAGCGGAGACACGGACCCGGTTCCCCAGATTACGAGTCTACTGCTCTTAACCACTACACCACACTGGCTTTGAGCCTCCCTCTAGTTATTTTCCACATAAAGTGGTACCTCGGGTTAAGTACGCTTCAGGTTAAGTACGCTTCAGGTTAAGAACTCTGCTTAAGAACAGAAATCGTGCTCTGGCGGTGCAGCGGCAGCAGGAGGTCCCATTCGCTAAAGTGGTGCTTCAAGTTAAGTACGCTTCAGGTTAAGAACGGACCTCCGGAACAAATTAAGTACTTAACCCGAGGTACCACTGTACCTGGGAAATGCTGACTAAGCACAAGACTTAGGGCCATCCTGGGAAAGAGTGACAAAGCATAAGACCATCCCTACACTTAATCTAGCCCCTTCCCCATTTATACCACTTGCCTGTCTGGAGGCTCAGTCTCAACCAGCTTTTCTCCATGTTTGACATGCAGCTCTTCCTCCCTCAACCGTCCCAGCAGTAACCCAGTTGCCAGTTCTTTTTAAAATTCCACATATTAATCCATATAAGTGCCATATTTTTACGTGTATAACACGCCCCCGTGTATAAGACGCCTCCTATTTGGGGGGACTCCAAATTAAGAAAATGGGAGGAGATTGCCCAGAGTTATTGAGCTTTTTTTTTTTGGGGGGGTTGATTTTCAGAGGGGGAAATCGCTCACCTGCCTGAAATATGCATTGCAAAAGCCACCTATCATCTGTCCCATCACCAGCAGAAGCCGTCAATCACCCGCCCGCCTGCCCAATTGATGCAGCGACAGCCAATCAACACTAGCCCTTGCCGCAGCAACCAATAACACACCCAATAGCCAGCTCGCGGCAGCAACCAATCCCACATCCCCCCTATGCACTATCCGTGTATGGGACGACCCCCAATTTTTAACATAATTTTTTAGTAAAATTTCCTTGTTTTATACACAGAAAAGTATGGTATGTGTTCATCAAAAAAAACCCTGCGTATTTTGATTCTGAGCATTGGTCTGTTGCCTGGATATTAATTCACCCCTTTACTAGTGTGCATTATAAATCTCCCCGTGGTGCACTGAGATTCTAAGTTAAAGATTTTAGTGTGTGTGTGTGTGAGTGTGTGTGTGTGTGTCTGTTGAGTATACATGTGCACATTCGC
The DNA here is from genome assembly GCF_009819535.1 of Lacerta agilis. Lineage (NCBI taxonomy): Eukaryota > Metazoa > Chordata > Lepidosauria > Squamata > Lacertidae > Lacerta > Lacerta agilis. The sequence continues at coordinate 59,961,546 of NC_046314.1, read as the reverse complement.
GATGGCACCACCTTGCAAGGGTCTCCAATGACTACTTGATAGGACTACCTGGGCCTGTTCTGTAAAAGATTCAGCAGATCCAAATGTTTATAGAACAGTGGGTGTCCTCATCATTCCCTGTAGTTAAAGGTGGTGGTGGTTGATAGGATTTCCCTGCGTTTTGCAGCCCAGAGATTGAAGGAGATGTCACAGATTATTTACACTCTTATTTTTAAAGAGTGCTCTGACTGCTTTTCCACAGCAAGCAAGAGATCCATTTCCCTTCCCACTGGGTTCTGCACTTTCCCTCCCCCACTGCCTCTCGTACATTTGCTGCATTCAGCATTTTCACAGGCTGTATGTGTTGCTGTTTTCTGTAGAAGCTGGCAAATAAACATATGGAGCAACCCAACAAGCCCATGCTCTTGCTGATTTCTCTGCCTGCTGGGCAGCATAATGAATCACTGAATAAACTGCTTGCCTGTAACATTTTAGCTTTATTTTTTAAGAAGACAAAATAAAACAATCAACCTGTGCCAAGAGAGGATTAAAGCCTATCTTAGCCTTATATCCTGATCTTTAAGGGGGGGGGGAAGGTGCTTAAAAAAATTCTGTATTACGAAAACAGTCATCATTTCCTTCTTGCTGTTACTCGACAGCTGTCTCCCCACCAGGACTGGGAATTGCACTCCAGAAATTAATCAAATGTGTTGGATAAATTTAGAAAAATGTTCCTTTTCAAGTGTTTGTGTGACTCTAGCTTGGATTTTTCCAGTGTTTGGGGAAATAGTCTTTCCTTTTACCAAACACAGGAAAGCCTATGCTATCTTAATATTTATTTTGAAAGAAACAAATGTAGACCTGCAGTTCCTGGTTAGTTATTACAATGGCAATCTGTCTAAATCAATATTTTTTTTATCGTTTTTCACTCTCGTTTGAGTAGAAAAAATATATATGGAAAAGATAAAAAGCAGGAATGGGGAACTGATATCTGGTTAGACATTCAGTGTTTGAACTAACCCCATCCATGGAAGGGAGTCTCCTGGGTTGCTGTAATGGAAAGATCAGAAGCTGTCATACTGAGTCAGACTCTTCAAACATCTAGCTCAGTATTGCCCACATAAGCTGGTAGCAGCTCTCCAGGGTTTGGGGCAGGGGACATTTTCAGCCCTATGTGGAGATGCCAAGGTTTGAAGCTGCATGCAAAGCAAATGTTCTACCACTGAACTATGGTCCCTTCCCAAATTGTAACCCAAATTGGTGCCTTCAAAGGAACCATCATCTCAGGTGGCATGAGGAGCTGTCTAGTCTCTACTTTCTAAATGGTAGCACAATCATTGATTCCAGTTTCACTACCCAGTGTGGACCATATGTTGCTATCTCACACCATCACACCCACTGGTCTGTCTTGCTCAGTGTCATATACAGTGGTACCTCAGGTTAAGAACTTAATTCGTTCCAGAGGTCCGTTCTTAACCTGAAATGGTTCTCAACCTGAGAATGCTTTCGCTAATGGGGCCTCTTGTTACCACTGTGCCGCTGGTGCATGATTTTCATTCTTATCCTGCGGCAAAGTTCTTAACCTGGAGCAACCACTTCCTGGTTAGCGGAGTTTGTAAACCGAAGCGTCTGTAACCCGAAGCGTCTGTAACCTGAGGTACCACTGTAGTTGTACTAGGAGTGCCTCTCCAAGGTTTCAGGCAGATAGGTCTTTCCCAGTCCTGCTACCTGAGAACCTTTAAATGTAACAATTCAAATATGCCTAAATTTGATCTATGTGAGCATGATCCAGGCACAGTTGAGCATTTTTACATCTCAGTGATTTCAGAGTGGGAAATTCATACTGCAATCCTAAATTCACTCATTAGGGAATATATTCCGTTGAGCTCAGTATGACTAACTTCACTGTAAACACAGGCTTAGTTTTGAACCGAACAGCCTATGCTTAATCTTTCCACTGAAATCAGTGAGCTGCAAAAGTGCCTAACTGTGGCTACATTGTGCTCGAAAGCATTAAAAAGCAACAATGGAAAGGCAAAGTTCAAAGTTTTTTAAAAATACAAGTGAATAGTTTCCTGACCTTAAAAGAGGTCCCTAAAATGGTTTTTAACCGAAAGAGACTTCTCAAATGTAAAAAAAAGACACTTTCAATAAGTATTTAAGATATAAACAAGTTGAAAAGATGGCTAGGGGTATAGATTTGCTGAAGTGATAACCTACTGGAGTTACCATTTGTCAAAATTAATTACTGACAAAATAATCCTATTAAAGTTGCTGATTACTACTTCCAATTATATGTAGTTTGTCAATCAAACTAAAACACTTTTAGTAAAAATATCTTGTCTATGCATGTATCTCAGAGCTGCGAGGGAATCCGTTTTTTCAGTGTGTGTGGTGTGTTTGCAAGCAGGTGTATATATCTTCTTAGCGGAGAGCTGGGAAAATGGATTTCTTTATTAAAATTAATTAAGCACAGTCTAGATTCTGAACCTAGGAGAATGTTCAGGGCTGCAGAGGAGACAGAGGAGAGAGTTTGCTTGCCAGTCATTTATTGAAACTCACAGCTCTGAAAAATTAATCCACAAGGATGGGGAAAGCAGAAGATGAAAGATCTAAAAGCAGTTTTGGTTCTGCACTATACTTTGTTTTTGCACTGTGAAGCTGCTTGAGGGAATGCATCCATAGCAGCATGCCCTGTTGAGTGCATGAATCCTTCACAAAACAAATGTCTCTTTCACTTGTATTTGATAGGCATGCTCTCTCGCTCTCTCTGTTTGTATGTCGCTTGGAAATTTTTGACTGGCTGACATGGTACTGAAATTATCTGGATACATCCCAAACAGCCAAAGTCCTGACATTTGGTGCATGTATAATACAGGACACTTTAATTATTAGAAATATCGGACTACTGGACATTCATATACCTCGCCCTCATAATATCAGACTCGATTATACCCCCCAAATGACTGAGGGTCACCCATCCAGAAATTTGATTTTTAAAAGGTTCATTCATTACGTTAAAAGTATGAAAATGGGATTTAGGGTTGCCATATGTCCTCTTTTTCCAGGCCACACCCTCTTTTTCATGGATAGAGTTGTTATAGTGAAGTTGGCAAATAGTAGAAGTAGGCAAATGGGTCCTCTTTTCTGCTCTTCAAAATATGGCAACCCTACTTATTGTTTACTTCAAAATAGAAGCCCACATTCCAGCATGCAGCAAGTCAACTCACATATTTCCTTCCGGCTCCAATTTGAGATTCGTGAAAATCCAGACACCAAAGTCATTGAGCGGGATGCCCCTGGTCAATCCTGGTCGATTGCTGGACCCCCCCCCAAAAAAACCCCACAACTTTGGCTCCCCCAAAGAGGCTTAACAACTTTGGCACCCCCAAAAAGCTCAACAACTTTTATGAAGCTTCTCCCCCCCAAAAAAAGCTCAACAACTGTGGTCAATCCAATGGGTAGGTCACTGCCAGTATATATATATATATGTATATGTATATGTGTGTGTATATATATATATATATATATATATATATATATATATATGTGTGTGTGTGTGTGTGTGTGTATGTAGTAGATTGCGGTCTCTTGGAAGTTGGACAGCCCTGTCATAGATGACATCATGTCTGTGAAGCATCTAGGTGTGGAGTAGGTGGATCAAAATGGCCTGGCTGGCCAAATGGAGAAGCCTGGTGGGTCCAATTAGACCCACAGGCCGCAGGTTTGCTACCCCTGGCCGAAGCACACAATGTTTTAAAGATGTTGCTGCCCCCCTCCTGCAGTCTTGTAGCACTGGCTGCTGTTTTAACTATGGATTTAGCTGTACAGTGGTACCTCAGGTTAAGAACTTAATTCATTCTGGAGGTCCGTTCTTAACCTGAAACTGTTCTTAACCTGAGGTACCGCTTTAGCCAATGGGGCCTCCCGCTGCTGTCGCGCTGCTGTCGCACGATTTCTGTTCTCATCCTGAAGCAAAGTTCTTAACCTGAGGTACTATTTCTGGGTTAGCAGAATCTGTAACATGAAGCGTCTGTAACCTGAAGCGTCTATAACCCGAGGTACCACTGTATATTATTTTACACTGCATTACGAAATTGTATGTACTCTCCCTGGGACCTCGTGATGAAGGGTGCGTTATAAATTCAAATAATAAATAAGGAGGAGGTTGCTGGGGAAGGTGGTGGTGGTGACTGATCCACCTCAGCTCTAGCACTACAATGTCTTGCACCAGCCCTGCTGATATTGGGCAAAGTGTTTGTGTAAGTAAAATACATACATGAACTCCAGGGCCGTCTTAAGCCTATCTGGCGCCGTGGTGCAAGGATCCCTCCGGCGCCCCCTACGCCCACTTTTCCCTCCGGGCGGGCAGGAGCTGGAGGGCGGCTCCTTCGGCAGGGAGGTCTCCCGCACTCTCTCCACACAGGATCCCCTTCCAGTTTGACAGCTGTGGGTAACTGCTGTGCACATGGCCTCCGAAGTTTTCAGGGAACAGCAGCCGCACGAGGGAGACGGATTACCCGCTACCATAGGTGGGTACTTTCAAGGACAGCAGCCATCTCCAATGATGATGAGGTGCGAAAACGCAAGCGGGCGACAACCCAACAGGAGCCCGGCCCTCCTAACAGCAGCCATGGAGGCAAGGCACCACTTCTCTGAAACAAGCGGGAGCAGGCGGAGGCGGGGTGGGGGAGTGGGAAAAGGGACATTCCCTCCATGTCTCCCACCTGGTTCCAGGCACGGCAAGTACCAAGCTTGCCAGTGCCCCAGTTCTCATCTCGTAGTCACACCCACCCCCCACCCACCCACCCACCCACCCACCCACACGAGAGCTTCCTGTCGGCTCCGCTTCCCTGCACACTCTGAACAGCAGGAATCCTGAAGCAGAGCTTATTCAAAGTGTCAGCGTTGGGAAGGGGAGAAGCCATTCCCAGTGCGCAGCAACCCCAGTTCCTGCCTAAACAGCGGGCTCGCTAGAAGGGAGGGCATGCGGCTCAAAGCGAAGCCCTGCCCGTCATTGCACACTTTGGAGGGACGAGTAGAGGCTCCCTCACCAAGGACAGTGCAGGAGGAGGCTCCGGGAGCAGTGCGGCATGGCAGAGTCCCTCTGCCAGCCCAAGAGCTTGGCACCCTCTCCTTCCCAATCTTCTCTCTGCAAAGCCTGCATACTTTAACTGCCACATGACAGCCAGGCTTCACCTGTTGAATTACTGGAAGCTGCTCTGCCGTCTCTCTCTCTCTCTCTCTCTCTCTCTCACACACACACACACACACACAGTCAGAGAGGTCCCTGTGCGAAACCTTGAAACCCAGCCAGGCGCAATCAGGGTATAGCTGCCCCCGTCCATTTCCTCTCCCACCCTCCTTAAGGTGCAAGGCTGGGCGCACGCCGGACATGGAGAATAGGTGCCGGGACTGATCTCGGCTTGCGTTCAGCGTGGATCCCTTCCATGGGGACCCCTCAGGCTCCTTCCCGGCTGCCCCGCACCCTCCTCCAGACCTGTCCTGCACAGTGGCAGGCTGGAGAAGCAACCAAATTGCGGCGCCGAGAAGAGGGGCAGCCACCGGGGATTGCGCCCGCCTCCTGGGCGGGGCGCGCATACCAGCTGGAGAGGGAGGGATGGAGGCTGATCACTATGCACCCGGCTTGCCGCTGCCGATCGCCTCCTCCTGCCTTCCCCTTGGTGGCGGGCAGGCTGCCGCCCCTACTGAGCCACTGACGTGGCTCCCTGGTGCCCTCCAGAATGTGGTGCCGTGGTTCCCCGCGCCACTAGCCTCTATGGCTAAGATGCCTCTGATGAACTCCTTCAATAAAGTTCCCCATAGGCTTAGCTATTTTCCAAATGAGAAGCAAGCAAGAGTTTACAGAGTCACAAAATGTAAATGAAATTGCTATCGTAACTGAATTCTTAGAGTGGTAAACAAAAACAGGAAATACCGGTATTCAATTTTCTCCTAATGCGGCAGCCTTTTTGAACCCATTAGGAGGGGAATGCATGGTTGCCTTCTGATACAGTTTTGAATAACATTTCCTGCACCTACAACAACACAGTCACAGAAGATGGATTTTGTTAGGCCACAGGCTTTGTGATGTATCAGAGAAAGATACTCAAGGAAGCAGTTTGTGTTTGGGGCTCCATCAAGCTGTTCAGCTGCTTCAGAAACCTGCAGGGAAGCTCCAGAAGCTGTTGAAGAGTTTAATAAAGAACAGGATCTTTGACACCGTAGTAGCTCTTGTCACAAAGAGCAGGATAGATAGGCATGACAAAGCTTTTTGAGAAAGATTCTCTTCCCAGGCATAAGAAATAGGTCATTTTACAAAAAGCCCTATATGGAAATATTTGGGATTAATAAACACTGTGCATGATATACTCCCTGAAAGTTTTTTTCATTCTTTATATGACTTAGTGTTTTCAAAAAGGATTTCATTATACAATTGTGCTGAGGAAAATGTACGGTATATTTTTACATGCCTGTTGTCTCTTTGTGTTGCCAAACTGCGAGAGGCAGTGAAGGATAGTCGTGCCTGGCGTGCTCTGGTCCATGGGGTCATGAAGAGTCGGACACGACTGAACGACTGAACAACAACAACAACAAAAACATCTTAATCCTATGGGAAACAAATCATTCTGGGGGAAAGTTAACCTGTGCTATACCATTGTCTGGCCTCAGTAATTTGCTCAATGAGATTGTGATGGCATATCCAGCAGCATCAACATTCATCACCTATCATATGCAATTTAACAAGACAGTATGGTCCCTGGTATCTAAGGACCATGTACAGTATGTTGCCACGACATGTCACCCCAACACCATTCTCCCCATACACATTTACTGTATGTATGATTTTTATCAGAATAGCACTAAAAACTATGATGATGTATGATGAAGCAATGCAATTTTTATGCACTTAAATTACAGCGTAGCAAACTAGGATCACAGCCAATATTTTCTCTAGGACACCGGTGAAGCTCCTTCCTTGGTCCTTCCTAAGAGAATACTGTTTAAGTTTAGGTCAATCTGTTTTGTAGCGTCTCCAAAAATGATGCTTGAAATCCATTTTTTTATTTAAAAAATCACCTAAAAAGGAAGCAATTAAAAAACACCCACCATTGTTAAGGTCATAATTTGTAGTTTATGAAAATAACTTTCCAATAAGAGCTAGCACTGCTTCAAACAGAAATAAATATGAAGTTTATTCATATTGAAGTGGTGGCTGTCTATGTGATGTCATCACAACTATGACATCATGCAAGATGTAATACTACATAAGAGTGATACCATGGATATTCTTCAGATGAGAGGTTATGAATCAACCTGTGTGCAGTTATCCTTAATTCTGTCACTATGTTGTTGTACTAGAATGCAAGTTAAGATTCTGTTGGAATGGTATAGGAAATATTTGTTAAAGAAGCCAGTCTTAAGGAAGGAGGGCATAACTTGTTGGATAGGGGAAGGAGGGCTCTTCTATGAAGAGGGAACAGAATAACAGTGGGCACAGAGATGAAAATGACATGAAGTAAGCTGGCATTAGATCAGCTTGCCTGAAGCTATATATTGCAAAAGCTTGTATTGTATGGTACATGTGGCAATGAAGCATTTGATACCAATTGGTGTACCTGATTTGATGGCACAGAACGTTCATAAACATTCCAACTGCTCAGAAGCAAAACTATCAGATTCGTTGAAATCGTCTGAGGTAAAGAAAGAAAGATCTCACTTTGGTATTAAAATATCACGTAGGCCCCAGGGACAGGAGTAGCATTGTGGAACAGGCTCCCAGGAAGGGGTCCTAGGCAGAAGGAAGGCAAGGGAGCTCAGAAGCAAGGTGCTGGAGAGAGACTTGCAAAGTAAATGAGAAAGAGGAATCCTTGCAAATCAGTAGAAAAGAAATGATCCACATTGTCAAGGAATGCCCACTAGCAGGCATACATGCTGACTGATATTGTTAAACGCTGTCATGAGTTTGACATTATCTGCCTGGTTGGATGTGTATCAAAATGATGGATGGGCATATTTGTATAAACATACTTTATATTTCCTGATGTCTTGGGAACAATAAAATGCCCTGTAAAAACTGTGTGTATGGAAACAGAAAGGGAAGAGGGGATTGCTGGTTTCAGTCTTAAAATAACTGAGCCCTTTATAATGTTATTGGTTAATAATCAGGTAAACAGCATACCTTGGAACACTGGCCAGACCCCATGCATTCTACTCCTATTTCCTATTGTTGTGAATTGTACCACATAATATAGATTCTTATGCAAACATAAACTCCGTGGAAATATGGGAAAGAGTTACAAAGAACAATGCACCAGCACTAGCAGGTTCGGAAAGGGAAGCCGTGAGTTGACAGTGCTGATAGTGCTAAAATGAGCACTTTTGCATCTCAATATAGCAATGGCACCTCCAAAGCTTCATATGCTAAATTTCAATCCCACCCCACTCCCCGACAAAGGAATTACAAACAAGTATAGAGAAAGCTATATCAGAAGAGATGAGGACATTCTGAAAGGCAGCCATTTCATCTCTTGAAGCATGAGAACATAGGCAGCTGCCTTATGCCAGCTTCCTTTGCATTGTCTAGCCTAGTACATGTATACTCTAACTGGAAGCATGTAGTCTAACTAGGATCTCAGGCAGAGGTCTTTTCCATCATCTACTATGTATGTATGATTCTTTTAACTGACAAGGGTTGAACCTTGAATCTTCTGCATGTGCGTTACCTCTCAGCTATGATTCCTCTAGTTAGCTTTGCCACAGAATCAATAAAACAAAGACTCGAAACAGGGAAATTCAAATCCCTAGCGCAGAAGCATCCAGAATATCTCAGCACAGGAAATGTAGCCTTGTTGATAAAATGTTTAAGTAGGGCAAATTAAAATGGAAATGAAAAGTTTTATCACTGCTGTATCATGTCAGGATCATTCAACCCTATACCTGTAATCTCGATTCACTTCTTGAGAATAACAATTTGTTCTTGTGATGGAATATATTTATTATTATAGCAGATTAAAAATAGATGACAGATTATTTGGGGGAACCAAAAAAAGCCGACAATCCAAACCTATGGAAACATGGGGACCCAAGGTAATTCATATACTACATGTCTCATTTTTAGCTTCAAGAGTAATTCCAAATCCCCTGCAAGAAAACTTGGAACAAATTCACGTGCTTCTGTTCCCATTAAATACCTGTAAAAAACTATCATTCTCCAAACTTGCTAAACAACATTTCTTGAAAAGCGATTAGCACTTCCAGCAGAGAGAGTCCTCTTCATCTGAGTAAGCACCAGAATAACTGAGAGAAAATACATGATGATGATAATCATAATAATGTAGAATTGTTGTAATAGCTCAGAACACTTACAATTTATTATCTTAGTAATCAATGCATTCTAAGGCAGAACACAGCTGATACGCTCCAAATCACCACATTGGGTGGAAATCAGTGTCATGCTCTTCCAATAGTTTCATCAGCACAAGCAGTTCAGATGTTCCCTCTTCTCCCCACACCCCATGCTGTACTGGGGGCTCTCTAGACCCACACAGGGGGTGGGGTGTGGAGGGAGGGGAGGGAAGGGAAGGGAAGGGAGGGGGGAGAAAGTCATTGTGCTGGCTCTCACTAGTGCATCCATGGAGCCTTTCCATAGCAGCCTGCTGGTGCCTTAAGTTCAGTCAGTTACAGCAACTCCCTCATGAGGAAAAATTACTAATTTGGGCCTTTTTAGTTTAGAGAAAACGTAAGCAAGGGAAAGGTCATGTTATAGGTTTATAAAACTAGGCAGGGTGCGAAGAAAGTGCAGAGAGAAACCCCCCCTCCATACTAGAATTTAGGGCCACTCAATGAAACGAAAAGTTAGAATAGGGGTCAGCAACCTTTTTCAGCTGTGGGGTGATCCACCATCCCTCAGACCATGTGGTGGGCCGGACTATATTTTTTTTGGGGGGGGGGGAATGAATGAATTCCTATGCCCCACAAATAATCCAGAGATGTGTGGGAATACGTTTTTGGGACTTCCCGCGCTTTGCCGCTTCACAAAAACCTTCCGCGCAATGCACGGAAGAAAAAGATATCCGGCTGGTAACTGCTGCCTGGATCCCAGGAAGCTTCTCAGTAATGGCCGAAAGCTGTTTCCCTCCTGGAAACACAGACTAATGCAATGTTATGATTGGTTTATGCAAATGCTATGACGCTGTTCAGTTTATCAATAAATGGCCCCTGCTCTCTGTAGCGGTGTTGCAGAGTGTGCGAGACAAGCAAAGAGAGAACAAGTAATGCGAGACAAGCACAGAGAGAAAGCGAAAGAGAAACTAAGTAAAGGACATGCACAGAGAGTAGTTGGGAGAGCGCACCTCAACCATTGACTGCAGTCTCTTTATTTCTTATTTTTATTTGGCCGCTTTCCTACTTTTCGCCGCACCTTTTGCTATTCTTTTCGCTGCCTATCCTTTCCTCTTCGGAACCTTCAGAAACCTTCGTAACAACCTTCAGAACTCCAGAAAACATCTCACGACCTTCAGTAAAACCTCATAACCAGCAGACCCATCATAACCAGTGGGAGCAGACTCTCCAGGATTACTGGTTATCCCAGAAGTTGGTTATCCCCACAGAGATGCTTTTTAAATAAAAGCACACATTCTATTCATGTAAAAACACCAGGCAGGCCCCACAAATAACCCAGAGATGCATTTTAAATAAAAGGACACATTCTACTCATGTAAAAACATGCTGACTCCTGGACCGTCCGTGGGCCGGATTGTGAATGCGATTGGGCCGCATCCGGCCCACAGGCCTTAAGTTTCCTACCCCTGAGTTAGAACATTCAGAACAGAAAAAGAAAGAACTTTTTCCACAGCATATAAACTATGGAATTCATTCGCACAATATGTAGATATGGCCACTAGCTTGAATGGCTTTAAAAGAGGATTAGAAAATGTGTGGAGGATGAGACTATCAATGGCTACTAGACATGTTCTACCTCCACTGTGAGAGGTAGTTCAAATGTTGTAACCTTTCCTCATGGAGGAGTTGCTCCATCCTCATGATAATTTTGTATGTCGTTCTCTGAAATTTTTCTAGCTCTACAATGTTCTTTTTGAGGTGAAGCAACTAGAACTCTACACTGTATTCCAACTCCTATGGTATAATAAAAGGGTATAATAATAATAATAATAATATTTATTAAATTTCTATACCAAATGGTTTACAATATAAAAACACAAATATATATACCATAATAACAAACAAAATCAATGGTCCTTTCCACATTTTAAAAGGCCATAAATTGTTTAATTAACCAAAGGCCTGGAAGAAGAGGAGGTTATGAGATAGGGATGGAAGTATCTGTCAATTCTGGTTCTCTCAGTTTTTCCAATCCTAAATTCAGTTCTCCACATTTTGCAGCAATTTGAGAATTTTTTTTTTAAATTCTCATAAAAATTCATCAGCATTTAATGCAATTTTCTCCTAAAAACATTTTTATATGCAATTTTGACTAATGTGCACAATTGGCAAGCATTTGCCCCAAGATAATGATTTTTTGTATGTTATTTTCACTAACGTATACATTTTACGCACACTCTCCTCCCATAAATATAATAAATATAATAATAATAATAATAAATATTTATTTATACTCCACCCTTCCCAGTTTAAAAACCGGGCTCAGGGTGGCTAACAGCAAATATAAAACATTGATTAAAATGCGACTTAAAAATAGCATAAAACAGCATAAAATACAACATAAAATGCAGCATCAATATCAATCAAATTCAAAAATTCAGGGGTCATTTGGGGGAGGGGAAAATGCATTTTTGTAAATATTGGTTGGAGAACAGCATTGCAAAAGTTGGCTAAGTGCAAATTTCGAAAGATAGCTGTGTTTCAAGTTCGCATACTGTTTTGGAAACAATTGATAGATTCAGCTTTCAATGCATCATGAATTAAATTTGTCTTCCATCCCTAGTCTGACAGTTTTGTGGAAACATTCTTGTACCATCTCCCTTAGGCAGCGAAAAACCTCAGCCTCCCATTTACCTACTACAGTTGTTCCTCGTGTTGCGTTCGCTGCAGGTTGCAAACAGCGTGGGTTACGAACGCGGCAAATTCAACAGTGTTTACTTCTGGGTTTTGCCATGCGCACATGCGCAGAAGCGCTCCGCGCGCTCTGCATATGTGCAGAAGCGTTCTGCGCAGGTCATGCATGCACAGAAGTGCGATATCATGCTTTTGCACATGCGCAAACACGCTGCTTGGGTTACGGACTTTTCGGGGTGTGAACGGCGCCCTGGAACGGATCGGGTCCGTAACCCGAGGTACCACTGTATCAGGTTTATCTTCTTATGAGTACACAGTACACTTCTTATTAATTGCTAAATATAAAACAAAGAGGCACATTTTTGTATCACACCCTCTAACCTCATAAGCTCATCCCCAGATCACAAACATTGGCAACTTAAGGTGAAAGCTACGAAGAATGGACTGTGGTCATTAACACACTTACTGAGAATTTATATTTTTGAATTCAGAGGGATGTATTTCTAAATAGACATGATATTTATGGTCCATAATCCACAAATAATTTTTATTCTATTTGAGTATGCTTAGAATTGTATTGTGAATGCCTTTAGACTACTACAGTAGACTTTTGTTCTTAAGTTTAGCTATTTTATTTTAACATTTTTAATTGCTTTGGGCAAACCCTCTTCTTTAAAGTGCCACTTGACATATTTCATATTTCCGAAAAGCAAAATGGGAAGATAATGATAATAAATGATTACTAAAATATTAATTTTATGTCAAATCATCAAACTTCTGTCTTTCAGTCTGACAGCTGAAAAATTGGTATTTGATATGCCAATTTTTTTTAAAAAAAAGTTTTAAAGTGTTTAACTGCTTTTCAGAGTTTTCTGTGCCAGTATCAACATCAACTTTTAGTAACATGCTTCATCAGAAAGTTTTAAAAAATAAAACAGATGAGTTGGAAGCTTTGAATATTCAAAAGTCAGCATATTGGATGGGTTTAATGAGTAGTATAAGATTTTAGGGGGTTTTTTTGGGGGGGGGGGAATGTTCACCATATGAAGTCTGCAGATGGCCATTTTTACTTTTTCCAAGAAGTTTCATAGGCTTGCAACCTTAGGTCCAGCTACATTTACCTGAATATTTGCTGAGGTGTAGCAAAGATGATTAGGTCAATGAAGATTGTTGATAATGATGACCTATCTTGTCAGCTAATACACATTCATATTTTAATACAACCAAGGATAGCACAATATGGAATTAATCTTGTTATTGTTACAAGCTGAGCTGGTATGTGTGTCAGACATATAAAAGTGGCAGAGAAAATGCTTTGCATACAGAATGTCCCATCTGAGACCACTGCTGAGGTAGACCAATGGTCTAACTTACACATGGTGTGGAGAAACAGGACGCTGTGATTTTTTTCTCCCTCTCTCATAATACTAAAACCTGGAGTCATCCAGTGATGTTGAATGATGGAGGATTCAGGACAGGCAAGACAAAGCACTTCCCCACACAGAGCATAGTCAAGTCATGGGACTTGCTACCACAAGATGTGGTGGTGATCACAAATTTAGATGAGATTAGGCAAACCCATGGTGAATAAGGCTATCAATGGCAACTGGTCCCAATGGCAGCACAGTTCCTCCAATACTGGAGGCAGTGTGTCAGTCTCAATACCAGGGTACAGTGGTACCTCGATATAAGAACTATTTGGTTTAGGAACGCCACAAAACCAGAAGTAGTATCCCGGTTTGCAAACTTTACCTCAGTCTAAGAATGGAATCCGAACGGTGGAAGGGCACCGGTGGCGGGAGGCCTCATTAGGGAAAGTGTGCCTTGGTTTAAGAACGGTTTCGGTTTAAGAACGGGCTTCCGGAACGGATTAAGTTCGTAAACCGAGATACCACTGTACTGCTTTTGAGGGTTGTCTGCCACTTCCTTATTATGTGTATCTGACTTCACAGGGAGCTTTCTGAAGTTCCTAAGTGCTCCCCTTCCTTGCCCTCTCTCGCACCCAGAAATCTAAGACGAGCTGTGAGGAAAATTCCATGGAGTGCCTTAAACAAGACACAGAGCAAGGGAACGCAGCATCATTGGGAACTGCTGCCTCAAGGTGCCTCAAAGTGGTGGTTCCCAAAGGCTTCATTCATGCCTTCCTCATCAAAGCAGGTGTTTTAAAAATGCTGCAAATACTAAATGGCAGGAAAGCATTGCTCATAACAGAGGCAATGGCAGTAGTGAGCTATACTCAGCTCTTCCTCCGTCACATGCAAATGACAAATGGCAATTTTAATTATTCACTATGTTAAGTAGCTAACATCCCTTAATGTCTAGCTGAGTGGTTGGATCCAATTACTGAATAACAAAAGATCCTGACAATACTATATCTTCCAGCACAGAGAGTTTATGAAGACAGTTGTCATCCATTATTTGTACATTTCTGAATTGTTTGGTGTAAATAGGAAAGCATTTAGTATAAGAAACAAAAAGCAGTTTCTCTTTATAAGAAATGTGTGCAGTTATCATGTGGCGGTTTGAGGACAAATGAGACAATATGAGAGACAGTAGCAGGAAGGACAAAACATTTTGAAGGCAAAATCCGGAACAAAATACAACTGAGAGGGTGACTAGTAATAGGCAGAACTCTCTCTCTCTCTCTCTCTCTCTCTCTCTCTCTGTGTGTGTGTGTGTGTGTGTGTGTGTGTCAAAGTGATAGCAGAATAACTACAGCCCTATCATCTCTGTCAGACTGGAAATTGGGGGACAGTTTTTCCTTCACAATCCATTGACCACAATTTATTATTTATTTATTTGTATAAGGTATTTGTACACCATTAAAACAGTCTATAAGCAGTGTTCATAAACATATGTATACTGTATATAACATACAAGAGATAAAGTGCATTACATTATTATTAATCATAAGAACAGAAAACTTCCTTAAAATGCCTGCTGAAAAAGAAAGGTCTTTGTCAGGCACCTCTTCACTGTGAGGGCATTCCACAGAATCAGGCCCACAAAATTGAAATCACAGCATCTGGTTTATATGAGCCATGAATCTGAGCTACTGGAGACCATTAACAGAGGCTTCTCAAAGAGAGCTCAGTGATCAGGCAGGGGCATAAGGGATTAGACAGTCCCCGAGATATCCTGAACCCAAGTTTCTAAGGGCCTTGTAATTGAATATAAGAATGTTGAACCTGTCCCAGTAACGTATGGGCAACCCTTGCAAGCTTTTGAGCCCTGGTGTTATGTGCTGGTGGTAGTCTGTCTCCACCAATAGTCTAGCAGTAGCGTTTTTCACCAGTTGGAGTTTCTGGACCTTCCATGAAGGCATTAACTTAATTATACAAGCTTTAAGGTAGTGTAGTTTCAAGGTCTATTCGGCTTTTCCTGACACCTGCTCTACACCAGGTTCAACTCCGACAGCCAGTGAACAGCAGGCAACTCAAGCACTTAATATCAATGATATAAAATGCAGTCAAAAACAAAGGTAAGGAAAACATGTTCAAAATATACAAAACCATTTATTACAAAAATAATTAGCATATTCAGAACGCTCCGATAATAAGACCTTAATGGCCAAATCCCATACCGTGCATTTTAACAGAGGACAAAGGTCTTCACCAGTGGCCTAACATTAAAAGACCTTCAAAACAGAACAAATCTATGAAAAATAAAAGAAACTAATGATCAGCACTACTACAATCAAGAACAACAGTGTCTAAGGAACAACAAACTAATATTCACCAACTGGATTTCATTCCTGCATAGAAAACCTTAAAAGAGGAAGACAGAACAATTATCTTCAAAACTTACCACTTGAGTGGGTTAATTTTGTGGTTTAAAGCCCAAGCACACAAATGTTTATATCATTTTAATTAGTGGCTGTAGAACATTGTCAGTTTGTTTAGAATGGCTGTTTATGACAGAGGTTTGAAGAGAGCTGTTTTTCTTAAAGCTTGATATACAAGAATCAAAGCCTATTGATTAATATTTGTTTGTTGTTAAGAAGAACTTAACAAAATACATTTGGCTTATGTTGAAATTTGGCCTTTGTTAAGGTTCTGTTACTGGGATGTTTCTTTGTATTATGATAATTTTTGTAATAAAGAAAATTGTAGGTTTTGTACACATTGTCCTCCCTTAATTTTGTTTTTGGCTACATGAGTTTTTATCACATATTAATTTTGCCTTGGTTGTTTGAATTATTAAGACACTTCTGAGACAGCTGAACTGAGCTTCTCTTGAGTTTCCCCCATTCACTTCAATGGGACATGTGCTGCAGAGAGTCCCAGAAGATTTATCTAATATCACACTTCAATTCTCCTCAAATAACCTTGTAGAACTGCACTGGGGAAAAGAAGGCTGGAATAACCACACATTTTTGACCACCTGAGAGGTTTGTCCTTTCTTTTTAAGAAAGAAGGGAAATGAAGAAGAATATAAAAGATATGAGATACCAAGTAGAAATGCTAATGCTCCACTCTGTATCTCAGATGAAAAGAAGAGTTGCTCACACAGCATGTAGCTAAATACAGAGGAATCTTGAGAACTGAAATAGGATTCTGAATAAAATGTGATTATTGTATAAATATTCATAGATGTGAACAAGACACTCTAGAAGTTAGTTTGCTCATGCCAAATAATAGAACAAGGAGACCATTCAAACAGGAAGATCCTAGATTGATTGGCATGAGCAATATCCCCCCCTTTCAAAATACAATTGCCAAAATGTGAATTATGTGATTATCGTGCCGGTGTTTTTTAAGCCAAGTAGGGAAAAATTGTATTTGTGGCTCTATGCATGAAACATAAAATATTTCCCTTTCTTTTAACCTAGCAGCATAATGCCAGTGTCAACATATATGCATCCCGTATTTCAGACAAGGGAAGAACTTGTGCATTGGCAGCCTTGTTGTCTCTCCACATGGACTGACACAACCACAGTTTGCTGCAGTGGGTAGAGTGTTGTATTAGGAGCTTGAAGCTCACTGGACCACCATGGGGCAGTCACAGTCTCTTAGCCCAGTCTGCCTCCCAGGGTTGCTGTGAGTGGAAGAAAGAAGCATGGATGCCCCCCCCCCCGACCTTTTTAGAGGAAACATGGGATATAAATGTAGGAGGAGGAGTATCAAAAAGATGATTTCAGCAAAGGCATTGACGGAATCTCAACTAGAACATACATTACAGATGGCCATCATAAAGGTAAAGGTAAAGGACCCCTGGCAGTTAAGTCCAGTCGCAGACGACTCTGGGGTTGCGGCACTCATCTTGCTTTACAGGCAGAGGGAGCCAGCGTTTGTCCGCAGACAGTTTTTCCGGGTCATGTGGACAGCATGACTAAGCCGCTTCTGGTGCAATGGAACACCGAAATTAGAGCAGCGCATGGAAACACTTCCCCCCAGAGCGGTACCTATTTATCTACTTGCACTTTGATGTGCTTTTGAACTGCTAGGTTGGCAGGAGCTGGGACCGAGCAATGGGAGTTCACCCTGTTGCGGGGATTTGAACTGCCGACCAGGGGCATAGCAAGGGGGCGGGGGGTGACAAATTATCAAGGAACATTTTTTTTAAAATGCCTGCTCCGAAGGTCTTATCTTACTATACTAGGGATTATATAGCTATATGTGAAATTTCATGCATATCGGTTAGTATCTTGACCCTCCTCTACCAAAATAGCTGTTCACTTGGCTGTTTTCCTATGTCATGAAGACTGGAATTTCAGTTCAGAGAACACTTACTGTTCCCAACCCTAACCCTGTGGAAAGCCATCTAATTAGACTTTAATTTGATTTTGAGATTTTTTAAGGAGGTAATTTAATTATTGTTTGATTTTTATACCAATGTTATATATCTGATGTTAGCCCCCCTGAGCCTGACTTTGGCCGGGGAGGGTGGGATATAAATAAAAGTTTTTTTTTATTACTTGTTAGTATTCCTTTGTAAGAAAATATGAAACAATGTAAAACCATTTTTGCAGGGGGGGAATCAATTGGGGGGGGGGGTGACAAGAAATTTTCTGCACCGGGTACCACCTGACCTTCCCATGCCTGGGGGGGGGTGACAATTTTTTTTTTTTGCCCCTGGGTACCAATTTACCTTGCTACGCTACTGCTGCCGACCTTCTGTTCTGCTGTTAACAGCTCTTAACTATCAGAAAGTTCTTCCTGATGTTTAGTCAGAATCCTTTTTCTTGTAACTTGAATCTATTGGTTTGGGTCCTACCCACTGCAGCAGGAGAAAGCAAGCTTGCTCCATCTTCCATGTGACAGCTTGCAGCTGCCTATGCCTTCTCAGTTCTGTTTACAGGAATTCAAGGAATTCAAGCCCTTTTTGAATTCTCACAGTATTCCTATTATCAACCAGGGCAGCCAAAGCTTTCTCAATACCCAAACCAGGCCAGAAGGCAGACAGAGATATATAGTGAAGTTGTTGTATTTTTACGCTGGATTTATTGCAAGTCACTTTTCACATTATTTGTGTGTGGGGGGGGGACTCATTGCTAGATAGATATTAATATCCCAGTAGGCAGGCTATCTGTTGGCATCATGCTATACAAATGAGTATGTTTTATAAAATATGTTTCAATAAAAGGCATAAACAGATGATCATATGAAATAAACAATTGAAGACTTCAATTTCAAAAGTAACTATTGTTTTGGAATCTCAGCGTTTTCTAAAATGCAGACTCTCAAAGGAATCTCAAACTAGTCTTCAAACAATCATTATATTGATATTGAAATAATCAGCATGTCTGGAACATTCAGCATAACTGCATTTAAGTGCCATGTGTGGGCTTATAAACAGGGTACAAAAAAATAATAATAGGTAAAGGAACAATGATTCCTCTAGTATCTGTCTGCTTCAACAACCAAGGTGGCAAATTTCTTGACTTTTTGAAGTTGTTATGCAGAAATTTCCTAGCTGCTGCTGGTCTTACCATCCCCTCATACTAGAGTCTAATGTGAACTATAAATTTTAAAAAATGAAATAAAAACAGCCCACCACTGGAGTGTCATAAAATAGAAAAAGTAAAAGCTATGTAATGTATTGTGTAATGTACTTTCTTGGGTTCCATGATCACTGCAGATGGTGACAGCAATCATGAAATTAAAAGACGCCTGCTTCTTGGGAGAAAGCAATGACAAACCTAGACAGCATCTTAAAAAGCAGAGACATCACCTTGCCGACAAAGGTCCGTATAGTTAAAGCTATGGTTTCCCCAGTAGTGATGTATGGAAGTGAGAGCTGGACCATAAAGAAGGCTGATCGCTGAAGAATTGATGCTTTTGAATTATGGTGTTGGAGGAGACTCTTGAGAGTCCCATGGACTGCAAGAAGATCGAAACTATCCATTCTGAAGGAAATCAGCCCTGAGTGCTCACTGGAAGGACAGATCCTGAAGCTGAGGCTCCAATACTTTGGCCACCTCATGAGAAGAGAAGACTCCTTGGAAAAGACCCTGATGTTGGGAAAGATGGAGGGCACAAGGAGAAGGGGATGACAGAGGACAAGATGATGATGATGAAGAAGAGTTTGGATTTGATATCCCTCTTTTCACTACCCAAAGGAGTCTCAAAGTGGCTAACATTCTCTTTTCCCTTCCTCCCCCACAACAAACACTCTGTGAGGTGAGTGGGGCTGAGAGACTTCAGAGAAGTGTGACTAGCCCAAGGTCACCCAGCAGCTGCATGTGGAGGAGCGGAGACATGAACCCAGTTCCCCAGATTACGAGTCTGCTGCTCTTAACCACTACACCAAACTGGCTCCAAGATGGTTGGACAGTGTTCTCAAAGCTACTAACATGAGTCTGACCAAACTGCGGGAGGCAGTGGAAGACAGGAGTGCCTGGTGTGCTCTGGTCCATGGAGTCACGAAGAGTTGGACACAACTAAATGACTAAACAACAATGTACCCAAAATGCATGTTTTGCCTGTTATTGAATCCACTAATGTGATAATAATCTGGGCATTTTGAATGCATTTTGTTTTTTTATTCTTCGTTTCTTTAGTATACATAGCTGTGTGTTGTTGATTTTAAACATACTAGTTCTAGAACACTGTTATATCATCTGACGTGTGTATGTGAAGAGCGTGAAGGGGAGAAGGTATAAATGAAATATGATTATTCAGTAATTTTTACATCTTGGCTTTTGTTTCTGTTCTGAATAAGAGTGAAGAAGAGGTCACACACATTAGTGGCATGGAAACTGGGCAAAGCAATTTAAATCTGGGCAAAACTGGCTAGAGTTAAGGACCACAAGTAACTTCAATCCAAATCAAACCTCCCTTGACACTGCAAAAATATTTAGATAACTTTTTGCTCCATTGTTTTGCATGTTCATTTGCTCCTCTGCTGGTGAATTCTAGCCAGGTTTAACGCTAAATTGAACTGACACAGCTTATAAACTTATATATCCAAGGTGGAATGTTGTATTTAAAAAATCAGACAGAATGTGGAAAAACTCTAAGACGCAGGCTGAAAGCACTGCACTTTTGCTGGTGGACCCAGAAAATAGTTTTAATACCAAAACGTCAGGGAAGGGAAAGGAGAATGTTAGCCGCTTTGAGACTCCTTCGGGTAGTGATAAAGCGGGATATCAAATCCAATGTCTTCTTCTTCTTCTCAGTCTGCTGTCCAGGTGCTCACCATTTATGAGCCTCCTCTAGGGCCCTGCTCTCTCTTATTGCTATTGTTGTTTCAACTGGACTTGGACCAGACAGTAAACATGGCCACCCTAGGCAGGTCACAAATCCTCTTAGGCCAGGGGTCCCCAAACTAAGGCCCGGGGCCCGGATGCGGCCCAATCGCCTTCTAAATCCTGCTCGCGGACGGTCCGGGAATCAGCGTGTTTTTTTTTTTTGTTTTTTAATAAGAATTTATTGGCATTTTCATAACAAAACATAAACCCACACCCACACCTACATATATAAATCAAATACAAACACAAATACAATTCTTCTTGTTTACACACTTAAGAAAATATTCTAGTTCCAAATCTTGACAATTGACTTCCCCCACCCTCTCTCCTTCGGTTTTATATCCATATTCTACTTTAATAACTCCCTTTCTCTAAAAATTTTATTCACTTAATAAAATTCAAACCTTAAACAACAATCTTAATAACAATTCTTTGGATCTTAACAAATTATTCTTATATTAAATCTAAACTATTCTTCTTCCCTTAAACTGCTGCTAATATCAAAAAATTTCAAAATATCCCTTTTCTTATTAAAAGTTAAAATAAAGCTTAATGTCTTAACCCTCCGATTTCAGATTACCATAACAGAGCATTTATATTTTATACTTGATAGAGTTCACCCTATCCCCCCTCTATCCAATGTCCTTCTCCATCTTTCACCGGAACCGCTCCTCAGATTGTCCTCTTTTCTTATACGCCCGCAGAACCAGACACAGAACCAGACACCGTCCCCAACAGTCCTTGCATCGAGCATCAGGATACACTGTTCATCTTCTCTCGGCTTCTCCCATTCAATGCTGCATTCTTCTATTTGTAAATATCTTAATTTCTTGACCATCGCTCCCGAGCTCACACCTCGGGGGCTGGATATAACATTCCTCGCTTCTTTTTCCGGGGATCGCCATGCCAACTCGCTCAATTTTCCAATCAACTCCCTCAGCTCTTTGCCCAGACTTTCTTCCATAGTATCGAGTATCTGGAAGGTCTCCTCTGTGGGAAATAGATTTTTCTTCAAATCCCCACTCAAAACCTTCAATTTCCGATTAATCAGTTCCAGTTTCAGTATAATAATCCTTTCTTCATCAGTTAGTCCAGAGTCCAAAACAGTTTCAAAAACAAAGCCCAACATGGTGAGGACGGGCATAGGTATCAAATTTCAGTTTCTATTTCAGTGTTATTCATCATGTAGCAGTAATTTTCCACTTCGGTTCAGAGTCTTCGCAGCCATTTTCTCTGAAACCGGGGCGCAAAGACCAAAACTTTCAAATGGAATATTTTCCATCCTCTTCCTCCCCCAAGGGAGATCTGTAAAGTCTCACTCCTTAAAAAGTCTTAACAATATATCCATCCAATAGCAACAGTATCACAATCTGTTATTTCTCTTGCCTCCGAAGGGAGACAGGCAGACTTCCTTTATCTACAGCCTCGAGGGTCGTTAAGTCGTTAAGTCTTTAAACTCAGCAGTTAATCCAATCAAGTACTTACGACCTCCTGCTTCTTTCCCTTTTATCTCTCAGGGAGAACGTCGTCGCTCACCACAGCCAGTTCTCGCCGCTTTTCCGCCCGGTTGGGGCATTTCCCCTAATGGCCCGGCTCCGCGTTCCCTTCACCCCCACTCCCCCTTTACAGGGGGAGCGAGGGAAGGGTGCGTAGCCTAGCGGGCCCGCCGGGGAGCCCGAGGCACGGGACGCTCTTCCCGGCCTCACCGGAGCCCCGCGTAGCGGTGGCGGGGCTCCAACCCCCGGGCTGGACTGAGTGGCCTCACAGCCGAGGCAACCCAGTGACCGCCCGCGATGGCGACCTCGCCGGAAGTCCAGCGTGTTTTTATATGAGTAGGATGTGTCCTTTTATATAAAATGCATCTCTGGGTTATTTGTGGGGCCTGCCTGGTGTTTTTACATGAGTAGAATGTGTGCTTTTATTTAAAATGCATCTCTGGGTTATTTGTGGGGCATAGGAATTTGTTCATATTTTTTTCAAAATATAGTCTGCCCCCCCCACAAGGTCTGAGGGACAGTGGACCGGCCCCCTGCTGAAAAAGTTTGCTGACCCCGTCTTAGGCCTTCTTGGCTCCTCAAAGGATACCTCAGAAGCTAACCTACTTTTTCAGCCAGAACTCACCAGAACTCAGTTCCCATTGCCATTGTAAGAGAACAAATGAGGTGTTAATGGTCAGTTTCAGCACCTCTTTTTCTACAAAAAAAATAGCATTGGGTGTCAACCAAGTGTTAGGAAGCTTAGCTACTTCTGGCCGCAGTGTGACTGTACTAGTTATTTGTGCCAATCAGTCAAATTATGTTTTATTTATATATTCCATCCTGCTCATTAGAATCCTTGTACAGAATGTTTCCTGGGTACATGTTTGTAACCGGTGCTTAAAATCTAGTAAAGACTTAGCAAGCAACGTGAAATATAATCACAAGCACAAAATGCAGCCTTGCATTTCCCTTCACTTGTTTGGCATAGAATAATGACAGCATTGGCAATGCAGTTTCATACTGATCTCTCCCTCTCCCTTCACCAAGCCCTTTAAAGTGGAGTGTTAACAGTATTCAAAGTTGTTTCAAAAGATCAGAGCACCTAGAATCAAATACCTGTGATCACTGAACAAAAATGGCTTATCATGCTGATTCTAACTACTGGAGGCAGTTTTCAAATGGCTGAATATTTAGGGATATGAGTCATACCCATTAAATCATTATTATAATAATTCTGTCCCTTTTGATAATCAGATTCAGAACACTCCCTGCTTCCCTTTGGACTACCCCTCTTTGAGCTTGTTCATATTTTATTTCCCCATAATTTTTTTGTAAGAGCACTCAACGACTACAAGTTTTGTGGAACTTTAGATGCAGTGATGGGGTCTGCTAATCATTGTGTAGTTCACCATGAAAAAAAATGTTGTTAATTCAAAAAACCCTTCAGTGGGGATAGGGGAAGGAGGGAGAGCAATAACTGTGGTCTCTAGTAGGGTGGAGATAAACACTCACAAGTCTGATGTTTATGTCAAACTACCATGCACAATTTTATACACTTATCTCATATTATAACTTCCTGGAATTGGGATAGAGGGTCACTTTATTCACGTAGAATAGGATATGCATCTATGCAGTAATAAACCATGGATTGGGTGCCAGTATCTGCAGGAAGCACCTCCAATTGCCTGATTTTGTGACACTACCCTTGCTGATATGGCGAAGCAGATCAGTGCTAATCACAGCCAGCCTGAGTCAGGTTGAACAGCTCAATATTTCCCTTACCTGCCACTGCTGGTCGGTGTTTGACCGAGTGGATGCCAAGGTCTGCCTCCTTCTCCTGTCCTCAAGCCAACAGGTGATAGGAGGTAGGCTTGTTAGTATCCATTCACCCTTCAGGTGCCTCATATATTCCTACCCAACTAGTTCCTGCATTACCTGCATAACAGCTTAAAAGAAGGCAAAGGATGATCAGATGAAAATGATGGGCCCGGTGGCAAAGTCAGCATCCACCTTAAACTCCTACTCAAAGGACAGCCATCCATAGTCCTCACTAAGAGCTAGTAGAAGCCACATTGAGTAGAAGACAGAGGAAGTTCCAGGTGGGCCCACCTTAAGTAGCACAAGGTCCCACCCAACCTGATAAGGAGTATTGCATGAGGATGCTGTCCTAGAGCATTATTACCCTAGTCCCTACCTGGAGGGGGGGCAGGCCTGGGCAGGCCAGGTCGTCCTCTTATATACCTGCTGGGATTGACAAGTCATCTGACCCTCACCTGAATCTTATATCTCTCCAGTAGCTGCCTCTGATCAGTTATCATTTAACTCTTGGGGGAAATAATTAGCATCACACATCATGTGCCTGGAAGTTGCCAAACCAATTAACCAACCAGAAGGACTACTGTTAATAGCACCACTTTCCCTATAACTTGATATTGCTGGATAGTTTTGATCACCTGCAAAAGCATTTTTAGTTTGCTTTCTGTTGCCACACTGGAACGTTTCTTTATTAGTGCCACTTTGTTTTGTATGATTTCTTGCAAATGAAGGAAAATAACTACCGGTATATGTCTATATGGCCTTTCCAAAGGCCAGGTTGTGCAGTCAGCTGGGGCTTGTAAAAAACCAGGCCGGGAGCCACCTTAAGTTGAGGCTGCATAGGCCTTGTGGTGCATGTGATTCAGATTCTATTCAGTTGAACCTCTGGTTACAAAGTTGAGTCTGGTTACAATGCCCCCCTAGTGAGCCTTCTTTTGTTCACCGTTCTTTTTATTTCGAGGCAGTGCACACCTGTGTTTGTGGAACTGCAAACCTTTCCAGTCATGTGTTACTCCAGTGAAATCCCACATACGAATGTGGGGAAAGATGATGGTGTATAGCCTGGTGTAAATTAATTTGTAGCCTGGGGTGGGGGGTTACCACGGCGTGGACTGTCCCTGAGAACCGTAGACTGTCCCCGGGACAGGTGAGGGTGCTGATCCCTTATTTTCAAATCTGAACTTGACAGCTATGGACAGGGGAGAGAAGTAGGCAGATGCAGGAGCCTTTTTTTCCATTCCCTCCTGACCACATGTTGGGTTTAAGCACTATAACTCTGGAATAAGGACTTGGATTGCCTCAGGTTGGATCAAGGGAACTCCAAAGGGCTGGACTGGGCTGTGAATTGAACTGTGCACAACCTTAGTAAGAAGTTCTCTTTAAATATCCATAGCCCTTCTAAACAT
Organism: Lacerta agilis; assembly: GCF_009819535.1. NCBI lineage: Eukaryota > Metazoa > Chordata > Lepidosauria > Squamata > Lacertidae > Lacerta > Lacerta agilis. The sequence continues at coordinate 59,936,137 of NC_046314.1, read as the reverse complement.
TAAAGGGAACACTGGTTGCTTGATGGATGCCATTTGTGATCTTCTTTTTAAGAATGAATACAGGTTCAAATATGAACACAGTTTCTTCCTGTCTTTTATAAATATTTCTTCTGGGGTCACAGAATACAATGCAAGATATGGCCTCACTTCTCATATTTGGCTTCCTTAAGTACCTGTTGATTGCAAAGTGGCTTTAAAGTTTAAAACCAAAAGGTTTGTCAAGGTGATCATTTTCCATCTTTGTCTTGAATCAGTTCATGTTTGAAAATCTAGACCTACTGAAGTATAAAAACTCATTTGTATATGGGCATCATTGGAGTATTATGAGGAACTGGAATGACCTTATAAAGTGGGTGGGTGGGTGGGTTAAGTAGTGAACGATGAGTGCCATAATACGATCAGATTAATTGATTATAACTTGTACTCTGATCAAATCTTTATTGCCTATTTGCACAAATTTGTTTAGTGCTATTTCGTTTTAGTGAATTTTCACTGGGATTGCGTTGCTGTTTTCTCCCTCCTTCTCTGTCTTGTGAGCACCAATTTAGCCAAATGAATGGGAAAGGCGTGATAAAAATAACACACCAAAATAATAAATAATAGAAATCCTTCCCCTCTCTTAGGAGCCAAGACATTCACTCTGGTGCTTCCTGACACGGGAAAACAGCAGGAGCCAGCTAATGAGGCAAGTCATCCATTATCATTGCAGTGCTTAGCTTGATTTAGTTATCTGAATCAAAATGACATATTCAGGAGGAAAGCTCCTGGGAACTTGACTGAAAATGTTATGTTGATGTAGCCATGCATTGATCTGTCAGTAAGTGCCTCTTGGTTACCATGCCAACAATGAAAAGGCACAACAACATCAAAAACCAGCCCAGGGGTTAAAGGGCAGCCTTTAAGGAAACTATTATTGGGGCTGATATCTTTTCATTGTCAACATGTTTAGTTAAACATTGAAATGAGCTACACAGCCCAAACACTCATATCAAAGGTTGTATAATACATTTTTGTTGTTGTTCTTGCCACAACAATTTTTTTCTTCTCCTGTAGGATTATTTTAACATCCGCAGCCCCAGCTTGTGCGACAGGTTGCTTATTCACTTTGTTCTGAAAGGGAAACAAACACCAAAAGCAGTGATTCAAATATTCATTGCCGTGCAAGCTACACCTGTCTGCTCCCCAAACTCCCCTCTTCTAAAAGGTTCGGGAGCCCTGTCATCTTGTGATCCTGGCAATCAGACTACCAAATAATTTTCTCATTACTGGATTTCATAAGAGACCTTACGCAGAATAATAAACCAGCAGTTTGGAGCTTCTAACTCTTCAATCCATTCAGGCCTGGCAGATTTGGCCTGCTAGGCCATTTTGGGTAAACCATGCTCACTTGTCCGTCTCCTGATGTCATACAACATCTGGTACAGGGAACTGTTATTTCCAATCTCAGCATGTAGTGCAAAGCTTGGAGATAAACCTTTGACTGACATTATGGGGGCCCCACTCACCTGTCAAAAATGATCCATACAGACCGGGCCAGTTCTGGATCTGGTCCTTGGGCTGGTCCTTCCACCCATTTTGTAAACTGTTCATTAATCATCTGTGCATATATCACCACAGCATCTTTTCCACTTGGGTAGCACCTATGCAATTAACATTTTGTGTGGATGATTTATTTAAAGCAATCAAATAGAAGGCACGGAGTGATCTGAATCAGGACCTTGGCAGGTAGGGTTTGCTCCGCACTGGGCACAATCCACATTGCCTCTCTGCTATGCCCTCCATGTGATACACAAGAGCGTCCTCCACGTGAGTAAATGCATGCATCAGACTATGAGATATGAGTGGTGCTACAGTTGTGCGTGCTGTCGGCATGTTCCATTGCCATGAGTTCATTGGCTGTCTCAATATGTGAGAATTATGTGGATATCAGCAGCATCAGCAGCACAGTCCCAGCACAGCTAGAGTTTTCAGGGATGCTGTAGGTGTGATTCCATTTCCCCACTGCTTTTTATTTGTTTTGTATTTTCTGTGTGTTCTTCATTCAGTCACGGGCTGAGCAACCATTCCACAGGTATAGCAGCAGCTTACCTCCAGTTTTGGCATGATGCAAATATAGGATTTTTCTGCCCCAAATTGTACCTCTTATCAGATACAGTCGTATCTTGGAAATCGAATGAAATCTGTTCCGGAAATCTGTTCGACTTCCAAAATGTTCGGAAACCAAAGTGCAGATTCTGATTGGCTGCAGGAAGCTCCTGCAGCCAATCGGAGGCCGCGGAAGCCCCATCGGACAATCAACTTCCAAAAGAACGTTCGAAAACCGGAACACTCACTTCCAGGTTTCAATTGTTTGGAAGCCAAGGCATTCAAGATCCAAGGTATGATTGTATTAGTTAAGAGAAACTCTCTCTCTCTCTCTCTCTCTCTCTCTCTCTCTCTCTCTCTCACACACACACACACACACTTATTTATTTATTTATTTATTTATTTATCAAAAGGGGAAGTTTAATAATAATGATGAATTACAATAATAAAAGAGAGGTGATTCCCTTTTTGCAGTCTCAGTATTAAACATGACACTGTGTCAATGTTCAAAGTAAAATCCCTTGGGCTGTGTGGATTTTGAATTCAAAGCCTGTCTCACTTTGTAGGGCGGGGAACACTTTTCAGCTCCTTTGCAGTTCTGGCATTCAAATCACCTTTCATAATAATACTTCTTCTTCTACGAACCATTTGCTACAATGTTGAAATCACCAATGAGCAGTTTCTGCGAGTGCTTTCTAAAGTAGTTGCGAACTGTGGGCAAGTTTAAATTTATGCGATATGACAATTTGCTCACTAATTGTTAGGGATGTGAAAGGATTTCGATCCAGGCTGGATTTTGCTACAACACCCCATTTTTTTTTTCATTGAACGAGCGATTGAATTCTGTGGTTTAGTCCACAGATCTATGAACTTTTCTGAGGGTTGGATAGTTCATTGTCCTTATGAGGTGAACCAAGGGCTTGCTTAGATCAGCACATTACCTCTGCTGTACTGGGTAACAAAAGCTTTTAAAAATTGCTTAGAAAATGGCTACTCATCACTTTCTGTCTAATACTATGCATGAAGGGCTATGTACGACAAAATGGCTTCCCCCATCAGTAGGCTACCAACATGAACACAGCCATTTTGTTCAACATACAAAGGCCCTTCTTTTACAGAAGAAGCAACATGTGGTTGCTTTGTGCATTGTCTGGTGTGGATGCAACCAACAGCAATTATATAAATATATCTCCTAACATCGTATGCATAGATTTTAAAAAATACCAAAACTTCCCAATAAAAACATATGAAACAAAAGGTTCAGTAACATCATGTTACTATACTACAATAATGAATGTAGCCATTTACATATGCCACTCCGATATTAATTGCCTGGAAAGGCTCAGGCAAATAAATGAATTTTATACATACACAGAAAGCCTAATGCCGTTGGCAGAAGCCTTATTCATTCTTTTCTGGGTGGTGGTGGTGGGTTGTTCTTTTCCCCCTAAGTCACAAAATTTAAATAATCCGTATTGCTAGGAACATCTATTACTCTCCTTTTCCTCTCTCTTCACTGGTATCCCTTGAGGACCTGTTCTTGGCCTTTTGCTTTTCTCTCTCAATATACAATTCATTTTAAAACCAAATACAGAGTAAAGAAAATATGGACTCATATATATATATATATATATATATATATATATATATATATATATATATATATATATATAATGTCTCTTCCCAAGTCTATACTGATATTTGCATCCTGTCACACTCCAAGTGATGTCACTGGAGCATGATAGGTCTCAGAATAATCAGTGTCTCCTTGATTCCACCATGACCCTTCCTCATATGTCTCCTTTTCCCCATGTTGTTGTTGTTGTTGTTTAGTAATTTAGTCGTGTCCAACTCTTTGTGACACCATGGACCAGAGCACGCCAGGCACTCCTGTCTTCCCTTTCCCCCATATCTGCCTACTATGGTAAGAGTCTTGATGAAGACCATCCATCAGGATTGCTATGACTGCTGCAACCATGGAGACTGCATTTCCCACTTAGTAAACTGTGGGGGCAGCCCTTCACATCAGCTGCAACCAAATATAAATGGGGCGGGGAGCAGGGCTAGATTTAGGTTTGATGAGGCCCTAAGCTACTGAACATAATGGGGCCCTTTATATGTCCAGCTGTCCTTTGTCAACAACAAATTGCCACTGTTTTTTGTGTTGAATATATGCTATATGGTAATTTATGGACCTAATAGGTATCTAAAGCCATTTGCACATAACAAAATATGTATTTTATCAAAGTAATTGTTGAACTGAAATACAATTAAGAAGTATATTAACAGTGAAATTTTTTGGGGCCGCCAAGAGAGTGGGGCTCTAAGCTATAGCTTGTTTAGCTTATACGTAAATCCAGCACTGGGAAGAAGGGAGGTAGAAGCAGTGATCCAGATCTCCTCCTTTTGGTCCCTAGGATCCTCAGAACTTTAGGTGGCCTCACAGCCTTAGAGATCGTTTGGCCCCTAGGGCCTGGAAATCCCCTTTCCATCACAGGACCCCTTTCCTATTTTTATTTCTGAGATGTAGGATTTTCCTACCTGCATCCCTATCAAATTGTCTGTAACGTGCCAATTCCATTCATTTGGCCACACACTTCTGTAAACCTTACTATCTTGCCACTGGGGGTTATCACTAGACTTCATCTCTATCCTCTCTGGCTCTAATTGCAAGTAGTGCAATTTTCTTCCAGCTTGTCCTTTCCCCACTTCCACTCATAAATTTCCTGGGATCACTTCGCCATCACCAGTCTTGCCTTTTATGTAGCCACTCCAGGCACCTAATTAATGCTCTACAGCTACTGGCATCCAACTCATTCTTCCTCCCATTTACATTTGAGTAAGCCAGGAAAGAAATGTCATGGGAGGCAGCTTCTCCTTTGTCCTCCAGACACGAGCATTTTTAAGTCTTAGGGCATGGGTAGGCAAACTGAGGCCCGGGGGCTGGATCTGGCCCAATCGCCTTCTAAATCCGGCCCGCGGATGGTCCGGGAATCAGTGTATTTTTACATGAGTAGAATGTGTCCTCTTATTTAAAACGCATCTCTGGGTTATTTGTGGGGCCTGCCTGGTGTTTTTACATGAGTAGAATATGTGCTTTTATTTAAAATGCATCTCTGGGTTATTTGTGGGGCATAGGAGTTCATTCATCCCCCCCAAAATATAGTCCGCCCCCCCCAAGGTCTGAGGGACAGTGGGCCGGCCCCCTGCTGAAAAAGTTTGCTGACCCCTGTCTTAGGGCCATCACTATGCTAAACAGTCCTGGGAAGTAGATTATTCCTACTTTGCAGATGTGGGATTGGTGCAGAAAGATTGATTTGTTCAACATCTCAGAATAAGCTCATGGCAGAAGATGGACTTGGACTTGGGAACCCCAAGGGTCAAATCAATTCTAGTATGCATGGGGTGCAAACTACGCCATGGAAAAGCTCATACATTTTTTAAATGAAACTTTACCAAAATAGTCCAATGCATGGGCATTTTTGAATGTTTTGACACTAGGTGGACTTCACAGAAGCTAAAGACAGTAATATATCTGAAACTAGCTTTGCAATTTAACTACGGCATGAGTTGGCTCCTCAATTCCATCTTTTCCACATCATGAGATACCTTTTGAACTCATGCTTTCTTTTTACTGCATGCATCTCTCAGTAAACAATACAGCTGTGTGATCTTGCATCACATGCCGTATAATGTAGAAGAATTATAGTAGGGAGAGCTTCCCTTTGATGAGCATTTCTGATCCAACTGCCTCTGTAATGAACACCAAGTACCATCAAAATAGTATGTCATGTACTTCTCCAGTCATGCCTGAAAGTTTATACTTCCCCTATGATCTAACATCTGGAAATGTATGTCTTGACCGTTGCTGTCTCTTTTCTAAACACGTTGCTAGATTGTTTCTTGACCTGAAATATATGCAACGTGTTTATTGCTGATTTTGCAGTTTACTCAAACATTCTAAACACGTCTTTTTCTATTTTCGTTTCTTTTATATTGCTAACTGCATACCAAATAAATTCGACCCAGGAAAATCAAGGCTTGTGTGAAGTGCAATGGTACATAAAGCAACAGCTCAAATCAGACTGTTCCTTTCCTTCCAGGAATGTCTATTAAGTATAAATATTTATAAACTAAGTAAACTAGATTAATGACAGCTGAAGCTTTCCTGGGGTCCAGCTCCTTCAGAGCAGGAAGTTGCAAAGATGGTGACTTTCACATTACACATTCTCCTTGTTTCTCTGCATAAACTCAGACTGCAGAATCCCATTCTTCAGATCGTAACTGCTTTCTCCTCTATTACAGGAAATACATCCTTAGCTACTTCCTCCACTATACTCAGACAAAATAATCATCTATAGTTGGACAAATTAAACTGTCACCCTAGCCTAAATTAAATAGTTGTCACAGATCCTTATTAACATCTGATAGCATCTCCTCATCCATGGGGAGCATATTCCGGATTATCAAATGTAGAAGCTGTTGTCGTAGCATCTGAAGAAGTGCATTAACATCTCTCTGTTTTGCTCGCTGAAGGGATACAACAAGCTACCAGACATTGAATTACTGCATTTGTGAAGGCTGTGGAGGAATAATGTTCTCTACCAGTTGTCTACACTTTTTCACCAACTCCATCTGCTGAAAAGACTATAACCCTTGATATTGGATGGCAACCCACCCAGCAACTGTCACTCAAGCTGACCACATGGTGAAGCAACTCATCATATGTCTTAAGTAGCTCAGATAGTTCAGATTGCCACTCCAGAGGTGTGCTCAGCAAACATGAGCATATGTACCAACTTTGGTTGATAGGAAATCTATGGTCATTTCAAGATTGGGATATCTTGGCCACAGTTGTCCATGCACTGGTAGCCTTGTGATTGGATTACAGCAATGTGCTCTGTGTGGGGCTGCACTTGGGGTTGATCCAGAATCTGCAGCTATGGAAGTGAACTACTGTCAGCATATAACACTTTGCTTGTGGGATTTCCATTGGCTACCAATCTTCTACCAGGCCAAGTTCAAAGTGCCATATATGGCCCTATTTATCTCATGACCATGTTACTTGATAGTCCACCTTATTCGTTATATACCTGGTAGATCCCTGTGGTCTGAGGGAGAGATTTTCCTGCAAGTTCCAAAGATCTCAGAAGCCCACTCTGCAGTAACTCAGAAAAGGGTTTTTAGTGTGGCTGCTCATGGTCTGTGGAATAACATTTCTGTTAAAATAAGACAAGTGCCCACTATCTGCATTTTCCAAAAACAAATGAAGACAGTGCTTTTTTTTCTTTAAATAAAAAAAATGTTTATGGGTACTTTCATCTTGACTCAAGAAAATCACCATTTTATAGTTCAAATTGGGAAAAACAAATACAATAAATGGACAAAAGTACAAAGATTCTCAAAATGTTTAGGGGTATGCATACCCCTGCGTCTCCCCAGAAAAAAAAGGACTGGATGAAGATATATTTGTTCCAGTTGGCATTTCCAGCTGGATAAACACATGTTTGCCATGGGTGCCTGTTTTGTATTACTTTAAATGTATTGGCTGCTTTTTAAATCTTTTGACTGTTTTTGGTGTTTTAATTGTACATCACCTTGAGATAATTGTGTAGAAGGCAATTACAGTGGTACCTTGGGTTACATACGCTTCAGGTTACAAACGCTTCAGGTTACATACTCCGCTAATCCAGAAATAATGCTTCAGGTTAAGAACTTTGCTTCAGGATAAGAACAGAAATTGTGCTCTGGCGGCGCAGCGGCAGCGGGAGGTTCCATTAGCTAAAGTGGTGCTTCAGGTTAAGAACAGTTTCAGGTTAAGAATGCACCTCCAGAACAAATTAAGTACGTAACCAGAGGTACCACTGTATTATTAAGAATTTTAAAAATATACCACTGTTTCAGAATTTCCTCTGGCTTATTTTTTTGTTTTGGACACTATTTGCAATCCTGACCTTATTGTTAAGTTTCTTTTTCACCCATTCCCATTTACAACTTCTATTGTCAACAGAGGGCACCTTCTCTTAATCTTTTCCACATTTTTTTGTGCTTGCCATCATCTCCCCCCCCAATCCTGCAGGCATTATGGAAGATGCAAAATGGTGGGCAAGAGGGTCAACGCAGCAGCTGCTAATTTGCAGTGGCAGATTTGAAAATGGGGTGGTTAGGAAAAGGGGGAAAAATGAGACTGTTTGCATAAAGAACTACAATTTGTACAGAAGTGAAAAAGCAGGTGTGTATGTCACTTGTGCTGCAGCTTTTACATACCTCTTGTAACACGCAAAGCTGCTACAAATCTACTGATTTAACAGTGCAACATATTCTGTGCAAACCTTTCTCATTTATTATTTTTGTGGAAATTTTCAGACATGCCTTTATGGACAATCAAGTGCAAAAGCAGATATGAAATGTTCACAATGGTAGGATTTTCCAAGATGTTAATTGCCCATCATTCTGCATTTAAAAGTGCCATCAATTACCATCTGATTACCTTGTAAAAAGCAGCCTTTATTGTTCTATTTGCATTTTTTTTTCCAGTGGAGAAGATCAGCAGGGCTTAGATTCCTAGTCAGGGTTAACTCCTTCCATCCCAACATCACAGTAATCTTGGCACTGGCAGGCACTCCCCCATATGTTATTTTGCCTTCTGGGTTGAGCAGCTAAGACACTCTGTGGGGCAACCCGCCCATTCCTCCTACTTCCCTGAACATAAAACTAAGCCCTGCTGATTTCACCACTGGGAAAACAAAAATAGAAGCAAAGCCCCCTTTGCATTTTAATGAGAACTGGAGATATTAGAACAAGTCTCCTGGAGAGAGTGGAGGGCAAATTTGCAACTCTAAAGACCTGCCTTAATTGCTGCATTGTTCCCCATTCAAATGCACAGACTGAATGCTTATCACCCTTGGTCTTAATTGCATAGCATCTTGCAAATCAAGTCGGCTGTTTCCCCCCATGGATCTTCAGAATGTATTTGCAGCCTTGCTGCCTGTTCAGTGCACTTTTTTCTTGGTGTATGCAAATATGTGATTTTCACTGCAGGAGAGGTGGGGAATCATGGCTACTGGTTGCATCCCTGGTGCCATGTTCAGACTGGAAGTTAAGAGTTGTTCTCAGTGTGTGCATCAAAACTGGAAAACTCCCTTCCTGTACAGACCCACAAAAGCCTTCACTTGTGCATCTTTAAGAAGCAACACATTTTCAAAAAGCCAGTTTCCACAAGCTGAATCACTTGGATCCTAATAATCCTGGACAGTCACAGTTGTTCTGGTCAAGAAGCTGAGGGACTAGTTATTTGCTTTGTTAGTCATCAGTAAATCCCTTCAACCTCAGCTCACATTAATTTTCCTTCTACTAGTTGCACGGCCTGAAGGAAACTAATGAAGATAAGCAGTCAATAGCATCAGATGCATGTAACAGTTCTGACTGAAAACAAACTGTTGTGTTCTTGGGTTGCCCGGCTAGACAGAAGATTGCATGGAGAACAAGTATCCATATCTCAAAGTGATTGCAGGTCTTACTGTAGCCTTCACTCATTTCCTTCTTTCCTTCTTCACTCCAGAAAAAAATAAATCACAGAGGGAATAAAATCTAGACAAAAGAACACTTAATATGACTGTCAGCCTCAGACCTGGTTTCCTGCTTTGTGCCATCTTTCCGCCACTGTCCTTACCAAAGAGGGAAAGGTTGTTGTCCCCTTCCCCTTCTTTCTTTTGACATTATTATTAATTAAACTTATTATAAAAGAGGCTCAAAGTGACTTACAACAAAGCTTTAAACAGAAAAAAGATCTATTTTTAAAAGGCAGGACTAAAATGTCCCACTCATTGAAGGAGGCTGCAGATAAACCAAAGGCATGGTGGAAAAGAAATGTTTTTGCCTGTAATGATGATGCCAGGAGAGGCCTCTCTGGGGACAAGACTTCACAAGAGAGACCACCACTGGAAAGGCTCCGTTCTCATGTTGCCATCCTCCAAGGCCTCTCATGCTGGGGGCATGTGGAAAAGAGCCTCTGTCTCTCCACTCTCTTCTACTCTGTTTTTCTACTGTTGGTGAATGAAAATTGGTGTGTTGGGTGCAGATTAGGGAAGGCCTGTCTGTTTCCCTGACAGGGATTGAAAACTGCACCACACCTGAAGGAAACATAAACAAAGAAGGCCAACCATAAAAAGCAGGGAGGAAAAGTCTGTCTCCGTTTTCTGCCCCGGATTATGCAAGCCCAGAAGGATGTAGGAAGTGGCATTTTTACTTACCGGTATTTGATTTTCCCTGGAAAGGGTAAATCTGGATTAAATGGAGGTGAAAATGTGGGCGGGCATCATGATGCCAACAGTTTTGTATGCATGGTAGAAAAAAACTTGCATACGTAAGGAGCAAGCATTCCACAAGAAGAACTCCATACATAGTGGAGAAGGCTTAATAGCCATACATTTAGTGTGAGTTTATTGTGCTTAATTTTTCTTTTAAAAGCATATGCCTTAAAGATCAATTTGGATTTTTTTCTTTTTAAATTTACATTGTTTGTTTACAAATATATGACACACTAAATTACTCAGGCACCATCTGTTGGCATTGTCTCTTTTTGCAATTTCGGAAAACTTTTCCCTTCAGTATTATTCTGAGAGCAAGACACACAGCCCGAAATGTGCATTTACATATCACAGAACTCAGGGGTGCAAGAAACAGGTTGTGTTTACAGAGAATTAGGCTCAAAGTGGCAACAGAGCTGAACTTGCTAGCCCTCTCCTTGTAGCTGCCATTTTAGTTTCCCAGAGTGCCCAGGTTACTGTGTAGTTCAAGGCATTATGGGGGAAACAGGGCTGCCACAAAACTGGCAAAAATCACATGGAAGAAAATGTAGCTTGGGGGCGTCGCTGGGGGGGAGGGGGGCGGGCCGCCCCGGGTTCCAGGGGAGGGTGGGGTGACACTTGGGCCGCCCTGCCATGCCGGCGGCTCCTGAGCAAGCTGCGGAGCGAGGCCGCTCCGCCCCACAGCTCATGCAGGGCCCGCCTACCTGCCGCTTCAGCGGTGATGTTGCAAGCCCGCCGGGTGAAAAGGCGGCTTGGGGGCAGCTGCCGATCACGCGTGGTAGCCCCCTAAGCCGCTTTTTCACTCAGAGGGCTCGCAATGTCGCTGCGGAAGCGGCAGCGCTGGCCCAGACAGAGTGCGCACGTGCGACATTTTGCACGTGCGCACTCAGTCCTGACGTTGCATCGTGATGTCACGACGCAACGTCAGGACGCCCCGCCCCCAGGGGGGGTGCCTCCTCCGCGCTGCTGCCCCGGGCGGCGCGGAGCCTCCCTCTGCCCCTGGCTTGCATAGCAGCTATGATTTGTTTCTTTTGCTACTGGTATCTTCGGCATCTTCCCTGTGGTTCATTGCAACCAGTCTCAGCGGCCCAGTGCCATAAGAAGGACTGTGTTGACTCAGACTATTCCCCTCTCATAGAAGAAAATGGGAAACCCTTAAATGGATATGGACAGCTACCATTGTTTTCAGTTCCATAAGTCACCAGTGCAGCACTTGTGGGAGCCAGTATGCCTGCCAGTACTTCCTATAGCACCTAAGAAAGATCTTAGTAAATATCCCCTAACAACCCACAATGCACAAGAGGATGTTTGCTCTTCCTGCTCAGTTTCTGTTTGCACTGGACCAGCCTCTCATGCCCTTGAACGTGTCTTCATTTCATTGGATCCTAGGACTGGACACCCATTCTCTCCTCCTCCTTGTCCATTTTGAACAAAGGGAAGGTGCAAAGAGATTCTTTCTATGAGCAAGTGTGAAAGTGGCTGGTGTCGGTGCCTTTTTCTCATTGATGGAGCAGCTGATAGGGACCATGCCTGCACTGTTTTGTGGCCCTGCCTCTTTTTCTGTTTTGTTACATGTGGCACCCGTTTTGTGTTATGCCATGCCTCCACAGCACCCCCAGCACTTTCTCACAATTCAAAATGTGCCCACTGACCCCAAAAGGTGAGTGATCCCCGCCACATCACATACATAATATATCATGAACCATTTAGCAGCTGTTCTCCAGGCTTTGGCATAACCTAACCCTAAAAATGGAATGCAGGGTTCTAAAAAGCAAAACAAAAAAGAGAGAGGAGAGAATCCATTGCTCCTTGAAACACTGGTTGGTTGGGGTTTTTTTAATTGAAAAGAAAATAAACAACCAGGTAAATCTTCCACATCTTGGTAAACTAGAGAAGCAGATGTGAACAACATTAATGAGTAGTAAATCAACCGCTTATAAATGGCAGGAGTGAAAAATCAACTGCCCATTACATTTCTGTTTAAGAAAAAAATGTTTTGCTGGGAGGAAAATGTTCTTCCTTCATATAGATGTCATCACTCTTCTTGACTATAAACAGGCTGCCACTGGAAACGTCGCCCATTTGTCTCTCATTCTACAGGGTAACTTTGTCTGTGGAGAAATACATCACTTTTCTCTGTAGCCATGAGCCAAGCCGCGCTTCAATTGATCCAAAATCCTTTATTCTCTAGCAACATATCCTAAATGCATCAGCTCACAGGAGACACTTTTTCTATAATCCCGGGAGGGGTGTTTTTCTGAGCGTGATCTTTCCTTGTAATGTGGATTTGTTATTGCTACAGTTAGATGTGGTTAATTTTCAGTGTTGTGAACTATGGGGTGCTGACCAAAGAGTAAAGCAAATGCAGTTTATCCATTTTCCTTTTATGATTTTGACTGCTGCTGAGCCTCTTGGATTTTGTAACACACACACACTGAAGAATAGATTCAGCTTCCAGTAAATGGCATTTTGCAGTTGAGGTGGTGCACTGTAGCAACTCAGAACATGACTATGCCATTAAAATTGCTTAAGAGCCTGTCAGCTGTGGAATAATTAGTGACAAGGATGTAAGCCTTCCCTGTTCAGAATTTTCTAAACAGCCTGGAACTTGGAAGAGATAATGTTGCCAAAGTTTGTAATTACTTGTTTTGAAATAGACTCGTGGAGCTGGAAGAGATCTCAGCTCAGAGGTCTTCTATTTCAACTTTCTGTTGGTGCAGGAAATCTGATAGGTAGCCTTACAGCCTCCGCGTCAAACCTTCTACCTTCCAAGGCAGTCTGTTGGACTGTCAAACAGCTTGTATTATCAAGCCAATTCCTTGTATTTTGAACCAGTTGGTTAAGGTCCTACCTGCTGGAGCACTAGAAAAACAAAACAAAACAAACTCAGGTGCTTTATTAATTGAACTGCATTCCTTTTCCATGACAGAAGCACAAATGCCACTTGATTTCAGACTGAGAAGGCTCCTTTGCCTTCACACTCCCAGAAGAAGACTCACGAGGCAGAGTAATGATGGAAAGGTTATCTTTATTTAAGTATAACACTAGAAGATCTGCCAAACAGTAGCCAAGTTGTGAGAGTATGGGCAGGTGGGTTGAATTAAATTCCATGAGGGAAGCACCCAACCCAAGCATGTTAACAGCTGCTTGCTGTGACACCATAGGGAAGGACTGGGAGAATTTTCTCTCTCCTTGCTAAGTAAAGCTAAAGGGACCCCTAACCATTAGGTCCAGTCGTGTCTGACTCTGGGGTTGCAGCGCTCATCTCGCGTTACTGGCTGAGGGAGGCGGTGTACAGCTTCCGGGTCATGTGGCCAGCATGACAAAGCCGCTTCTGGCGAACCAGAGCAGCGCACGGAAATGCTGTTTACCTTCCCGCCAGAGCGGTACCTATTTATCTACTTGCACTTTGACGTGCTTTCCAACTGCTAGATGGGCAGGAGCAGGGACCGAGCAATGGGAGCTCACCCTGTGGCGGGGATTGAACCGCCGAACTTGTGATCGGCAAGCCCTAGGCTCTGTGGTTTAACCCACAGTGCCACCTGCATCCCTTTCTCCTTGTTAAGTAAACCTTGGTAAATACAAGGACACAGCAAACTCACTCAGCAAACTCACAAGATGTGCATGCTGGGCATAAAGGGCACCCTCAAGGACTCTTAAACTCAAGCGAAAGTCTGTGGAAGGTGACTCAAGAGTGCCTTTAACCTAATGTTGCCTCAGGGTACCTGTAAATTAAGTTCTCAAATTTCCTTACCCTTCCACACTGAATGCCAAAGAAGACCAAAGTATTACAACAACAATAAAACAGCCCTACAGTGAGAAGTAGGTGAAAAAGAGGACCCCCCCAAGAGACAATCAAAATTCCTATGTGCCCCCCACCCCAAGGCAACTGACTGAAACCCATACTGTTAGAGGGCACTGCAAACAGAAGAAGGGGTTTGTGTGTGTGAAAGAGGTGACACAGGCTGAAAAGAAGTCCGAACATCTGCCTGTAATTGGGTGCCTCTGTCTACATGGGACAAGATATCCTTCCTTCATACCTTCTCCTCAAAGATGGGAGTGTGTGGCAAATTCACCTCCTCCAAGGAGTGGAACCATTGTTAGAAGTGCATACATACAAAAACATCTGTAAGCTCCTTACTCTCAATGAAACTCTTGCAGATTGAGCTGCAAAACTGCATGAACAAGCTGCTTTGTAGGTGCAGGCATTTTTTAAGGTTAGCCGCTTAGCCTAGTTGATATTGCTATTGATTGCTTTTAACTACATGGCCAAATCAGCCAACCAGGCAGCCTTTTGTTTGGCAACTATCCCCTCTGGATTGGTTCATGAGAAAGTACTTGCTGCACCCCTTCCAGACCTAAAATCCAATATTTTCCTTGGGTGTGTTCAATCTGACAAACTTGGAACCTGCAACAAAATGCTGAAATGTGGAGTGATCCTGCTCAGAGTTCCAGCCAGCCAGCTACTAGCCACGCCCTTTCCCAAGATACTCTCTTACGGTGCCACCTCCCTCGGTTTCCAGTTTCACCCTCTTAGTAAGTTTACACTAGTTTACTCAGTCCTCAGTGGGTTGCTTTTGGATTCCCTCTCACACTTTTTCTTGAATGTGAAGATCTCCCTCTTGTGCAGGGCTGGTTCTGTTTTAGCTACATATAGACCCACAATCAGAGAATGAGCTTACTATGTGGTAGGATGTAGGATACAATTCCTATCATTTGTGAACTCTTGTTCCAAGATTTCTAGCAACCTTTCTGAAATCTGCCATAATTTTGCAATGTATGTGTATGATTCATGTCATTATGGGAAAACAGCGTTATGTATTCTCACAGTGTCTGCATCCTCCAATATTTTAATCATTTTCTGCCAAACCATCTGCAAGTTTTTTTTTAGGGAAATACATATGTATGAGAGCCAAACCATCTATATCTCTATGATATTTTGATCATTTTGCAACAAACTATATTCATATTTACAGCTGAAACACAAAGGCAGAGGAGATGATGGATTGTGTATGCTGTTTAAAGAATATGGAATCCATGATGCATTATGATCACTTCATGGACGAATTTTCCAGAGCCCATCATTTTTTAAAACAAAAACAGAAGAAATGTCTCTAACAGGGGTGGAGAACTTCCCTCCCTCCATGGGCTAACTTTGACTAATGAAAACAAAATAAAAATAAAATAAAATAAAAAATTCCTTCCAGTATCACCTTAGATACCAGCTAAGTTTGTTCTTGGTATGAGCTTTCGTGTGCATGCACACGATCTGAAGAAGTGAGCATGCACACAAAAGCTCATACCAAGAACAAACTTAGTTGGTCTCTAAGGTGCTACTGGAAGGATTTTTTATTTTTTATTTTATTTTATTTTGACTATGGCAGTCCAATACAGCTACCTACCTGTAACTTTGACTAATGAGTGAGGTCACTCGCCTGTCAATCACCTGATGCCATTATGAGCTCAGGTAACAACTCCAAAGGGTGCTGATTGGTGGCTACAGTGAGCCCCCTTGAAGTCCATTTGCAGCTGTGGGTTGGTGTAGCATGTCAGAAAAACACTCTGCCCAGAACATCTTTATGGGACAGGGAAATGGTAGTTGTCATGCTAGCTGGTTGGTAGTCACCAAGCAGCAACTGGTGGTGAGTGGCCAGTGGTTCGGGAAATTTAGACCCTTGACTTAGTGGTTTTACTGGCGGCCCCTTTAGAGGGCCATATCTAACTGGAAATCATGATAGCTCAGTTGGATTTGGGGTTCAAGCCCCATGTTAGGCAAAAGATTCCTGCATTTCCGAGGGTTGGACTAGATGATCCTCATGGACCTTTCCAACACTACAATTCTATGATTCTATGTGTATTACTTCAGTTGTAAAGCATGCAATAAGCAATTCTTTTCTCCCACTCACCCTCCATGCTTTACACTTGCATCTATATTCCTGATATGTTAGGGGAGATGGGAAATACTCTGAGCATGTGTCATTTCACATAAGAAAAGCTCACTTAAATCAAAGCACTACAGCTCTGCTGAAGTTTGTGCTGCAGTTTTATCTGTTATTCTATGGCTTTCATTATAATGCATTGTTCTTTTTCTGATTTTATATTATGCTTTATGCTCTTCAGATGCTGTAAGTTGCTTGGAGACTCCTATGTGGCAACAATTAATAAATTGAAATAACATATTCAACAACAATAGCAACTTCTGCTGCCCCAGTGCTAAAAAAGAAGTAGTAAAAAGTAAAAATAATGAAATGAGCATCAGTAACCAATGCACATGTCTGGCCAGCTCTCTTCTGGGTAGAATTCAACTAATGAGTCCCATCTGCAAAAACTCTGTGCAAGGACTTTTGCCTGCATTTTTGTAAACATTGGTTGACTGTAGCAATGCATTGCAAATTTAAACAACTGTGAATTCTGAAAGATGCCTGTGTTTTGGTTCTCATGTTGTTTCAGAAAGTGCAAGTTTGATAGATTTTCTGAACTGAATTGAAGTTGTCTTCCACCTCTACCTTCCCTGGAATTGTTTTGTATGTTTTAAACCCCAAATGGTGCAGTGAATGGGGCTGGGGCCTTTCCCACAGTCCCTTGAGGCTGGCTCAACAAGCCCCTGAAGTCTGGCTTGGGAAAATTTCAAAAGCACATCCACATACAGTGGTGCCCCGCTAGACGAAAATAATTCGTTCTACGAGTTTTTTCATAGAGCGAATTATTTGTCTAGCGAAGCGGCAATGGAGCGCGCAGGTTTTCGCGCTAAAAAATGAAAAATTCGTCTTGCGAAGCAGCCCCATTGACTTTTTCGTCTTGCGGGGCAGCTTCCGCTAGACGAATGCCGTTCGTCTAGCGAGTTTTTCGTCTAGCGAGGCATTCGTATAGCGGGGCACCACTGTATATGATCCCCCACCAAATCTGCAGGCTGGACTGACACCCAAATAAATGTTTGGGAGTAAACAATACAGGGTTTCCACCTCTTACATAAGTTTTAAGTGGTCTTACCCTCTTACATAAGTCTGGTTCTCCTGCTGCCCTAAGAAACTTTGTTAATACAGTCGTACCTTGGAAGTCAAATGGAATCCATTCCGGAAGTCCGTTTGACTTCCAAAACATTCGGAAACCAAAGTGCGGGTTCTGATTGGCTGCAAAAGCCCCATTGGACGTCCGGATTCCAAAAATAGTTTGCAAACCGGAACAGTCACTTCCAGGTTTGCTGCGTTCAGGAGCCAAAACGTTCGAGAACTAAGCTGTTTGAAAACCAAGGTACGACTGTAGTTGTTCCTGTTTATTGCATTTATATGCCACCTTTTCTCCAAGGAGCTCAAGGCGGTGTACATGATCCCAGCTGCTCATTTAATCCCTCCTACAACCCTGTGAGGTAGATTAAGCTGAGAGGCAGTGACTGACCCAATGTCACCCAGTGAACTTCATGGCAGAATGGGGATTTGAACACTGGTCTCTTCCAGGTCCTAGGCTGCTGTTCTAACCACTGCAGCACGCTGGCTCTCTACGAAGCAATATTTTGAATGCTGCTGTGCCTTATCTTCCCAGCCTGATTTATGATGGATGCAACTGCGCTTTGCATGTCTAGTCCTTTGGAACCATTTGTGGATTCCCACAATTGCACTCAGATGTCTATCCTCTCATCCCACCACAGTGCACATTCTTCCCAAACTGGCTTCAACTGCTTCAGAAGAGTGTCAAGTCTCCAAGCTCATATTGTATCTTGATGGACATCTTTCAGTCTGCTTCAGAATTAGACTCTTCTTCCTCTGGGGTGTTTTGGGGGGGTGGGTCTATGTGTGGAAAGACATGGCAAAATTATATTCAATTTGTTTGTGGGCAGCATTCCCATTTATAAAACAAACAGGCAAATCCCTTCAAACAGAGCAACTGCTCAGAGCTAAGTGGTGTATTTCCTCAACTGATACCGGATGACCTTTCAAGATGAAAGGATAATAGTCTACATAGAGAAAGGAGGGGGAAAAATCTCTGTGCTGTTTGCAGGGTTTAGAGGTCACTTTGGCCGATACAGACAAAAGGATACAATGGAGGCTGCAGAGAGAAGTGAAGTGGCAAACATGGCTGTTTTTATATATAGATAGACAGATAGTTTTCTGAGCTCAGCCATTCACCACTGACATTCAACATTTAACAAGCTCCTCTGTTCCCAAACCTAAGGATGTGTTCTGTTTATTGTGTGTGGCTGAGTCTCTATTTATATATTGGCTCCCTATCTGCATTCGCCTCCTCTTATCCTTCTCTCTTTTTTTTTTTCTGAAGGCTGATATTAATTGGCCCATCCATCCCCAAAGCTGTTTATCCCATCCAACATGCTGGCTATCATATGACAGAACCTAAAGAATATGATGGACGCCTGATCAAACAAAGCAGGATATTATTCCCATTGAAATTTGGTGGCGACATGCACCTCTGTTTACTGTTACAATTAGAGCCTTTGTGTTGCCCCCCCCCCCCGCCTGCTTCACTTGGGATCCTGGGAGTCAGCTTGCTTCCCCCATTGAGAAATCCCACAGGCATTTCTCACACTCCCCCCCACCCCCCTTTTAAAGGCAGCATTGGTCACAGAGATGCCTCTGTCTTCAAGAGCACAAAGCTTTATTTCTGCAGAAATAGGAAACGTCTTTCAGCGTTGTAGGCTGAAAAGTGGTATTTCTGATTATTGGTATTTACTGAAACCTTTGATTACAGGAACTGAAATCTGCTCCTGCATGAAATGAATTGTTTTTAAGAAGGGTTTCCTTTATTAAAGCAGGGTTGGAAGGAGCTGTTTCTGTGTGGATCACTATTTAAGACAAACAAACAAACAAACATCTCTGGCCACAGTAATATGAGAAACTAAATGCTCTCTGTACACAAGTGTGCAGCAGGAGGTAACCTTCATGAGAACTGAGGAAAGATAACCTTTTCTGATACAGTGGTGCCCCGCTAGACGAAAATAATTCGTTCTGCGAAAATTTTCGTCTAGCGGGTTTTTCGTCTTGCGGAGCGGCAATGACAGCCGCGCTCCGCAAAACGAAAAAAAAAAAGACGAAAATTTTTCGTCTTGCGAGGCAGCCCCATAGACTTTTTCGTCTTGCGGGGCAGCCTTCCGCTAGACGAATGCCTTCGTCTAGCGAGTTTTTCGTCTTGCGAGGCATTCGTCTAGCGGGGTACCACTGTAGTTAATGCTCTAAGTGTAAACTCTAAATTGGTAAACAGTCAATTTAAAAGGCAAGCCTCAGCATTCTGAAGTCTCCTTGAAAGCCTGTGTAAGAAACTCTGTTTTCCCTTGAGCAATTTTTCAATTTTTTTTTATGAAGGTGAAGGAAGCAGAGTTGATGAAGCAAGATATATAGTCTGGTGCTGTGTGATGTTGGAAATTCAAAGTATTTTGCACAAGCTTTAGAGTTTGTACTCTATTACAGCCTTCCAGATTATTTTCTATATTGCCACCAGAGAGTATTTGGGAATACCCAGGGGCACTGTTTAAGGCAATTTATATTTTACTTCTTGAAGGCTGCAATCCTATGCACACTTCATAGGATTGCACCATAAAACATATCTGTATGCCACATTTCCAGGTAGTTCAAAACAGTTTGGAACACAACACAGCATAAAATGGTAGATATAACATCAAACACAATACAGATAACATCAAAAACAGAACAACTACCCATTCTTGGAGCTAGAAAAGACTTCCTGCAGCCAAAATTCTGGTGAAAGAGAAAGGTTTTGCAACTGTTCCAAAATTGTGTGAACAATTCTCTTAATGACATGCTAATAATTTCCAGTGTTGCCTTCTTCTTAAAAGATGCAATATAATTACTTGCCTATTTTGTCTACAGTTCTGCACAGCTGGAGTATTTCGGACATAAGTATTCATAATCCGATGCAGGTTCACAATCTTTATTTCTTTTACAATGCACTCCACAGAAAATAAACATGCTGTACTTCACTATAGAATGTCATTTGGGGAACACAACGTTCTTGCCACACACCCATCAAAATAGATTTGGAAGCTTAGTGCTCTGGAGGAAGCAAACTGCAATAGTCATATTTTAAAACACCCATTAAACACTGGATTACAGGGTCAGCAGACAGACAAGAGGACTGGGATTCAAGTGGCTGAGAGGACTGAAGAGGTAGGCTCATCAGCCAAGAACTGATTAGCCTTTCTTGAAGTTTCTGTCTCCTCTCCCCCAGTCTTATTCAATACTTCTTCTCCTTTTAAACGAATCAACTGGAAACTTCTATGTCAGGTGTGGAGAATCTATTTCAGCTTGAAGGCCAGAATGGAACTTGGCCAACCTTCTGGGAGCAGCATTCTGATGGTGGGTGGAGGAGCAAAAGGGGATGGGGCAAAAGAAATAAACAAAACAGAAGATTGTACCTTTATCCCACCCTCCATCATCACATGCCAAAGCATAAACTCTAACAAGCCCAATAATATAAGGAAGGTACCATATTGTACACATTGTATACTGTACAACACAAACTACTTCAGTAAAAATACAATGAAACAAATATACGTTTATCTGAACTATAAATCAGAAGATGCGGAAAAAATCCATTTTGACAGCTCAGTCTTTTTTAGTTCCATCCATTAAATTCAACTGTCTTGGGGAGGAGTACCCAAACACATGAGAAGATACCCTTGTTCTTATGCTTTTTTTGGCCACATGCACCAGACATCAGGCAGACATCACTCTCCCCCTCTCTCACCCACATATAGGTAGTCACACATACATATACTCTCACCTGCAGGCAGGGAAGCACACGGACAGACAGGCACGTGCAACACACATGCACACTTACGTAACAAAGTCAATAAATAAAAATGGGGGGTGGTGTCTGATACACTGTCTCATCAAAACCAAGTCCCTATAATTTCAACTTTCAGTCTTTGAACCAGACCCCAGACACAACATTCCAACAAAGCTTCCTCCTGAGTCCCAAAGTTTGGTGGTCTCTTCCATTACTTTTGCCCACCCCACTTTACTCCTCTTCCTCCTCTCCATCTTTCCCCACAAAAGCAGCCATTGCCAGGGTCCTGTTGGGCTTCGTCACACAGAGCGTGGAACAGAGGACACAGTCATGGGCCAGGTAGATTGGCAGGTCAGCAGGCATTGTGACATTGCAAGGGCAAGGGCCCACAGGGCATTGCTGTTTTTAGTTACTATTGGAAATATAATATTGCATGACAACAGGGATTTGGCAGGTCAGTGCAGTTTGCCTAGGGCAGCCTCGTGGACCAAATGGAGAGGCCTGGCAGGCCTAATTGGGCCCATGAGTTGAAAGTTCCCCACTGTTGCTTTTTTTAGGGGGGGAGGGGTTAAGTATTTGTCACATTTTGCTACCTTGCTGAGGAATTCGATGTTAGATATAGTGCCAATGGAAGATCTGTCCATTGTGCAGAAAAAATCTTTAACACAAGAAATAAGTTTCTTAAAGCTTTACTTGCAGAACTTGGTTTTTAACATTACAATTATGGCAAAATATACATTGGTTTTAGTCTTACAAACTTTTCTCACACTGCTCCCAGTGTGAGCCTCTAAACATCTTTAACCAAAATGTACCTTTCCAACCAAACATCAAAATACTGTTTCTCCCTCTATCTCTTCCTGCTTGCTGGCCCAACACCCAAAGACTGACTATGTGCAGCATCTGAGTCTCTGTGTGATGCAAGCAGCCTCATTTGCATATATAAACATTGGTCACAGCCTCTCTTCACTGCCTTGAGAGTTAACTTGGGACAAAGTCTTAAGACCTAGCTTGCCCCAAGTGTGCACACCACCCCTGTGGAAAAATATTGGCTATGTACCCAAAACATTTTTTACAGCAACTTAAATACAATTTAACTAAAATGCAGCATTTTATGTAACATTAAACTTTTTTATTATTATTTTTAAAAAGTAATGTGACATAAAAGAAAGAAAAACACAACAAAATACTTGAAATTGTGATGCAATACCAGCGGGAACTTGACAGAACTCAGTTCCAGCACCTCTCAGGTAGGCACCATTGCCATTCTTAGAGATTGAGGGAAGCATTCATGGTGAGCTCCAGCACCTCTTTTAAAAAAGATATAGCACTGTACAATCTGATATATGAATGTATAAGAAATACAACTACTCCAACAAAGGTACAGTTATGAACAAGTCATCATACTTTTTATAAATGGATTCCAAATGCTGTTATATTTATCCATACACAATCTGTGTCTAAAAGCAATCCATTTGTATGTTGCAAGAGTTGTCATGTCTTCTATCTATGGTATTTTATTGCCAATTAATCAATATCAGTCTTTTGGCAGAAGTAAGGGTGCAGAGAGTCCGTCTACACTGACCCGCTTCAAACCTCAGATAGTTGGTATATAGTTTAAAATAATATTATCATCTGACCATTTTAATTTAATTTAATTGTTGAAATCTGCCGGTCAGATGGGTGGGGTATAATAATAATAATAATAATAATAATAATAATAATAATAATAATAATAACAACAATAATGATGATGATGATGATGATGATGTTGGATAGGTACCCTAAACTGCCAGAAATAAGTAGCTGGTTCTATAGCCTTTTCTAAATCTGTTAATGGGATATTTAAGAATTCAAATATTGTCAGGCCAGGGTTCAAATCCACATTCAGTCATGAAGCTCACTGAGTGACCTTGGGCTAGTTGCTGGCTCTCAGCCTAACCTACCTCACAGGGTTGTTGTTGTATACATAAAATGAGGAAGGGAAAGCCATGTACACCACCTTTAGCTCCTTGGAGGAAAAAGTGGTATATAAATGGAACCAATAAAATAAATAACTTTGTGGAATACCAGCATAGTTCAGCACAGATAGAACTGTTTGGTTTGTTTGTTTTTCCTTTTTTCCTTTTGGCCTTAACAGCCATAGCCAGGCACAACTCTGTCCAGTTGGACATAGCTACCAGGGAAAGAGGGAGGCACAGTTGCCTCCCCTACCTCTTTCTAAAAAACAGACTTCCACAGCATCAAGTTTCGGCAGCACGCTGCTGCTTGAGCTGCTGTAGGCTTATGCTAATCTCTGGGATAAAGGTGTTAAACAGATCATATAAAATGTAGAATATGCTAAAAATATCAATAAACGGCATGCATAAATGAATAATAAAAATGAACATAACCTTCTGTTATTCACGAACTGTAAATTCCTGGTATCACCTCTAAAATGTGCTCAGGTTTGGGCTCTGATGACTTCCAAGAGATTGAGAAGCAAATGCTTCAGAGTTTGTACCAGTGTTGGGGGATCTTTGCCAAGAGATCACTGACCATCAGGATCATGATGGCGCAGAGGCTGCCTAGGCAAGGTTGATGAGCCTTATTCCCTTGCAGCTTCACAATACAGTAGACCATCCTTCCCCAACCTGGTGCTCTCCAGAGGCTGTAGATGACAAACCCCACCATCCCTGACCATTGGCCATGTTGGCTGGGGCTGATTGGAATTGTTGCCCAAAACATATAGAGGGCACTGGATTGGGGAAGGTGACCATGGAAGATCAGTGGTGGTGAACAATGGATCTTAGCAGAGGGAGAGTCTGTAACTCAGAGTACCTGAAACAAAATAGGAAACAAAATAGGAAATTCTTTCCAGTAGCACCTTAGAGACCAACTGAGTTTGTTCTTGGTATGAGCTTTCGTGTGCATGCACACTTCTTCAGATACCGAAAGCTCATACCAAGAACAAACTCAGTTGGTCTCTAAGGTGCTACTGGAAAGAATTTCCTATTTTGTTTCCTATTTTGTTTCGACTATGGCAGACCAAAACGGCTACCCACCTGTAACTCAGAGTACCTGAGTTCTTGGGTGCACTTCCGGGATCTCTAGTCAAAATAATCAGGTAGGAGGTTAGTGAAACACTTTGCCTGAGACTCTGGAGAGCCACTATCAGACAGAGTAGAGAAGACTGGGTCAGAAGGACAAATAACCTGACCTCCTAAGGTAGCTTCAATGGTTCCAAGCCATCTCCCAGCCAGGGACATTTGCCTGCAATTCCTGGTCTTCTCCCTGAGGAACTCCTGTTAAGGTTCCAGGGAAAGCCTGAGGTTCCTCAGAAGACAGAGCTAGTACACAAGATAGATAATTTTAAATAGCTGAGATGGATTGAAATGGTGCTCCCTCTTCCTCCCCCCTCCCTTTTTCTTATATATCCTTCCTTGCAAAGCATTTGTGAAAGGAACCTGTAGTAATTGAAGAATTTGCTACAGGCTAAGCTCTTAGTATACCAATTATACTATGGCTGCAGAGGAGATAACTGCTAACGAGATAGTGTGCTATGATCTTTATTTTTTTATATGTCATCTAACACAGTGTGGTAAATAGTTCAGCTAAATACAGAAGGGGAACTATTGATAGACTCACAAAAGCTTTGTGTGCAGAGTAGTCCTCGACCGAGCCTCAAAATGCACGCAAGAGGCACTGTCATTTTAGAGAAGAAGATTTCCTCAGGGAACTCATTACTTAGGTAGAAAAAGTCCCTTCCAATTAGAAACACATCTGTGGTTTATCATGGATTCCCAGTACTCTTTATTGTCCCTTGATACCCCAAAGCAACTTCCAAACAGAACAGCTCTTAAACCTGTAGAGCTTTGCGCTAACTTCTGGAACATTCTCCTAGCCTTGAGAAAGCCTGTAGGAGGACTACACCTCAGTTTCTATGGTTGAATTTTGAAGCACAAAAATGAGCTAAGTAGAGGTGGCAATGTAAGCCTAGACAGAACTGCTCATGCTTTTTTTTAAAAAAATGAAATTCTATGTGAAAAAGAAAGATAAGGTGGAGCTCTTAAACAACACAAACTCAAAATACAACAACCAGTTTAATTAGACTTTGATCCAACCATGTGTTTGCTAGCCTGCACTGCCTGCAGAAATAATCAGTGCCATTGGCAGACTGGTGATTTAATTGGGATCCCAGGGAGGCACTGGTTGTACGAGCCAGCATCTCTATGTGGGGGAAGTCCATAAGGAACCACTGTGATTTCTGCAAGAGCAGTCATCTTTTTTGAGCTCACGTGATTGTATGGCAGTTAATGGTGACCCTCAATGACAACCTGGTGTATCCAGGATCACTTCTTCATGTGATCCTGGATAGATCACATTCACAAGTAAATCTGCATGAACCTGTAGGTGAGTCCAGTGGAAAGAAAGCATCTAGGTGACTTGAGGCCACAAGTTGTTGAATTCCAAACTGCTCCTCAGCTTACCATTTTTGCTACATGCTTCATGGTTCCTGAGGCAGTAGCAATGATGCACCCTTTATTTCTCAGTGACTGCTCTTCCTTTTGCTAATATCCCTCATAATGGGATCCAGCAGCATTTCTCTTGCTCAGAATGGAATCATGATGATGCAACATAATTTCAAGGCAGAGCACTTGCTGCCTACTTGAAATTATGTTGTGTCATCATGATTCCATTCTGAGCAAGAGAAATGCTGCTGGAACAAAAATAATCATGATTCTTTTTGTTCCAGTTAGTCCGGGAGTAGCTAACATGGTGCTCTCCAAAGCTCCTTGGACTACAATTCCCATCAACTCCAGTCAGCATGGCCAATGGCCAGGGATTAGGTGCGTTGTACTCTAAGAACACCTGGAGGGCACCACATTGGCCATTTCTGATCGACCCTTGATTAGCACATTCAAGCAAATCCTCATGCTGCTCGTTTCATGATTCATGTCTGCTGCTTGTTGTCACAGCAGGCCTTAACATCCATCTCTCCTCCACCACCTATATGGATTATCATGCCAATAGTAAACTAAGGATTGGGAGCTATGAGTACCTTAAAAGTTACCCCTTTTTAAAGCTCAAGGGGACCAAAGGAGAAGACAGAGACCCTAAACACTTGTGAAAAGGGAGGTGAAGAAGCCCCAGTACCTCTTTCCTTCTGAAATAGATGCTGGCAGAAGCCGAGATGGATAACAAACATGGATGGAACCCTATTTCCTAGCTGCGTGGTTCTCCACTCATGTGATTCTCTGAAATGATGATAATCAGTTGGTACACTAAGAGCTTACTGTAGCCTGTAGCAATCTTTTCAGCTTTCAAATGCATTGTAAATTCAGCCCCTTGAACAGGTGGGCAATTTAATTGTAGATTTTGGAGCACATGGGCAATTTTGCTATTGTTTTGGGAGACAGCACTGAATTTGCTGACACTGGGGTGGAGTTTTATACCCCCCCTTTAGAAGGGTGCTGCACATCTCTGCACACTTAAAGCAAAATTTGAATTGGTTCATCCTCAAGCAAAACATCTAAGGGATTTGAGCAAAGCCAAATCAGTTGCTATAAGACTAGTAAGGTTCCACCGAAAGGTTTCATCTTTAAATGAGCAGGAGGCAGGATTTCATAGGCGGTACTGCTTATAATTTGAAATGTTGTCTAGACAGACAATGATGAACCTCAGGCAAGTTCAAGGGCTGTAAAATCTGAACAATTTCACAGCCTCCCTGTTGAGGCCATTTTCTTTTTTTAGTGCAAACTATACTTTTGCCCCTTGAAGTTCTGGGCTAACTGTCATGTGGCTCACATGATTTCAAGGCTATTCTGTGTCAATGCACCTCTACTTCTTAGGAACAAAGACTGCATAGTTGAGTAATGTTTCCTGAAGCATCCATTGGCTTTGCACAAGATTGAAAGTGCTCATGCTAGAAATGATTCCAGTCCTCTATTGAGAACAGCAGCTTTCCAAAGGCCTCTTAAAGTCTTTGGAGTGAGGTTCATTTATTTTACCTTTTATTACACTTCCAAGCTGCCAGCTCATTTCTCAGAGAAGAAGATGACTCTGTACATGTGGGAGGGAGGAATTTAAAAAATCATTGTAAAGGCTACAGCTCTTACTTGTACGTTGAAGGATGGCCTCCCAACCAAAGTGACAACCATTGAGAGAGAAAGAATAAACTGCCAAGAGTCAGCAGGAATTCTCTTCTTAAAATCAAATTCCATAGAGAATATCCTATCTTGCACAGTTAGGAGACCTTACCCAGCCAGAGGGCCGCTTTCCATTCTGAGCAGCCTTCCAAGGGCCACAGTGGTGGGTGGGACTGGAGGGAAAAGTGGGTGGAGCAACAAGTGGAATTCTTCCTTTTGTACAGTGGGCCTAGTTTATACATGCACTTGTATACCTCTCTCTGCCCTCCATCCAGACAAGCAAGAAGCTAGTTGGTGTGCTCTACCACTGAGCTATGGCTTCTGCTCTGCCATAGAAGCTACTGCACCACTTCTTTCCCTCCCAGGTGACCTCTGAATTGCCCTGCCAGTGAAATTCTGGACACACAGCAATTGTAGTCAGACCATATTCTCCAAGGCTTTCTGTACTTCACTAGAGAATATGCAGTAGCTCGTTCTGCTCCAGGGTGGAAAGGGAATGGGGTGGGCTATGTTTCATGGAACAACTACACATGCTGTATATATGCTGGGCCAGCTGATATCCAACTAAACCATGTTCAGAGTAGACAAGTCCATTGATTTTTCTGTGAGTCTGCTCTGAGTATGACATGGTTGGAAAACAAAGTTTATTTCTACTCCCTACATTTTAGCAAAGTTTCCAGGTGGTGCAATAATGCAGAGGGTCTTGAGTTGGCCATCCTAAATTGAAAGAAAGCCTACATAGTTCTTGATTATTTTGTATGACCAGCATAGCATATTGCTCATAGTAGGTGATTTTTTAATATGACAACAACTGGTGTCTTTCTGGTAGCCCTAAGGCAAAGAAGCCATTTTTTGGACAGCTGGGTGACAGTCTCTCTTACACAAAAAATAATTTCATTTCCACTAATATTAAGGAAAAGGGAGAAGCACTGATGAAGTTATAGAGAATGACATGCCAGATATTTTAGCAGGCTTAGCAACATGACATTCAGAATTCCTAGAGATGTGTATGATATCACCCAGAGTCCAAGGTGACTGATATCATAAATGTCTCATATAGATTAAGTGTTGCTAAGTCAATTTGCCAGGCATGCTTTAGCAAATTTGCTTTGTTATAGTGGCTTGGTATTTAAAAAGATGACTACATAGCTTATGATGAGAAAATAACATTTAAACCGCTGGATTTCATCTTACTGTAGAAATCTTGTTGAAAAATAGATTTGAGTAGGTAATGAAAGCATGGGAAGCATCTGAAAGTATTGTTTTATTTCCTACAGCAGAGTACTGAAAATGTGCTCCTACTGGGGCAGAAAAAAACATAAATTTAAACTGAGAAACAAAGTGATCTTCCTGTCTCACAACTAAATACTGTACACATGATGCTTTGTTAGAAGCTTCATTAGTTATAAGGAAATGTTTTTATGTGGACTGTGCAGCTACAAATGATAGTATTCAAAGCTCAGAGCAGACCCATTCAAATTAATGGAAATGACTATAGTGCCATTAATTTGAATGTGTCTACTCTGAGTAGGACTTAGAACCTTAGAATTGTAGAGTTGGAAGGGACCATGAGGGTCATCTACTCTAATCCCCTGCAATGCAGGATTGTTATTATTTACCCAATGTGGATCTTGAACCCAAAAATCTGAGATTAAGAGTCCCCTATAACACAAGGTGTCAAAAATAAAATAAAATGCAGCAATCCACTTTGTAGGAATTTATCTACTTATGAGGAATTGGGAAAAAGCTGTAGCTGTTTTTAGATGCCCCATTATAGTATAAGACAGATGTTTGGCAAGACTAGATTAGATTTTGACCCAAATTTAAAATCAAATCAGAATGACACAGAGTGGATCTAAAACAGATTGGGCTGTTTCCAAAAGTTACAGATATAGATACACGTTGAATCGTGTGGTTGCTTCATACCCTAGTGAGTATGTTCTAGAAAAAGAGAATCTTGGGAGACAACCCAGTCCCACCACTCTGCTGCCTGGCCCTGGTCCTATCTTGGGGTGTTGTACAACTGACCAGGAGATTCCCACCTGATGTGGTCTCTAATCATAGGACAGTGTCCATACCTCCTTCCCAGCACACAAAGACACACATTTTTATGAACCAAGATCTCCATTTTAAAAGGAAAACATGCTTCCATTTTCACATCCTCCCAATTTATTGCCAAGAGAGACAGATATACCCCCGTTACATAATTCAGTATCTTCATTTGCTTGTATGAATTATTGAAGAATCAAATTCAATTTCTGCATTTTGTCTTTCCCCCAAATAACTTGTAAATGTTTGTTAAACACTGCTTATCATACATCACTAAGCAGAGCACATCTCATTCAGTGAAAAACACATAATCATATTATGTGCCAAAATCTTCCGGAGAGCTTTTCCCTTGCAATGGCATATTCTTTAATTAATGCAGACATCATGGTTTTCTGCCTTAGAGGTGAAAAATATCATGCCTGCCAGTATATATAATATCTTCTGAGGGACAAAGCTTTAATAAGGAACCAATTGGGGAGATCTGGCAGAAAAACTTATTTTAAAAGAGGCACACGAGCCCTTAATTTGAACTTCTGGATTGCTATTTAATAGTATCACTTCCTAGTTCATGTTCAAATATTTAATAAGTAAACCCAAAGGTCTGTAATGCACTAAAGCTCTGGGTTATGAGGACAGCAGCCAGGGATTCCAGGACTTGAAGCATGGACCCCTGGGAGTGGGGCAGATGCTATGAGCGTGTTAAAACTTTTCTCAGGCACAAAATGGAGGAAGGTAGTACAACATACTGCTTGCAACTGGTGGCAGTATGAAGCCTCAGGACCCTCTGAATACTGCTGGATTTTATCAGCTTCCAGAATTCTGGTCCATTGACCATGCTGGTTGATTCTAATGGAAGTTGGAGTACAGCAACATCAGGAGGAACTAATATGAAACAGAAGGACCTTGCCCTCCAGCCTTTGTCTGATCAACAGTCAATTGTAAATTGCTCCGGGAAGTGATTCATGAATGAAATAAATGCCAGCAGCAACAACAGTAGCAAAGAATGGGTAGCCAGCATAGCAGCCTCCAGAATTTGTGCCTTATAGTTCCCATCATCTCTGACCATTGCTCAGCTGTGATTAGTGGCCGTTGTACTTCCCGGGGACATAACATTTGTTACATTTGCATTAAGCAACCACCCTCAGAACTCTAGTATCAGGCGTGACTACTGATAGGCCTGGTTCTGACAGAATCCATGTTCTATTTTGTGGGGAAATGTTCCCCGTACTCACTGATTAATTTCTGTTTGTCACATGTAGTATTTCCCAACACATTAGACAATAAGCTTGGTACTCCTGAGTTCTGTTTATGAAGCTTATGTGTAAATACTAGATTGGGAAAACAGGTTTGTTCTCCCCTGAACACATTTTGTCTTTGTTGGTTGAACTGTCTTATGAATCTAATGTGTATGCCAAGCATATAGTGTTTGTGGAAACACAGAAGAGTCAACGAAAGCTAGGAAATTATACTGTGATGCATGAGTGATCTTTGCTGTTGGTAGAGCACTGGGGTATTACTGACACCCCACTGCATGGTCAATCTTTTCTCCTGGGGTTTGGGAGGCACTCCACATACCAGGACAAAAGATTGTGGAATATGGAGCCTTTTCATCCAAGAACAGAAGTTTTGTAATGCTGATCTAGTTCTTCATGGCATGAGTTTTGAGCAAACTCCCCAGTGTAACCCAAGTAAAAAAATAAAATAAAAAATCTCCCTATTTCTGCACCAGATATCTTAGTTTATTTTCCCAGTGGGTCTGGGTCTTACTATAATTGGTCCAGAAACCTTGACACCCCACTAAAATGGTGTTTCTGACCTCAAACCTGATGGAAGTAGAACTTGCACCTTTTCCCTCCCACTGTTGCATTCAATATAGCCACCTTCTCCATCCTGGTCACCTCCAGCCATCGTTGGACCAATGGACCATCCCATCAGCCCCACCCAGCATATTCAAAGATCAGGGGTGATAGAACTTGTAGTCTAAAGCTTCTGGAGGACACCAGGTTGGGGAAAAGCTGCAGTGTAGCAGAAGATAACATAATATATACCACTGGCACCAGGAAAAAGTAACAGTGTAACATAATGTAGCTCTGAGCCTTCCAATTCTCCAGGAAATGATCTTATTCTCAGGAGCTTTTTGATAGTACAGTTTGAAATGAGGCCACATGAAATAAGGCCAGTTTATTTTTAAACTATATACTTTAGAGTCAACATATTGAGGTGGATAATATTAGCTGCACACAACTCCTTTAATTAGTTGCATTTGTGTTGTTTTCAAAAAAGGACAAAAATGATCCTGTTCAGATGTATGATAAAAATACTGCCTCTTAGCAGGAATCTGCAGGTGCTATGAAATTTGACATTTTACTGCAAAATGCTGACCATATGAAGTGAATATATAGTGTACCATTGAAAGAACAATTAGCAACCAGACTCAAGTGACTTAAAGAAAAGTAATGTTTCCTTTTTTGCATTCTGTGTTTCACTGGTGCTAGCCAATGTTAAGCATGCACCCATTGGTTGCCTATGTGGGACTACGTTAACATTTCCTGGATTTTCTGGTGCCTATATTTAACCCAGTGTGAAAGGAAAAGGTTCATTCAGTATATGATGTGGTTGTCCTGGGCAGGAGCTATAGCAAGCGTCATTCCATTAAAATTGCACCACCTTTGCTGTTATAATTGGTATTTTATAGGGCTGTTGAGTGGAGAGGGAAAGTTGGTGGGACACAGTATAAGTGGACCTGAGGGGTGGGGGGGGGATGACCAGTCTTCACAGTCGAAATGTATCTCTTGGATTGAGGTGTCCTCCTAATCATTTTAGATTTTATTGTTGAATTATGACTGTCTCAACTGGCATTTCTTTAAAATATCCTTTCAACCCTGAAACAGGGGAACTAGGAGCTAAGGAATCTCCTTTAGATCCCTTTAGTTTTATGCATTTTGGAGATTTCTTAGATAGTTAAATTAGGATATGCACCTCCTTGAGCCCTAACTAAATTGAATACAAATTAATAAAATAGAAGCAGGAAAGGAAAAGGGTATAGGCAGGATAGGAAGGTGAACAAAGCTGACTATATCTGAATTGACCTTCCCCAAACAGACCAACAATGAACTGCAGCTTTCCCCCCCTTTAAGTGTCTTATACCCATTGTTACCTGAGGGAGAGTTTTTCCCAGATAAATGTGTCGAGCAGGATAGAGAATTAGGAGGATCAAAGCTTTCCTGCCATTGGTGATGAGTGCAAAGTGTATACAGTGGTACCTCTAGTTATAAACTTAATTCATTCCAGAGGTCCGTTCTTAACCTGAAACTGTTCTTTTCTTTTTTTTTTATAAGATTTTTATTATTTTACCATAAAACAAAACAAAAATAACATTAAACATACATAAACACAATAAAAACATAATACACAATCAACAATATAAAACACAACAATACCATACAAAAAAGAAAACTTATACAAACCTTACCAAACATTTATCTTTTGTTTCTCAACTTATTTTTAACTTCTTGGGGGGACTTCCCCTGGTCCCTCCTCTGTCTTCAAAAACATATATACTCTTTAGGTAGCTTCATTTCTTTTCCCATTAACTTATGCTCAACATCCTAATGCTCTTTAAATTTATTTAAACCAATATATTTCTTAACTTATGTTCTATATCTTGAAACCTTCTTATGCAAATAGATCTATCACATCAAAATTTCTTCTTAACCATTATAACTAACCTTGAACTTCTAAAAGCCGACTCTTTTATATATTTCTGCTCAAATATTCAAACATTCAGTTTAACATACTTGACTAAATAGTCCTTAAATTTCTTCCAATCTTGCGACACCTTCTCCTCCCTCTGGTCTCGGATTCTGGCGGTCAGGTCTGCGAGCTCCATGTACTCCATCAGCTTCGTCTGCCATTCTTCAATTGTCGGTAGCTCTTCCCCCTTCCAAGTTCTTGCCAATAAAATTCTAGCCGCTGTCGTGGCATACATAAAAAATACTCTATCCTGACTGGGTATCTCTTCATTGGTCATGCTCAAAAGGAATGCTTCTGGTTTCTTGCAAAAGGTAATTTTCATTACCTTCTTAAGCTCATTATAAATCTTATCCCAGAAGGCCTTCACCCTTGAACACGACCACCACATATGATAAAAGGTACCTTTCGAGGATTTACATTTCCAACACACATCCGACATTTTAGAATTCATTCTAGCTAACTTAACTGGTGTCAGATACCATCTGTATAACATTTTCATTACATTTTCTCTTAAGCTGTTACATGCGGTAAAATTGATACCTTTCTGCCACAATCTCTCCCAGTCATCCATCATAATATTATGACCCACATCTTTTGCCCAATCAATCATTGTTGATTTAACCAATTCATCTTTCGTATGCCACTCTAGCAACAAATTATACATTTTGGAAAGGTTTTTAGAGTTCGATTCGATCAGTTCTGTTTCCAGTTTTGATTTTTCCACTTGAAAACCAATTTTTTTGTCCAATTTAAATGTTTCATGTACCTGGTGATATTGCAGCCAGTCAGGGACTTGGCTTTTAACTTGATCGTAACTTTTCAACTTAAACGAGTCCCCTTCCTGCTGCAATATGTCCATATATCGTAACCAACTTGCAGACATGTTTGGTCTCTTACAGGCCTTGGCCTCCACTGGAGATATCCATCTAGGAGTCTTTCTCTCCAATAAGTCCTTATACCTAATCCAAACCTGATACAGAGATTTCCTAATTATATGACTTTTAAAAGTTCTGTGAATTTTAACTTTGTCATACCAAAGGTATGCATGCCAACCAAACATATTATCGTGTCCTTCCAAGTCCAAGACATCTACATTTTCTAATTTAAACCAATCTTTCAGCCAGCAAAAGGCCGCTGCTTCAAAATAAAGTCTTAAATCCGGCAGGGCAAAGCCTCCTCTCTCTTTGGAGTCTGTCAAAATCTTAAACTTAATTCTCGGCTTTTTGCCCTGCCATATAAACTTCGATAAGTCCCTTTGCCATATCTTAAAACAGTCCATTTTATCCAGAATTGGTATGGCTTGGAATAAAAACAGCATCCTTGGTAGGACATTCATTTTAATCGCTGCTATTCTTCCCATTAACGACAGTTTCAATCTTGTCCATATCTCCAGATCTTTCTTTATCTCTATCCACAGTTTTTCATAATTGTCTTTGTACAGGTTCACATTTTTTGCTGTGAGATTGATTCCTAGATATTTTACAGATTTAACAAAATTGAGGCCTGTGCCATCTTGTAGTCTTTGTACCTGTTCTGCACTCATATTTTTACTTAAAACCTTGGTTTTCTGTTTATTTAATTTGAAGCCAGCTACACGTCCAAATTGTTCAATTAACTCCAAAGCTTTGGGGACACTGCTTTCCGGTTCTTGCAGGGATAGCATCAAATCATCTGCGAAGGCGCGTAATTTGTATTCTTTCTCTCCCACCCTAATTCCTTTTAACTGTTTCTCTTTTCGTAACATATTTAAAAGGACCTCCAGGACCGTAATAAATAATAAAGGGGAGATAGGGCACCCTTGTCTTGTTCCTTTTTCAACTTCAATTTCCTCCGATATCACACTGTTTACTATTATTTTTGCTTTTTGTTCTGTATAAATGGCTTTGATGCCATTTAAGAATCTTTCTCCAACTCCCATCTTTTCCAAGTTCTTTTTCATAAACATCCAAGATACCTTGTCAAAGGCTTTCTCCGCATCAATGAATAGTAGTGCTGCCTCTGTATTTATGTTTCTTTCCAGTTTTTCTAAAATGTCCACAATAATTCTTGTATTATTGCTTATTTGTCTTCCTGGAAGGAAACCTGCTTGATCTTTATGTATGTAGTCTTTCAGCACTCTTTTTAATCTAGTAGCCATAACATTTGCAAAAATTTTGTAATCCACATTCAAAAGGGAAACTGGCCGATAATTTTTCATTAGCATTCTATCTGTATCTGGTTTTGGGATCAGTGTGATAAAGGCTTCTTTCCACGTCTCTGGTGCCCTATCTCCTTCTAATATTTTATTGCAGATTTCTTTCAAAGGCTGCGAAAGCCAATCTTTAAGAGTCTTATAAAACTTTGCTGTTAGTCCATCTGGTCCTGGCGCCTTTCCTAATTGCATATTCTTAATTGCATCCTCTATCTCTTGGGTCGATATTGGGTGGTTGAGGATTACTAGTTTATCCTCTGGGACTTTTTGCAGACTATTTTGTTGCAGAAATCGGTCTATCTCTTCTTCTTTTATCCTCTCCTCCTTGTACAGTTGCTTATAAAAATTTTGAAAGCACTTTCTGATTTCCTCCGGGTTCTCCACTATTTCCCCATTTACTGCTAAATTGCCGATGACATTTGCCTTTTGTCTTTTCTTCAGTTGCCAAGCTAGTAGTTTTCCACATTTATTCGCTGATTCAAATGATCTTTGTTTCATCATTTTCAATTTCCATTCTATATCTTGGTTCATAATTTTAGCATACTGGGATTGTAAGTATTTAATTTCCTTTTGGATTCTTAAAGATTTGGGATGCCCTCTTAACTCTTTTTCTTTAGCTTTGATTAATTTCAACAATCTTTCCATTTCCACATTTTGTAATTTTTTCTTTTTTGCTTTTTCACTTATGAGGAATCCTCTCATTACTGCTTTACTTGCATCCCAGGCAATTCTTTTTTCTACCTCCGAATTCCAGTTGATTTGAAAATACTCCTTCATCTTTTTCACAGCTCTTTCTACCAGCTTGGTGTCTCTCATCAACGCGTCATCCATTCTCCATCTGAAGGAGCCCTTGGAAACCATTTTGAGAGTTACCTGTACAGGATTATGGTCCGAATAGGTCTTTGGGCCGATTTCTGCTTTTTGTATTTTGGGTGCCAATTCGTTCGATATCCAAATGTAATCTATCCTCGACCATGACTTCTGAGATTCGCTAAAATAAGTTGCCTCAGTATCGATGGGGTTTTTCAACCTCCAAGCATCCTCCAAATTTAAATTATCCACCATTTCAAAGAAAGTCTTAGGTAGTTTCCCATCATTTGTTAATTTAGTTCTTTGGGATCTGTCCATTAAAGTGGAAACTGCACCATTAAAGTCTCCAAGGCAAACTAGTTTATAATCCAAATAGTCCAACAGCAAGTCATGTATTTTTTTGTAGAAAATTGACTTTCCATCATTTGGTGCATAAAGTCCCAGAATCAAAAAATTTTCGCCTTGTATTTTGATTTCAATTGCGATATATCTCCCTTCTTCATCTTTAAATAGCTGTCTTGGGCTATATTTCTCCTTTGCGTATATTACCACACCTCTCTTTTTGACCTTATCTGATGATATGAACTCTTGGCCTAGCTTTTTGTTTTGTAATAATCTTCTATGTCGCCGAACTATGTGTGTCTCCTGTAGACATATAATGTCCAAATTCTTCTTTTCCAATCCATGAAATACTCTGCGTCTCTTTGGTCTCTGGTTCAATCCCCGTACATTCCATGTCATTAGCTTGAGCGCCATGTTCCTTTGCTTTAATCCTCTCCTCCAGTTGCTTCTGCTTTCTTATCTTCTTCTGGGTCTTTGTCGCTTGGTCCTGGTACCCCCGGCGGTGGAAATACTCCTGGATGTCTATGTAGAGATGGATCAAGTGACGCACCTTTAAGCTCTTCCAGGTGTTTGTCCAGAAATTTCTGCTTTTCAGCCAGGGATTTGATTCTTATCTTTTTTCCCTCAAATGTAAATGCAAGACCTTCTGGAAATTCCCAACTGAAGGAGATGTTGTTTCTTCTTAGCTCCGCAACCAAGTCGTTGTATGGAATTCTTTTGTCCAAAAAGAATCTGGGGATATCCTTATAAAAAATGACTTTGTTCCACTGTACCACCAGGTTATTTCTGTAATGTAGATCCAGAAAGAAATCCCTGTCGTTTCTATCGTGCAACACAAGCAAACAGTCACTGACTGTTTTGGTGCTTTTCTTCCCTCTGGATCCTCTAGGCCCGAATCTGAAGGCCTTCACTATGCGTGCTGCGACGTTTACTTCTTCCAATTCCCAATATGACGAAAATTGCTTCACAATAAAGGCTTTCAGGTCTTCACCTTCCAATTCTGGAAGACCCCTGAGACGAATGTTCCCCTCCCTCTGGTGGAGTTGAAGAAAGGCAAGAGACTCTTCTACAGTTCTCTGTCGTGTGCCAATTCTTTCTAGATTCTCCAAGTCAATATTGTCCAATATTCCACTTTTTTATTTTTTCCTTAACCACTTTAAATTCCTCAGAGTCCTTTTTCAAGGTTGTTACCTCCTGTGCTATTTTATTTATTTCATCTCTGTTCTTTCTTACGTTCTCCTCAATTTGGCCAATTGATCTCTCCAATGTATCAGTGGAATTTTTTATATCCGCTTTTAAATCAACTTGGAGTTTTTCTATTGCAGAGTTAACTGTAGCATTAACTGATGTGCTTATTGTATTGACTGAGGCCTGCGTTTGCTTCAACCCCTCAGTCACACATTTAAGACCTTCTGCTATTTCTGCTACACTTGCAGCTAATTTCTCCATTTGTTCTTGTAAAGTTAGGGAAAAGGAGCCTTTTCTTTGTACAGAGCTAGATGTTTTGGATCTAGTGCTCTCATGCATGTCCTGTGAGCTCTGCAATTGTAATCTCAAGGTCACTCCAGTTGCTGTGGTAACCGTCTCAGACATTCACAGCAGAAAGCCAACAGTCTTAAAAGTAAACACCAGGTGGCCAGCAGTTCCCTCCTGAGAACAAAGAGACTGCTGAGCCAGGAGTCCCACACAAGTCCAGTAGTTAAACTTCTAGGCACAGAGTTCACAGTTTTAAAGTCTCAAACTAATTTTCAGTCAAAAAGAAGTTAGTTTTTAAATAGTCCAAGCCAGAAACTGTATTTCCCTTGCAGTGTTACCACCAAGTCTTTATATTGAGTTGTAACTGGCCACAAAGTATCTAAAATGTCTCCACTGGTAAACAGTCACTGACACAGTAACAAAGAAAAAATGGCAACAAATTACTGCAGCCCGCTACCGACCCCGAATCCTAATCCTGAGGGAGAGCGGTGTCTTCTTTTGCCATATTTCTTGTTTTTAGGTCTTTAAACATCCTTAGAACAACTTTTAATCCACTTTTAAAAAGTTTGGCAGAGTTCGCAAAACTTTTCCGTTAGTCGCGGCTTTGATCTTTTAACGCTACCAAGCTCCGGCAAACAGTTCAAAGGGAGCAGGCTTCCTTTTAACTTTCCTCTGTAAGTTATTATTCTTCAAAAATTCTAGATCAGTTCAGAGGTTTTACTTACAGAGTTCCTTTTAAGACTTCTTCATAGGAAGTGTCGGGTGCTCGAGTCTGGCGGGATCGCTGCTTTGATCCTCCGAAGGCAGTCGCCTCTTCAGCCCCGCACCGGAGCTTCGCTCGCCTGATTTTCCCCCTTACGAGGGTCGATCAGGAGCAAAGACGGCGCGTCTGGGACCCACGAGGCAGGCGGTCCACGGGACGCTCTTCCCGTGGCTTTAAGGGACCCGTGGCGCAGGCACGGTAATCCCTAAAGCCTTGCGGAGGACGGAGCCGTCAGACTCCCGTCCGCCATTGACCGGCACTAAACCGGAAGCCCTGAAACTGTTCTTAACTAGAGGTGTGCTTTTGCTAATGGGGCCTCTTGCTGCCGCTGCGCCACTGGCACAAGATTTCCATTCTCATCCTGGGGCAAAGTTCTCAACTCGAGGTAACTCTTCCAGGTTAGCGGAGTCTGTAAGCTAAAACGTTTGTAACCTGAGGCGTTTGTAACTCAAGGTACCACTGTAGAGTGAAAGAGGAATGTTGTGTGGACATGTTGTCCAGTGCTGGCTTTTTTACTGGGGGTACTCAAAGATACACAGTACCAGCACCACTTTTTTCCAGAAGAAAAGCACTGGTAAGAGC
The DNA here is from genome assembly GCF_009819535.1 of Lacerta agilis. Taxonomy (NCBI): domain Eukaryota; kingdom Metazoa; phylum Chordata; class Lepidosauria; order Squamata; family Lacertidae; genus Lacerta; species Lacerta agilis. The sequence goes on along the minus strand of NC_046314.1, from coordinate 59,896,897 downwards.
AGTGATAGGTACTAACACAAGCTGATGCGTTTGCTAGTGGTTGCAGTGCCTTAGGTATGGAGATGTCCTTCACCAGGGCTCTGGGGTGGCCTATCAGTGGACACACCCTGGATGGTTTGATTGTGTTACAAACTAGGCAGTAAAGAATGCACCTGCATGTTCCAGAGTTATGCTCATGTCTCTTTCCACAACTAATGAAAGTTACTCCTAGCACCTTTGCTAGGAGTGTCCTCGATGCCTCAGCCTACCTTCCCAGACAAAATAGAGATTTTGAGTCAAGGTGCTTAGGGAGTTGCTCAAAATGGTATTGAGGCTGACCATAACAGGGCCATGCTTCCCTTTTCTCACTCTTATGCAACCTGATGGAATGGCCACTTCAATCCATCTCACTTATACGTCACTTATAGAACTGGAGTCCAACTACTTCATAGACGAGAAATATGCCTTATAAGATGTGTTTTCCAGTCCTACTGCAACAATTCAAACTTTTGCATGAGTAACCAATTTAGATCAAGCTGCTGCTCGCCTCATTTAATCAGCTAAAGGGCATGTTATTTTACAAATTTCAGATGAGTAGTTCTACATTATTTGGTCTCAAATATACTCCAGGTAGATATTTCAGTATTGCTCATCAGAGTCTCAAAGCTGGAAGTTCATGAAAACCTTGTGAAATAAGCAACCCTTTTCTGTGGGGAAAACAAAATTAATTATTTAATATTGCGGCATCATTTCCTGCACAAAACAAAATATGCACCAGTATTACTCAATGCAATCAAGCAATGAGGCTGATAAGACAAGTATGTTAGCCTTTCTTTTCACTGAGTCATCATTGAAACTATTGTTCCAGCATGGCACTGAAAAAGCAGAGCTGCAGGAAGTGTTGGCTTTTAAATGATTCATATGTCCTGATTAACTGTGACTAATCAAATATCCTTTATCAAAAGGAAGTTTCTTTGTAATGTTCTGATGCTTGTGTGAATGGCTTCTACCGGCATGGGTCTCACTGAAGTTGAATCACATTGCTGCTGAAATCAAATTACTTCCTTCCCTATATTTTTACTTCATCTTCTGCATTGGAAAGACAGGGTCTGATTATTTCTAAAAGTGCTAAAGTTATTTATTGATAGCAAAATCTAACACAGTCTTTGCATGAGCTGTTGGAAAACTCATGAAAGCTAAAGTCCGGCGAGAAAAAATATGTGATTGGCCACACCCTCATTGATCTTGCATTCAAAGGCTTACACAAGGTCTTGCAGTGGGTAAGTAGTTCCCACTTGGTTGTCACAAAGTGTGAGTGAGGCCATAGGCACCTTGGGATAAGAGTAAAGACAGCCTTAAATATAGACTGTAGGAACTATCCAGGGTGCTGAAACTGCAATCGCTTGAGATCCCAATCCAAGCAGAAAGTTGCTCCTGTTTGGCACTGTGGTTTGGTGATCTGTCTTTTGTAGTCTAGAGAATGTGAGCTTGATTAAGCTAATTGCATCTAAGACTTACAATGTATAAAAGCTATACTTTATTTTAACTCTTCAATCTTATTCTTTTGTATTTCTCAGTATTCATATTGGAAAAAAAACTAGTTTCATCATTAACGATGGGAAGTTCTCCCCTGAAATTAATTCAGTATAGTCTGTTTTTCCATGTAGCCTCATAAGATCACACACAAAGATGTCAATCCAAATCTGCTGGTACCACCTCCTGAATCTGCGAGATGGCAGACCAAGAGAGAAAGGGTCTTTTCTGTAGAGGTCCCACATCTTTGGAATTCCTTCCCAGTAGGGCTGCAGTGGGTAGCTAATCTTCAGGATTTTTGTGAAACATTGAAAACTTTCTTGTTTTGAAAGCTTTCTCTGAGCTTCTCTTTTTGGTCCCACTTCCTGGATGGTGGTTGGAATATTATTATGTTATTGAAGTTCTGAATCTGTATAATATTTGAAAATCTGCTTGATTTTTGTTTTTGGTAATGTTGAGTTTTATACTTTGGCTTTTATTGTTGTAACTAGTTAGGAGAGGCTCCTGAGGACTGAGCAACTTTTGGGTTGTCCCCCCGCCAATGTCCAAAAGGTGTGGAGGTGAAGCATGGAGCCAACCATGGCATGGCTCCAGTGACCAGCTCCTGCTCCTCCTTTTCCTTCTGCAGAGGGGAAGGAGGGTCAAAGCAGCCTTCTGCTGGTGGCAGCGCCAGGAGGAGGAGGAGCTGCTGGTCATTGGAGCCACAAAGCCGCCGCATTTGGCTCCACCCCAGCTCCACCCCAGCTCCTCCCAACATCCTGACATCTTGTGCATGACGTGGTGTCACACATGCAACGTTCCCCCCCTCACCCTCGCAAACTAGCGCCTCTGCCTCGAAGCACTACATATAAATATTTTAAAATTAAAATACATGAATTTTTTTTAAAAAAAATGTCCTCAGATGGTGGTGGTTCTATATTTGGCACAAATGTTCACCACTTATAAAAATCCATACAGAGCTGTTTAAGTTTATTGGTTCCATACCACTTTGTTTTTTTTTTTTTTAATAAAGAATTTATTGGTTTTTTCAAAACAAAGAACAGCATAACACAAATAACAACACAAACCCAAATCTACCCCCAACATTCAAACCACCATAAAACAAACACAAATAGACCAACAATTCTTTTTCTTGTTTACATTAAAAAAAGAAACTTTTCTTGTTTGAATCATAGTCAGATGACTTCCCCCGTTTTCTCTCCTTCAGTTCCAATTCCATTATACTTTAGTAACTTCTCATCTCTAAAAATCAAGACTAAACTAAACATCCTTCTTAAAATCTAATTTTGATTCTCAATACTCTATCACTCAATTCACTTAAATCAAAATCTAGTCCAATTCTAACTTCATGATAATTAATAATACAACATCATAACACAGCATATTACTTCTTGTGTTAAATCATAACAAACATCTTCTTGCCCTTAGGTTACTGCTAACAAAGAAAAATTCAAATATCTCTTCTCTAATTCAAAAGCTTAGAATCTTAACACTCCGGCTTCAGGGTACCATAATAAACCAACCTAAATTTATCCTTAATACATTTCACCCTATCCCTTTTCTATCCATTTTCTTTCGCCATTTTGGGGTCTCCCCCCGCACAATCCTCCATCTTACACCCATACGAACTTCCAAAAAGTCCTCTTTTCTTACAAGTCCACAGTTCCAGACGTAATCTACAGCATTCCTTGCAGGGAGCATCAGGGGGCACAAATCATCTCCTTCCAGCGTCTCCGATTCGAAGTTCCATTCCTCTTCTAGTTGTAAATATATGAGTCTTTTCCCCATCACTCCTGGACTCTCACTCCAGAAATTGGATATAAAAAATCTTCTCGTCCTGGGTCTGCCACCCCAACAGGACTTTCCATGTTCTCGGAGTTGCAATGACATCATGTTTTGTTCTTCTATAATCCCCTTCAGCTCTCCTCCAAGGTTTCCTTCCATTTTAGCAATGTTCTGAACAGTCTCTCCTGTGGGATATAATCTTTCTGCAATATCATGATTCAACAAAGTTAATTTTTGGTTTAGCAGTTCTAACTTCAGCAAAATAATCCTTTGTTCATACGTCAGTTCAGGGTCTAAAACCAACTTGAAAACGAAACTTAACATGGTAGAAGTGGGCATAGGGTATCAGATTTCAATGTTTTTCCATCTTAGTCACAGTACTTTTCCATCTCACAGTGAAGTCTCCGCAGCCATTTTCCCTGGAGTCAGGGCGAAAAGATTACAGCCCATCCATTTCAAAAAGAGATATTCCAACAAGTTTCTCCCCCAAAGGGGATCTAATCACTCTCACTTGTCAAAAATCACATTGTATCCATCACTGTAGCAGCAAAACCTTCAGAACCGTTACTTTCTATCCACCAAAGGGAGAAAAACGGGCTCCCTTTCCGTCGCGTCTCCCGAGGCTCCAAATATCCAAAATAAGTTCAATTTATCCAATACTCACAGCCGACGGGCTTCTTTTATTTTTTCCCCAGCAGGTAGAACGATGTCGCTCACCACGAGCGGCGGCCGCCGCTTCGCCGGTCCGGTTGGGGCATGTCTCCTCAGCCCGGCTCCGTAGTCCCTTCACCCCCACTCCCCCTTTACAGGGGGAGCGAGGGAAGGGTTCAGAGCCATAGCGGGCTCGCCGGAGAGCCCAAGCCGCGGGACGCTTGACCCGCGGCTCAACGGAGCCCCGCTTTGCGGTAGCGGGGCTCCAACCCCCGGGCCGGCCTGGGTCGCCTCGCTGCCGAAGCGACCCACGGCCGCCCGCGATGGCGTCCTCGCCGGAAGTCGGTTCCATACCACTTTGATCACAAAACAGTGTTGTGATACAGAATCTATTTCAAACGACCATGTTCAATTTTATCTAAGCATATCCTAATGAAATACTTAGATAGGATTTAATACTGATAGATCACTGTTTTGAATATTATATTTTTGAACAAGAACAAAACTTATTTTTCCATTGCAATAGCATGGAGAATAGAAAAGATTGCCTGAAAAAGTTTGTAGAACATCAAGCTTATCATAGCCCCAAACCCCTGCATAGTCAGCTTTAACAAAAAATTAGAGGTTAATTTCTAGAGCTTAAGAGGAAACTTAAAGTAACCTTTATTTTAAACCAAAGAATATGTTTACTTTCTCTTCTGAAAATAATGGGTTGACTTTCTATATGCATGCCCAATGAATTATAGACTCTTGTTGTAATCCTGACAGGTTCTCTGCGGGGAAAAGGATGTCTTAGCCTAGCAGTAAAAACATAGGGCTTGTTGAATGCCCGAGAACAGATGGGATGACTACAGTATTAGGAGGGAGAAATGGAATAATCCTGGTGAAGTGAAAACCAGTTTAAGGAAAAGACACAGGAGATTTGATAAGCTTTGAATTACTGTTACATGTTATGAGCAATAAATGCACTGAGGCAGGTCAGTAATAGAGTTTTCTTCCCACACTGCTATCCCTTTAAAGTGATTTGCTCTCTCTGCGGTTTGGTTTCATTAAGTAGCAGGTATGAAGCTATATAAGGATGAAGCAGAGATACCAGCACGGGGTAGGACTAGTTGCTTCACTGACTGGATGAGTGACACTAAACGTGGATGTCGGAGGGAAGGGAGGACTAACTATGTTTTCATTCACAATAGCACCTTCGGCTTCCGCATTTCTAGCACAACTCACAGGAGATCAGGGTGCTCAATAAGATCTCCTTCTTGTATCATGGTGGGAAGGCCCAGTCCACTACAAGTTCCTGACAACACTGTTGTGTATCAAGATTAAGGATAGATGAATCTGTCTTGGTTTTCTCTTAGTTTTTATTTATTTATTTGCTAGCTCAGTTCAGTTCTACAAATTTCTGCATAAGTTTGCTATTTTTTAAAGAAGTCCTCATGACAATTCATCAGTATTTCAGTTCTTCACAGAGCTGATCTCTGTGATCCTGACACCACCTCTGTAAGGTTGGTTGGTATTGTTACCCGCCCCCGCCCCCCCATTCTAGACAGAGATTGGAATCTGAGTGATAATGGCTTCCAAAGGCTACTTAGCAAGTTCATGGCAGAAGTTAGATCTGATTTCTCACTCACAGCTGGAAATTCATGTGTGCATGAATATATTAATGCTGTCCGAAGGACTGGAGAAGAAGTGGACTTAGCAGCTGTGTGGGAATATACATCAGTACTTATGGGCAATTTCATTCTCAGTAGTTTTGGCTAGAGCTTCTCTTTGGCAATATTTCTAAGTAGTGCAGCCTTCCTCTTGGCAGTTATGAAGTGACACAGCTGTTTGTTCTCAACAGTCTGTTTTTCTCCTGACAGTCCCTGTATCCACTATCTGCGCTCCTCCCTAAAACATGAATTGTATGTTATCCAATATAAATTTTCTGGCCTCTTCAACTGTTTTTCAAGAAATAAGCCAACCAGAGAGGAAGTGCATTTCAAGGTTTTTCATTTTCAGGGAGCTTTTACTGGAAAATCCTCACTTAAGATGGAAGAATATTGCCCATTTCTTTGAATTTTCTTGAGTGACATATTTAAATTTTACTTTCTATTTCCTTAAACACACTTCAGATGAACTTCACAGCCTTTACTGGTAACAGGCACTTCAACAGATCACTAAATATTTCATTGGCAAGGTGAGGACTGCAAATCATCATCATGCTGGCATCTTTTATGGGAGTGAGATTATCCCTCTTGTCACATTCAGTTATGTTAATTTCACACAATAAAATTATAATTAAAACCTAGTTGAATAACCATGATTAACAAACGTTTCAATATAACATTTTGAAAGTAAGGTGTTGCCTGCTGTGTATTTTCATGTATCCTTCTCTTTTCTATTCAAATCTCCTCCCCTAAAGATTCCAGGAAATGGTTCTGCTGATTCAGCTCCTGCTATTTCATGGTAAGTATCTGCCTCTGGAGATTTCTTTAGAAATTGGCTCTTCTGTAAAACCTTGCTCTTATTTTTGTGCCTTACATCTTGCTTTAAAAATAAAATAAAATCTTACATGTAATTTAACCTCTCTCAAAATGAGCTTTTCAAGAAGAGATAATTATGAAATAATAATCCAAGAGGCATTGTAGGCAAGGAATTCATTCATTTCCCCCAAAATATAGCCCAGCCCCCCCCAGGTCTGAGGGACATTGGACTGGCCCCCTGCTGAAAAAGTCTATGGGAAACCAGCGAACAGATTTGATCACACAAGCAGTGTCCCGTCCTTTGTTTTCCAGCAACTAGTATCCAGAACCATTGCTGCCTCCAACTGTAGAGACAAAACATAGCCATCATGGCTAGTAGCCCTTGATAGCTCTCTCCTATATGAAAATATGTGGACCCAGCGAAAAAGTCCAGCTGAAAGATTTCACAGGGCCAATATCCTCCAATTCTGCTTAGTTCAGAATTAGATATGGTGTTGATCATCCCATTAAGCCACACAGAGTGGCTGGGGAAACCCAGTCAGATGGGGGGCTATACATGTAATCACCACCACCACCACCATTGAAAACAGCAATGCTCTGTGAATTTCCCCCCTCTTCCTATAACATGTACTTAAGACAATGAGCACTCACACTTTACTACCCTGTGTGCGGGGATATGGGCTTGGCTGTGTGCTACACTTACGTCTCGCAGAGCACCCCCCTATCCCATTTACCCAGATGAGCCCCATCAGGGGCTGGGAGGGATACACACCCAAGGCCTAAGACAATGTCTTCCTACATTCGGAAGTTTAATAAAGTTGTGGCCTAATTTTAATTCCATATAAAGTTGTCAGAGTCTTTATTCCTTCCTTATGATTCCTGGGGGCTGGGGCTGTTGCCGCCTGGTCACGCCATGCATAGTATTCGCACTTGCTTCATTTCATTAACACTGGCTGAAGCAAGGGAAAATGCACACTATGGTAACATCACATCACACAAATTCCAGACTGTATGCATTAGGGTCAGTGGAATGGAAACTCAAAACAAAATTGCTGGTTTAGATGGCAGTCCCATGATTTGCATCATTTCTAATTGGGACTCACTGTGCATCAGTCAGTACAATGGAAACTGATGCGCTGCATACATTGTTGAACTCAAACCCATGTCCCTTTTGTTTAGGCACTGCTATAAGCATGAGTCATTTCCACTTGCCTCCCTTTTATGTGAACAGGATGATATCATTCCTTTGGTGCATCATTTTAATGCAAAACCATTCAAACTATTCCCACACATATTAGGCCATTTTCACAAGTCACATTCAGATCTGTTCTTGCATTTCTTACAGCTAATTCAAATGCTAAACTCACCATTGGCTAAAATATGCATTCAGTTCAGGATGGATCTGTTCTTCTGCTTTACACCACACATTTAACTTCATTTGATATACATTCCAGATGAAGAATCATCATCTCAGAAGTTTTTGGACTTCTGTCCTTCATCCTAAGATGTTTTACCTGAGCAGGAGCTTCCAAAACAATCCCGAATTTTGCAAGTAGCATGACTGATTCATACTTGCATTTCTACGTGGCAATTTGATTACAAACATAAAGGAAATATGGTGCTTTTACCAAAGCCTTTATATTATTGCATTCTTCTTATTACATAAAACAAATTATGTAAGGTGATAGCCTTAGCTGGAAAACAAATTCAACCATTTACTAACAAACAAAATCAGAAACAAGTCATTTTCTGTTGTACTTTTGATATTTGTAACAAGTCTTTAATCAATGTTCTTGCCAGTCTATTTATTTGAGACAGTGGCTTGGTTGACCTGAAGAAAAGCATTTCTAATTCACTGGGTTTATGTGGATTACTTGATTAATCATTTGTGACAGAGAATATCCAGTGTTATGAATGTCAGCATGGTATATATTGCTTTGAATAAACTGTTCTATCCTAGGATTTGGGCTGAGAGTTCTGAATGCCATTTTTGCTTTTAAATGAGGCAGACTCTGAACACTTCCCATGAAGCCTAATGAAAAAGGAAATGATTCATATCATTAATCCCAGGGTATGGTCTGAAGGCAGATGAGGCTAACACCTTGCAGAAGCTAAGCAGGTGTAGCTCTGGTTTGTTCTTGGATGGGCGACCACCTTAGAAGCATATTGTTACACACCACTCCAATCTCAACAAGCTGTGTACGATTCCAGAGTGTTCCAGGCACTTACCCAGGGTGTATGTTTCCTTTTGGATAATGAGGCATGGAGGAGACTGTGATGTTTTTATGATATATGGTTTATTTACACATATATACAACCTGACTCTGGTTGGAGGATAATCTCAGCGTCAAACCCCATGTGGAGGATCCCTAACTTTTCCCATAGACACAGCAGGCATGGGTTTAAAGACAGAGAAATCTGCCCTCTTTCTGTGTTTGGCACAGTTTAGTCAAACCTTGATTAATTCTAACCTTTACTAAATCCAAGAATTGGGGTGACTTGCACACACTAACTCTGGCACCCAGAACCTATAACAATATGTATGCCACCTTGGGTTCCATAATGAATGAAAGGTAAGAAGAACGTAAGAAAATCCATTGTAAATAAATAAATAAATAATCTGCAGCACAAAATAATTTACCTCATATTGTATGACAAAATGAAAACGCTGTTTGTCTACAAAAGGAGGGCTCCTCCAGAACTTATGTTTATTGAGCATTCATCTTGATTTGCTTGCACAAATTATGCGGAGGTTATATAATATCCATACTTTATTCAGCATTCATTATGATTTGCTTGTAGGGAGAAAAACCGGCAATGAGCATTCATGCTAGAGTCATCCAGATTTGCTTGCAGTATGTTTATATGTCTTCTCATTCACCATTGATTCATTCTACACTTTTCAATTCTGTTCCCCGTCACTATCCTAACTGCAGAAAGTTCGTTTCTTTTCAAAAGTGGTTTGTTGTGCAAAGGTGGCAGAACATTTTAATCCACTTTAACTGTGCAAGCCTACATTTCCCAGCATGCACTTGAATCCCGCCTGCAAAATACTGGCAGACTGGAAGCACCACAGTTATAACCTAACAAACCTCCATGAGTGAAAAGTAAAGGAAGGGGAAAGTACAGATGGCTACTTCACAATTGGCAAGTCGCAATGGTTTGCTTTTAACCAGTTAAGAACCTGGTTGTCTGTATCATACTGCAGAGTGGTGAGGAGAATTTCACCACTCTGTTGCTTCCCCAGATTTCTGAAGAGAGATGCAGATGGCTTATCAAGTAGCAATATGCATGCTGTGATAAATTATCATGTGGTAAATGGTTGCCTGTTATCTGGAATGGCACTCAAAAATAAAAATGATGTCCTGCTGGCATGGCAGGGAAGATATTACATTAAACTGACTATTTAGAAGTTTACTAACCTAAAATCTGCCATGTGGGCTGCATCACTAGCCTAATGATAGGGTCAGTTCAGATTTCACCCAACCTGGGAACAGAATTGAAAGGGTCCTATAATTTAAAATACATATTGAAATATCTAGCAGTGCAATATTACTATGCCTTGTCAGAAGGAATTCATATCTGAATGCACTGCTAACTCTCAGGTATATGGGGTTATGGATGCAGCCTAAATAAATGTCAGAAACACATGCTTTTCTTTGCAGAAACTGTGAGAATTCCTAATTACAGCATTGCTTCCCTTCAACAGGGCTTCATCCCTCTCAATTTCTGCTTACTATCGCTGAAATTCCAGCCTTGATGCCTTAGGCTGATGGCCACACACACACGCAACATGAAAATACACACACACCTTGGCAAAGCAGTAACTGATTGTATAGCCTTAAGTGTATGATTAAAGGTTTATTGAAAAACAAATGTGTGAGGGTTTCTTTACAGTTCCACTTCCCCGAAGCAACCAGTGGAGCAAACTTATCATGATCTCTGTAAAGCAATTAAGCCCAGCAAGGGAAACAAAATGGTGTTTTGTTGTAAATGTGGCAAGGCTAAATCCATTTTTATCAAGCTGGTGTGTGTGTGTGTGTGTGTGTGTGTGTGTGTGTGTGTGTGTGTGTGTGTGTGTTGGGTTGTCAGGATCTCGCTGGGAGAGCTAAGTCACTAGAGGGCTAGGACAAAATAGACTTCAGTCAAAGGCATGTTAAAGCATCCTATCGCAAACAGTGCTTTGAGTCAAAAGTCCGATAGGCAGGCATACTCCCTTCCAGCACAGAACATGGTAGTGATGATAAAAATGCATTTTGACATTCATTTGATGGCTGGGAAAGACCAAACTCATCATTTACAATAGTGACATCTGTGGGGGAAATCCAATGAGGAGGGTTGGGAAAGCACTCACTCTGCTACAAATGCTTCCATTTGTTATTTTATTACATTGAAAAATGTTCTCAATATGTTACACAGCCATGACTATCCTGTGCCAGACTTCAGAATTGATTAAAATACAATGTGTGCCACCACAACCTGGCTGATTGACCATTATTCATTAATGTCTGCCAATTCAGTTCAAACTACCACTTCCCCAAACAGATTCACTCACTTACAAAACTCCCATCTGCCCCAATGCAGCGAAGGTAATATACACAGGCAAGCAAAATTACAGATATGGCTGGATCATGTCCTTGGTTGCACTGCTACCCTCCTAACCTGCCTTTGAGGCTGTCAGCACCTGTTACTGACCCAATCCATTCATTACTGCACCATCTCCCCTTCTCCCCACCTGCAATTATTTCAGGGAAAATGTAACCTTTGCTTGGATTTAGCTCTTGTATTGAAGACTGAACCATTCTGATCTTTACGGGCATTACCCAAGCTTAGCCTGTTATCACCTAGAGTTAAACTGAGCACCACACATATACATTGAAGACAACTGGCTCACACTTTCATCCATACATCTTATTCTGAATTAATTACATTCTAAAACTGCATCAAGTGACTGTGTTTGACCCTTTAACCCAATTCTACATTTATTCTTCTGTGAAACTGTATTGTCAGATTAAGTTAAACCACTTTGCACTCCAAGTTAAGTGCTCTGCCACCCTGCAATGCTGTTTAAGAGATTGTTTTACACCCTATTCATTTCCATTGATTTGTAAAACCAACCTCGGCCAATGATTTTTCTACCACTTTTTTTTTCATTAAATCTAACACAATTCATGTTGTCATGATTTCTGAGGCATTTCTTTTGAGGGGGGCAAGCAGCCAGGTCCTACAGATAGAAATAAACTGGAATAGATTTAAAGCCTAAGCCTTTTTAATAGATTGGCAATTTCTGTTCCATACAATGAAGCCACTTCTCATGCTCCATAAAACCCACACAGTTAAGAGAGACAGGGGCCAATAATAAACAAAAGCAGAAGACTCAATTTGTTGATGGATTCAGAACATTCCTCTGTGTGGTGGCATAATGTAGTATGCCAAAAGATTGTGTGTGTGTGTGTGTGAGAGAGAGAGAGAGAGGGAGGGAGGGAGGGAGGGAGGGAGGGAGGGAGGGAGGGAGAGATGAAATTACTGAGTTGTTTGGGAGTTTACTGCCACTGGTATACTGATATTGACTGCTGAATTACATACAGAGGTAAGGAAAATATGAATTAAAAACAACAGTGTAGTGCTGTAATACATAGGCAGGACCTGCACACAACAAACTCAAAGCAGACACAAACAATTGGGTGAATAAATAATTTTTTTTTAGGATGCACGGGATTAGATTGAATTTTAGGAAATGATAAATATGAAATAAGGAAGAGTCAAGGAACAGAAGACAGGAGTGCGCAGCTATGCGGAACAATCAACAGCAGCACAAACTGTTTAGGTGTTGCTGCTGCTAAGAAGGACGACTAGCAAAGAACACTGAAGGCAGGGAAATATATTTCTTTGTATCACTCCCCAAAGCACTGTGACTGGGAGTGAAAGAAGAGCCCTGATAGAGTTATTCTCTGATTGGAAGCTGGGGCTATCCATCACAGAGCTACACTTCCATTCTCTCTCCCTCCCCCCACCCCTTTGCTATGTCTGACATTTTGCATTTATGAGATGCTCAGCAGCATGAACAAAAGGGACCAAATTTGCTCCTCATGTACAAATTCAAATACGTGCAAGCGTAGACTACTCCAGACTGATTTCCTCAAGGGCCAGTTCAGAATCCAGTGGGTTCCTCTCCCCTTCAGAATGTCCTCTTTTGGAGGTTTTGTGAGCTGCTGCCCCCCAAGGATCCTGCAGGTAGTATTTCTATCCACCTGCATCTTAAGTGGGTGGAATAGGGAGCTCTATGTTGGAGGCTGCCAGAGTACAGCAGAGCTACACCTCCACCCAATCCAGCCTGGCACAAAGGAAGTTTGGATTGCAATATTTGTTGGTTATCAGCAAGACTGGCTCCCAGAGCACCTTAACATTGCTACAAAACAATCCATTCAACTCTTTGCAACTCAAACCCTGTTCTTCTGATCTGTCATCTTCTGCTACATGTCTTCCCTTCAGAAGACAGTTTTGGAAAGTCTTGCCTGTCTCCTAATTGAGCAATGTCTATAACACATTATGAGAAATTCAACATCTTGGTACATCTCATTTTAACACCACCTGATGTGCTTCAGAATTTTGAACATCTGCAGGAGGTTTATGGTATCTCACCCACAATTAAACGAAGCAGAAGAGATCTGGAGGCAGCTGGCTCACAAATTTACTACATGCAGAGATGACAGGAGTGAGGAAATAGCTAATTATGTTGAAATCAGAATGAAACTACAGTTTCAGTCTTGTTAATTGGGTCATTCAACTGTAGAATTTTGGTAAGCAAAGTAGGGAATATGAGATTTATGTTACAACCACTCCTAAACTGGTCTTCCTTTGATTTAGCATTATACCCATACAGACATAAGCTTAAGATCAGTAGATGAAGCTACAGGTAATTATTTGTCTGCTAGTGCATTTGATGATATGAAACATACCTTAGATGTCTCAGCGAAACACTTAATCTGATAGGTCAGAAACTATAACAGCTTCACCAAAATTGTCTTGGCCCTTTGCTAGTATATTCATTGGTGTTGTGGTCAATAGTATGCTTACTGCCCCAACTACAGCACTGTTTCATACTGCCATGCAAGTGCATATAGTGATTTGATGCTGGAGAGATTGCTTACATCAAGTGGGAAAAGTGAAGTGACCCATTGTATCAGTTGGTTTTCACTTACCAAAGTGTTGTTTAAAATATCCTGCTCCTGGCAATATTTCTGCAACAGTTCAGTGAGGATGCCGCTGATACGGTCTAATGAACAGAATCCAATTCAGAAATGGGGAATTCTGCAAGAATCCAGTGCCCAAATTCAGGTTCATGAGAGATGTAGGGTGTGAAGGAGAAGATGATCGTGTACAGCAAACAGTATGGTATAAGTACATCAAATGTCATTAGCCCAAAGTGTCTTTCAAGATTGATGGGCAAAGGAAAGGTAAGAACAGATGGGTCATGATTCATATATGATACAAAGCAGCCTGGGGAAGCAATGAGGGAACTGGTGTTTCTGAGGGCTGATGATGTTTTAAAGGTTAGCATGGATTGCGTACCTGCTCAACTTGCACATTTCTAAATTAAACAGAAACGACACAATAGGAGTGCAATCCTGAACTCAGTGGATTTCTCATTCAAATAAAACATGCATAAGGACAACTTGCAAGTCCTCTGTATTCTATCTATACAAGAAAACCTGTGAAAAGGCTGCCCTGAATCTTCCTACCACTCAAGAAGGAAACCAGCTGTTATTATCTGATCAGGTCATTTTTTAAGTATATACTTTTAAACTTCATTAAAAATAATAATAATATGTGCAATATGACTTAGGGCTGAGTCAAAATGGGTGCTGTCCTTGAAAATGTTCAGTACTGTTGAGGAACAACACACACACACACACAGAGAGAGAGAGAGAGAGAGAGAGAGAGAGAGAGAGAGAGAGAGAGAATTTTTCAGGGATTATATTAAGAGAGGGGAAAGTGTTTGCCTATTTGGAGTGAGGAACATGTAATGCAGAAAGTGTTGCCCTCAGTCTCAAGTGGCATTTCTCTCTCAAGTGACTTACTGAGCAGTCCTGCCCTGCAGTGTTGAGGGTGCCAATTTTCATTCAATCAGCCTCCCTTGTCAGAGAGGAGTCCTGCCATTGGGGGAATGCTGTACTGTAGTCCCCAGTTCCATCCAAGTGGCTGAAGGAGCCATTAGCCAATAGAAAAACCCCAACATAGGGCATTTTGGATGGAGTGCTAGCAGTTTTAGATTTGCTGAATCCAAGCCCTGTGGATTCTCCAAAGGGGTTGATCCTTAGGCCTTCAGCTATGCCAGCATGGAACTGGTGTGGCCAAAATAGGAGAGAGGCAGGAGATACAGACAGACAGATAGACAGACCGACCGACCGACCAACCAGAGGCACTTTCTGCCCTGGCCAGGAGGAGCCGACAAGGCATGGAATGTGGCAGAGGATCTGCTTCTCTGCACCTTCCCAGCCTCCTATTGGGATTACTCTGCCATTCTCATACTGTAAATAACTATGTCACCACATAGTTCCATGGCATTATCATGTTCAATAAATGATCCCACCAGGATCACACCAGGAAAATGAGGGGGTGGGATATGATGGTGGTAAAGCAGCAGCTCAGAGAAAGGAAGCAATGGTTGTAAACAGCCATAAGAAAGATAAAAGAAAAAGAAAAGGAGAGAATTCCAGGGGCAAAAGTATTATTTTGACCTGAGAAATCATACCGTGAACATTCAGCACAGCCCTTGTTTTATTCTTAACAACAAAAATAGAATCGCGTATCAACACATCCTTGGACGTGCAGTGAAGGAGTATTTTCAGTTGTTGCTGGGGAGTTTTTTGTTCTCATCCCATGATCTATCTTATCTTTCCAATTTTGCATTCTTTTTCCTAAAGGATACTTTCATTCTTCTAATTAACGACTCTCCTGATACTTTCATGGATTCTTTCCTTGTTGCTCCTAATTTAAACTATTTTTACTGTCTCGTGCCATGCACACTAAATTTGCTTGCCAACTCCCCTGCTAGTTTGCGACCTTGTTCAAGGGGACAGTGTGTGAGCAAATAATGATGCCCCTGTCCCAGCTGGAATCTGAAAAGCACAGTGCCATCACTACTTGTCTAATTTGAGCGTCGCAAAGAAGCACAGGAACCAAAACTGTGGTTTGTGATTTATCTGTGAAGAACAGGCACTAATGAACTGCTCCATACACATCCACGGCCCGTGGGATTTCTTTCCTACTCTCAGTAGCACAGCCTTTGTTAGTTAACACTTCATTTGTAACAATCACAGGGGTGATGGAGACTGGAGGACTGTGGTTTTCAACAACGGGATATGGGAAGCTAGAAAGAAAAAGAAAAAACCTGTTAATTTAGGCCACACGACTCTATTGATTTGCTCAATCAACCTTATAGTTTATGTTGTTATTTATTAGTTTCACTGCTGTTTACTGTTCCAAACACGTTTTCATCCTACAGTGAGGACAACCCTCATGGGTGGCCAACCTTCTTGGTCCCACACACACATTTGCAAGTCAGAAAAAACCTGTCATGGGCACCCCCCCCCCGAACAAACACTACAAGCTACACAATAGAATCCTTCTTTCAAAACTAATTTCAGTAGAGGGAACCAACCTTGTAGGCACCTTTGAGGGGACAAGTGTGTTCATGGGTGCCATGTTGGTGACCCCTGCTCTACCGCAACCTTCCCCAAGTTGGTGCTCTCCAGATAGGACAACTCCCATCATTCCTGACCTTTGGCTGTGCCAGCTATGACAATGGGAGTTGAAATCCAAGAACATCTGGAGGGCATAGCATTTGGGAAGGCTGCTCTACAGATTAACCAGTGTGAAAGGGAAACTGGTATTATCACATAAATTTCTTCAGACCATAAAAAAGTAAGAATTGTCTTGCCATTTCAATGAGCTAGATGGGTGGAAATTGGAAAAAGGAGGAATTCCTCACCAACTCATAGTGGAAGCAGAGATGGATAACACACCCTTTTAAAAGGCATGTGTTAAGAGTTGTCAAAGTTCATATCCTGAGCTGAACAACCACGAGCTTTGGCAAAATCACCACTCAAAGTTAGGCTCTTCCATAGACATGCTTAGGATAGATCTGGAGTGATGCAGAGTTCTGCAGCTATTTTGAATTCCTTTGAGTGTAAAATTCTGGTAGTAACAATGCGATGAACAGGCACAAATGCCAACGACACAAAATGCTGTGGTCATCAAATCCACCCTGCTGCTAGCAATTAAAAAAATAACTGTTTTCAGCCAGAGTGGTGTCACTTCCAATGCACCTTCTCGTTTTGTTTGACAGTGCCTCAGCAAAGTGCCTGCTTTCAGCAGGACATGGCAGTCAAATGAAATAAGTTCTTATGTAGAAAGGCATTTGCTTAAGTTAGCCATCAGAAAAAAGGAGCGAGAGAGGGAAAGAGGAAGGAAGGAAGGAAGGAAGGAAGGAAGGAAGGAAGGAAGGAAGGAGCATTTTTCTAGATTATACTGTATGTATTTAGTCAAACACACCTGCTTAATGTTTTTCAGAGAATCACTGCATTGGGTCCCCTTGCACCTGCAAACAAGCCATGTGAATTATAATCAGAGATTTGTTATGTCCTTTTTGGTAAGGACATTCCTGAACTGTGTGAAGCTGCTGCTTTCATGCTTCAGATGCCCTTGCCTGAATACAAGTAAACAGGTTTTTTGTTTTAAGAACACAATCGCTGATGACTTCCCCCAGCATTCTATTCATGCATATGCCTGTACCTCTGTTCTGAGAATAATTAGCAACGCCCACTGGCAAAAGGAGACCTGCAGCAACCTAGCTGTGATATCTTGCCAATGCCAGCTGTGCTTCAGTATTTATTTACTGAGATCACCGTATTTACACAGGATGAGCTTGCTGAGATGGCAAAGGGCTGAGCTGAGACCCAGCAGCTAGGCTTCAGCTTGATTTCGGAAAGGGGAAGCTGCAGGCATGGCTCACATTAACTCTTCTGGCAAAAGAGGACACTTTACTTTAAATAAGGCTGGTGGTGTTTTTTCCTATCGGGTTGACACAGCCAGCTTGGAGTTCTCTTCCATATTTTAAATCCCCTGAAAACTGAGAAACAAGGTTACACACTTTCTCTGACCTTCTCGCTTTCTCTATCTGTCTTCTTCTGCCACCAGTCTCTTCTCCCACCTGCTGCAACAAGTGGGATTCCGGATGTGTCCAAGACTAGGAAGTATTTATTTATTTTTGGTACCATTTGCTGGACAGAGGCTGGATTGGGTAAAAGAAGAGAGGATGCTTCAAATTACAATGCAGCACGTAATGTTAAAATTCAGGGCAAACGCCTGGCTACCTTATTTTCTAAAACTTCCATTTACAAACCACTGGGAGAGTTGAGGAAGCTTGATGAAACTGGGCTAATCCAATTCCTTTAGGCTTATTCACACCATACACAGAACACAGCTATAAGCTGCTTCTAGCCATGTTCAAGTGCTTGTGTGAAGTAATGTGCACTTGTTGATTAGTACAGCTCATCTGTTGACATACAGGTACACAGACTGTACACTTGTTGAATGTTGCGTGTGAACAGCTGTACGAGTGCACAGTTCAATTACTGGTGTACATAGGTACACAGATTGCAGACTCATTGAATGTAACTTGTGAACACTCCTTCTGTCAAGAGCTATAAGCTATAAGAGCATTACTAGTTTGAAGGGGCAAACTATGTTCAAGGAACAGCAGCGTTGTGTCTTTTAGCCAAGCTCTTCCCATCCTATTCTTATGATCTCAAACTAGTTTGCTTTCAATTGCACTTTGGCTGTTATCACTTTGGCAATATTTTGGCTGTCCAAAATAAGAATAAGAATGTGATAGAAAACAGTTTCAACCATCTGCCTTAACTACTGTATGTAGATGCCCTCACCCCTACTATTGTGTTCAGAATGTCAGAAACACCAAGTTTCTGTTACTTTTCCTTGAAACAATGTTTAGCTTCAATGGCCTAGGTGACTACTGTCAGAAATGTAGACAAGCAGTTTTATTTCAAAGTCACATTCTGATTCTCTCTACATTGGATAAGCAAGCAAGAGCAAACATGGACTATCTTTGATGACTTTTTAAGCAGGACTGATTGCTTTTAAGTAGACCCTAAAGGGATAAACAAAACACCATTTAAACTAGAAGTCCATGGAAAGCTTCGCCACTTAACCCTGCCCCTGGCACACGTACCTCCTCCTGCTCTTTTCTTCAAATGGACGAGAAATGGATACACACAATAGTTTATGTTTCTTGCCATTGGATGATATTCCAGATTTATGATGTCCAGGCAGAACTATTGGCAGCAAGCCACTTTTGAAACCTCTGTAACCTGGATAACCTTGCAAGAGAGAAGCAACACTTATAAACTGCTGCAATTATAAGCCTCCCTCTGAGGCCCCTATTGGAACACAGAGGACCTGGAAGGAAGGCTATTTAGACTGTTATTTAAAAGGGGAACACAATGGTACATCTAGATTTAAAGTGGGATGACAAAAAGGTGTTGAAGGCTCCCCGCCACTTTCTTCACCAAAGAGCTCTGCTGGACCTCAGTCTCCTCAATGAATGGAAGGAGGCTTTCCAATCACAGAATACCTAGTCTGGATTAGTACATTAACTTGAGTACGTTCTTTTTTTAAAACAAACAAATAAATTTTATTTAGTTTTACAAAATCAATCACACAATTAACATTCTTGAAAATATTAGAATTAAAACAAGATTCTTCCAAATCTTGGGACTCCCTTCCATGGGTTCTTTAAATACCTTTGTCAACTGCATGTTATAAATCATCCAAATTACAGTCCTCCATTGTATCTAAAGTCTTTGTAACATTGCAGGAGCCTGTCAAAGAGTTCAAGTGCTTACAGCAGGCATAGGCAAACTCAGCCCTCCAGATGTTTTGGGACTACAACTTCCATGATCCTTAGCTAACAGGACCAGTGGTCAGGGATGATGGGAACTGTAGTCCCAAAACATCTGGAAGGCCAAGTTTGCCTATGCCTGGCTTACAGTGTTCTTTTAGATACAATCTATATTTGTCCCTGTGGGCTTTTGGTTTTAACTGGAAAAGCCTTAAAACCAGTTTAGCACTTGGAGTGGTGTCCAGCAACGCTCCCTTCTGCGTTCTCCTACTTCTCCAGTGCTGTAGCAGAGTGTTTCTTCAAACTTCTAAGAAGAACTTCTTCTTCTTCGTCTGCGCAACGGTATGTGTGCCTTTCGTGCCAGCAATTAAACTCCCACAAAGTCTGGCTTGATTAAAGCAAGTAAACTTTATTTACAAGCACATAAATTACAGAGTTTTCCCCGGAGATTGGGAAGCCATCTCCGGTCTCTCCAATCCTCTCAAAAGTGAAAGTAGGACTTGTCCGCTCAAAGGTGAAGGCAGGACTGAACAAGAAATAAACGGTGCGTCACATAAATCACAAAGGCATTGCATACAGCAGATAACCCGGATGTTGTGACACATCCTCCCTGTGGGAGGAGCGAACTGTTGAGCTTCTTTAACCATGAAAGCTCCAAACATCCTCACACTCCCGTTCTCTATTGAAGTTTTGATCTTCCTGATTTCTGATTTTCCTGGTCAATCTTGCCATCTCTGCATAGTCTAGCACAGGGGTCAGCAAACTTTTTCAGCAGGGTGCTGGTCCACTGTCCCTCAGACCTTGTGGGGGGTTGGACTATACTTTGAAAAAAAATATATGAACGAATTCCTATGTCCCACAAATAACCCAGAGATGCATAAAAACACATATTCTACTCATGTAAAAACACCAGGCAGGCCCCACAAATAACCCAGGGATGCATTTTAAATAAAAGGACACATTTTACCCATGTAAAAACACGCTGATTCCCGGACCATCCACGGGCCAGATTGAGAAGGCGATTGGGCTGTATCCGGCCCCCGGGCCTTAGTTTGGGGACCCCTGGTCTACCAATTTCATCTGCCAGTCTGCCTTCGTAGGCATCTTAACTTTCCAATTCTGGGCAAGCAGCATCCTTGCAGCTGTAGTAGTGTACATGAACAGTCTTTTCAATTCCTTCAGTATATCTGCACCTACAATTCCTAAGAGAAAGGAACTGTCTTTTAACAAAAGATACTTTAATTTTTTAAAAAAAAATCATTATATTTCCCAGAATTCCTTTATCTTTTCACAATTCCACCACATATGATCAAAGGTGCCCTCTTTTCCCTTACATTTCCAACAGACATTTGAACTAGTCAAATTTTCGCTAACTTCTTGGGAGTTAAATACCAACAGTACATCATCTTCATATAGTTTTCTTTCAACGTATAACATGCTGTAAATTTTAAATCCTCTCTCCAAAGTTTCCCCCATGTAACTTGAGTACATTCAGTTGATGTGGTGTAGTGGTTAGAGTGTAGGACTAGGGCCTGGAAGGCCAAAGTTTAAATTCCCACTCAGACATGAAGCTCACCAGTCACTGTTGCACAGCCTAGCCTGCCTCACAGGTTGTTGTGGAAAGAAAATGGGGAGGAGAGAGAACCATGTATACCACCATGAATGCCTTGGAAATGAAAATGTAAGGAAGAGATGACCTGTTCCATTTTATTCCACCATGGTAGTCAATGCAGCATAAACAGTCTTTCATGAGGTCTCCAACCCAGACACTGACCAGACCTGGACATGTTTAGTTTCAATGGGGTGGTTGCATCAATTGTCTTCAGACCATGGCTGACTATAGTGAAATAGGTGCATCACTTTATAGCTACAGAGTAGGCAGTTTAATTACGTTCCTTTGTCCCCCAAAGAATATTGGGAACCATAGTTTACCCTTCATGGAGCTACAATTCCCATGTGCACTTAACAAACTACAATTCCCAGGATTCTTTGGGTAAAGCCATGTTCATTGAATGTGCTTTACATGTATGGTGTGGATATGATTCTAGATTCATTTTTCTTAAGCATGAAATCATGAGCATTTATTTTTTACAACACCTTGATTAAAATTTCATAGGGCTGGCATGGGAAAACTAAGCAAGTGTCAACAGTTTACAGATGGCTTGAAATTATATGAAAAAAGAATCACACATGATCAAGTAGTGAAGTTTCATAAATACCTTAGACATAAGCAACCTCAGATTTAATCTATCCTGATTTATGGGAGTTTAGCCAAGAAATCTTCATAAACACTTACTATGGTTTTCCATCAGGTATTGATTAAACAGAAGGCACATCAAATAGTTCAAAAACCGTAGACAATGATGACATAACTCGGGCAATGAGGCTTGAATTAACACTGCCTTATCGTCAATTGACTGTTTCAATTGCCTATTTCAATCTGCACAGGATGTATTCTGTTTTTCGGAGTGGGAAGCGTTTCTGATTTTAATCAGCTGGAGTGATTAGCATTCTCAAAAAAGGAACGTGAGGAACATCCAAAGCATGGATTATATGACTTCTTCTGCTATGTCAAGGATGATGGTAGTGGCTGTGAGCTTTATCAAGTGCTGTGGAGAGAAACAGATCAAGTTGACATTACATTTTTGTCACACTAACGTGCAGTAACTGATGCCAGTCAGAACATAAGAACTTTGGGACTGCTGTGCTTGATGAAGATGACTACTTCAATATTCTCTTTACAAGCTGTGATCTCACAGATGCCCCTGTGATGTCAGAGTCACCTTTGAGTGGAAAGGCGGGGCACCAATTGGACAAACTTACCAATCTGCAATATTTATCTAGGCTCCATCCCCTCCTGGGGATCCCTTTAGTTCAGTGTTTTTCAACCACTGTTCCGCGGCACACTAGTGTGCCGCGAGATGTTGCCTGGTGTGCCGTGGGAAAAATTGAAAAATTACTTTATATATAGTCAATATAGGCACAGAGTTAATTTTTTAAACATTTTCTAATGGTGGTGTGCCTCGTGATTTTTTTCATGAAACAAGTGTGCCTTTGCCCAAAAAAGGTTGAAAAACACTGCTTTAGTTTCTGAGGCTTTGCTATGCCTGTATTTATCTTAAACAGAATTGCCATTCTGTGTTCACACAGCAATGAAGATTGCTTGGTCTTCTCTGTATTATTTTTTTAAAATATTTTTATTCAAGTTTTCTTGGTTTGCAAAGGTTTGCACAATCTCTCTTTTTTCAAGTTAAATTTTCCATAGGTCAGTTTCATCTGTTGGGACATTAGGGTTACATTAGGACCAAAAGGGGGGAAGAGGTGGAGGGGGGGGAAGGCGAGCGGGGGTGGGGTCGGGAGGCAATGTATGTGTAGGGTTTTGTGTCAGCATTGTTTGTGCGGGTTCTCTTTGCTATTTGCTTGTGTTCCTTTGGTGGTGAGAGAAATTGGGGTTGGCCTAGGGTGCGGTTGCTTGTTTGTGATTGGCTGTGGTGAACTTTGTTTCCGTGTGTGAGTGGGGTGGGTGGGTGTTTTTGAATCAGGTTAGCCATATTCATTCGTATGCTGTTGGTGGTGGATTCTTGTAATTGTCTTGCTGGGCTGTGTATGTGATAAAGGGGAGCCATACTGGGGTGAAGGTATCTTCTTCTATTTGTCCCTGTGTCGGTTTCAGTTTATTGGTTAATTTATGGCAAGATTCCATTGCCGCTCTGTGCCCGTGACTCTGCGTGCCATCCTCTGGAGCTGAACTGGGGTGCGTTTACCATCAGTGAACTGCCCCAGCCCTTATGAAGGAGCTGCACACTTTCAGAAGAGCTTCATGCTCCTGCTCCCCCGCTCTGGGGATGGAAGAAACCTACCTTGCCTCGTCTGGCAGCTGGTTCCTGCACAAATGCACTCTGATTATGCTGCAGCTTGTCTCTCTGGGCTTGTCCCTGATCCATTTTCCTTAAGTCCACCTGATGCTCCACTCTCCCCCTTGAGCAAAGAGCATTCTCTACCCTCTGCAGACCTATGATCCCCTCTCCAAGTGTTATGTCACAAGCATACCTCTTTCCATGGGCGAAGCCAGGATTTATGCTGGGGGCAGGGCATTCCATTTGTTGGGGGGGGGGACACACACACACAGAATCTTAGTATTTTTATTGATTTTTATTGATGGGGGGGCAGGTGCCCCTCCCTGCCCCCATGCCTTTTTCCATTTTTTCTTTTTCTTGGCACCCACCTCTTGTTTCATCTTCAACAATTGTGGGAATAAACGGGGCTCTTCTAAGATAGTCCTCTATGATAAGATGCACTCCTGAACTGAAGTGATCCCCCTTGAAACCAATAGGACTTAGCACAATTGGTTATCTATAGGATTGAGCTGTGAGCTTCTTAGAAGATTTTTTCTTCCAAGAGAGA
Source organism: Lacerta agilis (assembly GCF_009819535.1). Classification (NCBI taxonomy): domain Eukaryota; kingdom Metazoa; phylum Chordata; class Lepidosauria; order Squamata; family Lacertidae; genus Lacerta; species Lacerta agilis. The sequence goes on along the minus strand of NC_046314.1, from coordinate 59,873,158 downwards.
AGGAGGGTATGGATGGATTGAACAGACATTCCAAACTTTTTTCCTTTAAAGGAGGAAGGGAAGGGAAGCTTGATTTAACCCACAGACATTACAGGAAAGTTGTGCACAGCAAGGCAGCTGCTCTCTCATCTTCTTTTCTTTTTTCAGGGTTCTCTCTCTTTTTAATGTTGCCTATTTATTTACAGCTGGGAAAATGGTGGAACAAAGAGCAGAGACAGTAGGAACGGTGACTTTCAACATCCCTAAAAGAATGCATAGAACCTTGCATTCCCCTGTAGTCTGTTCCACCAATGCATTATAAACAGGCTCCACTTTTCCACAAAACAATGATAAGGTTGCCTCTGTTACTGTACTCGGATGAGAGTCATTAATTTTATCTTATTTCCTATTTCCCAAGTTTTGGTCATCTGGTCTTCAACAGTCTGAGTCCTATACTTTCCTGACAGGGGTGATGCCATGACCCTGTATGTTTTCTAACATGAAATATAGATGTATGGGAAACCATACTGATAAATTTTGCTATTGATTGATTGATTGTAAAAATCAGTGGAACGTAATCAGTGGAACATAACCTTCCTTTGGGGCAATGCTGCTGAGCACCCAGTAGTACTTCAGACACTCTTAACACAGTAAACACGACATGCATTATACAGTGGACCCTCCGGATATGAACTTAATTCATTCCGGGGGTCCTTACGTACCCCCAAAAGTCTGCAACATGAGGCGCCGCTTCTGTGCACGTGCGCAGCACAATAGAGTGCTTCTGCACACACGCACAGTGTGCAGAGTGCTTCTGTGCATGCGTGTGTGGCGAAACCCGGAAGTATACACTTCCAGGTTTGCCACATTCGCAACCCAAAAGTTATGTTACCCAAGGGTCCATTGTAATAAAATAAAGTTGTAAGCTGTATGAGTCCAGCTGGATGATTTTTTTAAATTCAAATTTTTTTAAAGATAAGATTAATGGACGTTGTAAAATAAAAGATGCTTGCCAAAAGAGAGGAATTCCTACCTGACCTTCATATTCAACTGCCTCTTCTTGCAGCACTTAGGTGTGAGGTTCTTGAAAGTGGCACCAGCATCAAGGGCTTCTGCAAGATCTTTTGCTGTGAAAGCCACTTTCTCTATACAATGTGATAAACTGCACATTCCTCCATGCATGAAGTAGCAGTCGCGATGCCTGTTGTATGCCTTGCTTACAATATTCACATGGAATAGGACGTCCTGCCGCGCTATGATTGATTTCAAGAACCTGAAGTCCATCAGCTGGTCTGCTAGGCACTGTGCTTCATGGCAAAGACCTGTCACAGGGTATGAATACAGTTTGTCAGTTCAATGTAAGGAGTCTTTTTTGTTTTGTTTTGTTTTGTTTTGGTCCATTCGGGTAGGAAACATAATCACAGACTTGGCTGCAGCAGTCTTTTATGTCAATGTTGTTTTCCTTCAGTGTCTTCAGCAAGAATTCCACAAGCCTTTCTCCAGTTGATTCACGAAGTGCCCTAGATTCTACGAAATGTTCCTTTACACAAATCTTGCCTCAAAGAGGGTAGCCAGCTGTGCCCTAAATGGGGCAGAGGTCTACATAATGCCTGATTTACCTACCTATTTATTGAAAACATGTGTATCACAGCTTTCTGCTGAAATTCTTCTAGGTGGCTTTCCTTTATTGGGGGGGGGAAACAGATTTGCAATAAATCAATATAAACAAGCAGATGTTGACTACAATAAACAAAAGTAAGAACTATTAGAACACAATAAGCATTGGGTAGCTAATGCTTTGGTAAATAGTTTTAACTTAGCACCTAGAATCTATTAAAGCAAACATTAAGTAAACCTCACCAAGGTGGTATTCCGTAATAGCACCACGGAAAAATCTTTCTCCCCTGCCACCATCATCTTGACCTCTGAAGAAGGGGCCACTTTAGACATCATCTCAGCTTCTATGTCCTGCCACAAACTGTCAGACTGACCTAGTTAGAACAATGAAATTGTTCAGAGATATTTTTCTTTTAAGATTATGCCACAACTTTTCTTCCCAGCAGTTGGGACATCTTTTGCAGTGAATACAGAATAAAAAAAAATACTAAAAAGGCAAATGATGCTCTGGCTGCATCTTCTATTCAAATATGGGATGCCATCACCTTCTTGATGTCCTCCAGGCCAACAACTGCAAGTTACAGCAAATTTCATTGGACCACGTTGTGTACTGCTCATGGTTGCTATAACCCCACACTAAAGACACATGACAGCAAAAGGGCAAAACTGGTGGACCACAGCTTCAGTGGTTGTCATGTCTGACCTGCAACATTCTTAATTAGTTTAAGTGCTCTTCAGAAAGCTCAGCATGACTATACTTGCTATCAAAGTGAAGACTATTAGGAACCACCATTCCTCTTCCTCCCAGTTGGTGACTTGCAGTATCCTGATCCAAACACCACACCAGTGCTATAACTGGTCTTTGCTTCTCACCACTCACACACCTGAAAGGTGTGCAAAAGAGGCTCTGTCGGCACCATCAGACACCTACCTGGTGAGTCTTTGGGGTCAGTGGGCCCTTGGGTAAACCAGAGGTTGATATGGATATTACTTTACTACTCTGATGACTCAAGGTGCTCACCAATGGGCTCTGTGTTTTCAGTTAAAACAGGAGAGACTCAGTGGTCTTGTCCTCTATCAAGAAATGATATTCTGGGGGCCTTTTTTTCTATCGGGAATGATGATGTCCAGTGCCATGGTCTCCTGTGGGAAAAGACACTCAGTCCACCAGTTACAGGTTGATGGGCCTCTCCCATCTTTTGCCACAGCAGTTTGACACCTGCACATCTCCTTTCCCAAGTTAAGGTTCTATTCCTCTCCTTTAGAAAGTGGAAAAAGGGAGAGGCAAGGAGGTCTGGACAGCCATTGCATTTCTGGGAAATACAGTTGAATGCTTCAAAAATCTTCTTAAGGGGGTTTGCACAATTTATAGACAGTGCTTGAGGCACTCAATTTTTAGATAATCATCCATTCCTAGGAGAAACACCCTCCCACCCAAAAACTGTAGGTTTCAGTATGGTAAGTGCATATCTTAAGTGAGTGTCCTTATAATGGGCTGTTTTCAACAATGAATTGAACAATGAATTACCTCATGATCTCCTGCTGGCTTGTAAAATTCTTCATTATATTGGTTTTCTCTCAGTGGCTGTTCTAGAGGTTTTGAACTGAAGTATTAAATCAATGCAAGCCTTGAATCAACGGTTTCCTTTGCATGCTTTAATTGATTCATGGAACAGTCAGCAAGTCTCCATGTTCAATCGCCAGTGAATATTGGCAAATCAGTTATATTGCAAGGAATTTGCCAGCATTTGAAGACCAGAGATTTAATACGAAATATGCTCTGCTAAAGTTCTTATGACTTTACTTTATTGTCCATAAAATAGTGAAGTTTCAGAAAATCACAGTGTTCCAATCTGGCTTTTTTCTGTGATGCATCATCCTCACCCCCCACCCCCACCCCCGGTCTCAGAACTGTGTCCCTGTTGCAGGATTAATGTTCCTTTAATTATTTCAGTGATAAACCTAATGTTTTCCTAATGGTCATAATGGCCCAGGAGAAATGTTTTGTCACTTGTTGGACAGATACTTTATAGTCAAGGAAATCTTATGGCGGTGACAGGATTCCTTACTTTGAGTTGACTCACACAACAGTATTTCATTTGTATTTATATTTTTAGTTCTCCCTCAACAATAGCGCATTAGAAAGGAATTCTGCACTAATTTATCCTTGCATATTATAATATAATAATTTATTATTTATACCCCGCCCATCATAATATACACTTGGATAGGGAAGATCTTCCCATACTTGGTTCATGCTTTTGTAATATCTGAGATCAACTACCATAATGCATTTCATATGTGGCTGCAAATCAATATAATTTGAAAGTTTTGGCTAGGGCAGAATATCTGGCAGTTCCTGGGAAGGGAAGTAATAGCAGCACAGGCTGTCTCTTAGCTTCCTGAACAATCTTGTTCTACTTCTATTAAAGCCCTGGACCCCAGTGCTAGACCTTTTGTGATGGCCATCTGAGGCACTGTTTTGGAAAGCTGTGCGTGGACATGATTTTCCACCATGGCCTTTCTGCCCGGTTATCTACACCACATATCTCTATGACTATGTGTTTTGCTGAGGAGGGCGAAGCTTCTTCTCAACTGCACCCCCAGGGGAGAAGGGCTGAACGAGATGGGTTCTTGACCTGATCCAACAGAACTCTTATGTTCTTTTGGTGACAGATGCTGCTTCAAAGTGCCTTGTTCCACTTTGCCACTGGTAGCAACTGCTGAGTTGCTTTTGCTAATTCAGTTCTGCCTGGTAACAACATGTGGAGAATTGGTTGAAAGCAATGATAGTCCTGGCTTTTGTGCATGTTTAGGAGTAGTATCTGGCCTTTGGGCTGCCCCTGACTTGCGTCTTGAGCAAAACTGCAAAGCAAATGTGGGTTAGAGGGATATGCACATCCCTGCTGGCTTCTACCAGGTTTAAAAGAGAAATATACAGTGCTCATCCTTCATTGTAAATATGGATGGCTGAAGAGTGGTATCAGGAGGCAGTTAGTTACATACTTGTGTGATGAAGAGATTGCTAAAGTTTAAATGCAATGCATTATAGGTGGGGCTACATTTGAAGATAATTTGGAGACTGCAGCTGGTGCAGAATTTAGGAGCCAGATTGTTGACCAGGGCATATAACACTGACTGCACTGACTACCGATAAGTTTCTCAATTAAAAATTGCTGGTTTTGACTTACAAAGCCTTGTATGGCTCAGGACTCCAATACTTCAAGGACAATCTCTCACCACATGAACCATCCTGAACCCTGAGGTTCTTTTCTGTTGTGCCTCCTCCATGGGAAGTCTGGAGGATGGCAACATGAGAATGGACCTTTTCAGTGGTGACTCCCCACTTATGGAATGCTCTTCCCAAGGATGCGTGCCTGGTACCATCATTATCCATTTTTGATGCCTGGCAAATCTACCTGGGCATTTATTGAGGTTTTTCTGGTATCTGCGGCCTCTTTCAGTGGAGCAGGAACTGTAAGACCTGTCTTTTATCTGCACAATTGTGCTCTTAGGTTTTTATTGGTTCTTTGTTATACTTGGTTTTAGTGTCTTAGTGTTTCTGTAAGTCAACGTCCGTAAGGAAAGTGTATAAGAATAATAATGACAATAAAAATATCAAACAGAAGAAACAGTCTGGTCCAGTCTAATAATATCAAAAATATGTAAAATGGTGGATTTTATACACAAAGCAGAAATAAAAACCATTTAAGTAAGAAGTGAGAGAAATCTAAAGTATCCTAGATAAATCCATAAATAATAAAGACGTTGACACCTGAGGACACTTAATTATCATTCCTTTCCTTTAGCATGTATTTTGCTCTCTTTCATTTGCTATTAGTCAGCTAGCCATTTATTTCTGTCTTCTTCCATCAACACATAGGATTTTTATTGTTAATATAAATGTGAGTGATATTAGAGATAGCTCTGAGCTTAATTGCCTAATTGATTCACCATAGCTGCAATTGGGAATGCTAATTAAGCACTGGTTGAGCTTTATACTTGCGGGGGGGGAATCAAATTGTTATAGAAATCTGTTTGGCTTTCATTCTAATAGGCATTAAGACTTGCATTGTGCACTTGCATTTATTACATTCTGACACATTTCCCCATCTTAATGATGTTATTAGCCTCTCTGCACAAAGTAAATGCTCTTCAAGCCTTTATAAATTATTCTTTAAGTATCTGATAATGTGCTTAAATGGGCAACACTCTATAGGAGAAATGAGAATCAATACTAGAGCCTAAGGAGATGTCTTATAACAGTACACATTTAGATGCTGAAAAAGTAGATACATTTTTGTTATATCTTAGATTCTTTCCTTTGTATAGAACTTGTTTCTCTTGCTTTTCATCATGGGTAGATGTAAAATGATGGCATAATTACAATTCATAACATTGCATTAAATTATCCCAAGAAGATCTGGAGATAAAAACTAAGATTCGACTCCAACACTTTCAAATCTTACAATGCAAGATGTAGATTTGCATAACTGGCCTTTGTTCTCCCACTCCACTGCTGCTTCTTAAACCTGTGACAATGATGGCACGTACCACCAGCATCTAGCAGAGCCAGTCTCTCACTCACACCAATAAGTCTCAGGAGCCTTATCCAAGTCTCTAGTGTAAATGCTTTTGACAATCACAAAACAATTTGGACTGCAGGCTCAGGCGCAGTGAGCCTGCAGTTGTGGGGAGGGGGCATAGGAAGAAGTAATAAAACAGGGCAATAAACTTTATTGATTACAGATGTTAGTAGGCTTTGGCATAGGCACTGGATGTGTATCCTGAATCCTGATTCAGTCATTCCATCTTCTGGCTGATTATTTTCAGGATCAGTCCTGAGTTAAGGATCACTCTACGAAGTACGTCAAATCAGGACAAAAAAATAAATAAATCCTTTCTGTAGCACCTTAGAGACCAACTAAGTTTGTTCTTGGTATGAGATTTTGTGTGCATGCACACTTCTTCAGAAACAGGAAGGGGGCTGGGCTCCAGCCCAACCCCTCTACCTAGACTAATGATCCAAACCAATGCCTTATCCACCAGCAAGTTGTGACAGTTGCTATGAGGTAGGCAAAACCTCCAGAGAGGTCCAATTCATCTGCAGACAAATTCCTCCCTGGCCCCCAATATGGTGACTGAATAATTCCATAGAAAGATCCTAAACATGCCCTGTGCACTCACCTTCAGACAGGGCCATACCATGATGCTTAGGGTGGGAGGCCCATAACCAATTTGTTGCTAGGTGTTGGCACAGCCCACTTAAATGTGTTGGAAGCAGACCTGAGTGAAGCCAGGTGGGGGTAGGCCACATCCAGGTCAAACCCACCTTGCCTGCTCACGATTGGCTCTTTCATAGGTGAACCACCTGAGCTGCCCTCAGAGGATGTAACATCTCCTGGCTGTGCAGGAACTGGAAGTCTTTCCCTGGCTGCAATCGCCACTCGCCAACAGAAGCTGGTAAGCAGTCCTTCATACATTTTAAAGATGTCATACAAGTATCAACAGTTTTCAGAAATCAGAATTTGACTCAAAGTTCTATATTTGGATTTTGGAATCAAATTTCAACATTGAAGTCTGAAAATTGGCCTATTTTGGCTGGTCAGAATGAATATATGAAGTTAATATAACATGTAAATTCTAATGCAGGTTACCAGTCAGTCAAATACTGGTTGTTTAAGCATGTCAGCTGTCAGATAGGATCAAATATGGAAAGCTGCTCCATGACAGATCCTAAAAACATTGAATGCAAAATGCTGGTGTTAAATATCAGGTATCTGCCAATAATTTGCCAAATATGCAAAAGCAACTCAGAAAATAATGAGCATAGAATGCTCACCATGAAAATATGCAGAGCAGAATTTTGAAGGAATTTTTGTGTGTGATCAATTTGTTTAATCTCTTATATACCTTCCCAGTGCCAGAAATGCAATACTGTCACAATCTCACATTGAATACTTTACTGGGGGTGGTGGTTTCAAACCTTAACTCATGATACTAATGGGAGACGGACCAAGATGAACACTTTTACAGATTGTACAGATGAGAGAATGGACATGAAACTTCTCCAACAATCTTTTCACACAGGGATTTCCAAAATCAGACATCTCATCTTCTAGATTTATTCCTAACTTAAATCACCATCCACCCTCTGCTTCCAGACTCACTAAATGCTTCCAGACTCAGTCCGACTCAGTATAGGGGCATGCTAGTTCAACAAGAATCCATAGGATCCAAGGCTACTTCATGCCCCTGACATTCACCTCCCTGCCTCCACCCAAAAAGCCCCCCAGAGCTGGAATTCTTTGTTAGTTCCTAACATAGTTAATTCATTCCCATTAGAAGTAAGGGGAGGGTTTTTTATGGCCAGGGCGAGCTGACAGGACTTAGGAAATGGAGGTTACTTCCTTGCAGATCTCTCTCATACGTGCACACATGCATGCAAACACATCCACCCACTGACAAATCTCTGAAGTGCTCCTTCACAAACTGCTGCACCCTCAAAGTTCCCTCCTGTTTCTTACCTTAACGTTATATAACCCAAGTAATTCTTGCTCACATGTTCAAATGCAGTTAACTACAAAAGTAAGTAATAATCGGATCAGTACTGACCTGTCACCTGTGGTATCATGGGTAGAACTCTCATACACTTTGCTTTTGTTGTTGTTGTTCAGTCGTTCAGTTGTGTCCGACTCTTCGTGACCCCATGGACCAGAGCATGCCAGGCTCCACTGCCTCCCGCAGTTTGGCCAAACGCATGCCAGTCGCTAAGAGAACACTGTCCAACCATCTCATCCTCTGTCATACCCTTCTCCTTGTGCCCTCCATCTTTTCCAACATCAGGGTCTTTTCCAGGGAGTCTTCTCTTCTCATGAGGTGGCCAAAGTACTGGAGCCTCAACTTCAGGATCTGCCCTTCCAGTGAGCACTCAAGGCTGATTTCTTTAAGGATGGATAAGTTTGATCTTTTTGCAGTCCATGGGACTCTCAAGAGTCTCCTCCAGCACCATAATTCAAAAGCATCAATTCTTCGGCGATCACTTCCCTAGGAAGCCATTATAGCAGTGGGTGTGATATGCCCCAGCCATGTGGTTCTGTCATCTTACACTTCATTAACATCAATGATTCTTTGCACTTTGGGGTGCTATTTTTTTACATTTAAAAACCATTAAAAGGCAGCAACATCAAATGGTTCATAAATGAATCTCCCAGGAAAAGTCGACGATGACTAAAACCTCTTTGGAATTTGATTTAATGAATTAAGAGTTTGCGAAAATTATGTTTATTAAGAGGATATGTTTCATTTACACAAATATCTATTTATGAGCCTAAAATGTCATTTTGAACCCATATTAATTATTTCCAAGTATTAAAAAGCAAAGATTCTGTGTTTTTTATTTAAAAAATGGATTGTACAATAGCATATAGTAATTATTTTGAAAGTATTGCTGAAAAGTTAGTATCTATTCTTAAAAGAAAGAAAGAAAGCAAACAAACAAACAAAAACACCTTGTTAGCTCTACACTAAGCCCTGATCTCTAAGGCAATGAGCTTCCATTACATTAGCAAGTGCTCAATAAATAATTTCCCCGGTACTACGTAAAATATGTTTTTGTATTGCTTTAAGCAAACATGCTAAAACAGAAACTAATTACTCAAAGCCCCACCTCCATCAATATCCTGTTATGTACTGTTTCCATAGTGATGAAAATATTCCCAGCATGGTGGGGGGGGGGGGAAGCAGATTGTGATGTAATCTCCTTTTCACAGAGAGACAGACATAATATTATGTAGCATAAACAATATTTTTGTTCTGTTTATAAAGAGTTACCAATATGTGTTTGAGAAGTCTTACATAACACATGAATGATGGCTATGAGATCAATCCAATAAAAACTTAATGCATCTATTCACTGCCGTATATTATTGGCATATACATTCATTGAAAATGAGCCACCCTGAACAATGCAAATATGTGAATATGTTTATTTCCAGGGCTAGGAAGTAATATTTCTTTGCTGCCCTTTTGCAGTTTGATATACCGTCATGGCGGGGGATTCTTGTCAATCCTTTGATGAATTACAGGTTACCAGGAGCCTAGACCATCACTGTTCGCATTACAGCCTTTCATATGAAACCACAGCAACAGCCAGACAAATACTGCTGGAATAATCGGTACCCGAAAGGAGGAGGATGCTCCTGGCCCTGCCTCAAATTAGTATTTCACTATGATCGAAAAGGTAAAAAGGGACTCCAGCCAGCTAAGCACATCCTCAAATAGCTTTATAGCTTCCTCACTGGGCAAAACTCCACTGTAACCTAATATTGAAAACTGTTCCATCACCTATGTGGGCCTTCAGGGAATGGTTTAATAAATCAGAGGTTTTTCATGCCTCTATATTTCTCAAAGCAATGCAGGAATCACTGCTGATGCATACATGCTTTAAAATATGAAAAATAAGAAAATGCTTATAGGGGTTGAGAGGAAAGAACCAATTTATAGCAAGCAAAGCATTGGGGGCATTGGATATCATGGAGGCAACCCACACCTCTTGTGATTGAATAGTTGATTTGCCCCTGAATTCATCAAAATGTAGTTGGTACCTGATGAAGCAAGAACTGGGGCAGGGGTTGTTCAGTACTTGGGTGCTAACTTCCTAGCTTTTACATATGCACTTCATTTACTTCTATCTTATTTTTGTATCTATGTTCATGAGTAGCAGCCACTGATCTCATGCTTGTGTATAAAATGGAGCTGACGTGATCTTTTGTGTGGGGTGTGTGCGGATAGATCCAAAGGAAGTATCAGAACACTAGCAGATACACAGGCTCATCCTGTGGTCCTACAACAAAGGATTGGAAGAAGGAATAATTCCTCCTTGTAATGAGATCCTTGGGAATGAAAGTTGAGCAGCTCACCAGGGCCCTGCCAGATCTGCAGGCCAAGCTTAAGGGCCAACCCAGGGCCCCAAAGCCAAGCTAGCAATGGGTGACCCAAGAATGCCCAAAACCAAGAATGCCACAGATACCCCCCAAACCCTGTGAAACACTTTCTGCTCAGACTAAAAGCTATTTAAACCAATTAGAAAATAAACCACTCTAGAACAATAAATAAATAAATAATCCCAGCACTATGGAGTAGAAAAAAAGAGGAGCCCCTGGGCCAGTTTGGGTCTCCCCCAAAATTCTTACTCAGCTCCCAGAAATGGGCAACCAGCAAACTCAATACTGCTTAGGGTGTGTGTAAAAATTGGAGCAAAGTGAGGCACTCTGGGGAGGTTGATAAAGTACAGCTAACTGCCCCTCAGGATTGGCTCATTAGGGCCTGTCTACCATTGCCCATTCCTCCCCTGGGCAATATCACCAACTCTTCTTTTTTTACGGGAGCCCAGGATGTGGCTAAGATGCCGCCATTAAGTTGGGAGTGGCATTCCCCTGTCTCCTCTCCCCATAGACCTCCACTCTGAAGGGTTGGGAGAACCCCCAGAATGGTGTGGGTGGGGGGAGGAGAAAGGGGAATTATTCAATTTGGTAAGGATAAATGTTTGTGCTCATGGAATGATCAGAAGAATTATCTGAATTTAGATAAGGCTTTCCATGTTTGTGAGCATTCTAAACCTAATTCCCATGAACATCTATTGAGAAAAATGGACAAAATGCTGGAAGTGACCAAGCGACTGAACTATAAATCTGGTGTGACACTCTAATATGTCCATGTCTTGCAGTGTCAAATCACAATCTATCATAAAACTTCTAAAAGTGAATCAGATAATTTTAGGTAAAAAGGAGTTCTGAAAGAGGCTCAGTAGGTTCAGGAATACATGAAAATATTACTATTACTCAAAAACTAAAATCCCTATTTTTCCAGTTTTTACTTTTAAATATATAATTTTCTGTTAGCATTTCTCATTTGCAATACAGGCATCTGTCATCAGTAATGAATAATGTGCCGGAGTGACACTTTTTATTTAGAAAAATAATAAAATGCCTCATTTGTCTGCAGCTCGGAAGACAAGAAGTATGAATACAGTGATGCTGTCAGTGATGACAACTAGCATATTCTCCCTCCTTCGATATGGGCATAATTATATGATCCAATTCTGCCTGATGGTTTTTACTCTGCAGAAAGAGCAATAATGGTTTGAAAAGTGAAGGCCTCTTCTTTTTGTATGTGATAGTTGCTGATTTGTATAAAATATACTTTATTTTTGTAATGTATGAAGTTACTTCCCAACATTTGCATCCTAAGTAGGCATCTTTTATTCTGATGACAAATTAAATTATTAGTGTGTCTAAGCTTGGACTCTTCATGTCTTGAGTAAGATTGATTGGCAGTAGATTCAGAACAAACAAAAGGCAGTATTTCTTTATGTGATACATAATTAGTAGGATTCATTGGCGCAAGCACAAATGGCTTTCTAATAGGAATAGACAAATTCATAGAGAGCAGGACAATTGACTTTGAGTTGTTATGATTGGGAAAGGAACTTCCCAGTTCAGAACCAGTATGCCTCAGATTTACAGATCCTGGAAACAAATGGTATCTCCTAGGAGGAGACGGAGCCACTCACTGCATCATCTCATTTGGAGTTCTGGTCATCAGTGCCACGTTTCTCCTGAACCCCAAGGAGACACCTATGCCATCAAACTCTGACAAGCAGTTCACAGACTCCTTGAAGGATCACCCTAGGAAGACAGATTCACATCTTGAAACCCCAGCACCAAGAAGAAGCCAATGGCTGCAAAGGAAGGCATCCGCCCTTCAACTGGCCAGATGCAGCATTTGGGGCATAGGGCCTCTCATCAACGAATACCTAGACCAGTCTATAATGATCTGCCATTTGCTCCAAGTCACTGCCAAGACAACTATGTTCTGCCTCGGGTACAGATTTGCTAACTGTGCTGAAGGGGGAGACAATTCAGTACCTTTGACTCTTCCCTACCAAACAGTGGGACAGCAAGATTTTGCAAAGAGCTCCAAACACATAGTCCCAGCTGCTTCAAGAAGTAAGCTTCAGTTTGATACAGCGACGTGCTACTTTTTTCTGTATAACAAAATATGTTATTTTATTTTGCTCTGGTATATGTTATTTCGAGAAGAAGGGAAACTAAAGCAAATGGCTTTGAGATTTTGGCATCTTCAAGTCATTTGATACAGGCACTCAGCAGAACTGTAGTCTCTCGCAAATTGGCATTTGTTAATGAACATATGGACTCCTTAGCTCCTTGCTATACTATTGTTAGGTTGTTTCAGTATATAAAAACGCTTCATAGTACACATTCAACAGACTTTGAATGAATGGCTTTTACAGGTTGGCGAGGCACTGATTGGCCCTCCTGGTTCTGGTATCTTATATTTTATGCCCTGCGTTCTGCTAAGTAGGTATTCAGAGGTGATGAGTGACAGCACCCAACCTGGAATGTGCTCAGCAATTTCTAGCAGAGTGTCATCTTGACTTGATATTTATTTAGCATGACCATGTGTCTTAGAGGACAGTTTTCTATTTGAAGGGCTGTCAGGGGTAGTGGAGGAGCATATGCCCACGTTGCTCAGGGCAGGCGCATTCCCAAGGGGTACAGAGGGCGCCACTGATCCTGCTTCCTTCCTCTCCCCTTCCCGCTCGCCTGCCTCCTTCCCATCCTCTCCCCTGCCTGCCTGCCTGCCTCCTCTAGCTGGGAGCATGGGGCAATGGCACACTGCCTGCCCATGACTACCGCCAGCTGTCAAGGGAAGGGGGGAGCTGCTGCACCGCACTCCCGGCTGGAGGAGGCAGGCAGGCAGGGGAGAGGACAGGAAGGAGACAGGTGAGCGGGAAGGGGAGAGGAAGGGACTGGCAAAGCGGCGGAACAGCTGTCCCCTTTCCTGATGGCTCACGGTAGGTGTGGGAATCCAAGTCGCGGGCGGACAGAGCACCAAATCTTACCCCCGCTCAGGGATGACACCCAAAGCAGTGCGCCCTCGCCACACCCACCTTCCTCTGCCAGTGGTCAGGGGAGGACCCTTTTCAGAGGCATCCTCTATTTGAGGGGTTGTTCAGTCCCAGGCTGGTTTAGAGCATAAACAAACCATAAGGGAAAGCAGGGGCCTTGAAGCAGGGTTGCCATACGTCCGGAATTCCCCAGACATATACGGAATACTGCATTTGGCAGCAGTGTCTGGGTAAGAATTGGTCACATGTTCGGGAACGTCTGGATGTATGGCAGCCCATGTCGGCAGTGCTGGATTTCCATAAAAATAAATCAAAAATGGCAATTTTGCAAAAAACAAACAAACATCTGGACAGTAGATGATCAGGCCCATATGTCACGTGGTCACAGTCTATCACAGTGGTGAGATTAATTGGATTTCTGTTTAAATTACAGTAATTTTTCTCTTTCTGCATCTATACAGACATATGGATTAGCATATGCAAACAACATTCATGTCTGTGTCCTCTTTTGCCTTCTTTTTGGTTGATGAGTTTTCTTTCTGTTTTGGGCAGGAGATGCATAAGTGGACACTCAGTGTCTGTGAATGAGAAGAACAGACTTCCAATTGTGAAATGGGGCTCCCATCTGCAGCCACCTGTCCACTCCCTAAAGCTGGTCCAGAGGATTGGGGGTCCTCTAGAGCAGATGTGGGAGGCAAGGGAAAGCTCCACTGCATGAGCTACAGTCCACTTGTGCAATTTGTACATTACCTTTGTGGCAAGTTGTTACCCCAATGTTTCCTAGGTCACACAGCAGAGGAGTATTTACATGAAAAGGCTGGATCATATGGGTTATGACCCACATTTGTGTCAACTGGGACAAGGAAGGAATCGTGGATTCTAACAGCTGGACTGTCAGCATATTCCTATGCAGGTCTACTCAGAAGTAAGTCTTTTTGAGTTCAATGAGGCTTCCTCCCACTCAAATTTGTATCGGTTGCGGCCTCAAGGGAGAGCTGTTGGCCTGTATTCTTCTGTGCTGTAGCACCTCTGCAAATGTCCAGGGGATAGTATTACAGCTACCAACTCAGCTGTTATCTGGTGACATAATGGGCCAATAGTTTTATGCTTCATCCTACGAAGCCTGTTTGGCCCAGCCACATTTTGCACATAGCTGCCAACTTTTTTCCTTTTTTTAAGGGAAATTCCCTTATTCCGAATAGGATTCCTTGCAAGAAAAGGGGAAAGTTGACAGCTATGGTTTTGCATCTGAACTACTGATTTTTCAGGCTGAGGCTGATGAACTGCCCACTTTTCCCTGCTTGCCTCCAGACCACCAATCCTGACCATGTATCTTAGGACTTACTATTCTGGGTGACCATAAAGTCAAAATTTGGCAGGAAACCTTACCAGCCTAGTATTACTGGAATAACAATAATAAAATTGTTTGATGGATAAGTAACTTCAAAATGAAATTGGGAAAGTGGCCCACCTAGCTTTTGTAATTTCTTTGGGGGAAAGCTCTTCCATTTCCATTCAACCCCATAGAGCAATGCTACTTATTAGTATTTATTAATATTTATATTATAGCAGACCACAGCCACAAGAAAGATCACATTCCAACACCTATTCATTGACCAGATTCTTATCAATGGGAAGATGATTAATTTAATTCTTCTAATAAGATTCAAGAGCAATGGGAGGTCTAACAGAATGTGATTTTTTTTTTTCAGATTTACTCTCTTGGATTCTGTCCAACTGCTTGCCCTCCCTCAATAACTCACATTCAAAGGAATGCAGGATTTTCTTCTTCTTTTTTTCCTTGGTACTGTGGTGCAGTAAAATTTTCTTGCTGACACAGTAGATTTTTCTGCAGGGTCAGTATGTTAACATTACAATAATCGTTGCTGCTTCACATTATCTTCTCTTTCATTTGCCCCTTAAAACACCCCTATCTGTTTTTAAAGAAACAAGGGGCAGGATCATGTAAGCATTCTTAACGTCTTGTTTACAAAGAATGCAATTATGAACATTAAATTGAAATCAGGATCCCTCTTTCAACATAGTGGCCTTCATTGCAGAGCTCATTACTCTGTGATATAATACATAGGCTAGTTTTCATGTCCCTGCATTACAATTAACAACCTTCTAGTATATATTTACTTCTCAGAAATCCCCTAAACCATGGGTATCCAGTGGAGCAGTTCGATCATTTTAGATTCTCATCTAAATGGATAACTTGGGAGTAGGAGAAGGAGGGGGCTCTTTTGAGGGCAATGTGCATTACTTCACTCACTTAGTTCACTTAATAAGCTCAAAATGTGGTGAGCCAGTCCTGCTGTGCTTGAGAGTCACCCTTCTGATTATCTGGAACCCTGGAACTTGGCCCCAAATTTCTGGTGATATACCTTATTTAGCAGGTACAGTGGTACCTTGGTTCTCAAATTTTATCCATTTCAGAAGTCCTTTCCAAAACCAAAGTGTTCCAAAACCAAGACGCGCTTTCCCATAGAAAGTAATGCAAAATGGATTAATCCGTTCCAGACTTTTAAAAGCAACCCCTAAAACAGCAATTTAACATGAATTTTACTATCTAATGAGACCATTGATCCATAAAATGAAAGCAATGATGTACTGCAGTCACACAATCAATCAATCAGTAGCTGAACTTGGTTCTACACAGTCACAAAAACAACAAAAAAGAGCCGCAAAAACAAAAACGCAAAATAAATAGCAAAAACAGACAGACCTCAGCGTAACACTCAAAACGGAAGTGTGGCACTCAAATCGGAAGCGTAACACTCAAAACAGAGCACATTCGGCTTCCGAAAAGAGTTTGTAAACCAGAACACTTACTTCTGGGTTTGCAGTGTTTAGGTTCCAAGTTCTTTGAGTACCAAGGTGTTTGAGAACCAAGGTACCACAGTATATGGGGGGTGGGAAGAGTCCAGGAAAAACAAAGAAGCTGCCTATTGGTCCATCATGCTCAGTAATGGCTGCAGCTATACAGGCTTTCAGACAGAGCCCCATCCTAGCACTACTTGGAGATGGCAGGGATTGGACCTGGGACTTTCTTAATGGAAATAATGTTCTCTGTCACGGAGCTACAGCCATTTCCAAGAGGTAGCTCTCCCACTCTTGTTCCCTTTGTGGCATAACTTTGTCAAATGACAGAAGTAGCAGAACCAGTATCAGAAATAAATGTGTGCAATGGGTTCTGCATATTTCGGAAAGGGTGGCAAAAATGATGACTAGCTGAAGCCCCAATGATTTAAATAAACGACTCAGCTTTAGATGCATTGTAATTAGGGTTGCTAACTGACCAGAACACAAAAACGTATTAGTCTGTTTCTGTACCATTGGTAGCAACTATGCAATCATCTAGCTTTTCATGACATGGATATAAGCCTGATTGTCTGTTGACATTTGGAAATCAAGCTGCTATTAGAGATACAAAACCAGCAGCCAGTAGAAAAGTTGGCACTCCTGGCTATTATGACTTACCTCTTATACAATACAGAAAGCTGTGTCAGTTATTGTGTTGTTTTGGTATGAGGAATGAAATCCGGGCTGCACAAAATATTCACCCTTTTGGATAGTCAGCTCCCCTGCTCCTTTAAGTGCTTGCTGCTGTTCACTGGAACTGCCCCACACTCTCTGCTGCTGTTTCACTACATGTTCTGCAAATTATTGTATTCTGATCTTCCTGGTTTTTTTTTTAATCTGATGGAGGAATCCCTGGGCTACATTGCCAATTAGCTGTGGCTATGTGACAATATCACAGATAAAACAGAATGGGGGAAATGCTTCCATGAGCCAGTCAGATAATTGTTTGTTCTTACTCTGTGTAGGCAGACTTTGGCATCCTTTCCATACAATCTCCCCGCCTTCTGGGGGAAAAAAGTGAAAGGAGAGGTGATTTTCAATGCTGCCAAAGCTATTTGAGTATATCAGTCATCTTTCAGCCCAAAGGTTCCCACTGATTTTAGAATTTAATGCTAGAATGGGAGTATTACAGAAGGATATCCAGAAAAGCAATAGCCCTGATAGCCATATACAACCCAAAACAGGATGGTGCCCTTCCTATTCTATTACTGGAACCTAATCGGACTGTTAGTAGACACTCTGCCCTGAACATTGGTGATAGGATAGCATCCTCCACTGCACCCAAGGGCAATAGGCTGACTTAAGCAAGGCAGGGCTTAGCAATACACCACTTTCTGTCCCACCTCATATTTGTCACATGCAGCACTGTTTCCTTTCAGTTGCAGTTCATCTTCTGCCAAAAATTCTTTTATTTGTCTTGCTGTCTGCTGTGGTGAAAGTACATAACTTACGTAACTTAAATAATCAATCATTCCACCCTATTCATTTCAAGCCAAAAGAAATGCAAAGCAAATGGTGTGTGTAATCAATTACACTTAATTTATCGTCTGTAATCAACAGCAATGGTGAACACCAGTTGTATTAGCTGAATTGATTTCCATTCCAGACATGGGACAAGTAAGCAAGCAGGCAATTTCCACTCCCATTTCTATTTTTGAAAGATTTCTGTGACATCCCTCTGCCTGAAGCAGTGATCTCGTTTTGCCTAGGGGTAGGTCTGGCCTGGGATATAGCTAGCCTGGCTTTGCAGAATTGAGATACAGTGCAATGAAATATGAAGTACCTTTTGTCCTTCATTTCTCATCAGCAGCTTGTTGTCAGAGTGGAGCTTGGGGAGCCAACATCTTCTCTTGCAAACCCCTGCGACTACCACTTCCGGCACACCCCTCTTTCACCTCTAGATCGTAGGGTAAGCCAACATTCCTAAAGGGGCCTGATTTGGTCATGAGGATGCCACTGATCCCTACTTTATTACTCATGCTTACTCTGAGAGTGTCACTAGCCCTGCTGCACTGTTAGGATCAGGTTTAGATTGGCAGCTGAGGAGGGAGGTGGAACAGGAGGCAGCAGCAACTGAATAGGAGCCTGAACAGGAGGGTCCAGTCTTGTCACCCAGAACCAGGAACAGATTGGGGAAGACTCTGTGACCCTGCCAGTGTGTTTTCAATGACCCTGCCAGTGTGTTTTCAAGTGTGGAACTTGCTGGGATATCTTCATCATTTTTGTCTAGTTCTGGGCTTCATGCCCTGCTCTTGAGTTCCTGGACCATGACTCCTGGGCCGTGTCTACTGCTGAGCCGGAATCCCTGTGTCTCCTGCTAGTTGCCTGAATAAAGCTAGTCTTCTTGCTCACAAGTAAGAACCTCTGCTTGCTCATTCTTGGAGAGGGAGCCAGGACACAAAGGATATACTGCCCCTGCAAGATTGAAAAAAAGGGTTAAGCAGATTCTGACACATAGCTTAGGAATCTCTCAAGAAAGTTAATATCAGATTTGATTAATATTGTGAAATGATAGCCTACGCATTGTTGCTGTGAAAGAAGTCACATGGCAAGCCCACGGGGCTGTCATTTCAGCCCCAACTTGGTTGCTCTGAGATGAGGTTATCAATCTGTTATAAATCCAGGGCCATCAGTCATTCTGCATGGTGCCATTGCATTGCGACTGACTTGATTACAAAGAAGATGAGGACGTTTCTTTGACTGGTGACAATGAGCGCTATTACCATAAGAGAAAGGTGATTTCATTTCATCCTGCAATCAGAGTATGAGATGCTCTCTAATCCATTGTATTTTAGTGGAGAAATGTGAAACTTTAATTGACTCCCATTTGCAGCTCCATTCTCACTTGAAGTGTCATTTGACAGTAGATAATTCAAGCTATAAGACCACTTGCAGTCAGCTGTGCTTGCCAAACATTTTATACATCCTCAAGCAGGTGCCAGGAGGAGGTTGTGGTCTATTCTGCACTGAGCTCAGTGAGGCAGGATGTCATTTGGTGAATGAACTTGGATGGTGGAAATAATATCCATGAACCAGTACTATACAGACACTTCACCTGAGGGATATAGGGGTTTTATTGTATGTGTTTTGTTCTTCTTGAGAAACTAGAACTATACCTCAGTTTTACAGCACAGCCCTAGTACAAACCTGCTAAGGATCCACAGGCCCACCACCCAGGGCAACTAGACTGGCAGGAACAAGAGACAGGGCCTAGATTCAGCAAACTCAGAACACTAGCCGAAGCCAATGGAAGGAGCCCTGCTAGTGTAAGGAACAAGGTTTCTCCCCTCTCCCCCATTGTCTCCCTTTCTCCTTCTCCAGATCCACACTGAAGAGTCAGAAGAAGGATGATTGCCTTGTCTGGCAAGCAGCAACACTTGCACTGATGGACTGATCAGAAGAGCATGAAGTTTAATTCCTCCCAAGTGCTTGCCTTGTCACTATGGGACTCCTTCCTGTGGGAGGTTCAGTTGAGTGAGGGGAGAGACTCCATCAGGCAAGGCCTTCATTCATTTGCCTTGCCCCACCCTCCAGTCCCTACTCCTCAATTTGTATTGTATTATTTTATGCACTGTGGCTTGCCGTCTGTTTTATTGATTGCAGTTTAGAAATAATTTATTGTAATTGTTAAGAGTGGAATTCTGTTTAATTTTTATATGCTGATATTATTATTCTATACTATTCTAATGATTGTTGATGTAGGTTGTTTATTTTAAAGCTATGTTTTATTATCACATTTTTGTATTGCATTAGATTATTGTAAGGTTTACATTCTTTGCTTCTTCAGCTTGTAAACCGCCTTGAGTATTGTAAGATAGAAAGGCGGAATGCAAATTAAAAGTGATGAGGATGATGATGAGGATGATCTCCTCTTGACTTACTTTCAATTGGACCTTTTTTATTTCAGCATACCGGGTACTTTAAATTACTGATGTCAGTCCAAAGATTGGAAAATTGGTATTGCACTGTGTTATCGTTGCTGGTCTGGATAAAGATTTGTTCATGCATTTATCTTATTTAATGTTTTATTTCATATGTGGTTTATATTTTAAAATGTTTTTAAAGATTCTTTGTTTACATTATGTTAGTTTGGTTGTGTAGTAAGTGGATTTGCCATTAAATAATATTTTTATTAAAGTTTTTCATAATACAATAAGATAACAGCTACAAAAAATATAAATAAAGTAAGAAGCATACAAATTCCTCCCTTAAAGGTAATTCTTAGCCTTCACCACCCACAGAAGGTAGTAGCCCCTCCCAGCTCTCACCTGGCACCTCTCCCTTCTCCTCCCAGTGTAGTAAGCTTATTTGCATTGGAAAAGCAGGATATAAATACAAGAACATCAACAAGCATTTACATACCAGTTCCTGCCTTCATCTGTACATCCCTATGGCGCTGCCTGAAACAAATCACTCTATCCTTTTTTTTTTTTAATAAGATTTTTATTATTTTCCAATAAAACAAGAGAAACACATAACATAACATAAACACCAACATTAACACAATAAAAAACACATTACATAAATACAATCAACAAAGAAAACAATTAAAACAAAACCAAAACCAATACATACCTAAACTGGAACACCAATCTTTCTCTTACTACTTAACAAAATCTAGTTTCTGATCTTCTAAAGGGACCTCCCCCGCTTTCCCTCCTCTGCCTTCAATACTAATATACTTTGGTAACATCCATTTTTAACATTACAATTCATTATCCAACCTTTTATAATATCATAAAAACTTAACATCTTATAGTATCATGAAATAATTCTTAAATCAATCTTATACTTCTTTTCACTTAAGCTGCTGCTATTAATCAGTTACATATCTCTTCACTAATTCAAAATTCCCAAAATCGTAACATCAAAATCTTAAAACTTAACATCAAAATCCTAAAATCTTAACACACTATCTTCAGGGTACCATAAATCCATCCTAATTCAATTTTTATCATTTTCACCCTATTCCCCTTCTCACCATTTTTCTGCTCTCTCCCATGCCCCCCCACCATTCATCTTTACATTTCCCTCTGTTGTCCTTGTTCAGTATCATCTTAAAATTTATAAATCTCCTCCTTGGGCGCCTCAAGAGGCACCAGCTCTCCTCTCCCAGCAACTCCATTTCGCAATTTTGGTTTCCTTCCACTTGTGTCTTCAAAAATCTTCTCAGCTTCATCTCTGGACTCCCACTCCAGAGACTGAATCTCGTAGCTCCAGTCAAAACATCAGCCCTGTGTTTCTCACTACACCAGGGCCGTCCATTTACCTGGGGTTGCTGAATCAATTCGTCCCATTTCTCCAGCACCTCCCCCAGTTCCCTGAAGAAGTCTGCTTCCAAATTATCAAAATTTTCCCAGATCTGGCTGGTCTCTCCTGCTCCACAACAAATTTCTTTGAAATTACGACCTAACCAGTCCATTTTCCGATTCACAAACTCCAATTGCAGAAGGATTGTTCTTTGTTCCTGGGTAATACCCGGATCTAGAATCAGTTTAAAAGCGAAAGCAAGCATGGTTGGAGAAAACAAAGGGTGTCAAATGTCAGTAATTTTCCATCCTGCGTATTAGTTTTCCAGCGCCATTTTCCCTGAGACAGGGTGCCAAAATTAATTCCAAAAGCCACAGAAGAGATATTTCCAAAATCTTCAATCCCTCAAATTGGGATTTAATCCATCTTCTCTGTCAAAGTGCTTCGTAGCAACATTGTGTCTAGTAATGCAGCTGCAGCCGCTTGGAGCTTAATTACCTCCTCTGCACAACAAAGGAGAGGGACGGGCTTCCTTTTAACATCCCTCCCGGTTGTCAATTATTCAAATGTAAATCCAATTAGTCCCACACTTACAGCAGCCGGGGTTCTTCTTTTTTCTTTGAAGTTAGCAGGAAAAGCTTGGTGCTCAGGTCTGGCAGAATTGCTGCTTTGATCTCCCGGGGGGGTGCATCCGCCTCTCCAGTCCCGTGTCGGTAGCTCCGCTCGCTTGATTTTCCCCCCTTACGAGGGTCAATCAAGAGCAGAGACGGCACGTCTGGGACCCACGAGGCCGCGGTCCACGGGACGCTCTTCCCGTGGCTTTAAGGGGCCCTTGGCGCAGACAAGGAGACCCCTAAAACCCCCCGGGGACTGGAACTGACTCAGCTCCGCTCCGCCATTATCCGGCACCAAACCGGAAGCCCCACAAATCACTCTATCCTGATCTGGTTCTAGAGATTGTTCACAACTCTTAGAGCACAAAAATCAACTAATTGTAAATTCCTGCTGCTGAATTTCCAGCAATAGTTTTATACATAATTATCTATGAGGATGTACAATTGAATATAGTGGGTCTCCCTCCTGAGTAACATGAACAGGATTGGATTGCACATAATAAAAATAATCTGATTTTCCTTCAGATTTGTTGTACAATACAATAGTCAAATTCACTCCCATGTCTATTAAAAGCTATCTTTATAAAGGCTTTCACAAAGAAGAGTGGCAAATTTCAAATTGCATTTTATCTCCTTATATGGAAGCTCAGTTGCATGAAATGTCATTGTGCTTTCCCTCTGTGCTAACACCATATCAAGATATTTGCCATTTAAGGATAGATATTAAAGAAGTATATGGTTCGCTTATCACAGGCAATTTGATAATCAGGGAATGGTTTCCAACGAGAAGTCAAAGAAGACTAGCATCAAATTGGATTCATCATCAAGAATAGAGAAAGTAAAACTAACAATTCCTATATTAGGCTTAAAGGGACACCTTCCAGCGACTATTAACATGAATATCAATTTCACAATTGTACAGTGCTAAAGTTTTGCCCCATGAATGATCCAAGTGAATACAGTGAGAAGATACTTTTGAAGAGACTAACCATGGGTTGCATGCTCATGGCGATAATGGGTATGGCCAAGGCACATGAACACACAAAGACATATAGCAGTTGCACACACATATGCATGGAACACACAAATACAGAGCAGAATGGGAGATATTGAGACAGGCAGATAGACACACAAATTTGTACATTGACACAGGTTGGTAGATAGTGATACACAAAGACACACTCACCAAAGTTGGGTTCCTCTCCGGCATTTTTACTCCCCATAATATGCCCATGATATTCCCCCACCCCTTGCAAATGCTTAATGACTTCTATCACTTATCTATTTTAGTATGACTTCCTTGTGGTACTTTTTGACCCTGATGCCAGTTTGGTATAGTTCATCAATTGTTCTATCAATGGGGGGTTAAATACTTTTAGAGGGGAATCTTTAAAACAGTTAGATGACTTTCATTTCACCCTTTGTGAAATATTGGCAAATATCTGAAGTGAACTTTATCCCGCTGGTTCACTGCAAGCTCGTTGTTCCCATGTGGATGAGTTTCAAAGAAACTCCTACACTTAACATAAGGCAAAAGTACACACTTTTTAATGTTCTAAAAATAAAGAAAAATGCTCATGATTTTCTGAACAGTGAGAGATTTGCACCAGATCTGCAATTTCAGCTACTGCGGGTCTCCTTTCCAGTTTGTACCACTTGTAACCTTTTTACATTTTTAAAAAACAGATTTGCTCACAGAATAAATAGAAGTTATCCAGCTGTTTAGATGAATACATTATTTCCTTTCAAAACAAAAAGGGAAACAAATCTAAAAGCACATGTAAAATATTCCTTTGAATTTTATTCTAAATCCAATTAAGCAGCTAAAAAAATAAAATGGTTGTTAAATCCCTCATTGGCTTCGCTTTGCTTTATTCTGGCCTTCAAAAGCTAACGCAACAGAAAGATTTTACAACGTTCCAAAAATATCTGAACAATCCAGCATTGGGAAATCTCCAAAGGATAGAAAGTTGTATGGTTGTTATGGGTCAGCTGTTCTCGAAAATGTCTGTGATAGCTAAAGCAGTGTGTGGATGATATAGTTCAGTTTACAGGCTTCCCACAGGCATCTGGTTGGCCACTGTGAATACAGGATGCTGGACTAGATGAGCCATTGGCCTGATCCAGCAGGCTATTTTTATGTTCTTAGTATAATTTTACAGATTATGTTGGGAGGAAAAGTATTTGAGGATAGAGGGGAGTGGCTGAAAGAAAAATAATTTCCAATGCAGCAGGTGCCCTTATCCTGAGTTCCTCCCTGCCCCTGCTGCCGAGTCATCCCACCCTGCTGTCACTCATCCCCAAACCCATGGTCATAGAACTTCCTCTGTCACTGGAAAATAGGGAGGAGTAGGGAATTCCCTACATTTCCTTTCACCTCCCACTATTCCTTCATTCTTGGCTACTCATAAATCATCTGGCAGCACTAAGGCAGCGGACTCCATTGGTGACTGTAGCAGCTACCAGAACCAACAACTCACACAATCACTCTGAGGCTTTTTCTATGTAGACTTCATTGGCAGCTTCTTTTGTTACCCATATCTGTGTTTCAAAGTGGTCCATTCGGGGCATCAGATTCTCGGGTATTTCCCTTGTGCTACTTGCTTTTCAGCAAGCCACTGACAGTTGGGTATACAACATGAGTTATTCCAGTCTTAGCACATTGGAAACCTTATTACCATCCAGAACACATGCAGTAAAGTGGAATTACCTCTAACCTGAAGTCCCATTTTATGCTTGCTTGACTTCATCAGCCGCAGGAAATGTAGGGATTGGCAAAGATTGACTGAATGCTCAGGGAATCAGGAGGCCACCAACCTCCCAGGAGAACAAAACTTTACCAAACAAATATATTTTTAAAAATGTGCACGTTGTTATTTTCTGCATCATATATTCCCCCCCCCAAAAAAAAGTTCCCTCAGTTTTGAGGATTTAGTCCAATGACTTTAAAACATCTCTCATTAGTATGAACAGAGATACAACATAGGGCAGGATTTGTACGAGTTGTATTAGAAAAGGGGGGCTGACAGTTGCCCTTTTAGCCCCCAGCATCACTGTGGGATGTGATTAAACTAGACAACAATGAAAAGCGCAGGAGCCCTATTCTTGATTTCATTTGGCTACTTATTGCTGTTTCCCATACATGAGTAATGAGAGTTGGTTCTGCTAGTTTCCTTTTTTCGTCCTTTAACATTTTCATCTTTGTAGGTGCAAGATAAACTTCCCAGCACCCAATATAAGAAAGCAACTGCTCACTTAATGAAGAATTGGATAGTTCTTTATTCTCTACTCCTTCCCCTGCCCAGAATAAATCCAATTTTCTATCCTTCCCACTGCTTACCACCTCCTATGCATTAACATGTATGCCAGGTGTGCTGGCTCTTCCTCTATAAAAGAAGTGACAGAAGTGTCTGTAGAGCTAGCTAGGATTAGGATTTATTTTAAGATATGCACCCAGAAAAGGGGAAATATATATTTGTCACTGCCAGCACTGCAAAATCACTTTAAATATTTTTCCTGCCCTCATGGCTAAACGGTTCCACTTGCAGAGCTCCTGAGATACTATTATTAATTTTGGTACTACATTTGTTTCTCAACCCACATTGTACAGTTAATCTTCATAATTTTTCAGTGTCTTTTATTTACAGAGTTGTGATACTTAGAGGTTTAACACATTCAATGATGATGAATATGCTCTATTTATTCTTATGTAGAAGAGCTGGTATCTAGTTCAAATGCTCAGTGCTGTTTGTTTATTTCCATTTCTAGAAATGTGTGGAATCATTCCATAGATTCAAGCTCTGTATGAGTGAAATGGGATAATGATGTAAGAAAATTTAGCCCTCGATTTGACCGTTTCAACAGTTTTAATTGCTTCATATATTGTACAAACATTTCCTCCTCTAATTGGTACTATACTCAGGGCTGATTCGCACATTCTGCGACAGCAAATCTCAGATCGCCACTGAGTGCACACTCATTAGGGAGTTGTGATCAATCTTGGTGGTATATCAGGCAGGATTTTATGAGTATCGTGTAGCACCTCAATGAACAACCAAGGAGGTTGGCATTAGAAATGCTGCTTTTAAGCTTAATACTGTAAGTTTCCTGTGTGCTTTGAATACATAGAAAGACAGGGTATAAATGGTATCTTCTTGTTGTATTGACTTGTTCGATTCTGATCTATACACTTTTTTCTTTCCTAGTGTAATGTCCCTTTAAAATTTATGAATTGCTTCGTCAGAAAAGGTAAAAAAAAAAATTACTCAGCCAAGTGGTTTGGTCTATCCTTCCTTCTCTAGATGTCTGTTTACACTTGCTTGTGTTTTGTCTAATGAATGAACCTGTTTGTCTTTTTTGGAGGCCTGCACATTGTTGAGCTTGATTCACAGAACCTGTGAGAATCAGGCATCACATGGTGTCAAAGGTTGGTGTGGATTTCTTTTCTTTTTTGGAGTTGGGAGCTGTTGGTGCATTTTTGCACACATTTACTAGTTCAGTAGTTGTGAACATGGATTTCTTTTGGTTTCTGCCTCCACTGGTCCTGGGTCCCACTGTACCCACTGTAAACCTTGCCCTACTTTGCCTTGCTGGGCCCAAACATGAACTTTTGCCTTGAGTCAGATCCCCTTCCCTGCACACAACCAGGGTTTTTGCTTTGATCAGAACAAGACACTCAAGTGACAGAGTCGCTAGTACAATCAGTCTAGTACAAAACTGCAGCACTTGACATAGCTCCAAGTATAGCAAAGGCTCCAGTAAATGATCAATCTAGAGAAGGCCTAGTGTTCTGCAACTCAATCATTCATCTCTTTAAAAAAGAATAGAGAGGGCCACTGAGTTCCCAGATTGGTTTAGGACAACAATGGGGACCCATAGAAACTCCCCCCACCCCAGTAAATAGCAACTCTCTCTGTGTGTGAATTTTATTGGAACTGCTGGGGGAGGGACTAACTTACTCCTGCATGTTGTGATCCTAATCCTAATTTGGGGTGGGGGCTGCTATTTAAATATTTATTTTTTAAAAAACTAGACACATGATTTACAGTCACTCAAGTCAAGTCACAATACTTCACAATACTATAGTAATTAGATGGGCAGCTACCTGTAATTCCAATTCTTACCTCACTTAAATGGGTATCACTAGTAACCAATTTAGTGAAGTGCATTGCACTCGAAGAATTTTTATTAGCATCAGCAGTAGTAGTAGTAGTAGTAGTAGTAGTAGTAACATTAGATCAATCACATAAATGAAAATGAATTGCTGACTAGGAGCTAATAGATTTCCCAAGAATATATTCTAAGCGAACCTATTCTAAGCATTACCACCTATTCTATACACTTAGAATAGTGGTATAGACCTATTCTGTTTTCCCCCTTTCCTGTATGGGTCCTCCAGTGGTGGCTACTGCCCATTTGGACTGTTAGTGCAGTGGTGGAGCCAGAGCCAACGATAACTGTAGCCAACCAATACTTGGTTTGCTCCCACCCTCCTCCTCATCCTCCATGCTAAGTTCTACAAGGGCAACACTGAGAATATGGATGAAGAATCTTGCAGTGAGTGTCGCCCTCTGGTCTGGTTGTGAATGGAAGGCAGGCAGGTGGGAGCTGCTTGAGCACAGACTGGTTACTTGATGAGACAGTGTCCCATTCGTTGTAATGGACACAGTGGCATAGGAATGGGGGGCAGAGGGGGTGGTTCGCCCAGGGTGCCACTCTGGGAGGGGCGACAACTTGGCCCCTGCCTCCCCTCAGCTGTACAGCGGCCGAGGGTGCTGCGTCCGTACGGGCTGCTGCACATTGCAGTCTGTACAGGATGCCACTCACACGGCAGTCTGTACGGTCGCTATGCGCGAGCGGCAGCCCGTACAAACTGCACATGTGCATTTCATATGGAGTGCGCACTCGCGGAATGCCGCACATGCGCAGTCCGTATGGGATGCCACACATGCGCAGTCCATACGGGCTGCGCCGCCCCGGGTGCCAGAGAGGGCTCCTCCGCCACTGAATGGACCTGACTCCTTTGGGGGGCCCTAAACTGGTGCTTTTTGTGGGTGTTTTATGCATCATGTCATTTATATAATAATGGTGCAATAACTGTGTATTTATCCTGGATTGCCCACACACCATTCTACTTCGTTAAGTAGTTCTGTGCTGCTTCCCCAATGTTACTGCATTATTACAACTGGAGGGCCATTCTTCCACTGTAACACAACAAAAGTGGGCAGAAATCTCCCAAACAACCCAAAGCATTTGTGGTATGAAAAAATTCAGAATTTAAGCCAGGAGCTACAGAATCTGCAGTGATTGTAAACGAAGCAGTATGTCTCCCCTGAAACTTTTGCAGGTGCATTCAATGGTATTGAAGGTGAGATCATGTATAACTGCCCTGATACCATCGTTAGCACAAATCATCAGGAACACACAATTAAACTGTCATCTGGAGGGGCCCTGCATTCATGCACATACTTTGTAAAGGGGCCTCCGGTTACTGCTCCTGCGTTTTATATCTGAAAGCAACCTCAAAATCTGAAACAAAGTAACGGCATGTATTTCTAAAGAATATGAAACTTCTACAGCCTTGCCTTATTAAAATGCCTGCCAAATTAAACTTCCACTCCCCCTTTTATTCCTACTAGAGCTCTTGTGGAAAGCTCTGCAGCTGAGTCAGCACCTTGAAGCAAAATGCATATCTAATTCTGAATGTCATCTCTTTTGCCTCAGATTTTTTTTAGCCTTCATTTGTTCACTTAAGTATGTTTCCCCCCCGACTCTTCCGCTCATCCATTTGGCTAAATCTGAAGCACAACAACTCATTGTTCTTTGATGGAAGAGCGATTGTATACATGGGCAGGTTTTCGTCTCAGGGCTGTTTCTCACAGTACTGTATCTCATTGTGGCAGGATTCCATGCTGCTGTGGCAACCATCTGTATACTGAAACCATGTGGGCCAGTGCCAATTGCATAGCTCAGGTGATGACTGCAAGATCCATCTAAGTAGCCCTGCCCATGTTGTTCCAGTATACAGTTTGTTACCACAGCAGCATGGAATCTCAACATGGAGAAGCAGCTTCCACAGTACAGGCATAAGAAAGGGGTCCTGTCTGGGCTTTCTGGAACTCCACATCATCTTTGGTTGTGAGCCACTTGGAAAGGAATCCACATTCTTGTAAAAAGCCAAGTAAATTAGCAATACTATATAATTGAAAAATAATACCAATAACACTAATAATAATTTTATTAATTACATTGCACGAGACATCTCAGAGTGATCTACAATAGTATAAAAACATACACAGAACAATTGCATATATAAATCCAGTTTTTTTAAAAATCTGCATATATATAAACAGTTACAAAATTTAATACTACAACCACACCTATATAAACTCATTCATTATAGTGGTACCTTGTTTCTCAAACTTAATCTGTTCTGGAAGTCTGTTCCAAAACCAAAGCGTTCCAAAACCAAAGCACGCTTTCCCATAGAAAGTAATGCAAAATGGATTAATCCATTGCAGGCTTTTAAAAACAACCCCTAAAACAGCAATTTAAGATGAATTTTACTATCTAACGAGACCATTGATCCATAAAATGAAAGCAATAATAAATGTACTGTACTATAAAATAAATAAAACAGTATTGTAGATGATAAAAATAAAAATTATTTTTTTCCTCTTAGCTGCACTGATGACAGTCATTGTTTGGATGGGGGGCTTTTATCCATTTCTGCAGTCACACAATCAATCACTCAATCAATCAGTAGCTGAACTGGGTTCCACACGGTCACAAAAACAAATTAACCGAAAAAGCCTCAAAAACAAAAAATGCAAAATAAATAGCAAAAACAAAAGCACTGAATATAAGCTCCAAATATCACCACAGAACACAGCAATCGGAAACAGAAGGCTTGAATTACAAAGGGGGGGGGGGCGAATTAGCAGCACAACAATAAAAACGGAAACGGGAGGCTTGAATTACAATAGGGGACACAAATTAGCAGTGCAACAGTAACAATGGAAGCTCAGGACTCAAAATGGAGCACGTTCGACTTCCAAAAACAGTTTGAAAACTGGAACACCTACTTCTGGTTTTCAAGCATTCGGTTCCAAGTTTTTCGTGAACTAAGCTGCTCAAAAACCCAGGTACCAATGTATATATAATTCATATCCAGCACAGACACCAGCTTTAGATTGGCCCTTTAGATTGCAATGTAGCAACTTTGCTTCAAAATGTGGTAAGCTGGCCCTGCTGTGTCTGTGGGCCCTCTTGCTCAACCCGCTGAGGGAGGCCCTGGATTCTGCCTCAAATTCCTGCCTTGAGTTGTAGAGGAGGAAAGCTCCTCAGAAACCACCTGATCCAACCCCCTGCCAATGCAGGAAATCCATGATAGGGGGCCATTCAGTCTCTGCTGTTAAACTTCCAGTGCCACCATTCCTACTGTTTCATTTTAATCCTTTTTCTTCTACTGTATTTTGGATCTTACACACAGGAGCAGCACAGAACAAAATTTCTCCATCTTCTATATGACAACCCTTCAAATACTTGAAGATGGCTGAATATAGGAAGCTGTTGTACACCGTTGGTGTAGCCCTCCCAATATTGTCTACACTGACTGATAGTGGTTCTCCAGGGTTTTGGACACGGGACAATCATTCCCCTACCTGGAGTTTCCAGGGATTGAACATAGAACCTTCTGCATCCAAGGAAGATGCTTACAACTGACCTATAGCCCTTCCCAGCTACTGCTACAATGATTACCATTAGTAGTACAGCTGAATCTGAAATTAGTGCCACACTATATGGTATACCATAATATGAAGCAGCAGCATTTCAATAATTACAGGCCATTGCCACATATGAAAATGGCTTGAGGAGCAAGTGGAAAATATTCTCTCTATTTCTCCCATTCTCTGAATGAGTTTTCTTTCAGTTGCTGTATTCAGCTCTGAGCTGGTTAGTCATTTTCAGCCTACCCAAATGCTAAGCAGCAGAGTGCACGGGTTACAATGTAGGTCATTCACATTCAAACCAAAGAGCCCACTGCAGTGCACAGTGGTCCACATTAGCTTTCATACCTATAGCCTTAGATAATAGTTTGAAGGCAATGAAACACAAACTCCTTGTGATCATATCTGGCAACTTTTCAGTTAGTTCAGCTGTGAATACAATCCACATCCAATGTGTTTGTAGACCCACAGCAGCAGCTACAAAACACCACACACCCTTATTTCATATAAGATCATCTGTTGGCCTAGAGGGACTTAGTTACTCTGCCCTTGTCTCTACAAAATATACTGAACGTTAGAGCTGGAGGTTTTGTATTAAACTAACTTTTAATGCATGTGTTGTATTAAACTAACTTTTACACTGAGTAGACTAACTGAAATTCATGGATCTAAGTTTACTATGTTTTTATATATCTATTTCCTCTGGGGTGATACGACTGTCCATGAATTCCTGTTCCTCATCAGTTAAGGTTGGCATGGTCAGTCCGGCTAGGAATTTTCTGATTTCCTCCTTGGGCAGGTTGTGGGAGGTGCATAGGTTGGAGTAAAATCCTGCAAATTCTATGGTTATTTCTTTGGAGGAGAATGTTATGTTGCCATCTTTTTTGGTGACGCAGTGTATTATTGTTTGGAGTGATTTTTTTCCCCACACGTGTTTGCTAATAGTCTCAAGTTTTTCCTGCCATACTCATAGAAGCACTGTTTTGAGTATACAATGTTGATCATCGTTTTAGTTGATTTCTAGTGAGTCTAGTTCCCTCCTTTTTTGTTCTATAAGTTTAAGGAGTCTTTTAGCTCCTGTTTGTTTGTAGCGTGATGAGAGGGCCCTGATGTCTTGTTCTATTTTGCTAATTTTTTAGGCGGCTTGTTTTTTAAGGGATGCTCTCTCTTTTATGCAAGCTCCTCTGGTGACCGCTTTCATTGTGTCCCAAAGGGGGGCAGTTGTTGTATTGTCTACAACATTTTCTTTGAAGTAGTATTGGAGAGCATATGTTTTATTATTGATTGTTTGTGCTCCTCGCTGTATTAATTCATTATGGCCATAGCAGTAATTTCATTAACACAAAGATCGTTGCCTTTTACATTTTAAAATACTTGAAGGAGAATTTGACTTGCTCAATTATGTACACATACTATTGTATCTATGTCCTTGTTACTGTATGGTATACAGTCGTACCTTGTGTTGCGTTCGCTGCGGGTTGCGAATGGCATGGGTTATGAATGTGCCGAACCTGGAAGTAACGGAACGGGTTACTTCTGGGTTCAGCGGGTTGCGCATGCGCAGACGCATCAAATGATGTCACGCGCATGCACAGACACGCCGAATCGTGACCCGCACATGCGCAGAAGCAGCACTGCGGGTTGCGGACTGCTCAGGATGTGAACAGGGCTCCGGAACGGATCCCGTTTGCATCTAGAGGTACCACTGTATTTGTGGGAGTGGGAATGAAGCACACACAATATTACAGTGTAATTGGGATATGTTTTAAATTGTTGTCACTTCAGTGTGGCTGTATATTAAGAGAACATGGGAACTGGTTTGTGGACCATATTTGCAGGACTAAAAGTGGGTAGACAACAGATACAGATAACAGACAGCAACCCACTTGTGCTATGCAATGAAGAAAGCAGGATTACTCTTAAATGAGATCAACATTTAGGGATAAACAACTGAATCTGAAAGCGGTGTCTTATACTGTTGGGATGAGTTAAACATAATATGGAGCAAAGGTTTTTCAATAATTGCCTGAGCTATCATAATGTCAGGGAAAATATATAGCCAGAGGACCTTTCATCGTGAGTGATAATTCTAAGATATCCATCCAATATGGGGACACGTCTCACCTTTGTGGCAATAATTCAGAGATGGCTTAGGGCAAGAGAAAAGTAGCTCCTGCCTTAGGTCATACTCACCCTCATTGTCTGATTTACTGAATCAGGTGTTTGAATTGGAAACAGGCAAATCAGGTCTGGTGATTCTTTAAAGTTAAAAAGGAAGCACAGTGAATCAATATAAGGCAAGACCTCAAACCATTACATTAATATCTGTAGGAAATAGTCATCCTATGTTCACAGACTGAATGTGTGAGGTAGGTATCACAGATCAAAGTCAAGAATTCATGGCTGCTCAGGGTAGATTGTGACACAGACAATAGATATGGAAGACAGTCAAGGAGATGAGGCTTAGGGAAGAAAGATAAGCAGTTCAGTCCAACTTCTTGGGTTGGATCTAGAGAATGCTTCCACAAGCAGTACCTTTCCCTGAGCTGATCTGCATTCAGGACACTCCTGCAAGTGGAAAGGAGGAAGGTAGTCCCCCCCCAGCCTTCCACAGTGCACCAACACTCTGAAGCAGATTTTTTAACAGGCATAGGGAGCTGCATGAAGATAGGAGAATCAAGAAAACTGCATCCTCCCCCATTCTGCCAGTGGAATTCCTCTGTTGCAACAGAAGCCTTCCATCAGAGCCCTTCCATTTGTGGGAGGTGATGTTTGGAATAGACTCAACCTACTGCACCAATTGAAATGGTGAGGAGAAGCTATGTACTGTAGAAATGTCCATCAGACAGACAGCTGGAAATATAGGGATGGATTGAGGAGGAAAGGTGGATTAGTAATGATGGCAAATTTCAGAACTGGGAAGTGAGGTTGAAAATGAACTCCCCCAGTCTGGCATGACTGAGGAGGAAAAAAACGTTCCAGTAACTAGAGACAAAATCATGGGTGGTTGTTTTATTTGTGAAAGAAGGCAAATATGGCAATCATCTATTTTCATCAGCCTTCTGCTATGCAAAGACTTTTTCTATCAAAGAGGGGAAATGCCTTAAACAACAAAAAATATGACCCACTTTATTCGTTCTAACAAGGAGACAGCTACAAAACACTGCAGCTGTTTCCATTAACAAGATTTGGCGCAAGATAGTTAGGTAGATAGATAGATCTCAAGGACAAAGGGAAGTGTCCCCATAACTTGGGACTATTATATTATGTTCTCTTTGTCCTGGGGGTTGTCTTCCTGGTCTTTTGTGGGTGTTTTTTGCATTTCATGAGCACTTGGGGGGGGGGAATATTATGGAAAGAATATCCACAGAAAAACTGCTCGTGCTAAGTTAACTGTCAGAGAGTGGGTTTTGAAAATGTAATCCAAGAATTCACATGGGAAATTCTAAGAGTTAGGCTGTTTCCGCTATTTCAAGTGAACATGTAATTTCCTCATTCTTGTATGGAAAATCTGCACTTACACAGCTTTAACAATGAGTCATCTGCCAAATAAACCATAATTCCTTAGCTTTACCTCTTTTTCTCTTACTCCTTCAGTTCTGCTGTGTTATTGAAATAAATCAATAGCCACTAACTGGGAACTCAGTTGTAGCTTTGCTTAAACAATCAAAAGTGCCCCACTATTGATGCTGAAGTGAGGAAAATATGCAGTGGTTCTCTACTACAAAGGGGAAACAGGCCTAGGCAGTATAGGCCAAATTGTTTAAATAGGTATCCTTTCTTCCTTTTATTTATTTATTTGACAAACCTGATGCCATCCTATTCAATAAACTTGAATGTTTTGCAATTGTGTCTTTTCTAGGCCTCCATTTTTCACACTCCTTGAATGAGTTTGACTGGCTGAAAAGGGCAACTGATAAACATGCTATCTTTCCATTTATCCAGGTATCTGGCACATCTATTGGATGGATGGATGGATGCTACAAGCAGTGCATTTCTTGTGATGCTACTCATCACCAGTATAGAGTACTGATGCCTCTTTTTTGGTTGCCCATGGCAGTCACCCATGACACTTTTATCAAGATCTGAGTAGTGACACAGTATTTTTACCACACGAAAGCACTGATAAAAGTACAGTTGTACCTTGGTTGCTGAACGCCTTGGAACTCGTACATTTTGGCTCCCGAATGATAGAAAACTGGAAGCGAGTGTTCTGGTTTCCGAACGATTTTCAGAAGCTGAACATCCAGCACTGCTTCCACGGTTTCCGCGGCTTCCTGGAGCCAATCAGAAGCCACACTTTGGTTTCTTCCAGAACGGATTCCATTCGACTTCCCAGATACGACTGTAGTAGTTATTTATCACTTGTTTCAGAAATAAACATTTATCCAGTCTGCTGTCATTCTGTTTAGAATGTATCCACACAAAATATTTATAAAAACTGTATTAACAGTGTCACAAACTGCAACTACCAGCAGATAGACTCAGAGTTGATACGATGAATGGATACTGTTTTCACAAACTGCAGCCAAAACTTCTAAAACAGGATAAATGTGGTGAGGAAAACATGTTGTGTAAATTTAGCCTAGGATTGCTCAAGTGTTTTTTTCCCCCTACACAGAAGTAGGCAACCCAGGTGAGCAATTAACAACATGGCTATTTGCGTGGACAGGCGGAGTCCCCCAAACCCCAGGCGACCCCTGAGCGGAATAATGACACAAGACAAGGTGCTATGGGATTAAAATTGGCCACAACTTTATTAAGATTCAGATGTAGGGAGACCTTGGCTCAGGCATTGGGCGTTTATCCTTCCCAGTCCCCAGCCAGGGATCTGGGAAACTGCAGGGTTATCCAGAATGTGTGGGGATTGGGCTAGCTCTGGAGAACATATGTTCAAGCAGATAGCCCACCCCCCATTTTGCTGCCACTGGTGGGGGAGAGCAATGACAACCTCTCGGTGTATGGACAATGCCTCCCCCAACACCCCTTTAATGGGGAACCCTGTTATCGCTGCCACACTGGGGGCGTGGAGTCACCGTCCCACACCCACACCCCATTTAGGAAGATGACTAAAGGATTCCGTCCAAGGCCTGAAACCGCCAAAGTTGTGACGAATTGCTACGGGAAAGGCAAAACCTGCCAATGCAGGGAAATTCCTTTCCGGCCCTTCAACAGCGGCCTTGGCATAGCAGCGCCTGAGTGCCTGTGGAAAAAAAAGTTAACCTGTAAAGTAAGTGTTAATTGAGGGAGTGTAGGGTGGGAGGGTCTGGAGCCCGACTGCTGCTTCCTGGTAAGCTACACTTTCTATTGTGTGGGTTGGGTAGTCCCTCCCCTTACCTGGCCAATCCCTTGGCTACGCCTCCCCCAGGCGGGATTGGACAGTTAGCTGGGTAGGCGGAAACCCCAGGTATCCCTTCTGGGGGAGGGTGCAGCCAACCGAACTACCAGGTGTCACCCAGGCATTCAGGGGGCTATGCGCGACCACGCAAACGCCGCCCCCCATTTTAATGTGGGGAGCGGTCATTACACATTTATTGATTTTTTGTCATTTTTCAAACTCCCCAGAAAAGAAATGTACACTGCAACATCTACAACAATTTGAAATCACATTGAAAAACAAACCAAAGTTAACAGCATGCAGAGGCCATTAAAAACCAATAGAGCAGCAATCCCAATTCCAAAGGCAAACCATTGAGTAGAGAGAACACGAGCAATGCCTTTGGGAAAAAAAAAAACATTTATAACTGGCAAGGAAAGTTATATAAGAAAGTAGCCAAGCAAATCTTTTCAGGAGGGCAGCAGTGGGGGCTGGTGAGGCAGTTTGCTATGTGGCTGGACAGTTTATGTTAGTAGCCAATGATGCCCGCAGCGCTCCCTGCTTCCCCATTTAAACACCACAGAAGTCAGAAAACTGCTTCAACGCGTGGTGGCAGGGCCCTCAGAAAGAGGGATGCCATAATGGAAAATTAATTGAGAATTCACTGCCCTTGGAATTTACTGCTCCTGGAACTTAATAATGCAGACACATTCTCTCTCATATGTTAATAAATTACCATGGCACTGTGGCATTTCTGCCTTGGCATCTCCGCCATTATTATTCTGGTGTTATCCCCTGTATAGCCTTAGTCATGTAATTCTTCATCTAAGCTGTGTCTCCTTATTCAGTTTCCTTTGTCAGATGAAATGTCTATGCATTTGTTTGCCCTGTCCAACGGAGGCTGTTTTCTAGTGGCCACTTTCCTAAGCCTTTTGAGATAATTCAGAACATAGCTGATGATAATTCCTACAAACCTACAGAGTCATATTCAATGTAACACTAAGCAAATCATTCCATCACACAGGCACACAGATGACACTCTGGTCCACAACTCCTCATGACACATATTGAAAGCATTAGGGATAAAATGGCACCCTGTGTCACTTTGTGGAATAAGCCCCAGGGGAGTGAAGAATATTCTTCCAATGCTACTCTTTGGACATGACCTTGCAAGTAGGAACTGAACCAACGTAACACGGTGCTACCAATGCCCATCCCCAGTGCTATTTTTCTAGAAAAATGGTATCAGAACTCGTCATGAATGCCTCCCACTTTCTCTTAGAATGGCAATGGCACCCACCTGAGAGGTGCTGGAACTGAGTTCTGGTGAGTTCCCCCTGAAAAAGTCCTGCCCATCCCATGGAGTGAGGATGCCATAGTCAGTGGTATCTCAGCCACTGGGAGACTGAGAAGGAGTAGGGTTTCCTAGTCCCTTCTGCAAAAGTCAACAGGGTGACCAGAGCTGATTCAGACATGAACCCAGCCCTGAATCTAAATTGAGATGGATCATGGCAGGCAGTCTCATCCAAGAATGTCTTCAGTGGTAATTCCAAGACTTTGTCAATCACCTGGTCCCTAAAAAGGAGATATTGGTAACCAGAATACAGTGGATTATGGGAATGCACAGTCTACAAAACAGAATCCAATAGAAGTGAGATAGAAACTTGCATGCTTCCTCAGTAAACATTTAATAATTTGTATTAGTTTTGCTTTGGGTGGAATTTGGGAGCAAGCTTAATGCTGGCAAGTGACATTTCCATGTTATTTATTGTTCAGGAGGTAGTGAGCTGCAATCTAGCAAATCCTATAAAAATGTCAGAGCATCCACATGACCACCACTATGCAAATATATATGAACCCATGATGGTATTATTGTAACACTTACAAAGGGTGTGCAGTGACCACAAGATTTTCCTTGGATTTATTTCTCTAGCATTTGGAAGCAGCCCAGTTTGTTTCAAATCCACATTGTGTTATTCCAGTTCTGATTGTTATTCAAGTCCAAACCTGATCAGCTGAAATCTGAAACTCTGTTCCATCCACATTTACTATACAGTGGTACCTCGGGTTACAGACGCTTCAGGTTACAGATGCTTCAGGTTACAGACTCTGCTAACCCGGAAATAGTACCTCGGGTTAAGAACTTTGCTTCAGGATGAGAACAGAAATTGTGCGGCGGCAGCTGGAGGCCCCATTAGCTAAAGTGGTGCTTCAGGTTAAGAACAGTTTCAGGTTAAGAACGGACCTCCAGAACGAATTAAGTTCTTAACCCAAGGAACCACTGAAATGGTGAATCCAAAAATGGTGTGTGTTTTCTTGCCACTTTCACATAAGTAGACAGGAAGACCAATCTAGGAGTTTTAATGAAGGGAACCTTAAAAAAAGAAAGTCTCTAACTTCTTTATTTTCCGCCTGAACTTGACGCAATCTGCAGGTCTGGTGTGGGAATGAATCATGCCAGATTCCAGAAAAATGGGTGAAGTGGATCTCACACATATCATGATTCTACCATTTTAGAATGGGAAAAGAAAAATTATGTTTCCGTTTAATGTAGAAAATCCCCGATCCACTTTCAGATGCCTTGTTAACTGTTTGATTGACTAAGGAAGTTGAGAGCATGACCTGAACCACCCTGATTTGCCTTGTCATTTGGGATGCAGAGATCCAGTGCAGATTCCTAACATGGCTGATAAATTGAACTCTAGCCCATAAAAGCTCATCCTATTATTATTTTTAAAATCTTCAATGTGCCACAGTGTTCTTTATTGGGGTTTTAATGCCAAAACTGACATGCAAATCTACTCTACAATGGCCCAGTAATTACCCCCAGATGCAATCAACATTGTCCCAATAGGAATTTGTTTATGACAATACACAGAATATGCTACTGAATGTGTTGTGATTGATTTCCTACCATCACTGTTTCTGCCTGATGTCTGCTTGGTTCCTTTTCCTTTTCTTTTAGCATGAACTAATTCCATCGGAACATCTCACAGTGGTAATTAAGATGTAAATCTGGAATTGTGTGACTTGGGGCAGGGCAGTTAAAATAAGTTTTACTGCGATGCATTTAAAGCATTAAATAGATTCTGCAAAAGATTAACTACCAATTTCCCTTTTGTCAGAATGAAACATGGAATATTTCTGTTATGATAACAAGCATGGAGGAATTTCACAGAGGGAGAGGTGCTGACATTCATATTCACAGTACTTATACTTGTAAAATTTTGTCAGCGTGCCTAAAATATTTCTCATTATCAACAACACTTTTGTACCCTTTAGCCTTCACATGAATGGTAACTTATCTTTAATACTTTAATTCACTATTTCTTTCCTTGTTTCACCCTTCTCCCAGTTAATTTTGTTTCATATCTCTTAATTGTTCAATCTGTATGCCAATACTGATACTGCCTACTGCAGGAGCTGGCAGCTCTTACCCAGAGCAAGTCTATGAGGTACCTGGAAGCCTTACCAAATTTTATTCAAGGTATGGTGAAGTGTGTGTCTGTGTGTCTGTGTCTTTGTCTGTCTGTCTGCCTGTCTGTCTGTCTGCCTGCCTGTCTGTCTGTCTGTCTGTCTGTCTGTCTGTCAAGAGATTCTGCACTTGTTCCATTTTTCTTTAGGGGGATTGTATTAAATGTGGTGCCCTGGTGCCGTCTGTGTGTACATGTTCCATAACCAACCATACTGTATTACCAACCTTGCTGTATGCTTGTGAAACATGGACCACTTATAAACGCCATCTCCAACTCCTTGAAAGATTCCATCAATGGTGTCTTCGAAATTTTTTACACATCACTTGGGAAGACAGGCGAACTAATACTAGTGTACTGGAAGAAGTAAAGATCACCAGTATTGAAGCAATGATTCTTCAACATCAACTTCGTTGGACTGGTCACGTTGTGCGGATGCCTGATTATCATCTTCCAAAGCAACTACTCTATTCCGAACTTAAAAATGGAAAGTGTAATGCTGGTGGTCAACAAAAGAGGTTTAGGACTGTCTCAAGGCAAATCTTAAAAAATGTAGTATAAACTGTCTCAAGGCAAATCTAAAAAAAAATGTAGTATAAACACCAACAATTGGGAAACACTTGCCTGCAAGCACTCCAATTGGAGAACAGCCTTTACCAAAGGTGTCATGGACTTTGAAGACACTCGAACACAGGACGCAAGGGAGAAACATGCTAAGAGGAAGGCACACTTGGCAAACCCTCACCGTGATCAACTCCTGCCCGGAAATCTATGTCCCCACTGTGGAAGGATGTGTGGATCCAGAATTGGCCTCCACAGTCACTTACAGACTCATTGTTTAAACCATGTTTATGGAAGACAATCTTACTCGGCTGTGAGTGATCACCAAAGAAGAAGAAGAAGAAGACATGTTCAATAACTGTGAAGCCCTCATAATTCAATCATGCAAAATTATTGAGCTACACCACCTATATGGGATAGGTAGGGCCAGCCCTACTGTTAGACAGAGGAAAATAGTGACCTCAGGGTGGAGAGTAATTTTGAGTGTCATGAAAGGGCAGCAAATTGTTATTGATTCCCACTGTATTTTTTACTCCAAGGGAGACACACTTTTGGGATTTTCAGCCTCACATACCAAAATAACTTGGCCAACTTTGCATACTGTGCACTTTTGGGGGGGGGGAGGGGACAATTTTCCGCTCTACCTGAGATAGCCAAATGTCTTGACCCAGCCCTAGCAGCATTTTTACATATAACAAACCAGAATAAACTAACTTCTGTTGGGAAAATAGATTGTCCCCGAGAAAAGAGAAGTTGCCCATCCCCGATCTACTCTTATTATTCCTTTCAAAAATGGTATTATGAAATAATCATGGATGTTTCTATAGTAACAAAACAAATGAAATCTTAAAAGGAGGTGTGTGTGTGTGTGTGTGTGTGTGTGTGTGTGTGTAAAAGGATATATTACAAAAATAAATATTGCTGTGGAATTTTAAACAGGGGTGAGGGCATTGTGGCTCTCCAGATGTTGCCAGACTACAACTCCCACTATCCCTGAGCAATTGCCATGCTGGCTGGGGCTGATGGGATTGCAGTCAAACAACATCTGAAGGACCCTGTTCTACAGGAAGGATAGATAACAAGTGTGGTAGGTACCTGCAAATAGCACATCTTCATGAAGAAGCCATTGTACCATGAAGGTCAAGAACTTTGCCAGACAAATGTATTTATTTATTTATTCATTCATTTAAAAAACCTCAACACCTTTCCTTCCTTCTAGTCCATTGACAACTAGGGTGGCTTACAGCAAATAATAATAATAAATCCCATAACATGATTTTCTTTCTAACAGTTCATTTTTTATTACAGTCCTTGATTTATTGTTTTGTGTTGTTTACTTATTTATATATGTGGATTATGTTCCAGGTCTAGTTTAGTGGAGACAGTTGTTGCTGTGTTGATGAGATGGAACAGGAGAGGCAAAATAGAAAGATGATATACTGGATCAACTTCTGCTGGTGCAAGACTAGTCAAGGTTTCAGTTAGACAAAAATAAGCTTAATAGTGCTGGGTGCTATCAAAGTCTATATCCACTTACAGGTGGGTAGCCGTGTTGGTCTGCCATAGTCGAAACAAAATAGAAAATTCAGATACCTGAAGAAGTGTGGATGCACACGAAAGCTCATACCAAGAACAAACTCAGTTGGTCTCTAAGGTGCTACTGAAAAGAATTTTCTATTTTGTTTCGACTATATCCACTTAGAATAACTTTCAGCAATGACATTCATATTGTATAAATTAAAAACTATCAAGAAAAATGATTTTTAGCAAAAGAGCATAGGCTTCTTATATTTTTAAAGAGAAAGAATGTCAATGATTTTAAAGACAATTCAACCACGGAAAAACCTTTACAGCCCCCTAAATGCAAGAAGTTGCAATTCCTACTTGCACAAAACACATCCCACAATGACTTAGTTCCAAATGCCGCGGTGCATCTTCGAATCTGGGTCAACATGACCACATTTGTGCCATGCATATAATTCACTATGAGACCACTTTAAAACAGCCATAGCTTCTCCCAAAGAATTCTAGGAACTGTCCTTTGTTAAGAATGCCTAGAGTTGTTAGGAGATCCTCCTTCCCCTCCCACAGCTACAACTCCCAGAGCAGTTTAACAGTCAATCCCTCTTCACAGGGAATTCTGGGAATTGTAACTCCATGAGGGCTGCAGGGGTCTTCTAACAACTCTCAGCACCCTTGAAAAACTACAGCTCCTAGAATTCTTGGGAGGAAGCCATAATGGTGGAATCAGAGTGTTATAAATGTATGGTGGGAATGTCACCCAAATCTTGGCAAACGTTTTCTAAAGAGAGACATTGCCCTGTGCAGTGTGCAGAGGTGGTATGCCAGAGAACTGAAGTTCTTTTAGTGTGGTGCAGGACTGGAGGCTATTCTGGGCTTTGTTGTAAGCATATTTTTGCACAGACTGACAGCTTGTTTTGCCCCAAACCAATGGCTCTATTATTGAAATTGTCTGCAAGTCTTCTACTATGCATTTAACCACGAGAGAGTAGCATGATCACAGTCTAGGAATTCTACATCTGAGCAGCAAAGTGATGAAAAATGAATGAAAGAGTAGGAAATAGCAAACTGTCTGAGCAGGAATCTCAATGGATTACCAAGAGTAACATGACAGAACTAGAAAATAGGTGGAACACTGAGAAAATGTCTGTAGGGTGAATTAAGTATATTGGGATTCCTGAATGATCTTCAGCGATTATCTCTTTTTTCCACAGCTAAGACAAATGAAAACTGGCTTTTGCAACATCATCATCTCCTGCTTACAGATAAGTTCTTTCTCAAGGTTACATTTTCCAAATACTCCCTGATTTGTAAATCCTTGTAATATTTCTCCTTGGTGCTTACCTTTTGGGGTGGGAACACAAAATTAGAAATGACTTAGTTTTAGATTTAGTTTGCATTTGCACTTCTTATGCTGGTTTGTCTCTAACTTGATTTGTCTTGATTCTCTCCAAAAGTAGGGTGAGATTCCAGTAGATACCAATCCCAGTGTAGCCAAAAATGCGCTCTCATTATGCTTTAGATTACAACTTCCATGAGCCCCAGCAAGTATGGCCAATACTGAAGATATCATAGGAATTGTAGTCTGCAACCTGTGGGTAGCCCTGGTGTAAACCACCCAGGAGCAAGTGGCTGGTGCTCCGCTTGATGCTGTGGGAAAATTGCATCTCTTTTGCAACTGTTTTTATGACTTGCTGCATGAAAGGAAATAGTTTAACAGATGAAACTTTCTGCATTGTTCAATCTACATGTGAAGAAAGATATTGAAAGCTTTAAGAGGGGTTGGGGAAGCTGTTGCTCTGCAGATGTTGCTGAACTGCAACTCCCAACCAGCCCTTACGATCAGCCACGCTGACTGGAAATGATACGCCCTGGAGTCCAACAACTTGGAATAATAGAATCATAGAATCGCAGAGTTGGAAGGGATCCTGGGGGTCATCTAGTCCAACTCCCTGCAATGCAGGGAACTCAACCAAACCATCCATGACAGATACTTCTTGTATTTTCATTTTGTATTTTTGTGTTGTGAAGCGCCCTGTGATCTTTGGATGAAGGGCAGTATACAAATTTAAATAGCAGCAGCAGCAGCAGCAGCAACTTCCTCATCCCTGCCTTGAAGAGGTCATTTGTCAGGTATGATGGCGCAATCAAGTTTTATCTGCATTTTATTGGGGGAGGGCAGTTGGTCAGTGGTAGAGCACTTTGGATGCTGAAAATTGAATGCAGGCAGGGCTGGGCTTTCTCCTGTTGGGTAGTGTGGAGAGCCAGTGCTGATCTAGAACAGCTAGTGGCCTGACTGTATAAGGAAGCTCCCTATATTCCCCAGACTA
The DNA here is from genome assembly GCF_009819535.1 of Lacerta agilis. Classification (NCBI taxonomy): domain Eukaryota; kingdom Metazoa; phylum Chordata; class Lepidosauria; order Squamata; family Lacertidae; genus Lacerta; species Lacerta agilis. The sequence goes on along the minus strand of NC_046314.1, from coordinate 59,828,970 downwards.
TTTTGAAAACATTTATCTTAACTTCCTGTTTTACATTAGAGCACACAACTGTCCTTATTTGGGAGCTAAACAGCTCAGAGCTTCCAAATTGCTAGCCATCTAGAAGAAATTGAATTTTACAGTTTTAATATGTCCAAGGCATTTTGCTCATCGCAATAAAGAGGGGGAGAAGCCCCTCTCTGTCACTCACATGAGATACCAGCCCTGCTGAAAGGATAATACCTGCATTGAAAATGTCATCACACCTCTTCCACATTTTAACAAACGCAATTTTCTTCCAGATGGTTATTTGGGAAGGATTTGACACAAGTGGCAATCACTCCCGTGTTTTCTTTTCTTTTTAAAAAATCTGTTTAGAAGACCTTCCTCTTACTTTTTTTTTAAAAAAGGAACTTTTGTAGCTGGGAAAGTGATGGAGAAATGCATTGAAAAGAGTGGGATGAAGAATGATTAACAAGAAGATGTGTAAACACCCAAAAAAGGGAATCGGGATGAATGCAAACAAATCAAAATGAGTGCTCAATAAATATATTTATTTTTCTAGAGCAAAAATCAGAGTCATCCAGAGATCTCCCCCCTCTCAAGTGAAAGCACAATGCCAGCAACCCCTGAGCTGCATTGCCCCCACCAAAGCTTCATGTTGTTCTGTCACTTTTTTCTGTTCTATTCACTACTCTATATTTACTTATATATCTCTCTTTAGCTAGGTCCGTGGACTTTTGAAGAAGTGAGGCTGTCCTAAAAGTTGCCTGCACACCACTGAAGAGTTCTGTGTTCTTATTTCTTTGTTAAAGCACAGCGCTGGATGATTATTATTATTATTATTTTTTAAAAAAAGTTTAAAACTTCATTTAAGTTCCTCTGCTTTAACAAAAAAAGAGAAAAGCAACAGCTTCATAGGCCTTAAAAACTCCACAAGCAGTGTTTTGTAAATGCCTGCAAGGAGTATTGGGGAACAAAAACAATTGGGAGAAAGAAAGGCCAGTGTGAACCTGCATTATTTTATATAAATGTATAAGCAAGAAGACACACCACTCAGCTATCTCTTAATTATTCTAAAATAAGAAAGGAACAACACCCCTCCTCCTTATAAAAGGTTCTGAAAAAAGTGAACCCTTTTATTTTCCCCACAAAAACCACCTAATTGTTTTAATTTTTAATACTTGAAATACATTTCTATTTTGTTTTCATTTATATATTTTTAAATTTTGTATGTGTGTTTGTCAGCCTGGCAAGGATAGTGGGATATAAATTTTAGTAGTAGTAATAAATTTCATCCACTTTGGCCAAAAGCGGAGAAAGTTATAGCTGTTTTAAATTCCCTGTTACAGTGAATGGGGAACTGCTTAGAACCCAAAACACAGATCAGATCAGATTAGAGGGGGCACAGAGCAATGCAGAAAGCAATGGAAATTTTTGAATTGCAGATGCATATACTGGGCAAACTGTGGGCATAATGCGCAAACCTAAAACACACTATTAATGGGAGAAGCCTGCGGGCTACCAGCCATTAAGGCTAGGATTGTCCTTTACATGCTACACCAGGGAAGGTAGATGCTGAATGCATTAAATGTGTAAATTAGGTCCTCTGATAGCAAGTCATAGCGCTGATTGGCAAGGGCCAAGTCAACACCCTTGCAAGGAACTGCTCTCCACCCTGCAGGTCAAGTAGACTGAAGTGATTGCTTCCTCTTAGCCACAATGTGTACATTTCAGAAAATAACTCTTTGATATTCCTCTGTAAAATTTCAAATATCTGAAACTTGAAGAGGTAGCAGTTGAGAAACTCTTTTTAAAAATAAGCAAGCAAGCAAGCAGGAAAACAAACAAACAAACCAGTGTTTGCTTTCAGAACTAGAAGAGAAGCAAAACATTTTTTTCTGATGAACAATAAATCTGACTTTGCTATGGCAATTGCGAGAAGAATGGTGCCAGCAGTGTTCGGTGATGGAAATATACCAGTTCCATGCTGAAGAGATAAGGGTTATCTTTTTAGCTTCTTTTTGTGAAAAAAAGAATCCATAATATTTACTTCCTGATTGAAATGCACTTGCATGTGATCGGTGAATTGCGTTATGTAAGAACTGGATGTTCCTTGCACAATTGATCTTTGGAACAAAAGTGGGGGCTTGACTCATCGCACAGCCTGATTCACACAGCCAAACGGAATCTGGGGAAGTCATATTTAAAATGACTAAGCAGGGTGAAAGAAATGGAACAACATTTAATTTAATTCGCAGCTTTGTTTTGATTCACATGGGAAGCAGTAATACAACACATAGTAGGAGATAACAGGAAACATTCTGAATAAACCTCAGATTGATAAAGGGCTGAGAATTCTATAGATGATGTATTGCGTTTAAGTCATGCATGTGGCACTTTCACCATGAAAAATGTGAATGCCTTGATGTATTATATTGTGTTAAGAGCAATAAATCTAAAACAAGTAAGCTAACTATTCTTCTTAAGGTTGCATGCTTCTTAAATGTTGACTGGACGCTGATACTCTGACTGGGGCCCGAACTCCTCTTTTTTTTCTTTTCAGAGTATAAGAATGATTAAACATTTAGAAAACAAGGCACATAAGAAATAATTTGGAGGGAAGCAATGCTATGGGGAGATAGAATTCATAACAAAAGACGCTGAGGGACCTTGAGAAGGACAGGGACCAATTATTCTTGTTCTGTTCCCAGTGAGAGGAATTAATAGGTTTATACTAAGCTACAGCCCAGTATATTATATTTATGTGAAAAGAAAAGAGAACATCTTTATAAGAAGAACCGCAATGCTTAATGGAGCAGGCTGCCAATTGATGTGAAGTCACATTAACTGGGGGCTGTCTAGGTGAAATTATTATTGCCAATTGGTGAGGTTAAAATCAGTTTTGTAGGGGAGGGCAGCTTACATGGAAAGCACTATCCAATATACATATTTCTTTCTTCTTTTTTTGTAGAGGATTGCTGCAGTCGCAAAGGGCCACAGCAGATGTCCTATGGGAATTATGTGATGTGATCTCTCAGTATCCTTTTCTGTGTTTAAAGGACCCGTGTACAGTATGTCCTATGCATCAAGAAAGCTGTCAGGGTTTTCCCAAGTGTTGCTCATGAGTAACAACAGAGCCTTCAGTTGCTAAGACTATTTATTGTGCATTACTATTTTACAGTGTAGAGCTAGTTCAAAACATGACCTCTCAGTCACTTGCAGAATCCGGAAGTGCCCCTCTCCGGTTTCCCGCCCAACACCAAAGTCTCGGCACCCTAAAACGACGTCTGCGGTGCCTCCTGACACCCCCCCCCCCATGCTGTGCTGGTGCCGGAAGTGGCAGTTCTTCCTCAGATCCTCTCTGGTTGGTGGTGCTGGGTCTTTGCCCAGAGTCTCCAAGCCTCTGCAGCTCCTCCTCCCTTGGAGAGAGCTCAGGCGAAAGGCTAGAGGAGGAGGAGTCCGTTGACAGAAGCGGCTGGGGTTCCCTGTAACGTAGAGAGCCCTCCTCTCGCGAAGAGCTGTTCTCCCAGTCCTCCTCCCGAGGAGGACTTCTTCCCCTGCCCTCCTCCTGAGCAGGACCTCCAACCAGCCCTTCCTCTCAAGTAGTCCTCCTGTCCCCCTCCTCTTCGACAGGAGGATCTCTCTCCCCTCGCTCCTCACAAGGATTACCTTTGCCCCGGCTCTCCTCCTGTGTAGGACATCCCCTCACCCTCTCTTCACGAGGAGCCGGGCAATCCCTGACAAAAGCTGTCTCTGGTTTTATGAAATTTACCTGGGAATAAGTGCTGTTGAACTCAGTGGGGCTGTTTCTTTCTTCTGGACAGGCATGTATAGAATTCTGCCGCACTTCCCAAAGAGGATATGACAGGAAACGTAGTAGACAGGTTGCAGAACAGCAAAAGGATTAAGGTTTCTATATAGGATTAGTTGTGTAAGAGTCACTTATGTGGCATTTTATTTTATTTTTACCAAGAAAATAGGACTAAGATTGCATATTTAGATTACAGATTGCTATGCGTTTCATAGACATATCTGTGGAAACTTTCCATCTTTGTATTTTTTTTTGGGGGGGGGATGATGTGACGGATGAGCCCTTCCCTAGGCTGACACATACATACCATCTTTTCTTCTCTCTTTTGAAAACACTGTAAATGTCTTAACCAAGAACCTCTTTTTCTGCATCACTTATAGGGGATTTTTTTTTAATCTGTTCTGTAGTCCACTCTCTGTCTCACTTGACACTTATGGAGAATTATTAGCCATTTAGGATGCACAGAATGCTGAGTGCTGATAAACTGCTAATAAACTTTGAAGTAATAACAGCAGCAACATGAATTTATATGAACTCAAACCAAAATGCTGAATCAGGCTTCCGGCGGCTGACGCCATTGCGGGTGGTCGTGGGCTGCTTCGGCTGCGAAGCACCCAGTCCATCCCGGGGGTCAGGAGCCCTGCTACCGCAAAGCGGGGCTCCGGTTGGGGTGCGGGAAGAGCGTCCCGCACCCTGGGCTCCCCGGCTGTGCCCGTTGTGGCTCTGAACCCTTCCCCCGCTCCCCCTGTAAAGGGGGAGTGGGGGTGAAGGGACGACGGAGCCGGGCTATAGGGGACATGCCCCAACCGGGATGTAAATGCGGCGACAAAGCCTGTGATGAGCGTCTAAGTTCTACCTGTCCTTAATGAGCTGTTAAGAACCCAGAGGCGGTGAGTAATTGATTGACTCTTTGTATTCCTGGAACGATCTGGGGGAAAGAAGAAAGGCAGCCCGCCTCCCTCCCTTCGGGAGATGAAAGGAATTAACTCTTTAAGTGACTGCTGCTACAACAATCGATTGAAAGTATTTGGAATGTGAAAACTGAGACTGTTGAGATTTCCCTTCGGGGGTTAACTGGGGAAAAAATATCTCCATTTGAAGTTTTGGTCTTTATACTCCGGCATCGGAGAAATGGCGACGACTTGGACTTTCGTGGGAAAAAAACTGAAACAAAGAAAGGAAGAGACAGGAACTGAAACTTGATACTCACCCTCCCTCCTAAAATGCTGGACTTTGCGCTTGTACTGGTATCGAGCTCTGGTTTGGAGGATGAGGAAATGCTTACTGTCTTGCAACTGGAACTGCTTAATCGAAAACTACAAATTTTGAGTGGAATTATAAATGAAAAGAACTTACTTTCCACAGAAGAGGCTTTTCAAAAGGTCTACACAATGGAAACAAACTTTGGCAAAGAGCTGGGAGAGGCGCTTGAAGGATGGTTTGAGATGGCTGGGCAACTCCGAAAGGAAGGGGGGCCGGTTTCTGGGGGTGGCAGCCCTGGAACGGGAAAATTTACAATATCCAGACTCCGAGGTGGCAGCTCGGGGGCAAGGGACAAGGAATTAAGATTTCTACAAGAAGAAGAAGAAGAAGAAAAAGAAACGGAGAAACCCAGAATGGAGGGGAGGAACACCCTGAGGCTCGATGCGGGGTTTGTTGTGGATGCAGCCTGGACCTGTGGACACTTAGAGGAAGACAATTGGAGATTTGGTTCTGGTGAAAGACAGAAAAAGACAATGGACAGAGGGGGAGTGGGTTGAAATATTAAATGTATAATCCAAATGGTCTGCCATGGTATCCGAAATCGGAGTGTGAAGTCTGTTAATTACAAGTTTATTTTAAATAAGTAAGGAGATATTGAATCTTAAGTTAAAAGCAGCATGATAAAGGATAGAAGAAATAAGTTTAGCTATAAGAATACTTGGTTAAGATCTAGGTTATAATGCAAAGATTAAGACAATTGTGTTTTTTCTTTTAAGTAAAGTTAATTTTTTTACAGAGAAAAGTTGTTAAGGAAATAGTATATTGATTTAAAACCGAAGGTGTATAGGCGGGGGAAGTCAAAAGTCAAGATTCAGAACTAGAAATTTTTTTTTGCAAGGTATATAGATAAGAAGAAGAATCCTGACATTATGTGTATTTGTATTTGTTTTGTATTTGTAGGTGTGGGGTTGGGTTTGTGTTATATTATGAAAATGCTAATAAATTCTGTTTAAAACAAAAAACAAAATGCTGAATCTGACCCCACATGCAGGTGGCTCCTTCATCATGTTCTGTTTAAACTGACTAAAAAGGAGCACAGAATACACACACAACACAGAGGTCGTATGAAGTGACTGTGAAAGGTGATAACACGACCCAGAGTTTTCTTATCTATCATTCTGAAATAGACCAACTCTGAAAATAAATGATTATTTTTTTCTAGAGCACTTTCCCCCTAATAATAACAATGACAATAGTGTTAGAGATTTCAGAGTTGCCTACGTGCAGAAATGCAGCTGTCTATCTCCAAGCAATTAACTAGTTGGCAGAAAGCCCAGAAATGCTCTCTCTCAGACCCTTAGCAACGGCCTGTGATTGGTCGATGAGTTCCTAAAGAACTGAGCTCTGTGTGAGAGTTTTGTGGTTAGTGTGGTTAGTGTGTGGTGCAGGTGTTGGTGTGAGAAAGTGGTCAGTGTAGAGAGAGAGAGAAAAAAAGATTTTATGTTTTGTTTCTTTTATTTTGTAAAGTCTGTAAATAGTAACTTATGGATGCTAGTTGCTTCAATCAATAAATACTGTATATAGTTATCCAGTGAGTTGCTGAGTTCCTGCGTTGTGCTGTCCAGTCAATTACACAACAGCCAGAAGCTTCCAGAAAAGTCTGCATCTAACTCTGCGGTGTCCAGGAATACGTTATACTCCTGACACTAAATCTTAAGAAATAGCTGCCGTGGAGTAGGTTTGGGTCAGGCCTGGGCTTGGCCACGTGTCCTTGCCCTCCTGGTGCTCTCCTACCTTTCTTTCTCAGCGGCGGCAGCAGCAGCAGCATGGTAAGGTTGGTGCTCCCCTCTTTTTTCTCCTTCCTCTTTCTCTCTTCTCCTTCTGCTTCTCCTCTCTTCCTTCTCCCTGCGTTGGCTCCAGGGTGTTCCTGGCCCCAGAGCGCTAATGGGCAGTCGGTTGGGTGGCCAGGCACTGTTGCTCCCAGGTTGATTTGGGTCGGTTGGGTTAGCGGTTCCCCCAGTTGACGTGCCGAGTGTCCCCAGTTCCTCATCAGCAGTGGTGGCGGCGGTGGCAGTCTCAGCAGCCCGGAGCCAAACTGGTAGCGCAGTTGGCTCTGGCTGGCTTCAGGAGCTGCTCGCCATTTTGCCTTGCCGTAAGTCCTCATATGTGTCTTGTGCTATTGAGCCAATCACGCAACATTCATTCCCTACTAATAAATCCACAACACTTAAAATATAAATCCGGGGACATTAAATGAAATCCGGGGACATCCTGGGGATGGACTTTGTCCGGGGACAGATTTCTAAATCCGGGGACTGTCCCCAGGAAATGGGGATGTCTGGTAACCATAACCAAGCATCTCATGGCTCAACCCTCACTTTTGCTCTTGGTAAGTGCCATTATGCTGCTGTATTGGGAAGCCAGAAGAGCTGTGGTGTCCCATGTACACCACCTCACCAGCCACTAGTACCTGCAGAGACATCACATCTTGCTGAGCTTTGCTGGAGAAGTATATGGCTTCTATGACACTCTCATATTATAAAGAAGGCTGATCGCCGAAGAATTGATGCTTTTGAATTATGGTGCTGGAGGAGACTCTTGAGAGTCCCATGGACTGCAAGAAGATCAAACCTATCCATTCTTAAAGAAATCAGCCCTGAGTGCTCACTAGAAGGACAGATCCTGAAGTTGAGGCTCCAGTACTTTGGCCACCTCATGAGAAGGGAAGACTCCCTGGAAAAGACCCTGATGTTGGGAAAGATGGAGGGCACAAGGAGAAGGGGACGACAGAGGATGAGATGGTTGAACAGTGTTCTCGAAGCTACTAACATGAGTTTGGCCAAACTGCGAGAGGCAGTGAAGGATAGGCGTGCCTGGCGTGCTCTGGTCCATGGGGTCACGAAGAGTCGGACACGACTGAACGACTGAACAACAACAACAAAAGGAATCGAAGTTGAGAAAGCATGGCTCATGGCTAACCTAGAATTTGAACTGGGTCTTTTGGCTCACGGCTTATGATATGAATTAAGAATCAAGCACAATGTGAAACTTGATCCGCCCGCCCCCCCAACACACACCAAGCAAATAGTGCAGGAGAATGAATTTTGACTGGGACTGTGGAGGATATAATTAAAGATCCTTATCCCCTCTTCAGGAACCCAATCTGGATCTACCCCCCCCCAAAAAAAAAACTTACAATTCAATGTTAAATAGTCGTTCCCAAAATTGTGGACGACATTGCAACTAATTTGGCAGTCAGTTGTCTAGTTAAGGCAAACAGAGTCACTTCACATTGCTCAAATGCAGTGTAGCAATGATTGTGGCAACAACCCTATATTGAATTATCTATGTTTTTTTTCAGTCCAGTAGCAAAAAACCAGCTGAACCATTGCTGTACAGGCACTAGGTAGGCAACATGATTCAGGTGAATATGGTTAATAAATTGTAAGTAGAGGGCGAAAGAGAGAGAATTGTGAGTTTAGATCAAGGTTAACTACTTTGGGATTTTTTTAAACCCTACTAAGTTATACATAAACTTTTCAGTCTGTAGCTTTCCCACCCTGTCATAATTTTATCATACCATTTGAAATCATGATGTCTGCCATCTGTGCTGGGGATGGCTTAGCAATGAGCTTTGCAAACCTGTTAGCTCCCTAGATAACAAGAGCAGCTCTTGCCAAAGGTCTCACTTCCAAAAAAAATTCCCCATTCCCATCCCTGTCACCAGCCGCCCTCTTGGTATCTCAGCTCCATCTAGGAACTCCCTTTAGAACTGTCATCCGTCCTGCTCCATCAGCTGAGTGACAGGGCCTTCTGCCCACCAATGCCCAAGATTCCACCTCCTCTTCCCCTCTTGAGTCCAAAGTTTGACACCTGCAGAGCACAGTTGAGCCCCCCTCTCATCAGTCCTCAGAACATGTCCCCAATGTGTCACCAGAAATCTCCCTCTCCCCCAACACAAACACACACACATAGGGTACGAAAAAGTATGACTTTTAAAAGTTTGCTGTAGTTCCTACTGTTTTTCTTAACTGGTTAGCATTGCTTCTGTTTAAAAGAAGTAATCATTTCAGGATCATAATCCTAATAAAACCCAAGAGGAACCTCTGAAAAAGGAACATTCATCTTGCCAAAATGGTCATTTTCAGAGATGCAGGTTTAATATACTTATTTCCTAGGAGGGCTTCTGAAAGTCTCTCCACCCAGAGGATCACCTCAGAATTGGGAGTTCAGAATTTCCTGGATTGTTTCTGAAGTGAAGCCAGTGCATTAGAAAATGTCTCTTGTGCCATTTTTATTTTAGAATTTCTTACAGCACTTATGCAATACACTGATGTGTTTGGCTAGTTCAGTTCACACCTCTCGTACCACTACATCAATGATGTGCACGCAAAATGTACTACAAAATGGAATACACACATTACCTCATACAATTTCAGGAGGTGCTGGGGGAGGTGAAGGGCATGTGGGTGAGGCTGGCCAAAATTGGCCTTTGCAGGCCAAATGGGGAAGCCTAGGGGGCCAAGACTGGCCTACAGGACAGAGGTTCCCCACTCCTGAATTCGACTCTGGGCATGAGTGAAATCCACTCATCCATGGAGCAAAAACTGTTTTTGATTCCCAAAAGCTTTCTGTTGGTGGAGAAATTGGTTTTTAAGTTAGTACAGGTGATTGGGAACAAAGATGATAAGTCAACATGCAATCATACCACCTGGTAGAATGGTTTTAGCTGGCATGCCAAATTGTCATCTGACTTATGATGTGTGGTTGCACAGTATGTAATAAGCAAAGTTACAGCATTCACAAACAATGGGATGGAGTGTGAATTGGTCCAGAATGTCAGCTAGTGATAGCTTCACCTCAACTCAGGTTGTAGGCTTTCAAAATTCATTCACGCTTGTCTCCAAATGTATCCAAGTGGCTGATATTGACATTAAAGCTCTTTGTAAACTAATCTTGCAGTAGTGAAGTGACAGGCTTAGGGAAATGCCAGGTAGATGAGAATTCATTCTGATTTCTCATATTTTGCTTCATGAAGAAGTAGGAATTTAACCATGTCCAACTGTAAATAATTTACTGCCCAATGAATTTCTCCCCTGTAAAACTGATGGCATTTGATATTGCAGCATTGTGGATTATGCTTTAATCCTATTCCATTTTTGTGATATAACATGCAAATCCTATTTTCTGAGCATTGAAATGCCCATTGTTTGAAAGCATATAGCAAATTGCTCATGAAGAGAGAAATCATTCATGACATTGTACATTATTTTATTCTCTTAATACCATTCTCGGTAAACAAATTACTCATTTTCATATAACACAAAGATGGAGAAAGGGATATATTATTTGACAGTCAGCACCTTAGGTTGAGTGGAAATAAAGATATGAAGTACTTTCCAGGAAAAATGTCTACCAGAGAAATCATTAAACAAAGTGTGACTTTCAGGAAAGCATTTACCAGTGGAGTGCTCCTGTTCATGATTTCCGGCAGCCAGCCCTTCCCTTTTTTGAAATGTGTCATTCCATCCCTGCCCCCATAAAGTCACACAACTCTAAGTGGCTGCTGATCATTCTTAGTGCTCACTGGGCTCTTTTTAGGTTCCCTCCCCTTGAGGATTGTCCCCCATACATTGTTGTATACTTCTGCAGGCCATAAGGTTCCCTCAATGGTGCCATTTTGGCTTCATAAGGACTGGCACTCAGAGAATGAGTTTCACTATTGATATATGGGACATTTTATATTTAGATACCAAATTCACACACACACACACACACCCTTGTGCATACCAGTTAGCAATCTGTAGAACAAAGTATCTACGGTGTCAAGTTTGTTCATTGGCAGAGTACTGTCGTTCCTTGGTTTTCGAACAGCTTAGTTCATGAACAACTTGGAACTCGAATGCCGCAAACCTGGAAGTAGGTGTTCCAGTTTGCGAACTTTGCCTTGGAAGCTGAACATCTGGTGTGGCTTCTGCGGCTTCCGATTGGAACGCATTCTGTTCGAGAACCACGGTACGACTGTACATTTCCTGACTGAAAAGGAAACATACCGGTATTTTCTTTTTAAGAAAGGGATCCAACATCAAGTACCACAGGGCTTGGACTGTGAGTTATAGGAGTCAGGCACCAGCTCCTTATTCACCATGCCACCAGGACAGATGCTTAAGGAGACAGGGGTTCAAGTCAGCAAGCAGAACCCCCTCCCCGGCAGATGCCTTCTATCCAAAGAAGCAGATGAACAGGAGGAATCAATCTTTTCTCACACCCTCCTTTATAAACCCCAGGGCCTGCTGGTGCACTTTAGTCTGAGCTGTAAGTCACATTAAAAAGCTGTTTTGTTGCTCAGTTGCTCAGCAGTCAGTCAGCTGGCCAACACACACACACACAAGCATGGCTGCCTCTGGGCTTTCTTCTGTGCATCTGAATACTCCTTACATTGTATTGCTCTATACAGTTCCATCCATCTCTGCCTTGCTGAGTGGCACTGAGTGTGGCATCTGAGAAAAAGGTACTTCTGAGAATTCACAGGGAGCATTTTCCATCTGAGAAGAAACGGTTGATAAACCGTAAATATCTAAGGGTGCTTTTAAAATATACCTGTGGTAGGAATGGGGAGAAATTTGATTCAGTTCACATTTTAAGGTGAACCCACCTAACTCACACTTTTTCAAACCGAAACACAGCCATCCTTTGGAATTTACACTTACCTGAATTTTGTAATGGATTTCTCCAGCCAAGTAATGGGTACAAAACTGTGTAAACTGTAGTGTGCATAAATATTTACAGTGTTGCCCATCCCTAAGTTGAGCACACACTTTTGGGTATATGTTGAATTATGCTCTCTTCAACATGCAGATTAGAACTAAGGCTCCAATACTGCCAGCAGCAGTTTTGCAAAAGATCTCTCTTGTGAAGCATTACCCAGTTCTGACTGAATACTTTCCATACTGAGATACAAAGGAAGGCAAATGAGGGATTTGATAAAAGCAACCTAGTGAATAAAAGTAACCTAGTGAATTCACTACAGCCAGATGGAAACTTCTCTTGTGCATGATGCATTATTGCACTTGTGAACAATATTACAAAGCACACACAACAGCAAACAAACAAACAAACAAACAGCTCAGCTGACCTAACCTCCCATCCTTCAAGGGCCAAAGTGCATGTCACAGTATCCCTCCCTCCCTCTTTCTTTCTTGGACACTTAAATTGTACACCTTTGTTTTGAATAAAAAGTGGTCATGTGACCTGTACCTAGCTACAATCCAAAGCAGGAGTCTCTGAAGAAGTGTGCATGCACACGAAAGCTCATACCAAGAACAAACTCAGTTGGTCTCTAAGGTGCTACTGGAAAGAATTTTTGATTTTGTTTTGACTATGGCAGACCAACACGCTACCCACCTATAACAGGAGTCTCATGTCAGTTTCCAAACAAACAAACAAACAAACAAACAAACAAACAAACAAACAGCACACATACACAACTGTTCTTGAAGATGCTTTTTCTTTTTAAAATGTGGGCAACTACTATATGGATAAATAGTTATGGGGCAGGGGAGAGAGAGAGATTCAACAGGGAACTGATGCACAATCTATATTGGGAGCACACTCTGGATCAAGGCTGCTATTTCTTCAGAGTCAAAGTGGCTTGTTCAAGAACGCTTAAAGGCATGAATAACATTACATGTATTGTACAGCCCATCCCAGTTCTTTCACAATTATGTCTTGCTGGAAGCCCTGACCACTACCAGGGTTTTCCACGGGAGTGACAGGAGAATTATAGCTTAATCAGTTTTTTGGAGATTTGAGGACAATTTCAACATGAATCTTAATATGTTCACTATCTTGGCCGAGTGCCAAGATGGTAGAGATTATTATTCTCCCTGAATTCATCTAATTTCAAGTCTGCTTCCTGGTCCCACCTGGCCCTTTTTAATTGAAGAAATTCTCGTGTGGAGAAAAAAATAGACCTTTCTTGATTGCCTATAAAAGACTTTTATTTTTGGCCTCATAAAACATCAGCAGCATTTTGAACCTGTTGAAGGTGTATGCCTTTATCCCACTATTTCAGTAGCAATTAGCAATCAGAACATCGGTTAGGAGGCACAGTAAAGATAGCTCAACATGCCACCAACTTGCACACAGTTTGGTGGCTTAGATCCTTAGATTATAGCCAAAGGGAGTTAAGCGCCTGAACCTCAAGGGGAATTGTAGTTGTGCTTTTGAACTGCATTTTGCCTATGTGTCAAACTGATCTGAGAGTTTAAATTTTTGGTAGAAACCCCAACCTGAGTTCAAGTTCTTCATCAAATGGGAGCCAGGATAGCTGATTTGCAAGTGCCTTCACAGAATCATAGAACTGTAGAGTTGGAAGGGACCCAGGAGTCATCTACTCCAACAGCAGGAATCTCAGCTAGATGACTGATGCCCATCCAACCTCCGTTTAAAAAACCTTCAATGAAGGAGAATCCACCACCTCGCAATAGAGTCCATTCCACTGTTGAACAGCTTTTACTGTCAGAAAGTTCTTCCAGATGTTTAGCAGAGGGTGGGGGAGGGGGGGAAGAAAAACTAAAATACCGGTACTACTAAGAGGGGAAATATGAAAAAGCTCAGCAAGGACTGAGCATGCTCAATGGGCATGGCTGTTGTGGGTGGAAGGGAGGAAAACTGGGTAGCAGGGGAATGAAATAGACTTTCTGTAGACTTTCCTGGAAAAGTGCACAGAGCTAGTTGGAATTTTATACTGCATTCCACACTGCATTATGTTGTTGCAGATCCCACTTGTTCTGTCTTGTGAATTGCCCTCAATTCTAAGCATTTAAGGTGTTTTCCAATCATTTTAAAGGAAATGCTGTTTTAGGTTTTATATACAGGAGATAAAATTCATGAATGGTAATTTATTGCCATCTTTTAACACTATAGGTATTGCAAATTAATACATAAGACACCGATTTTCTATAAAAGCATTAGCTCTACATCTTCCTACACTTGTATGAATTAAAGTAGGCAGGATTTCCTTAGCCAGTCTATATTCTGGAGATTGGAAGGACTCTATGGGATTTACTTTACCGGAACAATTTGGGCTACTAACAGCAGGTAATTTAATGATAGATACATCAATGTATTTAACTGAGACATTTTCACTTTGGGTTGAGGTGCTAAAATGTTTGAGGGCAGCATTGTAGATCTTACCTTATACTTTATTCTTGGGAACACAGTGGAAATCTCCCTAGTTTCTCCCAATACCACACTGAAAATAAGCCAAAGTATGTTTAATTAAAATTCATCCTCTGTTTATCCCTGCTTCCATTCTCTCCTTTCTTCTTTTTGCATGTCTATTTTAGATTCTGAGATCCTTGAAATAGGGACCCGTGAAGCCTTTTCTGTGTAAAGTGCTCTGTACATTGCTGGCACTATATAAACAACAAATTAGAATGAGATTGGCAATTGAGGTGGAAAGATGGCACCTCACACATTATCATAGTTGCCCAAGTGGCCATCATTTGCTAATTGATACCATAGTGCAGGAATAGCTAACATGGTGCCCTCCAAGGCAGGGGCGTAGGGAGCCCTGAGGGTGGGGCGCCGCTCCCTAGCGTGCGTGTGCAGCGACATCATGGCGCGTGCACAGCATCCCAGCTGGACTGCGCATGCGCAGTCCACGCAAGATGGCGGGCATGAGCGGCTGGCACCCCTTCCAACTGTGCGGCGGCGGCACGACAAGTTTTAAGGCTGCAGCGCGCTGCAGCCTTAAAAATTGCCGCGCCTCTGCCGTTGCACGGTCAGAAGGGGTGCCGGCCGCTCGCGCCCACCCAAGATGGCAGGCACAAGCGGCCGGCACCCCTTCTGTGCAGCTGCACGGCAAGTTTTAAGGCTGCAGCACGTGAACAGCAGCACAGATGCACCCCGAGTGTCACCCCCCGAGGGCAGTACAAGGGGCGACACGCCCCACCGCCCCCTTGCTCCGCCCCTTCTCCAAGGGCTGTTGGACTCCAACTCTCATTAGCCCCATGGGGAATGACCAATGACAAGGAAATGATTCGAGATGTTTTCCAACAACATTTGGAGGGCACTCTGTTAGCTACCATAAAGGTCAATGGTATCGGTGTCCTACCTTCTGAATGCTAGAAATTGATTTAGCAATCTCTTCAAGCTTCTGAGATACCAGCAGACACTGCCTACTTACTTAATCTCAGTGATGCTCTTGGGTGGTTTCTTTTTCTTTTTTAGGGGGGAAATGTAATTGCAAACATACTTTTGCCTTTTTCTTGGAAATCAGATTGCACTTGCATTGCCTTCTCAATAACTTATTGTTTTGAGCAGAAGCAGTTAATTCTACACATGATAGCGTAGTTCCAAAAAAAGTAAAAAAAAGTTTGCATGTATAATAATCATGCTGAGGGTAAAAAAGTGACAATTAAGAATCTGAAGTACAAAAGGGTAATGCACTGTACTTGTCCTCAGTAGGGAAGTTCATTAGCAGTGGAATCATGTCATTTGCCCATCAGTTCCTAATTGTATTCACTGCGGGAACAAAGTGAAGGAAGTAATATCACATGATCTCGGTAAGCGTGGGTCTGTAAATCACACGTATGTGCCCATCTGCATGGGTACTTGCTTGAAGACCCTAATTGAAACTTCTCAGGCTCATCATGGAGGAGATGATCCCATCAGTTGTACATGGTTGACTAGAGGGGCTCTGCCGGCATGAACTCTCTGAGGATGAGGGAATAAAGGCAGCCCCACTTCGGTGCATGAGGAAGGACATATTGGGAAGATAATTATCTCTTGGCTGATTGGAGACATACCTCTTGTTTGCATGTCCTAAGCATCGGGTGCTTAGCAGCTGCAGTAATATCAATGGGCAATTGAAACAGGCCCTCATTAGATTAGTGCTGAGCTTATTGCTTGTGCCAGTCTCATTATTATTGGTGACTAAACTGGCAGATTGTCAGGATGCCTGATGGCAAGATGAGCTTTTGCAGCTCTTTGTTTGTCGTTATAATAAACAATGAAGTTAATGCAATCCCTTGGGCACAGCCGTGTCTCAGATGTTTTTTGTGAGCAGCAATCAGCTTGCTGAAGTAAACAACTTCTTATTTTAAGAAGCAATATTAATTAATTAAAGCATGAGGCATGGGGCTAGGGAAGGGGAGAGAGAGAATGAGACTGAAAGAGAGAGAGAGAGAGAATGAGAGAGAATGAGAGAGTGTTAATTATTTCCTGTCACCTGCCCCAGTGAAGCCCGCCAGTCGGGGAAATGTTTTGTTGTGACTCAAATGAGTTCTGCCTGTCATCTGAGCCAAAATGGAAGCTTGCGAAGTGCCAACAACTTTCGACAGGGTGTAACTGGAAGTGCAATGGCAAGGGGTTCTTGACTTGTCAGCAGTACACACAGCGACGTTCAGTTCTTTTCTTCTCAGCAGCACAAATGTTAACATTTAGCATTGAGTTGAGATGGAGGTGTTGTTATTGGGGGCATGGGGTTTGGGGGTGAATGTTTTCAGCGGGGGTGAAAATCACTCCCTTTTAGAAAATTATTCTGGGATCGCGTCAAAAGGACGCTAAGAGTTCAGCCATGGAACTAAGTTAAAGTGTGAGAAACTGGGGAGCTGATTGGCTGGGTTGCCTATGGAACAAGTCCAGGAAGGGTTGCCTTGAGTTTTTAGTTTCATTCACTCACAGTGATATCAAACAACCATGAAAAAATATTCAAATTAGGGACTTGGAGTGGCGAGAGAGAGAACATTTCAGATGCCCCCAAAGTGCTACTTACACCTCCAACATTCAAGCAGGTGAACAGCATTCTCATATAAACAACATACATTATCTTCCTATAAATACATACAAATAACTACTTAATTTTAGATTGCATATGTGTGTACATAACAAACCTATTGTGAGAAATACTAAAAGATTCACAGAAAATGTAGCGACAAGCTGGAAAATGAAGATGCGTCAAAGATTAAGAGTAATTACTTTTCTCCAGGCGTGTATGACATCTCACTTGCTTGTATTTCCCAGTTTCCCTTCCCTTCCCTTCCTTCTTTTTTGTCATGGCAGTACCTTTTTCCAGTGCACTGGTTCTCTGATTGGGGCTAATGATGAGATGGCAAGCCTTAACTTAATTTGGAATCTTCTCAGTGTTTACAAGAGTTATCTGCAAGCATTCACCAAAAACTCAGTCCTCTGTTTCTGACATGCTGCCTGAATGGAATGGCACAAGCTAATCTGGTAGACAACTGGGTGATGCATGACTCTGGATTGGAGGGAAGGCCCTGGATAAGGTGGAACTTTGGTCCACCAAACCATGTGAACTCAAATTGCTGGGAAGTTCTCAACTACAAGCCCCAATGAAATGACTGGAAGTAGCACAATAGGAACTCAATGCTCTTGTGCACTGTAATGAAGAAAAGTAAGGGGAACTCCAGATCAACAAAACTATATCTGTTGATTGCCTTTTTGACATTTTTTTTAAAAGCACCTTTCTGTGTTACCTTATTTTATATATTATGTATGTTTGCTTAAAAATCATCATCACAATCCCTTTATACTGCTCAAGATTCAAGTCTCTCCTCATGTATACAAAATATCTCAACAGCAAGTACGGAAATGACTGTGTTGTGATGTTTGCTAATAGTATTCTAGAAATCTCATTGGTTTCTTTTATAGCCCTCAGCTACTTGCCCTGCCCATGTCTTCTTTTCAGATTATTAAGTGGCCAAGAAACCATCACTGTAATTAGGAGAGGGTGATGTATCGAACCAGCTGAACCAAGGGAAAAGGGTTGGGGTTTTTCGTGTGGTTTTTTTTTTTTTTTTTTTTTTTTTTTACAAATTCATTTCTTCAGTTTTGCATCTTCAAACTACCCTGCAATTGCTCCTCGTATACATATAATATTTTCAAAGATTCCTCATCCCATGCTTCAAAAGTGCCTGAATAAAATATTAATGAGAAGCGAAATTCACAAAACAATTTCCTTTGAATTTCTTGCAAGCTGTTTGAAATACTTCATGCCTGAGTGAAGATTTGTATGTGATCTCAAGGAACAACTCACAGGTTCACAGATTCAGTCAACTGTCAGGCTGTCTCTATCGATAATATTCATTCCGCGGAGAGGATATCATAAATGTTATTAATGGTTTTGCTGTGCCTACCTCTTTCAAGCAACATATACAATGTTAGAGGGAACAGCAAATGAAGCCCTCCTTCCTACCCCATCCCCAAGCACCAAACAAATTTAATATGGTGCTTCCAATAAAGACATTGTAATCCTATATAATTCCTGAAAATTATGAGGTGCCATTAAATTGGTAAACGGCAAATTATTTGACAGAAAACTCTGCTATACCATAAAAGTGTGAGACCTTCCTCCATCTGGTATTATCAGCTTCTTTAAGTCAGGTCATTTATGAATACTCATTGTTTAGTTTCAACATCCAACTCTATGTTGGTGCTGCTGCACAGGAAACCCAAGTGGAAACATTTGGTCAGAGCAGTCCCTCCCAGCTTATCCACCCAGCCCTCAGTAATGAACATCAGCTTGGCCTGCTCATCCACAGTCAAATTATACTTGGCTGCTGATTTACTATGGAGAAACCTGATGTTCAACAGCAGTAGCACCAGGCTGGACAGAGTCCATTGGACAACTTGGATCTTGCTGGATGGCAGATTATATATGATTATATATACGATCCAAGACAAATGCAAGATATAATATGCTACTAAATTGCTCCCCACTCCATTACCCTTCAAGACCTCCAGCCTTTCAACCTGGAAGGTGAGGTTTAGGCCCTCTGTCTTTCACCCATAGGCTCTTTCACTCATAATTCTCATATAGGGCAAACAGGAGCAGTAACAATGGGGATGGCTGTTAAACCTGCTAGAACCTGTGTCTTTTGGTGTTGGCAGGCAGGCTTATTCCTATAGGCTTGAACACTTACATAATGTAAGGAAGAAAACTTTCAAACCTTAAAAACACCAGGACGGATTGATCTTGCCATAATTATGAACTGAAATTCTGTTGCGCTTATGAGATCCATCAAAGTGTTAAAGAAATACAAAGTTTACCTGGGAGGTTAATTAATTAGCTGATGGGGCAAGAGAAGATCTGTATTCCAAGCTGATCTGAACTTGGAATTTGACAGGGTTTATCAAGAAAATCTTAGCCTCAGGCACACTTAGGATGAGCACCTTGGTTGGAAGAACTGGCAGCCTGCCAATGACAGGGGCATATATTCAACATAAGCCATCAATAACTTCAAGTGTCGTATTTCCATTCACGAAAGTCTAATTGGATTTCATTTTCAAAGCTGCTGTTTAAAGCACTTCCTATTTGTTAGGACAGGGGGCTGAAGTGCTTTGCAGATCACTTCTCTATTTGCACCATACGAATCAGTCCTCCATATTATCATATGTTGCTGCTACATAGGGAGAGCTCTGGGCATGGCATTCCATTGCTGGCTACAGCAGATGGAGCACTGCAAATGCACTACGTGTTCCCCCACCCCACCCCTCTGCTGTTGCCAGAAACTGCATCTTCTTAATCCCACCAAAGTCAATGGATCCAATGCAGATATTCCTGCAAAACTGCCATTGAAAGCAATGAAGCAGAAGGTCACAGTCAAGCCCCAATTAAAGATGCTTGATCCCATTAAAGTCGATCACTTCATGCGCACATAACTACTTGCATATTACAGCTTAATGTCTCAAATGTAACTATTTGTTATCCATGGTTAAAGCTGCACTAATAAAGCAGTCATTTGGTCCTGTGACACAAGTATGATTTTATACACACACTAGGAAGAGATAGCACATGACTCTTAATCTCAGGGTTGTGGGTTCAAGCCCCACTTTGGACAAAAGATTCCTGCATTGCAGGAGGTTGGACTAAATGACTCTTGTGGCCCTTTCCTACTCTACAATTCTATGATTCTATGATATAAATAAAATTAGAACCAAGTTCAATACAAAATGAAGAGCAGCACACCAATAACTTGTGGTGAGTCTGAATCAGACTATAGAAGTATAAATACCGTGTTTCTCCTAAAATAAGACACCGTCTTATATTTTTTTTCGTCGAACAAAACACAGTATGGCTTATTTTCAGGGGATGTCTTATTTTAACGCATCGGTACGCTGCATAGCCACGCCTCTCCAGGCTGTTTTAATGGGAGGTACCACTTCACTATGGCTTATTTTCGGGGTATGGCTTATTTTTGGGGAACGGCTTATATTTCACAAATGCATAGAAATCCTGCTATGGCTTATTTTATGGCTATGTCTTATTTTAGGAGAAACAGGGTAGATGACAAGATTGGTTCATCATGCAAATAGTTATTATGTGTTTTCAACAATGCTGTCAGTCCCCTTGTGGAGTATGTGATATGAAATAAATAATGTAAAATTTCAGAATGAAAGTTGTCTGGGAGTACTTACATCTGTGCATATTTTACAGTTGTGAAATCAACCAATGTTCATCCAAAATGCACTAAAAAATTGAAATGGTATGGGTCGATGCAAGGTGAATGCTTTTGAGTTCATCTGGCTCATTTCAGCTTTATAAGTTGTTTATTTTATTTAAACTTCTTCCAGATCAAACATAGTTGTTCAATTGAGATGGAACCTGGGCTGTATGTTGGGTGGCATATCAAGGAGAAGGATGGCCCAATCCCTTCCTCAAAGCTGCATCACTTTTCTAAACTTAACCACCCAACACTGTACCCAGCAGCTCCTAAAGGACAGCTGCCTCTCAGAAATTCCCTTTAAGGCAGGAAAGAGACAAGTTAAGAAGAAAGTTGACCAGAAACTAATGCCATCATGGGATTAAGGAGCCAATGACTGCCATATCCCCAAATACCATACTCTAAGCTCTCGTGCAGAGGGCTCTAAAGCAGAGGGCTATTTGAAATGAATGTGCACTGTATGGGTTGAAGCTCGAGGTAAAAGAGGTACATATACACTACATCTTATCAAAGGGAAACTAAGTAACCCAATCAGATCATGTGGCAAAAGAGGAGGTGACCCTGATGATTTTATTGTATTTCCCCCCATCCATTTTTTCAATCTTCAATAGTGGTTCACTGAGTGCTTCTCCTTGAGGCTTTGGCTGCTGAGCAGTGATTTTGGTTTTTTGTTTAATTGACAGGATGGGAGACCCTACACCAGGGGAGAGGAACCTTTATGGCTTCACAGTCCAGATCTTTAGCGGGATCGGCTTCATGGGCCAAATTTGACAGCTGATGAGCAGGGATTAAATCCTGCTCCCTTTTTGTGCAATCCTGTCCCCTGGTGGGAATACACTGGTATAGGAAATGCAGGATTAAACATTGTCTTCCTGCCCACTATGGGCAAGTAGCATGGTTTGGAGAAAGTGGTCTTGTTGGCCAAGATGAGCCCATGAGCTGGAGGTACCCCACCCTGCTCTACACACTCATCACTGGGTGTCATGACACAGCATCAGATGTTAGAGACCTGGCTCAGCACTGTAGAAGTGGCAGAGCAGCAGCATCTTCCATAGGCAAGTATGATGGTATGCACAGCCTGCACTGGAGTGCTTCTGACAGTTCGCATCTCTGTGAATTCACAGCACTGATATGACTTTTCTCTGCCTCCACCATCATCATACTACTCACTCAGCATCAAGGACTATATTGCTTGGAATAATTTAAGCTTCAGAACATTCACGACCAAGCTATAAACTGAACCAAATTGCTTATCAGAAAGTTCATGCCAAGATGCTCAACAGCGGCATTACACGGAAGAGTGTATACTTGACTTTCCCATGATATTATTTTGACTGTTTCTTCTCCTCCTCCTCCAGGTTTTATAAGTGGTCTTTGTTTGATGTTCTTGAAAATGTATCTCTTAATGTTCAATAACTCATTCTTTCCCATTTCTGAACAGACTGAACTATAGGCTCAAGCAGTGAAATGATTTTTTTTTTTAAGTTTCTCAGATGAAACAACAACACTATCAAAAATCTCAGTGTGGATCACATGTGGGCACCACCTGGCCACTGCTTCTTCAACAGCAGCCAGACTAAAGTGACTTCTTGCAAGTCTGAAGATCCATGAGGGATTTAATGTTGGACGTACAATACAATAGAAGGAAGCTTTCTTGGTGCAGATATACTTGAGTGCCCTATTAAATGTCAACAAGATATGTCTGATGGTACCCTCCATGAAAAAGAGAGAAGAATTTTGCAATCTTAGCAATGGGTATATATTGCTGCCACATAAACCCGGACAACACCATTACTGGTCCCAACAACATCAAACATACCATCTCAGGACTATTTAATTGCTCATCTTCCAACATTGTGTATGCAATCAAATGCCAA
Source organism: Lacerta agilis (assembly GCF_009819535.1). NCBI lineage: Eukaryota > Metazoa > Chordata > Lepidosauria > Squamata > Lacertidae > Lacerta > Lacerta agilis. The sequence continues at coordinate 59,806,627 of NC_046314.1, read as the reverse complement.
CAGTGCCCTTCAGCTCTCTATATTGGACAAACAGGCCAAACCCTACGCCAAAGGATAAATGGACATAAATCTGATATTAGGAATCACAAGACAGAGAAACCAGTAGGAGAACACTTCAATCTCCCAGGACATTCTATAAAAGATCTCAAAGTAGCTGTCTTAATACAAAGAAATTTCAGAAATAGACTGGAAAGAGAAGTGGCTGAATTACAACTAATCACCAAACTTAAAACCACTGAGAAACCTGGTCTGAACAAAGACATTGGATTCTTATCTCATTATACATAACAAAGCTATCTTTAGCCATCTCACCACTTGCCTTTCCCTGCAAGACTAATTACAGCCGTTAAGAGTCGTCAACAGGTTTTCCACACCTATCAGCTGATCACCCATTCCCACCACCCTTCTGAGCAATACCCCTCCCCACTCCCTCACTATATTTAAGGATCTGGTGACTTCTGTTTCAGTGTATCTGAAGAAGTGTGCATGCACACGAAAGCTCATACCAGGAACAAACTCAGTTGGTCTCTAAGGTGCTACTAGAAAGAATTTTCGATTTTGTTTTGACAATAGATATATATGTTTGAGAAAGTTGTCAGATCTTCGGTACCATGATCAAAGAAGTATGTCACATAAATTGGGCATATCTATCACAAAGAGTTATGTGTTTTATAAACCAAACTCAAATCAATACTGCCAAGTAATGATGTTGGCAGTGTTAATGATTCCTCAGTTTGGAATCTAAAATGTAAAGTTACCTTAGCAAGGAGGAAAATAAATTCCTTTTATTCCCTCCCCATCCCCCACCAAACTACAACCACAATTCTACAGAACTTTAAAAAATATAATCATGTCTTTAAAAAGCAACAACATTGAATCATATCCTGTAAATAAATAAATAAACCCATTATCTATTTGCCTGTAATATGGCTTAATTCTGTCAAAAGAAGAAGAGAAAGTTTCAGCTATTTTGATTTTCACCATAATAGTGAGTAAAGCAGGGAGTGAAGTTTAATTTAATCCAAAACAGATTTGGAAGTTATTAAAGTAAATTAGAATTGGAACCAAAGGAGAGAAAACGGGGGAAGTCACCCTGTGTAGATTTAAAACAAGAATTTTTTTTTTCTAACCAAGAAAAAGAAATACTGGTGTTCTAGTGGTGGTTTGTATTTGTTTTTTATTCTGTTTTGATTGTTGTATGTGTTGTTGTATTTGTTTTGTTGTATTGTCTTTTACTGTGTGGAAAACCAATAAATTTTTTGTAAAATAATCCAAAACAGATTTGGATTCAGATACTGAGCTGAATAAGCTTCTAAAACGCATTGGACCAAATCTTGCTCTGTTCCAAAATGCCAAATCTGAATTCCAACCAAACATTGTGGCTATTAAATGGGCACGAATGAACTAAACATATTTATTCAGATGTCTCATTCTGATGAGAAATGATGTCTTTTGGAAGTATGCCATTGTCATCTGTTCTGGTGGCTGCATTAAAAAAAACAACAACTCCACAATGTGTAAAGAACTTGCCCTCAGTGCAAATGGTAAATACATACTCATAATTTGTTTCCGTATAAGCTTTAGTATGTAAAATGTTGGGGGTGCAAAATGCTCCTTAGCTCATCTTGTTTGGCTTCACAGGCAAATTCCCTAATTTGCTGTTTTCCCTATTTTGGCTGAAATTGGCATAGCCAGTGATACAACTTCAAAGCATTTGATTAATAACTTCACTAGTGGGAGAAGAAGCTATCTTGGGATATGACGTGGATGCATTTAATTGTCATTATTACTTGGTATTTTTGATCCCTTGAAAAATAACACCATTTCAAGAAAATCTGCCAGAACATGGATAATAATGTATTAATCATATATTTCTTACATTTATGATGGGGCAAAAACAACAACAAACAACTCCTTTCCCCCCTTGAAATGTAGTTCTCAATGAAAATAACATTTTGACCAGCTCTGGTGGTTATTTTCTTACTCTCACATCTTGAAACTTCAAATTATCTTCAAGAAATAGTGGCTTGGTGTATCATTATATGCAGAGTAAATCACTATATTGTAAATGTCACTTTACTCCAGAGAATACAAAAGAAAAAAGAACAAATCAACATGAATTTGGAGAGGTTCCACATGTCTGCTGGAGATTATTTTTAAATACAATACCAGATGCATGTTTACTTCCTGTTCTGTCATGCACTATCTAAACCTTAAATTATTGCATGCACTCTAAGTCACAGAGATTTAATCTTTTTCAAATGGACAATAATTATAGGAAGTATTTAAGACCATTGATAAAAAGGTAGAAATAAATGGCAAGTGTTTCTCAGCAAGCAGTACATTTTCACAGGCGATTTGCATTATTTAACAGTAAGAGCATATAGGCAGTATCTACCTCAGTAAGAAAAATGACCTTGATATTCATCATGCAAACATCTTGGCAACCAGTCTCCTCATTAGTTTACACCTATGACAGGCCAGCAAATGAAAGCGATACTGGAAGGAATTCCACTTCACAGATATTGCATTTTCACCTCCTAATGACTATACTTTAAGGCCTACTTTTATTGTTTGTCTCTTTGCCCTATTTTTAACCCTCCCCAACGTCCCACAAAAAATCTGTTTTGATAGTAGTGAAGACCAGCTAAGACTGTAATTAGCAGAAAAAATAACCTTCATAAAGGCCCCATATACAGGTATACTGCAATAAACTCTTGCAAAACTCTGTTATCTAGTTCCTTGCGGTGGAAGGACTAGGTCCATGCATGACTCTCTTAGTCCTATGAGTAATCCATATGCTGTCCACAAAGCTGAAAGGAATGAGAAGATTCTGTGCACGTTGGAGCTCCTGTCCAGGGCTGTCTTTATCCGGGGGTGCAAGGGCTGTGGGGCACCCAGATGCCAAATTCTGGAAAGTCTTGCTCACCAAAGCTGGGAAGAGGGGGAGTGACAGGAAAGAGGGAGAGACAGACAGAAAGAGAACACGCCTATCTAGCAACAGGAGCGTGCACAGGCTCTGGAACTCATATATGCAAGCTCGCAAGGGCCCTCCCAGCTCCTCTAAAAATAAGGTTGCTCCCACAATGAAAGGCTGCCCGAGATGGCTCTTCCACGCATGTGCACAATGCCCTCCCGTCTCATCTTTGAGACACCTCCCTATGACCGTAAGTGCATGCGTGAAGTCTTTACACCGACTCCCAATGTGTTTTGGTCTTCTTTAGAAAAGCTGGTTTAAAACAAAATACACACACACACACACACACACACACACACACACACAAACTCCTTTTGGAGTCGTGCAGGCGTGAGTGCCATTTATCAAATGATAATAGTGACATAAGCATAATAAAAGTTAATTTGGGGGCTAAACTAAATTTGGGGGCACTGGGCGTATCTTTGCACCCCAGCAGCGCATATGCTAAAGACGGCCCTGTTCCTGTACTTGAGAAGGATCAGTGGATCAAATTTCACGCCTAGAAAAATAATGCTGATTAGAAAGATAGATTCTTCCTCTTGCCTTATGAAAAGATTAACAAATTGTAAACATGCACTCTTAGTGTGGATACACATTGTCTCGTGTACTTTATATGAAACCATCAAAGGTGTTTTATTTCACATTTTTGAAGATGCAGTGGGTTGGATCTGGGCTACCTGATTTTGGGACCCTCCATTGGAGAAAGTAGGGAGTGATGGTTACTCCCTTCAAGCTTCCTTCACACCAACAAGTTGCTCTGGAGGGTCAGGGGATCCTTTGGAACTGCATGAGAAATAGCACAGGGAGTTGCAGAGGAACTGACAAAAACCAGTTCCACCCACTCTTCCTGCAGATATTAATATTGTGCAACTTGAAGCAATTGGATGCATAAAAACTGACTTCTCTTGGGATAAAACATTGTCCAGAAGTATCATTTAAAGCTTTACTATCTGGAACTTCTCCAAAAAACAGGTAGAAAAACAATCAACGATACATCCAAATAATTTCCAGTTAAACCTTTAGTAATATACATACAGGCATTCTCCATTTCAGTGTGCAATTAAACAATTGTACTTAACATTTTCCACTGCATCTCGATTCCTTTTGTGAACAGGAAGATCTCTTGTGTTCACTGAAGGCCAAGTCTTGATCCAACCCAATATAATTGTTACCCTGGTCCTCTTGTCAGACCGCAGAGAGAACACCTTTTTTTTTTTTTTAAGTAGTGCACTTTAATTTAAGACCCAGGATTCTGCAGGAAGCACTTGTGGCAACACCCAGAGCCCTCACAACTCATGGTTTTGCTGTTTCAGCGGCATTTTGAACACTAGTTATTCTGCTGCCCCTATGCCCTGTCTGGCTATATCTGTGTTCCTGAACTGCTGCTGTTTTTAGGAAGCTTTTGTTTTGTTCTATTTTTAATTGCAGGCTCCTGAAAGATGGAAAGGAGGGTTATAAATCTTTTAAATAAATAATCCTCCCAAGTATTCTTTGGCATAGACCATGGAAGTGCGCAAGAGGAACTACCTTGCTAGCAGATGAACTTGAGATGATGGTTACTAGCCTGAATAAAGATCTCTTTATTACTCACAAGTAAAACCCTCTTTTGTTGTGTTTTTGGTGGAAGCAGGACAACATTTTTGTGTTTCGGTTAAATTTGTGTCTCTCTGTGTGTTGGTGCGTGTGTTAAGCTGTCTGTGTCAAGTGTGTGTCTGTCCTCTGTGCGTTAAGCGTGCCCCTCTTGGTGTGTGTTGTGCATGTATATGAAGTGTGCCTGTGCTGTTATGCACATGTTAGGTGTGTCTGTGTGATTCTTTGTGCACACTAAAAAGTGTTTATTTAAGGCTGTGTAGATCTGTGTGCTGTCTGCAATATGTGCATCTGGCTCCCCCACTTTTGGAATGCACCCCAAACAAGGCAGGTGTGGGGTAATGCACCCTTTGGTCCCTAAAAGGTCCCTCATCCCTGGAATATACTAATCCCAAATTTTGATCCGAGTTCAGATGCTCGTTTGGAAACTGAGCACAGATCAGGGTTTGAATGCATCACTTGGCTTTTCGCCATCGAAATATTAGCTGAAAGATTCAACCTCAGAGCACTCTTACATCCCACTGAAATCATTAGGATTTTATCAGAGATTTAACCCCGAGTTCAATATCAGTACAGTTTTAATCAGACATAAATGAATAGCTTTATAAATTCTTGTTCAGCACTCAGCCACTGTAAATTGCAAATGAAAAGGAAAACCCCCATTAGCAGCAGGGTGTTAGGTAATGATGAAGAGCTGTGGCTATGCTATCATTCCCAGGCAGATCAACCTGGTGAGTAGATAATTCCTGGAAATAACAAATGTTTGTAACTATGGAGATGAAGCCAGCCATATAACTGGAAGCTTATAACGCACCTGTGGGGCATACATTAGTTGTTGTTGTTGTTGTTTTTTTTTTTTAAAAAAAAAGCTCACAGCTTTGGATGCTTGAAGAATTTGAATTTTGTGAACTCACATGTGAGCTGACTGGAGCTTAGCTGTCAGCCAGCTTTTGTGCTTCCCAAATGTTCCAAAGCAGTTCTTGGCTGAAAGAAAAGTATCGAAATGTATTTAAAATGTATATTTGGACACCAATGGTATCAAATAGTATGGGAAACAGCCTTATTAGAAAAACTAACCAATAGACTGAAACTGACACGGGGACAAATAGAAGAAGACGCCTTCACCCCAGTTTGGTTTCCCTTTTATCACATGCACAGTCCAACAAGACAACGACAAGAATCCGCCAACAGCATACGAATCCATCTGGCTAACCTGATTCAAAAATACCTACTCACACCCCGTTCACAGACAAAAACAGTTCTCACTACAACCAACCAAAGACAACCAACCACACCCTAAGCCACACCCAACCTCTCTCACCACCAAGGAAACACAACAAATTAATAGTAAGAGAACCCTTACAAGTAACACTGACACAACCCCTCTCACACACTAAGTAGAATAACAGAAGCATAACCACCAGACCCCAACCCCCTCCACTCCCCCCTCTCTCTTTGCCCCCTCTTTTCTTCTTCTTCCTAATTGTTTAAACCAATGACTTAAACATTGACCACTAATTATAAACATGTTGCAGATATTTTTACACATTTATTGTGCTATTTTTGTGATATACAAATGACATGAGAAAACTTGGTATACTTGTCTGTATAACATTATTCTTTATAAAGCCTAATATTAAAAAAACTGGAAAAATGTATATTTGGAGAGAAATGTCATTTGAAAGTATTTACCTATATTGTTCTATGCAATTTTGGGGTGTCTTCTCCCCTCCCCCACCCACAAAATAGTTGCAGGTTAAACACATTTATGAGTGAACTGAACACAAGTGAAAGTGACACGGACAAGAAACAGATTCATCCATCAGTAACAGTGGTGAATCCATAGTTGTTAAATGATTGAGATGGGACCAAGTAAGTCCCCCATTCAAAAGGTCATGCAATCAGTAGCTTGAGAGAACCCAGTAGAGGTTTAATAATAGCGGCCAACTTATAGAGTTGTAATGATGAATGGGATAATTATGTGAAGCTCTTTCATATATTAGAAAGTCTGCTATATAAATATTAAGGGTTCAGTCATACACCTTGTCAAGGACCATCATTCTGTGCCAGGTAGATCAAGCACATTCAGATCTCTCCACTGTGCAAAATAATATATTGTGTGAGTTAGGGATTCCATTCCTAGACTTGGGACACATATAACTTTGAACATTTATCCTTTATTGAGGAGCAGGAGCTCACAGTGTCTCTGTGCCCGTGACCCTATGCATGGAGTCTCTAGATACATTATACATATGCTTTAGAGGACCATACATGTCTACTTGCTAGACGACAGAATGATAGTCCTTGGCCAGGTGAACTGGTCCTATGTGTAATTATTGCAAATTTTGACAGTATGAAGGAAGAAGAGGGGAATTCCTTTGATTTCATTTTTTTTATGAATTCCCCTTGATGATCTGGCAAATATCTTAATGTAACAGCAAATAAAACCACAAGCTTGGTTGCCCCAGGAAGCTGGAGAGATAGAGACTTCTCCTTTTTGGAATAGCATACATCATGGTTTTTACTGTCACTGCAGAATAGACCATATCAAAGCTTGAAAGACATCCACACTCTGTTCTCCACCTGCCTATTTGGAAATCTCAGGCAGAGATGAGGAAAAAGATGGGAAAAGGGAATGAAAATTATTTCAGCGGGAAAACAGAGCAGCCATCAATCAAGTAATGTCTGCAGTTACCTCCTTAGGGTAAACCTGGTGTGGTTCTGTTATATCTCATTTCAATAAGAGCTAGCATAAAGAGGGGCAAAAAAGAGCCTTGGAGAAATGTGAGAAGGAGAGGGAGATTTAATCAGACTTACTGACAAAGTTAATATATATTCTCTATGAAAGAGGAGTCTCTGGGGTCATGGTTTCAGTGTTGAACAAGAACTCTAGAAAGTTTAGAGAGCTGGACTGAGTCAAAATTGATTTTTCTCTGTTTACTGCATTCCCCAGGTGAAAAGTTAATGAACCAAGGCCAAGGCATAAAAAAGACAGGTTACTTAGAGGGCTGTGATAAAAATATCATACAGGTAGATCTCACTCCATACTTCCACGTATCACAGTAGGTGCTTCAGTAATTGCAGACAGGTAGGGATGATGCAAAGATTTTAAGAAAAAAATCAACCACAACTCCCCCCGATGTTGCTTCTATTATAATCTGCATCAAAAGGATGGGGGTGGAGGACTCTAAGAGGAATACTACTGTCAATTTTATTTTCCTATATCTAAACTGTAGACAGTTTTGAAAGAAATCCACTGGCTATTTCAAAGTCAGTTTCATTTGAACTGCCAGAAATCACCCCACCCAAAAAATTGTTCAGTTCAACATTGTTGTGCAAAATGTTTTGCTCAGGGTTGCATTGCATCATAGATTTTGTAGTCATACCTCTTCTTCTGACTCAAAGTGGAATGGAAGGGAATTTGTGAACAAACATAAGCCATTTGAAACATATTGCGGTGATGCAAAACAATGATATTGTTAGATTAAGAGTTTAGAAAATTGGCGCAATTGTGCCATGAGAAAACAGTATAATGGAGTCTAAAATCCTTCAAATGGTGGAAACCTGCTGGATAAATATGCAGAGAATTTCATGAAAGTTCAAAGCTGGAGAATATCATCACTGGAATCAAATACTACCATAAAACTCTAAATAGCTTAATACTATTATTCTACAGGAAATTCTGATGACTATTATACTGTTCTGATGACTATTATACTATGACTATTATACTATTATACTACAGGGAATTCTGATTACTCCTTAAATGGAGATGATGTTTCAATTTTAAAAAATGCTGATCTGTTATTGCAGCCTCCCCCAATCTGGTGCTCTCAAGATATTTTGGGCCCAAAGCTAGGAATGATGGGAGCTGTAGTTCAACAACAACTGGAGTGCACTAGAAGAATGAAGGTTGTGTTAATCCAGTTATTAGGCTTAGCAAAATAAAGTGCTACTATTTGTATAACATAAAAGTGTCCATAAAAATTTCTCCAAGTCATATATTCTGGTTTCATAATGAATTTGAGAAATGGACATATTGTTTGGGGCTTTAAAAATTATTTAATATCACTCCTCATTCCCACTTCACAGCAGGACGGGTTGGGGAAGAATTGTGGTGGTGTAGGAGACAGTTCTAGAGGTGGGGAAGAAATTCCCTTCTGTTTGCATTTTTATCAGAGGCTATTTTGTAGGGACGCGGGTGGCGCTGTGGTCTAAACCACAGAGCCTAGGGCTTGCCAATCAAAAGGTTGGCAGTTCGAATCCCTGCGGCGGTGTGAGCTCCTGTTGCTCAGTCCCTGCTCCTGCCAACCTAGCAGTTCGGAAGCACGTCAAAGTGCAAGTAGATAAATAGGTACTGCTCTGGCGGGAAGGTAAATGGCGTTTCCGTGCACTTCTCTGTTTCGCCAGAAGAGGCTTGGTCATGCTGGCCACATGACCCGGAAGCTGTCCATGGACAAACGCCGGCTCCCTCGGCCTATAGAGTGAGATGAGCGCGCAACCCCAGAGTCATCTGCGGCTGGACCTAACATTCGGGGTACCTTTACCTTTACCTATTTTGTACCTCTCAGACCAATATGTGAACTGAAGCCCAGATAGCCTTTGAAATGGACTTTCCAAACATTTTGCTCTAACCAAGTAGTATGTACAAAGATTCCTATATGGTGGGAGGGTATATATAAAAATGTATATGAAAAATGTATATGAGAGAAGGTTGCTTCCAGAAACATTCTATATTTGTCCAAAGTGCATACAAAAACGTGTTTACTATGAATAAAGCAACCACTAAAATGCTGATAAATTTCATGAAGTTACTGTGGCAATCTGAATTTAAGACTGAAAAAGAAGAAGAGAGAAACTGAAAGAAACTGAACCTGACAGATTCACCCATCCCTACCTGCTTCCCACACTTTCTGGTGATTCACTGGTGAGAGAATGCCCTTGTAAAGATTTCAGGGCCTGAAGTTATCAGCAAGCTGGTGAGTAATCAGAGAAACATGAAAATTCTTCTTGCACAGATGAAGATAGCCTGGGTGGAAATATGCTCCTCATGAATTTGAGATGGGCCTAGAGATCGTTTAGTGATTGGACAGACTTACAACAATGCAAAATTCAGCATCACCAGAATGGCCAGCTTGGGGTGAAGGTAGCCCAGTCATTAGGCACCTGGCCACAGAGGAGTGCAGCTCAGCTCTTCTGCGGCTCTGCTGCATACCCTCCAACACTTAGAAGCCAAAATGTGGGGCACCGTCTTCCTGGACACCATCTTCCTATTTTTTCATCAAGAAATCACAGTAGTCATTTCGGTTGCCATGATCTCACACAATTTCAGGCCACAGTTCTCCCCTTAAAAAGTGTTTTTTTCAGGCACAGCACCCGAAAACATACATTTGGGGGCACTGCATGAGACTGCAGCTCCAGAAAAAGCACTTTTTCGGGGAGAAATCACTCCATGAAATTGGTAGTGCAACAGTAGTAGTACAATAACAATATATAGTAAACAGTATAACACTAAAACATAAATCTTAAAAAGTAGTTAATTTTGTCAGTTTTGGGGGTACAGAAAATATTGGCTTAAAGTGTAGAGATCTTTCCTATTCTATTACAGTGGAGCCTCAAGTTATGTCACCCTTGGCTTGAGACCGGTGCAAACCTAGAAGTACGGGAACGGGTTACTTCCGGGTTTGTGCCGTTCACACACGTGCAGAAACGCTAAATCGTGTCTGTGCATGCGCAGAAGCACTAAATCGTGCATGCATGCAGACACAACACTTTGGGGTGCGCCGTTTTCGGGTTGCGGCGGGGCCTCCAGAACGGATCCCTGCCGTAACCCAAGGTTCCACTGTAATTCAAGAATATTGTGGAAGCTTCTCTGTGTGATGCAATATGGTGCACGCTGGAAGTTTCTAGCTAACAAACAAGCTTCTATTCTGCCTGGAAACAGGCAGAAGGTACCTGATGTTTGGGTTATTCTTTCAGAGAAGCTGAACAGCTGGTTCAGACTGGTTCTGTGAACTCTTTCTTTCAAGGTCATTCTTACTATAATAGGCGGAAAGGAGTCTGGGTTTCACTTTCTGCCACTCCTTCTGGTGTGGTGTTCTGTACATAGTATGCTTAAGTGCTATGGTTTTAGTCTTACTGTAAGTTTAAGTTAAGTCTGCTGCAACTGGATTATTATGGGCTGTGCCAATGCTGAAGAGTTGGATTTGAGACCGTTATGGTCATTTACCTTCAGTAGTAAAAAATAAATAAATAAATTTTAAAAAGTTGATTGCCTGTGGTCTATTTTTTTTTTTTTTTTGGAACCCTGCACTATGTTTTTACTCTGCTAACCATACATTGGGGCCTGCTCAAGTTCAGTATGGAGCAGAATCATGACACATTTAACATACATAAAATTTTATTTGCAAAAAAGCTCATCCATACGTGAAGTAGAAATATTCAATATCAGTATGGAGCAGAATCATGGCACATTTAACATACATAAAATTTTAAGTGTGCAAAAAAGTTCATCCATACATGAAGTGTTGTTCAGTCGTTCTGTCGTGTCCAACTCTTGGTGACCCCATGGACCAGGCACGCCTATCTTTCACTGCCTCCCGCAGTTTGGCCAAACTCATGTTAGTAGCTTCGAGAACACTGTCCAACCATCTCATCCTCTGTCGTCCCCTTCTCCTTGTGCCCTCCATCTTTCCCAACATCAGGGTCTTCTCTAGGGAGTCTTCTCTTCTCATGAGGTGGCCAAAGTAGAAGTAAAAATAGTCAATAACTTCAATACATGAAGTAGAAATAGTCAATAACTTCACATTGAAAACTCAGTCCAAAGCTGATGACATGATTATCATCTCCACCCCAGTCATTTATGTATCAACCCCAAATACTAGAAAGCCCCCTCAGAATTCTTCCAAAATCTATTTCCTTATGATGGCTGCTAGAAATAGAGGTTGGGGGGAAGTAGGTGAAAAGAGCCGTCCTCTGATGGGAAACACAGAGAGTCTTTCTTCCCTTACCAGCCATTACAGTTTGTAAACTGAAGAGTTAAATAAAATGATGGCCTATTTTGATTCCAGTATGGTGGCTGCACCTCTCTTCTGCTATTCACAATGAGCTTGAATTATTTTAATGTATGCTGATATCAATGTATTTGTTTTAGGGCTTAAATTGGCAGAAAGGTAGTATATAAACCCAATAAATAAATAACACCCCCCCTTTTTTTTTTTTACTAAAGATGGATTTCCTTAAATAAGAATATATGAAATCATTTGAATGCCAGCATAGTGATAATTAAGTTTATGGTGTCATGGCTGAGTCTTTGCTGAGCCGTAATTGCATTGCTACATGGTGTTCTCCGCCAAAGAGCATCTAGAGTTCCCCCTCACACAACTTTTGACTAAGCTAGTATTATTGGAAATGTAGGAATTCTTTAATCATTTCAAATTGAATGTCTGCCAACAGTGTATTTTATTGACTGTTAAACAGCTTCTGTTTAGAAGAAATGCTACCCACATCGATATTTTCAATGGAGGGTTTATAGGTGCTGGTTCTTTCCACAGCACAACCTGCAGCCAAAATGATTAGTCAAATAAAAAAACTCTATAAACTGCACAATTACTCTTCACTGAAATAATGAACCTGACATACTGTCCATGAAATCAACAGAAAGATACCCACTGAATCCAGGAGAGGATGATTCAGAAGAAAGCAAAATGCATGTGTATCAGATACATGCTCAAATAGCAGAAATTCTTCAATACAGCATTTAGAAATAAATAGAGCCATGTTGTGCTCTGTTCCTTACAAAAGCAACATGGATTTGTGTAACTGGTGAAGATAAGAATGTTCAAGGTTGCCCCCCCAAAAAAAAATCAATAAGGAGGTTTGTAATTTTTTCTTTCTTTCCTTCTTTTATGAAAACATGAAACAGCAGATTTTCAGTATCAAATATATTGCAGAGTAGTATCATTTGGCCTTTGTGTCATTTAAGCTGAAGACTAATTTTCTGCCTGCTGGAAAGAGGCATATTCTTGGTAACTTTGTATTGTCCCCCCCCCAAAAAAAAACCAGTTCAACCCATACAAATGTAGTCAGCTTAAAGTGGGTCACATCCTAAATCCCCAACTAAAATAAGCCTGTAGTTGTTACCATTGTACCTGCATCTGTCATGCCTTTCAGAATAAAGAGAGCATCACGAAATAATATATTTGCATGCCACAGCAATAGCCAAAATGTGTAATACCGAAAGGTTGAGAGAGATCATGGGATGTGTTTTAGTGCAAAATATTCGTGTGCGCACAAGGAAAGGAATAATCTGCACTGCTAAATGTCTTGCCATTGGAGGTTGAAGGAACAAGGGGGAGGGAACAGAACAATTTATTGATTATTTATTTCAATTTACACCCCTCCTTTTGACCCATGACACTCAAAGAGGCTAAATGCAATGAAAACAGGACGGAAAACAATAGAAGATCAATAATAATAATAATAATAATAATAATAATAATAATAATAATAATACAGAACTGTAGAAAACTGTAAACATAAGTCACCAGCCATTTAGAACATTATGATCAGTAAAAGAAACAGGTTAACTTGGCAAACAAAATGCATATGAACAACAACAACATTTAATAATATTTGCTTTGCTGCAAAAAGGTGGCTGTTGTGAACGGGTCTGTAACTGGGTGTGTGTGAAATGGGCCCCCGCCAGGGGTGCAGGTGAGAGGGGCGTGCAAAATCGGCTTAAAATATGTCGATAAATATGTCTATAAATAAAAATATTGATTATTGCTTCATAAGAAAAGGTTTTAAATAGAGGGTGAATTGAATGGGTGGAGGCGAGGCGGAAAGAAGAATTAATTTGTCCGTGGCTAGGAGCACAATCTGCACGGTTCTGCCAGGGGCACAAGATCACCTAGCTATGGCTCTCATTGTGAGAAGGCAGTTACAAAGCTGGGGCACTGCCACTGAAAAGGTCTTCTCTTGTGTTCCTGTCCAAAAAGGCCCCAAATAATGGTGAAACAGAGATAAGGTCTTCTCTAGAAGATCTCAGTACTTGAGTAGGCCTGCACTGCAAATGGCAGCCCTTCACATGAGAAACAAGTGGAAATGTTGAAAAGAATGGGGGAAATCTTGGGGAAAGGTCACAGCTCAGTAGTATAGCATCTTCCATACATGTAGATAGTCCAGGTTCAATTTCTGGCATCTCAAGGTAATGCTGGGACTTGGAGAGATAGATGAACCAATGGAATGACTCACTATAAAGTAGTCGTGTTTCTTTTATTTTCATTTGTCTTTAATAGGAGGTGTTCTTGAAACAGACAAAGAGGCACTGTGTTTCTCAACAAATTGCAACATCCTAGAACATTCCATGGGGACGCGGGTGGTGATGTGGGTTAAACCACAGAGCCTAGGGCTTGCCGATCAGAAGGTCAGCAGTTTGAATCCCTGTGACGGGGTGAGATCCCATTGCGCGGTCCCTGCTCCTGCCAACCTAGCAGTTCGAAAGCACGTCAAAGTGCAAGTAGATAAATAGGTGCCACTTCAGCGGGAAGGTAAACAGTGTTTCCGTGCGCTGCTCTGGTTCGCCAGAAGCGGCTTAGTCATGACCCGGAAGCTGTACACCGGCTCCCTCGGCCAATAAAGCAAGATGAGCGCTGCAACCCCAGAGTCATCTGCGACTGGACCTAATGGTCAGGGGTCCCTTTACCTTTACCTTTACCTAGAACATTCTGTAGAAAGGGGTGATCTTGATGACCACTGAAAATGATAACATGAAAATGTTTAATCTGAAGCATCAGAACGTTAGCTCAATGTCTGCACACATACAAAAGGCATTGCATTGTATCGCTATCTGATACAACCAGGGGATTATCTCTGTGTGTGACCTTGGCATACTCTGAAATTAACAAAATATATAACTAAGCGATATTTTTACTTACAAACTTAGAGGGTGGTGCTCCCTGTTTATTGCTTATCACCTCCACCTATTCTGTCTGTCAGTATAATGACTTCATCAAATAGTACAAAATGTGAAATTCCATTTGTATGGAAGACATTATAGCTATTGGATTATATCTAAGTAACAGACTCCTTGAAATAAATGAACATTATTTTAATACTAGAACCAACTAAGACTATTGATTTCATCGAGTCTACTCGGTGGTGTAGGGAGCCACTTTGCCACCTGTAGCGGCAAACGCGGGGGCACCCCCCCAGGGGCGGGGCGCTGCTCCCTAGCGTGCACACACACACACGCCCTGACATCACAACGCATGCGTAGTGATATCATGATGCATGCGCAGCATCCAGGGTGGGATGCGCATCTGTGAACATGCGCAGTCCACCCAAGATGCTGGGCGCAAGCGGCCGGCATCCCTTCCGTGTGGGCGCAGCAGCGGCAACTTTTAAGGTTGCAGCGTGCGAGCAGCAGCACAGACACCTGTCTGTGCTGCTGCTCGTGCGCTGCAACCTTAAAAGTTGCCGTCGCTGCATAGAAGGGGTGCCAGGCAGCAGCTTGGGAGTGGGGGTGGTGGCGCCGAGTGTCACCCTCCCTCCAGGCTGGCACCCGGGGCACTCCGCCTTCATTGCCCCCCCTCGGTATGCCACTGAGTCTACTCTGAGTAGGCTTTAAGTTGGATAGCCATGTAGAAATAAAAATTGAATGAGAGAAAAAAACAATAATGAAACAGTAATGAAAGAGAAATAAAACAAATGAAACAGTAACGAATGGGAAATGAAATGGATGTGACTGCCAAAAATGAAACAAAAAGTAAAGCAAAATGAAGCATTTCAAAGTGCACATCTATAGTTCCTAGCATAAAAATGAACATGCTAACTCTTCTTAAGAAGCTTTTGGTGCTAATCTTTTCCTGACTGAGACTCTAAGCAGAGTTCCTTAGAAATAAATCCTGTTGAAATCAATAGGACTTCTCAGCAGAATACCATTTAATCGTAATTTGTTTAGGAAACCTTTCTTATCCTGTGTTCATCTTCTCAGCTGTTTTAATGCTCAGGAAAGTTAGCATTAAATTCCATTTCTTTTTTCCTACTCACATTTTATTTATTTAAAAATTGTACACATATAATTCCCAGTCACCCCCATACATAGACGTCCCATTTATCCAGAAGCAACTTGCCAGGCCTACCTGGTGAAGCTGCAGCAACAGCATCCTGGCAGCTGTGTGTCTCACCTGGCAGGGAGGTTAGCGCAAGGCATAAGCACCAACAGGACTGACAGGTTAGCTTTGCTAGTGTTCTTGTGCACCATTGACCTCTCCACTGCCTCATCTCCGCCCCCGCCCTCCTTACTGGTAAGCAATAGGAACCCAACTGTTGGGAAGCTAGCAGAGTGGTTTCACCTCATCTGGCAAACAGTCTCTGTATATATTTTTGGAACTTCCCAAAACATATTACCAATGTTATCATGCCTCACCCCTCATCCTCAAACCCACTGATTTCCCCCCTTTGCCTGCTGTGTTCCGATGTATGTATGTAGCAGAAGTGGCTGTGCTAACTTGCCGGCTGTTGAGTTGCTGTTGCTTACCAGGAGGAGAGGTGGTGGGGAGGTTGGCATGGTGCCTGCCTGATGCCCCCACTGCCCTGATCTCCCCACTGCCCAACCCCTCTTCATCTCAGTAAGCAGCAATGGTCTACCTGCTTCAAAGCTACTGTAGCAGCTCCACCTCCACCCAGTGAGCTATTTCTGGTATGTAGGTTTCCACCCAAGTAGCTAACCTGGAAAAACGATGGGTTAACCAGAAGAGAACAAGAAGAAGACAAAGAAAAGGGGGAAACACAAAATATCCACATAATAAATGTGATTGATTAGTGCATGGGTTCCTGTGATGTGTCTATATAAAAACAAAAAAGCATCTCCATTTTGTTTGAGTGTCTTATAATATTTGCTTATTATCTTAAAGCCCCACTCAGCACCTTCTACCTTGGAAGTTCGTGTAGGATTAACCTTTGAGATATAGTCCATTGACTTTAATGGGGTTGGGACTTGGCACAAACCACAAGAACATAGGAGGCTGCAAAGCTGAGGCTTAAGGGTACAACTTTCGTATCAGCCTTATGGATTTAATTATTTTTAATAAGCAAAATCTCATTGTAGCAAATGAAACCTTTGCTCAATTTCACCCAACGCAATTTTGTATTATAAAAAGGAATTCCTCCGAGAATGCCTGGCAGAAAATAGAACTGCTTTAGACATTTGTGCAGTGCCCAGAGTAGGTGGGGGCCAGCCAGCCTCCCTTTCCCAGAGCCCTGAAAAATAAAAGTGTTTGGAGAGTAAATTTGTATCCTGGAAAGACAGACCAGAAGTATTGTCCCCCTGCTGAAGAAGCAGGGCTGAGTATAAGAGAACAGAAGCTTGCCTTATCTGAAGAAGTGTGCATGCACACGAAAGCTCATACCAATAACAAACTTAGTTGGTATCTAAGGTGCTACTGGAAGGATTTTTTTTGTCCGAATACAGCAGACCAACACGGCTACCTACCTGTAACTTGCCTAAGGACAGTGGACAATGGAGTGGGCTCTCAGCTGCTAGCCACAGTCTAGTACTTTTGCTTCACCCCTAGCAGACTGAACTCTGTGCTTCAAAGATGCCACCTAAGCTGTAGTCCTGGCCCTGTCATGTAGTGCTTATGTCTGCTGAGCCTAAGGGCCAGACCACCAATTTTATTTTATTTTTTTACTCTGAGCAACTTGACTTCACCAGAGAAGAGCTTGTCTGAAGCCTAGGCCTCTTGCCCACTTGCCTGCCTGCCTGACCTTGCATTTAGACCTGCAGATGCCACCTCTGGGACTAGGCCAGCCCTACTACTAGGCAGAATGAGGTAGCTACTTCAGATTGTGGTGTTTGCCCTCAGGCGTGGTGGAGATTGCTGTCTTGCTGCCTGTATTGAGGAAATATTTTTTGTGTGTGCGAAGCTGTGGCCAAAAGTGGTTCCGTACCTGTGACATAAGTGGTTCCCCGCTGTGATATATAGTTTTATTGGGAAATATAGATGTACAAAATAGTGTGGAAACAAGTTAACATCTAGTTCTGGCAAGCACTCACATGTCTTATTGGATCATGGTCTATATACTAATCAACATCGTGATGCTGCTGCAAAAAGGTTAAAGCTGTTTTTGGCTCTATTAACAGGGCCAGAGTATACAAGACACAGGGGGTGATAATACCAGCCTACTTGATGCTAATCAGGACTCTGCTGGAATTGTGTTTACGGTTTTAGTCACCATATTGTTAGAAGGAGATAAACAAGCTGAAGGAGACTCCAAAGAGAGCAAACAGAAGATCAACAGTTTGGAATTCAAACAGTGGGTCACCAGTGAAATGCATATACAGGTAAGAGGCCATGGTTTTCTGGTGGACCTTGAACAGGTGCCAAACTCCACACAACACAGAGAGTGCTCTGCAAAAGGGAAATGGAGGGAGAAGAAGGTGGAGCAAACTTAAGAGCAGGCTAGTCCCCTTCCTCCAACTGGACACACAATCCCACTAAAGCCCCTCCCCCGAAGATGAGAGTGCTTTGAGTCTCTTTCTCCAGTGGAGGCAAGGGAAAGTGAGGCAAATTCCCCTCCCGCCAAAGGCAGGAACAGAATTTTTGTTTGATCAACTTGGTGCAGAAATGTGATAACTGTAGCATTTTGTTGAGATATCCTTTCCTTTCTCCATTTCTTGTCTTTGGAGACCAATGTGGCATCCATAGCCTGCTTGAATTAGTACTGTCATTTCTACTTTGCCAAATCAGCACCAAGCAGAGGGGTGGAAGGAAAAGGTAATCTGCTTATTAGATAGCAACAAGATGTTTATGATGATGGGAAAGGAAATAATTTCAAGCTTTCACATTGCACATTTCAAAACATATGTTGTGGTCTATTTCTTCTCTATGGGACGTTGTATGAAAGTGTCAGAAACGTGTATTGAGGCACTGAGATTTTCATTAAAAAGCTGTCAGTCCCATATGTGCTTAAAATTAGAACACAAAATAAAATCCTCACTCTTCAGCAGACCAGTAACACAATCTGATTGCTTTGGAGTTGGTCCCATTTCGTTTTCATGGGCTATAATAGAAAGCTAGCTCAAGAACAGCACTTGAAGGCATGCCTGCCTTTCAGATACAAGGAGGGCCCATTTGTGTATTAAAAAGGATATTTAGAAAGTGAATTTACAAGAAAGAAGCAAATATTTCTAGACACGACTCATCGGGGAGTTTTTCTGAAGTAAATTGTAAGAGCGATTCTTACAGATAGATTTTTTTGAAAGAAAATATTTGCTCCGTTTCATTACCAATGCAATCTTCTACACATTTACTTGGTTTTAAGTC
Organism: Lacerta agilis; assembly: GCF_009819535.1. Classification (NCBI taxonomy): domain Eukaryota; kingdom Metazoa; phylum Chordata; class Lepidosauria; order Squamata; family Lacertidae; genus Lacerta; species Lacerta agilis. The sequence continues at coordinate 59,787,730 of NC_046314.1, read as the reverse complement.
ACACTTGCTTTGATGGGACTTACTCCCAAGAAAGTGTGTGCACAGTTACCACCTCATTCAATTAAAAAACAATCCTGGGGTGAAATGTTGAATAATCTACTTTCTGGTAACCTAGCAGTTGGGACATATGATGTCAGCCCCTACAGAGATCCTTCTTTGCTTCCTCAAACGGAAATGGCTAGGACAAAAAGACCATTACAGTGGTACCATAGGTTCTTGAACGGCTTCGCTCCCAAACGCAGCAAACCTGGAAGTGAGTGTTCCAGTTTGCGAACTTTTTTTTTGGAAACCAACATCCAACATGGCTTCTGCTTGAGTGCAGGAAGCTCCTGCAGCCAATCGGAAGTCGTGCCTTGGTTTTCGAATGGTTCCAGGAGTTGAACAGACTCCCGGAATGGATTAAGTTCAACAATCAAGGTACCACTGCATGCGGTGTATTCATCTAAAATAGTGTTGTTGAGTGGCAGGGACACAAAGGCTGGCAGGATGAGGATGACTTGGAGGAGGGCACCACCAGCAGGCCTGTGGGTCCCCAGGACTGTTGTTTTAGAAAGTGGTCTTGTTTACCACCCATTTTTATTTCTTCATTCTACTCAGGGTAAAGGTAAAGGGACCCCTGACTATTAGGTACAGTTGCAGATGACTCTGAGGTTGCAGCACTCATCTCGCTTTATTGGTTGAGGGAGCCGGCGTACAGCTTCCGGGTCATGTGGGCAGCTTGACTAAGCCGCTTCTGGCGAACCAGAGCAGCGCACAGAAACACCGTTTACCTTCCCGCTGGAGCGGTACCTATTTATCTACTTGCACTTTGACGTGCTTTCGAACTGCTAGGTGGGCAGGGTACAGCTTGATAAAGAAGCACACATTTCTTGATTGTGATATAAGGAGAAAAGGCAGAGTGCTGCTAGGTACCTAGAAATATGGAAAATGAATTTCAGGCAGAATAAAATCCCATTCGCCTGATCCAAGAAAAATAAATAAATGTTGGGGTAAATCTCCACTATTTCTTCCTAGAAACACTTACAACACCATCTGCTGGGGACAGTTTTCTCTACTATCTCACAGTGGCATCTCATAACCAGCAGGTCCTGATACAGAGCTGGTAGGTGAATCCTGACCAGTTCAAACTACATATAATGGGAAGGTCCATCATGCTTCCTTCAATTCTTTAAAATAACAAGCAGGGGAGATTAAAAGGAGGATAAGATTATCAAAATCAAACCTATCCATTCTGAAGGAAATCAGCCCTGAGTGCTCACTGGAAGGACAGATCCTGAAGCTGAGGCTCCAATACTTTGGCCACCTCATGAGAAGAGAAGACTCCCTGGAAAAGACCCTGATGTTGGGAAAGATGGAGGGCACAAGGAGAAGGGGATGACAGAGGACGAGATGGTTGGACAGTGTTCTCGAAGCTACCAACATGAGTCTGACCAAACTGCGGGAGGCAGTGGAAGACAGGAGTGCCTGGCGTGCTCCAGTCCATGGGGTCACGAAGAGTTGGATGTGACTAAATGACTAACAACAACAAGAAGCCCATCGAAAGCTATTAGCCACAAAAGGCTATGTTCTGCTTCCATTGTCAAAGGCAGGACACCTCTGATCACCAGAATTTCAGGTAGGAAGACTGCTCTTGCACACCTGGCCCACCTGAGGGCTTTCCACAAGTATCTGGTTGGCCCCTGTGAGACCAGGATGCTGGACTAGATAGGTCATTGGTTTCCTTAGCCAGCAGGGCAATTCTAATGTTCTTATGTAAATCAGAAGTAAGGAACCAGTTGGGATGAGTTTCACAATCTTCCTGTTTTGTTTTGTTTTTTGGCTCTCTGACATTGATAATCCAAGTAGTACATGCACACATAATTTTCTTTGTACGCCGTCTTTCTGTATTTAAAGCCATGCTCAAGATGGCTTACTTTTTAAAAAAATAATAATACATAATTCAAAACAAAGCAAAAGCAATCATAAACATAAAACATAAAAGTACACAATCAAATTGAACAATTTCCACATAGATCATAATAAAGAAACAAAAGAGATACAAAAAATTAATATCAATAACAGCAATGACACCTGCCCCCAAGAAAGACACCTGCCATCTAAGCCCAAGAGTACTGCCACTGAAGTCTCTCTTTGTACATCGTTGAGAGACTTAGAGCAGGGATGGGTAATCTGTGGCCCTTTGGTGGATTCTAATTGCCACCATTCTTGACTATTGACCATGCTGGCAGGGATTGATGGTAGCAGAGGTCTAGCAATATACAGAGTGCCACAGGTTCCCTAATACAACCTTAGAGAGGATGTGCTTCTCAGTTGGTTCTCATAATCTAGCAGAATCCAACTTTCTCTGATTTATAATTCCTCAGAAGAGGATGGATTTCTTCTCTAGCCTTAAAAATGATGAGGAGGACCAGAAACATGCCTGTAGCTGCTATACAAGGCAGAGTGAAGTAGCTGGCTATCTCTTGGTGATGTTAGAACTTGTTTATTGTGCATTATTATATATGGCTCATGGCTGACACTTGGGCTTGCCAGCCACACCAGTAGTTCTTAACTGTATTGTGTTCCTGATCAAAAATCAGGGTATGCTGCCACACAAAAAAATTATTGCAACTAGTGGCACAATTTGTTAAGTACACCTCTAGATACAATAACTTGAATTGACAAGCAAACTACTATATTTACTTTATTCTCATAATTTCATCAGAAATGTATATATATTTGCACTTCACATGGTTCTCCCCCCCCCCCATGAAATCTCTGGTCTTTTCACTGACACTACTAGTATGTGTAGCTAAATTCTAATTGGATAATAAATGCAAATTAAAATCCCCCGGCAGTCTTTGCTGCTATTAACATATCTATGTTATTTTCATAATCTTTTTTCTTCAGCAGTATCTATTATCTTCTGTGCTTTGAAATCCAAGTGCACTAAAAATAATGTGATGCCTTTATGGTAATAGAGCAGCAGTACTCAATAGAGACATTTTGGGTCACACGCCCTGCAACTCCGATTTCCTAAGAGAGTGAAAAGAGAATACAAATATGAGCCCAGCATTCTGCATTGTGTTCTTGCTCACTGCAGCTTTCTTTTTTTAGACATCACTGCAGTTCCTGGAAGAAGCTGTGTGACTTTCCCACCTCACATCCATTTATACACATCGGAAAAGACAGAAAATGTACAGTAGTCAGCATCAGTTACTGTGGGTCTATCAGAAAGAGCATCATTATGTTGCACAATCACTATCCCATTAAACCAGGACTGGAGTGCAGGTGAAGAGAAAGCTGTTGTGTGTGTGTGTGTGTGTGTGTGTGTGTTTATGAAAGTGGGAAGGATATTGTTGTAGAATGTTCTGAACCCTTGTTAACATTTGGGAAATCCTGAAAATCTACGCTATGAAAGAAATGTGTCAGATGAGAAGAGTAAGCTGCTCAAGGTCAGACAAAGAGCTCTAAGATCGGGAGATGTGTGCTAGGTTTGAGTGTTTTTCGGCCAACACACATTGCTCTCCAACCTGCAAGAGGACCAGCATTGAGCATAAGTTTGCAGTATTGACCTCTCCATTGAACTGAATTGAAACTATTGCTCCAGCATTCATTTTAGAACAAGCATATAACTGTGAATTGGGAAGCATATGATAAGAACATATGAAGAGCTCTGCTGGATCACAGAATCATAGAGCTGTACAGTTGGAAGGGAACCATTAGGGTCTTCTAGTCCAACCCCCGGCAATGCAGGAATATTTTGCCCAACATGGGATTCAAACCCTTAATCCTGAGATTAAGAGTCTCATGCTCTGTTGACTGAGCTATCCAATGATCTGTCAAAGGCAGCATTTGGATTCTAACTGTAGCCATCTACGAAGTCCACAAGCAGAGCTTGAGAACAAACCAATTTTTTACCTCAACACACAGATATAAAATCTATGTTACAGTGGGACACACTCCCTTAATCCAGGGATGGGGAGCCTGTGGCATTCCAGGTGTGTTGCACTACACTTCCCACCACCCTTGACTATTGGCTATGCTGGCTGGAACTGATGGAAGTTGGAGTCCAGAAGAACCACAGGTTCCTCACTCTTGCCTTAACCAAGGCAGATCATATATTTTTTTTTTTTTAAACATATTTATTGATTTTCCAACATATATTTCCAATTACCAAACAAATTACAATGCCAAATTAATTATACAATTCCAATTATAACAATTCCAATTATGCCAAATTTTTAACTTGTGAATTCCCCATGTCTCGGACTCCGGAGCGCTTTCTTATGATCTTTTCCAGTTGCTTCATAAAGTCAATATTTTCACAGCCTCTGATAAATGCCAGCAAGCAGACACTCTTATAGTAAATAATGTCTCTGTGTGGAAAAAGCCATCCTCTCCCAATATCGCATTTCGGCTGACGCCATCTTGAAAGTCTCTCATAAATCAAACTTGTAAATCAAACTGCGACACACCAATTTCTTCCCCTGTGAGCCGTCCCCACTCCTTTCCGGGAGGGCCAGACCCTCGTAAATTCCACTATCAATCGTCCATCAAATCCGGCTTCTCCCTTTGAAGTGGTGTACAGCTCCACAGGCTATCATCAGCACTCGGCAGTTAATTCTAGCTGCGTCACAGCCAGCCGAGGATCCTCCATTTCTGTTGAGTCAAGTCCAGATCAAGTTTCACCTCCACACAGTTTATTTTTGTAATTTCCATTCTAATTTCCATTCTGTCTTTAAAGTCCACTTGCCATTTGCCTGTGAAAGTGGATTTTCTAGGGGGAGGTTTCGCCCGTGTTAAGTAGATATTGAGGCAAAACAAACGGAGATTCCAGAGCTTACCCCCCCTTCTTTTCCCTCCTTCACATACCAATGTAAAGTCCGCGTCTTCTTCCAATCTTCATTCTTAATCACTCAGGGCTGCAGTTAGCAACATTCTTCCCACTCCTTTGTCCGAGACATGCCCAAAATCTTTAAACAAATTTATATATCCAATTAAAGGGAGCGTGCACGAACGGGGCCGGCTCCAGGAGCTGCATCTGAAAACGAGCCCTATGTGCCCAGACTCCCCCACCGGTCCCGAAGGACCCAAAGCGGGTTAAGGAGTACCGCGGGCAAAGGCAGCCCTCCCCGTCGTCCCGGGGAGGTGGGAGGCTGCTTACTCCCATCGCAGCCGCCAAATTAACTCGTGATAGATAGCAAAGATGTTAAAGTCCGCCATCCTCCCGCTGTGCACGCCGGGAACTCCGCCAAGGCAGATCATATAATGGTCACTCATAGCTGTCAAGCATTCAAGCTACAAACTTTTCCAATCAGCTCATTTGACTCTGTGAAATAAATTGTGGAAGTTTCCTCCTTGTAAAATGTATCCCTGGCTATGTGTGTTCAAACTCATTCAGAATGACACAGAGTATTTCATTTTTAATGTCTGCCAAAGAGACTTCCTTGTTTCCAATCATGTAGTTTATATTGAAGTGCTTCCTGCAAACAGTGTCTGAAATTCAGTCTAATTTCTTTTAACCTGTTTCTTTGTTTTGTTTTGTTTTTAAGTTGAAGCTTAGGTCAAATGCAAATGTGGATATAGATTTATCCAGCATACGTAATTTGTAGTCTGTGTGGAACTGACTCATCTGTCTTCTGTATCTGTGCTCATGTGATGAGCTCTCCTGCTAAGAGTGACCTATTCATCCTTCAAATAAACAGCCCAAAGAGGAAGCAAAACAATATGTACCGTTACAAAGAAAGAACAACACATTGTTCCCAATGTGATACACTTGCCTCTTTTCTGTCAACAGTCTTAACAGACTTCTATTGAAAAGGAAACAAAAAAACCTTTTTTTTTAACAGACACTATGGAATTTCTCCTGCACTTGATCCAAAACAACTCTAACTTCAGCCAATACCTGAATGTAGATTTGTCTGGGTTACACATAGATCAAGGGATTCAACCAAAGACTATAATGCAAATTACATACGGAAAAAGGAGTAAACTGATTCAGGTATCAGTTGAAGGCTATAATATCCACAAGATATTACCTAGCAACCATCAGGGGGGAAAGGTTAACAACCCCCCAAATAATTGCACTTTTACCTTAATGGACAATAATTGGTTGATCAATATAGCCCTGGCTAATAGCAACCACTGTTTTATTCAGAGAAAAATAATGGTTATATTCTAATAAGACAGTGAAATAATCACACCCAAAATATATATGGCAGTTTGCTAAGTGGAGTGGAGCTGCAGTGCTAGCATCTCAGCAGCAGGTGTCACTGACGCTTACCAGAAGAGAGTGGGGCAAAGCAGCAGGTTGGCATGGTGCAAGGGCAAATATGGAAGCTATATAAAATATTGAAAACACACACACTAAACATAGAAAAGGGACTGAATATGATCCTTATCTGGGTCATAATTTTGTCAAGGGTCAGCTCTGATTTACAACATACTTTGCTGGTGCACCATCCTGGGTCGTAATATTGTACTCCTTTAGTAGGTGTTATGGCTAATCCGATGCCCTAACTCAGGGGTCTGCAACCTTTAAGACACAAAGAGCCACTTGGACCCGTTTCCAAAGGAAAAAAACAACAACTGGGAGCCGCAAAACCATTGCGACATTTAAAACAAATATAACGCTGCATATATTGTTTCTTACCTTAATACAATAATAATAAATGACGTATAGGAGCCAATGCAAAGTATAATTAGTAAAAACAACAAGAATAAGTTCTTACTTTTTCGCATTGACTCAGGGGCATACCCAGGATCAAAACTGGGGGGGGGGCGGGCAAGCCATGGTCGTTCAGGTTGTGACATTTCAGCACGGAAAGGCGAATGAAACCAAAATTTTAGGGAAATTATATATAATTATAGCAGTGCTTTATTACAGTAGTTATTACAATTATTTGCTTGGTTTTTTAAAATTTTTATTCTAGTTACATGTCTTATACCAGGGGTGGCTAACTCCCAAGAAACTGTGATCTACTTTCAGCAGTGATCTACCCCCGTTTTTGGGGGTTCAGCTCAAAGTTGTTTGGGGGGGTGTGGTGGGTGGGAGAGAGGGCTTCCCCCTCTAAGATAGGTTGGCAAGCGAACTAATAAAGAAAGAAAAAGGGTGGGTGGGAATGGAAAAGTGGGGTGGAAAAATATAAATTGGGGGTGGGGTGGGGTGGGGTGGGGAGGATATCTATTAAAAATATGTAGTAGTTTAAAAAAAATAAAGGGGGGAAATCTTTTTCTTCTTTTTCCTTTTTTTGAAAACAAAAACAAAAGGGGAAGAGAAAAGAAAAAGGGGGGATAGAGGGAGAAAAGGGTAATAATAAAAATTCAAATAGAGTGGCTGCAGCAGCTGTGGGGGGTGTTTGTTTGTTTTTCGTTTGTTTGTTTGTTTTAAAAATGGGATTTCTCCCCTTGGATTAAAAAAGGAGGGGAGGAAGAAAAAGAGAGGGGGGGTGGGAGAGCAAGGCAAAAAGCCCAAAAGCAAAAAACAGGTTTGAGGGGGGGGGGAATTGCGCCAGGCACTGCAGCGCGCCGGCCTCGGGGCTCCGGGCCCCCGAGCCGCCCTTGGGGCCGTCGTTGAGCATGTACACCGCCCACAGCGAGCACTGGCGAAGCACCGGTTGGCGGAGGTTTCAGAAGCAGCCCGGGCGTTTTCGCCGCCCCCGCCCCAAAGCAGCTCTACTTCATCCTGTCGGCGACCATCACCGCCCTCCCGTCACGGCGACGCCTGGCCCGCCTGCTCCGCCCTCCGCGCGGCCGCTTTGAAAAGGATTCCGCCCGACAGGGGCCGCTCCAATCGCCGCCGCCACCTCCCGCCGCCTTTATTATCCCGACTCTTTTCTCTCTCTCTCTCTCTCTCTCTCTCTCTCTCTCTCTCTCTCCCCCTCTCTCTCTCTCGATAACTCGCAAAGCCCAGCTCCTTCTTCTCCCCGCCCTAACGCCACCCTCATTGGCACGTTCCCCTCAAACAGGAACAGGCATCCCGGCGGCTCATTGGCCGGACGAAGCGTCGCTCTCCCGTGCCCGCCTCCCACCTTCATCCTCAGTGGCTACCTCGGCGGTAAGGCCCCGGCTCCGAGCCTATGTGCCAAGGCGGGCGATCTGTCCTGCCAATCAGCACGCCGAGGTGGTAAAAGCTCAGCCCTCCCCACACGCTTATTGGTGTGAAGAAGTCGCTTCCTCTCTCTGGGAGTGGTCAAGGTGGACATCAATCTTGGGTCTGCCCTCGGGAACCCCGAGAGGGCTGAGAAAGACTGCCCAGCTGTTCAACGTTGATGCGGATTATTCATGGTTTTTTTGGCCCTTTTTTTGCCGATAACCATTTAATTATTATTGAAAGGGCATTGAAAGGGGGCATGCCGGAGCCGCAGGAGACCTGTCAGAGAGCCGCATGCGGCTCCGGAGCCACAGGTTGCTGACCCCCGCCCTAACTTGTTGCCAAGAGATAAGAACATGTCGCCACAAGGCCAAGTATCACAATTTGGAAGGTCCCTGGATTGGTCTCCATTCATCATGTCTACAAGGAAAATGCTGGCAGATGAGTATTATGAAAAATAGTTTCGGGAATATGAGGTCCCTCCATAAGGTTCAGAATAGTACTGACAATATCTGTTGGTGCTCATGTGTGTGTGATGGCACTGAGGCCAAGGTGACTGAAAAATATTACAGCAAACCACTATGCGGTCCTAAGGATTCGTGTCACAATAACTTTCCAACCCTCAATGCGACTTTTGTAAATGAAAGATGTGGGCTTTTCAAACCATTTCCTTTGTGCTTTTAATCCAACCAGCCACTACTTCTTTTGTGAAGGTGACTTATATCTTTCTGTGATTTTATCTGAAAGGGCACCCTGCTACTTAAGCATTAGAGTAGACTAACCTCATGAACCCTTCACTTGCCACCCTGGCTGCAAGCTTTTTTTCAGAGGGATTGTCACTTGCTCCAAACTATTTCCCATAGACAGATACACCGCACACAGCGGAAGAAAAAGGAACTCCCACTGTGAAAATAGCTTTAATACTAAAGTCACTTGCCTGGGAGTAAGTTCCATTGAACTCAATGAAAATTGCATATATATAATTGCAGTACTGTTATCTTTTTGATTCTAATTCATCAGTTAGTACACAGTGCTGCCTTAGATTAACATGAAGCATCCTGATGACAGAAAGCTAAGAGAACATAATAGTTTGGAGACGGATGTAGGCCAGGTTCTTTCTTTACCATTCCTTACTATGTGGATCAGTTTTCTCATGTTACCCCACCAGCTCCCCACTCCCTTTGACAATAAAAATAAACTTATTTGGCATCTCGGTTAAGGCAAGAGTCTCACTTGACCAAAACAGAAGTCCTCGACATCCTAAGTTTATGAGAAAAGCTTGGCTATAAGTAAAAAAAAAAAAAAAAAAAGCTTGGTGAATAAGATTTCTGAGGTCCTTAGGTGAAAAAACGAAGTGTTGTTTTGTATGCTACAGAATTAGTGAAAGCTTTCTCATGTGTTAAATAGAACTATGCAACCACACTATGATGGAAGTTCATTCACAGGTTAGATTAATGGTGACTGGGTATTCTCGTTGTTAAGGGGAACCTATCTGAAGGGAGTGCTCCACAAAGTGAAAAAGAAACACTGTTTGGCTTGAAAGCTATTTCAATCCACAGAGCAGTTTGTTGTTCAATTTGTAAATAAGAAGTCAGGTTCAATAGCAGAGAACTATTACCCCCTTCTTTGGCTATGAGGCCAGATTATAGAGTAAATGACCTGTTTTGTATACATCTGTTAATTAGGACTTATTAAGCTATGTGAGCATTTCCCCATTTGTTTTGATTTTCACACAACAAACCCTTGCAAATAAATAAATAAATACCAGAATGTGTGCCTGACCTACATCAAGCTTTAGCCTTCTAGTCAGTTTTGCCTCCCTTGTTCCCTGCTCCTCACCAATTAGAGAATGCTGAATGGGTTTGCATCTCAAGAAATCACAACAAAGTCCAAATTCCTGTGATGGATTATAGATATATGCATAAACAGGTTGTCTTGGGTAAGATGCTATGGATCAGGGGTGGGCAGTGTTAGAAACCGAGATATGAAAACTAGGAGCTAAATGGCACCTTAAACCTAGGTTATGGGCACAACAATGGAATGTCTAGGCACTCTTTTTATAACAAAAATACAAAGCTGAAAATGGTCTAGTTCTTCCCCTGCTTACCCCCCTAATATTCTTAAGAGGGTCTCTTCTCCAGTCTTCAGAGTGTAGCTGGAAGTGAGGAGGCAGAAAAGGGTCCTCCTTTCCTTCCACTCTGCAGTCTTAATCTGAAATCTTAGGTGCAGAACTCTGCCCAGAGCTCGGAAACTGCCCACACTAATGAAATTCCCTGTTACAAAATGCACCTAGAACAAGTTTCAAACCCTGGGGGTGAGGAACCCTTTTCTTTAGGTGAGGGCTTCATCCCTTCTAGGGGCCACTGGTGGATGGAGAAGCAAATGCAAAGGTTAGCTATGCATAGTAGACCCATGCCTACACACACTCACACAGCCCTCTCTGTCCTTTATTCAGGCAAGCAAGAGACATGATCAATGTTCAAGGACACACCTCAACCAGACAAAAATACTCAAGGGCTGGTGACAGGCATGGCCTGGGAAGAGGGGGGCGGGGTGGCTGGGGAGTTGATGCGGCATGGAAAGAGTCTTGAGGGCTGGATAGAGAACCGGGGGCAGGGCACCTTTAGCTCCCAAATCAGTGATTTCCTACCCCTGTTGTGTGTGCAAGCAAATGACAGAAACCAAAAAGCTCACAAAAGGGTTGATACCCCATTCCTCCATTCTGAAAATGTTTCTACCATTGCAAAGTTCTCTGGTGGAAAATTCCCATTTCCCCTTGGCAGGGACACTTGGAGAAGGGACTCTCATGGGTTCCACTCAGTCCAGGTGTCCCTCAAAGTAAGAAATGAATCATCATTCAAGTGGCAACCTTCCATTTTCCAGGAGCAGTGCCTCCATCCTATTCCAAGGAGCCCAAGGAGTTAAAGAGAAAAAGTTATTAATATTACTGTTTTGGATGCCTGTTAAAAACTTTTTTGTTTAAACAAGACTACCCAAACATGTAACTTTATTAAGCAAATTTGGTGTGTGAGAGTTGCTGTTTTTTAAACCTGTTAATTGTATCTATAGCTTGATAACTTTTTATGTCTACTTGGTTTAAATTCTGTTGGTTTTATCAGTATTTTCTCACAAATATGTTATATATTTTTATGAAAACCGCTTAGACGTGTGGGCATTTTTACTGAAGTGGCATACAAATCTTCAATAATAAAAATAAAAAATCTCAGTCTCAGAGTTCCTCTCACCATGAAAGTGAGAGTGCTGATCTTTACAGCCCTCAATGGCCTCAGCACTGTATACCTGAGGGAACATCTCCACCCCCATCATCCAGCTCGGACACTGAGATCTGGTTCTGAGGGCCTTCTGGCTGTTCCTCCACTGTGAGAAGTTACAGGGAACCGGGCAGAGGACCTTCTCAGTTGCGGTGCCCTCCTCTCAGATGTCAAGGAGATAAACTACTCTCTGACTTTTAGAAGATATATGAAGGCAGCCCTGCATTGGGAAGATTTTTATGCTTGATGTTTAGTTGTAGTTTTCTATTATGTTAGAAGCTACCCACAGTGGTTGGGGCAACCCAGTCTGATGGGTGAGGTATAAATAATAAATAATAATAAATTATGATTATGATTATGATTAACAGATAGTCTTCCAAAGGCCCCTGCAATGGTAGCAGGGGCTTCTTCTAGCGTGGCCTCCCATTTCCCAATGGGAGCATGTTTGAAGGAGTGTGACATCCCTGGTGATTTATTTATGTTGCTGCTGCTTCTGCCACTGGTCAATTCTACCATTGAGAAATGAGAAAGGGGCCCTGGTGTGCCCTCTGCCAGACTGAAAGCTGCCAGGAGGTGCCTGAGCTTGCCAAGCTTTTCGGCAACAGCTTTTTCGAGAACCTACTTGAAGCTGTACTGCTGCCTTATTTATCTCCTGTTTTATCTGTTGGCTTCTCACTCTTTCCCTCTGCAATGTGAAGCAACAATTCATCACCTAGGGCTACTGGTTGCCCCCCCCCGATAAATATCAGTTCTCTTCCTTCCCCCAGTGCCCTTTCTTCCATCATTTTAACGGCCTTTCTCTTCTCACAAGCCCTCGCATAAAACCCTCATGCACAAGACTTTCTTATTTAATTTCCTCTCCAGACACAGAGGGGAATTATTTGAAAAATCCTGATTAGGCACGATTGGAATCAATTGAGGCAGCATAATGTACACATGACACTAATAGTGCTTAACATGCAGGCAGCACTTTCTGTCAGGAAAGCACTTTGCAAATATTAAGGTCTTGATTCCCAGAGATGCTGAACATTCATGGGTGCCTTTGCTTTTGATGGTACACATTAACACAGGCCCTATATCTCTCGAATAATCATCATCAGAATGCTAAGCATTCATATATAGCATTTCAAGTGTTCACAGTGCTGCTCCTACATTATCTCAGTAATCAAATCCCCTAATGTTCCCTATCTAATTCAACTAATGTTAATAAAGATTCACTTGCTTTACCATAGAATTTAACACAGAAGCTCTGGAGAACAGAGAATTCCAAAAGCTCTCAGTTCCTTTTCAACATTCAAGTCTCTACTACCTATAGAATGCAACTGAGAAATCAAGGGACACAATCCAGATAAATCAAGTTACAATGATATGTCGGGAATAACATGTCGTTGTAGCTGGGTGCTTCCTCTCTCCTGTCTTTCAAAGCAGATCTCTGTGAATTTTCCATAAACATGACCTTCTTCATCTTCTTAGCAGTAGTAGTCTGAATTTTATTTTATTTTTTGGCCTATTTGTTTTTCTACAATTATGTGTCTACTGGCAAAAAGCAGGCAGGAACTGTGAGACATCAGCAGAAGTGCAAAGTAGCTGCAGGTTGTACGAGGCTGGAGATAAATCAAAATAAGGAAATCAAGTACAGTCAAACCTCGGTTCCCAAACGCCTCCATTTTGGAACATTTCAGTTCCCAAACACTGAAAACCAGGAAGTAAGTGTTCCAGTTTTTGAATGTTTTTCAGAAGCCCAACATCCAACGTGGCTTCCGCTTGAGTGCAGGAAGCTCCTGCAGCCAATCAGAAGCTGCGTCTCGGTTGCCGAACATTTCAGAAGCCGAATGGGCTTCTGGAACGGATTACGTTCGACAACCGAGCTTTTACTATATCTCTTGAAGATGCACTTTTTAAAAAGAAGAAGGTTACATCTATATCCACCATAAGGGGCTAGAACCATAACATTAATTGGGTTAATACAGGGCCAAAACTATTATGAATGAGAATCTGGAACCAATAACCATTCTGTGCAGGGAACATGCTAGGCTGAGGCACCAGATAAAAATGACTTATTGTATTAGGAACATAGGAAACTGTCTTATACCAAGTCAGATCATTAGTCCATCTAGCTCAGTATTGTCTACACCAACTGGCAGTGTTACAGACAGGGTTCCAGACAGGGCTCGTTCTCTGTCCCACCTGGATATGCTAGGGATTTCACCTGTGTCCCTCTGTATGCAAGTCAGATGCTCTATGATTGAGCTATAGACCTTTGCTTAGCTATGAATGAATCTGTCCTTCTCCTGGAGCTCTTGGCGGCTCATGGCCTCACTTCCATCCAGTGCCACCTAGAGTACTTCCCTGAATTTTGTGATGTTTAACAATACATATATTATGTGGAACTGCACCCCCCCCCCAAAATATGCATATTAATGAAAACAAACGAACTGCGGGAGGCAGTGGAAGACAGGAGTGCCTGGCGTACTCTGGTCCATAGGGTCACAAAGAGTCGGCTACGACTAAACGACTAAACAACAACAACAAATGAAAACAACGGGCAAAATTCATTACATACGGGAAAACTGTTGGCATTTTATTTTATTTTATTAGGCAATATTGCATACATGAATGGAGGGGGAATGTGAACAAGAATGAATAAACAAACAAAATAACACAGACTTTTGAAATAAATAAACTGTTGTGCAGTTTGGGGTGTACTGAACTGATAGAATAAGAAACAGAGATAAAATATATTGACAGATTAGTCCAGTGGCAGATTTTAGGCTCCCAAGTTTCAGTGGTGCCCTGTGTGACCCTAAATTTTGGCCCCTCTGCCTCTCAAGTTCCATTCTCTACAGCATTGTTGTGGCGTCCCCACACTGTGGCGCCCAGGGCAATTGCACCGGTCACACTACCCTAAAACTGCCTCTGATTAGTCCATTCCTCAGGGGTGAGCTATAATGCAGATGGTGAAGCTGGATATGGTGGAAGCAAAAATGGAAACAGGCCAACCCAGAAAGAAAAGCAGCAGATCCTGGAATAGTGAAAGCAAGACAGGGAACAGCAGATCTTCAAGCGGCTTGAGCAACCAGGGAGCACCAGACACGAGCCTTTGACCAGCTTGCATGAAGCCTATAGAATTTATTTTGCACATCCAATTAATTTGTCTCAAGATACTATGGTACCAAATAGAACAGGTGGCTTAAAAAAAAAAGATGCCAAATAATTTTTACTTAATTGATATGCATCTTCTGTGTTTCTTTTTGTCATGTCACAATCACAAGTGAGAAATAGAATGCTGTTGCACTCAGGCTTTGTTTGCGGGCTTCCAATGGGCATCTGGTCGGCTTCTCTGAGGACAAAATGCCTTTGGCCTAGTCTAGCAGACTGCTCATATGTTCTTATGATTATGCAGCACTTGGATTTCATATCACTAGGAACAAAACATGGTCAAAGCTTACTGAACATCTGATTGTCCAATGCAGGAGGCAAACAACCATGATCCGCGTGGAAACTTTTCAGTTAACGATGCCTACATTTTGCTAGACTGCAAGCAAGGCAAGGAAATAAATAAAACTTGGTTCTGATCCACCAAGACAATTTTCAGATCCAGTTATCATGAATCCAGTTATCAAAATGATAGACCTGGCAATTATAAGGAAGAGCATGCAGTGAGTGGGAAATGGATGCTAAAATCTGCCAAACAAATATTGTGATAAAAACAAGAGAGGTGATATTGCCTCTCTGGGATAGATGCAGAGACTTATATGCACATATCAAGCTTTGGACAAAACCATTTCCTGACGAAGATATATACGAGTGAAGCGCCTCAGACAGATTTACTACGGTTCATGCCATTTCTTGCCATAGTGTTGAAAGATGTATGAAAGTATACAAGAGGGGAATCAGCCTAGAGCTATTTATTTAACACAATATATTCTATAGTGTTTCCAGCAGAACATCAATTGTCTCTTTCCTAAGAACAATTGATGTTTTCAGTAATGTTCTCTGATACAATCACTTGCTTTAAAAAGCAAATAAACCATTAGACATAGCACATAACAGACAACAAGCAAAAATCCCTCTAAATCCCTGATTGGCGCATTTCACAACCTGGTTGCTATAACTTTAACTGCCCCCAGCCTTGCCTTGGGCTATTAGGTAACAAACCAACCATTACTGCAAGCAATGACCATTTCTGCCAAATGATTATTAGTTAATTGATGTGCATTTTCTGTGTTTCTTTATGCCGTGTCACAATCACAATGCAATACTGGATTTCATCCACATATACAGTGACCTACTAAAACAAACATAACGTATTGAGGATTGAGACTATGCACACTACTTAAATGACAGTACTTTAATGAGCAGCGTTTTGATATATCCATTTCAATTCCTCCCCCCCCCCCCAATTTTCTCTCTCTTCTTCTGAGCAAATCCATCAAGTAATTTAGATGGGGAATTAATGGGAATGACTTTTTAGTAATGTATACTGTGAAGATACTGTATTAGCAAGCTGTGTTATAGATTCATTTGGGTAAGACACATTTGATTATTAGCATTCTGTTCTTCAGCAACAAGCCACATCTACTGTCTGTTGCCATGGCAATAAATTAGGAAGGATTACCTGCCTACTTATCAATTTTTATTAGAGCAATCATCCTACCTGCTTAACAGTAGCATGCTTAAATGGCATTGATAAAAATATAGTGTGACATCAGGGATGCAAGTTAAGCTAATGGATGGGAGAAGGGAACCATAAAAGAAGAAAACCAAGATCCAGACATTCAGATGGTGCTGATGTGGATCATTAATGGGATGGGACCAAAATCCCAAAATTTCTCTAGACTGCGGCACAGACAAAAGAGATGAAAATCATTGTCAGCATTATAAGAAGAGCTCTGCTTGATCACAACATAGATTCATCTAGTTTGGAATCCTGTTTCCTACAGTGGTCAATCAGAGGCATCTGGGAAGCCCACCAGCAAAACATGAAGGTAGCAGCCTTTGCCTGTTGCTATGTCTTGGCAATGGGGACTCTCAGAAGCCGCCCTGTGTTGGGCGGGAAATGTATGTAGCCTGACCATGAGTGGAACCCTCAGGGCTTTATCAAGACTCCTAATCACATGGAGGGTTCTACTGGTGTACAAATGAATATGAGTCAAAGCCTCTGCAGATTTCCTCACTCAACACAGTAAGGTGGCCAGGGCCAATGCACACTGAGTAGGTGAGACCAATGCATGCAAAGATGATGGAACTCACTTCTGTTGTTGTTCCCACTTCTATATTGCTTGGAACCTAAGAGGAGCCTGCTGGATCAGGCCAATGGTCAATCTAGTCCAGCATCCTGTTCTCACAGTGGCCAACCAGATGCCTATGGGAAGTCTGCAAGCTGGACATGAGCACAACACTCTGCCCACTGCCATTCCCAGCAACAGGTATGCAGAGAGAGGACACAGGCTCTGAAGGTTCCATTACTAGTGATAACTGATAAACTTTTCTTCCATGAACTGGTTTCCTTTCCCTTTTAAAGTCTTCTAAATAGTGGTCATCGTCAAATTTTGTGATAGTGAAATCTATAAATGCATTAGGTTACTGTGTGAAGAAGTACTTCATTTCATACATCCTGAATCTCCTGCCAATCAAGTTCAACAGAGGACCCTAAATTCTAGTCTTTTGAGCAGGGGTGGGGTGGGTGGTATTATCTCTATTCACTTTCTCCACACTAAGCTCATAATTTTATAAATCTCCAAGCAGTTTCTCCAAGTCACGTTTCTCAAAACTAAAAAGGTCAATCTGAAAAAGACTGCTCATGCTGCGTTTAAGGCAGCTGCCCAGGCCAACAAACCCATTTTCCTAGCCCAAACAGTGTTATGTCATCATTATATAGTGAATCAACTCATGGAGCAGTAGCTGAGTGCAAAGTACATGGTTTTTGGGGGGGGCAGAAGTGTCCTATCATGGAAGAGGTTTTGTCCTAGAATTATCTCATGTTGTGTCTGACTTTCTGTACAAAATTGAAGTTTGCACTTTGAAAAGCGGTGAGCCCTTTGCTGGTCTTTGGGCTCAGGAATATATACCCAATCTTGTCTCCCTCTGGAGTCGGTATATTACCGACACTTCAATTTTGCCAACTTCAATTTTGTGCAGCAAGTCAGAGACAACATGAGAGAATTCTAGGACAAAACCTCTTCCCTGATAGGACATGCCTAACTTGGAATAGCAAAGTTCACAAAGCAAGGAAATAGTATTTGGGCAAATTGAATATTCAAGTGAGAGCCAGTGTGGTGTAGTGTTTAAGAGCGGTAGACTCGTAATCTGGTGAACAGGGTTCGCGTCTCCGCTCCTCCACATGCAGCTGCTGGGTGACCTTGGGCTAGGCACACTTCTTCGAAGTCTCTCAGCCCCACTCACCTCACAGAGTGTTTGTTGTGTGGGAGGAAGGGAAAGGAGAATGTTAGTCGCTTTGAGACTCCTTTGAGTAGTGATAAAGCAGGGTATCAAATCCAAACTACTACTCCTCCTCCTCCTCCTCCTCCTCCTCCTCCTCCTCCTCCTCCTCCTCCTCTTCTTCTTCTTCTTCTTCTTCTTCACAGCATGGCTAATGCTGTTCAGAGTTCATACACATGGTACATTTGCCATGGGAAATGATGCTGTTTGGTATAGCTTTATGTGAATCAGAGCCATGGTGGCATAACACTTCCCACCCACAATGTCCATCAGTGGCGTGGGCTAGGGTGGGCGAGGAAACTCATGGTGTGATAACCCTGTCTCACACAGTAATTTGCATTAAAGGATATAGCTGTGTCAGTAGGTGAGTGGGGAGAAAACCTCACTGTGGGGGGGGGGCAATACCCATAGTAAATGCAACATCTAGACTGACTGTCACCAGAGAATCCTAATAGTGTAGAATCTTTGTTGCCACTGAAAAGCAGAATGTTTCTAAAATGCTGCAAAAGGCTAAATTCACAATGCCATTCTATACATGTCTATTCAGAAGTAAGGCCCATTTTGTTCAATGGGGCTCAGTTCCAGGTAAGTGAGCATAAAGCTGCATACAGCCTTAGTGATTTTATTTGTATGGGTCGGGGAAATAGTAAGGACAAGGGGACGATGGATAAATATACTTCTTTTCTATATCAAGGCCACATTTTGTAAGCACCTAAAAGAAAATGGAGTGATTAGATTGCTAGGAATCAATATGGTTTTGTTAAGAATAAATTGTGCCAGATTAGCCTTGTTTCCACCAAGCAAACCAGATGCACAGCACATGTACAGTCTGCTTCCAATTAAATTACTTTTGAACTGTCAACAACCTGTGGAATTAAAATATGATGTTGAAGGGCAGAAGTTGCAATTTGACATATAGCAGGGTGAAATGAAAGTCAACAAGGAAGCAATGTCAAATGCCATTGATCAGTCAGGTATTCTTCTTTTGTGCCTCATGGGACTAGCCCCAAAGATATGCAAGGGTAGGGCCTGTTTCATATCACATACATAGGAATAAGTGAACTTCCTCAATTCCAGCCCAGAAATGTTTTGGACCCGCTAGATTATTTTGTCATCCATGTGGAAATAATCCAGGGAATTCAGATTATTTCTGGGACTGACCAAAGGGGAACATATCATTGCAGATTTAAGAGTCTAAAATATTCCATATTCAGCGGTATACTTAGTAAAAATATAACTTCTAAAATTACTGTTCTATATGCAACAGCAGCAAATCAAGTCAACTCACTATCAAGCAAATCACTATTAAACCAATTCACTTTGGCACAGAAGCGAAATATTTTATCATTCTCTATTAAGCCCTTTTCACTTTCCTTTGGCAACTTCAGATCTTCCCACAGATATGGGAGTCTCCACTCAGGCTGTTTTTGGAACCTGCAACCAGTTCTTCCACAACATGATGGAAGAAGCAGGAGAACATGGGCGTCTCATGTACCTTGTATATCCTCTGGCAGTGCTGATCGTGAGGGGCCAAGTGACTTCCCTTTAAATGCTACCTCTCAGCAGCATTTTGCTACTTTTAAGGATGGTATAGAAAGGGCATGAGCAACTAGGAATGGTGGGGGGATTTCACAGTGGGTCATCCTAATTCAGGGGTCTTGCAGATCACACTGCAACTCCTGATTGAATCACACACCCCTCCAGATTTTGCATAGTAATGTGGACTGATCAAGCATTTAGAGGCAGGAGGGTGTTTCCCTATTTAAGGTAGAAAGCTACAGTCTTCAAGGTATTAAGAAGCTCACACGGTTACCCAGTGGAGAGACCATCATGCTTCTTTCATGTTCCTGAAAGTAAGTTGTGGTCTTTATTAAATCCATACATACACCTTCTCAGTGGCAGAGCTTCATGCTCTGGCAGGGGGGGGGGGAGAGCAGACAGGGCTGGGGCTGGCGTGTGTCCTGAGGATCTGCTGTAGTAGATTGTGACATTTGGCCTTCCTCAGAGTACACCCTGGAAACCTCTCAGAAAAAGGTGTGAGAGAAATATATCCTTTTTTCTGCTAGTGACTTTATATTTCTCTCTCACCCTTATTCTGGGAGGTTTCCAGATACAAATTCTGAGGAGCCCTACTTTTCAATGGTAGCTATACAGGTTGAATAACGAGGCTGTGACCTGCCTCTTATGAGCACAATCTTCAATAGAATAAATGTCTGCCTTGTCCTAGGGAGAGAACACAACCCACCAATGAAGACTCAAGGAAGGCATGGGTCTGATGTATGCACAGTTTATGACTAGGCAACATCTACCTCTCAGACTTTACTTGAAAAGAAAAACTCTTTAAAGTTAGCCAGATTTAAAATAGAAATATGATCCTTTAAGAACAAAACAATAGGCTATTTTGGAATCTAACTCAAGGAGATGATTCATCAGCTGTACTCAGTTATTGTGGATTTATTTGTGAGGGTATTGAAAAGCCAGTCAGGCACTACTCAGCACAAGAACACTGATGTGCTGAGAGCTGATCACACGGGGATATTTTTGGAGGCACACAGAATCCATCTATAATACTAAGAGTTCCCAGTATTGTCTGTGCAGCAAAATAACTAGATCTGTATGTTAACCTTAAAGGTGTCCTCTGAAAAGACTATATTTAAACTGCTGCTGACACACATCGTTGTCTAATGCTGACGTGATCCAAATCTGGAAGATTTTTTGACCCCTGAGCAGCTTAATTTAAGCTTCTTTATTGGCAGATATCTTGCTAAATAGGATATGCAATGTCCTGTTTGTATGCAATGATGTCTAAGACACAAAATGCTGAAGGTAGCACCCATCTTTATTATCAATCAGGGTACAGACAACACAGTTTACTACCCAAGCTGTTGACAAGGCTGACCACTGGATTCTACAGACAATTGTAGGCCAAACCCAAGACTTGCTGCATCATGTTTATAACATGCTTTCAATATTTTTTCTATGCACATTCTATGCTCCCATATATGCACATACTATGCACATACTTCATAAAAATGGATAAAATCTATATTTTTAAAAAGTTGGGCATTTTGATAAAGAATCCTATTTCCCCCCGCTGATTAAAATTTGCAGTGGAGTTTGCTTTCAGCCCTTACTTCTGTGTGGACATAAGGTAAACTTGCACTGTAAGTAAACTATACAATGTATCCTTAATGAGCACCCAAACTTTAACTCCTGTGCAGCAGGAGACACACCTAAGCCTGTTTACAAAGTTCTTGCATTTGCCTTTGGGAGTGGAGAGGTAGATTCTTTAGCACCCACCCACACTTATTGCCTAATGGCATTTGCAGAAAATAACTTCTAGGTACTTACTAATCTCAGAAGAACCTACTGATCTCAGACGAACCCCTGTTTGGTAGTTCAAATGACAGAGATTCTAAGAACTAGAATATAAAACAGAAGCAGGAAAAGAGCACTAAAGGGGAGGAGGAAACAGCAGCTCATAGGACTCCAGGGGTTCCTATTGCCTGGTTTCCAGACAACTGACTTTTCAATCAGAGCTCTGACTTCACTCATTGGTTAAAAACACTGACAGGTGGGAGCAGCCAATCTGGCTCATTTCACAGAAATTGACTAGAAGTGTACCTGCACAGTTTGCTTCATAACTTTCTTTCTCAGAGGGCCACAAACTTACTTAGAAAAAGAAAAAGAAAACTCAGAGTTGCGGGGGTGGTTCTGCATGGAGCCACCAATGAAGACCTTCATGGGCATCCAGGTTTGCAACATTCAGTTTAGTTTCACACTAGTTTCATACTAGTTGCAGGTCACCTCCCTGTTTTGTTTCACTTCCATTTCCATTTAAAAAAGCATGTGCCTCACTGCTTACAACTGGGGTGCTTCCCATCCAAATGGTGTAACCCTCATAAAGCAACATACTACCTCTAAGGCACCTAAGGGCTCTAGATTACAGGAGAATTGGAAAAATATATCCAATTTATATGCAATTAAAGACAGGGTGACATCCTATATAAGCAGGGCTTCCAATGGTGATCCATCCTTCTGTATTCTTCAGCTTGTAACTCTTGACATTTTATATTTAAGTGACATGAATTTTTTCACACTTTCTACTATCCCTCAAAGGGATCAGACTTGCCAAGTATAAGACAGATTGGACAAGTGATCTCCATTTTATAGGCAATTAAGAAAGGACACACAAACACAGCAGCCTAACTGCTACTGCTACAGAAATATGCAACAGTGGGGTTGGAGAGGAAAGACTGACTGACAATTTCAGAAAGAAGCCTTCCCTTAGCCTCTGTGACCAAGGGATGGTGGGATGGTGAAAGTAAGTAGACTGGGATACCCTCTCAGATTGTTACAGATGTTTTAAAGGTCTTGGACTAATATTTCTTTGTGTCAAATGTTGGTGCATCTTGTCAGTTTCAAAATTCTCTTGGTCCCTATCTCCATTTGAGATTTGAACAGAGCACCAGGAATATATCCATTTGCAATGGAATGCCTCCTATCAGAAACGAACATGAGAAAATGAAACAAATGCAACCACATTAGTTCTCCATGTTTGTTTCGGTTTTCACAATTCATTTCAAACGGAAACTAAGCACCTTTTGAAATGAACATCCCTACTTCAGTTCCATTATTGGTAGTAGTACTGTTATTTCAATTTATATCCCACCTTTCATCCCGAAGGAGCCCAAAGCAGCAGGCTTTTGATTAGCTTGGTATATTCTTCCTGGGAATAATG
The DNA here is from genome assembly GCF_009819535.1 of Lacerta agilis. Taxonomy (NCBI): domain Eukaryota; kingdom Metazoa; phylum Chordata; class Lepidosauria; order Squamata; family Lacertidae; genus Lacerta; species Lacerta agilis. Next base: position 59,765,202 of record NC_046314.1, on the reverse strand, counting down.
GTGTCACCATGTAAACGGTCACATTTGGCTATGTGAAGACATGCACCGAGGGCAGAAGCAATCAGTTCAGAGAGAGGACCATGTTTCCTCCATTGCATTGCCCTCACTCTGAATGAGAATGCGACTACTGCCATCACCAGAATGGTTCTAGGGAGTGGAGAACAATTTATTTATTTATGGAAATATTTATATACCCCCAATTCATACAATATAATGTGGTGATGTACAGCAACATATACAACCCCCCCCCCCATAAAACACAAAAAGCTATACTAAGACTGGCTGTTATGCAAACCATTGCACAAGCCTGCTGACTCTCTGACAGAACTCAGCTACATTAGTCAAGAAACAGTGTTTTGAATGTGTTATGAACATGCAAACAGCAGATGGCGACAGAGAGCAAAAGAAAATTCTAAACAATTTTCCATAGCGTGCCCCCCCTTTTGTTATAACGATTTAATTTCTGACTTCATTATAGCGTTTTCCACTCTGTTTGTAGATCCACCCCTGGAAGAGTATTTCACTACATGGGACCTAAATGCTCAGCTTTTTGTGGAGGCCTCTTTGGCATGGGCTTTGGGACGGAGTATAACCATACTATGAACACATTACCTCTCTGCCACCAACACACACATACAGATAAATAAAAGCAGAGGATGTGTTTCATAGCACACAAACAATCTGGAAAACAATTAAAAACCATTTCAGTTCACTCCTATACATAAGAAAAGTTACTGCCAAAAAAACGTAACCAGCATATGCAATGGACAGTATTCAAAATATATAAATCAACATGTAAAAATCTTCCCACTTTGACCCCAAGTCTGCATGTTGAGGTTGACTAGATTTTCCTTATGCTATATCACAATCCTACATGGCAGCACCAATTCACTTACTGACCAAACAATACTTTGTCCTCAGGTGTGAAAATCTATACTGAGTGAAAGAAAACACATAGGCAACCACAGTATGGTCCAATTTTCTTTACACAAGATATTTTCTGGCCTTTTCTCCTCATCTCTTGTAAATGATTCACAGCTTGACAGAATGCCACAAATTAGGTATAAGGAGGGCTGGCCCAAGACATTTTGGCACTTAAGGCAGACCCCAAAATAGCACCCCCTCCCTAACAGGGAAGGAGGGGTAAGGGAAGATCTACTTCAGGAACAAGGGGGTAAGAAAGATTGACATCAGGATCTGCTGCCCCAGTGAATCCTGCCGCCTGAGGCAGTCTCCTCACCTAGCCTCATGGATGGGTTGGCCATGGGTACAAGCCAACAGCACTCACTTTGTAAATAAGCTTGTATATAAAAGAACATTATCATTCTTTGTTGGCTTTAAATTAAAAATCACAGATTTGCTTTTCAAACAGCTCCATTGCCTGTCAATAAGCTAAGCTCAGCATCAAAATATCTACAAACTTCATATGAGTATATACATTCACCAATGTGAAAAATAATGTGCCTCCTTTTTAAGCCCCAGAAGGACTATTACGGTATCTTTACATCTCTGCCCCAATTTTGAAGAGCAGACGCTGCAATAAGGAGGGCACAAATGATTTATCCACATCATTTTGATAGAGCCTATTTAAAATCTCATCCCATTAACATCCACTGCCCAGCTAATTAGTATAAATAATTGTCGGCTTACATTAGAAACAGCCAAAAGCTAAAAAAGGGGGGGGGAGGGTATGGAGAGGTGACCTGTTAAAAGTGGGTTCTCGGCTGGGACACAGTAACAAATTTATGAGCAAGTTCCTTACAATTTAGGACCACTTTTTACACATGCATTTGTGGGCGTTTGGCGCAACAGAGCTCCAATCACCTATTGTTGATTCAGGGTAACTGTGTGTCCTACTTTACAGGAGCAATCATCTATTTGAACAGCTGCCAGGAACAATCCTCTATTTGAAGAGCTGTGGGATCCAAGTCTAGGTTAAATATAAAGAACCATAACGAGAGAGAACACACAAGTTACCTGGTCAGTCTTCCTCTCTATGGTGGGATGTAATGTATATCTAAGCTGTAGTAGTTATTTCTAAAATGGCATCTGTACATATACTGTAAATTAGCACATGTAAATTTAAGCAATTTTGGTCCTCTTTTCTGATTGACACCTTTCCCCTTTTGTAGACAATGTACCTGGTCTACCCTAGATTCATTCCAGTTATTGGTAATCAGAGTCTGGGCTTCACAGAGAGTCTGGACTTCATAGCCCTATTCAGACACTGATGCTCCCATGTTTGGACGCAGGGAGTGGGCGCATGCCAATAAACTCCACCCCTAGCGGGATGCAGAATTAATGCCTGAAAAGGGCTCATAAGGAGATGACACAACTCAGATCTGTTCCCTACTCCCCACACAGTGATACTTGTGCCTTTGGGCTCATACAGCTAATAACACAGGTGACTGATCAGAATCAGCGTGAAAGCAGTTGCCACCAACCCAGAATGGTATCTCTAAAGCCTCACATCATTAATGAAGCACTTCCTGTTTCACCCCTAAAAATTGCCAATCAAAATAGGGGTGCCATATTTCCACAGGGGGAAATCCAGACAAACAAAGTTGTGGAGCTTTCTTTGGGCAAACACCCACTCGCCCCCCCCCCCCCGCCAGCCACTACCACTGAGCCCAAAACAGAGCTTGAGCCTGAATCCGAGCCTGAATCCGAGCCGCCCACGCTTACAATTGTCAAAATCTCCCTGGATGGGCAAGAGGACATGCCTGGGATTTTCCAGACGTATGACAACCCTAAATCAAGGCAATTCCCATGGGCACCTTCACTCCGTTTCACTAAATCTCTGCTGAAGTGTGGAAGAGCACTCCTTCTGTTGTTTCATTTGTCTGGTGGTTTACTGACATTTCTGTCAAGTTATTTACCCCAAACCACATAAATTACAGTGCACTGAAGTAAATAAGCTTGCTTGCACCTGTGTTTTTGTGTTACATTTTGTCTGTAACTTGACTTCCTAGACAAGTCCAATGAAAAAATCAATGGAAAGATAATATTCTGAGCTGGTTCTGTACATATTTTTGTATTTTCCTGCCCTTTTATGTTTTATTTCTGTGAGGGTTTTTTTAAAAAAATAAAAACACTGTATAAAAAGATTAATACATTAACCCTGTTAACAATAATGAGATTTACTCATACAACTCCCTACACACCTCTTTAGAAATTTAGCCCTTAAGCTTTGAAAGCATTTGGGGAATAATTATATATTTTTTCTATTCATGGCCTGTTTATGGATTAAACATACTGTGCTGTAGCCATACAACGGACTTTCTCCTGTTAATGCTCCTCTGCACCCCCAGAATAGAAATATATATCTAGAACCACCCATGATACAACAGGATATCTACTGTTTCTTTTGCAGTCTGAGAATAAGTCATAAGAAGTGAGGATGTGCTACTGCTAAAATAATTTCATTGCCTGCCAATTAGGTAGCAGGTTAATCATTGTAATCTGCTCCTGGACCTTGGGGTGAAGGGCATGTAACAAATTAAAATCTGTCCATCTTGAGAGACAATGGAGTGTGCCCTCAGGGGTGAAGTCAACCTGTTGGGCTGCCCAGACGACAAGACCCCCCACCCCTGGCTTTGTGGTCCAAAGTAAAACAGAGCAATATGTTTGGCACCAGCTTGGCCAAGGCACCATACAACTGTCTTAGGGATGCCACTCCTGATTTGTGTAGGGTTTAGTCCTTAGCCTTTTCTTCTCCAGAAGATGTCCCACAAAGAAGCATAGGTTTGGGATCAGACTTTTCCTTCTACTAGGTGGGCTACCTTCCCAGGTTGGTGAGCCCTGTCTGCCCCTTATTTCCCTCTACAGCATGTGCAGAAACATCCTTCTTGACCGTTGGACCCACTGTTGGTCTCATCTGGTCCATATGCCAGAGCCTGTATTGGCATGCAGGGGAAGTTCCAACCCATCATTAATATTATTAAACAATACTAATATTAGACAGGCACGTTCATTATACTATATTCAGCATCTGATAAAAACTTTTCTGTTTAGACATGCAGGGGAAGTCCTTTTACCAACTGGTGCTGAACAGTACCTATCATACACCAACCCATTTAACTGCCTCCATGCCACCAAATATGACCTGCCAAATACAAATTAATACAAACTGATACAAGTATTAAAAATTCACTTTGTGTTTCTGAATGTGATTTGGTGCTCACTCTGCCAACATCACCTGCATTGTGTGGTAACACTTTACCATATCTTTCCCCAAGAGTCTCTCTAAGATCTTTCTGTTGATGCTGCTTTAGGCTCAGAATTCTGGATTGGTTATTTTATTTTTATTTTTTTAAATCGAAATCAAAAGCTATTCATTGGCATACTCACATTTCTTGAATTAAAAATGCTAGAACTTTTACATTTCCATGCACACAATCCAAACTTAAAATTCCTGTCAAAACAAAATAAAAAATAAAAAATTCCTTCCAGTAGCACCTTAGAGACCAACTGAGTTTGTTCTTGGTATGAGCTTTTGTGTGTGCATGCACACGAAAGCTCATACCAAGAACAAACTTAGCTGGTCTCTAAGGTGCTACTGGAAGGAATTTTTTTATTTTGTTTTGACTATGACAGACCAATATGGCTACCTACCTGTAATTAAAATTCCTGTGTTTACATTTCGCATCTGTTTTGGCAGATTCACAGCCAAACAAGAAACAACACTGATGTTCAAACAGCATTTCATGGTTCACTTACCTCCCAAAGTCATTGTTCAACAGGGATACACTGGCCTGATTTCTCAGAGATCTTCTGACTCTTAAGAGCACAATGCCTCAAGGCATACTCATTTAGGCACATCCTGGTGGAAGGCAACAAAAATAAAAATAGAAATCCCATGAGCCTGAGTAAGATGAATAAGAAGAATGACTGTGGCAACTACCTCCTTTGTGTACAGTATATACAGTGTTACGCAGTGTAATACATCACAGAAGTTCACCAATGTCACTCTAGGTTGGAGTTCTTACGTGAACTCTGTTAGACAGCAAGGCAGAATTGTTTTCAATGTAGTCCTTGGGGAGTCCTCCAGGAAAGGAAAAACAATGATTTTGATGGTTCATTTCAACGCTTTGTAACAGAGATCTTAAGGATTATTCTACCAGTGTTGTGCCTCACAGCTGTTTTTTGATGCCAGGACAGGTTGGGCGGATGTAAAAAAAAATAAAAAATCTTTGGCTGATGTGATGTGTGTGGGGTGAGATGGTTGCATCTTCCACATGGGAAAGTAGGATCATAACCCAGCCTAGTCAGTCACCAAGGATTCATGAAATGTGCTCTAACAAGGGTTTAATGACCGACTGTATCTTAAGGATGACCCATAGGCAGAATCTTGCCCCCTGGCAATAATACTCTGCCCCTTGCAATCCTGCCAAATTATAATTAAAGTGTGGTGAAATCTTTGTGCATCATTTCACATTTAAAGAAAGGAAAAGGTCATTTTCAAGTTGTAAGGAATTCAGTGTTTTAATGGTATCTCTTTTATTTTGTATTTAACAATTATGTAATGTATCATTAGTGGGTATACAACCAAGCTTTACTCAAAGTAGACCCAGTGAAATTAGTGGGCATGGCTGTTAGATCCATCAATGTTAAGGGGTCTACTCTGAGTTTACCGGTAACTTAGTTGCACACCACTCATTGTACTATTATGTATGTAACACAATACCCAAGACCATATCAAGAAGTCATTATTGCTGTAATATAGGTAGCTTGTATTATGGAGCATCACCACAAGTGAGGCCCTTTGTTTCAGTAATGCTCCGTTTGATAGACCAAGTAGATCAATCCCAGGAAAATGGTGTTACACATAACAAAAGAGAATCTTCTTCTTCTTTGGTGATCTCTCATAGCCAAGTAAGATTGTCTTCCATATACATGGTTTTAACAGTGAGTCTGTAAGTGACTGTGGAGGCCAATTCTGGATCCACACATCCATCCACAGTGGGGACATAGGTTTCCGAGTGGGAGTTGATCATGGTGAGCATTTGCCAAGCGTGCCTTCCTCTTAGCGCATTTCTCCCTTTTGTCCTGAGTTCAAACGTCTTCAAACCCATGACACCTTTGTAAAGGCTGTTCTCCAATTGGAACACTTGCAGGCCAGTGTTTCCCAGTTGTCAGTGTTTATACTGGGTGGTATTCAACTAAGTTTTACTCCACCTATTGAAATTAATGGACCTAATGTCCATTTCGTTCAGTTGTGTTTACTCTGAGTTAAACTTCACTGAATAGCTATAATGACTCAATAAACTAAGTGGCAGCAATACTAGATGATAAATTTAAAATGCCATTCAAAAAGAGAATCAAAGAAATGAACCTGTGCAGACATGCATCATTAGAAAGATAAAATTCAAATAAGAAATACAACTTTCACTCACTCATCCCCTACAGCAGATGGTGCCTTGATGTAAGATGCCAAGCCTGGTTCTATGCAGATGACACCATCTGAGACGGTTTAAATCCAGTGACCCACAGAATGTTGGTTATCATGACCTCTTGTGTCCATATGGGGTTTATGATAATTAATTAGAAATGTGTACGATTTAAAAAATCTCTCGATTTTACATTTCCCTTGACATGCCTCTGTTCGACTGCTATGTCCAAAATCCATATTTCCCAGGGGCGAACCATTTACATTCGGCATTTTGTTTTTGTTTTTCAAAATGGTATTTCAGACTAGTTCATCGGACCATGTTGAGGCTAAGTAGATTGGGGAAGCTCTGATTAATATGAGATTTGGAAAAGTCACATTTTAAACTTGAAATCAATTATTTCACTCCTGAACAAAAACAAAAACAAGAGTCTTGTATGTATACAGGCAATTCCCCATTTGCTCGTGTTCAGCACCTGTGTGACTGCTGACACGCATGGCATTTTTGGCATCAGAAGGGGGTGGGGGAAGAATGGGTTGGAAGAGGTCAGGGGTGGAATGGGGTGAGCTGAGCTTACAGCATGGTACCTCGGAACACAATGGCTGCATAAATGGGGAGTTGCCTGGACACATATCATGCACATTATAATGGGTAATGGAAGTTATAAACAGTGAGGGCAGAGAGAAACACTGACATGTTTGCAACCCCTACCCCAACTGAGTGTGTATATGATATATATGCACACCTGTATGTATACCTGCAACTCAGGATAATACTCCGTGCATCTTAGATTTGCTCACTTGCTGTAACCACTTCCTTCTAGCCTAGAGACCAGAACAATCAAGTGTCTTCATGGATGGTCAAGCTACATAATTAGCATTACCTCAAATAAGAGGGTTTTCAGATATCTAAGCACATATTTTCAAATATTGCATCACCAATGATTTTTCTTTTTCTTTTATTTATGGGGTGGGATAACAAAAGAATCAAGGTGCTTTATGAAAAATTAGATGTGATCTTTCATCTTTTCAGAATGTTAGTTAGAAAAGAAGAAGAAAAGCAATATTGTACAAAATACGTTAAAAGACTCATTACAAGTACTCCTCCTCCTGCAGAACTGTGAGCAAACATCTTTACCACACCTTCCTTAAAATTGGACCGGGACCTTGGAAAGAGGTCAGGTGTTATTTTGAAAGCTGGAGTCAGCCCTTGAGATTAGTTACCCATTTCCACTATGTGCAAGACCAAGAACGGCTAGGGCTGCCATATGTCGAGATTTTCCTGAACATTAACGGAATTTCAAAGGTGAAATTGTCATCCAGGGGAAGTCAATTGAAAAATTGGGGGGGGGGGTTGGCCTTTTTTTTTTAAAAAAAAAAAACAACTTTCAGGATGTTCTGGTTTTTACTTTTCGAAATATGGCTATACATGTAAATCCTTATCAAACAAGAGTGAAATTTGTGATTTGGTCACGTGTGTTTAATAGTCATTTGGTCTAACTCATATTTTCTCTCTCATTTTTGAGAGCTTCCTTGCTAATAGTGTTAGTAATAAAAAATACAGAACCAGAGAGATTTTTAGAGCCAGGTGTCAGGAAATTCAAAATAGTTCACCTGGTTTTATGATGTTTAATGTGAGTACTATGCTTAGGTGTAGTAGTAATGTTCCTTCATCTCCATTTTAGACTAAAAAGTGCATATATCTCTTCCTGCTGCTTCTCCATCTCTCTCCAGCTTTCTACCACTCCTTCCTCCTTTTGAAAAGCAAAACATTGTGATGACAGCTATAGCACTTCTTATGCTCCACTCTCCCAGGATAAGGTCCAATAGTTAACCATTCAATTGCCTTTAATCCTACTTTCTCAATACAACTCCTTATGTGGAAAGTTCTTATCTGATCTCTTTTGCTCCTCAAGTCCCTTATGAGGGCATTCGGCTACCTAAACTAAGCAAATGCTGGTGCTGTGTTCTTGTGCATTTTGATAGGTGCATTAGTTTCTGGACCAGCTATACTGAATAAACAGGGAAAGAAAGGACAAACTGTTTCCCTCACACATTATTATTCTCTTCACACATTTGAGCTCAATACCTTACCATCCAACCCCCAAGACTTTCATGGTCTTGTTTCCCAAACACGAAGAAGTAGCTTATAGATGTATATAGACACATCTGTCCCAAGCAAGTGTGGCAACAGTTATGTACATTCAGGTCCCCCCTCCCCAAAAAAATGTTTAGGGGGTACTCTTATTTTGACTCAAGAAAATCACCTTTTTATAGTTCAAACCAGGGAAAATAAATACAGTAAATGGACAAAAGTACAAAGAACATGCATTACACCGGGGAAGGAAATGAAGCCGCCATTGGAGATGGTAATAACGAAACTGACCAATCACTGTGCTAGATTCCAACCCCTACTTCACACATTAAACACTCGCTTCCTTCTGAGACTCAGGAAACACCATGACAGGAAATGAGGTCACCATCGGTGGCAACGGAACTGACGATTCACTGTGCTAGAGAAGAAATTAAAAATTGTAAAAATAAATAAATAGTTTCTTCTCCCGTTAGATTCACAAAATGTTTAATAATAAGTTAATAATTTTTTTATTTATACCCCGCCCTTCCTGTTTCAGAAACCCGGGCTCAGGGCAGCTAACAACAAATTTAAAACACTTAATTGTAATACAACATAAAAACAGCATAAAATACAGTATAAAAGCATGAATAACAATAAAATTCAAAGTTCAAAAATGAATTGGGGAAATCCATCCAATAAACATTAGATAGTCACCAGGGCTAGCTGGCTAAATTAGTCCTACTTGGGCCAGCGAGGAGGCCAGGGGAGAATTAGCTATGGGGTCCCAGAGTGGGTAATCTTCATAAAAAGGTGGAGGGGGGAAGAGAAGGGAATGCGTACCCCTGCGTACCCCCAGAAAAAAGCACTGCGTACATTTATCAAAATGAGATTTATAGAATCATAGAACCACAGAGTTGGAAGGGACCCCAAGGGTAATCTAGTTCAACCTCTGTAATGCAAGAATCTTGCCCACAACCATCCCTGGGTACGGCTCAAACCACCAACCTTCTGGTTATCACCCAGGCATACTGATCCATTGTGCCACAGGATGGCTATTAAGAGTTCAGCATATGAAGGTAGACCAACAGAGACAAGATTGCAACAGCTTTCTTTTGTCTTTTTGCTTGCCTCAGAAAGCTGCACAGCATTTGTTATTCCATTATACCTTTGACAAAGTTGAACAGGGAAGACATACGGATGTGTCATGCATCTATATTTGAAAGACTGTTATGAGAAGAGGTGTAGGAATGGTTCTCTTTGTGTGGATCCCTCATTGCATTTCTCCTGACAGCAATTTAACTGTTCTCAGGAGTCGAATAAGCCTTATGAATCCTATAAATAGAAATCTTGCAAAAACTTGGCTTCTATTATTAATGTCAAATATATGACAACTGATTAGAGCTGAAGTGAAACTGAGAGTGAATTTCATGAAACATTTAGCACCTTGAAACACACCTCCCAATTTTTCCACTTACGTGCTCATTCAGATTGTGGACTGGTAGCACTGACCTCGCTCTGCTTTTACTTCATAATCTCACCATGTATCCAAATCAGACTGGTTGCCTGGTGATGTGACATCAGCATCTCCCTTCTACATGAACCCTGATTGGCTGGATTTATAAGATACTCTTGATTTTTCTATTTTAATGGCACAAAAAATGGTCGGAGAAAGGAGCAAGTATGACCAAATAACAATCAGTGCGTAAAAAAGCTTAGCAAGGTATTGTTGTTTTTAAGAATGAAAATTTTTTTTTTGCTTCCCCCCCCCCAAAAAAAAATCCCATCACTTTCATAGGAAAAAACTAGCATCAGCTTACAACTAGTCATCATTACTTTTCTAACTATTCTGTATTTGGGTCCTTCAGAGTCAGCTGTAATTCTTTCATTGAACATTGGGGGAGAAAGGGGACCAGAAAACACTAGCACTCTTTTTATTTCCATTTTTTAAGTATGCAAATGGTCATTAAAGGCATAAAAAAATTAACAGCTAGGCAGTTTCCCCCTGATTTTATCCCAAAGTCATATCAAACAAACTCGTATAATGATAAATGTCTACATTAAAACCATCATTGCTAATAGTATTCCATATCATTTATCTTTTGTACAGCATGACCAAATTACAATGACCACATGACTGTAGCCACTTATGATTAATGGCGGCTTAACATAGTGTCTGACAGTAAAGCTTTGAGGATGGAAATTATCGTATATTTTAAGCATTTCCAGATATACATTAATTAAAAATGTATTTGTTTTTTAAAAATATATATACAAAGAAATTTCAAATGCATTTTAAACTATTTCCCTGAAAGCACAATCCTATACCGGCCTACTCAAAAGTAAGTTTCATTTAGTTTAATGGGGCTCAGTCTCAGATAAGTGGGTATAGACTGCAATACTAAATTTACTTCCCTAGGAGTAAGTTCCGTGGAACCAAAATGGCACTTCCTTCTGAGTTGATATGTACTATTAAAATATGAATTGCACAGTATGAGTTTTGCATAAAAGTATCTGACTTGATGGAAGTGTCAAATGAAATCATTACAGGAAAAAAGAAGAGTTCATGTTTTTTTTAAGTGCTATCTAAAGATTTCTGGAACTCTCTCACTAATGGGAAGAATAAAACATATTATTTCACAATGTGGTCTACTGTAGATTTTCACACCAAGAACAAGTGTGGTGTAGTGGTTAGAATGTCGGACTAGGACCTGGGAAACCAGGGGGAAATCCCTGCTCAGCCACGAAGTTCACTGGTTGACTTCGGGTCCGTCTCTGTCTTTCAGCCCAACCTACCTCACAAGATTGCAATAAGGATAAAATGGGGAAGGGGGGAATTACCAATGTGACCTTGAACTCCTTGGAGGAAAGATGGGATATAAATATAATACAATAGAATCCTGTCATTTGTTGCAAGGCATGGTCTAAGGCACCCCATTGGGTCTGAAAACTGAGGGGATTTCACCTTAGGGGTTAAGATACTTCCAGCCCATTGTGAAAGAGAGAGTTGGGTGTTCTGAAACTTTCCAAGCAAAAGGATCTTAACAGTAATAAAAAGAAAGCATGATCCTATCCAGCGCTATTTTTCCTAGAAAAAGAGGTGCCTGAATTCACCATGGACACCTCCCTTGTTCTCTTTTAATGGCAATTGCGCCTACCTGAGAGGTGCCGGAACTGAGTTCCGGTGGGTTCCAGTTGAAAAGAAGCCCTGATATTATTCTATGTCACACCGAGGGCCAAACTACACATGACATTAAAGGTATGGTTTGACATTGTATGTATCTTTTTAAAAACCGTAAATAGTTTGAGGGGCATTCATGATCAGAACCAAAGTACACAGGGAAAGGAGTTCAACCCTTTTCTGCCATGCAACAGGCCCAATAAAAACCTTCCTTCTAAAGCCATTTCCCTCCCACACAAAATAGGAAGTCTGATGGTGGGTCTTCATTGGGACCATGGTGCAGAAGAAAAGGGTTAACTAAGCTCCCCATGCAGCATGGTATCAATCCTTATTGGGGTCTCCAGTGGCTATAATATTACAGTGACACCATTGTCTAAAGGTTATAGCCCCACCAATTTTGCCTGTCTTGTTGACACTACTAAATTCAGTGTCTGGCAGCTTTCTTCAATACTCCAAGCATTGCTTTAATCCTAACATTTACTAAATCTAAGAATTTGGGGGGAATCTGCCTTCTCCTAAACTCATAACAATACTTTTCCTAGTGAGCAGCCGGCTAGGCAAAATCGTCTTTGCAACAAACTAAACCTGAAAAATAGTTGATTTGGAATTCATCTCTATTCCTCTTTCTTCCATGGCCCTATAGGAAGAGAATGGGTGGCGCTGTGGTCTAAACCAATGAGCCTCTTGGGCTTGCTGATCGGAAAGTTGGCGGTTTGAATCCGTGTGATAGAGTGAACTCCCGTTACTCTGTCACAGCTCCTGCCAGCCTAGCAGTTCAAAAGCACACCAGTGCAAGTAGATAAATAGGTACTGCTGCGGTGGGAAGGTAAATAGTGTTTCCGTGCGCTCTGGCACTCGTCACAGTGTCCCATTGCACCAGAAGTGGTTTAGTCATGCTGGTAACATGACCAAGAAAGCTGTCTGTGGACAAATGCCGGCTCCCCAGTCTGAAGCGAGATGGGCACCACAGTCCAGCCTTTGACTGGACTTAACCCTCCAAGGGTCCTTTACCTTTTACCTTTATAGGAGAAGTACATTATTTGCTCTACAGTCCAAAAGAGACTGTTCCACTTTCCTTTTCCTAAATTGGGATGTGCTGGCCTTCTAGTATGAATGATAATAATTTAAAGCCAACTCAATTCTCAGATGACTCTATAGCAGCTTCCAGCTTAATGGGCCAAGCAAAAGTGCTTTGGGTTAAATCTCTGTGGATCAATTGTCTACACCATGACGGACACGCTAGTTGACATACTGAAGTTCAAACACTGTTAATAACATAATTCTCTCTACATGCTCTCTCTCCCCCTTTCCTAGTTACTCCAGAAAAGCTATAAATCCTATAAGGCTGAGACGATAGAAGCTGCATCTCAGATCTTAAATTCATAGCTCTTATAGCATGAAATTAATATGGATTTTGGAAATTAAGACAAACCAACTTTTAAAAGCCCTATGTCAACAAATATAAACATGTACATTGGTTTCGTTGGTAATAAGAATCTTTAAAAATGATTTGTCTGAGAAATGTCCAGCATTAAGTCATTGTGGTGTGTGGGTGTGTTAACTCTAAAACATCTGTTAAAAGAGCTGCCTAATAAAGTGATCAAATGCAAAGGAGAGCCAGGTGTATTGTATTAAAAGTTTCTAAAGATAATTTCAGGAAGCACAGCATGCATAGCAAATACCTGATGAAAAGCCTCTTTTTTCATAGTTATTAAAGGTTCAGGACTCTGTCCTCTTTTATCACTGGTCCCTGTTGGAAGAAACAGAAAGGCATACAAATAAATGATCAACCCTCAGATTACAAAGCTATTTCCAGATAGTACAATTATATCCCCATATTATCATATTGGCTCAGAATATCCTTTATATCTGCAACATTAGCTAGCAAGGCTTGGCAATTGAGGATTGGCTGTGTTTTCAAGACTAGTCACCACCCTCTATTGAGATAGACAAGGGAATGGCCTGGACCTCTTTGTCTCATTTTATATTGCTCTTGGAAGTGCATAAGCTCAAAATTCCCCATATGCAATCCAGGCAGCACCTTAAGACTTATCAGTTGGTAACTGAGAGCCCTAGAATCACAGAATCATAGCATTGTAGAGCTGGAAGGGTTACCTAGCCCAACTCTCTTCAGTGCCCTGAGATCTTGTGTGACCTGACAGCTAGCAGTGAAAAACACCTATCTGCAGTCAAGCACTCTTTTATTTAGAAAAGTAAAGACAGCCATTTCACCCTTTGTTCACCTTTTCACCAAGCTGGTGTTTCGGGACCTCTAAGCTCTTCATTCTTCTTTGTCTAAAAGTATCTCTCCTGGCCTTTGAATTGATGAAAATAGGGACATCCTATTCCATAATGATAATTTTACTATTTATACCCCACACATCTTATTGGGTTGTCCCAGCACTCTGGGCAGCTTCCAACATATATAAAAAATATAATAAAACATTAAACATCTTAACAAACCTCTCTATTCAGGATTGCTTTTAGAGGGTTCGGGAGATGGATAACTCCATACCCTCCGGTGTTTTTCCAATGAAAATTGGGACATCCTAAGGAAAAGCGGGACATTACGGGATCAAATCAGAAACCAGGATGCTTCTCTAAATCAGGGATGTCCCTGAAAAAAGGGACATTTGGAGGGTCTGCAATGGACCGATCTCTCTTGATGCAAGGCAACTTCCTGTCCACTAGTGGCATGGGAGCCACAGCAGTACCGTTCCTTTCCATGTCACTGGAGTTGTCTGGGCCATGGGGGAGGAACCCTGACAACTCTCTGTGTCTCCAGCATCAACTCTAAAAAAACTGGATCAATTCAGGCATGGACAGAAGCCCAAGAAGGTCAGAAAGAAATGGATAGAGAGAGATGAGGTGGCAGATAGCCAAATATGGCTGTGCAGGGGTTCTTCAGGCAAGAGAGAAGGGGAGATATGTAATTCAGTGGACTGAATGTGATACTTCAGTTTGATACCTATAGTTCCTTATATATTCTGTCCAAAAAGGGTCAGAGAAGGGGCTTCAGCATCAGAGTGAATCCAAAGGAAACAGAAGCTGTCATTCTAAGGCCACTATGGAGCTTTCCTGGGCCAGGTAGCAGGTTGCAAGGGCAGGTACTCAAATGAGGGCTTCCAACAGTAGGCTTTGTAGATCACCTGTCTGCCAGAAAATGCTAGCCATACTTCAGAAATGGGTGGGCTTTTAGCAGGCAGCTTGGCTGGAGTCTTCAGGGCAGAAAGCGAGAAATGTTGGAGGGTATGGTCCAGCTATATTGCTTCCTTTGACTGCAAGAGGCTTTCCAATGTCTCAAGCACAAAGTGATATTTCCCATCACCCACGAATTGATGTTTTTAACTTGGGATGCCAAGCCTGTACTCTGCCACTGAACTGGGATTCCTTCCCATAGGTAATGTAGTAAAAAAGCTAATAAGTCTTGGCAGCGTAAGCGTCTGTCATACAATGTAATTGTCTACAAACTACAAGGTATGTTGACATTCTAAAGGGAAAAGGAAGCCAAACTCCTCTTTTATTTATTTATTATTTTCCCAAAGAATTAAAGAAAATCTTTCCCAGGGCTGATTTTTCAAAATGTAGTTATTTCTCTTTGGGAAAAGGTTGTGCTGGCTAGCCAATGGGAAAATCAATGAAAGTTGCAGTAATGATCAAATGCAGCTTGTGACACTTCAGTTATCATTGAATTTTACCCAGAAGACAATCAATACCTGGTTATACAATGAAGCACACCTGGTAGGTGGTAGAAGTTACTGCACTGCATAGTATACAAACACAAAGGCAGGCTATTTGCTCTTTTCAGACACCATTCTATTACTCTTAAACCATAAAAATGTCCTCTGGGGGCTCCAAGCCATTTATTGCCCCTCAGTGACTCTGGGTCATCTCAGATCATCTTCTATGTGGTAAGACGATGCTTTTATTTTGCTTCTCTCACATTCAAACGGTATTCTGACAGGCACACAGACTTCTTCTTTTGTCTTCAGCAAACTCTGGCTCAGGTGAGACTGCTTTTATACCACAAGAAAATCAGCCTATTAAAAATTCTGAAGTAAACATAATCACTCATTCTTCACTCCAAATACCCTGCTTCCTGCAGATTTATTGTGTTCATGCACCACCAAACAGCTCCCTAGGAATGCCCGTGCTGAGATGAACTGTAGCTAGTTTTGCAAAGCAGAAAGGGCAATTAATTGATAGCCCAACTCAAAGATAAGCCATGTGTTGACAAAGATGTGCTGTATCAACACATGTATGGCATTCACGGATACATGTGAGAATCGTGCCTTGACTCCTGGGCAGGTTTGATAGTCCTTTCTTTACCTGTTCTGATGGAGATAGGGAAGACGAAAGGAGAAGCAGGTGCAGATAGGTAGGAAATGTTACATCTTGGGATACTTTATTTTATTTTACCAAAAATAGTACATCATTGTTTGTCATGGATAAATCAACATAAAATACCAGTTATCCATGAACAGCACAACAGTAGAAACAATTTCATGGATAACTTGTATTTTATGATGATCTATCAATGACAAATGATGATGTACTATTTTTGGTAAGAATTCCGATAAATACTAGTCCTTATTCACAAGGAAGGACCTCACATTGTGCTTTGCTGATCCTCAAAATATCTGCATTTTAAATGCAGGTGGACATACAGTGCAAGAACAACACTATCCAAGTAAGATGGAGCTCCTATAAGTTTAACAGCTGTGAGGAAGAGGGGATTTCATTTTTATCACTCTGACATAAACTGCTTCATTTAAACAATGATTAAAGATGAAGCCTCCTACATTTAATTATACCCTACTTTACTTTTCCATAGAAAACCCAAAGCAACACATTTGCATCTCACAGAACAGCTATAGTAATGTTAACTTTTAAGCCCACATGGAACACAGCTGACTTCCAGGTCCTTCTCTAGACACTTTGATGCTTTGTGTCACTTGGTATGGTTTCAGAAGTGTCAGGAAGTGGCCTGTAAATGCATGTTGATAGAGGTGCTGAATGCCTGAAACCTTTTTGGACACTGATGCAGTAGACACATGTCAGGATTAAATTCAATACATTCATCACATTTGTATCCCACGCTTTGTCCAAGGTCCACAGGGCAGCTCACATGAGGTGGGAACCAGCATTCCATAAGTAGAAATCTACTCATGGAGCAGAATGCCATTGAGTCTCAGCTTCCTTTTCACAGCCTCAGACCACAACATACCCCCAAAGCCCCCTTTTTTTCTGGAAATTTGGAGCATTCTCCATAACAGCTTGGGAGATGTCACAGGGGGCTGCCGGGGAAAGAGGAAACTCGCCCAATCTATGTTCATGGAAAGTCTCTACGGAATCCAGGTCACCAATGGAAGGCTCCCACCTGTAAATGGAGTGATTGCTTCCATTCAAGGAAGGGCACCTTTGTATGCATCCCACATAATTATCCTGCTTTATTCTCACAGCTACTACACTATGAAGAAGAATGGACTATGAATGGTGATTTTCCCAAGGCCACACAGTGAGTTTCATGGATGAATGGACAAGGCTCCTGAGCCCAAGGCAAGCCTTATCCACTATGCCATACCACCTCTATGCTAAGCAGAAGCACTGCATGCATTAAACTCATGCATTGAGCATTTTACGTTTCATGGCTTCCAAATACCATAAATGGAAGGGTCTTTTCAAGAGGAGAAGAAAAGGCTTTTCAGCTGCTATTAATCAAGGAACATTAACTTCAATGGCAGCTAGATCACGTCACATTCAAATTAGATAGCAAATGAATTCATTGACCTTGAATGGAGTGACACCTAATAACTCAGTGTTATAAAGAAGTTACCAAGTTTAATATTGCCATCTGTGAAGTGTCGAGCAAGATATTTAGGCATTTCTGCAAATTCTAGGAGGGTAAAAATACTCCTGCTCATCCAATGGCTCTAAGTGCTGTTAGTCCCACAATTTGAAGTCTTGTCCTTTTAAAAAGTTATTTACTCATCTAAAACTTGCTCATCACCTGCAGTAAGAGGAGAAGATAGGGATGGTTGGTGATGCCCTACTGAGAGGCATGGAGGCCAAGCAGAACTGCTAGCTGGTAAGGTGTGCTCTGGTTGTGATGGACAGATTATTTCAATAGTTCCTTTATTCAAAATATCTTATTTTATAACGAGGATCACATCTCTTTATTAGTTTCCTCTGCAGAAAGATTGTTAACCAAGAATTCATATGCATGTCTACTCAGAAGTTAATACCACTAGGTTCAATATAGCTTAGTCCCAGGTAACTGGGTATATTGCAGCCTTTAAAATGGCTAAATTTACTAACATAATTACAATATCAAATGCAAAAAATTGAAGAAAAAAAATCTGCACAAAATATCCGTTATCAAGTGTTAGTTGATCCAGACTCCATGTTGAGAGAGAGAGAGAGAAAGAAAGAAAGAGAGAAAGAAAGAAAGAAAGAAAGAGAGAAAGAAAGAAAGAAAGAATATTAAACTCTTCATTTAAACAAAATTATTTTGTGTTTAAGCTTTTAAAATCTGGAACATAGATCAGAGAACATTTAGTCTATATTAAAAGGAAAGAGAATGGAACTAGTTTAAAGTGAAAGCAACTTCAAAGTCTTTCATTAAAGGATATTTTGTACTGAGAGATCTGGCCACCATTACCAGTTTTACCTTCTTATAAATCCAAACCGCACACTTAAGATTTCTAGTCATAAATACCCCACTTGATAGAATTTGACAGATTAGGCTATTATCTGCTTCCGATTTATCTCATTTTCTCCCTTATTTTCCTTATCCAATTGAATTTTATTGCTTCTTTTTTCATATGATTGTTCCACAGAAAGAAGTTCCAGATGCAGTGGAAACCTACAATTTATGCAGATACTGAAAGCCTTGCCTCTCAATAAATATATCTTCAGTAGAGATTATTACAAACACCTTGGTGATACTGCTTTAAACAACTGGCAATCTTCCAGCATGAAGTCTAATTCCCAAATATTTGGCTGACCTTGTCTGGTTGATAGGGCAAGAAAACATGACTTTTCCATCAGCTGATAATATGCCTTCTATACATGTTAATTCCTAATCAATCTTAGCAACATAATGAAGAGATAATTCCAAGATAACCCTGTCAGGGAATGACCTGTTTTGTTAGCTTGGCTAGTTCATTAGTGTGGTGCTGCCAAATCTTCATAAAAGAGTTTCTCTGGCCCACAGAAACATCCACACACATGATGCACCAATAAATGCTTTGGAATGCTCAGATTTGTATGAGCATTGCAGATCTCAGATCTCTCTGCACCCTTTTTAGCAGCATAAATACCTATATTGTTGCAGGGCAGGGATGAAAAGAGCAGTTATGATGAAAGCATGATGCTGGGCCCTCCAGTAGATTTTTCTTCAAAGAGTTTTTAGGGGTGAGCATTATGTTGCTTCCTGTGAAAGCCCCTTTCCTGCTCATGAGACCCATAATACTTTCCCCATGAAAAGTAACAGAACTTTACACCAACCCTACAAACAAGCAGTTTCACTACCAGACTGTGCGTAAGTACAGTCTGTGCAACTATACTTTTCTCCTGTGACATTCAAGTTCCATCCACAACGCCAACACATTTGGGCCATTCTACTGGTGCATCTTTGTCAATAGAACAGCATATTTGGGCAGCTCCATTGGTGTATCTTTCATATCTCAAGTCCTAGTGTCATTTCTGCCATTTCTCAGCTGGTGGAATCTGAGAATAAAGATTGTGCTTTTCATCTCTTATTTCTTGTATTCCATTCTCCTTTGGTGCACCACATCAATTCTCTCCTTCCAACCCATATTTTTCCTCTCACTTAAGAACATAAGCAGAGTGTGCTGGATCAGGCCAGTGGCCCATCTAGTTCAGCATCCTGTTCTCACAGTGGCCAACCAGATTCATATACCTGAAGGAGCGTCTCTACCCCCATCGTTCAGCCCGGAAACTGAGGTCTAGCACGGAGGACCTTCTGGCGGTTTCCTCCCTGCGAGAAGTGAGGTTACAGGGAACCAGGCAGAGGGCCTTCTCGGTAGTGGCACCCACCCTGTGGAACACCTTCCCATCAGATGTCAAGGAAATAAACAACTATTTGACTTTTAGAAGATATCTGAAGGCAGCCCTGTTTAGGGCTTTTTTATGTGTTTGATGTTTTATTGTGTTTTTAATATTCTGTTGGGAGCCGCCCAAAGTAACTGGGGAAACCCAGCCAGATGGGCAGGTATAAATAAGTTGTTGTTGTTGTTGCTGCTGCTGCTGCTGCTGCTGCTGTTGCTGCTGCTGTTGTTATTTGGGAAGCCGACAAGCAGAACCTGAGCACAAGAGCACTCTTCCCTCCTATGATTCCTAACAAGTGGTATTCAGAAGCATTGCTGCCTCCAACTGTGGAAACAAAATAGGAAATTCTTTCCAGTAGCACCTTAGAGACCAACTGAGTTTGTTCTTGGTATGAGCTTTCGTGTGCATGCACACTTCTTCAGATACTTCTTCAGATCTGAAGAAGTGTGCATGCACACGAAAGCTCATACCAAGAACAAACTCAGTTGGTCTCTAAGGTGCTACTGGAAAGAATTTCCTATTTTGTTTCGACTATGGCAGACCAACACGGCTACCCACCTGTAACTCCAACTGTGGAGGCAGAGCAGAGCCATCATGGCTAGTAGCTACTAATAGCCTTATCCTCCATGAATTTGTGCGAAGCCATCCAAGTTGGTAGCCATCTCTGCTTCCTGAGGGAGGGAGTTCCATAGTTTAAACATGTGCTGCATGCAGAACTTATTTCTTTTATCTGCCCTGAATATTTCAACATTCAGCTTCACTGGTTGTGCATGAGCTGTAGTGTTATGAGAGAGGGAGAATGACTTCTCATGAGACACTTTCTCCACATGCCATCCATAATTTTATAAACTTCTGTCATGTTGCCTCTTACCCACCATTTCTCCAAGCTAAATTTTCTCCAAACTAAATCTTCCAAATGCTTCTTTTGCTGCATGATCATACTTGTCTCATACTTTCTATTTTTTTGTCTTATGCCTCTTTCTATTTCCTTTCTGCGCTGTGGAAACTCTGATATTTTGCAGCACTTATCACTAATCCTTATCATCTAAACACCATAGAAATAAGAGACAATGATACCAAGGGATATAAAATATACCCCTAGTTTGTTATCTTTTGTTGGGTCAGTCTGTATGTAGATTTTTTTCCCATTGCAGTCAGGCAGAGTGGAATTTTGGATATGTCTCAGCTACAAAAAGAGCAAGACTACTGTTTAATGCAAAGACACCACAGAGAAAATACTTAGTGCATGACTTCAAATCCACTTTCATCCATGTTTATCCAGGACATTCCATCAATCCCAGCCTTAATTTAGAAATAGAGTCAATTTCTAGCTCCCATAGCTATCTCATTGCTATGTTTTCCAAATTGACAGCTTTATTTTATTACAGATGACAGCTGTGAATCACATATACACACATGCTTATCACTAATTAAACTGCTTTGTTAGAATGGAATGTTCGCAAATACTACAAATGTTGAGAGGAAAGGTTCAGAGCCTCTACCAGATGACGACCATCAAAAACTGCTTCCACTAACAGGGATTGCACTAACAGGTCCATCACAGCTATAAACCTTAGGCTATGCACAATGGTGGAACGTCTCCCTACAAATACTACACATTCCTTTTAGTCACCAACACTGGTGTAGACACTCACTATACCAGCAAAGGAGGACACACAATAAAAGCTGAAGGTCTTCAGTGGTGTCTGTATAGGTTTCAAAAAGAGATAGGAGAA
Source organism: Lacerta agilis (assembly GCF_009819535.1). Lineage (NCBI taxonomy): Eukaryota > Metazoa > Chordata > Lepidosauria > Squamata > Lacertidae > Lacerta > Lacerta agilis. The sequence goes on along the minus strand of NC_046314.1, from coordinate 59,743,750 downwards.
AAGTCTTAAATCAAATTCTAAGGAGGCAGAAAACACAAGGTTTATCAAGCCACTAGTACTCTACCATGCATGGCTGGTATGCTGTCTAGGGATGGAGGTTGCACATTGAATTAGAATAACTAGGAGATATTGCTAATGTAGGTTGGGATAAAAGGAGCTCTATATTGGATGGGCTCCCCCCCCCACCACAGCCTTTTCCATCCTCATTTACACAGGGAACATTTTTTCAGTTTTCTGTCTGTTTATATGTGTGCATCTGTTCCCTTTTTTATTATTTTCAGCTACCACTTATCAATGTTTTCAGGAGAAAGCATTCAATCTTCCATTCAGTTATTATTCCCCTTTCTCCAAGCTGACACTTCTCTCATGCTTATTACAAATACCCTCTTGATAAATAACCTCCCACCTGAGCTCCAGCCTTTTCTGTTTGTTCTCTGCCATGAAATGTTAAAAGAAAGGAATGGGGGTGGGGAATACCTTTTATTATTATTATTCTTTCAGTCCCTGGGTAGAACTCCCACACCATCTTTTCTTGCAACAGGGCTTTGGTAAATGCATGTCAATGGAACGAAATAATATGGAAATGCATTTGTGAACAAACAGCAGAGACATTCAAAGCAGAACTATTGTTGCATTCATTTATGTTGCTGCTTTATTATTACCATTTTTTTAAAAAATGCCCTCTTTTGCCTTACAGCTTGATTTGGCTTAACAGACAGTTTGATCATAAACATTTGTGCTGGAAAATTTCTTGCAGCCTTGGGGAAATGTGGTGGGTTTGCCTGACTGTGCCAGCAGCCAGGATGTGGTCAGTGAGGGCTGCTCCACAAGGGTATAGGAGGCACTGCCCCACCAGTCTCAGTCTGCCTTAAGCCAACCCCAACCTTTCTATTTACAACCAATCCAGGGGTAGCACTGCTTCTCAGCTTCCTTCTCCTTAGTTTCTGGGTGTAGTCAGATGTGGGGTGTTGTAACGTGGGAATCGTGATTCAGCAAGTGATTTCAGCTCTGACATAGCAGGCAGGACACAGCATAGTCATGTAACACTCTTTATTCAGACAAACAAGACTGGGGAACTGAGGAGAGGGATGCTACATTTATAGGGACAAAAAGACTGGCTAGAAAGGATACATTTTGGAGGGAACAACCTGCCTTTTGGTGGAAACCAATAAGACTGAGGATCCAAATGCAGCAACTTGAATGAACCAATAGTAGCTGTTCCTTCTGGAACAGGAAGGCAGTTACTTTCCCCTAATGTGAATACAGACAATAGTAATACAGCTATTATAACCCTTGAATCAATACACAACATGGGGAATGTTGCATTAGTTTTCCTGATTATAATGCTAGTGCTTATGTCCCATTTTCTAATGTATTTTTCACACCACAGTACCTGTTGTGTTGTGGGAAGATGGGGTTTTGATACTGTCACGCCACACTAAATTTTGTTCACATCAGTAGGCATAATGTGACACAATAACAAACAGTGGCCACTGTGATTTCACAGAATATTGTACCGTGATTCTGCCCCCTCCCCCCAAAAAAGCGAGTTTGGGGGCACCACACAAGGGGGTGCAAATGTCATTATTTCCCCCAACTTTTCTGCTGCTCCCCCATGATTCCCCCATGAATACAACAGGAAAGAAGTTTGCCACTTTATTTCAATGCTCCTGTAGTTTTTACAAATTTTATCACTTTACTCTGCAATTTTCTGCATTAAGATGCCCACAAGTGGATTTTTTCTGGGATTAAATAACATGGATCCGCTCAACATGATCAGCAGGAGACTATTTTGTGGGCCATGTAAGATTGGTTAGTGGGCCAGAGGAAGCATGAAGGGAGGCACAGACTCTCTGAACTAGAGGTAGAAAATAATTTTTTTTAAAAACCCACACAACTCTATGTACTGATCAGGCATTCTGCCTGGAGAATACACAAAATGCCATCAAGATGTGCAGATTTGCCAAGACCTATTGGAGAATATCTGTATTGACAAAAACGTGTGCATTCCCTTTTAACGAAGTGTACACAAGGCCTGGAGAATGTGCATAATGACTGGTTGTTATGCACATTAACTGCTCAATGTACATTACCCTGTGTGTGTGTGTGTGTGTGTGTGTGTGTGTGTGTGTGTGTGTGTGTGTTTATAAGCACTGTTGGTTTCATACACAACACACATGCCATTGAATTTGACCTAATTTTCTACTTTGAGCAACATGCAGAAACTTCTTTAGTGCATGGCTAAGGAAACACACCTGTGTTCTGAGAGCAATTTAGGTATGTCAAGCTGAATTGCATTGTGCTCTTACCTTAAATTTATCAAGGGACAACTTCTTTCAAAGAATTGGCTTAGGTATGCTCTGTATAACTCCAATTTAGGACAAAGTCATACACTCAAAAACTGGCACACTGTGAATCCAGGACACACTGCAGCCAGCTAAAAAGTCAATTGATCAAATGGGTGCCCCAGATTTAAATGCCCCCCTGCCACCCAATTTGCCTCATTGTGTGCTGAACGATTTGCTCATGGTCAGAAGTAACATAGGTTAGATTTATGTACACTGGGTTGCTTTTGAGTTGTCTGAAGCAGTCATTTGCACATGTGACAAAACACTGCAGCAAACCAGCCCAGAATCAAGTGGGGTCCAAGAACATGTATCTGAGCCACGTTTTGACCAACTGAAGTAATTAAATGACACCAAAGAAGCTTATTTCTAGAAGCTTCTGGGGTGACAGGAGTTTCTAGGGTGACTCATAAATAGACTAAATATTCATTAATATTCTAGCTCAAACTGGGCTGTTGATCAAACTTGAGGTTCTGGTAACAGACTGGCGAAGTGTCTTCAAACGCTTCATTCTAAGGAAATGTCATCAGGTTCATCATGACCAGAGCTTTCATTACCTCCTGAACTTTGTCTGGAGGTCACTCATGCAAGAGAAGCTTCCATATTGCTCAGCAGCAGCCAGCAGCAACAACAGTCATGGGATTCACAGTGTGCCACAACAAGGCAGCAGTCAGAAGCTTGCAGGACATTTGGATTGGTCTAGGGGGGGAAATGCCTCTTTGTAGCAAATGTGAGAAGGCCTTACAATAAGGGAGTGAATAGATTGCATAGCTCATTGACAATAGCTCCCTTTTCATGTCAAAGCATGACTGTATTCTTCTCAGAAGAGCACACAAGGAGCATTTTGTTGAAAGAAAGCAAAGACATACAATGCCAACTCATCATTGTCTTCTTCATTTCCAATCATTCTCATTAAATAATAATAATAATAGACCCTACTGATTAACAAAATATAATTGCAATTTGTGTGCCTATTAAATGTGCTTAAATTTGATTGATTGGGCCATTGTTCCTGAAATTGTGTGATAAACACACTTTACCTGATTCTCCTGAGTTAGGCCCAAATACCTTGACTGAAATAGGACACTCATGTCTGTAAAATACTTGACTATGATGGGTATATATTATTTTTTTAATTAAAAAAAACATACTGGCATGCACTTGTCTCTTGCAGAGTTCTCTTTTGCTTTTGACAGCTGAATGGCAAGGAGAAGTTTGGCCTGGTGGTGCCTTCTTTTACTGCAGTACAAGTGCCAGAAAATGTCACACCTCCCAAGGTTCTTGCATCTGATGAGGTTGGCCTTTGTCTGTAAATGTCTGTACCATAATAGCAATTGTTAGGATGCAATCCAAACCTTCAACTCTCAATGGTGGGGCTTTATGGAGCAGCAGAGTCACTGCCACAGCTGTAGCCCTGCTGCTCATGGTAGTTGGGCCAGAAGATGGCGTATAGTCAGTTCACTGTGCCAGATTGGACCTGGCAAAGTGATTGGGCTTGAGCTGTCACATGACAGCAGTGAGACCAGCTCAGGAGCCAATGGACCCTGGTTTGGCTCAGACATGACCTTGTCCTAGACTCTGGAACACCCTGTTTCAAGGTCTTCTCCTGGCTATCAGTGGTGAGCATCCTGACAGCATTACTACATGTCCTACATGTTCAGGGGGTGGAAGGGGGAGTGCTGCACCAGTGGAGTGATGCTTGTGTCACTCCATTGTCACAGATGCAGGGACAGCTCTGTCAAATGCACCTCCTCCCCAGCCTTGCACAGGGGTGTGGTGGGTTCCTACTTTATTCTCTAAGCTGCCACTTGCAATGCTGGGTCCTCTTTCTCATTGATTACTCAGTGGCAATGTAGCTCCTTTTTAAGGTCGCCGTATTCCAAAGAACAAAAACCCGGACATAGGGCAACCCTACCAACAAGAGTGTTTAGTCTGTATGTGTGCTGCATTAAAAAGAGAGTGTTTTACACTGTATGTACCCGTGTTTCCCTTATTTTAAGACACCGTCTTATATTTCCCCCCAAAAAAACACACACAGTATGTCTTATTTTCAGGGGATGTATTATTTTTATTATGTCAGAAGCAGCACGCAAGGAGCAGGCAGACCAGGACTTGGGCAAGAGGCGTCTGTTTTTTCATGCCTCTCACTGGCTCGCTGGCTCCCTGCACACCAGGAAAGGAGGTGGCGGCAACAGGTTGAGATTGCCCCCTGAAGGGACTCTGCAGAGGTTGGCGGGAGAGAGAAGGCTGCCTGAGAGGAAAGAGTGGGCGGGTGGCTGGGGATGGATCCAGACAGACATTAGGCGGGAGAGAGAGGGCCCCTTATTGGTGGGCTGGAGCAGGGATGTTCCGAGGGGAGGGAGTGGTGGTTGGCGAGGGAGGGAGGGAGCTCCTCCGAAGGGCTGCTTTCTCTCGCTCGCTCTCCTCCAAGCCGCCAGCGGCGGCGGGGCCCCTGAGGTGACAACGAGTGAGTTGCCTGCTCTGTGCCTCTCAGACAACCGGGCTCCAGCTCTCCCCTCGCCAGCACGGGGGGATTCTCTGGAGGGGCCTGGCGAGCACGGGGAGAGAAAGAGAGGATGCGGGCCAGCGGACTCTCCTTTGCTTTCAAAGCCCCCATCCCCTCCGCCATTCCTACCAGCTCCGGAGGGTAGATGCTGCTTGGCGCAGGGAGGGGGGTATTTGAGGGCTTTGTGGGGGCTTTTGGCGCCCTCCAGAACTATGGCTTATTTTTGGGGTATGGCTTATATTTTGCAAATGTGAAAAAATCCTGCTACGGCTTATTTTATGACCATGTCTTAAAATAGGGGAAACACGATATGTGTGGTGAGCATAGATGTTGGGGGGGGGGCTGTATGAGTGGGGGGGGGAGTGTGCGCACACAAAATAATGCACATTTGTTGTCCACTTTGGCCCTGCCCACCACTGGCATGCTGATCTCGGATGGTTGGTCAACTCCCAATGTGGCATTTGGGCCAAACAGATCTATACCCCTCATGTAAAGGAACATTTTCAAAGTTATACATTTGGGAAATTTTGAGAAACGGAGGAGGAGAAGAAAGTTTAAAAAGTGCCCATGAGAAACTCAAGGATGTATTAAGAGAATCCTACAGGGATCGCCAGATTTCACCTGAAGTGAAATTTGCAGCATGTTCATGTGCAGATAATCATCATTATCCTAATCTGAATAATTCTGAGGAAAGTTAAAAGAGTTTTGATAAGAAGGCCAATGCAACTTCCCAGGAGGATTTGATATGTCCTGAGTTTGGACCACAAATCTCATAAATTAAATTATCAAACAGTGGCACACCATATATAATCCATTATCACTTCAGAAAGCACCTGTCAGCGAAACTGGCATGCAATCACTGCCTTATTTTAATGAAATCTCTGCTCTGCTAACTTTTTTTAAAACAATCTTAATCTATTATGGGTTCAGAACTAGGCTCAGACTAGCAGCATGGACATGGACATGAAAAGTAGACTACTGAAGTATTATTATGCTTACTTTTCTGCCAAGCCATGGTGACTTCCTGCAAGAAATCAATATACGATTTACAGCATTTTAATAAATAACAGGTATAAATGGTTACTATAAATAATAACTCTGATTATCGTGTGCAATCAAACCCTTCACCTGCTGAGAGGCACGCCACATTTATGCAGATCAGCTTTAGGCCTTTCATCCATGAAATTATAGAATGTATAATGTGATGGGCCATGATATTTTTAGTGTACTGTAATTGCTTATTTATAAAAGAGCTATCAACAGCCCACTTTAAATAAATTCCAAAATCACCGTAGGGCATTTAGAAATGAATATTTTATATGACATTTTTAAAAGATTATGAGCGTCTCTTTGAACAGTAAAATTAATGGCTGTTTGGCTGTTTAAAGTCATTCTGTGCAGACTCAGGATAATCACATATAAACTGTAATTACAGTATTTGTGTTCTAATAAGGAATATCACCACCACCTATCTGGCAATACAGTACTGTGATTTTTATGTATGTGAGAGAGAGAGAGAGAGAGAGAGAGAGAGAGAGAGAGAGAGAGAGAGAGAGAGAGAGAGAGAGAGAAAGAAAAAGAAAAAGGGATTGAAATGCATTGACATTTCATTCTATTTCCTAGCAGAGGGTAGGAAAATTAAAACAATGAAATCACCAGTGAGCATGGCTGGGATGAGCTAGCTTGGATCATTTCTCATTCTTCAATTTATTTATTTCAGCCTAGTCAGCCAAGACTCAAGAAAGCCAGGAAACTAGCTCTCCATGTGGCCCTGGAAGTGTCCTTCAGGAAAGAATTCCTATATATTTCACAGCAGGCAGGTTCTGAGATTTTCAGGAGGAACAGAATTTTGGTGGCCCTCCTGGTGTTACTTTTAGTTGCACGGATGCGGAACCTCAGGCCTGGGGTCCCTATGTGGCCCCCAAAGCCTATCTGCCTGGCCCCTGGAACTCCCCTGCCTTAATCCCTCTCCAGCTGCACTTCCTCCTGCCCCTGTGTCATACCTTCTCCAAGTGGTTTTCCTTGGCTGGGATGTGTCTTTTAACTCTGACAATACCTCTTGCTTCCCTGGATAGAGGCTAGAGACGGGTGTGTGAGCGTGTGTAGGAACTGACCAACTATACAAAAGTATGATCACTTCTCCTCTTCTGCCTCTGGCCCCAGCCAGCACTAGCATGTGGTTCCTGGAAGGTGTCTCAGAGGGAACACAACCCTTGTGCTGAGTGGTTCTCAGCCTTGTTTTTGTGCTATCAGAGCTTCTTCACTGCCTTCCCCTCCTGCGCTGCTTTCAGTCATGCCCTACAATCTAGGTCAAATGGAAAGAGGCCATGCTGTGCCTACTTTTTTCCATCCCAGCGATGCTTCTCCTGGCAACCAGAGCAATGTTGTTATGGGAAGAAGGCACTTTATGGGTTTCTCCCACATGGCCTAGATTACATTACCAGCTTACTCTAGGCAGCATCTGCTGTTGCAAGAATATTTTTTTAAAAAAACAAAAACAAAACAAAACGACAGCAACAACCTAGTAGCAGAATTCACTCACACTGTTGATTGCTGTCTTGAATTGCGAGAAGAACATTCCACATCAGGATTCTCTGTTCATTCATCAGACACAGGCTTTATTTAAAACCATATTTTATTGATTTTCGAATAGAACATGAATAAGGAAACAACCACAACATTATTACCAAACAACAGAGGCTTTTAAAAGAAGGGTGATAAAGTCTTTTTGAAACAACAGGGTGAGAAGCCTACAAACAGCAGCCCAAGTAGCCTACACAGGTGAAATCCAACATGCTGTTAGTGTAAGAAGTTCACAAGCAGTATTGTATAAGCTTAGTTATGGACTAAGTATTTGAATTATGGTGCTGGAGGAGATTCTTGAGAGTCCCATGGACTGCAAGAAGATCAAACCTATCCATTTTCAAAGAAATCAGCCCTGAGTGCTCACTAGAAGGACAGATCCTGAAGTTGAGGCTCCAGTACTTTGGCCACCTCATGAGAAGAGAAGACTCCATAGAAAAGACCCTGATGTTGGGAAAGATGGAGGGCACAAGGAGAAGGGGACGACAGAGGATGAGATGGTTGGACAGTGTTCTCGAAGCTACTAACATGAGTTTGGCCAAACTGCGAGAGGCAGTGAAGGATAGACGTGCCTGGCGTGCTCTGGTCTATGGGGTCACGAAGAGTCGGACACGACTTAACGACTGAACAACAACAACAACAATGGACTATCAACTTACGGTATAATAATGTTTGACTACTGGCTCTTGCTGAGAAGATAACTTATGATATAAAAGTCTCAAAAAGAAGAGAAAAGCCATTTAGTGGCTATTTATTTCATATACCAATGAAAGTGGACTTGATGACAAACAGCCAAAATTATATTTGCGGATTTGGATATCATGGGCTCATGATATAGGGGCTTCTTGTCATCTCACATAGCTGGAACTTGTGCATATGCCAAGTTTCCATTTGGCCTCCTGGATGCTGAACGCTCTGAGAGCCAGTGTGGTGTTAAGAGCGGTAGTCTCGTAATCTGGGGAACTGGGTTCGCGTCTCCACTCCTTCACATGCAGCTGCTGGGAGACCTTGGGCTAGTCACACTTTTTTGAAGTCTCTCAGCCCCACTCACCTCACAGAGTGTTTGTTGTGGGGGAGGAAGGGAAAGGAGAATATGAGCTGCTTTGAGACACTTTCTGGTAGTGATAAAGCGGGATATGATTTATAAATAAAATAGAATTATTAGAGTTTAAAAAAATAAAAAACTGTCACTGAGTATGTAATCGAAAATAATAATAATAGTTATTGCACTAGAGGTTAGCAGCATATTTTGCAATTCCAAGAAGATGCTCATTGGATTTAGCTATGATAATAACAAGGATCCTGCTGTCAAACTGGCTGTTGCCTGAGTGGACTGCCACAACTGGATATTGCCCATAATGTCACAGCACTCCTATCTACTTATAGCTATTTTCAAGGGAAATTGCTGAAGTATGAATTGTTCCTATGTACAAAAGCAGTTCAGCACTGAGCACCTATTCAACATTTACTCTAGCAAAGGCTATAGAATTACTTTTCTGCTCTCTACCCTTTAACAACCATTTAATTTCTCTGTCATCTAACTGCTTCCCTGGCTGATATTTTAAAAAAAGGTTTTGGTTTTTAAAAATATTTTTATCAATATGATTCTCAAATTCTCCCCTCTCTCCCTTTTGGACTTGACTTATCACCAGCTTATGCTTATTATGTCAGGGTTTGCTCCTGTCCGTCCTCTTCCATTTCATTAATGGAGTCTTTCTTACCTGTCATTGTTTTTTGACTGTGTTCATGCTGGCATGCTTTTTAGCTTGTTCGTACCTTTCCTAATTTATGGTATAAAGCTTTTATTGCTGTATTTTTAAATGGCCTCCAAACATGATGAAGTGTTATCACTTTCTTGCTTTCCCCTTTCAACTTTAATTCTAAATAGCATAATTTTTGGACTTCCTTGATAACTTTCCACTTACACGCATGTTGAATTGTATAGAGCTGTGGTCACTATTCCAAATCAGTTTGACAACACTTACAGCTCATACCAGTCTTGGGCATCAACATTAGTCACTGCAACCTAATCAGTTCCTAAACAAAGCTTGAAGCACAGCCATTCCTTGTATCTGGAAATGATTTTCCCTGAAGTTTGGCAAGGCCTGTATGGTTGTTGGCATGATGTCCTTGGAAGAGTGGTCTGTGTTTATTTTGAAGGACTGTCGCCTGGTTCTGTAGCCACTGACTTTGAGGATATAGAGGAGATGCTGATGTTACTTCCCAGGAGTCTGAAGAAGGTGGAAAAGCCCCCAGCTCAGGCTGGGTGGGCACTGAATGCATAAGCCTCTATCTTCTCCCCATTTGTGTCTGTCCTGGCAGCACATGGAGTCAGGTTCAATAGTCATGACACAAAGATTTTGCCAAATGTTCAAATAGTTTGGAAGCAGAACAATGTCAATTTTGGCACAAATCAGATCACTCACGTTTTATGAATCTCTCTCTCTCTCTCTCTCTCTCTCTCTCTCTGTGTGTGTGTGTGTGTGTGTGTGTGTGTTTCTGTGTGTGATAAGTCTTAAGCAGATTTACGGAAGAGATGCTTAAAATGTTACTGTTTGTGGAGGCTTTCTCAAGGCATGAAACAATTCCTCGCATTTTGTAATTATTATTATTATTATTATTATTATTATTATTATTATTATTATTATTATTATTATTATTATTATAAAATACACGCTTAAAGTCCCAGTAAAAGCAAACAGCTGTAACTTTATTGGCAAACAAAAGTATCTCTCTTGAGCTTGAGCCAGTTTTTACTTTTCTGGCTTCATTGTACAATCCTTTGGCCATCTAGAAAAGGAGATATCTTCACCAAGGATCAATTCAAAGTCATTTCTCACATATGTTTCTGTAACTGTAATACAATGGGGAAATTTTTCGTTTTGCAGAATCCCACATCTCCACTTGTCTTCCCACTGCAGCATTTGGCCTATACTGTGAAACTGGTTAAAAACACCGGCGGGTTCAAAAAGCAAGGAATGGTTTTATTTCAGTTTCAGTTTCCCATTCCTCTAGCTGCTTTTATTTGATTTTCTGACAGGATTTTCATGTTCCTTAGGAAAAGGGCAAACTATTGACCGACTAGGGAAACTGTGACTTAGGCAGGTCACCAGGAACTCCATCCAAGTTAAAATTTCACCACAATGACTGAGGAAACTTGGAGAGGCTGTGCCACCTCTAACTGCAATCTCAACACTGCATATTAATAACCATGGCCTGCTTTTTTATCCCTTGCTTTTGTAGTGTTAGGTGTCATCATCTATGGTGCTACAGAGGATCAAGAGAACTAGTGCCACTCCATATGATGTTGGAGCCCTGGGGTAGTTTACATCTTAACTATTATTACTGTGGTTACACGAAGGATCTGTTGTATTCAACTTTTTAATCAGGAATTTCTGTTGGGTGTCTTGAACAATTATTAAGTATACAGGTATATATTTAAATTAATAAATACTGGTATGTGCCATGAAATGACCCTAAGAAGCTTAAACGGGCTTGTTTAAACTCCATCCAGTTCGGAGCTAGCGCCTTGCCATTTCCCAATATTGACAACAGGAGCATGAAGAGTTTGAAACACTCACCACCTGGGGAAAAAACCCTTCTGTGAGTTCTCTACTACCATAGCAACTTAGGGGGCCGGGAAAGACATCATGATATATAATTGTTCCAGTCAGGTCATCCTGAAGCAAATTGGGACAACTAGAGTACTATATCTGTTTGGATAGGAAGCATTACTCCCTTTTTTCTTAAATTGATGGAGGGTGTTAAGGAAGACAAAACTCTACTGTTTGGTTTTTAATAATACAGTAGTAAGCTTCCCCTGAAAATGTACAATTTTTTACGACCCCTCTTAAAGTTACCAAAAGTGCCCTCATAGCTTTTGTAAGTAACCAATGGCCTCTGAAAGTGTTAGGAGAGGAATAATATTCAGCTTTACTCTAATATGAATATATTCACTAAATGTTACTGGATCACAGTAGCTACTTATAAGGTGCTTTCCGGATGTTGCTGGACCACAGCTCCCATCATTCCTGGCTGAGGTTGATGGAAGTTGGAATTCAACATCACCAGAAGGGCACCATATTGGCTATCACTGTACTAGAACCTGACAAAAATTACAATTTGCAATTCATTCATATTCTCTCTCTCTCTCTCTCTCTCTCTCTCTCTCTCTCTCTCTCTCGCTCTGATGGGGTTACAGTAGGAAAGAAAACAGGAATAACTAAACTTTTGACCACTCGTTATATAGAAAAGAGGATTTTAGCAAATGCAGCATTTCTAATAGCAGCAGATTGTGACTAGATAAGCTGCTCTTGCTGAAATTTTTCCCTGTACAATGGTTAAAAAATCAAAAGCCTAACATTGAAAGGTTGGTCATCTCTGAAATAAAGAATGTATCTCATTAAATCATTTTAAACTCCATTATAAAATAACAGTTTATAGACTAGTAATCAATGAGCCTCACAGAAAGTGCTCTCATTTTCAAATAATAAATTGATATATGACTTTACCCAGTAATAATATAAATCAATCAAAGAATGTGATCCTAAGGACATTAAATAACGAGAAGCAAGTTTTATGGAAATCAATAGTACTATACTATATTTTCATTAAAAAATTTGCTTAGATTGATTTAGAAGTACAATATTGATCATACAGCCCAAACTCCCTGCCCTGAAGGGTAGCATGTTCCCCACCTGAAAACAGCAACGGCATTTCAAATGTTTCTTAAGTGCCTGCAAAGAAGATTCTGCAGCTGTCTTGACCATATAAGAAGTTTCTCCTTATGTTCACATTTTATTTCATTGCATTTTAGCATTGTTTGCTTTGTCTGCTATCCTCAGTTGAAGAGCAATTATTCCACCTTTTTTTAAAAAAGAATGTGTTTTTCAAACCTACCTTTAGTCTTTTATTTTCTAAACTAAACTGAGTACCCTAAAACTCACATGGAGGTTTTGTGTCATAGAACTCTATAATCTAAGTGAGAGACAGAATATGGCTACATTTAGATATCAAGCTAAAGTATGAGTAGGGAGCCCTGGATTCACAGTATGGCCACATGAAGGCTTTTGCTTCCGGTTTTGATTAACCACAGTTTAGCATGTTGTCCAAACCCAAACCATGGGTAGGCAAGCTAAGGCCCGGGGGCCGCATCCGGCCCAATCGCCTTCTAAATCTGGCCCACGGACGGTCCGGGAATCAGTGCATTTTTACATGAGTAGAATGTGTCCTTTTATTTAAAATGCATCTCTGGGTTATTTGTGCAGCCTGCCTGGTGTTTTTACATGAGTAGAACATGTGCTTTTATTTAAAATGCATTTCTGGGTTATTTGTGGGGCATAGGAATTCGTTCATCCCCCCCCCAATATAGTTTACCCCCCCCCCAAGGTCTGAGGGACAGTGGACCAGCCCCCTGCTGAAAAAGTTTGCTGACCCCTGCCCTAAACTGTGGTTAATCAGAGTTGGGCTCACATTCCTGTCATGGTAAACTATGGTTCAGCATCCGAACACAGCTAATATGCTAATGTTTGTCATAGGGGTTTTGCAAAAAACTAAAATGGCAAACACACCCAAAATACAGCTTTTGCAGCTTTCCTGCCTCAGTGCCCCAGTTGTATTTCCACTATTCCTTGGTGAAGGAAGATGCTGGAATTGTCTTTTGGTTGTGATGATACTGAGTGGAATAGGAAGCAATTTTCTGCAAGGGATAATACATAGCTGTTGCAGCCCAATCGTAATCAAGTTTTCTTGGAAATTCCACTGGATTCAATGGAATTGACTCCGTAGAAAGTGTGGATAGGATTGCAGCTTTTGAGCTGACTGACAGAGGCTGATTTTGACTTTCTGTATAGGACATCATTGGTTTTTTTAAAAAAATGCTATAGTATTCAACCTAACTTACATCTAAGTAGCCATGGTTAGGATTGCAGCCATAATAAATCTTATGTGCATCACATTGCCATTTATTTTTGCAACAAAATTCAGGGAGGAATCACAGGTTTTTAGTTTGTTAGCTATTCTCAGTCTTTGCCTGTCCTGGTAATATTTCAATTACTCAAAAATGTAGCTATGAAAATGATAATCTGGTGCATGCAAAATCCCAGAAAGGGCAGCGTTTGCATTTGAGAAATGTAAGCAGTGTGACAAACCATTAATAAACTTCTGTCAGTGTCTTCTAAGTATTTAGAAAATGTACAAAGTGACAGCCAGGATTCTTATGGGATTAGTTTAATGATTTGTCACTGTGCATTTTCACCATTCATTGTTACCATTCCATCTTTCATGCCTTACAGAATACAGCATTCAATTCTGAATATAGTTATAGGAACCTCTCTCAGCTTACTTACTGCAGGTTTGAATTCTTGGGAATAATTTTATTCTTGATATGCAATTTGGAAATCGATTAAATGATGATAATAATTGATTTTTCTGACATGGAAGATGCAAAACCATGTAGTTTGTTGTTGTTGTTGTTGTTCAGTCGTTCAGTCGTGTCCGACTCTTCGTGACCCCATGGACCAGAGCACGCCAGGCACGCCTATCCTTCACTGCCTCTCGCAGTTTGGCCAAACTCATGTTAGTAGCTTCGAGAACACTGTCCAACCATCTCATCCTCTGTCGTCCCCTTCTCCTTGTGCCCTCCATCTTTCCCAACATCAGGGTCTTTTCTAGGGAGTCTTCTCTTCTCATGAGGTGGCCAAAGTACTGGAGCCTCAACTTCAGGATCTGTCCTTCTAGTGAGCACTCAGGGCTGATTTCTTTGAGAATGGATAGATGTAGTTTGTTAGTGGTGGATTATTAGAAACCCCAAGAATATACAGATGGCATAAACCAATTGCCTCAACTAGAATCAAACTGAGGATGGGGAAGACTCTGGTCTTCTTTTTATTTTGGAACAAACAAACCTCCCCTCCCCATTTTTCATCCATGTACAGAATGAAGTTCCGCAAATTAATCAATGAACTAATTGGTGAATGGATCCATATTGTACTTATGCAGTGGTCTGAAGACTACCCCGTTCCTTAACATTTTACGTGTGCTTAAAAAGGAGCTAATGCCTCCTCTGTTGCTATGCTATTAAAAAAAAAATCCGTTTTGAAATTCTCCCAGGCTGTGACTGTATGTCCTACTGCCCAGTCCCTTCCTGGGGAATTATATGCAGAAAAGGATGATTGCCTTCCATGTACTTATGGGAGCAGTCATTTTTCACCAAAGCCAACACCACACCATACAATGTCCTCAAAAGACTACTTCTGCATCTTCAAGATGCAAGGTCAAATGGCAGTAAAGAATTTTGAAATGCACACATTGCTCAGCACTTCAGATTCTCATACGACCAGTGCTTTTTCTGGGGGGACGCATACCCCTAAACATTTATGAATCTAAGTTTGGCCTCATTGAGGGGCAGCATTTCAATGTGAGTAGGAAAATGAGAGTACCCCTAAACACACACTCTCTCTTTCTTTCTTTCTTTCTCTCTCTCTCTCTCTCTCACACACACACACAGAGAAAGAGAGAAAGAGAGAGAGAGAGAGAGAGAGAGAGAGAGAGAGAGAGAGAGAGAGAGAGAGAGAGAGCAGGCCAAGAGTATAATCCAAACCCTGACTGGGCAGTGGTGGAGTTTCAGAGAGCCATGGGACCACACTGGACAGAAGATCAAGGGACAGGCAAATAGCTGCTGCAGCCTGGAGCTGGTGCACCAACTGCACCATGCAACAGCAATGAGGCCAACTCAGGATCCAGTAAATGCCAGACTGACCCAGCCTCTCCACACACCAGAATGCCCCATTTTGCAGCTTTGTACAGGCTACTGCATCAGGGTTTCCTCCACCTAACCTTCATGTTCAGCAGGCATAACAAGGAGGTCCACGTGGGGAAGAGTGACCGTGGCTGGGCGGAAAGACACCTTCATCCAATCCTGACCTAATCCCAGTGCGAATTGTAGTGTGACAGATTAATAGACTACTGTAGAATGATCTCGTATGGAAGTAATAACTTTTTTAGCTGAAATAAGAATCAAAGTTCATTTTAAGCAGGAATGTTGTTGCAGCCAATATCATGATTGTGAGAACAGTGCATTCAACAAAGGTATCAACAAAAATCCATAGTGTTTTTTTTAAAAGGGAGGACACAGAAATGTTATTGCATCCATTTCATAGCTGGAATATCCAAGTTGTTGTTTTTCACCCCTGTTTCTCCATCTTAGCTTGTCTGCAAAATTGAGGCTCTTGGGCATTAAATGCTCCATTTAGCGGAATGGAACTCCTCCAGTCCTTGATTGGTGCTACTGAACTCCAAATGGGACTTTATTATTGTTATTATTCCCTGCAGATGGGCTTCGGTGTTTGCAGGATGCTGCCCTTCTAAATGGAAAGTGCTGCCCTGCCTGGCAAGAGGTAAATATCCATGAATGGAGGCAGCTGATTAACACAGCTGGAGAGGGTGATTAAGTGATTGGCTCTGAGACCTTTGTAGCACCTGAATGTCTAGAAAAGTGGGGAGAAACTGACACACTCAGCTTGGAAGGTGGAGCTCTGGTGTTACTTGGAGAAACAGGCTAGGTGGCTGTGGAATCTATGTAGAAGTCCTTGTGTTGTTGAATAGGTATCACGTGGAAGGATCCTGATTTATTTTTTAAAAATTATTGTAAATAACTTTTATTCTTCACCATATTAATTTTTATTTTATTTTACAGTAAGCTTTGGAACATATAAAGGGGATTGTAGATGAATGGATTATGATCACATCCATTTCTTTTATTGCATGTGATATAGTGCACTAACCAAATTGGATTTCCTGTGTGTTGCTATTTCATTGGTGTATGTTGCAAAATGCAAGCGACCTACATCACCTATGTAATGTGAGAGAGCCAGTGTGTTGTAGCGTTTAGAGTGTTGGACTAGGACCTGAGAGACCAGGGTTCAAATCAACACTGGGCAACCTTGGCAAGTTATTGCCTCTCAGCCTAACCTACCCCACAGGTTTGTTGTGGGCATGAAATGGGGAGGGGGAGAACCATGTATGCCACATTGAGCCCCCTGGGTAAATAAGGTATATGAATGCAATAAAGAAATAAATAAGATGGCTCTCAAATCCCTAGTTTACAACGTTTGCAATGCAGCTAGAAAGCAAATCCCTTTACGTCTGCAGAATCCAGGGCTATGCTGCTGTCATAACACACCCAGTTCATCTGCTTTGTTTGGCGTGCCTCTTCCCAACCAGTCTTCTGCAGCTGTTCATGCTCTGGTGAGTTTCGCTTCCACTTGGAGTTGATTTCCTATTCGTTTAACTTTCATAGGGCTCACTGTAGCCTCTAATCATAGTACACTGTTAGTCCTGCAAAACAATCAGTTCTGCTATAATTGAGGCTGTATATTTTTGCACCCTTTGTAGATTTTATTGTGCTACTGCAGAATATGTATGTATGAATGTACGTGGGCACTGCCCAGTGAAACTTCTGCAGCCAAAGGGAATCTAAATCAGGCACGTGGTGAGGTGAGGCTTCAGTTTGTTCTGCACCATTCATTCTGACTTTATATTTATTTAGTATACAGTTGTACCTGGGGTTAAGAACTTAATTTGTTCTGGAGGTCTGTTCTTAACCTGAAACTGTTCTTAACCTGAGGTACCACTTTAGCTAATGGGGCCTCCCGCTGCTGCACCGCCACCGCCACGTGATTTCTGTTCTCATCCTGAAGCAAAGTTCTTAACCCGAGGTACTATTTTTGGGTTAGCAGAGTCTGTAACCTGAAGCGTCTGTAACCCAAAGTACCACTGTACAGCCCTGCATCCATATATCTCAAAGTGGTTCATAACATAAAAATACAAGATAAAAAAAGACAAAATACATAATAAAAACAAGAAGAAGAACAAACCAATAACCCCCACCCACATAACGTGTTGCAGTAATCTAATCTGGAGGTTACCAGAGCATGGACAGCAGTAGTTGGGAATGGCCGCCGAGACCATATAACACCGGTCTTGAAAGACCTACATTGGTTCCCAGTACATTTCCAAGCACAATTCAAAGTGCCCTGAATGGCCTTGGCCCAGTATACCTGAAGGAGCATCTCCACCCCCATTGTTCAGCCTGGACACTGAGGTCCAGCGCTGAGGGCCTTCTGGCGGTTCCCTCACTGTGAGAAGTGAGGTTATGGAAACAGGCAGAGGGGCTTCTTGGTAGTGGCACCCGTCCTGTGGAATGCCCTCCCGTCAGATGTCAAGGAAATAAACTACCTGACTTTTAGAAGACATCTGAAGGCAGCCCTATTTAGGGAAGTTTTTAATGTTTTATTATGTTTTTAATATCCTGTTGGAAGCCGCCCAGAAGTGTGCATGCACACGAAAGCTCATACCAAGAACAAACTTAGTTGGTCTCTAAGGTGCTACTGGAAGGGTTTTTTGTTTGTTTGTTTGTTTTGTTTTACTATGTAACAAGTAATAAATTGTTATTGGGCGCTCCACACTATGTAGGCCACTGGAGCCTCAACCAGCAGCAAAGGATCCAAAAATGCCTCCAAGCTTCATACCCACTCCTTCAGAGGGAGTGTAAGCCCATCAAGAGCAGGTTACCTCCCATGTAGCCAATCTAGGGACCTGCCCACTAAGAGTGCCTCAGTCGTATCTGGATTGAGTTTCAGTTTGTTGGCTCTCATCCTGTCCATTACCAAGGCAAGGCAGAGGTCCGGGACACCCACTGCCACACCTGCAGATGTAAAGAAGTAGAGCTTTGTGTCATCAGGGTGGCCTGAGCTCTTTTCAATGACATGGATTTAATGGTGCAAAATATGAGTGCAGAACCTTTTCAGCCCAAAGTGGAGTAAACAGAACTTGAGTTGGGGTTGAGAGTCTGGGCCTGTTCACAGAGTATACAATACCCTAGTGAACATCATAATGCGAGATTAATAATTCACAAAAGTTGGATACAAGAACATGTCCACTGCAAGCAGCTGCATAAATCCATTGTTGCAGGAAAAGAAAGAATAGTGTGCTGTGCTGCCATTTGAGTGATAGTGTGCCATTTACCTTTAAACACCTCTCAGAACAGTCAAGATTCCATTAGGAAATTTCTTTTTGGTTTTGCGTGTGGGAGTAGCAGGGTTAGCATTTCTCTCCTCTGCAATTGTCAGATTTTTTTGGGGGGGGGGTGCTTTCTTTCAGTCCTTTCAAAACTATGGATATAATTAGCAGAGAAACAAAAAAATTATAATGCTGTAAATCCTCCCAGATAGCACACGACAGAAGTGACATGTGGGGCCCTCACAAATGCAGTTGCAGAGGTTTTCACTTTTCTCCTTTGGTTTTCTGTCTCCTCTTTCTTCCTCTTTCCTTTACTATCCTTTGAATGTCCTTAACTGTGCATTCCCATTTATCCAAATTACTTTTGGAACTCATAAACTCATATTAGGCTTATTAAACACTCCATTGTGTTTTTTAAACTTTCTTTTCCTTTTTCTTATATAAAGTAAAACATAAAGGTACCCCTGACTGTTAGGTCCAGTTGTGGACGACTCTGGGGTTGTGCACTGATCTCGCTCTACAGGCCAAGGGAGCCGGCGTTTGTCCGCAGACAGGTCATGTGGCCAGTTAGACTAAGCCGCTTCTGGTGAACCAGAGAAGCACACGGAAACGGCGTTTACCTTCCTGCCGGAGCGGTACCTATTTATCTACTTGCACTTTGATGTGCTTTCAAACTGCTAGGTTGGCAGGAGCAGGGACCGAGCAAAGGGAGCTCGCCCTGTCGCGGGGATTCGAACCGCCGACCTTCTGATTGACAAGCCCTAGTCTCTGTGGTTTAGACCACAATGCCACCCGAGTCCCCTTTTCTTATATACCTGTGTGCAAAATTTAATTTTGTCTTAGGGTTTTCATTTCTCACAGGGAAAAACTTCAATACCTACATTGCAGGGTGAACTTCAACAGGTGTAGTGTTTGTCAGCTCAAGATGCTTACCATACCTAGCATGGGAGCCATACTGGAAACAAAAGGGGTTGATTTCAAGATGGTGATTGTTAGATTCCCCCCCCCCTAATGAAATATAACAAAAGCTTCCAAAGACAGCTAAAAGATTAGTACACAACAGGATTTGGCATGTTCCTAGAAGAAACAGGGAACAGCCATTGCTTCTTCATTCCAGAATCCTAGATGTATAACCTGTAACCTGGGAGAAGCTTATGCAGCTTGCAATCTCCATCTTGGAACAGAGTCGACAAGCTGACCTCATGATGGCAACATCAACCTAAATGTGTACTTTGAGATTCATATTTATTTCATTCCCCGCAACCCCCAGCTTTGTGTAATTTGGCCCTGATGAAAAATTCTGGGCCACCTCCAGACAGTCACTAATTTGCAGGAGGAATTCAGCCGCATACTAGAAATTTAGATTTCTGCAATTAAAGAGGATAAAGGCACACACTCATTCCAGTGCAACAAATCCTTAAACACACACACACACACACACACACATTTTAGATATGCACTTAAAAGTGTGGGATAAATGACTGACTAATGGGCAGGCATATAACCCAGATGAATGCTCGGGATGAATGTTCATTGTCATATAATCTTCCCGCAAATGAATTGGAACAAATGCTCAATAAAGACTGGACATCATGTAACATCTGGGTTATGCATGCAAATCAGAAATGAATGTTCAATAAACAGGTCATTTGGAGCTGCTGGATAACTCAAAAGCTCGCCACACTTTTGTGATGTTTTTAGTTGGTCCCAATAAAGATCCTACTAAACTGTAGGTTTTGGAGTTTGTACTAATTATACTAATCGGGCTAATTCAGGTCAACTCAGGAGCAGGTTGAGGCAGCACTGGGTAAGATCAAGACCCCCCAGAGCAGGCATAGGCAAACTTGGCCCTCCAGATGTTTTGGGACTACAACTCCCATCATCCCTGACCACTGGTTCTGTTAGCTAGGGATGATGGGAGTTGTAGTCCCAAAACATCTGGAGTGCTGAGTTTGCCTATGCCTGTCCCAAAGCAACCCAAGGCTTTCACAAGGAGGGCAGTTGTGTAATGATGTGGGTGAGAAAGAGACACGTGTCAGTAGTCTGTGTGCATCTCCTCCTCCTTGCTGACCATATATATTAATGAGGGTGTTAAATTCTCTGTAAAGACTGTGCAAGGCTGATTCAGTTTGGGACCCTGATCTTGGCCAGGTCTGTCTCAGATCATCCCAGGTCAGATCAGGGCTGCTCCGAGGCACTGGGTTGGGTCCCAAATTACTGTAGTTTGCAGGCAGGCATGCTCAGCCCTGGTTTTTACATTTATCTTGTTGTTTATTCACCAGCAGTCAGTGTAGCAAATGCACATTCAGGCTTACTGTTCATTTTTCTTATCACTGACTCTCAAATTTCCATTTTACAATTAACTCAGCTGATTCTGTTGGTTGGCCAACAGGGCTTCCAAACTCCCAAAGCTGTAGAAATAATTTAGCTCTTAAATATGGTCAAATGATTGGGGAGTACAGAAGTGTTTATGGCTTTTCCTCCTGGCAATACACTTACTGTACACCAATAAAATGAGCACGGATAAGAAACCTGATGGATTGTGCATTTCTGTGGATTTATAATTGGGCCAGGAAGAGATGATGCCAATAAGCTGCTGCTTTGTTTGAAACATAGATGAAGAAAAAACAGCACTAGTGTTTAAGTTAACTTTAGCCAAAGTTGCGCTACATAAAAGAGATTTAAACAAAAGGTTTCATGGTTGTTGTCACTTAAGCATAACAAAATGGTGTAATGACTTGAACTTCCAATGAATTTTTTTGGTTGTTAAATACAAGCTCCCCCTAGGGTTCTGAACACTATTATCTAATTTCTACAGTCAGTGTTCTCAGTTAGAGCCTAGTCCCGACTAATTTTTTCCCACACTTTGCAAGAAGATGAGAAGTTCTTAATTGGAAATCATTGAATAACAATTTATAGCTGTATAGTTATTATTTAAGCACTTATTAAGTACTCTAAAACTCATTTCACTGTTCAGTAGGCATGCACCATGGGTCCATAACCCTACAGTCTGAAACAGGAGCCTTTTGTATCCATTGACGTTTGGCCACACCTGTACCAAACATTTAAAGCAGTCTTAAACCACTCTGAAGAGTCATGGCTTCCCCCCAAAGCATCCTGGGAACTGTAGTTTAAGAGTGCTATTCCCAGAGCTACAATTTCCAGAGTGGTTTAACAATCCTCCCTTCCCACAGAACTCTGGGAATTTAGCTGTGTGAGGGGAAATAATGGCATGTACCAATTTACCATTTTAGTGCTGCGGTTTAACTTTGGACAATCCACAAGAAAGACTTGACTGTATTAACATCTGAAATAAATTTATTCCTAATGTTTTGTGTTGGTCACTTAGAAACAGTGAAGTGCTAATAAGAACAGGGCAGAGACATCTTGTACTGTGCTATCCCATAACCTGTGCGTGCCATCGTGCATTAGAATAAAAGCCTTCAATCTGTTTCCTTGTCATTGTTCTTGTTGCTTCATAATTTATGGTCCAAATGAATATTTTAGTATCATCTTATGAAGAGGCCAAATGACTGAGCGTTTTTAGAGAATGACTCTGCCCATGAATGAGAACTTTAGAAGTCAGATTATGCAACTGATAGATGGGCTTGATTATAAATAATTTTCCTTCAGATCACTCAGGTATCCTTTTGATACATTTCTGGCTAGATGGAGCTGCTCTTCCATGAGTCAATGGCACATAGCTGAGTGATGCAACTATACAAGTGCAATTGATTGTGTGGTTCTGTCCTATGGAATCAGCCCTTCTTTTGACAGAGCAATGCCAGTAGCGCTTTAGAAAAGTACATTTCCCAAAGGCCCTCTCAGAGAACCAGGAACATATTGTATAAGTGTACAGAGAATTTGAGCAACATGACTGTCCAGTTAAAGCTTAGGAGCTATGGAAGTGTTAGATAACCAGACCTTCCTTGAACTACAGCTAGGGTGGCCATGTGTCTGACTTTATAGTCCTCTGCTTGGAGGAGTCCTGCCTGGTCCAAGTCTGGTTTGAAGATAAAAGGGATGATTCAGCTAAGGTGTGTTAGCAGGAGCCAGCACAATGAGTCCTGCTCATATAGAGCAACATAACTCCCCCCTCCCTCTCGTCTGCCTGTGCATGCCCTATGTACCCTGCAAAATTGGCTTGGTGTGTGTGTGTGATCCTTCATGGATCACTGCCTTGTCGTGGCGAAGGGGCTTGAATTACTCAGGCAAGCTATGGACAGGTCAAGATGGACAGGTCATAGCGGAGAGTTTGGACCAAACGTGATCCACCTGGAGAAGGAACTGGCAAGCCGCTCCAGTATCCCTGCCAAGAAAACTCCATGGACAAAGACAACAGGCATATAAAAGATATGACGCTGGAAGATGAGCCCCTCAGGTCGGAAGGCGTCCAACTTGCTACTGGGGAAGAGCGGAGGACAAGTACAAGTAGATCCAGAGCTGATGAAGCGGCTGGGCCAAAGCCGAAAGGACGCTCAGTTGCGGATATGCCTGGAAGCGGAAGCGAAAGGAAAGTCCAATGCTGTAAAGAAAAGTATTGCATAGGAACCTGGAATGTAAGAACCATGAACCTTGGTAAGCTGGATGTGGTAAAAAATGAGATGGCAAGAATAAACATTGACATCCTAGGCATCAGTGAACTAAAATGGACAGGAATGGGCGAATTCAGTTCGGATGACTATCATATCTACTACTGTGGGCAGGAATCCCGTAAAAGAAATGGAGTGGCCCTCATAGTCAACAAAAGAGTGGTGAAAGCTGTACTGGGATGCAACTTCAAAAATGATAGAATGATCTCGATACGAATCCAAGGCAGTCCTTTTAACATCACAGTAATCCAAGTTTATGCACCAACTACCAGTGCTGAAGAGACCGAAATTGATCAATTCTATGAAGACTTACAACACCTTATAGAAATGACACCAAAGAAGGATGTTCTTCTCATTATAGGGGATTGGAATGCTAAAGTAGGAAGTCAAGAGATAAAAGGAACAACTGGCAAGTTTGGCCTTGGAGATCAAAATGAAGCAGGGCAAAGGCTAATAGAGTTCTGTCAAGAGAACAAGCTGGTCATCACAAACACTCTTTTCCAACAACACAAGAGACGACTCTACACATGGACATCACCAGATGGGCAACATCGAAATCAGATTGATTATATTCTCTGCAGCCAAAGATGGAGAAGCTCTATACACTCAGCAAAAACAAGACCTGGAGCTGACTGTGGCTCAGATCATCAGCTTCTTATAGCAAAATTCCAGCTTAAACTGAAGAAAGTAGGAAAAACCACTGGGCCAGTAAGATTCAATCTAAATCAAATTCCTTATGAATACACAGTTGAAGTGAAGAACAGGTTCAAGGATTTAGATTTGGTGGATAGAGTACCTGAAGAACTGTGGATGGAGGCTCGTAACATTATACAGGAGACAGCAACGAAAACCATCCCAATGAAAAAGAAATGCAAGAAAGCAAAGTGGCTGACCAATGAGGCCTTACAAATAGCGGGGGAGAGAAGACAAGCAAAATGCGAAGGAGATCGTGAAAGATACAGGAAATTGAATGCAGATTTCCAAAGAATAGCAAGGAGAGACAAGAGGGCCTTTCTAAACGAGCAATGCAAAGAAATAGAGGAAAACAACAGAATGGGAAAAACCAGAGATTTATTCAAGAAAATTGGAGATATGAAAGGAACATTTCGTACAAAGATTACCACAATTAAGGACAAAAGTGGAAAGGACCTAACAGAAGCAGAAGACATCAAGAAGAGGTGGCAAGAATACACAGAGGAATTATACCAGAAAGATATGGAGGTCTCATACACCCCAGGAAATGTGGTTGCTGACCTTGAGCCAGACATCCTGGAGAGTGAAGTCAAATGGGCCTTAGAAAGCCTTGCTAACAACAAGGCCAGTGGAAGTGATGATATTCCAGCTGAACTATTTAAAATTTTAAAAGAGGATGCTGTTAAGGTGCTGCACTCAATATGCCAGCAAGTTTGGAAAACTCAGCAGTGGCCAGAGGATTGGAGAAGATCAGTCTACATCCCAATCCCAAGAAGGGCAGTGCCAAAGAATGCTCCAACTACCGCACAATTGCACTCATTTCACACGCTAGCAAGGTTATGCTTAAAATTCTACAAGGCAGGCTTAAGCAGTATGTGGACCGAGAACTCCCAGAAGTGCAAGCTGGATTTCGAAGGGGCAGAGGAACCAGAGACCAAATTGCAAACATGCGCTGGATTATGGAGAAAGCCAGAGAGTTCCAGAAAAACATCTACTTCTGCTTCATTGATTATGCAAAAGCATTTGACTGTGTCGACCACAGCAAACTATGGCAAGTTCTTAAAGAAATGGGAGTGCCGGATCACCTCATTTGCCTCCTGAGAAATCTCTATGTGGGACAAGAAGCTACAGTTAGAACTGGATATGGAACAACTGATTGGTTCAAAATTGGGAAAGGAGTACGACAAGGCTGTATATTGTCTCCCTGCTTATTTAACATATATGCAGAATACATCATGCGAAAGGCTGGACTGGATGAATCCCCAACCGGAATTAAGATTGCCGGAAAAAATATCAACAACCTCAGATATGCTGATGATACTACCTTGATGGCAGAAAGTGAGGAAGAATTGAAGAACCTTTTAATGAGGGTGAAAGAAGAGAGCGCAAAATATGGTCTGAAGCTCAACATCAAAAAAACTAAGATCATGGCCACTGGTCCCATCACCTCCTGGCAAATAGAAGGGGAAGAAATAGAGGCAGTGAGAGATTTCACTTTCTTGGGTTCCATGATCACTGCAGATGGTGACAGCAGTCACGAAATCAGAAGACGCCTGCTTCTTGGGAGAAAAGCAATGACAAACCTAGACAGCATCTTAAAAAGCAAAGACATCACCTTGCCGACAAAAGTCCGTATAGTTAAAGCTATGGTTTTCCCAGTAGTAATGTACGGAAGTGAGAGCTGGACCATCAAGAAGGCTGATCGCCGTAGAATTGATGCTTTTGAATTATGGTGCTGGAGGAGACTCTTGAGAGTCCCGTGGACTGCAAGAAGATCAAACCTATCCATTCTCAAAGAAATCAGCCCTGAGTACTCACTAGAAGGACAGATCCTGAAGTTGAGGCTCCAGTACTTTGGCCACCTCATGAGAAGAGAAGAATCCCTAGAAAAGACCCTGATGTTGGGAAAGATGGAGGGCACAAGGAGAAGGGGACGACAGAGGATGAGATGGTTGGACAATGTTCTTGAAGCTACTAACATGAGTTTGGCCAAACTGCGAGAGGCAGTGAAGGATAGGCGTGCCTGGCGTGCTCTGGTCCATGGGGTCACGAAGAGTCGGACACGACTGAACGACTGAACAACAACAAGTGTGTGTGTGTCCTGGAGAACCTGCACAGCAGTATGCAAGGGGAGCAGAGGGGAGTTTGTTCCACCAGGCAAGCTAAACCCCAAGAAGGGAGAGCAGGGCCTTGAAGTTGCCCATCAGCAATTAGTAGTTGGACAGCAGACTTTGCAGAAACAATGCTCACCTGGTCACATTCTTCCTCACTGGTGAAATAAAAAATAGTCATTGTACATTTGCATACACTAGCATATGCAAATCCTGTTCTCTCCTCTCTCTCTTATATGTGCTTCTTTACTTCTTCTTCTTTGCTGATGAGTTATACCTCCACAAAACCACCCTAATAAAATTTGAAATAGTCATTTTTCAGCGTATCGTACATCCCCCCTAGGCATTCATGGATTCTTTGTCTCCTTAGAAGCTACGTTCTGTTCCATACAGCAGTACATTTTTAACATGTCTATACTTTTCTTAGGCTTTCTGCTAACAATACGAGATGTAATCTGTCACACCTACAAAGAATATCTTTGTAAGAGACACATAATGCTTTTAGGGCTTAACCTTAAGTAAGTGATCTTACCCACTGAGAGAGGATTGATTCTTCCAAGGTGCTTCATTCTGTATTTTACTGCTAAGTGATCAAAGTTTACCTAGAAAATGGAGGGAGAGACATCTGGAAGAAAACAAATATCCTTGGAAGCTGTCCTTGAAAATGATCTGAAAGATCAAAAATAAGAATTTACTTGTGTACTTAGAATCATAGTATTGTAGAGTTGGAAGAGACCCTGAGGGTTATCTAGTGCACCCTCTGCAATGCAGAAATCTCAGGTGGTCTACTTTGAAACCTCCAATGAAGGAGAACCCACAGCCTCCTAAGTGAGTCCATTCCACTGTTGAACAGCTCTTAACTGTCAGAAAGTTGTTCCTGATGTTTCGTAGAAATCTCTTTTCTTGTAACTTGAATCCATTGGTTCAAGGCCTACCCTCCGGAACAGGAGAAAAGAAGCTTGTTCCATCTTCCATGTGGCAGCCCTTTAGACATTTGAAGATGGCTATCATATCTCCACTCAGTCTCCTCTTTACCAAGCCAAACATACGCATTTCCCTCAACCGTTCCTCATAAGGCTTAGTGGCTGGGGCAACCCAGTCAGATGAGTGGGATACAAATATATTATTATTATTATTATTATTATTATTATTATTATTATTATTATTATTATTATTAATTTCCCAGACCCTGAATCATCTTGCTTGCCCTCCTCTGCACACCTTCAAGCTTGTCAATATCCTTCTTAAATTGTGGTTCTCAGAACTGGACACAGTGCTACAGGTGTGGTCTGACCAAGAAAGAATAGACTGGGACTATTATTTTCCTTGATATGGAAGCTATATTTCTGTTGATGCAGCCTAGAATAGCATTAGCTTTTTTTGTTGCTGCATTACACTGTTGACTCATGTTAAGCTTTTGGTTTACTAAGACCACTAGATCCTTCTCACTTGTACTGCTGGCAAGCCAGTTGTCCTCCTCCTTGTATTTGTGCATCTAGTTCTTCCTGCCTAAGTGCAGAACCTTACATTTGTCCCTATTGAAATTCATTTTGCTAGTTTGGGCCCTGTTCTCCAATCTGTTAAGGTCACGTTGAATCTTGATACTGTCTTCTGTGGCATTGGCTATCCCTCCTAGTTTGGCGTCATTTGCAAATTTGATTAGCATCCCCTCAGTTCCTTCATCCAAGTCATTTGGATAAACATGCCATGATGAAGCTGGATTTTACGCAGCTCTTTTGCTGGGTTAGGTTTAAAGTAAGTGTGCGGAACTTGTGGTCCTTCAGTTGTTGTTGGACTCCATCTCTCATCACTCCCTGCCAGCAAATCCAATGGTTATGGATGATGGGAGTTGCCTAAGAATCTGTGGTGTTTATTTCAAGCTCCTCCTGGATTCTAGAAAATCTCGGCATCTGGTTAGAATTGTTCAGCTTTCATGGTCATAAGAAATATTTTTTGAAAATGTAATGGTGAAAACCTCACAACTTTATTATATTTCTACTCTCCTATTTTCAATGACCATGTGTGAAGGAGTGGTTTCACCTATTTTTCACATTTGCCTTCCACATAGTGCCTTCTGGGGACAGGCCCCAAATTTATTTACTTATTTATTGGATTTCTAATCCATGTTTTCAGAAAAATATAGCAAGGCAGAGTACAAGATAGATGGATAAAATCAACAGTATTGTTGCAATTTTTTTAAACTGTATTTTCATATTGAATACCTTTTGGCATTGAATTGTTTTGTTACATAAATTACCCTGGGTATTTGAGGCTCCAGTACTTTGGCCATCTCGTGAGAAGAGAAGACTCCCTGGAAAAGACCCTAATGTTGGGAAAGATGGAGGGCACAAGGAGAAGGGGACGACAGAGGATGAGATAGTTGGACAGTGTTCTCGAAGCGACTGGCATGAGTTTGGCCAAACTGCGGGAGGCAGTGGAAGATAGACGTGCCTGGCGTGCTCTGGTCCATGGGGTCACGAAGAGTCGGACACAACTGAACGACTGAACAACAACAAATTTGTGGTGTGGCACTGTATAGATTAAGACAAATGCAACTAATTAAACCTGAGCCTCTTCAGCGGCGATAGATAGCTGGGAGATGTCACCACCACAGAAAACCTAATGGTCCATCAGCCTTCACAGATCAGGCTTTATGTTGGAGAATATATAATCATTGTGGGTAATGAGTAAATTAATAAATAAATATCACTCTTGTGTACCAGTGTCACTTTTGAATTAACTTTCATTAGTGGTGCGCTGTCTACTGTGAGGTGCAACCTCTCTTCTTGACAGCCTTTCCCCTAACTGAAGACCAATGCTGTGATTGGTGAAGCCTCTAATACTGATTGGCTGAGCTGGTATGGGAGGCAGGATTTTCCTAGGACTCAGGGCTTGGTGAATCAAATGGAGTGGCACAATCCAAAATGCAGAGGGCAGTGGAGGAATAGTTGCTGACTTCCACACATGGATTTGAAGTAACCAGGTAATGCTCTGGGGGGCGAGATTTTAGTTTGCCTGTAATAAAAGCATTTTTTTTACTGCTTGATATTTCAAAAGTCTCTAAGCGTGCACAGTCTATACAAACACACATATTTTATATCATTTATTTTTTTAAAAAAACAGCAGTATAAAAGCTAATAAAACAGAAATTCAGAGGATATGAATTTGTTGAAATTTCAAGAAAAGTTATTGGCTGCTGTATATATAATTAACCTTTCAGATGTGCCTCCTTCATTCCACAATGTCCATGTTTAAATGGGGAGGGGAGGCCAAGTTTAATCTTAAATAAAGCACCGGTCATTATTGACAAAGTAGCAGCAAGCTGAAATATCAGGGAATAATGTCTTCCATACAATTAGCTTCAACCTCCTAAGGGGAGATAAACTATAGGAAAAGAGAATCTGACAGTGATGATCGTATGTTTGAAATGGGTAGTTCAACAAAATGATGAGGCTTGTCAGAAAGGCCCTACAGTCATACATAAAAGAAGAACCATTTAGATGTGGCATTATGGTAGTTAAGAAAACAATAAAAGCATCTTGGAAAGCATTCAGTCATGCAAAGCAGGAGTGCAAGAGATACATTTATTTGGTTAAATGTCAAGGTATGAGCGTGTATTTAGTCTTCACAATTATCCTTCTGTGCTAGGGAATCTAATTATGCTGGAGTCATTTAATATGAGCATAATGTTCATTAGACATGTAAATAAGAGCAATAAAGCTAAAAGTATAAAGAAAGAATTATTCGGGTATGCCATAATCTTGAGCCTGGAAGGAACTTGTGAGTATACAGGATACCCAGAGTTTCTTGAACTGGAGCCAATCTAGACATGCAGAGAAAACAAAACACATAGGTGTTTCTGGACTGCACTACATCATGGAACACCATTAACACAAAATGCTAAGTCATTCCCCCCCCCCCCCCGTTTGTCAATTGAATATAAAGTCCCAAGTGTTATGCATTAAGGTGTTGGGTCAGACTTCTTCAAATCCCAAACTGAAGCTGTGCTGGTAGGGGAATACCATGCACAAAGGGGTCTGGTGCATAGGTTTTAATGTCCTTTACATAATTGTGCAGAATTTGTGACACTACACTTGTAAGTGCATTTTCATGACCCAGAATCTTGTAATAAATGACCATATCAGTGGTGGACCTTGGGGTCTCAAATTTCAGTGGTGCCCTGTGTGGTGTCAAAATTTGGGAGACTCACCTTTCTCTTTCCATTCTAAATAATAGTTATGGGCGTCCCCAGTGGCACCCCTGAGGCTCTGTGCCCTGTGTAACCGAACTGGTTACGGATCACAAGATTAAACATCAAGCAGATCAGACCTTTTAATACTTTCCCCCAATTTTGCACTCAGAGCTCTAAGCTTGTAGAAGCATAGAGAAACACTTCCTCACTCATGTCACTTCCATTTGATAAAACTTTTCATCGCAGACAGCAGTGTGAGCCTGAACTCTCAATATTGGTTGAAAACTAAAATTTGCCTCTTTGTTTCATTTGGTATTTTAGGCACAGCTATATTTCCATCCTGGCCTTGGGAAAAAAAAAATCTGTTTGGAATGCACCTTCAGTACAAATGGAAGCCTTGTCACAAGCAAGTCTGAAATGCTAAGACTGGTGAATAGCTGCCATTCTTAAAGGTGAGTATGAAGACATTTCATTCAGATTCCACTGTGTCCGCTCCTCTTGCTGCCTAAGGCGATGTCAGTTTTGACAGGCTCCGTGATGAATAGGGTGGGTGTTGATGGGCAAAGACAAGGGGCTGTAGCAAAAACACAGGGAATCTTCCAGATCTTAAGCTTCTGATATTACATTTTGCCTCCACAAAGTCAAGTGAATAGAATGGATGAATAAATGTCAATGAGCCATCAGAGCAGCTACTGTTTATCGCATCCTTTTCTACATACAAAAAAATTCAAAGGTTTTTTTTTCCCCCTTGTGTCAACACATGCTTAAGCTCCAAACAAATATAGATGCAAGCAATTTTGTCCAAAGATTAAAAACTACAGCGGAACTTTCGTATTCAAGTTCTGGTGCAGAAAATGGTTCTCTTTCTCTCTCTGAATCAGTGCGCTTTCACAATTACAGACAACAACAACCCCGTATTTCCCCTCAGCATGCAGCTGCAGCCAATCGTCACTCTCCAGAGAGTCTACCTCTATGGCATGCATATTTTTGTTGTATTCACGCCATATTCAATGAATCCTTACAACCTCTTCAGTATAAATCCAAAATGAAACATTGCAAGGGGCACTGAACACCTACAGCAAGTTTCACTCCTTTCTCCGGCTCTCCACCCAGTGCCGGATTTACATAGAGTGGAACCCCGGGTTACGTACCCGATCCGTTCCAGGTCACCATGCATAATGCAGGCGTGCATATCCTGAACGCATGAAAAAATCCCGAAAAACCGGAAGTAGCGCGATTTGAGTGCTTCTGCGCATTCAGGGGTTGCGCGTGCTCCGGAAACGCTTCTGGGTTGTGGGCGTTCTTAACTCGAACGTCCGTAACCCAGGGTGTGCGTAACCCGGGGTTCCACTGTATAAGCTAAACAAGCTATAGCTTAGGGCCCCACTCCCTTGCCCCCCCAATATACTGGTACTTCTTCTTAATTGTATTTCAGTTCAACAATTACTTTGATAAAATACATATCTTGTTATGTGCAAATGGTTTTAGATACCTATTAGGTCCATAAATTACCATATAGTATAAATTCAACACAAAAAACAGCCACAATTTGTTGTTGACAAAGGACAGCTGGACATATAAAGGGCCCCATTACCTTCAGTAGCTTAGGGCCTCATCAAACCTAAATCCGGCCCTGTCCCCACCCTTTCTTTGCACAAGGCAACCACGGAACATTTGCTCACGAGGTAGACTTATAATCCATAGCCATTCTCTTGCATATGAAATAACAAACCTTTTCTTCCTCTTTACCAATAGGACACCTGTGCGTTTTGTTTTGTTTTACCCCACTTTAGCAATGCTAGTGATGTGATAGACAATGGGTGGTGGGGCAGCTCCAGCTTCCAAGCCTCCCCCTCCCCTTTAGTGGGCTATAGATATAGATACCGGTATATAAACTAGAAGTCAACCAATTTTATTGTTGAAACCTATCAATTATTCAGCCCACACACAGAGCAGATGAAAACTCCAATGTATATAATTCTGCTAAAATGAAAGGAAAACCCAGCACTTTCCACATGCAATGTTTATCACTAAAGCAGAAAAAAAGATGTACAGTACTCAAAACAACCAGTCAGTAAACACATAACACTGGTTGCTAGAGCTGTGATCCAGAAAAGAAAAGAAAAATAATAATCTACAAGTCTTTTCGTTGCATAAAAGAGCATCCCTCTGTCCTTTTTATAGCAGAGGCTGTGTGTATAGACACACACATCAATGAAAGCACACTGGCCATTTTGTACCAATGTACCCCCATACACTGTGGTGTACTTTTCTCCACGTCTGTTGGGAAAGGGCCATGAGACTCTTTAACCACAGCCACTTGCACACAGCTTCTGTCTAGCTGCTAAACAAGATTAATAATATATAGTCCACACATGAATTATTAATATTTGTA
Source organism: Lacerta agilis (assembly GCF_009819535.1). Classification (NCBI taxonomy): domain Eukaryota; kingdom Metazoa; phylum Chordata; class Lepidosauria; order Squamata; family Lacertidae; genus Lacerta; species Lacerta agilis. The sequence continues at coordinate 59,711,314 of NC_046314.1, read as the reverse complement.
ATATTTAACCAGAAAATAAAGCTGCAGTTCTTTTGCCATTGCACACTCAAAGGTTTCCAGGAACAAGTGGAAATTAAAGAGATGAAAATGCCATGCTTAACGCATTCAGAAATCAGTCTACTGTTGTTTACTATTTTAAGCTTTGCATTGCCGGAAGGATGAGGATTCTCTCGCTTCCTGTTGAGCTACAGAAAGGACTGTAATTACCGGTATATTTTTCAATGGTATATATTTATTTATTCAGGAGATCTCAGGCCCACAAATACACGACTATTGCAAGCCCTGAAACTGATCACATTTTATGGAATCTGCTATTCATGTATGATTTACCACCATCATCTGTACATTAAAGTTTTCTGTGAAGTTTGTTTATTAGATGTTCCTGTAATAATAGTTGAGAACTATACATCTAATTCCAATTAGGCTATGGCAAATACTGCAATGGCCCAATGGTGGTGGTGGGGTTTAATAAAGAAAAGCAGAGAATAAATATTTTACATTTAAAATCTCCTTGACAACACAGGATGCAAGAGCAACTCGACACAAGTTCAAGTAGTGGTCTAGAACAGCTCAGTTTTCAGGCGTGGGTTGTTTTTTTTTTAGGGGCAGGGGAATTTAGTTAGTGGTATATAGATCTTGCTGGAGAAATAAATAAAATGTACCTAGAGATGGATGAGGGCACGCGAGTGGCGCTGTGGTCTAGGGCTTGCTGATCAGAAGGTCAGTGGTTTGAATCCCCACGACGGGGTGAGCTCCCATTGTTCGGTCCCAGCTCCTGCCCACCTAGCAGTTTGAAAGCATGTCAAAGTGCAAGTAGATAACTAGGTACCACTCTGGTGGGAAGGTAAATGGTGTTTCTGTGTGCTGCTTGTTTCGCCAGAAGCAGCTTAGTCATGCTGGCCACATGACCTGTCTGCAGAGAAACACCGGCTCCCTCGGCCTATAGAGAGAGATGAGTGTGCAACCCCAGAGTTGTCCGCGACTGGACTTAACGGTCAGGGGTCCCGTTTACCTTTAGAAATGGATGAAGCTGTCTTTCTGGTTTGTGTTATCTGAAGTTCTGTTCCACATTGATCTGTAATTTAATATGCATTAAAATTAATATTTTGTATCAAACTATACATTTAAAATCATATTTTCTTTTCCAATGCAAATTCAGGCATGTATTTAAATGCAAATTTGGATATATTCAAAAACTGCTGAGAGCACCATTAAAACAATTAGAGATGTTTGAAGTTCATTGGATAGCTAGGATGAGATCCTGAGATCCACCCTGTAGTTCTGAAGGTACAGGTCAGGACATTCAGAAAGACCGAGTTCTTTTAGCCTTCCTAGCCCACCTATGACCAAACTGGTGACAAGTAGCAGAACTAACAACAACAACAACAACAACAACAACAATTTATTTATACCTCGCCCATCTGGCTGGGCTTCTCCAGCCACTCTCCATCTTGTTCTCATGATGACTTCTAGCTGAAAATCCTCCCGTCCCCCAAAACAACCTTTCTCTACCTGCAAGGGTTCTGTTTGCTGTAAATAGCAGCCAAGTGTGGGAGGCAATTTTCCACCAGAAACCAGATCTCTGGATCATAACATGGTTCAGCATTGGGAGCGTGGTGCTAGATTGAGGGCCCTCTGGCTACTTTTCCTTCAACAACAAAAGAATAGTGTGTATCTGCTGCTGGAGATATTCCTTGGTGGCTTGAAGAAGCACACAAGCATGACCCTCATCACCTAGGACCAAGTTCTGCTGTTCTGGCCTCCTTAAATTTTTGCGACTAAGTAGCAGGTCAACATCTCACTTGGGGAGTAATACATGTAGCACCTGCAATCTAACAGCCACAGGAGCATGGCTGAACTCTCCTAGGCTTCTTGTTTGGAAAACACTGTAGCTCTTTCCCAGCTCATGTAATTATACTGCCCTATAAATAGTTTTCAACAGCCACAGGAAAAAAAAAATCTTGTTGGGTATCTGTTGTTCAGAATTAAGACTGAGTGCACTAATGCTTCCCCTCTCAATAATATAATGTTATTTTAATGGCTGCTTCCTTCTGCAGTCTATTTATGGAAGGGATATTTAATTATAGGCCTGCTTTATCATTACTTATATTAATCACAACTAGGGGGTCATGTGGTACCATATTTAATATTTAATGTTTTGAAAATAAATTAAAATACAATGATTTAAGGCTAACAAATTATCCAACATTAAAAAAGGGAATTGCAAAGCTAATTATGCACCCTGTTGCTCAAAGGACTGCTAAATGGAGCCAGAGACTTTTACCTCTCTGTTTAATAGATGAAATCAAGTACAGTTTTCTAGGGGAGCAATTATGGAATATATAGCTGCCTGTATAATTGGTTGTGTTACAGAGCATTTCCTATTGATGTCTGCTCATAAATAAGTCCCATTCCAGTTCACTGGAGCATACTGGCAGGTATGTAGGTACAGGATTCCACCTAGGACTATATGGCTAGGAATAATGCAGGGGCCCTCAAGCTGTTGCTGTACTACAACTCCCATTATGCCTAGGCATGAGGCATGCTGTCTGAGACTAATGGAATCCAAGAGCTTTGGGAAGACTACAGATTCTTTAGCCATGGTGCAATGACTTGAACTAATGCTACACTAGCATCCTATGAATAGCAAGTCAGGCCAGCAGAATCATGTTCTGCAGCAAGACCAGGGTCTCTGGGATACATAGAACCATACAACTGGTTTCATGCACCCAAAGCTGGCTTCAGTGTGTGTTTCCAGAATAGTTTCCCATGCAGCATGCTAAACTCTTTTTAAAATGAAAACTTAAACAATAGTTTGTGATAGGGGATGGGGTGTGGCCCTCCTATTCTTTTTAGAACAATGTCACAGTGAGCATACCCAAACCCTTAAGCAAGCCTAACTTGAGATCCTAACCATCATAAAGGTTTCCATTCTAGCAACTCTACCTTAATAATTGGATTAGAATCATAGAATTGTAGAGTTGGAAGAGACCACAAGGTTCATCTAATTCAGCTCCCTACAATACAGGAATCTTTTGTCCAACACTGGGCTTGAACCCATGACCCTGTGATTAAGAATCTTATGCTCTACTGGCTGAGCTATCATATGGGTCCAACCCATTAATGCGCTGTAGCTATGCTTTCAGCAGCAGCTTGGGATGAATAACTTAAGCAAGTTATGTTTTACTCAAGCTTCACACAGTGAATTTGCTTTGGGTTAAGGCACATCACTAGAAGGATATGCCTTTTTAAATATTTTACACCAGATGAAGAAAATAAGCCAGGCTTCCTCAACCTCGGCCCTCCAGATGTTTTTGGCCTACAACTCCCATGATCCCTAGCTAGCAGGACCAGTGGTCAGGGATGATGGGAATTGTAGTCTCAAAACATCTGGAGGGCAGAGGTTGAGGAAGCCTGAAATAAGCTTTGGGGATCTGTAGTAATAGGATCACTTCTCTGCTAGTCACAGTGGCTAAGCCCTGCCTATACTGTTTGGGGCAATAAGTCTCTGAAGGTTGCTTGCTAAGAGTCACAAATGGGAAGAGTGCTGGTGTGCTCGGGCCCTGCATGTGGGCTTCTCATAGGCACCTGGTTGGCCACTGTGAGAAAAGACTAGATTGGTCGTTGACCTGATGAAAACGTCACTGAAATGTGGTTGCAATGAATTGTGTAATTCAGATCCTGGGCTGACTGCATTGGCTACCAATTAGTTTCCGGGCCCAATGCAAAGTGCTGGTTTTGACCTATAAAGCCTTAAACGGCTCAGGACCGCAATACCTCAAGGACCGCCTCTTTCCATAGGAACCTACCTGGACCCTGAGATCATCTTCTGAGGCCCTTCTTCATGTGCCTCCTCCTTGAGAGGTCAGGGGGGTGGCAACATGAGAACGGGCCTTCTCTCCAGTGGCTCCCCATCTGTGGAATGCTCTCCCCAAGGAAGTTCGCCTGACACCTTCATTATACACCTTTAGGCACTGGGCAAAAATGTTCCTTTTTAACCAGGCCTTTGGTAGACCTGATTGACACCCTATACCCTTTGAAAATGTGGCTCTTTTGGGGGGGATGTTATTGGGTTATTGTTTTTATTTTATACATTGTGATCTTTTCTGTGAACCGCCCTGAGGCCTCCGGGTGCAGGGCGGCATATAAATTCAATAAATAAATAATAAACAAACAACACTGTGAAGATTGTCTACTGAGTCCAGCCACTGGTTGCCCCAGGTGAAATTCCACCTTGAAAGCATTGCTCTTCTTTTCCCCTTTGCTTGCTCACGATGCAGTGTTACAGCAACCAACCAATAGCTTTAATGTTGTCAGAGACATTTACTGCATGGACAGCAGAGAAACTGGTGCAATCATGTGCTGGGAAACTGCTTATATTGGATAGCAGGAAATGTTTTAGGAAATAATGTCACTTTATTTCTACTGAGATTTTGCTATCCACTTTCAATTGCTTCGTAGCATTTATTTTATTTTATTTTTTATCACTTAATGTTTTCAGGAGATTATTTACAGCATGCATTTATGGATGTGAAGATAATTTCTCTAAGTATGCCATAAAAAGGAGGGAAGTCGATGAATCTGGGAATGTATAATTTGCAACCATAATGTAATTGACATTTGGGTTAAGATAATATGGAAAGTTGTTTTGCTTGTGGATATACAGCCAGAGGGAAATACTGCTGACAACTGGCCTTTGGTGCCTGAATTCTTTGAATACAGCATTGTGCTAAATTCCTACCTCATTAAATCAGCTGTTTAGCTGCACTCATAGTTACTACAGCAGCGCAGGACAACATCCCCGATGTTGCCTGTAAAACCTTGTAAGGCAAACAAGATGCCTAAACCATGATGTGTAACATAATACAAAAGTCAAGCCAGTCACATTCTTGACTATGTAAGTAAATTTCTGGATTCCTTTATAGATCAAAGTGTTCCAAAGCTGGATTTTTGTTCCTTCTCTCTCTCTCTCTCTCTCTCCATTTGTTTTAAGCCCAGTGTTGGCGTTGTAGGATGCAAGCAGCTTTCCCCAAAAGTCCAAATAGCATTTAAAAATAGTTTGGAGGAGTTCCTTATGTAAGAGGAGTTCACATTCCACCACCACTGCACTACAAACGTAGAAAACAGGATTTAAGCATTCTCTTCAAAAGAACGAAGCCGGCCAATGTTATTAAACTGCTGTTCCTGGAATCTTCCATTCACGTACAGGTTAAATATCACCAGCATAGAGAAAGTATGAGAAAAGGTCATGCTGTGTTCCCATCTGTGCATCAGATTTGGCCAGAGCGAAGGCAAAAAAAAAAAAAAAGCTATGGCAGGCTAAACATGAATAGGTACACTGTGTGTGTGTGTGTGTTGCTGGCTTTGATTGTTCAATAGGTAAAAAAGGTAAAGGACCCTTGGACGGTGAAGTCCAGTCAAAGGCAACTATGGGGTTGCGGCGCTCATCTCACTATCAGGCCGCATCCCACTTGATTGTTCAATAAAGCCTTCCTGGCAGTGCTGAATTTTGGGGAGATGCATTTAGTAGCAACCAGGGGGGGGGAAAGGTCTTTTATGGTGGCACCCTCTTTGTGGAATCACCTCCCTCTTGATCTCAGACAGGTACTCATATTATTGCTATTACAGTGTAATTTTTATTTTATGTACCTAGGCTTTTTCTGGTACTTAGAGGCAGCCCACAGCATTTCACGACCTGGGGCAAAATGGGAAGGTGCCATTTGGTGCCCCCCCCCGCTCCCGCCCCCGCCACCAAAGCCTTCCAGTGAGATTTCATGACCGTTCCATGAGATCTTGCTGAAGCCACTTTTTACTTCTGGCGTGTGAGCAAGGGCAGGAGGAGTGCCCCCCTCCCCATGTTGGCTGCCTCAGTCTGCCTCATGAGTGATAGATAGTACCATGCTGGTACTGCCTTGTGATATCATATGAAAGGTAGTATAAAAATGGTGAAGTAAATAAATAATAGGAAGGGACACAGGTGGCGCTGTGGTCTAAATCACTGACCCTCTTGGGATTGCCAATCGGAAGGTCGGCGGTTCGAATCCCCATGATGGGGTGAGCTCCCGTTGCTCTTTCCAAGCTCCTGCCAACCTAGCAGTTTGAAAGCATGGCAGTGCAAGTAGATAACTAGGTACCGCTCCGGCGGGAAGGTAAACATGACCCGGAAAAACTGTCTGCGGACAACCACCGGCTCCCTCGGCCTCTAAAGCGAGATGAGTGCCACAACCCCAGAGTCGTCTGTGACTGGACTTAACTGTCAGGGGTCCTTTACCTTTACCTTTAAGTGTGAATATTGAAATAGCTCATGAGCATCTGAACAGGATTGAATTATATTTTACTCCCTCCGTCTGAAATGCCTGGTCTTGCATTGAATGTAGTATTGGCAACATAAGACCAGCAGATGAAAGAGCTGTGGTATCATAACTGATTTACAGCTCATGAAACTTGGGTTCTATGCATGGTGGAGGGTTGGCATTGCAGGAGACCAAGACTTGCATGCCTTTAACTGTGATGTGGTAGGCATTGCTAGTATGCAATTATGGGGAAAGCTTCAACTCTTGATATTCTGCCTGTTGGGCATCTTATTACTTGTGTGTGAGCCCTGATTTATTTTTGGATAAATCCCATCTGCAAAAGAAGGCACACATTTGCATATGATGTAAAGTGTATGGAAATGTTATGTAAATGTGTGTCTTCTTTTGCAAGTGCAGCAGAGTGCAGCAATCCACACACAACATACTGGGCCCAGAAAATCCTGTTTGGCACCCCTGAACACAAAAGAACACACCATATTGTGTTAACAAATTATACGTAATCAACAGTGAAATAAAATTGTCATCAATGGTTGACGGCACATCATGTTTCCTGTAAGTATTTTCAGCAAGAATCACACAGAAGTCAGTGCAGCAATAAATATCCAGCAGGCTTTCATTTCAGCCTGAGACTTCTCAGCCATTTATAGGTATTGCAAAGTTCATCTCCTGTTTGGTGGTATTATGCACAGGATGCAAATATTTCAATCATTCGACAAGTGCTTTCTGTGGCCACTTGAAATCATTTGCCATTCATGGGAACAGAGAGGAGATGACCTCCACAAAAGTGATGCAAGCAGAATCATCAGTGTGAAATCATTTTGTAATCCTTGAGCTTCTTCCCAAATTGAATGAAGATCAATCAGGGCAATAATGCATCACTGGTGGTATCAATTTCAAATATATTCAGAAGGAAAGCAGATATATGAACTTGTAGGCATGGTGCCCAGAAATGACAAAGTCCGCTACGATAAAGAAAATATTGTCAGGAAGACATTTTACTTCTGTCTCCACCATTCAACTTTTATCAAATATTTTTCTTCCTTCTAAATTACATATTCACAGCTGAAAATGTGACTATGGATTTTCCAGGGTGGGCTAATCACTTTGGCCATGGGATAAGCATCATTAGCAGGCACTGATACATCAGTTTAAAACATCCGTACTTGGTGCCCCAGACAGAGTTCTAGTTCTATCCTATGTATTAGAGGCAGCTCAGCATGTCTAGGATTTCAGTGTCTTCTTATGTAGTCTGCACTCTGCGGCTTCTTGTAAAAAAAAATAAAAAATACAACCCTGTATCCAACAGCAGACATGAAGGAACAATCTGTATGTGGCAACTGTAATATAGTTTAGTAATTGTTTTAATATTTATTATTACATTCTATTCTCTCTTCCAAGAATCTCACTGTTGTGTGCTTTTCCACAACAACCCTATGAGGTAGTTACAGGTAGGTAGCCATGTTGGTCTGCCGTGGTTGAAACAAAATAGAAAATTTCCTTCCAGGAAATAACAAACTTAGTTGGTCTCTAAGGTGCTCCTATGAGGTAGGTTAGGCTGCGAGACAGTGGTTTCTCAAGATCACCAAGTGAGCTTCATGGCTGAGTGGGAGTTTGAACCCTGATCTACCAGGTTCTAGTCCAACACATCACAATCACATTTTGATGACAAATTCCTTTCTAAATTAGAATCAAGTTTCAGTCTCAAAATCCAGAGTTCACAACTAAAATCTTTGCTGAATATTTTGTGAACTGCTGCTTGAGGCTTTCAGACATCTTTCATAACACTGCAGATGGATTCAGAATGGATCCAAACTGGGCATCACTGATGCGTTTAATGTGCACTTAGTTCCAATATATGATGGGTTTAAGAGAAGAGTAGTGTAGTTGTGACTGAAGATTGTTCCAAGTAGGGATAGATGCATATTTCCATTTTACTTTTCCTCATTTCAGTATTCCCCATTTCCACATCAGATGATGATGATGATGATTTATAAAGTCATTTTCATGTGCATTTCATGAAATGCAATTTTACCTAAAATACACATTTTTGAAAGATATTTCTTGCAAAGTATATTTCCTGTAATATAATGTATTCATGGTCATTATTTTTGTGCATATTTCCTATTTCCCCCTAATATATAATGCCTTTTTGTTGTGAACTGACTTCCAAAATTCGGGAAACTGCAAATTTCAAAGGACAGTAGTATTTTAGTTTGCAGATAGATAGATAGATGATAGATAGATAGATAGATAGATAGATAGATAGATAGATAGATAGATAGATAGATAGATAGAATAAACAAACACTTGTTGATATTAGTTGAGAAGCATGAGTGGGGGAACTGAACAAATGTCTGTCTCATCACTAATTCCAGGCAAGGGCAACATGGTAGAAAACACAAAAAGCAGAAATGGAAGAAGGAAGAAAATTAAGAAGATCTGTATTATCCATAAACTTTACCTCTTCTGGCTAATTTAGACTTTTTGTTAGGTCAGCCAGAAACAACAGGTTTTTTCCTCTGGTGAGAAGTTATAGAATGAAAATAATAAACAGAACTGCATAAATAGCTCTTGGTAGTTTGTAATATCAGATGGCAAGCTCAGTTATGTAGATAAACAGTGCTACTATTTTATAAAGGACACGATGAGCTAACAGTATTCCTACAGTTTTAGCTTTCATGTTAAATCTTGAAAGTAGCTGCTATTCATTTGAATTCATTAGCAACTGATTTTTTTTAAACTGAAAATAGAAATTAACAAAATGATTTTAATCACAGGCAAGCCCGGAAAGATAGTTAAATTTAAGCAAGTCAATTATTAACCTACAAGTAATTAGCTTTCTCAATTTTTAGAACATCTTCCTATTAAATATGATCTATGAAATCTATATAGCTATTAAAAATTATGTAAAATAATGTGGGTGTAGTACAAAGGAAATGGTAACTAATTGCATAAGACTCTTTTCCGAAGAAATGTAAGTCATTAAAGTGTGTTGAACTCTTTATATAGAATAATGCTTCCTAATTAAAATGTAACTCATGGAAAGTATGGAAGGATTTACAAACAATCTCAAAAAAATTATTCAGTACAATTATTTAGTCTTCAAATATTATATATTTCCCAGTGTAGTAGTCCAAATATCATAGGGTTGCCATTAACGAAACCACCAAAATTGTTGAGCTGTTTTTAAGTGATTTCAAGCTTTTGGAACTGTTTCCACCAAGGGCATATGAACCCTTGAGGCTATACTCCCATTTACTAGGTCCTTTTCATTCTCTCTTCACTCATATTCCTACACTGAAAGAGCAGCCAGAGGAACACAACCTTTCTGATCCAGTTTTGAACTGCCCTAATTGTGACTTGAGAAAACTTCAGAGGGTCTGAAGTGACAGATGAGGGCAAAGCATCCCATGAGATAGGCTGGCCAGATCCAGGACAGCTTGCGCAGATCCCACCACTTAACACCTTGCTAAGTAGCTTAGAAGCTGTAAAGCTGAGGAGAGCTTCACCTTTCCTGCTGGCAAGGAACTCTTTGTGTATTTAGCACAAAGTCTATATGTTTTGCTTGCTTTGATGAAATGGAAGAAAGATTCTTTGGAGTTCTTAAAGAGACATGTAGGAATTTCCTTAGCTCAGAATGACATATAGGAATCTTTGACTGCGAAAGATTCTACCTCAATTCCACAATGAGGAACTTTCAAAACACCTTCAGACTATGAAACCATGATTTTTCTTAAATTATAGTATAAATAATTATCATTACTGTAGCATGTAATCATTCACTTCATTATTATAATGCTCTTTAACATGACAGCATAGGAAGAGACCGTCTAACAAGGCTCCCCAATATCTTTGTCAGAGGTCCTTCCCATCACCACCTACCACAGCATATGCCAACCTGGTGCCCTCCAGATGTTTTGAATTGCAACTCCCATCAGCCCCAGCCAGCTCACACTGCAGGTCAGCATAGGTTGACTACCAGATCCCTTTGTCTAATAAACTAAGTTCTTTAGTACTGAGATCCAGGTGTGGTTTGGGACACTGGTGGAGATTGTTGACCAATTCAAAAGCAAAGTATGATCTTAATAGAATCGAAAGTAGTACTGTAAATTGTAGTTTTGAAGACTGAGTTGTGATTAGACCTGAATCACATTTTATCTCAACAATCAGCTCTGCTAAGCTCTGCTTCATCCAGTTGGTGAGGATAGTTCATCACATTTCTGTTGCCCATTCTGATAATTCCTTGCTGTTAAAGAGATCTCTGTTCTCCGGCTGTCGGCCTTTAAATCTCACCAATGATAAAAGAGACATCATCTATCTTTAACTCTCCCATCCCATGTTTGCTCATTGCGGCACTATCTTATCCCATTGAAGCCCAAGCAAAGTTCTCACTGACTATAATGGAGTGGATTCCACCCTACTGTGCTCATTTCTCCAGATACAAACCAGGTGAGCACAAGTAGCAGGAAAGTCTTGACCCCCATTGCTTCTTTTTATACATTTTTTCTTTCGTAAATTGATGATGGAGGAAAGGTTGTATAACTGCTTTTTACTAGCCACCAAATTCAATTAAAAGCCTCTCATCTCAGATATTTCTATAATGTGTGAACCTTTTCCCAGAGTACTGCAAGCTGCAAATGAAATTGGATAATGAATTTGTCTTCAGATGTAGCTGACTGAACCTTCTTTTTAAAAAACCTTTAAAAAATAGAGCGAGTGAAGGAGGGGAGAGGGAGAGATTGATGAATCTAACTGGCTACTCTAGGGAGCAGAATGACTGCTGTGTAGTGTCACACAGCTACTAATCCTTCAGAATCAAGTGGAACAGCATTGGAGAGAAAAAGAGAATGAAACAGAAGCCTTTCATGTCTGACTTCATAGGTCATCCACCCCATGCTATGTGCTTTTTTCCTGTGAATCTCTCAGCTAAGTACTTCCAGCAACAGCAGTTCAAGAACACTGAACAAGAAAAATCAACAAAGTACAAGACACAATGAACCATCTAGAAATACCACTTAGCTGGCACACTGCAGAACCCAGCACTGGGTAGCTCTCTTTGCCGTAAACAACACATTACAGGCTCCATTTTGAACAAAATGGGGAGCGTTTAAGATTCACCATCCTTGAGAATCATACATAATAAGACTAGAGTTAAATTTCGCAAGAGAAAATTAGGTCTACGTAAAATATAGATTGTTAGATTATGAGACAGGAAATGTTCCCTGTTGGAAACCCTGCAGTGCCACTACTAGTCAGCTGTAGACAATACTGAGCTAAATGGACCAATTGTTTGACTCTGTTTGAAGTAGCTTCCTTACTGTAGTGTTGCTTTGTTCCCATGTATGCATGTTCTGTTTCTTTTAGCCTCCTTTTCACTGTAACAACAACAACAACAACAACAACAACAACAACAATTTATTATTTGTACCCACCCATCTGGCTGAGCTTCCCCAGCCACTCTGGGCGGCCCCCAAATGAATGTTAAAACAATACAGCGTTGGATATTAAAAACATCCCTAAACAGGGCTGCCTACAGATGTCTCTTAAAAATAGGATAGCTACTTATTTCTATGACATCTGATGGAAAAGGCCCTCTGTCTGGTTTACTGTAACCTCACCTCTTGCAATGAGGGAACCGCCAGAAGGCCCTCGGCACTGGATCTCAGTGTCCGGGCTGAACGATGGGGGTGGAGACACTCCTTCAGGTATACGGGACCGAGGCCGTTTAGGGCTTTAAAGGTCAACACCAACACTTTGAACTGTGCTCAGAAACGTACTGGGAGCCAATGTAGATCTCTCAGGACTGGTGTTATGTGGCAACTCCCAGTCACCAGTCTAGCTGCCGCATTCTGGATTAGTTGTAGTTTCCAGGTCACCTTCAAAGGTAGCCCCACATAGAGCACATTGCAGTAATCCAAGCGGGAGATAACCAGAGAGTGCACCACTCTGGCGAGACAGTCTGCGGGCAGGTAGGGTCTCAGCCTGCATACCAGATGGAGCTGGTAGACAGCTGACCTGGATACAGAATTAACTTGTGCCTCCATGGACAGCTGTGAGTCCATAATGACTCCCAGGCTGCGCACCTGCTCCTTTAGGGACACAGTTACCCCATTCAGGACCAGGGAGTCCCCCACAACAGGCTTGCAAGTTTCTGGGTCATAGGAAATCATGCAAATTTTTTGAATAATGATCATCATTAGATGGGACTGGACACCAGGTGTGGTATCCACTTGGGCAGTGTAACCCCTGTGTGGCAAAGTAATACAAGCACAGTACAGTTTGTGTGATCAGATTTGTAATCCATTTTGCTCTGCTTCTCCTTCTGTCAAATAGTGGAGTGGAGCAAATGGCAAAAAAATAAATAAATGAGAACTTGTGCTATCTTAGACATGTAGCCCACCATGGAAAGTGTTTGCCTGTCATCTGCCCTCGGATGGTATAAGGCAGCTTCCTATTTTCATGTCTAAAGGACCAATATGAAATTACTTGGGTGCTTCCATGATGAGATAAAGCCCTCTTCCATGGACCTCCACTATCTGAGATGTGGTAGTTGGGTACATGGAATAAATCTGCTCCCTGGCCCCCACCATCTGACTTTGCTTGTACACCTTCAGATCTTGATTCATTAAAAAGTCTGCATTTTCAAATGTTCAATTGTGTGTCCAATTTCTGCACTTAGCTAGTTCTGTTCCTTGGAGAAGACACCAAGCCTCATTAGATCCTTGGTGTGGAGAACCTGTGGCCCTTCTGATGTTGCTAGACTACCAGTACCATGAACCATGCTTGCTAGCAATATCTGGACAGGCCCAAGTCCCTCATGTGTTGTGCAAGGCTGCCCCCTGCCCCAGTCCAACACCATTTTACAGTGTGATAAACCAAGCTACCCCAACCTGCTACCCCCCAATGTGTTGGACTACAACTCCCATCATCCCTGTCCCTGGGTATTTTTGGCTGGGACTTCAGTCCAAAACAGCTGAAAGACACCAGGTTGCAGAAGACTGCGGAAAACTGAGGCAGAACTCAGTTAAAGACTCAAGAATTTCAGACTAGATGTGGAGGACTCTTATTACCCATATAGGAATGAGCTAACAAACAATCATTTTTGTTAATGACTGCATTGTTTAAATTGCTGTTGTCAATTATATCTAATTATTTGCAAAAACTTCAAACAGCTTTACAAAGGATTTTATCTTAGTCCTATCAAATGTTCTCACTTTCAGGAGTATAGACTGTTATCACCGTTTTTTTCTATTTTTTTGTTCTACCAAATAATTCCTTCTGTCTTCAGCTCTCGATTTTGTCCTTATCATCGCCCTCACTAACACATTAATGAAAGTCATATTAACTCTATTTTCTTTTATTTGTATTCACTTTACTGAAAAACTTGCCTTTGATCTGCATCGAGTTGCACTAATGATTTTGCCACAAACAAAATCACATTATGCTGTTAGCAGATTTAAATGTTAATAACTTATGGCTGATCAAACCACACTGACAAAAAAGCCCAGCCAGTGGAATATTCAGCCACGGAATACTTGTAATAAACTTATTAAATGTTAAGGCAGCTAATTAATGAATACTGTATCAGAATTATAGATGAAGAATGGCTTGACTATCTTGAAGAAACAGGTCATTAATAAAGTTTGCATGTGGTTTCTGATGAACATGAGGAAATTTTAAACAGAAAAAACTGAGGTCACTGTTTAGGGGTTAAGATAATGTATCTGATTGTCTATGTAGTTACTTTTATTATTTAACAATGAATTGATTTCCTCCCCTATCTCATACATTACATACACCAGACATCCAATTTCACATGAGTAAAATGCAACATCAAACCAACTTCTATTTTGAAATGTCTCTATTTTGTTTTCGTGCCCCTACTTTGCGGGTGTCCTAAACACACGTTTAATTTCCCTATACGTTAATATAATAATAATAATAATAATAATAATAATAATAATAATAATAATAATAATAATTTATTACTTATACCCGCCTATCTGACTGGGTTTCCCCAGCCACTCTGGGCGGCTTCCAACAGAATGTTAAAATGCAATAATCTATCAAACATTAAAAGCTTCCCTAAACAGGGCTCCCTTCAGATGTCTTCTAAAAGTCTGGTAGTTGTTTTTCTCTTTGACATCTGGTGGGAGGGCGTTCCACAGGGCGGGTGCCACTACTGAGAAGGCCCTCTGCCTGGTTCCCTGTAACTTGGCTTCTCGTAGCGAGGGAACCGCGAGAAGGCCCTCAGCACTGGACCTCAGTGTCCGGGCAAAACGATGGGGGTGGAGACGCTCCTTCAGGTATACTGGACCGAGGCCGTTTAGGGCTTTAAAGGTCAACACTTTGAATTGTGCTCAGAAACGTACTGGGAGCCAAAGTAGGTCTTTCAAGACTGGTGTTATGTGGTCTGGGCGGCCGCTCCCAGTTACCAGTATAGCTGCTGCATTCTGGATTAGTTGTAGTTTCCAGGTCACCTTCAAAGGTAGCCCCACATAGAGCGCATTGCAGTAATCCAAGTGAGAGATAACTAGAGCATGCACCACTCTGGCGAGACAGTCCGTGGGCAGGTAGGGTCTCAGCCTGCGTACCAGATGGAGCTGGTAGACAGCTGCCCTGGACACAGAATTAAACTGTGCCTCCATGGACAGCTGTGAGTCAAGAATGACTCCCAGGCTGCACACCTGGTTCTTCAGGGGCACAGTTACCCCATTCAGGACCAGGGAGTCCTCCACACCTGCCCACCTCTTGTCCCCCCAAAACAGTACTTCTGTTTTGTCAGGATGCAACCTCAATCCAAGGCATCACTATTCACTTTTGTGCTTCTTCTGACCCACTGGGGCACTCTTTGCACTGAAAACGAGGAAAAATAAAATAAACACCACACACATGGTATCCCTCCATAATCCCAGGGTTTAAAAGCACAATTTGGGAACTGAGGCAGAACCTTAAAACATTGAATTATCCAGAATGGCAGAGAACATCAGACCAGCATACAGCATACAGCTGCCAGCTGACCCTGTCTCACTTTTGTGGGATATTTAAAACACAGTCAAACCAACAATTCATGTTTTGCTAGATAAGCACCTGATAGGAGCTGAAGCTTACAAAGTTTTCCTGTAAACTTGCTAGACAGAACTCTGTGAGAGACACTCCCACTGTGCTTTGACAGGGGTAGGCGTAGCTATATATTCTCCTACCTGCCTGGGCACCCCTTTCCCCTTTCCATCTCCTTCTGCTCTGTCGGCTCCAACCTCAGACACCATTTTAAGTTAGACTCAAGTATGTCTTTGTAACTGAATTAACATTTTAAGCCTGCTTGAACAAAGCTGCTGTATCTGTTACTCTACAACAGGTATTCCGAGTGAATAACGTTTTACTGTTATTGTTTTAAGGAGGAGAAAAAGGGGTGAATACCAGGAAAATCCAGTCTGCCTTAAAGCATCCTGGATTACTTAAACTAAAAAGCTAAAACTAGCCTATCTAAGCTTCCTTTTAAGCTGCAATGGGATGGCACTCTGCTGAACACACAAACATGAGGAAGGCAGGCTAATAGTGAATAAATATATCCTCTACTAGCATCTATTCACATCCCAAAATTTTTCATATACCGTACTCTCAGTCCTATTCCATGTCCTTTTGTGATTATGACAGTTCTAAGGGGGTATTAGACACATTCTCTCTCTCTCTCTCTCTCTCTCTCTCTCTCTCTCTCTCTCTCTCTCTCTCTCTATCTCTCACACACCCACCCACACCCACACCCACAGATGCTTGGGAATCACAAGTTGGGAGAATGATGTTGCACTCAGGTCCTGCTTGCTTGCAGGCTTCCTATAGGCATTTGGTTTGCTGCCGCGAAAACAGAATGCTCAGCTAAATCCAGGAGGGCTCTTTTAAGAAGAGCCTCTTCTTAAGGAGCAATAGCAGCAAGGAAAAAGATGGCACTGGAAAAGGAATGTCTCTTGTTCCCCATTTGTCGCATTAAAAGTGCTGCTCTCATGTTGCCTGCAGTAGCCCGGAGGTAAGGCCAGCTCCATTAGCATCTTCTAGAATTACTACAGAACACAATTAAGAAAAGTTGTAATAACAAGGAGTAAACATAAATGAAAATGAAGCACAATGCACATCTCTAATTATTCTGATTTGTCCTGGTTCCTTCCCACTCGCTTTGGGAACCAGACTCAACTTCCTAGCAGGAGAAGCAGCAGTAATAGGAAATAACAGCTCACTCATTAAACTAAATATTTGAAGATGATCTGTGGGCTGCTACATTAGTGTATCTTATTATAGAATTTATTATCATTTTAGGGTTTTTTGTCAGGGCTCATGGTCCATTTGTTGAAGAATGCATAAACAAGCAAGAAAATGAAACTAAGCACCCATTTTTAAAATTGTTTTTTTCACTAAACCCATTCCTGGGCGTATCTTTTTTTTTATTTTGATGGTTAACTTTTTGTGCTGACCCTCAACCCACTTCTGGTGCTTTTCATCTGACTTTGACCTTGCTTAAAAGAACTGTACATGTTTCATATTCCATTTTAAATGGGTTTTTTTTATCCCACAGCTTTAATATATAGCACCATAGCTATTTGCCACATACATCATGCAAGCAATGACAAATCTCTTCCAGAAAGATCAAAGCTGACTAATTTCTTTAGTGTTTGGTTTGGTCTCTTTCTTGCATTAACACTAGGGTGACAGTGACCATTGTTCTACTCTATTGGTAGGGCGGTCAGAGGACAATCCTGTTGGAAGGAGTCTTCTGTTTGAAATGCTGTCCACTGAAAGCCTGTTTTAAAGACACATGAGCCACAATAAGGTGGATCAGGGCCCTTGAAGTTTCCAAGTACTGAGTGGGCACATATAGCACCTGGTCGCAGACTTACTTAACATGGTGAAATGTATTTCTGTTGAAATTATAGGCATTACATTATTCTTAATTCTCATATCTACATATAAATTAGCGTATGCAAATGGTTCCCCAACTGGAAGAGCATTCTAATGCAGAATATGAGGAATATGAAAGCTGGGGAGAGGGGCATGACATTCACTTTGGGTTCAACTGTTCGTAACGAGTGCGAAGTGGGGGGGGGAGTTATGTAAGGGGGTATCCATCGTGTTCTACTTCAAGCAGCATTCACAGCCCTCATTTGTGCATACAGAGTAAAAGGATGAGGTGGCAAGTTAGTTTGATTATTTTGAAGCCATCAGAGATTATTTTTACATTCATGTCATTTAGTGAGCACTTTGGGCCCTTACCCCTGTACCCTGGAAGTAATTTCCATTACAATCAATGGGCTTTATTTCCAATGAATGTGTTTAAGCCTGGGATGTTAAATGTTAAGGATCTCTGCCTTACTTGTTACTATTATTAATTATAATGCATTTCAAAATTCTATACACTGAGTTTGCTTTTGTGTCTGGCTTCTTTTTCTTTTTCTTTCCAACCACACTGACACACAGAAACAAGCTCATGCAACTTGACTGATATTGCATATTTGTGCAGTCTATTGTGCTGGGCAATCTATTTATGGCATAATGGAAAAGGAGAACTAGACTGATGGGAGGTGAGTGCTTGGCAGTTGCAGATGCAATCTCACAATCAATATTCCAGTCATGAACAATCTGACAAAATGCAGTAAAAACAAGGATGTACAGGCTTGTGTTATTTTGTTATGAACTAGGACATTCAAAAGCAGCCTAAGGAAGGAGAAAACCCAACTCCCAATGAATTCCAAAGAAATCAGGCTGCTTAATCCACTCCCCAACCCCGAAAGCAAAATCTCACTGCATTCTTTTTGAATTCCAGTCAAGGTATATTCCTCTGTGATTCTCTTTTGCACAATTCAGGGAGAACAGGATACTGAGCGTGGACCTGTGAAACCTGGGTTCAATCCAACCATTTAAAAAATTGACTTTGTAGTTGAAGTTGAGATAGCTCCTTCCTCTCCTGTGCTGCTGTGGGGGCCTTAGTAAATTTATTTACAAATATGTCCTAATGATTCAAAGGTTTGGATTCTGACCACGTATGTAGCTCATTGCTGTACATGCTTACACAGATATAAGAAATTGTGCAAAAGATTGCAGCCTTAAATACAACTCTTTTTTTCTGTAAAATGAGAACATTGGCCTACTTTGCAAGTTTATTGTTTGGAAGAATTAAAAAAAGAGATTTAAATCTTTTTGCAAGCTGAACAGCAATAAAGATATGCCATTATCCAACATGTTGAAAAAATTCAATTCTACCTTTCAGTTGACTTTAAACTTTTCAAGATCTGTCAATACTGCTGTCAATGTCATGATGACCTTGTTTTTTGGCATCCAAATAATACAGTTAACACACACGTTTACATTGCTCTGACCATATGAACAGTTAGATGGGAAAATATAATTTAGAGCTCTGGAATAACAGCTTTTCTGTAACTGGTTTAAAACTCCTTCTGCTCTATCAGTGTGGGAGTCTGATCTTAGGTAATGCAAAGCTGAAATATTTCAAATGCAAATGAGTATTCTCAGCAAAGTAAGTTTTACAGTAATACTACAAAGCAATGCAATCAGACCGATGAGATGGAAGTCATCAGAGGTCATCTGCTGGAAGAAAGCAGGCCCATAAATGCAGGCAGCAGATCTCCAGAGAGCAACTTGAACAGCCTCCCACAAGGTGGCTCCCCCTAGTTTCATCTTTCATTTTCATTTCATATATAGAGCACCCTGTAGAACATTCATCTCAGACACTATGCATGCAAGTGAATTGCCTATTCAGGAAAATATCCACAGATATTAGGAAACACACACACATCCCAGTTCCCATACCATACCATTCATTTATTCACAGTAGTCAAGATGGCCAACCCACAAGGATATATTTGTCTGTGATGGATGGAGCTGGTGATAAGTGTAGTTCAAAGCAGATGGAGCCAACCAGGATGGATAAGGAAGGTCTTAGGGTACCATGCCCATTGCAGGAATGTTTAGGAAATGAGCCTGATGACTTCTCCCTCTATAGTTGGTTTTAAGATGGAGTAGGAAGATCTTTTTTTCTAACTTCTTTTAGTCATTAATAGCTGTACTAAATCAACAACTCAGCAGGGATAAGGCAATTTTCTTTCTTGACGAAACCTTTGCTTTCATTGCTCTCTGAAAGCAAGACAAGGTCTATTAAAATAACATTAAGGGAAGAGCTGCCAGCTCAAATTAGGAAAGTTTCAAACATCTTGAAACAGAGGGGGGGATATGATTAACAGGCTGATCGGATAAGTAAGGAGGAGGAACAACTAGCATGAACAACCTTCATGCTTAATTATATCTTCCTTCCTCTCTTTCAGTTTAGCCGCTTTAATTACATGTGTTTCGGAATATAAACATATGTTCATTGTGCACACACATTCACACTCTTTATTATAATGGGCATCGCCTCAATTTTGTTTTGTTTTTAACCCAACAACTCTAAAGCTTCATTCTACTGTTTTTCCACCCACCCGAAAAAAATGCATGTGCCAGAAAAATACGCATTTTCAAAGACAGTTACACCCTAACCCTGAACACCCACACTTAAATCGAATACACACAAGGCTAAAAGTGTGCAAGACAGAGTCCCTGATGATTTTGCTTCCTTCTCCACCATGAGAAAAGGCAGAGATCTGCCATCCTAGAACGGTGCAGTCCTATGACCCCTAGGGCAGCATTCAAGGGGTCAGTTGGTGCAGTGGCAGAGAGCAGACCGGGGCATGTCTGGTGCATGTCCCAGGGGCATGGCACGGCGCCCACAGGGGCGTGGTGCACATCCTGGGGCATGGCACCCAGCACCGGGATCGTGGTGCTGGGGGTGGTGTGCTCCCCCTGCCTCCCTCTTCCTCTGCCAGTGAGTGGATGGACAGGACCCACCAACCTGAAATCATGAACAGAGGTCTGACATTGGTGAAACAGATCCAGTGCTGGATCCCACCACTCTGATGGTGACATCTCCTCCAATGCTGTGGTCCAGCTGATGGGGCTCTGGTGTCAAAAAGGCTAAGAAGAGAGCATGCCAGAAAGCTGCTGGCATCCAAATGACCCCAAGCCCTTCCAATACATTGCCATGCCTCCACCAATGAGAGAGAAATTTGGAAATGCTTCTGAGCATGTCTAAACCTCTGTCCCCCACTAAAAGAAATTGTTTTTGTATAATTGGAGACACTCCGATTTGAGTGTTCCTCTCCCCCGCCCCTTCTGCCCTGCTGCGCATTGGATGAAATGTTAAACTGCTTTCATTTCTCTCTCTCTCACACACACAAACATCCTTAGGATTTCCTAAAACTAAGGCTGCAAAAGCAAGTGTCTATGTTATGTTGCAGTCCTAAGCACAAAACACATTCCACTGAAATCAATTGAATCCACTTCAACTAAAAATAAATTGAATCTACTTCCAGGTAAATTATCAGACCACAGCCAAAGATCATCTAGCCCAGCCTCCTGCCAAAGTAAAGCATTGTAAACAATATTTTCCTGTAGTCAATTAAGTGAGAGAATGGACAGGTTGGAGAGTAATGATGTGCTCACAGTTGGAGGTACTGTCTTCAGATTCAGAGCAGCATTGTGGCAATCATTTTCAGCTCCAGGACTCAGCTCTGTAGTATACAGACCATAAACAAATATAGATAGATAGATAGATAGATAGATAGATAGATGATAGATAGATAGATAGATAGATAGATAGATAGATAGATAGATAGATAGATAGTTTTACATAACAAATTTAAATTCAAACAAATCATCCACATCATCATTTAGGATTCCCTGAATCCATTGACTTCCCTCCGCCCTTCATACATGGTGGATGTGCAAGATAACAAAAGAATGATTTACCACAAACAAAAGATTTCTTTTGAAAATGTGCAGAGTGCAATTTCCTCCTAAATGAAGCACTGTTGTAGGGCAGGTTTTCAGATCAGAGATTGCATCTTTCTTACAAGGTTCAGAGCTTCAAAACAACTGTCTTTTGTTTAACAAAGTGCAGACACACCATTTAAGAATACGAAACCAATTCTGGTAGACTGCTGGTTTTTGTGCCTTGTCATGGAATTTGTTCTTCTCCAAGCTCTATACCCCTGCCACCCACTTTTCTTTTCAATGTGGGCTGGAGCCCAACTTTGAGCAAAAGATTCCTGCATTGCAGGGGGTTGGTCTAAATGACCCTCATGGTCCCTTCCAACTCTAAAGTTCTGTGATTTTATGATTCTGTCTTAAACCAAAAGGTGGTGGTGGTGGTGGTGGTGGTGGTTGAAAATTCCCGAGGCCACAGTATTGGATTCAGAACTACATGCTTCCTAGAATACTATGTTAACTAATTTAATAAAACACTGCCAGTCATCCAAAGAGCTCATATCAGCAATTCCTTTTCCACAGAAACACTGAAACAGTCACTGCCCCAGTAGCTTCATGTCCAAGCAAGGATCTGAACCTACATTTCCCAGTGCAAGTACCACACCCCATCCACTAAATTTCCCTGCCTCTTGGGACGTCTGTGTTGCTGGTATATATGTTAATGTAACACAATTTTGGCCCCTTGATCTTTTCCTTATGAATGAATGTCTTCAACACATGTGTGTTTATGTTGAAATCAATTCCAGTCACCGAACACAATAAACCCAGTAAGTGTTCCAGAAAAAAAAATATTCTGGCAAGAGAAAAAGAAAGGAATTTGTTAGATTGTTGATTTTCTTCCCCATCTCCTGCAGGCTGAAGACTCCACCCTCCAAAAAAAAGGTTACAAAACATTGCTATTTTTTTTAGATCCTTAAAACTCAAGAGCGGCTTCCGTCACCACCTGACAGAAGAGAGGCACACATTTTCAATCTGTTGAAAATAATTGCGTGGAAAAACTCATTCGGTGGATTCCAGACAAAATCCAATCAGTGTAATGGTTTTTGAGAACGAGGAACTGTATTCACATTTCATTCATGTAAAGAATGAGATAATAGAGGACTTTCATGGTGGATGAGCACCCTGCAGGTATTGCAGTTTGCTGTGCAGGGCCTTGCTGGGTCCATCGCATAAAGAAAAATCTCTCTTAATTTGTCCCCATCCCTCAGGCATCAAATACATTTTCTTCCAAAATGAATGGACTGAAGCAAGGATTGACAGCATTTGCACTTCAATGAGATTCCCTGTGAATGACAGCTCTGTTGCTTTGGGAAAACCAGCTGTGATTCTAGCATTCCTTTAATGCGATAAAATTGATGTAACCTGCCGATACCTGGGTCCTAGTCATGAAACCTGGGTAATTATTTCCTAAATCAAAAAAGAGGGGAGAGAAAAGGGCTTTTCACATTCGCCGTGCTCACTGTCTTCAGCTAATAAAAGGTTTAATTGAAAGCTAATAATTTCAAATCCAGCACAGCAGAATTAAGGCCTCCAAAAGTAGCATCACGTTCACTCCAAGTACTGCTACTCCAGCTCGAGTTGCCTGAGATTTTCATTTTGAACAGAGTGTTCTTTTGCCCCCTGTAGCAACTTATTCTTTTCAGACACAATAAGCCTGCAACTTATATGGGGGTTACCATAACCTCCAACATTTATCCAATGAAAATAGGGACGTCCTAAGGAAAAGTGGGACATTCTGGGATCAAATCGGAAACCAGAACAGCTTATCTAAATCAGGGACATTCCTGGAATAATAGGGACACTTGGAAGGTCTGAGTTACGTTCCGGGATCATGCCTAAAGCCAAAATCACATATAGTCAGAACACATTGGTCCAATGGCAGGTGGTATTGCCAAAGTCTTTCTTCTCCAGATATCTGCTTCCTTTCCACCTCCTTTTAATTTTTTTCAAAAATCTTTTGCCAAGCATGTAAAGCTGAATGCACATAAGTTAAATGTGTGTAAGTTGTGGGCTTACTCTACTCCGGGGGGGGGGGGCAGCCAAGTACACTTGCCCCAGGTCTTGGGGGGGCTAAGCCAGCTTGGGGGTCCTGCTGGGGACTGGCTTCTTCTTCTTCTTCTTCTTCTTCTTCTTCTTCTTCTTCTTCTTCTTCCATCTGTCAGGAATGCTTTGATGGTGTTTCCTGCTTGGCAGGGGGTTGGACTGGATGGCCCTTGTGGTCTCTTCCAACTCTATGATTCTTCTTCTTCTTCTTCTTCTTCTTCTTCTTCTTCTTCTTCTTCTTCTTCTTCTTCTTCTTCTTCTTCTTCTTCATTTATAATTTTATTTTACCAAGACTCCCACCATTCTTCAGAGAATCAAGAAGAAAATATCACATGTAGCAGCAGCCTATCAGGAGCTGGTTTTGTTGCCCAAGTAGTACTGAAAAATGGAGAGGAGAGGTGTGAAGCAATTGGCAAATCCCAGTATATGGTTGCTGAGCTGTGTACAGGTAGGCCGAGTAGAGCAGCCTTGAGGGGGGATTGTGGATTTGTTGTTGTTCTTATTTTTACTATGTAGTTTGTGGTTTTTAAATTGCAGTGTACCACCCTGAGATCTGCGGATAAAGGGTGCTATACAAATTTAATAAATAATAATAATAATAAAGTTGTGGAGGTCCCATTTATAAAGAGAATGGCTGGAATTCATTGAACACATTTTTATGAATGTAGTTTATACTTAATGACAAAGGGATACCAAAAAATATATTTCTTCCCGTTTCCACAACTCACCCAAACTTTCAAGCTACAGTGGTACCTTGGTTTAAGAACAGCTCAGTTTATGAACAACTTGGAATAAGAACGCTGCAGACCCATAAGTAGGTGTTTTGGTTTGTGAACTTTGCCTTGGAAGCAGAACATGCTCCGCTTCCTATTGAGTGTGTTCGATTTGTAAATTGAGTCCCCCGCTGCTATGGGAAAGCACACCTTGGTTTATGAATGCTTTGGTTTAGAACGGACTTCCGGAATGGATTAAGTTCGTAAACCAAGGTACCACTGTATTGGTAATAATATTACAGTTGGATTTGATTTATTTACTTGCCTTAACATTTCTACATGAATTATGTAAAAAAATCACAAAATATACCAGGCTCCAGCATGCCTTTTTCCACAGTGCTTCCTGTTACTCCTCAAGCTCTAGATGTGTGGGTAGAGAGTAACTTTCCTGCCCATTGTTCTGCACGAAGATGATAATCAATGACTAGGCACAGTCCATGGACTAATACTTGGTTGTAATGGGTCTTGTCTAGAAGAGGATCCCAGCAGATGGGTGACAAAGGACAACTAGGGAAGCAAAAATAAATGGAGTTTAGTAAAAGAACACCCAGTGGTTTGGCAACCCATCAACTCCATTTTAATCCCTTTAGCTTTGTGTTCATCACAGAGGCTGTAAAAGGTAGCATATAGTGAATAAAAAGAATTGCAGAAGAGTCAGCAAGAACGTTTTCAGATGGGACTTTTAAAGGTCACTAAAACATAAGGGTTTTAAAAGTCTTCTAGCAAGTCATGGAAACTAGAGCTTCAGTTTCCTGTGAACATTTTTGGCAGTCCTTAAAAATGCCTTCCTTCTAAAATGCTATAAAAAAATAAATACCCCCCCCCCCCATTTTTAAAACTAAAAATAAATGGCAGTAAGTTGTAATGTGAGCTTATAATTGTTTGTGTTAATCCATAACATAAGTGAGATACAGAGGTTAAAAAAACATACAGAGTAAATGCCATATGCTTTATACAAGGGAAGAGGGAAACTGAAGTAGTGAACATTTGCCGTCATCTATTACCCATCTCCCAGCAAGTTATATGGTTGTACTTTGTTATTCCAATCCATAATAAACAATGACAATCTATCAATAAAGCTCTTACTCCCCTGCCAACCTTCTCTGTTTTATTTTACCCTGTCCATCAGCTTCAGCATGTATCCCATATCCCATTCAACCATCTTCTTGTGTCGGAGATTCTTTCTGTTCCCACTTTTGGCAGACTGCCATCCTGACAACCGTAAATACATAAGTAAGCATTTCTCTATCCACCCTGTTTACTTCATTTTCTGTGTTACCAAACAAAATGATTAATGGGGCCTGCTTTGTTACAACCTGTCATTTCCTTGGTGTTCACCAACACTAACTCCCGGAACAACTCAGTATGCATACACCAAACATGTGATATTTCCACTCCTGTTGTCCCACGTCTCCAAGATTTGTCATCTGCTCGGGGATATATGTGAATAAATCCTTTGATATGTTTCTGTACACCTTTTCCTTTCCCCGACTTCCTCTCACTCTCACTTTTCTAACACTTCCGAATACGAATGCATCTGCATCAGTGTAAGCGGATGCCTTCATCTGCCCCGGCTGCAACAAAACATATCTTTCCCATATAGGTAGGGTTGCCATATTTCAAACTGTAAAAATCTAGGCAGTTGTTGAGCTTCCTTTAGTTTTGCCCAAAGTTGTTGAGCTCTTTGGGCAAAATCGCCCCCCAAAATTTGCCACTTTTGAGCTACTTTTATGGAAAAACGGAAAAAACGGCACTGCCGACATGGGCTGTCCAAATTTCCCCAGACATTTTCCTGATTTCAGCCCAGACACTGCTCCCGACTGCTGTATTCCAAATATGCCCGGGAAAATACGGATGTATGGCAACCCTTTGTATAGGTCTCTACAGCCACAGCAGGCACCATAACTCCCCCCCCAAAGATCCATGAATCATCGTTTCACGAAACAGACAGATGCCCACCACTCAGAAGTAAGTTTCATTGAATTCAATTGGGTTTATTCCCAAGTATGTATGATTAGGGTTTCAGCCTTGTTATCCTGGTTTCACAGTTAACTATAAACTTAATCCTGTCTTGGTTCCCTAACTCAAGTATCAGAGAAGCACAGTTTAGCATCCTGTTGGTGTTTTGCTCTTTGTTTTCTTGGATTGCATACATTCCTGCGGGCATATTAAACTTTTACAGGCACTCTCCTTCAATTAGCGTAACACAGTTAAGTCCTTTCTGCAATGCAACATTTTATTTCATAAATATTTATTTTAAAAAAAAATGGTGGTGTTTGCATCTGCTGAAACATAACACTCAAGTTAATTTATGCTTAGTTTGATCACACAGGGTTCCATATTGCTCAATGCTTTTTGAACTTCCCCATTTCAGCCACCCACCTTGAATGCGCAAGCCAGCACAAAGGCAACACCCAGGGGAAACAATTAAATAAAAGGTGATTATTTGCGCAACATGTGAGTGTTTCTTTGAGGGGAGGAGAATCTACTCTTCTCTTATTGCTTATTTCTACTTACAAATTTAAACTAGAGCTCACTACATGGACAGCTAATATTTCTTTTCCTGTTTTCATATTTGCTTTCCTTCCTCACTCTACATAAGTGGAGATATTTAGAAAAGGAAAGCCCTTTCATCCATGTTTCCACCTTACGAACAGACATTTGGAAGCCTGCAAGGAGGAGGAGGGGAGTTTGAGGCAGTTTCTGCCTACTTCAAAGTTAACAGAGTTATTGGATTCTTGGCCTGGGGCCAACTTTGCAAAGCTGAGAAACAGTTGTGGGCACCACGCACAACACACACCAAAATCTATTTTATTGGCTGCAATATGTTTCTTGAAAGTTTAATATCAGTGGTGAGTGGTGAGGATAGGAGCCCTGTGGACAACAAGGCAGCCCTCTGGGGGTGCATTTGTGCCCACAGATCCCAGGTTGGTGCCCCCTGCACTAACCATTAGGTTGCTATCATGGCACAACAATGGCAAAAGAAGCTAGACTGATGGGTTCCCCCCCCCCACCAAAACTATCAAAATCTTGAGCTACACGTTTGGGGTGATTTCAGGCATTTTCATAAATTTGCATGGGTGAGTGCATTTTCTCTAAGAGTCAAAATGGCATTTTTAAATGCACAAATAAGGCTGCACTGTATTAATAAGGTAAACACCTCTCTGACTTAAGGATAGCTTTAAGTGTGTACAGGTTGTTGTGTTTTTGAGGTGGTGCATAGCATTTGCCCAGCTATCCTACTATCTGTTCTCCTTTGCCTCATTATGCGTTTCCTCATTAGTTCGTTTCTTGCCATTGTTGCTCAGCAATTCTTTACAGTAGGTGGTCATTGCTTTTATTTTATTTGTCCTTCTGCTTTGTTTCTCTTGGGAAAGGCTCCAGGTGTTCTGTCTATCATGTTCATCCTTGCTCTGTCTGGAACACCACATCCAGGACTGACAGCCTGGTTAAAGAGGAGCTCAAAACGAGGAGAATCTCCTTAATTGCCTGTATTTTGGCTTTCAAAAACAGCTTTCACACCTAAAGCTGGACTGGCTCACATCTGGGGCTGTCAGGTTTTTGGCTTGCAAATGAAGAAATCAGCTGCACCCGCTTCCCTCAGGGTTATCTGTGGGAAAGCTAAATTTGATGCATAAAGTGAAAACACACAGCCTAATTTCCATAGAGAATACAAACAACATATTTCCTTAATATGAACTCATATGAATTATTTTGCGTTATTGCTGCCCTTTCCCCACCCTCCACTTTTAGGAACAAACAAACAAAATCTGGAGGTGAGCATAAGTGGAGGCCATTTTGATCTGAGGATAATGTTGAAATCTCAGTTATCCTTCCCTCGGTGGGTGTTTACTGAATGTTATTCATTTATTTAAGGGTGCAAGTCTATGGTCCTTGGAAAGTTACCAGGATACAGGTCTATTACTATTATGATGATCATCACCATCCTCATAATAATCATCATACCAGCAAAGTAGATCTACTAGAGCACAGCTGTGCAACAGAACAGAGGGAGGGGAAATTCCATGATGCAAGCAGGCATTCTTGCACAAGTGGATCTACTTTGTGGGATCCCACATGTTGTTGTTGTTGTTGTTGTTGTTGTTGTTGTTGTTGTTGTTTATTACTATAATAGGTTTCTAAGCTACTGCAGCTGTCTTCCCTTGACTGGCAGGGGAAACCTCTGCTACTATAGGTGCTATAGTGCCCCATGGGTGGTAGGGGCAAAAGGCATGTTCTGGGGGCATGTCAGAGATAGACTGAGAGGAACCTTGAGATCCACCCATTCCAAAGCTCCCTAATTTCCCAGAAATGCACATCCAGTGCAATGGGGAAAACTCTGACGGACCTTGAGCTGCATAATTATATTCCCTGTGATTTGAAAAGAAACAAATGGGTAATTTTAAAAGGTGGCAAGAGGTTGAAAGCTGCCACTCCACCTTCCACCCTGGTTGGTGGGAGCCCAGCAAGGCTTAGGAAACAGTGGTCCTACTGCCACCAACTCTTTCTCTGTCTCATATGCCCCTCCCTAGGATTGCTTTGTTAAAACCTTTTAGAAAAATGATTCTGTTCCAAAGGTCAAGATGGCTCATAAATGGGGGGGGGGAGAATCAATACAACAATTAAAATCACATTACAATAAAACAACCATCAAACCAAATAGAACCTTTTGGACTTACAAGCCCAGATCAGTCCTATCTCAGTACTTGCTGACACTCTTAAATAAGGTTCATGAAGTACAGTGGTACCTCAGGTTACATACGCTTCAGGTTATAGACTCCGCTAACCCAGAAATAATGCTTCAGGTTAAGAACTTTGCTTCAGGATAAGAACAGAAATTAGCTAAAGTGGTGCTTCAGGTTAAGAACAGTTTCAGGTTAAGAGCAGACCTCCAGAACAAATTAAGTTCTTAATCCGAGGTACCACTGTACACAATCTCTTTGATGGTTCTTCCACAAGAGGTTGTGTCTTTCTATACGCCTAATAATGCAAAATTTAACCATGTTTTCCAGTGGTTTACGTGGAATAGACATTGAGCTAGCTGTTGCCACTGGGGTTATACTTACTCGTTCCCTGTAGGGAGTGGCAATGGAACTCTGCATGCAGCAGCTGTTCTGTTAAGTTGTGGTCGTGAAAGGCAAAGGGGATCATAAATGTTTTACTAGAGGGAGCAAACCTTTGGTTGAGTGCATGGCATTTGGGACCTCCTTTTCTGCACACTGAATAATTAGTTTTGGTGCTGGGAGAGACTGTTTCTAGAAGAAGCAGAGGAGGAGGAGGAGGAGGAGGAGGAGGAGGAGGAGTTTGGATTTGATATCCCACTTTATCACTACCTTAAGGAGTCTCAAAGTGGCTCACAATCTTCTTTCCCTTCCTCCCCGACAACAAACAGTCTGGGAGGTGAGTGGGGCTGAGAGACTTCAAAGAAGTGTGACTAGCCCAAGGTCACCCAGCAGCTGCATGTGGAGGAGCAGAGACGCGAACCCGGTTCACCAGATTACGAGTCTACTGCTCTTAACCACTACACCACACTGGCTCTAGCTATTAAGGGAGCAAAGTCTGGCTATCATATGTTGTTTTCACAATTTATAAGGAAGTCATAGAAAGATTTGTTAGAAGTTCTACTTTGAGGCATGATTTCCCTCTCCCATATATGGCTATCTCCAAGTTCAGTGCTAATGCCTTCCAGTGGAACCCTAGCCATGCCCACTCAGAATTCAATTCTCCCAAGTAAATAGGGTTACTAGCCACAATGGCTATGCTCTGCATCCACTATCAAAGACACCATGCCTCTGAATACCTGTTGTGGGGAATTTTGCTTGGGCAGAGTGCTGTTGTCCAACTTGCAGGCTTCCCACAGGCATCTGGTTGGCCATTGTGAGAACAGGATGCTGGACTAGATGGGCTGTCAGTTTGATCCAGCAGGCCCCGGTGAGCAATCTGGCTGCCAACTTCTGCACTGGCTGAAGTGTCCGAAGCATCTTTGGAGGCAGCCCTCCATAGAACACATGGCAGGATGTGGACCTTGAGGCTGTCCTCAAGGTTTGCTTGGTTTATAGTGAGGCGAGAGGAGGGACGGACGGGAGCCCCTTCCACCCCTCCTCCCAGCTCACTGTAAAGCAAGCAAAGGGAGAGCTGCTTACTCTCTGTGCGGCTTTCACTAGAAAATATTTTTGTTTTGTTTTCCTTCTCTAAAAACTAGGTGTGTCTTATGGTCAGGTGCGTCTTATGGGGTTAAAATATGGATCTTATGCTATTAGACATGGGTAGCAAACTAAGGTCCAGGGGCCGGATCTGGCCCAATCGCTTTCTAAATCTGGCCCGCGGATAGTCCAGGAATCAGTGTGTTTTTACATGAGTAGAATGTGTGCTTTTATTTAAAATGCATTTCTGGGTTATTTGTGGGGCATAGGAATTAGTTCATATATATTTTTTCCAAAATATAGTCCGCCCCCCCCCCAAAGTCTGAGGGACAGTGGACCAGCCCCCTGCTGAAAAAGTTTGCTGACTCCTGCTATTAGAGTTAAGATTGCTACCTTAAGCAATTCCACACCTGTAGCGAAGAATAAGAGTCTTCCTTTTTTCTTTAATTACACATGAAGAGTCAGGTTGGAGCTAAGAAAATTGCAACCCCCGTGGCATTGGTTGCCTGAAGCACTGCTTCACCTAGCTTCATGGTTAATGCTAGACGAGGCATGGCCAAACATGGCCCTCCAGATGTTTTGGGACTACAATTCCCATCATCCCTGACCACTGGTCCTGTTAGCTAGGGATGATGGAAGTCCCAAAACAGCTGGAGGGCCAAGTTTGGCCATGCCTGTCAGCTAGACCTTTGCATGTTATTTCTGCTTTCTACTTAGCAAACGACTGCAGCACATGGAATATCTTCCCTGCAGCATAATAAACATCCAGCTAGTTTTTGAGTAGCAGATGTCAAACTACATCTCACACACATGCTTCTTGGGCTATCTTTAGCTGTCACTGGTGAAGCCAATAAGCTATATATTTGGATTCCACTTTCACCTGAAAAACAGACTATTCAAAAGTGGCTTATCCGTATCTTTATTCTTATAACTTGCCAGATGGAACAAAAAATGAAAGACTGAAATAGTACCTGTCTCTCCCTTCAATCCTGTTCACTTTCTCCCCCCCCCCCAATTTGTTTTATAACGGGAAGCCTTGCAGAGAGGAAGCCTGATAAATAGAGCCAAGGCTGTTTTGGTGGCTGTTTTGCTACTATGCTGCAGTTATAGCCTTCTAAATCATAAAATGCTAACAGCAAAACTAAATTTAGACATGTTGATGGCTGAAACCATACAGCAATATGGCACATCAATTGCCTGCTATACTATGAGGACCCCCCCAAAAACTCACTCCTATACCATTAATATAAACTGGTTAAATCACTTTAATACTCCAGGTGTCTTGCCAACCCCAACTCTTTGCCCACTGGCCTCCTTTTTCTATTCTCTGCCCTCCCCCTTCCATTGTCACAATGGTAAAACTAGGAGGATGAAAAACAAATCAGATAGACGGTCCATTTCCAAGGGTTTTCTATACATAAATCAAGTTCAATTAACTTCTCACCTGAATATTTCATCTTTAGTAAAACAAAACAACAACAACAACAACAACAACAACAACATCCTTGTGATGTTATATAGGGCACAACAACAACCTTGTGATGTTAAACAGGGCACAACAACAACAACAACAACAACAACAACAACAACAACAACAAAACAACCTGTCTTGTGATGTTAAACAGGGCTGGTCTGGAACAGTTTGGGTTTTTGTCAAAAGGTTTTAGAAGAGCAGTAAGAGTCTATAAGCACTACAGTACAGCTGCATGTTTTTTCAAAGCACCCTAAGACAAACAGCTTTAAAAGATTCCCTCCTCAGTACCTTGCCAGATGTGAAATTGTAACAGTGTTGTAGGCAAGGGAAAATACAAGGTCTTGTATGAACCTTCAGGATTAGGAAATTACAGTATAATGTGGGAGAAGAAGAAAAGAAAAATAAAGGCAGCAACCATGCACTTATCCTATGCATGTGTCTTTGGATGCAAGACTAAGAGTTTGATGGGGATTACTCTCAGGTAAGTATCCAGAGTATTACAGCCTGTGAACAGGATTGCAGCCACATTCTCAAACAGCTGGAATACTGGAAAAATACAGCCAGTAACTAAGATTCCTTCTCAATAGTCTGAGAACAAATAAAGCAATTTATTTTTTAAAAAAATAAAATACCGACAACATGCAAAGTTTACATTTGACTGCCTTGGATTTTTGACAGCATATATTTCATGTCCGAAGTAACCAAGGCCAATACCTCAGTATCCTCTCCACTAACCACTAAGAGCCTGTTTTACTTGTCTATCTAAGGATGGCCTGGACTGGTGTTAAGAATGTCTCAATCTGAAGCTCATAAAAGCTCATAAGAGTTCAGCCAGGGTAATCACATCCTGAATTTTCCAGTCTCCCTCAGTTTAAGAATGCTATGCTTATAAGCAATGGCAAATCATTAAGTGAAGATCCCTCATTTATTTGATGATGGTACAGTCCCCATCTGGTGGTTTTTCTTATGCTGGGAAAAGCTATTAGATTTAGTGAATTGCAGAGTGAGCCAGGACATCTATGTTCATTCCTGTCCCTATGTTTATAAGGACAGCCTTAATTGCTTCCTGCTTTAAAATGCTGAGAATAATACCCACCTTTTCTTGGAAAGTTCACAGAGGTATGCTATGTCCGTATAAGCTCATTCATTCTTGGGTACAGAATGTGGATGTAAAGATGGAAAGAGGCCTGAGTTCAAAGTAAAGATGCAGGAGAAATTCAGTTTGGTTTGCATTTTAATGAGAACCTATCTAATTCACACTTCCTGAAACAATTTGCTAAGGGAACTGCAGTTGTCCTTTGAAATGCACACTTCTCTGAATTTTGCCATGCAGATCTCTATCCCTAAACTGTATTAAAACATGTGCATTGGGGGAAAGCGTGCATAAAGATGCATATTTTAGTGAAAATGTATTAAATTTATTAAGGAAACTTGCATGTAAAAAACATATTAGGAGAAATAAGCACTAAAATGCTGATAAATTTTCATAAGGACTTTTAAAAAAAATGCAACCTAATGTGGAGAACCTAATTGTCACATTTTATTATCCCTCATTCAAAGGGCAGCCCACTAGGGTAACTTAAATGTCCTTGAACTCCATTTTCT
Source organism: Lacerta agilis (assembly GCF_009819535.1). Lineage (NCBI taxonomy): Eukaryota > Metazoa > Chordata > Lepidosauria > Squamata > Lacertidae > Lacerta > Lacerta agilis. The sequence goes on along the minus strand of NC_046314.1, from coordinate 59,678,097 downwards.
TTTCTGTGAAGTGGGACTGCCAACTTCCAGTTTGGCCATCTAACTCTGAATCCTGAAGAACACAAATGTTTTTGGGACTTATAGGCCACAATTCTGTACTCCAATATCAAAACAACATGATCAGTGGTCCCAACAGCACAGCATTCTTCTAGAATGTGTCATCAGTCTATGGTAGAAGGGCTCCCATTCTAGGATTTGTGTTTGCTAAACTCAGTTTCCAAGCCAAATGGCCTTGTACTAATACTTGTTCAAGTACTAATATCACATCATTTAACATTTGTAAAGCACTATCAAGTGGTCAAAGCACTGTTCGTACTCATTATCTTGCAACTCTTGCACCAATCATAGAATTGTAGAGTTGGAAGGGACCATGAGGGTCATCTAATTCCAACCCCCTTCAATACAGGAATCTTTTGCCCAACGTGCTTGAATCCACAACCTCATTTGGTGATTTCTAGGGGTGCACATTGGCTTTGTGTGTACCCCAAACAACAAGAAAAATGGGGGTGATTCAGGTCATGTCCTCGCAAGACACATTAACAAGGTGTCTTGAGGCAGGTCAGCCCCCCCCCAAAAAAAGTTAAATGCACAATTTTTATTTTTTATTTTTGAGAAAAGAAACCATGCTGACTTTAAGAAATCCCCAAAGCTCAAGAAGTGGGGAGAGGGGAGGATTTTTCATTTTGATGGACATGTCTGCTTTTAACCACAACAAAATATTTTATGAGGCCGTTCCAATCCCAATGTTTTGCAGGGGGAATCTTGAAGTAAATAATCAGAGTTGTTCCTCATCATTCTTTCCAGAGTTTTGGCTGTGAGGGCAAGGCATAAGCAGTGGTGTTAGGCTATTGGGGTGACCTGCTTCTTCTCTACGTGTTCTTTGTACTAAGCAACAATTAAAAATCCTAGATCTCTCTCCTTTTTTTGTCCCTAGAAGATACTTCCAGAAAAGAGCTGGACAGCAAAAACAAACAAACTGACTTTTCTAATTTTGCTATAAACAAAGGTAAAATGACTGAGCTTGATAGCCCCATAACCTATTTGTCTGTACTTTGGCAGATTTCTTACCTAGGGGTGCCTTCATAAAAGTTATAGCCATTTTGGATTCCCCATTCTAGTTAATGGAGGTGGGACTTAACAGAAAAGTGGACTCAAATAATGAATCAAATCAGAGCATATCTGAAACACATCAGGCTGCTCCCCCAAACTACAGATATAAGGTGAACCTTGTGGTTGCTGCCCACCTCTAGTGATTACCATATTACTAAACCTGCATTAGAGATGGGGAGTTGAGAATGAGTCCAGAAAGCCATTAAGTCCCTCTATGATAGCTATGAAGTGTGAACCAGAAATATTATATTATATTATATTATATTATATTATATTATATTATATTATATTATATTATATTATATTATATTATATTATATTATATTATATTATATTAATATTTACACAAAATGATTTTTAAAAAGCTAGCAGCGAGAAGCCACTCTTTAAATTCAATAGTTCCTCGGTTTCATGGCTGATTATTCCAAGATGGGCTTCATCCAACTCCTTTTGCCGAAAGGACTGTGGCAGCTCCAGTCAAAGATCTGTGAAAGGGTGAGTGTTTGCAACTAGCTCATGAAGCATTTGGATGTTATGATAAACAAACAGTAGGAAACTGGATGTGACCATGGGACCAGATACTTCCTCTATTCTCCCTACAGGTGAACTTTGACAGATGTAGGTAATGATATCAGGTGAAAACTTGAAAGGAGATCACCTTTGAAGTTTTTCAGTACAAACCCCTAGCAAACAGACTTCAAAGTAATGGCTACCATGCCTTTATCTGCCTAATGCCTGACATCACAAGTGACATCAGGGGAGGGCAAGTGGGTGTGGTTTGGGGAAAATGGCCCCCAGACCATATTAGGATTCCTGATGGGATATACATGGTTCAAATAAGGATGACAAATGCACTATGTTCTTGTTGGTGAAACAATTTAAGATCTGCTTGTTTTAAATGCCCCTAATGAATATTGTAACACCAGTAAAACACATGAAAAAGCTTCAGTTGTTGCTTTAAAAATCAGAATTTGCAGATCAACAGAATAAAATGTTGCCTGTTACCTTAATACACACATAGACTATCAAGCTGAAATAATAAATAATAATAATAATAATAATAATAATAATAATAATAATAATAATAATTACTATTACTACTATTATTAATAATTCAAGGAGGGAAAGATCACACAATAAAAGTTTAGGGCAAAAAATGACAACAGCAAAGGGAAAAATAGTTTACTGTTGTCCCTGGAGACAGTCAATTACAGTTTATAAGCCACAAAACTGAGATAAGGAACTGAAAGTCACTGATGTATCAGAACCAGTAAGAAAATATGACACCATGCATCAAAATAATGCAATCCATATGAAGCCTTGATTACTCTCTGCAGCCATCCTGTTTGATAAAGCGGTGGGTAAACAGTGCACTGCCAGCTATTAAAATGCCTTCCCATGTTTACTTGCTGAGCTGCGTGGATGGAGCTGAGAAAAAGAGAAAGAAGAAGGTGCTTTGTGCTCTGCTTTTGATGTAAATTTGAAAGCACTTTCTGTAGAAATAATGCCTTCAGAATTCACTCAAAGTTCACTTTTCCCAGAGAAGCCAGATTTACAATCTTTTCTCCTTTGCATCATTACAGAAGTGATGTGTTCATTCATCTGAGCTTAAACCACAAGCTCTGTACTCTGACAATATTTGTCTTCACTGATACATTTTCCATGCTCTGTACAAGCAGCCACTTTGAAGTCCACCTCTTCCCACAAGCCCCTGTCAGCAAACATATCTTTCACCAGCCTGCAGTAAGGCATATTTTTTTAATTATCCACCCTGAAACCACCAGCAAAGCGTATAACCTTCAAGGAATTGATTGATCCAGTGGATCGCTGTTTCCCCACTGCGCATATCACATGTAGACAAAACAGCAAAATCCCCACAGATCTCAGGTTTTAAAATGCAATCGAAACAGACAGAAACACAGAAATGTCAACAATCACTCTTCCTGACTTTATCAGTTATGCAGCTCTGTATATGTATGTTCAGCATTCTCCTTTAATGGCTTTGACTGGCCTGACATCCTTTGCCCTCTTAGACTCCCCACTTCAGGAATGCCAAACTCAGTATCTTTCAGAGTATCTATTAAGTAATGTGGATGTTATGTAAATCATACTTGATATAGGATTTTAGAGGGAGGGGAACTGGCAATGCTAAAGAGCAGTAGACCAGCGTAATATTGGGAATTCTCATCTGAGTAGCCATGGTAAGAATTGAAGCAGAGCAGTATTTATGCCAGATTCGTTAATACAGAACACTTGACAACGTGAGAGGGGAGAATGATTAGTAAACTGGGTGCATAGCCCTTACCCTCTCAAGGGGTAAATAGAATGGAGTGGCTAGGAAAGGAGAACAACGAAACAAACTACAGGCTCATTTCCTTGTCTCTGTACATCACTTCCTAGTTCGCACTGAGAAATTATTTTAAAATATTCCCAGGGCAGAAGAGAGAGCTGTTTCAAGGGTGAAATTAATTAATTTCATGTAGCTGGGACACCTTCACTCCACCCTCCAAAAAGGTGGACACCACCATGCCACCGTCCCACATACAAGAAACTTCCTAAAAGCCACACACACACACACACACACACACACACACACACACACACACACACACACCACCCCTGCCTAATGAGGACTGAGCATGCTCAATGTCACTGGCTGCTAAATGTTGGATGTGTGGGCTAAGGAAAACCAGATGTAGGTGGATGGTAAAGAGTGGCTTGTACACTGCAGAAGCACCCCATGTTGCAACATTTTGTTGCAGGGATTTAATATTTTCTCAAAATCCTCGAAGTTAGAATTCTGCACCTCTCACAAGCCCCCATTAGTGCTTAGTTCACTGGCTTTTGGCTCGTCAGGCCGTCAATGCCACCAGAGCAGTTACAAGGGCAGCTCAGAGCTTTCTATGATAAAAGAGGGAAAACAACTAGGGAGAATCTGGGCTAATGTGGAGAAGGGAAGAGAGCTAGAATCTCAGGGGTGTTGGGAGACATTGACAACTTGTAACTATGAAGATGCTACTGAACCAAAACCAACAAACCCAAAACAGATACTTCCTTCTTTGGAATAAAAAAAAAAACACATTGAATTGACAGATTATTAATCTATCAGATCCCAGATGTTCTATCTTCGGCAAGTTACATTTGGGCCATTTTACAAATGGGACCAGTATCACAAATAATCTATCATTATGTCCTCCAAACTGTTCTAACAAGCATGCTTATTACTGGTAGACTGACTGTGGGGGGTGGGGAACCTTAATATGGACATTTTTCATGAGCTGCCAATGCCAGAAGCCTAGATTAGCCTAGTAGTTTCATTAGTGAATAGTCAATAGAGTGTTATGTTCATTATATGTTGAATATTGACTCTTTTTTTTTTTACAAAAAAAGCTTGTTCCCCCTTGAGTCCAGCATTAATATTTATCTAGAGGGGAATATTTATTTATTTCACCCCCTCCCCACTCTTCCTCCTTGCTCTTCTCTTTTTACGCTCATGAGCAGAAGAAAAAGCACAGCATATACCACACACATTCCTCAGTCTGAGTCATATTGTTAGTTCCACAACACTTCAGATGAATGGGCCCCCTCTTCAAATGGATCAAAATGTTGACCAGTGTTACCTGCACCAAAAAGGCAAACAATTCACTTCCAAATGCAACAAAACAAGCTCAGGAACCCAGAGTGAATAAACAAGACAAGACAAATTTTTCCATCTGCAGGTAGTTTTGTAAAGGAGCTTCTTTGAGCGATGAATTATGCTAAGCCCTTCTTACAATCATGAAAGTAAGTTTGAGGGAGGGAGGTGGTTTTCCGCTTCCTCTCCTGACCCACACGTATTTACCACTAATGAGAACCCAAACCAGTTTAACAAACTTGCTCTCTAACCCCAACATGGACTTCCATGCTATTTGAAATTATCTCCTCCTTCTTCTTTCCCTCTTAAAAAAAAAAAATGGTGTTCCTGTTTATTATGCATGCGGCTGTACCACAAATATTGTGCCAAGATCCTGACTGATCTATTTTTGCTATGTGGGAAAGAGTACAGTGAATCTGTCAATGCTATGTACAGCTAGTAATAATTCCAATAATTATGGGAATAGTGGGGTGTAAACATGGCTGATACAGCTCTCCCAATTTGACCGAGAATGAGTTTGTTCTTTCTCCTTCCTTCTCTAGCCTCAGACGTTTCCACAACCATGCTCTTCTCTTTCCAGCCAGATAATCAATTCCATGCGCCCCTTTCCCTATTTTCCAACAGGTTCAATCAACATTCTCTCTCAGTCCTCAGGGGGCTGATTTGGGTGTCCACCCGCTTAAGGTTTTTTTTCTAGACTCCCCCCCCTTGCAAACTTTCACACCTCCTTTCACCTTCTTCTTTTTGCGTGGATGCTGCCATTTTTGCTACACAAGGATCAGCATTCACCCTTGAATTTTGAGACTGGTGTTTGTTTGTTTATTAAAACATAGGATACAAGGCTGGAAGCACACAGACAACATTGAATTGGATCTCAAACAATCCAAACAGTCTCTCAGTTTTGACCGTGCTTTGACAAGGTTTGATTTTTCTTCACTTGAACCGCACTTATACTGTTTTGGTTTCTCTCCATTTCTCTTTTTTTTCTAATTTTAAATTCAATGCTCCACACTCCCACATCAGTTTGTGGGTTGCAGCTTTTAAGCCGTCATGAAAATTCATTAGCACTTTAGTGCAAATTTATCCCAAGATACACATTAGGGAAAACTGCTTTGCAAAAATATGTGTTTTATGTTATTTTAACTAATATATGCATTTCTATTCACACTTTACATCCATATATGCATTTTTGTGTGCTGGAGAAATGCACTGCAAAATTCAGAGAAATGTGAATTTATGAAGGATGACTGTGATTGGTTCATAGGAGCCAATTCCTAGGGGCTGAGGGGCCTTTAACCCGCCAGTAAAATATTTGAGGGGGCTGGAGTTCCCAAAGTTGATGGGCATTGCAATTCAAATGGAGTCCATGCACCATGTCATGTGATTATGTGGCACAGGGCTTACTTGCTTCTCCCCATATTTTACCCCTCAACTGGTTTGCATCTTGTTTTGGAATCTGCAACTCATGAAAGTTTGCATTTGAATGCAAACTGAATTGAATTCCTCCTCCATCCTTAGGCTCTACTGCACAGTTGTCAACTTTTCCCTTTTTTAAAGGGAAATTCCCTTATTCCGAATAGGATTCCTTGCAAGAAAAGGGAAAAGTTGACAGCTATGCTCTACTGTGACCAGTAGCATTCAACTGAAGGTTGGAAAAGAACCAGCATGCACATGTCATGGATTGGCTCAGTTGTATTTGTTTCATTGAATAAAGAGTTTACTTCATTAACATAGGAGCTTTGCTTCGTTTCTTGCTGACCTGCGTCTGACTCTACAATTTCAACTACACATGCATAGGAGTAGGAGATATTAGATGTAATATCACTCTCTGCTCTACATGTGGTGAAAGGTTGTGTGAAAAGTGTTCCTATGAACAGACAACTGGCTTCACTGAAAAGCACTGCATCTGAAATTATTTGAGGAGCCCCTGATATTCCATAGCCAGATTGCTTACATTTGAGGAAAGCAGCCACCAAATTCCACATGCCCCAATTTTCCACATCTTATTTTAGGGACAGGGAAGTAAACTGGCCACATTACTTATAAAATTTTGCCAACAATTAACATCGCCCAAGCTGGTGACTGGAAATAGTTTTGACAGGGGCCTCTAGGCCACACCAGGCAGGCAAAGTTCCCCTGGTTATCTTTAAAGGTTTCCACTACTATATGAAAATCTCCTTATAAACTGTTAGAAATTATGGAACAGACACTCCCTCAGGTGACTCAAAACATCTTTCACTATGGCAGCTGAATAGAACATTAGAACCAGAACTTAAAACACAAAAATTGAAAACTGTATGTCACTTTAGCTTGCTGATATTGGTATGCGTTTATATTCAGGTTTGCAGTTGTTTTCCAATTTGAATTTTTATCCCAATTTTCCCCTGAAAGTTTGGGTTAACATTTAGAAAAATGTTAAAGGGGGGGAGATCAGACACTTATAGGCACACTAGATAAACTAGGTAAGTATGGAAGTGAGAGCTGGACCATAAAGAAGACTGATCATCGAAGAATTGATGCTTTTGAATTATGGTGCTGGAGGAGACTCTTGAGAATCCCATGGACTGCAAGAAGATCAAACCTATCCATTCTGAAGGAAATCAGCCCTGAGTACTCACTGGAAGGACACGTCCTGAAGCTGAGACTCCAATACTTTGGCCAATTTATGAGAAGAGAAGACTCCCTGGAAAAGACCCTGATGTTGAGAAAGATTGAGGGCACAAGGAGAAGGGGATGACAGAGGACGAGATGGTTGGACAGTGTTCTTGAAGCCACCAACATGAGTCTGACCAAACTGCGGGAGGCAGTGGAAGACAGGAGTGCCTGGTGTCTCCTGGTCCATGGGGTCACAAAGTGTCAGACACGACTGAACGACTAAACATAAACAGATAAGCTTAGTACACATGAAACCATTTGCTTACAACTGTTCACTCTCATTTCCAATAGTTGTGGGACCACTGATCTGGATCAGGCCTGCTGCACAGAGAAAAATGGTTTACCGTGCCCACCATTTTCAATGGACTTGGGCCTACTCAGTTTTGACTGACTAGTCTTCAGACCACAATAAAAGATTCCACTGAATATTTCAGGCTTCTGATGATACAGAAACCTTGAACATCTTGCAAGATGCAACATGACAGTGTGTTATATAATATCACTTGCCCAGATAATATGCAACATCTTAAATTTAACGTGGCCCACATATGGCTCATTAATTTGCACATAAGCAAATCAGCAACGGTTGCTCCTAATTATTTGCCAAATGAATTGTGCAGGAAGGATTTCAGTGTTGTCAGCAGTTTTGAATGCAGAGAAAGCTCAGGACTAAAAATAGGAAGTTTCCAAAGATACAGGATGTGTGGCAAGCTAAGGTGAGCTGACATCTGAATAATCACTTGAGATAACTTTTTTTCTCATGACTGAGCTAAACATGATACTTTTCAAAGATACAAGGAAATTCTGTCCTTTTCATTAATAATTGCTCTCATGTAGGTATGAGGGAAGAATTTGATTCAGTTCCTATTTGAAGGCAAATCTATCAAATTGGTACTTTCTGAAACAATATGACCGGAAACACAGGCATCCTTTGAAATTAGTACCTGAAATTTGTGGTGTGGTTCTCCAACCAAACAATTTTTACAACAACAACAACAACAACAACAACAACAACAACAACAACAACAACAAAACAACACCTGTATCAGGGGGTCCACAATTGATGGTCAGCTCTCCCCTCAGAAGTCCAGCGTGGTGTAGTGGTTAAGAGCGGTAGACTCGTAATCTGGTGAACTGGGTTTGCGTCACCGCTCCTCCACATGCAGCTGCTGGGAGACCTTGGGCTAGTCACACTTCTCTGAAGTCTCTCAGCCTCACTCACCTCACAGAGTGTTTTTTTTGTGGGGGAGGAAGGGAAAGGAGAATGTTGGCCGATTTGAGACTCCTTCAGGTAGTGATAAAGCAAGATATCAAATCCAAACTCTTCTTCTTCCCAAAAGAAAAATTGGTCACAATGATCCAGGTTGCTTGTTGTACCCTTATTGAGCAGCCAAAGTAGAAGAAGACAGATTTGGTGGGAAGGCTGGCTTTGGAGAAGAACACAAAACCTGCCCTGCATGGGCTTAGAGCCAATAGTTTATCAAATATGATGCCTTGATCCAACTTGCCTTATATGCTTTTAAATATGCCCATCCCTGTTAGGGATGAGAACAAAAGATGTGCCCCCCTTACATCTCACATATAAATCATGGGTGATCATACTGGTATCTAGGTGGAATTAATTAATTAATTAGGCACAGCTCTGGTTCAGCACCAGCATAGACTGGAAGGCAGGGAGCAGGGTTGTTGTCACCCACAGAGATTCCATCTCTAGCCCCATGAGACACATGCATTCAGGAACCAAGTTTGAAGGACTAAACCCAGTGATGGGTCAAAGAGACAAGACAGAGATGATGCAGTTGTGCTACCCGGCAATATGTTAGGGAAGTCACTGGAGTAGTGTTGGAGAACCGCAATTTTGGTTTACTGAGGAGCTTCAACGTTCACACAGGGTTTATCTTATGTAGGCCTATTTCCATTTCCTGTGCAGTTAGACCTATGCTAGGTGACGCATCATCCATATGATCATCTCTTCCAGGCTTGTTCTGGTTCTCCCCCCCCCCCCCAGAAATAGCTGCATTGGAGTTGGAGAAGAGAGACCATGATGTACAAAGTGGGAAGCTTAGCCCTTTCCTGCCTCACACCATTCTTCCACACACAAAAATCACCTCCTCCAATGCTGAGATTAGCCCCTGATGGTGATATTGTGGCAAAGTGCACTTGGGGGAGAAATAGCAATGAGAGGAAATTTTCAGTCACTTTTGTCTCATTTCTGTCCCACTCAATATGGGGCAGGATGTGCATAGTAGGACCTAGATATTTTGTGCATGATCTCAACCTAAGGCAGCATAATATTGAAACCCTTTCTTAAGAGCTAAATTCCACACTGTCAGCCATTCCCTATAACTCTTTTCAGTGACAGTCTGAGCGTCAAATTCACTTCTGAACTACCTTCTGGAGCCCACATGCCTCTAGTGGTGGGCAGGGGCAGAAGGAGAAGTATACTGGTTTCTACACACACACACACACACACACACACACCCCTCTCTGTATACTTCAACCAGGCAAGTCAGAATCATTATCAGTGGCCAAGGGCACAGTCATGCAAAAACTATCAAGAATGGTGCAAAGCAAGGAGATGAGGGATACTGGGTTCAGCATCACCCTTGCTTCTCCTTTCTGAGAATCAACCCAAATGCATGATTCTAGCTTATTTTTTCTATTTTTAAAGGACCCATACACACTGGGAGAAAAACAATGGCTGCCATTTTCTCAGTCTTACCAAACACTGTAAAAAGTGTATAATTATAAGAACGGAGCTGAAAGTAAATTTTGTGCAAAATCCTGCCCAACAGAACCTGCAGCATGTGTTTGAGGGCCATTCTTATCTACTCAAGGAATAGGCCATTGCTATTAGCACAAAAGGGAGTCTAAAACTTTAACTTATTACAGCTTTCAAGGTGTTTATTATAGCAGCACCTGTGTAGCTACACAAGACCAATGGGTCTGTCAACCTTTCCAAAAGCAACCCCCTATTTACAAGTGTGCTACAATTAAGCTGTAAAAATGGCTTTAGGCTGAAATTTGGCAAGCAGGGATCACAGCTGGGAAACTGTGCTTCTAAAGTCATTTATTGGCTTCATTTAGGGCAGTGGCTTGCAAAGTAGAATAAAACAAAGACTTATAATTTTTCCCAAGGGTTTGTTTGTTTTTGTTTGCTTTTACTCTCTGAGAAGTCTCTCTCTCTCTCTCTCTCTCTCTCTCTCTCTGTGTGTGTGTGTGTGTGTGTGTGAGAGAGAGAGAGAGAGAGAGAGAGCACTTCATAGAAGTACTAAGGCCAGCATTTTTATCTTCCCATCTTTCTACATTGTCATTTGGGGAGCAAAATGGCAGGAAAAAAGCAGGCAGCCTTGAACAAAATTGTGCCTCTGCCCTGGAAAGATGCAGCACATTTCAAAACAGTCATAACAGTTCTCCCACTCTTTGCAAACCATCAGATATAGTAAATCAGTGGTTCCCAAACTTTATGGGGCCACTGCCACTTAATTCCATAAATTCATTCCTAGTGCCTCCTAGGGTCACAACAGCAAAATTCTTCAAAACAAAATCAAACATAAAATCAAACAGGATGCTAAAACAGCTATGCTCTTCAAATGACTATCCAAGCTTCCCTGTCCTTTGTCAATACAGGCACCATTCCTCTAAATAACCAACACAAAAAGACCTGAGAGAAGGTAGGTTTTTTTAACTAGATGAGTCTGAACTTGCTCCAACGTTCAGGCTGCATGTTTGAAACTATAATCTGTATTTTTGCACCCAAGAGTATTCTACCTGTGTTCTCCTTGCTGCTGCATGGAAGCCAGACCTTTGGCTTAGTAAGTAAAGCTTTTAAACTTACTTAATGTGTGGTCTTTTCATTGCTAGAGGGGTAGTGGGGGCAAGAGCTTTAAAGCAGACTAAACAGGATATTTTAAAAGCCTTAACAACAAAGCCCTGTGTTTTGAATCTAGGTGCCCAGCTGCTTCTTTTAATAGACCCACACGTGGGTCAGATCTATTTTCCACCTCCACAAGTCTTCTGTAGGTTTATCATTCAAAACACAGGAATTCAGTGATATATTACGTGGTTGTCATGCATGACCTCTTTTTTAAAATAATCTATTTAATTTTAAAGGCATGGTATTTCATTGCAAATAAGAAAACTCATTTTTTTTTCAGAATCTGACAAATTTTCTCAGAATCTGGAGGAGTGGGTATTAAAGTTTGGGATATCATACCTACAGTCAAAACAAATACAGAGAGGGTTGATCCACACTTCTGAGAGGAAAACACGAATTGCCATTTGCTGCAGCTGAGTGCTAAAGATCAGTTTTCCCCAGGGGAAAGCAGTGGAACAAGAAGAATTATGGATGTTCCCCAAGTCAGAGAGGGGAGGCAGCTGGATAACCTTATGTGAAAAAATGGAGCATTTTAATAATTTGTAGGTGCAATAAGGCGCAAGTTAATGTTAATCAACATTCATTGTTGGGAACTCCATGAAATGTATATGCTTCATTTGAGTGTTTAATAAAAGCTTTAATGATATTTGCATACCTGTACAGGTATATCTGCCTGTCAGTTTTATGTATATTGGATCAACTGTAAACAACTTATTTGTGTAAACAAATCAATTAATTTAGAAAAGGCAAAGGGGGGAAAATAATCTAACATAACTAGGGTTGAACTGAACAGAAGGTGTATTCAGCACCACACAAAGGCTAGTCAAAAATAAAAAAAACAACTTGAGAGAGAATAAAGTTATCCTATCCTTTCTTAGTGTCGGCGAAGTTGGCGATTTAACTCCCAGAGCAACTCAAAAGCGGAGCAGAAAAGCATTTCGAGATAAGAGGACAGAACCTAATGGATATTTTCAGTAAGCCTAAAAGCTATGTTACCACTACAGTACAAAGATAATGGCTTCTACCTCTACAATTCCTTGCAATGATTGTTTTGCCAATATACAGTATAAAAGAAACAAAGGCTAATAATTGCTTGTCAGCATTGACGAAGCATGACAGGCATCAGAAACAGGAAGGGGAAATGCCATTTCACAGCTCTTTTCTATAGTAACAGGCTGAAAATACAGTGCATATTGTATACCAATGAAATCAGCTCAGGATTGAGCAGGAAAGGGCATCTGAAGGTCAAGTTAAACAAGCTGTTTACATCTCTCTACTTAAAATACATTCAAGGATTTGAATTGTTGAGATAATATACAGTTGCATAGAAAAAGACGTTATAAATCACACAATAGATAGAGCTATTGCTATGTGACAGGTTAGGTCTAATTAGGTATAAAAATACACCAAAGCTGGATATCTAATTCAGGGAGAGAATGTGTACCACAGAAGCTTCCACTGCATAAAGGAAGAGCAGGTTAATTATTGTAAATGGAATGTAGCTCATACCCAGAGCCACATTGTGCAAGGCAGGCTTGCATATAAGCACCAGACAAGATCTCTCCGTGCAAAAAGAGTGCCATTTGAATAATGAAGCATAATTTAGCTGAGAGATTTTTCAGCTTCAAAATGCTGTGAGCATCCTCCTTCCACCCGCCCTGCTCCATTTGCCTCTATCCTTTCCTTTCCCTCTCAGGACTGGATTAGACATGATGCCAGGAGCAGAGGAATCTCTCTGCTGCCCTGGACTCTCCCTAGGCCCAATCCTCTTACCAGCTTTGCTTTGCATCGTCCTCATGTGCTTTTGCCTGGCTGGAATCAGTGCTTGGCTGCCTCTCATTTTTCTGGTTGGTGGATGTATGTGTGGACGAGGCGTCAAAATAGCTGACTGGAACCCAGCCAACTGTGCAGAGGGAAGAGTTTACATCCATTGCTCCAACCACTTTGCTCCTGGCCCTGCCTACCATTGGCATGCGGCCTCCAGATGGGCTGTCCATGAGGGAATGTGGCCCCTGAGCTGAAAAGGGTTCTCTGTCCCTGCATGATACTAAGTACTCTACAGAATAAGACCTAAGCTGTGTCAGAGCCATTGTCATGACCTAATTACCTGGAATTTCTGGGTGAATAATATTTGCACATGCCTTGCTCCCTGGTGAGGATTTCTTTAACATCCATGTGGCTTATAAGATGATGACTGTTCACATATCAGAAAGCGGGAAAGCAAAGGTGTGTGTGTTTTCAGAATACTGATCATCAGATGAAGAGAAGGAACAGAATACTCTCTGACCACCTTAAGAACACAGTAAGGTGGGATGTGGTAGGTGTGTACAAGGAAGCTAGTAATGGAGATAGTTTAAGCAACAACACTATAGTTCCTTGCTTGGAAAAAAGTACAATGGAATTTAATTCTGAGTAGACAAGAGCTTCAGATGCCTGCTGTATGGCAGAAGGAAGGGCACTCCACAGGACAAAGACAAGAGCAGAAAATGCAGTTACTGAATCACTGCCCTATGATCTTCTACAGGGTGAAATGCCATGAGTAGAATTTCTCCAGATGATCTCATTGATCTTACGGGTCTACAGAAGGACAACCAGTCTTTCAGGTAACCTTGTCCCAAGTGATGAGCTTTAGGAACATGACAAACAGATGAACGTCTGAAGGATCGGTTTCTCGTCATTTTTTTGGTAGCAGTGTTGAATAACAAGTTACCAAAAAGCAACTCATGAACTTTGATATGGAAGATAAACATAAAAAATCTGTACTTTAAAAAACCAAACATGTATCTCGCCCAGAAACTATCTTCATTTTTCTAGTTGTTCATTGCCTTCATGTAGTAAAACCTTCTGAGTTTCAAAAAGAAAAACCTTGCAGAAGTATAATATACCAGAGGCTCAAATTCAACGTTCTACTTTCTCATCTATTTGTAGTAAGTTCAGGGCATGACCAGCCTTCCCCAGTCTGGTGCCCTTCATATGTTTTGGGCTACAACTCATCCTCAACCAGAATGGGAGTTTTAGGCCCCAAACCATCTGGTGGGCATCTAGTTGGCAAAGGCTAGTCATTATAGTAAGCCATGTCTGAAACGTTGAAAAGAATTATATACTTTTAAAAACAACACTAAAGCCTTCAAAGGTGTGTGTCTGTAAAAAAACAAACAAACCTGGTATTACAATGAAGGTGTGGGATAGAATGGAAGGCAATTTCAATATAACGAATTGAGATGGGGGGGGAGAGATTCTCATTGCTTTAATTAGCTGGAGCTAAATTCAGCCACCTTTGCTGCAGAAAACTATTTCATAGCGAGAAGGAAGATGGTAAAATATCTCCCTGGTAAGAGTAAGCTTGCTGGAGGGATGGTTTTGCTTAGTAATAAATCCAGGAATGCAAAGCAAAACAGGGCCTCTTCAAGCTCACAAGAAGCTTGATATCTAAATTCCAGTGCAAAGCAGGCTGCAGCTAATCAGCTTTCCTCCCCTGATAGGTGTGCTGCTGCAGACCATGGAATTGCTCCGGAGAGGTTCACAAATTCATGCATGGCTCATGGAATGGTAATAAGACACCAAAGCTTCCACCTCTAGGTCACCAGCTTGAATGCATCTCAGGGAAACATGAAGCAATTTTTATAATAATCATCATAAGGAAACAGTGCAGAGTTTCTTGAACTTTCTTAACTCATCATTGCATTAAAGCATTGCAAACGTAATCTTTTAACCAGGCGACTGTTCGGGGAGCCATTAAAATGAGCTGTGAGGTTGTCCGTTTTGTTTGCTTTATTCCCTTGAGCATGTCTTGCCTGTTGCAGAATCAACCACAGTATATTATTTCTAATAGACTCTGCACAGATGCAGCAGCACCCGCGTCTCAAAATGTGTGTTCGGGCAATTGCACCTGCACACTGGATTGCTTTCTGATATTACACTTGTGTAGCAATCAATGTGCCTCATTGTACCCAAGGATTCAACAGTGCAGTACAGCACATGCAGTTCATATGACAATACATTGCCAGTCCCCCGAGTTCTGTCCTCTTGTTACACTTTATCACTGTTCTTGGTAGAAAATAAGAAATTGGGACATGGCTTCAGAAAAAGGGGACATGAGTGGGCCTGCCAGGCAAGAAGCTACTATGTTAGGCTCTAACTCAAGCCTGGTCTGGGATATTTGAGAATGGCAAAAATGAGGAGGAAGAGGAGGGTTCAACCCGAGAGGAGAAAGACCTGGAGCAAGTGGGGAAAGGGATGGAGTGGCCATTCATATACATACATATATAAATTAGTACCAGCAAATGCTAGGCAAATTGCGTCTTCTTTTGTCTGTCTATCCTTTTTCAGTTTTGTGTGTGGGTGTGATGCATAAGTCCCCATACTAAACACAGATGGTAGAGGCAAAAGATGCTACATAGCGTAAAAGGATGAGCCCATTTCTCCGCTCGCAGCTCCCTACAGGACCTATGGAATGCCAAGAACAATGACAAATCTCCAACTATGAAGAATGATCACTCCCCACATCAAATGGGGGCGCACCTTTTGCTTGGTCACGCGCAACCCCCCGGATCCCAGCCTGGTAGTACAGGCTGGCTTCGCCTTCCCCAGGCTGGATACCTGGAGGTCCCTGCCTACCTCAGCCAATCTCCCAATCCTGCCTGGTGAGGCGTTGCCAGGGGATCGGCCAGGTAGGGGGAGGGACCACCCTGCGAATCTTACCTGCAAAGCGTCAGTTGGCTCCAGAGCTTCTCCCACCCTTCCCTCCCTCAGTTAAGCCTTCTTTTGCAGGTTAACCTCTTCTCCACAGGTATGTGGGCGCTGCTACGTCATGGTCACTGTTTAAGGGCTAGAAAGGAATTTTCCTGCATTGGCAGGTTTTGCCTTCCCCATGGCAAAATGTCACAACTTTGGTGGTTTCAGGCCTTGGGCGGAATCCTTTAGTCTAAATGGGGGAGGGGTGTGTGAAGTGGTGACCCACGCCCCCCCTTGCTGCGGTGATACTAGGGTGCCCTATTAAAGGGGTCTTGAGGGGAGGCATTGACCATATGCCGACAGGTTGTCATTGCTCTCCCCTGCGACGGCAGCGAAACAGGGGGCGGACTATCTGCTTGAACATATGTTCTCCAGAGCCAACCCAATCCCCACACATTCTGGATAACCCTGATGGCTCCCAGATCCCCGGCTAGGGACTGGGAAGGATAAACGCCCAGTGCCTGAGCCAAGGTCTCCATACATCTGAAACTTAATAAAGTTGTGGCCAATTTTAATCCCATAGCATGTCTTAGGTCATTATTCCATTCGGGGGTCGCCTGCGGTTGGGGGGGACTCCGCCTGTCCACGCAAATACTAAAAGGTTAGAAAATGTGGCAATGCTCTTATAATTGTATACCCACATGAACATGGTGAACTATACTACAACCACACACTTAAGCCATTAGAATTATAAATAACTATAGGAGATACATTAACAGAGCATCATACATTATGACACATGGGCAAATTTAATTTTGCCCTATCTATAACTTCCTCTCCTTCCCATCAATCATGATCATGTTTCCAGGTTTTAAAAAAAATTATACCATGAACGTTAAGTGTTCAGTTAAGATTATATATATTACTTTCCTTGCACATAAATACAGAGGCCATGATCTTGCCAGTGGCTATTGATTCTTTTCCATTCCTTTCAACCTCTGATGCACCCCTGCAACCTGTAAACAAATCAGAGGCTTAGTAAGTGTGCAGGTTCTTATCCCAGAAGACCCACTGCAAATACAGTTATGTTGGCTGTATTTAGACCAATCTAACTTAAAAGAAGGAAGTTGTGAATAACATGGGGGAGGAAAAAAAGTGAGAAGGAGGTAAGGTTTGAAAAGGAGAACAGTTTTGGAATAAGTGAAAATGAAGTATGGAGTAGCATAGCAGGGGACTAATCTCTTCCTTCCAGTCCCTGAATTCTTAGATTGGTTTGGAACAAGCTAAGCTACTTTCCACCCAAATAGGAAATTTGGCTCAGAACAAACTAATCTGAGTTAAATCAGGCCTACATCTCAATTGCTTATTTAGCAGGGCAGCAACAATCACAGAGAAACAATTTAGATTGTTGGGATGCAAGAATTGACCATCCCTCTTCTGCTTTGATCAAATCCGGCCGCCCCCCCCTCTCTCTCTCTCACACACACCAGACACACACCATGCTTGTTAAGTAAAAATAGAAACATTGAGAGAACTGCAGTATAAGTCTAAAGGAGCCATGATTACAGATTTTCCATGACTGTGGTTGTGGTAACTTCAGTATAATGAATGCATCCCATATAGATGTGATATTTTGTATCTGGGAGTCCTGACAATGCTGTTTTCTAACTTTATCAAGGCTAAACACCATTTCGATTTTAAAATGAGAAACATTCTGGTTCAGTTCTTGTTTGTTTGTTTGTTTGTTTGTTATTAATTAGATTTCTTACCTTCCCTTTACCATAAGGTCCCTGGGCAAGTTATAACAATGTATAAAATTAAGACCAGTTTAAACAATGTATGTGCATTGATAATACGATTCTTATGCTGCACTTGAAAATACAACTTCTCAAGTCCATCATTCCCAAGCAAAGTACTCATATAAAGGAGATGCAACTTAAGGACAATTTAGGCTCTGCATAACTCATTTTAAAACATTTAAAACCACAAGAGGAAAAGGAACTGAATCTAGTCAATGATTGATTTGAAGGGGGAGGGTCTCCACTACAAAACTGACATTGATGTATCATTTAATCTAACAGCACAACAACAAATCTTAAGGCAATCAATTTAAATGGTATTAATAGCACTATACAAATTATTCAGCTTCTGCCTTAATTTAGGAGGTTGGCTTCATATTTCTCCTGCAAATTTATCAAATAATTACTACTGCCTCCAGTCAGGGGTTTAACAGTTTCTCCATCGTCCCTTTCATGCACCAACATGTACATGTTGAAGGAGTTGAATTATTATCTCCACAGTATTTATCTCACTGGCCAACCTAAGATGCAACTCTGTGCCTTTCTTGTGTAAACTATTTGTGTTTTAAAACAAAATAAAAAAAATTCCTCCCAGTAGCACCTTAGAGACCAACTAGGTTTGTTCTTGGTATGAGCTTTCATGTGTATGCACACTTCTCTGAGCAACTGGCAACCAGCTTCACTCAGATTCATTGCATCTTAATCCAACTGGAGCTCTGATCTGTTTGTATCATCTCCTTTGATCTCCTAAGTCAAGAATGAGCAAAGGTCAAAACCTCCCCATTCTAGGGCCAGCCTTTGTTCATCTACAACATGCATTTTTATGCAAATTGGACACATCTCATGGAAATCATTCGTAAAGATGGGATATTTTCCCCCTCTTGACTTTGCTGACAATTGGATCCAAGTCCTGATCACTTTCCAGTATATTCAATGGAGTGTGAAAGGGGGAAAGGAAATGGTGCTTCAATATGTAAATCCCTCAGAAAGCAATCACTTTTGGAGCAAGCTCACAGAGGTTGAAGTGTCACGAAAATAGGAGCATTTTCCAAACCATTGTAGTGCTGACTCCGCTGGGGAAACCCAGCCAGATGGACAGGGTATAAATAATAACATCATCATCATCATCTCCTGTTACAGCTCTTAACATTTTTCTTAGTTCGTCCCCCCCTCCCCCAGAGGAACTTGTTGGAAACAAGGTGAGCTAAAGGAAGTTCACCAATCACTACTGATACCGGCATGCTACATGACCACAGCGAGCATGCGCACTAAAGCAAATGACACAGTAAGATGCTGCAGTAGCCTGCTGCTTACACACCCTACATTTAAAACACATTTGAAGCACATTATTCCCTGCCCCACAGAACCTTGGGAACTGTAGTTATTTTAGGGTTTCTGAAAATCGTAGCTCTTTGAAAAGTAAACTACAATTCCCGGATTATTTGGGGGATAATGCACTTTGAATGTGCTTTACCTATGTGGTACACAGCAGCTGCAGTCAATGCACACTGTACCCCGATAGCTATTCTGCCTACTAGAGGTAGTGTTTAAAAGTCTTTTCTTACCATGCTAATGAGCTTACTATCCACTCACCATGAATTTTTAGTGAGGTCTCTTCATTAAAGAATCAGCAACATCACAAAACATCAATGCAGAGCTATTTGTTTGCAGCGCTGCTGTCATCAACCGCCGAGAAGGCTTTTTGTTTGTTTGTTGCATTTTGTTTTCTTTTGCAGTATAGGGAGGAAATTAGCCACATCCCTGAACTGCGCTAAACCTTGTCAATAAACAACATTACAAGACACAAAATCATTACATCTGCTAGCCTCATTGCACATGCAATGAGAAAGGCCTGTGCTATAATCTAGCTTAGATACCGAGGTGTGGGGAGGGAGGCATACGTTTCTTAAGAGGGAAAGGAGGGAGACAAGACATTTGTGATGCTTATCAAGAAGCACAGCCTCACTCTTATATAAGAGAAATCTGATGCAATTTCCTAAAATCCTTATTATATATCAAGGACAAAGAGAAGTTAACTGGTGCCCAAGCTGGATCAAAATTGTGCTGGCGCCTTCTTGCCTGCTCTCCAGTGTCTTAAACCGACCATGCATCATAAGTAAATTGCCCACTTTAATCAAATTCCACCTGAATCTATGGTAGGGAGACTTGCAGGAGATGTGCAATATGTTGAAAAATGGAAATATCTGAAGTTCTAATCAGGTCACTTTAAATGGAAAAGTAGTGATCACTAAAACCAAATGAAATTAGACTGCAGTAAATAGGAGGTAGATTATTAGATAAAGTCAGGGTGATCACAGGGAAAAAAATATTAGTACACTGAAAATGCCATTTGTTCAGAAGAAAATTCCTTCCTTTATTTCTAACCTTGGTGGATTTGGAATTTTTTTCTTTAAGATACCTATTTATCCCTTCAGTTTTTCTCTGAAATATAGGTGGAGAATTAACATGATATATAGGGTATTCTATGATTTCACTGACCTTATTAACCTTACATTTTTATAAATCTGTAACAATGGGATCCAAGCTGTAGGGCCTTGGCATTTCTTCTTGCAATGAAAGGTGGTATCTAAATTATATTTATAACCATAGAAGCTAACAATATTTGTTCTAAGGTTGGTGTGTTTTCTAGATTTCAGCTTCTTACATTCTCATTGATAAAAAATCTTCTCTTACAACACCTGGAGCACAATGTGAGCCTGGAAGATTCAAGGGTCAAAGCCTGAGGCAGAAGCAAAAATAAGTCTGAATATTCTACTAAATTCTATAGCAGACAAGATCTGGAACATAAATGGTACATCTATCACACATCCTATCCATATGGGCTGAATACCAATTCATTACCATTGTTACTAGGCCAAATAAGTTGAGATAGAGCCAGAGTTTTAGCCCCAGGTACTTCATTATTAGGGTCTCAGCTTTTGAACATTGTGGTATTCAACATACATGGAGATCCAGAGATGTGACTAATGAGCATCAAACAGAGTTGAAATTTTCACATGCATTTGATATCTTACAAAATTACTAATGTTCTCTTTTTAAAATTAAATTGTTAGCAAGTGTCTGATTGGCCTCAAATTAGCTGAACTGTAGAAGTTCACAATATCACATGAGGGGCCAGGAGACATGACATGGCCTCTTCAACAGAACTAAATGCACATTCCTGCACTTAGGAGAGCTAAGGTGTGCTCAGTGAAGTCAGTTACTTCTTCCACAGGTATCTTGCTGCTTAAATTTAAGGTTTAAACAAGAGTAACAACAACATATATGTGTGCCAGAAAAATGGGGGAGAGGGAATCTGTGGCACTCCAAATGTTATTCAACTGCTACTACTACGTTACTCCCTGACTGCTGGCTATGTTGGCTGGGGCTGATGGGAGATAGAATTCAGCAGTATCACGAAGGCTATAGGCTTTCCATTCTAGCTGTAGAAGAATTCCATCATGATACTGAAGGAACTGCAGTGCAAATGGATCCTGACTAAATCAAAACGCACAGATTTTCGGCAGAAATCAACTGTTTGGGGTTGAGAAACTGGAATTAAAAATTGAATTCCTCATCCAGGACAGCTGTTTACTGTCCTGTCAGACAGTATTAGTATTAGTATTATGCAGGAAGGAAGACTATGTCCCTGTTGGCAGTTTAGACCAGGAGAGATAATTATACTACCCAAATTCAGAGATAGGATATGCTTAACTGGTACTTTTAACCCCCTACATTAGAATTATCTGGACAAGCCCTTTGGATTACAGTTGCCAAGTAACTTTTTAGAATGGCACCAAAAAGTTCTAAAATGTTTGAATGCTTGGTGTTTTAACCCCCCCTAAGGTTGAAATATTGATTTTTACCAGATGTTACTTAAAATATTGTTGAAAAGCATTTGCAGTGAGCCAAGCTTGGATCAATTGAAGAGAACATCACCAACCTAAGAGTTTGCTAGCAGCTCAGATTTGATACGAAGGAGATCAATAGAACTGCTTAAATCAATATAGCCTTTCTGAATGGGGCTGTTGACTCAGCAAAATTTAAATAAAGTTTCCACTTTTTTGGTAAAAAGAAAAGAAAAGAAAAGAAGAAGCCCTAATTGATTATCACACTGCATTTTTTTTAAAAGATAAACACAGTCAATTCCCAACTAAAACATGCTCAAAAAATCAAGTGATTAAATGCAGGCATAGGATATACATGGCATTTGTTGTGCAACCGGTGGAAATAAAGCTAAAATGTGCCATGTGGGGCAATCCTAATCTAAAAACAGATTATGAATATTATGAATGTTTCCATGTCGTCTAATGAAACACTATATGAGTACCCAGAAAACAATGCATTTCTTAAAAGAAAAAGGGAAAGAAACCCTTTCTGGCAAAATGCACTACAGTTGCAAGAACACCAAGAACTACTCTCCTGTAGTACACTTGTCACTTGACCTAGGAAGAGCCTTCTGGATCAGACCAGTGACCAGTCTAGCCCAGCATCCTGTTCTCATGCCCACAAGCAGGTCCCAAGTGCTCTCCCCACCTAGGCTTCTGGTAACTGGTATTCAGAAGCATGCTTAGAAGGGTTGGTGGAAGGTACAGTGAGTTTCCCCAATTGCAGTGACCTCCCACTGTTGCTCCTACTTCCCAGTCAATGCACTAAGTAAGTGGAAGAAGGGAGTGTTTGTGAGGCTGGTATGAATGACTTCATTGGGGCATGGGAGGGTGGGTGAAGCAGAATTGCCTTACCCTATCTGATTGGCTTCAGATTCCCACTCACCCACCCCAGTTTCGATGAGGGCAAGCAGGGGAAATGTCAATCAAATCCAAGGAGGCCTGGGCAGGCTTTTCATTGCACGATGGGACATAACATTTGCTTCTTCCATCAAAGCGGCTTTTCATTTGCCCCACCGTTTCCCCCAGGGAAACCCATTCTTTACCTCTGAATCAGAGCAAATGCCAGTCCACAGAAAAACCTTGTGTGACGGATTGGCCCTAGGGTGGAGAAATTATTACCTCCCAGCTCAGAAGGAGTTAATCCACCTCCATCTGAACTGACAGCTCATCCTTTGGGGGCGGGACGGTCCCCGGTTTAAAAGGAGGAACAGCCGTTTTGACAGTTGAGAAGAGGGAGGGTATGTGTGGAGACAGGGAAGAAGGGTGTGGGGCCAGGATAGTGGTGGATTAGGTTAGGATTAGTTTAACATGAAACTATAGATCGAAAGATGTTTCTGTATTACCGCAACTAAGATTGTGAATGCATGAATCTTTAAAACAACTATGTTCTCAAGAAAATAAAGTTCAGTTCTTTTTGGTGCCAAGGAGGAATTGTCATTATTGGTCCAGCAGGGTATCAAATCTCACAGAGGAGTGGACTCAAGAAAGGGCAAAACTTACTGAAGGAAAGGGAGGTGATAGTTTATGTCCTAGAGTCACACAGAAAAGGGTTAGATGGTGAAAACCTAGAGTGCCACGAAGTGCCAGAGTGTTGAGGCAAATCGAGACAGTGGGGATCCGAGCTGAGGGGGGCCCTTTACTGTAGGCAAGAGGTTGTTCATTTAAGTAACCCAGAGTAGTGAGGATACCAAGCCACGAAAGCTGGAGAAAGACTCTCATTACTATTAAGCCCTTGAAGTAAGAGGGGTTTGTTTTGAGGTGAACCAAGTGGAGGGGGGGTTGGTTTCACCCTGTACCCTTTTGGACATGATTTTAGTAATTGAGAGGTGGGGTTCGTCGCACCTCGCTGATGTTTGCTCCAATTCAGCAGTAAAGAGCAAGGTGACAGAACAAGTGGCAGTGTGGATGAGCCTCAGTCAATGGAGCAGCGATGATCAATGAGCTTTGTCAAGAGATATCCTGCCTGGTCCAGACAAAAAACAGTCCATGAGATCACAGGTGTCATTTCAGAATAGGAACTGGTGCTGAGGTTTGATCCAAGGAGAAAGAATCCCAAACTAAAGGTGAGATGTATCTTTATTCTAGTTAGGTGCTTTAGTTACCTCACTGGACTTTTTAATGACATGGTACAAGCGGAAGTGGGAGGGAAGACAGGGGAGTTTCAGCAAAATTTCAGCAAAATGTCTCAAGCTGGTTGTGCAATTCATAATGGCTATTTGAAAAAGGATCTGCATTACTGAGAGGGGAAAGAAGAAGGGTCTATTGAGTTCTTTAACAGTGCCGGATACATTTCCCACCCACATTTACACCCACTATTTATTGTTTATTTAACCCCACAGGAGCAATACAGGGCAGATCTATATTGCTGTACTCTGAAGTGCATTTGAAATTCTTGGAGTTTAAGAGCAAGGCAGGGTTTTATTTTATTTTTCTGCAAGATTTTAGCTGCTGAACTGGGAAGAGGCAGCAGCAATGTGTATGTGTGTGTGTTTAAAAAGTAGGTTTTGGACATCTCTATTGGATACTGATCAGAGCTCTCTGTGGGATTTTGGTCAGGGTGCTTCTCCCCCCCCCCACCCCCCACTGGCCCACTTCGGAAATCTCTCAATAGATGTATGTATGCATGCATGTCTCCTTATAAATAGTTTCCATTTAACTTTGTGTCAGTGAAGCTTTTAGTGGCTTACCAGTCTGTTCCTGAATTGACTTATGTAACATGAAGCAAAAGATGACATGGGGAAATGTGATTTGAAATGCTTATATAATAATTAGTGTGGGGGCCAATCATAAGGAAAATGCCTAGCCATTAAAAAGTTTGGCAAGGTTACTAAAGCACATAACAAGGTCCAAAAATGTTTCGGGCTGCGAATCAGCTGTTATATTGTTAAGGAAAATAACATTTTCTTGCTTTTGTATTGACTTTGTGTTGCAACATGTTGCAATTTCCCCTAGCTTCTCAAAACCTCCTCTGAAGGGTAGAAGAGTCACTGTCTAATTTATCATTTCTGCCCCCTGCACGTCCTATAAAGATTTTGTAGTAAGCCATGTCCAGAAACACATGTAAATTGTACTCCTCAGAGTGCCAAATATTTTATGCTTATCCTCTTCTGCAGTGTTGTGTGACTTCCCCAATCTGTAATAGCTAACTAATTATTACACCTTGAACTTTTCAAATGCAAAACTTTTTTTTTTTTTTGCAATTAACCTTTAGTGGAAATAAATGGATGTGCACTCACATAATGGTTACATTTGATAGATCTGGCTCCTGTGGAATGTTTTGCAGAATAGCTGCTAATTCTCTGAAGCAGTCACTTTTATTATATTATTATTATTATTATTATTATTATTATTATTATTACTTTGCACTTTGTTCTCTAGGCAATGGAAATAGTCTTTGTGTGGCTTGGTTTTCTTCAGAAGTTGGGGGACTGGTGGAGAGAGAAGCAGAAGAACATAAGAAGGGCCTTTTCCAGCAGGTTGTCACAACAACCATGCGGGTGCCCAGGGGAAACACATAACCAGAACCTTAGTGCGACTACATTCTCCTATGCATTGTTCGCCTAAGACAATTTGCCAGAACATGAAGAATGCCCCAGCAGCACTGGCTGTACAACATTCACCAAGATTTAGGGGTACGCTAAATATCAACAGCTTTACTGACTCACAAACACTCTGCTGAAATAAATAAATAATAAATAAATAATAAATAAATAAATATACCCCACCCATCTGACTGGGTTTCCCCAGCCACTCTGGGTGGCTCTCAACAGAATATTAAAACACGATAAAACATCAAACATTAAAACTTCCCTAAACAGGGCTGCCTTCAGATGTCTTCTAAAAGTCAGATAGTTGTTTATTTCCTTGACATCTGATGGGGGGTGTTCCACAGGGAGTGCGCCACTACCAAGAAGGCCCTCTGCCTAGTCCCCTGTAACCTCACTTCTCGTAGTGAGGGAACCAGAAGAAGACCCCCGGAGCTGGACCTCAGTGTCCGGGCTGAACAATGGGGTGGAGACGCTCCTTCAGGTATACTGGGCTGAGGCCGTTTAGAGCTTTAAAGGCCAGCACCAACACTTTGAATCTGAAACACTTTGAAAGCTACCAGTTGTGTCCCTGGTTAACTCAGGTTGATCCTGTGAGGGGCAGAACAATTAAGATAGGGATAGGGTGAGAGTACTGAGGTAGTAGAAGAAGAGTGAGGAAAACCTGACTCTCTAGATCAGGGTGGTCCACCTTGCAAGAGTACTTCAACACAAAACCCATGAGCCACGCACTGAGTTAACTTTCCATATCATAAATTAAAGTGTTTGCAACATAGTTAATATTATTTAATATATACAATTAATATATGTAATGGTATATATATAATTAAATATGCTACACTACACCACACACACAAAAATTAATATATTTAATATACTTATTTAGTAAGCAAAATTTAATACACAGATTAGCAATGGAAACATTGAATCCCTGTCTGGATAAAAAGGTGGGGTATGAATAAATACAACAACAACAACAACAACACAACAACAACAACAACAACAACAACAACAACATTTTAGAAGGCCTTTAGTCAAAAGGATGCAAGCCTCTTGTGCAGACAGCCCATGAGGGATGAAGCTCACTGGGGGACTTTGCGCCAGCCACTGTCTCTAAACCTAACCTACCTCACTGGGTTACTTACTTCTGAGTAGACATGGTTAGAATTGTAGCCATTAGCCTCTTTGTAAACTTTAGGTTGTTTTTGCTGTAAAAGACAACCAGGGCTACACCTCTGGAAATTAATTACTTTGAAAGGGAACACACAGAGAAGGGAACTATCTGTAGATATCTGTTGATGGCTGATACACATGTGAGATTACGGGCTATGATATATGTAACAAAACCTTATATTTCTGCATCAGTGGACAAAGAAATGGAAGACATAGTTCTGCAAAATATACACCATCTGTAGTGGAATGGAAAATCCCAGATGAAAGTGTGAATGACTGGCAGAATGGATTGAGGCAGGTCCACACATCTCTAATTCCATGCACCACTATTTGGCTCACGCCCACCATTTCCACAGTGACAAACACACCCATTCCTGCTTGCCACCACACACAAAAGCTTGTTGCTATGTCACATGTCTGAACAATCCACACAGGTGGAAATTCCAGGTGCTCAATCATGGCAAATATTAAATCCCCAGAGGGAATTTTCTTTTTCTTTTTTAATTCCACTTTCCTAGCCCCAAACAGTAGGTTTCTAAGGAAAATTTACCTCCCCTTTAGAATTTCAGCTGCTTCCATTTGCTCTTCCATTCCTTCAGTAAACTCAGTGATTTGCGTCAATTAAATGCATACACATTTCACTCAGAGTTACATTGCATCTGGGCTTTGCAATCCTACAGCCACTTAAAACAGATACTTACTTTTGCACAGGTGTGTTTTCCTTTTAGGCCAAAGCTGGATCAAATAATAATAATAATAATAATATAATAATAATAATAATAATAATAATAATATAAATTTATTTATTTATTTATTTATTTATTTATACCCCGCCCATCAGCACCAACACTTTGAATTGTGCTCGGAAACGTACTGGGAGCCAATGTAGGTCTTTCAAGACAGATGTTATATGGTCTTGGTGGCCGCTCCCAGTCACCAGTCTAGCTGCCGCAAGTGGCAAATCAGCCTAAACTATGCATGGGCACTCCTAACCACAGAACCCACTAAGGACAAGTTGGAACAAAGGAGTACTTGCAGACTACTAACCTATTCATTTAGGCCAAAGGGGCTTAGTTATGGCTGTAAGTACTGCTCCTGCAGAGAAGAGTTCTGCCATGAAGTATGGCATCTACATCCTGAGCAGGGCCGTCTTAGCCATTGAGGCTACTGGCACAATGAACCAGGGCGCTAGGGCCTGGAGGATGCCTCCGCCCTCCAGCCCCAGCAGCCTCCGTCCCCCAGCCCTGCTGGCAGCGCCGCCCTCGCGGGAGAGAAAAGGGGCTTGGAAAACCTGTCCTCTCTTCCCTTGGACTACCAGTACTTCAGGGGCGCTCCGGTATGAGAAAGAGGGAGCCCTCCTCTCTCCTTCCAAGTCCAGAAGAGCCCCTCTTTCTTTCGGAGGTACACAAGGGCAGAGGCCGGCTCCCTCCCCCCTCCTCCACCTCAGCTCCTCTGAGCTCTGCCCCGCTGCTGCCTTCGCCCTGCCTGAATGCACCCCTGCCGTGCCTCCACCCCCGGCTTCGCACTTTGCACCCGCTGCTGCTGCCTCCTCCTTCCCCGCCCTTACAATCCTTCCCCACCCAGTCACCCTGGAGCAGCAATTCCCATTTCTCAGCCCCGGACCCGCCATTCTCTGGGCAGCTCGGCCAATCCGGACCCAGCCGATAGGAGCGCGGCGGTGGCGCTGCTCCAGGGTGCTGCACTGCGCGGGGGCTTCACTTGCGCACTCTTGTACGCGCGCCCTGGCTACCGCGCCGACAGGAGGCTCGCCGACGGCCTCCCGTGTCCGCAGCCTGGCCCTGCCCGGCCTCCCCGCCTACTGCGCTGTGCCCTCCGGCTGCCCACCGCACCTAGCCCTGCCCAACGGAGCATGAGGGTGCTGGAGGGATCTTCGCACCAGGGCACCAGCTGGGCTTAAGACGGCCCTGATCCTGAGAGAAGTTCACATTATGCTCACATAAAAGCCACCCACACCTCCCATTCTGGCCACAATAAGCCAGCAGGGCATAGGAAGTGGCAATAGCTCCACCACGGATTCTGTTATCCATCACCATCATAGCTTGGACAAGCTATATGTGGTTCACACCAATTTTTTAAGAGAGTCCATAATATAAAAATATTTGCCCAAATCCACAATCTATTTCTGAAGCAAAGCACTCCAACAACTGGCTTAGTGAAAGTTGAACCAATTGTAGTTTGCCTTTATGGTTTATTATAGTCTTACGAGGAGTTAAATGTTATCACCCCTTGTTAGCTAGAGGCATTTCATGCACATCCCCATGTGGCTTCTTTTTACAAACTAAAGCTGGGACTGTGTGCATGGCACTTTCCCAGAAAGGTTAACATCCTTTTGATCAACCATTCAGCTGATGGACTAGATAAGAAGAGCCATGTAACTATCTTGTAAAAGAAAATTAAATGAATTATTAGGGATCGTGCTTATGAAATACCTGGCACTGTACGAAAGATGGGTTAGTAATCTAAAAGGTGCCTGCCATTTGAAAATTTTAAAAAGGAAGAGTCCTGCATGCCCATAAACACTACTCCTTGCAACCAATTAAAACCTAGAATTTGTGGACAGGTTTCAAACTTTATATACTTCTACCATAGAGACGTAAGTGGCTCTTGATTTTTTTGATCACACTGCTTGATATTTCTGTGTTAATATTTTGCTTAACATTGCAATGGATATTTATTGCACTTTGCTATTAGCATTTTTTGGTTGTTATTTTATTAGTAATGTTTGGTTGTTATTTTATTAGTGTAATGGTATCGCAAGCAGTATATAACTTATACAAACAAACCAACAAGCTAAACTCCTGTTACTCACCTATCCTGTCCAAAGCTCTTGGCTTAGGAGGGACAGCGGCAAGACTAGCCTTCACAATGATGCAACACACAGAGAGAGAGAGAGACATACTTTTAAGTCATGGGGACTCTGAACCCGCAGCCCTCTCAGTTAGCTTGAACTGCTCCAATTTATCAGTACATTCCACCTTAGGTAGGATTCCAAAGGAATCAATACTGTTCAAGTAGCCTAACGGTACTATTTGAGGGGAAGTGCCTACTACCTCAAATACTGAAAGCCAACAAGGTACCTGCCAAATGTTGCTGGACTCCATTTTCCATCATCCCTAACTATAGGTGAAGCTGGTGAAGCTTATGGGAGTTGTAGTCCAACAACATCTGGAGGGCACCAGGTTGACGTTCATGCATGTTATTCTCCTCATTGTCCTAGCTTTACGTAGCATAGATGTAAAAAGAATCCCTCCCTCCCTCCACAAACACATACACAACACTGCTTATGAGGTCTATTTCTATAACCCATTTGGATATATTATACACTGTGAGTTAACCAAGAATTTAATTGCAAGCCAAAAGTTCATGGGCATTTTGTCAACTTTACATTCTGTCAAATATATTGCACATACAGAGGGGAGGGGGGTGGAGAAGGGAAATGCAAGCTGTGTATTTCTGTGGCCGGGGGGGGGGGTGAATATAAATAAGAAGAACTTTTAAAATGTCAGTCAAGATTGGCCTGAATTCCAGAGATACGGAGCACCTGCAGATTCCACCAGCTTCAGCGGGTGTTTACATTTTTTGCAAGTCAGGCCACTTGGGCATAATATTAGCAGGTTATTTTCTCTCGCTTGGCAGCCATGGTAGCTTCATCCTCTCTTATTATTCAAACCTCGGGAATTGTTTGCTTCCTTTGGTAATGAGACACTGTCCCCAATTCATAAGTGCATGATATATCTTATTTCAGGAATGTGACAGAACATGAGAGATGCTGTCATTCTGTGCAATCTTTCCAACCTTTCTGACCTACTGCAAAGAGGCAAAACAAAGGAATGAAATGGATTGTTTTATGATTTGTTAGCAAGGGTGAAAAGAGCTTGTGCCGCAATCTGCAGATTTTATTTTTTTTAAAACTCCACAGATACTCACTGGCAACTGAGTATATCTGCAATATACTAAGGCTGCAGCTATAAAAGCAATTATTCCAGAGTCAGATTGCTCCAGAATATGTGATCTGAGGTTTTGCCAGAGCAATTATTCCAGAGTCAGGTGGCTTCAGAATATGTGATTTGAGGTTTGTTTGGTTTTTCTGTCAAAATGTGGCATTGGCTCACAGCTCAGTGCCCCCCTTTAGTGGAATGCATAAATGCTCTCCATGTTGAAATTCATGGAGCTTGTGTAGGTCTAATGCTGTGAAAGTCACACCAAAAACTGAGACCAGAGAAACTGTGATGACTAATCCAATACCAGCTTAAATATTCAAGTCATGAATGACGTAAAGTTTGAATAGGGATGGGAAAATCTGTCTATTTCAGTTTCTCATTTTTACAGTCTTTAAGTTCAGTTCTCCATGTTTCCAAATTAGTCTGTTATTTTTTTTAAGTCCTCATGAAAATCCACCAGAATTGTAGTGCAAATTTCTCCCCATATGCACATTTTGGTATAATTTTTGCCATATATATAAACAGAGAAAGAGAGCGCATCATAATGCATCTTTGTATGTCATTTTTTTTCTATCAAGATAGGCATTTATAAGTACACCTCACCCTAATATCATTTTTGTACACGTTACAAGGCTGGAAAACTATATTGCAAAATTCAGAAAAGTGTGAATTTTCAAGGACGAATGCATTTTGGTTTACGCATTATTTCCAAAAGTGTGAATTATATAATTTGCCTTTAAATGTAAACTGAATCAAATCTCTCCCCCATCCCTAGTTTTGAAATAAACATTGCATGTATCTTTATTGCCTATCACATAGTGACATATCCACAATGGTATGCACATTCCCCCTACCTCCAAAGAATCCTGGGAACTGTAGTTTATTCCTCACAGAATGACAATCCCTAGCAGCCTTCACAAACTACAGCTCCCAGGAGTCTTGGGTGGGGGGGGGAAGTGTTCTTTTAAATGTTTGGTGAGTATGCAGCCCAGATTGATAGCAAGATCTTACGAAACTGTTGCTTAACCCTTTCCTTCCCAGCCATTTGCCTGCTCAAAATCACTCCCATTGCCCGTGTGTGTGTATGTGTGTGTATACCCAACATAGGGAGATAAGCTATACATTTCTTCTTAACTGAAGAATGTCGTGCTTGAATATGGGAAATCCTAATTCAAATCCCCAAACCTCTAGTGCTCCTCCAGGCTGGAGAGTGATATTCTGCTCTCCTGTGAAGCTCACTGGTAGCCTTGATCAAATCACTAGCTTTTCTTCCTGCTTGCTGTAAGCATGAAGGGCAGGATACATATAAGACAAATGAATTCTTCACACAGGATTCAGCAAACAGTTGTGAAGCCTCTTCTGCTGAGAAGTATCCTTGCAGAAGCACTATTGTAGAGCAGGAAGGGATAATCGTTGAGCCTCCAGGAGTTATTGGACTCCAACTCCCATCAGCCCCACCTACCATGGCCAATGGTCAGGGGTGGAGGGAGTTGTAGTCTAATGACAGCTGGAGGGCCCAGGTACCCCACCCCTGCTCCAAGTGCCATTTACATGCATGGATCTGTAGAAAATAGTAATCATTGTGAGTAAAGAGTGATAAACAAAGCTACAAAATTGTTAAATGACTTACCCTGAACATTATGGCAAAGGCAGTTTGAGGGACAGACTAGACTGATAGGGTTCTGTCTGTACTCTGTTCACCATGCCTCTTATTCCAAAACAGAGAAAACAGATTCCCTACCCACAATCTAAATTATGACAATTAGACGAAATGGAAGTATAAATAAGAAACTGATAATTTGGAATGGTGACATAATTTTATGGCAGATGCCTGAATGAAGCCTAATGAAAAATTTTGCATGTCGGCTGTTGAGAATTTCTTGGAAAGAGAATATACTATGTCGTGACTCCGCGTAATCCTAGTTTTACCCCACTCACAAGATTATTGGGCTTGGGGAGGACAGTTCTGTGGCAAGGGGAAACAGGGTGTCCTGAAATGACTGGATTTCTGCAAGAGAAAAATAGAAATGAGTTTATTCTGTCCAAGGGGGCTAGCAGGAACACAGAGCCATTCCTATGACGGGGCAAGCAGTGATCTAAAAATAAGCCAGCTAGTCATCTGCTGTGTCTCCCAGTTCCCAGCTTTGTAAACATGTGCCCTATTACACTGTTTATGTGGCCTTCCAGGTTTTCAAGTAGGACAGCTGCAAATGGGAATGGCACCTTCTTCGGCACCCTGGGATATTTATTTATCTCACTCATCTTTGGGATTCAGTGTCATGGTTTTGTTATTTACACACAGCACCTTCTGAGATGGTAAATAAGATTTTGTTCCCCTCCTGTGTAAACAGTATACAGCCTGCAGATCTCCACAGATAAACAGCTGCATAGACGCTAATGGATATGTTTTGCAGAGTTGTAGGGTCATAAATCTAGGGCTCCTTGGCCCAGCCCTCTCTCCCACTCGGCAAAATAAAGGTCAAAATGTGCCCTGTAGGCTTAAAGAACAGCTTGTAAACTTCATTGCAACATGGCTGATAGATCGCTAAATAGCGCATGCAAGAGCAAAGTAAATTATTTCTGGAAAATGTACTAATGGTCAGACTGGAAGCTCCTGTCCTTTGGAAGAGTGAAAAACGCTGAGGAGTATTCCACGGGGACAGAATTCAGTGTAGAGCATAAGGAATGATGTGGAGTGATGGAAAGTTTGTCGTCTTCTTTTTTCATCGGGAGTTATTTTAAATGAGATTATAAATAGAAGCTCTTACCTTACAATAGCTTTGACAAATCCTCACTTTTCCAGGAGTTCAGCTGCGCTTTGTGCATTCTCACGCTCTTCCTTTAAATGATCGTACTTGGATAGTGCAAGTGGGCATCAAATTTCAAAGATAAGGGACAATTATGGAACAATAGTGCTCTGCTTGGAAGAGGACAAGGCAGCTAAAGTATTCTGAAATGCAGGATGTCCACTGAAACAACAAAGCAAAACAGAATGCCTGGCTAGGCAATTCTCCAGCATGATCTAAAACCTTTGGCTTGGCTCAGCTTTTTATGGGTGAAAGGCCATTTTTTTAAAGAGACAGCTTCTGTTTTGAAATTTACACGTTGTGTGCAAGCCTTATTTGTTCCTAAACAGACATTTCAGAAACATGACAAGAAGGCCTCAGTGTAAGGCTGTGGAAAAGAGGTGGGGAACATGTGGCCCTCCTGTGTTGCTGAACTACAATTCCCATCAGCAAGCATGGCTAATGGCTGAGGATGATGGGAATTGTAGTTCAGCAACTTCTAAAGGCCCACAGGTTTCCCACACCTGTTCTAGAATAATATTATCAAGTTCTGAGTGGTGGCATTGTGAGCTCTCTTTTTCCCCATCAGGTATTTATGGTGTTGGGGGGAGGGAAAAACTTACCAGCATTCCTGCAGTCTCCCTTCTTCTGATAGACACCATTTTTGTTTTCTCAGAATGCTTCCGTATTTATCTGCATATAGACTAGGGATAGGGAACATATGCCCAGATTTCAGTTATCTGGAATGATGCAAGCTGGAGTCCCACAACATCTGGAGGGTCCTAGATACCCAAATCCTGGTGTAGATTGATAGAAATTAGATTAATATCTGAACCAATCCTTAGATCAGCATTGCCCAACTTGATATCCTATGGATGTTCTAGACTATAGCTCCCATTATCCCCGATCATTTTCAGTGCTGACCGAGCAGATGGGCATTAAAGTTCTAAACAACTGGAGGGTTGGAGAAGGATGCCTTAAAGTAAGTGACTGTATTATTTGGCTACATATTTCAGGCAGAATCTGTAAGGAAGGTGTGCTAATTTTTAATAAAACATCAGTTTGATTCATGATATTGCAATAGGGTTCTTTGGTTATATTACTCCAAATGTGGCTTGGTTTCTTCTTCTTCTTCTTCTTCTTCTCTTCTTCTTCTTTTCTTCTTCTTCTTCTTCTTTCTTCTTCTCTGTCTCTCTTCTTCTTCTTCTTCTCCTTCTCTCTCTCTTCTCTCTCCTCCTCCTCCTCCTCCTCCTCCTCCTCCTCCTCCACCCCTCTACTAGGTTTTTAAAATGGCAGGCTGTCCTGTGCAAGAGAATATCTATTGGGCCTACAAAACATGTCCTCTGTTATCATTATGGCTGTTTGGAAAATCTCATGGAGAAGAATTACCCTGTGTAACCAGAGCACTGTCCCTCCCACACTGTCAGCTCAGCATTTGTTCCTATTTAAAGGAAAGAGGGAGGGAGGGTTCTTTGCTGGCTGAATGCACCGAGAGAGATGATACTACTTAGCACTGAGGTGTTAAAAGTCACTTTGTGGATGGGAGATGAATTGGACTGAATCGTGGTCACAGCACAGCAGGAGAGAGTAAGAAGAAAGTTGTTGAATTGCATCTCCCCCACTCCTCCAAGCAGGGTCTCTTTAAACCAAAGCAGCAAAAAATGGGCAAAGGCCAGCACTGTATTCTGCGTTGGTTTCTGTTAGTTTAACTAATTATTTATTTGAATTCCATTTTCTTTCAAGCACACATTATGATCGGGCAAAGGAAGCACGTTATGCAGCTAACAAACCTTCCTCCCAACCCTTAATAGCACAAATTCCTGAAGCTGGTTTTCAGTGCTCCCAATACAATGCTTGATCAGGAAGATCAATTAGGGGTTATCTGTGAAGGACATCAAGGGCAAGAAGAAACAAAAGAGAGCAAAGCCATTATGGGTATTTTATGGTCTCCACCTGTTCCATGCCATCTTCCACAACTATCTTGCTGTCATGGTTATTTTATCTGCCTCTCGCACTGCTAGGTTCCCTGACTGTCCCCAGTTTCAGACATCTAACATACATTCCACAGGAGGCCTAGGCAACCACAGCAAATTAGCCATCCAGATGACTACTTAGGCCCTGCAGTTTGATTTATCAAGTCACCTCAGGCCAGTTTCAAAATCACAACTATGAGAAAATAAGGTATTCATGCTTAATTCAGCTAATATGACAATAATACACCATAGCATGACAGATCCTCAAAGTTTCCCCTTTTTTCCAGGGACAGCTCCGGATTTGCAGAAGCCATCCCAGATTCTCATTTGACCCTGGAATGCCCCACTTTTCCTTAACATGTCCCTATTTTCATTGGAGAAATGTTGGAAGGTATGGAGTTATCCAACCACCGAGCCATCTGAAGGCAGCCCTGTACATGGAAGCTTTTTAATTTTAATGTTTTATTATGCTGTTATATGTTTGAAACTGCCCGAGTGGCTGGGGCAACCCAGTCAGATGGGTGGGGTACAAATATTATTATTATTATTATTATTATTATTATTATTATTAAATAGGTGTCCCTATTTCCTTTGGAGAAATGTTGCGGGGTATAGCATGATGAAGACATACATTTCAACCTGGTCATCTGAATGTATGCAATGAGACTTACTTAATGGCAAAGTGTCACACATCAGAAACAGAACTAAGAGACTTAAGTTACAGGAGAGCAGATAAACATTAGGTTAAAAACTATTGGTGGTAAGAGCAGTTGGACAATGGAACCAGTTATTTATATAGGCTGGTAGTCTTCAGGCCAGAGACCATCCAGCTCCTTCACTCAGGCATGGGTTTGAACTAAGTGGCTTTCAGGGTCTTCCTTATCTCTTATGATTTTCTCAATCATGACCCAATCACCAATGCAGGAGAAATAAAAACAGTTGAGAAATTCCTGTCACTTGGCTTTCGGTCTCAATATTTTTTAGCTCCCACTTGCATATTAACCTGGTTTAACGGTCTAGGATCAAGAATTGCAGCCTAGAGCCATTTTACATTTTGATTTGAATGAGATTGGAATATGCCCCATACTGATCAGTCAACTAATGTTAATTTAGGTGTGAAAGTTAAGCTCCCATCAGGCTTTGACATGTTTCAGCCACAGTTTGCTGACGAAAACAATTGGCGAGACTGATTCTCAAAACCACAGGGTCACATTCTGATAAACTAGGAGCTAGGTGGATGTATCAGCCAGCTCCTTATGAAGATGTCACATTAGAACAAAGAATGGGGGCATTTTGGTGGCGCCTGGGGGAAGTGGCATACAAATCAGAGATGGATCCAAACTGTTTTTGGTGTCTGCCTCTATCAGCACACTCATGTCACACAGCAGGTGCTGCCACAGCGGAGACCGCTTGTTCCTTTTCCAGCCACAGTACTGCTGATAGCAGCTTGAGACTTCTCAACAGACTGCTATCAACAGGCTCAGGTCAGATATGTCAAAGCTCTTGTTCATGGGCGGCCAGAGACCCATCAGAACCCTTTTGACATCTTTTTGTGCAACCTCAGCTGTAGCAGGCAGTGGAGTACGTGCAAAGGCACTGCCCCATGGGATTCCTCAGCCTTCCCCAGGGTGGGCTGGCCCTAACGATTAGCTCTCTAGCAATGCTCCGAACAGATACCTAGCCTTTGTAGAGAAATTATACATGCAGAATCTGTTTGCTAGCATGGTTCCGCATCCAAGTAGACACCTACATAAACAAGCCTGCCTCTGCTAGCAATAGGGCAAGGATCCTTGAAATTTATTGTCTGCGCCATGTTGGTGTGGGCAGGGTGAATGCAAGCCACTAAATGGGGAAATCCACTGTTTTTGGAGGGAGGTAAGCACCTAGTGTTGGAGACACTTAAATCTAGCAGTGCTGGTGGGATTCTTCATGATACTGACATTTAAAGCCCTAAATGACTTGGCCCCAAATATCTGAAGGAATGCCACATCATCCCGTGTTAAGATCTTAGGGGAAGCCCTGTTGGCAGCACCAGTTCCCTCTTTGGTTAGAGGGGTAGCAGTGCGTGAGACCGCCTTTTCTGTTGTGGCACCCAGGTTGCAGGAGTATATCTTCCAAAATACATCTTGCACCGTCTGCTTTCAAGGCGCAGCTCTTTCCTCGGGGTTTTGGTTGAGTGGCTGCTCTCCCTCCTCCCGCATTGCTGTGCATTGCTGCACTTCCTTGCGACTGTAATGTCAACATTATCATTGGTCAATCTTATGGTTTTATTTTAAGGTTAATGTAAATTGCACATGCTTTCAATGCAATGTTTTTGTAACTGCTCTGGGATCATTTAGTTGAAGCAAGGGCTATAAGCAGAATTAATTAATTAATAATAGGAGATGGGTCAAATCTGGACAGATCTAGCAATAGTGATTACATGGATGCTCCCTCCCTCCCCTGCCATTTCACCTGGCTTGCTCTATCCTCTAGCCCCTCCCTGGCCCTTTCCCTGGCTATGTGGCACTGATTTTATCAGCTGAACAGAGCCGTCTGCCAATCATTTTATTTTGGCTGTTAGCCCATAAATTTTTAATCCTCAATGCAAAACAAAAGTGTCATTCCTCAGAAACTCCCCACTCTTGCCAATAGATAAGCCTGGGGGGGCAGGGGGCATGGGTATTTTGCGGCATCTAGGCTTTAGAAAATATTGACTGTACAAAAGGAGCAATTATCAGCCATTACATTTTGGCCAGTTACCGTTTACGGATCCCATTTTCTTTGTAGGATTATGCCATTATATCTATGAACCATTATGTGTATATAAAGAAGACATTAGTAGCCATTACATTCTGGCAACATTCAAGCATAGAACGTGAAATCTCTCCTAGTAGCTCTTTTTAGAGTGCCTAAGAAGATTTCCTCTTATTACTATGCCTGATCTCCTTCTTAGATCTGGCTTACTGTATTGAAATGAATAGGAATTATGACAAAAAACAAAAAAAAGGAATCCAGCATTCTTCAATGTTTTTAGAAAGTTCATTTTGATTGTATGGTGAATCTGTACTTGGAAACATAAAATAGACTCCCCCAAAAAAGAACTTTGCAGCATACATTCAAAACACATTTATATATTTTAATATGCAGGAAAATATAGAGCATTCTGACTTAGCTGAACTGCTCAGAAGGCCTTCCAGAACTGTAGCTAAGTATGCACTGTGACCAGTGTCTCTTCCGAGTTGAAAAATGTAAGTATTCATTAATGACTATTTTGAAGTCAAAAATTCCAAATACAATCACATGGATAATTGATCCAATAATAGAATGGATATCTAGTCATATAAATTACACAACTTGCCCCAAACTTATAATATTAAAATTCAGTGACTGGGTACAATTTTATTTTATTTTATTTTTAAAGAAAAATGTATATATGGCACTTCATCAACAGGACACAGCATGGTAACATAATAAACAGTATAATGTACATTTATTACAGGATATCCACAAAACAAAACAAATTAACAAATACAATTCATAACAACAGAGAGCAATGCACATGATGCATAATAATATATCATAAGCAGTACTCAGTAAACAGCAGTGTCAAATTGAATTCCCCCCTAATATAGACAATATTGATTGCCACTAATATTCAATTCACAACATAGCATGCATCACTTTATGTTTTAACTGTTTGAGATATATATTGGATGTGTATCTGAAAATGCAATCCAGAGTTAATATTCTGTTCTCTGGAGGGCTAAGCTATGCTAACAGTGCCGTATAGAACAATATGCCTTGATTTCTGTCCAAAGAAGCTTTTAAGAGTTACCTCCATTGCAGGAAAGTTAAAAGAACAATAAACAAAAGAGTCGTGGACTTTCTGCACCTACCTCTTCTGCTAACCTGGTTGCTTTTATTCAGATTTTTCCACACAACATTCTCATTATTGAGCTGCTAGTCCAGAATAACGGACTAAAAAAAAAACCACCCCAGTTTCATATCTATATATCTATATCTATATATCTATATCTATCTCTCTCTCTCTCTCTCTCTCTCTATATATATATATATATATATATATATCTGTCATTCGCAAAAGATCTGGAATGGATCCTCATATTTTCATTTGTGCCAAATATGTTAGAGCACCATTCCACTTTCTCTGTGGGGGGGGGGGAGAGGGGGATTTGTTTGGTGGGTGGGATTCCTTCTGACTGGTGCAAACTGTCAGTTTGACTGGGTGTTGTTCTGAGGAGAAAATGGCAGATAGGAATTCTAGGATGAGCTCTAATGACACACATAGTTCCTCTCATCTAACTTCTTCTTATCTCCTATACACCCACAAAGTCAGAATTCCAGAATACTAGGTATTGTGTGTGTGTGTGTGTGTGTGTGTGTGCGCACACACACCTATGAAAGGTCTATTGCTGTGCACATGGTCTAACTCTGACAGTTACTGACTGGAGGAACACAAGAGTATGTAATGAGTGTGACTACAAATGCTGAACTTTTCTTAGTTTGGGTCATCCCACCACTCTCAAAACCACACCCTCGATTACAGCAGGAGAACACAGAAAATTAAAAAGAGCCTGCAGGATCAGGCCAATGGCTCATCATCCATATTCTGGTCCCAGTGTGACCAACCAGATGCCTGTGAGAAGCCTGCAAGCAGGGCCCAAGCACAAGAACACTTTTCCTTTCTGTGGTTTCCAGCAACTTGTATTCAGAAACATTACTGTCTCTGACCATTGAGGCAAAGCATAACCATCATTGCTAGTAGCCATCAATAACCCTTTCCTTCATTAATTTGTCCAATCCTCTTTTAAAGCCACTCAAGTTGGTGGCTAACACTGCCTGCTGTTTTAAGTATGCACTGAGTGAATAAATACTTTATCTTCCCTGGGCCATCAGCTTCCCCGGATGTTCACAAGTTCTCGTGTCATGGGAGAGGGAGGAAAAAACTGTTCTCTATCCACTTTCTACTTAGCATGCATAATTTTATAAACTTATATCATGTCACATCTTACTTGTTATTACTCTAAACTAAAAATCCCCAAATTTTGCAACCTTCATAGGGAATTGTTCCAACTCCTTAATCGTTTTGGTTGCTCTTTTATTAACCTTTTCCAACTCTACAATATCCTTTTTGAGGTCAGGTGACCAGAAGTCAACATGTGACCAAAGCTGCAGACAGAGCGCCAAGTTTACTCTTTAAAATGTTAGCATACTCTCCAACATTTCTCCAATGAAAATAGGGGACATCCCATTCCATAACGATCATTTTACTATTTATGCCCTACACATCTTACTGGGTTGCCCTGGCCACTCTGGGCAGCTTCCAATATATATAAAAACATAAAAAAAACCTTTCTCAACCTTGGGTCCCCAGATGTTTTTGGCCTACAACTCCCATCATCCCTAGTAGCAGGACCAGTGGTCAGGGATGGTGGCCAAAAACATCTGGGAACCCAGGTTGAGAAAGGCTGTAATAAACATTAAACTTTAAAAAAAAAAATTCCCCATACAGGATTGGCTTCAAATGGCTCGAGGGTCAGATATCCATACCCACCAACATTTCTCCAATGAAAATAGGGAAATCCTAAGGAAAAATGGGACATTCCGGGATCAAATCATAAAACGGGATGGCATCTCTAAATCAGGGTGTCCCTGGAAAATAGGGACACTTGGAGGGTCTGTGTCAGATCAAAAAGGAACAATGCCACTATAAAAGATAAGTGAATGCCCTCAATCACATGGCTCTTTCTCACCAGACTGAGACACTCTTCTCAGAAGCTGGCTGGTTCCATAGCTGGGAGCTCATATAATCTGCTCCTTACCACATGGTTGGGTCATTTAACATTGCCCCAGCTGCATGGGAGTTTCTTCTAAAAGGTTGTTTCCATAGCTTTACACAGCTATGGAAAGATGTAAAAAGGTCCCATAGACTGTCTTGCTCTGGAACACAGGGTTCTCGCCACTTAACATTTTAGAGTATCTGACAATTAAATACTTCAGGCTGAATTGCCAAAAGCCTAGTGTGCTCAATCAACGTTCCCCTCCTTGAGGACAAAAAGGCTGCAAGATATTAACTGTTCCTGCCCCGTCAACTGTGCTATTTCAGATGCCTCTTCTCTTTCTTCAGTTGCTGATCTCAGGCTATTGGCACTTGATGAGGGAACTGCTGAAGTATTTTGACTACCATCAAATATATAATTCCAATGCCTTTATGTGCAGGTTTATGCAAAATGGATCAAGAGTAAAAAATGCAGCCCAAGAACAGGCTGGTAGGTGGGAATTAGCTTACCTCTCTCCTTAGCCACAACTCCCAATTCCCAAAATTCTCTTGCGTGTCTATCAGAACTGTTTGACGAAAACTGTTTTACATTTATATGTGTAGGGCATTCCAAAGTTTTGGTGCCACCACCAAGAAGACCCCCTTCTATTCTTGTGTTCACATCCTTAGTCACTCAGACTAAATGCACATTTCCCTGAAAAATTATGGTGCATAATTCTAACGTTCTAACTTTCATACTGCATTAGCCATTGTGTTATAGAATAGTGGCTGCTTGATGAATATGCCACCATGTCACACTAAATTTTAAATGTAGGGAAAGAACTGCATGCCAGAATACCACCCCAAATTTCGGCACATGAAATTACAATGCAGCAATTTTCCAGGATTAATGGGGCTGCAAACAGATTTCTTATGGAATAATAAAAAAAGCATGGAACTTCACCCAGATTCCACTAGTTTTCCCAAAATGGTTTTCATATTGTGTCAAAGATTGCATAAGATATGGAAATTATCAGATAAGAAAACAGGAATAAGGTATAAAGTGCTGTCTGAATGTAGTTTATGTTTTTACTGCAAGCAGTGAATGAGGTGGTGGTGGTTGGGAATTTGCCAAATATGCCAGGATTTGGAGGCGAAAGACTTGTTTTTCTCAGGAATTTCTCCCGAGAAATTTTGGTTCACTTTATGTGAATTGAATTATATTCTCAGTTGCTGTTGATGAAAGCAATGGACTAAGAGAAGAGAAAGATAAGCAGGGGGCCAAGCTGATTGCTCCATTCCATTATATTACAATAATATTAAACAATATTAAAAAAGGATGCAAAGTTGCACTTAAAATTCATGGATTGAGAAAAATCACCTCCCTTGAGAGAGGACTGAAATTTTCCAACAAATGTGTCAGAAGATTCTTCTCTGATAAATTTTGGCTCAGCCTTAAAATGAAGGCCTTGGATTTTCCCTTTCTTCCCCACCCTCCACCTCACATTACATTGACAGAGGCTTGGAGAAACATTGGCTCTCAGCTCCTGATTGTTGAGTGTGAACCCCAACCCATCAAAGGGCAAGCAGCCTTCTGCTGACCTCATTCTCTTCTGGATCCCAGCCAAAGTGCACAACTTTCATTGGCAACGTTAGGAATTTTACATTTGTCAAGACAGCAAGATAAATACATAAAACCAAAGAAATGATCAGGGAACAGATTCCTGGAACCTCTTAAAAATGAAATCTTAATGTAATAAAGTTTTAAAGGAGTAAGAGCAATCCCAAAACTGAGACGCAGGAAGCTGAAGGGGTATCCTGGGAATTGGCTGCAGAATGCATAAAATCTAAGCCTGTGTTTTGAAGGGGGTGGGAAGAATATTGATCATGATCTCAAAGCCTTGAGAGAGTAATTGCAGAGCAACACTGAAATCTGTCCACTTGGAAAAATATGGGCGTTTCATATATAAAAACACTCAAACCATATGTTTTTTATACTACATGTGGCATGTGTGTGGACTGTAATTAAAGAGAACAACTCTGTCAATATATGATCTCACATAAATTTAATCTATAAACCATATGCTACTTATACACGAATGCTGTATATATTTCTTAAAGCTTGCTGGGTAAATGGAAAAAGCGGGGGGCTG
Organism: Lacerta agilis; assembly: GCF_009819535.1. Taxonomy (NCBI): domain Eukaryota; kingdom Metazoa; phylum Chordata; class Lepidosauria; order Squamata; family Lacertidae; genus Lacerta; species Lacerta agilis. The sequence continues at coordinate 59,635,105 of NC_046314.1, read as the reverse complement.
GGAGGAATGTGCGGAGGTAAGAAAAAAGGAATTTGAGGCTAAGGAGAAGGGGGAAGGAGTGCAGATGCTGGGTTTATGGAAGTCGTGAAAGCAAGTGTCACACTAGGTTGTACAAAAATTGTTGAATGTTTAAATAAGAAATTTAGGACCCAGGCCTGGCCAGGACAGCTTTTCTGTTATACCTTCTGGGCTTGATGAAGAATCTGACCCTCACCTGAGCCTATTCAAGCTGAGGAATTACATGCCTCCTCCCTGAGCTAAAGAGCCCACCTGGGCTGTGGGTCCTTGCCCACCTTCCCTCAAAACTAACAGCTGTAAATTCTGAAATCCTGAGGTCAGGGGTGGTGCGTCCTATTTCGCCAGTTGAGGGGGGGGGAGTGCCACCCTGCTCTGCCATACCACCACCACCCGTAGGACTCTCACCACCACTGTGCCACCTGCCAGTGGCACCGCAGCTGTACCATACCCTCCAACATTTCTCCAGTGAAAATAGGGAAGTCCCGTTCCACAATGATAAGTTTACTATTCATACCCACACACTTTATTGGGTTGCCCCAGCACTCTGGGCAATTTCTAACATATATAAGAAACATAATAAAACACTGAACTTTTTTTTTTAAAAAAAACTCCCCTATACAAGATTGCCTTCAGATGGCTTGGGGGTTGGATAACTTCATACCCTACAATAACCTATGGCACAAAAGGCTTAGACATGGCGGCTTCAGGATTATAGCAGACCTGCCAAAGAAAGGTGTGGTGAGAGGAATGGAAATTAAACCTTGTAAAGTTGACCTGAAGAGTGAAATATGTGAAAGTTGTTTGTTGAGGAAAGGAACAAGACCTTCTATTCCCAAGCAAAGCCAGAAAAGTTCCCCAGAGCCTTTGCAACTTATTCATACTGATATATGTGGTTCAATTCAACCAATGTCTCATAGGAAAAACCGAATGGGGAAATAACCTTTCTGCTTGTATAGTTGATAACATTATTTTGGTTACTGTGATTATACAAAAACTGTTGAATGTTTAAATAAGAAAGTTTTGAGAATTTATATGCTAGATTAAAATTGATTAATTCAAATTAGGCACATTGAGAAGGGGCCTGTGTCCTGGCCAAGCCATAGCTCTCCTGACAGCTGATTTGGTCTGGAGCCCCATTGTGGAAATAAAGGATGAGATTGCCCACCAGTACCAAGCACTCTGCTATTCAAATAAGGCCCCAGCCTTGCCTCTGGATGTACAAGCTTATTTAAACATTCAGACTAGAGGTAGAGGGGAGATGGAAGAACTGTGAATTGAAAAATAAAGGGGTGGGGAGCTGCCTGTCCACTGGTTTCTGGATTTTGGAGGAAATTTCTAATGAGAAACACAGAACTATTATGTACTGGAAAAGTCATGGGAGAAAGTAAATAGCCATTAAACAGCCCATGCCTTAGCTCTTTGTTTGCTTATAACCCAAGCACTACCATTTCATCTCAAATGCTAGTTATTCAAGAGGCATGCCTCACAGGAACCCTTGACTGGCAGCCAGTTCAGGATGAATGAAAATATGTACGTTTTCACCACAATCAATCATTGATTTATGGAAATTGCTTCCACAAGATGTGGGGATGGACACTAGCTTAGATGACATCTCAGTTTTAAACGGTAGGACAACTATAGGAGAACTGCTGTTGGCCAAGATGATTAACTAAAGCAGAAATGGCTAGCCTGTGCTCTCCAGAGGTTGCTGGTCCCATCAGCTCCAGCCAGCATGACCAATGGTTAGGGATTAACAGCTCTTTGAGGGAGGCCAGTCACACCAATGAACTGACAGTATCCGAGCAAATGAAGGAACATGCAAGTATTACTTTTGCTTCCACTGTTTGCATAGATTTTCTTCATGATACCCTAATAAATCTATTTGCATTTTAAATCACTTCTGGCTTCATTATTGTTACAGGAATATCAATTCAGTGCTAGTGTTTCTGCAAAGGAAGGCAAAATTAGTAGCTGAGGACTCTGTTAAAATCTTCAGGCAATGCAGTGAAAAGTTTGGGCATATTCACTAGGTTTCGACAGCCTTGCCTCTGGTTGTACATGCTTAATTCTTTGAACTAGTACAAGTGGGTAAAGTTGATGTGTGACATGTGGCCATTTAGTTCGATTTTCTTGACCAATCTGCTACTCTCTATATGATTTGACTCACGTCTGTTTCAGGGACTCAATCACTACCCTTGGTAATGCAAAAGCAGTAATGATGGACAAATTCACTAAAACGAAAGCAAGAAAAAGTCCTTCAAGGAGGCTACCCGTTTAAGAATTAAAAGAAGTTTTAAATTACTATAAGCAAATGAATTTTTTGTTTGAGTTATGCAAATATTAGATCATTTTTGCTCTCCACTTAAGTATGGTAAAATGTTTATGGCAACTATGTTGATTTGCAATTTCCTGACATCGTTGAGAAACTAGGTTTGCATTCTAAGAAAGTGGGTTTGCCTATCTAGTGAATTGTCTTCACGGTTATCAATGAATTTATCATCATTAAACAATATATTAACCACATAAAATCTATAGAATAAAGTGCTTTTTTCTGGGGGGATGCATGGGGACGCATACCCCTAAACATTTTGTGAATCTAAGTTTGAGGGGCAGTATTTCAATGTGAGTAGGAAAATGAGAGTACCCCTAAACATTTTTAATAGAAAAAAGCACTGATAGAATACATTTATTAAGTTTATGTTCCATATACTTAAATTTGTTATGCTGTCCATTGAAAGCATGTGGAGGGGGATGCAGGAGGAGGGTCCCAAGACCTGGACCCTCCTGAAAGGTGACTGTCTTTAGAGTGCAATGTGCTGGGGACTAAGAGCAAGGGAGAACTGTTCCCTTCATGCCCTGCTTGTTTTTCATAGGCATCCAGCTGACCACTGATGGGGGGGAAAATAGAATGCTGAATTAGATGGATTTTTGGTTCAATCAATCCAGCAGCACACATCTTGTACTCTTACGAGACATCCAAGGAGTTCAGATAAATTAGGCTGGGTTATAATTCACTCGCTCTAGAAATAACCCAATTTCTATGGACTTGTTATTTTCAAAGGCTCCAATTTGCACATTGAAATATTGAAGAAACAGGTGCAAAATTCTCACTGTGATGTGGCTGGGAAAATATACGTGGCTTTTTTCAAATTAAAACAATTTGCTGTTGAACTTGTAATTGCAAATCATCAGCAGTCAGATTATTGTGAGGCTGCTGCATAGTGTCTCTGTAAATGATCTCTGCATCATTGTATGCAGCAGTGTAAGTTTAAGGGAAGAAGCAATTAGCTCATTGATTCAATGATCTTATTTTTTCCCAGAATAGCTTGTTCACCTTTGGCTGAGCAGTTATGTCACATGATATCAGGAAAATATTGTTAGCAGTTTCTTTTCACCCTACTTAGAGACAAGTGTGTTCATTTAAAACTGTATCTCTGTAATATATTTTATGAGCCTGAACTTATTGGCACATCTCTAGTTTACATGGCACTTTGCCATATGAAATCAAATTACACTTTCAGGGAGAAGTCAGTAAGTTTGTAGAACAATGTATAGCACAATGAAGAGTAAGCCAAAAAGAAAATGACCGCTGTCCCCCACCCACAAAGAAATATCAGTATTATTTATAGAAGGACAACAACGAGACCACAGCATTAAAATTCATTTGCTGTGTATTTAAACACATACAATCCCCTCTCTTTTTCATCTCCAGTTTACACACATTGTGTATTTGCATTGACATTCATTCCCTCCTCCCCCATGCTGTGACTACAACTGACTCATTTAAATAAAAATAAATCCCCAGAAGAAATCAGTAAGATGCCTGAGAAAGGTGCGGGGGGGGGGGGTGACAGGACCAGGTTGGTAAAGCAGCCAGGGAGACTGGCCTATAAGGATTGGGACCAGTCTGACTCAACAACCACTTGCTTCCTTATGAAGCGGCCCTTGCATTAAGATCTACTGGAACTCTTCTGTGTATTCCCCCATCTGCTGAGGGTGGTGGACAGGGTGGTATTTGGGGGAAAGTCCTTCTCAAGGGTGGCATTCCAGCTGTGAATCTCTTTTTCATGGGCAGGGGCTCCTGGGGCGAAATGGGAAGAGCCACTTTGTCTTGCTGCTCCTACCACATCCGCCACTGGGGGACTCATTGAGATAAATGGAGCATAACTCTGGATCCAACCCAATTGCTCTTAATCACCTTGAACACTTTTAAAGAATCTACTGCTGCTTTTGGTTTTAGCCTTTGCTGAGTTCATGTGATTTATTAGTGTGTGGATAGATGATAGATAGATAGATAGATAGATAGATAGATAGATAGATAGATAGATAGATAGATAGATAGATAGATGAGAGATGATAGATAGATAGATAGATAGATAGATAGATAGATATATATGATGTTTTTCTATATCTCCTTGTAAGCCTCCTCAGACAAACCCAATGAGGTCTGGTGTACATTTACCAAATAAAAAATAAATCAGCAAGGCAATGGCTAGCAAGAAAGTAATTTATCACAGCTAACTGCATGAAGGTTAGGATAGTAACAACTATGCAAATACGAAGAAGTAGAGTAGAACTATTCAAGGTGAGTTATTGATGGGAAATGGATTGTAGCACAGATCAGTATGCCAATGCTGTTATGATCAGGCGCACGCACGTGCCCTTAGAAATGCCCTTCAGGATCTGTTGGGGGCGGGGGGGGGTTAGCTATTTATAAGTATAAGAGCTCCATCATTCCTGCCTAAAAGGACAATTAAAGATTTGCCTCAAGTATCGCAAGCATGAAGTATTCGGCCAGTTCAACAGTATTCAAGGAAGCAGGTAGAGTATAACATAAGATGAATGGATGATCAATAACGATATTGTACTGAGCATAAATTACATTCCTAACATTAAATATGCAAATTGGAATAGTTAACATGCAATAAAAGACTATGAATTTTGGCTGGGAGTTGAGACTGTGCTTTGATTAGAACAAAAGTATTGTGCACTATGTAGGCAAGTGAATGAAAAGAAAAGGCTGGTCTTCCCAGTGACACCTTCACATGTGAATTTACATTATAGCACAATTCCATGCATGTTTCCTCGGAAGTAAGTCCTCTGCTATGTCCTGTTGGGCATGCAGTGTCAGGGTAGAAGGGTAAGTGGAGTGTTATTTTACCTTTTATTTTCTGGAGGGTTTTTTTTAGAATAAAAAGGTCCATCCTATTGGAAACTATCGGAAAACAAATAGATACAAAAGCTCCAGGGCTTCCATATTCCACCTGCTTTGGGAGCCTGTCAGGATAATGGGATGGCTGCGGATATTCGGGTCCAGCTCTTCCCCTGATCCACCTCCAGTATGCCCCCAATCTGCCCTTGTTGCACAGCCTTTTCCCATCTGCTGATATTAGAGTTCTTGTAACAGTGAGGCAGGGGGCAAATTGGTTTCTGCAGTGATATGGGGACAGCTCACAAGGCTGGATCGCTCTCTACAAGGTTGAATTTCTTTCTGCCCTTCAAAAGGGAGATCTGAAACATCCTTTGGCCCCTGGGATGCTATTCGGGGGCCATAGGATTGTTGCCTTAGTGGCGTAACAGCCTGCAAAGAAAAACAGGATATTGTGTGAGCTTTCAATATAATTTACAACATCTTCAGTGCCAAGCTTTTCGGTTACTAATCTTTAATCTTTTTAAAGAATAAAGCTAGACACAATGTGTAATAGCTAAGGTTCTTTACAATTTTAATAATAGCTAGAACGGATCCTGGGTTGACTATTCAAATAAACAAATGGGGGGTTGGTATAGTGTATCTGCAAACAGCATGGCAACCCAACAGTTAGTGGCTTCATACAACTTTCATGATCAATCAAACATTTTATGTTGCTGTAATCTGGTTTTATTATTTGGGCTATTTTCCAATTCCAACCATTTAAAGAGCTACACAAATTATTTATGTGCAACTAAAGCAGAAAAAAAACAAATACTGTTCTTTTTATGCTATCACCAAAATGAAATAGAAGTCTTGGTTGCGTATAAGGTATACCCATCAGTCATCAGCAAAAGAGAACTTGCTAGGACTGGGCACTGTATCACTTCAATCATCAACACCATGAAATCACAGCACCATTTATTTACTATAGCCTCTAGAGAGCTCAGAAGCAGAAAGGTATGCTGGAAATAATAGATTTGATAAGCCCACCAAGCCCCATCACCTTCAGCCAGCAGGGCCAGTGTTCAAGGATGCTGGGAGTTGTACAGTAACTTTTGGAGTGCACCACATGGTCTATGCCAAGGGATGTTTCTTTTCCACCCTACATTTGTCAAATACAGCACTGTTTCCATTCTGTTGCAGTTCATTTTCTACCCCAAATGTCTTTCATCCTTCTGTCCACTGTTGTGAAAATACAGTATGTAACTTTTCACAATACATGCAATTAATTATGTGAATTGCGTAACTAATATACTCATCCCATATGTGGTCCTCTCACATATTTACTTCTCATGCATTAAGGATGTTGAAGACAAATACTATGGCTTAGATCCTAAGTTGTTCCTTGGTTTGTATAAGAGGGGAGCAATTTCCATAGTTTTACAACCCCTGAAGCAATATTTTGGGAGCACCAGGGAGCAGGGAGATGTTGGTAAGCCATGTTCTGTGAACATGAATCCTGTTCTGTTCATGGAAGGTAAATTGGGTTCCAAGCCTTTAGCATTTTGCCTTCTACTAACCTAGCCTTTAACAAGCTGGTGCCCTCCAGATGTTTGGACTACAATTTCCATCAGTTCCAGCCAGCGCAGGCTATGGGAATTCCGATTCAAAACATCTGGAGGGCACCAGCTTGACAAAGGCTGTGCTAACCAGTATCTATGTAGCACATTACTAAGGGAAGTGCTTGTGACTATCCTGAGAAATATTACTGGCAGTACTTCAGCGTTATGTAAAATTGATATTACTGAGATCATTAGTGGGAAGGCTTAGCTTTTGTAACGCACACCAAGTTTTCATTCAAATAAATGATTTATCATTCTTTCCCTCTCACCCTCAAATAAAACATATCTCTTTGCCACTAGGGAAAAGGAACATGGCATTAGAAATGAATCCTGCGGTATCTCATCTGCCCTTTCCACCACCAACCCTCTCTTCTTCTTGAAAATTTGTAATTGCAGATAGACCTGGCTGGTATCCACCATGGGGTATGCCCTATGGCTGGCTTCCTTGGTTGCTGTTTGCCTCAGCGTTACCTCAGTTTCAGAGATCACGTCCGCAAAAGTCCACCAAACGGTTGCCATTGTGAGATACACTCAGGAAAGAAAATTGCAGGGTTCGGTATGTTTAGTCACTTGAGTGAGCTGATTGGCTGAACATTGCTAAGTGCCTATAATAAGTGCCCCTTTTTAAAATGTGAAAGGCCCATAATTGATGGGCTTTGTGGGTTGGAGCAGGCAATTAACACACACACACACATATACAGTGAGTATGTACATACCCGGCTCTACAAGGAAACTTAATCTCATTTTAGTTCAATTGTTGAAGATTTCAACTTCAACGTTAAATTGTTTTCTTCTGTTATTTGTTAACAGAACTTGTAGGCAGACCTCCCACACATCACTGAGCATAATGCACTCCATATTGCACCATTATTCCTTTCGTAGTTAGGCAGGGATTTTATTAAGTTACATGAAGTTTCAGTGCATATGAAAGATGAACAAATAACTAGGTAGAACCACGTGAAATGTTTGCACACACTTACCTTTTCACTTCTGTGATACAGCCCATTAGAAAAAGCTTGATCCTGGCAAGTACTTTTCTCTACTTTGTATCCTATCCCACTGTTCTCAAGACCAGAACTGGAGATTGCAATTTGTTCCTGACATGGGATACTTGGGGCATTTGACACTGCAGATTTCACATACACACTGGGAAAGAGGGGGACACACTTGCAGTATGTCAACCCAATGATTCTGTGTTCCAGATTTCATAGAATCCTTGAAACACTTCCCTCCATTTGTGGACGCCAGGAAACAGGCTACTCAGCATGGTCCCACTTGTATGTTCTCTTTAACTTGTCAATATGCTGCCAGGCCATGTTCAACATTTTTGTTTATTCACAAAGCCCTTAATAACTTGGGTCCAAAGGAACTGAATTCTTATACTTCACCAACCACTGAGATATTTGTCCATCTCCCTGAGCTTCAGGTGGCCTTTACCAGGAACCAAGCCTTTCATGTTAGGCTGTGCCCTGTAGAACTCCTTGCCAACTGAAGTCCAGCAAGAATCATCTTGCTTTCTTCCAGATGTCTTAAAAAAACCCCACCAAAATCCTGTTCAGAGAACTCCCAAAAAATGATGAAGTATTTTCATGAGAAATTTTTTTATTGCAAATTGCTGCAGAAATATGAAGTACTGAATTAAATATTGGAAAAATGAGAAACCGAATGAAACTGAAACGAATACATCCTTTCATCCCTACCAGTGAATAACTGTTATATTAGCATCTCGGCCATGGAGAATGAAAATACTGGATATTATAGGAAGTGCCATATGGAAGCGCCATCTTAATCCCTCTTCCAGGTAATTATGCAAAAGCATTGCTTTTGGAATTCTCAGCCGCTAATATGGCAGCAACCAGCATTTCTGAAAGGGGGAGAAGACTGAATTGCACAACCATGTTCACCTGGTCATTTCTCTCTCTCTCCTTTCTGTCAATGTTCAGCCGATGACATACAAACATGCTCTACATGATGAAATCACAACTCATCATGCCCTGAAGATCTTCCAATGTACAGTGCAACAATAAAGAAATCTCTTGATACAGGCTAGGAAGTCAAGACCTGGACCATTGCTTTTAAGAAAATAAGGTTGCAATCTCCAGTGCAACATAACCAGCTCACACTGTAACTTCTTAAGAGTCAGCTTCACTCCTGTTGATTGGATGGTGGCAAGTCCCTGAATGAACAATGACTCATGCGGGTAGAATTTCAGGATTAGCCTCTTAATGTACCTTGTGCTAATACAGAAAAGGTGAATAATGTATAATAGATGTATGTAGATGCATCCAGCAGCGGAACATATGCCTGCCCTGCCCAGGGCGGGCGCGCTCCCGAGGGGTGTGTGGTGCAGAGGGTACCTTCCCAGGCATGGGATAGCCACTCAGGTGTCCGGAGCGGCGCACGCGCCCTACAGCCAGGCACAGAGCGAGCTGCTAACGGGGGGGGGGGAGTGAGACACCCATGGCAGACATTCGGCACACCGCTTGCCCGTGACTCCCAAGCCTCCCCCAAGCTGTCAAAACAAAGGGGGAATGCTGCTGGCAAAGCGGCACAGCTCTCCCCTTACCCTGACAGTTTGGGGTAGGCTTGGGAGTCGTGAGCAGGCAGCGCTCTGAATGTCACCCCCTCAGTGACGGCACCCAGGGTAGTCCTCCCCCACCGCCCCCTTCCTACACCCCTGGATACCTCCTCTTTACAGCAGTTTGTTTCCAGGGGTTCTTATTCTTCTTCTTATCTCAAGTTTAAGACTATCTAAATCATGAGCATTAGGAAACCCATTTTTGCCTCGTGGAGGTTTATTAATAGAACAAAAGAGACACTTACTAGTGTCACATGAATACATCTCATTGTGTTGATCAGTACTCTATATAGTCAATATCTCTTCCTTGTGAAGGAAAGGAGGAAGCCACCACAATCAAGCACAGCTCTACTAATCAAAACGTTTTATAATGTGTGATCCTGACAAACCGAGTCAGACCATATGTTTAATGCAATAATATCAGAAGAGCTGAGAGGGGAAATATGCAATTCAAATTCAGATGAGGAAGCCAAAGAAAGCACAATGAGTGCTCTGAGAGCTAATTGTTCCAGACTGACAAAAGAGTATTCGTTCAAACTAATAAGCAAGCTTTCATTCCTGGAGAGGAGGGAAAAACAATAGAAGCCAAAACTGCTAGACAGCAAGAAGTCTGACTTCACTGCAGGGGCATCACTGAAAGAAGAGAGCTTGCAGAAATAGAACTAAGTCTGTTGGCATAGATAGGAACAGAGGAAGCTGCACCGGTCCATCTAACTCAGTATTGTTGACACAGACTAGCAGCAAATCTCCAGGATTTTGGACAAGGGATTCTCCCAGCCCTGCTTGGTGACCCCAGAGATTGCACCTGAGTCTTCTGAATTCAAAGCAGATGCTCTAACCACTGAGCGAAGGCCCAAATGCATACACATTCATCACATGATGACTATAACATCAAGTGATGATCTGCATTTGTGAGTAGCCTAGGCCATCGTAGACCTAGCACCAGAGATGCAACTCATAGGATGCAACAAACATATTGATCTGACATATGCTGACTAACAGGAGAGGTCCATCTAGTTCAGCATTCTGACTAAAAGCAAGTCTCCAAGATCTTGGGCACAATTATCCCTCACTCTTGCCATTTAAACTAGAGTATGCAATAGCTATGGTCCTTTCAGTGTTTTGCAGTCAAAGCAAATCACATTTTCAAGCACTGGTTCCAAATAGTTGAATAATCAAGCATACAGCATAAAAACAGAGACAAGAAGGAAGAGAATATTCAATGCAAGGTTGCTGTTTTAGGCAATAAATGTGGATTCATGCATTAGGCTGAGACTCAAACTTATCCTCTCAATGCAATGCTCTGGTTCTGTAGTTTGAATGCTGCATCGTCTCAGCACTCAAGAGAACAATATAATGAGGATTTCCCCCTGACAGTGTCACCACTGATGTGATCTCCATCTGGAATGCGGCTCCACAACTGTTACTGCCACCTATTGCATATGATGCTTAGATATAGATATGAGAAACAGGAACACAGCTTTCTTCTCATGTCACCATCCAGTTTTGTGGTATTCTATACAGTTGCTTGTTTTAAAATATATATCTTTAGAAGTTCCTTGCTTCCCTGCAATGCCATTCAAGTGTAGGCATGCTTAAAACAATAAATGACTAAAGTAAGGCCATCAGTGATAGGGACGCGGGTGGCACTATGGTCTAAACCAATGAGCCTAGGGCTTGTTGATCAGATGGTCGCAACAGGGTCAGCTCCCATTGTTTGGTCCCTGCAAGTAGATAAATAGGTACCACTCTGGCGGGAAGGTAAATAGCATTTCTGTGCACTGCCCTGGTTCGCCAGAAGCAGCTTAGTCATGCTGGCCACATGACCTGGAAGCTGTCTGCGGACAAACGCTAGCTCCCTCGGCCAGTAAAGCAAGATGAGCGCCTCAACCCCAGAGTCGTCCGCAACTGGACTTAACTGTCAGGGTACCTTTACCTTTACCTTTACCTAAGGCCCCCAGTGATACCATTCAAGTATAAAAATGCTCAAAAGTCCCCACCCACTGTAATGTTCTCCCTCAAATATCATAATAGAGTTATATTATTTAGTTCTCTGAAGATTGGTGTGCTTAGGCACTGGAGAGAGAAAGTTCACATCTCCCCACCTTCTTAAAGGGATGAATAGGAGAGCAGTTATCCTCTAGCACCAAGGCTACATGTGGAATGAATATCACATTGTTGTTTTTTAATTGACCATTTGCCTTGTTGGGCGAATAAAGGATAATACTCGTTCATTGCCCTGGCACCCTCTTACTCGATTCACAGAAATTTGCTGTTAAATCTACAACGTAAGAAATTCAAACCTATCCATTCTGAAGGAAATCAACCCTGAGTGCTCACTGGAAGGACAGACCCTGAAGCTGAGGCTCCAATACTTTGGCCACCTCATGAGAAGAGAAGACTCCCTAGAAAAGACCCTGATGTTGGGAAAGATGGAGGGCACAAGGAGAAGGGGACAACAGGGGACGAGATGGTTGGACGGTGTTCTTGAGGCTACCAACATGAGTTTGACCAAACTGCAGGAGGCAGTGAAAGACAGGCGTGCCTGGCGTGCTCTGGTGCATGGGGTCACGAAGAGTCGGACAAGACTGAAGACTGAACAACAACAACAACAACAAAGAAATTCAAGTGTCATATTTTATTATGATCCCAGCCCTCAGGATTCAGTGAAAAGTTTGAAGATAAACATGGAAACGAGCAATCATGGTGCAGAAAACAGATGTTTGGTTTGGGCTGTATGTGACCTGGTTTCCAAACCCTTGTCATTTAAAGCTTTTTATGGCCCAGGACCACAACACCTCAAGGACCACTTCTCCCCATATGAACCAACCTGGACCCTGTGGTCATCATCTGAGGCCTTTCTTTGTGTGCCTCCTCCACAAGAGGTCCAGAGGATGGTTACACAAGAACAGGCCTTTTCTGTGGAGGCTTCCCACTTGTGGAATGCTCACCCTAGGGAGGCTCACCTGGTGCCTTTGTTACATATCTTTATGTGCCTGGCAAAAACATTTCTCCCTCTGGCTTTGGCTAATTAAACAATATATTGCCTTTTGTTTTTTTGTTTTTTATATTTAATTTTTTATTAAATTTTGTATTTTACAATTTAAAGTACACTTTTTTACATCCTTAAGATATCAATGACTTCCCTTCTTCTCTTTCCATGGTTCATTTTACATATCATAAATCCCTGCATATTTTGCAAAAACCATACCATTCAGTATTCCCTTATTGCATCCATCAAAACTTATTTACACTTTTGAATTTATCTTAATGCTGCCAGCGTTTTCAGCTGTATGCAATTGTTTCTCATATATTCAATAAACGCTTCCAATCTTCTCTAAACGTATGTTCTTCTTGTTCTCCTTATTTAAATGTTAAGTCTGCAAGCTGCGCATATTCTGTCAACTTAAGTTGCCATTCTTCTTGGTTGGGACCTCACTCGTTTTCCATTTGGGGGCTAAACAAAACATGGGCCGCAGTAGTGGCAGACATAAATAACCTTTTTTGACACCTGGGAATTTCAGTCTGAATTATCCCCAACAGAGAAGACTCTGGTTTTGGGGGGAAAGTACTTAAAACATTTTTTCAATTCATTATGGATCATTTCCCAATACCCTTTTACCCTTTACAAGTCCACCACATATGAAAGAACATTCCCTCTATCTCTTTGTACAATCTATAGCCTTTTAAACTGGGGGCGGGGGGGCGGGGCACACATTTTGTTTCTTTGTTCCTATGTTATGTAGTTTTGTGTTTTATATTGTAAACTGTCTTGTGTTTCTCAGATGGAGGGCGGTATAGCTCATGAGGCAGTGTGTCTCTGTACTACTCCTGTGGAACGCTCTGCCACCAGATGTCAAAGAGAAAAACAACTACCAGACTTTTAGAAGACATCTGAAGGCAGCCCTGTTTAGGGAAGCTTTTAAATGTTTAATAGACTATTGTATTTTAATATTCTGTTGGAAGCCGCCCAGAGTGGCTGGGGAAACCCAGCCAGATGGGCAGCGTATAAATAATAATAATAATAATAATTATTATTATTATTATTATTATTATTATTTGGAGGCATATGTGTCAGATAAATCCTGCGTCATGACCCAATACACTGATTTGCAATAGATTCTGGACATCCAAAAGAAAGCACTTCATACAAGGCATATGTTAATTCATGGAGTTAAGTGCCAATTTGAAAGAGAATTAACCAAAGACAATTGTTAAGTGGGGCATCCTTGATCAGAAGCAGTTTACCTATAAACACCAGTTGCTGAGGGGTAAAACAAGGGAGTGCCATTGCCTTCACTATTTGCTTGTGGGAGTTTCAGATGCATCTGCCTGGCCACTGGTGGAAACAGGATGTGGGACTCAATGGACTCTTGCTCTGATCCAGCATGGATTTTCTTAATATGTGCACTGGCTGTAACTCTGGCACTGTTCCCACGGTCCCTGACATGCCTGACATTTGAAGCCATCAAATCCCTGCAAACAACATTTAGAGCCACATGTGGGAACCAGCTGGAGGCAGCTGGCTCCCACTTTACCGCAGTGCTTTTCATGCCTCATTAATTGCCCATCAGCATATAAACATTTATTCCCCACATAAACCTCCATCTTCAGAGGTTTATTATACAATCAAAAGGATGCGCTTTAGGCAACATCCTGATATTTCAGGGTTCAAACCCAAGTCCACATTCTTTGCTATATGGCTCAGAAGAGAGAATCCATGGGTCTCCTTTATCTCCATGGGCTTTAAGGGAGAAAAAAAAGGTTCTCAATATTTGGTTCGCCTTTCTTTCATCAGAAAGCCACTTTTATGCTGAAAATGAAATTTCCCAAGCAATTCATTCATAATATGGGCCATTTGCTTTGGATGTTTCATTATTAAATATCATTATGCAGCCAAAGATATCACAACTTAATATCCAGTTTCTACACATGTGCAGTAAATAATATTGGCACAGTTGCTAGAAGAATTTTGCTAGCAAGTCTGTCACACTTTTCCTGCATGCATAATTGCATAATAAATCAGAACCATCTCCAGTCTAATGTTTAAAACACACACATACACAGAAAGACGGGAAGGGAGGGGGGAAAGAGAGATTTAAGCAACAAACTGGAAAAAATCCAAGTTTATTCAGTCTGCCTGATGATGTATACATATTTTTAAACCAGTACTTTCCAGAGAGACCATAAATTGAGAAGCGACTGACATAAGCATGATATCTAGATTCTTGTCCTAGTGAATGTTTTTTCTACAGAATCAGATATTTGGAAGGTCACCAGTGAATAATCTAGTCCAGCTCCCTGTTTAAATCCATTTCTCCCTATTTCCCCTGTGAAAGCATAGGAGATCTGCTGGATCAGACCAAAGTCCCACCAGATTTAACATCCTACTACCAACTCAGCCAAATTCTTTGGAAGGCCTTACATGAAGTGTATGAAGAGAAAAGTTTCTGCTGCTGTTTGTCCAAAGCACTGGAATTTACAAATACATTAGCTCTGAACACAGAAGCTCCATTGAAGTATCCTGGCTTGCAGAAAAATTCCATAAACTTATCAGGGAATAAACCCCATTTAATTCAAGAGGATTTACTTCTGAGTGGGTGCGTGGTAAATTAGCTTTCTTTTATCAGTTGTGAACCTACTTCAAGCCAACTTCCCTTACTAACTCCATATTCTCATATTCTACAAGAGCAAGAACATTCATCAAGGACAGGGATAAATTTTCTCATTCTTGTAAGATACTCACAAATTGTGCCCAATTCTTGAATCTCCTTTCCTCTAGAAGTCCCCAATGCTTCAGGGAAAGATTGATCAAGCTACTTCTGCACCATGTAATTGCTGTATGAGTTCATTCATTGGTTCATTCAATCCCATTTGCACATTAAAATTTGATTTTAAAAAATCAACCCCCAAAGCCATGCTTAAATATTTTATGTCAATGTATGAATTTCTGCTTCATCATGAAATATGCATTTTAGTACATTTGTTAGGCTGAGAAAGAATGTATCCGAATTTGGAAAATGAGAAATCCAAAAAACAATTACGTTCCAATCCATATGAGTTCGCTTCAAAATGCTGACCAAATGAAATTCCTCTCCATCCCAAGTTCCAGGAAAGGAAAGTGCTCCAACTCCTTGATACTTTTGTTTGCCATTTTCTGTACTTCTATGTGATATCCATTCAATAATGAAGGACCCAAAACTGCACACAGTATTCATTGCATAGCATATTTCCTCCACCTGAAGTTTTTCCAGTATTTGTTTCTCCAGTGAGAGAGAACCCAAATTTCCCAGGTAGCTTCTGCTGAACAGGATCTCTAAGTTCCATAACTCTTCCTATCTCAATTACTATCACTACTGGTCCTGTCCTTGGTAGAGGGCATATAGTCCACTTCTTCATTCTAAAACCATTGTAGCAATTTACTTCCTTTGCAAAATGCAAAAAGCAAAAAAGCAGAAGGAAAGTACTAGGGGGTCTCAAAATGAGCTATCCAAATGGTGGGAATGTGCATGAAAACCATGACCATTAATTTGGTCTGGAAATATGGGGAGAGTTGAAGGATAGCAGTTCCAACTCCTTTTTTCTCCCTGCTTTGCCTCTGCTTCCTCTCCATCCTTCCGTTGGGACCTTCATTTCTTTTCCTGTGCAGTCATTCATAATGCACTTCATACATATCTACTCAGAAGCAAGTCCCACTGAGTTCAGTGAGCCACAGGGTCCCTTGGGGGGGGCATTCATGATGATTTGTGGTCATGACAGCATCAGGACAGGCCCACTTTCAAGTCTTTGTGTGCCTGCAGAAGTTTTGGGGCATTTTTTCCATTCAGCACATGTCATGTAGCTCTCTGCCGAAATCCTCTTAACTTTTTCTTCTTCTTCTTCTTCTTCTTCTTCTTCTTCTTCTTCTTCTTCTCTTCTCTTCTTCTTCTTCATTTATTTAATTTGTATACCACCATATACCCATAGATCTCAGGGCAGTTCACAACATACAATTACAATATTAAAAACACAAAACACATAATAAAAATAAGAACAAGGACGACTCAATAATCCCCCCTATATTCGTTCTCCTCCTCCTTTTGTCCCACTTTTGATCTGCTAAAGCACAAGAATGCCCCTCCAGATGGCAATAATTCAAGAACCTTGGGGAAGCATTGCAGAATAACTAACAAAGCAGAATGATGTGTGAACTTAAATCCACCACTAATGCCCTATTGTTGTGTCAACATGTTGCCGAATACCCCGCCCCCCCCCAAAGAAAAAACCGCCTGGATGGGTCCTCAAGTATAGACAGCAGCTATACCTGTACCTGCTCAGGTCTGCATACTCAAACTCATTATCAGCCCTTTGCTTCCAGGATAGAAGCATAGCAGTCTTCCCCACACCCCTAACCCTTGTAATGCAAGGTATGTTGTTTGCTAGGTGCTGAAATGACAATAGAAACTAAAAGAATTGCTGCCATTTGTCACAAGTACTCCAATGCAGGGCAAAGTAGTATTCCTCAAGTTTCTATAGTGAAGGGTTGCTCTCCCAGATGAAAGTCTACAGATCCATCAGACCCCACATATCATCATTGCTCCTCACAATTTTCAGAGAACACTCTTTTCTTTCTGTGTTCTTCTCAGGCACAATCCAGCCTGCTTAAGCTCTTTCAAATCCTCTTGGTTTCCTTGCAGACTGCTCTCTGTGTCTCTACTCCCCACCCTACTTCCTTGGGCATGCATCCCAACTGAAATCAGAGAACTTTTCTCCCAAGGAAACATGCACTGGATTGCGCTTTCCACCCCCATTAAACACACTGCACTCTTTTTGATTAGCAACTGCAGGGGTGTTCGTGTTGTATTCCTTGTCTTTTGTCACTTTCATTCAGCCGCTAATGTCAGCTTATTGAAATGTTCATTTAGGGATGCAATTAACTGTCGCCTCTAAGGCATCATTGAGACACAGAATGGACTATCACTGTGTTCGCTGCAAGAAGAGAAAGATACATCATACAACCATTGTTCAGGGAAATTGCTACATCTTTTGTAGAGCTGTGGCTGCATGTGCACTAGCGGTGTTCATTGGCCTCAGCATGGTGTATTTATCACTGCAAGGTGTTGTTAGCACAGCAAAGTTACTGTTTGATATGTTTAAACCATATTAAAAATAGCGATGGGCAAGTTTTCCTAGCTCAACTGAGAACAGAGTCAACAGTTCTGAGCATCACTGAAAAACACTTGGGAATTATTTTATTTTTGTAGAGTTCTCCTACTTGTAGTTCTTGTAGCACATTGTCTTGAAGTTTTGGACACTAATTGCAATTCAGGAAAAGTTAAGTAAATATACCCAAAGATTTGTTTGTTTGGGTTTTTTTATTTTTATTTAAAAGCTCCATTGAACCAAGGAAAGGGAAAGGGAGAACGTTGATGTATTGGACTTGGAAGGATATGACAATATGTTTGGCTGGCATGCATACCTTTGGTATGACAAGGTTAAGATCCACAGAACTTTTAAGTCTCATATAGTTAGAAAATCCTTGTATCAGGTCTGGATTAGATATAAAGACTTGTTAGAGAGAAAGACCCCTAGATGGATTTCTCCAGTGGAGGCCAAAGCCTATAAGAGACCGAACATGTCTGCAAACTGGTTAAGATTATGGACATATTGCAGCAGGAAGGGGACTCTTTTAAGCTAAAAAGTTACGATCAAGTGAAAAGCCAGGTCCCCGACTGGCTGCATTATCATCAGGTATATGAAACATTTAAAATGGACAAAAAAGTTGGTTTTCAAGTAGAAAAATCAAAACTGGAAACAGAACTGATAGAATCGAATTTTAAAAACCTTTCCAAAATGTATAATCTTTTGCTAGAGTGGCATACGAAAGATGAACTGGTTAAATCGTCAATGATAGACTGGGCGAAAGATGTAGGACATAATATCATGATGGATGACTGGGAGAGATTGTGGCAAAAAGGTATTAAATTCACTGCTTGTCATAGTTTAAGAGAAAATATAATGAAAATGGTTTACAGATGGTATTTGACACCAGTTAAGATAGCTAAGATGAATACCAAAATGTCAGATGTATGTTGGAAATGTAAACATGCGAAAGGTACCTTTTTTCATATGTGGTGGTTGTGCCCAGCGGTAAATGCTTTCTGGGATAAGATTTATAACGAACTTAAGAAGGTAATGAAGGTTACCTTTTGTAAGAAACCAGAGGCATTTCTTCTGAGCATAACTAATGAAGAGATACCCAGTCAGGATAGAGTGTTTTTTATGTATGCCACAACAGCAGCTAGAATCTTATTGGCAAGAACATGGAAAGGCGAAGAGATACCAACGGTGGAAGAATGGCAGATGAAGATGATGGAGTATATGGAACTCGCAGAACTGACCGCCAGAATCCGAGACCAGAGGGAGGAGATGGTTTCACGGGACTGGAAAAATTTAAAGACTATCTAGTTAAATCAGTAAAATTGAATATTTGAGCAGAATTAAATAGAACAGCGGCTTTAGCAGGTATATGTTAGATAAAATTGTTAGCAAGATATTTTGTGTGAAAGATTTATTTGTTAGAAAATATGTTAAGATTTGGTGTTTAAGTTAAGATATAATTAAGTAAAGTAAAGCACATTAAAAATTGAGCAAATGTGAATAGAATAAGATACAAAGCTACCTAGAAGATATATATGTTTTGAAGACAGTGGAGGGAATGGGGAAGTCCCCTAAAATAGAGAAGATAGCAACAAGAAAAGTAAGAGGATAAGTGTTAGTTTAAAGGTTTGTATATGTCTCTTTTTATTGTAACTGTTTGATTGTGTTTTTGTGTTGTGTTTATGTATTGCATTTCTGTACTGTAAATGTTGGTGTTTAAGTTATGTTTTCTTTTGTCTTAATAGAAAATAATAAATTCTTATAAAAAAAAAAAAAGGAAAGGGACCCAGGGTACAATCCCAGAGTGTCATCTAAACAAAGATGCTACAAGACAACCAGCCTAAGCATTTTTATACATTCTTGGTTAGCTCTCCACCCGATCTGCTTCCTCCCAAAAGCCTCAGTGTTAAATGTAAATTAGATTATATGTGCACATAATATACACAGAATCCACTTTTGAGAAAGAAATCCAGTCTCAGCTATCTATCTATCTATCTATCTATCTATCTATCTATCTATCTATCTAGTACCTATACTTGATTTTTGTTTATCTTCATGGCTAGAAATCTACATCATATTTTATGGTGGGAAAAGACTGACAGTATACGCAATGCTTCTCCAAATGCAAAATCAGCAGGCATCTTGAGTCCAACAAGTCCAGGACATACCAGAATATAGATGACATAATCTCCTTTTTGCACCCAATACAACCAGATCCCAGCTACAACCTTTTTCTATCAAAATATAATAAAAATGGCCTTGGTCGAGTGAAATGTCCTTTCAAATTAATCTGAATCACTTCAACTAATCAATAGTTTATCTGCTAAATGCCCTGTTGTTCCAAGTGTGATTACTTTGGTCAGAGCAATGCTGTTCCACGGAATTTCTTAGGAAACTGAAAGGAAATCCAGCTTTCTGCTCTAGGTATTGCCCACGAGTTGATGTCATTGAAAGTGTTCATTAGGCTACTTACATTAAACTATAGATCAGCCACTACATAAATATCCAATAAGAATGCTTGGGACTGCAGAGGTCTGAGTATCTATTGGGATGTTCATCATCCCAGGAAGTGGGAGCAGATAAACAGATAAAGATTTTTTTATTTATTTTTTTACTCTTTCACCCTTTCTAAAAATAAAATAGATCTTGTCCAGGGAATCATTTCTTGAAAGCTAGCTGTCAGATTTATTGCTGGCTAGAAGCTGAGTCAAAGATCAATCTCCCCTTGCCACATTTCCATAAAGTGACTGCATGTGTTTGCAAGACCCTTGAAGATTTAAGAAAGGTCCAGGCAGACCCTCATCTGTCTCCCTTAATTGCCCCAGCCCTATTACAAGTTGTACCATCCATATAAAAATATGTCTACTATATTACATTTATTGGTCTGCAAATTTCTGTCATGGCAAGTTACTCACACAAAGTAATTGTGTATGGGCGGTCGTAACTGGGGGAGAGGGAGAAGCCATGCTATTTCTTTCTTGAGGACTGTCACCTTTGAAATGAAATCCACCCAAGCAATGGGAGAGTCTAGACCAAAAAAGAAGCGAAGGCACCACTCTTGGTACATCAAGCTTAAGGAGGCCACATCAGCCCTACACATTGAAAAGGGATGCAGGTGACACTGTGGTCTAAACCACTGAGTCTCTTGGGCTTGCCGATCAGAAGGTCGGTGGTTCGAATCCCTGCAATGGGGTGAGCTCCCACTGCTCTGTCCCAGCTCCTGTCAACCTAGCACTTTGAAAGCACACCAGTGCAAGTAGATAAATAGGTACCACTGTGGGTGGAAAGGTAAATGGCATTTTTGTGCACTATGGCTTCCACTGTTGTGTCCCATTGCACCAGAAGCAGTTTAGTTATGCTGGCCACATGACCCAGAAAGCTATCTGTGGACAAACGCTGGCTCTCTCAGCCTGAAAGAAAGATGAGCGCCGCAACCCCATAGTTGCCTTTGACTGGACTTAATCATCCAGGGGTCCTTTACTTTTTTTACCTACACATTGAAAACACTATGATACCCTTTTAATAGGCATGGCTTCCTTAAAAGAATCCTGAGAACTGTAGGGTGTTAAGGGTGCTGAGAGTTGTTCCCTACATAGAGGTCATAGCTGTCAACTTTTCCCTTTTCTTGCGAGGAATCCTTTTCGGAATAAGAGAATTTCCCCTTTAAAAAGGGGAAATGTTGACAGCTATGACAGAGATATATTTCCCAAGGTGGTTTTACAATCAATCCCTCTTTCTAGATGTATGGAAAAACAAATGTATCATGAGGAGGTAAGTGGCATCCAACAATTACTGCCTTGATGTCTTATCAGACAGCCATTGCAATATTTTGATCTTTTAGGCCACGTCCTTTAAGGCGTTCATTTTACGAGGTAAGCAAAGAATCAATATGCCATAGCTTATTTTTAGACTACAGAGATAAGGCAGAGTTAGTAACCTGCATTATCACTACATGAGGTCAATCAGGGATGAGATAGATGACTGAGTCATGGGTTTGCAGGATCAAAGCCATGAGAAGAACAGTGATTAGTATTCCCACACTAACAATAGAAGAGGGGAGCTGTCCATCCTTTTGATGTACCTGAGATGATGCCAGTGGCACCTCCTGGCACAAGAAAATGGCTGCCTGCCATGTTCCCAGGCACAGCAGTATAAATATAAGTCCCAGGAAATGTTTCTCAGAGAACACAGCATAAGACCAGTGATCTGGAATGGCGCTTTGCAACAGCTCCAGGCAAGGGGGTTGCATTCACTGTCATTTCTACAGGATTCTCTGGTGGTTAGATTATTTTAAGAAGGGCTTTGCCACAATAGTGCTTAACTGCACTGGCTACCAATTAGTTTCCAGGCCCAATTCAAGGTGCTGGTTTTGACCTATAAAGCCTTATAGGACCTCAAGGAGCACCTCTTTCCATATGAACCTACCTGGACCCTGAGATCATCTGCTGAAGCCCTTTTTTCGTGTGCCTCCTCTTTGAGAGGTCTGGAGGATGGCAACACAAGAACAGGCCTTTTCTGCTGTGGCTCCTCGTCTGTGGAATGCTCTCCTCAGGGAAGTTTGCCTGGCACCTTCATTATACACCTTTAGGTGCCAGGCAAAAACGTTCCATTTTAACCAGGCCTTTGGTTGATTTGATTGACATCCTATGTCCTTTTAAAATGTGTTTTTTTGGGGGGGGGGGTCCTATTAGGTTGTTGTTTTTATTTTTATTTGGTATTTTGTGTTTTTATATCTTGATTTTATTCTGTGAACCCTGGGCATAGGGTGGTATATAAATTCAATAAAGAATAAACTGCTTTGCAAATTGCCTTAGGCTTTGTGTAGATGGTTCATGTGTTTGTTTGTTTGTTTGTTTTGCATAGTCAATAAAACCCATAATCGTCAGTCAGAAGTGTGCTTGTTGCCTTTGAATCCCTGGCCAAACACCACAGAACTCTGGGAACTCTAGCCCTGTGAGGGGAATAGGGCTCTCCTAACACTTCTCAGCACCCTTAATGAACTACAGTGACCAGGCTTCTTTGGGGGAAACTATGACTACTAAAGTGGTGACATAGTGCTTTAAATGTATAGTGCAGATGTGGCCTAAGTGAGGTTCTGAGCATGCGCCCAGTTATACACAGATGTGAATTCCCCATGCACCCATTTCAGAAATTATGCCCATACATTTGAATGTGAAAGTGAGACATGAAATGACTGATCAGCTTTGGATTCAGACAAATAAGCAGAAGGAAATGTTTCACCGTATTTGCCTTTCTCTGACAATTAAACTCCCTGACATCAGTGCTTTGTTTGTCTTGTAGAAGTCGGCCTCTATTTATCTGGCAGCTGAAGGTGCCTAAATCTTTTCAGTGGGAAATGCTGGTGTTTTATCTGCATCGTTCAGCATTATTGTTTTGTTAAGCAAACATCTAAAGTAATTACTCATGATAATGTTTAAAAAAAAAAGCCAGTGTTGCTCTTGCTCTCAACCTCACATAATAAACCTATTAGGATGGGCTTAAGTTCTACAACAGCAGCTTATGTTTAATAACATATTTGTCAAGTGATTTATTGCTTATAGAGGGCTGCCGGAAGACCACTTACATTGTTGTAATCCCAGTGATTTCAAAAGGGGCAGTACGATGCCCAGTGAATAGCTCCTTTAGGTATAATCCTAATGTCTTTAACTCGTATATAACACAGCCAACCTCGTTTAGGTTTTCTGTAAATTTGGCCACAATAGCCTGCAGCCTTAGTTAAGAGACACCGATATTCCCAACTTCTATTAACTCATCTAGTTCATTTTGTGAGATGGCAGGTTATGTTGCCTTCTTTCAATCTCCATTCAATTCCTCTTTGGATCCAAATTAACCCTGATTTGAGCTTCTTTCTAAACATTTGAGCAAAGTCAAATAGGGCTGAGCTGAATGTTCACATAGAAATTTGTGTGTCACAGAGCACATGCTTGGCTGGTGATGGAGAATATTTTGCAAAACACCTAATCCAATGACACAAAAACTAAAAACAATTCTGATTTTTGTTGTTTTTCAATATTTCCAAAGGACACTTGAGAAGAAAAATATAGATATTTTAATGAAGAAAGCAGGACTTACCCCATAATAAACAAACATTGGATTTCACTGTGGTAAAAAAATAAAATAGATTTTTAAAAATTCCATCCTAAAGTTAAAACTGTTGTTGCCACTGTTCAAATCCCCCTTTCCCAAAAAGGGCCAGAGTATTTACCTCCTTAATTTACCCATTTGAAAATCCAGCAGGCTTGGACTTACATTGTTGATGTATGGATGAACATTCAAAGCTGTTACAGTTACTTTTATTTTAATATCAGATCCTATCCGCAAAGATTGCACTGGAAAAGTAATTCAGAAAAGACCTACCTATCAATTTAACTGGCAGGAGCCTTAAAAAAAAAAAGACCACAGCAACACCATTTTTAAAAGCCTCACAATCAAACTCCTGACTGAATATTTCCGTATGGCTGATTTATAGCAAAGGAGAAGCAAGTTTTAAGTTATTTAAAAGCCCCACCACCTACACCAGCCAGCTTTAAGACAGCAATGTTTTGTTTTAAAATATGTCACCAGATGTTCAGCAGTATTGGTAGCATTTCAATGAAAAGCTCTCTTTTTTCTGGAAACCCACACTGAGTCTGGAAAGCAACTAGATGAGGCAGACGTGCCAAATAATATTAGGACCAGACTTTGACAGTAACATGTGCTTCGTACGTCAACTTCCATGAGGCAAACAAAAGCAAAACCCAGAATTGTTAAGATTTCACCGAACACCTGTTAAAAATGTGATGTAAGGTACTAGCTAAGGAAAGTAATGAGCTGAAATTGTCTTTCTGGCACGCCATCTTCGTGTAGGCACTGGATGCCACTGGATTCACACGTTCTTCTAGTGCAATGAGGTAGGGACTGCCACCAATGCAGTGAAGATGGAGCCAGGCAGCAAGACCAGACCACAGAGATGTCCCACAAGAGGTGGAGGCAGCTAACTCATCCCTTCTCTCCCCTCACACAAATCCAATCACATGAACATGCCCACACAGGCCGTCCATCTCAGTGTAATCTCTCCTCATTTTAACTAGAATGGCTTAGGAACCAGCTCTTTAAAAGACATCTTTAAACAGTACAAAGCATCAAACTGAGGAATGTCAAATTGAAGGTCTAAACTTTAGATATTTGATATTACATTCCTCAGTTTAATGGTTTAAACCTTCCACCCCCATGGAACAACAGAGCTACAGCAAAGACCTGTCCCCTAGAAAACCGCTGTTTCAAGGCACCCTAGACACCTTGAGGTGATGGTTCCTCATGGGGCTGGTTCTTTCATCTCCTCACCATTGTACCAAATAATCTTTTTATTGATTATTACAGCTTTCTCCCATTTTCCCAACAAGGAGCTCAGGGTATCATGCACACTCCTGCTCCTCACCATGGTATGCTCACAACAACCTTGTAAGGCAGGTCAGGCCAACAGATAGTGGCTGACCCAAGGCCACCCAGTGGGTTTCATGGCCATGGCTTTGGATGCTAAGTGAAAAACGAAGGTATGAGTTACTCATGCTTCCACACTTCTGTAGCATATTGTAATGTCCAAAAGGGGATTGTTCCTCCATTTCGGGAGAAGCTGCCCTGTTGAATTTAGCCCTGTTGTGCGGAGTTTAGAGACGGAGGCTGTATGTGCAAGAGAAATGGTCAGGCTAATTGGCATTTTTTAATTGTGATCTGGTTTCTAAACCCTGACACAAAATACAACCAGGTCTTTAAAATGCCCTCCTTGAAACCTTGTAAATTATATGCTGGAGAAAAACGCCCCCGGATCTCAGAACTGAGTCCTTAATGTTGAAACCATGGAATGATTACCTTGTATGCGCAGTAAATCACACAAAATACTAGACCACATACAAAGAATCAGAGAAGCTATTAATAAGAAGAAGACAAGACCCCACTGGTTTATTATCATATATGCTCTTTTTGAAAGAAATCTGCTGTCCTGAGCTGGTCTTGCCCCAACACTGCATATTTTGTGGTGTGTGTTGCATCTAGAACTATGCAGATCTTAAGCAATCAAGATAAAAATTGGGTTAACTTTATAGGGGGGAAATTCCAGTGGCCTAACACTCCCTTCTACATTGCAAGGCTAATTTTAACCACATAAATTAAACATTTCCTGAGAAGACAAACGGTACCAAGACCAAAACAAATTGGGATTGGGAGGTTAAAATAACAACGGCAAACAGCTACATGAAAGCTATGCTTTCTCTGAAAAGTTCAAGGTTCTGATTCTGGAAGAGGAATCGGGGGAAGGAGGGAGTAACTAATGTCTGCAGCTGGTGTTCCCAACAAATATTTGGCCTCCAAGCCAGTTTTGAGGAGAAGTGTTTTGACTGGGGAAATGGCTCAGGGCAGTGGGGGGCTGAACTCCTCTTTTTACAAAAAGGCTACTCCAACCCAGTTTGAAGATCCTTTGCCCCTTCTAAGTCAAAGTATCAGGAGATCTTACATATGTGGTGCACGGAACACTTCCATAATATAACCTGGCTGTATCTTTCAGGGTTGCTTCCTGGTTATTGGGTCTAGAGCTGCGAGTCTGTAGCTGCTAGGAAGTTGTAGCTGTTCTCTCTTGTGTTTGTTGTTTTGTTATATATTTTTCCTTTTTAATATCCAGTTAAAATGCAGTTGAGCAGATTTTAATACCTGCTGAGGGGAAGGGGCCATGGCTCAGTGACAGAACATCTGCCTAGTGGGCAGAAGATCCCAGGTTCGATCCCTGACATCTCCAGCTAAGGCTGGGCCAGAACACCACCTTAAATCCCAGAGAGCCTAGATGGACCAACTCCACAGAGGAGAACGAAACACAACCTATTTGTGCTTCTCCTTTCCCTGCTTCTCTGCAATGTAATGAACTGGCCCCGATTGTGCCACATTAAATGAAGATAATGACATTACTTACTCCAAGACTGGCAGATTGTGCACTCCTTTAATAACATTTCAAAATTCCATTTTAAAAGAGGAACAGTCCTTTCTCAGGTCATTTAGAGTCCTGAAAATGTTTATTGGTACAGCTTGTATTATTCGTATTATTTTAGCAAACATTTTTTATTTTAAAAAAACTGGCAAGTATTTTACGTTGCACAGCTCCCCTTAATTCACTCAGATGTCTCCATACAGCATTACCAGAAAACCAATATAAAAATACCTCCGATAACCCTATTTGTTATGTAGTACAATATTATGAGAGATGTTTCCTCCATATATTAGGTAAGTAATCTTATTAAGAATTGATAGATTATGCCCTGCTGGGCAGTGTTATGATACAGTGTTTCATTTCCTATTATCAACACTATGCAAAATGCAGCTGTGTCTTGACAAGAGGGAAGGGGGAAACTCTGGGGGAGCTGAAAACCAGTGAAGGTTGAACTACCATAACACATTGGATCAATATATTCTAGATGGCAAATGTTTCAAAAGCTATCTGGTTTAGACAGTAATGCTACCATATCATACCTCTTAACTTTCCTTGAGTTTGTGGGAATGTCAGGAAGCGGAACATAAGAACAGGGCAATGGGATTCTTAACCCCACAGACCCAGGAGACTATTGAAAGCAGGTGGAGGTGGCTGTGTAGTACAGCAATATTATACCTTTTTAAATGAGGGGTGGGGGTGGGGATTTAGTCATACCTCTAAGGACAGCTGCTCTGTCCCAAATCACATAGCATATGATAATCATAAAAGCACTGAAAGTCATACTAGCAAATAAATCACATTGCTGAAATGGCTGAATAAAATTGTTGACACTTCACTCCGCTTAGCTGGCTGTATGCCCACAAATTGCATAGGATCAAGAGTGGATCAGCTATGAAACTAATGAAGCTTCAGGGGCCCTATCCCTAGAGGAGCACCAGAAGTGACTGTAGTCCACATTGCTTTACAATGTTGGGTTTCGCAGACCCAATTTGACTCGCACAACTCAAATTAATATGTTGTTGGATATATTTCAACCACCCCAAAGTTTGAGAGCCAGTAGCAAAGATGTTATAAAGGTGGAGTGTCTCCCCCTACCTGAATGATTACTTAAATCTGATGTGAAATGCCAGAAGGGGTCTTTAAGGACTAATGATATCCATCAAAAAGAGATCCCTTTGTTTATGGTATCATCAAAATTCACATATGTCAGTTTGGCCATTGATTTAAATGAGATGTTGGCCACACCACCAGCCCACATGCATATCCTTATTATTTTGGGCCTGTTACTTTAGGATGACAGATCCCTTCCTATGTGTACATGACCGATGGGAATAATTGTAGGACATGCACATCCTGTGCAGTTTGGGCACTGCTCTCAGAATGGAAACGTCTGCCTCTTACCTTGAGGACTTCCTACAATCCTACTTTTGCAGTATACAGCACTGGAGAATGTGCATAGGAAGCTGTCCTAGGCATTTGCTCTTACTGAGAAGAGGATAACGATTGGTCTGAACTCATGATATCTGCAAATTATTCATGTGCTGCGGTTTGTCAGCACTGCATGATTCATTCCTGTGTTTTAATAGCAGGGCTTTATAAAGAGTGTTAAAGCAAAGTCTCTTGAGACATTTTCCTGCCCAAAACCATTGGAAAGACAGGAGTGGAAAAAACGCATTATGGGATTATTATGCTGTCATGCACCCCCCTCATTCCAGTGGGGCATGCACAGGGGAACAGAGAATTGTGCCGTTCAGTTTTAATACAGTGTAACATTTCCTGCTACTGAGGACTGTATCAGCAGCCAACTGTAATTGGAACAGTTTATTTTGAAGCACTAATTCACTTTTAAGCCAAAGAATCATTTTAAAGCCTTTCAGAAAAGCATTCTGTAAGCCAATTAAAAACTGTACTTTAACAAGAATTTTAGACAAACAAGCACTAAGAGCCAGCTTTGAAAGTGACAAGATCAACAAAGTGATCTAAAGTGCATTCTGCTCTCTAATTAAAATCAGTTTCGGACCACTATAATTGGTGTACGTTGAATTGTTTTGCCCTTTAATAATGGTTCTGATCTTCTCTTCTCCCTGCTCATTTTTTTTGGAAGAAAATCATTGAAGTTATTTTAAAATTGGTTAATTAGTTGTATAGTTAGTCAAATGACCAGAGGAACACAGGGGATCTGAAAATTAAGACATTGTACAAGGTACTTCAGCATCCATTTTAAAGACAGAGCTTGACTTTTGGAAGCTTGGATTTAATGAGCAGTCCATCCTTTCATTTCAGTAAAGCATGCATACAGAAACCATGAATGAATGAGACAGTTTTGGAGGAGTGCAGACTTGCTTGTCTTGCATTGATAGGACAAGGTGTGCAAGAAAACACAAACCATAGATTGACCTCCTTGCAAAATTCCAGTTCTAGGATAACATAACAAATATTGAATATTATGCAATGGTAGTTAATTTACATTATAATTATATAAATCATATGCATGTATGCAGAAATTTCATTATGTGAGGGTTGATGACTGTCTCCCACACCCTTATGTAACATCTTTGCTCTTCCTCTAAAAAGAAAACAGCACAGCTGTTGCACACAAAAATCTTTTATGAAACCCAGTGCTTGAAAGTGGTGAGGGGATAGTATTTTTTTTTTTACTCCACAAAACCACTGGCCATCAAGTTTGTACATGGTCGTAATAAAAGAAAACACTTTGAACTTCCCATCCCAATTTTTACACAAGGTTGTTTTTGAAACATTTGTCAGGGTTAGAGACTGTTTTGCACCATGTCTGTGTTATTCTTTGCCTGGACAATATAAGTAATGGAAGATAGACAGGCCAATAAAGACTTTCAGGGACCTGATGGAACCTTACCAGAAAGAATAACTGTGCTTTCTCCCATTATTCTAGTTCTTTCAAGCAAGAAGAAGAAGAAGAGTTTGGATTTGATATCTCATTTTATCACTACCCGAAGGAGTCTCAAAGTGGCTAACATTCTCCTTTCCCTTCCTCCCCCACAACAAACACTCTGTGAGATGAGTGGGGCTGAAAGACTTCAAAGAAGTGTGACTAGCCCAAGGTCACCCAGCAGCTGCATGTGGAGGAGCAGAGACGCGAACTCGGTTCCCCAGATTACAAGTCTACTGCTCTTAACCACTACACCACAATGGAAGAGTAATAAAGACGCTAGACTGATCTCTCCCCTTTTCATAATTCCCATTAATAT
Organism: Lacerta agilis; assembly: GCF_009819535.1. Classification (NCBI taxonomy): domain Eukaryota; kingdom Metazoa; phylum Chordata; class Lepidosauria; order Squamata; family Lacertidae; genus Lacerta; species Lacerta agilis. The sequence continues at coordinate 59,605,416 of NC_046314.1, read as the reverse complement.
TCCCAGAAGATTTAGACATGCTCTGTAAACATCCACCAAAACAGAGTCATGCCTTGAGAACTGAACAACAATGATGCATTCATATCTAGAGAGTGCCCTTCTTTACAAAAACTGTATCTCAGTATTTGAGCTATGAAACTCAGAACTGTGTGTGTGTGTGTGTGTGTGTGCGTGCATGCATGCATGCGCACAATTTGGTCCTTTTCATTTCCTTTCAGTTCCCCAGAAAGATCTTATCACTGCCATTGGGTTCAAGATGGTGCACTCAACATGGTTGGTCTAGTCTGTCTCTGCAGTTATAGTTTCTCATTAAAATGCCAGAATCTGAATTAGGATCAAATGCAAAATGATATCAACATAAATATTGATAAACTAATTTTCTATATTTCATGTGGCACACAATAATATTCTCCAAGCTAAAAACAACCATGCGTTCTTCATTTATTTCAACGGTTCTGAGAATAATGCAAGTGGCTATTCTTATTGTGATAATGTAGCAAAAAAAAAAAAGAGTGAAGCATAAATAGTAGTGGATTGGATCTCATTAGAATGGAACCAGGAGAGAATATCCTCTTAACTGCATCCAAAAAGTCCAAAGGCCCAAAGGGTGGCAAAACGGGAGCTTTTTCTTTGGTGGCTCCCCATTTGTGGAATGCTCTCTCCAAGGAGGCTCACCTGGCTCCTTCATTACATATCATAGGTGCCAGGCAAAAACATTTCTCTATAACTCTATAGCCTTGGGCTGATTAAACAATCTATGGCCTTTTAAATGTGTTTCTGGGAGAGGGAGTTATTGGGAGAGGGGGGAGGTTCAAAAAGTATCTACATGGTGCCTAGAGAATAACTTGCACCAAAATATTAGCAAGACAAAGGAGATAGTGTTGGACTTTCAGAGGAAGAGAGGGGAAATAGCCCCATGGTATATGGGGGGGTTGTGTGGAGAGTCTCTTCCTTTAAATTCCTGGAAGTTTACCTTAATGAAGACCTCACTTGGAAAAACAATATAACTCAGGTGGTTAGGAAGGCCCAACAGAGACTCCATTTTCTCAGGGTCTTGTGAAAGAACAATTTTAAACAACAATTGATGACCTCCTTCTACTAGTCCACAACAGAAAGTGTCCTCTCATATTGTATCACAATGTGGTATGTTGGCTTTACAGCCACGGACAGAAAGTCAATAGAGGGTGGTGAACACAGCACATGATATCATGGGCTGTCCCCTAAGCCAGCTAGATGACATCGCAAGGGATCGTTGCCTTAGAGAGCGAGAAAAATTCTCAGGGACGATTCACACCCTGGCCAGCACCTCTTTAATCTTCTACCCTCGGGCAGGAGATATAGAAGTATAACCAGTCATATCAACAGGCTAAAAAACAGTTTCTATCCATGGCTGCTGAACAGAAAATAATATAGTGCAACTGAATTTCTGGGTTAGTGTGTTGTGCAACAAGCACACAGAGTGCAATGAGATTGAGAGTTTGGGGAGGGGGGCTTGGTTACTTTCATTGTACACAGGTTGTACATTGACAATAAAGGTATTGTTTTAATTTGTGAGCTGCCCTGTGATATTCAGATGAAGGGTGGTATACAAATGAAATGAATGAATGATCAATCATTTGGTGACTACTTGTATGCAGGCAGTTTTTCAATACCTGTATTAATCATGGGGTGTTCAGGCAGCTGAAAGGAAATGTAGTCACATGGAAGGATTTCCTAGATGACTTTTGGGAGGATTAGAAGTGGAGTTGCTGGACTATTTTGAAGCTGCTGGAGGATTAGGCTTTGGGTTATGCTGGGTGAGGGAAAAAATAATCTTCTATGTACTGTGGATAGGGCAGGTTTGCCTGTGTGCTGCATTACATCTTGAGGCGAAGCTAAGTTTTCCTGGGTTCCTACTAGCACATGATAATTGCTAACACAATTTTGGATTGTGGGGGTCTTTCAATTGGACAGTGGTTGTCACTTCCATAGTACTGCATGTGCCCGGGCCCCATTCTTTTCATATTGAAGCCACTATTGATAACACAATAGGAAAGGAAGCAGTGTGTACAGAAGCAGTTCGAAATCAAAGTCTCAGTGGTGTGGCAGATTTGTTATCAGATCATTACCCTGCCCAATGAGAACTTGAATTCTAGGCACAGTGAGGGATGTTGGGCACAAATAAGCAATTGCCAGTGGTCAGCAGGTGTAGCTGAACATCAACCAATGGGCCAACATGTAGCAGTGTGGCTCCCAATGAATGTTACGTAGCAGAAGATAAGACAGAACCATTTCTCCAGATGCTTGTAATACAAAGAACAACCTTTGAAATATCAGCACCTTTTTGAGGGATGTTGGGCCCATTCATTCTATACCACCTGGGCCTAGAATAACTCAGGTGAGAATGGTATTTAGGAATTTACACAGAGCAAGAGACTGTGAACATGCAATGATGGATAAGGTAAAAAGGAAAAATGAATAGATAAGTGATTAAGTGTGTTTGGGAGGCAAGGGCACAGTAACTAAATAGCCAGGTATGGCAGCATCTTAGGGTGGATGGGATTCACCACTCTGAGAAGAGGTGTGGCATTTGTCCATTTGGAACTTGAGAATTTCTGGAAAAACTTTGGAGGAAGGTTAAGCAGCCAAGCTGCTCTCTTTCTTCCCTACAGCACCCCATTTGAGAGTTAAATGTTGTTAAACATGGATTGCAAAATTCCCAGTGATGTCAACAGTATTTTTAGATCATTGGAAGTAATTCCTGTGCATGCACAATTAACAGTTACCCTTTTTGTGTCATTTGGCTGAACACTGCATCTATGGGATCTCCTAATCCGTGAGTCTGTTGTGATATTATGACATGACGAGCTGCGAACGCTGCAGCAAGGTCACAAGACTCAAGAGTCATGTTTCCTCTCTGTGGGAATTACACTGGGCATACCAGCTCCCACACATGTGATGTCATTGTATTTTACTATTGTACTCTTTACTTTCAGTTCTGCATCAGGAGGTGCAAGATGCTTTAAGACACAGCTCTGAATTATGAGCTGCTACGCAGAGGCATACTCTGCTCTTTATCTACAATAAAGTGAGATCTTACCAATGGCTTGTGTATGTTGTTTTCAAGCTGGGAACAACTGCATATTACAATTGTGCCCCTGACTCAGGAGCCAGAGGCCGGAAAGCTTCGTCCGTCTTGGGGGTCAGTCTCTCAACTTGCCCCCGCGGGAAGTTTTCATAACATTGGTAGCAGTTGGCTGGTTTCCGAACATCGGACCTCTGATTGACTTCTGCCTGATGTTTATCTGCCGGCAAAGAAAGCAGCCTTAAACTGTGTGCTTCGTTCCGGGGGAGTTATTTCGTGCTGAAGACGGCCGTTTCCCACTGTGAGAAGACGCGTTAATTGACTGTGAGTAACCGGACTGATTTACGACGCAATAAACCTCAGAAGGCTAGGTTTGTTTGCTTAAATTGCTTTCTGAAGACAGAGAGTGAAAAGCCTGCTTTTTCGCCAATATGGCAAAGGATAGCAAGCAGAGCAGGCAGCTCCCTTTGTCCACTTCGCACTGATGAAAATTATCAGACATGGCGTATTAAAATGGAAGCTGTGCTTACCAGGCAGAATTTGCTTGATGTGGTCACTAATGCCCCTCCACTGCCTCCCTGGCCCTCGATGGCTGAACAGGGATAATCAGGCGAAGGCGACCATTGTTTTGCATCTTGACCAATCTCAGTTAATACACGTCAGAGATTTGGTCCACGCTAATGATTATTGGGTTGTTTTGCAAAATGAACATTTAAGGATTGCGGCAGGAAGTTCCATGCTGCATTTCCAACGTCTCACCAACCTAAGGTTAAAGGAGGGAGACAATTTGCATTCGCATCTTAACCATATGAAAGAATAAGAAGTGAAACTCGCACAACGCAATGTGCAAATTAAACGAAGATGTGTTTTGTTTCATGGTTTTTGAATAGCCTCCATGCCGGTTATAGTGCTATTGCATCACAGCTAGGTGCCCTGGATGCTCAAAACTTAACCGTTGCCAGAGTCTTCTCAACTTTGCTAAAGGAGCAAGATCGTTGTGCTGCTCAAAATGAGGCTAATGGAAGGGGGAGGTGAAGCGTCCTCTACCCCACCTAGTGGTCCAACTGAGCATGTGCAAGCTCTTAAAGTCATACGCTGCACAAAACTGTGGAATGAGAGGACACAGTTTCCAGACCTGCAGGAAGCCCAAGAAAGGATCTAACCAACAAGCCGGTGGATCTACAGGCAAGGCCAAGCCAAGTCTCCAAAGGGCGCACATTTGCATTGCTTACACAAGGCATGCAGGAGCAGGACACTGACATTGACATTAACCTAGCGTTTTGTTATTGACTCAGCTGCCAGCCACAACATGACCGCAAACAAGCGTTTATTTAAGACTTTTAAGAGGCTGGACTCCACCGTGTCGCAGGTGAGTGGAACACACCTGAAATCGACTGGAGTTGGAACTGTTTATCTTCAGAGTCTCCAGCTATCTATAAGCAACGTTCTCTATGTTCCAGAAATTGCCTACATCTGCTAAGTGCATCGCAGCTTACCGAGAAGGGATGCGAGCTCAGGCTACGCAAAGAACTGTGCACAATTTCCAAGGATGGAGAAGTTATCTTACAGCCTCAGAAGAACAAAGATGGACTATTTTTACTGTCTTTTGAAATACTGACTGTTGTTATGATGTTGTTGACTCTTATTTTGCAGGTGCTGCTAAGTCCAAGGAGACTACCAAACAGCCACGCAGAGAAAAGGTCACAAGATGTTTTCCAGCAGGTTTCTGCTGATTGTAATAGGACTTCTGCCAAAATCTAGAGGCGGAGCTACCTGTTATTATTGCTGTGTGATCAATTCTCTAAATTCTCATGGATTTACACAATGAAAAGTCCGCAGCAATGTCTTGGCCAAGTTCACTGAATTTGTGCTAAGATAGATTTCATGCATGATGGCAAAATTGAATGTTTGTATACTAATCAATTACCAGTGTTTGATTCACCAGGAGTTCAAGGAGTTCCTAAGTCAACATTGCATTCGGCACAAAGTTGCTGTCAGCCAATCATCGTGGAACAAAGATTTGTGTGTTAAAATTAACACCATACTACGTGAGGGTATGCAGGCGCAATTGCTAAGTGCAAGCTGTCTGAACAGAATTGGGCTGAAAGCCTATCTGCCTTCACTTATGCATGGGTCAGGAGTATTCCAAAAGGAATGGAATGCTCACCTTATGAGATACTGTTTAACAGAAAGCCTTCTGTTAAGCATCTTAAGGTTTTTGGTTCTCAGTTGTGGGTGGAATCACTTGAAGGTGCAACCATCCAAGGCATTTTTATGGGCTATGGGAAAGGTCAATACAGAATTCTATTGCCTTCTCAAACACAGTAATCTTACTCAGGAGGTAGAATTTACTGTAAAGCCGGAGACACAGATTCTCCAAAGCTTTCCCATTGATGTCAATACATATGAGGATACTGACACCAGCAGTAGCAGTGCAAGCTCAACCACGGCTAGTTCCGACACAGGTGACACTGTCATTGAGAGACCTCATGATAGTACCAGGCCATCAACAGAAGATGATGTGCTAGGATCTTTAGAGCCACTGTTTACGATTGGTAAGTTTCTCCAAAAAGTCCTGTTCAGGAGAAACTCAGCAAAGAAGATCTACATCTTGTGCGTAGATCTGAGAGAGTAACAAAGGGTCAGGCGCCCCAAACGTTACTACAAAGAGTTTGCAATCTCAGCTGTTGCAAATGTAGCTGTAGTTTGCACTCAGGCAGAGACACTCAGGCTCACCTCACAGATGTGAGAAAGCCACAGCAACAGGTTGCAAAGTTCAACACTGTTTCTGCCAACACACACAGAGCAAGTGCTCTGGTCCCCTGGAGAGTTGGTTATCAAAGGCTTCAACTGGTAGAACCAGTCTCAGAGAGTTCCAAGGATGGAACAAAGACATCAGATTCATACTGTGTATATGATAACTGTTTGTTTACTTCTGTTAATAATGCCTTAACTTTCGCCGCTCTCACATTGTCTAATATCGGGGGAGGATGTTGTGATATTATGACATGACGAGCTGCGAACGCTGCAGCAAGGTCACAAGGACTCAAGAGTCATGTTTCCTCTCTGTGGGAATTACACTGGGCATACCAGCTCCCACACATGTGATGTCATTGTATTTTACTATTGTACTCTTACTTTCAGTTCTGCATCAGGAGGTGCAAGATGCTTTAAGACACAGCTCTGAATTATGAGCTGCTACGCAGAGGCATACTCTGCTCTTTTATCTACAATAAAGTAGATCTTAGCCAAATGGCTTGTGTATGTTGTTTTCAAGCTGGGAACAACTGCATATTACAATTGTGCCCCTGGACTCTAGGAGCCAGAGGGCACGGAAGCTTCGTCCGTCTTGGGGTCAGTCTCTCAACTTGCCCCCGCGGGAAGTTTTCATAACAGAGTCCACCCAAGTGGTTTACAGCCGATCTTGAAACATCAGATAGAACAGCACAAAGAAAACATTCCAAATGAAAATCAAACAAGATACAAGATACACAGTGTAATTAGCAAAATATTCTCTCAAACATGAAAAGTAAAAATAAAATACAATTAAAAGTAGACTATCGCATCATTTGCCATTAAACAAATAACTGCGACAGAAGCTGCATCTACACTTCCCTCTCCTGACAGTAACATCTCCCAAACACGTCCTTGCTAATCATCCACGTACAAAACTCACTCTCAAGCATTCCTACCAACCATACCCATAACACAGCTAATCCCGAGCCAACCATTTGTCACAAAGTGAACATCTGGGCTGCCAAAAATCCCCAGAAACATTAAGCATAATTTACAACCACCTCCATCTAAGGTGATACGGTATTGTACAATCAGCAACCTAACCACTCTCTCTCCCTTTCCCACCCATTGCTCGATGCTGGTTCTGTCTCTCACACTGAGTACTATTAAACAACTTTACAACACACAAAAACATTGTAGGGATGAGGAGATTATATGGGAGTGGCTCTCAGAGTTCTCTCTAGCAAACTTACAGGAAAACTCTTTAAGCTTCCGCTCCTATCATGTGCCTATCTAGCAAACATGCATTGTTGGTTTGACTGCATCCCACAAACATTACAATTTGACACTCTTACTTGATGATAAATTCAGCAATACAAATTTAAAGGGGGTGGTATCCTCACATGCTGGTGACCCCAGAGGAATGCCCTCCCCTCCAGCTCAGCCCTAGAGCAGCCCATCAGCCCTCTTATCTAACTGGTGGGCTGGGATGCAAGTCAATCAAGCATAAACAAATGGGATGGAAGCTGGTCTGAGGGAAAAGTGCATCAAACAGGAGCATTGCTCAAGAAGGGACAGGATACCTATGGATTTTGATTAACATGATGTGTACTTAGCTTCAAACACCAACAGTGAAAGTGCCCTGGACCTGGAGTAAATGCTAATGTGTGCACAGCCTTAGTTACTAGCAGAGCCGGTCCACAGATGAGGTGGGCTGGAGCAGCTGCCTCATGTGGCGGAAATGCAAGGGACGGTCCCCTGCCTGTCCCAACACTTCTGCCACTGGTGGAACGCTCTCCTCTTACCAAGTCTCAGAAAGAGCAGGGCATTCTGCCACTCTACTTTGCTACTGCTCTCAAGCCTCACCACCAGGTCAGAGGTGGGGACAAGGTAGGGGGTCAAGCCCTTACAGTTTGCCTTCTTTCCCATGCATGTGGCCAATGACAAGGCTTTGTGAGGGACTTGTAGAGCCTCTGCCCCCCCCCCAATCACAGGGGCAGCAGTGGGGCTTTTCAGCTGATAGAGAGAGAGAGGAGTCATGGCAGAGGTTATCTCTCAGATTACTGACCATTTCAGTTTCCCCGGGTATCACTAAAGAGGAAGGGTCTTAACAGCTAGCATATTACTGCCATTTCCCATTAATCCAGATACAGACAGGAGACCTGACCTCTAGGTCTCTACCTCTTTATTTCCTCTCCCTTACAGGTGGCAAGCACATATCAAGCATTGCCATACCGCCCCACTGCATAACAATAGAAGAAGCTTTTGCTTGTGCTTTGACCTTCAGATTCTAAACAAAGCACCAGATCTAAATGCCAAAATTTTCATGGAACAAAACATCACAACCTGAAGTCCGCTAGCAAAAGTCTTTGACACGTCTTCAGTGGCTGCATACTGAGAGTTGTCCTGAGCATGACCTCCCAGATAAACAGGTTTTGCTCTTTTTTATTTCTCTGTTTTTACAAATCCTCAATTCTTCGTCATTTTTACACAACTGAAATTCCCCCAAACCTATTTTAAAACGGTACCATGTATATGTAGCTGTAATAGGACTATTGCTGGCTGGGAGGTGAATCCCAACTTTAGCTTTCCCAGACCTTCTTTTACTGCACCTGGAGAACTGCAGCCTGTTGAGAATCCAGAACGTTGAGGCAACTAGCCACACCTATGGAGAGCACCTGCAAGAATTTTGCCACAGCTGTAGCTCTTTCCAGGGAGAAGCCTATTCTGCAGGCAGTAGCTGGTGGATGGCAGCTGTGTTTGTGGCGAGAACACATATGCAACTCATGAGTGTATAAAGTATGATTCATGGTGTACCTGGGTTTTTGATTATTTATTTATTTGTGGTATTTATTTATGGTACTTTTGCATTTGTTTTTACTGCATCTTTGCTTTGTTCCTTCGTATTAATCTGTTCACCGCTTTGGGGGCCTTGGCCAAAAAGTAGTATACAAATAAGTCAGTGGTGATGGTTCATGAAGAAGTGAAAACCATATGATGTTTCTTTGGGTCCATCCAATTGGAGTTGATAGATAAGTGGAACTTCTGAGTTCAGAGACAGAGTTCCTCCAGGCACTGGGAACAACAAGCAAGGAAGCCTTAGTGTTCTGTTGACTTTATGCCTTGCTTGGGTGGTTTTGTGTGTGTGTGTGACATCTCATTGGCCATTGTTTTGACTCTTGGTGGACTCTTAGTTTGACCCTTTAGGGCTTTTCTTACTCTTATAACTTGGAACTCTAGTTATTAAGGGCTTACCATTCGTAAGGCCAAGGGCAAGTTAAAATAAACAGTGATTGTATGAATTGTTACCTTGGATTGGAGAGGGGTGTGTATTTGTGTGGCAAACTGTATAAAGTGTTAGGTTTTGTTGTACAAGGTCCAGGTTCAAGTCTAGACATGGAACTGAGTGGGTGGCCTTGGCCTAATGTGGGTTAACTCCACTGATTTCAATGGGTCTACTCTGAGAATGACTTAGATACAATAAACCATTATTTCTTGCGTTATTTCACAAGGATCTTAGGAAATGAGATAATGTCTATAAAAACACACAGGTAGAATATGGATAAATCCATGCCAACCTTTTTTTTCTTTTAAGCTTTTTCTTCCTTTTACTATAAGCAGTCAATAAGGAGAAAGAAGTTAGAAATATACTGTAATTAATAGTACAGTAATTGACTCTGTCTGCCCCTGACCTCCACCCATAATTCACACAGAATGAAAAGTCTTCTTGGGAAGCAACAAAAGGCAACTATTAGTATATATAGCAGAGAAAGAATGAAATCACAATCAATTTTATCTTAAGGTTATTTTCATGTTTTTCTTTCATATTAATTCGTGTTGGATTTCAGACAAAGTAATAGTTAACTATCTTACCCAAATGTTTAGTAAATAGGAGAGTGAAACTGTCTTGCTGCAACTTGAAAGCACTCAGTGAAAAAAGTCATTCATTTTTTTCATATTCCACTATGATGTCACAAGGATTTTCTGAAATTCTGGCAAGAATGCACCACTCTTGAGATTCCTGTCCTTTAGGTATCCTCGAAAATAAACAGAATTTAAATTACTTAGTCTAAAAAGCAGAATTATTCTGATGCAAAACAAATACAGCTGTATCTGGCTAGCAAATTGTATTTGTCCATAACATGAAATAAGGAATTGTTGTTGCTGCTCTTAACATTTTATTATTTCATCTTCCAAGTCCCTTGCTTTTACAAAGGTTACACTCAATCAGCTACCAAGCCATGCAAAAGTCACAAGTGCACAAAAAAATCTAAAACCGACCACATTTTACTCAATAATTCTTGCAAACGAACCCTGCAGAAAGCAGGATTAAACCTTCTGCCCATTAGCTGGTGTGTAGAGAGTTCAATCCTGCCTGATCACTATATCTCTCCATGGAAAGCTGGCCCTCTCGAGTGGGGGGGAGATAAAGATCTGGCCTGCTAGACCAAATAAGTTCCACACCCATAAACAGAGCCACATGGATTGCCAGAGCCTACAGGATTAAATGGTAGTGGCCAAACATTGAGGCCAAAGCCTGAGAAGGAAAAGAGGGAAGTGATGCTGAGAAAAATAGGTACCAAATTATGTTTGACAAGATGCGCCCCCTTTTTAGCATTTGTCCAGCTGTAACAGTTGAATTCTGGTGCTGGAGGAGGCTCTTGAGAGTCCCACGGACTGCAAGAAGATCAAACCTATCCATTCTGAAGGAAATCAGCACTGAGTGCTCACTGGAAGGGCAGATCCTGAAGCTGAGGCTCCAATACTTTGGCCACCTCGTGAGAAGAGAAGACTCCCTGGAAAAGACCCTGATGCTGGGAAAGATGGAGGGCACAAGGAGAAGGGGACGACAGAGGACAAGATGGCTGGACAGTGTTCTCGAAGCTATGAACATGAGTTTGACCAAACTGCGGGAGACAGTGGAAGACAGGAGTGCCTGGCGTGCTTTGGTCCATGGGGTCACGAAGAGTCGAAAATGACTAAACAGCTAAACAACAACAACAGCAGTTGTTTTATTTTTAAGGCAAATATAGATGTTCACATCCCTCAATGGATTATTACTTGTTTCTAACTTAATGAATAAACACCATCAACAAACATAATCTTGTATCCAATATTAGTCATAACATTGAAGTTATTGGACATGACTAACTTAGGTTCAGGGATGCGGGTGGTGCTATGGGTTAAACCACTTAGCCTAGGGCTTGCCGATCAGAAGGTCGGTGGTTCGAATCCCCGCAACGGGGTGAGCTCCCGTTGCTCAGTCCCAGCTCCTGCCCACCTAGCAGTTCAAAACACATCAAAGTGCAAGTAGATAAATAGGTACTGCTCCGGCGGGAAGGTAAACAGCATTTCCGTGCACTGCTCTGGTTCACCAGAAGCAGCTTAGTCATGCTGGCCACATGACCCGGAAGCTGTACACCGTATACCTCGGCTAGTAAAGCAAGATGAGCGCCGCAACCCCAGAGTCGTCCGCGACTGGACCTAATGGTCAGGGGTCCCTTTACCAATAGTTCAGACATTTCAGTGGGTCCACTCTAAGTAAAGCTTAGCCAGCACCAACCCATCATAAAGAAATAGTGTGATCAGGCTTTAATTTCCATGCTTCCCTTGGACCATCAGGGTTATAGACCTACTTCCATTTGATCTGCAGTTGGAAGGACTTGGGCTTCTGATGAGTTTAGCAAAAACAATGTGAGGAATCTAGAAGTCATAAACACAATCTGTTAATACGGAAAGAAATTCCGGAAGAACACTTTGCTTTTAATACACTGAATGGGGTTATGAAGCATATCTTTTAGCAGCATACTTTGGAGATTTGGGTTATCTAATGTAACTGTTCAGTGGTGCAATTCACACCTGACAAGATTCCAAGAGCACATCTTGAAACGGATCTCTCAACTGCAGGAGTAGTTAACATGGTCTGCTGAAGGAAGCTGTTCTTTCACCCATTCTGCCTCATTATTACTGCAGAAATTTAACCATTATAAGAATCCACAGCATTTGGTTAAAGTGGAAATAAAATTAACTTCCTATTTTATGCAAACCCTGTTAAAATACACTCTCAACTGTGATGATGGAAACAGCAATAGCAAATTTAAATGTTACGTGGACATTTTTCTGGTTCTCCCCACCCCCCACCCCCGTAAAATCCGGATAAGTGACTTCCAGGGCATTCTAAGAGTTAGAAAATGCAAACTGAATATTTCAATGGGATATTTCCCATTCATTTTCACATGCTAAAAATACTTTCCCCAGATGTCAACCCACATATAAATGGGACCACAGTGTACAATACACCGAAGTGATGCCTCAGGCTGGAGTCACAAGTCAGATGACCAGAAGGTTTGGACACTCAACACTTTCAGCAGATGGTGCGGAGTATGTGCTAACAATTAATGTTCTGCTGGAAAATTAAACTTGTCCTCTTTCAAGCAGACCTTGAAGTTAGCAATATACCGGTAGAAAAAAAGCATAAACTAGGAATCACTAAAGCTCAGTCCATTGTCTTAATCCAAAAAGGGCACCATGTTGCAGAAGCAACGATCCATGAATCGGCTTCACGCAGTGAAAAGAGTACAGCATGCAGTGAACAAAATACCTGGGGATGGACAATTCCAGGTTCAGGAACCATAGCATGAGAAGTGAAGCTGCTAAAATTGATTTCTTATTTGTACAAGCTTCCTAACAGATAGCTCAACCTCTAGCTCAGTAGTCTTCAATCTTTCCAGGCCTGTGACCAATCTTTGACCCAAACATGAATTTGGAGACACATTCCTTAATATATATTTTTACCATATATTTGCATGATGGTAATCCACCTTGGATTAGGCCACAACCCAGTATTGCTTCCTGACTCATCAGCAGAAGGCCACTGCTCTGTTTCATGCCTGTAAATAACTATCCTATCCAATGCCTTGGGCAAGTTCAGTGCTTTTTTTCTGGGTGGACGCAGGGGGACGCACACCCCAAAACATTTTGTGAATCTCAGCTTGGTCTCATTGAGGGGCAGTATTTCAATATGAGTAGGAAAATGAGAGTACCCTTAAACATTTTTTTAGAAGAAAAGCACTGGGTAAGTTAATCAATATAATATAAATGCCAATCTGCTCATTCTTGCATTCCTGTAACACAGAAAACAATGGTCTTCAATCACCAAAGACCAACAGAATGTATGTTTTTAGATGATTTTTTTCATTGAGTAGTGTAGTTTATGTCCAGCATTTTCCTATGCAAAATATTTCCAACCCTCTTTCTTTTTTAAAACTCACAAGCAAACATGTTTTGCCAATGGCCAAATAAGGATTCAGTTCATTCCCTCTGTTAACAGGCAACATTTCCAAGTTGCTCATCTTTGTTTTTTGGGATGGAGGAAATATAAGATGCTGTCTTCTTTTGTGGCACCCCATGCAACTGACAGATGGACTCACATTGAGGCTTATTGCTGTTACCGTATCATTAGTTGGTCTGAAGTTGTAGCTGCAGGACTGTAGTTGATATAAATAGGTGTCTCTGTCCAAGCCACAGTGTTCTTCTTCATTGGGCTTTTGTTTCACAGACCTTGTCAACTTTCATATATTGCAGAATGTGCTTTCTGATGAATTCAGTCTCCTCTTTCTCCTGGAAACAAGCTGTTCCCTTCCGAAAAGGTGGAAAGTTACAGGAAGCCTTTTATTTTAATTTTTTAGGGCGCTGCAGGTGGAAGGAAAAATTCTGCTGCCCATATGCTATCAGGACTGCAGAACTGGATACAATCCATGAAAATTCATAGAACAAAAGCACATCAGAAATACTTTCTCAGGATTCTTGCCCATATATTGAATGTCATAAGAGTAGCCTTGCAACCCTGAGCACACTTACAAGGAACTCATTCCCATTGAGCTGATCTATGAACTTCAGGCAAGTCACTACCTGTCACCTTCAGCACCCCATCTGCAACCTGAGCCTAATAATGCTGGTCCACCTTACAAGTTTCTTATAGAGATGATTCAGAAAGTGTCTGAAGTGCTTTGAAAAGGCCTGCAAGATGCCTTGCAATTGTTAAGCATGAAAAGTAAGTTTTGAATACACATGTATTCAAAGACTAAGATGCAAGGTGAATGGTGAATGGTGACGCATACCAAACATAGGAAAGCTGGCAAGCTTATGGCAAAAGTTTGGATTGTTTTAATTGATAGGGTAATAGAAAAAGAATAAGCTAACAATGAAAAATGAGTTTTCTGGTGGGAGTTGAAGGCAGCTGGGTAGCCATCTAAAAGGGCAAACTGGTTCACAAGGTTCTGCTGCCTGAACAAAACACACAGAATGTAAGGAGCAAAATCAAATTAAAGCCACCCATGTCCACATATCATCACAAATCAATACAAATTTAGTAACTAATGGAAAGGAGGCATTATGCAGACAAAGGCTGGAAAGATCTATGGGCACATTTGCTTGTTTTTTCTATCCTTGATGTGCCATCCAAACATAACTATCATGATATATAAGGTGCAAAAACCTCAAGAGTATTTTATTACCATGAGGAAAGCAGGGCTTGGCTGATTCTGACAGATAACGATTCTATTAGCAGGCCTGTGAGACTAGGAGCTGATGGGAACCCAGCCAATCTATTACTACTGCCTGCAGCCTGATCCAGCAGGGCTCATCTTCTGTCCTGCTGTCCTAGTTCAACTTCTGGCTCCTGCTTCCTGGCTCATCTTGGACTGCTGCCCATAGTCGCACTTTTAAAGTTCAATGTCGGGGTTTGGGTGCTGGAGCTCCTCGTGCACGGCCTTGGACTGGTTATACACGAGGTACCAGTTGCGGGGAAAGCGGCCAGCGTTCCGCGTGCTTTTGAGCACGGTCGCCGGCCAAGCCTCACAGTCTGAAGGATGATGAGTAAGCCAATTGAAGACTCTGGTGGTGTGTGAGTTCCTAATTGCCTTCTTTAATGAAAAGTTGCCTCGTGAAATAAAATATCTACCCTGACTCTGAATAGGCGGACCAAATTAAAGAAATTAAAATTTTTACTTTACTCCCCCCTTTAACCCCAAAGGAAGACAGACACCGGTTGTATCTTTAGTGGCTTCGGCAGAACCCGCGTAGGCTCGTCCCCTAGGCTAAGTTCTCCTAAGCTTAAAGACCCTGCGCGCCCAATCTTCCGCGAGGCTAACTAAATAAACTAAAACCGAAATATCTTCCGCGGGCCTAACCCTAGGCTAACCTAAAAGAAAACCTAACTAAAACTAAAACCGAATGATCTTCCGCGATCTAACTCTAACTAAAGAAAAACCCATCCAACCCATCCAGCCCGCTCCTAGTCCCTTAAACTAAACTTGACTTCAACTAAAACCCAACTAAAAGAACATGAACGAACTCCTCTGCCTAAGCGGGGTGCCTCTGCCTTTTATTAGGGAACAAACGTGACATCATCATTAGTACTTTAACCAATAAAATCACTGTTGCTGCCCTCCAAAAAGGCGGGAAGCAAGTTTAACGCTCATTAACAACTTTGAACATGACCGGATCTACAAAATAAAGGCGGATTAATCTCATAAGTGAACCACACTATTCATTCATGCTTTCACTTTCGCTTTTACGCGCAATTATACCAAAAGTAGACCTCGAAAAACTTATAAAATAACCAAATAAATATGAATCCATGGCGGATCCGTGAAACGTATTCCGACATATCATCTTTCTTTTTTTGTTTTAAATTAAATTAATTTTGATTTAGTTATATAAAAAAATAGAGATATCATAAGCATTTATCTGACATAAACATTACCATTTGTTTTGATATAGAACTCGACATGAAAGGGCAGAGCATCAACAGTGCCAACAGTGTCCACATCAAAACTGTGATATAAACACCAGCAACACTATCAACATCCACCCCCTTCATAAGAGGAAATACTTGTACAATAATGTAGCAATAAAGTCATGAAAATAACAAACCACTAGCCGAACATAAAAAGTGATCGATCCGATACACTGTAAACCTTTAAGGCATAAATACTTCAATATGTAGTGTAACACAACAAATCGTCTCATAAGCATATATACTTTCGCGTGTAGCGTAAAACAACAAATTACTCCCCAAACACAAGAGAGGACCTGATGCAGGTCCAAAATTAAAAATAACGGATAACGACTGCCCAAACATAAGAGAGGTCCCGATCCGGGACCCAAAATTAAAATATAACTAGAGCTGGGGCTATATAGCCTACCCAGACCCCTCCCCCATTTTTTTTAATTTTTATTTGGAAACTAGGGAAAATGGATAAGGAAACATAAAAGGTATGTGGCACTGAGGCTACAGAATCGAGGGAACTTTAGATTCTGGACTTACCACAGCGACCACAGGTAACGGGGAACTAGGGTCCGATTCCAGAAAGGGGATTTAAGGCACCTAAGTACAAGTGGTTTGCGCCACAAGAGGGGATTTAAGCTACCTATATAAAGGTGTCCCAGCCAGGATGAGGATTTAAACCATCTACGCAAGGGTTTCCAGCGAAACGAGATGGGAATTAAGCCAACTATATAAAGGTCTCCCATGAACAGCAGGAAACAGAGTGAAGGGAAAAGCTGGGAACCTGGTTTACTGCCAAAGGTAGCATATAGAGGGGAATTTTTTCAAAGAAAAAGGGGTACCAAGAGGGTAGGACACCACCAGACTTGACATATATATCTTGAACAAATCCGAGAATGACCAATACTTTGACCAAAGGAAATTATTTCAAATAAAGTATATAAATGTTACCACATTTTGAATTACAACTTTTGCAAGCACAACGAGGAGATTTAGGATCATTGATATAAAACATATATGCATGAATATGTCTATGACTAGAACTGCACAAAGACAATGTTTTTAACCTTACATAAACATTTCCATATCATCAAAATTGTGACGCTCTAAATGGAAACCATTTCAGAAAAGCTTTGCATATATAAACATCCATATCATTAATTATCAAGCTATAAGGAAAACACATGTAACATGCGAGGCGGATATTTCAAGAAGCATACAAAGGTAAATATGCAATTTTTACAAGTACAATATAAAGTACAAGACAGGTTCAGAACTGCAAAATGGTGTTGGAGAGGAGGATGAAGACGATGAATGAGTTGCCGGTCGTCTTCTTCTCCGACTACACACGACCATGTAGAAGAAATAGTCCTGGAACTCAGGAAAAGTTCATGGAGCTCAGGAAAGTACTGAAACATCGAGTTCTGAAGAAACAACGATACCTGTAGAAGAAAGAAGGTTAAGCAAGCAAATCAAGGTGATCTGCTAGTGAATGCAGGTAGGAAAGTAACTGGAACAAATCCAGGCAGCCAGGAACCAAAGGCCGCCCAGAGGCAAACAAAAGGCATAGGTTGAGGATAGTTGAAGAGTTGCTGCATTTGACAGGAAATTGAGAAGTTAGCGAGTAGCTAACAACCAGAGTTAGACATCACGGCTTGCGATGAAAAGGGAGCATCGGATTTCACGCAAAGTTTGTCCAGCGTGTCTTCTAGAGAGGAATGAATGTTGAACGCACAAACAGGCGTGAGAGGTAAGGGTTTTTTCCACAGAAGCAAGGACAGTCCTCCGCCGAGAGGATTAAGCAACAAGGGGCTGTCGTTGAAAATGCAGGCTGGCAAGTACCACGCAGGGCTACATGACTTGACTTTCAGGTGAAGAGTTCCTTGCGGAAGACAGTACTTCTGAGCACAAGGAGGAACCGTCTGAAGAGCCTGTAGTAGAGTTCTTGGTTGATGCAGGAAAAGATACTCCAGAAGAATACCTGAGGAGACGCGGAGCATATTTGCAATCAGGTAGAGAGCAACAGAAAGCAGGTGAAAAAGGTTTGCGGTTTTGGTTGGAAACAGGTATGCTGCAAGAAGTGATGGCAGCGATCCGTAGACACGGTGAGTACCATTCAGAATCAGCCAACAGAATGCCCATGCGAAAGACAGCACGGAACATAGCAAGGAACGTCCCATGGTTGGCGATTGGATCACTAAGACAAGGGAAAGTTTCAGCGGCGTGAGAGTGCTTGAAGATGCTGCTGAACAGAACTTGTAGACAGGAGAATTCACCTTACCAAGCAGTGAAACTTTCCAGGAGAACTTTGCAATAGGCTTACTGCAAAGGACAGTGTTGGGACTATCAAGGGAATGCTCTAAGGTCAATGACTGTGGAGCTTTATCCATGAGGTACTGACGGAGAGTAAAGGGTTGCATGCGATCCTGGTGTAGTAGCTCTTTGATTAGGGCCTCTGCTGCAGCGAGCTTTTCTGACGTCAGCGCCCATTGGTCGACCCATACAGGGGGTCCTTCCTTCCATGTGAGTGGAAGAGCATGTACTGGCGCTGATGCAAAGGCCCACATCAAAAATGCGTATGGATAACAGTTCTTGCTTTAGACAATAAGTCTCTACCCCAAAGGGTGATAGGCACATCCATAACAAGTGGACGGAGCTGCACCATGGAGCCTGAGTCTGACTGGAAGGTAATCGGATGCACGCTCTGGTGGGCGGGTTCGAAACCTCCGACTCCGAAGACTTCCTGGGTGACAGTCGTTGCCCACTGGTCAGGCCAATCTTTTCTGGCGATCACTGTAACATCTGCGCCTGTATCAAGAAGACCCTTGATCTTTCGTCCACCCATTTCTAAGACGAGATGAGGGCGTTCTTCTGTAATCTTGATTAGCGCCATTGCTGCCTGAGGAGGCAAAGAGTCTACAGGAGCTGTAGGCGTAGAAGTAAGCAAATAAAGTCTGGCAATTTCTAAACCTTTTGTTAGGACACAAGGAACAGTTGAAAATCCTGGAATCAGCAATTGCGATGAATCTGTGATTCGAACTAGGCCTGCAGTCAGTGTGACTGTGGCAGGGAGGCGATCCATCCTAGGCAGGATAAGGCAAATTGAAGTGTCTGGGAATGGACCACGAATGGATGTTGGCAATTGCTGAGCAAACCATGGATTTGAAAAGTAACAGTCCTCTGTTAAGAAGAGTGGTATACCTGGGACAGAAGATTCTTCTTGTTCTTCGTTGGCAGTGTTTGAAGACATCTTTTTGGCTTCGGGTTTTTTGCACTGCTGAAGTTGGCAACTCTGAAGCTGCTTGGCGTTGAGTTGGCAAACCTGAGGTTCTTCCGTTGGTAAGAGTTGCTGATGCTGTTGAACCTGTTGGCATTCAGTCAGTTGTGCATCAAACTGACAGGGTGGAACTTCTTCTTTGACACAAGGCAGTTGAAGTTGTTGTCCATGATAATTATTTGATTGTGGCGGGCTGAGCTTAAAAGCTGGAGGTGACACAAAGGTGTGGACATTGTTAACTGGAGTGATGTTTAAACTTCCACAAGAGGGAGCTGTCTCACTCACTTGCATTCTTTGGCCACATGGAAGGTGATCATCAGCTGGGCTGCTACCTGGATATTGCTGTTTCATCAAGGGCAAATGTCCTTCAATGACAGATTGACCTTGACTCAAAGGTGAGTAAAGCTCAGGTGCTGCGAGGTTGACCTCAGTAGGATGTTTTCTCAACGTTGAAGGCAATTCTGCGATCAAAGACTTGACTGTGATTGCTTGTTGTGAAGCGGGGGTTACATCAGCAGGAACTGAAGGGCGGTCAGCAGAAGGTGAACTGAATGTTGTGTCCTCTACTGGAACCCTTTGAATAGGTAAGGCAGATGATGAAACCTCTGGAACCTGAATGTTTGATGAGGTCACATCTTTTCTCTGGACATCTGAAGAGTAGATATCTCTCTGGATCACTCTTTTTTCCTGATGACCTGGATAAGGAGTAGCGTTGTTCACCTTTCTGGGACGATTGACCTTCATGATGTTCTTGAACTTGCACCCTATTGTTTTACCGGGGCCGGGGCGCGGCCCGCAGAACCGTTTCCCTGAACTGGAGATGAGGTAGGTGATGTATTTTGTGGATTCAAACGACAATCGTTCGCCCAATGAAATCCTTTCTGACAGATGGGACATCTCTCTGGCGGCTTGGCAGAAGGCCTTGGCGTTGTTGTGCACTGCGACCGGAAATGCCCATCGCCTCCACACCCATAGCACTTCTTGACTGGCGTAGAGCTGTCTTGACGTGGCATCTGTACCGCAGCTGCCAAGAGCTGTGCTTTGTAGGAGTGGGTACCGACATTCTGGCAGACGCGTAGCATCTCAGTCAATGTGGCATCTGGACGAGCTGCAACTGCTGTTAGGGCATTCTTGCAGTCATCATTGGCATTTTCAAAGGCAAGTTGTTTTGTCAGCATGTTTCTGGCATGACGATCTTCTATCTGGCGTTCCACTGCAACAATCAGGCGATCCACGAAGTCCCCATAAGGCTCTTTTGGACCTTGCCTAACTGCAGCGAATCCTGATACTGAGCTGGCATCTGTGCGATTGGGTAATCTGCGCCAAGCTTTGACTACAATGTCTGCTATGGTGACGAGTGCAGCATCAGGTATGGCTAGCTGTTGATTGAGATTGGAGTAATGTCCTGATCCTGTGAGCATATCTTCTGTGGCAAGTGGCGTTGCACGTCTGGCTGCTACTTCTTTCCACTCTTGCAAGCACAGAAGAGCATCTGTAGGCGACAGGAAGGTGCGAAGTATCAACTTCCAATCAGATGGCAGAAGTCTACTAGTGGACAGTCCTTCAAGTAAACTTCTAGTATAAGGAGCTTGAAGTCCATTTTCGCGTATGGCTTTTCGCAGTTCACGTAGTGTTTCAAAAGGAATGGCTTGATATCTTGCAGGTTGTCCTCCATTAGCACGAATCACTGGAAAGATGTGCATTGGATCAGCACTAAAGTCTATTTGTCCCAAAGCTGCTTCTAAAGCTTGAATTCTGCAGATGGGTTGCATTGCTGTAGGATCTGTAGGTGGCATCAGTGAGTTTAAATCTTCTTGATGCTTTCCAAATGATGAGCCACTAGATGGCGCTAAAGAGTCTTTGACATCTGGATGTCTTGAAGATGGCTGACTATGAAGACAAGATGGCTGACTTGAAGTTGGATGAAGACAAGATGGCTGACTTGGAGTTGGATGAAGACAAGATGGCTGACTTGGAGTTGGAGCATAAGGTTGTTGGCTCTGTACTGCAAGTCCTGGCATCTGGATCATCATTGTTTGGCTTTGCTCTTGTCTTGGAATCTGCATTGGCATTGGAGGTGCTGAAGGGTTGGTAAATTGCTGTTGTGCTGCTTGCATTGAAGCTTGGATTGCTGTTGATTGGAAATCAGCTTGCTGCAAAACTGGAGCTGCTGGCTTGAGCGCGGCCTGCAGGGCAGCAGGGTTTGCTGGCAAAAAGGCTGCTTGCTGCTGCTGCTGCTGGATCGCTGGCAAAAGCGCGGCTTGCGATGGAGGAAGCGGGACCGTTGCTTGGAGCGAGGTCCGCGGCTGCTGCTGACTTGAAATCGCTGGCTGGTAAAAGGCCTGCGATGACTGCTGAGCGACTGGCGGTGGGGCAGTCCGCGGCGGGGCTTGAAAGGCCGACGGCGTCTGCTGTACCGGCACAGGCGGCAATGAATCTGGCAACGACAAATTGGACAAGGGCGAGTGCGTGTACGACAACGGGGCCTGAACTGGCTGCTGCGAGGGGGCCGAAAATGGCACAACCGCAAGCGGCAGCACAGGGGCACTATTAAAAGCAGTATTTCCCAAATTCACTGTTCCATTAAGCAAAACATTTCTTGGAGCGATTTGTTGAAAGCAGTTTCTTACTTTGCTCCATACTAATTGTACAGGAATTCCGATTTTCGGGTTGGCCATAAATTCTAACCCGATCCTTTCCCATGAGGCTAAATCTTTCGTTCCTTCCTTAGGGACCCAGGGACAAATTTCCCCAATGGTTTTAACTAAAAGCTCTACTTCTGATTCAGAGACAGGGTGACCATTTCTTTTCAAAAGGTACAATAAATCTTCACAAAATTTTACTTGAGCAGTTGAGAGTGAGGAGCCCATTTTTAACACTTTTCCAAAACTTTTCCTCCCCCACCCGTAGGCTTCTACTAGGGGACACCGGTTCTACCCGTAGGCTTTAACCGAAAAACCTGGCACCCGTAGGCTTTAGCCAGAAAACCTCCGCCCCCACCCGTGGGCTTCTACTAGGGGCTACCGGCCCTACCCGTAGGCTTTGACCGAAAAACCTGGCACCCGTAGGCTTTAGCCAGAAAACCTTTCCCTCCCACCCGTAGGCTTTTTCGGGAGACACCGGCCCTACCCGTAGGCTTTGACCGAAAACCCTGGCACCCGTAGGCTTTTGCCAGACCCTGGCACCCGTAGGCTTTTGCCAGAACCCTTCCCACCCGTAGGCTTTAGGGAAGACCTTATCCTGCCCGTAGGCTTACACTAAACTCCTTGCCGCTCTACCCGGGGACCCCTTGGGGCAAAAATACACGCGCGCAATTTCTATTTACAGTACTTTGGGCAAGCGGTGGATTCGCGCTACTGCAGCGAAATCCTGGATAAACCGGGCCGTTATACCTCACCTCTCAATGTCTGTTTCCGAGCCACTTCCGATATGTTGCTTTCAACCGGAGTCTTCGTGGAAGCGATTTTTGACTACGCTTTGCCTCAGAGAGGGCACCACTTGTCGGGGTTTGGGTGCTGGAGCTCCTCGTGCACGGCCTTGGACTGGTTATACACGAGGTACCAGTTGCGGGGAAAGCGGCCAGCGTTCCGCATGCTTTTGAGCACGGTCGCCGGCCAAGCCTCACAGTCTGAAGGATGATGAGTAAGCCAATTGAAGACTCTGGTGGTGTGTGAGTTCCTAATTGCCTTCTTTAATGAAAAGTTGCCTCGTGAAATAAAATATCTACCCTGACTCTGAATAGGCGGACCAAATTAAAGAAATTAAAATTTTTACTTTACTCCCCCCTTTAACCCCAAAGGAAGACAGACACCGGTTGTATCTTTAGTGGCTTCGGCAGAACCCGCGTAGGCTTGTCCCCTAGGCTAAGTTCTCCTAAGCTTAAAGACCCTGCGCGCCCAATCTTCCGCGAGGCTAACTAAATAAACTAAAACCGAAATATCTTCCGCGGGCCTAACCCTAGGCTAACCTAAAAGAAAACCTAACTAAAACTAAAACCGAATGATCTTCCGCGATCTAACTCTAACTAAAGAAAAACCCATCCAACCCATCCAGCCCGCTCCTAGTCCCTTAAACTAAACTTGACTTCAACTAAAACCCAACTAAAAGAACATGAACGAACTCCTCTGCCTAAGCGGGGTGCCTCTGCCTTTTATTAGGGAACAAACGTGACATCATCATTAGTACTTTAACCAATAAAATCACTGTTGCTGCCCTCCAAAAAGGCGGGAAGCAAGTTTAACGCTCATTAACAACTTTGAACATGACCGGATCTACAAAATAAAGGCGGATTAATCTCATAAGTGAACCACACTATTCATTCATGCTTTCACTTTCGCTTTTACGCGCAATTATACCAAAAGTAGACCTCGAAAAACTTATAAAATAACCAAATAAATATGAATCCATGGCGGATCCGTGAAACGTATTCCGACAGTTCAAAAATCCTTGAATATTCTTGGATAACCTTTTGGGGGGGGGCCAATCAATGGGTGTATTTTGAGTTTGAGAACATAATCAATACATTAATAATTAACTGCTCTTTACAGCTTGACCCTAACAGTGATTCCCAAGTTCTGCTAAATATAATAGCATTCATGAGACAGTATTATATCTTTCAGATAGTTTGATTTTGAGTGCAAAGAGAGAAAGCCAGCACTGTGTACTTAAGAACGTTAAGAGCCTGCTGGATATAAAAACAGCATCCTGTGTGCACGGCTAACAAGATGCCTGTAGGAAACCCACAAATAGGACCTGAGCACAAGAGCACTCTACCCCACTTCATGGTTTTCAGTAACTGGTATTCAGAAGCTGGATTCTGGAAAATTAAGAGGACCTCCAGAACAGCATGGGCCAGGAAAAGATAGATCAGTCCATCAGGCAAGCAGAAATGCTTGCACAGATGGAACAATCTCGTTAGGGATGCGGGTGGCATCTGTGGTCAGAAGGCGTTTCTGTGCATTCTGGTTTCCGTCACGGTGTTCCGTTGCACCAGAAGCGGTTTAGTCATGCTGGCCACATGACCTGGAAAGCTGTTTGTGGACAAACGCTGGCTCCCTCGTCCTGAAAGCGGGATGAGCACTGCAACCCCATAGTCGCCTTTGACTGGACTTAACCATCCAGGGGACCTTTACCTTTACCTTTTTTTACGTTGAATTCTACCCAAATACACAGACTAATCACAGCTCAGGACCAGCACGTTTATTATGGCATAAGCCTGGGATAACCAACATGGTGCCCTCCATATCTTGCTGGAGTACAACTCCTATCACCCCAATCATTGGTCATGTTTGTTGAGCTGATGGATGTTGAAATTGAACAATACCTGGAGGGTACCACATTCTGTACCCCTGGCATGCTCTTTCATTGCACAGCTATAAGGAAGACACGAGCAAGTCTCTATTTCTCAACACAGACTACCTCACAAGGCTGTTGGGAGGATAGAAATGGGGGCAGGAACCCATGCATACCACCCTGAGATCCTTGGGAGAATAGCAGGATAGAGATGAAATTAATTGTTTAGCTTTTCTGCTGTTAAAAATGTTACTTTTAATTAAAACCTGTCATGACAGTTCATTCATTCATTGTTTTCACTGTGAAGGTGCTGATTAAATGTTTCAACAGGGACACGTTTTGATTTAGGGCTGAATTTAATTTTTAACTATTCCAAGGATTTTGTAGTGATTAAATGCAATGATTTAACATTACGATTTCATATTGCCAGTGCAAAAAAGGAGCTATTTAACCATAGTTTCTCTGGCTTTTAAAGTGTGCCGATCTGCATTGCTGTTGGTTTTCTGATTTGCTTTTACTCTTTAATAATCCAGAACAAACACAACCAGACTGGAAAATAAATAGGTATTTTGTAAGAACAAATTACTCGGATAAGGGCAGCTGGTATCCAAAGTCGTAAGTATCACTGGAGCATGAGCTGCTCAATTGGCATCGTATTTAAGCACTGCAAACATATTTGTGCTGCTGAGCAAATCGGATTTTCCCAGGGGATATGAATCTGTGGGCAAACAAAAACAGAGGGACTAGTGGTGAATAACATAAAATGCTCAAGTTAAAATTCATTAGCAGAGTCAAGTGAGGCCTTTGGTTTAATTCGCCTCTCTGTGTGTTGTGCAGTTTTCCCCGTAAACACTGAAATATCAACAAGATTTCTGGTGCACATGGTTGTTACGCAATTTCATATTTCGTGATCAAATACGAATACATCCCCCCTCTCTCACACACACTTTTCTTCCACTGAGCAAAACCAGGATCCCTGCTAGAATGCCTCCATCCCGGAAGCTGATGAATAAAGGGTTTTTTACTTCATTGTTGTTTCCTTGTAGGAAGTTGGTGAGAGAGATTTCTTTCCCACACACTGCTAGGTTTTGGCCTCAGGGTGGGACAGCTGACTCATGAAACACTGCCTATGGTATTCAACTCGTCTGAGTCTATGTCTGGTACAGTATGAAAATGGTTTAACCATGCAAAATATGAAGTTTACAGTTCAATCCCATTTTTACTCAGAAGTGAGCTCTACCAAGTTCAGTTGCCTTTACTCCCTAGGTGTATAAGACTGCAGCCCTAGGAGTATTTAGGGCTGATGTTTGCCATGAAGTTTCCCCTCAAGAGGAAGCTTTTTCTTCCAGAAATTGCAGGCACGGGCCAGGCAAGACTGGAAGGGGGGGGTAAGAGGTGCTTGAAACCTTTGCCTCCCACTGCAGTCTGGATTAGGCCCATTTGCTCCAATGCGAGCTTTTTCTATTGAGAATCACAGAAGCAGATCCCCCAATCCAGAATGGGACCGCAATAGAGGGGCAATGGTCTCAAGTTTGTAAATATCCTTGGGGAAATGCTGTTCTACACCATCTGGAGAGCTACGAACTTCCATTAGCCCTAGTCAGCATGGTCAATGCTCAAAGATAATATGGACTGCAGTCCAGCCACAGGTCCCCAACCCCTGATTTACAGCCTACTTTGAGGTTGCTCTGAAGAAAAGTTGATTTCAGGGATACCGCACAGGTGACATAATGCCATGGCTGCCACACAAATGCTTAGGGTTGCCATATTTCACACAATGAAGATCCAGACAGAAAAGTTGTTGAGCTTTTTTTTTTTAGTTTTGCCCAGAGGCAAAATCACAAAAAGCCACTTATTGAGCTTTTTTTTTTTAATGGCAGCCCATGTCAGCAAAATGGGCTGCCATACGTCCAGATTTCACAGATATTTACCCAATTTCCACACAGACACTACTACTAACTGCAATATTCCAAATATGTTCTGGACATATGGCAACCCTACAAATGCTTTTTCATGAAGGGGGTTCATTTAATGTTTTATAAACCACTTCCCATGTTTATCTGCTTGATAATGTGGAACATTAAACCATGCATGACTTCCTGGGTCCATGCACCATGCTGATTGTTGTGTGAAATCACAGCAAAACATGTCAGGCTGTACGTGTCCAGAATCTTCCAAATGCAATTGCTGATAATAGCTGGGCCGAAGTGTGTTTCACAATGGGATAGAAACTAATTGTCTATGCTGAATGTTTTGCAAAGTCATAAATATCCATAACCTGGAAACATAACGTATTACAGAGGTCAAGCAGTCAGAAGCCACAAGATCACACATTCTGGTTGCTGCTAATTTACAGAATGACATAGCCTGGATCTTAACACCTGTGTTGGATAGTTTGCAAGATCTTGCTTTCAACGAGAAGCCCACAACAATAAATAAAGTACATCTCTTATTGTGACATTTACAATGCTTTTAACAACTTCCTCAGGATTCAGGCATGTTTTCAGGATGCTTAGATTCACGCCATCAAGTTCATTATCGCAGAAGTACATCTTACAAACAAAAATTATCTATTGCCAATTTGGCTTGGTTCTTGCTTTCAGAGGGAATTCTGGAAAAAATAATCATTGGTAGATGAGTTTATCTGATATTTTTGCCTCTTTTTGATGCTGATCCTTGGTGCAACTTTTGCTTTTGCTATTTTTTAATTGAATGGAGATGTTTGGAGCCATATATGTTCAATGCTTTCTATATATTCTTTCCAGAAGTCATGAATTCAGACAGAAAAGTTATTGACCTGAACAACACTGAGACTGATTTCATTGCTATCTAGTATTTCTCTGAACCCTGGTAGTTGTGCTGAAAGCACTGTCATATGAAGGTAGTAAGGAAGATCACATCATGGGAGAATGTGGTTATTGTTCTGCACTGGAGGGATGACCTCAACCAGTAGAATGCTAAAGAAACATACCAGCTTTGCATCCATTTCCTGTCTCCACAAATCTGTGCTTCTTCCTACTGTCCCCCAGATGTAGCCATAGAACCACTGCAACATCCGCATCATATCACCAGTAGAGGCTGGCATGGCTAAGCTCTCATCATTACTAGCCATTGACTATGCTGGCAGGAGATTATGGGACTGTAGTCCAACAGCTTCTGAAGGGTATCATGTTGTCTACCCATACAACAACAACAACAACAACAATTTATTTATACCCCGCCCATCTAGCTGAGTTTCCCCAGCCACTCTGGGCGGCTCCCAATCGAGTGTTAAAAACAATACAGCATTAAATATTTAAAACTTCCCTAAACAGGGCTGCCTTCAGATGTCTTTTAAAAATAGGATAGCTGCTTATTTCCTTGACATCTGATGGGAGGGTATTCCACAGGGCAGGTGCCACTACCGAGAAGGCCCTCTGTCTGGTTCCCTGTAACCTCACTTCTCACAATGAGGGAACTGCTGGAAGGCCTTCTCGGTAGTGCCGGCTGCCCTGTGGAACACCCTCCCATCAGATGTCAAGGAAATAAGCAGCTATCCTACAAAGGTCTGAAACAACCCTAGAAGAAAGGCACAGAAAATAACCAGCTGTTGGATTCTCCCAGCTGGATAAATTTCCTATGTGCCCAATGTAAGACATAAAATTCCTGAATCTTGCCATATGTTCATTTGGTAAATGCCCACTGCACAAGTCCTATGCTGGAAGAACTCAAGTTGAACTGACCCAGGACCAGTTTTGGAAGGTATCTTTTAACATGGAGCTTTTCCACCCCAGAAAATAAAATATAATAATCAAGCAAGTCTAACAAAAGAGCAACAAGAAGATGTCCCAGTAGCCAAACTGTCCTTTTGGAACCCATTCATTTGAAACAAATACGAGAGCACAGAAGTACTACAAGAAGTTGGTGCTTGGCACGCTCTCATTTTGGAATGGTTACACATTCTTTCTTTAGAAGCACTCTCGGCTCATTAATAGAGGGGCGTTGTTTTTCTTTTCTTTCGCCGAAGTTAAACAAATTGGGAGGAAAATATGTTGTAAATGTTGAGGCAGTCACAGCCTCGCTCCACGCACACATGGGTAAAAACAAAATGAAGACAGCACTTTGGAACAAAGCTTGTCTACTCTCGACTGAATCAACAAAGGGTCCCATGACCTTGACTCGGCCTCTTTGACTAGCAGCTGAGAGTCATCGCAGTGACTCGAGACGAACTGGAAAATGACTGTGCTGCACGATGCAGTCCCAAAAATAAAAATAAAAAAGTGATGGGTAAAATTAGAAAGATTTATCTAACAGAGTCACACTGAAGCCTCCCCACTCCCTTCCAGATCTGATGAGGAAAATGAGGTTGACACTTTTTATCAGTAAATTAGAAGGTTGCTTACAACTAAGTTTTACTCTGAGTAGACCCATTGAAAATAATGGACCTAATTTAGTCATGCCCATTAGTTTTTATGGGTCTACTCTGAGCATGACTAACATTGGATACAGTCCAGAGTAGAGATCAAGTTGCAAAAGCACTCTATGCGGTTCTAACACTAGTAAATGAAAATGTGTTTACTGTGGAAGAATGTCCCATTCTGGACTCAGATTAGAAGGAAGAATGAGTTTATAGCACTCTGCAGTACCTTCTCTAGCCAGAGAAACTGGTCTGGCTCCAAATTCTACAAGGTGTCTTTCGCAGCCAAATAATTCTTTCTGAGGAAGTCTCTTGAACACATTCCTCTAGCTGTTTCCTATACTCTTTCATACTTTGTGTCACATACAACCCAAATAATTACTTTGTCTATAGGAGGGTTCAGAAATACATGTCTCTCACACAGGTACACACATTGATCTGTTGCAGCTCCCAGAAGGCCACACTTAGTTAGGAATCAGGCAGTTTTAGCACAGGTGTAGGAAACTTTTGGCTCTTACCAAACTACAACTCCCATCATGCCCAGCAAGCATGGACAATAACTAGGGATTATGAGATTTATAGTTCATCAACATCTGGAGGGTCAAAGATTCCCCAAACCAGCAATAATTTGTTCTGATACTTCCATTAAGGCAGTACTATGGAAAAGCTCCAAGTATGCACTAAATGTGGAGATGGACTGAGAGCTTATGATTCCTTCTGTCGAGTCCATCCCTTTTTTAAGCTCCATCCCCTCCCTGAAGAATGAGAATCCTTAAAGGGATAGCTCCTGGCCTGAAGCAAGCATTTTTCCTCCATCCTGTGGCCTCCTATCTGGTACATTCCCCACAGTATTGACTAGACATGAGGATGAATTAAACACTCTGCCCTTCCAATTGTTCTGTCAGCACAAGCATTTCAGCTTCCTGGCACAATGATCTCCCCCTCCTCCCCATGTGGGGAAGAGTTCTCTGGAACCTCTAAGCCAATTTAGGGGAGCATGAGAAGAGAGGGGGAAAGTCCATTGTGTGGCCACTAGTGTACCTACTTAGCTGTACCTAGCCCATGGTCCCCAACCTGAGCATCTGAAAAAGAGAAGCCTAGTTGTGTGTGATCGGATCACACAGAAGTCTAGATATGGTGCTCTATGTTCATAGGCTTTACTTCTTCAGATGTCCACACAGACACCAAGGAATAGGGCTGAGCAGGGAACCATGTGAAGTTGAAGACAGGCTAGCTGAGTGACCCTACAATCACTTCTACATGTGGATTTTCCTCACACATGAGATGAACGGATGTCTTGATTTTATAATAAAGGGTTGCATCCAAAGAAGGGCCAGGTAAGCCTTATTTTGGTGCAAGGACTCCCACTTGAGCACTCCTCTCTCCTCCCATGTGCCCTCTAAATACATTCTGGGTTCTCCCCCACATGCTCTGGAACAGATTTGGGGAGGGTGCAGAGTGCTTGCAGTAGGGGGGGAGAAAGCCTTTTTGCAAGAGTGGAACCTACCCAAAATGTTCAGACCTTATAATTATAGAACATAGTTTGACTTGTTCAGCTAACTATAAAGCCAGAGCTGTGACTGTGCAATCATGTTGGACTGATAGGAGCATTGGAGAGGATGGGATGTAAAAAGAATATAATAGATGAGAAATACGTAAACTCATCTGTCCATTGCCGTTCACCCTGTGAACTGCTATCCAAATGCTTGTGATTTCTCACTCCTGGCATTTCTTCTTTACATTACAGTGGTACCTTGGGTTACAGGCGCTTCAGGTTACAGACTCTGCTAACCCAGAAATAGTACCTCGGGTTAAGAACTTTGCTTCAGGATGAGAACAGAAATCATGCTGCGGTGGTGGCACGGCAGCAACAGGAGGCCCCATTAGCTAAAGCGGTACCTCGGGTTAAGAACAGTTTCAGGTTAAGAACAGACCTCCAGAACGAATTAAGTTCTTAACCTGAGCTACCACTGTATTTACTATCCTCCTCTCATTCATACCAATTTCAGTTGTTGTTCCAGCTGGCTGTATTATTTTCAGCTGGTATGCAATTTTTTTAATAACCATCTTGGGTCATCTGCCTCCTCAACTTGTTCAAAAACATCCCACAGAGCCTTCAGCCAGCTCCACCCTGCTATTGGCTTTTGTCCAACATCTCCACTTTCTCCATATTTGTTGCCTTTCCAAAGCAGATGAGTCTGGAGTTGCCCCCTGCATTCCCCGCCCCCCACCCCACCCCCGAGACAAAGGGATCCAGCATGATGCCTAACGGCTGCCATTCACATGTTGGAATTGGCTTCCCTGTGCCAAGGGATCCATCCCTGTTCAACTCATACAGTTTAGAAACACTTGCCCCATGGAGCTCAGCCTTCATTTTGAGTTCATGCCCCTGCTCCATGTTCTTGGTGGGTGTGGTAGATCAGCTCAGAGACCTAATTTTTTCCTTCTTAGATGGTACACGATAAAAATTGAACAAAATAAAAACTGAAAACTTTATATAAACAGCAGATAACCAATGAGTTAACTCTCCAAGCCTGCTGAAAATTTTACCTGCCTAGGGAGCAGAGAGCGAAAGAAAAAGAAAGAGAGGGAGAGAGAAAGAACAAATGGCTGCAGAAAGGCACCCAAAATTCAAGGAACAAAGAAGCAGCCAACAGGAAGTAGGGTGCTGCACACTTGACTTCCAGCAGTGGCATCACTGCAATTTACCAGGATGGAGGCAACAGGGAGGTTGGCACTGTGCATACTATCAGCCTCTCCTTCTGGAACAGCCACACACACTTG
The DNA here is from genome assembly GCF_009819535.1 of Lacerta agilis. NCBI lineage: Eukaryota > Metazoa > Chordata > Lepidosauria > Squamata > Lacertidae > Lacerta > Lacerta agilis. Next base: position 59,574,077 of record NC_046314.1, on the reverse strand, counting down.
TAGCTGGAGATCAACCTAGCCTCCAAGTCAGATTGAACTTGAAATAGATCGCCTCAGGTAATTTTCACTGACAGAGAGGCATCCCCTGAACTAGCTGGGGCCCAAACTGTTTAGGACTGTGAAGGCCAAAAACAGCACCTTGAACTAGGATAGGTACCCTATTGATAGCCAACACAGCAGTTTCAACATATGTGTAATATAGCTATAAAAGGTAAAGGACCCCTGGACAGTTAAGTCTAGTCAAAGGCAACTATGGGGTTGCGGCGCTCATCTTGCTTTCAGGTCGAGGGAGCTGGCGTTTGTCTGTAGACAGTTTTCTGGGTCATGTGGCCAGCAGGACTAAACCACTTCTGGTGCAACGGAACACCGTGGTGGAAACCAAAGCACACAGAAATGCCGTTTACCTTTCTGCTGCAACAGTACCTATTTATCTACTTGCACTGGCGTCCTTTCGAACTGCTAGGTTAGCAGGAGCTGGGACAGAGCAACAGGAGTTCACCCTGTCATAGGGATTCGAACTGCCAACCTTCTGATCGGCAAGCCCAAAAGGTTCAGTGGTTTAGACCACAGCACCACCCGCGTCCAATATAGCATGATATACCAATAGCAGTTTCCCAACCTTCTTCATGAGGAGGTCCACACTGAACACACTATAATAGTTTGATCTGGATATCGCTATGGCACAAATTACAGTGGTCACGGCTCTGACAGCAGAGGATGCAGATGGCATCCCAGGAAAGCTGTCATCTGTGATCTGGGAGCAAAGTACCTCCAAACTCACAGCCCCACTACCTAATGGAATGCCTCAACATGCAGCTACCCAGACCTTATGTTCACAGATGGAGGCCCACCTCCAAGTGACCCTTTTTTCTTAAATATGGACGGTAACAACAAAAGAGAGGACTTTTTGGCAGTGTCCCGCTCCCTGGTCTGCTGTAGACATACTTGCCCACAACTGCCAAACTTTTAAACTTAGTTCTGCAAGAAGGAACAGGTTCTTAAGCCAAGTTTCTTCCCCCTTCCCCCTTCCACTCCCTTTATCCAAGATAAGTCTAGTTTCCACTGGCAAGCTGAGGTTGCCACTTCTCTGCAAAATCACTGGGAAGTGAAACAGGTCCTATTATCCAATCTAGGAGATTTTCTTTTCCCACAGTTTGAGAAGTCCTGGTTTTGTATCCTCATTCTCATTCTGCAAAACAATTGCATTATCCTCAAGACTTGAAACAAGAAACATTTTGCAACCCTCTTTCCTATTCCTGATTAAATGCTTCTTGGCTACAATATTCTAGGCGGATCTTTGTAAATCCAACCACAATTAGCCACCAGCCATTCAAAGGGGATCTTTTCTCCACTGTGTATATTTAATGCTTCTGTTCAGCCAAGCGGTAGCTAGAATCCGGTACAGATGCTCGGAGGCACTTGCGAAAGTTTTTAATTTTACATTATGAATTGGTCATGCACTACACCCTGCAAATCATGCAAAAAATATCTTTGACAACAACAAAAAAGTGACATCCCTGATGGAAAGCAATTATTAATGAATTTGGCTCTCAATTAGAGTGCTTCAGTTGCAAAAGAGCCCTGGTACAGTTGAGCTCTTCATTTTAACTGCTCCCATCCTCAGAAGTCTGTAGAGAAATCATTATTTCCCCCTTAAACTATTTCCCAATCTTGTTTGCTGTCAAAGGAAATGACACCCATGTTCACCAGAGCTGTCAGAGGAGAGGGTGAAAGCTTTGCCACATTAAAATATTTCTTTATTTGTGCTTTATTGTTTAGATTTTAACCTCGCCAACTATATTATCAAGGTGGCTTACAATCAACATTTTTTTTAATCCATAAAATAATGTCTATAATAATATTAGCTAAACAGGCAACTCAGCCAAATAAACAAGTACAGTAAAAGTAAAACTGCTATGAAGTCTGGTAAAGGAAATGATTCCCACCTGATGCCAGAAATAACGTAAAGGTGGGTGGCAGGAGAACATTCCACAGCAAAAAGCCACCACTGAAAATTAATTAAAACTAGACAAAAATGTTCTGCTACCAAAGTATAGTCCAAATCTCAGTGAATGTGAGAGATTTTATCCTCAAAACGCTTTGCACATGACACAGTGGGTGCCAGATGGCTACATGAGAGAGGGTCTTCGTTCCACAGATCTACCAAAGTTTGATAGAAGCACCAGCCGCATCATTTAGAAAAAGCCCAAAGTCCACTGGAAACCATCTAAATCCATTAGCTTCTGAGGAGCAGCACCAACCTGAGAGGTAGCAGGACCGAGTTTCCTGAAAAAAAATGCCCTGCTGAGCAGAAGTGCAAATTGGGAGAAGTATGAAATTCAAAGGATGGTTGTGTTTAAGTCCACATATTGTTTTGGAAAATATGAATTCAGTAGCTTTGCCTTTAAATGTGAAATGAACTTAAATTCTCCCCAAAACCTAGTCCCAACCCTATGTTCTCTGTGAGCTGCACGTGTATCTGTGGAGGCAACGTTTGTGTTTTGCCCCGTGCTTTCCCTGCGAAAACCTGCTCTTTAAAGCTGAAGTGGAACAAACATCAGTTTAGGTTTTCTGCAGAGGATTGAGGTTTGCTCTGACTGAGCTTTGAAGAGCAGGTATTTGCGAGGAAAGCTCCAAATCTAAAGAAAAAAGGATGGGGGCTTTAAAGCATGGGCTGTGCCTGGTTAGAGGGGAGGAAAGGTATGTGTGGATAAGCCCTTAGTCTGAGAGGAAACAGAAGTGAAACAAAGCTGCAAGTACGGACAGGAGTATGAGGCTCCAATTCCACACACACCTACATTCGCACCACCCAGAGAAGGCCTCTGCAAAGGTGTTCACAACTTTGCTGGAGATAGATTGGGAACAGCTTAAGGACTCCAATCAGTGTGAAGTTGGTTTGACAAACAGCACATCAAATAGTAGGATTTTCTTTAAAAAATAATAAAAAAGAACAAGATTCAATCAGATAATGTCCTGTGATCATGGATTAAAACCCTGCCACTGGAGTGAACACACAGTAAATGGCAGTGTGATACACACACACACACACACACACATATCTTGGAGATAGGGAGTATACAGCATGGTCAAAGTACCGGAGAAGAAGTGGGGAGGGAGCTGACTTATGATATAGTATGAGATTAGCCCACTGGAGAAGATAGCTTTACTGCTCTTTATGAAGGCTGCATCCTATAAAGCACATAGGGAATATATGCTGCACACTGATGGAAACGTCACTGTATATATCTTATCAAAGCATTCCCATGCTGAAGTGATACCATAGGAAGTCCTCAACAAATAATATGACATGGCAAAATTAAAAATGCATGGGAAGTAAATTATTACTTTAGCTTTCTCCTATGGGCATCGGGAGGGCTGTGTCACATTGTACACATTACTTATAGGTGCCCAGGATATTCATGTAATTACATGCTACATAATATTTCAGCCTACCATAGGCAGTCTAGCTGAGCATCTCATTTTCCCAGCTGCAAAATCTCACCGACTGAATCTCAAGAAAATATGGCTTCTCGGTAAGAGAAATGCTAGCTAGGAAAAAAACAAACACATTTGGATTCCTCACAACAACTGAAGAACAGCTGTGCATTTACTGCACAATAAAATGATCATCTGGAAAGTCCCACTCAAACCACAGTCCTGTCTTGGGTGAAGGGACCCTTTTTCGTAGGGTAAGATATGAAGAAAATTCAGTCAAATTATATTGCATCTAGCTGGGCCTTTCTCCCCACCTGATTTATCATCCAACGAACACACGGGAATGTTTGTGACTACATTTATTTTGGGTCTAACGATCACGTTGTACAAAGTACTGCAATAACAAATAACTGAGAGATTATTCCCTGCCCCCAAATTTCCTACAATCCAATTATAAAACAAGAGACAACAAGTGAAAACAGATGGATGCAGGGAAATAAATATGCAGCAAAGCTCAGCATATTAAGCAATGGCTTCTACACAGCAGCTGCTTTACTCGGATCCTATGCATATTTCTCCTCTCTCTCTCTTTTCTGAAACAGAATGCTGCTACTTTTCATGAAATATTTCCGGGTGTTTTCCATTTAAAAAACGAAACAAAACTGCAAGGAAAAGTCATTGAATATGAACAAAATATTGCTTCTCAGAAGGAGTGGGGTTTTGCTTGTGCAAATTTCTAATGCCTCCCTCACACTACACGATCTTGCTGGTACCCTGAAGTCTGCTCCATAATATGTGGAAACAATGTGCACTGCAGAGATCCAAGGCCAATTTTGACTCACTATACAGTATGCAGGCTGGTTCAGCTGAAATGCCAAACCATTATTCAGTGCAGAGGCTGAGAATCATTCTGAGTCCAAGGGAGACAGACATGCCTGTGTAGGCCACCATCCAGGGGCCAGATGCAAAACTGGGGAGAGCAATGAATGTGACTCTTACTTTTGTACAGTAGGCTATCTTCCAGGCTTGCAGAAGTCATAGGTTTCACTACTCCCCATACAGCTCTCCACCTGTCATCCAGGTAAACAAGAGAGAGCATTACTGTTCAAGGATACATTGCAGCCAGGCAAAAGCTCTCAAGGAGGGTGTGGCCTGGAGAGAGTCCCAAATGGCAAACACAAAGCCAGGAGGACATTTGGCTCCTTGGCTTACAGTTCCCACCCCTGCTCTAGTATTACTCACTAAAAAGCCTGCTAGAGTCTCAGGTTTGAGTCTTCTGCTTTCCTTCTCTGACATGTGCCTGACATCTGCTTCTTGATTCGAAATAACTCCATTTGTTTTAAGTCTGAACTGAGAAATGCAATTCATTGAAACTGTAAACTATGGTTTATTTGAAACAAACCAGAGATCACAGTGTATCTTCGCTTGTTTCAATAAAACATAGTTTAAACAAACCACAGTTTGCTGTTTGTCAGATATTAGAAGAAAGTGAAATTAGCTTAAACTTGGGAAAAGATGCTTCCATTCTCCTCCTCTGAGCCACACCAGGGTAGGAATGGAGAGAAGGGAACATGCTTGAGAAGTTAATATTATAAATGGGCTGATGACATATTTCAAGCAGGTCACTGGCAATAGGGTTTTATAACTGTTTGGATTTCCCTAAATGCAGATTCAGCAGATGAAAATGGGAAAACCTCTGATGCCAACAAGGTAAAAAAAAAAGAAAACTTGCATGTGTGAGGAACCCAATCACATAATCAACACCCATATGGAAGCATTATGTTGTGAATCACCTAACAATTAATTACTCTAAATCAAAGATCCTCGTGTTCTCAAAAAGTTGGCATCCATTCAATTGGCTCATTGGTAACCAAGAAATCGAACAAGTGAAATGTTTTAAATATTTAGGAATTACCTTTCATTACAATCTAAAATGGGCGGTCCACCGTAATAGAACAATCAACTTAGCTAAATGCTCAGCTGCACAAATCAAACGCTTCTATTTTCTTGGTGGTAACCAGTTCGTGCCAGCTGCAGTTAGAGCCTATAAAGCAAAAACTGTTCCCCAACTACTTTATGGGATTCCTCTATGGATAACCAACTACAACAACAAAGTTGAGAGTGTACAGGCATCCTTCCTTCGGCAAATTTTAGGAGCTCAAAAATGTGTTCCCTACTTGGCCATGTGTGCAGAGTTAGGCCAGCACCTCCTAGAAACTAGGGGCGGGATTATTACTTTCAAATACGGGCTGAAAATTCTCTTCAGCACAGAGTCAGAAAGCCTACTAACTCTTTTATTAAAGGACAAACATAATTTTACTTGGTTTTCTGACATTAGCCTTAAACTTGGGCAAATAGGCCTCCTGGAGGATTCCCTTTTGTTATCTGAGGAATCTCACATTCTTATGCTTATTAAGCAGAGGCTGCTAGATAACGAATTCCAAAAATTACATCCTTTACAGCCTCCTGTGTGTTCCCCTGCCTACCTGGGGCTGCAACCCCATTATAGAATGATGCCTGACTATTTTTATGATCTGGTTACCCCATTACATCGCAGAGTATTTATGTTGGCGTGCTTGAGGGCCTTTCTAAACGAGCAATGCAAAGAAATAGAGGAAAATAACAGATTGGGAAAAACCAGAGATTTGTTCAAGAAAATTGGAGATATGAAAGGAAGATTTCGTACAAAGATTACCACAATTAAGGACAAAAGTGGAAAGGACCTAACAGAAGCAGAAGACATCAAGAAGAGGTGGCAAGAATACACAGAGGAATTATACCAGAAAGATATGGAGGTCTCATACACCCCAGGTAATGTGGTTGCTGACCTTGAGCCAGACATCAAATGGGCCTTAGAAAGCCTCGCTAACAACAAGGCCAGTGGAAGTGATGATATTCCAGCTGAACTATTTAAAATTTTAAAAGATGATGCTGTTAAGGTGCTACACTAAATATGCCAGCAAGTTTGGAAGACTCAGCAGTGGCCAGAGGATTGGAGAAGATCAGTCTACATCCCAATCCCAAAGAAGGGCAGTGCCAAAGAATGCTCCAACTACCGCACAATTGCACTCATTTCACACGCTAGCAAGGTTATGCTTAAAATTCTACAAGGCAGGCTTAAGCAGTATGTGGACCGAGAACTCCCAGAAGTGCAAACTGGATTTCGAAGGGGCAGAGGAACCAGAGACCAAATTGCAAACATGCGCTGGATTATGGAGAAAGCTAGAGAGTTCCAGAAAAACATCTACTTCTGCTTCATTGACTACGCAAAAGCATTTGACTGTGTCGACCACAGCAAACTATGGCAAGTTCTTAAAGAAATGGGAGTGCCGGATCACCTCATTTGTCTCCTGAGAAATCTCTATGTGGGACAAGAAGCTACAGTTAGAACTGGATATGGAACAACTGATTGGTTCAAAATTGGGAAAGGATTACGACAAGGCTGTATATTGTCCCCCTGCTTATTTAACTTATATGCAGAATTCATCATGCGAAAGGCTGGACTGGATGAAACCCAAACCGGAATTAAGATTGCCGAAAAAAATATCAACAACCTCAGATATGCTGATGATACTACCTTGATGGCAGAAAGTGAGGAGGAATTAAAGAACCTTTTAATGAGGGTGAAAGAGGAGAGCGCAAAATATGGTCTGAAGCTCAACATCAAAAAAACTAAGATCATGGCCACTGGTCCCATCACCTCCTGGCAAATAGAAGGGGAAGAAATGGAGGCAGTGAGAGGTTTCACTTTCTTGGGTTCCATGATCACTGCAGATGGTGACAGCAGTCACAAAATTAGAAGACGCCTGCTTCTTGGGAGAAAAGCAATGACAAACCTAGACAGCATCTTAAAAAGCAAAGACACCACCTTGCCGACAAAGGTCCGTATAGTTAAAGCTATGGTTTTCCCAGTAGTAATGTACGGAAGTGAGAGCTGGACCATCAAGAAGACTGATCGCCGAAGAATTGATGCTTTTGAATTATGGTGCTGGAGGAGACTCTTGAGAGTCCCATGGACTGCAAGAAGATCAAACCTATCCATTCTCAAAGAAATCAGCCCTGAGTGCTCACTGGAAGGACAGATCCTGAAGTTGAGGCTCCAGTACTTTGGCCACCTCATGAGAAGAGAAGACTCCCTGGAAAAGACCCTGATGTTGGGAAAGATGGAGGGCACAAGGAGAAGGGGACGACAGAGGATGAGATGGTTGGACAGTGTTCTCGAAGCTACTAACATGAGTTTGGCCAAACTGCGAGAGGCAGTGAAGGATAGGCGTGCCTGGCGTGCTCTGGTCCATGGGGTCACGAAGAGTCGGACACGACTGAATGACTGAACAACAACAAGCTTGAATGCCTTTCCGTCCGCTGTGTTATCTGGAAGGTTTAGAGGCATCCCTTTCCAGAACAGACTCTGCTCTTGTGGTCAGAATGTATCTGATTCTATTGACCACATGGTTTGGACTGCCCCTTTTTTAATACCTTTCATGAAGATTATTCGATGTCCTCTCTATGGCTCAAGGCCCCCTCTAATAAACAACCCGTAGTCCAGTTCTTGTTGAGGGATGATTCTCCTGAAGTCACTAGAGTTATGGCACAATTTCTGACCAGGATTTTTGAAGTAAAATCTGGGGCGCTCTGGCCTGAATACCGGTAATAGCAGTTGTAGAAGATCTCTCCCCCCCTCCCCCTTCCCCTCTCCCCCTCCCCTTATTTTATATCGTATGTCTTAGAATTTTAGCATATACAGAGGGTTTATGTTTGTTGTCTTATTTATGCCAATAAAGGTGTTGTATTGTATTGTATTATTGTTGTGCATTATGACACTGATACAGGATTCATTGAACTGGCTGGGCACATCGAATGACAAGAATCGCTTTCATTGGAGAAGAAAGGGCTTGTTTTCTAGAAACATCTCAGCTCTTGTGTGGTTTATATATGTATACACAAACACAACACACACACACACACACACACAACACACACACACACACACACACACACACACACACACACACAATACACACTGATTGGGGTAGCACCAATTCTTCTTCCCAACCTATTTTAAGGAGAGCTGTATGACTGTAATTCTTGTTTTATTGTGGCTTTATTGTATGTTGTCTTAGTGGAAAGTAGCTAATACGTGAGGCAAATGAGTACCGCATGATGAAAGTACAGGGGTGGGACATCTAGATGGAAAGGGCTGGATGGGGGGGGGGGGGAATTGGCTTGGAGAGATACATGCTTGACTCCACACCTCCCTGTTTTTATCGGCATGTGGCTTGGACCAGCCTGTCCTTGTTTTCCCTGTCCCTTAAGCTTGAAGCCTGGCAGTGCTTAAAAGTCAGGTTTGTTGTGGTGTAAAAAACAGTTCAGTGAGTGACTCAATCAGAGAAAACACACAGGGCCACTGCCACATGGGAGCAGCTGGACCCTCGCTTTCTAGGCTGGTGAAGATCCAGCCCACTATGTCAGTCTCTAGGAAAGTGGTAGGTTGGACTCTTTCACATGGATTCTTTTCATGCCAACTCTCATGCCAAGGCTTGCATTTAATGAGCACTGGGAGGGCACACAAAATATCCTTTCCCTGTGCATATTAAAAGGGGGGAAAGAAAATTCAAAGATTTTAGAGACAACAGCAAACCTGACACAAAATGTATTCCAGTTCCAACATTTCAGGATTCAACACTTGTGTGTAGGAAATTTTCCAAAAGGCACCTTGCTGAGTTTAAAGGCAAGTATCGATGCAACAAATTTACCACATTCAATTATAATTCCACATTATAATTGAGAATATTGGGCAGTGCAGAAGGAGGGAGATAATTTTCAAATTGAGATAAGGCATTAGAACAGGAGTAGTCAACCCTCAGCCCAGGGTCCTGACAAACAATTTTTTATCCTTTTCCCCCAAGGCCCTACCAATTCTGATGCTTGAAGAAAAGAAAAGAAAAGAAAAGAAAAGAAAAGAAAAGAAAAGAAAAGAAAAGAAAAGAAAAGAAAAGAAAAAGACTTTTAACCTTTTTTAAAAAACCCTGATGGAGATGCAAAACAAGAGCAACAAATCACATGAGGTAGCCTCACCCAGACAATTGAAGCCCCCCTGGACTTGCAAGACACTTGTAAACAAAAGCTTAGCAAGTCTTGTCAAATTCACTGTATCTTAAATTTATTGTAAGCTGCCTCAAGAACTACAGCTAATATGCAGGATATAAATACTCCAAATAAATACGCAGACGTTTAAAATCTTTACAACTGCAGAAATTTGTAAAGTGGGATAAATGAAGAAGGGAAAATATATAGAATATGTTCTACTAATGTGTGAAGCCAGATTCTTAGCATCCTTATTTAGAAATAAATTCTATTTCTATCAATGAGATTTGGTTCCCATCTGAAGAGGTCAGACTATTAACAATCTGGAAAGTATATTATTTAATAAAAAGGGTGGAATGCAGTACCACAGATGGAACAACCTTCCCTCTCCTCCCACAGCCTTTATTCCTGAGGTTCTCCCAATTCTACCAAACAGATTGGTTTGGGGGGGGGCACAGCGGTCACACAAGGGAGGAGCAGTAAAGTTCGATTGTGCTAGCGGAACTTGTTGCTCTGGCTTCCACTAGTGCAGTGATGGCCAAACTCGGCCCTCCAGCTGTTGACTACAATTCCCATCATCCCTGTCCACTGGTCCTGTTAGCTAGAGATGATGGGAGTTGTAGTCCAAAAACAGCTGGAGGGCCAAGTTTGGCCATCACTGCGCTAGCGGAACAACTTGGTTGTATCCAACCCGTGGTGTGGTTGTGCTGTTTCTGAAATGCCAACAATATCACTGCAGCTACATATCACTACAACAGTACAAATCAGTCTAACATGCATTTTTAATAGGGTCAGGTGGTATATATAGATATATAGATATTCATGCACACATACATACATAACTATATATACAGTGATACATACTAAATATATTAGATATTTAAAACTCCATCCCATTGGAATCCACTGCATCTTTGGGGGACCCTAAAGAAATGGTTTAATTAATCTTTTTCAGAATGCCTTTAAAAATGAATTATGTGCACTGAAAACCTGCCAATTATAGCAAATTAAGGAACCTGGCAAGAACATTCCTTGGAAGCAGATGGTAAATAATATTCAGATTCTTATTTGAAATAGGAGTAGTAGAGATTAGCTGCTACAGCACTGAGAAGCAGTCCAACTATAAGAAATGAAGTCTTTTAATATGCGTGCAAGGACTCTGGTTTGTATTATAATAATGGCACTAAAAATATTGATGATTCATAATTAATCTGCTCTGTCCCATGAGTGGCAGCAGTATTTAAGAGCCTGCTTGTTACTACTTCAGAAAAATGTAACCATTTATTTTGATTTTCTGCAAATAACTGCCTCCCCACCATAAAAAATGCACTCCAGTTAACATGACATTCTCATGTGCGTCAGTATAAAGCAATGATATATGTTGTATACCCTTCTCCAGAAAAAAAACCCAACCAAAGCAGTCTTTGGAGATTGTCTCCTGCACAATTTCTATACAAATAAATGTGGGGGGGGGGGGTTGTTTTTGTTTTTGTCTAGTTGATGGGTATTAAAAGTGCAATCTCTGATCCACTGGTGCCATATCATCAGGCAGGATTAGTTGGGAAGGAGCAAATGTAGTTGGCATCTGTCTGTCTTGAGAGACAATGGAAGAGTGTGCCATTAAGGATAAAGTCAAACAGTTGGAGAATTACAGCCAGGGGCGGAGGAAGGTGGGGGCGATGGGAGCACACCGCCCCCATTGGCGCGATCCCGGTGGGGTTCCATCGCGGCTGCCCCCCACCCGCGCTGGGTCGTCACGCCCCACAGGCTGCACACCATGCCCCCAGAATGTGTGCCACGCCCCGTGGGTGGCATGCTCTGCCCCAGAACGTGTGCCACGCCCCTGTAGGTGGTGCACCACGCCCCCAGTATGCGTACCCTGCACCTTTGGGTGGCGGGCCCCACCCCAGGGATGCGTGCCAGCCCCGCCCCTGCCTGCTCCCCACCCCCGGTGCCAGAGAATGAAGCTCCGCCACTGGTTATGGTGCCTGCTGTGGCTGTAGAGACTAATTCAGGAGAGACATGTTTTGTTACAGCTGGGGCAAATGAAGGCACCAGGTTTCGCTGGCGCAGACGAACCATGACCTTTCTTCTCTCTGCGCTCCTCCCAGCAGTCATTTCTCCTCTGATCACCCTTGTGATGAGCAGCAGGTGATGGTGTCATTAAAGAGCAACAAACTGTTGCCGTTGAGGATGTTGATTCAATGTAATAATCATATTTTTCTGTTATACATCATTCAGAGTTAAGACAAATTTTACAAAAAATGAACATACATAGAAATGCAGTGCCATTATGATCTTTATGCACATGCTTTTATATAAAGGTGCTATGTGGGCCTTGGCAGGCACATTAGTAAATTGGTCCAATGAGACCTTTGCTGGCTGAGAGGATCATAGTCCATGGAACTCCATGTATATTATGAATGGCAACCATATGCCCATGAAATGATTGTGATGCCTGACCCCTGCTAAGCCAGTGATATGGCGATAGTTTTTCAGACAGAACTATTTGTCATATCTCTTAGATATCCCACAGGCTGTAAGCTCACCTTGTTACTTCCAGTGCTGCACAACTACCCTGTAGGTTTGCTGACAATGAAAAGAGCCTGGGATCCTTGTATAGCACTGGCCTCTGCTCTGTTAAGTGGGACAAACAGGAGAGCCAGGGCTGGATCTGTCATGACCAACTGGCATGCAAATTCTGATATCATCCCACGTGCTTTCTACCCAAAGACCAGATGCGTTGGCCTGTTACAAGTAGGTGGCTGAAATTGGACCGCCTGACATCAAATTCCTGCTGAGCTGTGAAACTCTCTTGTAATATCTTGGGCAGTTTCCCCATGAAACTCACTTGTGAACTTGCTTTATTTACACAGCTATTATTTAATTTAGATTATATCTCCCCTACCTTTCCACTAAAGCGTCCAAGATGGTCCAGAGATGGCTGTCTGAATTCAATTGGATCTAACCCCCTGCCCCAAGTCTTATGTATTCTTTGGGATTGGCATGTAAGTTCTCTGTTTGCAGATAATTATTATTATTATTAGTATTAATGATTTAAAAAGGAAATTGTAAAGGTAGATTGACAATGCGAAATATTCAGTGCAATACAATCTTTTGATATTGTACATAGTTCAATCCGACAACAGAAAATAAAATAAAATAAAATAGAAGGGGAAGAAAGAATGAAATTATAAAAATAAATGAATAAATAAAATTGGATATACAGTGGTACCTCAGCTTAACAACACTCCTGTTTAAGAACAATTTGGTTTACAAACTGCAAAACTGAAAATAGTGTCTTGGTTTGATAACTTTACATCGGTCTAAGAACAGAATCTGGACGGTGGAAGGGCACCGGGGCAGTAGGCCTCATTAGGGAAAGTGTGCCTTGGTTTAAGAACAGTTTCGGTTTAAGAACGGACTTCCGGAACGGATTAAGTTTGTAAACCAAGGTACCTCTGTATATTGATCATTGGAGTCTCTTTTTTAACTGTTTAATTCTTTTAGCACAGTTTAGCAAATGCAGTTGGAAATACCTGCAGCTCATATGGTCTATTACTCCTATGAAAAGTGTCATATATTTGCATAACTAGCTTGAATTACTAGAACCTCTGTTTCTTCATTGATATATTTAACAAAACCACTCATAAAATGTCTTATTTTTGTTATACCTTTATACGAATGCATAATTGGGGATAACTTTCCTGACAGAGCAAAAAAAAATACCAGTATCTATCATACTCATATTCAAAAATTGCATTTTCCAAGAATTTTCGGTACAATATAATAGTTAATCTAACTGATAATAAACTAAAGATGATTAGATCTTTTTACTTGCAGTCCATATTTCACCCATCCTAAATATTTAAGAATGCTTGGGATTGAATTAACATTTTGATGAGCAATCTTCTTTATTACATCAAAAACCTAGCGCCAGAATCCTTCCAGTGGGATAAAACCACCCCATGTTGAAGTGATCTACTAAAAAAATTTCCACATGTCTTCCTTGAGTTGATAACTAGAATCTTGTTCCCAGTATTCTCATTATCCTTTATGCATGACAATATGTGACTTGATCAGATCCATGCAGCAGTTGGCTATATGGTGAAATAACTACGTACCGGTAATCACTTCATGAAAAGCACAATACATCTTTATTATCTGACAAACTGATCAGAGGTTGACAGATTAGCTGGGGTTGTGCTGAAACTGCCTGATTAAATGATCTTAATTGATTGGACTAACAACTTAATATATTCTAATAAATTTAAATAAATTTGCATATTGGGTCTAGATAGGTGAGATAATTTACAATAACCATAATCTCTGTTGGAAAACAGCATCTAATCATTGCTAGAAATAAATGTTATCTTTGGGGTGTTTTGTTTTGTTTTAAAATCCTTTATAATAACTCCAGCTCTGTTGGGAACAACACTTAGTTATTGCTTGAAAGCAATGCTATCTTTAATATTTTCTCCTTGTTTTATCACTTATTAGAGTAACACACCAGAATCAATATAGGAAATTATTATTATTTACTTAACTTTCAGCTCCATAGATTAGCATTTGTCCTTAACCAATTAAAATTTACTTCTAGGGAATAAACTCCTAAAGATTCATCTGATTAATCTAACTATTCAAACTTGGAAGCCTAATATGCATTTTGCCACACATGCAGCTGCAACATCACTCCACTCAAACCCACATCCCATCAGATCCATTGGGTTGTAGGAATCAGCCCTTAGCTCTCCTAAACCCTGACATGAACTCCAATTTCAATTTGATTTAGAACTCAAGTAGGGGAAGATGAAGCTAAAAGTACAAAGATCCTCTTAGGACTGAAGTCGCTGATAAGATGACAAAGTCGAGTGTGCCTTAGTCATTTAATTTGTACTCTTCTTGGGATGCTAAATTTAGGAAATGACTCAATCGCCATACACAATTACAGCTATTTTCAGGCTGCAAGTGATGTGGCACAGCCGTACTGTTGCAAAAGCACACCCCAATTAGTTCCTGTAAGAGCTCTCGCAACAACATACTGTCTCCTAGGAACCCTGAAACGAATTACATAGTCCAGTTCTCCCCCCTCCCCACCCAAAAAAGGTACATCTCGTTACACAGTTTCATCTTAACACACGCATTTACCTGCAAAGGATGTTACTGTACTGCTTCTTCTCTTGCTATGCACAAGTTTAAAAAAAAGGTCAGCTGTCCTGTCATACACGTGGGCACTGCCAGGAAGTTTGTGGGAGCTTAGAAGATAGTAAAGCAATGCACAAACACCAGGAACCAAACATCATCCTACATGAGGAAAGTTAAAAAGAAAACATATGCATGCTATACCTTTAAAACACATTCCAGCTCTGTGAGGGGTAAACTACAGTACCGAGAATTCATTGAGGGAAAGAATGTGCTTTGAATGTAATTTAAAGTTATAGTGTATATGCAGTTATAATCTCTCAGGCTCCAAAACTATATTCCCAGGACAGGCATATAGGAACTATAGCAGTGGTTTCCAACCTATTTATTTATTTATTTATTTATTTATTTATTTATTTATTTATTTATGCCCCATCTAAGTATCTCTAAAACCTTGATGTGCCCCCCACATGACATATAATTCTTATTATTCAAAAAATGAACTCCTATTCACATGGAGAAAGCCTAAAAGGCCATTCACTGTTAATAACTCATTCTCATTGCCCCCCTTAAAAATCAAATTGCTCCCCTATGGGAACCACGGAGCTATAGGATATATCAGATTTCCCTCCCCAGTGTTTTTCCTGTCCTGGACCAACCTAAAACAAGTATGTCATGGTGGTTTGGCAGCATGTGAGGGACCACTCTCACTCACCACACGCCTTAAGATCATAGCCTATGCCTTTGTGAGTAAAAGGTATGTGCAGGCACACTGAGTTGCGCCCAACATGGGGGGGGGAGCTGTTGCACGTGCACGACATCATACGCGTGACACACACACCCTAGTCTGGCCAGGCCTACTCAGCCCGCCATCCCCCATGCACTGCAAGCAGCCTTACCTTGTGGAAGGGGCACATGGGAAGAAGACATCCCACATGTCCCTGGCGGAGATTGCCAGCCCACTTTCCCGAAAGGTGCTCTGGGGACCCTCAAAGTGATGTTCGGGGCAAAGATGCTTCACCCTGCCACATCCCTGGCAGGGCCAAGCATCTTCATCCTGGCATGTCCTTTTGAAGATCACCACAGAATGTTGGGTGGGGCAGCCCCGTTCTTGAAAATATCGGGGGCCCTGGCCCCTCAGCACCCCTCAGATGGCACCGCTGGGTATGTGTCTCCCTGCATATAAGGTTCAATGTAGTTGTGTTAATTGCATGAATGCAATTAAAATAGAATGTTTTTGTTATGTAAATAGTAGCAGAAGGTGGGTCTGAGCAGCATTGGAACCACAGGGGATGAGGAGGGAGAACTCAGCCCTTTCCCTCTTGCTGGGTCTTGACAAAAATCGTCCCTCCTCCTCAGTGCTATTTGCATTGTTCCAGTCCAATGTGAGGAGGCAGTTTTACTTGGGATTCTGGGGAGGGTGAAACTTCTCATCACCTCCAGCTGCCATCTATGGAACAAAAAACATGCAAGGCCATAGGGGGAAGCAGCAGTGTCCTAGAACCACCTTCTGAGAGCTACTAGTTTCATTTTTCTTTCCTGTTTATTGTTTACATTTTGGGGGGAACTGGGTAATACACAATTTACTATAGACCAATCCGCTCTACTATGCGTCATTTCAACATTTATGCTGCTGACATCTTGTTTGCAGTTGACAAGCTTGCTTGTATCTATAGGTAGCTCAATGAAGTTCACTGTAAATTGCAGAAAGCCTTCATAGTAAGTCAAAATAGAACATCTCTGCATGCTCTAGTTTTCCTTTATGTGTCATATCAAACAGGGGATGCTAATAGTTACTTGTCTTTGTTTTTATTTCTTCCTAGAGAGAATTAATGTTGAATTAGCTCCTTTGAGGCAAAAGCATATTGTGATACAGAAAGCTAATTTAACAGTCATTGTCAACATGAGCATAAGAGTACATACCTGCCTATCTCTCTAAGTATAGGGACTAGGTTGACTTCTTACATGTTCTTCACTCACCCAAGGTGGAAGGGCTCTTGAGAGCCATTGTGGTGTAGTGGTTAAGAGCGGTAGACTCATAATCTGGTGAACCGGGTTTACGTCTCCGCTCCTCCACATGCAGCTGCTGGGTGACCTTGGGCTAGTCACACTTCTTTGAAGTCTTTCAGCTCCACTCACCTCCCAGAGTGTTTGTTGTGGGGAAGGAAGGGAAAGGAGAATGTTGGCCGCTTCGGGTAGTGATGAAGTGGGATATCAAATCCAAGCTCTTCTTCCTCTTCTCTTGGTGATCAAAGCACTAGTCTGTGACGCCACCCCTCCTGCCAATGACTGCTGCTAAGAGGCTATCACTTGAAAGGCTCTCTCTCTCATTGACACCCTCCAAACTTACTATTGGGGACCTTAAGGTTGGATTTCACTTTCTTGGGTTCGATGATCACTGCAGATGGTGACAGCAGTCACGAAATTAGAAGACGCCTGCTTCTTGGGAGAAAAGCAATGACAAACCTAGACAGCATCTTAAAAAGCAAAGACATCACCTTGCCGACAAAGGTCCGTATAGTTAAAGCTATGGTTTTCCCAGTAGTAATGTACGGAAGTGAGAGCTGGACCATCAAGAAGGCTGATCGCCAAACAATTGATGCTTTTGAATTATGGTGCTGGAGGAGACTCTTGAGAGTCCCATGGACTGCAAGAAGATCAAACCTATCCATTCTCAAAGAAATCAGCCCTGAGTGCTCACTAGAAGGACAGATCCTGAAGTTGAGGCTCCAGTACTTTGGCCACCTCATGAGAAGAGAAGACTCCCTAGAAAAGACCCTGATGTTGGGAAAGATGGAGGGCACAAGGAGAAGGGGACGACAGAGGATGAGATGGTTGGACAGTGTTCTCGAAGCTATTAACATGAGTTTGGCCAGACTACGAGAGGCAGTGAAGGATAGGCGTGCCTGGCGTGCTCTGGTCCATGGGGTCACGAAGAGTCGGACACGACTGAACGACTGAACAGCAACAAGGTTGGATAGATACATACAGGA
The DNA here is from genome assembly GCF_009819535.1 of Lacerta agilis. Lineage (NCBI taxonomy): Eukaryota > Metazoa > Chordata > Lepidosauria > Squamata > Lacertidae > Lacerta > Lacerta agilis. The sequence continues at coordinate 59,556,423 of NC_046314.1, read as the reverse complement.
GAATGCATTCCATAAGGTTCTGAGGTCTCAGGTCTGGCTAGCCCCAGACAAACAGGTACATTTTGATAATGTTATCTGGGGTTAAGTGAAGGCTTAGGAGAATACCACTCTGTTTGGGACATACATAAAATAGTAGAAACAACATTTCAGCCATTCGAGAAATGAGTGCTTTAGACACAGCCCCTGTTTTGCAGCTATGGACCCTTTTTTACTGGTCTGAAATACTCCTTATTTAGGCAACTGGGAAGGGAGGTAGCAGCAGCAGCAGCTGAATGAAATGCCTTTCTAAATCTTTTCAATTCATTTCCATGCCCAGGGTGTGTTGGCCAGGAAGGTTGTTTATGAAACAATGATAATAACTCTTTGGATGAATAAAAATGTTAGGCTAGTATGAAAAGGGGTGTTGGAAATGAACATATGCAAGCTGTGTATTGATGCATAAATGCACATAGAAAGTGCATACTCAGTTGGAAAATACCTGAAGCACAGCTAAAAGTCATTCAAAGCAGCCGAGGAATGTGCAATAGGCCTGCACTGTGTTTATGAGTTTAGAAATATGTCGACACGAATCTGCACTGTCATTGATCACTTTGCATACCGGGTCTTCCTTCCACCTCCTTTCCCATTTCTGTTTTTAGACTCCAGATTTAATGGGCATCCAAAAGGACTGAGCCTTAACAACTGTATCCAATTTTTCTTTGGGGAATGCAGCAAATATCAAGAGTGACAAGATGATTCCTAGGCATCGTAAATCTGTGTCATTCCACAGGGGAGGAAAACACTTCCCCAGAATCATACACATGATCTTATTAAATGTTAGCAAAAGGCTAGTCAAATCTGATGGACCAGGGATGGGAAAGGGATATAGAGTTCCACTCACTTCCCATGCTCCTCAAGTTCCCCTCCTGTTCACCACCGTCACTGCCACAAGTGGAGCACACCAGGTTTCCCCAACCTGGCACCCTCCACGTGTTTTGAATTATAACTACCATCTTCCCTGACCATTTGTGTCCTGCAGGGGCTTGGTGGAGGCTGTGCTAGGGTTTGATGGAAAGTTAGGAACAGAATGTCACAAAAGGAAAATGTTGAGTAGTCTCTATTCTATTGAAGAAGAAGAAAAATCTCCTCTTTGATCAGGGGGGGGGGGGACACACAGAGGCTGCAATCCGGCCCAGAGTGAGACTGCTTAAATCCCTTTTACTTCAACGGTATGTAAGCAGTTTAACTGCGTGAAGGATTGCAGCCCACAGGAGCTAACTCTGTGCAACTACAAACCAAGCATCTGTTCTCAGGGCATATATAACACTGCTTGCTAATAGATGTAGAAATAGTTTGAGGTGCCCCCAATACTTAAATAAGGATCTTTGCACAAAATGTTCTAGTGTACCCTGTGACAAATCCTATGAGCCAGAGATCCGTGTTCACCAAGTGATTAGATAACCCATTCATTTGCTCCCTCCTCCCATTTTTAAAAGAAGGCCTTTATTATAATCTCAAATTGCCAAGAATTTAGCATAGTAGAAACGTTTGTTCCTTGTTTCAGGGGAATACACTGAGCATATTGATGGGAAAACAGAGCAGATAACATGTGTAACTTGAAGTGCTTTTATGATGATCTGTGTGTCTTCTTCTTTTACAAAGACCTCATATCTAAGAAGCAATTCAGTGACCATTTAGACTCACACAGTGCCACTGATTTAAATAAGACTACACAATGGTCAGAGGGATTGAAATGCATTGAACCAAATAGAGGGCCTAATGGGATCTTTGCCTGCCTGCTTTTGGGCTCAAGAAGCACTAATAGCCCAAAGAAAACAACTCTTTGCCCCCTTGCAGCCACATAGCTTTAGATAACATCCACTAGCCATCTAACATGAGTCCTAAGTTAAGCAAACTGATTGCAAATCATCAAGGTCTCGTGAAATCAAGACATATTCCCCAGCCTCAAAGCCTTTTGCTTTACAGCCTATGCTCCTCCTCATCCAGACAGGACTGCCCTTGATCCGCCCATGTACTTTGTTTTACTCAGCAGTAGAGAGGGCCCCATTCATGTCATGAAGGACATAGACCACACAAAGGCCTAGATGTCTTCAAATGCAGTACATCAAGTGAGGACACTGAAAATCATGGAATGTGTGGGCAATGTCTGACTGACCAGTAGTGCCTTGTAAGGATTGCAAATGGTGAGATGCCATCTGTTTGTACTCCTGAATGGTGCTGACATAACCACCTCCATCTCCTCCAACATTTCTCCAGTTAAAATAGGGACATTCTGACCTCCTGCCTCCAATACATTCTTTGTTAAGGGCATGGGTACACCTCCATATCAGACACCACACAGTGATGATAGATGGCTCCTGCTGCTTCACCTCAGTGGCCACCATTTATGTCCTTGCACTTTTTAACCTCTGCTTTCCCCTCCTCCCTAACATACATGTGCAACAGATTCTCAGCAGTCCATTGACATATTCAGCTGCGATAGAGTTTTCTACACCTCTTGGCTTTACAAGAGCCAAGCTTATAGAAATCTCTATTGGCTTCTCTAGATTTATGCAGAGACAAGCTAGTTCCTTTTCACAGGATTTGAGACAAATAAGGTGATGAAGGTCCATTTGTGAAGCACCTGGAGATACCACATAACCCCCAAATTGTCATTCTGGGCAAAAGAGAGTCCTAAAAAAAAATCTAGGTATTTTAATTGACCCACTATCCAAAAGAAATACAGAGGTGTCCATTGCTTTGTGAATGCAGCTTTACTTTCCAAAATTGTCTGCGATTGATCAGTGTGATTGATTAAGCAAACAAGCATTTAGTTAGGTAAGTAGAAGAACTATTCATTTCAGTGATTCTTAAATGCACATTCCTGTGAGCTGCATTGTGACCATTTGCTCTAGGTCTACACATGATTTGTCTTCTTTTCTTATCCCTCACCTTACCCAATTTTGAAAACAGTGCCTTACTTTGCATGAGTAGATTAAAAGGTCACACTGTAAGTAAAACTTATTGGACTCCCCTGGTTTCTAGCAACACTGTCAACACCATATACTTTATAGCAAAAATAATATTTGAGAGGAGAAGAAAAAGGGTCCCACGAATCATACTGTCAGGTCATCTTCTGTCATCTAATGAAAGATGTTGCTCAGGATTCCTAATAAATCACTTTTTGGTTCATAAAAAGTTGTGTCAACCTCCTTCAGGGCATATCACTCCTTTGTTAATGAAAAGGCTGAAGGACAGCAGCTAAACTCTCCATCTCTTCCATGAATTACGCATTTCTCTTTCTCCAAGGACTTATTTACAAATAGATAAAGTGTCCTTCCTTGGCAACATGAATTGCGATATATCAATTCTAAAGAAGTTAGGCTGAGATACTCGCTTGAGTCTGAGCTGAATAGTGAAAAAGAATGGAGCTGCCCTTAAGCATACAAAAAGGGATAATAACCCACGAGGGTTGTTATGGTTAAGAATGACTATTGCATTAGGATTGCTGCCCTTTTTCTATGCTTTGACCTCATTTTTATTGGGTTTTGTGACTATCCAATGGACCTCCAGAGAACTAAGAGTCCAGCAGGAGGCTCCATCTACCTGAGATGTGGCCAGTGCCTGGATTGATCCTCAAGAACTTAATTAGAGATCAGATGCTCAAAAGTACATAATAATAATAATAATAATATCTTTATTGTCATTGTACAACCTGTGTACAATGAAATTAAATGAGCCTCCCTTCCCACCCACCCATCCAAACACTCAATCTCTTATTGAACAGCACACCACCTCGCAAGTCAATATCGCTATGTTATTTTCCGTTCAACCCACAGATAGAAGCTATTTTTTACTCATGAAAGAAGTGTCCTTTTTGCTGCATTTATGGGGACCTGAGGGAGGAAGTGCCTATTGCAGTGGTGGCAGATAAGTTTCTCTTCTTCTCAGAGATCATTCCTTCTTGGAATAGTAGAATAAAATGTATTATTTAAAGGATTACGATATGATTACTTCAGGTAGCCTTATCACTAAAGATGGATGAATCTGTCTGCGTTCTTCCTCATTTTTCCAATCTTTAAATCCAGTCCCCAATATTTCTGTAGGATAGCTGTGTTTTGGTTTGCATATTACCCCCTTAATTCCCAGCCAGAGTCTGTGACTTGACTGGAAAAGTTAATGGATTGAAACGGATGCTTGATGCTTTCTCAAGAAAGGAGATAACATATATTGTTATGTATTGAAGTTCTCACCCTAGGCCACCAGGGGTGTTGTGTATATAGTTTTCACTCAGGTTCACATCAGTTAATTTAGGTGGGAAACCCTGGGCTGCTGTTGTTACAATGTTGTCAGCCGGCTGCCTATAAAAGCAGGCTGGCTGAGCTGTTTGTGTTCAGTTCAGTTCCAGCTTAAGAATAAAGAGCTGCTTGGAGAAATCTCTGTGTCGTCTGCTATGTCCACCCACTACTTAATATATATCTATTTCTGGAGGACAGAAAGATTTTCTCTCTCCACCCCCCCTTCCAACTAAGATGATGTAAACTAGATCTGTGTGAGAGAAGACCAATAGAAGCAGGCTTGTGGGGAGTAAGAGAGATAAACTTCACTTGAGAATAAGAAAGGTTCTGCACCACCTGAAATCCCGGTTACCACATTTTTTGTTTGAGGGAAGGAGGAATGTGAGTTTGTTTTTGTTATGTTATGTATTTGTGTTTTTATTTATTTATTTGCTGTGAACTGCCCTGAGATCTCCAGATGAAGGGTGGTATACAAATTAATTAAATAAATTCCCCAGAGGGATAAAGTAGATTCTACACAGTGTAACCACGTGCCTCCTCCATTTGCTCTCCAGGTAAGAGATTTTGATGGGCAACTTCAAGGCCCTTGCTCTTCCTTCTAAGGGCTCTCCTAGACATGGATCAGACAGTCAAAGTGGTGAGTGCCCTCTGACAGCCCTTCAAATAAAGGTCTATCCCAGGCATAGGCAGACTCAGCCCTCCAGATGTTTTGGGACTACAACTTCCATCATCCCTGTCCTGTTAGCTAGGGATGATGGGAGTTGTAGTCCCAAAACATGTGGAGGACCGAGTTTGCTTATGCCTGGTCTGTACTCTGTAAAGTAGGGCACACAGTCACCCTAAGCTGACCTCTTTTGTCACTTTAACCAGATCAAGCAACACCAATGAGTTGTAAGTCACCTGCAACTTGGAAGGCGATCCTAGCTCTGGAAACAGGAGCACTTGGGATGACATCCATTGCCTGGAGTAGCTCCCCACAAGGAGCAGCAAAGATTAACACCTCTGGTGTCAGTAGCTGCTGACATTATGTAAAGGATTAACTTGCACCATTCTTAAGAAGAGCCATTCTGAGAGAACAGATCAAAATGAAATTTGAAAAGCTGGCAGCAGCACAGGTTATCAAAAATGCTCAGTAACCTTAGCTGGGGTAAGGGAAAGGCAGATAGATAAATGAAGTGTGAAATAATGTATTTTTTTCCCAAGAGAGAGAAATGTAAATCTTTTCAGAGTCGTATAAAACTTCATAAAGTCACACATATCTTTTTTTAATACCACATGATAAAGATTATAGTGCCCTACAAGGAGATATGTATAAATATGAGAGATGATCTCCTTATCTTATTTTTCTCTTTTCTTCATTCCAGCTTTCAAAAAACACTGAACTTATTAAAATGGAAATATATTTCCCTTTTTGTTTTGAATTTGATGATAAGAATTAAAAATCCTTTTGTAATGCAAATCTTTGAGCCAAATGGAAAGTCTATTGAATACCTGAAAAGTAGAATATTTTATATAAAACCAGCATCATTGAATATATTCATTGAATGCTAGATTTAAATATTACTAGGTTTGCAATGAATACTAGATTTAAATGTTACTAGGACTGATCAAAAGCAATGGACATTAAAAAATCTAAATTTTTAAATCTCATCTTAATGATGCAACATTAAATATCAATAATGCTGAAATGAGATGTCTGGACAAAATGTATTGATAAAATCAATGCCATTTCACTCATACTTGCATTGATAATGTTTCACTCTTATTCTGGTAGCTTTTAAGTTAACTTTTATGCTGCAGAAAATCTTGACTGTTAAAAGGGTATAATTACTCATTCTCGTGTTTATATGTTTGTGGAACTCTTAAAGGAAATGCTTGCCAAAAATTGTATGAGAAATATCTTATGAGTTTGCTTTTATTCCAAAATTAATAAATTATGTGAGCCATAATTTCTGTGATATATGAAAAATAAAAACTTTTACTCTGGAAACTAATATACTACTGCCAACCTGGCAAATCCTCTGAATTGTTGTTGTTGTTGTTGTTGTTGTTGTTGTTGTTGTTGAAAAATCCTTCACCCATCCACCCTTCATCCGAGGATCAGAGGGCAGTTTACAATATAAAAACACTAAAATACATAACATAGTAACAAACAAAAACAATAATACTCCCTTCCTAATTTAAAAGGCAATAGATTGTTTACTTTGTCAAAGTCCTGTGAGAAGAGGAATGTTTTTGCCTGGCACCTAAAGATATGTAACAAAAGCACCAGGCAAGCCTCCCTGGGGAAAGCATTCCACAAGCAGGGAGCCACCACAAAAAAGGCCCATTCTCATGTTGCCACCCTCTGGACCTTTCATGAAGGAGGCACATGAAGACAAGCCTCAGATGATGATTGCAGGATGATGCTAAATATGCAGAAACCACTACCTTGTTTTTGAATGGCCCAGTTTCACTGCCCATTAGAAAGTCATGGAGCCACCTAAATTCAGTGTTAAAAGAAATGATTACAAAGCAGCAAACAAAAAGACAGTCTCTGCCCAAAGGCGCTTACAGTCAAAGTTTGACAGATGAAAGAGTCTGCAGATGGAGCAGAGGAAAATGGGAGGAAATGTAACAAGGAAGAATATGTGTGGACAAATGTGGGGATTCTAATCCCTTTAATCTAGGGATTGAATTCAATGAGATTTACTTCTGACTAGACATGGTTAGGATTGTGCTTTAAAGAGTTAAGTATGGTGGTGGTGAACTGGCACATGCCACATAGTGCAGATAAACTTCTTTGTCACATGGCAATGGAAAACTATGAAGCAGTCTCCATGTGGATAGCAGTCATCTGAATCCAATCTAAGAATGACCACTTTGGGACATTCTCAGAGCCTCTTTCCCAAAATTTCAGTGGTTAATTGTGGTGTGCAAATCAGTGAAGGTGCAATCCTAGGAGGGTGTCCCAGAGACTATAGGATTTTTTGGCTCTCCCACTCCATGGACAAAATAGAGGTTCGCCCTCAAAGAGGAAAATCTGGTAGTGCAAGCATCCTACCACTGTGGAAACATCTGCAACTGCACATTTCTGACATCAAAGAACACCAAAAAAGGCATGTTGGGGGTGTGCCAGATCCATGCCAAAAGAGTCTGTGAATCAACAGAATCCAAAGTCCGCCCATGCTATTGGCACAACTCTGGAAAATGGGTAAAACTGCAACCATTGTGGAGCTGGCACAGCTAATTTCCCTCTCATTGGTCTCAACAGCAAAGGGAATTTTTTTTGAGGGGAAAGCCTCCAAAAGAAGGCAAAAATACAAGGAACTATGATCTCAGCATCTTCTGCCCTGTGTGGTTCAACAGCCTTTTATTCTCCTTACCTGGAACCACTAGGATTGATCTGCACTTTATCTTGTGTGTAGATGCTACTTACCCATCAATATCATGAGATACAATAAACTGACAAAAGGTTGTGTTATTCACCACAGATGTGGGCCACTGAAGTCACATCCATACCATACATTTAAAGCACATTTAAAGCACATGGCTTCCCCCAAAGTATCATGGGAACTGTAGTATATTAAGGGTGCTGGGTGCTGTAGGTTTGTGAGGAGTAGGCTACCATTCCTAGGATTCATTGAGGGAATCTATGTGGTTTAAATGTGCTTTAAATATATGTTGCAGATGCGTCCTATGGCACTGGATGTCTTCTTGTGATAGCTTCAGATTGACACCATACTCATGGGTCTTCAATGTGCAACTTTCCAATAAAATGTTCATATAGCATGATAAATATTGCTTCCATTGTTTGGACCTTCTCCTCTGGAACTGGACTGTAATCGTTAAGGCACAGTGTTTTCTGTGAACAATACCAACAATGTGTACGTCAGGCTAGCATCGAATTATGAAACTTTGGCCCTTTCTGTGCATTGCCATTTTGTTTTGTTGTACTTGTTGTTGCTGAAGACATTAAATTAGAAGTGCCCTTCTATTGCAAGAGGTTACTGAATAATATATTGCCATTTAAAAGCAAAAAATGAATGCCAGCTTGCCAAGCAAGCTATGCAGGCTGAAAAAGACCTTAAAAATATGAAGAAACAGCAGAGACCTCAAAATATCTTGATTATATATCTCTCTCTTCATTCAGAAAGGACAGCATTCCTGACATATTCTTTAAGAAGGAATATAACTAGATGCCTCCACATACAAATATACATCTGGGAAGGCAGGTGCCATTAGAATGGCACGATGCAAGTTACCAAAGTCGATAGCTGCTCAGCCCCAAGCTCTAGAAGGGAGGGACCTTGGAGAGCACCTTAAACTTGCTCCTCTTCCTCCTCAGCATTGCTGCCTGTTAGTTAAGAACATAAGAGGAGTCTTCTAGGTCAGGCCAATGGCCCATCTAGTCCAGCATCCTCTTCTCACAGTGGCCAACCAGATGCAAGCAGGACTCAGGCACAAGAGCATGTTCCCCCACTGTGTTCCCAGCAACTGCTCTTACAAGCATTACTGCCATTGACCGTGGAGGCAGAGCAGAGGTCCTTTCCTTCTGGTCCAGATGAGCTTAGCAAGAAAACAAATGTTGCAGCAGATTGGGTGGGCAGTGAAGAGCAGCAACACTGGCTTTGTCTGGCCAGCAGACAGCAAGAAGACAAAGTATCTGAGGAGGAGATGGGCTAACCACTGGTCCCCTGTTTACATGATGTAGCACAGCTATTGTCTCAAGGAGGATTTGCCTGTCCCCCAGTTGGCTGGATCCTGCCATTATCTCTCAATTCAACTCCGCCTGGTATATAACCATCACCCCACAAAAAGCCACAGTTTGGAAAATAGCTCATCTCAATCTTTGTTAGCTCAGAGGTACACTTCCACTGAAGGGAGGGAGAGCTATTGTTTTGTTGTTTTGTTGTTTTAACTACTCATTTGTATTTTTATCTTGTGAACCACCCTGAGATCGTTTGAAGAGTGGTATATAAATCTAATCATCATCATCATCAACAACAACAACAACAACAACAACAACAAAGTTTCAATTGAAAGAGCTATTTTAAGCATTCTATAAATTAAGTGATACTCAGCTTGTGTTTTATTTTCTCATAAAATCCACCTCCATTTATATACTCCTCTTTGCCTTACAGCTTCAATAAATAGATTTCATTTGAAATTGTTGGAAGTGCCTGGTGCATTACAACACAGATTCTGTCCCACTCAATTGCCTAAATCACTCAGCCAAGTTGTTCATAATTTTTGGAAGAGGAAGTACAGAGGAATCGCAGGGTGAAGCCTAAATGGCAGTGACTAGCTTCTCTGTGAAAGACAGGTGGGAGTGCGAGTCTGATTCAACACATAAGCATAACACTCTGTAACACCACATTGCATTGGCTCTCTTGGAGTGCTATCAGGCAGGTGTTTATTATGGGACTTGTGCTCCCCACAAATGCAAGCTTTTTGCAGATTCCATGCAGCATCTTTGTCAGCATTAAAATGCAATTATTTTCATTTATTTAAGACCACGGAGCAGTGGTCTTAAATATTTTTATTTATTTAGGACCACAGGGTAGTTCACAACTCAGTTGAATATAAATTGATTTTATTTGTGAATGACATTTGTTTATTACGAAACCTCATACTAGTATCCCAAAGTTGATGCAAACAATAGATATTTTTGGTCAAATCTCTGGATATTCTATTAATTGTGTCAAGTTGGAACTGGTGCCAATAGGTGAAAAGTTGCTTACGTATTCATTTCAGAAATATCAGTTCCATATTTGTTCAGAATTAGTTAAAGTTTGGGCCCCAGTTCATGGTTCGTTAGAAGGAAAAGCCAGAGATGAAAGTTGCAGTGATGTGAGGAAGAGGGGAAAAGCAGCAAACTGGAGAAAGAGTCAGAACAATGTTGGATTTCTGTTTGAATCCAAGGCTGCAGCTATTGGAGAAGCAAGACTCTTTTGAGTGTTAATGCTGTGAACCCCTCTATCGCAGGCTCAGGTTGTCTATATGTGTAAATAAACCACATATATTAGACACCACAGTCTTAGCTGTGCCTCGTACCAACTCTGCCTTTTCCTTCTAACTAATCGCAGCCCCATCCATATGCCATCTCACACAAATCCACTTCCTTTGCTCCCCTTAATTGCCCATCACCCAGGTGATCACTTAATCAGGAAGATAGCCAGGCTTATATTTTAACACTTGCTGGATCCAGGGGTTAGAAAGGTCTCAGCATACAGCCTACTTCCCCAAACTCATAACAATAGGTTATATAGTATATGTATTAAGTCCAGGACTGAATGTGGCCCTCTCTGTCTGGTCCTGGGACCTCTCCTTGGGCCACACTCCCTTCCCAGCCACACTCCTCCCTGACCCTCCTTCACATGCTCCTTGACTGTTTTGTCCAGTTGAGATGTGTCTTTGAACTCTGATTATGCCTCTTGCTTGCCGGAATGGAAGCTAGAGGTGGGTTGGGGGTTGAGTATATGTAGAAACTAGCCTCCTATAGCAAGGCAACTTTGCCACTTTGGCCGTTGGCCCTGCCAATCACAGGTATTTGCCCCTCAGAAGGCAACGTGAGACTTTGGGGCCGAAAGAGATTCCCCAGCCCAGCTATGAATGAAATACATGGGCTCTGTCAAGGCAAATGACAACTTCACTTTGCTAAGGATGATTTGAAGTGTCCTGGAGTTTATGTATTTTTTCACATGCCCTCCACTGCCTCAAGGAACAAGGCCACAGAAAAGCAAAAGGCAGACAACAGCAACAAAAACTTTCATTAGGGTAGTGTCCAGTACAAGTTAATTGGTCAACAAAGTTCAGGTTATAGCCATAACATAAAAAGAGAAAAAATGAAGGTGGCAGTAGTAGGAGTAATAATAATAATAATAATCATAATCATAATCATAATAATAACAACATTTTAAAAACTTAATTCATAATGCGAGCGGTTGTTGGCATTATTCATATTATTCAGTGTTTTTTCTTTTAGAAAAATGGTGTTAGTACGTACTATGAAGTTATTACAATAAGTGCCACACTTTCAATATTTGGAAGGGGGAAAGAAGTTCTGGTACTGCATACTCTTGAGTACCCCTAGAAAAAAAAGCACTGGTGTTTTTATTTGTATGTTGTTGTTATTGTTGTTGTTGTTGTTGTTGTTGTTGTTGTTGTTGTTTTAAATAATCTTTTTTATTTTGCATTGTTATATTTATCTCCGTTAAATTTGCAAATAAAAACATTGATTAAAAACAGCAGCAATGAAAACTCTCTCGGCCTTCTGAGAGAGAGAGAGAGAGAGAGAGAGAGAGAGAGAGAGAGAGAGAGGCATTGTGATCCGACTCCTTCTACTGCAGAGGTTGGGGGGGGGGCAGAAAGGACATACACAAGCCTGTCCCACACACCGTATGACGCACAGACTTCCTTCTAAACATAGAGCATATTATCAGCGTGGCTGTACATATAAACAAGTGAGTGACTGTTCAACACCATGTTTATCTAATGGCCCATAATAGAACGACAGAGCACAATAGGAGAGAGGGAGCCGAAAAAAGTACGATTCAAGCAAGCACAATTCTCTCCTTTTTTCTCCTGCTTCCCCTTCCCCCAAAAGGAGAAAGGGTGGGAGGGAGCATTACACAAGACAGATCACACAGCTGTCCAGCGGGCACTGAACCGTAGCACAAGGGCCTTGTTTAGATAACTAGTGGATCCTTTACTTTATTCTGCATAGAAAAGCACCAGGACTGAGGCTGGCTGTGCAAGAAACTCTTATATAAACAGTTTCCAGAGGGGTAGCTGTCTCAGTCTGTTGCTGCTTAACGCAACAAAGAGGTATGTGGCAGCTTAAAATCTAACATATTTATTAGTATTCCATTTGTGGAATACGGTCCACTTCATCAGATGCTGGAGTTGCAGGTACACACACATACACACACAGTGTTTCTTAATAAAAGTATTGATAGACTTCCCTCTCACATAGTTGGTGGGATGGGGGTGTTAATCAGGGAGGTCAGAAGGAAATTAAATGCAGAGATTGTGACAATTCCCCTAAAGAACATTTGCTATGCCAACCTGAGCCAACTAGGGAACCAATAAATAGCACAGAATGAGAAAGCTCCCATGAGAAGCGTTTGAATTGTTATCTTTGTTTATCGCAGCATTCCTTTTCGGGAGGATAATTGGGGAACACTTTTAACATGCAGTTTCATAATGGCCAACTGCTTTCGTTATAGAAATTACATATCCTTCCTAAACTTGGGCAACATGCATGCAATGAATCAGTATTTCATTGAAAAAGAATAACAGTGCAGAATGTGCCTTGTCCTAACATTTATAGAGCTGTTGCAACCATTGTGACCACCCTGGCGCTTTTTGATATGACTATTGGGAAAGAAGGAATTGGCAACAGCAACCAGAATGGAATCTTACGTTTAACTATATGTGCAGTGCACAACCTTCTTATTACCAACATACTCTTTCGACAAAGAATAAATTTAAAACATCATGAAGGCACCCTCAGTCGAACCACTGGCACCTCTTAGACTATGTAATTGCCTGAGCTGAAGATTGCTGTGATGTGCTCCTTACCAGAGCTATGGCGAGTGTCAATGACTGCTGGACAGATCACCAATTCATACATTCCACGTTGGCTATCAAGATTATACCTCAACACAGGCTTCAAGGGAGGAAACCAAGGTGCGAAATGAACAATCAAGTCCTTCAAGATCTTATTAAGTGGGATTGCTTCCAAACAACTCTTAAGGACCATCTGCTTTTGGAGTTCCCTGACAACATCGAGGTACACTGGACCAAGCTAAAAACATCCATTATTGCAGCCTGTGAACAAACAATTGGATACCAAACCAAGAAACACCAAGAATGGTTTGATGAGAATGACAGTGAGATTGAATGCATTACTATCAAGAAAGGGAAGGCGTTTTAGATCTGGCAAAGAAATAGAAACTGTGCCACTAAGACAAAAACCTATGGCAACGCTAAGGCTGAGATTCAAAGAAGAACCAGAGCATCTGGTGGATTAAAAAAAAAAGCTCAAGAGATCCAGCACTTAGCCAACACTCATGATGCACAGGGTTTTAACAACCCTGAACAATTTAGTATCATCAGCAAACTGATTTCTGAGAATGCATTGATAAGTTTCTAAGTGTATTCACCCTTCAGTCCTTCCCAATCAACCTGGGAAGGCTGGAAGGTGTGTGGATGCAGAAAGCACGTGTGGGGTCATTGGGGGGGGGTCATGCTAGCATGCCCTCTGTGCCCAGATGGCTTCTCTTTGTATGCCTGAAGAGAGCTAAATATGAAATCAAATCAAAACCAATAATCAAGGGTACAGATATATAGAACAGATTTCCTCCCCCCCTCCCCACCCCCAGCTATTTCTGGTGTGGGTGTGGGTGAATTCCTTTAAACACATGCAGACCAAAATAGCCTTTTAATAACTGTTGGCCAAAACTGGGCAATTCGTAATGAGCATACGATTACATTGGCCAACATCAACCATAAATGTGTGGACATTGGTGGCAACCCTACTATATGGATCCAGTTCCCATTGCTCAATGGAGAGATCTGTGGTCACTGTCCTTTGTTTCTTTAAAGAAGCCTTCACCATGCGACTTACCTCTGTGACTCCCTACACAGAGTGATGGATGTGCTATTAAAACAAAAGGGCTGAAGCTTCCTGTTGCTCACTATTTTCTTGAGTGTCCATTAAGACATGCACCCAACTGAGTCTCCAGTAGTTCTTAGATGTAACCATTCAGTCCTTTTCCTGCTGGGTTTATCCCCACTCTCTAGAGACACAGCTGCCTGCTAGCAATTACCTTTGATACACTAGTAGGCATTTCCTGAGGGCAATGAGAAACCTGAGGGGAAAGCTGTCAGCTGGGGCCTCTGAGCCTGGCTTTGTGATTCCTGTCACACTGGGCCTTTGCCTGCCGCCGATTAGCCTTTTTATAGGTGTTAACAATGTAGCTGAGGGGTCAGCGCACTTGGAAAGATATACCATGTATCTGCATAAGATAAAAAGCTTTCTGTCCTTTTCATCGAAATAACAACAAATTAGTAGATACCTAGAAAAGAGCTTTCATCCTTTGTCATTTGAATACCAGATCGGGACACGTTTTGTTTCAGTATTTTTCACACTTTAAGGCTGTTTTACTAATGTCCAAAACACATGGAGGGAGGGGGCTCCATTTCCTCCACGGCCCCCCTCCCAGCTTTCGTTTACTTTCCTACATTAAGCCAATGTGAATTTGGGTTTGATGACTGATCATGTGAAAGGAGCATTATTCCAGATGAAGGGTCTGAGGTTTTAAATGCATTGAGCTTTGTGTTTCATGCTGGTAGGTTAAAAATGTTTCAAGCAGCAGCTGATTTTATGAATATATTGTTCCGTTATGGGGCCCTTTCTATTTCCTTTCCCCTTTGCTCAGCAGAAGTTATCTCGTTGTCTCCCTTCTGAAGCAAAAATCTAGGATAGGCAACTTCCTGTGTCCCTGAGGATTTGCTCATTTGTTCTCCGAGATGCAACAAAACAGAACATAACCTAAGTCCTCAGGCCAATTCCAAAGATGTGCTGCCCTAGCAAATGCTTAGGATGGGTGGAGTTATTAGGGCATGAGCAGCACAATACCACAAAACTTGATGCTATGCTCATATTTCTTTTTTTAAAAAATAAGAATTTATTAAGTTTTAACAATAGAAAAAAACACACAAAATACAAACACTACAAAAAAGACTACAAAAATACAAAAAAAAACTTACAAACAAACACTTATTTAACTATCCTTATCCTATTTATAAACATTATTTTGGGACCTCACATCCTCCCTTCTGCGTTCATTTCTAATCTTCTTTAGTAACTTTATAACATTGTAAAATCTTCCTTCTCACCTAATCTTAATCATTATAAACATTAATCAACATTTAACTCTATTTTTAATCCTAGTAAAAATCAACATAACATAATTCTAACTACTTCTTATATCCTATCTTAATCTACCTTCTGGCATTACTGTAGCCTTAAATGTCCTCTGATTTTAATTTCAAATGTCTATCTTTTCACGTCTTTTCAAATAGTCTTTAAGTTTCTTCCAATCTTCCTGCACCGTTTCTTCCCTCTGGTCACAGAGTTTCGCGGTCAGTTCTGCGAGTTCCATGTATTCAATCAACTTCATCTGCCAATCATCCACTGTTGGTAATTCTTCAGTTTTCCAGTTTTTAGCTATCAGAATCCTAGCAGCTGTTGTGGCATACATAAAAAATGTTCTGTCTTTGTTGGGGATTTCATAGTTGACTATGCTCATATTTCAACAATATTATGACAGTGTAGGTAGCTACATATGTGTAGGATGATGGCGATGGGGTGCTGCATCAAAGACTTTGAGAAATAACCACTAGGACTTTGGAAAACTCACATCCACAAGGGACCTAAGGGAACACCACACACTGCATCTGGCACCTCTTTGCTTATGAGTTCTTTAAATGACACCTTAAACAAGCCATGGCAAACTTTTTCAGCCCAACGGCCATGTTCCCTCATGGGTTAGCCTTATGGGGCCACATGTCGCTAGTGGATGGGGCCAGCAGTAAAAGTGGATATGGAGACAAGCAAAAGTGGGTGGAGCAATGGATATGACACTTGCCTCTGTACAGTAGGGTACATTTTAGACACACAAAAGTCAGAGGTTTCTACACAAGGCCAAGGCCACATTTACACCATACACTATACCACTTTAAACAGTCATGGCTTCCCCCCCAAGAATCCAAGCAACTAACTATAGTTTGCTAAGGGCTGTCAGGAGATCCTAAAGCCACTATCAGAGTGGTTTAACAACCAATCCCTCTTCACAGAAAATTCTGGGGATTGCAGTTCTGGGAAGGGAGTGGGGGGGGGGGTCTCCTAACAGCTCTCAGCACCCTTAACAAACAACAGCTCCAACCATTCTTTGGCTAGTAAAATAGTATTGCCAGCCTGGATAGCTCAGATGGTTAGAGCATGGTGCTGATAACGCCAAGGTTGCAGGTTTGATCCCCGTATGGGGCAGCTGTATTTCAGGGAGTTAGACTAGGTGGTCCTCAGGGTCCCTCTACAATTCTATGATTCTATGAAAGTGATTTCTGTGTGTGGTGTGAATGTGGCCCAAGAAGCATTATCACAGTTTATGGACACATTCTAGCCAGGCAAAGGCACCTGAGGAGGGTTCAGAGGAGGGATGGAGAGGGGTGTGGCCTAGGGAGGGTCATAGCCAGGTAGACAGGCTTGAAGAAGTCCATTCAGTCCCAGTTTTAGGCTCCCTGCCCCTCCCTTGAAATAAAATGCGTGAATGGGACAGACTATATTTTGGAAACCTATATCGTTCATACAGGTACGCATACCAAAGAGCCAAGACTAACTGCATATCCTTGTTTTATGACTATGCTGACACCTAATATGCGAAATGGCCCTCAACTATGTTCTTGTATCTTTAAGTGCCCCTGAATATTGTTCCTGTCAAACTATCTATTAGTGACTCCTGCTTGTTCCAAGCATGTTATTTACCCACAACCTATCCCTCACAAAAGCAAAATTAAGGCACTGAGCATGCATGATAGTGATACAGAAGTAATCAACTGGTCTGCTTGTCTATATTACTTTTATTTCTTATTTGAGTAGAATATATCAGGTTCCAATTAACTGCCATTTGGGAAATGGTAATGGACAAATACCCTTGAAATTTTGGAAGAGAGGATGTTCAGCTTATTCTACGTCTCAGTAAGATAATGTTAATAATTTCATAGTGAGGATAAATGACAGGGGTTTTTTGGCTTTTCCCTCTGAAGGGAAAATTAAAGAGCTGCTGGTTCTGTTTACTTAAGTGTTTCCGAATGCTCTGATGGAGACAAGGATTCTCACAATCTTGCTAATTCTCCCCCATTGCTATTATATATATATATATATATATATATATATATATATATATATATATACACACACACACACACACACACATACACACACACACACACACACACATATATATATATATATATATATCCAACTCTCCACAACAGCAGTTCTATCAGCTAAACTGAAGTTTGTCTCCACAAACTGTGACTGTGATGTCAAAACTGTTTAGATCTAAAACAATTCTATTGGTGTCAATGGATTTATCCTATAAAATGTGAGCTAACAGACATTATTATTATTATTATTATTATTATTATTATTATTATTATTATTTATTCCACTTAAAAGGCCCATTCTGATGTTGCCATGCTAAGGATCTGGATAATATTGAGAAAGCCAATGTAGTGCAATGCTTATCGTGTTGGACTATTACTGGGAAGACTCAGGTCCCCATGTCCATTCAGTTATGAAGATCACTGGATGACCAGGGCAAAAATGTTGTGCTTGGAACATTGATACCCAGCTTATGATTGACCCTTTTGAACAAACCAGACCATAAGCATGTTATTGCCTCCATGTGGTAACAGCAAAAAGTCCTAGTACACTTGGGAAAACTGTGATCACTATGATTTCTTTCTGTCCACCATCCTTGTACATTTTGGGGAGAAGCTATGAAACTCACATCTGTGTCTAGTCTCAACCAAATTGCTGTTTCTCTCCATCTACATTGTGCTTCCAGCTGTACAGTTCATCAAATAATATGTATTTTGAAATGTGAATTTCTTTATAGTAGCTCTTGTAGTAAAAATAAGTTTCTAGGCTCTACATACTGTTACAGACTGAAATGTGCAACCTGAGCAGGCCAGGGAAGAATAGAATTAGAATCAGAGTCTCTTTGTCTGATAGGACATTATTATATGTGCAAAAGACCAGTTCCTGGGTTCCATTTCTTATCACACAGAAACACCTGAAGCCAGTATTGGATTATGCAGATCATCTATGCAGATAGCAACAGCATTTCCCAATAGCTTTCAGTGATTTCTATGGAACAGTGTGAATGGGCTATAATCTGGAACAACAAGTGGCCCCAGCTTCCCAGCATATGGATCACCATTATATGGAGTCCACCCCCTACCTCTGTATGCCTGATTAATTTCTTCCATATACATCCAATGTCCCCATTTAGTTCTAGGAGACAAAGGAAAGGAACCAAAGTCAGAGCACAACAAGAGGACCAAATTTACATCAAGATAAATTTATTTTAACATGCATTAAAAAAAAAAAAAAAAAAAAACCCAGGTTATCAGCAAGAAGAGTCAGCCCTAACATGACACAAGGCAAATCAAACATCAATGTGGGTACATTAGAGAACAGCAAAATATCAATTGCTTCATCAATTATTTTACTATAATTGAAACACCCCATCGGCTTTTCTCCTTTGGGCCCCAAAATATCTTGAGCCATCTCCAACAACAAGGGATCAAAAAGAAAAAAAAAATGTTCCCACATTGTGTTTTGCTTTGCTCCAGGCATGGCCAACATGCTGTCCTCTAGATATTATAGATTGTAACTTCCATCAGCCCCAGCCAGCATAGCTAATAAGCAGGATGGTGGGACTTGTAGTCCACAACAACCGGCAGTTTCCATGTTGGCTATATGTTGTCAACTCCCTTTCAGATCCCATTGAAGCTATACTCTTGTCTCATTTCATCTTTTCATTTTGAATAATTTTCTTTTTCATTTAAAATCATTTCATTATGTAAACAGTGGCATGAAATCAAATTATAAGTCATTCACATCTCTTTTCCAGTTGACCCCCCCCCCAAAAAATGTGAATATATCTGCAACACTTGAAAATGGGCAGATAAGGTTGCATTTTGAAATCCAGCAAAAACGTAACTTTGGTGCTCTGAACTTAGGTCAGAGACATATTGTCTTTTTTCGGACATGTCTTTTAGATGTCTTATTTAGTGAACTGTTTCATCAATTGCCAACAAATATAATGGCTTTCAAGGGAAACTGGGTTAACCGGCTCTCTCTGCATAAGATTTCTCAACCTTAAGTGATTCATTTTATACATAACATTATGGGATATTTAGCTCACTCCAAGCCTTTGTTACAAAATTGGAGCCTATCTACTTGTTCCATGCAAACCTAGCAATTAGTCTGAATTAGAGTTGAAAGCTGTCTTTGCATGGAAAGGGTACAGGCACTTCAAATGTGCAAGCCAGGATTCATGTACAGTTTCATTTGCTTTCCAATCTTGATGAAAGACCCATATTAGGAAGGCTTGCTTGACCATAAGAATGTGTATGTTATACTCTGAAGTGGGAGTGGCGCACAAAAATAACACAGACTTTAAATACTCTCCTGATTCAAATATATGAAATATAACAACAGTTTTGATCATCTGACATTTAAGCTGGAAATGCAAAGAATGTAAATTCTCCTTGGTGACTATGCATTAAATTTCAGAATCTAGGAGAGAAAGAAGACAGATTACTGCCTATGGCTACAATCCAGAGACAGTTTGGAACACCCAGCAGGGCTTAGGTTTGTGTGTGTTTTCTAATTGTAACCCACCATGCATGGCAAATTGCTTTGGAAATTCAGGAGAATTTCCAAAGCATTCTGCGGTGGAAGAGTTTAGGCAGACTCCCCCAAAGACAATTTACATTGGCTCAGAATAAGCCAAGTATTCTCCCCTCCCAAACTGGAACATAACTCATCTTATCACAAGGATCCATGTCACAAGTCATGCTCGACTCCAGAATTGTGACCTTCTACAAGAACAAAGGTGGCTGCCATGACTGTAACAACTACGGTGAAATCTCCCTGCTCAGTACTGTGGGGAAAGCCTTCACCCATGTAGTTCTCAACAGATTACAGTCACTTGCTGATAGGATCTATCCTGAGTCACAATGAGACTTTAAAGCTCAGAGGTCAACAGTTGACATTATTTTCTCACTCCCCCACCTGCCGGAGAAATGCCAAAATTGGAGATGCCCCTTGAAAATCTACATATACCTGAAAAAGGCCTTTGATCTTGTCAGCCGGAAAATACTCTTCATATTGCTCAGCAAGATAGGATACTCACCTAAGCTTCATAAGGTGATTGTATCCTTCCATAAGAACATGTGAGGTACCATCCAGTATGATGGCTCATCCTTGGACACCTTCAAACAAAGATGTGCTCTCCAATAGTTAGAAATGACAACAACAAGATAACAAAACATGTGAAAAAAAGAAGAGAAAGCGTGGGAATGATGGAAAATTAGAAAACCAGAGAAGGGAGGGAAGGAAGTAAAAAAAAAAACTCGGCGGAGTTTGGGTAATATTGTAAAACTTTATTTGATGTATATGTTTGTATTTTGTTTGTTGATGAAAAATAAAAATATATTTGCAAAAAAAAAACAAAGATGTGCTCTCCCAAGCACATACTGTATTCCCAGCATGTTCGCATTCCTGTCTCAGCGATGTCTACACTGGCTTGGTCATGTCCACAGAATGGAGGGTGGCAGGATCCTCAAGGATGTGCTCTAAGGGGAGCAGGCTCCAGGTTCCAGGCCCACTGGCAGACCAATGTCTGCAAATGTGACATGATGGGAAGGAATCCTTTGCAGACAGCCTCAGTGCCTGGAGACAGTTTGTGCATCCACAGCAGTAACCAAAGGAGGAATGACCACTGGGAGGAGCACAGAGAGAAGAAATGCCATGGTGCATGCCATGGTGCATCTGCAGCAGCACAACTGGATGCCTTCATCTGCCCCAGCTGCAACAAAACATGTCTGTCCCATATCAGTCTCTACAGCCACAGCAAACACAGTAACCTTCCAACAGTTTGACTTCACCACCAAAGGCACACTCCTCGATTGTCTCCCAAGACAGACGGATGTCAACCAAGTCCTAATAGAACAGGGCCCCATACTGTTTCAAATCACTAAAGCATGACAAACCTGTTCATGTTGAATCACTTCCCCTCCCACAAGCCTTCTCCTCCCTCTATCAGACAAAAGTAAAGTGGAGCTTTGCTAATATGTCGCTTTGAGCAAGAACAAAATCCTCCCCAGATATGTCTTATTTTCACAATAATAATTATTATTCTGCACACCCTTGGCTGAGTTCCCTGTGCAGGGAAACCACTCACACCACCCTAGATCCAGCACTGACTTGGAGGATCATGTGTGAATGGAAAAGAGGAAAGGACCTTAGATTAAAATCTGATCTGATGGGGGAAATATGGTTTCAGGTGCTTACTTCATGTTTCAGGTGAGCATCATAAACCCCAAAGGTTACTATTCCTGTGACAGGTAACAGGAGCTTCAGTGACATCAAATTTACTACATGGTAGTAAAGTCTGCCATCAAATCTGTCACTTAAAATATTAGAATTAACTACTCCCAGACATGAAGTGTATCTAAAGAAGATTCCTGGATTGTCAATATCCAGATGTTTGCACCGTGACAGTCTGCACCGCTTCCTGTCAGAAGCTGCCTCAAACAGAACCCTAAATCGCTCTTTCAACTTCTCCTGCAGACATTTACCAGTACATGGAAATAGTCAAACCACATGATGAACAGCTTAATGTGAACCAATTCTGCATGTTACAAACTGGAAGTTGGGAAGAAAAGTCATTCTAGAACAGGCATCCCCAAACTCAGCCCTCCAGATTTTTTGGGACTACAATTCCCATCATCCCTGACCACTGGTCCTGTTAGCTAGGGATGATGGGAGTTGTAGTCCCAAAACATCTGGAGGGGTGAGTTTGGGGATGCCTGTTCTAGAATCACTTTGGGGAACCTGTGGCCCTCCATATGTTTCTGAACTAAAACTCACATCATCCCTCATCATTGGCCCCACTGATTGAGGTTGCTCAGAGCAGGAGTCCATCAACATTTGAAAAACCAAAGGTTTCCCACCACTGAGCTAGAATATTATTCCTGATATGTAGTTTATACATGTGGAATATATAACTCTCCACTTGCTTTTTACCATGTTTTATTTTTACCTCTTCAAGTCCCCTTTTAGGTTTGTAGGTTTGTTTGTTTGTTGTTTTTGCAGACAACCACACCAATGCAAGCATATCCAAAGATGGGGTCAGGTCAGACAGCATGCTCCTGATCTTGGGTTGAGACCAGGAGTACAGGCTTATTCCTCATGATACCCCCTCCACACAAATACAAGGGGCTTCAGCCTCTCTCTAATCTACATTGTTGTGTATCAGATTCTTCCTGTAGTTCAAAGTCTAAATAGCACAAACTTACTGAATTCTTTCCTTCTTTCCACAAACCATACCACACTTTGTCTAATCACCTCCTGTTTCCCTCGTTCATAACAGGGTTGCAGAGTTTTTGAGAGGAAACCTTCAACTTTCACCCAAAAGTATCTTTCTGCAGCCATTTGGATAAAGGGAATGTATCTACTCTTTCTGCCAGAAACAGGTATGAAGTCAGGGAGGTGTTGCCAGGCCTTCTTGATATATGTTCAATCAAACCCTTCCATGGCCAGTTTCTAGGGTAGATGTAGGCAAATGCACAAGTGCCGTGGACTTTGTGTGGACCATTGCTGAATTCATGATTTTTATAACCTTGTTAAGTTGTCACTGAGTAAGAACGGGATACCAACAACCTTGGTTCAGGACTAATAGCAGCAGCACAACAGAAGCTATCTTGTTTGGACCCTAACATTGATCTAACCATTTTCAACCCCTTCAGAGAGTAGCTGAGAACTATGTGAAATTTTCACAAATAACCCAACACTTCTTTCTTTTCATGATATTCTACCTTCTAATTCCCCAAATGAATACTGGATCAAGCAGAAGCAAAATTAATAGTGAAAAATGCCAAGCTTTGATGATGATGATGATTAATAATATTATTAATTAAATTTATATACCGCCCTATACCAGCAGGTCTCAGGGCGGATCATTCACTCCTACATTATCTAGTTCATTGCCACTAAACATTGATTTTCTTTGAGTAACTGAAAGTTTTATATTGATTTACTGTTTGACAGTTCATTGTTTGTTCCCTTTGTGAGCCGTTACTTCTATTTTAGAAGACAGCTTCTAAAGGTCATAAATGTGGAACCAAGTACAAGGCAGATTGTATAAGATATTGTACATATGTCTGTGCTATATACTTTATACCTTGTATGAGTAAATAATGCATTATTTAATTGTGGTGTGCAATAAATGTAGTTGTTGCGTATTTATTAGGGGGGGAAATGGAACCAGAGGTTTTGTGTCAGCACACAGTTATTCATATTTGGTCTGGAAAATCGAAGCAACCATTTCATTTCAGCTCTACTAACAAGACCTCCCTCAAGAGACCTTTGTCTTGCAAATGGATAGTCTTTGTCATATATTTTTAATTAATTTTTTTAAGTAATTCCTCCTCCCATTGTTTTCTTTGCCATTATCCTGTCTGTCTCCTTCCTTTTTTTTTCTAGGGAGTTCTGTCTGGTTCTTTTCAGTCTTTTCAGCCTTTTTCTCCTTTTCTCCATTCCTTTATGGTGCATCCATCCTCCTGAAAGCTACCAATCCATAAATCATGGTTATAAACCCTGGCAGTGAACATCGATTTGGTTGGAAGCCAAAAATCTGGATGGATAAATTCAGAAAGACTGTTATTTTCCCTGATCAGCTCTAAGCAAGAGAATGCCCAGTGCTACAACAACTGCCAAATAATTTCAGATACATTATCAATTCAGCCCAATGCTTCTTTGCAATGTTCAGTTGAATCAGAAGCAAGCTTTTATGATTCCCATTATTTTCCATATGCATATTTGAAAACAATAAGACTGTGTACAACTCTTGCAGTTTTTATAGAGCAATGATAGGACTGATGTGCCTGTTATGCACATTGTATGAATTGTTGCTGACACATTTTTTTTTAAATACACAGAGTAGTGCACTGTTGTCCATATTGTAAAACACATTCAGTGGCCTCTGTGTCCTTCCATTTCTTTTCTGCTGGATGCTTTGATGAAAGATATTCTATGAATACCATCACACCTAAATCGAAATGTATTTTATAGTCATTTCTCTTGTTGATGTTGGAGCCACTGAGTGATGAACATGAATATGTGAACTTGTCCTATTTCTTCTTGACCTATTCATTGTCACAGCCAGCTCCCCAGTTCTGCCACACACATACCCATTTCTATAATGTGTACCACTTTATTGCTTCACGTACCTCAGAATTCTGCATTCCTTGAAACTGCAAGAAAATGCCTGCACTAAAATTTCAGATAAATGCAGTTACAGGACAATGGTTGCATTCATGGAACAATTTGGAGGCGTTTGATCAGGAAGGGCAAGGGATGTGTACAGGTAGGAAATACTTCACATTCCAAATCATCAGCCTGATCTAGTATCTCTCACTAGCTAGTTAAGATGCGCTGGTTTTATTGGATTTTGGTTTTGCAAGAAGGCATGGAAGGGTGCATTATTAGGAGGAATCTTATCCAGTTTGATCCTGTCAGTTTCTGGGCAGCCTGTGTAAATAAAACAGGCAGCCCTTAAAATCAATATTCTTTTCAGCTCATGGAATCAAGCTGCTTTGGAAACAAGCAGCAGGCACTTACACCTTTGAGACATCAGTGTCATCAGCCCAAGCAACAAAAGGGAATTCAAGATTTTTAAATTATCCAAAGAAGCATACAGGCTTAGTGATTACATGCTGAAAAGGTTTACCCAGCATGGATGGAGCGGTTGTGAGGATACACTTAGATGTTTCTGTTACTGATAGCTTTTAGTCCTCGGGAAGTAGTAAGGTTGCCCATTTGTTTTCATCCCTCTTCTTTGCTGTTAATTGGTTTCTTTTATCATCCAGATTTTGAAGTGCTATTGGCTCCCAGGAAAAGATTTGGTCTGCTGGAAGAATTAACAAAATAAATCCTTTTTCATCAATGTGTCTTTCAAGAATGTGTGAAATTCCACACCTCCATCTTTATTCCCAGTAGAGCGTGCGGTGGGGGTAGGTTGATGGGAAAGGACTGCTATTAATTAAGCAATTATTGTGAAGCCACTTCCTTACAGAATCGTCAGACAAGATAACT
Organism: Lacerta agilis; assembly: GCF_009819535.1. Taxonomy (NCBI): domain Eukaryota; kingdom Metazoa; phylum Chordata; class Lepidosauria; order Squamata; family Lacertidae; genus Lacerta; species Lacerta agilis. Next base: position 59,531,202 of record NC_046314.1, on the reverse strand, counting down.
AGATATTAACCTGCTTGCTTCTTATTTCACATTATCATAATGTTTACATTATCTGCAGCTACAGGTTATGTGGTTTAAATTCTTCTTAATAAGATAAAGCTTTTGTTGCTTTTCTCCTACTGATATTCATTTAACCTCACTCTGTCCTTCCTCACCAACCCCCACCCCTTTCAGGCACCAAACAGACCTTCTCTCTAAGAAATGTCACTCCTTTTCAGTTCGGGAGACGTTGACGAGACAGCTGTCTTTCAGCTACAAAAGATATAATATTTATGCCACACACTGGTCATTCTAGAACTAATATTTATGTGTGAAATTCAATATGCCCTGTCTAAGGATACCTTTACAAATGAGAATATAAAGAAGGGAGGGGATTTTATTACAAACCACTTATTTCAATTCATGTTAAGTATCTGAGTAAAATTTGTCAAGGTGAGCCCCTGTGAATATCAGAAGTAATAGAATTCAATAAAATATGATCCCATTTTGAGAAGCAATTAAGAGTCAACTTCCTGAGATATTAACATCACATCATTAATATAATGGTGTTTATTTTGGTTAAATCTTTGTAGTATCTGTTAACGCATTAATAATTTGTTAATATCTATGACTTTCCTCAAGGCTAACAAATGAGGAAGCCATCTTGTTTTCCACATCACTGGTTTTAACATGCTATAACAGATTACCATGGCAACAAAGGCTAGTGAGCCTGGTGTGAAGACAACAGTAAGGGCCTCATTTCCTAAAAGCATGTTTCTGCTAAGGTTGAATCACCAATTAAAATATTCTTTCTAGTCCTCTGGGGCTTCAGAGGTGCAATAGAGTTGTGAAGACTGCTTGACAAGCTGGTGTAGCTAGTAACCATTATTATATCCCTACAATGTTATGGAAAAGACTCCATGCTTTCTGGAATTTCAGCTAGTTCTGGCTGAATTTTCAAACATTAAAATATTTCCTTGACATCATGGACTGAAACCATTTGGCTGTATATTAACTAAGGGGAGGTTTTTTTTATCTCTTTCTGGACCATCCTAGATTGAAGCTTCTGTAATATATAGAATAACTTGATCTGCATCATCTGACAGTGTATATGAGTGACTCACATTCAGTGTGTAAGCAAGGATTAATTATAGCTATGTTTAAAATAAACTCTGATACTAGTCTGTGGGATGACTCTTCCAACGTAGCTTTCAGGCATCATTCATCTTTTCATAAATGCAGAACTATGACACATTTCCTTCTGTCTATTTTAAAATATGCAGAGATAAAATTAGAAGTTACAATGTGTGTTTATCAGATCAAAACTCCTTTTTTTTTTTTATAAGAATTTATTGACATTTTTACTTATAACAACATACAACCTTAACCACACCTACATTTATACACATACAAAACAAATACAATTACACATCTTATACAAAAATTGCCATGATTTTTCTTCTTAATTAGACATCTACAAAAAAAAAAAAAAAATTCTTTTTCCAATCTTGACAGTTGACTTCCCCTGCCTTTTCACCTTCGAGTTTATATCCATAATCTACTTTTTAACCTCTTCATTTAAAAAAAAAAATTAAACTTAATTATATATATAAAGTAAAACATTCATCTTAATCTTCATCTTAGTCTTAATCATCTTAATCTATAAACTTAAACCACTTAAAATGACTTCATTTATACTACATCCTTATAAGTCCTCACAAATCATCCTCATCAAATCTATCTCTTCTATCCTTTGAACTGCTGCTGATAACATAAAAACTTGAAATATCTCTTTTCATATTCAAACAAATAATAAAACAAACTATTGTTGACAGTGTTCACCCTCCGATTTCAAAATACCATAACAGATTGCTTTAGATTTTACTTAATACTTCACCCCACACCCCCTCTGTCCATTCTTCTTCTCCTGATGGCATCAGCACTGAACTTCCATGCAACTTCCCTCTCCCAACGTCCACAGATCCAGGCACAGTCCAAAGCTCTCCTTGCCACGAGCTCCGAGGTATCCAACTCTCCCTCTCTCAGCTTCTCCGGTTCTTTGTAGCATTCCTTTTCTTCTTGTAAATACCTTAATTCTCTGTCCCTGGCCCCCGAGCTCACACCTCGGGGACTGGATATAGCAAATCTTAACATCGCCTTGGGGCTGCCACCCCCAACAAGCGAATTTCTTCTCCGAAGTAGCTCATTCATTTCTTCCCATCTTTCCATCCATCCTCTCAGCTCTTTGACAAGATTTCCTTCCAAAGTGTCAAAAGTTTTGTTAGCCTCCTCTGTGGGCAGTTGGTTCCATTTCAGACCCCCACACAAGACTTTGACTTTTCTGTAAATTAGTTCCACCTTCAAGGCAGTGAGCCTTTGTTCATCTGTTAGTCCAGAGTTCAATACCAGTTCAAGGACGAAACCCAGCATACTGGCAGAGGAGGAGGAAGTGGGTATCATATTTCTTCTCCTGTCTCTTTGTTCGTCGCCATTTTCCTAAGCTGGAGCGCAAACACCGCAACTTTAAATAGAGATATTTTCCGCTAGTTAGCTTCCCAAGAAAAAAGTTTGCCAGTCTCATGTATCGATTTTAGATACTTTATAACCAGTTCTGTGGCAGCAATCCCTCAAATTGGTTAATTTCTTAGGCTCGAAGGGAGGGAGGCAGGCTGCCTTTCTCCTTCCCCCCGGATCGTTCCAAAAACACGATTTCTGCCAAGATTATTTACTCACGACCACCGGGTTCCTTTAGCTCCATTCTTCACAGGTAGAACTTGGACGCTCACCGCGGGCTTTGCCGCCGCATTTGCATCCCGGTTGGGGCATATCCCCGTAAGCCCGGCTCCGTTGTCCCTTCACCCCCACTCCCCCTTTACAGGGGGGTAGGGGAAGGGTTCGGAGCCTCCGCGGGCACAGCCGGGGAGCCCAGGGTGCGGGACGCTCTTCCCGCACCCCAACCGGAGCCGCGCGCTGCGGTAGCGCGGCTCCTAACCCCCGGGATGGATCGGGCGCCTCGCAGCCGAAGCAGCCCCGACCACCCGCTATGGCGTCGCCAGCCGGAAGTCTATCAGATCAAAACTCCTAAATACTTTACAAATCCCAGGAAAATACATTTATGAAAGATGCAATATATTTTTAAATAAATCATAATCAAGAGTTCTTTTACAAAGGCTTATTAGCCTGCAAAAAAACACAAAAAACCCTTGACTGCAGTCCTGATCCCATGCTTCTTAAATGAAAAAAGGTGTGATTTATCCCCTCTGTTGTGTGCAGGATTGCAACCCTTAATTCGTTCAAGAATGCGTATAAATAAGGGTTGCAATCCTAAATTGAGGATTGCTAAATTGCATGCAGCACTGAGTTCAACAGGACTTACTTCCAGAAAAGTGTGGTTAGAATTGCAGCCTTAAACAGATATTTACAGGACACAGTGGGAATAAGTCATTGATCAAGTAACGAAGCTGCAAACCTCTTTTCCTTTCAACAGAAAACATTTTGCAAGCTTCACTGAAAATAACAGAAATTGCAGAGTAATGTTAAATATTAACCTGGGTCATCATTTTCTTGCAAATCTCCCTGGGAACTGTCATGCTAAAGAACACTGTAGTAATGTTCTTGCTTGCTTGCTTACTTACTTACTTCCAAAAGTAAATTTGGCCCATCATTATTATTATTTTTTGGAAAAGCACCAATCAGCTGAAATCATTCTGAAGGAGGGATGAGGATATGATTCTGTGTTGGATGTGCATGCCTTCTCCCCTACTGGGAACAGGCACACCCAGCCAAACTGTACTGCCGGGCTGCTTAAAGCCCTTCTGCTGGTCTGGCGGGTTGGGGAGGACTCTGGAGGGGCACAGGAGTCATGTGGGGAGAAGAAAGGAAATCCTGTTACACAGGCAAAAATCCTTGTGCTAATGTTGTTAGATACAAGCCTTTTTAAATAAAACATGCAAGAAGGGAAAAATCATCACTATGTCTTTCCACTGCCCTGATTACATTAAAATGTAACAAAACTATTAAAAGTATATTATGAAAGTATAAAACATATAACACAGGGATATGCAAACAGCAAAGCCTTTACTTTTGATTTTCCTAATTTAAGATGTGGTTCCTATTTCTTGAAAGAATTTGAAACAACCCTTTTATTAAATTCACAGGGAACCACGTTCACTGTTTATAAGTCAGTTATCTAGACTCACAAACAGCAACCCCAAATCATTAACAATAAGCTGTAGGCACAGGCTTGGGTCCAAAGAATTGTGCAACTAGTTCTATATGCCCAAGGGGGCTTTGGACGTTTTTTGAATAGCAACTCAAACAGTGTTGCAGGACAAACTTGTTTTGAAACTAACAGGCAATCAAAAGCTGTTTGTGATGTGGCATAGAGGTTTACTGATCAAATAGGAACATGTATAGCTCCTTGGATCCAATTGGTATGTCTCTTTATTGCAACTATTCAAAATGTTCATCATGTTTTAGTTGGATGGAACAGTCCCTATCTGTTATAATCATTACTTTGCAATGACTAAATGAAACAAACTTGCTCACCATCAATTTCAAGTACGATACTGTAACTTCAAACTTCTTCCAATTTCAGACTTCTTTTAAAAAAGCATTGTAAATTAAATAAAATAAAAACCCTATTTTTCACTGGAATCCTAAACATGTCTACTCAGAAGTAATTCCTGTTGAATTCAGTGGATCTTACTCCCACAGAAGTTGAGTGAAGCTTTCAGCCTTTAAGACTAGAGTTTTATTAACTTTAGAAATTAAAAAGGATGTATCATGCTATATAAAACTGATGATAAAATCTAAAAGATTGCTCTAGTCTACTGCAAGTGAGTCACCATTTCCAAAGATACAATAAAAGTCAGAAGACGTCCAAAGATGAACAGTTCAGGAAAGTCCATGAACTGCTATGGAGACAGATTCAACCATGACAAGAGTTCTCCAGAGTAATGACTAAGGTGGAATCTACGCACATATTAAAACCATTTTGAAAATGGTTTTTAAAAAAATATTTTTAAAAATACATTGAATTTTCCATAAGGCTCCCCATCACCATCTAGTGTCACATTGTATATTGCACTTAAAACACACTTAAAACGTTTTATTTGCAGCTGTATAGCTAAGTCCTAAGACATGCAAATTGTTACAGGCCAGCAATTTTTTTTATTAATTGTCCTTTTAAATAACACTTTTGTGTTATATACTTTTACACAGACCCTATCCTTGTTGGACATGTAACCCCCCCCCCCAATACAAATACATACAATGTACAATGATATGGAGAATTTTGAAGGTTAATTTTCAACTGAAACCAGAACTCTTCCTGCTGGGGCTTGTGGATATACAGTTAGAAAAAGACTATGCAACTTTGTTTCAATATATGATTACGGCAGCAAGACTTTTATATGCACAAAGATAGAAAGAATAATCATTACCAACTATGGATGAATGGTTGTTAAAATCAATGGACTTAGCCTAGGAGGCAAAAATGACACCTCTGAGCTAAAACCTCCAGATATTTGTGCTATTAAGATTGGAACCAGAGCTGCTCTTCTGCAAAGGACTGTTTCCATTCATGGAAGGGACTGAGATCCAGGGAAGTTTCTGGTTGAGAAAGACAAAGGATGAATTTTTTGCCAATTCCCCCTTCCATTCACAGCACCACCTACTGCCCTGCGAAGTCTCCTAACTCCCTGGAACAGCTTTTCAGGGGGCACAGGGGGTCTCCACACTTCCTCCAGTTGGAGCATCCTGTGAGCAGAACTCTAGATCTACAGTATGCTGTTTGTTTGTTGAACAATTTGATGGAAGAACACTCCACTGCTGTGTTATTTTCTCACAGGAATTATGTCTGGGGCAGTTTCAGGTACGGGGGAAGATCGGAAGAATCCCTTTCTTTCCATCAGCGAAAGATTGTCCAACTAAATCTGAAATATAAAGCATGTGATGGAGTTTCCCATTGCAACCAAGTTCCAAATTTCTTTGAAGGTTGCTGTTGTTTTGTTTTGCAAGGGAGGGCTGTGCCAAAAGCTTACCTGCATTAGAACCAGTTGCTTTTGATTCTGCCTTCAGTTAATTTTGTTCAACTAAGCTATGGTATTTGTTAGAAGTGCTACGGGAATGACAAATAATAATGTTGATGGTGTTTTAAAATGCTAAAGTCTTCTGTGTACATATCCAGAGTCTTATTTGAAGTGGAGTTATCTGCACTTTCCTCAATTAATGCAGGAGCCAAGCACATACGTTCTAAACTTAGGGATACAACCTTAGTAGATCTGAAACATATTCAAACCTGGAGCGTAGTCTCACTCAACTATTTTTACATAAATTTCGTTCAGTTCATAAATAAATAGATGTTTAAGCTAGATGCCAACTCTGCAAACAATCTGGGATTTGAAGGTCAAACAGGTTTGTTATGTGCTGAGCATTCCAAGCAAGAAAGAGCCTTTATATTAGTCCAAGGTTGTGCATTTGTACAATCCTTCCCCCCACCCATCAAATTAGTTGTACATGTCTAATTAAGGATGCATCAAAAGGGCAAGCAGAGGAACACATGTCTTCATCCAAACTGAAGATGTGGGAGGAGGGGAGAACAGCTTTCCTTAAACAAGCATCTGCCTATTATTGGATCCCTTGATTATTTCACCCTACGACTCATCAGAATATATTGTAAAGTTGCATGGACTAATCTCCAAGAATGGAACATCACTGGGGACTCTTAATGAGAGGAGAACGTTTCTAAACATAAGCAAAATTTGGCTGTGTGGCTATAATAAATAATGAGGCTAAATGCCCAAAACTTAGAAAAAACATCCTATTCACATACCTAGGTAGCACTATGAACATAATGCACAGATCACACTCACTTGCATGTCCTTTCAATAGCATATCACCAGAGGTGAATTTTCCTCTAACGGCTGGGTCCACACTGGTGCTGTTCTATTGCCATTTTTATTTCAAGCTTAATACGTTATTCTTTATGTAGCATGTTAGAGGTGCCCAATTCTAGTGTGCAGCTGCTACAGCGATACAGTTAAAAGCATGAGCCCACCCATATTCAAATCTCACACAGCCAAATCTCACTGAGGCTTCAACGATCTTGTAGCCTCAGCTTTTCATGTGTATTATGGAGATGATAATATCATGTTTCCCCGAAAATAAGACATACCCATAAAATAAGCCATAGCAGGATATCTATGCATTTGCGAAATATAAGCCATACTCTGAAAATAAGCCATACGCCGGAAATAAGACATAGTGACGCAGCGCCTCCCAATCAATCTGCCAGACTAAGTTTGTCCAACTGATCTGACCAGTCAATCAGTAGCTAATTAACCAAAAAAAGCCTCAACTGGGTAGTACATGCCCAAGAAGCAATGTACATTACCTTGCCCATCCCACCACCTCTGCCACTGAGGGAGAAATAGTGCCAGCCACGGTTTTTGGCAAGTTCTTGCCAAAATCTTGCAAGAGCTCACTGAAATCTCGCCAAAATCTCACAATATTTCACCAGAACTTGCCACTGCTTCTTGAGGGCTGCCATGCAACCCAGGAAAGGGGGCCTTCAGCCCCTGACTCACCAACTATGAACCAGATGGCAGCACTATCCCACCCAAAGCAGCATGAACCCATAGTCCAGAATCTTTGTCATCTTTCTTTTGGGACTACTTTATGTCTTGCCTCAGCTAAATCTGTTTGTTAGGCCTCATCCAGACCATTACCACCACCAGGAACTGATTCAAAATATTAACGACTTTATTGGTATCAGATTAAAAGAAGAAACAGATAAATGTGTAGGGAGAAGATGTGGGCACAGGAACAGATGGAATGAACACCAAAATGCTAATCCTAACAATCTCTCCTAGTACAAAGTGAAATCATAAGTTGGTTTCTACGTTTAAGATTTCGATTGTTTGTTTTTATGGGGAGGAGCAGGCGAAAGAAGAAAACGAGAGAAAATTGCAATAGAACACAGTGTTAAGTAAGACGGCAAGATTCTAACAGCATGTAAGAGAAGAAATCATGTGGAAATGGATCAATGTAGAACGTATACTAAGATAACATTTGGGCCTGTTAAAGAAGCCATTTAGTTTATCTCCATTTTCCTTCAGGCTTTTTCAAAAAAACAAAAACAAAAAACAATCTGCATTGCACTATATAATAGCTTATGGTTGTTTCAGTTTTGACCCAGGCAAAGTTAGAAAAGCAAAAGTGAGCAGTAAATCCCTTTCTGCTGATAGGTTATGTTTTTGTAGAGGGGCAATTTAAATTGAATGATAAGCAAAATAATTTTCAGCCGGATGGCTGAAGAAGGAAATCGTTGGTGCTTCGTGCCCAGTGAACCATGAAAACCAACCTGACACAGGTTGATTTGACTGTGCTATACCAAAACCAATTGGGGAGGGGGCCGGGGGGGGGGGGAGAGAAGGCAATGTTTTCTTATTGCAAATAAACAAAAGCTGATAACAGATAGGCTACTTTTTGAAACTAGGTCTAGTGCCAAATCCAAATGATTTGTATTTCAGAAAATTCATCCCTGATAATCACACACACACACAAACACACACCAGCCAAAGCTTGAAGACAAGCACACTGACTATGATTCAGAGGAGCATAAATGCATTGACTTTTTATAAGGCTGCAATCCTACTTCTGAATGGACGTGCTTAGAATCAAGATACCAAGGAATCCCCCAAGCTAAAACTAAAAACTAGCAATCATAAGGTGGCAGAATTGCTAATTACATCTGGGTATAGATATACCACAGCAATACATATTGCACCACGAAACAAAATACATTGCAAACATAACATGGTTTTTGTTTAGTTTTAATGCAATGTATCAACATGACAATCCACATGATAGAGAATTAAAGTTAATTTGTTGCTATGTTTTGCATTTTGGGCTGTTTTATATCTAATTATGGTTATTCATTTAATTTGTTAGCTGCCTTGAATTTCCTTTGAAAATTAATCACAATGGTGAAATTTGTCAATCCATCTATTCATTCTGTTTGTATGTAACTTATTGATAATGCTTGGGGGGGGGGGTTGTAACTATTAGTTTGTTGTCAGGGTGTCTCTCCCAGTTGTTGTATTGGTGGGCTGTCTCCCCTAAGCTGTGTTGATCTTAGCATTTTTAATCATTATATATTAATTTTACTATGAATCGCCTTGGGGGCCCTGGTTGGCTCAAAAATTGTTACATACCAGAACGTACCAGAACTCACCATGAGCGCCTCTCTTGTCCTCTTAAAAATGGCAACGGTGCCCACCTGAGAAGTGCTGGAACCGAGTTCCGGTGAGTTCTGTTTTGTTTTTTCTTAAAAACCCTTCATACAACTAAAAACTAAATACCGTATTTTTCACTCCCTAAGACGCACTTTTTTCCTCCTAAAAATTAAGGGGAAATATCTGTGCGTCTTATGGAGCGAATGGTGGTCCCTGGAGCCGAATTGCCCAGGGGCCAAAAGCTGATAGTGCTTTTTATTTTACAAAGAGAAAAAGGGGTGTTGAAAGGACCCCACTCAGCAGCTGATCAGCAAGAGATTGGGAGAGAGATAAGAGTCCAGGCTCCCTTTCAGCCCTGCCCTCCATTGTCGAATGTGCTGCAGAGGGAGGTTGTTTGTTTCCCCAGCGACATGTGACTGGCTGATTAGATTATCTATCTGGAAACTGTAGAAATGGCTCCCTTTCCTTCAGAAGCTGCAGAAATGTGAGTTGAACCCCATAAAAATGGGGCTTTCCTCTTTGCTTTTCCCCCTTTGCAAAAGGAGCTTTGCTTTTCTCCCTTTGCAAAAAAGCTGCAAAACTTTTAGCTGATCCTCAAAAAACAAAAACAAAAAACCCAGGGCTTTTCCCTTTGCAAAAAAAGCTGCAAAACGTTTAGCTGATCCTCAGAAAAACAAGGCTTTTCCCTTTGCAAAAAAAGCTGCAAAACTTTTAGCTGATCCTCAAAAAAACAGGGCTTTTAGAGGAGGAAAACCAGAAAAAAAAATTTTTCTTGTTTCCTCCTCTAAAAACGAGGTGCGCCCTATGATCCGGTGCGCCCTATGGAGCGAAAAATACGGTAAATAGAAACGTCCAAAACGTGTGAGATCATTAAGTTTGAAAAATGCTAATATTTTAGTAATAACATTGGACAGAAAAATATGTCTGAGTGATAGACACTCACACCGTCTTTTAAGAAAGCCAAATGGATTGACAGAACAAATGGTGATCCAGGAAGAGGGTGAAATTACAGGCACAAACTATTGGCCAGTGAATCATCCGCAGTGGTTGAGCTGTAAAGGAAGACAGGTGGGCTTGGTAGCTTTGAAGGAAGAAAGCCTCAAAGGGGTGGGGGGGGGCAGGATTTACAAATGAAAGGCAATGACTGCAGCAGTGAGAAAGAACTGAGCAGGAAGCAGGAATAGGTGTACCAAGTCCCTAACCTGATATCTGTGACAGAAGTATGGGTTTGATCTTTTGGAAGCAGTGTTTAATTGTAGGCAAATTTAACTCTTCTTTCCCAGTGTCCACATTCTTTTGAAGTTCCATGTATTCCCTATATAAGTATACGGCGCCCATATATGCCTCTCAGGTTTTTAAAAGATAAAACATTAAAAGCATCAGATACAGAGCCAGGGAAGAGCTGGATAATCCCCGACTATAAAATCCAGTCAGGCCTCAAACCAAATGCAGTGCTCTCCTCAGTTTGAAAGCAGGAAGAGAAGCTAGAGCACATTAAAGACAGAGAGGGATCTCTTCTCTAGTCACCTTGAAAAGCAGCAATTCAGTCACAAGGCTCAGAACTGAAGCAGTATTGGAGGCGTGTCTAACAGAGGGCCATCCTTGTTGAAAACAACTCTCTAAAAGGAATGGCCTTGGGTAAAGTTTCCTAGATTTTTATTAAAGGGAACCACTAGTGTTGGCTTTGTATATGAAACACCAATTAATCCTCACCAGGCTGGGGGAAATATACAGTAGTATGTTATTTCCCCATTTGACCTTGTAAGCTCCAATGGCAAGGCACCATGAGATCAAATCAGAAACCAGAACGGCTTCTCTAAATCAGGTATGTCCCTGGAAAATTGGGCCCCTTGAGGGCCTGAAATTGGTGCTTTCCAGTTCTTAAGTACAGAGGCTAATCTTATGGACAAGTTACATATTTTTGTCAGAAGATCAAGGATTTCACATATTGACCTGGTGATTTGTTTTTAAATTGTCAATAAGCCCTATAACTTCTTTTTACCACTCTTTGTCTCATTTCATCATATTTCCTTCCTGGTACCTGCATCCTGATATGCAGATATTATTTTAAGATATTTATTTTTTGCAATCCTAGTCTTAAAAAATATTATTTTAAGATTTTTTTTTTTGCAATTCTATTTTTTAAAGCATCCAAGGTTGGGGGGGGGGGGGGAGAACCAATGAATTGCACAACCCCACAAGACAGAATGAAAATTTAGCCACACAAATTTACCAAACAGCAGAGAAGAGAATGTCACAACAGCAGGGGGGGGATGCACTTTGTGCAACAGAACGCCCCTGCTCTGTTCCCCTTCCCAAATCTGCTATATAACACGAGGGAGGGGGAGAGAGAGAGAGAGAAGAGATTTAATTGGTGCATAGGAGAGGAGGGAGGAGTTCCTTTGTGGAAGCGCAAATCATTGCACCAATAGAATGATAGAATGAGTTAGTTTGATACTGTCCAATGTTCATCAGCTGAGAAGTTTCAGAGGTCTCAGTACCTTATGCTTGATTTAAAAGCTTAGGTATGAGTCCACTGAAAGCTTATGATGTCTTGTGAGATATATATACACAAAGAACTTAAGATAGAAACCCCTCCCCACTCCCTCACTATATTTAAGGATCTGGTGACTTCTGTTTCAGTGTATCTGAAGAAGTGTGCATGCACACGAAAGCTCATACCAAGAACAAACTCAGTTGGTCTCTAAGGTGCTACTGGTAAGAATTTTCTATTTTGTTAAGATAGAAAGTTCACGCCAGCAGATCCTGCTCCACCATTAGACTTGAAAGGGAGGGAATAACAAAGCAATAGCTTTGGATTGTCGCAGAGAGAAGAATCTGGACTCTGTCCCCAGCCCCATTCCAAGTCTGACTGACTGCTTTTTATATTTCCATTTCAAAGATATACCTTGGTGATATCACCTCCAGCCACAGAAAGTGGTAAGTTGATTCAGGGACATGTTCTTAACAGAAACACTGGCCACTTCTCCAAAACCATCAAGACAACCTCTAGCAGTCCTACTGGTTCCATTACCCCTCTCCTGACCAAACCCAAGTCTTGCAACCAAGAATCATGGGGCTCTGAGGAAGTCCTCAGGTTGCATCTAGATAAGCTCCCCAAGCATACAATATTGTTTCATGTCTTCTTAATTAAATGAAAATGCCATTTCAATATACTCAAGCATCTTTAGTGTCAAGATGTCTTCCAAGTCAATCAAATGATCCTCAACCTGCTGAATGTTCTTCAATGTCAAATATATCCATTTAAACCTGGCTCCACAGGTCATTTCTTCCTGTCACATAACTTCTTGTAGTCTTCTAAATATTGGCACACCATTTTGTCCTTCGTAGCCTTGAAAATAACACAGATCAATGCCAAATGCTGTTAAATGTTTTAAATTTTAATTAGCCTCCTAGTGTGGACAAGATGGGCAGGTTCTTCCAATGCTTTGTCCAAGCAAAAAATAAAAACCTTGACGATCTTTAATAAAAGACTATTACAGTTTTGCCCTGCATTTATCCAAAATTTCTTCTCAAAGCTATCACATCAATAAATCATTTCTGTTAATTTGTGGGTGACTTTATCATTATCCCTGGTGTGTTTCCTTTGTGAATAGGAAAACATACTCCTCGTACAGAATGATATTATTTTCAGCCCAGGGGCTGCAACTGAGAATGAAAAAAAAGATGCATAGTTCATACTAGCAGTCATCCCTATAAGCAACCATCTGTTTCAGCTGCAGAGAATGATCTGTCGGCTTCATTATATTTACTAAGATGCACAAACCTTTCCAGATCCAACTTTGGAAGGTTCCACAATTCTGCCAGGCACTTGCAACCTCCCGAGGGCAGGCCTAGGACCAGTGGGCAGGAAAATGCAGAGAATAAGATGCTGGATAAATATGAGGAGGACCATCCTAACGGTGCAAGCTGTTTGACTGCCTCAGGAAGCGATGGGTCCTCCTTTGTGGGAGGTATTTAAGCAGAAGTTGAGAACGCCATCTGTCAGCGATGCTGTAGATCATGGGTAGGCAAACTAAGGCCTGGGGGCCAGATCCGGCCTAATCGCCTTCTAAATCCAGCCCGCAGACGGTCCAGGAATCAACGTGTTTTTACATGAGTAGAATGTGTCCTTTTATTTAAAATGCTTCTCTGGGTTATTTGTGGGGCCAGTCTGGTGTTTTTACATGAGTAGAATGCATGTTTTTATTTAAAATGCATCTCTGGGTTATTTATGGGACATAGGAATTTGGTCATTTCCACACACACACACACCCAAAAAATATAGTCCAGCCCCCCACAAGGTCTGAGGGACAGTGGACAGGCACCCTGCTGAAAAAGTTTGCTGACCCCTGCTGTAGATACATCTTAAATTGCAGATCCTACACTAAGCGGGGGGAGGGGCTGAATGACTTCTAATGTCCCATCCAACTCTTTGATTCTCTATGGTCTTTTTGTTTTTATGCCTCAACACACACCACCAAAGTGGCCATCACTTCTTCCCACTGTTGAACGCAAATAAGGTTGGCCAATACATACAGAATACTTGCCTCTCATGAAAGTTCCTCAGCATTTGGGTGTGCTTTTCTCCTTTTGGCTAGCAATTTCCCCCAATATAATAGATTTTTGTTTGCGCTTTTCACTGATTTGTGCATCTCTAGGCACACTTTCCCTTGCTGTACACGTTTTTGGACACATTATATGGCTGGAGAACCGCATCACAAAAGATGGAGAAGTGTGGATTTTGACGGGTGCTCGTGTTTCTGTTTGTGGTGTAGTAGCTTGGGTACTGGGCTAGGACCTGAGAGACTAGGGTTCAAATCTCCACTGAGCCATGAAGCATGCTGGGTGATCTTGGCCAGTCACCATCTCTCAGCCTAACCAACCTCACAGAGTTGTTCTGTGGATAAAATAAAATGGGGAGGAGGAAAACCACACACATCGCCTTGAGCTCACTGGAGGTACAGGTGGGATATAAATATATTATCGATAAGAAATAAATAGTGCTACAGGCACTGCAAATTAGGTAAGTTCATAATGAAGTGTGAACGTAAATAAATTTCTTCCACATCTCTACTGAAAACTCCTGATCACAGAACACGAAAGAATGAATTAGTAAGCTGTGCATTTCATTAAACTCTTAGTCCCTTCCCTGATTTGACTTTATAGGCAAAAACTTTTTGAAAGTGGAGACCCAATACTTTTATTCTCCTGGATGGAAGCAAACAATCTGTCCTTTGCTAATGTGCTTAAATATAAAATACAAAACTATGTTAGTTGAGAAAGATCACCCAGGCCAAGCCACAAAGGGTTTCTCCTGCATCCCTAATTAGCTGAACTAGCCCCATAAAGGGGAAGGTCATCAGAAGCCATTTTATTTCACTTTCTCATACCAAGAAGAATCATAATTTTAAAGCCTACTTTAAAAACAAAAGATCTTTCCTGATCATCTGTTATGCTGAAATACGAACTTACCCAAGGATAGCAAAGGGAGAATGGGATGGGAGTGTGGTTTGCTTTTCAGCACAATTCCCATAATTACCTCTGTTGCTCTGTGCTAGAGGGCAAATAGGTGGGTCCCCCCCTTACCTAGGTAGCCCTTCCATTGTAATTTCAGGTTGTATATGTGTGTAAATAAACCATATATCATAAAAACACCACAGTCTGCACTGTCCCTCATTAAACATGGTAAGCCATTTTGCCAAGTCTGGTTATAAATACAGATCAGGCAGCCAGAAATCTAAATATATTACACAGAACTAAAAAAAAAGTAGCAGCAAACAGTTGGCTCACAAATTTGCACCTGGGTCCAGAGAAATGCTGTCTCAAAAGAATACATCGAAGAAGATGTGTTGATAATCTTTTTGCCCAATTCGTCCCTTACATTTAAAAATGAAGATGAGCTTAGTGTTTTATTCACCAAACTCTATATTTTGCATGCATTGTTTAAATTTAGAAAGCAATCCAGCAATAAATATTTGTGCATACAAGCAGACTTCTATGCATGTGGTTGATGTGGATAGAATGATAATTATACAATGATAATGATGGTCACCCAAACCATATTCAATCTAGCTCAAATTTCACAGGAAAGTGTATCCAGTCCACATTTTTTTAACAAAGTTTAACATTTATTTATAACGTAAAACACACTTTTCAAAAATATTTATATTTAAGTTTTCAGAGTTACAGATACAAATAAGACACAACAGACCTTCAAACCATTTTGTTTCTATGTGACAGCTAGTTTTGAAATTGTGTCAGTGTGCACATGTTCAATAACACAAACACGCACAAAGGCAAGTCAGCATTTCAGAACCACAAGGACATGAAAAGCAGAGAGAGTACCACGAGTGCTGTTGCAGCAATTCTGCACTGTATTGATGTTAGTTATCAGAATCTGCCACTGTCATTGCATAATGTTCCATTTAAACTTGCTTCTTTTAAAGGCAGCAGGTGAAAACCTCACCACTTCCTGAGGAAATACTGTTAAGGTGGAACTTCTCAATCCTTTGGCAATCATCTCTGGAAAATGGGTTCTTGAGATGGAGAAGACTGCACCCTCTTTGGCTAAAATTCAAGTTCTCCTCATGATCTCATCTCAGTTTATTTCTTTCCTGCTTATTGGATTGCCCGGTATTATATCAAACATTCTGGCACTGGTTCCAACCCTTGAACATCTGTTAACTAGACTTCAAAGTTTGCCATTTTCATGCTATTCTGCATAAATATAACAGTCATTTTACTCTTTTTGTTTTTTAAAAGTCTCCTTGCCTTCTTCCAGGATGCGAGTGGTGCTGTGGTCTAAACCACTGAGCCTCTGGGCTTGCCAATCAGAAGGTTGGTGGTTCGAATCCCCTTGACAGGGTGAGCACCCGTTGCTCGTTCCCTGCTCCTGCCAAACTAGAAGTTCGAAAGCATGTCAAAGTGCAAGTAGATAAATAGGTACTGCTCTGGAGGGGAAGGTAAACAGCGTTTTCGTGCGCTGCTCTGGTTCACCAGAAGCGGCTTAGTCATGCTGGCCACATGACCCAGGAGCTGTTAGCAGCCAAACGCCGGCTCCTTCAGCCTATAGAGCGAGATGAGCATGCAACCACAGAGTTGTCCATGACTGGACCTAACGGTCAGGGGTACCTCTTTCTTTACCATCTTCCAAGACCATTCTATCTCAACCAGCAGAGCAGTGGAGCTGGAGCTGCCTTGCTCTTCTTGGTTCTCAACACTGCACATGGTTGCTGCTTACTGGGGGTGGGGGGAGCTGCAAGGCAGCAGGAAGCTTAGCATGATGTGATAGCTAATAAAAGGTAAAAGGTAAAGGACCCCTGGATGGATAAGTCCAGTCAAAGGCGACTATGGGGTGTGGTGCTCATCTCGCTTTCAGGCTGAGGGAGCCGGCGTTTGTCCACAGACAGCTTCCTGGGTCATGGGGCCAGCAGGACTAAACTGCTTCTGGTGCAACGGAGCACCATGACAAGTGCCAGAGGACACAGGAATGCTGTTTATCTTCCTGCGCAACAGTACCTATTTATCTACTTGCACTGGCATGCTTTCAAACTGCTTGGTTGGCAGAAGCTAGGACAGAGCAACAGGAGCTCACCCCGTCGCAGGATTCGAACCGCTGACCTTCTGATTGGCAAGCCCAAGAGGCTCAGTGGTTTAGACCACAGTGCCACCCACATCCTAATACAAGGCTCTGGCCACCACACCTGCACCATGTTGAGCTCCCCACTACATTGCCCTTCCCCCTCTCTCCTGGAGCAACGCAGCCCCACCCACAATCCTCAAATCACAGAAAACTCTGAAGGTGTAGAACCCTATCAAAGAGGCCTGAGTATGCAAACCAAAGAATTGTGATAATACTGTCCTTTAAAATTTAAGGTATACTTTGTTCAATTCTGTTTGTGAGAACCTGTTGGATATATGAATCATTCATGCAATGTGTTGGGTGTCATATCTGTTTGTTAAAATAAAAAGTGAGATAATGGCTTAAAGCATGATTATTCAGCGAATGATCCAGCCAATGTTGTCTTTCATATTCCATTGATTTCAGTCAGAGCGCTTGCTTAACACTTCATCATTGAAGTTAATGGTACGTTTTTAGGTGCTCTTGATTTCAGTAACAGAGAATTGTGCAAGTGCTTTACTGAAACCAAAAGTGTGTAACTCTGGGTAGATTGTGCCCTGTAAAAAGATCAAAATAAAATGGGTTTAAGGCTTTGTTGGAAGTGCAAATAATGTTTATCTGTGAAAATGAGTACAAACAATATATTAGGAAAAGTGAATACAGCAACAGCATCCATCATTAAGAAATAACACTACACACGACACTGGCACCGGAAGAAGTCAATACTAAGATTTATTGATCTGACAAATATTGACCAAGACAAACCCAAAGTCCATATTTAACTTCAGGGAAAATAAATCTTGATGGTGTCTGCAACTAGCAGGTAGTTACAGACTTGTTGACAGATTCGCTACTTCATTTTACAAGGGCATTTAGGCTTCAAAGGCAAAAGTGATTAGTTGTGGGCTTTTTTAAAGAACTGCCTGCTTTGCCACTCAAGGATAGAATGTATAAATCTAGGACATCATACAGCCAGAGTTAAGCACTTTTAAGCCCCATTTAATTCAATGGTAGAATTAAGCCAATAGGCATGATTCTCTCACATACACAGGGTGTCAGCATAAGTCTCAGTTTTGTTGTGAATGGTCGGGGATGACGGGAGCTACAATCGAACAACACTGGAGAACCACAGGTTCCTGATCCTTACCCTGCATGGTTTGTGTTTTAAGATCACACCAAAGGCTCTATGAATCTGCCCACCTTCAATAGCAATTAGATTGACAGGAATCAGAGTTTGGGCCACCTTCGTTGTGGCTTCCTACAACCTCCTGAGAGAGATGCAGCTGGTTCCTACAATTCAGGTTTTTAAGGAAGTTTCAAAAAGCAATCTGTTTTACTCAGCTTTGAATTGGAGAGGTTTGATTATACACATTTTTGCTAGGTTTCTGTTGGTGTTTATTGGTTTTTTTAAATCTGGCTGTTTTATTGTGTTTTGGATTATATGTTCTAATGGTCATTTTCAATGGAACTGTACATTTGGTATTAATATAATCCACTTTGGGAAGGCTACAGTCTTGAAAAGTAACTTTATTTTTATGTGAAATAAATAAGTAAAATACAACAAACCACCACCAGCCCTCACATTAGGTAAAGTGTATCCATCTGAATACTAATATTTAAATGGGGTTTCATGCTACCCTCCCCAGGCCTGTGAGTCATTCAGCTGGAGCAACAACAGTCTGGCAATATGAGGCATCAATTACAACTGTGCCTCTTTTTTTCTTTGTTTGTTTTCTTTATTTATTAAATATCTATACTACACTTCATCTGAGGATCACAGGGCAGTTTACAATATAAAGATACAGCACAAAAATACACAAGATAGTAACAAAACAAAACCAATACCACCCCCAACCCCAGTTTAAAAGACCATAGATTTTTTAAATAGCCAAAAGATCTGGGAGAAGAAGAAAATGTTTTGTGTGGTACCTAAAGATATGTAACAAAGGTACCAGGTGGGCCACTCTGGGAAGAGCATTCCACAAGCAGGGAGCCACCACAGAAAAGGCCCGTTCTCGTGTTGCCGCCCTCAGGACCTCTCATAGAGGAGACACACAAAGAAGGGTCTCAGATGATGATCTCAGGGTCCAGATCAGTTCAAAAGTGGAGAGGCAGTCTTTGAGGTATTGCAGTCTTGTTTTTCTTTGTACTATAGGAAAGTTGCATATAGAGACAAAAAAGCACCCATCGGTGTTTCCATATTATGTAGTAGTAGAAACAATAAGTTGAACTTTCTGTCACTGGCAAACAGTTCTTGCCCAAAATCTCAGAGAGTGCTTCTATGTCAATGCCATTGTTCAAACCAGGGGTGGCTACCCTTTTCAGTCAAAGGACAGCTCCAGGAGACACATGCCAGCAATAGGTGTGGCCAATGGATACATGTACACACATGCACACAGATCATTTTGCCCAAAGTAAATGGCTGAAAATTCACAAAATAGCCCAATGATGACTGAGCATGTTCAGTGACCATGGAATGCTGACTGAGTATTGGGTGGTGGGGTGGAGTATTCTGAAACAGGACACGGCAGGCTGGAACAGCTCACACTGCAATATTTTGTGGAACACCCCACTTATTTCATCCTGTAAATCAAGCTTGGATCTTTGCCAGACATTTGTCCAGCTGGTCCCCTGCCCCCAAACACTCATATTTTGCTTCAGCCTGATATATTCTCTGAGGTGAGATATGGTCTCAGTAACTTTGCATTGCTTCATCTTGGACACCTGCATCCTGGACATACCTGTTTGACTTGTCCAAGCAAAGATCTGCAGGCCTCTCCGAGGATGGATGCTGCATAGAGACAGAAAAGGGTTTTGGCAGTGAAATTGCTGTCTTAAGTACAAACAGTAAAGCAGTTCTCCCAGAAACCTGAGGGGAGTTCGGGAGCCTAGATGCGTATTAATAAATTTAATACATTAAGGTAAAAAAAAATCAAATATCATATTGGTAAACTATTGATATGTTAGTTAACAGCCTTGGGGCAACTGTCGGGGTATGGGTGCTGGAGCTCCTCGTGCACGGCCTTGGACTGGTTATACACGAGGTACCAGTTGCGGGGAAAGCGGCCAGCGTTCCGCGTGCTTTGAGCACGGTCGCCGGCCAAGCCTCACAGTCTGAAGGATGATGAGTAAGCCAATTGAAGACTCTGGTGGTGTGTGAGTTCCTAGTTGCCTTCTTTAGAGAAAAGTTGCCTCGTGAAATAAAATATATACCCTGACTCTGAATAGACGGACCAGTTTAAAGAAATAAAAATTTTACTTTACTCCCCCCTTTAACCCCAAAGGAAGACAGACACCGGTTGTATCTTTAGTGGCTTCGGCAGAACCCGCGTAGGCTCGTCCCCTAAGCTAAGTTCTCCTAAGCTTAAAGACCCTGCGCGCCCAATCTTCCGCGAGGCTAACTAAATAAACTAAAACCGAAATATCTTCCGCAGGCCTATCCCTAGGCTAACCTAAAAGAACCTAACTAAAACTAAAACCGAATGATCTTCCGCGATCTAGCTCTAACTAAAGAAAAACCCATCCAACCCGTCCAGCCCGCTCCTAGCCCCTTAAACTAAACTTGACTTCAACTAAAACCCAACTAAAAAACATAAGAAGAACGTGCGGTCTTGTGCTACTCCCCCTGCCTAAGCGGGGTGCCTCTGCCTTTTATTAGGGAACAAACGTGACATCATCATTAGTACTTTAACCAATAAAATCACTGTTGCTGCCCTCCAAAAGGGCGGGAAGCAAGTTTAACGCTCATTAACAACTTTGAACATGACCGGATCTACAAAATAAAGGCGGATTAATCTTGTAAGTGAACCACACTATTCATTCATGCTTTCACTTTCACTTTTGCGCGCAATTATACCAAAAGTAGACCTTGAAAAACCCATAAAATAACCAATTAATTATGAATCCATGGCGGATCCGTGAAACGTATTCCGACATATCATCTTTCTTTTTTTGTTTTAAATTAAATTATTTTTGATTTAGTTATATAAAAAGGAAGGTTAGAAATATCATAAGCATCTATCCGACACAAACACAACCACCTGCCCCGATATAAGCCTTGACATGAAAAGGCAAACGTCGACAATGCCGACAGTGTCCACGCCAAAGTCTACATCAAAACCGTGATAATGCCTGTGCCAGACAAACGCCCACGACACCAGCAAAACCATTAACATCCATCCCTTTCATAGGAGGAAATACTTGTACAATAATGTAGCAATAAAGTCATGAAAATAACAAACCACTAGCCAAACATAAAAAGTGATCGATCCGATACACTGTAAACCTTTTAGGCATATATAAATACTTCAATGTGTAGTGTAACACAACAAATCACCTCATAAGCATATATATTTTCGCGTGCAGCGTAAAACAACAAATTACTCCCCAAACACAAGAGAGGACCTGATGCAGGTCCAAAATTAAAAATAACGAATAACGACTGCCTAAACATAAGAGAGGTCCCGATCCGGGACCCAAAATTAAAGTATAACTAGAGCTGGGGCTACATGGCCTACCCAGACCCCTCCCCCATTTTTTTTTAATTTTTTATTTGGAAAACTTAAGTAAAATGGATAAGGTAACATAAAGGGTGTGTGGCACTGAGGCTACAGAATCGAAAGAACTTTCAGGAAGGCAGATTCTGGACTTACCACAGCGACCACAGGTAACGGGGAACTAGGGTCCGATTCCAGAGAGGGGATTTAAGGCACCTAAGTACAAGTGGTTTGCGCCACAAGAGGGGATATAAGCTACCTACATAAAGGTGTCCCAGCCAGGATGAGGATTTAAACCATCTACGCAAGGGTTTCCAGCGAAACGAGATGGGAATTAAACCAACTACATAAAGGTCTCCCATCAACAGCAGGAAACAGAGTGAAGGGAAAAGCTGGGAACCTGGTTTACTGCCAAAAGGTAGCATATAGAGGGGTATTCTTCAAAGAAAATAGGGGTACCAAAAGGGTAGGACGCCACCAGACTTGACATATATATCTTGAACAAATCCGAGAATGACCAATTCTTTGACCAAAGGAAATATTTCAAATAAGACATAATAGTGTTACCACATTTTGAAATACAACTTTTGCAAGCACAACGTGGAGATTTAGGATTACTGAAATAAAACATATATGCATGAATATGTCTATGACTAGAACTGCACAAAGACGATGTTTTTAACCTTACATAAACATTTCCATATCATCAAAATTGTGACGCTCTAAATGGAAACCATTGCAGAAAAGTTATCATATATATAAACACCCATATCATTAATTACCAAGCTATATGGAAAACACATGTAATATGCGAGGCGGATATTTCAAGAAGCATACAAAGGCAAATATGCAATTTTTACAAGTACAATATAAAGTACAAGACAGGTTTAGAACTGCAAAATGGTGTTGGAGAGGAGGATGAAGACGATGAATGAGTTGCCGGTCGTCTTCTTCTCCGACTACACATGACCATGTAGAAGAAATAGTCCTGGAACTCAGGAAAAGTTCATGGAGCTCAGGAAAGTACTGAAACATCGAGCTCTGAAGAAACAACGATACCTGTAGAAGAAAGGAGGTTAAGCAAGCAAATCAAGGTGATCTGCTAGTGAGTGCAGGTATGGGAATAACTGGAACAAATCTAGGCAGCCAGGAACCAGAGGCCGCCCAGAGGCAAACAAAAGGCCTAGGCAGTAGGAGGGTAAGGCAAACTGCCCAGAACTCAACTGGTGCTGTTAGTTGAGCACTTTTGAAGAATTGCTGCATTTGACAGGAAACTAGTGCAGCCAAACAACGAGGTGGATATTCTCAACTTGGTTCCTTAGCTCTCCAAGGGCGCACACATCTGGCAGGCACCCAGACAGCCTTTTCTTCAAGGGCAACGGCAGCATACCCACGACCCCAAGTGATGAGTGGAACTGGTCCTCGCCATTCAATGTCAGGCAAGAGGCGATAAGAGACCAAAGGTCGAGGAAGCTGTTCTTCTTTCTTGAAGTGGAGATCCACTGGGGAATGAGGCTTGTTATGTGGAAAGAGAAGAAAGTTTAAGGTGAACAGCACCTTTGCAACTGCCAAAGGGATCTCCGAGGCTGGAAGGTGACGTCCTGCAGTCTGTTTGTGGAGCAGAGTTTTGAAAGTGAGGTGTGTCCTTTCAATGAGAGCTTGGCCTGTCGAATTAAACGGAATCCCGTGGGATAGGGAAATATTCCATTGCACACAAAAATCATTAAAGGCCTGAGAAGCATAGGCCGGGCCATTATCTGTTTTAATGGCTTGAGGTTTTCCCATAACTGAAAAGGTTCTCATGCAGTGCTGTATGACGTGCCTCGTAGTTTCTCCCTTCAGTGCTGTAGCCCAAATGAAACCTGAAAAGGTGTCCACTGTGACATGCAACTTAGACATTGGAGCAAGGGCTGGGACATGTGTCACATCCATCTGCCACAGCTGATTCGCCTCCGTGCCTCGAGGATTTACAGCGTCAAATGGCAAGCAGATAGGAGACTTGGAGCACGAAGGGCAGCATGAAATAATGTCCCTTGCTTGTGACATTGGAATGTTGAAGGTCTTGTGTAGAACCTTTGCTGATTGGTGGAAAGTTTCATGGCTTGTCACAGGATTATCGAACAAGGAGAAAGCTAGAGTCCTGAGGGCAGCGTCTGCTACTGCATTTCCTTCCACCAGGAATCCTGGAAGGTTAGAATGAGAGCGCAAGTGTGCAGCAAAAAAGGGAAATGAACGTCTTTGTAATAGTTCTTGAAGCTGTGCGAACAGATTAAAGAGATTTTCGTCCATGGACGGAGACAGATAAGCAACTGGAAGCGATGATAACAGTCTATATACATACTGAGAATCTACAACGAGGTTGAATGCTTCTGTAGTGAAAGTTTTAAAAGCGAGAATCACTGCTGCCAGTTCCGATCTTTGTGCTGAAAGTTGTTTCTCTGTAAACACAGTTTTCCATTGTCCATCCTCCTTCCATGCAAGGACACCATAGGAAGAGGAGCCATCTGTGAACAGAGTTTTTGCAGTGGGAATAGGCTGAAGCACCAACATGGATGAAAGGTGATAGTTTACTTGTTGCAACAAAGTGAATCTTTTGTCCTTAGGAGGATTATACAAGAATGAACCGACAAAATCTGCAATAGCAATTTGGAAACTATCTGAAAACTGAATCAAAGTTAGTACTTGTTCTTGAGAGAAAGGAAGGTAGATGGAAAGCAGATCATTTCCACTCAGGCGAATTGCACGGCCTCTGCACTTAACAAGGAGATCGGCAACAGCGTCCATACTGGGGTACACATTCCTTTGAGGCGTGTGCGAAAGATGAATCCACTCCACGATTGCCACCTTTGAGGAAGTATCCGGAACGTATAAGGCTGCTGTCGGCAATCTTGGTGTAGTGAAGATAGCACATGAAAGAGCGCAGTTGGCTGTTGGCACACGATCTACAGCTATTTGGTGCAGTTTTGTGTTTACCCCTTGTAAAGCAAGACGCATCTCAGAAGTGCATGGAATAACATCTGAAGGAGATGTATGTCCCTTAAGAGCAGAAAACAATGGCGAGAGTTCAGATGTTGGAACTGCTAGAGACTTTCGAGCCCAGTTTATCTGTCCCAAGAGATGCTGCAATTGTGTTAAAGTGAAGGATTCTGGAATGACTATGCTCGGCATCTCTGGCAGGGCTGTATCTTGAAGCAGTCTGTGACCCAAGTAATGAAATGGAGCAGTGCGCTGTACCTTTTCTGGGGCAATACAAAGCCCAAAAGAGTTCAGGATGCGCGTAAGATGCTCAATATGATGCTCTGAGACCTTTTCTCCATGGATCAAGATGTCATCCATGTAATGACAAACTTCTAAGGCTGGATATTGTGCTCTGAAAGGCTGTAATGCTTTATCTACAAAGTTCTGGCAGAGAGTCGGCGAATTCACCATTCCTTGAGGGAGTACCTTCCAAGAGTATCTGGAAGCTGGTCTGGTGTTATTGAACACAGGTAGAGTGAAAGCGAACTTTTCTTGATCTGCAGGTGCCAGTGGAATGGTAAAGAAACAATCTTTAAGATCGATGATTGCAAGCTGATGGTTTCTAGGAATGAGGTTAGGGTTAGGAAGTCCACATTGAAGGGGACCCATTGGAACAATTCTTTCGTTGATTTTTCTCAGGTCTTGAAGCAAACGCCATTTTCCACTTTTCTTCTTGATGACGAAAATTGGAGTGTTCCAAGGGCTATTAGAGGGTTGCACACGATCCTGGTGTAGCAGCTCTTTGATTAGGGCCTCTGCTGCAGCGAGCTTTTCTGACGTCAGCGCCCATTGGTCGACCCATACAGGGGGTCCTTCCTTCCATGTGAGTGGAAGAGCATGTACTGGCGCTGATGCAAAGGCCCACATCAAAAATGCGTATGGACAACAGTTCTTGCTTTAGACAATAAGTCTCTACCCCAAAGGGTGATAGGCACATCCATAACAAGTGGACGGAGCTGCACCATGGAGCCTGAGTCTGACTGGAAGGTAATCGGATGCACGCTCTGGTGGGCGGGTTCGAAACCTCCGACTCCAAAGACTTCCTGGGTGACAGTCATTGCCCACTGGTCAGGCCAATCTTTTCTGGCGATCACTGTAACATCTGCGCCTGTATCAAGAAGACCCTTGATCTTTCGTCCACCCATTTCTAAGACGAGATGAGGGCGTTCTTCTGTAATCTTAATTAGCGCCATTGCTGTCTGAGGAGGCAAAGAGTCTACAGGAGCTGTAGGCGTAGAAGTAAGCAAATAGAGTCTGGCAATTTCCAAACCTTTCGTTAGGACACAAGGAACAGTTGAAAATCCTGGAATCAGCAACTGCGATGAATCTGTGATTCGAACTAGGCCTGCAGTCAGTGTGACTGTGGCAGGGAGGCGATCCATCCTAGGCAGGATAAGGCAAATTGAGGTGTCTGGGAATGGACCACGAATGGATGTTGGCAATTGCTGAGCAAACCATGGATTTGAGAAGTAACAGTCCTCTGTTAAGAAGAGTGGTATACCTGGGACAGAAGATTCTTCTTGTTCTTCGTTGGCAGTGTTTGAAGATATCTTTTTGGCCTCGGGTTTTTTGCACTGCTGAAGTTGGCAACTCTGAAGCTGCTTGGCGTTGAGTTGGCAAACTTGAGGTTCCTCTGTTAGTAAAAGTTGCTGATGCTGTTGAACCTGTTGGCATTCAGTCAGTTGTGCATCAAACTGGCAGGATGGAACTTCTTCTTTGACACGAGGCAGTAGAAGTTGTTGTTCCTGATAGTTGTTTGGTTGTGGCGGGCTGAGCTTAAGAGCTGGAGGTGACACAAAGGTGTGGACATTGTTAACTGGAGTGATGTTTAAGCTTCCACAAGAGGGAGCTGGCTCACTCACTTGCATTCTTTGGCCACATGGAAAGTGATCATCAGCTGGGTTGCAACTTGAACACTGCTGTTTCATCAAGGGCAAATGTCCTTCAATGACAGATTGACCTTGACTCAAAGATGAGTAAAGTTCAGGTGCTGCGAGGTTGACCTCAGTAGGATGTTTTCTCAACGTTGAAGGCAATTCTGCGATCAGAGACTTGACTGTGATTGCTTGCTGTGAAGCAGGATCAACATCAGCAGGAACTGAAGGGCGGTCAGCAGAAGGTGAACTGAATGCTGTGTTCTCTACTGGAACCCTTTGAATAGGTAAGGCAGATGATGAAACCTCTGGAACCTGAATGTTTGATGAGGTCACATCTTTTCTCTGGACATCTGAAGAGTAGATATCTCTCTGAATCACTCTTTTTTCCTGATGACCTGGATAAGGAGTAGCGTTGTTCACCTTTCTGGGATGGTTGACCTTCATGATGTTCTTGAACTTGCACCCTATTGTTTTACCGGGGCCGGGGCGCGGCCCGCAGAACCGTTTCCCTGAACTGGAGATGAGGTAGGTGATGTGTTTTGTGGATTCAAGCGACAATCATTCGCCCAATGAAATCCTTTCTGACAGATGGGACATCTCTCTGGCGGCTTGGCAGAAGGCCTTGGCGTTGTTGTGCACTGCGACCGGAAATGCCCATCGCCTCCACACCCATAGCACTTCTTGACTGGCGTAGAGCTGTCTTGACGTGGCATCTGTACCGCAGCTGCTAAGAGCTGTGCTTTGTAGGAGTGGGTACCGACATTCTGGCAGACGCGTAGCATCTCAGTCAATGTGGCATCTGGACGAGCTGCAACTGCTGTTAGGGCATTCTTGCAGTCATCATTGGCATTCTCAAAGGCAAGTTGTTTTGTCAGCATGTTTCTGGCATGACGATCTTCTATCTGGCGTTCCACTGCAACAATCAGGCGATCCACGAAGTCCCCATAAGGTTCTTTTGGACCTTGCCTAACTGCAGCGAATCCTGATACTGAGCTAGCATCTGTGCGATTGGGTAGTCTGCGCCAAGCTTTGACTACGATGTCTGCTATGGTGACGAGTGCAGCATCAGGTATGGCTAGCTGTTGATTGAGATTGGAGTAATGTCCTGATCCTGTGAGCATATCTTCTGTGGCAAGTGGCGTTGCACGTCTGGCTGCTACTTCTTTCCACTCTTGCAGGCACAGAAGAGCATCTGTAGGCGACAGGAAGGTGCGAAGAATCAACTTCCAATCAGATGGCAGAAGTCTACTAGTGGACAGTCCTTCAAGTAAACTTCTAGTATAAGGAGCTTGAAGTCCATTTTCGCGTATGGCTTTTCGCAGTTCACGTAGTGTTTCAAAAGGAATGGCTTGATATCTTGCAGGTTGTCCTCCATTAGCACGAATCACTGGAAAGATGTGCATTGGATCAGCACTAAAGTCTATTTGTCCCAAAGCTGCTTCCAAAGCTTGGGTTCTGCAGATGGGCTGCATTGCTGTAGGGTCTGTAGGTGGCATCAGTGAGTTTAAATCTTCTTGATGCTTTCCAAATGATGAGCCACTAGATGGTGCTAGAGAGTCTTTGACATCTGGATGCCTTGAAGATGGCTGACTATGAAGACAAGATGGCTGACTTGAAGTTGGATGAAGACAAGATGGCTGACTTGAAGTTGGATGAAGACAAGATGGCTGACTTGAAGTTGGAGCATAAGGTTGTTGGCTCTGTACTGCAAGTCCTGGCATCTGGATCATCATTGTTTGGCTTTGCTCTTGTCTTGGAATCTGCATTGGCATTGGAGGTGCTGAAGGGTTGGTAAATTGCTGTTGTGCTGCTTGCATTGAAGCTTGGATTGCTGTTGATTGGAAATCAGCTTGCTGCAAAACTGGAGCTGCTGGCTTGAGTGCGGCCTGCAGGGCAGCAGGGTTTGCTGGCAAAAAGGCTGCTTGCTGCTGCTGCTGCTGGATCGCTGGCAAAAGCGCGGCTTGTGATGAAGAAAGCGGGACCGTTGCTTGGAGCGAGGTCCGCGGCTGCTGCTGACTTGAAATCGCTGGCTGGTAAAAGGCCTGCGATGACTGCTGAGCGACTGGCGGTGGGGCAGTCCGCGGCGGGGCTTGAAAGGCCGACGGCGTCTGCTGCACCGGCACAGGCGGCAATGAATCTGGCAATGACAAATTGGACAAGGGCGAGTGCGTGTACGACAACGGGGCCTGAACTGGCTGCTGCGAGGGGGCCGAAAATGGCACAACCGCAAGCGGCAGCACAGGGGCACTATTAAAAGCAGTATTTCCTAAATTCACTGTTCCATTAAGCAAAACATTTCTTGGAGCGATTTGTTGAAAGCAGTTTCTTACTTTGCTCCATACTAATTGTACAGGAATTCCGATTTCGGGTTGGCCATAAATTCTAACCCGATCCTTTCCCATGAGGCTAAATCTTTCGTTCCTTCCTTAGGGACCCAGGGACAAATTTCCCCAATGGTTTTAACTAAAAGCTCTACTTCTGATTCAGAGACAGGGTGACCATTTCTTTTCAAAAGGTACAATAAATCTTCACAAAATTTTACTTGAGCAGTTGAGAGTGAGGAGCCCATTTTTTAAACACTTTTCCAAAACTTTTCCTCCCCCACCCGTAGGCTTCTACTAGGGGATACCGGTTCTACCCGTAGGCTTTAACCGAAAAACCTGGCACCCGTAGGCTTTAGCCAGAAAACCTCCGCCCCCACCCGTGGGCTTCTACTAGGGGCTACCGGCCCTACCCGTAGGCTTTGACCGAAAAACCTGGCACCCGTAGGCTTTAGCCAGAAAACCTTTCCCTCCCACCCGTAGGCTTTTTCGGGAGACACCGGCCCTACCCGTAGGCTTTGACCGAAAACCCTGGCACCCGTAGGCTTTTGCCAGACCCTGGCACCCGTAGGCTTTTGCCAGAACCCTTCCCACCCGTAGGCTTTAGGGAAGACCTTACTCTGCCCGTAGGCTTACACTAAACTCCTTGCCGCTCTACCCGGGGACCCCTTGGGGCAAAATATACGCGCGCGACTTCTATTTACACTACTTTGGGCAAGTGGTGGATTCGCGCTACTGCAGCGAAATCCTGGATAAACCGGGCCGTTATACCTCACCTCTCAACGTCTGTTTCCGAGCCACTTCCGATATGTTGCCTTTAACCGGAGTCTTCGTGGAAGCGATTTTTGACTACGCTTTGCCTCACACGGGGCACCACTTGTCGGGGTATGGGTGCTGGAGCTCCTCGTGCACGGCCTTGGACTGGTTATACACGAGGTACCAGTTGCGGGGAAAGCGGCCAGCGTTCCGCGTGCTTTGAGCACGGTCGCCGGCCAAGCCTCACAGTCTGAAGGATGATGAGTAAGCCAATTGAAGACTCTGGTGGTGTGTGAGTTCCTAGTTGCCTTCTTTAGAGAAAAGTTGCCTCGTGAAATAAAATATATACCCTGACTCTGAATAGACGGACCAGTTTAAAGAAATAAAAATTTTACTTTACTCCCCCCTTTAACCCCAAAGGAAGACAGACACCGGTTGTATCTTTAGTGGCTTCGGCAGAACCCGCGTAGGCTCGTCCCCTAAGCTAAGTTCTCCTAAGCTTAAAGACCCTGCGCGCCCAATCTTCCGCGAGGCTAACTAAATAAACTAAAACCGAAATATCTTCCGCAGGCCTATCCCTAGGCTAACCTAAAAGAACCTAACTAAAACTAAAACCGAATGATCTTCCGCGATCTAGCTCTAACTAAAGAAAAACCCATCCAACCCGTCCAGCCCGCTCCTAGCCCCTTAAACTAAACTTGACTTCAACTAAAACCCAACTAAAAAACATAAGAAGAACGTGCGGTCTTGTGCTACTCCCCCTGCCTAAGCGGGGTGCCTCTGCCTTTTATTAGGGAACAAACGTGACATCATCATTAGTACTTTAACCAATAAAATCACTGTTGCTGCCCTCCAAAAGGGCGGGAAGCAAGTTTAACGCTCATTAACAACTTTGAACATGACCGGATCTACAAATAAAGGCGGATTAATCTTGTAAGTGAACCACACTATTCATTCATGCTTTCACTTTCACTTTTGCGCGCAATTATACCAAAAGTAGACCTTGAAAAACCCATAAAATAACCAATTAATTATGAATCCATGGCGGATCCGTGAAACGTATTCCGACAGGCAACAAATGTTCTCAACAGCATTAGTGATTTCTGGCATTTTATCATAACGTGGGGGGAGAAGTGATGCTCCATATTTAAATGTATACTTTCTGAAATAAAAATAAACATGTTTATGATAAAACAAGTAAATACAGCTTGCATCCTGCAAGTACAGTTTGGTTCTTGGCGCTACTGAAAAAGCCCTCACCGCTTTTCACAAAACTGGGAATTGTGTTGAAAGGGGAAGTTTACTTTACTTACTTTACTGGTTACCACATCAAATTGACCTGACCCAATCTGAGGCAGCTTTTGGGAATCCATATAGCTTTGCTCTGTGCCAGAGTGCTGGCTAATATTAGGAAGATGACTCCATATCCCACATTTCAAGGAGGAAGGTGACATATTTTTTGTTTTCCAATGTTTCTAGTAAGCAAGGTAGACTGACAAACATATGCACAGTGTTTTTTTTCTGGGGAGACACGTGGGTTTGCATACCCCTAAACATTTTGTGAATCTAAGTTTGGCCTCATTGAGGGGCAGTATTTCAATATTAGTAGGAAAATGAGAGTAGCCCT
This sequence comes from Lacerta agilis, assembly GCF_009819535.1. Taxonomy (NCBI): domain Eukaryota; kingdom Metazoa; phylum Chordata; class Lepidosauria; order Squamata; family Lacertidae; genus Lacerta; species Lacerta agilis. The sequence continues at coordinate 59,500,265 of NC_046314.1, read as the reverse complement.
ACCCCTAAACATCTTTTTAGGGAAAAAAGCACTGCATATGCATCAAATGTAGCTTTATTTGCCGAAGTACCTTAGCTGTGTGATAATCCCTTAAAATATCCTAGTAAATAATGCTATCATTCTGTAAAGCAGGTTGAGGAGAATGTTTTTTCAGCCTAATGGCCTTCTGGGTAACTATCCAGCAGCCCAATGTCAATGCTGGGCCTAGCTAGAAGCAAATGGGTGGGCCATTGTAAATATAACCTTTCTAAGGCTAGGATAGTTTCTAGACTCACTCAGCCTTCTCTGTGTTTCATCCAGGCAAACAAGAGCCATTGCTTGAGTTGAGTTCAAGGATACATTCCCACCAAGCAAAGACACTCAAGGACCATATGAAGCAAAACCAGTGAAGGGTGTGGCTGGAGAGAGTCCCAAGAGAAAGGCTTGGAGAGTTAAATCTGGGAGCCAGGCCTGCTGCAGTGCTGAGCGGGACATACACCTCATACTTTCCCCCAGAAATCCAGGGAGATGAAAATATGAGATTTGAACAAAACTGTCCAGTGTGATGTAAAATGTGACACTCATTTCCTTCCTTTCCTTCTTCAGTGTAAGCATGAGGTTTAGTTGGGTCTCTTGGAGCCACAATGTAGTGCTCTCTCACAGTTGCCTTGAAAAACAGAATCCAAAGTCCATTATTATAGCTTCCTGGGGAGTCGAGTATTTTAGGCATCTGCTGTTAAAAGCAACTGTGATGATAAAAACAAATTAAATCACTTCAGAGCAGGAAATGAGTGAGAGTGCATTGTGAATCAGAAAAAAGATTCAGAAGAGAGCATTATTGGCACGGCTTTGCAGGCTTGCACTTTAAGAAATCCAAATTCTGCCTGGAGGACACCCAAACTCTGTGTCAAGGGAAGCAGAATTCTGTGACCTATAAGTGATGCAAATTAGCATCCTCTTCCTTTGACTGGTTGATTTCTCAGGTTGTGGGAAAGTCATGGATCCCATACTACTGGAAATCTTAATCAAACTAGATCACTAAAACTTGTTCACCATTGGACTTGGAAAAGCTACTGAGGTTGAAGTCAAATCATAATTCATGATGGTAGCTGATTTTCAACATGTAAATTGTTTATCTGCAGACTAAGTTGTAAGCCTTCTTGCTGATATTTATAAGCAGTTCAGCTATTGACTTCTTCATGCCTGAATAACAGCTCTGTGAAACTCAAAAGCCTTGCTAGCATACGTTACCAGTGAAGCAATCCATCCTGGAAATAATATTTTTTTTCCCCAGACAAGATGTCTGTTCTTATTTACCGGGTATTTGCTTTACACAGAATAGTCTCTAAAAACCACCTCAGAAATTGTCACCAGCAGCTCCAAACATCAGCAGCAGGTAGGCCTACTCACCATAACAACCAGTTTGTTATATTCAATCAAATGCCTGGCACTGAAAATATATACCTGTAAATGCAGGTAGGAAAAGCATTCCATAGTCAGAATACCAAAACCAAAAAAAGGTGGGTACCCTTGTTGCCACCCTCTAACACTCTTTCTGAGGGGGCACCCAGAAAGCATATCCTCCAACATTTATCCAATGAAAATAGGGATGCCTCATTCCATAATGATATTTTTACTATTTATATCCCACAGCCACTCTGGGCAGCTTCCAACATATATAAAAACCTAATTTTGGCAGGTTTTCAGAGTTCTTTAGCATTAAACCTCTCTCTCTCTCTCTCTCTCTCTCTGTGTGTGTGTGTGTGTGTGTATTTCTTTTAACACAGGCATCTTGGAATAAAGGGTCTGAACAGCAAAGAAAGTCCACCACGTCTTTGAGGGATTTTTTATTATTCTTATTTGGTCTAACAGCACAAATAAAGAGATACTGTTAAGTGTGGCAAAAGCAATGCCATTTGGTAAGGCTTCGGTGACTTCTTGCCTCTAGGCTCCACCCTGCTTTTCTTTTCATGTCTTTAATCTGTATTGTCTGGAGGTTTGCTCAATTAATCTGCTGTCAATATGTGATGAACAATCTGCCTATTGACTGTCTCAGCAGTTTCTAGGCCTTCCCCACCCCCCACCCCCACCCCATGTTGAGATTCATCAAATTTCTGCTGGTTGCTTGGTTAGTTAGTTGATGTGGGGGTGGAGAGTTACAGGCCTTTCTTCCTATCCTCTAACATAAATTGCCACTCCCTTCTGTGCCTTTCCCTTCACCCATCTTTATCTGATTCTTCACATATGTCACTCATTCCGGCATCTAAAAAATTCTGCCCATGTTGTGGTTTGTTCTTGGTAGTTTTTCGCAAACTTTGAGACTGGCAAGCCCAGAAGGATCTCTTTCTTGATTATCCTATCATAATTTCACACAAAGCAAAACAACTATAGACTGATTGGGAATGTCTCAGTAACGATGATAACCCAGTCATTCATGAACTGGAATTGGTGCATTGCTCATATAGAGAACTTATTTCAAGGTTAGGTTCCCAGAGACATAATTCATAAATACAAAATACATATAGGAATATATATACAGGGGTACCTTGGTTCTCAAACTTAATCTGTTCCGGAGTCCGTTCAATTCCCGAAACCATTCAAAAACCAAGAAGCGGCTTCCAATTGGCTGCAGGAGCTTCCTGCACTCAAGCTGAAGCGGCGACGAACGTTCGGCTTCCAAAAAATGTTTGCAAACTGGAACACTTACTTCTGGGTTTGTGGTGTTTGGGGCCCAATTTGTTTTGCAACTAAGCTGTTCGGGAACCAAGGTACCACTGTATATAATTTCAAATTTGAACAAAGCATAATTGTAGCATAAAATTTCCAATTATTCTCAATCAGTCCCATCTTAGAGCTCCGGAAGTTTCCTCCATTGACCTGGGCCTCCTGCTTTTTTACTGCACAACTATACCTAAAGTTAGGAGAGATTCCTTAAATCCACTCAAAATTTGCCTTGCTGCTAGCAAAACCCATTGCTTTTTGACCTTCCTCCAGCGTCCCAGGAAACAGATGTACCAAGTTTCCTTTCTAGCAACTTTTGTGATAGGAAAAAAACAGTCCATCACATCTCCTCTTATTCTTTTCGTACTTCGAGGGAAGGGCTATAGTTCAGTGGTACAGGATCCTCCTGGCATGCAGAACACCCCAGGTTCAGTTCCTAGCATCTCCAGGGAGGGTCGAGAATGACCTCTGTCCAAAACCCGTGAGAGTTGCTGCCAGTCAGTGTAGTCATACTGAGCTAGATGAAGCAAAGGTCTTACTTCTGGACTCCAGGGGGTTGAACTAGATGACCCTTGGGGTCCCTTCCAGCTCTATAATTCTGTGATTCTATGACTCAGCATAAAGTGGCTTCCCATGTTCCTAAATACACCTGGTTTCTTTTCTGATGTGACATACATTCCAAATCATTTATTTCTTTATCAATACTGAACAGGATGATAAAGCAAAATCCTATACATGTTTACTCAGATGTAAGTCTGTTCAATGTGATTTACAATGGATTTCAGCCTACCACTAACTGAGCATAAGCCCTCCTGAACTCAATGTTACTACAGTCGTACCTTGGAAGTCAAACGGAATCTGTTCCGGAAGTCTGTTCAACTTCCAAAACGTTCAGAAACCAAAGCGCAGCTGACCAAAAAAAACCTCAAAGACCGTCGGACATTCAGTTTCCAAAAGAACGTTCAAAAACTCACTTCCAGGTTTCGAACTTTCGGGAGCCAATTTGTTCAGGAGCCAAGGCATTTGAGACCCAAGCTACGGCTGTACTTCAAAGTAGTTCTGTATAGGATTGAGCTATCGGTTTATCTTCCTACTTTACATGCATATTCTCCATTTCCATTTAAGTTTCTTCCGGTATATTGGACATTCTCTGCAGATTGCCTAAAATATGACTTGTCTTTCCATGAGATTAGCTGTTTACATATGTCAAATATAATTTCTCATTTAATAATCAAACTTGGGATCAAAAATTGTGTGCATTCTTGACTCTTCCCTCCGTTAACTTTAAGGTTCATCTAATAGTCTTACATAAGATTGTGGTTAAAATAAAAATGATATATTTTCTCTAAATTTTAGCACTTATGCTTTATTCAGTGCTTGATTCTCATGAGACGTAAATCCTCGTGGGATCCTTTTGGTAGAAATGTGTTCGTGTTCCCTTGGCAAGGGCAAATTATGTTGTTTTGCAGAAGAGATTTAGCAGTGCATAAACTGACAATTTTCTTTCATGCAATGGTTTATGTTTTGAAATTCTTTAGAACCTTGAACTGAAGCTATATCTGCAGCCGTATTTCTACTGCTACCCAATAAAACACTTGAATAAAATACACTCAGTTCACCTTCGCTCATTTTCTTCGGTGAACCTCTTCCAAAAGTTCCACCAAGGAAGAAAATTTGCTAAAGTAAATTAAAAATGCTCTATATAATTAACTAAAGAATTGCTAATGAAATGGAGATGCGTTAGGGTTGTGTGCCTCATCGTTTTCTGTTACACTTCAGAATCTCATTCACACATTCTTAAGATGATGATTAATCAAATGCAGGTGTTAAATAAGATGTTTTTAATTAACTTGATTTCAAAAGTTTCTCAAAGCCAAAAAAAGGCAAAAGTTGCGCGCACACACAATTGCTTTCTTCTTTCTCAAGAACAGTAACAACCCATCCCTTTTATGCTGACCATGTATTGGCTCTGCAGCATCAACAGATCCCAAGAAGGCTCTTCCAAATCTCCTCTATGCACAACTTATTCAGGACAAGGCCAGGCTCCACAGAAGCATGATGTGGCATTCAGCAGAGGGGTGGAGAACTTTTTTCAGGCCACATTCCTTGTGGGCAACCTTCAGGTGAGGCCTGTGCTGATGCCAGATGGGTTCAGAGACAAAATAAATAAATGAAGGAATAATAGATTTAACTTTTGCTCTTGTGCATTCCAGGCACAGAAAAAAACAGAGCTTGCTTGGACATTGGAGGAGGAATGGTGGAGACTGCTGCCCCTTCTCCTGAACCTTCCAGAGAAGAGGAGGACAGTATAGATTTACAACAGTGGTTTGCAGAGGGTTGCATCTCAGAGGGGCGAAGCTGGGAAATAATGGGAGAAGCAGAGCAGGAACAGTAGGCTGACACGTTATCACTAGAGAGCATTCCAGATCCCCCTTCTCCCAGAACCTGGAGAGCAATGAAAGTAGGAGAGCAGAGAGCTAAGAGGCCCATAAGGGGTGATGGTGCTGTTGACGACTTAGAAGGGAAGGGGGGGAGATTACATGGAGCAACGCCGTTACCAAAGAGGTTGCATTTCTATGCTTCTCTCTGTGAATATTGAACAAAAGGCATTGGTAAGAGCTTCTTGTCCTTTCCATTACTGGCAGCTGGCCATGAGGGTGGGGGATCGGATTCCATGAAGCCTGACATTGCTAAACATGTACATCCCTCTATCAAGAGGGCATATTCCAGCCAGGCAAAAAGAAATGAGGAGGGTATGGAACAGGGCCAGTGAAAGGGGTGGTCTGGGGAGGAGGAACGGATTAGGAAGAGTCCCAAAGACCAGCCAGAAGCCCTGGAGGGCACATCTGGGCCCTCAGGTCTAAGGTTCTGTACCCTCCTTCAGCTTAGCATCACAAACCTTTATACCTAAATTAACTTTGCAGTAAACTCCCGCTTATGATCCTCCTGAGTCTTCTTCTCCAATTTCCTGCACAAAATTATCCAGCTCTCCCTTTTTATCAGTTTGCTTTGTTATTGGCCAATTCAGGTCTGGTTCATGCATGTGTGCACACATCCCCTTGGTTCATTACACTTCATTACTGTACCATTGGCAACTGGCAGCTGAACACATTGAAGAGCCCAGAATATGGAGTTATGCGACGTGGTATGAAAATTCTCTCCGTGGCATTATGTCTGCTGTGCCCCGTTTACACAGGCAAGACATTCCCTGATGTTGCTGTCATGAAGAGCAGAACGTCAAAGGATGGAAATCTGTGTGTGGACCAGGAGCCGTGTAATAACACTTGGCAGGGAGGGGGTTCTCCTTGAGACATCAGGAGTTTAGGGGGCGCTAGACTGATCCACAACTTGAATGAGCTCCTGAACTCCCAGGGAACTGTTCACGTCAGGCATCGGACCTCTTTCCACTACCAATATCCCTCCCAGGTTTCTGCATATGCCAAATCCATATGATTAATAAAGTTGTTCCTGGTTCATTCTCCCAGCTCTCCATTACTCACCCTATAATCACTGTGAGCACAATAACCATTTTTCAGATTATTATTATTATTTATTGAATTTATATACCACCCTAAACCCAGGGGTCTCAGGACGGTTCACAGAATAAAATCAAGATATAAAACCACAAAATATCTTATCAGATGCACTTGTGCTTCTGACATCCCATTAGTGTCCTCTTTGCAACGCACAAGCCTATCAAGGTGCACTGGGCAGGGATTCAGAATATCTTAAAAATCTGTTCTGAGAACTTGGGTCTAGCTCAGAGATCAATGAACATATGCCAGCTGGATTCAAATCATTGTGCTATGACTTGAGGCGTGAACAAATGCTATCTCTTTGAGAAGAGCAGCTCTGCTGGTCCATTTCCTTCACAGGTGGAATAAATGTTGGCCTAGAAGGGGCACCAAGCAGCTAGAAGCTGAGGGTCCTGCCAACACACACAATCAATCATTTCCGGTCTAAGGGACGAATAACTACAGTATCTATTCAGCTGCCTTTGGTATTAACAGTGCTATTTTTCTAGAAAAAGAGGGGCCAGAACTCACCATGAATGCCTCCCTCGTTCTCTTGGAATGGCAAGTGCTGGAACTGAGTTCCAGTGAGTTCTGCTTGGGAGGGGGGGAATATATTCCTGGGTGTTAACATTCAGTAATGTATTTTGTTATGATGACCTTATAGTGATGTGGTAGAGGGAGAGGGGCATGGTCTGATCCAAAGTGGGTCACAACAGAAGTACTATCATCATGGTATAATATATAGTAAAAAGATTAATAAATAGGTCCAGAAGAAGAAGGAGGAGGAGGAGGAGGGAGGAGGGGGTTGGATTTGATATCCCGCTTTTCACTACCCGAAGGAGTCTCAAAGCGCTAACATTCTCCTTTCCCTTCCTCCCCCACAACAAACACTCTGTGAGGTGAGTGGGGCTGAGAGACTTTAAAGAAGTGTGACTAGCCCAAGGTCACCCAGCAGCTGCATGTGGAGGAGCGGAGACGCGAACCCGGTTCCCCAGATTACGAGACTACCGCTCTTAACCACTACACCACACTGGCTCTCACCACACCCAAACACATGTGTGGGTGAAAAGTGGGATGTGAGTCTGAAGAGGTTGAATATAATCTGATCTTAGTGATCTTACAGTCTATAAAGGTGGAGGCAGCCTTTCAGGTTGCCTGGCACTGCATTGCTCAAGGCTTTATATGTTAACAACAAGCCCTTGTTTACAATCAGGTTTCTTTCTTTTTTTACCAGGTTTTCAGCAGAAAGGATAAACTGGAATTTAGAAAAAAGAAAAAAAGAAATGACCAATGTCATCATACAGACACGGCAAAAGCTAAACAAAACCTGGCGTGCCAGCTTCTAAAGTCCTTATGGTGCAATGTCTACTCAGAAGTAAATCTATTTGTGGTCAATTAGATAAGCATGTATAGGACTGCAACCACACTTGTCTCACAATTATGACTGGTAACCGAAATTGTAAATGGCAAGAACCTTTGTAATTCTGCAACGTAAACATTTTCATCAAGGCTGCTAAGCTCTGAAGCCTATTTACAGTGTCAGGATCAGCTCTGGAATATAGAAGTGGTAATAAAGTCTGAAGTTTATCAGGTTCACCCTTTTTCTCTTCCCAGCCTGGGCAGCTTATATAGAAACAGCCTTTGAATAAAGACTTACTTTATGAAATTGTGCTGCATTCATCAGCAATAACCCAGATTCAAAAACCATGTCATGAACAAATGTCCAAGGCTTTGCCTCAAGTTAACTGCTAGTGAGCAGCATATATTGGGTGCTTCGCTGCACTACAGAATTCTGTAGAAATGGTACACAAAAGCACAGCCCATAATGTTATTAGTGCTGATTTGGAACGTTGCTGGCTTTCTATACAGCTAAGAGCTTTTAACAGTGACAGAGAAATCAGCTGGTAACACATAGTGCTTTTACATGCCTGGCATACAGCAAAGAGGTCACAGTGATACCCACATATCAGGGAGAGACCAACACAGTAATTACAGTATTGCATTCTACCTGACAAAATGCAGACCTGAATCAAAAGAGCTTGCTCACATTCAGTTAGCAAAAGGCTTCCCAAGACTTAACCAGTAGCCTAGGAAAATGTGATCTATGTTCCACGCAGGTATATAAAAAACAATGGTTTATTGGGGAAAAAATAAAGATGAGCAGTGGATATACAGGACTTAATCTTGGAGGGGCCCTCTGTAATCTGTAAACCTTATTAGTGGGTGGAGCACATTCTAGAGTGACTTTTAGGCCTGAGCCTGTGCTCTGCACATATCGCTGGGCTGTGGAATAAGGTCTTCCCTTTAGGGCTGGCTCTTAAGAACCTGGATTATACAAACATGGGGTCACCAAAATGTTATATGTTTCATTTTTCTTGAGTGTATATGCACTGAAATATTTCTAAATTTTAAATGAAATACAACTTTTTTGCGACATTTTCCCATGGAACTGTACTGCTGGTTTGAGTCCCTACTGAGTCAATAATTCAAACCATTAATGGCTACCCTTGGCTTTATTTTTAGAAGCTAAAAATACAGTGGCCTTAGCTAGACCATGGTTTTTTCAGTATCCCAGGCATCTACAGCAGTCAGCACTGCCACAGAAATCCTTTTGAGGATGCTCATTACTGTCTGTCATGGTTTCCTATTGTGCATTTTCCAACATGTATGTTCTTACTCAAAGGGCAAAAAATCTATGAGTTTTGGAGGAAGTTCACCTTATGAACTAGTGGCTTAAAACCAGTGGCACCAACTATAGCCGCAGAAAGTCCCTTGAATATTTGTGAATAGGGGGCTTATCCCCCCCCCATATTGAGGGTGTCGCCATCCCCCGCAGCCTACTGCTGCCGGTCAGTGCTTGCATGTATGATGTCATGTGGCGCCAGGCCCCCTCAATGTGGGGGACAAGAGAGTGCCCCTGCTTAAAGCATTTCAAATGTAAATTGTACACGCAAACAAAATGTTCAACCTTTGGAATAGAGCATTCTAAGAAATCAAGTATGACAGCAGCCACATAAATAGCTTAAATAGCAAGTTTCCTTCCCCATCCTCCTCAAATTTACTGTCAAGCCCATCACCCTGCCAAATTATCTCCTTTTGATGAACTGTGAATGGAACCATGGTGGGTAGGAGCATTTTACCACTGGCTTGAACAAACTACAGCTGTTGTTGTTGTTGTTGTTGTTGTTGTTGTTGTTGTTGTTGTTGTTGTTGTTATATTTCCTATACCGTCCTTCAACCAAGGATCACGGAGTGGTTTACAATAGAAAAATGCAAAACACCTAACAAAGTAACAAACGAAAACAATACCCAGTTTTCTGTCTTTATATAAAACACTAGCTCTTCAAATGTCCTCTCTTCATTCACAAAAGAAGAGGAGAGGGAAGGGAAGGGGAGAGGAGGCGAAATACATGGACCCAAATAAGAAGCTCCGTGGACTCCTGAGATGAATGAAGGCTATTGTTACTTAGGAATGGGAATATGGAGTCTGGAAAAGAAAGTTGCATAAGGTAGATTCTAATATATTGTCTATTTTATCCTACTGGGAATCATTCTGAAAGAGACGCATACATGGATAATACTTTGGTCACATCCAAAGCATTCTGGAAGCTGCAGTTTACCTTCATAGAGCTATAATTTCCCAACACCCTTAACAAACTACAGTTCCCATGATTCTTTGGGAAGGGATCCAGGTGCTTTAAATGTATAACGTGGATGTGACCTACATCAGAACTGAAAATCCTCAAGGCTGCCTCAGTAAAGATCCATCTGTAAAATACTACAGGATACCTTTTCAAAATAAAACACGATCCCTTAGCTGGGAAGCATTGCCAGTGACTCAGTGTTCCAATGTAGTACACAAGAGATAAACAAATTATCACTTTGGGTAAACAGCCATCCATTGGTCTTTTTTGTTTGTTTGGGGGTTCTGTGATGATGGATGGTTTAGACATATATTAGGAGACATTGTTTCCAGCACTGGTAAGGGAAAGCAGAAACCTCCCACACAGGAATAAAGGCACACGCATACATGTATGTGAATGCAAGCGCCTTCTGCACAGCATTTATTACCACAATTCATGAAGCTGGGGAGTTAGGTGAGTAGTGCAGCAAGTCACATTTCCCCAGCAACCACAAATTCTACCATTTGAACACTGGGGAATTGCAGGTTTCCCCGCATTAGCTCGAGGAAAGACACTTGGATACCCAGCAACAGCTGAGCAACAACCAAGCATTTATTGCACAACAAAGCAATTGTCTCGAGAAGCCATAGAATCTTGCCAGCTCTCGCTAACGGATCTTTCTTGAAAAATCCATGTGGATTCTCCTTCTCCTTCTTCTTCTTCTTTCTTTTCATTCCAACATAACGTTTTCCATGGGCTGGCCTCCATGGGAATGATTTTGACAGTGCTCCCATGGAAGATTATACACAGAGGAGGCCTGGATGTGTGTGTGTGTCTGTCTGTGTGCAGAAATGTATAGCACCAATTCAGAATAATTGTGCAAAGACAGAGGGAAATTGGCTATTCCCCCCACAGCCTAGCAGTTTTATGCTATTCATTACGCATACATAAGAAGTCTTGCTTTAAAAGAGATTTAAGGATTTTCCAATAGTCTACAGTAAATACTTTATTCATTTCTAAAGGACTGCTATGATAACTGGCCTTCTTTTCCCCTTCAGTAATCATTGTCTAAAAAAAGAAAACCTCCAGGAGCACTTCACTTCTGTCCCTTCCCCTGGCTGGCTGCCCAGTCTCAGTATGATGTTTTTAAACCCTTCCCCCCACATGCTACAAGGTTTCTTCAACATTATTATCCTGTGCAGTGCAGCAGGCAGAGAGAGCTGGATGATATGATACCATCCAGGCAGCGATCCACCGAAAGCGGCTTCTTTTTGGCAGAAGATGGAAATAAATACTCAGCGGTATGCACATGCGGGTGTGTGTGTGTGTGTGTGAATCTTCCTAGTTATATCGACCAAATGAATATGCAGAAACCAACATTCATTTCGTAAGCCCAGAGAACAAAGAACTTCCATGGTTGTTTTGCTGAAATTCAGCCGCGATTTCAATCTGCAAGGAACAGCCAGCTGACAATGAGAGGAATATCTGTTACCAAATAAACATTCCCAGGCTGATCTTGCATGCCTTTCAGAACGAAGCTGATAGGAAAGCAAGGGGTGGATAAGAAATGCAGAATCAAACTTTCCCTGTAACTTTCAACAGCTCCACATATATTGGCCCTAGATCAGCTCAGGCTGAACTGATATAGGGTCATTTTCATTTCATGGGCATAAATCTGGCCCTGGGCATTTTGGTGAAAAATTCAAATGGCATGTAATCAACCCGGGTCACAAACCACTGGAAAGTTCTCCAGCAGAAGCCAAATTCAGATGAGCAAGAATTGCCAAGAGCACGCATGGCTCAGATCTGTAAAATCTTGCATGATCTGCCACTGGAGAGAGCTGCCTCACTGCATGTTGAGGATGGAGACATCTAACTCCCATCAGACCCAGCCAACATGGCTAATGAAGGGAGTCCAACAACACATTGGGGCCACAGGTTTACATCTCTGCTATATGTATATCTGTTAATCCTGAAATGGGGAGTCTGCTGCTCTCTAGATATCGTTGAACTTCAGCTTTCATTAGCCCTAACTACACAGCCATGGTCATGGATGATGGGATTTGTGATCCAATAACACAGGGAAAGCCACATATTCCCCATCCCTGTACTAATAGCACAAGATAAAGATTATGAGTTTAGTTCTCCCAGCAGAAGCAGACCTATGCCTGGTCTGTATCACTTCATGCTGAAGATCACAGGACCAAATATTCCTTCCTATAAAATAAATCTCTGCATTGTAGAAGGCATATCAGGGAGAACTTTCCTCTGACAAGCTAATTACATAATGTCTGAGTGTAATGTATATCATTCAGTTACGAGAGTCCACACAAGCCATCTGAAGTAATAGTGTCACAACAGGTTTACCATCTCTGAGAATTAGGCCTAAGGTTGACTGGGTCAATATTAAAATATCAGCGCTGTTAAGCTTCAAGATTATCCCTGAAAATTTGCCCCAAATGAAATGAACATAAAACCCAACAGAAACCAATATAAAAATTAGAACAGAACTGGAAGAGCTAGTTTGTCCTGACATTTCAGAAAAGGTAAAGCCTTTGTCCCTAACTACTGTATCTTTAAGACCTAGTTAGATTTTGAAGCTTTGAACAAAAGTATATATTTATTGTTCCTATTTTTTTCAAAGTTCATAAAGACAAAACCCAAAATGTCACCTAGGGCTTTTTGCCATAAGAGAGGAAACCGTGAATGGAAGGAGGTTGCCGCATCAATAACAAAGGTGTGCAACCTTTTGGATCAAGCATGCAAAACCTGTCAGAGAAGCACTGAAAAGGTCTCTCTTCCTTGACACACTCTGAGGTGTGTGGGGTTTGTATTTCTTTGTTCCTCAGCATGACACGTATTGTGTCTTGATACACCACGATTATCTTTGCCTTATTGTTAGCCTCGGGCAAAGGTATCATTTACTGTGCCACCCTCGTGGCTTCCCCAGTATTGGATAACCTACTTAAATGCTTAGCATCCAGCTCCTGAGAAATATGGACATTGCAGGGCTGTGTCATGCTCCACAGCGCTCATTTTAGCATCCAAATTGTTCCCTTCCTCCACCCTCCACCCTCTCCCCTCCCTTTTCCACTATGGAGAAGTGTTTCTGCAAAGCGTGCCAAAGGGACAATAAGGGAAAGGGAAAGTAGCACAACCATTCTGCGTCTGCTTTTGCACTCTTTGTGCTCTTATTCCCTCTCCCTCTCTCTCCACCCCTCTCCAGAGATCCTCTGCCTTAATTTTTCTCCATGATTGCACTAGATTTATTGCTCCAGTAAATTCTGCAAAAGGAGGAAAAGGTGGGGGGGCAGCATAGGTACTCGAAGACCCCAGGGAATGCCAGCATAAGATCACCTGACTGCTCTGCACTCACATTGCAGTAAAAAAAAATTCCTGAGGCTTCCATTGCTTCTCCAGGACTAATCCTGAGCAAAATATGAGAAAGGTGGTAGCAGTGGTGGAGGAATATACCTGCATTTGAAAGAGAAAAGGTAGGAGACATTGACAAGCAGGCAAGGGAATCCCACCTGTCCCTTGGGAATATAAGAGACAAAGGAGGAAGAGAAGAAAGGCATATATATTATTTTAAAAATTTATACCCTGCCTTTCTCCTCCAAAAGAGGCACTCAAAACCTGACAAATAAAATTAACAAATACTGCACATTAAAGCAACACATCCACATCAATAAAGTGCATTGAAAGCATTGGTTTTCTGCAAAGAATCCTAGGAGTTATAGTAATCACTTTTCTCATCTATTGTTAAGAAGAGGAGGAGGAGGAGGAGTTTGGATTTGATATCCCACTTTATCACTACCCGAAGGAGTCTCAAAGCGCTAACATTCTCCTTTCCCTTCCTCCCCCACAACAAACACTCTGTGAGGTGAGTAGGGCTGAGAGACTTCAAAGAAGTGTGACTAGCCCAAGGTCACCCAGCAGCTGCATGTGGAGGAGCGAGTCGCGAACCCGGTTCACCAGATTACAGTCTACCACTCATAACCACTACACCACACTGGCAAGTGTCAAGGAGATATTATACACACTCGATCTAGAGTAGTCCATAGGTCTTCAGAGACATTTGGTCAAATCTTTTTGCAGCTTTGGACTTCCATAGCTTGAGTCAGACTTCTGTAAGCATGGGGACAGGGACGCCAAACCATTACGCAGAGTGAGGCAGCCACTTCAGGCAGCAGATTTTAGGTGTCATGAAAGTGCTGCAAATTGTTAGTTATTTTAACATGGTTGTATATTTACTCTCAGGGGATGCACTTGCAGGATTTTCTAGCTCAGGTGTCAACACAACTTTCTACAAGGGCACATGGTGGTCAGGAAGAAATTATCATTGATGTGCAGAGCAACCCAAAGGAGACCACAGGTCTGAGGAGCTGTTGCCTGGAAAGTGACTGCAGCTGTCTAGAGAAAGGTACCACTATTAATTTGTCGAATCCTCTTGTCTAATCCCAAGCCATTAGGGTTTTAAATGTCAAAACCAGCACTTTAAACTGAGCATCAATACCATGAGCCTAAACTGGTGCCATGGAATAATACTTGCTTAGCTACTTAATGCAGGCATCCCGGTAGATGTCTCTCTCTTGTGCCACTCTTGTGTGCACACCAATAATTTGAGGTCCACAAAAAAGATTCCATTTATGCACTGATAGTTAAGTGCAGTTCCAGGAGGGCTCCCACCACCCAAAAAGAGGAAGTAACTGAACAGAGAAACCGTCCCGTCTGCACGCAAAAAAAAAAAAAAAAACAAAACTGTTTGCATTGCCTGAAATAAAGGTAGGTGTCATAACGAAATTGCGCAGATAAAGTGAACAGATTTGCTCCCATGCTCAAGAAGCATCTCATGTTCTTTTTAAGTAAAATGATGAATTCTTAAAGACCACTTGCTTATCACCCATTTGCAACTTTTTATTGCCAATGCAGAGGATGAAAGAGTATGTAACTTTCATGTGCCTGTCTCGGAGCAGTTGCAATGTGGGTGTGGCTTAGGGACTGAAACAGTTCCAGATATAGCAAGTGACAAAAATCACTTGGGGGGGAGCCTCTCTTGTGTATGTGCACACTTGACTGAGTTGATAACCATGCTGTACCCAGAATATAAGGGGAAAGATCCCTATCTCAACACCCATAAAATGCTTACATTCAACCCTTATCACAGTAGTGAACTTTATGTATTGCTCGGTTTCATAACGTATGAGCTGTTTTTATTTGTACCTCATTTATGGGGAAGAAAGAGGAGCCTGCCACTGCAAACTGTCAATCCAGAAATGCATGCAGGCTACACACACAGAAGCCTCCTTAACTATCTCATCACAGCTGTACAACATCAAGCTAAACAAAATGTCTCAGAAAGCTGCTGTCTTTGCTGCTTGGCGTGTCACAGATTCTCTTTTCTTTTTTTACATCACGGGGAAAATGAAATAAAGGGAAGTGGCGAGAAGCCCAGCACCAGCCTGCTGCTTAGCATTTTCATGAACACCAAGGTATAAGAATCAACCTTTTTTTGTCAATGTTATCCCATTGTTTGAAACAGTGATCTGAAAAGCCTAACCTCCACTCTCCTTGCTACTGGATTAGAGGATTAAAATAAAGGACACTTGAGTTTATTGATTTAATGAGCTATGGGGGAAGAAGGGGGGAAGCTTCCCTAGTGAATAAAGAAGAATACAGGGTGTTCACAGGTACCATCTCTGAGGGATGTCTTTCCCAATCTTCCATGCTCAGCTTTATTTATGTATTTGGCTGTAATAGAATGACCCTCAACATTCCATGTTGTTCAGTATCGTGTGCAGCAGGCAAATAAGTGCATGCCTTGGTCTCCAATTTTCTCTTTCAGTGTGGGAGGAAGAGGGGAGGCAAAATCAAGAGATACTGGGATGCTACACGTTCCTTCACACTCAAGTTAGCAATCCTTAATACGAGACAAAGCAGGGCAGAAGGCAAAGAATAACACCTCATGCCTACAAAATAACGGTGGGCGGACTTCATTATTTTCCTAAGCAATTTCATTAGCAAAGAATCCCCTGCCTCACCCACATGGCACAAGCTCTGAGCAGCAAAATAAGTTGTAATGCTTCATGCATGTTGATGAAGCTTGGGGTCATCCAGACTGAGTTTGGTAACTTAATTCCTCCCATGGATCTCTCTAACCATTTGTGGGCTCTCCCTTCATATTTAATATGATACACCTATTTTTTCATAATAATAACATATGTGTCATTAACAATTAAGTAAAAGATGTCATCTTGGTTCCCTTTGCACCCACCATGACCAGAAAGTATCTTATTAAGAAATGGTCATTTGTCCTTCTATCAGGCTGCATTTTAAAATTCGCTAGATTAAATTTCACTACTAATTTTTCCCAAAAGTACAGCTGAGGACACATAGGAACACACCTGAAGGATGCTTAATCATGTCCTCCCTAAGAGTTAGAAGTTAAAGATGAAATGCTAAAGGAGACAATGATAAATTGGGCAATTGATTTGGGAAGACTATACAATTAGAACAATGGGTAATATTATGGAAAGAATGGTGGAAATTTACAGCCTCGGAGGGGATTAAGGAAAATATGATTAAAATGTTTTATAAGTGGTATATTACCCTGGTTAAACTACACAAAATGTACAAAACAAAATAATCTATGTTGGAGATATGGTAAAGAAACAGGGACATTTATACATAGTGGTGGCACTGTGGGAAAATTAAATCTTTTGGACTCCAATTTTTGAAGAAATTAAGAAAAATTGAAATATAATTTTTTTAAAAAATCCAGGAGCTTTTTCATTAGGCATATTAGATGAAGGAAACAAAGAAGATGAGAAATTATTTCTCTATGCAGTAGCGGCAGCAAGGATATTAATTGCAACATATTGGAAGAGACAAGAAGCTCCAAATATCCAGAATGGCAAGAGAAATTATATAGTTATCTGGATTTGGCCAAGTTAACAGAATTAGTAAGAGGAGAAGTATCAAAATGTATGTTCTAGTGGTAAAGGGAAGCAGTATCGAATGATTTAGTCAAATAACCCAAGGATGACAAGTGGAAGTCTAAGTAGGATAAGATTGTGGATTTATGAGTATTGATTTGTTTTTGTTAGAATGAATGAATATGTAAGATTTGTTTTGTTATATTTTATTTAAGATTTATTTGTTGTATTTTTTATGTTGATATTCATTATTAGTTATTTTGTTGTTGTTTAGTTTGTTTTGTTTTTTTGTATGGTATAATATAATTTTCAATAAAGATTAATTTTTAAAATTAAAAAAGAGGGCATGTGTTGTGGTGAGACCTGGAGACTGACCTCCTGGTTGTGGGTGGTCTATGGATAGCCACAACACCCGATTGGTAGGTCCCTCATTGCTGGGTTTCATCTGGCCAATAGGGTGCAGTCTAAACAGATCGGGACCTATATAAACCCATAAACGTGTCCCAGAGCTTCCTCTTTCAGCTCGTGCATGGAACACCCGCCCACCTCTCCCTAATTTTAGGGCATTTTGCGATTGCCCTTGCTATGCCGTCGTGTGTCGTGTGTCGTTGGACAGGGGCACGGCGGGAATTTTCCCCACTTGGCTGATTGGCTGTAGCCATTTGGGTTTGCCTGCCGCGTAGCAATTCATCACAACTTGTAATGTTGCAGATAGGCGCTGGCTCATGTGATAGAACGCTCTCACCATCCCTATGAAGGGTATTCTGTTAAAGGAATCCAGGGACTCAACTTGGTTTGGTCAACCCCGAGAGGGGGTTGTGCCCGTGCCTGAGTCCAGGGGAGCATCTGGAGAGTGAACAGAGTCTGTTCCTATGCTTTTCACCTGCCTCAGGTGTTCACCCTTGGCTGACCTATGATAGAGGTCTGGGTCACTACCTGCAAGGGTGTAGGGAGCTAGTCGAACCAGAGCCTATGCAACCACTCGCTCTTATCAATAAAGTTGTGGCTAAATTCTGCCAAAAACCAAAACTAAAATTTTAGTCAAATGTGTCTTTATTTAGGGGGGGAGGTCTCTGGGTCTGAACATGCAAATATGATCACATTCGGTACTGTCCACATAGGGAACCAGCAGCCATCTTCCTACATGATGCTAATAAATTCCCCAACATGAACAGCCACCCCTCAAACTCTCTGCATCTACACCTGTTAGGTGGGGTTCACCTAGTATACCGTCAGCGGAAACTGTGCACAAGGGCTTCTCTTTGTGCTACAGGGCTCTCTCCCTCTCCTCCTCCCCCCAAAGTTCACTTGGAGGAGTCAGAAGAACCCCCCCCCCAGCACCTCTGGGGCAGGGAGGTTGTTCCGTCAGGGAAGATGATATGCTTGCACAAATAATAATAATAATAATAAGGATAAGGATAAGGATAATATTTATATTTATTCCCCAGCCACAAAGAGAACATTTGCAATAGTGCAATGTTGGATTCTTCCCATTACATTTGTGTTGGTATAATTTGATATTTGAAGACTTGCTATGCTACAGCATGACGCATGTAGAGCAAGTTATTCCTTAGCAGTATGGAAAGGTCTCTGGAATCCTAGATAGGTGTATATATAATATGTTATTTCAACAATACTGTTAAATAAATCATATGCCCTGTGATAATTTTGCTAGCCCAGTGTGTGGTATCTTGCAAAAAGAGACTATCTAGGAGAAGATCATTTTCAAAAGGCAGCTTTTAACCCTATTAAATGATCTCCTTATCCTTCCCCTTCCCTACAGCTCCTTTGCTTTTTAAAGGCAAGCACTGCTGAATCCAGGGGGCAAAATCATTACTTCCCAATTATCTTTAGCCACAGAAGATAACCTCTCTGTCGGTGCCGTTAAAATATGTGCACAGTTCTGATGTATAGACAGTTGTGAAATACAGGCGGAAGAACTCCACAAATGCCGAACAGAAAAGCATCCCAAATGAAGCGCTTTTATTAAAGAAGTATAATCGCTAGGATAACTAATCACATCAATACCACATAGCTAATTAAACCCATTATAGTTACAATTCCCATGGAGGAGAGGTCATACAAAGCAGCCATCCCCCTTGACTCTGCTATGCTAACAAAAGCTGTAGAAATTAAATAAAGTACACTGCGTTTCATTCAGGTTCAAAGAGAAAAGTTGAACAACTACACAGTGGTTAAACAAAGGAACCCCAGGAAGGCGGGTTGTGGCTGTACATTCATTGGTGAGATTTTCAAAGGCCTCCTCATAATTCACCTAAGATGCCATTAAGGTAAAAGAAATGAACTGGAGAAAGTATCACGCCAACCAATTTGGAGGGGGGGATGGGGAAACCCAAACAAAGGTCTGTTGTAAGAACACAAAGAATGAAGGCAATCCACCAGCTTCACAAAAGAACTATTGATAATGGTGTTTAAAAGGCTGATAAATTAAGGAGGGTATGAAAAAGTTGGCCTGCATGTGTAAATGAGTATGAACTAGGCCTCGGGAGTTGCAGTTGACTTGGAACATGTTTGGCACCCTTTCTCTGCTGCACTTCTGCTGTAACATTCAGAAAAGATGGTGGACAGGAGGAGGCAGAAACAGTGGAGGCAGAAAGTGAAGAGGGCTTTTTGAGAACGGTTTCATTTCCCCTTGTTGCTTTTTTGCAGGGCATTCCACCAGCCTGATCTACTCCTACCCTTGATGTCTTTGATGATTGACTCCCCTTTATCCTACCTTCCCAACTGCTCCAACAATATCTATGAGGACCTTCAAGGTTTTCGGTGATAATCCTCATTTCCCTAGCCTTTTCATGGCTTTTCCACTGACAATACCTCCTCTTCTTCTGGATCATTTAACTCACTGATTTGTGCCCATCGAGATTCAGCACAGCCTCCCCCAGCTTTGTGGCCCCCAAATATTTTGAACCGCAGCACCCATTATACCCAGCTATTTGCTATGCTGGCATGGGCTGATAGAAGATGTATGGAGTAGATAGATGAATCACCCATGTGGGGTAATATAAAAGAAGTGGCTGGATCTCTAGGTCCAAAGTGTGGGGCTAAACACACACTTCAGCAAGAGAAAACCCACAGTAGAGTATTAAAATCACAGAATCACGCAGCACAGTGAAATGTGAGGTAATGGGCTGTTAGACCCTTTAAATATCCTGTTTAGGTCACTTACAGCACTTCCTCTCACTATCCCTCTTACAACGAAAAATCACATCATTTAGTAAGTTTAAATGCTCTACTTACAAAACTCCAAAGGTCAGATTCATGTGTTATTCCATGCAGCAACAAATAAACATAGGCAGAAATCTTGGATTACAAAACATAGTGAAATAGTGGTCTGAGCTTGTACAAGAAACCTCAGGCACATCCTATCTTGGTGAGTTCACCTGGTGATAGAGAATGAACAAAGAAAGAAACTTAACTTTCTTTCTTCCAGGTGAGGAGCGATAGCAGAGTCTAGGAATACAATTGGTCTTAACCCATTCACGCATTAATTAGACCTATGCTTGCTAGTTGTATTTGAGATCAATTGCCCACAGGTTGGAAGTCCAAATCATCAGGAAGGCAACAGGTTGGGGAAGGCTGGTCTAGGATGACTCTCTCTCTCAAACACACACACAGAGAGAGAGAGAGAGAGAGAGAGAGAGAGAGAGAGAGTACTAGGCCTGCCTGAGATCTCTTATGCTCTCCCTACATCCATTACAGAGATGTATAAGTTTTATAAATAAGTAAAACTGAGGAGTCTGCCAGACCAATATGTGCTTTGCAAAATGCAAGAGGTTCAGAGCCCCTGCATGCTCCTGGGTAAAATGCCATCAATGTTCATCAGGGCCTAAGCAAGACCAAATTAACCTTCATCAGGACCAAATTAACCTCCAGATTAAAAACCAGATGTACAGTGGACGCATGGGAAAATAATCTGATCAGACCTGATTATGAGTTTTAACTGGGACTGAGCGTTCACCTCCTGCTAATCGTAACTTGCTCAAGGAAGTCATAGGAGAAGCGCGAGTTAAAACTGAAATCTCCTAGGTCCACATTCAGTTCTTTATCACCAGATCATAATGGATCTTAGCTCCAGTGTATAATTCACACAATGAGAGATGTAGCAGCTCCTTTTTCAAGGCTTTCTGTTCTGGACTACCAGAGACTGCTCTTTTCTGAGTGTTATGGCTGGCACTAGTGGACTCTTATCTCTCATGGCTTCATATCTGCTTATCGAACTCTTTTTGTCTCTTCTTCATAGTTTCTGTTTCTGTCCTATTTGAAATAAGAAACTGTCTGCAGAGGGCCTGTGTGATTATTTTGCTTTGTACTGTTCCCAGCATACGATTACCATATGATTAACACTAAACAGGATATTGTAATGACCATGTTATCATGCAGAGTGGAAAGAACTGCTTTCTCACCTGGCGGTTGTCTGGCTTGCTAGCTGGTGGGCATAATCTCAACATATTCGTGGCCAATTAGTTGCCAGAGGAAGCTTCTGAATTACATTTGGATGACTAGCCATCAGCAGTGCACCCAGAACCCACAGGGCTCCTCCGGAAATCACACCCTCCTGCAGGTTGAGGCTAGAAATATGTGCTTGGTTCTAACTCAGTTTTCCCATCCTGCTCCCCTCCAGATGTTTGGTCTGCAGCTCCTATCATCCTTAGCTATTGACCATGCAAGGCACCAGGAAGGGGAAGGATGTTTTAACTGAAAGATAGCTAGAGACATGAAGAGCTTCTACACAAATGCCTTTGAAGGCTTTAAATCAATTCCAATAATTCACAGACATGTTTGCGCCAAGGGGCCCAATTCCCATTCCTAACAGTGTACAAGGACTGGCTGAATTAACACAGGAGGACATGGCATCCATCAAAACATTAGTTTTAAGTACCAAAACAGAAAGTACCTCTTTAATTAGGTGCTTTGCATTGCACTTCCTCTTTAATTAGATATTTTGAGTTGTGCTTCCCATTTCCCGGATACTTTTGCCAAATGGGTGGACTCTGGAATCATGGAGGGAGATCCTAAGTTCAATCCCTGGCATCTCCAGGTAGGGCTGGGAAGGAATCCTGCCTGAAACCCTGGAGAACTGCTTTCAGTCAGTGTTGACAGTCCTGAGCTACATGGAACAGTGATCTGACTCTGCAAAAGCCAGATTCCTTTGTTCCTATGGAACTCTGAATCAAAACCAATGACAGGAGCAATTTGATTTGTATTATAACAAACACTGCTGCTTGGGTTTCTGGAGTTATGTTGCTGTGGGACTAAGTACCATGTGTTTGCAGTAAACTATCATAATGTTAACTGAACGTCAACGATTTTCAATAAATAAATACCTTATTACAGGAACACTGGCAATCTGTGGTCCTCTTTCCTGCAGAGGAAACTGATCTTGAACTTTCCATTGCTTGTTGAAGAGGAGTCATTAAGAGATACACTGCCCTTTCAGCAAGGTGGAAGAAAGAGGAAATACCTTGTCTTTTTTTTTTTTAAGCTGTGTCACTCTGTCTCTGAGCAGAGACACTTTCTGCAGGCGCACACACTCAAATTCTCTATCCAGATAAAAGTCATCCTCTTCCACAAGCACTAAAACTATGCTGAGATTTTGGGAAGCATGTGAAGTCTAGAGAGCTTCCACCCTGTCTGCAGTGAGTTAAGGGAGTTAAGCTATTTTGGAAAAGGGGATATTACATTTTCCACATGTTTTCAAAACCAGGTCCTTTTCCCAACGAGGACCTGAAATTAGTCCTTTTGTGATGCAAAGAACTGCACATGATATGAAGAGTCATGGCAGTGTTTCTTTTCTAACCCCGGCACTGGAGAAAGAAGCAGGAGAGTTCTGTGAATGTGCTTCTATCCTTCCACATCAGCGCTGCAAGCAACTCATTGCAAACTCAAGCTCCCAGAAGCTTTGACTGATTTTGCCACATTGGAACAGTTTATTCTATTAAGCACACAGCATTCTAAAAAGTCGTGTACATGGGGGAAATGCCAATTTTATTCTGTCCTGTTTAGAAAAGTTGTCTTGGCAAGCATTCCCAAAAATTTAAGAACAGGAAAAACAAACATCAAAAAATGAGTACATGCTCTTCCTGAACAATGACTGGCATGTGAATATATCATCCTTGAAAATTCACAATTAAGGGAAATATAAAATAATTAAAAATACCCACAACAAAACAGAACCTCAGGAACAGGATACTAACTCAGAGTTTTAGCTTTAAATGTTGTGCATTTTTTTTATAACTCAAACAGCTAAGACAAGCATAAAGTTCATAATGTCTGGCACATTCCAGATATTCTGGTAAAGTCATTTAACATTCTACAACTTGAATACAGTTCAAGTTCCAGTTTCATTAATGTACTGTTGTTCCTTATTCATGCCACAACTATGAAATGGACTGGGACATACTTTAAATGAATTGACTTCCAGAGCAACAGCCTTCCTGATAGATCCCACATTGGGGCAGCCATTCAGATTAACCTCCAGGTCTTGCTTTGACAGTGCCTGCTTCTAGATTGTCATACCTTTTCACTGATCTCTCCCACATTTGGAGTGCCCCTTCATATAACCACACAGCCATTTACCACAAAGAACGTTGGTATGTTAATATAAACCATGGTGGCAAAATAGTGCTCCTTGACAACCGTTTCACTTCCCACCCACAAGATGGAACTGAAAAGAAAACTGAGGAGAAACTGAAGTAGGAAGTGATGGATAAAAAGCACTTGATGGTGGCATGTGAATCACCATGCAAAATTTGGTAAAAAAACAAGTCAGGAGGGTTGCTCAATATATGTTTTGTCTGGAAGTTTTCTCTTGGCCGAGGTCAACTGACATGATCAACTTGCTATAGTAACATGTGCTTAAAATCCTCCTGGCTGCACATTGCAGCAATCAGCCACCACTTCACTACAGAGCCAATATTGCATGTCAAATTCACAGTGTGTGGCTAGACCCTCACACACATACCACTTGTGCTGCTCAATATGTATATAGCGCTTTGGTAACCGGTATCTTTACACAGTATTGTATCACCAATTCATTAGCTCTGTACAGGGCCGTAGCTAGGGGGTGGGGAGGTGGGCCCCGCCAGGGGCGCAGGTGATTGGGGGGGCACAAAATTGGCTAAAAAATATGTCCATAAATAGAGGGTGAATTGAATGGGTGGAGGAGGTGGGTTGGAGGAGAGGCGGAAGGAAGAGCTAATTTGTCCGTGGCCAGGGGGCGCAATCTGGGCAGTTCTGTCAGGGGCACAAGATCACCTAGCTACGGCTCTGGCTCTCTAGGCCACATTGCCACTCTCCATAGCATGATTAGCAACCCTCTCACAAAGGTCATTTTCTTGCACACACTTCTACCAGTAAAGCAGCACAAGCTTTCAAAATTTATACTACATCATAAAAAAAATATTCACAAAGATGAAATTCACTGGATAACAGTCCATTTTATCTGGTTAAATGGGTACAATGAACAGGTCAGACTTTCAAACAATATCTTATTCTTGGTAAAACAGGGTATACAGTGGTACCTCTTGTTGTGAACAGGATCTGTTCCGGAGTCCCATTCGCAACATGAGAAGAACGCAACATGAAGCGCCAAATCTGTGCGCACGCGCACAGCACGATTCAGCACTTCTGCACATGCGCAGCGTGCCAAACCCGAAAGTAACCTGTTCCAGTACTTCCAGTTCGGCGCGTTCATAACACGTGCCAAACGCAACCCGCAGCTATCGTAACCAGAGGTATGACTGTATTATACATACCTGCTGAGATTCCTCCAAAATGCACATCGTAACTTGGGGTTGCCATCCCATAAACCTGGGGTCCCCCAAATGGAATTTGTGGGCACCATGGCACATTAGACACCCCCTTAAAAGGTAAAGGTAGCCCTGACGGTTAGGTCCAGTCACGGACAACTCTGGGGTTGTGGCGCTCATCTCGCTCTATAGGCCAAGGGAGCCGGCGTTTGTCTGCAGACAGCTTCCAGGTCATGTGGCCAGCATGACAAAGCCGCTTCTGGCGAACCAGAGCAGTGCACAGAAACGGCGTTTACCTTCCTGCCGGAGCGGTACCTGTTTATCTACTTGCACTTTGACGTGCTTTCGAACAGCTAGGTGGGCAGGAGCTGGGACCGAGTAATGGGAGCTCACCCTGTCGCAGGGAATCGAACTGCCAACCTTCTGATTGGCAAGCCCTAGGTTCAGTGGTTTAGACCACAGCACCACCCGTGTCCCTTGGTGTCTGGCAATTCCCTGTTTTATTATATTTTTAAAATGATACTTTTTAGGGGGCTTGCTTGGTTGTGGAGGTTGCATTTTAATTTACAAAAAGCTGAAACAAACCAAAGTTGGCAGATTCCCCCATTTCTATTGGTAATGTAATGCTGAGAATGCCTCTTTGAGGCATATGATGTGGACATGTCCTGAAATGCAGACCTCAACAGAAAGATGGTTACCTCCATCCATGGTATGTATGCTTTTCCCTGAGGCAACTTTTAAAACATAACTGGACAAACCACGCCTAATCATCAGTGAATTTATAATAACAGTCATAGTCAATTTATTTCTATATCACATTTTTCCTCAAATACATCTGTGCTCATGGTGGTTCACATAAAAAACCAAATACATAATCTAAGTACATTAGTAACACATAATAAAAAGCACAACAATACTACAATATAGCACTGAAGAAAACCAGCAATTAGTAGTTCGTTTAACATGCACCAAAATTTAAGTGAGCATAAAGCTTAGAAATAGGTCCAGTTAAAATATCCTAATTTCACATACAAAACTAGTTTCAAAGCAGGTGACATTAGTACCTAGCATCCATGCATGCATGCACACCAGCCCCAACCACTTAATGTATGAACTCCAAAGTCCAGAAAGTCCCCTCAGGGTTCTTCTGAAAGCAGCTCACTTATGAAGATGTTCAGGGATGGAGAGTGAAGACAAGGCAGGGGGCTGAGCCCATTTTTCTTCATGGCCCTCCCAACTTCCTTATTCTCCAGCTAACTTAATGGTTACACATAGCCATTCTTAACTGCTTATCTACTGCATATTGAGATGTCCTTCAAGCATAGCAATGTACTAGTTGCAAGGATACAGCTGCAAAACCACAACTCTACGATTCTATTGAGTTTTTCTCTTTCAAGATCTGTTTTTCATACAGTTCATATCAGAATTGTCACTGAACGAAGCTCAGAGTGCGGATTGTTCAGATGAAAGAAACCCAAGTGTAGGTTCAATCCAGGAGGAAGCCTGGTTTGTGGTCACTTCAATCCATTGTGACATTTGAGGTGTAGCAGTTTTTGCTTCATTGCATTTTAAATTGGTTTATGTACCTCCTTGCATGTTTAAATGTAGAGACTCCCTTGTGTTTAAGAGGATCACCGCCTCCAACCCAACTTACTAGTTGCCAGCTTTTCATTCTCCTAATAATGCATTTTTATAGTTTATCAAGTGGTGCCTGCTAGTAATACAATCAAAAGTAGCGGATCAAATAGTTTCAAATGTTCCCTTGCTACCGCTCTGCATCATTTGCTGTCAATACCTATTCCATTCCATCACTGCGGTTGTCTGGCCTGGTACCACATTTCTCAACTGACAGGAATGGTGAGCACAGGGGAATGTAGTTGAAATGTCTCTAAACATCACCTTTAGGAATGCCATTTGTTCAATATTCATATCATTTTGTATTCCTCAGAAGTCAATGGCAACATTTGCAGCAGTACCAAATATGTAGCTGGAACAAAAACAAAAAAACAAAAAAAAAACCAGAAGAAAGCTTTGAATATTATTGCTGCTTTCAAATGTTTCAATGAGCAATATCCGTTCAGCAAAGGTGCATACAATGTATGCTTCACAGCTTGTGATGGAATCAAGACTTGGAAACATTCAGAAATTAATCCCCCTCCCCAACAGTTCCTAAAAGCAATCAATTTCATGAATTTCTAACCTTCCAAAAGCTGTCTGGGTAAGAAACATGGGAGGTTTGTAATGAGCCATGTCTACCTAGGTGACTCCTTGCAAAGTAATCCACAAGATCCAGTTATCAGTGGATTGTTGAGTCTTGTGGGGCACTTGGCAAGGGGCTCCACAGGACCTGACAATCAGCTTATTGTTTGCGCTTTGCAGCTTTGTCCACAGTTTGATTTCAAAATAAAAGCCCATCTGACATCAAACTTGGCCAACAGGGTGGAGGAGTCCATCAATCAAATACAGTTTCCCATCTCTAACCTAGGAGTTCCCTACCTAGACAGACCTCTCTGCCACCAGTTCCACCCCTTTACCTAGGAACAGGGCTGCCCTGCCCATGACGCGGGCTGAGGCAGCTGCCTCGAGTGGTGGGACTCCAAGATGCGACACCCCTGAGAGCATCCCACCTGCCCTGCCACCTCTGATGCTTGCTGGAGAAGTAGTGGCAGCAGATTCCAGTGAGATCTCATGGAAAACCTGAGTGATCTTGTGCTGCTTTGGCACGAGTGCAGGACAGCACTTTCACATTTTGCCTCAGGCAGCAAAATGGGATGGGCCACTCCTGACTAGGAAACAGTGGCAGTGGAAAGGCATCATTTTTAACTGCTACTGGGAGAGTCTGGGAAATAGAATTAGCTAACAGATTAACTAGGAACCATGGGAACTCTAGGTGCCACCACCACCCTAGCAG
Source organism: Lacerta agilis (assembly GCF_009819535.1). Taxonomy (NCBI): domain Eukaryota; kingdom Metazoa; phylum Chordata; class Lepidosauria; order Squamata; family Lacertidae; genus Lacerta; species Lacerta agilis. The sequence continues at coordinate 59,472,812 of NC_046314.1, read as the reverse complement.
AAATAGATAGTTCTGAGCATGCTCAGCAGTGTCTACTACAACAGGTAACCCTGGGAAAGAGTTCTCAAGAAATCAGCCCTGAGTGCTCACTAGAAGGACAGATCCTGAAGTTGAGGCTCCAGTACTTTGGCCACCTCATGAGAAGAGAAGACTCCCTAGAAAAGACCCTGATGTTGGGAAAGATGGAGGGCACAAGGAGAAGGGGACGACAGAGGATGAGATGGTTGGACAGTGTTCTCGAAGCGACTGGCATGAGTTTGGCCAAACTGCGAGAGGCAGTGAAGGATAGGCGTGCCTGGCGTGCTCTGGTCCATGGGGTCACGAAGAGTCGGACACGACTGAACGACTGAACAACAACAACAACTGGCTAACTCCATTGAGAGAGAGAATTCCAGTAATAGAGAGTAGCAATTGAGAAGGTGTTTGGTTGAGAAATTCAGGGTGTAAGAAGCAGAAGAAGACCAATAGTGTAGAGAGAAAGGTGATAGCGGCACAAGGAAGGGAGGGAGGGAGGGAGGGAGGGAGGGTTATGTATGCAGGCATTGTAGGCCAAAGCCAGGCTGTATGCATGCAGCATGAGCTCAGGAGCTTCATCTGCATAACAAAAGACAGAGAAATTGTTAGTAGCTGGCAGGTTGCCAATCCCTGCTGAGATAGGGCCAGTGTTGTGATTCGCTAATTGCAGCATTAAAGCGACCTATCACAGGTGGTGGGTGGGTGTGTTATGCCTGGGCCGGCTTAAGGTATATATATACTGGCCAAGTGCCCCTGTGTTTCATTCTTGTTCTTCTTGTTCCTGATGTTCCAATAAATCATTTTTTAGCTGAATCTCGGTCTTGGGCCATGCCTGAACCCACCTACACTTTGGAAGGAAGGAAGGAAGGAAGGAAGGAAGGAAGGAAGGAAGGAAGGAAGGAAGGAAGGAAGGAAGGAAGGAAGGATAGATAGATAAGATGGAGAAAAGGAGTGTGGGCATGTAAAAGAAGGATAAAAGAGAATGTGAGGGGAAGGGGGGAAACCATGGCAAACATTTGACAGCTTCCTCAGCACTATCGCAGCTGGATAGAGCTTACCTGTTATTAACTGGCTTTCCAAAAGCAATCCCTTACAACCATAGCTAAAGTATGATGACTGTGGTAGCTGTCAACCTGGCGTGCTGAAATAAAATATTTTGCTATGTGTTCTACAAAAACCTTTGAATGTTTAATCCTTTGGGGATTAGAAACAAGAAAGTAGCCTTTTTGAAGTATTTAGGTGAATAAAAATGAAATTAAATACATTTTAAGGAGCTGCTGATTTTTGCTGATGGCCTACCAATTTTGTTATTATTACAACGGAATTTATTCCAGGCACATTATAGTTCTCAGCTAACTCTCACCTCATGGTATCTCATCCTGTATCTTGTGGACAAAGGCTGTTCTTTTACAGGGCTGGGAGCCTGTAGCCTAACAGTTGTTGCTGAACTACAACTCCGATCATCCCTGACCATCTTGACTGGGGCTGATGGAAGAATGTACAGCAGAAAGATCTGAAAGACAACCATGTATACTTTGTTCTTAGAAGAAACTTTACTATTATATATTCAACTTTGCAGTTACATGAATGAGAAAAGGGTGAGGTAAAATTCAATGCAATTTAATTATGACATATAAATGGGTTGAGGAAAAGAAGGGTACATAATCTCAGTGCCCTTCAGACAAGCTGTCATTGAGAAAAACTAAATCTAACTATGGAAATAGGTCTTGACTGAAGCATCATTCTGCTATCAGCACACAAACAATGAGTTGAAACACCATCAAAGTGGTGAATGGCGATGATTAACTTATCATCATTTAAACAGATTTATAAACCTTTCAAAATCTCTAGTATTACAAATATCAGAGTGGTGTACACAAAACAAAAATAGGTATGAAATACATACTAAAAATAACACAGCTATATACTATTATAAAACTGTCCCACAAGGACCCACTTGCAAAGTCACATAGCTCATGCTTAAGGTGTCAGTGGATACAGTCATATCTCGGGTTGTGAACATGATCCGTGCAGGAGGCAAGTTCGCAACCCGCAGCATTTGCAGCCTGAAGTGCTGCGTCTGCGCACGCGCGTGATGTGATTTGGTGCTTCTGCGCATGTGCTGAAACCCGGAAGTAACCCATTCCAGTACTTCAAGGTTCGGCGCGGTCCGCAACATGAAAACGCACAACCTGCAGCGTTCGTAACCCGAGGTATGACTGTACCTTCTTGCCCATTGTGATGGTCTACTACACTCACTGGCGGAGGAAGAAGAGTGTGGTGGAGCGCACCGCCCCTGGCCATCGCAGCTGCCCCCACCCACGATGGGCTCCACGCCTCCGCAGGCAATGCACCATGCCCCCAGGACGCACACCACGTCCCTCCGGGCAGCGCATCACACCCCCAGGACACTGCCAGCCCTGCCCCCACCTGCTCTCTACCCCCTGGTGCCAGAGCATGAAGCTCCACCACTGTCTACACTGAGGAGGGTCCTAGCTGTCCAGTTCTGTGCTATGTATGGAGGGTTTGTGTGTACCATTTTGGCTATCTCACAAAATTGTTTATCCATCCCTGTGCATTGATTGGTAATTTCCCTCCATAATACATTGCCATGGAGGGTATGTTGCTGTCATCACAAAGGAACCTCATGATTGGGCGTGGCGGTTAAGTTACTACTATTGTTCGGTAGTGGTTGAGACAGAGAAGGGGGAAGGGGAGGTGGCAGGGAGGCTGGTGTAGTGTGGGTGCACTGGCAGGAGTACCACATTGACTCCACTAACACGTCTGCACCACACCAAAGCCCCTGTTGCCTCATTCCTCCCACATCTCCACCCCACCAGTCAAGTCACTTCTGCTATGGTCATGGTATTGCTTCTGGTATTGCGCTGCTGGCTGAGCATAGGAACCATGACTACATGATGCTGGTCTCAGCAACCGCACAGCACAAAAGGGTCTTGAGATCACTCTGCCCATTTACTAGCGACAGAATATAAAGACCATGGATCCTGTAATTGCAAGATTACAACATAAAAGAGGCAGCACCGGAAGAATGTAATATGACTAGCAGTTCCTTGCATACAAAGGAACCAAAACTCTAGAGTAAATATGCGGGGGAACAAAGTACAGGATAAGCATGAAAAGCAATGATTATATTAAAAGGCTAGGAATGTACATACTACGAGACTGCATTGGTTACAAAGTAGATTAAGCAAACGGAACAATGTTTAACAAAGCAAGCGCTCACTCAAGTCAAATGGGAGAGAGAAGATGAATTGTATTTCTTTTTACACAAACCTGAAACTATACACTGGAAAATCTGTGTTCCTCTCCTCTTGTTTTTCACACCTGATGTGTCTATTTTAAATAATAAAAAAACACAATTGCAGCAGCAACCTGTCTGGTGAGGATAGGTTAAGTGCTATTGGCTTTTATGGGCTCTTGTACCTTCAATTAAACACTTCCTGTTTGCAGGTTCAGCCCATTATATTATATCCTAATTGGTGCAAACCAGGGGTCAGCAAACTTTTTCAGCAGGGTGCTGGTCCACTCTCCCTCAGACCTTGTGGGGGGTTGGACTATATTTGGGGGGGGGGGTGAATGAATTCCTATGCCCCACAAATAACCCAGAGGTGCAATTTAAATAAAACCACACATTCTACTCATGTAAAAACACCAGGCAGGCCCACAAATAACCCAGAGATGCATTTTAAATAAAAGGACACATTCTACTCATGTAAAAACACGCTGATTCCCGGACCCTCCACAGGCCAGATTTAGAAGACGATTGGGCCGGATCCGGCTCCCCGGGCCTTAGTTTGCCTACCCATGGTGCAAACTGAAGGTGACTTGCCCTTTAATAGACTCTCTTAATTGTTCCATTGTTACCGGTAGTTAATTTTCCAATGGGGGTGACTTTGCTAACTTTAACTACTAACACACACACACACACTTTCCACAAATCCCTCAGCCATATTTTATACATAAATATCACAACCCTCATTTGATAATTGCACCCAACTGCCTATGAATTTCTGAAATTTACAGAAAACAATCCTAGCTGCTCTATGACCACTCCATGCTGCCGAGCCATCATCCTCTCAACACCCCTATCAACTGGTGAAAAGTGCCTGAGAACAATAATATCCTTATCAACTCCTTATCTCCAAAGCTCTAAAGGTCCTGAGGCTTAGTATGCTTCTGGTGCCAAAGACCAGCACTCTATGATCTGAAATAGAGGCAGGACATCCACAATCTCACTATCTGACTCAGGAACACAACATGCCTGGTTGTAAACAGAACAGTAAATTCTTAACAAGTTAAACCTGTACAGAATTGGATGACTGGGAGTTAATAATGTGCACTTCAGCTTTACCGTCACACCAAAAGAGCACAGTGTTATTATAGAACTTCTTGATCCAAAAGACTATAGCTACGAAAATAGGGGAAATTGCAAGAAATGTAAGAATTCAAGTTAAACTGATCTTTGGCCAGCCTGGGGACCGCTGCTTTGCACGTGGTTTGCTTCAAACTAAACATACTCTAAACACCTTTTACTATCAGAGTACAACTGAGGCTATAATAATAGCAGACCCCTTTAAAAGGAGGATCTGTAACTGACCAGGCAGGAGTGTCTCCCAAACTGCCATGTCTTCTATGGCTTCAGACACCCTGATGTAGCTTCTACCATAGAGGTGCAAGAGTGAACACAAAAAGCTCTTGCCAGAACAACCCAGTAAACAAAATTAAGGATTGTTGGCTTTTGAGCATAATTCTCATGGTGGGTCTTCTGCAACAGACCTTGGAGAGCTTCTGTCAATCCAGCTCAGGATGAAACAATTTCATGTGTCCACAACAGACATTTAAAGAATCCACTGCAGACCTTTCTTTTGCTTCCTAATCTTCTCCCTCACAATCTGTCCCATAACCTATAAGTGGGTTCTTAGCCAGCATATAAACCCACACAGTATTTTATGTGGTATCCTGTCATAAAACTTGACTCCAACCTTGAGTATTTTTCATCCTACCTTAATAGGATAATAATGAAAGCATACAGGCAAAACCTCTACCTTGACCAGAATTTGGGTCCTTTTCTCCATGAAGAGCATCTCCACCAACTCCTGTTTCTTTGTTTCCTTGACCATCCTCTGAAATAAATGGAATTGTGCCAAGTCATTCCATCACCCATAGGAAGAATGAAAATACACACTCAGATTGTTACATTCCCAGCACATGTGCTTGAGAACATTGAAGATAGTTAATCTATCAATGATTGCCATCACTTGTCAGCTCTGGGGTCTATGAATAGGCCTGGCTAGGGTCATGCACTCCAACCCAAACTCAGTTTGTTTCCTCTTCCAAAATATTGTTTGAGACCTAGATACCTGGCAAAGCATCATGGGTAAGAGCCTCATAACTGGGCTATGGTTAAATGAAATATGATGCATGGCAATGCAAGAGAGGAGTTTCTCTGTAATGGCATCTTGATTATAGAATTCCCTCCCTGCCCAGGTGCAGTTGCTACTGAGTCTTAAAAGTTTTTGGTGCCCACAGAAGATCTCCTTTTTGACCAGGCTTTTGCTGCATTGTTGCTTTATTTTGCTGGTCACTTTCCTGCCATTAACAGGTGGGATTCAGTAGGAAGGTATCTACTCACATAGAAATGAACTTTGATTAACAGTAACCAGAAATTTCCTGGTTTGACTGTGAGAATGGGAGAATGGGCAAAAGGGAAGAGTCATAAAATACAAAATGTATTTATTATTATTATTATTATTATTATTATTATTATTATTATTATCTCAGAATAAATGAATAGTAAATTGGAACAAAGACTTTTATGCTTCATATAGTGTTGGCCAATACAACAACATTCTCATTTGCTGTATCCATTATCATCTTTTCACACCTCATAAATGACAACATTATTTCCAGCTGAATGCACAAATTGCTGAATATTCATCAAGTAATCAATAACTGCATAACCCACCCCCAGTCCCCATTTTGTGTCAATTTGTTTCTGTGGAACATATGCAATTTCATGGAAAATATTTAAGCAAAGCCACATGGGAAGCTGAACTCGGGGGGGGGGGGAGAGGCTGGTGTGGGAAAAGATACAGCAGCAGCAGCGGCTGGGTTCTCTCCTGATGCTGGCTTTCCCTGTGAGCCTTCTGATATCTTTGAAAGCAAAAAAGGCCAGGGTAACGCAAGATATAGAAAAGCAACAGAGAGATTTTTCAAGTACAACCCAACAGATAGCCTGAGTGCCCTTCCCTACTATCCAATTAAAATTTAACTTCTGATTCAGCATATCCAGTTTGGCAGGCCAAAGGATAATATAAATTATACCAGCCTAAGATTCATACGTCAGATGTTGGTTTTGGTAAAGCGGCTGGAGAAGACAGAAGGCCTCTAACACTAAAAAATAATATATATTTAATAAATAAATAAATTGTCCAGTAGCCCCTTAGAGACCAGCTAAGTTTGTTTTTGGTATGAGCTTTCATGCGCATGCACACTTCTTCAGGTACATGAAAGCTCATACCAAGAACAAACCTAGTTGGTCTCTAAGGGCCTACTGAACAATTTATTTATTTATTTATTTATTTATTTATTTATTTATTTATTTATTTATTTATTTATTTTTCTGCTGCGTCAGACCAAAATGGCTACCTACCTGAAACTAAAAAATAAGTTCCTCTAGCTTCAATGCACCTCTAGTAAGTGTGTTTATGATTGTAGCCCTAGTTAACACTGGCATTAGTTAACGTTACAAAACAAAGGAGTTCTGTGATACAATTCCCCCATCACTTCACAGTTACAGCTCTTGTATTTAAATAGCTGCATTCACACAAGATATGACTTCCAACCAAGGTAGCAGCTTTATGCATGCTTACCTGAACCCAATGGGACTTAACTTCTAACTAAATGGGCATAGGATTGGGCTGCAAGTGAACATTTGGTGTAGCAGTGGATGGATTTGAGTCTTGAAATCCCGCTTCAGGGAAGATCATTGAATTTGATTTGTGCCTCTGACATTTCCATGCACTGGCAAAGTGCACAACTGAAGGTCACCCTCAGGTGCAAATGCAGTGTAGAGGGTGCTCTGAAATGGACACTGGAACAAAAAAATAGAGTCACTGAATCATTCCCCTGAGGAAACCAATGTAATAAATAGGATTCTCTGGTTTGACGTCAGTTTGATTTGAGCAGTCCCTGACGGCAGTAAATTGCTATAACCTGACACCTTGATAGCATTTTAATTTCCAAAGTGCTTTAAAATCCATAATCAGCCTGAACCAAAGAGAGAGATCTGTTTGTGGAATCAGGTCTCCAGCATGATCTGCAAGCTGCTGCGCTATGATTTGGGGGGTGGGGACAGAATCTGCCAACATTTCTGCCTTAAAGCAGTTGTAGGGAACATAGCCTTGTGATCCCTGTGTCAGTGTGATGGTATTAAGGGCTTCTAAAAGTTCATTTATCCTGCTGATATTGTCTGTTTATAGGTCTGTGTCACAGCTAATGCACATAGTCTGCAATATTATGCATCAAGAGACCCGTCTCAGTATTGTGCAAGGAACTAAGGAGTTTGTGGGTGTGCTTTGTGGTCTGTTTGTATGAGCTATAAAATGGGCAAATATGTGTCCAGTTGTAATTATTTATGAATCAGAAAATGAAACTCACAGTGGAAATGAACTGATCAGATGTTAGGGTAGTCAAGAGGAAGAGAACGTTTGGACTCAGAGCCAGGCTGCACAAGACCCCACTCACCCAATCTGCAATTACTTGAATGACATTTAAAAAGGAAATAGCAAGTGTGGGATCTGAACTGGAAGGTCAGGGAGGGTGCTTTAACCCTTTATCCCTCACTGTAGTTCCAATCCAGGCGCGCACCCCAAATCTGCAATTTGCATGGAAAGAAAAGTTTCCATTGGTGCAAATGGGAGCTTCCTTCCTATACAAATAGCAGGTTGGGGGCCTTAACTCAGATCAAGACAGCAGCATAGCTGTCAAGTTTCGGATTTGAAAATAAGGGATCAGCAGCCTCACCTATCCCAGGGACAGTCACATGGCAGTGGTGGGCGGAGCCAGAAGCAAAAGTGGGCGGCACTGGTGTGAACGCGCACAGTAGGCTTACTGTATTTTAGAAACGCTGCCCATGGGCTACGGCGCCTGTAAGTGCGGGAAATGGCTCCTGCTTGCTTTGAGGCTGCAAGGAGGCGAGGTCTTCCCAGTCCCTGGCCAGCAGGGGGAGGGAGAGGAGCTGCTTCCTTTGAAAAAATGGGAAATTAAAGGGATATAAAAAAATAAGGGATAGCAGCAGGAAACTGCTTGAAATAAGGGAGATTCCCGGGGAAAACGGGATACTTGACAACACTGGACAGCAGCAGGGGCAAAGGGTTGAAGCCCTCCTGATCCGCTGCAAGTTCCCAAACCTGATACCTGCTATTTGTTTTTTTTTTAAAGCCATTCAAGCCATTGTTCATTTGGCTCTTAATATGGTTATTGTATTTCTCAATCCCTCCACCTCCCAAGTGATCAGAGCCTTGGAGTCTTCACTCAGAACCTCATCACAATGCTGGTATATAATGAGAGGAAAGGTAAGTTTGTGCATACACTCACACACAAATGCTAAGTCCAAGTGCCTGTTGCCTGTTACTGCTGCCCTGCCTTCAGTTGTTCTCTCAGGTAGGCATAATATATTCATTTTCCCAAGAACCCTTGGAAAGTCCAGAGGGAAAGTTTTTTTCTTCTCCAGCGGATAATGGATCACTAATAGTGGTAACTATTATTCTTTTTTGTTGTTGTTGTAAATTTATTTGGTTTTTCAGATTATAATTTTACAGTCATATTTCAATCATAGATCAAAAAAAGAAGATTCCAATGAATCTCCTGGACTTCCATCCTCCCCTTTGTGGGTCCTATTATTAATCATTTCCTCCTGCATCTTTTATGATGATCCAAATCTTTTACATCTCCATATATCCAAAAATTCACCATTAAACTACAAGTGATATTCCAATCCTACTAACGATTTTAACTGTTTACAATGGTCTTTACAATTTTCCCCATTCTTTATTAAAATTTTGGTCTTCTTGGTTTCTAATTCTTCCATTCCAGCCATTTTAGCCATTTCAGCATAGTCCATCAACTTCATCGGCCATTCTTCTCTGGTAGGGACTTTATCTTCTTTTATTCTCTGGGCCAATAACATCTGCGCAGCCATGGTTGCATACATAAAAAGTCTTTTCTGCTCCCTTGGGATTTTGGCACGTGGTGACTAATATTCTTGGTTTTAGAATAGAGGTACAACTTGGAATGATTTCTATATCTTCATGGTTTCTGTACTAAAGGACTGACTTTATAGAAAATGTATCACTAAAAGCCACTCAGAATCCTGCCAAAAGCATATTTAGAATTCAATCAATAAGTGAATGTTCAGATTAACAATATTCATGAATGATATTATTTATTTATCTAAAGCATTTCTTAATCCCTCTCTTTAGCCAAAAAGGCTCTCAGAGCAGTTTACGTAAGATTAATAAAATTATAACAATCATTTCCTACAGGCTTGCAATCTAAGAAGCATGACACAAAAGGGGGGGAGATGAGGGAAGAGGAAAACAAGCAAATTCAGGTACTCATTCTTTTAAAGTTTCATAATAACTTATACTTACCAGCTGGAATGGGACCCAGGTGGAGCTGTGAGTTAAACCACAGAGCCTAGGGCTTGCTGATCAGAAGGTCGGCGGTTCAAATCCCCGCAACGGGGTGAGCTCCCATTGCTCGGTCCCAGCTCCTGCCCACCTAGCAGTTTGAAAGCATGTCAAAGTGCAAGTAGATAAATAGGGACCGCTCCGGCAGGAAGGTAAACAGCGTTTCCGTGCGCTGCTCTGGTTCGCCAGAAGCAGCTTTGTCATGCTGGCCACATGACCCGGAAGCTGTCTGCGGACAAACGCCAGCTCCCTTGGCCTATAGAGCGAGATGAGCGCCGCAACCCCAGAGTTGGACACGACTGGACCTGATGGACTTTACCTTTACCAGCTGGAACAGATACAGTTCAGGGAGAGGAGGAGTCAAACTAAGCTTGTTCTCCCAAGAGAGTGGACCTCCTACTTTGTCTTCTCTCCTTGCCGCCTGATGGAATGGCTGCTGCCAGGGAACCAATCAGAGAGAGGAGGGACCCCAAAGGAGCTGGTCTTTTAGCAGCGCTGGTGGAGTGAGTCCGGCTTCCCAGCTTTCCTTCTAAAGCAGCCAGATGGGATGGAACAGATGAGCAAAATATGTAAAGAATACACAAGCACTATTAAACTTATAATAGCAAAGAGATGATGCTTTCTGTCAGTTTTCCAGTTGGTTACATTGTGTACTGAAGAAAACGAAACACAGAAAGAGTATATTTGCAATTTTTCGTTTTCAGTGACAGGAGACAAAGAAGAGACAGCTACCAGTTCTTGAGGGCAAAGTTTGAATTTTAGTCTGCACAATCTGGGTGTAGCCCACTTCTGCTCACAGCCATGTGGGTGTGCTGCAAATTCCCACATAGTATATTTAATTTGGTCACGTAGCCCACTGACCTTGTTGCCAGTGCGGAAAACAACAGGGTTGTCAGTCATGCTTCAGGCAACCAGAGCAGTGTGATGATCCCCTTGCAGTGCTTGCAATGCAACCTCAACACAAAGATGCACATCACCCAAGAGCAAATCAATGCTGTTCAAAGTTCATAAGCAACTTCTGAATATCATATCGAACGTACAAATCATTAGCCATCATGTGCATTGTGTAGTAAGCAAGAGCATTGCAGAAGGCACTGAAAGCACAAATGCATTTCCCTCATGCCTGACAGTTTCCTTCAGAATGACTCTGCAAAAGGGGGGGGGGAACCAGCATATTGAAAAAGTAAACAGTGTTTATTTTTACTGTGGTTTCCCCACTGCCAATCACACTTCCTTAGCCTCACCCGTCTCTTCTCAGTATCTAGACTAAAACAAAAACACATGATAATTACTGGACTTGCTTTGGTTTGAAGAAATAGAAAAGCCTCCGCAGAACCTCAAAAACAAACACTTAATGCACACACTCTTTAAGCTTGAGCCTTGGGATACTGGTATGAACCGGAATCCTAGGGAAACAACATCTATCTAGGGGAGAGGCGGTGAAGCTGTGGCCTTCAGGCCAGATCTTGCCCACAGTGACACTTCTCAGAGCCACAGGCCAGATCCAGCCCATTGGTGCAACCAGTCACTTCTTCTTAAAAGATACTATTGTATGTCCCCACTGCAAAAGGGTCTTAAAGACTCAGAAAACAAGGAGCCCTCCTTTCTCTTTCCTGAGCTATATAACCTTCTTGTAATGCAACCATGCAAAAGGTGAAAGGGGCACTTTTCCACAGTAAGTGGAGTGTTTTCTTCCCCATCTCAGTGCTGGGCTATGGAGAAAACCCACCTCTGCTGGTCATCAGTAGGCTGTGAAAGGCAAGCATTATGGGGGAGGGGGGAGTGAAAGAGCCATATGATCCACTGGCTTCAAAACCCCCTCTGTTTCTCTGAGAGATCCCAGACTTGTCCACATCACTTGCATAATTTTTCATCATTAGAACATGCTGGAACAAAGGCAAAATAAAACTGCCCCCTACTTCCTGGATTGGCCAGCATGAACTGGCAAGACTTTGGAAGTGGTGGAACATTCACTATTACTGTACAATCCCCCCCTCACCTAATATTGGTCTGCTTACAGCACAATTCCAACCATCTCAACTCAGAAGTAACTCCTACAGAATTCAACCAGTCTTACTCCCAAGTAATTGGGGTTAGGATTGCAAACTTTGCTACAAATGTCATCCCACCACTACCTCTAATTAAATACCTGGCATTTTTTTAGTGCATGTAGAATTCATGATTCTCTCTATGAGAGCCAGTGTGGTGTAGTGGTTAAGAGCGGTAGTCTCGTAATCTGGGGAACCGGGTTCGCGTCTCTGCTCCTCCACATGCAGCTGCTGGGTGACCTTGGGCTAGTCACACTTCTTTGAAGTCTCTCAGCCCCACTCACCTCACAGAGTGTTTGTTGTGGGGGAGGAAGGGAAAGGAGAATATTAGCCGCTTTGAGACTCCTTCGGGTAGTGATAAAGCGGGATATCAAATCCAAACTCTTCTTCTTCTTCTTCTTCTTCTCTACCTGACTGAAATATATTTTGCTTTTATGTTTGCTTTTGTGATAGAGAGGCCAATTCATTCTTAATGAATTTTTTTTTAAGCACCAAAACATTCTATACTGGTCATTTAATTCTCATAGCAAAGTTTTGTTGTATTTACTTTGCAAATATTGTTTAGGTGAAGGGAAGAAGAACTGTAACCCTCTAGATAGTGCTGAACTACTACTGACAGCATCCCTGACCATTGGCTATGCTAGCTGTGGATGATGGGAGCAGGGCAACAGCTGGAGGGCAACAGGTTCCCCATCCCTGGTTTAGATGGTCAAATAAGGTAGAGTAAGAGGAGGAAATCCAGGCCTAGGGCCCTCCAGCCCTCTCTGTTTGTTCCTTGGGAGTGTCCCCATACAACACTTCTCACCATCCCTGCTCCACACCCCATCTGAGTGCTTTTGCCTGGCTGGAATGTGTCTTTGAAACAGGATAATGCCTTTTACTCTTTTGGAAGCAGAATGAAGAGTGATAGATGAGGTGTGTAGGAACCTCTGACTTTTACATGGCTGGGATGTAACCTACTGTTCAGGAATAAGAGTCACATCTATTGATCCGCCAATTTCTGCCTCTTGCCCTGTCCACCATTGACATTTGATGCCAAGGAACGTTGCCTTTGGCAGGTAGTACCTGATCAAGGGAATGGGAACAGTGAGGTAGTAACTGTATGGGGAGAGGCTAGCAGAACAAAGTGGGTGGGTTAAAGCACCATTAAAAAACCCCTTAAAGGCCATGATAAATACTTCAGCAAACTTTTAAAATGATACATTTTAATAATAAAACAGATTTGACACATAATGTCATGAAATTTCAAAACTGGCATAGAGCTCCTCAAAAATCGGTCCAACTTGTGAAACTCTCAGAATGTGGGGACTGAGGAAAACTTAGCCATCACATGTAAAACCAATGCACAGAGCAGGCAGCACAGATGCTATGACTCAGGGAGCCGGAGTTGTTGAGCAAGATAATATTGCACAATATATTTTTTTTTAAAAAGAACGGCTGAAATTAGCAGACAGCCATATTAAATTCATCATCTCGTAAAACAAACCTTTTGAAAGAGCCCTTATCACTGCATGACAAACCCTAGCTGATGAATGAAAGCAATCATCCACTGTCCATTTTCGAAGATTTATATCTGTGTTCCCGTCTGCTAAACTTTTTCCTGAGGCTCAACTCAACTGTTTCTCGATCAAAAGTGAATAGAAGATTCAGAAGTGAACTATCCAGCAACTGGCATTTTCGTTTTGTGTTTCCTGGTTGAATGTGATACTGTACAACAATCGCCTTGACAACAGGAGTGACAAAGTGTTGACTCGTGGGCATGATTTGAACTGCCAATCCTCTCCCAGTGGCCCACAAGAACCTCCCCCCAGCTCAATAGTCCAATGGTGGTGGCAGCACAGCCACTGAGAACATTTAGTCAAACTTACCCAGCCATGTAATTTTATTATGTACTTTAAAAAAAACAACTGCTGATTTTTAGGAATAATTTTGAAAATTGTATTATGTCTACTACTTTGAATGTCTCTTTTTATTGCTATTTTTAAATGAATACAGTTGTACCTGAACGTCGTAAACCCTGAAGTGAGTGTTCTGGTTTGTGAACATTCTTTGGAAGCCGAACATCCGGCAGGGCTTCTGTGGCTTCTGATTGGCTGCAGGAGCTTCCTGCAGCCAATCAGAAACAGTGCCTTGGTTTCTGAACATTTTAGAAGTCGAACGGACTTCCGGAACAGTATCTGTTCGACTTCCAAGGTACCACTGGACTTTGTATTATTTTGTGTGAAGTGTTTAGATTTTTTAAACATTAAGCAATATACAAATATTTATATTTAAATCAAATAAGTTTTAGAATGTGTACAGAGTCCAGGAAAGACAAAGCAATCTGCCTTCCCAACATGGCACTGGGTTGGGCAGAGGGGTTTAAAACCCTTTTGAAAAACGTTCTTTAATAGTAGTGGTAAAGTAAGGGCCCCCCCAATCAGGCTTCAACTTCAATATTTCAAATTGCAGCCAGTAATTTTGCAAATCTTAAAAAATTAATATGTGGTCTGACTTGCATTTCTGATGTCAAGTAAGATTCCACATTAATTTTCAATAAAGCTACAGTTCTCCTGCTATGGCATTAAGTTCTTTTATTTTATCTCTTGTGATGGCCACAGAATATATATATATATATATATATATATATATATATATATATATATATATATAATACACCACATAAGGGATGGCATCATAGTACTTATGCCTTAATATTACACACACACACCTTTTCTCATCTTAAATATGTACTGGCCAAAAATGGTTCTAATACAACTTTCCCTAATTAATACCCTTTTTTCATAGGTCTCTCATATACCATTATATCTTGCTAGATCATTAGCTGACTCCTTGGGCTATCTTTGGTATGCCTTTACATTTCCAGAGTCATAGAAAGGCCATCATTTCCCTTAAATTATTGATGGGTCCATACTTTTCTTTTTTAAGTAAAGTTTATGCAACGTGAGGGGTCAGATCAGATGTAATTAAGGTAGACATTAGAAAATTCAAGGCATGATTTGAGCCATGGATGAGGAAATATTTTTCAGGCTGATGAACCCACTCCCTTCTGGGCAACTATCCAGGTCACATACTAGTGGTGGGCGGGGCCAGAGGCAAAAGTGGGCTACGAAGCAACAAATGTAGGTTTTACCTTTGTGCAGCAGGTTAGTTTTTACCCACAATCCTTTCTGCCCTCCATCCAGGCCAGCAAAAGGCAATATCAGACTTCAAAGCTGAGCGGCAATTGACCATTACTAGTAATTATTGGCATTCACTAAAACCCCTTATTCTTGTTCAGTAAAGTAGATAGATGCAACAGGCAGGAGACAATGAGTTGATCTGGTTTATTGTATCCTTGTTATTACTTACGGTAGGAACATAATTATTAACATTCAGCAATTTTCAGGAGATTGAAGTTGAAAAAATGCCAATAAGTAATCTACCTGTCAACAACACAAGCATGGATGCCATGTGTCATGGAAGATTGATTGAAATTATGTGTGAGGTTTCAGAATTTCAAAGTTATGGAAACTGCAAAAGTACAGGCCATCATAGCAAAACAAATGGGCAGTCGGGTGCTCTTAGTATATCTCCATTACAGTCTGTTAAATCCGCTGTCTGTCTGATTGAAAGTGACAGTGGTGGCTGTTCCCTAACTGCCACCAGCATTGTCATTGACACACTTATCTGTCAGTCATATGTGGAGAAAAGAGGGGAAATATTGAAATGGAGAGTAGACATTTCCTCATGCCTAGAATCATGGAAGTGTGGATAAGAGATGTTTATCTGCCAAGAGAAATTTGAAGCTTTATCCGCTGCCTTTACATCAACAACATTTTGCAGGTATTGAAGCAGACGTCCAGGGCACAGTCTTTTGCCCATGAATCCTCTCAGACTCTTTCTAGCACAAAAGCTTCCTGCCATCAACGTCTCATCCCCACTGGCACTCCTCCTTCCAGAGGAGCAGATATGCTCATTGGACAGATATGTGGGCCTGGTGGTGCACAAGGACAGGACCTTTAAAATATTTTAAGCAACTAAACAATGACACAGTAGTTGATGACAGAAAGAAAAAAGTATAGAGTGAGTTGAAAGGTCAAGGGGCTGGTTTAGAGCCAGAAACAAAGGCTGTGAACTCTGTCCTGAATTCTCATGGTGACTTTAGCTAGTTCCCACAGCCTAATCCATGGGTAGACAAACTAAGGCCCGGGGGTCGCATCCGGCCCAATCGCCTTCTCAATACAGCCCACGGATGGTCTGGGAATCAGCGTGTTTTTACATGAGTAGAATGTGTCCTTTTATTTAAAATGCATCTACAGGTTATTTGTGGGGCCTGCCTGGTGTTTTTACATGAGTAGAATGTGTGCTTTTATTTAAAATGCATCTCTAGGTTGTTTGTGGGACATAGGAATTTTTTTCCCCACAATATAGTCTGGCCCCCCACAATGTGGACCAGCCCCCTGCTGAAAAAGTTTGCTGACCCCTGGCTAATCCCATGAATGAAAAAATGGGAATATAGTGGTACCTTGGCTCCCGAACTTAATCCGTTCAACTCCCCAAACCGTTCAAAAACCAAGACGCGGCTTCCGATTGGCTGCAGGAGCTTCCTGCACTCAAATGGAAGCCACAGACTTTGGGCTTCCAAAAAACGTTCGCAAACCAGAACACTTCCTTCTGGGTTTGTGACATTCGGGAGCCTATTTGTTCGACAACTGAGCCATTCGAGAAACCAGGTACCACTGTCCATACCTTACAAATTGTTCTAAGATGGCAGTGTGTTATGTACTGAGTTGAATAGGATCCAAAATGCACCAGTCTCATTGGTCCTAGAACAATAGGATTGAGACTGCTGCACCAGTCTCATTGGTCCTAGAACAATAGGATTGTGATTGCAGCAGTCTGACTGGTCCCAGAACAATAGGATTGAGATTGCAGCAGTCTGATTGGTCCCAGAACAATAGGATTGAGATTGCAGCAGTCTGATTCGTCCCAGAACAATAGGATTGAGATTGCAGCAGTGTGATTGGTCCACAGGAGCCACCCAATCCAGCTCCAGGGGGAAGTGAATCCGCATTCCGATTGGCATACAGGAGTATCCCGGAATTAGCCAATCACGTGGGGCCCATTGTGTAAATAGTGTATATAAAGCAAACGTTTTGGGGGAACTGCATTCCTCACTACTATGAGCTGAATAAAGAGCATGAAGGTCACACTGGACTCTGAGTATCTTTCACAGTGATAATATATTCAGACACTCCAAAGAGCTAAATTTTTATTATCAGAGAAACAAAGGTGGGAAGGATGGGGTGGTAAGTACATAAGAACGTAAGAATCAGGCCAATAGCCCATCTAGTCTAACATCCTGTTATCACAGTGGCCACCCAGATGCCTGGAGAAAACCAGCAAGCAGGACCCAAACATAAGAACATTCTCCTGGAGTTTCCAGCAACTGGTATTCAGAAGCATGATGGTCTCTGACTGTAGAGGTAGTGCAGACCCATCATAGCTAGTAGCCATTGATAGCCTTATCCTCCATGAGTTTGGCTGTTTTAAAGCCATTCAAGTTGGTGGTCATCAGTGCCTCCTGTGGGAGCGAGTTCCATAGTTTATGTGCTGAGTGAAGAACTACTTTCATTTATCTATCCTGTATCTTCAAACTTTCCATTTCATTGGATGCACATGAGTTCTAGTGTTATGAGAAAGGGGTGGAATCTACACACATATTTTTTTTTTTTAAATGCAGTGAAAATGGTTTTTGTAAAAAAATTAACCGTTTTGAAAAATACATTGCATTTGGCATAGCTCACTGTCACCTTCTGGTGTCGCATTTGTATATTGCACTTTACAACACATTTAAAACGTTTTATTTGCAACTGTATAGCCGAGTCCCTGAGGAGAAAAATGTTTCTTTGTCCATTTTCTCCATGCCATGCACACTTTTATAAATTTCTAGCATGTCACCTCAGTCGTCTTTTCACTAAAAAGTCCCGAATGCTGCAACAGTAAGAGCTGTTTGGCAGACTCTCACGAGAGGTGGTGGACTCTCCTTCCTTGGAGCTTTTAAAGAGGAGGTTGGGTGGTCATCTGTCATGGATGCTTTACTCTGCATTGCAGGGGGGGCGGTTGGACTAGATGACTCTTGGGTACTTTCCAGCTTTAATATTCTATGATTCCTTATAAGGGAGTTCCTCCATCTCCTTGATCATTTTGGTTGTCTTTTTCTGAGAATATTTTTTTGTGTCAGCTGGCCAGCAAGTGAGATAGAACACTAGATTAACAAAACTGCTGCTTAGGACCAATATTGTTGCAATCAAAGGTCTCCAGAAAAACATCCTATTTGCCTTTTTTACTTGTTTAAGATTCTCTTTCATACAGATGTCACACATGAGATGGCAACGCTAGCCAGTCTTTGACCCCAGGCTACAAATTTAAACCTGAGATTAACCCCCATTGAACCCAGGGGTATTTACCACTCAGTGGGCATGAATATGATTGTGCTGTCACCAGTATTACATGGAGACCCAGATTTCAAAGCCTACAAAAACTTACACACATCAAACGTGAGGTCCTTTTTTCTTCATTTGCAATGCTTCTCTCTGAAATACACTATAGACTAATTAAGCAAAGCATTTGTGAACTGTTTGTAGGACCAGTTTCACGAATACAGCCTCTTAAACAATGCTCTCAGATTCCAGTTTCAAAGTAAAACATCTCCATCCCAACAATGGGTCATAATTCCTTAATCCATGGGCCTCACTTAACACTTGGCAAGGTGTGTGAAGAGACTTTGTGTGATAATGACACTTCCTATCAAGGACCAAATTGGCAACAGTCAACTGGGGCTCTCTATACACCAGCAGCGTGCTGGTGAGAGAAAATGCCAGGCTGTTTAGCATCTTTCAGTAAGTCGTTCACTCCCTCGAAAGCCCATTTTTTTCTCACTGAAAGGATTTATTGGAGAATATTCAGCTCAACTCTAGTAATAATCTGTTTCACAGACATAAGACTGTTATATGAC
The DNA here is from genome assembly GCF_009819535.1 of Lacerta agilis. Lineage (NCBI taxonomy): Eukaryota > Metazoa > Chordata > Lepidosauria > Squamata > Lacertidae > Lacerta > Lacerta agilis. The sequence continues at coordinate 59,454,036 of NC_046314.1, read as the reverse complement.
TTTTTTGGGGGGGGTGGGGATTCCTGGATAGCTACCAAGCTATTAAAGATTTGCCCTTGATCAAGGGTGGCTGGCTTTTGTTCTAATTTGATTCAGTTTGTTTGTTTTTAGAAGAGGGGTAGGGATGCAGTAAGGTTTGTTAAAACATATTGCCTCCCCCGCCCCCGGCTCATTAAAAAAATATGCCAAGTCAGAAAGAAACTGTAAAATTGTTTCATAATTACACCGTTTGCTTTAGAATTATTGGTGCTGAAAAGCAAAAAAAAAAAAAAAAAACCACACTTGCTGAAACTCCAAACCAAATTCCAGAGGCAATAAAAAAAAAATCTCTGCAATCCATTTTTATTTCTCCCTTTCAACTGTATATTGCCAAGACAAACAAAATAGGACAAAGAGGTAAATTGTACAAATAAAATAATTTTGGTTTTTAAAAATAAATTATTTATCTTTAAGTAACCTCTTTCATTATAAGATCTACATGAGCTGTATGACTAATTTATGTTGACTGTCTCCAGTTCTGTAAAATGGATAAGCGTTTTTAGACATATATTTCAATTGGCATACAGAAGGAATAGGAGAAAAGGATGATTCCTTACCATTCTAACTGGTCACACTCTGTTCTATCCAATCCACTGCTGTCTGCTCTGATGACTCTTCCTGGAAGTGGTTCTCCATGGTCTGAAACAGCGATCTGTCACATCAACTGCTACCTGACCCTTTTACTTGGTGATACCAGGGATTGTACATGGGACACAAAGGTATGTGTTCAGTCATTGAGCTATGGCCCATTTCCCAAGGAATGGTGGCCTTTTTGGCAGATCTCACCAAGCTAGAGCAGGGGTAGCCAATACAGTGCCCTCCAGAAGATTTTGGACTACAATTTCCATCATCCCTGACTGTTGGCCATGCTGGCTGGGGTTGATTATAATATTTTATGCCACTTTTACAAAATTTCTATTGATATCATCCTAACAAAAGCAATAGCATCTTAAGAAAAGACAAACAATTCAATAATTAGTTCAATACAAATTCGTAATAATTCATTGGATATGGCTGCTGAGCACCAGCCCAGTGCCAGTTCACATAATCCATTCTGACAAAGGGATTTGTCATCCCTGACATTGGCCAGTTAAATAATGTCCTCAACCTCATGACTAGTCCCACTGGTATATACAGTCCCCAGGGCAAATGCTAGCAAGTAGTATGGCAACCCAACAGGTCAAGAAACATGGTTCGTGTTCAATATAGCAAGCCAAGTCCAAAGTCCAACAGTCAGGCCAGGTTCCTGCCTCTGCTGCTGATCCAGGGTTAGGGGACCTGGAGTTCAGTCCCCAAAAGCACAGTCCCATGGAGCTCCTAGGGCATCCAAGCCAGGGTCCATCAACATAGGAAAGTTGAGGAGACAAAGCTCTGCTTCCCTTTTATCCCTTGAATCTTGATTGCAGCATCTGGGCTTGACAAGGCATGTGATCCTTACCTGTGCTGAGCCCAATCCAGCTGAGGAATCACACACCTCCTCTCCGAGCTAATGAGCCCCACCTGGCCAGCTAGTGAGCTGGGCTATGTGCCTTACCTACCTCAGCCTCCTAGAGCGTACCTCCCACTGCTCCCTACGCCTCAGAGCCCACTGGGTTCATGGAGACAGGAGACCCTCTGGCTCTGGTGATGGGTCCTGCTCTCTGGTTCCTGTGCACTGACCCCCATCCCCTAGCTGTCCTCTGTTGCCCTGTGAGTACTTTCTATGCCACAGATAAGCAACATTGTCCTACCTGCACCCACCACTATTGGTTAATTCCTCTGGCTGTGGTGGTGCTGCTGTTGCAAAGTGTGGTGGGGAGATTGAGTCTTATTAAAACAGTGGGTGATTATGTTTCAAAGATTAGGCAAATTCATGGAGGATAAGGTTATCAGTAGCTGCTAGCCAGAATGACTATATTCCACCTCCACTGTCTCTGAATACCAGTTGCTGGAAATCACAAGTGGAGATGGTTCTGTTGCATTCAGGTCCTGCTTTCAGTTTTCACACTTTGGAAGAGATATATGTTGCAAATATGAATATAAATATACAATCCTGACATGGTTGGCCAGTATACATTACCCAAGCAAAAGCAATTAGAGCAATTTATCAGTCTCGATCAGTGCACATGGCGTCCATTTTCATTTTTTCAAAATCAATCACAGGCTAGAGTTTGGATCCTTCTCCTTTGGGCAGATGTGACTCTGCCACATTCACTGGCATGTGCCTTGGAAACTTTCCCACTTGGCTATCACAAGTGGGACATTAATATGGATTAGTTTGCAACTCCACCGCAGAGTAACAAATCTATGCTTCAGTTTATATGCTCTTAGTCACCCAGTTACTGGATATTTGGAGACAGTTTTTATCGTCAAGAAATCAGTGACTGAGATCAAAGGAAAACATGGTCAGTCATCTTGAAAGAATTTATTCCCCCTCACCAAAAAAAAGTTACATAGCATATACATCTTCCTGATACCTATCTTTTTTGAACTACTGCACTTTTCCTTGCTCATTATTTCATACATCTTACTGTCAGACTGTGTGACATTTTGTTTTGTTTTCCCCGACTGTTATGGAGTGTCCAGCTCTTAGAAAATGAACCTGCTGCGATTCCTAATGTTGTGATGCAACAAATTTTTCAAATCAGTGGCAAGGTTTGACATAGCAGAATGCAAAACCCCATTCCCTCATTGAGCACACCTAGGAGAGTTACGGCCTGGGGCACTTGGGTATGAAGTCATCTATGTATATCACTGGGCCACAAGCCAACCAAGATTAGAAACTGTGGTCAGGGGGCACAGAATAGAAATGAGAAGGAGTTAACAGAGTAGCCAGAGTGGCTCTGTAATTGAAGAATTTCTGGGACAAAAGTAATAATAATAATTTATTTGTACCCCGCCCATCTGGCTGGGTCTCCCCAGCCACACTGGGCGGCTTCCAACAAATATTAAAATACATTAAAATATCACAGATTAAAAACTTCCCTAAACAGGGCTGCCTTCAGGTGTTTTCTGAATGTCAGGTAGTTATTTCCTTGACCTCTGATGGGAGGGCATTCCACAGGGCGGGCGCCACTACTGAGAAGGCCCTCTGCCTGGTTCCCTGTAGCTTTGCTTCTCACAGTGAGGGAACCGCCAGAAGGCCCTCAGCGCTGGATCTCAGTGTCCGGGCTGAACGATGGGGGTGGAGACACTCCTTCAGGTATACAGGACCGAGGCTGTTTAGGGCTTTAAAGGTCAGCACCAACACTTTGAATTGTGCTTGGAAACGTACTGGGAGCCAATGTAGATCTCTCAGGACTGGTGTTATGTGGTCCTGACAGCCACTCCCCATCACCAGTCTATCTGCCGCATTCTGGATTAATTGCAGTTTCTGGGTCACCTGCAAAGGTAGCCCCACATAGAACACATTGCAGTAGTCCAACCGGGAGATAACTAGAGCATGTACCACTCTGGCGAGACAGTCTGCAGGCAGGTAGGGTCTCAGCCTGCGTACCAGATGGAGCTGGTAGACAGCCGCCTTGGACACAGAATTAACCTGTGCCTCCATGGACAGCTGTGAGTCCAAAATGACTCCCAGGCTGCGCACCTGGTCCTTCAAGGGCACAGTTACCCCATTCAGGACCAGGGAGTCCCCCACACCCCCTGTCCCCCCAAAACAGTACTTCTGTCTTGTCAGGATTCAATCTCAATCTGTTAGCCGCCATCCATCCTCCAACTGCCTCCAGGCACTCACACAGGACCTTCACCACCTTCACAGGTTCTGATTTGAAAGAGAGGTAGAGCTGGGTATCATCCGCATACTGATGAACTCCCAGCCCAAACCCCCTGATGATTTCTCCCAGTGGCTTCGTATAGATATTAAAAAGCATGGGGGAGAGGACGGAACCCTGAGGCACCCCACAAGTGAGAGCCCAGGGGTCTGAACACTCATTCCCCCCACCACCACCACTTTCTGAACATGGCCCAGGAGGAAGGAGTGGAACCACTGTATAACAGTGCCCCTAGCTCCCAACTGCTCTAGACAGTCCAGAAGGATGTTATGGTCAATGGTGTCAAAAGCCACTGAGAGATCCAGCAGAACTAGGAAACCTTTGTCCCTAGCCTGCTGGAGATCATTGACCAGCGTGACCAAGGCAGTTTCAGTCCCATGATGAGGCCTGAATCCCGATTGGAAGGGATCCAAATGGTCCGCTTCTTCCAGGTGTGTCTGGAGTTGTTCAGTAACCACCCGCTCAATCACCTTGCCCAAGAATGGTAGATTTGAGACTGGGCAATAGTAGGCCATATTGGCCGGGTCTAAAGATGTTTTTTTTAAGAAACGGTTTAATGACCGCCTCTTTCAGTGGGTCTGGGAAGACTCCCTCGCAGAGGGAAGCGTTCACCACCCCGCGGAGCCCATCGCCCAGCCCTTCCCGACTCGCTTTTATTAGCCAGGATGGGCAAGGATCAAGGAGACAGGTGGTCGGTTTCACTCGTCCAAGCAGCCTGTCCACATCCTTGGAGGTAACAGATTGGAATTGATCCTATTATGGAGCAGTCTTTGGAATTCAGGGGGCATCTTCAGTGAAGTGTTTCCCTCATTCTTGATCACCCAAGCATTTCCAGACTCTTGTTCAACCAGCTCACTTTTTACTGTTCTTGGTCTACCATATAGTGTGTATATATTTCTTATGTGGTTTTTACATTGTTGTTCACCACTTTGATACATTTTGTGGGAAGAGATATAGAACTATTTAGATAAAATTAATAAATTCAGCCTACAGCCACACCACCCTGAAAGTACCCGATCCTGTCCGATCTCAGAAGTTAAGCACGGTCGGGCCTGGTTAGTACTTGGATGGGAGATAAAATTAAATAAATTCCCATTCACTGGCCACAGTTCACAGTGGAACACATGCCACATTGGTGCAACATCTTAATAACACAACTGCCATCTTGGTACGGAAGCCCAGGCACCCCCTAATTTCTGTACCCCTAATTCAGTGTCATGGTCCCTAACCAGGAGCATGTGAGGTGGCCACAGAAAAGCTAAAAGCTTGTTACCTTTGGCCATGTTCTTATGCTCGACATTGGGAACTTGCTCTGTGAAGGCTGTACACCTGTACTGTCCCTGGTGGCTAAGAGGACAAGCCAGGTGATCAATGCAGCCTGAACCACCCTACATGAATCCAGTGCACTGAAACCATAGGCGCCCTGCTTTCGCGCAGCTCTGTGTGGTAGAAATTGAGCTGCTAGATCAGGGCAACTGTTTAGAATGTGATTATTCCAGCGCCAGCCTCATTCAAAGCCTGACATGATTGTTTCAGAAATTCCTAAAGCTGCCTCTCATTACGGAGCAGCAAGACATGATTTGGAGCCTCCAGAAGTGGTGCAATTTTCAGCTCACTTCATCCTGGGCTTAAGTGGTGATGGACAGTGAGCTCGGGAGCTTAGAAAAGGAGAGGAGAGCTTGTTTGCTTAGGCTGAATCTCCAGGGTACAGCTCACTGCTGTTCTAATGTAAATGTTTATGAGGGGTGTAATAAAATATTAAACGGCATGAATAATTGATATTTACTTTATAGCAATTCACACTCTTGCTTGTTTGAATAAAATCCATTATTTACAATATTCTACTTAACTAGGAGTTATTTCTCTCTTTGTTCATACCATTTGCTAATTACTTGTTCCTCTGACACGTTTCCCGTTGCTGGATTGAGTCAGTTGTTTTATGTCAATGTTTAACAGCTTAGTATCAATATTTTAGATACAGAATGCTACCCTGAAGAGGAGCAGGAGGGCTCCACAAATTGGTTCTTTTGACTGGACAAATATTTTTTTCATTTCTCACTTCTCCATCGTTTGATGAATCTAACTCTGTTGTAGTTTTTAAATTAAAAATAGTTGAATGCGGCAAAATGTCCACAGATGATTGACTAAACACGTTTTTATTTATGGTATTAATTTGTACTATTACGAAATACACCAAGGGCAAAAGGCTGGTATTCACAATCTCAAAAAGAAAGAAAGAAAGCAGAAATGTAATAAATAATTGGTTGACTTTTAGCATCTAGACAGTGTGCAGTCATTTTACAATGTTAAGACCCATCTGAACACTCCAGGCATGGTGCCATATTGGCCTGGTTCATATAACATGGTAAGCCCAACTGTGATTTAATGGGGGTGTGAAAAGTATGGCTCCTGATAAGTTCAGCAAAGAATACATCTTGGCTACCGATAGTAGCTGGGACGCGGGTGGCGCTGTGGGTTAAACCACAGAGCCTAGGGCTTGCCGATCAGAAGGTCGGCGGTTTGAATCCCCGCGACAGGGTGAGATCCTGTTCTCGGTCCCTGCCCCGGCCAACCTAACAGTTTGAAAGCACGTTAAAGTGCAAGTAGATAAATACTGTATTTTCCGGTGTATAAGACGACTGGGCGTATAAGACGACCCCCCAACCTTTCCAGTTAAAATATAGAGTTTGAGATATACTTGACTGCAGATTCTCCACCCGGCGTATAAGACGACCCCTGACTTTTGAGAAGATTTTCCTGGATTAAAAAGTAGTCTTATACGCCAGAATATACAGTAGGTACCGCTCTGGCGGGAAGGTAAATGGCTATTCCGTGCGTTACTCTGGTTCGCCAGAAGCAGCTTAGTCATGCTGGCCACATGACCCAGAAGCTGTAAGCTGCCTTCCTTGGCCAATAAAGCGAGATAAGCACCGCAACCCCAGAGTCATCTGTGACTGGACCTAATGGTCAGGTGTCCCTTTACCCTTTACCCTTACCAATAGTAGCTAAGAAGGACAGATCTTTAAAATGATCCTAAGTTCAGATGACACACTAAACCAAACCTTGGTTTGGCTACCACACCACAGTGAGTGAAAAGGACTAGAGATAAGGAAAGCAGCTGCAACCCTCATCAGGTGCTAGCACCTTCATGTTAAGCAATGGCTTGACTTGGCATTCTGTGTGAACATGGCTACTGCCATTGCTTCAGCAAGATGGCTGTTACTGCTCTGCAACAGGAACTGCAAGACAAGAAATGATTCTGCAACAGGAAGTGCACAGGAAGTTCACACACACACAATTGCATCAGAAATCCATTTAAAAAGACGGTCTGTTATCATCACATCTAGCTTGACCCTTGTGGAGCCACAGCATTTGTCTCATCTTATTGGCACCTCAAGCTCAAGAGTGCTCAAAGTTTAGCTGAATAAACACGAACACTGCTAGGTTGTCCTGTGGTTGTAATAACAGCCACTGAGCCAACTCAGGACTATTAGATTTTTTGGGGGGTGGGGGATAAAGGAACATGGCATCTTTAGAGAGGAGACATTGCAGACACCTATCTGCCCAAGGACCAATGTCTCCTTTGCATTAATTGTTAGTTACAGTTCTTGAATGCATTTTTCTAAAACGTGGGCACAAATCAGCTTACAAATAAATAAACCAAATCCAACTTAAGCTAAGGTCCATTGATTTCAGTGGGTCTACTCTGTGTATGACTAATGTTGGCTATGACCCAACATCAGTGGAAAGACTGCTATATAAAATGCCTTTTGGTCCCAGACTGGTGCACCAGGCAGCTCAAAATGCTTAAAAAAACACACACAATGTAATTTTAAAAATTGACCACACCATGGTTACAAATGCCATTACAATATTCCTCTTTAAAAATGAGATTCCACAACTTTAGCCCCTTAACAAACAAAGCACCTACTACTTATAGTCATCAAACTAACCTCCGAGGATCACAGCATCGTAGGCAGGGCTGAGCTACTAGATTGAAGCATCCAAGGAGCTCATATGACTATTATCACAAGCAGTATTACTCTCTTCCCAGTTGTCAGATGCCAGTATCTGTGCAGGAGACTGCTGATGACATGCAAGCTAATTGCTGGTCAAAATATCAAAATTCACTGAGTTCCTTTGCCGGTACAAATCAATTGTGATGGCACTTTGGCAAACAAATATAAACAAAATATTTCAGCACTGTGAATAATAAAGGAATGTGTTGGGTTCCTGATGATTGTGCACAGTGAGGTCTTTTGCAGAAAAACAACATATCCTTAGAAGAAGAAGAAACTAGGTGCTAAACTTTTCCAACCAGCTGATTACACAGAGATTTAGGAAATAAACCATCACAAAGAGACAAACATATGGAATGTAGGCTGTGTTCCAAGAAAACTGCTACATAATTATGTTAAAATTTACATTAACAGGGCAAGCAACAGAAAGGAATATATGTCAGAATCCCACTGCAATGTGCTACACAGAGGAAAAGCTTTTTCTTGGCAAACAGAATAGTTGTAAAATAGCTTAGTGACTGGTTTGTTAGTCAGTAGAAGAGGAGATCTTGCAGCATTCCTTCTAACAACAAACTCAAGTATTATGTGCCACCAAGCTTGCAGCCAAAATGGGACTGGCTAGGAATAGGTTGCTGTCAAGAGAGTTTTACCACGCAGAGCTCAAGGGTGATCTATGAGGGCTTGCTTGCTTTGTAGCCTTTTTCCTGGATGTTCCTAGATACCAAAGGCATCCTGCTATACAAGATTCCAAGGCAAGCTAGCCATCCAAGGATTTTTATCCAAGAAGCTTTTTAGCCCGAGGTAGAATTAATGGGCATAGGATGTCAATAACCAGACTTGACACTGACACCCCACCACTTCACTCCTCCCTGCCAAAAATTCAGAAAAGGAGCCATGAGCAGACAGGATTCCAGATCTAAAGTCCACTCATCTCTCCGTGTGGTACTGGCAGACTTGTGATGAATGGCAGTATTAAGTTAATCAAGTGATGAAGTACATGAATACTGTTCTTTTCTCACATTGGGTTGTTGCATGCTGAGAGCGTGATCCATCAGCTGCCTTGAGGAGGGGGAACCCCTCTCGTATGGCTTCCCCCCCCCACCTCTCCTTTGAACTCACATATGATGATTTCTCAAGGAGAACCAAATTAAATATTACACACTAATGTTATCAAAGGCACACTAATAACTATGAAAAGATGAATTCTGGGCTTGTATAAAGAGCAAAGTAATTTTCCTTTATATTGGGATGCTCTATCATGCTTCTGCAGCTGCTTTCCAAGGGCTACAAAGCTTTGTTTCATCAGAATTATCTCTTGATTTATCTTTAACCGAATTAGATTCCTGCGTTTTCTGTCTATTTTCTTGTTGCTGGCTTCCTTAAGTAGCAGAGCAATTCTCAGCAGAAGGATCGGAAAGAGAAAACTCATACCGTCTGGCTCCAGTAACCATATCTCTATTACCGCTCCTGCATCTATCAAAATTAGCTCATTTTAAAGTACATAAAATCCATTTGCACAACTGGAGAATCAAATAAACTCCCTATTTTTTATTTTAAATAAAATTCTTTATTATCCAGGACTATCTGTTATAGTATGGTTTCCAAGAATGTTCATGTAATATATATCCAGTTACTCTTGCCTCAAGCAACCTTTTTTAAAAAAAGAAAAAACAAAGAAGAAAAAACCATTTGCCATGCCAATATCCAAAAACAAAATACACTCTTGGGCAGAACCCCTTTCTCACAGAAATAAAGATCTTTCTGACCAGCATATCATTATTCTGTGTATTATAAAATATTATCCTTAAGAATAGCAATGGGTGAATTCATCAGTGTTGACTTCTCTCAGTTTCTTATTTTTCTAATCTTATGCTCTGTTCTCTGTATTTCCCAACATCACTTGGCATTTTATTACTATTTTTAAAGTCCTCATGAAAATTCATCAGCAATTTCTCCTAATACACACATTTGCATGTGCAGTTTTGCCTAATGTATACATTTTCGCAAAGCAATTTCCTCTGGTACAATACATTTCATAGAATCATAGAGTTGAAAGAGACCACAAGGGTCATCCAGTCCAACCCCCTGCCAAGCAGGAAACACCATCAAAGCATTTCTGACAGATGGCTGTCAAGCCTCCGCTTAAAGACCTCCAAAGAAGGAGACTCCACCACACTCCTTGGCAGCAAATTCCACTGTCAGACAGCTCTCACTGTCAGGAAGTTCTTCCTAATGTTTAGGTGGAATCTTCTTTCTTGTAGTTTGAATCCATTGCCCCGTGTCCGCTTCTCTGGAGCAGCAGAAAACAACCTTTCACCCTCCTCTATATGACATCCTTTGATATATTTGAACATGGCTATCATATCACCCCTTAACCTTCTCTTCTCCAGGCTAAACATACCCAGCTCCCTAAGCTGTTCCTCATAAGGCATCGTTTCCAGGCCTTTGACCATTTTGGTTGCCCTCCTCTGGACACGTTCCATTTCCGTATGTCATATCTCTAATATGTGTATTCTAAAATATATGCATTTTTGCACACCTTGCTTGGGTGGAGAACTGCATTGCAGATTTCAGAGAAGTGTGGATTTGAAGGATGGCAGCATTTTGGAAGGTGCAAATCAGGTCGGTTCACTTTTAAATGTTAAGTAAATTAAATTTATCCAACCATCCTCACTTAAGAAGAAGCCTTCTGGATCAGATTAAGGGTCTAGGGACCAGGCAGCTGCATGCAGAAAACACCATTCTTTTTCATTTATACAAGAATGTCTGCACCTCTTTGTCATGCAAATCCTGTACCTTCTGACATGAAATCTGCAATCTGGGAGTGCAAGGGAAATGAAGAGTGGAAACAAGACAACAAACTAAAATATTAGAATTCAACAATGGAAATTCATTGCTTGTGGTCATGTTTCAAAGGCATCCTCTAACTCAGAGGTTTTCAACCTTTTCGAGTCCACAGCTCCCTTGACCAACTACATTCTTTCTGCGGCACCCCTGTGCAACTCAGGAACCCAGTTATGTCACCCCTTGCCTGCAGAGCTGGCAGCCTCTCACCCTTTTTCAAACACCCTGCCTTGTGGAGTATTCCCTCAGCCTCTTCTCCTCTCCTCTCTCCTTGGGGGTCCTCCAGGCAGCTACTGCTGCCACCCCTGGCCTCTGAGCTGCCTCTCCCACCCCAAAGAGAGATGCCTTCCAGAGGCACCATTCACCCGTGGAGCTTATAGCCAGGGCTGTTGCAACAACGGTTGTGCAGTCTTTTGGGATGCAGAGATGTGAGGGGGCAACAGAGGAGTGAGGGAAGGAAAGAGGGACAGAGGCCAGTATTGCCCGTGGCACCTCTGACCATTATTCAAGGCACCTTAGGGTTCCACGGCACATTGGTTGAAAACCACTGCTCTAACTTATCAATGTACAGAAATACGTAACTTGGGAGCCCATCTCCCGCAGAAGGTCTGGATTCTGCACCTATGGCATATAGCTGGAAATATGCCAGTGCCCAGCCAGTCATGCTTCCACTATAAACACAAATGCTAGAGCATGACAAAGACCCCTGAAATCTGGTGCTGACCTGACTGCCCTAGAGCTTTCTCTCAATTGGATGTCAAATCTATGTATTCAAGCCTGTTGTAACCTTTCTGTATTGGGAGAACGAAGGATTTCCAACTATCTCTAATTATGCCTTACTTTTTGCTTTCTCTTCCAGTCTTTCTTTGTGGTATCTCAGCAGATGGGAGGGTTTGGGAAAGTATAGAGAACAGCAGGAGACAGGAGCAAAGCATCCAACATTGAGGCAAGAGAGGAGCTGAAATAAGAATTCATGGAGGAAAGAGACAGGAGCAGTGATGTAAGGGACTGCAGAAGAAGAGCAAAAAGACAACTGAGAGGCAGAAAATGTATTGCTTGGAGAGAGAGAGGAGGGGGGAAAAACCTAGTTCAATGGGGGAAGAGAAAGGGGTTAGCAAGTGAAACAGTTTAACTGAAAAGAGGCTCCAGCTGCAAATGGGAAAATTCAGAGATAGAGAGATCAAAATGTGGACATATTAAAAAACCAAAGAGTTAGGACAGAGGATTTGACTTACTATACATCAGCTTTTATAACAACTATTAACAATGAAGTCTTGCTTATAAAAATTAACACATGATTGTTTGGTATGTGATACAAAGATAGACAGACAGATAGAAAAAAAATATTTAATCCATTTCCATACTGTCCTTTGTAATGAATAACCTCAAGGCAGTTTACACATATAAAATTATTCAAACTACAAAACACAATATCAAATTGAAAACCAGTACTAAATTGCATATTCCCCTGGTGGCTCAAAGTCAGAACCTGAGCACTTCTGAGGAGTGCAGTAAATCCATGTTTGTGTGATCTGGTCCCTTGGGGCTGAAGTTCAATAATGTACTGGTTCTTTTATGTTATAATGTATAGTACTGGTTTTGATCAATTGATTTTATGTCATTTTGTTTTAAATATTACCCGCTTCAAATCCTTCAAATGAAACAGGTTTAAAAGCTAACACGGAGGCAAAGGGAAAGTATAAATAGGTAGCATATGTTGTCAATAGATTGTTCATTTTTTAAAGAGAGATGCTTTTGCCTGAATACAACACCCACTGACCTTGAAATATTTCCCCTTGCAGATAGAGATCCACACCTTATCCATGAAGCCTACTCATGGAACTCTGGTCTGTTACTATCTGTCAGTCTAAGCTAGCTCTCAGCCACTCTTAACTCCTTGGGTGGAGGGTAGGATAAATATGAAATCAAATATAATAAATCAAATCAGTGTTCGTGGAACTTGATTCTTCACATGCTCTAGGGTTCTGGATACGCAGCTGGCATCCTGGCTCAGTCTGGTCTCCAGCACCACACAGCATATGTACCACAGGACCTAATGCACCCCAACCTTTCACCCCTTTGCAGACACCTGGTTCATACATTTAAAAGATTTAACATGAGAAATAGCATGCAGGGAAATAGCAAGTAAATATGGTGTGCACACGAAGACTAAGTACCCAGGAGAATTAGTTACAGGTGGGTAGCCGTGTTGGTCTGCCATAGTCAAAACAAAATCGAAAATTCTTTCTAGTAGCACCTTAGAGACCAACTGAGTTTGTTCCTGGTATGAGCTTTCGTGTGCATGCACACTTCTTCAGATACCAGGAGAATTATTCTTTCTTCCCTCTTCCTCACCTTATCCAAACATACCTTTTGAGGGATAGGGGATTGGTATGGACACTCTGCCTCATTTCTTGTGGCTTCCTGCATGAAGGATCAATGCATGAAGTAACAAATAAAACATCAGGGCATGTAAAAACTGAGTGAAGTCATGGTTTCCCCATGTAAGCTCATCTGAGAGCAACAGAGCACCGTAAACCTCTGTTGCTCCAGGGAGGTGTTGTTCCATGCTATTGAAAGCCCATGACAGCAAGAAGACCCACATGCTGTGTTCTCTAGGCTGTGAGCAGCTAAGTGACTTGTGCAACTTTTTTAAAAGAAAAGAAAACCAATTTAAAATGGATAGAGGCAACTGGACCAAAGGGGGAAGGGATGTACAAGACTTCAGACTCGAAAGTGGACCATAGTGGACTTGTGACCTGATCCAAGTCACAAACCATCCAGATTGGATCAGGTGATTCTCCTTTGAAATCCATGCTCTGCGTATTCTTCTTCCATCCATAGTTTGTTGTTGTTGTTTAGTCATTTAGTCGTGCCCGACTCTTCATGACCCCATGGACCAGAGCATGCCAGGCACTCCTGTCTTCTACTGCCTCCCACAGTTTGGTCAAACTCATGTTAGTAGCTCCCCCTTCTCCTCAATCTCTCCCAACATCAGGATCTTCTCTAGGGAGTCTTCTCTTCGCATGAGGTGGCCAGAGTACTGGACCCTCAGCTTCAGGATCTGTCCTTCTAGTGAGCACTCAGGGCTGATTTAAGAATGGCTAGGTATGATCTTCTTGCAGTCCATGGGACTCTCAAGAGTCTCCTCCAACATTATAATTCAAAAGCATCAGTTCTTCGGCGATAGCCTTCTTTATGGTCCAGCTCTCACTTCTATACATCACGACTGGAAAAACCATAGCTTTAACTATACGGATCTTTGTCGGCAAGGTGATGTCTCTGCTTTTTAAGATGCTGTCTAGGTTTGTCATTGCTTTTCTCCCAAGAAGCAGGCAGCTTTTAATTTCATGACTGCTGTCACCATCTGCAGTTATCACAGAGCCCAAGAAAGTAAAATCTCTCACTGCCTCCAATTCTTCCCCTTCCATTTTCCAGGAGGTGATGGGACCAGTGGCCATGATCTTAGCTTTTTTGATGTCCTTAATTCCCTCCCCAGCATGAAGAACAATTGCTGCCTTGCCATGGTTCTCTTATTGTACACCTCATCCACATACTCTAAAACACAGGCAAAGGGCTCTTTCATCCTATTCCCTAATTATTCTGGGCTAAACTACACACGATAGGAGCAGGCAGTGGGAGACTTGAGCAGTGGAAGACTTTCCTTCCATGGAGGCTTTTAAGAAGAGATTGGATCTCTCAGGGATGCTTTAGCTGTGATTCCTGCATTGCAGGGGGTTGGATTAGATGACTCTAGGGGTCCCTTCTAACTCTACAATTCTTTGATTCACCCTTGACACAAACCTCTGTTTTCCCTTTCCCCATGGTCCATAGAGATCATTTAAGAGCCAGTGTGGTGTAGTGGTTAAGCGTGGTAGACTTGTAATCTGGTGAACCGGGTTCACATCTCCACTCCTCTACATGCAGCTGCTGGGTGACCTTGGGCTAGTCACACTTCTTTGAAGTCTCTCAGCCCCACTCACCTCACAGAGTGTTTGTTGTGGGGAAGGAAGGGAAAGGAGAATGTTAGCCGCTTTGAGACTCCTCCGGGTAGTGATAAAGCGGGATATCAAATCCAAACTCCTCTTCTTCTTCTTCTTAAAAAGTATAAGAACAGCTTGCTGGATCAATGGTCCATTTAGTCCAGCTACCTCTTTTCCCAGTGGCCACCGAGATGCCTGTGGGAAACCCATAAGCAGGACCTGAGCTCAAGAACACTCTTCCATTCCATGGTTGCCAGTGACTGGTATTCAGAAGCATTGCTGTTTCTGGCAATGGAAGCAGAATATTGCCATCGTAACTAGTACTCAATGATCCCCCATGAATTTGCGCAGTCTTCTTTTAAAGCCATCCAAGTTGGTCATCACTGCCTCCTGTGGAAATCAAAACAAAATCAAAAATTCTTTCCAGTAGCACCTTAGAGACCAACTGAGTTTGTTCTTGGTATGAGCTTTCGTGTGCATGCACACTTCTTCAGATACTTCAGATTCTTCAGATCTGAAGAAGTGTGCATGCACACGAAAGCTCATACCAAGAACAAACTCAGTTGGTCTCTAAGGTGCTACTGGAAAGAATTTTTGATTTTGTTTTGACTATGGCAGACCAACACGGCTACCCACCTGTAACTGGTCCTGTGGAAATGAATTCCAAAGTACTTAACTGGAGACAAGCAAAGTAGGCATCTCTGTTGCCTCAGCTTCACTTGTAAACTCTGGAGCTGTTTTAAATGCTGGTGGGCAAAGCAGCCCAGAAGCTTTGTGGGTAAAATGGTGGGGGGTGGCAGTGATTCTCCTGCACTGGTGGAACCTACCTACACAATTTAGAATCATGCATAATCCCATGATTTAAGAAGATAACTCAAACTGGCCTATGGCCCTTTTGAAAATGAGTCGCAGGCCAAGGCCCTAACTGCTGAGCGTCAGAATTGAGTGCAAGGTCTGGTGCCAAACCTTGGCAAGCACCAGTTCCAATTAATCCCCTTGTGCTCTCTGTCATGGTTTTTGACATAACATTCGTTCGTCATCAACTGTTAACGTTTGCCACTTCTGCCCAAGGAAAATATTCCAGTGCGTCAGGAAAGAGGCCAGGAGAGAAAAGAAAAATAGGTTTCGGGTGCCTGACTGACATGGTTTAGCCAAGGTTCTCTCCAGCGTCCCTCCTTGTTCACATGCAAAGTGAGATATAATCTCTGCTGAGATGAAAGCTCCAGAGAGCTGATAAGATATGATGAAATGTTTAATGGCCTTGTTTGCGCTGTCCAGTCTGATAGCAGAAAAGAGAGGCTCATATGATAAAATCTTAAATCCATGAAAGTAATTGCTTCTGACATCGCCAACTATGCAGCAGCCTGCCCAAAACACTGTGCCTCAGATACAAATTCGATGGCTAATGAAGTGCGAAGAACACAGTGTTAGATACAAATTAAAGCCTACGTAACAAAAAGCAGCCCAGGTTTCTCGTGGTTTGTTGTGTGTGTTTGCGCATTTTAACTCCCTTGTTCTGTGCAGAAAAGAGATAAATAATCTGTTGGTAATAATTGCCCTTTTATATTTTTAGCCAATGCTGTCGCCTTGTGATTAACAGCAAGGAATGGCCACAGGGCAACTCATCTCCAGTAATGAAACCCCCACACTCTCCCCAAGAACTTCCTTGTGCAGGCTTTTTATAGATTTTTACATAGTCGAGGAAATGAACTATAACAAAATGAACTGCCTCAAAACTGACAAATCATTTAGCATTTCCTTAGTGTCTTGCATGTGTGTATGAGAGAGACACACAGAGAGAGACAGAGAAGAGGGGCATGAGGGGTATTCTGCTAATCCATCCCCTCAGTGCAAGGGCCCCTCCAGGGCTTACACACACACACACACCTCCTCCTTTGCGCTCACCCCACACCCTCCCATATCAGCTCTAGAGGATTAAGGGAGCCCCTACAACAGATTTAGTGGCGTGTGGAGAGAAAAGGGGAGAAGGTTTGATTACAAAATTCGAAATACTTGCACTGACAGAAGTACTTGCTTCGTCCTGTGTTGAAGACAACCCTAAATATTTCCCCATTTTCTCATCTTGTATCTACGTAACCAAGAAGGTTTTGCCACCCAAATAAAATAATGTGCTTTTCTGCTATTGGTTGTTTGGTTGGTGAGAGGGTGTATGGGTGATTTCCTGAACTTATACCCCTCCTTTCTCCAATGAGCTGAAGGTGGTACTTGTGATGCCTTATCCCTCCGTGTTAACCCACACAACATTATGAGGTCGATTAGGCTCAGGTGGAATGACTTGCCCAAGGTCACACTGAGTTTCATGACCAAGTAGGGATTTCAACCATGCTCTTCATAGTTCTAGTCCAACACACTAACCACTATAAGGCACTGTCTCTCACAGTTTTCCTTCATTGAGTGGCTTGAGAGAGTCTTTAAAAATCTTCCAAAAGCAATGGGATGTTCTTAAATCCACACAAGGGCCTGGTCTTGGGCAGCCCCACCAGTGAGAGTGTGCAGAGTCTTTGTGCTTTCTCAAACCATCAGAGATCACCTGCAGGTTCTGATTCATAAACTGGCAGCTTACGCACATGGCTGCTGTGACTTCAGCCATCCAGGGTTTCATTACTTGAGTCAAAGGCTCCAGTGGAGGGCTCCAGTTCATGCTATTGGCACATACCACCATGTGATCCCTGCTGCATCATGACCTTCAAGATCCTGCAGGTGATCACCTGGGTCTGAACCAGATGTATATATGTGTGATTTCTTAATTAGCTGCAGTGCATAGGACAATAATTCATTTTTACATTTCAGTTTGTAAAAAAAATTCCAAGGTCAGCCTGATGCAGGGAGGATTCATTTGCACGCTGGAGTTTTAAACTGGTTTAAAGAACTGTTGGCTCTTTCTATTTCAAGACATTATTTCACTGCTCCATCCCTTCCTGCTACTTCCTTCCATGCCACAATTGCCATATTTTGCTTCTAATAAAGTACCCCCCATTTTTAAGAAGGATACTTGGGGGAGTTCACTCCTATATGCATTTGCATGGCAGTAAACCCCATGGAACTAAATTGAACTTAACATTTCTGTTAAGTAAGAGATGATGTGGATATTTGGTGGACCTTTTTGATGTATTTTAATAATCACCCCTATCTCAATACCCTCACCAAATAATTTATCTGGAAGTAGCTTTCACTAGTATTTTCCACATTTGTTTTCCTCACCCATGACTCACTTCATTTTTTCCTGTTACATTTTCCCTTACACTTAGAGGTTAATGCTCTTTTGTTGGGGTTTTTATAGACTCTCTCTCTATACATACATACATAAACACACACACACACACATTCAGTATTGTAAAATACATTTTTTTAAAGGTGATCCCCTTTGATTTATAAAACTTTTTAAAATGTCAGACATTAAAGTCGAACTTAGATCTGCATAGAGTTGTATAGGGTTGCAGTGTTAGATGTTCACAACCAGTGCTTTTTTCTGGGGGGATGCAGGGTACGCATACCCCTAAACATTTTGTGAATCATTGTACTTTTCTCCATTTACTGTTCTTGTTTTCCCCTGATTTGAACTATAAATTGTGATTTTCTTGAGTCCAAATGAGAGTACCCCTAAACATTTTTAAGGGGGGGAAAGCAGTGTTCACAACTGTTATTACCTTGAGCGGTGCCCTCATCTGAAGACCCTGTGAGATGTCAGCAGCACTCAAGTTTTAAAGTATTAGAAAGTAGTATTAGAAAAGTGAGTACACAGGTGTTCAGAGGGCAAAGAAGAGCCAATATAAGGTAAAGAACAGCAAATGCAAGATAAACAGATGGGTGTTCAATGGTGTATATCAAAGTTCCATCTGCATGCTGTCGATCCATAGGCACATTATAGACTTTGCCTGATACTGTGTGAAAGAGAAATACTCATGTTGTCCAGAACATTTGTTTTTCTGGCACAACAGAAAGCCTATGGTGGAAGTCTAAGCATACAGTGGAGGGGGGAGTCTTTAAAAAGAGAGAAATACTTTGATTAGGGCTGACCCCACACTTTAACTTCCAATTTCACCTACAGTGAAAACTGATTCGCTTTTCCATAGATATTAATTTTAACCTGCTTTTTAATAGTGTGGCACTGCATTAACATTTGGTCAAATGTCAGTACGTAAATCTGATGGGCTGTGTTGATCCATGTGATTTTATTTACTGGAGTTCAGAGATGTCTTTATGGCATACATCACAGTGTAAAAGCATCTAATTTGCTATGTCACATCTGATTCGATCTGCCGATACATGATCTGATTTGAAGAAAAGATTGCAATAAATGAGAACAGAATCAGAGAGATTGTGTGTCTTCTTCACACAATACACTGAACACAGGTACAAGCTATCCCTACACATGTACAAGTGTTTGTGTGAAAGCACACACTTCTAGATTTGTACATTGTTGTTGTTGTTGTTGTTGTTGTTGTTGTTGTGTCGTGGGTACAGCGCCTATACAATTTCAGCCATGCGTGTAGTCAGCTATGGGAGGTGATTCAGCATGCTAGCAAAGATATGCTAGGAGTCAAGTTAACAAGAACAATCTCCTTTATTATACTTTATAGAACTTGGCTAACTTGAGGGAAAAGCAGGCTCCTTTTACACTCTCAGGAACAGGAGTTGGGGACAGGATGCATTCTGATTTGGGCAGGACCCAATCAGACTAAGGATCCAGATTGTGCTAACAAAATAACCAATAGCAACTGTCACCGCACCTGTTTGAATCACCCTGGAGCGGGAAAGACAGTTACAGAACTGGCAGTGAAACTCATCTGTGCATATACAGTGGTGCCCCGCTAGACGAATGCCTCGCTAGACGAAAAACTCGCTAGACGAAGGCATTCGTCTAGCGGAAGGCTGCCCTGCAAGACGAATTTGTCTATGGGGCTGCCTTGCAAGACAAAAAAATTTTTTTTCATCTAGTGAAGCGGCAATGCAAACCGTGGTTTTCGCTAGACGAAAAACCCGCTAGACGAAAATACTCACAGAACGAATTATTTTCGTCTAGCGGGGCACCACTGTACCACCATTCATCAAAAGATCACAGGGTGGTTCACAATATAAAAATACAAAATAAAAGCACAGATAAATAGTTAAAGCAAAAACTACAAAACAAAAAAACCCACTTAAAACACATTTAAAAGACTGTACTGTATTATATTAATCAGCCAAAGGCCTGGTTGAAGAAGAACATTTTCACCTGGTGCCTAGAGATATGGGTAGCGGTTGAAAATGAGACAGAAACCCAGAGTCAGGAGTTGCGCAAGGATGAAGCTAGAAGACAGAAATGTTTATCTTAGGCAAAATTGCATACAGAAATATGTACATTAGGAAAAATGCGCACTAGATGCTGGTGAATTGTTGTGAGGACAAGTTACTGTGGAAATGTGGAGAAGAACTGCATTTACAGATAGGATAAACGAGAAGCTGAGAAGAACCTAAACTGACAAATGTGTTCATCCTTACTGAGACTGAACCCTCAGCCTGAGATTCAATAACGCTCTGCCTTTATTCTTCCCCTCATGCCTGTTTCCACAAAAGGGTGCTATTTTATTTCTACATAGAATCATAGAAATATAGAGCTGGAAGGGACCCCAAGGTCATCTAGTGCAACCCCCTGCAATGCAGCCATCTCAACACATGGTCTCCCATCCAGTTTGAAACCATACCGGCCCCTGCTTAGCTTTGCAGGTGTGCTAGCAGTTTTATTGCTGCGCCACTAGCTAAAACGGACATAGAGATAGCTAGTACAGCTTTTCACGTGGAATGCCACATTCTTTCAAATAATCATGCAGGAAAAGTAATGCTGACCCTTTATCGATGTGTGCAGAGGCTAGCACCAAAAGGCATGATTGGGCCAAAGCAGCACAACATGCTCGCCATAGGTTTGTCCCTGAGCTAAACCCCAGGGGCGAGCCTGACTATAGTTTAGAGTACTGATGTCATGAAGATTCAGCTTTGATCATTTTTGAAAAACTGTCACTTAGTGAGCTAGTCCAGGGTGTCTAAGCTAAAACTGTCACAGCGTTTGAACATCTTGAATCATTATGCACATTAACCTTGAGAGTTATCATGAAAGAGCATTTGCTGATGCACAGATAACCACAAGGTAGAGAGGGAGGGAAAGTGTAACAGAACACGGGTTCACGGTCATGTATCATTCAAGAATGCTCATGCTGTAGATGACTTGGCTAATAAAGATGCAGAGAAGCTTTCCCAAGGTCTCTAGGACAAATTTGCCATAAGATCTTTCAAGATCGTTGTGGGCAACACCATCAATTTCATGAAGAAGCTTTAGGCACAATTTAGCATGCATACCATCCACTGGACTTTACTTGTCTATGACATAAATGTACATTCAGAGGTCATTTCAAATTACTGGAAGAGGAAGAAAAACCTCCATGGTTCCTATATAACCTCATGCCAGCAAGTTCAGACAATGCCTTATGTTTAGCCACACATGAAAATTTACCTGGACAATTTAGCTAGTTATGTCCCCAGCATTGCTGAGTCTAATTAAAAACTGGGGTTGCTGAGTGGCAGACAGTGATCGTAGCTATTAAACAAACCTTTTATTTAAGTTGTATCTCACCTGTCTGCCTACTGGACCAAAATAGTAATGATAGCTATAATTAATACTGAGGTTTGTTACAGGGTTTTCCTTATTTGATTGCTGTTGAAACAGAAATAAATATCAGGAACATCCAGAACAAATCAAAAATATTAGGAACATGCGCTGTTACCCCTGAGCTGCCTTGAGTCCCGCCAGGAGAAAATGTGGGGTAACAACAACAACAACAACAACAACAACAACAACAACAACGAAACACAGGAGCTGAAGGGATCAGGTTTGGATTGGTCAGCTGTGATGCAGAAGGAGGAAGAATCAGAGAGAGTAGATCTCCCTCCTTCACCATGACTACTTTAGAATGGGGATCCAGGATTCCAGCTCTGCCTACCTCAGTGACCCTCCTGCAGAGGACAAAGCCTCAGTAGAGGCTGGGGAGTGCTCTGAACAGCTGGGATAGGGTGGGGGCAGGCAGGAGGCAGCAACAACTGAACAGTAACCTGAAAAGGAGGATGCAGTCTTGTTACCTAGAACCAGGCACCACCTTTGCAGACAAAAGCAGACCCACCTGCCCCAACAGAGTGTGCATTTGCAACCCCTATATTCTTGCAAAGTGAGTGAGCCTCACAAAATGAGCACATCACACCTCACTGTTCAAGCTTGCTGAAATTTGTTCATGAAACTTGTTGGGACATCAAAGTCACTTCAGTCCAGTTCTGATTCTCTCCCCCCCCCTTGTCCCTGAACTCCGAACTCATGACTCCCGAGCACTCTATCTGCTGCCAAGCATCTACCATTATTTGCCTGAATAGGGATCTCTTACTTGCCTCCCAACCTCTGCTTGTGTGTGATAAGTGGGTACTGGACACGGTACCAATTAAGTATTTTTTTAAAAAAAACCAGGCAATTTTGGTTGAATTGTGGTTCTGTCTCTTCCAAATCTTAATAAAAAAAATTCTACCAGTCATTTTGAAATGTGCCATATTTTGATAACCCTGCTCATAAGCTACTCTAATGATCATTCTATATTCTTTCAAGATTTCAGACATTTTGTGCCAACCATCTGTTTTCTTAAGATACTTAACTTTTTTCTCCTAAGCCATTTTCATGCCTGTGTGGAAATATACATGTCGAAGAAAAACGCTTTACACACTGCCTCAGCAAGTAAACAAACTATGATGCAGTGTAACTGCAGCACATACATGTGCAAAGAAGGGGGAAGATTCTAGACCTTTAACTGAAGTAAGCTCTTTAGAGTATTCACGAAATGACAACACATAAGGAAACAGCTGGAATACAGATGTATTCCACAGAAACTGGCTGACAAATGCCAGGAAAACTGGATTTGTTTGGCTAATTCTAATCTCAGGGTTCAGAATCAAACCAAAAGAATCACATCATACTTTTTTGTGAATGTATGTTTTTGTACATGTAAGTTTTTAAACTGTTTTTAATGTTGTATTCAAATTGTAGTAACCCACTCAGAGACTTTAGGGTGAAGGGTGGGTAAATAATAATGTAAAGGTACTATTTTGAGCCATCATCCAAGTTTCTTGCCTCTATTATTCTCAACATGAGATAATATTTCCTCATACCATCTTGGTCTATGTTAATTGTAGGCAATGTACCACACAATGGTGAACATGTGCAATATTACAATTTTCTATCCCCTCAGCCTTCCAGCGTTCCTTAGATTCAATACAGGGATGCAAGTGGTGCTGCGGTCTAAACCAATGAGCCTCTTGGGCGTGCCGACTGGAAGGTCGGCGGTTCGAGTCCCTGCAACGAGGTGAGCTCCCATCGCTCTGTCCCAGGTCCTGCCAACCTAGCAGTTCAAAAGCATGCCAGTGCAAGTAGATAAATAGGTACCGCTGCAGCAAGAAGGTAAACGGCATTTCCATGCACTCTGGTTTCTGTCACAGTGTTCCATTGCACCAGAAGTGGTTTAGTCATGCTGTCCACATGACCCGGAAAGCTGTCTTTGGACCAACGCCGGCTCCCTTGGCTTGAAAGTGAGATGAGCACCACAACCCCATAGTCACCTTTGACTGGACTTTATCTTCCAGGGGTCCTTTACCTTTACCTTTTACAGAGACCTGCTATGCAACCCACAAATCTCACAATCATCCCATGGTTATTGCCATCCATAAGCACATCCCAGCATAAGAAGTACCCTGATGGGTCAGGCCACTGACCCATTTAGTCCCACATCCTGCTTTCGCAGTGGCCAACCAGACCCTATGGGAAGCCCCCAAGCAAGACACGAGTGCAACACCAGTCTCCCCAACTGTGGTTCATTCTGACGGCAGAGGCAGAATATCCCTTTCATGGCTAGTGGCCACTAATAGCCATACTCTCATCTATGCACACTGGTGTAGAACTGGTGCTGGAACAGGTGATGGATGAAGCAGCCTTGGCACATATTGTGCAAGGTCACATACATTGTAACTGGCAGCCCAATCCTCTTTATGAAATGCCTTGTGCAAATATGTCCTTAGAAAGAGCTGTCCTTGGCCATGGAGGTCTCTGAAGCTATTGATGTTGTTTACTTATTGTCTTAACTTTTGAATTAGATTTATTTCTGCCCACTTTTTTTCATTTATTTCATAGGTGCCTGCTGTTTTCATTTTACCTCTTAAATCACAAACCATTTTGAATGAAGAGGTCTCTTCTGCAGTTGTGGCTTTGAGGCCATTTACGTAAATTTATTACAGCTATTCCGTGTCTCGCAAAATAAAATTTCTACAAATCTAGTCTCAAGTGCCCATTATAATGGCAAGGGGTGTGTGAATGGAAGGCCAGTATATTGCAGGAATTCCTGCTATGAGTGAGTGTGTGTGTACGCGTGCGCACACACACACACACACAAACACACTGCACATAGAGACACATTTCATGCCCTATGATGGATGCTTGACTACCCAGTGGGCATGTTTTTCCCTAATGCAACAAGGTCCTTAAGTGCAATGTTTACCTTTCTTTCTCATGGGAGGGAATGCCAGCCATCTACCTTTGTAGCAAAAAGCAAAGGGATGCACTCAGGAATGAAGACTAGCTCTGCTTTCTGACTTCCGGCTGGCGACGCCATAGCGGGTGGTCGGGGCTGCTTCGGCTGCGAGGCGCCCGATACATCCCGGGGGTTAGGAGCCGCGCTACCGCAGCGCGCGGCTCCGGTTGGGGTGCGGGAAGAGCGTCCCGCACCCTGGGCTCCCCGGCTGTGCCCGCGGAGGCTCCGAACCCTTCCCCTACCCCCCTGTAAAGGGGGAGTGGGGGTGAAGGGACAACGGAGCCGGGCTTACGGGGATATGCCCCAACCGGGATGCAAATGCGGCGGCAAAGCCCGCGGTGAGCGTCCAAGTTCTACCTGTGAAGAATGGAGCTAAAGGAACCCGGTGGTCGTGAGTAAATAATCTTGGCAGAAATCGTGTTTTTGGAACGATCCGGGGGGAAGGAGAAAGGCAGCCTGCCTCCCTCCCTTCGAGCCTAAGAAATTAACCAATTTGAGGGATTGCTGCCACAGAACTGGTTATAAAGTATCTAAAATCGATACATGAGACTGGCAAACTTTTTTCTTGGGAAGCTAACTAGCGGAAAATATCTCTATTTAAAGTTGCGGTGTTTGCGCTCCAGCTCAGGAAAATGGCGACGAACAAAGAGACAGGAGAAGAAATATGATACCCACTTCCTCCTCCTCTGCCAGTATGCTGGGTTTCGTCCTTGAACTGGTATTGAACTCTGGACTAACAGATGAACAAAGGCTCACTGCCTTGAAGGTGGAACTAATTTACAGAAAAGTCAAAGTCTTGTGTGGGGGTCTGAAATGGAACCAACTGCCCACAGAGGAGGCTAACAAAACTTTTGACACTTTGGAAGGAAATCTTGTCAAAGAGCTGAGAGGATGGATGGAAAGATGGGAAGAAATGAATGAGCTACTTCGGAGAAGAAATTCGCTTGTTGGGGGTGGCAGCCCCAAGGCGATGTTAAGATTTGTTATATCCAGTCCCCGAGGTGTGAGCTCGGGGGCCAGGGACAGAGAATTAAGGTATTTACAAGAAGAAAAGGAATGCTACAAAGAACCGGAGAAGCTGAGAGAGGGAGAGTTGGATACCTCGGAGCTCGTGGCAAGGAGAGCTTTGGACTGTGCCTGGATCTGTGGACGTTGGGAGAGGGAAGTTGCATGGAAGTTCAGTGCTGATGCCATCAGGAGAAGAAGAATGGACAGAGGGGGTGTGGGGTGAAGTATTAAGTAAAATCTAAAGCAATCTGTTATGGTATTTTGAAATCGGAGGGTGAACACTGTCAACAATAGTTTGTTTTATTATTTGTTTGAATATGAAAAGAGATATTTCAAGTTTTTATGTTATCAGCAGCAGTTCAAAGGATAGAAGAGATAGATTTGATGAGGATGATTTGTGAGGACTTATAAGGATGTAGTATAAATGAAGCCATTTTAAGTGGTTTAAGTTTATAGATTAAGATGATTAAGACTAAGATGAAGATTAAGATGAATGTTTTACTTTATATATATAATTAAGTTTAATTTTTTTTTTTATGAAGAGGTTAAAAAGTAGATTATGGATATAAACTCGAAGGTGAAAAGGCAGGGGAAGTCAACTGTCAAGATTGGAAAAAGAAATTTTTTTTTGTAGATGTCTAATTAAGAAGAAAAATCATGGCAATTTTTGTATAAGATGTGTAATTGTATTTGTTTTGTATGTGTATAAATGTAGGTGTGGTTAAGGTTGTATGTTGTTATAAGTAAAAATGTCAATAAATTCTTATAAAAAAAAAAAAAAAAAAAGAAGACTAGCTCTGCTTTCTGACCCTGATAACTCCAGCGATTCAAAAATGTTTCCCTCTCTCTGCTGTAGCTCCATTGAGGTTCTACTTCTCGGTCCCACTAAAGCATCAGGAGTGCAATGAAATGTTCTGAACAGACTATATAGATAGATCCTCTTAAAACGCCTGCCTGATCTGGCACCCTCCAGATGTTTGGGACTCCAGCTCGCACCATCCATCAGCCATTGGCCATGCTGGCTGGGACTGATGGGCGTTGCAGTCTAAAACATCTGGAAGACATCAGACTAGAGAAGGCTTTTCTAGGCATCTTGCAAATAATTAAAAAGAAAATAATAAAAAGCCAAGAAACCATCAACAGTCATTTAAAACAGAGTGAACTACAAACAAATCTTAAGCATAGCTGTCAACTTTCCCCCCTTTTTTAAGGGAAATTCCCTTATTCCGAATAGGATTCATCACATGAAAAGGGGAAAAGTTGACAGCTATGATCTTAAGCAGCAAGTTGGTGTGGCAGGAGAGGGTGGGAAGTGTGGCAGGAAGATTCGGGGGCAATCAAAGAAACATTTAAACATTTCAGTGTAGTGTAGTTCCGATGTAACCTTATTTGCAGAATATTGATAGATATTCTTTTTCAAAATGAGAGCAACAGCATCAAGTCACACTGAGGACAATCCTAGTTGTGTTTTTCAATGTATTTCTTATCAATAAAAATTCGGTGTGGCACGAGGAAAGTTTTATTCTGAAAGTGTGGCACGGAGAAAACAGTTTGAGAACCATGGCCTAAAGTGTTGTTGGATCAGAGCATATGCCTCATGACACTGTAAAACAGGTAGTTTTTTTTTCTCTCTCTTTGATATCTGATTATGGGGTATCACAAAAACAAAAATTTGTGAGGGTGAACATGTACACGGGTCCTCAAGTCTGACACTACAGAACTTTCTTTTTATTGCTTTATATTGAACAAAAACATTTTCATTACCATCACAATACTGCAAAAACAAATTGCACTGAAAGCGTGCCGTGAATTGACACAGATTTGAAGCAGATGTATTCTAAAATAGAGGCTACAAACATTTTTAAAAGAAAAAAAAAGAACTTTCCCCCTAACATTTCATATCTATCCATGGCTAATTCTTCCCATTGCTTCTGGAACAGCAGCTCATAAAAAAAGCATCTGCATTTGACAATATATGTGGGAAGAATGAGTTCTCTGGAAATTTCTTAGCTAAGGAAACACTGGGAATTTGGATTGCTCTCAAGGAGTATTTGCCAAGAAATATTTGCACATGTTTCAATGTAACTTTAAGGGATTCACAGCAAGCAACCTGTTTTAATCCACAACTGCAATTGCTGGTTTTGTACAGTAAAAACCAGAAAGGGAAAAGTTCAAAAGGTGATTCCCCACCACCCCACTGTACAACAGTGGCTAAAGCTACAGGCACGTGGGCATTTTTTTTAAAAAAAAATGTGCTGGTCTACAACATTGTCATATCAATGTAGTCAAAATCCAATAGCAACCCACCCAAAGGTTTACATTTTCCATTGACAACTTGTCATAATGCCATGCCAATTTTGGGATTCATCTCCTAAACATCCATTCCATAATATAGTATACTAAGGTATTTTGCTGCAACTGTGAGGGTGATGATGATGGTGCATCCAAGTCATTCAGAATATGTAGGCAGAGGAAGTGATAGGAATAGAAGAGCTTGCATGTTCTCCAACAACTGTTGGAAACTGTGTAGGAGAAGCTATAGTTCGGGGATCTTCTCCAGTCTGAGAGCCGCATCCTGGTTCCGGGCAACCTTCCAGGAGCCACATGCCAGCAGTAGACAAAACCAGAGACAAGAAGTGGACACATGTAACTGTACAGTAGGCTACCTTCTGCGCGCGCGCGCGCACACACACACACACACCAACACTCCCTCCATCTTGCCTCCATCCAGGCAAGCAAGAATCTTTGAAGGCCCCTCCCAGTCAATCAAAAATATTAAAGGAGGATGCAAAGCAGGGGTGGTGAGGGGCATGGCCTAGGAAGAGGGGAGTGCACCTAGGGAGAGGGTGTGGCCTGGGAGAAGTCCTGACAGCCTGATGGAGAGCCTCAGAGTGCCGGCCCCTGTGTCTGAGGCTCCCCATGCCTGCTGTAGCTGAAAGCAGAGGATGAGTCCAATCTTCTGGCCCTTGAGCAGCCTTCATTTGTTACTGCGTTCGGTTCTCTCTCGACCAGCATACACAGTCCATTTCTTGTTGGTGTGACTCCATGGGCAAGCCTCACTGCCAACTCCTTTTATCAATTTGTTGTTTTCTTCTGTTCACTTGTATACTTATTCACATTTCAACAGAAACCTCCAAGCGGGTTGCATATCTTGTATGATTATGCAGGGCCAAGAACCAGGCCTCTCTTGCAACCTGCTTTCTCTGGCAGTTTGTCAAAAACCAGGTCTGATGAGCTTTGCATGGGGTGGTGTGTGTGTGTGTGTGTGTGTTTAAAAAAAGCTGGAACACAGGATTCTCATTGATAGCTGTTCTCAAGGTTGTAGACATTTTAACAAAGAAAATAAATAAATAAATTCATTTTCCTGGCTATAATGGCAGCAACCTTGAAATCAATTAATTAAAATAGGAAAGAATCACTCATTGTTAAAGATCCATCCTGGCAAAAGGGGGGGGGGGAGAATAACCTTACTGAAATAATAATAGCTATTTATCCTGTACAACATGAGCTCTTCTTTATGAAACACCCTATTATACGTAAGAGCTGTCCAGATTCAAAGGCATTATACACAAGATCGACTAGCAGCAATATTTAACAGAGTCCTATTGTCTGCTGCTCTCTAAATTGCAATTTGCCTTCATAAACTGAAAAGAGATTTTTATTCCTCTGGGTATGTGTGTGTGTGTTTCTCCCCACACCCTCCTTTTTTGTGGAGGAAGGGGAGGAAAGAAGAGAAATCAGATCTCAGTTGTCAACCTAAATGAGCTTTCTAACCAGCTAGGGTATTATAACAAGAAAATGAAGGTATTTAAATTCACTCACTTTTTAAAAAATAGATATCTATGTGTTATTTTACAAAAATCCCACCATGTAACAATACTTCAACAGCCAAATCTTCCCTGTAGGCTATATCACATTGTAATTGGCTGAGATGTAAGTTATGCATTTAAGCCAAACGCAAAAGTGCTATAACAGACAAAGAGGTCAATTATATTTTAGCAAAGACTGCTACAAAAAGAAAGAAAGAAAGAAAGAAAGAAAGAAAGAAAGAAAGAAAGAAAGAAAGAAAGAAAGAAAGAAAGAAAGAAAAGGTTAGTGCAATTAGAATATACCGGTACTATTTAAAATGATTAGTCATTTCTGGTATTCTAATACTACTACATATTTTCTAAACTATGTGCTGTGTTTACTTAATTTGCACAAGGTTTTCATCAGTGGAGGGTTGTTGTTATTACTAGAATGGGTTTTTCTATTTGCAGCACTAAATTATGATTGAACTGGTGCACACAACACAGCATTGCTTCTAAGGAACAAAACCCACAAAGGGAAATGACAGTCACCTACACTGACCAGATGAAGCAGAGAACACAAGCCCTCTTGACCTTTAATGGCTGGGCAGAAGAGGGAATTTTTGCAGGTTCTAGCATTGCACAGACAAAAGAAAGCTTTGACTGGACAAAATTTCTTCTTCTTCTTTGCAGCTATTAAAGATACGGGGAAATGGTTCAGATCAGGACAGCAGCAAGCCCCCCAAAACTACTCCTCTTTTGTTCCAACAAGGTCATATTCTCAGTCCAGATTGCTCCTCTTCATAGCTGCCATTACTTTAAAACACAAACTTTGATTATTGTTGTGTCTGTTTTGGTCCTCAGTGGCAAGATCAGGAATGACAGATTTATTGTGTTCAGGTACAGCAAATTATCTTTTCACTCTCTTCTTAAAGACAGCCAAGAGTCCAGATTCGCTTCTTCCCTAAATCCAGGAGACATCCTGTTACAGGTGTGTAGTAGCAGCTCTGCCAGAGAGTTGTATATAAACTTGTAAATAAATTCATTAGCAACACTTAGTGGGGAGGAATAGGGACAAATGCCCAAAGCTCCAGAAAGTGTGCTCTGCCATCTTTTGCCCACCCACTTAGGTACTCCAACTTCCTAGAGTAAGATGAGGGGGGATAGATAGAGGGCTTTGCTGCTACTTCTGGCTCTAAAAGTAGGATTGCCGTATTTCATGAAGTTAAAATCCGGACAATCAGTGGTTCAACAAAAGTTGTGGAGAGTTTTTTGAGAGGTTGCCAGAAAAGTTGTCGAGTTTTGGGGGGGGGTCGTAAAACAAAAGAGCTTTTTTGGAGAGCTCCTGTCCGCGACCGCCAATCACACTGGTCTACTGATCACCACGCCGATCACACGGCAGGGAGGAGCAGGAGGCGACAGAGGAGCAGCTCCAGGCACTCGGCAGGCTCCGGCAGCTGCAGTCACACCGCGATTCCCAAATGCCGTCAGGATCTCTCGTCAGGACGCCCAGCCGCCACCACATCTAATGCTCCCAGCAATGCAGCTACTCACAAACTTTGGGCTCCGGGCAGGAAGGAGAAGCTGCGGCAGTGCCAATGGTTTCTGTAGGCCCCCCCCCCAAAAAAAACCAGGAACATGTCTGGGGTTTTCAGGACGTATGGCAACCCTATCCAAAAGAAATAATGTAAGCTAGGGAGGAGAGAGAAGATGGAGGGGCCACCACCTCTAAAGCAGCTGAAAAACAATAAGAAAAGGCTGCAGAAGGAGGCTACTGCTATTATCACTGGGAAGAGGAGAAGGGCAGTAGAAGCGGGAAAGGGATGAAGACAAGATGGCAGCCTAGACAGCATGATTATCTTCAAGTCCCTCCCCCCACCACACACACACACACACACACTTGGAATAGCCCTGACAATAGCAGTAGATCAGAGCAGATTGATTTCAGTCATTTGGCAATTGTTGCCTTCAAACAATATAAATAGCAAATACTCCAACCTGGAAATGAGGAATATACTTACATTAAAAAAAACAACCCCACATTTTCTTGACGCAAATCTCTGTATTTCAGAGAGGGTCATGCTCTGCTCTATCTGGTGAATGCAGAACAAGTCAAGGCCAGAGCACAAATTAAATATATGGTGCAGGAATCAGAACATTATGTTTCAGAAATATAAAATATAGCCCCTTGATGCTCTGTCATATAATTGACTTTTACTGCTCACCATTGGGCAATAAAATTAAGAGCTATATTTAAATCAGTTCCCTAACACACACCAATATGCTATAAACTGAAGTGTGTATAAAACAGGTTCTAAAGGGGGGGAAGGAAAAGGAACACTGAGCAAGTTCCTCCAGGCTAACTATGTACCTAAACACAAATAGCAATTTGACAGCACACTTCCCTTGCCTTGGAAAGAAAAAGTAAGAGCAAGCATCTTCTCATTTAGGCGGAAGTGCATAACACATTGTATAATGGAACAATTCACAACAAGCAGACACAACTTTCAGTCAGAACTCAAAAAAGAGAGTCTGCATTCTTCACTAGATTCTATTTAAAAGACATTGTTTTCCAGGTTCTGTGACTGCGGCATTCACACAACTCTTACAGTCTTCACTGTACAGTATTCATTCCTAGGTCATGCTGGTCTCCGGTCATCTACATTGTGACCTGGGTGAAGGCAGCAGGACAGCACCTTTTACATCCAGATAGAAGAATATCAATGTGGTGGTAATCTCAGGTCACATAATTTCTGCTCCAAGGCTGGTTATTTCTTTCACACCCACAGCTATTACTAAAAAATTAAAAGAGAGAGTGCAGGATTTGTGCCCTTATTGTGGTTTTATTTAAACGGCCTCGCATGATCAGGTCTACAAGCTGTCAACTGAAAGGGCCAGAGCTGAGCCAATTATTCAGGGCATGGAATAGTTAAACTCCAGAACAGCAAACAGATCAGAGCATCCAGAAGAAGTCATGTTGTCAAGGATAGGCAAAGGTCCAAAGATGGCACACCAGAGCAAGCAAGAAAATGCAATGAGTCTGGGCTACCAGCAGTTCAGACTGAGGAATCGAGCCTGAAGCAATAGCTTGTATATTCCAAACAGGTCCCTATTGGCTTTCTAGATCACCTAACAAGCTACAGTAGTTCTTCCTACCCTAATGGTGCAGAATCCTTTTTAACCTGAGGCCCATATTCCTTCATGGGCAACCTTCTGGGTGGGGCACATTGCAGTGTTGCTAGGACCAGATGTAAAAGTGGATGGGTCAACTCATGTGATCTGTACAGTAGGTTACATTCTAGCCACACAACAATCAGAGGTTTCTACATATGCAGCTCCACCCAGGCAAGCAAGAGGCATTATCAAAGTTGAAGGATATTCCAGCCAAGCAAAAGCATTCTAAGAGCCAAAGGAGCAAGACTGGAGAGGGATGTTGCCTGGGAAGGGCTGTGGATTAGGTCTGTGTCCACTCTAGGCAAACAAGGAATGTTGGATTTGACTGCTCCAATGGCTTACACCCCACACTTCAAGCTTAGGAATGCTCTGGTTAGTGCACCAAGGAAGGCACCTGAGCTTTCTAAGTGAAGTCCTGGCATTCCACTGCAGGTGTTTCTGCTCCACATATATCATCTCTGCCCTTCACTACTTCACACAAGAGTTTCCCGCTTGCCTCACAAAAGTGTGCACAGCATGCAGCAACTATTCGCTGAGAAGCTCCTTTGACTGGTTTTGATCATCCTGCTGTATGAAATTGATGAAGCCAGTTCTGTACAAAGTAAGAGTGAGCTTGAGATCGATGCTGATATGTGTTCATTAGTGTGACTGGTGGCGATCCAAGTAGCATTGGAAGCATTCTTGGCCATGCTTCATAGGTCTGTGTGCTTCTGGCAGAAAGCTGGAGGCAGATTCACATGACTTTTTGCCATAGCACATTGAGTCTGGGCAGGCAAAAAAAAAGGCTGCACAATGCAAAGACTCGTTTAATGAAACCATCCACATAGTTCAAGGACACGAGCCAAGCCACAGCCATATGTTACTGAGGAAGGAAAACAAACAAATAAGCAGACCCAGCTCTTCCCCTCTTTTCTCGTAAGAGAGATAAGAACCATTCTCCATTGCTATTGCCATTCTGGTGTCTTTTCTTTGCAGTGAGACCACCTTTAATTCATTATTCCTTAATATAGATAAAGAAAACTGGACACACTGATTTAAGGAAAATATTGTTGGTATTTTTCACCATGTTAATAACTAGCAAGATGGCAGAAATGTCTATGGAAACATGGCAATAATATTGAGCTACAGCTAGGAATCGGGGAAACCCTTTCCGTCTGTTATTTTCAGTAGCACACACACATGTCAATGCGTGGTTTACATCAGCCCCTATCTTTTCCTGTCATGTCTCTTAATATCTTCTGTCTCTCCTTCTTTTGACTTGGGATATTTGCACTACCTCATCTGTTTTCAGGTTTCTCTCTTCGTGACCCACCCGCCTCCATCCCACATTTCTTGCTCCTTGCTTCCCTTTGATTTCCCTAGCTAGTTCAGAGCCCATATCTTAACTGAGGTGCCTTCTATACGTGTGTGTGTGTGTGTGTGTGTGTGTGTGTGTGTGTGTTTGCTTTCTGGCTGAAACAGACTCCTGTTCCAAGATGTTTAACAATAGCACTTTAAAATACATCACACAACAATGGTATTGTTTGGCAACTGTCTCCTGTAGAGCTGCAGAACTGGTCTCAGCAGATGCGAGTCAGTTAAATGGAGAGTGCCGACCAGCCAGTTATTGGACATTGTGTATTTTCAAGCTGATTTGTCAGTTAGTGCTTGAAATTAAACTCATTCTGATAAGCATAGGAGACATAATTGGTGAGTCACAAAGGCATTAGGGCTTGAATCCCCAGCCAGCCTTCCTGTGGATTTCTCCTCTGTAGTTCCTAGGGGACACAGGTGTTTGAGAGGATTTCTCTGAGGTAGAAAGTCACAGAGGATTCTTCTCTGAGCTTCCCAATAGTCCCTTCTGAGCCAGCAAAGCCATTAAGAAGAAGGCAGACAGATGTGCATATGCATTCACAAAGATGTGGAACATTATGCGCCTGGATACTTCACCAGTCCTCCTGGACATCAAGTTTGCCTTCTTTGTAATGCCATTACCATTGTCTGGCTACTGCCTTCTAGCCCAGGCTTCCTCAACCTCGGCCCTCCAGATGTTTTGAGACTACAGTTCCCATCATCCCTGACCACTGGTCCTGCTAGCTGGGGATCATGGGAGTTGTAGGCCAAAAACATCTGGAGGGCCGAGGTTAAGGAAGCCTGTTCTAGCCAGATCATCCTGTGGTTCTGTAAGACTCAACAATGGTATTTAACATCTGCTGTCCTGTGATGTGGGTTATGTGTGCATATTGTGAGCTGCCTTAGAAGGATGTAAATGCTGGATATATATAACTGTAATAAATAAATGAAAAATAAATAAATAAATATTGGTTGTCCTCTGTGTTTTCCCCTTGCGACTTCATTGTATCATGGTGTGCAAATATTTCCCACCACCTTTCTTCAGAAGTGTCAGTTGACCACATAGTCCAAAATTAAACAAATAAAGTTGCTAATTTGAAGCAAGCCCTAAAGGCTTTAATATTCCTTGCACTATAGCAACGTGCAAAGTCATTCCTATTTAATTAGTTAGGCCAAAGTATTTGCAAAACAATTACGAATGTAATTTAATTCCGGTGTTTGGTAAATATCCAGGGATTCGTTAGCTGCGAACTTATGACCTACATGTTGAGTTTGCTTTACAAACTACCGTTAAACCAGTCGGATAGAAATTAAAAAGCATATCAAGGTGAGCCACAAAGAGGTGGGTAGATGATGGATACAGATAGAAATAGAAGGTGTGTTCACCTGAGCTTCTCTTTTAAATTAATGCCACACCAGAAGAGTCACCTGTTTCTACTTCTCTTCCCCTGTAGCAGTTCTTGAGACTGTTCCAGATCCACTGTGTGTAATGTTCTTCACTGCACACAGTGGTGTTGTGGTTCTGAGGGAATGTGTTGCTGGATGGCTGAGCGTAGTCCCCTTTATATTGCTTATATTGTTTTATTTATTGCACTTCAACTGCGCATATTTTACCATCATGGCTCGTTGGTTCCTAACATCTACTATCATTTTCTAACTGGGTGCCAGCTTCAGCAGCGAGAGATTCACAATGCACTGAAGTAATTAGCTGAACCATCATGCAAAAAAAAAATTAAAAAAATTGCAAAATAGATAGTGTAAAATATCTATAATCTAGATACACAAATTTTGTGTTTCAGATTTTTACGGTGAATAAAATTGCTTGTAGAGCCCAGAGCAGTAAATAATGCTGCACATTATACACCTTTTCTTTGTTCATATACTTAACCCTCCAAACCACTTATAGATTCCAGGAAATTTAAAATGTAGTTTTGATGTTAGGTGATAGGAGTTGATTCATTTATGCTGTGGAAGATCTTTTTTTGTCCTGCTGAATGAACAGTAATTTTATGGTTCTACATCGCTGAGTCAGGTACAGCCCCCCCTTCCTCACAGAGAATGGTTCTGATTAAAATACAGTTAAAATCTATATTTTAATTGTTCACCTGCCACCAAAGAACACTGAATTACAGTTTGTAACCATTTAAAGGCTTAGTCTCTGTGTGTGCTTGTTTCTTAACTTGGTGTCACAAGCAAGAGACAATGGTACTGCTCCCCTATAGAGGTAGAACAAATGGTAGAGCTGGTGTTTGTCCTGGTATTTTCCTGTTGCTAGGCAAAGACAGCCAACCCCTGATTAAGGATTGCCAGATGGTCTGAAAATTCTCATGCTGCTACTCCTAGTAACAAGCTAGTCAAAGCACTCACCACAAACACATACAACATCAGCCAAGCAAAGACTGGTTAACCATACCGAAATAATTAGGCCCCGCTATATGGCTACGATCTTGCACCAACATGTAACATATGCAGATAAAAACAGATGAGCAACGTATGTGTTTAGCAGAACTGAAAAGAGCTATCTTTAAAAGCACACTAGGCTGTCTTGTGGAATATTTCACAGATTTGAAGGGGATCAAATTAAGAAAATACCTTTCTTGTGTACTAATGTTCAATCAATTTTTATCTGCCTATCTAATAACAGACTAGCTCTCATAGAGGCCAATACGATCTGAAGCTATTCTAAGGCTGTGTGCACAATGTCTACTATCTTTCATTCATTATCTTAATTGTCCAATTCCCTATCAGATTCTTTAGGGTTTCTTTATGCATCAAAGTCAAGCCTGCCAAATCCATAACCATTTTTAAAAACTCAACATATACTAGTAATTTTCCTGATAAATGCTATTCCCTGGCTACTATCTCCTGATCATGGTTTACTATTGAAGATAGATTACTTTGCCCTACCTGCCTTGGTCTATGGCACTGGTGGCTAAAGATGGGCTACTGGCAGACAGAGTCCTAATAAAACAGAGTCCTGGCCTGCCATGAGTCCAGTTATGTACCAGTATGTAGACACCCTACAGTCACCAGTGTTCTGAATCCACAATGCCATCTATGTTGTTGTTTTGTTAGACTGATCAATTGAAGATGCCCCATCACAAGCTACTGATTAAATCTTACAAAAATAGCAAACAGAGTAACTTACAAAACTGATTCCATAAAAGCAACGTATGACAAAATGTGTTATGTGGGGCTCACATACTTCTAGATTTTCTGGACATTTTTTCTCCTTTGATGCTACTACATCCCCATGTTACCTTGCTTGCAGCATCCTTGCTGCTCCAGGTTTGGGAATAAACTACCAGCCATGTGGCATGTATCACATTACATGTTGCTCTTTTGTGAGATGGCCCAATATCCACCAGGGACCAAGACTGAAACCATGAAAGAAACACTTTGCACATGACCTAAGCTGGAATCCAACTCTCCAGAGGCAAAAGGCTAGTGAATTAACCTACTGTGTCGCACAGCCCTTCACTATTGATTAGTAATTATTCTTTCTAAATGAGACAAGGACATAGGACGTTGGAGTCATCTGCAGTATAGTCTGAGAAAATCCAAGCCTTCAGAATGCCTTTTTCAGTCAGTCACTCTGAAGGTTGATAAAGAAATATTAGCTCTTGCTGAAATACAATTAAAAATATAATTTAATTCTAGCCATTGTAAACAACAAGGGGACGTGTCAGTTACGGGTAAGAAGGTGTAAAAGCAAGAATGAACTATGGTTCCATGAAGTACAAGTATAAAGATAAATTCTATGTCAAGCAACTATTCAAATTTATTGACAAGAATTGATTACTAAGATTTTTAAAAATATATAAAAGGAAATGGGTAAGAATACATAATAGGTTTGAGTGAACAGAATATTTGAGGTGAAATAAATATTTCTAATTTGTTTCTTTAAAGCTGTAATAACAACAGACAGAAATGTTCTTCCCTTGGTGACCGATGGCATCTTCAGTAGAAACAGGGAACTTCTGGATATTGATAAAATCTGACTCAAAACACCCAGGGGGGCACCTGTCAGAAATTAAAACATATTAAATCAAAATATTATTATTATTTAGTAGATTTATTAGGCCAACAACATTTGAAACAATCTGAAGTCACATAAAATATAAACATAATCACAGGAATCACAATAAAAGGCAGTAAAAACATTTCAAGTCAATTTATCACAGCCAGCCACACTAGAATGAAAGGGGAAAGGGTGGATACTGCCTATATTGAAACCAATTCTGAACAAAGATATTCTCAGTGCCCACCTAACACTACCAAGGAGGCAGCTGGTCATATTTTGAGGAAGAGGGAGTGCCAGTCATGAGCCACTACATAAAAGGCTCTTCCAGCCTGGCATGCACATAAACAGGACCTCTGCAGCTGATCTCAGATTCCGAGCAGGTTTGTTGGAGATAGACAGTCCTTTAAGTAACTTGGTCCCAAACCATTTAGGGAATGTTAAGGAAATCTGAGTTCTTGTCTTTTTTTTTCCCTTTGGACCATTCCACTCTGGATGGATGCATGAATTGACTGCAGGCTCTACTCTCCTGCACCGAAACAGGTAATTCATATTTAATATCCACAACAGGCTGGTTGTTTTTAATTAGGACTGTCATCCCATTAAAAATCCCTCAGTTGACTGATGGTTTAACTGATTAATTGATTTGTCAATTAAATATGCATTCCTTTGTAGCAAGTGCCATTGTAGACAAGGGGTTTTCTCTTGTGTGACAGATCTTCTTAGGTAGCCCCTGCATTATTATTTTTAAATGCAACTTCTTTTATTTAAATAATAATAATTAACAATGTTTTGAAAAGTTGCTGCCACATTCACTAGGGGCACATTTTAGTTAAGCAAAGGTTTTAAATCAATTTATCTAAGCAATCGATCAGCACTCAAGCAGTTCTATTGTTAACTTAGAAATGCCAACAGTAACACTACTATTCCCATAAATCGTGTGTGTGTGTGTGTGTGTGTGTGTGTGTGTCCAGGTCATAGCAGATGTCTTTTCTATTTTCTCCTTTTTCAATATTTCACATTAGTAGCTTTCTTTCTTTGATTGCTTTTTCTAAATTGATACGGTAGAATGCCCAAAATGGGACCGGGGGGGGGGGGGAGTGGAACTGTGGGAGAAAAAAGGAAGTGGTATGATAGTTTGTTCAACTTTGTTTTTGGAACTTCCTCTCGTCCTCTGAGTCCCAGTCACTCTCTGTGGTAACTTTTGTAAAGTAATAAAGCCTTTCCTTTTCAAGATTTTATTTGGATTATAAATAGCTTTTAAAAATGAATTGGTTTTAAACTGTCGTTGGAATAATTTTAATGCTCCTGAGTTGGAGTTTTGGTTTGGTTTTTTACTGCTGTCTTCATATGCATTATTGCTACATTTATTATTATTATTATTATTATTATTATCAGCCATCTACAGACACACTTCTCAAGGTGATGTACAAAATGCAATAAAACAGCTTAAACACACACAGAGAGAGACAGAGAGAGAATAAATT
The DNA here is from genome assembly GCF_009819535.1 of Lacerta agilis. Lineage (NCBI taxonomy): Eukaryota > Metazoa > Chordata > Lepidosauria > Squamata > Lacertidae > Lacerta > Lacerta agilis. Next base: position 59,414,978 of record NC_046314.1, on the reverse strand, counting down.
AAAAACCAATATAAAATAAGCATCCATGGTAGACACCTATTCATTGAGCTGGTAAATTTTCTGGAACAACAATGTCTCCAGTTCTTTCCGGTGACACCCTGTCAGGATCCATCAGCTAATCTGCAGAATCCCCTTGAGTGAACTACTTCAAAGTTGAGGCATGCGCAAGTGTTTCCAGTGCCAGAAATTAATTGCTACTTTAGTCGAGTTTCTGGGCACTAATCTACTACCCATAAACAACAAGGAGTTTGGGGTGGGAATGATGAGAGAATGAAAATATGAATTTGTCTGGTGTGATACTAAGAAAATGTGCTGCAGATACGGAAGTCCACCTAGCCACAAGCACAGCCCATAGAGCAATTTTTTTGCTTCATACCTCAGAATACCATGTCCCTGAGGATGCTAAATGTAGGAACTGAAGCAATTTAGGATCCATCTGCCACCTCGGAACTTCACCACCTCTCATTCAATCACAGTCCATGAAATACAACTTCCTAAATTCTTATGTATATGTTTCAGAACCCTCCTTGTCCCTTATATGGAGTTGTTTTCCACTTTAACAGTCAGCCATTAAATTCATCCTTAACCATTTCATACCAGTCTTGTACTCAGGTCACTTTCTCGTACATGACACTCTTAACAGTAATTCCACCTCCAGTCATAATATGATTAATGAAAACACCACAAATGCATCGTAGCCATAACGCAACGCCATCATAAGCGATTGCTCAATGGTACATTACTACATCTGTGTGTAAATGGGGCCAGGGAAGGGACTGAATAGTTTGCCACATGCCCGCAGATATGCATACAAAATCCATATGCAAAGCCACTTGCCTAAAGAGCATAGAAGGGGAATGAGACAGCATAGGGATTGGTGTACAATTATTTGTCGCACCCTGTCAGTCAATGTTCATTGGGGCAAATGGGTCATTGCCCCACTAAACTCAGCCTGTCTCAGCCTGCCCCTACCTGCATGTCTTCTTACTAACAACCAGGCTAGGGGGCGGCACTGTCTTTCAGCTTCCTATCCTTGTGGAAGACAACATAGAGAAGAATGGGGACAAATTAGTTGGCTCTGCCTGTAGTTTGGGTCTGGCTTCACCTGCCGTTGGTCTCCTTGCCTTCTCTCCCCCCCCCCCATCCCACTTGGCACCAACCAGCACTGCCATCGGTGCTGAAACTTTGTTCTGGTTATTGCTTCCAGTGTGTCCAGCTTAGCACTAAATCACACAACCAGCAGTGCAAGAAGCAGCTGACAGTGTGTGGTCACTGAGAATCCAAATAAAACAAAAATTACAACCTCACAGTAAATGCAAGTGAGATTTTAGCCTTCACAGCAAATGACAAAACTTGGGAAACATGTAGCCAGTTTCTTCCAGAAGCTCAGAAAACTCTTAGGAGGTTATACATGAACCACAGAGTGATTCCACTCTCACTATATGATCTGTGGGTGAACCATACTTCAATTTAGTAGGAAGTATCAATAATGAAGGAATATGAAAAATAAACAATTCTCTAGTCCTTTGTGTGAGTAAAAATATCGTTTTTAAATGGACTTGCATTTTAGCCTAGTTTCAGTCAACTTTGAATTTCATATCCGCCTCGATTTCCATTCTTAGAGCTTTCCTAAATGATTTCCCCCACAAGATAATTGAACAATAATTACTCCATTGTTGGTAATCCAGAGTGTTTCCTCCAATTAGTGCTTCTGTTTCAAGGCAACTGTATCCTCCCAGTACTCCAACTGCAATAATTTTAATTTATGTTTCATTATTAGGAAGATGTGTTTCCCCGCACACACTCGCTGCCCCATCCTTGAACTATAAGTGCCCTTCCCCATGTAATCTCTCCTTCTGTGTATGAGACTATTAAATATTTTAAAGTATCACTGTTTGTTTGTTTGTTTGTTTGTTTGTTACTTTTCTTACCCCCCCTTCACCAAAGGGTCCCAGGGTGGTTTTCAACAATATAATGTACAATTATAAAAGCAAGTAAAACATATCAAACCATTATAATAACCTAAAATTGAATTGTTTCAGAAAGTGCAAATTAGGTAAATTCAACATTAATTCTGAACTGAATCGAATTTGTCCTGCATCCCTAGTTAACCAAATTAAATATTAAATCTATAAAATACTGGGATTTTAAAAAAATTCTCATACAAACTAGTCTTGATAATGGCTTCTTAAAATATGATTGCTTATTTTAGCCTTATATGTATGTGATATTTGATATCATCTGTATACATACACAATCCTCTCTTTGTGACCTTGTTCACAGCAACTTGCGCTGATATATCATGAAAACAGGATTACGCTTTCAAATGAAGATTAAACAGTAGTAGCCACAAGAACACTAACATTATTTATTAACAGCCCACCCTGCTTTCAGATCACTTCATAAAATTAACTGTAAAATATTGATGTATTGTTGCTGAGCCTTCCTCTGGGATAGGATTTTTTCCCCTCACTTAGCAAAAGAAATTATCTGAGGTCTATTTGCATGAGCAATTTTCCATGTTCCTGCTTTGGCTTGTATTTTGGTGTTGTAAATGCCTACATTTGCATCTTGCTGATCCTTCAAAAATGCCTTTATTTATAAGTGGTCAGGGGGTGCCACCAGGATTTGACATGCTGTCACCACCACTTTTGCTGATGCCACAAATACCTTTCCAGGATGGCCAACAGACTGACAGCTTGAGAAAGAAGAAAATGAGGATGCTTCTGGCCTGGAGAAATGGCGATGGACTAGGACCTCTTGAAGCCTGTGGGGCTGTAGGCACAAATATGCCTGGAGGGCCCCACCTGATCCTTGGAAGACAAGAAAGCAGGAACAGGAGACAAATGGAGAAAGAAGCAATAACAAGTCAAAGGTTTTTGAGGAAAGTTAGCAACCTCATACCCTTCCTTCAACAGGACACCAGGGTTCAGTGATTTGAAATATTTTAATGCAGTCTTTGCCACAAAACACTGGGTGGGTCTCTCCCTTTTGTGTTGAAAAGGAAAAGATGAAAAACTGTTATTTGCAAATTGCACCCTGAATCCTCTGGTGTTCTTTGTGGGCCTGTGAAAGGTGCAGGTACTGAGGTTCCCTCCTTCTCTCCACAAACCAACAGCACCAGTGTTTTGCATGGTCTTCTGTACAAGGCCAGGCTTGCTGCGCAAACTACCTAAAAGTGATTTATTTTTTTTCAGAGTTGGCTCATTCAACAAATTTTATCTAATTTCTTATACAATAACTGAAAGTAATCAACTCCAATACATATACTTTTTTAAAGTAAAGTAAAGTAAAGTATTATATGAGCGCTTTAATTTGGCGTGGCAAAATGAGGCAAGTTCTCACCTACAAGCCTGTGTTAAACTTCTTCATTTTTTAAAACAGTTTCAGGATCAAAGTACCTGTTGCATTATTCATGGAGGGTTTTTTTTTAGAAAAAAAATTTTAGAAAAAAAATTAAAGTACTATATGCCGAAACTGACCATTTTTACTTTGAAGATAAAGTAATACACTGGCAATATGGATCCAGGCTAAGTGCCAATTTCCTACACAAAATCACCCCTCTCAGTGACTGCAATTTTGCCCAGCCTTGGTGCTGTTTACAGTAAACACCACTTACAGTAGCTTCGCTTTGCATATATAAGCCCCATTGAGTTCTATGGAGCTTACTTCCTGGACCAATGCTGTTGGGTGTTGATTTTCTTTTTATGAACCATCCTCAGCAGGACGTCTGTAAGAAAGAAGTAATGGAAGCATTTTGTAGCTAGCCTAAGCTGTCTATAATACACAATAAAACCTTACTATTTTTGTTTGTTTTTAAAATTGTTATGGATCCCAAAGTTTTGGACCATCTACTACATGCTATCATATAAATATTTTCTCCATTAGATACTGAGTGACACAATCTCTATTGCAATAATTGTTCTGGGGCAGAACATCACCCAGATCCTCGTCTTTTGGTGCTAGTATTCATAGTTCTGGTGCTAGTATTCATAGTTCTCTACAGATATGAGCACGCTTTTTAATCTGTTTTTGATTCACAATAGATGGGGAGCACATGCATATAAAGTTACAATCATATATTTTTAAACAGCGCCGGCTGCACATGTTTTCAGGGGAAAATAGTGTTAATTTGGCTTAGTGGCAAAGGCACAGAGAAACGGCATACACAAAGCTAGTACATATAAAAATAGCAAAATACAACAGGCTTGCGGGTCAACTTTTAATATCTCAAGGGAAGTTTATTTTAATTTGCAGTAAAACAGAAACAAGCAGAAACATGAAAAAGCTAATTATCCAAGGTGATCAGCACAGCATCCATCAATGTTGGTTAGTAATTAGTTTTATGTATTAGTGTGGAAGGGTGTGTGTTTGTGTGGCATTGTGTGTGTGTGTGTGTGTGTGTGTGTGTGTGTGTGTGTTACACCCAGTGGTCTCCTATCCAGGGACTTAATAAAGATGCACAGCTTGCCAACCTCAGCAATGCAGCAGCATCCAGTGCTCACAGAACCCAGAAAAACCTGTTATGATGTCTCTGACGCTAACACAAAATCTTCTTCCTCAACATCAATCTCACTAGTCAAATTACAGGATTGTTTGCTTTTTTATTACTTCTCTCACATTTCCTGCATTCACTTGAATCTATGCAGGGCAGGGATTCCTCCGTGCTTGCTGCTGTAGGGTCCTGCCTTCAAGATATTATAATAATAATAATAATAATAATAATAATAATAATAATAATAATAATAATAATAATAATTTATTCTTTATACCCCACCCATCTGGCTGGGTTTCCCCAGACACTCTGGACAGCTCCCAATTGAATATTAAAAAACATCAAACATTAAAAACTTCCCTAAACAGGGCTGCCTTCAGATGTCTTTTAAAAGTAGGATAGTTGCCTTTTTCCTTGACATCTGATGGGAGGGCATTCCACAGGGCAGGCGCCACTACCAAGAAGGCCCTCTGCCTGGTTCCCTGTAACCTCACTTCTCGCAGTGAGGGAACCGCCAGAAGGCCCTCGGAACTGGATCTCAGTTTCCGGGCTGAACGATGGGGGTAGGTGTAGGATGCAAGAATCAGGTGCAGTCAAACACAACATTTGCTAGAGTAGACATGAAGGTTGTCTCAGTCCTCCAGCTGGTACTTCCTGCTTTCTAGGACTGAGACGAAATTTCCTATGTGTAACTTGAGATGGGCGTGGCCTCTCTTTAGCACGAAAGAACCAGAACTGTAGCGAGTCTGAGGAAGCTATCTGCATGTGATTGAAAAGGGGAATGTTAGCTCTGCTGATATTGGTCAACTTGTAAAGACAAGTTGGGGTAGGATATCTTAGACAACATATCCTCCCCTGGATTCCCAAACATTCCCACAGTGGAGACGCTCCTTCAGGTACACAGGATTGAGGCCGTTTATCAGTAATCTAGTAATCCACAGGATTGCAAACCTGTTTCTGCTGAAATGCCAGCTATGGCCAACATGGGAAATCATCCCAGTGAGTGGTGGGTGGGCCCAGATGTGAGCACAAGAATAATTTTTTTACCTTTGTACAGTAAGGTAGGCTAGTTTCTACACATTCCAATGCCCTTCTCTATCTTCCATCCAGGCACACAGAAGGCAGTTGTGCAAAATATACCAACCGCAGTAGAATGGAAAATGCGAGATGAAAGTGTGAACGAATGCGGCATTTTTGTGTATCCCTAGGCGGTCTCCATATACTAGGGCTGGGGTGGGGAATCTTTGGCACTCCAAATGTGGTTGAACTATAACTCCCTTCCTTGAACTGATTTGGTGGGGAATAACTGGCACAGTGAAGCAGGCATGGCTATGACATCTGCCTGGCTCTCAATGAGGGAGCTTGAAGAGTGGGAGCAGGGCTCTCCGCACATGGCAGCGGGATTCCTGCTTGGTGGAGGCCCTCACTTTGCTGCTCGTGCTGCATTGATCTGTCCAGCTACTTTCGTTGAGCCATGGCAGAAGTCAGAGGAGTCAGATTTGAATGCAATAGCACACTTGCCTGCAACAGAGGAGCGGCAGCCTCAATTACCCAGGTCCTCTTTCTACAAGATCCAAGTACCTCAAGTACTCAATTTGTGGCTGGCAAAGTACCTACATGACCACGAAAAGATCAGCATAAGATTGCCGTTCTAAACCTGGAATGTGGCTGGTTGTGCTGCATCCACAAGAGACACTAGCTTCATCATCTTTTTAATTTGCTTTGATATTATTCTTATCCGGGAAACTTGGTACACTGGGGAGACATCCTTAAATGGTTTTCATACCTTCTCCATAGGGGAAGTAAAAAGGGGCAGCTTCAGAAGAGCAAGAGGAGGACTGGGAATTCTTGTTTCTTCAACTTTACAAGCTACTATAACTCCCCTCCCCTCTTTTAAGACACATGCAGTGGCAGTCCAAACTCAATTCCAATTCTGTTGTCTAGTGATAATAGATGCCTACATCCCCGCATTGAGGCATAAGTTCCAGATCAGAGCACTATGTGGCTGACCTCACTACGAAAAATCCTCATTCATCTGTGATTCTGGCAGGTGACCTGAATGCTAGACGAGACCCCACTGACAGCACTTTGTACTTGAAACATAACTGCCCTGCCCTCATTTAAAAGAAGATGGTGTTTTATTGACACACTGCTCGAAGGATCAGAAATCCAACTTCCTTCCTCCCATTGGATTTGTCCTGCTGGGGTTGATGGGAGTTGTAATTCAGCAACATCTGGAGGACCAAAGGTTCCCCACCCCTATACTTGAGTGTACTATTGCTTACAGACCGTCATAATTTCTCATAGTTCAAAAGAATGCTGTCTGAAGTACCAGGGTGTGCTTTGAAGGCCCATGATGCCATTGCCTTGCTGAACCTAAGCAGGTCTGGATGTGTGACCCACATGTACATCACCTTGGGTTCCCCGACAGAAGAAAGGTGGGGTATAAATGTAATACATTAAATAACTGGCTTTTTAATATTCTCGCCATCTGAAAGAAGCCTTTTACATGCTCCTTTCCCATTTATAAATTGTTATTCCTTTCTTTATGTTGCAAGCCAGATATTAATCTAGTTCAAACTGCTCAATTTTTACTTTGTTGCAAACAGACCTGTTTCATAAATTGTGTCTACAAGTTCCCCAAATGCTTAAGGAACATAATTCATAATTTAGTGTTGTTTTTTTAAAATAAAAAGCCAGACTATCAGATGTTGTTGTTGTTGTTGCACCAGCTCCTGCTCGTCCCAGCCAGCAGACCTTGGAGCAGGTGGCTCCCCTCGCCATGGGGCAGTTGTTGCTGCCCTGGCCCCTGATGGGGCAGCAAACGCCCTTCTCTCCCCCTCTGTACTGAATACTGATTATTCAGCAGCAGAAGTTTCAGAACCTGATTTTGAAATGGCTTGATTTCTGCATAATGTGTTTGTAAATTTGATTTTTTTTAATGAATTGGAGAGCAAATCCTTTGTTCTATTAAATGATTCATTTGGGCTTGACAGTACATCCTGGTTGTTGTTGTTGTTGCTGCTGTTGTTGTTATATCATTTTTTGGAAAATTATTTTAAAAGGCTATATTTACAGCTGGGCAAAATAAAATTAAAAGAGACCAATTTGTTAGGATTTTCCAGTATGCCACAGGGCACTATCAAGGGGAAAGGTAAAGGTAAAGTTAAAGGGACCCCTGACTGTTAGGTCCAGTCACGGATGACTCTGGGGTTGCGGTGCTCATCTGGCTTTATTGGCCGAGGGAGCCAGCGTACAGCTTCCAGGTAATGTGGCCAGCATGACTAAGCTGCTTCTAGCGAAACCAGAGCAGCGCACAGAAACGCCATTTACCTTCCCACCAGAGCGGTACCTATTTATCTACTTGCACTTGCGTGCTTTCAAACTGCTGGGTTGGGAGAAGCAGGGACCGAGCAACGGGAGCTCACCCCGTCACGGGGATTCGAACCGCCGACCTTCTGATTGGCAAGCCCTAGGCTCTTTACCTCTTAGTCCATAATCCTCCTACTTTAGTCTACTAGAAATCTTGCATTAAAGGTTCTGGACAAAATGTACAGTAGCATATTTGCAGAAAACAATGCTTTTGTTTTTATCACTGAAGGCTTTCAGTTGTGCCTTTTGACAGGAAATAATTTATTCTGAGTAGTGCCAATTCTAACTTTGCTTTGTTTTTTTCAGCACTGTCAACCACAGTCACAGGTAGCACAGTGATACACTGAAACAATGTGCTGCAGGGGCCCACATTTATGTACTGCTATCTTCGTGTTTGGACATTCGTTTTACTGTGTATTTAGCTAGCAATACTTATTTTCCTTAAAATTAAAAGAAACTTCAATTGCTACACTAAGACATGACCTGTAAATCTGTTGTGTTTTGCTATTTTCGAATGTACTTATTTTGTGTGTGTGCTGTACTCCTGCCATGAAACCAGATAACACTATTTTCCTGGGGGGGGGGGGATGGACATGCAGTCATCATTATTTTAAAATAGAGTGTTTTAAATACTCGAGCATTTCTTCCCACCCTATTTTGCTTAGAGTTAAGTTTGGGCACACATATATTTGTAGGAAAGCATGCATATTAATGCTGGCAGGCAAAGATGGAGAGCGGGGAAATGTTTTGTCCTTGGAGCAATATGGCTGGTTATTGTGAAGTAGATAACAGCAGGCTGAACTGCAACCATTTTGGTGTATAATATTCCAAAGGTGAGCCAAAACTCTTGACTCTATAAGCAATTTAATCTATAAGTGACAAGTGAAGACATTTCCCCCCCCCCCCCAGGCTTGTGTCATTAAATGTATCCTGCCAATAAACTGCTTCTAATTTGGCAGAGAGTTTTTAGTGCAATGACAGTGGTACCAGTGGGTGGGGGAGGCTACATTCCCCATCATCAGTACCACAGCCCCAATCCTGCAGCTGCTATTTTGAAAAAATAGATATCAAGTCCTATTCAAGTATCCTGTTCTGCTAGTGGAAGCCAGCACAAGGAGTCCCACTAGCATAACACGGTTCTCCCCCTTCCCCCACGCACTTTGCATGCCTCTCCCAAATCTGCTCTGAGGAGGGGCAGTCAAGAGAACCTCCAAAAAGGGGGAAACAGGGAAGATTGTTTCATTGGGTTACCAGTGATGGACCAATCTCCTTAGTGCTATGCTGTATTCCACCCAATGATCATAAATGCATTTAATGTATAATTTGGCCCCAATAAAAGGTAGTAGTTGAATGGAGTAACACAGTAATGGAATATTCTCTTCTAATGGATGGTGACCATTCCCAGTTCTTGACACCAAAAATTCTGGTACTGCCTCCGCTGCCTGGTACTTTGGGACAGAGTATATCTAAGGATAGCGTCTGCAGGTGGAGCCCAGAATAAAGGTTTTTATTTTCCTAAGATGTACAGCTTTTTAAAACACACACACACACACACATCTGAGGCAGCCTTTCCTCTTTGCTTTCCTGAAAAAACTGGCCAAAAACCAAAACAAACAAACAAAAATGGCTAGGCTATTCTTTTTCCTGGTCAGTTGGAATGTCTAATCAAGGTTATACTTAGTGCCGAATCTCACATTATGGTCACTATGGTAATGCTACCAAAACAAACAAAAAAGGAAGATCAAAAATATATTGGAGAGGGTTGTTATGTTCCCAACATGTTTTGATACTATCTTCATCTTAAACGTGTGTTTTAATCTGTTTTTAGCTCATCGTTGATTTAAATTATTTTTTTAACATTCTAAATAACTGTTTTAACTGTTTTTATTGATAATTTTATTGTTTTATTATTCTTGTAAACTGCTTTGAGGGGTTTTTTCCTTACCAGCAAGTAGGATATAATGGTTATGAAATAAAAACAATAGAATAAATAAATAAACAGATTAAAAAAAAAAAAGCTGCGTACCACTGTAACCCCAAAACAGATTTTGATCGTGATCCTATGGAAATGAGCAACAACTGCAGCAAATGACTTTTTAAAATTGCATTATTGTGCTGCCTTTTTTCTCCGAAGAGCTCAATGTGGCATACAGGGTTCTGCACATCCTTATTTAATCGCCACAACAGCCCTATGAGGTAGGTTAGGTCAGGAAAGGTAGAGAGGTAGTTCATTCTGGTTTTATTTAAATGCATACAGATTGCACCTTCGTCGCTGAACAGAAATGTCCAGGCGGCAAAAAGAGCCCATCAGGCCAGCCAGGAGACAGCCTTTAGGCATAAAATTCTCAGCTTTAACCCAGGGAGCTTACAGACTCCATTATCTTTACAGTCACTGTGGTAGTTGAAAGATTTGTCACAGGGAGCATGCATTGCCACAAGCAAATGGAATAATTACCATTGGTGCTTCTACAGCCCTCAGAGTTGCCGTCCTCCATCTTGCGCTGCTGTCAAGTTTCCCTTGACATGGACTTGAAAAATCAGCCCACCAGCATTAGGAACTTCTGTAATGCCAAGGAAGTTTATATAAACTGCTACAAGTGCTAATCCTTTACCTCTGCGAGGGGCTAATAGAGAGCAAGAAGTGAACCCATATCTCACAAGTGCCAGTCCTCGGCTGCTTATTTACATTAACCTTCCTCCCTCCGTCATACCCCTTCTGCCTTTCCCCGCCTGGTTGTGTGTTTAATACTAAAATTGGAAACAGGAATACATTAGGCACATAAAGCTGACATAGTTCACTAAACATGCCTCTCAGTTTGTGTTTGTGTTTGTGTGTGTGTGTGTGTGTGTGTGTGTGTGTGTTTCTGTGAGGCATCAACATCTCTTTAAGGACTTTTATCATCTCAACTGACACATAATCATTCCTCGCAGGTGGAAAACATTGTGCTGGGAGATAATTGGGACAGTTATTGGATCTGACTTCTCACCGGTTTTAAGCCCGTATCCATGGTATGACTGAATCCCACTCACAGAGAAGAGTTAATGTTCTTTGTGTCACATTGAGTGATTTATGGGGACCGCATGTACTGCATTAGATGACGTGGAGCTAATATTATCTGATATGATGCAATTCAGGCTTAAAATATGCACGCTATTCCCCTCCCTCCCCCTTCCACGCACCAAATGTTTTTGAATCATACAGCTATTAGTTTATAAAGGTTGATAACTTGACCCCAATTTATATGCAGGAAGCTGTCATTTTAAAACATACTATTCTTCCAAAGGAAAACATATCACCTGAAAACCCAGCTCGAATTACTTGTTTCCCTAACAGTACTTCTTGTTGGTATATGCTTTTGCTGATAAACCTTTTAGTACCTGTGTGATTTTTCTTGTGGATGTAAAATGGTGTACAGTCTATGTGTCTGCCAGTGTGTGTGTGTGTGTGTGTGTGTGTGTGTGTTATCTTATTTGCCAGGCCAGGATAGTGTGCTTGTTTAAAACCCCAACAAGAGAATTTTCAATTTAATTTAAATTTTCTATGCAACTTAAATGATGAGTAAGCATTGACGGATTTATCATCCCTGGGATTCCCCCCCCCCCAATGAACATAGGAAGCTGGCTTATACCAAGTCAAGCCAGTGCCCCAAACAGTTCAGTGTTGTCTACCCCAACTGACAGCAGCTCTCCAGAAGTGTGCAGATAAGGAGTGGGATGTCCTGCGTGCAAAGCAGCTGCTCCACAACAAATTTACAACCCTTCTGTAATCTGGCTATGTCAAATTAAAGTTCTTCTTGAACTATCCTCAGTTGGTTAAGAACTGCTTCAGTCGCAAATCTCATGCAAAGCCTGATTATGACTAATGATGATGGATAGATAGATGCAAAGTGAAGGAATGAGATGAGTAAAACGAATGAAGGGGGGGGGAGAAGCAAAACAAAACAAAATTTCATTAAATTCACTGAAATGCCTACACCTTTCTTTGAACTACTCCTGAGCCCCAAATGTCAGCTCACAAGAGACTTATCAAAGGTATTCAGGCAGGGGCTTTGAAGCTGGGGGAGGGGCTAGTTCCATTACCTCAGGAAAATACACCAGCAGTTTAGTGCTGATTTCTCCTAATAAACGCATTTTTGTATGCATTTTTGACTCACAAATACATTTTGGGAAAGCAATTTCCCCATATATAATGCATTCTTATTTTATTTTCAGTAATATATTCATTTTCATGCACTTTTCCTCAATATATTGTAAATATTGTTTTGTTAGAGAACGTATCACAAATTTCAAAAAATTGGATAGGCTTTTCTTTACATAACTGAGTCTAATTTCTCCTCCATCCCCAGTTGTCACATCTGAATCTCAGGCAAATACTGTATCCTTAAAAGCCATGCTACAATGAAGCTAAATGGGCCTTTGCATGGAACAATGGAACACGCAGGTTTTTTAAAATGCAAATTGCCCTAGCTCAGAGGAGGGCTGACAATTAGTGGGATCACAGGAGGCACAGCAAGGGAATTTAACCCTTTGCTCCTCTGCTGTAGTCCTAAGGAAATTCCCTTTTCTGAAGTTGGTTCTGCTTTGAGGGGAACTCTCTTCTCAGCATCAGCAAAGGTTTTCTCAAGAATGCTCAGACCTTGCCCTTGTTTGCAGATGGTGCCATTCTGGCTACATAAGGATGAGTTCACTATTAGCACAATTAGTATTTGTCCCACAAGTACTAGTCCCTGCCTGTTTTCTGGCCCCTTTCCTACCTGGCCTGGGAGGCTGCAGCATTGACTGACTCCAGCTACAAAGGTTGCTTGTGCACACTGGGGACTGGTAGTATTTAATTCTTGGAATTAAAGAATTCTTGGAAGAAAAGAAACAAAGTGAGGTTTGCCAAAGGGGTCGGCCTCCTTCCCCTTACCCTCACCCCGCCCCCCACTAGTAGTCCATTGTCCTCCCAGGCGGGTGGCGAGACGATAGCCACCCTAACCCAGGTGGGAGGCACCACACCAGGTAGGTCCGCCTGGTGTCGCAAACCCCGCCCACCTGTTGGGAAGGGAGGATGGAAATTCTTGACCCCAACAGGTGGGTAGCCGTGTTCGTCTGCCATAGTCGAAACAAAATAGAAAATTCTTTCCAGTAGCACCTTAGAGACCAACTGAGTTTGTTTGCCTTTCCCTGCAAGACTAATTGCAGCCGTTAAGAGTCGTCAACAGGTTTTCCACACCTATCAGCTGATCACCCATTCCCACCACCCTTCTGAGTAATACCCCTCCCCACTCCCTCACTATATTTAAGGATCTGGTGACTTCTGTTTCAGTGTATCTGAAGAAGTGTGCATGCACACAAAAGCTCATACCAAGAACAAACTCAGTTGGTCTCTAAGGTGCTACTGGAAAGAATTTTCTATTTTGTTTCGACTTGACCCCAACAGTAACTCAATGTTTCATTCTTGACATCTGTTATTGTCCTGGACCATAATCTTGTATTTTTCTTGTTAGACCTTACTGGGTTGTTTAAATTTATTGTACATTTATTGAAAAGAAATGCTTTCCTTAGCCATTTTTTTACATGACCTCTTATGCTAGAGAATTACCTTGTGTATACTTCTCAATGTTATGAGCCACTTAGAGCATAGTTTACGATGGGAGAGCATTATGATGCAGAGAAATACGGTGGTGTTGATGATTTGACTCAAGTATTGCATTCAACAAGTGTCATCAAGCTTTGGGGGCCTGTGGATATCTTTGCAAACCAGAGAAACTGTCATAGGGGTGCATACAGGAAAAGGGGGAAGAAAAGTAAAAAAAAATCTACAAAGTAATCCAATGAATTACGAAAGAATGTACACAATACACACACACAAACACACACACACACGGGGTGTGCCATGAGGACCAAAAATGGTGCGGCTCCAGGCTATTTTGTCATCTTTTTTGAACACCAGTATGATAGGGACGCGGGTGGCACTGTGGTCTAAACCACAGAGGGCTTGCCGATCAAAAGGTCAGCAGTTCGAATCAGCAGGACGGGGTGAACTCCTGTTGCTCAGTCCCAGCTCCTGCCTACCTAGCAGTTCAAAAGCACATCAAAATGCAAGTAGATGAATAGGTACCGCCCCAGCAGGAAGGTAAACACCTTCACCAGTAGCGGCTTAGTCATGCTGGCCACATGACCTGGAAGCTGTACAGCGGCTACCTCGGCCAGTAAAGTGAAATGAGCACCGTAACCCCAGAGTCGTCTGCGTATAATGGTCAGGGGTCCCTTTACCTTTACCTATGATAGTAACCTTTGGCTTATTTTTTATATCATATGTTTCATACTACTTCATGGTGCATTTTTTTTGTTTATTCTTTTTCTGGTTTTAATGCATCTTTGAATGCCTTCTTGATGTGACTTAGCTGAGCCTTTCAGCAGAAACAGAGAAATAGCATTTAGGTTGCCTTTTTAAAACAAACAAACCAGGACTGTCCATTTCAGTAGCCAACTGCTGCTTTTATTTGTTAGCAGACCGGCAAAATGAAGCACAATTGTGATTTATTTTATACAGTGAGCAGAATAAGTTGCCATGTCATGTAGAGGTAAGAAAAACAGCTTCCACACATTTTCTGACTGTGCTCAACTTGCAGAGCTGATGATATCTTTTTGTGTGTGTGCGTGTATTGTTCTACCTTCTGGGGCAGAATAGTATTGCTCCCAGAAATTCAACTCTTAATGAGATTCCCAGAGTTGTTCCAAAATTATATGTAGGCAGCTGCTTTGAAAGGGTCAGTCACAGCCTGCTAGAGCAGCCAGGAATCTATCTTTGCCTATGTTCTATTATTTCACCTCTCTCTCTCCTGGAAATATGTTCATTCGTGACTAAAACTCCAAGCGTTTTGATGTTAAAGACAATATCCCTAGAGAGAGCTTGAATGTAGGCGTGTGATATTTAATTCATTAATGTATTTTAACTCTTCAAATGCACTCTTTCCCCCTTCCATAAAGCATGTCTCTGTGCTTGTGTCAGATTATTCCTTAGACCGGGGGTCTGCAACCCGCGGCTCCGGAGCCGCATGCGGCTCTTTTGCACCTTTGCTGCGGCTCTGGGCAGGGCCGGTGCATTTAGCGCCGAAATGTAGGGGGCGCTGCGCCGCACTGCTGGCCCGCCTGCGCCCACCCACTTCTCTACCTTGCCGGCGGCTGTGCTGCTCATGCGTGCCTTGTTTCGTGCCAGCGCAGGTGCAGCAGCAGACCGCAGCAGCTTCCCTCCTTGGCGCCTGTCCCGGCGCTTGTGTTTGGCTGCTGCTGGTGGAGCTGCTGGCTGCTGTGATTTGACGAGGTGCGACGACTCGACGAGGTAAGGAGGCAGCTGCGGGCTGGGCCAGGGGCGGCAGGCGAGGCGGAAGCCCTCTTTTTAAAAAGTGGAAGGGCCCGACTCCAGGACACGTGACAGTCTGGGAAGGAAAAGGAAGCCCGGCTGTTT
Organism: Lacerta agilis; assembly: GCF_009819535.1. Classification (NCBI taxonomy): domain Eukaryota; kingdom Metazoa; phylum Chordata; class Lepidosauria; order Squamata; family Lacertidae; genus Lacerta; species Lacerta agilis. The sequence goes on along the minus strand of NC_046314.1, from coordinate 59,399,658 downwards.
AGCTAAGGGCGGCCCAACGGGATGAGATGGGCGCGGGAAAAAGCTCAGGGGACGACCGGTCCCAGGCTCTGTTTTGGGGGCGCGCAGGAGACTAAGGCAGCATGGCGAAAGGGGCCCGAGCATGGGCGTACCGACGGGGGGCCCCTAGAAGCGGGAGTCCCATGGACTGAAAGAAGGGTCTTATCCATTCTGAAGGAATGTTTTCCCGCGCCTGCAGGGGGGACGTGATCAGCCCCCTGCTTCAGCCCCTCTCAGCTGCCTTGCCCAGCCCCTCTGCTGGCCAATAGTGATTGGGGCAGTGTGCATGCCGTGTGCTTTTGCATAAGTTTGCTAAACTTTTAGGGTTGCATTTGTGCTGTTCATGGGGCGGAAGTATTCTGGGGGGTTGGATTTCCCCTTCTAGATTTGCCCCTGCAGCGTCAGGCGTTCGGACGGTTCCTTTAATACAGTGCTTGTTGTTTGGCTGGGGGGGGGGAGCGTTTCGTGATATTTTGCCATTTTGCCTTCATTACCTGCTCTTCATTACCTGTCTAAATTGTGCTATGAGCTTCTGGGTGTTTATATTTTTGTGGGCCGCAATGGTTTTGCGGCTCCCAGTTTTTTTTTCTCTTCAGAAACGGGTCCAAGTGGCTCTTTTTGTCTTAAAGGTTGCAGACCCCTGCCTTAGACCATTTGCACAGAGTATTTGCCAGAGATGAAAGGGCAAGGGGGCTTTTCATAGAATCAAAGAATTGTAGAGTTGGAATGGATCCTGAGGATCTAGTCCAAACCCCTGCAATACAGGAATGTATAGCTGCCCCATACAGGGATCGAACCTGCAACCCTGGCATTATCAGCACCATGCTCTAATGAACTGGGATATCCAGACTGAGAACACCAAACCCGACTGGTCACAAACATCAACACATACAACCTGAATGCTCTATTGCCATACCATGGGAATCTACCTTTGTCCAACTGGCCCAGTATTGTTTTCTCTGGCTGGCAACAGTTCTCCAGGGTCTCAGTCAGAGGTCTTTTCCATGGCTTACTTTCTGATCCTTTTAACTGGAAGTGCCGGGGATCAAAGCTGGGACTTCGGCATTCAAAGCTCCACCATTGAGCTTAGCCTGAATAATTTGTTTCTGAGGAACTTCCCACCCATCCATACTTGCCTCCATGCCCACTTACCATCTACCTGAGCTCCTTGCCAGCCTTTGGGCAAGAGGCTGATAGAATGCTGCCTTAAGTATTACATTCATAAGGCAAATGCAGGGATCATACGTTGAGAGGCAGCTATAGTCCAAAGGTAGGGAGCCATTTTCCTGTTGAAGGCCTCATTCTTTTGAGAGACATTGTCAAGGGCTTTAGTGGTCAGGGCCAGAACCAAAAGGAGACGTCAAATATATATCTTTCTCTCCGTGTGACATTTCCCCCACCCCACATGTTTAACCTCCTGGTCACCCGTATGAAATTAAGCTGAGGTCTGGATGAAATTCAAGAAAGGCCACATGCAGCCCTGAAGCAGTAGGTCTCCCACTCCTGCTCTACTGACACTGTAAGGCCTAGACCTGAGTGTTCCTCAGAAGCTTTTCTTTAATCTTTGGATGGTTGATTGAGATGAGGTTTTTAACTGGGGGTGCTTCCATATGGCTGTTCATTGCATGATGGGTGTTTCTCGTGCAGTCAAGGTGGTGGCTGTGTTTTTGCAACATCCACATGACCCCACTAGTATCAAAGTGAAATGCCATCTTGTGTCACCTTCCTTAATCTGGATTTACCCTTTCCATGTGAAATCGTATACTTTTTTTAAGGTGTCATTGAGCTGTTTCATACCCTCCAACATTTCTCCAATGAAAATAAGGATGTCTTATTCCATCATCATCATAATTTCATTATTTATACCCTGCCCATCTGACTGAGTTGCTCCTGCCACTCTAAGAAGCTTCCAACATATATAGAAACATAATAAAACTTTAAACATTAAAAAACCTCCCTATGCAGGGCTGCCTTTAGATGTCTTCTAAAGGCTACATAGTTACTTATATCCTTGGCTCGATAGTCACATAACTGCATACCTTCCAACATTTCTCTGGTGAAAATAGGGACGTCCTAAGGAAAAGCAGGACATTCTGGGATCAAATCAGAAACCAGGACAGCTTCTGTAAATCCAGGACTGTTCCTGGAAAATAGTGGCACGGGGGGGGGGGGGGGGTCTGTTGTTTGAAATCTCTCAACAACCTGTTTGCAAATTAAGCGCTCACCTGGAAGCACCCCAAGTACATTTCTAGAGCTTGATTTTCACTGAATGCTTTAAGAACAGAATAACTGCCTGGCTGGATCAGACCAAAGGTCTATTTTGTCCAGCATTTTGTTTTCATTGGCAACCAGCCAGCTTCCTCTGGAAGTGCACAAGGTAGGCATGAAGATGATGGCCTTTGCCAGTTGTTTTTCTCAGGCATCTGTTTTTGAACATGGAGATTTCATGGCTAATCAGTACAAAAGAAAGAAAGAAAGAAAGAAAGAAAGAAAGAAAGAAAGAAAGAAAGAAAGAAAGAAAGAAAGAAAGAAAATCAATTTCCCCCTGTATACCTCTGATTCTCCAAGCCTTGCTAAAGTAAATAATGCTATTAATTTGATCTAGTAGTTCACACTGGCAGCAAATGGATTTTTTCATGTGAATAAAATCTGTATGATAAAGATCTTAAAAGTGTTGTTCCTAGATGTTGACCAAGGAAAAATAAAATGGTTTCAGTCTGTGCCATTTATTTATTTATTTATTTATTCTGTCTGTTGACCTTCGAAGTGTGCACAGTGGTTGAAGCTATGTATTTCCTAATAGTATTAACACAAAAAACAGTAATCATAAAATGTTAGCTCAGTAATCTAGTTCCCTTCCCTGGAGGATATTGTCCTTTCCATGAAATTCCAATCAGTAGCACATATACAATTATGAAAATGCATAAGATTTTATTTCCAAAGCCACATTACTTAAAATATAAAATGTATTTTCTGTTCCATTTCTGAATACACAGGGGTTTCCTTAATGTATCAGATAATTTTACATTAAATTATCTGATAAATTTCAAGTAATGTATCATTTCAGAAGGGATCCTGGTCTTTTCCTTACATAACGGTTTTAATCACTGTAGAACTCCAATAAAATTAATAAAAAGTCATTGTCAGTATTGGCCATTGGGAAAAGAACCCATTGATATCATATCATTGCCTTTGGAGATCTCACTTAATAATATAAACAAAAACAAAAAAAACCCAGATGAGGGGAGGGTTTGATTCACATTTGCTTACTTTTAAATCCCTAATCATACTTGACTGAGTCAGGGCAGATGGGGCTCATCAACCTGGGAAGATTTCCCCTCTAGGGGAAGAAAAACCCTGATTCTAAACCTCTGCTGCCTTGCGGGATATCTTCAGAAGAAGAAAAATGCCAAGGAGTAAGCTCCACCCAAATTTGGAGTGTAATCCCTAAGACAGTTGGATGGCACCTTCCAGCAACTCCTGCAGCCAAGCAGGAGTCAAACGTATTGCTCTGATTTCCTTTGCACCACATCAGTGAGGCTTAGAGATGGATCTTGACATCTGGGCAGTCCAGGACCTTCATATACCTGCACTGCCCGGGCTTCTGCTCCGAGGAAGTCACTTCAGTGCTGCTAATGCAGGCAGGTAGATGGCAACTTGAATGAGTGTGTTCATGAGAAACTTTTTTTAAAAAAAGTAACTCTTATCTCATCATGTATCAAACCAAACTATCCTATTGTATCTTCTCTAAGTTTGTGTTTGTTACCTTTAAAATGTTTCTTTTAAAGTTTACTCTCCAAAGAACTACTCCAATTGCTTCTTTTTCACCTTTCTGAATTTAGTTTTTATATATATATATTCTGTATATATTAATGGTGTTTCTGCAGGAGTGGATTGCATCAATTACTCCAAGACAGCAAAGGCAACCCGTGTGTAGCAACAGGTTTCCATTTATGTGTCACCTTTTGAAATTTGTCTTTTGAAATATTTAAGAGAGATCTCTGGACACCACATAATACATTTAAAGCACTCTTATTTTACTTTAAGAGTCATGGCTCCATCCCTACAAATAATTCTGGGAACCGTAGTCTGTTAAGGGTCACCTAACATCTCTCAGCTCCATTAACATACCATAATCCCCACAATTCTTTTCTTTTTGTGTGGGCAGGCATGATTCTTAAGGTGGAACCACAGTGCTTTAAAAATATGTTGTGGGTGTGACCAGATGCTTTATCTAACTGCAGAAAGTGTGCACGCGGTGCTTTTGCATCCTGTATTTTCTCCTTTAAAAATTATTGACTGCTGATTAATGGTCTAGAGTTAGAGGCTAAACACAACCAGGGGCGTAGCAAGGGGTGGCGTAGGGGGCGGTCCACTCCATTTTCTATAATGGAGTGGGTGACAAATTATCAAGGAACAATTACTGCCCTACTAGGGCAGTTCATTTAAAAAAAAACTTTTTTTAAAAAAAAATGCCTGCTCCAAAGGTCTTATCTTACTATACTAGGGATTTTATAGCTATATATGAAATTTCGTGCATATTGGTTAATATCTTGACCCTCCTCCACCAAAATAGCTGTTTACTTGGCTGTTTTCCTATGTTGTGAAGGCTGAAATTTCAGTTCAGTTGAGCACTTACTGTTCCCAACCCTAACCCTGTGGAAAGCCATCTAATTAGACTTTAATTTGATTTTGAGATGTTTTTAGGAGGTAATTTAATTATTGTTTGATTTTATATCAATATTATTTATCTGATATTATTTATATCAATATTATTTATCTGATGTTAGCACCCTGAGCCCGACTTCAGCCGGGGAGTGCGGGATATAAATAAAAGTTTATTATTATTATTATTACTTGTTATTATTCCTCTGTAAGAAAATATGAAATAACATAAAACCATTTTTTGGGCGGGGAATCAATGGGGGGGGGGGGTGACAAGAAATTTTCCACGCCGGGTACCACCTGACCTTCCTACTCCTCTGAACACAGCCAGTATATTCCCATTCCTTCAACTGATGATCATCTGTCATATCAAGTGGTGTCAAGTGGTGGGGTGGATGGGTGGCAATGTACACAGAATGTTTCAGAAGTCCCAGAGGGCAGTTAGAGAAACACCATGCGCTTTACAAATGCCATTGTTACAATATTAGTGATCATTGTTCTATAAAGTAGGTCCTGTGGGCCTTTCAGGAGAATGCATTTGTCTGATGTGGCTCCTTCTTTTGTTTGCAGTCCCAGACCACTGACCTGGGAGAAAGCCCCATTAATTTCCATGGATCTTGCTGAGTAAACCGGTATAGAATTGTTGCTGTTAATTACTCCTTGCCATAAGCCTCCTTTTCTCATTCTCCATATTTAAGTCAGTCAAGGTCTTCTTTGGCTTTAAGAACTTTGCTTACAAGCTTGGTTACACACCCAAAATCTTACAATTTGACAATCTAGCACATCATTATTCAAGTGAAAATTGGTCTAGAATATATATTAAAGGAAAATATATTGAATATTGAATGGTACAACATCCACTTCTGCACCTCGGTGCAGAATCACATATTGTTCAACCAGTCAAGAAAAGTGTTTCTATAGGTCACCTTGGGGGTTGTCAACCTGTGCACTGAGGGGGGGGGGCAGATCTATTCTGATCTGGTGGTTGGAAGTGTATTTTGTCATACAACTGACCTCTTGGCAAAGGCTAACAGGATGGGGAATATTACAAAATGCAACCATTATTTGTTTTTTGTTTTTTTTTAAATATGTTGGCTCACAAGGCTCAGGGAAGGATTGGCTTTAATTGCAATTCTTGATCTCATATCAGAAGAGAAAGTTTTCTGATTAAAAGACCAGTCAAGCAATAAACCTAAAGCTATGTAAACCACCTTTACCACCCAGTGCTAGCCAGATTTAAGTCTTAGTTTCAAATATGCATATTTATGGTTGCAACCTCATTCTTAGAAACCATTTAGAACATGAATTTCATTAATGAGCAATCTGCTTACAAAAATGATGCAGTTAGCCTTGTTACTCATTGTTTCAGCGGTTTTCAGTTGTGCATGATAAAAGTTAAGTAACAAACATTTATCTTTCATTCAATTGTGCCTTAATTTCTGTAAGCCATGGAATGAGTTTCTATTTGCAAGGGGGGGGGAGGCGGGAATCGTGCTGTTTTTTGCACTCATCCTGATTACGCCATCTAAAAAGACAAAATGCTGGGATTTGTAGAGCAGGTGAAATTTAAAATGAAGAATTTCCGAACACTACAATACTTTGAAGGCTAAATTAAGTTTGGGGAGAGGGGGAGGGGGAGGGGGAAAGAGAGAGTTATCTCTGCTAGGAATGTAGGTCTAACCAGAATTGGCTACATGATTCATTTCAATGGGTTCTTGTCTCAGCCGTTTACCTCTGGGTTCAGGCAAAACATCTCTCTTCGGCAGAGTGGAGCACAGTGACACGTCACCAACCTCAGACCAAAGGGTGGAATTAAAATGTACCTGATGCCCATGTTAAAAGAACAAGTTTATGTTTCCCACATCCCTCCTCTAATATTTTAACATAACATGATGTTTGAAGGATCCTGATTCCCCATTTGTCAGTTGCAAGCTATAACTTTGGCACACAACCTAAGGAATGCATATGCAGTAACTTCCTACTGACTTCCATAAAATGAAAACAATTCTCCATATTCATGGGGGTTGTCAGGGAACTGTCCCCGGTTGTAGCGCAAGGTGGTGGAAGGGCTCTCAGGATGCTACAGAGAGCCCCGGTCCCACCTGACCAGCAGCACCTCCTCTGGTAGCAGAGGGAGCAGTGAGGCTTCCAGTGGGGAGAGGCAGGCTTTTCAGGGTATGGAGGGAAAAGGCTCTGAGGATGCTGGAGAGACCCCGCACTCCTCTCGCTCAAGGGGCAATGAAGGAGACATGCAGCTTCCGGCACCCCAAAGGCGTCGAGGGGTGAAACGAAAGGATGGGAGGCAGGGTTTCCGTATACCGAAGCTCTTTTGTTGGGGTCAGAAGCAGAAGGGGCCATTCCCGGATTCTGACGACACTTGATACAGACATGAACTTATTAGCTCTGCACTGTACATGGTTTGCACAATAAAACTCTTAAAGGAAACAGAAGACCTTACATGAGTGCCTTTAAATTACCTGTTTATTGAGCACTCATCCTGGTTTGGTTGCAGCGGGGTTAGACATCATTGTCTATCTGCTGAGTAATTCATTTTGTGGAAGTTGTTAGGTGACATTTCCATTGCATTTCCCCCACATTTTCCCTGTTGCAAAAGTTAGATGTTCAGGGAAAGCAGGTTTGTTGCTCAATACCTCCCAATCAACTGTAATTGCACAACCTGAATTTGCTGGTATGTGATTGAATCCCACCCCAAAATAGCAGCAGTCTGGAAGCACCTTGAGAGTCTCCCACTGTTTAAAGGAAATGTTGCTCTCCATGTAGAAGGCAATCGGGGAGGCTTGGAAAGGGTCCATCTCCAGGTTGTGTTGGGGTACAGTGGTTGCAGCACCATGGAGAGCAACAGTACCCCAACACAATTTGGGGGTGGACCCTTTGCAAGACTGAGAAAGGTCACATTTTAAAGCTGGGGAAGTAAAATCTCCACTTGGCACCAAAGTAGGTGCCAGGCTCCATATTCAGGACACCACTACAGAGAAGACTCTTTACCAAGTAGCCCCCCATCAAACATCCAAAGGTGGACACCCAAGGTTGTCACTAATGCTAGTCCTACTCAGAGTAGACTTATTGAAGTTAATGTACACAACTAGCTTAGCAGCTACTCCTACAAGAGAAGCATTGGAGTAGCAAGGAATGGCATTGGATACAACCCCCAAATAATCTCTGTTCTTAGGGTAAAGTCATGGCCTTGCATCTTGAGCTTCGAGATGCACAAGAGGCCAGCCATGGTTTTGAGTCTCAAGGGCCACACGTTCCCACCCAGCAGTGCCCATGCAGGCTACAAAATTGCAGACCAGGTATCTAATGAATCCATAAAACTGTAGTTTCTGGGATTTTAACTTTGACTCCATTTAAATTAAACATTTATCAAACAGCTTTCACTAATGTTCTTCCAAGCACGCTGAGCTTATTTACACAAGCCTTTTAAATTTATCTCTATTTATAGTCCCCAAATTATTTACTTTATGTGAAGAGAACACTTGGTTCTTTACAGGACATCCCTTCTTCCTTTGCCCTTTTTATTTTTATTCCAAGATCATTATCTGTGGGAATTTGACAGAAAAGAATGTCAGAAATGAGTGATACTGAAATTTGTGGAGGACTTTGCTTTGAGGGGACACCAGCAGAACATTCACTGCTTCATTTCTCTTTTCATTTTCCTTTCCAAAATGATTGGTGCATGGGTACAGATTTAGCCCTACAAACTGGGAGATGCCACACAATTGTTGAGTAGAGTGTTGCAGAACCAGGGCAATTTTAAGCTTTTGTTAAAAAAAAACTTTGACGTTTCATGTAGCCATTATTTTCATGCAAAAAGAAAAAAAATGTTGAAATGTCACAGTCCTGGTGTCATCAATTCAACCTAGGTCTTCGCTAATTTAGATGTGTCCTCTTATAACAGTTTAACATTGGTCATCCAGTGAACATATTACAAATTAATGCTTTTTTAGAGAACCCATTCAGATGACATCTTGCATGTGTATACAGGTATGTGTTTGTTCAACCTTTTACTAGAACTATCTCCCTAGTGCCATATCTTCTTTTTCCTGCCTCTGGTTCTGTTCCTTGTTAATTACCCAAATAGCAGATTAGGAAATTGGATTTTACAAGGTGAGATGATTTATTTATAGAGTAAGCACTTAGTGTTTCTCTTACCTTTCCCGAAGTTCCCCCATAGCTGCTGTTATAGAATGGTTATCTTCAGTCTTTTCAGACCCAGAACCCACTTTTAACCCAAATATGCATTTGGGGACTCATTTATTAATCTTTTACTATGGTGGTAGTGCAACTGTTGTGACCCAACTTGGATCAGGCCACAACCCACAAGTGGGTCCCAACCCACCAGTTGAAGGCCAATGTTCTAGGAGGCTATGGGGAGGACACCATTTGTCTAAAATTGGGGGGAATCATGTGGGGGACCTTTAGAAGTCCCGCTACATTTTTATCCGTAACTCAAAACAAAAACAAACAAAAAAAGTAATAAGACCCAGAATCTCCTTGTGATTCTATAAGACATTACATCAGAGATGGGGAAAATGTAGCCTTCCAAATGTCATTGGACTCCATCTTCCATCAGTCTGAGCCAGCATGAACAATGATCACCATTGATGGGAGTTGCGACTCAACACCATCCAACAATATCTGGATGGCACAATTTTGGCTAGCCCTGATTTAGGCACAGAATAGTGGCATAGCACCTCAGCCACTAGACAAGCAACTGTTTTCACAGTCTCAGCTCTTCTCAATCTATGATATGTGGATAATGATATTGGCACTATACAATGTCCCTGTAAAGATTCCTAAGGATCAGTTCACACTTGCATGAAAATCACTTGATTAATCAACACTGGGTGACTTTTAGGTAAATATGTGAACTGGCTCCAGTTGTTTCCTCAGGTGAGATGAAATTTCTATGTATGAGCGTGAATCTATGATGGCTTATATATGAATATGCATCAGGCATGTTTGCATTCTCCCATAACATCATCTCTTCCCATACTTCAGACAGTTTATTCACGCCACAGGTCATCTTTACAACTGTCTTCAAATTCCCACCTCAGTTTTCACACAAAAAAAACATTCAACTCTGTAATAACAGTGCTTAGATAACCTGTACTTGACCTGTCTTTGGACAGCAATGATTATCCATGCAAGATGATTTTGAAAGATAATACAGAGTGATGTAGATGGTCTCTGTTAAGACATCTAACGTGAAGCTGGCTGTGTCTAGAGTATTTTTCTTTTTTCCATACATCATTGAATTTCATTGTAGAGAACATGCTGAAGTCCTTTCATGCCAGTACTGTGTGCAGTTAGTGCATTTCCATTAGAATCATACTGTTTTTGATTGGGGAGAATATAGCAATGCTCTCATGGGAGAAGAGCATTTCAGGTGTAAAAGAGGATTTGTTATAAAGAAAGTGATTATAATGGGATTTAATGTAATTGAAAGTCAAGGTACAGTAGCTGTGCTCTGTATCACTAGCAGTATTAAAGTTTTCATTGAATGTGGATTAGATCTCCCTATGTAAACAGGAAACAAGGAGCACCAGAATTAATCTCTAATACGTCGTACAGATTTAGTGCTTCGAGAAATAAAATCATGTAGAGAAACTTTAATACAGCCTTCTGTATTCTCTGGCCGATAAAATGGGATTATTAGTGCTCTACCTTACAGGCTTGTAAGGACAAAGGAGATGATCGCAAAGCACTTTAGACACTGAAAATGTTATAGAAATGTTGTCATGAATAATTAGCTAAAAACAGCAGCCCGGGGAATGTGTTGGAAGATCAAGATAAAATTAATCTTTCAAGCTTAAAATTCCCCCCAAATGTTAACATTCCTGGTGTTTCTTTGTTGAACACATTCAGTGTTGAGAGGATCAATTTCTGACGGTGTTCTTAAAGGGCAGAAAAAGAGAGAATAATATTGCTGTGAGTTCTATGTGTCAATGACTATTGTTTGTTCCTAGCTTCTGTTTAATCTTCACTACAGAGGAGAAGCCCTATGTAGCTAAACTCTCTTCTAATGAGATCATTATTTTCTAACTCCCCTTTCAAATGAATGTCCTTTTACATAGCAAAGCTGCAGCGCTTGGGTTTTGGAACAGTGCTACCTTTTATCTCGCCAACATAAGAAGTACTTAAGGAAAGGACAAGAAGGGTCAAGAAGGAAATGTATGTGGCATACATTGCGCTGCCTGGCAGGCAAGACTGGGATACAAAGGAAGAAGTTCATAGTAACAAGACTGCCCATCATTATGAGCAGAAGGGTTGGGAGAAAATGGAATCTTGTGATCAGCTTAGCTCAGAATTCCTCGAAATTGCACAATAAAGGATTGTAGGCTGAGCTCATTTCAAGGCACGGCTACATGGGAGCTCGCTACACTCTGTGCTCTGCTTTTCAGAATGCTACAGAGACACTGGAAGACTTCATCACATCCACACCATGCATCCAAAGCACATAGCTTCCTCCAAAGAAATCCTAGGAGCTGTGGTTTGTTAAGTGTGCTGGGGATTACAGTTCTGTGAGAAGCAAATTACAGTGCCCAAAATTCTTTGGGGGAAGTCATGCACTTTAAATGTATAGTGTGGATATGGCATCTCCTCCGTTATCAGCTTCAGAGCCTGTGCACAACCTGTTTCCATGCATCTGCCAGTGAGCGGCAAGGATCCATGCCTGCTACGTATCGGTGTGCCATTTGTGCACTTTGTGGATGGTGGAGACGAGAGACAATAAAGTATGTGATCTTTAGAGGAATCAGATGCTGTTGAAGACATGTATATGACTTTTAAAACCATGAGCTCTCCCAAAAAGAGATAAATCACAGAGTTGCAGGATGGAAACAGGGCCCAAGACATTTTGCCGCCTGACACAAAACAGCAACAGAACCTGCCCTCCCTCTCCTCTCTCTCCCCTTAATCTCTTCAGAAGATTCCTCAAACCCTTGAGCAAATTTAGGGAAGGCACACAGAGGGAGGAGAGGGAGGGGAAGTTCTGTTGCACAAATCTAAAGCATTGCACAAATGGAACTATTCACTGGATACTACCCAATATGTTGACTTCTTTTTGACATTGGGGAAGTTGCTTTTTATTGAATTACTATTTCTATATTTAAAGAAAAACAATTGACATAGGATGAAAGGAAGCAAGAAGGAGAAGCCTTTTATCTCCAACCAGCGTAGCTACCAGTTCTACCATCCATGCTCTACAGAATCAGTATGCCTATGAAAACAAGTCTCTTGGAATCAACACGGGTGAGAACTATTGTGATTCTGTTCAGCATGAGGGCTCCTTGGAGGCATCCAGGTGTTCACTATTAGGAACTGGATAGTAGACTAGATGGACCTTTGGTGATCCAGCAGAGCTCTTGATTTCATAGTGGAGTTTTTTTTTTTTTTTGGCTATCTCTTTCAGCAACGTATCTGTTGGTGGTGGTGTTTTGTGTTCATGGTTAGATTAATTTCATACAGAGTACAATATTAATCATAAATTGTGCCTATATCATACAAGGCAGCACTTAATTAAGATTGTAATTTGTATTGAATTAGGCATTTGGCTGTGTCAATATTTGCCCACATATAGGTAGAGATGGAACAGGAATGAATTCAGTCCATTTTTCTCAGCAAACTAACCCCATTTGTCACCCCAGAACTCGCTTTGCAGATCTGTACACAACTCCCAGTCAAATAATTCCCCCAGATTTAGCAATGCAGTTTTGGTGTGCAAAAGTAAGCATTTTATGGTTACCATTTGTACCATATGTGTGTTTTATTGGAAAATGCACTGAAAAGCACATATTTTGAGGGAAATGCATAGAAAAATGTGTACAGTAATGTGTGTCGGTGTGTGTCTTAATATGTGTGATTTTAATAAAAAAAATATACGGAGGACAAGATGGACCTATGATTGAGTGCCCTCAAAAATAAAACAAAATAGTCTTAGGCTGATCCATAGGATCCAACTCCTAGGAGCCAAGATCCCTTTGACCCCCACAAAATATTTGAGGGGGCTGCCCTCCCTCAAGTTGATGAGGATTTCCATTCAAATGGTGTGTGTGCCTCAGGTCTTGTGATCAATTATGTGGGGTGGGGCTTACACACACACCCATATTTTATTCAAGCTGGCACCTCTGGGCTGATTTGTCAATCCCTACTTGTAAGGCCTTGGTCTAGGATTGACCTCATAAAGGCAGTGGCAAGAGAACTTAGGAACTCCTTCCCAGGGCTATTAATATCTCACACCAAAGTCAGGATCTGGCAGCCTGAATCCTAGATTACAGTCCTGAAATCACTGTGTAATTCTGCAGTGTGCTGAATTTGGGAAGGGAATCCTGGGAGCTGTTCTATGTCATCTCCCTGATAGCTGCTCCCAGGCATCAAAATTAGGGTTAGTAATTAGAGTTTCCTTTCTAGGAAAAAAAAAGCTCTCCAGAAAGCAACAGAAGCCCCAAGAATGGTGTGTGTGTGTGTGTGTGTGAGAGAGAGAGAGAGGGGGGGGGAGAGAGAGAGGCTGCTCCCTTCCCCCACCTTACCATTCTGATACAACAGCATTCCTTCGTCATTCCACAGCAGAGATAGAAGATTGAAATTCTTTGCAAGGAAGGTCATCCCTTCATAGCCAAATGCCTGTTTGTTTTGCCAGTCCCCTCCAGCAACCCGCAAGCATAACAAGTATTGGGAAAAACAGAGGCCATCCTTCACTTATTAATGTGTTTATTAGGCAACAGACTGCTTTCCAACAACATTTCCACAAATCACTTAACAACTCATTTGATGTGCTCAGCAGCAATCCGACAGAGCCTGGTGCAAAACACCACAAGTCACATACTGTTCACTATCAGAATGTGCCTCGCTTCAAAGAATACCATCAAGTACTTTTAATATTAAAATATTATCTATTGACTCACCATTGTTTGTACAGATACACTACAAGAAAAACAATTTCCCCCCTTGAAGTGTTTGCCATTATCCTGCTGTTGTTTAGCAGCTTAAACCTAAAATAAATAAATATCACAGGATATCCAGGGAAAGATATTCTGAACAGCCCCCATTAAATGTGCTGAAGGCTATCTAGCCCTTTTCTGGATGCTGTTAAGGAGAGGTCGGTGGGCTGCAGGAGGATTCCAGAAAACACATACTCAAATCAGCTTCCTGAATTCCTAAAGAAGTTTCCCATCCTCACTCCTCTGGGGATCATAGCAATTGCAGCACCTGACAGACGGACAGAACATCTCATTCCCTTTTTCAGTTTCCAGGCATTCACGGTTGTCATCCATACTCCAGCCGTCATTGGCCCCTGCTACTCTTGGCTACTCAAGCTTGTGTCAGGCCTGAGTCTGTACTCCGTGCTCTTTCCTGCCAGAGCAATAATATTTACTACAATCATATATTTTTGTCAATCCTCCAAAGAGCTCAGTGCAGCTTTCCTTTGATTCTCAGATAGTCTCCTATCCAGGCTATGCAGAGTTTCTTAATTTCAGTGCCAGAACTGTGTCATTGGCCTTCAGGCCATTCTCTGTGTTGTGAGCCTGGGTGCCTGGAAATTGGCCTTTATATCACTGGCTGGTCGTCCTGACTATCACTTTAAGGTTAAAACTCCATCCATGGAGTTTCCCACAACCTTTGCTTTGTTTTTCAGACTTCCAGCTTCTATCCCCACATCTGTTCTCACCTCCCTCAGTGTCTCCCAAACACCATTCCTAATTTATCATTGTTCCATCTCGACGTTGGACTTCCGCCTATACACCTTCGGTTTTAAATCAATATACTATTTCCTTAACAACTTTTCTCTATAGAAAATTTAACTTTACTTAAAAAGAAAAAACACAATTGTCTTAATCTTTGCATTATAACCTAAATCTTAACCAAGTATTCTTATAGCTAAACTTATTTCTTCTATCCTTTATCATGCTGCTTTTAACTTAAAATTCAATATCTCCTTACTTATTTAAAATAAACTTGTAATTAACACACTTCACACTCCGATTTCGGATACCATGGCAGACCATTTGAATTATACATTTAATACTTCAACCCACTCCCCCTCTGTCCATTGTCTTTTTCCGTCTTTCACCAGAACCGTATCTCCAATTGTCTTCTTCTGAGTGTCCACAGATCCAGGCTGCATCCACAACAAACCTTGCATCGAGCTTCAGGGTGTTCATCCCCTCCATTCTGGGTTTCTCCTTTTCTTTGTGCCATACTTCTTCTTCTTGTCAAACGTCAAGATTCAGAACTAGAAATTTTTTTTTTTTTGCAAGGTATATAGATAAGAAGAAGAATCCTGACATTATGTGTATTTGTATTTGTTTTGGTATTTGTAGGTGTGGGGTTGGGTTTGTGTTATATTATGAAAATGCTAATAAATTCTGTTAAAAAAAAAATATCATTGTTCCATCTCATATCCACTATTCCCTTATATCAAATTTTTTCTACATGCTGCGGAATGTCTATATGCTACTTATATTGAAACATGCTTCTTTGTGTTGTTTAACTCCCAACTCCCATCAGCCTCAGCTACCTTGGCTGGTGGTCAGGGATGATAGCAGTGGTAGTCCAACATTTGTAAGACCAGACATTCCCCATCCCTTACATGCTGCTACTTTAATTCGCACATGCTCATATGATAAAGTGAAGGCAAAGCAACTGCCTCTATTGCCTGACATTTAGCCTTTTGTCAAAGGTATGCACCTAATTTGCCACCAATTGTTTCCCCGCGCATCTACGGAGTTTGAATCCTGAATGTGTTTGGGGAGTTTCCATAGTGAGACCCTGGTCTCATTATGAATGGTGAGGTGGCAAGGGCTATCCACACAATCGCCCCCACATGCCCTCTCCTGCCATGTGAATCCCATTCAGCTCCCTGGTATCACAGTGAACTGTGAGCAATAAAGCAGGCAGGATGGCAGTTTGAATGTAAGTGGCGCAAGAAACATAACAACTGCAACCAAACATAAGTAAGCATGTGTTACAATGCATACTACATGGCAGTGATGGCAACAACAACAAAAGCTGGCTGTATTGCCGCAATTGCATCCTCAAGTAGCCACCAGCAGAGCTGTTCCAGGTGATGAAAGTGTTGTTGAATTCAGACCCAAGAAAGGAGTCCTCAAGGGATTCTGTGACAAATTTGTAATACAATATTAAAATGCAATATTGTTTGCATTCGTACTGAATTTGATGCTGCATTGTTACAAATCCAGTGAATTTGTTGAGTCGGGTTGTATGGAACTGTTGTGACGTGAGGATAAAAGGACAAGACTCTCAGAAAGGTCCAGTCAACCCTTGCCTTTCGTGGATAGAAGGCTGGTTGGTACCCCCTATCTTTACCACAAGGGAAGAAAATGAGTTTGAGTAATCATTTTGAATAGGGGAAAAATAACTGGAAGGGAAGGGGTTATGCAGCCCCTCCCTTTGTTATTCTTCTACTCCTGAGGTTGCCTTTAATAAACTGGGGGGCTTAAACATGCATTTCCCATGTGATGTCTAATTTGGCTTGTTGGAATCTCGTGATTGTTTTTATCAAATTTCATAGGAAACCTCAAGTCACTTCACACAGCACTCTCCCAGTCTGACCCAGAGCTTGCCTAACATTATGGACCCAACCTATATTATAATCAGGTTACGTCCTTATCTTTCCCAAGTGACTGAATTAACCTCAGGGCTTGTTGGGGCTCTCAGCTTGATATCCCCTTAGGCAGAAGTGGCTGCAAGACACAAAAACAAAAGATTTGCCCCACTGATCTTGCAACACTTGTGCCTACTTCCAATGGCCTTTCTGCAGGTCGTCCTACCAACTCTTACATTTTACACTTGAGGGACTTTAAACCAGTAACTGTCAGAGGTGCCCCCAGCAAGTTAATAGCTAAACAGCAATTTCAGCCCAGCCCATCAACAGCCAACTGAAGCAATTTAGCAAATGTACCACACACTGGTTCTCTTCATGTTTTGGTAGAAACACAAACTCTTTTGTTGTTGCTAGTGAGATCAAAAAACAGAGCCTACATAACTTCTCAGGGGCTATTTTGTCAAATGCTGCCTTCACATTCACATTAAAAATTCTTATTGAGGCCAGTAGGGTCAGGATTTCAAGATCAAAATTTCAGATTGGTTGCCACAAGGAAAGCCACAACAATAGATGTTGTAGCACTCTGGAGTCTCTTCTGTGAACCTGTATCTTTGCAGCACAGAAGTGGCAGATCACTAGCAAATGACCTTGTGTTGCAGCAAATTGGAGATACAGTGCTTCACCATCAAACTGCCAAGAAGGATCAGAAGGTGTGGGACCATATCCGTGCCGATTGAACAGGCAACCAGGGTGCTTCGGGACACAATTCAAAGTGCTGATATTAATGTTTAAGGCCCTTAAAATAGTCTTGCAGCAACTATTCACTCCTGCAGGTATGAGAGACCAGTTTGAAGGCTGGTGTTTATTTAGCATCTGTCTGTTTCAAGAGACAATGGAAGAGTGCACCTTCAGGGGTGAAGTCAAACCATTGTAGAGTTACAGCGTCCGCTGTGGCAGTAGAGACAAATAGGGGAGAGACATGTTTTATTGCAGCTGGGGCAGATAAAGGTGTCCGGTTTTGCTGCTACAGATGCTCCATGGTGTTTCTTCTCTCTGTGCTCCTCCCAGCGGTCATTTCTCCTCTGGTCACTACTGTGGATATTCAACTGTCTGACTGTCTCCAGGCACTGCGACTATCTGCAAGCGATTCCCATATGGTTTGCCAGTCTTCATGTCACGTTTGCAGACATACAGTGGTACCTCGTTACAAATGCCTCTGGTTACAAACATTTCAGGTTACACACTCCGCTAACCTGGAAGAACAAAATAAAAAAATAAAAAAAATTGTTACCTTGATTTGAGAACTTTGTCCGAAGGATGAGAACAGAAATTGTGTGCCAGCGGCACAGCAGCAGCAAGAGGCCCCATTAGTGAAAGCACACCTATATTTACAGTAAGAACAGTTTCAGGTTAAGAACAGACCTCCGGAATGAATTAAGTTTATAACTAGAGGTACCACTGTATTTGTAATGCAGAGTTGGTCTGCCAACAGGCCTAGTGCCTGAAGCCAGCTCCCCATAGAGCATGCCCTGGGGGATCCTGCCATCTTGTCCTGTGTACATGACCGAGGCAGTGTGTGTGAACATGCTGGGACTGTGGGCTTAGGAGGGCACACCTTTGTTTGAGACTCTATCCTGCCATGTGATGCCCAAAATCTTCCTGATGCAGTGCATTGCTTCTGATGGTTGTAAGTTGCCCATTACTCCTTCCATAAAGCAGCATGCTCAAAATAAAAGACTTTCATCTTAGTTGATGGACTGCAATGGATTTCCGATGAGTTGATGTTCTGGGATGGATTTCGGATAGCCCTGGTGATTTTCCGAGTGAATAGTGCAAGACAGCTCAAGGCTCTTTTTTCACTGTGGAAGAATAAGATGAGTAGAACTATTGACACAATTGCTCCCAATAGCCTTCTCCAACACTGGAGATTGCATTACTCTCTGGTATTCTGATGAGCTGAAGTTGATGCAATGGACTGGATGAAAAATAGAAGACAGCTGATAGAAATTTCATTCCATACCCAACTGAACTCATGCTAGGGCACATCATTGTGCCTACCACAGAACATCAGTAGGTTTACTTGAATCCTGAAACAGTCATGAGTTTACTTTGACTCCCACTCTATATCACCCCCTCTCCAAAGTTTAACATGGGAAATTGTGAGTTACATTTGAACAGTATTATATCATGCAGTATAACATGGCATGAAGTTGCATTGGGTTGTATCCAACAAAACCATACTCAAAGTAGATCTATTGATGTGTCCATTCATTCATCTGTTATCTCATTCATTTATTTCAGTGAATTGACACACATCTAGAATGCACACATCTGTCAATTTCAATTTCCCTTAGTTGCTTTTTTATTTTCATTATTGATTTCAGTTTGCCACATTTCCACAACAATTTGTTATTTTTTAAAAAGTCATCCTCAAAAAAACTCCAGCATTTTAGTGCTCCTTATTCCCAATATACACATTTTTGCAAGCAATTTTTACAATGCAATCTTTGTATGGTGTTTTTGCAAATGTATGCATTCTTATCTATAGTGCCCCTAATATACACATCTTTGTATTAATTTTTTGGTTGGAGAATTGCATTGCAAAATTCAGAGAAGTGTGAATTCCAAAGGTAGCTGCGCTTCAGTTCACTTATTGTTTCAGGAAAAAAGGAATCAAATCGGTTCATATTAAAATGCAAACCAAACCAAATTCGCCCCCCCCCCCAATCCCTAGCAGACTTAGCTGGATTCAGCCCAAGAGCATTAAAATCTAATCACACACACTCCCCATTTACCATGTCTTAGTCAGCATGTTTCAGGGTCATATTAACAAAGAGAGAGAAAATGGTTATCTCTTAAGGACTGCTCTAAAAGACCCTGTGGCTATTTGAGAGCATGTTTTCTTTCCTTCTTTGATGATAACTGTGAGAAAGGTCCTTGGTATAGTAACACTGATGATCAGAGATAGAATAATCCAAGGAGATATTCACACGGAGGGATTGGCTAAGAACGGTTTTACACAAGGATTCGGGAGTTGTAGCAAGGCGTGGTTTTGCTTAAGATTGTAGACAACGGATCATGCATGTAGAAACTGACATTGCATAAAAAGACAAGCTGGGGGAAGGGAAAAGTGGAATGGGAACTTAGGGAGAGCAGAGAGATGGAATCATGCAGTGCTTTTCAATACAGTGGGGGTCTCTACTCACATTACTATACAAGGCAGTTACCAGAAACATTAAGCATAAGAGGTTCTGATGAAATACTTAGCATTTCTGTAATCTGTATGTTTGTTGAGAGATTTCCAGGATTTGTCTGTATCCTGGGTTCCCAGATGGGAAATAATGGTGTGTGATTGATGATACTTTATTGCATGTCTAGGCTTTTGCTAAAATTTTCATCACTTGAGTCATGACAGAAGTGGAATTTGAAGTTTTATTGTACCATTTGTTGGGATACTTGTCTCCCCTTTGTCTTTCCTGGATAAACATGCGTTACATTTAGGAACCGAAAGTGTATAGAGTCAAATGGCCCTCCAGGGGGGTAGACAACAAAACCTCTGCCAGATTCATTTTTATCTACCCTTACTAGATATCGAGAAAAACAATTCTTAAGGAGAATGAACCATCCTGTAACTTACTCAGAAATTCTTGGCCAAGCTTGCTGCTTTTCCTTCTTGAACAAACAGAATAATGTTTCCTAGCTGGCAGTTTTTATTTTTTTGTTTTTTTAAAAAAAATAAATCCCATTTTTTGGCATGCTGTAGAAAAAGCATACAGCTGTATTTCCAAAACATAGCGATTGAGTAATTCTTTCTGTAAAATGTACTGTGGAGACTGATTCTGCTTTCTGTAGATCTGACTTTCATTGTGTGGGACAGGTGTGGTTTAAATAATCGTTTTCTTGTCCATCTTCATAACAATTATTTGCTCATATCATGTCTAGAGTTAGGCAACAATCTTAGGCTATGTACACACTCCTATTTACTCTGACTACAGTACAACTCCCATGGCTGGTTTGGGAAGCAGCACAGGCAACCTCCAATTGGTGCAGGGTTTGCATTTCAGGTCATGGCGTGCAATAACGGAGTGTGCACAAATCCACTATGCCCCGTTTTGCCTCATCACAGCCCTGGCCTGCCCTGCCGTGCTCCCATTCCTCCCTGATCTCACCCTGTTCCACCCCCTTTACCAGTCATTTCTGGGTCACCACCATGCACACATCTGCAGTTGCGCATAACTGGGCGTGCATCAATCGGTCATTGTCTATATACACACAACATTAGCCACAGTCCATATATATCCTGCATTTACTCTGTCATTTCTTAGGAAATACTGCATTTCGATGTTTCCCTCCCCACCCTCCACCAGCTCCAATCCACACTGAGAAAAAGAATGACGTAGCTGCGTTTTAAGCTGGTAACATGTACACAGACCTTATATGTGATTTACTTCTGAATAGATAGGCTTGTAGTGCAGGGGTTTTTTCTAATTTATTTTTATTTTACAGAATTTGTAAACCCCTGAATTGAAAAAATATATATATCTGTAAGTAGTTTACTTAAAATATGCATTAAAAGTATCAACAATCTTTCCAGGTGCATACAATGTACAGCTTACTCATCTGATAAGAATACAGTGCATAAAAATAGAGGCTCTGGCTAGGGATGCTTCCAGACGATTGTTTATTGTGGAATCAGTGCTCCCCAGGCATGCACTGTTTTTGTTGGGTTTTTGTTTTTGCAACATTCACGTGTTGTTGTTAGCCTCAAAATGCCAGCCTGTGGTTTTTGTTTTGTTTTTCCCTTTCTTGGTAAATTTAATTCTTGTGAAGGGCCCATTGCAATATGTCAAAGGCCCATTTACAAATTAAGGGTCTGTCTAGAAGCATCCTGTGTCCTGAATCTGGGTGTGTAAAAATCAGCTTCAAATTCCCACTCATCTATGGAGTTCACTGCTTTCGCAAGTTAATGTATGGCTAGATTCACACCATATACTGAAAGCACTGTTATGCCACTTCAGATTCTTCCAGAGAATCCCAGGAGCTGTAGTTTGTTAGGAGAACTGCATTCCCCTTAAAGGTAAAGGTAAAGGTACCCTTGACCATAAGGTCCAGTTGCGGACGACTCTGGGGTTGCGGTGCTCATCTCGCTCTATAGGCCAAGGGAGCCGGCGTTTGTCCACAGACAGCTTCCGGGTCATGTGGCCAGCATGACTAAGCCGCTTCTGGCGAACCAGAGCAGTGCACGGAAACACTGTTTACCTTCCACTGGAGCAGTACCTATTTATCTACTTGCACTTTGACGTGCTTTCGAACTTCTAGGTGGGCAGGAGCTGGGACCGAGCAACGGGAGCTCACCCCGTCACAGGGATTTGAACCACCAACCTTCCAATCGGCAAGCCCTAGGCTCAGCGGTTTAGACGACAGCGCCACCCACATTCCCCTTGCAGTGCTACAATTTCCAGAGTTCCTTGGGAAGAGCGATTGGTTGCTAAACCACTTGGGAAAGCACTGAGCAGCTCTGTAAAATTTGGCTTATCTCCTTATAGTGTATATTTTGAAAATTGTGCTGCACATTGTTACTCTAGTGATATTGGGGCTCTCCGGGCAGAAGAGTAGGAGATGGCTTCCTGTAGGCAACTGGTTGGCCACTGTCAAAACAAAATGCTTGTTAGGTCTTTGTGCTGATCCCTAAATGGCCTTGGCCCAGTATACCTGAAGGACCGTCTCCACCCCCATCATTCAGCCTGGACACTGAGGTCCAGCTCTGAGGGCCTTCTGGTGGTTCCCTTACTGTGAAAAGCTAAGTTACAGGAAACCAGGCAGAGGGCCTTCTCAGTAGTGATGCCCACCTTGTGAAACATCCTCCCACCAGATAATAAACAACTATCTGACTTTTAGAAAACATCTGAAGGCAGCTCTGTTTAGATAAGTTTTTACTGTTTGCTGTTTTATCATGTTTTTAATAACCTGTTGGAAGCTGCCCAGAGTGGCTGGGGAGGCCCAGCCAGATGGGCAGGTTATAAGTAATGTTGATGTTGTTGTTGTTGTTGTTGTTGTTGTCCAGCAGGGTTGTCCTTGTGTTCTTATGCACAGATAAAGTAAGTCATGAATGTAGGTAGCACAAAAGGAGCACCAACTTGGTCGTCACTTTGTGCCACCTGAGAGAAGGGCCATGTCTCAGTGATCGATCACAAACTTTGCGGGCAAAGATAGGCCCCAGGTTCAATCCTGGGCATCTCCTGGTAGATATAGGAAGGAGTTCTGTATGATACACTGGAAAGCTGCTGGCAGTCAAGGTTGTCCATACTGGGCTAAATGAAAATGGTTCTCCCATTGGGTTCCCCTGCCCTGAGTTCATGTTTTCCTCTTTCCTTGCATTCCAAACATTTTTTTTATAATAATAAAAAAATATCATTTTCTGACTGTCAGAGTAAGAAGACTCGAGAGGGCAAAGAATTTCCAAAAGATGTACAGCTGGTGGTTGAAGCTTTCAAGTGAGAAATGTAATATTGACCAGGCCCTGTAGTGACTGTCAGAGCTAATGCCTCTGAATCTTGGAGGGACAGAAAGCAAACACCAGCCTGTTGCCATTAAACTCCAGCTATGATCCCAGGGAGTATGCAGAGGGTTGAAAGGCTTTAAGAAAAAGAGCAGGTTCTTTGTTACCTTTGACACACAAACATCCCAGGCAAGCTACCGTTTTGTTTATCCCACTGCAAACCATAGGACAAGCTGCTTACCTTCCTTGACATGACCTTTCCACCAAGTATATCCTTTCAAACATTTGAATTCAGCGAAGTAGAATTAAAATCATTGACCTTTCATTCTTCCTTAATCCACTCCCTTCTACAGACTTTGCTTTTAATAACAAAAAAAAAACCACATCTCTCTCTCTCTCTCTCTCTCTCTCTCTCTCTCTCTCTCTCTCTCTCTCTCTCTCATGCCCTGCTGTCAGTAGTGCAGAAAGCAACCCCATGTTTGTGAGAGACACCAGCCAAATCAGCACCGGAGAACTTATTGCAAGCATTCGGACTTAATCTGCGAATTATATCAGGACTTTCTATTGCCTGTATTTCTGCTTGTTGAGCTTGTTTGAGGGTGGTTTTGTTTTCTAAGCCTTTTGTAACCAGCATGCGGGGAGGGCGGGGGGAGAAGAAACAGCTACAAAGGAATGTCTTTCTCCATGGGGAGGGGGGAGTCTAATACATAAACACACAACAGAATAGTTCCTGTTCTGGTCACTGAACTAAAAAGGGATCCGTTTCTTAGAAGTATCAAATAACTCTGCCAAACAAATGGTAACAGAAAAGACTGAGTTTACTGGAATAGCTAGATCACTCATTAAAAGAGAGGATTTTGAGGGTGCTCAGTTTATCTCTCGGTGGAGCCACCCAGACCAATATATTTTTATTGCTCTTCTGCTGCTTGTGTTGTCAGCTTTTCGGTAGAACATCCTAAACGACAGCAATTTTTAAAAAAACTTTAAATTTAGTTTAATGACAAAAGGGGATTTGGGGTGGCACCTATCCTGTCAGGTTGCCCCTTAGGGCTTACAGCACCCATCAACTGTCCCACTGTATCATTTCCCACCCCACAGAGGATACTACACGATGGGAAAAGGCGGAGTTCTGTATTCCTCGGAAACGTGCTGCATTGCAGGACCCAGCTTTTTATTTTTGGCAGCAGTTGCAAGAGCAAATTATACAGCTCATCAGATGTGGTTTGTTAGCTGCAGTAAATAAACCAGTGCAAAGACTTGTTTTTCTTGTTTATATTGGGTTACTAGTTTGACTGAAATCGAATTTCGGGGATAGGGTTGCTGTTTAATATGGAACAAGATCTGAAATGAAGACACTCCAGGTTCTTAGAAAGAAAGAAAAAACCCCAAAGTGATTGTCCCCCAATTTTTTTTTTTAAATGAAGAGCTGGTTTACTGACAATGAACAAAACTTCAGGAAATTCCAAAGCCCACATGTATATTCAGAGACTTGCAGGTGGCATATAGACATTCAAAGAAACAAAAGTGGGTTCAGGAGATTGTCTACAAAGTGAGCCCTGCTTCTCCCCTTCTCCTCTGTACTGTAAGGGTGGTGGTAGAATTTGATTCACTTCATGCTTAAAGGTGAACCAACATAACTTGCACTTTCCAAAACAATGCACAAACCAAAACACACCCATCCTTCTCTGAATGGTGAAAAGTAGTTCTTCAGCCAAGTATGTATATACTGGGGTAAAGTGTCCATACAAATGCACTTCGTGGGGGGGGGACATTTAAAAACTCATTGTTTTACTGGAAACTGCTGTGCAAAAAACGTTTCCATTCAGCAAAATTGCATACAAGCATGTGTATGTTAGGAGAAATTTGCACCAAAATGCTGATTAATTTTCACGATGGCCTATTTAAAAAAAACAAAAACGTGAGACTGGAAAAGTGAGAAACTGACTGAAACTGAAATTGACAGATTTGCCCATCCCTAGTACTGACACTAGAGTGGAAGCTAGAGAAAAAAGTGGTCTTCCCATATTGAGATGGGTGGAGTTGTTTCTCTTCTAATTTAAAGTTTATGACTTTATTTTTGAAAAATATTTTTTTCATTAATTCTCCCCCTTGAATTTTCTAATCAGCTCAAGACGTGAGAGAATTCGCTTTGGCCAGCCAGTTCTCAGACAGAAAGAGGCCTTACATCTTGTTGTGACTGAGATGAGTGTAATCCATAGCTGTCAACTTTTCCCTTTTCTTGCAAGGAATCCTATTCGGAATAAGGGAATTTCCCTTTAAAAAGGGGGAAAGTTGACAGCTATGGTGTAATCCCCCAGCAGACTCACCACTGAATTTTCACACTTCTGCACACAGTTGCATTACAATAGGGTTGGTGTATGAAGATAAGCTCCAGTGCAATCAGAATACTAAGAACGGACCTGATTCCTGGCATTATTTTAATACTGGAATTGCTCAGAATGAGCTACGTTTATTTGAAAACTGAGCAAAAATTCAGAGGAAGGGGACTTTTGTGGGGAAGGGCCAGAGTTCAGTGGTAGAGCATCAAGATTATTATTTATCATTTAATTTCATTTTATATTTTTATTTGTATCATCATAATAGTTGCCTCAAAAATATAGATTCCGGAATTTCAGGGCAGCCTTCCTCAAACTAACAGCCTTCCTCAAGACTTCCCAATGTCTTATACACCAGCTTCCATCATCCCCGATTTTTGGCTATGTTGGCTGGGCAAGTATAGTGGGATAATTTCTTTTCACCACTACGACCCAGCAGCAAATGCCTTGCCACCTAATAAAATAAATAAAATAAAATAAAATAAAATACCTTGATGAAATTATCCCCAAATGCATGTTTGGGTTAAAGGTACTTCCTGCATCTAAAAGGGTGGAAGATACCTTGAGGAAGGCCAATAGTCTGCCTCAGTATAAGGCAGCTTCTATGTTCACAATACACCGTATGCGCACCTGACCATAAGACGCACCTAGTTTTTTGAGGGGGAAAGGGGGAAATTCAAAGTTGTGCATCTTCTTTTGGAAGAAGAAAAGCCCCATTTGCAAAAGGAGCAGCTCAAAGCCCTTTCTACAGTTTCCAGAAAGATAATCTAATCAGCCAGTCACATGTCGCTGGGGAAACCAACAGCTTCCTCTGTAGAAAGGGAGCCAGCAACCTTATCTCTCTCCCCGATCTCTTGCTGATCAGCTGTAAAGTGGCAGCCTTTCAACCCCCCCCCCCTTCTCTCTTTGTAGAATAAAAAGCTGGATCTTCTTTCGGTCCCTGGGCAATTCAGCTCCAGGGACCATGCTTTCGCTCCATAAGACGCACAGACATTTCCCCTTACTTTTTAGGAGGAGAAAAGTGTGTCTTATGGAGCGAAAAATACGGTACACAGCTCAGCTCAAGCATGCCTCATCTACCTGTATGTAAATGCACAGAGGGAGAGGTTTCCAGTGACCTTACCTCCTGAAACATGTAAATTCACACAACATCTGAAACATCAATTTGGCAGGCACCCTTGCTATCCCATGTTTGACACATGCCAAAACCCTTTAGAAACCTTATCCAGACACAAGATTTAATTTTCTATCCATATTTTTAGCACTTGCTGATTTCAGCTGTATTATATTGAGAATTGTTGTGCTATTTTATGTACACTCTTAGAAGTTTTTTTTTTTTACTAAGAGATGTATGATTTTTTTTTTCTAAATATGTAAATAAATATGAAAGGGGATCAAAGTCTGTACAGCTCAGAATTTTTCATTTTAAGCATTTTACACTGCAGCAAGGAAACATGGCCAGAAAGAAAGAAAAATCAACATTATTCTATGGCTAGGTATTCAGGGGGACATGGTTAACACGCTCATCTTTTCCAGTACATCTATTATTTTAATTCAAAATGTTCATGGAATAAGGGGTTCTGTCCAAATTTAAGGCTGCCAGAATTGCCCATTAAAATGACGAGCTAAGAAAGGCAAACAATACTTGTAAAAATGATGAGGCAGCAGCTATGTTGAGAATGGAGAAGCTGGATGGAGAATCTTGACAGTCAAATAAAGCATTTCTATTGTTTTATGTGTTGTTCTAAAGATTTTATGACCAACCTATAGCCTCGAGTGCAAGAAATCTGACCATTCTACTAGTTTTTCTGTTGGTGCACAGTACCAATTTTGGACTGCAGTAGTTTATGTGTTATCATCAAAATGCTAAAGAAGACATACTCCTTAATTCCTGAGAGTACATTTCTTAAAGAGGCAAATTTCAATTTACAAAAAGGAGGTAAGCCATGACCTAGGACAGACATAGGCAAACTCAGCCCTCCAGATGTTCTGGGACTACAACTCCCATCATCCCTAGCTAACAGGACCAGTGGTCAGGGAAGATGGGAGTTGTAGTCCCAAAACACCTGGAGGGCCAAGTTTGCCTATGCCTGTCCTAGGATAACTTTGACAAATCACCATCCCACACTCAAACATACTTCATGGGGTGCAGGGAGGCATGGGATACACCAAGGTGAACCAGTTTCAGCTGCTGTGAAAAATAATTCATTTCAAATATGCCACATAAATATTTATTGTAAGCATTCACATTGCACGACATGGGTTGGGTAAATCGTATGCCAACTCCTGGTCTGAAGGGAGCGTATGTAACCATGCCGTGCAATTAATTTAGGAAAGAAAATGTAATCCTCAGCTAAATTCCTCAAAGTAAGAATCTTTTTAATTATATGTATGTCCATACAAATAATAACTGTTACTGTCTCTTAATTTTTTTATTCAAAATACAAGGCTCCCAAGAAGAGCACTGGGGAAAGTGCATGAAGACATAAAAAGGGAAGAGGGGAGAAATAACTGATTCAGGCAGTTTTTAAATGTTAGATTTTGCACAGGGAGAAAAAGAGGGAGGGCAAGAAGTAGAGTGATTCACTTTAAGCTCTAATGACTATGCCTTATGAGTACAGCTTTCCCCAATATGTATAATGCATGAGTGGCAAAATAGGTCAAACACTGGAGTAAAAAACATCCACATCTTTGAAATCATTAAGAATACAATCGTTCCACTGCATGGCTGCTTGCATAAGACTTCCAAAGCAAAGTCTATGAGAGATGTGAAGGATAATGAAAATTCTCGCTCTTGTGGCAGATTAGAGAGCTCCTGCCAATTTTGGGCCCTTTCCCGTTTTCAGTATATGAAGTGCTGTGGCCAGTGTTATCTAGAAAGTCTCCTTTGTGTGTGCAACAGGATCTGCTTTAGCCTTGTTTTGGGTAAATGAAACAGTCAAGTTCTTCAGCAATCTGTTAAGCCAACTATGCTCTTTGTAACATAGTCATAAACACCCTAATGGTGAATGCTACTTTATAGAGCAGTGTTTGGGCAGTGAATGGTAACAACTGTGCTGCTGCTACAGAGGCAACACACAGAGGGGGGAGGGGAGGGGGAGAAAGAGAAAGGGAGAGAGATGTGATGGCACACCTGCCATTTTTACAACTACAAAACCCAGTCAAATCAAGGCACAGGTCTGGGACTGGCTAGATCATTTCCTTTACTGCCTTAAGGATGTTGTTTTCCCCAGTTGCTTGGAAGCTTCTGAACCAAAGATGAATGACAGACCAACCCTGCACATTCTTAATCAGGAGTAAGTCCCAGAAATAAATCAGTTTATTTGTTTATTACGTTTATATACTAGCCATCCAATAAAGTTTGCAGAGTGGTTCACAGTTGTTGCAATTAGGATGCAATGGTTGGCAAATTAGGCCTATCACAAAAGCACATTGCAGAGCACAGGAAAAAAATCTTTCTTTGCCATAATGTGAGGGATATTTGGTTTGGACTACGGCATGTGGTTCTTACATAGCGTTCAACAAAAGCCCTTCTGACTGCATCCTTCTGTTGGAAGGGCTCATGAGGCACACTGCAATAGAGCATGGGTAGGCAAACTAAGGCCCAGGGGCCGGATCCGGCCCAATCGCCTTCTAAATCCGGCCCACGGAAGGTCCAGAAATCAGTGAGTAGAATGTGTTATTTTATTTAAAATGCATCTCTGGGTTATTTGGGGGGCATAGGAATTCGTTATTTTTTTCCCAAATTATAGTCCAGTCCCCCACAAGGTCCGAGGGACAGTGGACCGGCCCCCTGCTGAAAATGTTTGCTGACCCCTGCAGTAGAGCATCCATTTGGCCCCAGATGCTGCTGTGGCAGCGTGCATCAATGTCTTGCTCCCATGGTTCCCAACATCTATAGATGCTTCTACCCATTCTCATGGCATTATCCATAGGTTCCAGAAGGCCTACTGCAATGCCTAATTTCAGACCTAGCAATGTAGCGAGAATGGGCAATGGGAATAAGTTGCAACAGGCACTGTGGTGCCAGGGTAGAACAGCTCTAACTAGCATAATGCTGAGGTTTTAGAGATGAATCCTAAATAGCACTCCAGGCCTACATAAATCTGTGTGAAGATACATCACTCTCCTATTTCAGAGTCTTTATTACCACTAAAACCAACATATTATTTGAGACTATGTGCCATTTGGATTACAGTGGTACCCCGCTAGACGAATGCCTCGCAAGACGAAAAACTCGCTAGACGAAGGCATTCGTCTAGCGGAAGGCTGCCCCGCAAGACGAAAAAGTCTATGGGGCTGCCTCGCAAGACGAAAAATTTTCGTCTTTTTTTTTTTTCGTTTTGCGGAGCGCGGCTGTCATTGCCACTCCGCAAGACGAAAAACCCGCTAGACGAAAATTTTCGCAGAACGAATTATTTTCGTCTAGCGGGGCACCACTGTATACCTATCCCATATATGCCCCACTGAATGCAAAGGTGCACATCTCCACCTGCTGTCCTAGCACCATCTCCGCCATCATAGGCCATCCATGCAGAGACAATATGTTGGAATCGCATGTAAAATCCAATATGTATAGGCTAAATTCACAGCACCGGTTGCCATATTTATTCGTTTACTTTCTTGACCATGCAGTTTTGGCCTACGTAAGCTGAATTTTCTGTCCATGGGCTATACTGGAGCATGCCACCTCTCTGTGGATGGCTACAGACAGACAACCGCAGTAAGGCTGACTCACCAATAGGGAGCAAAAGCACCCTCACACTCCCAACCCCACAATGACACAGACTGGGGGATTAGGTATCATCCATTCCAGCCCAGTGACAAAATGCTTTTCTTTAGAGCACTTCCAGAAAAGCCATTTCCAAGATGTGTTTCCTGAAAGAAACTGGGGAAATCTCTCTTTAAAAAATATAATGGGCCACAAACCTAGCAACATTTGGACAGAGTGATGCTTAGTACTGTGAAGATCAGTCTACCAAAGAGATCATTACTACACAGTATCCGCAATCTTCCTCTGGGGAAAGGATGCGAGAGGAAATGAGCCAGATGTGACAGATGTTAGTCTCTTTGCTTAATGCACTGTTGGAAGATGCTCAGGTACAGCAATAATGGGGAAAGTCGAAATGCATGTCAAATAGAAAACCACTGTCCCAGTTTAGTTGCTTGCCAATATATGAACACTTAAATCAATAACATTATATATCAACATAAGAATGGAATCATGAACCAGATAAAATCAGAACTATGGTGTGCTTAGCATCTTCAGTACTTTTCCTTTTCTCCTACGCTTCATGACTTTATGATACATCCTATACACATGCAGTAAAAGATCCATGAGTTGAAGCTGAACTATTTTTCATGCTACCCAATCAGAAATAAGTCCCGCTATTCCCAAGTTAGTATGGACAGAATTCCAGGCTTGGGAGATCAATACTAGGGGTGTGCATTGCCTCTGTGAGTGGGCTGAAGAACAAGTTGAATTTGGGTGGTTTGTGGGGAGGTCTCCCCTCCACCCAATAGTGAAAGCACAATGTCAGCTTTTAAAAACCCAAGTTGAATGGAGAGACACAAAAATCACAGTGCTCTGTTGCTCTCTTTCTGTGCTTTAATGTGCCTTTACAGTTTTGTATTTCTCTATATCCAACTGTCTTTGGGAACCAGGCAAAAACATCTCTTTACCCAGGCTTCTAATAATAATACCTTTATTGTCAATGTACAACCTGTGTACAATGAAATTAACCGAGTCTCCCCCCCCCCACACACACACACACAAACACTCGATCTCATTGCACTCTGTGTTCTTGTCGCACAACACACCAACCCCAAAAGTCAGTTGCACTATATTATTTTCCGTTCAGCAGCCTAACAGCCCACGGATAGAAACTGTTTTTTAGCCTGTTGGTACAACTGATTATACTTATATATCTCCTGCACAAGGGTAGAAGATTAAAGAGGTGCTGGCCGGGGTGTGAATCATGAATTCTATGGCCCGTGAAAGCTGGGAGGGGGACTTAATATAATTATTATTTTTATTGCGCTTTAACAACAGAACAGCTGCACAGAGTTCTTCAGAATTCCACAGACAGCCTCAGGTTGTAAGGTTTATCAGAGACCTGTAAACACCTATTGGGAGGACTGTCCAGCCTATTGGAGGACACAAATAGCCACCAGAAAGAAAGGTGGAGTTTTAAAAACCGTACAAACAAGAATATACACTTCTTGGCCCCCTCATACTTATCTTAAGGTACAAAAGAGACAATATCTCCTCCACCCCCTCATACATGATTGTGGAGGAAAATGAATTGTTTTTACCTACCTCCACAAAAAGCTCCTGGGCCAATTTGTATACAATTTGGCAGACTTAATCCAGTCTGGAGGAGCTCCACTACCTGTAAATTTTATCCACTTTGGCCAAAAGAAGAAAAGGTTATAGGCATTTTTAGACTCCACATTATAGAGAATGGGGAAACACAGAACTTCATTTTACACAGGAGCAGGATTACAGACAGAAGCAGAGAATGCACACCTCTAATAACTACACATAATGTGCAAGTTTATTGAAGCCAGAAAGATTTAATAATCAATCCTTCTTCCCAGGAAACTCTGGAAATTGTAGCTCTCTGGGGGCTCTCTATTCCCCTCAGAGAGCTACAATTCCGCTCTGAGATTTATATCTCTGTGATGGATTAGGGGCCTCTGAACAATTCTCAGCACCCTTTACAGTTTCCATGATACATTGTTAGGAGCCATAACTGTTTTAAGTGGTATGATACTACATTAAATGTGTAGTGTGGATGTGGCCATGGTTAAGGGGAAATGGAAAAACCAGATGAGAAGAGGAATGACATGAACATCCCGGAGAAAGACATAGTTGGCTGACTGGAATGGAACAGGTAACGTTTTGTTGCAGTTCCCACCTGTACATCTTAGTTTGACTCACTGAAGTAGCAGTTGTTAGAACATTTATTTGGCTCTTTACCTGAAGTATTCAACTCTTGATTCAGCACGGTCACAGAAATAAAGAGGATCTCTGCCCAGTCTCTTTGTCATCATGTTAGTTCCTCCACTCAGTATTTTCTGCTTACAAAGACAATTATGCTAGAGGTCTATATGAAGAAAGGCTTGGCTTGCACAAGCAATCATCCATCAAGTTGTAAAGATACGTTTCTCAATTCTCATATAGGTGTCCTTAAGAAAAAGTCCAACTCGAATAACTTCAGTCTCCGGTTTCATCGACTTGATCTCAACTCAGGATGCTGTTTGTTTTCTGCAGGAGAAAATAGCTTTTAAAAATATATTTCATTCCCATTTCCTGTTTTTTCTAACAGGTCAGGCCCCCTACATTTGATGCCTATCAAGGCCAAAGGGCTTCATTCATCAAACCCTTTGCATTTTTCAAAACATGAACTTTGTTATTTGAAGAGTCCTTTTCTCTAGTGAACATTTAAACCCATTCAGCCTTCCTATGGTCTGACTATGGCAGACCAACACGGCTACCCACCTGTAACTGGAGCCTTCCTAGTGTTAAAACTAGTTCCAAAACAGCAGGGTGTGGTGTTGTTGTTGTTGTTTTAAAAAAAACCTTTAGTACTCTTCGCATACTTCTACAGTATGGTATGATTTTATCTTTTCATCACCGTTCCAAGAAATCACCTTGTTCTGGCTAGATGCAAATTATTATTTGTCTGGAGCAATAGATAACCTTCTTCCTTGGCACCACTCAGGTGTGGTTATTCATTGCTTGATAACAGTACAAATGTATTGGGGATGTAGTGGCCTGCTATGGGTTGGATGAAGCCTCTTCACACTGTTTTCTGAACAACAGCTGTCCCTTTTGGACCCAATGAATCCAGTATTGTAAAAGCAGACGAACAGCTCCGAGCTTGCTCAGAACAGCTATTTTGGCTCCCTCAGCTATGGCAATACTTTTGGACTGAGACTGAGTGTTTCAGAGGATGACAGACTGACAGAAATTTCTCCACGAGCAGCATCTCTTCAATCCAAATGGATTGTGGAAGAATGTATGGAACAGAAGAGAATGTGGCTTTGAGATTTTAGGTTTTTTTTAAAAAAATTGCTTGACATTTTGATTGGTAGGGTTCAGCCCTGATTGCCCTAATGGCCACAATAAAAATAAACACAACACAAAAAGGCAAAATAAGACACCAGAGAGTGGGGGGAGGGGGAGAAGGCAAAAATTTAATATTCTTTTTAATTATTAACAAACACTTTCCCACCTTTTTCTATGTAAATGCACTAACTACTGAGGGAAAAAATCTTGCTTTCATGCAAATGGCAACATGTATATAAGTTCACAAGAAAATAAGTCTTTTACCAAATCACATCTCTTAAGTTGTTTACCATATATACTTGAGTATAAGCCTAGTTTTTCAGCACACTTTTGTGCTTTAAAAGCTGCCCTCAGCTTATACTCAAGTCAACAATTCCTTAAGAAGTGTACAAGAACGGTGGTTCTTTACTCTCCCCAGGCAGCTTGTTCCATTCCTGAACTGCTCACATAAATGCAAACTTTAGACCCCAGAAGGCAGAAAGCCTATCAGTTAAGGAAGTATTAAAACCCCACAGGTGCTCACTTTCCATGGCTCCTGCTTAAACAGGACAGGATCCCAGCCTTCTCTGTATAACACAAGGGAACATTGCGCTGTGGGTTAAACCACAGAGCCCTAGGGCTTGCTGATCAGAAGAATGGCGGTTCGAAACCCTGCGACGGGGTGAGCTCCACAGAAGCAAAGGAGGAAGAGGAAGGAGCAGCCCAAAGGGCTGCTTTGGGCTGCTCGTTCCTCCTCTACCACAGTGGCAAAGGTGAACCGGCTTATACCTGAGTCAATAAGCTTTCCCACATTTTTGTAGGGGAATTAGGTGCCTCGGCTTATATTTGGGTCGACTTATACTCGAGTATATACGGTAAATCAGCATCTCTAAGCTGAATGAATGTGTCACAGTTGGGTCCCATGCACATAAAAACAAGTTGGGAAACTTATCAAATACCAAAAAAAAAAAAAACTATGACATTCAATTGAAGGTGAGAGGCAGAAGGGGGGGGGCATTGGAAGTTGAGATGCCGAAGTCCACCACTGCTCTGAGCTCAAGGCCCCAGGCTAAACAGCCCTCCTGGCCATCCAACTCTAATTGGTCCTGAAAGCATATGCTTCCAGGGAATTTATTCCATTCTTTGGCGCTCCCTTTTTCAGGCCTAAGTGAGTAATTCCAGGGTTCTAAAGCCATCCTTTCAACTATGGGGGGGTGGGGTGGGATGAGTGAGAGTGTGCATGAGCATAGTCTTCTTGCTTCTCCGATAGGGAAGATGCAACAATCAAAGTGTTCTAGTCCAGGGTTATAAAGCCACTCTTTAGAATTGTATGCGTGCATGCGCATGCATGCT
Organism: Lacerta agilis; assembly: GCF_009819535.1. Lineage (NCBI taxonomy): Eukaryota > Metazoa > Chordata > Lepidosauria > Squamata > Lacertidae > Lacerta > Lacerta agilis. The sequence goes on along the minus strand of NC_046314.1, from coordinate 59,365,147 downwards.
CCTGTGCAATGGAATGGGCATCAGTTGAAGTACAGTCAGTCACGCTCTTTAAGGCTTGGCTTTTCCAGAATGCAGCTCTAAAGCACCAGGAAAAACTTTTAAATGATTTTGACCAGAGAGCACAGCAAGACATAGAAAGATTAACAGGCAACATGCTAACTGGACTTATGCAATCAGTTCCAAAACAGTGGAAGCAAAAGGATGGGAAAGTGACTTCTTCCTGTGGGAAACAGGAATCGTTTCACAATTCCTACTAATTGAAAGGCACCTTTAAAAATGAGTATCTTTCAGAAGCATTGAACACTATTTCCTAGAGAGAAGAAATTTTAAAAAAGAAGAAGAATTAAAGCTAGTGGACTCTAGTAGGTCTTTCTGGGTTTCATTGTGTGAAATGATTCCGTATCACTAGGAGCCAGATTATATGTGAGCCTCAGTTACATCCGGCTGATCCTCAGCTTTATTTCGCTTTGTTTTACAAAATGCAGTCTTGGAGGAGCGTGTTCACCTCTTCCCTTGGTTCTGCTTTTACATTTAAATCAGCCCTCCCCGACCTGTTATTTGTCCCACAAAGATATGGGGATGGGAAGCCTTCAGACAGAGACTTCATTTGCAAACAGGTCATTGAGATAAAACAAATGCGTCATTGGCAGCAGGTTTGTTTTCCTTACTGGACTTTCCCTGGAATGGGTGAATTCAGATTAAATTGTGGGCTGGCATTTTGATGTCAACAACTTTAAATGCGGATGCTTCAAAATAAACCCTTAATGGATGAGGATTACTGATCCCACAATAAACACCTGACTGAAAGAACTTGTTGGCCAGCAAGGAACTTCCAGAACCATTTTTAGTGGGAAGATAACATTAAGGGGAAATAACTCCTGACCTCTTTCCACTCTGCCACTGGACTTTATAAAACAAAAAAGGTCAGGGATGAACTATGTGCAACAAAGTGTCACATATACTTTAGTCTTAAACATTACCAATGCATTACAAAATATGAAAGATGTAACCTGCCTCTTAGGATCCATATTTCCTAAAATTACCAATGCACTACAGTGGTACCTTGGTTCTCAAACTTAATCTGTTCCGGAAGTCCGTTCCAAAACCAAAGTTTTCCAAAAACCAAGGTGTGCTTTCTCATAGAAAGTAATGCAAACTGGATTAATCCATTCTAGACTTATAAAAACAACCCCTAAAACAGCAATTTAACAATAATTTTACTCAAACAAGACCATTGATCCATAAAATGAAAGCAATAATCGATGTACTGTACTATAAAATAAGACAGTGTTGTAGATTATTATTTTTTAAAAAACAAAATCTTACCTGCACTGATGTTAGTCATTATTTGGATGGAAGGCTTTTAACCATTTCCACAGTCACACAATCAGTTAATCAATCAATCAATCAATCAGTAGCTTAACTGGCTTCCACAGTGTCACAAAAACAAATTAACCGAAAAAGCCACAAAAATACAAAATAAATAGCAAAAACAAAAGCACCAAACTTAATCCATTCCCGAAGTCCATTTAACTTCCGAAATGTTTGAAAACCAAGGTGCAGCTTCTGATTGGTACCTGTGCCCCAGAAACAATAGCCGCATTGGACGTTCGGCTTCTGAAAAGCGTTCAAAAACTGGAACACTTATTTCCAGGTTTTCAGCGTTTGGGAGAACCAAGGTTGTTGTTGTTGTTGTTCAGTCGTTCAGTCGTGTCTGACTCTTCGTGACCCCATAGACCAGAGCACGCCAGGCACGCCTATCCTTCACTGCCTCTCGCAGTTTGGCCAAACTCATGTTAGTAGCTTCGAGAACACTGTCCAACCATCTCATCCTCTGTCGTCCCCTTCTCCTTGTGCCCTCCATCTTTCCCAACATCAGGGTCTTTTCTAGGGAGTCTTCTCTTCTCATGAGGTGGCCAAAGTATTGGAGCCTCAGCTTCAGGATCTGTCCTTCCAGTGAGCACTCAGGGCTGATTTCTTTGAGAATGGATAGGTTTGATCTTCTTGCAGTCCATGGGACTCTCAAGAGTCTCCTCCAGCACCATAATTCAAAAGCATCAATTCTCCGGCGACCAGCCTTCTTTATGGTCCAGCTCTCACTTCTGTACATCACTACTGGGAAAACCATAGCTTTAACTATACGGACCTTTGTCGGCAAGGTGATGTCTTTGCTTTTTAAGATGCTGTCTAGGTTTGTCATTGCTTTTCTCCCAAGAAGCAGGCGTCTTCTAATTTCGTGACTGCTGTCACCATCTGCAGTGATCGTGGAACCCAAGAAAGTGAAATCTCTCACTGCCTCCATTTCTTCCCCTTATATTTGTAGAAGTAACCTGCCTGTTAGGATCCATATTTTCTTACTCTTATGTGCGGGTTGTGGACTGTTGCTGTTTTCTTCCATTCTATGCCATCTCTATAAAATGACTTGAGATAAGGTTTCAGATAACATTTATGTGGGGCAACCCATTCACTCCACGTACCAAACAGTATGTAAGACAGGTCAATGAAACAGCACTCACTGGTGATTTTTGAATAAATCAGTAGAAGATGAGAGAATTGTTTTAGTTCCCTGTGATTTCTCTCTTATCCATCTTTTTATATAATGAAGTTATATTTTATCCATCACTGTCATATTGGAAGGCAACTGCATCTTCTTTTGGGATTTGGCATACTCAGCCTACTACAAATTATATGCTTCCCAGCAAAAAGATCAATAATCAGCAAGGCATCCATTGAATCCTTGGAGGCAAAATGATCTAAAAGATAGAAAACTGACGTGTAGATTCTTATGGCAAGCACTCTGATCCCTGCTGTGCCACAGTTTCACTCCATCGCCAGGGCCAATTAAGTTGTCTGGTACTTTGCAGTAACATACAAGTGGACAGTTGTAGATTTCTCTCCTGACATCTTACCCACAACAATGAGGGTTAGAATCTTTCTTTTTTCCTTTTAAGGCAAAAAATTTAAGGATTCGAAAAAGAGCTCCCAGGTCGCAGAATACCTTTGGAACATAGAGGTTGCTCTACCCTCCCTACCGTAAAAGGGGCAAATAAAGTTGAGTCATTCTCCTATTATCTTAAAATAGAGGTACAAAAACGGGAAATACTACAAAGAGGGAACAAGTATGGATTATCTCAATATGAGGAAAGGCAAGGAGAGGGTATGATTGGCTGTAAAATGTGACTGGACTGGAAAGTATGACAGTTGTGTATTCTCTCAAATGGTACTGGAAACTAGAAAGCATTCAATGAAATCAACACAGAGCACATTTAAAGCAAATGAGCCCATTCCACCACTGGTCTGCCTCAGCATTTGCAACCTGTCTGCCAAACAGAAACAACATGCCCACTAACAATGCGCTATTGCTACATTCAAAGTGGAGGGGGGGCTGGTTTTCATGCCCTATATAAGGGCAGCCTGCCTTACCCTCTGACTCTTTGCCAGTGGCTGTACCTACTGCCCACTCTGTCTCCCAGGGTGACATGTTGGTCGCTACTAGAGGGTTTAGTAGGAATTTTCCCCAGTCCACAATGGGGGTCGTGGATTGGTTTTTCACCTATTTTACACTAAATAGTAGCAGACAGGGGTGCTAGGTGGCCTGTTGTACTGTTTAATGGGTTAATCTGGTCTCATATTGTAACTTTTGGCTGTTCAGGTGCAGGAAGAGGACTCTGAGGTTCTGGGATGGGGCCACCCTTGAGGCCAAACTGCCTCATCCACCTGGGAGCTATGGGGTCCCGGGGGGTAATGGCCTGGAAAAGCGGGTATGCTGGCTATCTATGCTTCTAATTCCACAAGCAGGGCTGCATTAAGCAATGACTACAGTTATATAGCTGAAGTTAGTTCTTGCCCCATAGCTATCCCCCTCTGCTCACTTCATGATATGTCATTTAAATAAAAGTGACCCAGTTCAACGCCAGCCTACGTATCTGTCTCTTTATTTTGGGTATCAGGCCGCAAAATATAATTTTACACCACACGCCTGATCTGCACTGTCAGACTAAACGCAACTCTGGCAACCAAAATAGCAAAAGGCCAGCTGTAAGACTGCGCTCAAACAAGTTCAGTATGAATGCTGATACTATTAGCATCTACTCAGTTGATGCACTGGGGGCATCTTTATTTTAACAATCAGAAGTTACCACCCTTACCTGAGAAAAGAAAGGAATTATAGTTCTACAAGTAGCACCTGCAGCTATCCTCTTTTCCAGGACACTCCATTCCATTCCATTCCCCCTCTTCTCCATCCCTGGTTTTCCATTCCCCCTTCCCAACTGACCACAACAGTTCCATGTGTACTGAGCATGCTCAGCTGTTTGTGGGAGTTCACCATCCCTTCCCACTGGGGTTTTTGCATTTTAAAAAATGTGTATTTCTACTAACCTTCAGGTTTCCCTGATAATGCTGATCTTTCCCTTCTTGTTTCTCAGTACCCCATGCAGGCAACAAAGCCATCAAAATGCAGCAATGCATCTGAGTTCACTATTAGCATTCAGTTCTGCAAAGGATCTAGCATTCTTTCTCACAGAAAAGTATTGGCAGCATCAAGAAAAAAAACAGCATTCCAGGAAGTTTCTCACAAGAGCCGTACTAATCCAAGGTCAGTTCAAATGACTTAACATGGCTGAAGCCAGTTGTGGAGTAACAGAGAGGTGATACTCCGCTAAGGCCCAGTTTCTTTCTCAAACTGCCTTGTACAGCAGTGGTGGGCAGAAAGCAGGCTGGAATCTGCTGGTAGATCACAGTCAACCAGGAAGAACTTCTTCCTCCCAATGGTTTAGCAATAGCAAAAGCAAAGCAAAACAGTTTGGCTTTGTACATACCATTCCTTTCAAGCACATTGATTCGAAGCACATTCTTTCCCCTCAAAGAATTCTGGGTGCTGTAGTTTACCCCTCACCATGTTGCAATTCCCAGCAACCCTTAACAAACTGCAGTGCCCAGCATTCTTTGAAGGGAAGAAGGTGCTTCAAATGTGCTTTAAAGGTATAGTGTGTGTACACAGCCTTAGCTCCCCTAAATTGAAATGTGGGAATTCCTGGTGATAGATACAGAATAGTTCCTGGACGTGCAGATCTTTTCTAGGTAGGCCTATGGGTCACAGGATGGAGCAGCAGATCATGAGAACTTCCCCATAAATCTCTCTCTCTCTCTCTCTCTCTCTCATTCACACACACACACACACACACACAATTTTAAAGCCAGCTACAGTTGGTGGACAATTGTGTGTGTGTGTGTGTGTGTGTGTGTGTGTGTGGTTGTGTGTGTGAAAGAAAGTGGGCCCCAGAGTCAGTCTGTGCCTGTTGTAGATTATACTATGAAAGGGCAGAGTGCAAAAATGTTAAACAAATAAATCTAGTTTAAGTCACATGAATCATTGGCCAAATCTATTAACAGGGCTGTTTGTGCATATCAGCTTTGTGATTTAAAAGTCTGCAAAATGTTTGGAGGCTTTCAGTGAACCTTGACTGGGTCTAGTGGCTATTAAGGCAACTTGGTGCTTCTGTATCAAATATGCTACCAAGCACCAGTTACTTAGCACTTTCAGCCACTACAGAGAAAAAGGGAGTTTTCGGGAAATCTGATGCCTCTTGTCACTAAAGCAACCCTGTTGCATCTTTTGAAAAACCCTCCGCTCTTTTGTCTCTTCTGCAAGGGGGTGCGGAGGCAGGGATCAAAGAGGTGGTTCCGAATCAAGACTTTACGGAGCCAACTAATGGTGTTTTTTTGCATTCAGAATCAGACACTAAGGGAGTATCAGGATGGCAGATGCTCTTACATCATTGGCACACACAAAAAATAATAATTGTTATTCTGATCCATGAATGCAAGCTAAGCCATAAGAATAGCGTTGTAAGCAAGGTCTGCCTTAATAGAATCATAAGCATTATGCATTAGAGTCTATTATAAATTGGTTGTAATTTTCTCCTGACACTCTGTGAATTAAACTACTTAGGATATCCCCCCCCAAAAAAAGATTTTTTAAAACACACACACACACACACACACAACACCCTCTCCAAATGCCACAAAGCAGAAAGCAAGCTCGGTGTCTGAAGGTTAATGATTGCTCATGAAAGCTACAGAAATAAATTATCTGCCTAGGGACTATGTCACATGATCAGCACAAAAGCTGCAACAGCCAAAAATGTTTATGTAGAGAGAGAGGGGAGGAGGGGGGGAAGCCCACTGTCAGCGTCACCAAACCCTTCCCCCACTGCGAAATCCATGTCCCGAGCCAAACAGCTGCTCCTGACTGCCTACATTAAACTAATTTGTGCTGCAACACTGCAGCTGCTTAATTTTTAGGCTGAACTTTTATCACCGATAAGTGTTGCAATAACAAGTGATATGATCCTATCTTGGAAATCATATCAATCACCTTCCAAAACAAAGAGCGTTTTCTAACACAGCTAGAGAAAGAAGGATCCTGCAGACAAACAATACAAGTCTTTCAGTGAAGGAGGCAGGGCAGCACATGAGATGATTCCTTTTGAAAAGGAATCTGTGTGGCCACATATGCATGGATGTGGAAAACAAGAAGTGTCCACAAGATGAAGAAGCTTAAAAAGAAAAAGCTGGGGTATGATTGCTCAAGGCCCATAAATACAACCATTTATTTTTCTACTCTGAAGGTAACATTGTATAATTACTACTGTACAGAGAAACATCATAGAGCTAGCATCTGTATTCGCCCAAATGTCCTCAGTGATAAAAAGAAGAGGAACTGACAGCCTGTTTTTTCATAATTAAGCTTGTGTGGAGACAATAACTTTATCTGAAATAAAGTTTCAGATAAAGTATCCACTGCCCAGCTCCCCAATTGTCTCCACCACAGGCAACCAGTTCTCCTCTTTTCCAGAATTCTTCATGCCCAAGGCTGAGGGACTTTTCTTCGACCTGAGGTCCACATTCTCTCATGGACAACTTTTCAACAGCCACATTGGGCTCGGGGGCAAAGGCAAAATGGGGACCAATGGGTGTGACTTTGCCCTCTGTATTGTAGACTACATTCTAGCCACCCAGAAGCTGGAGGTTTCTGCTGATCCATCTCTCGAACTGCGGCAAGCAAGCATACATTAAAGCCAGGCAAAAACCACTTGGCAAGGGTGCAGAGCAGGGCTGGGGAGGACTCTTGCTGAAGGACAGAACTCCTGCCTCTTCCCAATAAATTTTGTAATTATAGTGCAATCATATGCACATAGAGTCAAAAGTAAATCCCCCCCCCTTTAGTTCAAAGGGCCTTACTCTCAAGCAAGTGAATATAGGATTCCAGGCTTATTTATTATTTTAGACCATTGCAGGGCATCTCCAGGCACACTTATCCTCATGAGTATTCCTACTGCCATTAAAGGAAAGGGGGGCAGGAACCAAAGTATAAGGAAAACTCCCTCTAGCAATGTTCCAACAAGTCAATAATATTTTCTTATTTTGTTTTCCCAGTTTCTTCAAATAACATGTGCTTGGTTGTTCAGCACATTCAAGAACAATTTTATTACACTTTCCCTCTTTTAGAGGTTTCTCTTTGGAATGATATCGGGTCCCTCCAGACTGGCAGTGCTGTTGTTTCAGAGGCACAATCTGCAACAGTTCGTTGACACGATAACAGTGCAATAGCAGTGGATTGATACTGAACCATCCGCACGTTCCGTTTTATTAATTGTTCGGTGATGCCTCCCTACATTATTGCTGTCAGCAGAGGCACTATTGCACTACAACAAAAGCAAGACCTCACCCCCCCCCACTCTCACTCTCTCTCTCTCTCTCTCTCTCTCTCACACACACACACACACACACACACAAATAATCCAGAACATGGAAATCCAGGATTTAAGAAGGAAACTATAGGACGTGCACCGAACGAAAATGAAGCAGTATGCCTGTCCCAAAGCTTTTACAGGTACAAACTGTATTGAAGGCAGGATCATGTATAAACACCATGAGCCCAAATAATTATAAATGCACAGTAAAGGGGAAGTCTGGAGGGGCCCATTGACTAAAAGGGAAACTGCTTGGGACGTGGTCTCCTTCACTTTGCAAGTCTTTTGTCTTGCCTGAGAATAATGGGTGAAGCAACTGCAATTCTGAGTAAGATGGGGGGGGGGCTGAATGAGCTGGCCTTTCCTCTGCAGCCTGTCCCACATGTTGATATTTGTCTAGTTATCAGGCTAACAATATTGGACCAGGATTAGTGCCACAGTCACCCCAAGTATTAATTTCTGCCTGTTTTGCAGTGGTTTGCAAACTTCAAGCCTTTTTTTCCATCAACTTAAACCTGTGTCCTCTATGCTCAAGTGGCCACCCTAAGAATACAGTTTGACCACTGTGTCTGTCAGGAAATAGCCTACAGCTCCATCTGCACTATACCTTTAAAGCAGTGTTTCCTAATCAGGAGCCATGTGGCCCCCTGAGGGCCCTGAGGATATTCCAAGGGGTCTACAGGTAAAAATTACATACGGTAAATAGGGGCCACAGCACGAGGCTAGGGGGCCACAGAGCGAAGTGAGAAGAGAAAATATATATCACATTTTTAGTCTGCCCTTCCTCCAAGGACCTCAGCCTCTCAAACAATTTGGTAAGCTGAATCACGCTGGGAGGCTGCATGCATGCCCCACATTCAAAGCACTTGACTTCCCTTAAAGAATCATAGAAACTGTGGTTTGTTGAGGGCACTGGGAACTGTACCCCTGAGAAGCGAACTGCAGTTCTTGGGATTTTTTGAGGGAAAGCATATTATTTAAACGCGCTTTAAATGTACGGTGTGTATGTAGCCAGGGACGGGACACAAGTTCATCCAACCAGCTTCATTGCTGACAGCAGATTTGAAATGGTTCCAGCTCCAAACTCTAACAAGAGAAGTTTCAAACAAGCGTGTCCTGTGTTAGAAATGCACATGAAGAGTAGGGGCTAGTCCCACCCGCATTACAGCTAATGCATCCTCTGGCCACAGACTCCATTCGCCCAACATTAGGAAACAATGAAAAGGCCCCCACTTGGCTTAGGGTTCCTCATCACATAGAAGAGATGGACTCATAGGGCTCATTCCTCCCTGCAGATTAACATGGAGCCATTGTGGGGAATCTCCAGCAAATACAGCAATGGGAGCTGGGGATCAGCCACTGTGACTCACTCGTGAGCAAAGTTGGGAACCCAAATAGTAAGTACCTTTAAAAACAGTATGGAATTCCTTCCTAGGGGGATTATGAGAGTCGCTACCCAAGGACTCCTGCTTTTTAAAGCCTCCTTGGTTATTAGGGATTCCTAATAAGGAATCTTGAGGCTATAAACCAACCTCTTTATCGTTCCCAAAACAATCTGTTGGAACTCTCGCAATCTAACCAAGAAGCCTTCACAACCAACTCAGGGCCAATCATTTTGGACAGCGGGACCGAGACAACTCTGACACTTGACTTTTTCCAACCTACTGAGGCATGGGACTTGTGAAAGTTAACAACCAAAAAACTGTATGTCTGTTGTAAGGGATGATTTGAAGGAGGGTTTTTTTTTTTAAAAAAAAAAAAGACCCTTTTTTTAAAAAAAAAGTCCAGCTCACTCATTCATATGGTAACAGCTTGAGAGCTCTGACCTCTTCCTCACCTCCTCCCTGTTCCCCCTTGAAAACTCCCCCCCTCAAGTTAATAATAATAATAATAGATTCCAGCACAGTACATAGGAGGAAGTGTTCTAAGAGGGGCTGTAAAAAAATGTTGTTCCTTGAGTAATAGTAATGCTGCACACTTGGAAAATGTCACATGCTGTTCCTCATGTTTTCCTCAGAATTATTTTCCTTGTGTTTTGTGCACGGACCTTTTCTTTTCTTTTCTTTTCTTTTCTTTTCTGTAGCAGACACTGACCTGAACTGGTTGTAATTCCTGCCAAATATGCAGGCACTGTTTTTGCTACATTTTGGAATTTGACTTAGTCCATGTGTCAGACATTCACTTGCGCTTAGGAAAGAAGAATGTTGAGGCAAAAGTACTCTCTGTCTCTCTTTTCTTCACACACACACACACACACACACACACTGTCAATTCCACAAATGTTTTGCAGAGCTGAATTAAATTCGACATGATGTTTCCATATAACTGGTTATATGGTATATGCCTATTAAAACTGTTGCTGGTGTTAACCAAATTGTGGACAATAAGAGTGTCCAGAGTACAAACAGCTGCTAAGGCTGTGTACGCACCATACATTTAAAGGACATGCCTCCCACCCCACCCTCAAGAATCATGAGAACTGTAGTTTGTTTGCAGTGATGGGAATTGCAGTTCTGTGAGGGTTTTACCCATGCCAGCAAATGCCTCCGCTGCCAACCCCCAAACTCCTCCTCATGAAACTGTCATGTGTACATGCACAATGGCTGTCTCAAATGTAAACACCTCAGCTTTTTTACTTACGTTTTCAAAGTAGGTCGGAGCTGGTTTGAGGGGAAATGCAACACACAGCTGTATTTCTCAATTTAAAATATAGATATAAGTGGTAGCTAACATCATGGGTGCATGGCTTCCTACACCAATGGTAGGAGTAAACTGGTGCCAGAGTAAATGGTAATATGTTCACAGCCTCCACAACTCCTATCAACTGGGAAGCACACCTGGGTTACCTAGTGAGTTCGTGGCAGAGGTGACATTTGTAACCAGGGTCCATGATGTTCTGGAGGGTTTCATGAGGTACAGAGGGCTGCAGTGGTAAGGGTGAATTGACAAGGAGCATATGCTATTCTTGGCAGGCACCTCCATTCAATCAAAAGCCTTTCTGCAATTGACAATAAAAAGTGGGGAGTAGCATGGGAGAAAGCACTGATGAAGACCATTTTGGCTAAAATGCAGAAAGCATTGGCCAAGGTCCTCCACTGCTGTTATTGGACTTGGACTAAACTGTACAGAATAAAATCTTCAAATATCTCCCCAATGTCAGCAGGGGTTGGCAGATATTACCACATGTGCCAAAGGTGTTATTATGTCAGAGTTTGGATGGAAATGATATTTGTCCTGCTCTCACCAGGTATCTGAGCAACCAGGGGAATACCCAACAGTAATGCCAATGCAGACAGCAACCAAAGCATTATCCAGGACTGGTCCAAGGCCAAGCAAGCAGGGTGCATAGCACAAGGTCAGGCAAGAAGCAAAGCCAGAAACAGAGACCAAGCAAGCAGAGTTCACAGGGGTCAGGCATGAGGCAGGATCTGTTTTGGCATAGGACAGAGACTCAGTAGCAGCAGAGCACACATAGACAGTGTTCTAGCAGATCTTCCAGCCTAGTACTGGGTCTTTCAGCTGGCGTCTCAACTGATTCCTATCAACTACGTCTTCTTACTCCCAAAGAGACCTTTACTCCTGAGTTCCTTGCCTGTAGTTGGGAATTTCTCCAGATGGGTCAGATTTCCATCAGGCTTCTAAGATACCGCCTTTGGCTAGGGACTGATTCAGCCTCTGTGTCAGAAGCTGAACTCACCCTCAGTGCAGACAGACCCTCCTCAGCCTTATTTCAGGATCCTAGCTCTTCACCCCTCAAATGGAGCCTGATGCAGGCTTCGCCAAGCCTCCCTGGTCATTCTCAGTGAGGATTTCTATAGCTGAGGCATGACAGACCTTTGCGGAAATCTGCCATTATGGGACAGATCATGATCCCTGACCTGGTATTGGCACTAATGTTAATTAATACAACGGAAGACTTTATAATAATCCATAGCAAGTTGGTGGTGTTGTTGACAACTGCATGTATGGAAACAGTGTTCAATTGGAAATATGCTGATATTTTTTTTATAAAAGTCTGGACAGATTAGGTCCATGACCTGACATTGTCATAATAGCTAACACAGCATAACAGGGTTATTAGGGGGTGCAGCCAAAGTTTATTTTGAGGCAGTCTGGATGCCCTTTTTGTCTTATGTCAATAGACAAGGCCAACCACATATTGATCTACCAGGTCAATATGCGGTGGAGTATGATACAAAACAGGAGCGAAGTCATGAGACAAGGTATTTCCGGTAGTATGAGGGATACCACATTGACAAGTTTACAGTGCACTTGCTGATTTTCCTTCAATGTAATATATGCAACACAAATTTGCACCCTACATATATTTGTACTCTTTGGTTATTGCTATTTTCCTTTTTAACGTATTGTACAAAGCCTTTTCACATGTGGAATGCCAGCACTGGGTTTCATCCTGGGAGAATACAATGAGTTTTGTGTAGTGCTGAGGGGCACCTCAATGAGCAAAGAGAGCCAAAGATGGGGTCACAGCCAAAAATACATCCCACTGTTGACCTGACCTCAGATGAGGGGGGCACTTAGAGAGGAGCTTCTGAAGATGACCTCAATATATTGTCAGGTCCCAAAGCGCATAGGCCTTTGTAAGCAGGTCCCAGCACCTGGAATTGAGCTTAGAAAGGGACCAGGAACTAGTGGGGTTCTTTAAACACCCGTGAGATGTATTCCCAATAATCTAGGTGCATTTTCCACTGACCACATTTCTTGGACTCTAGGACAACCCCACATACAATGCACTACAATAATCCAAACAGAGGTTACCAGAGACTGTGGCGAGATTATATTTATCCAGACAAAGAATGTTTTTGTAGGTCTCTGCATTAAGGTGTGTATCCCGGTAGTGCCAATAGCCCTTGATGTTGTGGGCCTCAATTCCAAATCTCAATCCCTCTGCATGAGCAGTGACTTCTCCAATACACACACATGTCTTGGAACATTGGAATCAATGGGGCTTGCTTCCATGTGCCGTGATTCATGATGGAATGGCAGTCAGGCCCTTAAATTTCAGTTGAATGTGAGAAATCAGTTATTGTGACTATTGCCGAGGTGTTATGATTGTGCCATTCATTTATTGTGGCCTGCCAGAATGAGGCTGTCTCTAAAAATGACGCCAATATCAATAGCTGTGACTACTACCATATGGAGGAAGTTATTCATGAAGACATCAGTGCCGAACTGAATATTAACCGCCTTGAACATTTGTTTGATAATTCAGCTTCTGTACTGCAGATGGTGGCTTTTTCAAACTGATTTCACTAGCTTAACATTTATAGTTCTATTAATAAATAGTGGAAAGTGATATTAAGATGCTAAAATCAAGTAACTGGTTTATTCTCTTGGACTATTGTCATAAGCTTGACACACTGCCAAAATCAAGCCCCTCCATGAGACTCCCAACAAATCTCCAATTCCTCTTCATTTGTGAAGAGTCCGTGTGGATTAAGGGGACTGCAAGACTGTGCATCTGGCCCCACTTTGATGAGGACACATGATTCCCCTGCCCCACCCCATATGCTCATGTTCATGCTTGAGGGGGAGGAGCCTATGTACATAGATTTTACCTGGTCATGCAACTCAGTGTGATCAGGATCCCATCATCTGGGAAGCCTATGAGCACAGAGAGTTACACTAGGGTTGCCTTATTTCTACACACATAGCTTCCCCTGCCTTGGATATCCACACCAATAAGTGGATAGTGGGTTCAAGGTCAGGGAGAATCACACATCATGGGGGCTGGGACTGGAGGTATGGCTCCATGGTCCCATTCTACCCTCATTGCCCTTTCATGTGAGTAATGTATGATTACTGGAGACCTGACATTGGAAATCATTCTGACTAGCCAATTTTCCTAACCAATGCAACATCTCTTCTCTTTCAATTTATCTGAGCCATCTCTCTTGTTAATGAAGCAGTATTCAAGATGCATTGCTGAGTGTGTCCCCTGCAGTAGTATCCAAAATACACCAGGCTTTTCCAGGGAATGTAAATTGAGAAGTCAATGAGCATAACAACCAGTCATTGTGTACATTCACCAATCCTTCCATCATGAGGGAATGGTGAACATTTCCCAGTCAATATACATAACATCCAATAGGCTATGGGATATGGGCCTATATTAACTGAATGTTGTTCATTCTCCAGCGTTTATGCATAATCCCCACCAGGTATTGAGGAATGTGCCTATCAAGTGTCCAAGCCATGGATACATGATACAACTTGGAAATACAGCTCAGAATATGGAACACCCAGAGACAGCCTATGTTGTGGAACCTTTAATATACTTAAAACACTTTTTATTATTTGTAATTATTTGCAGGACAACATGCAATGTAAACATTTCATTATTTCCCTCTTAAAAAGAAATCAGTTTCATTTTCCCAGTTTATGTTAAGAAGATCAGAGAAGTTCACAATTGTCCATATACAGCCAATGAAAAACAGGTTCAACATCATATGAGGCTCTAAAATCCAGACCTCATGTTGAACAAATATTGCCTTTATCTTCTCATGATATCTGATTGTTAATATTCCTCTTAAGGCTGAGTCCAATAAATGAAGATTACCTCTTGTAAAAATGAAGCACCAGCTGTTTCCTAGGAATCTAAGGGTCAGTCCTAAAATCCCACATGTGGACAACTTTTGAAACACAGCCAGTTTTGTTTTCAAATGACTTTTGATTAAATAAAGTGGCAGACTGCTTTATTTTAAATATTTGGATTATAAAGCAATGCAAGTATGCTTGGCACCAGTGGACAATAGAGCTAAAGATAGGGCCACAGTACACATACACACTTCCACCAAAATTAGTGTACACCTACTCACCTTTGGAGTCATGCTACTTGTGAGCTGTACAGTAAAGATGGTCACCACATGAAACCTCTTTCAAGGGAAAGAAAAAATGGTGCCAGGCCTATTCTGAACATATTGATTCATGATGTGTTCCACTGCCACACTGAGGGCCGTTTTTTGTGAAGAATGGGGGACAAACTCAATTCTATTTGTAAAATGTATATGTTAGGCAAAATTGCAAACAAACACCTGAATATTAGGTGAAATTCACACTGAAATGTTTGTGAATTTTCATGAAGACAAACTGATTTGGAAATGCAGAGAGTTGAAGGGGAAACTCAGAAAAACTGAAACTGACAGATTCACTTCTCCCTATTTCTATTGTTACATTTCACGTTCATTGATAGATTATTTTAAAGCGGTCAACTGTTCACCTGCTTGCAGAGATATTCCATAGGGATTAGTCACTATGCAAAATCACTGGAGTTGATCCACAAACAGAACCTTCAAGAAATCTGGAGTCCAGATCGCAGCTCTGTCCAGAAAATAGCACAGCCCCCATATTACAATTTTCATATATCATATTTTTATGTCTATAAGACGCCCCCATGTATAAGACACCCCCTATTTTGGGGGACTCCAGTTTAAGAAAATGGGGAATGATCTATCCATGTATAAGATGCCCCCAAATTTGGACATTATTTTTTAGGGGGGGGGAACCTAGTCTTATACATGGGAAAATATGGTAATCACTTTCAGAAGCCTATCTCATGCGCACTGAGAATTGCATCAGTAATGGCTCTTCATGAACTGTTCAGGAATTCAGGATTCCTATTCAGAAAAATAGCTTGAGTAGCATTAGACAATCTGATGCTTTAAAAGGTCTACTGCTGTCATTAATGGCTATCAGAATGGGGAAAGGAACCTCTCATTGAATTATGTTAATGGAGAGTAATAAACCCAAGATCCCATAAGTGAACAACTGGGGGAAAGCGTATAGGCAAGGTGGCAAATAAACATCAAGATTTCAAGAAATCTAATCAATGTCTGATTAGGCTAATTGAAGCCTGGCCACTGAAAATTAATGATTTAGAAAATTGCTGTAGTGGCAGGGATGGTGGCATGAAAGGGCAAAAACATAGGCCGTCAAAGCCTAAGCGAGATAAACAAGTTTTAAAAATAAAACATTTGTGAAAACCCTCTGTAGGAATACTATAACAGTGTGTAGAAGTACCGGTACCAGATGTACCATGACTTCGAACCAAGTTGTAGAAGAGTTTGAGGGGCTGTTAGGTGCAAGAGCAAACGGCCAAATTTAGTATAAAAACCTGAAATTGTTACGTATAGAATATAGCTGTATTGTGAAAATCGGTGACTTAATAGGATTGAAAAACCAAGTGAACAAAGCACTTCAGTCTTGAACATACATAGCTGCTGCAATAGAAACATTTGAAACATAGCATGTTCATTGCTTTTAAGCAAAAATCTACGTATACTAATGGATAAATATTACTCAGACAGGAATATGGTCACATTTTCATATTAATTACAGAAGGCTTGGTCTCACAGAGAAAACTGTGGTTAAAAATAGGGTTTTAATTTAGTAAATCCCCCAGTATTACTCTGTACAGTGAATAGCTCGTTCTACTGAGAAGAAGATCACCTCAGGACCATTTCATTCTTTGTAGTGCATTAGTTTAATCACTTAAAAAGACTTCCAGCAACAAACAATGAAATCTGTACAAGGCAGGAACTTTTGGAAGAAGACGTATTCTGTCCTAGCACCAGATAGCAATATTAAACAGCCTAAATACATTTTATTTTCAGTCACTTCATATCTGTGGTCCTTAAAAATTAGAATATTATGATCCCAGTATGTCCCCAACCAGAGGTACTACCCCTTCCCTAACATACTATGCACTCCCCTTTTAATTACTTACGGTGTAATCATATGGTCCCTGGGAGGGCATCCCAGGTGCCAGAAGGTTTTGCATATCTCCCTTTTTACAGACGGAACAGGATTTTCACCAATGGGGACTCCTCATTCCTTCTTCAAAATCTCCAGGTGTCTGATTCCAATAGTAGAAAGGGTAAAAAGGAAGTGTTCCAGGGGTTTGGTTGGGAAGGCTTTAGAATCAGTGGATACAATAGCCTTCTCTTGCCCTAAGATACCCCAACAAACTGATAGGAATTAGTAAGAGGTTATATTAATTATATTTAATCTTCTACAGAGCCACATGTGTGGGTTAACAAACAAAGGAAAAAACAGCTGGTGGCTGTTTTTAAAACACACAGGGCTAGCACACAAAGAGCCCCAGTAGCAGAGTACTAAGTACAATCATTAAGAAGATTAATGAAGCATATAGGACTGGGCTAGGTTCTTTCATTCTGTTCAGCTGTGTGAAGCGGCTGACCTCCCACTCTACTCTCATGCAATGAAGTAGACCACGCTCTGAAGTAAGTTTAAAAAATGATTTACTTACTTAATTGACGTCACGGTCGTGCATTTTCCTTTATACAACAGAAATAAAACAATGCAGGTAAAACACTTGAAATTCAGCAAAGCTGGGAGCTAAAGTTGAGGCATTGCAGTGTGTGTGTGTGTGTGTGTGTGTGTGTGTGTGTGTTTGTGTGAGAGAGGGGGGGGTTAATGTGAACTCTAGGGATCAAATTATGTGATAGAGGAAACTGGAGCTTTCAAAGAAACAATGTGCATATTGATTTTGTGTTCTATTATTGAAATGCAACTAAGTCCATTGATTTCAATAGGTCTGCTCCGAGTATGATTAACATTGGATATTGGTCTGTAAACAGAATGAAGGTGGAGTATATGGGGAGTATAGGGTGGAAGGTAGGGTCTCTCTTGCATTTCTTGCTTAGGAAAAGAACCCTCACCTGGTCCTGTTGTTTTCAGATATGGTGGAGCAAGCTTTTGCCCTTTTACTTTGATAGCTTTGTTTAGTTTGGTTCATTCTGACAACCCTATTTTAATAGTCTATGATGATAGTATACAATGAAGGATAATTTTTATCAACATTTCCTCCTTGAGGTCTTATTGCCATTGCTGAAAATCTGTTCATAGGCAAGTCGTAGACAATGGACAAGAGTAGCTCTATCCACACATACAAGATCCAGATTTCTGTGGGTTGGGGAGGAGCATCATGTTTACCTCACCTACTGAAATGTCAAATGTTAGCTCAGCTCTTAACTAATGGATTCTTTTTTCACCCCCTCAGAATTTGATGGGATGATTACTTTGCAGATGAAGTCATTCAACACCCTTAAACTTCTAACAGATGTAGCATCTGCCTCATAATATGTGCATTTATATTATATATGTTGATAACCACATCCTGTTTTCCCAATGGCTACAAAGAGATATGGTTGATCCCTGTTATTCTTTTTTCAAAGAAGAATTAAGTTAAACCATGAGCCATCCTACAAGCACAATTTGTTTCCTCCCCAGTCATTGACAGAAAGAGCATCGCCTTTTGTCCAGTACTGCTTCCATAATTTTCACTGTAAGATGAGAAACCGGACATGGCATATCACTATGGCCTTAGAGCAGGTCAGGAACCTTGTCCAGCCTGAGGGCCACATTTCCTCATAGTCAACCTTCTTAGAGCCACATGCCTGGGGTGGGTGTGGTCAGGGGTGGGCCCTTTGTACAATGGTCTACAGGTCTGGAGGCGGTTGGAGGATGGGTGGCTGCTAACAGATTGAGGTTGAATCCTGACAAAATAGAAGTACTGTTTTTGGGGGACAGGAGGTGGGCAGAGGTGGGGGTGGGGTGGGGGACTCCCTGGTCCCGAATGGGGTAACTGTGCCCCTGAAGAACCAGGTGCGCAGCCTGGGAGTCATTTTGGACTCACAGCTGTCCATAAAGGCACAGGTCAATTCAGTGTCTGGGACAGCTGTCTACCATCTGGTATGCAGGCTGAGACCCTATCTGCCTGCAGACTGTCTCACCAGAGTGGTGCATGCTCTAGTTACCTCCCAGTTGGACTACTACAATGCACTCTACAGGGCTACCTTTGAAGGTGACCCAGAAACTACAATTAATCCAGAATGAGGCAGCTAGACTGGTGACTGAGAGTGGCTGCCAGGACCATATAACACCGGTCCTGAAAGACCTACTTTGGCTCCCAATATGTTTCCAAGCACAATTCAAAGTGTTGGTGCTGATCTTTAAAGCCCAAACAGCCTCGGCCCAGTATATATGAAGGAGCATCTCCACCCCCATCATTCAGCTCGGACACTGAGGTCCAGCCCCAAGGGCCTTCTGGCAGTTCCCTCACTGTGAGAAGTGGGGTTACAGGAAACCAGGCAGAGGGCCTTCTTGGTAGTGGCACCAGCCCTGTGGAACACCCTCTCATCAAGGAAATAAACAACTATCTGACTTTTAGAAGACATCTGAAGGCAACCCTGTTTAGGGACGTTTTTAGTGTTTGATGTTTTATCGTGTTTTTAATATTCTGTTGGGAGCCGCCCAGAGTGGCTGGGGAAACCCAACCAGATGGGTGGGGTATAATAATTTATTAGCATTATCATTCAGCTAAGCCTGTTGTTAAATGTCTGTGTGAATCTGAGCCTTCATTTCTTAAAATGCGAGTGAATTGTGGTTTGAGTGGCTGTTTCTTCTACCAACATAAGGAAGAGCATAGCACAGTGAACTGAATCAAAAGCAGGTTGTAGCATAGTGCTCTTGCCCCCTCCAATTCCCTGAGCTTGTTGAAAGTATAATGCACAAGTGCCATGATCCTTCATATTCTAATGTGTGGTTAAGTCCCCCTGAAGTTAATGGGATGAAATATGAATAATTGTTTACGGAACGGCAGCCCAGGATATATAAATACCATTATTTATTTACGTTTGTTTGAAACTGTAGAGATATTTCGTGACATGAAAGCACTGAAAAGCCTTAATTAGAAATCGGAACAAGATGTCAAAGTAACTAATAGGGCATAGTAAAATTGCACTCCGCAGTGTGTAGGTAAGTGGGAGTTAAGAGAAGGGCATGACCCAGACTTCAGTGGGTGATGTTCTCAGGAAGATCTCCGAGTAACAATGTGCACTCTGGGAAACAGAACTTGAAGGGCTTAAAATGAGCTTAAAAAGCAAAACGAAGGAGGGAAGAGCCTACACTAATTGCACAAACCATGTACCCATGATCACATTAAAGTTACTAAATCCACATTTGGGACTAACAAGCGGAAACTGCTGAGCGAATGATCAAACAGATCTCAGTTCCCAATTATCAAACACAAAGCTGGAACTATTTTTATGTCTCGACTATTTTTGGAAACCCTCTATTTTAACTTGCATTCAAACTATGTAGATTGCCACTGAAAGGAGCCACAATGTGATGCTAAGGCTTTCAACTCGTTAGGACAAGGAATGTTTTTAATTCTGAAGGGAGGAGGCACAGAAAGACAACATCAATTACAGGAACATGAAACAACTCCTGAATTCAATACAAGGGATATATTATTAATTTAAGGAATCGTGCTCTTTCAACTTGGGATGATTGCCGAGGAGATAGTTGTAACATCTTAGAGATGATACATGTGTGCTGTTTTTACAAGAGGCACTAAATTTCCCTGGGTTTCAGTTTTCTTACCAAGCCTTAGCTCAGCTGTTGGGAATGGGCTATAGGATAGTGCTCTTTGTCCTTCCAGCAGTTCTGCAATTGAACATAACAGCAGTTAACACTTAAACCAGGACATGAAGCTGGGGGTGCAAACTGATTTCCAATCCTGGTTAAGCACACACCCCAGTGACCTTTAACTGCAGTTAATATCGTTGTCAACATAATGCTTAACCATAGTTAAGGAGTTAGGGGGTGAAACAGCTGGAATCACTGTGTCCACATAGTTTAAGCACATGGTTAAGCAATCAAAAGTGTTGTGCCTGCACTGGGCCAGGAGCGAAAGTGTTCTTCCTTGGTTGTGCTGGTGTTTCATAGACGTACATTACAGAGGATCCAGGAAAACCTGATATGGCTATTACAAAAACTCAATAGGGATGATGTACAGTATGGATTACATGTTAGAGACCTGGACACACTTGCCATTGCCATGATTGAGGCTGCAGTCCTATTATTTCCGTAGTGTGTGCTTCAAACATTGATATACTGCCTGTCATGCAAGCATCTCCAGGCAGTGAACAAACAGTACTCAGAAAACAACCAGTATTCAGATGTTCTTAAAACCACAATGCCAGCTATTACAAATCAGCCACACACAGCCAAGGCAAACAAAAGGTCTTCAACGTGCATTAGAACGTGCATGCCTTATTTGGTGGCAAGGGCAGGGGCTATTCCAGAGTATGGATGCCGCCACAGAAAAAAGCATTTTCCTAGCTGTTGCTAGATAGGCATCTGTAGGTTACGGCAAACCCAGGAGGGTCTCCGAAGATGATACACACTCACCTCCGCTCAACTCAAAGGGGCTTTTGAGGAGATATGTATGGGACTGCACTGTGGGGAACAAGTAAACAAAAACCTAAATATATGGGTAAGCTTTAAGTCTACCCCGAAGAGAAAATTAGACTGTTCCTCCAGCCTTGAAGAGAGTGTTCTGTCCCCTGTTTGTCCATCAAGCTGGGTAAGTGGAAGTTTTATGGTCCATTTATGGTGTATTTATTGAACACAATAAATGCATATGGGAATTTGTACTCACTGGCTTAGACAGCTTTAAGGGGGATTAAAAAAAACTCAAGGAGGAGACATCTATCCATGACTGTTAGCTAAAGAAAATCTCCAGGGTGGGAGGCGGCATTACACTTCTCTGAAGGATGCTAGCTGCTGAAGTACAACTACCTCCACTGTCAGTAATGCTTCTGAATATCTGTAAACTGCAAGAGGGGAGAGAGCTGCAGCTTGAGGTCCTGTTTGTGGGCTTCCCATAGGCACCTGAGTGGCCACTGTGAGATCAGGGTGCTGGACTAGATGGGCCTTCGGCCTGACTCAGCAGGCTAGTCTTACATTCTTATGACAAACAGCATTCTGTTCGTTTGTTAGGGGCTTTGCAGAAGCATCTGGATGGCCACTGCTGACTCATCTTATGTTTTGAATGTTTTGAACTGGAATAAAAGAGTGCTAGTACAAGGAAAGGTGAGAGAAGAAAATCTAGCTTGCCCTCTCTGTTCCCAACTTCAAGAAAGAGCATTTCAGGTGCAATGGCAGTTATAATAATAATAATAATAATAATAATAATAATAATAATAATAATAATAATAATAATACATTATTTGTATCCCGCCCTCCCCGGGCTCATATTTGTGTATTTTACTTTATTTGCAATAAAAAAAAATTTGAAAAAATTATACCCCCATCACCAAATGAGCAGTGCTAAGAAAGAGTTCATTTGAGCATGTACAAAGCATTCTGCAGCACCACTGAACAACTGCAACCATTCCTTGCTATTAGGGATAATGGGCTTCCCTGCTGTGACTTTTGGCATGCTTGAGAACTTAAGAGTTTCAGCAGTATATGTTGCCTCTAATTGTTAAGCACTTTAATAACGTATTCTTTGGCAGTTTTACAACTTTGTCTCTGAAGAAAACTATAAGTCACTTGCCTTGCAGCAGCCCCTCCCACCTTAAGCCTGAATCCCACCCCCCCCAAAAAAAGCCCACCTATATGCAGCAATGTGGCACAGCCTTCCAACCTTCCTTTTTATATAGATTGTGTTTTGTTTTGTTTTTTAATTCTCTGTGTTTGGTTTCCATGGATGGGAACCAATTGTGGTGAGTGTGCAAAATAATGTCAGGCCAGAAAGGCGTTTCGTTTTATTTTGCTTCAAACTTTTTCTACAGCTTGATTGGTGGAAGCAGCCTGATTCCAAGAGCACGTTGCGAAAAGAGACCACGTTTGGAGCAAGGCCCGTTGGGCAATGAACCTTGTGGGCTATTAACCCACAGCCTGCAATTTGTAAATGTGCAGGATACTGAGTCAGTAGAAAAATAATTTTAAACATCTGTGGTATTCTTCAATTCCAGATTAATTACACTGCTCAGAATCTAACGTTAGCCAGAAATTTCAAGCCTCTCCACTGCTATGCTGGGAATGTTGTAGTTCCCTTTGTATTTGTCATTTCTTTCTTACAGCATGAGGGTTTCTTTGCTATCCCTTGGCATGCGTCTTGTTTCTCTTGCCCTAATTCTCTTCTTTCTTTCTTTCTTTCTTTCTTTCTTTCTTTCTTTCTTTCTTTCTCACCAAGGGTTATTTATTACAGTTTCAAAACTAAATGTAGGGCACGAACGGCCCTGTCAGATTGTTAGCATAGAGACATAGGAAGTTCCCTTCTACCGAGTCAGAACATTGGTCCATCTAGCTCTGCATTGCCCACACTGACTGACAGCAGCTCTCTGGACTTTGAGGCGGGTGTCCTTTCCAACTCTACCTGGAGATGCCAGGGATGTAACCTGGGACCTTCTGCAGGAAAAGCAGATGCTCTGTCACTACTCTGCACATCCCCTTCCCCCTTGCTGTTGTTGTTTTAACCAAATGGAGCATGATCAGGGGAAGACATGTTTGGTGACTACACAAGAGAGGGCCTTCTCAGTGGCTCCTCCCAGATTGTGGGACTTTTTGTTCCGACATGCCTTTGGCCACTAAGCGGCTGTTATGGCAGGGAGTTCTAAGGATGGGTGTTTTCAGTGCTGTGTTTATTTTATTTTTAAAATATTTATATTTGTTGTGTGCTTTTAGTAGTATCCGTTTTAATTTATGCTGGGAGGAAAGATGGAATGTGAATAATATATTAAAAAAAAATAACAAATGGAAAAGGAAGGGACTGCCATTTCTCCATAACAGGTGCTAGTCACTACCATTTCTGGTTTCCATGAACTCAGGAAAGCACTGGATTGTCCAGACAGTGAAAGGCGTCTTGTTCCCCTTTTTTATTGTTTCTACTCTCACATCCCAGCCTATCCTACCCCTGCAGAGGTGGTGGAGCATGGCGGGACATTTCCAGGTCTAACCTGTGTCACCTTCATAATGCTGCCCCCCACCATCTCCTCCTTCCCACTCATTGCCAAACAAAACAAAACAAAACCTGTAGGAGCTTGAACAATCTACTGAATACCAGTTCTTTCCACACAGCAGAAGCTTCTGGGCTGTTCAGCACAATATTTCCAGTTTTCCCCACATCAGAAAGGGGTCTGGGATATCTTCAGCCAATGTGCATTATCTGCATGGTTCCCCCGTCCCTGCAAACCCTCCCACCCACAAAGTCCCATTCACGTAGCTGCCATCTGCACAATAGGTTTCTCAAATGTACACACCTCAGCTGGACTGCAGAGTGAATGTAGCTAAGTTTTCCTTCCGGATTGAAGGTGGTTCGAGGGGGAAGGCATCGAACAGTAGTATTCATCTAGAAACTACAGGCTAGCCCTGCATCATGGGTAACTGTGTATGTACACAGATTCCAAAGCCAGCAATAGGAGCACACTGGAGCCAGAGTAAACAGTAATGTGTACACAGCCAAGGCAAGAAATAGTCATCAGGGCAGCTGTTCCTGTCCTCCTACCACCCCACCCACCCCACAGCTGTTTTTCTTCCTGTAGGGGGAAAAGGCTGCTTAAGATTTTGAGCAGAAGAACAGACAGAATTGAGGGGGTTAAGTAGCCTGTTTTGTGCCTTTCCCTCTGCCCTAACCACTTCACTGTTGAAATCTGCAGACTCCGAAGATCTTTCCCTCCTCCTCCTTCCAATTCTTGATGTTTGAGGAAAATATACACACAACTGCAAGCCACATCTAGTTGGGACCAGCTACAACTCTAGACAGGAGAGGATCCATGAAGCCATGGTTTCAAAACATTAATCCAGGGCAATGTAGAGGGCTGCACCTCTCTCTCTCTCTCTCTCTCTCTCTCTCTCTCTCTCTCTCTCTCTCTCTCAAAGCTATTGTCACTATTCTTCCACCAGCAGGAGCACAAGCCCTATCTGGTTTCGTTATGCACAGAGTCATACATTCTTGTGCTGAATGGCTGCCAGAAATGCCAATCAGAGCCTTTGTTTGGCACCACCACCAGCCGTTTGGGTTGCCAGTAGCTGCTTGTGGTGAGGGCATCACTGGCAGTCAATCAAAGGCTCTGGTGAGCATTATTAGCAATCAAGCTGAGGTAATAATCTACATGTGGGTTGTTTTTTAATGGTCCAGCATTGGATTTTCCAGAAAGCAATTGCTGCTGCTTCCCACACCAACCACAGTCACTTCGACAACCAACAACAAAATGGATCTACCACCAGTTTTATTTATTTTCTCTTTTTTAAAAGTTTTTTATTTATACTTTTCAAATTTATACATATCATTAGTTTTACAATCCATTTAACATTTCAAAAATTTGACTTCCTTACCCCTCTTTCTGCGGTTCCTTAAATTTATTTTTTAACATCTTCTGCATATCCAAATTCATTTAACTTGCTCATTTAATCATCTACTGTAAATATATACTCTTATAAAACTGCAGGTTATTACAATAATCCTGCTAATGTTTTTATCTGTTTACAATTTATCTGTAAATATTCAATAAACCATTTCCATTCTTTTATAAAAAGTTTGTTATCTTGATTCCTTATTCTTCAGGTAAGTTTCACCATTTCTGCATATTCCATAAATTTTTGTATCCATTCTTCCTTTACTGGGACTTCTGCTTCTTTCCATGTCGGGGCAAGTAACATTCTTGCTGCTGTAGTAGCATACATAAATAAATTTCTATACAATTCATGTAGTTCTGTCCCTATAATTCCCAAAAGTTTTATTTGTTGATTTATTTTATTTGAAAGATTTCTTACTCGCCATTCGTTATGAAGTCCCAGAGCAGGTTGCAAGAATAGCATCATACAACTATAAAAAAAAACAATTCCAAACCAAATCAGCAATGTGTAAGTTAAATGGGGAGGGGAGAGGACAGAATAGGCGGGTCGCACAAAAATAACATAAAGGTCAGGGCAAAGAGGTGTATCTTCAGTATATGGCAGAAGCTGTACAATGAAGACACCAGAAGCATCTTTGTGGGAAGAGAGTTCCACAATTTAGGGGCTGCCACAGAGAATCCCCTCTCCCAAGTCACCACTGAGGGTGGTGGACCTACCAAGAGGAAGTCTCAGCACAAAAAGAGCTTTTAAGCTTGGCATGCCAGCTCCAGAAGGCTAGGGATCCTGGCGCAAAATCTGGCAGCCCCACAAGCTCTTGCAATAACATCCCAGAACTGGTGTATCAGTTCTCCAAAGCAAGACAGAGAGCTTAAAAGCACTTTTCGTGCCAGGTCCACTTGGGCTACCCAGAACAATAAGAGCTTTTAAGCTCTCTGCTTTGCTTGGGGGACACCCAACAGCCCCAGAAGGTATGGGGTGCTTCCTCAGGGGGAGTTCCAATGGGCAGTGTGCTTTTGCATATACGCAGAATCCTTGGACCCAAACCACCACGTAAGATGTGATCATACTGTAAGGTGCCTATGCAGCCTGACTCTTTGGGTGATCTTTATTTCACTTAGTAGGCTGGGTCTACTTAGACTGATGACCCTTGTGGTCTCTTCCAACTCTATGATTCTATGATTCTATGACCTATCTACACATACTTGGGAGTCTCAATGCTCAGAGGGGCCTATTTCTGAGCAAACCTGCATAGGACATATTTTATTACTGGATATCTGTGAAAGCTTTACAGGAAGCGAAATGCTAAATTTTGCTACATGTGTAAGATTTTCACCACAAACCTAATAAAAATGTTCAATATTCTTTCTCTTCAGGCAGTAGTAGTTTGTTCCGATAGATCAGAGGTGGAAAGAATATATATGTGAAAAAGAAAAATAGAAAACTTGTTGGAATTGGGGGGGGGGAGGCAGTGCCATGAAAGAATAATGAATGGATCGGAGCATTCATTAATGGAAAAACATAACGACGTTATTCCAAGCAGTTCTAGTATTCCAAACAGCATTTTTGTACACAGTGGAGACATAACCCGTGCAGTCACTGAACTTGGCAGTCTTAAAAGGAATATTGTTTTCCCAACGATGAATTTTGTCAACATATTGGTCACAGTTATGCTTTCATTCTTCAGCACAAAATGTCTTCGGGTTCCCCATCATTTTGATTTTAAGTTATCTGCAGTGGACAATTCTATTTACACAATTTCTAAAGAAGTACATCCCATGGCGCGTTGTGTGCTAGCATATTTTTGGAGCCGGTTCCTTTATAGCGCAGCAGTCTGACCACTGCTGGTAGCAAGCCCTTAAACTTCATGGACCAATGATCTGATCCGATGTGGCAAATCCCATGTTTTCATTCCACCCGCTTTGATGTCATTCTGGTTCTTTCTGTTCCAAGTGTTGTATTAGTCACAATTAGAGTGTAAACTTCTTGCAGGGGGGAATTTTTTGACATATTTTTTACAACAACTTGCGCAAATGTCAAGCTCTGCAAAGCAAAGATGTGGGTGTCCAGATTTAGGGAAGTGTATGTCTCATTAGCTGGTTTCACATCTGCATTCTTCTATCATTCTAATTGGGGCTTTCCAAAATGTGCTGTTTTTTTCACAGGAAATGCCAATTTTCCCTTTTTTTGTGGAAGGGGATCCAGATGATATTCTTGGAAATTCTGCTAGCACTCAAGCCAAAATCAAAAAGAATCTTCGGCAAAGAATGCCTTGTACTACTAAGTAGCATAGAGCTGGTTCACAAATTAATTTCCAACATTTAGCGCTGGGGTTGTCAGCATAGTTCCCATGGACACAGTGCATTTAAGGACTTCCCCTGGTGACCCAACCCTCTTGTTCCCTTCATCATATGGTGGCAAGGATGGTAACTTCCCCCACCCCACTGAAAACTACATAGAGCCAAAGGAGGAAATTTGAGGAGTGACACTCTTTCCTGTTTCCTGTTTAAGATCTGTTTTTCAAGGTCCCAATTGGCATCTGGGCAGCTGAACAAAAAGCTAAGCAACAAAAGGAATAGGAGTGGGGGGGGGGGTAGGAGTGAAAAATTGAGTAATCCAGGAGACTGGAGAAAGGTAGATAGAGCAGCCAGCGTTGAGAAAGTGAGAGACCACAAGAGTTAGGGGAAAACAGAAAGAAAGAGACAGTGGAGTGCCAGAATAGTTTGATTGGAGGGGGGAACCCATTAAAATTATGCAGATATTCTACAAGCCATGTAACTTGGGTACTACAATTCTTATTTGTTTACCAGGTTTTGTGCAAAAGCCTCTACATGTTGTTTTGTTCAGGATTGGAGTTTCTCTTTGCTTATTTGTGGTTCCATGTGTCTTATTCCATGTACCACCACCCCCTTCCCCCTCCAGGAACTTCGGACTTTGCCATGTGGCAAACCTCTTTTGAAACTATTTCAAAAGTAGTATGTGATACATAGTGGTTGTCTTTCTGTGGAAGTAAAATGCCATGGGCCCTCCTTAATCCCATGGTTATACTCGATAGTTCATGGGGTCCTTGCCAGTGGTGAGTTTTGTTTTGCTTCTCTCTGCTTGCTTTTGCTGCAATATACAAGTGGTCAATGCTCTATTGTTCCCATGCAAATTCAAATTCATTTTATGAGCACTAAAGATCTACCCTTGATCATTGTTAAGGCATCTGCCCAATGTTAATGAATTATAATAGTGCATGAATAAGCCCAGTGATGATTAAGTTTATATTTATCTGGATGTAGGTTATTAAAGGGGAATTACATGTGATACCTAAATTTCACTGAGTGATTAGGAAATAACTTTTTTCTTCTTGCAGGTACTGTCACTTCCAGTGAGGCAAGGGATACTAATAGGCCCATTCATCACCGCTTCTTTAGAAATTATTTGGCTTGGAAAATCACTTAGGAGCACTAATTTTCCTACAGTGATGTGGTTTCTGATTGCTGGAGAGAGAGAAAATGCAATGTGAAATTTCAAGTGCATTCAACAATGTTTAATTGGTATCACCATGTAATCTTTTATAGGCCTAGTGAAACATCTTCATTTATACTCAGTGCTTCTGGATTCTACTTTTAAAAAACTGAAACAGGAACATCTACCAGTTATTCTGCCAAGCCAGAAATATGAGAAAACACATGTGTCAAAGAAGAGCCATAGGACTATAGATGAAGGACATGTTGACTTGAAGTATATCGGGTATACCAGCTGAAATAGCAGTAGAAATCTTGACCAAGGGATAGAAAATCACTGAAATTCTGAGTGGCATTTGCAAAGAGAGTCCTGTATGTATTTTGATGGATGGATGGATGGATGGATGGATTGCATTTCTATCCTACCTTTTTCTCCAAGGAGCTCAAGGTGGTGTACATGGTTTTCCCTTCCTCACTGAATCCCCACAACATCCTACTGCATGTGCCTAGGATTGCAATCAGAGTCATATACATTGGGTTGTATTCAGCTAACCTTTACTGGGCCTAATATGGCCATGGTTATTAATTTCAGTGGCTCTACTCTGAGTAAAAGTGAACTGACTACAACCCGTTATTATTGTCTTTCCCAAGTTTTGCCCTTCGGTGCAATCCAGTAAACCAACATTGCTTAACTGCAGATCAAACCAACAAACTTGTTGGCTGTTCAGTTGCCAACAGTAAGCGTACTTAGCTTACTCACACAAACCATTCTCGTTCCTGTGTATTAATTTATGCAGAGTGACAACTTCTTGCTTTTATCAGTGGAGCCACATACACAATATGGAAGCTGAAGAATGCAGATGGCCTCCGAATGCTTCAGTTTTGTGTGCATGGTTCCCCTGATAAGAGTTTAGAAGCGATCACTTTTTGCATACACGAATGTGCAGGACAAGAACGCACATAGCCTTGTGAGAAGAGTCAAGTAGGAATATGGGTACTATAAAATAAAAGTAATTTTAGGCAGCGCAGGGCTTTAAGGAAGGGGGCTGAAAATGACTGAACAAGGTGGGATCAAGAGGCAAGACTGCTGGACAAAGTTTGGGATCCACCAATCGTTCATAGTTTTTTTGTTTTTTTTTAATCAGAAAGATGTTCTTGAAGGTAGATTCCATGAATGGTTGCATGTTTTCAAATGGTAATGTTCTCTTTTCCATCTGTAAACCCTATGAGGGGAAAAAAGGGAAAGGAAAGAACAGAAGGACTGTCAGTTTACTTTTATTATCACTTTATCCTGCTGTTCAGCTTTTTTTAAAAAAAAAAAAAAACCTTGCAGAGTGGCTAATGGATTAAAACATGAAATAGCAATCAATTATGTAAAAGCAGCATAAAACAGTAGCAGCAGGAGGAGAAAACAAAGAAATCAGTTTAAAAGAGCATTAGAAGCCAACAGCTAAAGCACCTGAGCAAATAAGAGTAATTCACCTGATGACGAAAAGACATGAGACTTGGCACCAGGCTAGCCTCCCTGGGAAGCACGTTGCAAGATCAGGAATCACAATGGTATGATCATCTACACAGAAAGATCTGCCACCTAGAACATTTTCAGATGCTACAGGATATCTCTTCTTGTCTGCTGATGAGTCACTATTCATTTCCCTTGTTTGACAAATATGTTTTGGGGGTTTTTGTATGGCACTAGAAATTGGTAAATTGAGGAAATCCAGGAAGTGTAAGCAGACTGCTAGAGCCACTCTGGGACACCTCATATTAACAAATTGATTCTCTTTGCTTTATTTTTCATTTCTTCAATTTGCACGTTTAAGTTGTCAACACATTTCTTCTACTCCCATTCTTCAGAATCTTATAGCTAAGTTTGTTTTCTAAAGCATCCAATTTATTTTTCAGTTTTCTCATTACATTTCCACCTTACTGATCTAATGACTTGATCTTTGATCAACTGCAGAATAACCTATCAATTGTTGTTGTTGCTGTTGTTGTTTCCATACCACCCTTTCTCCAAGAATCACAGACACACACCAGTTTAAAAGGTCATAGATTGTTTAAATTACAGGTAAATAACTGCCGTATTCAAAACAAAATAAAAAAAATTCATTCCAGTAGCACCTTAGAGACCAACTAAGTTTGTTATTGGTATGAGCTTTCGTGTGCATGCACACTTCTTCAGATACACTGAACATAGCTGTCAACTTTCCCTTTTTTTGCAGGAAATTCCCTTATTCCAGTGCCGTTTCCCACTGCAAAAAAGGGAAGGTTGACAGTTATGGCCGTTTCCCAATGCAAAAAAAAGGAAGGTTGACAGCTATGACACTGAAACAGAAATCACCAGACCCTTATATATATTGA
This sequence comes from Lacerta agilis, assembly GCF_009819535.1. Taxonomy (NCBI): domain Eukaryota; kingdom Metazoa; phylum Chordata; class Lepidosauria; order Squamata; family Lacertidae; genus Lacerta; species Lacerta agilis. The sequence goes on along the minus strand of NC_046314.1, from coordinate 59,334,387 downwards.
GAGCGTGGGGAGGGGTATTACTCAGAAGGGTGGTGAGAATGGGTGATTGGCTGATGGCTGTGGAAAACCTGTTGACGACTGTTAACGACTGCAATTGGTCTTAACAGGAAAAAGCAAGGGGTGAGATGGCTAAAAATAGCTTTATCATGTATAATGAGATAAGAATCCAATGTCTCTATTCAGACCAGGTCTCTCCATGGTTTTAAGTTTGGTAATACTAAGTTGCAATTCAGCAACTTCTCTTTCCAGTATATTTCTGATATTATTTTGTAGTAAGACAGCTACTTTGAGATCTTGCATAGAATGTCCTGGGAGACTGAAGTGTTCTCCTACTGGTTTCTCTGTCAAAGTAGCTGTCTTACTACAAAGGAATTTCAAAAATAGACTGGAAAGAGAAGTTGCTGAATTGCAACTAATTACCAAACTTAAAACCATGGAGAGACCTGGTCAGAACAAAGACATTGGATTCTTATCTCATTATACATGACAAAGCTGTCTTTAGCCATCTCACCCCTTGCCTTTTCCTGTAAGACCAATTGCAGTCGTCAACAGGTTTTCCACACCCTCCAGCCAATCACCCATTCCCACCACCCTTCTGAGTAATACCCCTCCCCACTCTCTCACTATATATAAGGGTCTGGTGACTTCTGTTTCAGTGTATCTGAAGAAGTGTGCATGCACACGAAAGCTCATACCAAGAACAAACTTAGTTGGTCTCTAAGGTGCTACTGGAAGGATTTTATTTATTTATTTATTCTATGTGATTCTTGTTGTATTTGTGATGGTCTATTATGTTGCATCATGTTATCATTGTTTGTAAGCCACTTTGGAATTCATCTGAATGAAAAGCAGCATAGAAATATAATAAATCAAATAAAGGATGCATCACAAGGAATTTTCAGGTTCATCTGCTACTTGCACAGTCCGCATCACTAGGTCTTTTGTTTGTCTTGAAATTTGCTCAGAGGAGTTCTGAGTGTTCTCCTTTGCCCTGAGTGAACTCCTTTGCCCATTATAAAGCTGAGCAAAGAGTGGAAGTTACAGGTGGGTAGCCGTGTTGGTCTGCCATAGTCAAAACAAAATCGAAAATTCTTTCTAGTAGCACCTTAGAGACCAACTGAGTTTGTTCCTGGTATGAGCTTTCGTGTGCATGCACACTTCTTCAGATCTACTGTCGGGTTTATCTCAAGGAAGTTGAATGCCTCCCTGATTTAACAATGCCTCCTACACTATTTACTAGCATTTGGGGTCTAAGCTGCTTTAGCTGCTGCTGACAAGCCTTTTGAGTTTTTCTACTGAATAACAACAGGACTGATAGGATTATGTTTTGGGCAATGCCTCCACCTTTTCCCAGATCATTATATTCAAATATTTCTGTTGTGAGAGGCCATGTGCTAGAGACATGTGATACTCATAGCACCCTTCTCATGTGGTCCCCAGTGGTTCCAAGGAAGAGGTAGATTGAAATGTTGTAATTTGGCAAATTTGGTTTCTATACTTACATCTTCAGCAACTTATTAGTTCATTCTGACAACAGAATATTAAGTGTGGGCACATGTGTGTAGTTATATATAGTTATATCAACTTGTTTGGAGTATTTAACAGATTGATGGGAGTTTGTTTACTTTTGTTAAGTCTGATTAACTGAGCAGGATATGAATTTTAACTTTTTTAATTGCTTCGCTATGTCATACTGTGTAACATGTATTAACTCTATGACAGTGTGTTGTTTAATTGAGAAGGTTTAACTATTCATGGTTAGGGAGAAGCTAAAATCCCAACTTTTTTCTGATAGTACAGCTGCTTGGCTGGTATAAAAGTGAGGATGCTACACTTACAGTTATATCTCAAGATAAAAATTCATGGAAGTAATGAATAATGATACAATTGAGAAATATCTCTCCCTGTATGAGCCCACTGACCAATTGAGATTCAGTCATTGACCTTGCTGTCCATTTCCCCCAGCTTCCCTTCTCTACTCAGAGTCTACTTCTCCTATCTTCTTGCTTCCCAAACTCACCTACCCACTTTTTTCATAATTCCTGAAGACCCTTCTTTATAAGCTTTCTTCAGAAAGATTTCACATCATTTTCCACAAAGCTTAAACAGAAGGATTTGTGCATGTATTTGTCTGGTCTGGTCGCTCAACTTTTGCAACCCTCCTGTCATGCCAGTAGGAATATTAGAAGGCATTGTTTTGTTTTGTTTTGTTTTGTTTTGTTTTGTTTTGTTTTGTTTTGTTTTGTTTTGCCCTGCATTTATCTCTTGCAGTACTGTTTCCATTCCACTGCAGGTTTTTTTTTGGGGGGGGGGGAACTATATTATTCATCCCAATGTCCATTGTGGCAAAATTACACCATGTAAGTTACACTACCATCTTTCATTCACCTCATTCATTTCAATGCAAAGGAAACAATGTAAATGGATGAAAATAATAATCAATTACATAGTGTTTGCAGACTGAAAGCAACAACCATGGCGAATTCTGATCATATTCACTGGATTGATTTCCTTTCCAGACGTGGGACCAATAAGCGGACATCAGCAATTTCCACTCCCTTGGAAATTATCCGACATTCTTCTATTCCATGCAAGGGGGAGGAATACAGAGGCAAAATGTTACCAGGAATCACTCTTTTCTTCTGTGTGGATAGGTTTTGTTCTCTTTGAAGAGATCACTGATCACCTCTGAAAGGAAATGAAGACCAAAACAGATGCTCCTCCAAAGAGTGAAGTGCACACCAACACATTGCATATACTGATACTACGGGCACTGGTGCTTTCTGTTTCCCATGAGTGATTTTTCTAGAGAAAAAAAAGGAAATAGGTGCCCGCCTGCAAAAAGCAGTGCACTTCTCAAGCAAAGGTTTATAGAGTGGAAATATTTACTAAGAATAGCTGGCCATAAAAATGCAGTAGAGCATCAAGACAGTTCTGTAGTTTGGGAAAAAAACCTTTAGAAAGCACATTTTTAAAAGCAACAGAATAGATGATAGCTTGCAGAATGCAATTGTGCTGAAAAGAAAAGAAGTACAGTCTTCTAAAGAGTGGAAGTAATGTTGGTTTTCTGCATGATAAACAAACTGGGAGCAAACCTACATTGCTACTCTTTAGAGCCCTTTTTGCTTGATCAACATGCTTCCTACTGCTTTTTAGCCTTACAGCCCAATCCAAACAATATTGATATTGGAATATCTCCCTGACAGTGTGAACCAAGAGATGTCTACTCAGTCCAATTAAGTATGATGGCATTTACGCACTTACATATGCACATTTATAGTATTGTAGACTGAATACTGGTTCAAATTAATACAATTGCATGGAATAGAACAGATGGTTATCAGTGGGACAAGAAGTAGCCTTCAGACCATGAAATATCTATCAGACGTGGTCTACTCTGTAAAAAAAAAATGTTTGACATCTAGCCTATTCCTTACAACAGGGCCTATTTGGGATAACCCATGTCTCATTATATAAACAAGGCAGTAAGGTGGTACTGTCTGTATATAAAACTGTTGCCATATGCTAGATAGGCTTAGTCTAAACATGGCACAAACTGCTTTCTTAAAACCTTACCCAAGAAGGGTTCCATGTGTTCACTGCTATGTTTAAAGTGTCCAGTTCTGAGCGCCACAATTTAAGGATATTGACAAGCTGGAACATGTGAGGATCGGTTGAGGAAGTTGGGTATGTTTTAGCATGGAAAATATGAGAATGCACAGATCTTCAAATATCTAAAAGGCTGTCACATGGAAGATAGAGAAAGCTTGCTTTCTCCTGCTCCAGAGGGTTGGACCCAAACCAATGGCTTCAAGTTACAAGAAAGGAGATTCCAACTAAACATCAGGAAGAACTTTCTCACAGTAAGAGCTTTTCAACAGTGCAATGGACTCCATTGGAAGATGGTGGATTTTCCTTCATTGGAGGTTTTTGAGCAGAAGTTGGATGACCATTTGTCATGGATGTTTTAGTTGAGATTCCTGCATTGCAGGGCATTGGACTAGATGATCCTCAGAGTCCCTTCCAACTCTACAATTCTATGATTCTATGAATATGAATACATCAACCCAGAGTGTTCCCACGACACAGCTGCCTAGTATTCTTATGTGGCATGATGAGCGGTTGTCAACAATGCTGTTTCAGTGTGAACTGAAGTGCATGGATATGGTTTTTTTAATTAAAAAAAACAATACTTACCTGCCATATGTTTGAACCAGACCCTAGTATAATCTATGTTCTTAAAAGTACTCTACAAATGACTGCTCACTAGACGTTAGAATAAATAAATGAAGTTAAAGAAGCTGTTGTAAAAATATTAATACAAAAGTCTATTTCAATGAGAACTGGTTCTCTCTGTTGTTTCTTTGTGTCATGTTAATAGGTGTTTAAACTGAGGATGTTAAATGAAATGAATTCAAGTGAAAAATCTAGCTATTTGAACATCTCATTAAACTACATCTTGAAGATGCTTTTTCATCTGAATAACAGACAGAACTTACATTGTACCAAAATAGAAATACAGCACCTAAAGCTACTGTTTGCCCATACCTTCTGGTCTATCAATCTTTTCTATAGCTCTGTTGATATGGAAATTACACTTTTAAAAAAGCTCTGGATAAGGACTGTTGCTGCGAGAGGTGAAGGTCAAGAAGAAGCCAGAAAGTGGCTCCTTCTCAAAGAGAAATAGGTGTCCCGCTTTCTGAACTTTTTATTCATGTGAATGTTGCCAGAGTGGAGTCTGCGCCACTTCTTCCCAGCATATTAACTTAACAAGATAGTGTGAGCTGTGGGTCAGGAAAGGCCCTAGTTCAAATTTCACCTCAACAACAAACTCTTAATCAGTAGATAAGATGTGCAATCCATGTGGTGTCCATAGAAACAGAACCTTGCAGAACACCTTTCCCCATATGAGATCTGATCATCTCCTATGTCCAGCAATCCAAAGGATGGCTATTAGAGAACAGCCTTTTCAGGAGTGGCCCTCCTGTCTATAGAAGGTCTCCTGCAGTTGACCCGGACATATTTTTGGTGTCATGCAAAATTCTTCCTCTCTCGGGCATTTGAAGGTATTTCAATGGTTTTTGGTGCTTGAGTTTATGCTGGAGAGTGAGTAGAGGGATTGGTTTTATAGTTTGACCAGCTTCTCATCTGTATTGTATCAGTTTTAAACACCATACTGATGTTGGGAGAAATTGCCACTAAAATGCTGTTGCATTTTCATGAAGACTTTGTTTTTTTAAAAAAGCATTGCAAGCTGAAGTGGAAATGTGAACAACTGAGCTTATGATTGGAAAAATGAGACCAACAGAAGCTGAAAGTGACAGATCTGCCCACCGCTACACAGGACCAGAAATCCTCTTCTAGACTGGGAATGAAGAACCAATACCAAATGTAATGACATGCTTAGCCGTGTAGCTCCCTCCTTTCTTTCTAGGTCATCACTTACTAGTACTGGCACATAGGCAGCTTTACGAAATGGAAGCAAACAGTGTGAGAAGGGCAAATTGGTCAAGGGAGTTAAAGTTCATTTTAGTTAACCTTATGTAATGTGTTGTCCATTGAATACAAAATATTGGATTTGGATGTGGGCAATTCAGGCTCAGATTCCAAATCAGTCACAGCTTCACAGGGTAGGAAAATGTTGTTGTTCAGTCGTTCAGTCGTGTCCGACTCTTCGTGACCCCATGGACCAGAGCACGCCAGGCACGCCTATCCTTCACTGCCTCTCGCAGTTTGGCCAAACTCATGTTAGTAGCTTCGAGAACACTGTCCAACCATCTCATCCTCTGTCGTCCCCTTCTCCTTGTGCCCACCATCTTTCCCAACACCAGGGTCTTTTCCAGGGAGTCTTCTCTTCTCATGAGGTGGCCAAAGTACTGGAGCCTCAACTTCAGGATCTGTCCTTCTAGTGAGCACTCAGGGCTGATTTCTTTGAGAATGGATAGGTTTGATCTTTTTGCAGTCCATGGGACTCTCAAGAGTCTCCTCCAGCACCATAGTTCAAAAGCATCAATGGGAAATGACTGACACTTAAAAAAAATTATAAAACATTTTTTAACAGATCTATCAGGGAGGAAAACCCTGAAAAACTCTGTTACAGCAACCTCCTTCTGACATAATACATGCTTTCGGATGTGACCATAGATCTAATAATTTAAAACAATGCAATGTGAGAATCAGCTCTTGAGCTAACCTAGCCGTGCAACTGTAGCAGACTGAATCTACATTTTAGAGGGAAAGCATTTTGATGCAGTAGCCTCTTAATTAACCAGAAAGAATAGTTCTAAGAAGAGCAATTATTTTTATTAAATTTGTGATAGTTATGAACTGTTGTTTTCCACGCCAGACTATCTGTTCTAGACAAGATAGATATGAAAGGTGGTTATAGCTGATTTGTGAATAGTAAAAATAGAAGCACATGGATGTTGGAACAGATAGATTTTGATTTTCTGTAGTACTAAATAAAAAAATGCAGCAACTTTTTTAAACTTCACATACTTATGTTGCTATATTTTTTATCATTAAGAAACTGGCATTCATATGACACATAACCCAAGATTCCAATGACCTTGGCAGCATTCTAGAGCAATCAGTCAAGAGATAAGCATGCAATGTTCTTGAACAATTGCCTTAGGCACTGAACATACTTTCTTCAATAGCAGGCAAAAGCATATTTTTGTTCCTTCCCTTATTTTGAACATGGACTTTTTCTAGCTTAGTGGAAAATGCCATGCTTTGTGTTCTACCCCCCCCCCAAAAAAAAAAATCAGCTCTCCAGTTATTTAATAATATTCTGCAAATGTGGTATCTCTACTCCTGTTTTAGCTGGTTGTATCTATTAAAATATGTGGAGAATCTGTAGACCTCCATATGTTGCTGGTCTACAAGTCCCATCAACCCTGACCATGAACCAAGCTGAATGGGACTGATGGGAAGTGGAGTTCAAGAACATCTGAAGGGCTTCGTGTTCCCCACTCCTGTTGCAGAAGCTATAAAAAGGGTGGTTTCCCATGTTTCCTACTTCTTCCATGGCACTCAGGAAAGGTCAAACAAATTGTCTGTCTAGCCTGGTATGCTGAGTAGCAGCAGGGTATTTGGCAGAGCTGTTTCCCATCCCCTGCTATCTGATTCCTTTAAATTGGACATGATTTGGGGTTTAAATGAGGGACCTTCTACATGCAAAGCTATAGTCCCTACCATAAGGCAGGGCTTCATGGGTTGACTCAGACAGTTTCACATCACTAGGAGAACTTTTCTTCCCACGAAAAGTAATTCATGTGTTCAGCTGCTAACATCTAGTGGTTAGACATCTAGGCTAAATGTCTAGTGCAACAGAGCACTATGGCAATCATTCTGTCAGTGCAAGGATTTCTGCTTGGCTCAACAAAACATTTCCCCCCTCTCCTCCTGCTGCATGCCCTCTAAATTTGTTCTAGGGGTTCCCCCCAACCCTCTGGAGCAGATTTGGTGAGGGGGTGGATAGGCAAGGGGACAGGGAGGAAGTCCCACTGCACAAGCAGAAATCCTTGCACTGGCAGGATGCATTAGAATCCTGCCCATTATAATGTAGACATATGTGTCAGCCTACCCCATAGTCGTTTCTGTCTGTTACTATTTTTGTCCATGTGAATGCACATAACTTCTAGTAAAGTCACTGGAGCCTATGTATGCAACACACACAAGTAAAGTTATGTTCCCTAAAATTCATGACATACTTATGAAGGGCATGCATGTGAAACAAACATTGTTAGAGGGCGTTACAGATTAAGTCAGTATGTTCAAAGACAGCACAAAACTTGGAATGAAGCTGAAACAGACATTTGTCATTTTGTTATTTCACTCACTACATCATACTTATCTCTCCATTAAAGTGTGGAGGACTCTAGCTCAAGTCATCACACTTGTCCGCATTTGCTGGGTGGGCTTATTTTTCCTGCCTTGATGTAAACACCAAATGGTCCCAAAACTCTGTTCAGAGTGTGAAAGGGAAACAAAGTTTGCTTGTTTGCTAAGAGGAAGCCACATCATTTGCTGCTCTTTCGTTACTTCCTTCACCCCCTCAGGGTTATGTAAATGCCACACATGTAGTAGCGCTGACTTATGTATCGTATCAAGCATGACTAGATCCCTATCCATGCAGTCTAGTGTGTAGGGCGCTCAAGCATAGAAGGAGTGGGACTGTGACACTGATCCCACCCCAGATATCATGTGACAAGGCTAAACACCTTCGATGAGTTTATTTATTACTTCCATAATTTATATACCACTTAGCACAGTGGTGGCCAAACCCGGCACTCCAGATGTTTTGGGACTACAATTCCCATCAACCCTGACCACTGGTCCTGTTAGCTGGGGATCATGGGAATTGTAGTCCCAAAACATCTGGAGGGCTGAGTTTGGCCACCACTGACTTAGCACCTTCGTCTCTAAGTCAACAAACCTTGACTTCCCAATCATGGTTTGTTTGACAGAAACAAACCAGCAGCTCTGTTTTGCACATAATAAAAAGTCAGCCTGCATTATATAATCTGTTATTCCCCACTTCCCTTATTTTCATGGAAAAGAAATAATATATCACCCTTTGGGTCAGATAAGGTCACATTCATGTCTATTGATTGAACCAACAAAACTTGCATTTTGAACACTACTCTTTATAGTCATTACTTGCTCAGAACTGAAATATCACTATTCAAAATACAATAAGGTGTATTTTGAGCACACAATGGGTGTTTTTAAAAAATGAAATGTGTAGCAGGCATGAACAGGCACAATCCTGACCTTAGGAAACATCCCACTGAGTTGTCTTCAATAGGAGCCAACACTAATTTACTCATTATATTACTTCTGTAATTATTAACACAGCATTCCTTTGACATACATTGCTTCTAAGCTGCTAAATAGTGCACAAAAAGCTTGCCCAGAGTGGTTCATTCATATTATACCCAATTATCAAAACAATGTGATAGCCAAGCATAGTGCAATAGTGCAGTGGCAGCAACTAGCCCACTAAAATATCATATCAATTGGCCCTTATATTGGGATATTAGATCAGCACTGCAAATCCAAGAATTTGCATAGTAATTCTCACAATAAAGTGCTGACAAAAGCCATATCTAGGTGCTTCTCATAACATATTCCAATGATGACTCCAACAGCCCCATGGAAGGTGATGCACTGGTGTGAAAATCTTCTTCACTGTAGTACCAATTCATGTGCTGAGTCTCTTAAATATAGAACGAGTGCGCTAGATTTGTCATGCTGAAGTGGTTTCTAAGCAGCACCCCAGTTAACCATACGGAATATATACTTGTTCCTTTAACCTTTCCCCATATAATATGGCTTAGGCCCAGGCTATCTGAAGGACCATATTCTCCCATATGAACCTGCCTGTGCTCTGAGATCTTCAGGCCCTGTCCTACCACCCTCACAGGGACATTGGGTGGGGACGCAGGACAGGGCCTTCTGGGTGGCTTTGGAACTTCCTTCCTAGAGCAACTAGACTGCTTCTCTCATTGTTGTCATTCTGCCATCATGGTAAGACTGTTTTATTCTGGCAGGCTTTGGAGAACTGACTACTAATAAGGATAGGGCTTTTAATAGTGCTGTGCTGTTTTCACTATCTGCATCTTAATAAATTTGTTTCTACATTATCTTAATTCTATTATAATTTAATTACTTTTTAACTACATGTTTTTAGCTATCTGTGTTTTATCCATATTTGCTTTAATTTTTCTGAGCTCCCTTGAGTCCCAGTTCTGGAGAAAAGGTGGGACAACAACAACAACAAAACCACAGCTTGCCTTCAGGAACTTGATTCCTCAGAGCTTTCTTTTATCAACAATTTAAGTATTTATTGATCATGGTCATAAAATATATTCCCCACTGAGGCCAATAGGACACTCAAGGACTTGTTCACATCAACATTAGCAATGGGCAGCAAGGTAAAGTGTCTCATTAACATCTCATTACATCCCTGCTGCTGCAATAGATTGTGTAACTGGAGAAGCTATAGTTTAATTTCATAATTGCTTCTAAGGGAAAGAATAACTTTCACTCAAACGTGGAATTATTTGCTATGGAGCAAATTGACCCACAGCAAGTTATACTTCATCTTCAGAAGCAAGAGTGATATGAAACTAACAAAATATTTTCCTCTTAGTAGGTAAATCAGTTATTGTCAAGGTTTGTACAAATGAGAAGAGTGTCTTCTTCTAAGAGTGTTTACCGAGGGGTGCTAGTCTGCATTGTGCTCTAGAAATTATTATTATTATTATTATTATTATTATTATTATTATTGAATTTATATACCGCCCTATACCCAGGGGTGTCAGGGCAATCCACCTGCAAAATAATTTTAATAGGAATATAACGCCCCCCCAAAAAATTGAATCTACATATATTAAGGCAGCAATCTTCAACACATTCACCCCAAATAAGCACTCTCCTTCAATAGGACTACTTTATAGGTAAATGGCCTATAATAACCCAGTGTTCATATATCAAGGAACTAAAAATGCAATAAAAACATAAGTGTGTCACGCGCTGCAGCTTGCTTGACCATAGAGAGGGACCGCTGTAAACTACAGTGTGACAACAGCCTTGGGATAGCTGCTGGGCCATCTCAGCAACAATGGAGGACAGAAGCAGGCAGCCCAGCCAACCCATGAAAGAACAGTCAGGGTAGTTATTCAGCAATCATCCTGATCTGCTGCAGCCACCATGACTACATGCCTCACTGATGTTGTTTCAGCTTTCGCCCACAAGGAGGACAGTTGCTGAGGAGCCATCCCAGCCTGTCCACCAAGCCACCCACCACTACCTTCCTCTTTCTCACTGGAGAAGGTCTAAAGGGAGTGAGATGGTTCCTCCACAGCTCACTCGGGCTTCTGCCACCTCCCTCCTCCTCTCAAAAGTTTTAAAGAGAGTCAGGTGTTCCTCTGCAGGCTGCATGGGCACCGCCTCCCACTTCCTCCTGGGAAAAGGTCTAGGTTCAGCAGGAGGGAAGCCTCGCCATGCCTTTCCAGTCTTTCCCTCATCCAAGTTACAGCACTCTGTTAATGGGAACTCTCCTGCTCTCTGCCTCAGCCAGCAGCTTTGGAATCTTTACCAACAGCAGCAGCTGGAAATGAGAAGATCTAATGGGTTACTGTGGGGGGGGAGACAGACACAGAGTGTGGGGAGGTGGGAAGCAGGAGGGGAGTATGTGGGATTGGTGAGTAAAGTGAGCAGGGGCACAGCACCTAGTAAATATTATATTAATTTCAAAAGGAACATTACCTTTTCTGCACAGTAAACCCAACTTTTTTTCCCTTCCACCCATTCATGATGAAAAATACAATCACCTTTTGTATGGCAGGAAACGAAATCAAATATTTCAAAGCCAGAAACCCTCTAGTCACTCAGAAAAGATGGTACTGTATTATCTTTTATTTCCCCTTTTGTCCTTCATAAATAATATGTTCCTTTTGAGACTTTCCCCCCTCCTCTGAAAGACACACATACCGCACACAAAACTCTAAGAGCAAAAGGGGAAGATAAGAGCTCAGAACGAAGCAAGATAGAATATTAGCATTAGGAGATAACTACAGTGAAAGCATTTATTCCCACTGCATGGGGATATTCAGATGATCAGACAAGCATTTTGCCCATGAATGCAGACCCATTGCAGCACAATAAATTAAAATGGGCACACTCCTATTAACTATAGCTTCCCACTTCATCTGAACCAGTTGTTTTCATAGCCTACTTTGTTCCAGAGTTTGGTAACCATAGTTTACTGGGTGCTGGTGAAACTGGAAACTATAGGCAATAAAAAGCTTCCTGGCTTAATCTTGGTTCATATGAAGAGAGAAAAGGGGTTTGATGCAAAAACAACAATTGAGTAAGGTGAGATATAATCATTTAAAGCCGCTCAATGTCTTTATTTTATGCAATACAAGGCATTTTTATAATTTTGCTTGCTCTGTGTTGTAGTTTGTTTTTTGTTTGTTTGGAACATTTGTACCCTGCTCTGATGGTGCTCTGATGGAAGGAGGGAGTGAACGTGTATGTTTAGAAATCAACCCACTGTATAAACATAAATTACATTAATTGCTCTGCCCACATTTGTCTTTGGCTCCATCCACCACTGTGGTTCACAGAAAGTTGCCCAGAAGTAAATGAAGGTCTTGAGCTGAAAAGAATCCTGCCCCTACTTTAATTTCTGCTGCATAACTCACTTGCGCTCATTCATTCCTACAGGGCAAATTAAAATGGAGGACAATGTTGCACCTGTGGCATAACCACAGCTACTACCCATCATACTGAGTGGCCTGTCCCTGAGTGGCAGGTACCCCACAAGGAATATAAATGTGTCTGAGCACAGAGAGGTCCTTGAGATATAGAAGATCTTCACACACTTCTTACTGGACTAACTGAAATGTGGTTTCTGCCTGCCTCCAAGATATGTCAAGAAATCTGTTCACTTCCACAGGATGTGGAACATGCAACATCTTTGAGAAACTACAAGAAAACATGCAACATCTTTGGGAAACTACAAGAAAAGGAATGTATTTATTTTACAGGAGCCAAGTCAAATTTGGAGGTTTTCACCTTTATTCTGCATTGTAAGTTAGTGCCATGGCTTCATAAACCCTATAAATCTATGATGGACTCCTTGACTGTATAATCCTATCTGCTCAGAAATCAAATCACATAGGGTTCAGTGGAGCTTATTCTTAGATAAGTTGGTATAGAACTGGACATCCTTCCCTAGCAAATTTATGCCACAGCAGTGGCATACTGAAAACAGTAGCATAGGCAGTGCAAGATTAAAGAACATGCCAACCTGTGGGCAGAAGTGATTTGAGGGTCTCCCCAGGACATTACAGTAACTTCCCATCCCAGAGAAATACAAGCAGAGAGATCATCTGATGGGAAAACAGTCTTTAATCACTCACTTTCTACCCCAAACAAGTATTCTGAACAGCCTGGCCATGTCATGAGTCAGGCTAGGTGTGCAAGATGTTGAATTGCTGCCTCTCCTGCAGGTCAGAGCATCTTTTTGGTGTCTTCGTGAGAAATTCAACAACTGCGCCTTTCCCCAGCAGGAACAAGATTCACCATTGGGAATTCCTGCGTGCAGTGCATTAATAAAAGGCAAGAGGAGCCTTGCTTAGAAGCGGGTGCTCCCCCTCTACTTCAAACGTGGGCGGAGAATTATTATAAGAAGGGGCACACAGCAATCGAGGCTGTGAATGCAAACTATATTCGGGATTCATGAATATGGCAAATGAGGACCAAACGACACGCACTTGGCATAATTACATGTGTGCCTGAATCGGATTAACGACCTGTTCTCCCCTGCTCCACACACACACTCCAGTAAATCATGGGAAACTTTTCTCTTTCCCCGCCCCTCTTTTTGCCCAGAAACAAGCCCTTGTGCAGGGAGGAGAAGTGAGCAGCTTTCCCCTTTTTGCTTACGGACCATTTGGCCTGCCACCCCTTCCTCAAGCAAGCGCTCCTCGACTGCGGTTGCCTGCAGACTCGACGTGTCCTACGTGTCCTCTGCACAGCGGTGCTTTCCTCCTGCCATTAGCAAGGATGCTGATTGCCGCCGCCGCTGCCGCCGCTGCTGCTGCAACCGCGAACATCTGCTGCTGTTACACAACGAGTCAACAAGGGAGCGAGCAAAGGGCGCGTGGCAATTGCATTGCCGCCCAGGAGCAGTTGCTCACAGTTCTTGCTGATATCTTTCTCGGCAGAGACAGAGAGAGCTAGTTTAATAAAAGAAGTGTGCATGCACACGAAAGCTCATACCAGGAACAAACTCAGTTGGTCTCTAAGGTGCTACTAGAAAGAATTTTCGATTTTGTTTTGACTATGGCAGACCAACACGGCTACCCACCTGTAATAAAAAGGAAATCGCGACACCCCCCCCCCCAAAAGTGTAACATGGTGCAAATCCCACCCTACTGTACTCACATAGGAAAGGGCAAGATAAAGAGCAGGAGGAATGGGAGGCCGCAAAGGATTGTGGGAAGGAGGAGGATTGAGCATAGCTTTGGCCACTTTCAGACTCTGGGCAAAGGAACTGTACATTTGGGAAAGGGAGGCTAATGGGGGTAAAAAACCTAAGTTTTTCTGAGGCAAGGAAACAGTTTATAGGAACTCTTGGCAGAGTTGCAGTTGAAAGAGGAAGAGGTTAGCTGCAGGTTTTTAAGGGTATGCAGTGCCGGATTTAAAGGTAAAGGTAAAGGGACCCCTGACCATTAGGTCCAGTTGCGGATGACTCTGGGGTTGCGGCGCCCATCTCACTTTACTGGCCAAAGGAGCCGGCGTACAGTCATGTGGACAGCATGACTAAGCCGCTTCTGGCGAACCAGAGCAGCGCACGGAAACACCATTTACCTTCCCGCCAGAGCGGTGCCTATTTATCTACTTGCACTTTGATGTGCTTTCGAACTGCTAGGTTGGCAGGAGCTGGGACTGAGCAACAGGAGCTCACCCCATCGCTGGGTTTTGAACCGCCAACCTTCTGATCGGCAAGCCCTAGGCTCTGTGGTTTAACCCACAGCGCCACACACGTGCCGGATTTACATATAAGCTAAACAAGCTATAGCTTAGGGCCCCGCTCTCTTGGGGGGGGGCCAAAAAATAAAAGGGGGTAAAAACTGGATGTACATTCCCAAAATATAATACTTCTTCTTAATTGTATTTCAGTTCAACAGTTACTTTGATAAAATACATATTTTGTTATGTGCAAATGGCTTTAGATACCTATTAGGTCCATAAATTACCATATAGCATATATTCAATACAAAAAAGTGACAATTTGTTGTTGACAAAGGACAACTGGACATATAAAATGCCCCTTTACCTTCAGTAGCTTAGGGCCTCATCAAACCTAAATCCAGCCCTGGGTATGAGAAAGGCGATTCTGCCCAAAAGAACTATCATTTCTTATTAGATAATTAGGGCTTCTCAGACCATTTTAATGCTCGAACCTTAAGGGGGAAACTGTCAGCAAGTGAGGGGTTGAACACCCTTCAACTCCATTCCCAGCCAGGTATTCAGAAGCAGCTCTTCCTGTTTAATATGACATGTGATGTTATAGCATCAAAACATATCATCTCATTTGCCCCTAAGCAAGGGTGTATTTTAGAAACATTCAGTCCCAATCTTCACTTTCAGGATCAATTTAAAAAAAAAGTGCCTGTTAATTTGAACCAAATGCAAAGTAAAAACTAGAGCCCCGTCGGGGTTACCTAGCAAAATATTCCAACTGAATTCAGTGGGACTCGAAGTAGGAGTATCTACCTACAGTACATGGAAATCAAGCGCCGTTGAAAAATGTTTGCGGTATTTAGGGGAAAGATGTAGGAAAGTATGGATGGGCTCTTGTGGATAAAGGAGGGAAAGAAATTGTTATATAAACTGATGCGCTTAAATGCCATGTATTTGTCATACTGCAAGAACCTGCCGTATACGAAGTTGGCCCTTCTTGCTACTGTTGATGGCTTTTTAAATTTTACACATCTTGATGGTAATATCACATTGTTTTTATTGTGTGTTTCCAAGATACAGAATGTTCATATTCCTAACTCACCACTATATTTTAGTACTGGGAAGCTGCATTAGTGTACAATCTTAAATGAATAAATGGCATTTAATTGTTGGTTTTCAGCCCACCTCTTTAGCCATAAGACCATTTTTTCATCCTTTCTTACATCCTAATCCTAAATACCATAAACCTGTTGATTTTTAGCAATAATTTAAATATGCCTTCGTGAGAACTCATTCACATAAACAGTGTGATAATTCTAGGGATTTGCATTTAAATTTAAAAGAAGTGTTTCCCTCATTATATACTCAGAAAACTATACTCTTGCTTTAGAAAACATTTGTGTTACCAAGAAGAGCATCTTTTGTGTTACTTTTTAATTTAAATTTTACTGAAGGGATTTCAGTAGAGTGGTATGCCAAACAAAACAATTACAGCAATGCAGCTACAGTGATAAATCTTAACTATGAAGTAAGCAAGGATTCCAGGCATGTCCATCCTTCCCTACTCAATTTCCCATTCCTTTTTGCTTCCTACCCCTTCTTCAAAGCAGAAGGGGGGGGGGGAGAAGAAGAAGAAGAAGAGGAGGAGGAGGAGGAGGAGGAGGAGGAGGAGGAGGAGAGAAAGGGAATGAGGAAATTAAAAGAGTGAATTTAATTAACTTACTTGTCAATTTGCCTGAATAAAATCTTGTTAAAAGTTCAGAAATGTTAGCCAGTTACCTGTCGCAAAAATATTAACCTATTTACTTTAATTATGTAGTTGAATGTTCTCAGTAAACATCCTAGCATTAAAAGAGATGAATGGCAGTTCTTACATAATTGGGTAAGCTTTCTTATTAAAGACAAACTGTCCAGTGGTTAAAGAAAGAGACAAGGTGGCGAAGTCAAAAATTAGGGTAGTGTGTTGCATTGAGAGCATCTCAAATGCAATTTGCTTCTCACTAGAACAAGCAAAGCTAATTGCCCACCTCTCACTGATGATGGAGAAATTAAAATGCTTGTTCATCTCTTAATGTTTGCTTCCAGGCAAGAGCAAAAATCGATCACATGAGTAGCTCTTGTAAATTCTAAATGGTGAATCCTATCTTTTTCCACTTCTTAATTGAATGACACTTGTGAACATTATCTCTGGGACAGATACACAATTAATTCAGGCTCACTGAGAACCACTTGGTACACATAAAGGATGTGCAAGTGAGTTGTGCATGTTATTTCCTTGTTTTTGTAGTGCCATGTGAAGGAAAAACTCATGCCTAGAATGGATGCAGCTCATTTATCTCCCCAGTGGGGAAGATACACAAATTTCCCTTTAACACGAGACTCTGAGTGTGGAAAGGAGAAGATGTACATATTCTTTTTCCACATCATAAGCAAACATTATCATAAAGGCTTGTGATATAATGTGTCAGGTACGGTAGGGACTCTGTTAAGATCCATTAGCTTTTGGGTGAAGATGTAACATTTTTAGAACAGCAGAGATTCTCTGTGTCCCATCCAAATGTACCTATTTCTTTCCAGATCTGAGCTTGGGGGGAAATATATACAGTGTATTCTAAAATATCAAGGAGAAACTAGCAGCGCATAGTTCTAATTGACTTTCCTTCCTCACTCCAGATGTTGCAGTAACCCACCACCCAATCCTCATAGCAGGCTTGCAGTCTAACAATTTTCCTTTCTTAGCTGTTAATATGATGAACAAATATATAAACCTTTATAAATTAAGGTTAAAGTTTTTTAAAAAAAGCAAAGGCAGGTAGTCTTTGAGGCATAGAGGGAAGGGCAAGATTGAACTAGAGGTTATTTCAGTTGCAAAGCCAAGAGAAAGCAGGCTCATTATTCCTGGATCTCAGGGATGATATATTTCTTAATTAATGTGTTTTCTCACATAAAATGATTTGTGGATTTTGCAGGGACTTAGGTACTCAAGTTCCTCTTCATAATTTTATTATTCTTTATTTATTACACTCCATCCCACCCTTCTTCCCAAAGGAATCCAGCATGGTATCACAGCTACTGCTGCTGCTGCTGCTGCTTTGCCGAGAACACGGTTTTAACAGTGTGTCCATAAGTGACTGTGGAGGCCAATTCTGGATCCACGTATCGTTCCACAGTGGGGACATAGATTTCTGGGTGGGAGTTGATCACGGTGAGGGTTTGCCAAGAGTGCTTTTCTCGTAGCACGTTTCTCCCTTTCATCCTGAGTTCAAGTATCTTCAAAGCCTAGGACATATTTGGTAGAAGCCCACAAAATCTTTGGTAAAGGCTGTTCTCCAATTGGAGCATTCGTAGGCCAGTGTTTCCCAGTTGTCTGTGTTTATACAGCATTTTTTTTAGATTTGCCTTGAAAGAGTCTTTAAACCTCTTTTGTTGACCACCAGCATTATGCTTTCCATTTTTATGTTTGGAATATAGTAGTATTATCCTCATCCTCAGTAATGTATTAACAAATATAAGCAATTCAGTGTTTCTTTTTTATTATTAAAGATTTTCTTGATTTACAAAAGTGTGTGCAATGTCTCTCTCGTATTTTTTCCATGTAACATTTTTACAACTCAGTTTTGGTTGTTGAGACATTAGGGAGAGAAGGGGGAAAGAGGTGGGTAGGATGGGGGGATGGGTGAGGTGAGGTGATGGTGTTTCTATTTTCCTTAGTATATGTAGGGTTTGGTGTCAGCGTTGTTTGTGTAGGTTCTCTGTTGTTCGCTTGTGTTTCTTTGGTGGTGAGAGAGGTCGGGATTGGCGTAGGGTGTGATTGTTCATTTGTGGTTGGATGTGGTGATCTTTGGTTTCCTGTGTGAGTGGGGTTGGTGGATGTTTTTGATCAGGTTAGCCATATTGATTTGTATGCTGTCGGTAGATTTTTGTCATTGTGTGTGATGAAGGGGAACCATACTAGGGTGAAGGTGCCTTCTTCTGTTTATCCCCGTGTCAGTTTCAGGTTACTGGTTAGTTTTTCTAGTAGGGCTGTTTCCCATACTACTTGGTACCATTGGTCCATGTTTACTCCTGACAGATCTTTCCAGATCTTTCCAGTATGATGTTTCTGGCTGCTGAGAGTAGATGGATTATGGGTTCTTTGTGTTGTAAGTGGGCATTATTGTCTTGGAAGATGTTTAGTAAGACCAATTCTGGGGTGGTTTCTAACACTTGCTTGGTTATTTTACATATTTCTCGTATGGTTGTTGTCCAGAATGTTTGGATTTTGGGGCACTCCCACCACATGTGGAAGTATGTGCCTGTGGAGGTGCACCCTCTCCAGCAGCAATTCAGGGTTTCTGATAGTCCAAGATTTCTCAAACTTTCTACTCCCAAAGTCCCACTTTAGAGGAATAAACATTACAGTAACATTCCTGTTCTGTCAGGTCTTCAGCTAATTAAACCATGGGGGTGGGTGGGTGTTGCTTTTGTTTGTTATGTATGCCAGTCTATCTACCAGCCATGACTCCAGTGTGGACCTGGCACAGCAAATATTGACAGTTTTAATGCTCCTTAGCCTTGGCCTGCCATGAGTGGCAGGGCTTCAGAGATGAAGCTGTGGCTCCTCCTCTCCATTAAGACCCCATGCTCCTGGTGAGAAGTTAATATTGCAGCCCTGGAGATTTTCTGTAAACAAGGACAGCCTGTTCAATACCAGAATGAGTACCATAATAACACGATTTCACTTGACATCCAGATGCAACAAATGAACTGGCCCATGTTAGTTAAACCTGTATCAAGTTATTTTTTAACCTCTGGGGGCCAAGGTCGGTGGTATGACATGGAATCCAGTGTCTCTCTTCAGTGGGATTTTTAAAAATGAAAAGCAGCCTCAGTTGACTGTGACTCAGAGCAAAAAAGAGTTGTCTGTGTAAAAATCCCCACCAAACTGGGGGGCAGGGAGCATAGAGAGAGGTAAGGGGGGGAAAGAATACAAATAATGTTCAAACCACACACTAAAAAGAATTTAACTGGAAATACCCTGAGGATCAATGAGAATAATTTGTTTGATAGGCTTATTAAAGAACTTCAAGACAAAGTGAAGAATGAGGCAATGAAATCTTGTAGCTGCAGCAGAATAGGACAATACAGAGAGATGATAAGGCAAGAAATAAATCTACCAAAATGTTAGATAAGATTTCAATCAGACAAATGGATTCAAATCAAACATTGAGTGAGAGCTATTTAAATTACACATAGGTTTTGAATCCATAGTCAATATTTAAGAAAAGTTTCTGTCCAAGTAACTCCAACTCAATGTAGATACATTGAAATCAGTGGGGTTCTCAGTCGTGTTCGTTGATTTCGTTGGGTATGGCTTGAGTATGACTTAGTTGGATATAACCCAAAAAAAACTCCACCAGTCATGCGGTGTTTAAAAACTTTCATTCATATTCTATTGAATATAAGATATCCTAAATAAAATTTATTGCATGAATAAACAAAAGCAGGTAAAAGCATCAGCATCCAGTGTGATGACAAGACTAACAGTGTTATGTTATGTTATTACTGAGCCACAGCATGTTTTGGATTTGTGCATGTCCCCTCTTCCTTCAGTGCAGCCATGAGGATTAATGAAGAAGAAGAAGAAGAAGAAGAAGAAGAAGAAGAAGAAGAAGAAGAAGAAGAAGAAGAAGAAGAGTTTTGATTTGATATCCCGCTTTTCACTACCCGAAGGAGTCTCAAAGCGGCTAACATTCTCCTTTCCCTTCCTCCCCCACAACAAACACTCTGTGAGGTGAGTGGGGCTGAGAGACTTCAAAGAAGTGTGACTAGCCCAAGGTCACCCAGCAGCTGCATGTGGAGGAGCAGAGACGCGAACCCGGTTCACCAGATTACAAGTATACCACTCTTAACCACTACACCACACTGGTTCTTGCTTCTGATTTTCATTAACCACAGTTTCATAAATTGTGTGGACCGCAAACTGTAGTTAAAGTTAACTATTGTTTGCTTCAAACAAGCCAGCATCATAATGCATAGAGGGAATTCTGCTTGTTTCAGACAAACCATAGTAAATATTAACCACATTTTGTCGTGTTCCGATGACACAATCTGCATTTAATCTCAGCCAGAAGCACAGCTTTTGAACTACTCACAGAGCTGGTGCACACATAACGCTAACTAAATTAGGACTAGTATGAACAGGCTAAAGAGCTGTTCATCAGCGGAACCAACTCCCTTGGGAGCTTGTGGACTCTCCTTCCTTGGAGGTTCTTAAGCAGAGGTTGGATGACCATCTGTCTTGGATGCTTTAGTTGAGATTCTGCATGTCAGGGGGTTGGACTAGATGACCCATGGGGTCCCTTCCAACTCTACAATTCTGCGATTCTATGACTTAACATAAATATGCAAATGTGTGTGTTCCAGGAAAGGAAATCGCAGTCACTTTGCTGCTCTGGCCCTGCTACTGAGCTCCTCTGAGCAAAGTTATAGTTTGACTTAAAATGTTCTCTGAACTTGGACTCACAGTTTTTCTCCCTCCAGATCAACCGCAAGCTACAACCAACATCTGATCTTGGATTTACAGTTTTTGACAAGCTGCAGGCCCAGGTTCGGACAACACACTAAGCCAATTCGTCACTTAGGTCACAGCAGAGCAGCGGTAGAAGAACCGAAGGTGGAGAATGCGGTGGCAACCATTTCCTCTTCAGGAACCCTTATCCTCACATTTTTGTGCTATGCCATTCTTTGACTTAGTGTTATGTGTGAAGCACCTCCCAGTCCTACTGAAGGGCAGAGGGAGGGCACAGTCCAAGGCTTGCTTTCATCATGCTGAACTGTTGTTTAGCATGGCATCTGAACATGGCCATTGCCAGTTGAGTTAAGCCAGAAATGACCCCAACATACATTTCTGTCACTCTACATATACAACATAATTTCTTCATAATATATTTGGGTGATTTCAGCATGATGAAGGCATTTTTTTTCCTTGTGTAAAACTGGCAATTATGTTTGTTATGGAAGACATGGCCTGTTTCTATTATTTGCTGTTTGTCTGATAGTACTGCAAGTAATCCAGAGTAAACTGGCAATTTAGGAATAAATTTTCAATAAGAGCTTTCTAGGTAAAACCTGAGGACACTGCAGTCAGTGCTGGCAGGGATAATTGATTCTGGAAACTTAAAGGGAAGCAGGGGGCCTCAAGGGCTAACAGCACAGATAATTTAAGAAGGATCTGGGTGTCAAGTATCTGAAAACAGAGAAGAATAGGAGAGAGTTAGTGTGGGAAGGAATTACTGGTAAGGGTTTGGAAGTGATAAATTAATTGCAGAAAGTATTTAACCAACTAATCTTCAATAAAACTGGAAGACCAATATAGTCTTAATACTTTTTCACCTCCTGCTGCTAATTATTATTAACATCTACTGCATTTCATTAACTTAAGATATACACTCCTGTATGTCAAACGATCATGGAGAAGGTTAAACTAATGTATCTTTCATCCAAAAACAGCAGCAGTACTCAAAACATTTTGGGTGCAATCTTATCCACATGTAAGCTGTATTTATTACAATGATCATTTTTAGTTGTAGTTTGAACTTATAAAGATATATACAATTTAAAAGAAGCTAACAGGAGCTATATAATGGACGTAAAACTCATAGAATGCCCCATGTATGTGGCACCTCTGTTACTCTTCATTTTCTCTGGATTATACTGAATATACAAGTCAAAGCGAGGATGTACAAGAACAAATATGTTCATTGAGATAAGAGAGTATAGAGCAGGGGTCTGCAACCTTTAAGACAAAAAGAGCCACTTGGACCCGTTTCTGAAGGAAAAAAAAGAAACTGGGAGCCGCAAAACCACTGCGACATTTAAAACAAATATAACACTGCATTTTATTTTAAAAAATCTGATTTAAATAAAAACATCCAATTTTTTTGATTTTTTTTTTTTAAATCATTCATTTTTATCCACCCTGGGGACCACTACCAGGTCACAGCCTGATCCAAGGTGGGTTGCAACAGCATACAAATATTTGATCTGTTGTTGTTTTTTAAAAAAATGAGTCCTCAACTGCACACGTGTGTTAAATGTTTGTCCCATGTCTAATTGAAGACTGCTGGCTTTTACAATAATCTTAAGTGTCTTTTACCCTTAATATTCCAGACCAGAGGCTATGTTCACCTCTTCCAACCTCCTCTCTTGCTAAATAAAGCACAGAATTGCACCAGAGAAGCCTGTGATGTTTGTGCTGACTTTCATACAGGTGGCTGTAGTAGTTCATAGTGTTCAAACCTTTTTAGGGGAGTTCCCTGCCCCCTTAATGACAATGGCGATAGATTTTGCACATGAACACAGATCCAAGTTAGGACTCCTCTCTTCCACGCCAACAGGTGCTTTGTCAAGGCTCCCCTAACACACACTCAGGACAGAGGAAAAACTGCAACCTTTTGGGGCGTCATTCTCCTACCCATGTCTCTGTGAGAACCAGCCCTTTATTCTGCCTCCCGTAGTACATCCTCCCCCTTCAAGAAATCATTTCCTTTGGACTTTCGGCCCATCTCCACCCCTATTACTCCTTGCCCTCTCAAAGGAAGCATTTTCACAAGTTTTCTTTTTGGTGGGCTGTCCGTGCTTCCAAACACCTGGAAGTCACGACAGGGGCTTCTCCCCCACCTAGTAAATTCTGCCTCTGCATAAGTTACTCAGGTTTGGTTTTCTTTACCAGTCCCCCCCCCCTCCCGGTCGAAGCAGAGCAATAAGTCATTTACCTCAGCAGGGGACAAGCTCAGCTCCAATAATGAAACCCTTCCAAGGAGCAGGGGGGGGTCAAAACTTGTGACAAGCAGGTAGGTGGTTGGAGAGCAGCATCGGAGGGGGAGGGGGGAAGGAAATGAGAGGGGGAGGGGGGAAGGAAGCGAGAGAAAGCTTTCCCAGTTTTTACGCAAGCCAGAGCCTGAAAAGTTGCCAGAGCGCGTGCGGCAAGGAGACTAAAGAAGTGCTATTGTGGGTCGAGTGACCTAGAACTGGGAGAAAAGAAAGTGCGGGAGAACAAGCCCCTCTTTCAGCCGCCGAGGAGGAATCCCCCGGATCTCTTCCAGCCACAGGCTGCCCAACCAAACCGGGGCAAAGCCAAGGCGCCGCTCTTTGCGCCGCGCGTTTGGAGAGGCCACTTTGGAGAGGCCACAGCCAGAGGGCGCGGCGCAGGCGGCCAACTTGCGCTCCCGCGCTCCGCCCGGCAGCCTAAGCAACACACCTGAGGAAGCAGCGGCAGAGGACTCCCCCTCCCCAGTCCCAGTCCCCCACCCCAAGGGACTCGTTGGGGGGTTGCAAAGCCCCCCGCCCACGGCAGGCAGAGAGCTTGACGGTGGTTTCTGCCCAGACAGCCCAGCTTTGCGCCCTGGAAGGCGGGGGCGACGTGACTAACCTTGCCTGGTGAGGTCCGGCGGCGGCTCCGCTCGACGCTGCTGCGGAAGAACGCACAACTGCCTTTTCCTCCATGCAGCCTTTTTAAGCAGCCACGTCCCTGCTGTGCGTGCTCGGGCTCCTAGGCGCCTCCAAGCCCCCTCGCGACACATGCACCCATTGGCTCCTGAGACGCGGGTCCCAGGCAAGGGCGAGTCCCGGCCTTGCTCCGGGGCGGAGAGAGACGCGCGCCCGCGAGAGCGCGGTCTGAGGCTGCGAGCGGAACCAGGAGTGAAGGAGGCAGTGGCAGGGAAACAGGCACAGCTTCCTCGACCATTTTTAAAAGGAGGGCTTCCCCCTCGCCCTCGCCCACCACCCGCCGCCCCTGGCCCAGCCCACAGCTGCCTACCTCATCGTCGCCTCGATGCAGCAGCCAGCAGCAGCTCCACACCAGCAGCAGCAGCCACACCTCTGGAGGGAAACTGCTGCTGTCTGCTGCTGCGCCTGCGCTGGCAGAAACGAGGCACAACGCATGAGCAGAGCAGCACAGCAGCAGCACCCTCAGCCTCCGGAGGGCGGGCCACCAGCCAGCTGGAGGGCGGCCGCTGCCGCTGGCCAGCTGGAGAAGTGGACAGGCGTATCCGCCCCGGAGCCGCGGCAAAGGTGTAAAAGAGCCGCATGCGGCTCCGGAGCTGCAGGTTGCAGACCCCCGGTATAGAGAATGTTAACAAAGACCAACATTTCACAAAAAGCAGATGAAGAGATACATCTGTTTCTGGGCTACACCACTTCAGACTACTGGTCAGCGATGACATCACTGAATGACTCATCAAACAAGCCTTCATGTGAAAAACTAGCACATCAGGGAGAAAGCTAATAGAAACCTTCACCTTGACATCTAGCTGTCTACAAAACTTTTGTATAGAAAAGCTTGGGTGTTTTGGTAATTATTATTTTCTGTCATGTGAGCTGCCACATTTGAACTTGGACAGCCCAGAAATTGGTACGGTATATTTTCTCAGCTACAAACACTAAGCCAAAGTAACAGTACAAATAGGATGCTTGGTATGTTACTTGGTCACTATGCATAAGCTCTACACCAGAAAACTAGTACTGTAGTGTAAAAAGCATGGGCTGCATGAAGGCATAGGGACAGGGGGTAGGGACACACACACAAGCATGTGACTAATACACCACCTCTGACAGAAACACATATTGGGCTTGTTTGGATGTTAGCTTCGATCTCTTGCTTTCCATCCTCCTCCTCCAGTATGACCGTCTGCAAGAAACTCATAGAATCATAGAGTTTGAAGAGACCCTGGGGGTCATTTAGCCCGATCCCCACTGCAGCACAGGAATCTCAGCTAAAGCATCCATGACATAGGACCATCCAACCTCTGCTTAAACGGAATGAGGGTCCACCACCTTCCAAGGGAGTTCGTTTCACCATCAAGCAGTTCTTACCATCAGAAAGTTCTTCCTGTTTAGTCAGAATCTCCTTTCTTGTAACTTGAAGCTGTTGGTTTGGGCCCTGTCCTCGGAAGCAGGTGAAAACAAGCTTGCTTCTTTGTGACAGCCCTTTAGATATTTGAAGATCGCTATTATATCTCCTCTCAGTCTCCACTTTTCTAGACTAAATATATCAAATATCAAATATTATCATCTTGGTCACCCTCCTCTGCACACATTCCAGCTTGTCAATATCCTTCTTAAACTGTGGTGCTCTTCATCTCATGCTGGCCTTAAAAAGTAATGATAGTGCATACACATACATACCTGAAAAGAGTAAGCAATCTCTGACATAAATAATATATGCTAAGGATTCCAATTTGCTTGTTCTAGCTTGTATGCTATATATAGTCCTAAATGTTCTGCCCATGTATATGTCAAACGTGTTAAATAAATCTGGATGAGGTTTTTTCCCCCCATTTTAATTTTGACTGCTTAGAAATATGACTGGTCATGGTTGGGGTCTTTTGCTTGCTAGTTCTAAAGTTGGTTGAATATACAACTCATAAACAGTAATCTTTCTTTCAAATCTCCTTCACTGTGAGAAAAGCTGTTCCCAGTCTCCAATTTCATACGGGAGAAGCTCTGGAATAGGGTAATGATGGCTAACCTCCAGAGGCATGAAATTAATCCTTTTAACTTTAAAGGAAGATGAAGCATTTTAAGTGTGCTGGAACAAAACCGAAGGAAACAAATGGTGCAAACAGCAATGTTCACTCTGCGGTTTAAAATCCAATGCATGCTATGCTTAACAAAAATTATAATTCAGATTCATTCTACTTCCAGTTCATGACTGTTTACTTAAGTTTTTATCTTATGCCAGATATCTGCTTTAATTTGGTTCAGGTTAGGTCTAAACTAAACATAACATGGCATTTCCTTTCCTCCTGCCTTTTTTGTGGTTTAAAAACAGCTGCTGAGGGGGTGGGGACAATTGGACCTGGGCAACAGTATTGGAGAAGAAAAGGGTAGCCCTTTTTGGTGTGTCGGTTGGCTGGCTGACATCACACACAGACACACGCACACCCTAATTGCCACAGGGACAGGCGGGGAGAAGGTGAGTACAATACAGGTATCTATCTCCCTGCTTTATAGTGGGGAAAATTTTAGTCAGGGAAATGCTGTAAATGAAGAACTAGTGCCAAGTCCACCAGTACCCACCCAATCCAATTTGTGGGCTTTTTAACAAAGATTACAAACATTGGGAGATACAGCCATAGATGTGAAGATTGGCCCCTAGTTAAAGGATGCAGTCACAAAACAACACGTTCCTGTTGATCTCTCAGTGACAGTAACACATGGGCTCTTGTAGCTGCAAAAGAGCCCTCACTGTGCAACAGTACATACAACTTTCACATCAGCTCAAACACAGTATTTTTCATTGCAGGCATCTGAGATGTATATGGATGGTGACCTAGCTCTTTTTTCATTTATGCTGCTTTTGATATTTTAATAATGTTTTCCATTTTAGTTGGATGCTATTCCATTTATTAATTTTATTGTCAGTAGCTGCTTTGAGTTCTTTATGAAGAGAAACTGTGGTAGCCCACAGATCCCTAGAATAAATGTATATATGTATGTATGAGGATATAACAGGGAAGCAATTGGGAAAAGATGGAACATTTATTAGAATTTATCCAGCTCCCAAAACAATGTTTGTGCGTTGATAGTCAGAAGGTTTTTTGAGCGACAGTGAAGGCTCTTCTCTGTTCCAACTATATTTTCAGAAATGATAGCTCCCAGTGAGTCATCTATAAAAAGGAAGAATAGGAAAGATTGGTGGACATACCCAGGCCTGGTAATTCTCTTGTTGCTCAAGTAGAGCTTTGCCCTGCCAGCCACTCACAGGCTGCTGTCCATCAAAGAAGTCCTCCGTGAAGAAGATTCCTGAAGTGATGCTGGAAGTGTCCATGTTTCCCTGTCACTGCAGTTTTTACTTGCTGCCATTCTATCACTTTTGTTCTGATTTTGCTCATAAATGTTCTTGGCTACTTGAAATAAAAGTTAGACCCCTCTTCTCCTAAAAGCATGTGAGAAACAACACTCAGGGGTGAATCCAACAAAGTAGTAAGAGTAGTAAGGTAAAGGTAAAGGGACCCCTGACCATTAGGTCCAGTTGCGGACGACTCTGGGGTTGCAGCGCTCATCTCGCTTTATTGGCCGAGGGAGCCGGCATACAGCTTCCTGGTCATGTGACCAGCATGACTAAGCCGCTTCTGGAGAACCAGAGCAGCGCACGGAAATGCCATTTACCTTCCCACCGGAGCGGTACCTATTTATCTACTTGCACTTTGATGTGCTTTCAAACTGCTAGGTTGGCAGGAGCTTGCCGATCAGAAGGTCGACAGTTCGAATCCCTGCAATGGGGTGAGCCCCCATTGCTCAGTCCCAGCTCCTGCCAACCTAGAAGTTCGAAAGCACATCAAAGTGCAGGTAGATAGATAGGTACCACTCCGGTGGGAAGGTAAACGTTGTTTCCGTGCGCTGCTCTGGCTTATGTGCTTTCGAACTTCTAGGTTGGCAGGAGCTGGGACCGAGCAACAGGAGCTCACCCCATTGCGGTGATTCGAACCACTAACCTTCTGATCGGCAAGCCCTAGGCTCTATGGTTTAACCCACAGCACCACCCACGTCCCTTAGTAAGAGTAGTAGACACACCAAAATCAATGGACACGACCACCTTAAGTCCATTGACTTCAAAGTAGCCAATATGTGTATGTCAAAGGGTGCATCTGCATTATACATTTAAAGCAGTATCGTGCCATTTTAAATAGTCACAACTTCCCTCAAAGCATCCTGGGAAGTGTAGTTTCTTTACAGTGCTGAGAATTGTAAGGGAGCCCAGCTACAATTCCCCAAGCTCTGTGAGGGGAATGGGGATCTCTTAGCACCTTTGACAAAACTGCAGCCCCTGGGATTCTTTGGGGGAGAGCATGATTGTTTAAAGTGAAATGATACTGCTTTAAATGTATAGTGCAATTGGTAGCTAAGTTGGTTTAGCCCTTGATCAAGAAAGTCTGCAACATATTGATTCTTTCCTGGAATCGATTGGTTAACAGGCTTCTTCTAAAAAACAAACCAACAGCAACACACAAAATATTCAGTATTCAGAGAAAACCAAACCCTGAATTGCACTAGTTAGCAATATAAGTATTTGCAGCTCCTGTTACAAAAGGGTGGAAAGAGCCTGTCCTGGCCTTAAATTCATTCTGCAACATCAGTTATCCAATGTGACTGGCAGAATTCCAGAGAATGTAGTATCTGTGTGTGAGTAAATGCAGGCAACCCCCGATTTGTGCTGGAGTTGCGTTCCTGGCCTCTGTGCGTGTCAGTGGAGTGCACATAGCCCATTATGGCCCCGCCCCCTTTCTACCGTCTTCCAGGTCCAAAAGGATCCCCACATGGGTGGTCATGCGTCAATTGAATATGGGCAAAATGATCGCCACCTGTATGTTTTTTAAAAAATATTTGCCCTCTAATCCCATTTTACTTTCAACAATATAGTTAATGGTTTCTTTTCATGTGTGTGTGTGTGTGTGTTTTGTTCTGTTGCATGTATTTTCTTTGTGAAAGCTCTTAAAAAATAAAAAATAAGCAGTTTTTTAAAAAATCCTCAAGTTAAATAGTTATCATTATATTTATTTTTTCAAATTATACTTCAAGTTTGATTTTGTTCTGCACAAAATGGGTCTAAAGTGATTCAAAGTGTCTGGATCAGTTGTGTCTGTATCAGTTAACACATTACTTTTTAAGGCAAGTAATGTGTTAAAAAATATTTAATAAGAACCAGAACTAAATTCATATTTTAAACTTTCGATTGAACTTTTAATTTATATGCAATCTTCCTACACAAGATTCATGTTAAAGTTGGTTTACAGTATAGAAAACAACAACAATGCATTGACAGACAGCAATGAGCATTTCAATAATAATATCAACAACATAATAATGTACTTAAAAATAATGAGCAGTGGTTGGACTCCCTGCCCCTCACCACTTTAAATATAATTAACTCCACTGTTCTGTTCTGTTCTGTTCTGTTCATGTTCTGAACTGAGCAGATGCAATAGTGGTGAACAATTAATATTCTTTGCCACCCTCAAATGGACTTTAGATCATGCTGAATTAGATTTATCATGGGTTTCCTTCCACTATGGCCCTTTGCAGCTCTGTGGTATACCATGGGGTTATATGAGCTCCGTGTAGACATGGTACCTTTCAAGCATATTTGAAGCACATTTTCACCCTCAAAGAATTCTGGGCACTGTGGTTTACCACTCACAGAGTTACAGTGCCCAGAAACGCTCAACAAAATACTGTGCCCAGAATTCTCTGAGGGGTGAAATGTGCTTTGAATGTGCTTTAGTCCAGCTATCTGAGGCAGCTGGCACATGGGGCTCCGTTCCCACCACCCGTTGCAATGAAATACTGCAAGTCTCCATAGAAGCAACAGGATCTGATGATGTGCCGTCATGTGCAGGAAGCGGGGAACATGGCTGGATTGTCTTTTAAAATAAATAAATAAAGGAAGAGACCAGTTAGCAATGCAGTTGTCAGGTCTGCTTTGTAAAAGGATCTGCAGGACTAGTAATTCTGAAGAACTGGTGTGGTTCATGAGTGGGTCAAATCAGGTGAATTCAGGATTTGTCCCCGGTCCCTAGTAAAAACCTAAGTCAAGACATGAGTGACTAGGAAACCAGGAGACCCAAGCTGTTGAAAGCAGCATCACCTTTCCCCATCCTGTTTCTGAAGTGGCTCCCTGCTGGTGCAACCTTTATATCAAGAGACCAACCTCACAGATAGAACCACAGTTTAAATTGGCCAGATTATGTTTCCTGCTGCCAGTGACTAACAAGGGACGTCACAGCATCAATGTTGATTTCTCAGACGATCACCAACCTAGGTGTCCCCAACACTATACCCCAAGCCACCTCTTGTGCAAGGAGACAGTTAGGCAATGTGACAGAATTCCTGTATGGTACACCCAAGACCAGATAACATATACCCAAAATTGGCGGGCTGCTGGACACAATACCTGAAAAGCAAGGTGGAATTGTGATAGACCCCACTGGATCTATGATACTGTTGCCAAAACAAAAACCCAAAAAAACAAAAAGGCCGGTTAATGTAACTGGAAGAGTTAAACTACACACCCTCCTGCCCTCCTCCCTCCGTGATTCATGCAAGGTCAGCATACTGATCCAAGATTAAATTCCAGAGGGCCCATTGTTTTCCTGTTTAGCAACAGTAATAATACTACCAAATAACCACCCACATAATTTAGTTCTCAGCATCCCCTGGGACCAAGCATCCCATTTCACTGCAGTTTAATCCCCCGCAACTCACGGTGTGTTCAGATGAATTCCCATAAGAATACCAGAAAAAAGGAAGGTCAAATAATTATAAACCTTCTTCCAGGACAAAACTCTACGCTGTCAGCTTCACCCTGGTCTTGGCAAACAAAGCTCCACATAAGGAGACTCCCTGCGCTCAGGACTGCTTCACGCATGGCATTTTCCTCTGAAAATGTAAAGGATGGAGGAGAGTATACACACCTGATATCAGAGTCCTGAGTATCTGTCTATAACTTTGATCTGGCAATTATGCAAGATAAATTACTCCAGCAATTATTTTAGCTGGCTGACTATGTCATTGTGTTCTATTACTTTGTAGCTGTAAAGACAAGTCAACTTCCTTACTTTAGTGAATAAGATACTTTTTTGTTGTTGGCATAGCTTTTCTCTGCTTGCCCAACTCTAATTTAGTGATAATGGTACTGACAGCATAGTCTCCGTTCTCATCAGAATCTTCTCATTCCAGCAGCCAAGTAGATCAGGGGCAGCCAATGTGATACCCAACATTTGTTGTTACGCTTCAACTCTCACCACTCCCAGCCATCATGGCTGATGGTCAGGGTTGGTGTAGACTGCCAACATCTGGAGGGTACAACTTTTGCTACGCCTGATGTAGCAATGTAGAGCATTAACAGAGCAATCCTATGCATGTCTACTCACAAGTAAGCCTTGCAGATTTCAATGAGACTTAACTGTCACTTTTGTGTGTATATCAAGAATGGCTACTTTGCAGGCTAGATTTGGGCTCTCCAAGACCCCAATAATTTGGCAATTAAAAAAACACATTGTTTATTTAAAGAAATTGTTTGCCGGGTTGTTTAGGACTCAGCAGCCCTCTGCCTTGAGTCACCTTGCAGCAGCACCTATATTATATTATATTATATTATATTATATTATATTATATTATATTATATTATATTATATTATATTATATTATATTATATTATATTATATTATATTATATTATATTATATTATATTATATTATATTATATTATATTATATTATTGTCTTTATTACATTTATATCCCATTCTCCCTTCCCCTATGTCATCCTTAAAACACCCCTCCTAGGTAGGTGAGGCTGAAAGACAGTTGCCCAGTGAGCTTGAACCATGGTCTCCCAGGTCCTTGTCCAGCACTCTAACCATTTGGCCACAGTGCTTTGAAGGCCATAGAGCACAGGAAACAGGAAAGAACACTTATTCCTAAGACTGTTTTGCACAGCACCAGAAGATGAGGCTCCTTGGCATGGGAAAAATACAACACTGTAATGGGAAGCAAAATGCTGGAAGCCCACCCCTGGCTGGTCTATTTGCTTGAATGTGTGTTTGTGTGTGTGTGTGTTAGCTGACCCTTGTATATAACAAGATGACAGCCCAAGAAGGCAACATGCCTATGGTAGGTGGGACAACCTTATGAGTCCACCTGGCTTCAAATCCCTTCTCAAACATGAAGCTCACCTTGGCTCAGTTACTTCTTCCCAGCCTAACCTACTCCACAGGCTTGTTGCGAGGATACAATGGGGAGGAAATAGGCAGGCTGTGCACCAGTTGCATTAAACAAACAAATGCAGTATTAAATAGGGAGGCGCATGGTGCCTTGAAGCACGTCCTTTGCTAACTGCCACAATAGTTGAGGATGCATTTATTTATTATTATTTATTAAATATGTATACCAACCTTCATCCATAGATCTCAGGGCAATTCACAGCATTAAAATGCGGGATAAAAATGCAAGATGCATAATAAAATCAAGAACAGAACAAAACAAAACAATAACACCCCCTCCACAAAAAAAAGTACTCAGAATAAGAATATTCCAATACTATTGTGGATGAATGATTGTGCACCTCATTACTTTTGGATAATCCAAAGGGAACCAATACCGGACTTTGCTCCCCATTCTGTCCTTCTACTTAGTATTCAAGAAGCTACAAAAACATCAGTACACTATGGATTGTTTGTACCAATACTTTAAGTCAAAGTCAATACTACTCTATCAAAGATCCGGCCCAAACGAACCCAGACCATTTAGTGTGAGCCATCCTCAGCTCTAGAGTTGTTTTTGTGGGGTAATTTGCAGACATGCTGCCCATGGGGAAAAGTGGTAAAGTTTCAAACTTGCGGGTTAATATTTCAAGTTCACTGTGTGGGGGTGTTGGGGTGTGTGTGTGTGTGTGAGAGAGAGAGAGGTGTGCAAGGTTGGCTGCCAGAGATGGGTTTCCGTCCCTGTATTATCAACTGTCTTGACCCTGCTAAGCAACGCTTCCAAGAGGGCGCGAGCACCACAGATGTAGAAAACATGCGGGCGGGCGGGTGGGACGTGCTTTATTCACAGAGCAATTATCGCGTAGCCTCCTTTTTACAGCCATATAAACCTGCCATGGGTGTTTGCTTACTGCAAAACCGATTGCCTCCGTAGATACCGGGAGGCCGGTCAATCCTGCAGAGCCGCCTTTAGCCCCAACCTCCCGAAGTAAGGGCAAGTATACGCTGCTGTGGCTCGTGTTTGTTTACTTAAAAAAAAAAAAGGCGGGGAGAGGGAGGGGGATGCCTGGGCCGAGGATCTCTGGATTTGTTTGCAGAGCAGAGACGCCTCCGTTTGACTGCCAAAGCTACCAGCAAAATGTGCACTGAGAAGCCGCGCGCCACCTCGAAAGCGTGGCTTGGATCTGGGTGTGCGTGCCCCGGAGGACGCGCTCCTCCAGGAATCTTGCAGGCTCTTTTTTGTGCGCGTGTGTGCGCGCGCGCAACACAACACACCAGTGCGTGTGTGCAGTCGGCAAAGGGGAGAGACTGGGATTAAGTTAGCCCTTGCTCCAAAGTAGCCCTATTGAAGAGCCCTCCCTGTTACCACGTGCTGGAAGGGAGCGCAGCCATTGTGGGAAGATAAAGAAGGGGGCCAGCTTTCCTGAAATCGCTTTCTGTGAAAATGCAAGGGCTTCATAGCTGCCTCTCTCCAGGACTGGGAAAGGACGGTGACGTTATATACAGATATAGATACTTTGGGGTTAAATAATAATAATAATAATAATAATAATAATAATAATAATAATACCCATATCAAATAACCCTGCAATAAACGTCCACGCTGGGAATGTACGGCAGCCAGCACCCTAACAGCGTGATAGATCAGGGCGAGGGATGGGATGTAAACAGATCGCGGCTGAACACGAAGTGCCGCTTCATCCATAATGGTGAGCGATGGCTCTCGCCGCGGCCAGGATTCCTGTTCCCTCTCATCGCTCTTGGCCCCCGGCAGCCCCCCGATCCATTTCCGAGATCTGTGAAATGGAGGTCCTTAGCAAAGCGCGCCGACCGGAGGACATCAGCAAACCCACGTGTCACTCAGGCAGAAGGAACAGGATTCTTTGGATTCCTTCCAGTTCCGCCTGGCTTGTTGGGTTTTCTCCCCCCCCCCCTTCTTCGCCCGCTCCAGGTTTTACTTCTGGTTGCCTGTGAAGGCTTTCGCTCCTCCCTTTTGAAATCCTATATTAGCTGTGGCCAAAGCTGGGTAGGAAATACAGCTCATTGTTGGCAAGTGCTGATGAGAAACGCGCCGAGGAGGCAAAGCAGCGGCTCTGAGACTGGTTTATGCAGCAGCAGCAGGGATAGCAATAATATAAAGATTATACTCCACTTACGCGAGCACGGAGGAGGGGAAAAGACAACCGCTTGCTCTATGCTGGGAGATCTTTACTGACTGATTTTAGCAACACGTTTGGAGCAAACAAGAGAGAGGGCGTGAGGTGAGTGGCGCGCAAAGTGGGGGTCTCTTTTTTGACGGGGGGGGGGCTTCCTGCAATGCAATCAGTGGGGATGCTTGGAGGGGAAGCGGGTCATGGAGTGCATTTACAGCAGGACCCCTCAATCCACTTCTCGGATTGCAAGCAACCCTTGCAGACTTTAAATTCCCAAAGTTGTTCTTGACAAGGAGAAAGGGAGAAGGTCGCGCGCCGCTCTGCCTTTCTTATGTAAGCCGTTTTGTGCAAGGGCATGCTTAAAAAAAATTTTTTTTTTAATGAAAGAAACGTACGCGGTTGGAGGCAAATGAATTCGGGTTGGGAGGAAGGGGGATTGTTGATGGTGTGCACGCTCATTTAGCTCCGGGGTGTGCACGAGTTGCGGTGGGAGGGATAGGCGGCTGTATCCTTCCCCTTTGCACAAGGTGCCTTCCTGCCTATTGCAGGCTGGAGAAAAGAAACCCAGAGCCGCCTGAGAACTGTAAGGAAACATTGCTGTCAGGAGGGAAGGACCTGTCCGGGGTAGGATTCGTGCCGCGAGGCGTGATTATCCTGCAGACGGCTTCCTAAGGAGAAAGGCAGTTTAGTGAGAAAAGCGGCGCTGGTTGCTGGCAAGCGCGCACGCACACATAGTGTTTATCTCTTTCTTTCTTTCTCTCTTTCTCTGTAAACATTAACTTTTAAAGGCTGGAAATGGCAGACCACATGATGGCCATGAACCACGGGCGCTTCCCCGACGGAACCAATGGGCTTCATCACCACCCAGCGCATCGAATGGGAATGGGTCAGTTTCCCACCCACCACCAGCAGCAGCAGCAGCAGCAACATGCCTTCAGTGCCTTGATGAGCGACCATATACATTACGGAGGTGGAAATATGAATGCAAACAGTGGGATCCGGCACGCCATGGGGCCAGGGAACGTGAACGGGGGGCACCCTCCCAGCACCCTGCCTCCGACGGCGAGGTTTAACAATTCCCAATTCATGGCTCCTACGGTGGCCACCCAGGGGGGGCCCTTGACGGCCAGCATGCAGCTGCAGAAGCTCAACAACCAGTACTTCAGCCACCACCCGTACCCTCACAACCACTACATGCCGGACTTGCACCCTGCCAGCCACCAGCTCAACGGAGCCACCCAGCATTTCAGAGACTGCAACCCAAAGCACGGTGGAGGCAGCGGCGGCGGAGGCAGCGGCG
This sequence comes from Lacerta agilis, assembly GCF_009819535.1. Classification (NCBI taxonomy): domain Eukaryota; kingdom Metazoa; phylum Chordata; class Lepidosauria; order Squamata; family Lacertidae; genus Lacerta; species Lacerta agilis. The sequence continues at coordinate 59,298,706 of NC_046314.1, read as the reverse complement.
TGCCGGCCTCTGTGCCCCACGTCCCTGCAGCAATGCTGCCTCCCAATGTCATAGACACTGACTTCATCGACGAGGAGGTGCTTATGTCCTTAGTCATAGAAATGGGCTTGGATCGCATCAAGGAGCTTCCCGAGCTGTGGTTGGGACAGAACGAGTTTGATTTCATGACGGACTTCGTTTGCAAACAGCAGTCCAGCAGAGTGAGCTGCTGACTTCTTGCCAAACAAGATGACTTTTTTTATCTGTATGAATGAAAACATTCCCTCTAGACACAGTATTTCAAAGGCTTTTAGGAGCTCAAGTATCTGGGAAGCAGAGTAAACTATAAGCTTGTATAATTGTTTCCCCCTTTTAAATTTGCTGCCACTTTTTTCCTTCTTCTTCTTCTTTAAACGTGGACACTCCATTATGTTCTCCTCTTCCCTATAATAATTTTAACTGATTCAGTCGTCTTTAGTAATTCCTCAGCTATAATTTCTTCACTGGCAACATACCAATTATTTCAACTGTTAGATAGGGATATTGGCAAAGTGCTTAATATTGTGGATTTTCTATAGGCTATCATTACAGATGACTGAAAACTGCATTCAAATTCCAAGTTGAAGGACAAAAATATTGCATTAGTTGGTTGCATGAACTTCAGGGTAGATTCCTGCACAAATACTGCCCTCTTGCTTTGTTTTTAACTATGCATTTGCAGTGAAACTAATTTTTATTTTATTTTTAGTCTGCTGAACTGGAAGCTTAACAAATGTGGGCCAAACCCTCTCTGATCAGGAAAAATAGTACTGTTACTTAAACTCTGCTGTCTCTGCTCCCTTTCTTTCTTTCTTTCTTTCTTTCTTTCCTCCCCCCTCCCCCCCATCTGTACAGACAATAATATAGTGTGAATGGAATGGTGTCTAGTTGTTGGGGAAAGCATTTCATAGGATTTTATTTTATTCTGGTTCTATCGTCAGCATACTTTCATTTTGGCATTGTGCTTACATAGTTTATTCAGTACAGGGGGGCAAACTACTGTGTTGAAAGCTTTTTAGAAAATTTGACAGTATTTTTGTACAATTTTTTTGAGAACATACTTGTTAATTTATTCTATTTTAATTTGCCAATGTCAATAAAAAAGTTACATGCTTTAATTTTTTTTCTAGATACCAGTTACCAATTTTTTTTTCTTTAATTTCCCCCCCCCCTCCTCTCCACCTCACAAATGTTTGATACATATAACCCATTTAACTTGTTGAGCTGTTGGGTTGTGTGAAACATTCTGAAAGAAAATCTACATGACACCATTGTATGCTATATGTCATGATCGGTGCAGAAAGTTTTTTTTAAAAAAGGATTTAAGCCTAATTATGACATCAGTCTCATAAGTAACATTGTAACATGCCTGTGTGATTTTATCTAAAGTGAAATTGCCAAGAGGCAACAACTTTGTGATTTTGCCAATTTACTTGCTTTAAATGTAGTCGTCCAGAATTATGATGCATAAAAGTATTTATTCTATTTATCTATTAAACTTTAATTTTATAAATACTCTCACTTATCTTATCCATAAGACTTGATTCTTCACGTAAATATATTTGCTGTCATGCAGAAGGGTTCAACAAAAGGCAGGTTATGCTGTTAGCAAATGATAAAAAAAAACCCCTTGCATTCCATGAGTTTTCATTGTGCAGAAAGAAGGCAGAAAGAAGAGAAGGGGAACTTTGGTGGGAAATGTTTTCATTGGGCAAAGTTGAAGTAGAAGGTGAATCCTGACACCAAAAATGAATAACTTCCACATTTTGGCATAGAAGAACAGAAACAGTGTATATACATTAAGGCAAATGTAGGCACTATTTCCCCCCAACAATAGCTAGGATCAGGTGAAATGCCATTTCAATACTAATATGAGAAAAAGGAGGTGGTGGCTTTGACAATGGATTTAATCACAATTTTTTTTTACAAGGTCACAGCAATTGAATGTGCTGACCTGACTCCTCGTTCACCAAACTCTTGTAGAGTAAAACTGAAATATATGCAACAAGTTTAGACCTGTCCCCCTGTCTCATAGTAACTTCCAATACAGATATGGCGGCATGTCATGCTTCAAGACTCCATGTGGGAAAACATCCTGGGAACAGAAGAATTATTGGGTTTGAACTCTTCTTGTACTGTATATGCATTTATAAAATAGAAAAGCTAGCCAACCATTCTTATTACTGCGTCTAGATCTGGCAGTGAGCTTGGTTGGGTGTGTGTCTTGATTTCTGTACTTTTTCTGTTGTAACACAAGGCTTGCCTTTTGTCGCCCATCAACATTTTTTTCTTTCAAGGTGCCCTGCGCCTGTTCTCTGCCATGTGGCCTTGGGATAGGTTCCTATAGAGGGGGGGAGGTGGTGATGGAGGATCAGGTGGTTGTGCCTTGAGAGAGAGAACAACTGGACTAGAACTTACTTTGGTTTTTCTAAGTCTTCCATATGAAGATAATTCAAAAATTTCCCAATGGTTTATGCTTGTGCATCAACAAAATCATTGAATATGGGATGGCAAGGGCAACTGAGAACAAGGGCATTGGCATAAGCAAAGAATCAATATTTGGGGGTTGTGCATGTTTGGTTTCAAGCAGTAATTGCAGAGGCTTCCATCCATCTTACCATTACATTAGGATTTTATATTTTTGTCTGCTGGTACTATTTACAGGAATACAGGTATAGCTGTGTTGAAATCTTGCTTCAGTTTATTTTAAGGCTCTCTTAATCTGCATCTTTGGCTTAGACTTAACAGAGGTCAAGTTTTGACCTGGATGGCATTGGCTTGGGGTATTTGGCTAGGAAAGTGTGTGGATCCAAGATGGCTGACATTCTATACTTCTAAAAAATAGTTGCCTGGCTAATAAAGCAACTTAGGGGTCTAACATTACTTAACATGTTTTTAAACTAGAAGGAATTTAAATACCGGTACTCTGTGTAAACTTCATAGGATAGTTCTGCTTTCTTTGGTGATTGATAGAGCAAAGAACTATAAAGTTGTGTCTAGGTATTCCTTTAGGTAGGAGATCCTTCAATAATTGGCATCTCTTGATCATACAAGGAAAAACTTCTTGTTTACATGCACCAAATTGCATAGTAAGTTTCAGTTTATCAGGTGCTCCAAAGCTGTCAAACTCTGCTATCAAGTGTTTTTTTATTTAAAAAATTAGGGTTTTTGTAAACTTATTTAAAGGGAGAACAATTTCATGTATTACATAGCCACAAGCTCAGATTTTTCCAGTGAGTGTATATTTGATAGGGAGTTATAGCCAATATTGGCTATTTTGAGTTTCCATATGATATATGACAGTTCAAAGGTACACCTACAGCAGAATCCTGTGTACAATTACTTGGTAGTAAATTCCATTCACTGCTTTCAGAACTGCAACCTTCACAGATCTTTCCATATAAAGCAACCCAAAGCTCCTAGAGAAGCTTAAAATATACTGGGAGTTGTATTACTCTAGTGTTTGTTTTGTAACAGTATATAAAGTCGCAACACAGGTTCACATACAGCTGAAAAGCAACGTTTTGCGAACATTTCCGTGAACCCTGTCTCTGAACTGAAGTTTGGGAAGCGTCGTCAAAGCTTGAATCCTCAACTTCTGGCAGAACAGATCAGGTCCAAGCTGCTCCATAATATTTACTGTAACTTTCTCTAAATAATAATAAAAATAATTTAAACCACTTATTTACACTAGACCAAAGTGTATAATTATGATGTGTGCAGTGACCTAGTTTGCCAGCCATTGCCAGATTATTTTGCAAACTAGGCTAGGGGAAAGAGTGTTACGTTCCTGTTTAAGTTGCTTATAGCACAGGAAACTTGACCTCTGTACTTTGGCTCTTTTTCAAAAAGTTCTCATATGGTACATGAGCTCTACTGTTCTTTAAGCCTTGGCCATAAATAGACACGGCTCTTTATTTGCAATGGAGATCAACGATAAGCCGTGCGCAGAAGCAGCACAAGAGACACTTGTTAAGAAAATAGGTGCTGATGAATAATAAAACAGCGTCGCTCTCTTGCGGCTGGAGGAAAACGAGCGGTGACAGCCACTTTTGCTGGTGCTGAGAAAGACGTCTCGCTGCTGCGATGCATCTGGCAAGAACAGTTAGCTCCTCGCAGCTGTTTATGAGGTGCTCAAGGGAGGCACACTAAGAATAAGGTGACATCTATTGTGCAGTTTATAGTCTGGGTGACTTTTACAACTGCAAAAGCCTACGCGACGCATAAATTGATGTCAACAGTAAAGGCCAGATCCTTTAGAGCAAAATATTAATCCGCTAATCTGTTATGGGTGGTCAGCTTTGAAATGTAAACACTCTTCTTCGTGCCTGAATATATTAGGCGTTGGTGCCACCTTGTGGAATGTAGATCAGAATTCATGAAAAGAATTCCTTTCTCCCCATCCTCCACACAAAAGGAGCCATATAGAGATGTTAGGCAAATACCTAACTAGACCGGTAATTGTGTGGAAAACTGGGCCTGAGAGAGAAGAAATGATGACTCTGGCCAATGTGACATTTACCTTTCAACATACTCCTGAGTTAGTTGATACCTATACTATTTTTTTTTAAAGTTTCAATTCTATTGGTGCAGTAGATTTAGCCCATAGCACTTTGAAAATTGGCTTTTATATTCTAACTCAATGCCAAATGATGCATGCTTAGGAGTGACCATGCTTCTTACTTTTTTTTAACAAAAGCAACTGTGATCTAGATTTGGGACTGCAGCACAGAAGCAGGGTTGTTGTTTTTTTTAAAAAAACCTTTCTCCCTAGGCCAGGCTCCCAATCTGCATCAATGTCCCCACGCTAGGGATTATCAGAAAAGGAATTGAAAATAAAACTGCCAATATCATACTGCCGTTATGCAAATCTATGACTTGACCTCATTTGGAATACTGTACTGTTTATAGTTCTGGTTGCGTCACATCAAAAAGGATGTTGTAAAGTTGGAGAAAAGGTTCGAGAAACGGGCAAATGAAATAATCAAGTAGATGGATCAACTCCCCCCTATGAAGAAAGGTGTCAACATTTGGGACTTTTCAGTTTAGAGAAATGGTGAGTTGGAGGTAATGGGATAATAAGTTTATAAAATTATGCCTGGCATGGAGAAAGTGGACAGAGAAAAGTTGTCCCCCTACATAAGGCTAGAATCTGTGGACATCCATTGAAGCTAAATGTTGGAAGTTTCAGGACGGTATGCCTTCACCCCTTGCAAAGTTAAACTATGGTGCTCGCCCACACAAGAGGCAGTGATAGCCACCAACTTTGATAACTTCAAAAAAGGATTAGGCAAATCCAGGGAGGATGCGTCAATCAATGGCTACTAGCCATGATGAAGGCGATGTTCTGTCTCCATGGTCGGTGGTAGGAATTCTTCCGAATACCAGTTGCTGGAAACTGCAGGAGGGGAGAGAGCCCTTTTGCTTGTGAGTTTCTCCCGGGCATTTGGCTGGCCCATGATGCTGGAGTAGACGGGCCATTGGCTTCATCCAGCAGGCCCCTCCTATGCTCTTAAGAGGTGTGGCTGGTCCTAAATGTGCTGTTAATGTAAACACGTCATTTGCCTCTAGGGCGTTATACTGATAGAAAATGAGCCAAGTGGGGACCTGCTGCAGAATGACCCGTGTTGGAGGCCCACGTCTGTTTCTTGCTGAGAAGCATCTTTCCCCGCTGCTATCTGGCCTCAAAAGGCACCCCTTAGGCAAATATCAACTGGGGAGGAGATTTTCAGCAGGAAACCAATGTGAGGCTCTATCCAGGTAAGGAGCCTGTTTTGGATTGGGGGTCCTATGAGATTGTTCTTTTGTTAGTGTTAAAGCGGAAAGTTTATGCACACTGGATTCATTAAACTTATCTCTTACCTGTCCTTTTCCGTGTAATGCTAAACACTTCCATGACCAAGAACATGCAAGCATATGTAAATGAAGGGATATGACTTATAAGGGTTAAGTCAGTTCCTAGTGGCTCTAACTGCTTTGCTTAACATCTGTCATTTTTGAAAGACGAATCCTATTGCTGCAGTATAGCTTTTTGTTTCACCACATCGAAGACAGACACAACAGCCTATTTTAAACAGGACATTTTACTCAGCAGTACCAGGAGTTTCTAGATATAAAAAAGCAATCAAGAAAGTGAAAGAGAAACTAGGCAGGCAGCTCAGGATGCCACTTAGCTTTTTGTTCATTGGTATACAGTATATTAACCATTCGGTGGCTGGTTTTATCTCACTGCAGTGGATGTTCATTAAAAGCTGCGGCTTTTTCCAACAGTTGCCAAGACTGTCAGTCGAGCGTGACCCCTTTAAAAATAGAGTCTAAAGCATCATACACATATGTCGAGGAGATTTCATGAGTTCTTGGGACATTAAACCCAGAGTATCTTTGATCTCAAGTCGAGTTTTGCATAGTTCAAACAAAATAGGAGTGATTTGACATGATAGATGACAGGCCATGGCTGTGCCTGTGGGAAATCTGCAGTGATCTACCTGCAGCCACTAGATGTAGCTGGCACTCTGTGCACTTTGGGTTGCAGCTTGGTTGTAAATGGATTTCTAATACAAGCCTCAATTTGTGCTGCAATGTCCTGCTCTGCCCAATTTCACCTGTGCTATTTAAAAATGCTTTTCAGCCTCTTCCACTGTTAGTGTGGAAGGCAGGCACTCTTGTGTCAGGTTTCTAAAATGAACCGATGCTCAGAAAGGCAGGTGGATCTGCAATCAAATTTAGTCTTCCGCCAGTAATTCCACACACACCCACCCCTCCCCTCATTTGGGAATGGCTTTAAAACATTTAAAACATCCTCTCTGCATAGAAATGACTCTTTGGTGACAGGTGTGCTGTTGGAAGTGCCCAGAACAACAGTTCTGGATGATTTCAACTTGGGGCTTCAAGGCATCCATGAGGGCCATGGGGCTGCCTCAAGTTGTCGCTGGTCTGACACACAAGCAGAGGCACCAGCTTCTATGGTTAAGTGAGTGGACTGAACACAACATCCTGTTGTGTGGAGCCCTCTGAATACTAAAGTGCCCAGCCCCCTCAATAAATAAATAAAATGGGGAGCCCCTAGTGTCTCGGCCCCCAGGAGCTCATGCCCTTGCACACAGGGCAAGGCTTCAGTGGCTTGGAGTGCGTTTTATCAGCTTGGACTAGTAATACAGCCGTTTCTGGACCAGGGTAGCCATGCATAGGTTACCTCCAGGATGGATTACTGCAATGCACGCTGTGTGGGGCTGCCCTTGAGGGTGATCCAGAAATCCTTGGAGCAGCTAGTGCAAAATGCAGGGGCTTGGCCACTCACCAGAGCGGGGTATTACTACCATGTTACGCCGCCGCCACTGCTGCTGCTGCTACAAGAATTGCAATTGCTCCCAGTTAGCTACAGGGCTACGTTCAAGGTGCTGGTTCTGATGTATAAAGCCCTATACTGCTTTGAACCAGCATACCTAAAAGCTTGTCTTGCCTCTTATACGGCTAATCCATCGCTGTGCACTGCAGGTGAGCGCCTTATCAGGACATCCATTCCACGCTAGATTTGAATTGGGTTTTTAGTGTTGGAATCCCCTCCCCTTAAATATTAGACAGGTGCCATTTCTGTTGCCTTTTCATCACCTTCCTGAAGACCTTCCTCTTCCAAAAAGCCTTCTAAGTAAAGATCTTTCCCATTTTGCATCTGTATCAGAATCACCTTTAGATGTTTCACTTTATCCCTTGTGCGTTTGCCCCCCTGAGCTGCTTTGGGAGGAAAGATGGGTTATAAGTCCTTCTGTTTTAAAAGTTGGAAAATTCTGCTCCTTCACCAGTCTATAGCCCAGGTTTGTTCTTGGCTGCAGATCATGGTTAAGGAGGAGAGAAATTCCACATTCGGAATCTAACTGTACTAACTAACCATCATAAAAATAATTCCACATTTTAAACCACATAATTCAATAAATGTCTCTAAACAATATAGGTGACAGTTATACAACCCTTCTATTATCTGATTTCTTTCAAAAACCTCTGCTGCATTTAGGGCACAAAATTATTCCTAATTCTGAATAAAATACAATCTAGTGTCTCTCGGTAATTATCATGGGTGTTGGGGTTGGAAATCTAGGTTCAAATCCCTGCTAATTCATGAAGGTTATCAGGTGATCTTTCAGTTTGGAAGAAGAAGAAGAAGAAGAAGAAGAAGAAGAAGAAGAAGAAGAAGAAGAAGAAGAAGAAGAAGAAAGAAGGTGGTGGTGGTGTTTGGATTTGATATCCCGCTTTATCACTACCCGAAGGAGCCTCAAAGCGGCTAACATTCTCCTTTCCCTTCCTCCCCCACAACAAACACTCTGTGAAGTGAGTGGGGCTGAGAGACTTCAAAGAAGTGTGACTAGCCCAAGGTCACCCAGCAGCTGCATGTGGAGGAGCAGAGATGCGAACCCAGTTCCCCAGATTATGAGTCTACCACTCTTAACCACTACACACACATGGTTGTTTTGAGATACTTAAAAATCGGATAATTCCGCATACGCCACACTGAGAAAGGTTGCACTTGAAATGTGGATGGATGGATTTGCTTTCACTGGGTCTGATTCTGGCTCCTTCAGCTTTGACTGATGATATACACTGAAATTACCATCATTAAGTGTATGCGGATCTACTCAGAAGAAAGTCCTACTGAGCTCACTAGGGATTACTAACAAGTTAAAAGAGTATAGGATTACAATTTAAAACTCATGTTTTGATTTATTTACATAGTATAAAGCCATAGTAACTCTTGGTCAATCCTTAGTCAGTTCAAGGGATATTTCCTAGATTTTTCATAATAATAATATCAGTGCAGTGCATCTGTGGGTTGTATCTGTGACTTAATGTCTGATTACATGCCTTACCCAAGGGATACACTCACATATTCACTCACTCACTTCCTACAGACTCACTTGCTAACTTACTTGAATAGCGCAGAGTGCTGCATAAATGAAACCGTAATAATTAATTCCCACCCACCTTGAAAGACTTGGGAAATTTCTGAACTCTTAAATCCAGAGCCAGTGGAGAATTCCTCCAGATCCTTGGAGCAGCTTTCTTACACAAATCCAACTTTATACATGGGTTTAGAATTACATTATTTTCAATAAATCTGTCATATTTAAAAGGTTTTCTGTGTCACCTAATTGGTTCTGCAATAGTTGGCCTCCACCACCTGGGTACTGAAGAAGAAGGCCAACAAACCAAAGAAGCTGTTCAGCTCATTAAAACCTTTTCAGTAATTTGATGGTGGAAAACTGGGGAAATAGCTGTTATAAAAGAAAACTGATTGGAACATTCAAAAGATGTATATTATCAAAACCTCACTTAGCAAAATGTACTGGTTCCTATTGATGACCAAGTCAGCTTAACACTACGTTCAGAACTTTGTAGGATAAAATCTGTGGCCCTTAATGTAGGACAACCTCATGATGTTGTCTTGTGCTCCAGAGCTTCTGGGTTGGAAGATCCTTGGTAGTATCCCACTTTCTCTTTCCTTTAGGGACTGGTGCCCATTTGGACTGGTGAGACGGCAGGGACCCCAACAAAAGTGGAGTCAGAGACAATGGCTGGTGGAGCCAACCAATTCTACTTTTCTATTGCTCTGTTCTATAAGAGTAACTGCAAGGGTGGCTGAGTTTTTGTCAATAGTATCTCTTAGAGTGGCGAATGGCAGTATTTAGCAGGACGGGAAGAAATTCCAATAAAAATAATTGTTATTACATATTTTGCATGGCTGTTTATTTGTATATATTTTAACATTTTATATGGGTGCTTTAAGATTGCCTATACTTGCAATGCCTAATAATGGTCTGGCGAAGAAGAAGAGAGAGTAACACTGACGCTAAGGAGAAGGAAGCTGACGGACAGCACCAACCACTGGTCAGTAGGCAGGTTGGTGAAGATAGGGTTGCCATATGTCCAGAGTTTCCTGGATATAGCCAGAATATGGCAGTCGGAAACAGTGTCCAGGCAAAAACTGCCAAAACGTCCAGGAAAAGCTGGACATGTGGCAAACCCATATTGGAAGTCTATACTGTATTTGGTGAATTTCCTTTTAGAAAGCTCGATTTAATGTGTTGTGTTTTTTTAGATTTTGGGGGAAAATGTTCAACAACTTTGGGCAAAACTCAACTTTTGTGTCCAGATTTTCACTTTTTGAAATATGGGAACCCTAGTGGAGACCAACTATTACTAACAGGTAAAAGAGTATAGGACATGGGTAGGTAAACTAAGGCCCGGGGGCCAGATCCGGCCCAATCGCATTCTAAATTCAGCCTGCGGACGGTCTGGGAATCAGCATGTTTTTACATGGGTAGAATGTGTGCTTTTATTTAAAATGCATCTCTGGGTTATTTGTGGGGCATAGGAATTTGTTCATTTCCCCCCCCCCCAAATATAGTCTGGCCCCCCACAAGGTCTGAGGGACAGTGGACCGGCCCCCTGCTGAAAAAGTTTGCTGACCCCTAGTATAGGATTACATTTTAAAACTCATGTTTTGATTTTATTTATATACCATAAAAAGCAGCAGTAATTCTTGGTCAATCCTTAGTTAGTTTAAGGCTTATTTCCTAGTTTTCTCACCTTATTTAGAAGGAGAAAGCATCAGTGGAGGCTTATCCACAAATCAGATGCTCTCCCCACCATCCCCAGTCGGCACTATGCATTTAAAGCAACACCCTGCCACTTTAATCAGTGGTCACTTCCCCCAAAGAATCATGGGAACTTTAGTTCCTTGAGGGGGCTGAGAGCTGTTAGGAAATCCCCCTATTCACCTCACAGGGCTACAATTTCCAGAGTTCCCTGGGAAAGAGGGATTGATGGTGAAAGCTTTCGAAAATTAGCACCTCTGTGGGGGGAAATAGGGGGTCTCCAAAGCAGAGGCGGGGCTAGCTGCTCTGGCTCCCGGAGCGGGGCACATGCTGTGCACCCGGGGACAGGGCTAGCCACCCATGGAGGCGGGCCAAGCGTCCCAGGGGGGTGGCGCAGCGATGTCACACACACACACACACCCCAGGGATGACACCTGGGGCAGACCGCACCTCCCTTCCTCCACCCGTGCTCCTAAGCAGTCTCAGCACCCTTAACTTCCTGCTGCCATTTGGAAACAGCATTCTGGAGAAAGGGCAAGCGGAGGACAAGGGGCTTCTCCCTTGGTTACCCGGAAGAAGGCAAGCCTCACGATTCTTGGGAGCAGGGGAGCATGCTTTAAATGTACGGTGTGTGCAGAGTGCAACTTTTCTCTGCCTGTGTGTTGAGCTGCACCTGCTGAAATTCCTTCATCATTCCACACAGCTGTTAAAGGCCCAAGAGCTCTGTTCTATTTGGCATTTGGTCTTGGGAGCTTGCAGCCAAACTCTGGAGAGGAGTATTCTTGCCTGCTGTGTCATCCACTCCTCCCGCCCTCTGTGGCAGGAACAGAGGGAAAGTTTCCTATTGCTGTTGGTTCTTCCTCTCTTGTCGTTCTTTTGGGCCTCCTCCTGCCATCTTCTTCTCTTCTGCTCCTTTTTCTCTCCCCAGGTAAGTGTGACAAAGTTGATAGCTGGCAGCATGGTTGAGAGACAACTATGGAAGTTTTAAAACAATATTTTGATGCATGAGCTTTAAATAGTGTGAGCATGTGATTGCGACTATGGGGGAAGAAACTACAGCTGCAAGCCCGTATCCACTAACCTGGGAATAAGCTCCACTCAATTCAGTGGGCCTTACATTTGAGTAGTCACATATAGGATTGCATTGTAAGGTTAATAGCCCTACCGGAGCTTCCAGTGAAGGAGACCAATGTGAAGTTGATATTTTTGGTGGAGGGAAATTTTAAGCAGGATTAGGCTAAAATAAAACTGTGCGGTATGAGAAAGCTCTTGTGTTCTCGTTGCAAAAATAAATAATGGTAGTTAAGATTTATGCACAAAGCAGAGCAGCCTATATGTGTTTCTAGAACAGTTTTGGCTTGGGGACTATTTTGAAACTCTGGCACTATGGATTTCACATCTCTGTGAATTCATTGTGCGTCAGAATGCCTTTCCGAGGTCCGTTTTGACAAACTACAGTGCTTAAAGCCTTACAGAAATTGCACGGCTGTAATTCTGTATACAGAAGAACCATGCAGCAAAAGCAGCACTGGGCACTTGACAGGTGTGTTGTTTAGCTTTTGACAACAAACAATAACAGAGGCGCACTGTTTGCTTTTCTCTGCGATGCTTAACTTTTAAATATCTGCACTCAGTGGCTGACAGTGTAAGCCTATATACCTGCTTACTTAGGGAGTAATTCCCACAGAACATAGTGGGACTTGTTTCCAAGCACATAGGCCTAGGATTTGGGCTGTGAAATATACCTATGATGAGCTGGCATGGTAGAATTCTTCGTTTGTTTTGTTGGGTGAATGTGAGGAATAAAGGCAGTTATCAAGGATCATCACTGTCATCCTTTTTTTAGATGGGCTTAAAATAACTTATGACTTCAGAGCAGGTGCCATGTGTCTTTCTGTTGGATTTGAAGGGAGGGGGGCAGGAAGCTAAAAATAGGCAGGTCCTGCAAACTTTTAAACTCCTCTACTGGGAGAAAAAGACCTTGTGACAAGGAAAGTGACACTTTCTGTAATTCATACCTACAATAAAGAGGAAGACCCAAAACACATTTTTTAAATTAACTTTTTATTGATTTTAACATTATTGAAACATATAAAAACATAATTTCCATAACAAAAAGATATATAACTCCTCACATAATACATATATAAACATCCTTATATCTTCTTACTCTGTTTCCTGACTTCCTCAGATCCCTCTTTGCTGATTTCATTATATTACATCTTTAGCAGTCTTCCACTTCATTTTAAACATTCCTAATTCTAATCCTCAATTTATATATATCATATCATTGTCTCACTTTTTTATCTATTTTATAATTATTTACCATTCTAAAATTAACCTAAGCCTCAGTTTCTTCCAAAAACTTTCCTCTTTAAAAAAATATTACAATACTTTTTTAAATACACTTTAAAATTGCTCCAATCTTGGTCTATCGTCTCCTCCTTCTGGTCGCGGATTCGTCCAGTCATTTCGTCCAGTTCCATATATCCCATCATCTTCATTTGCCATTCTTCTATTTTAGGCAAGTCCTGTGTTTTCCAGCAAAACACATTTTTTTTTAGGCAGCTTGCTTTCGTTCGTTGATCAGTTGTTCAGAATCTATTTTATCATGAGTGCCAAGTGTAATGAATTGGTAAGAGAAGCTTAGAAATGGAGCTCCCTCTTAGAAAGGGAGAAAGCTTTTGCTCGACTGCTAACAAGAACACCATTGGAAAGGAATGTGTTAAATAACTGCTGTGTTTTTTGTGGTAAACAAACTGGTTTCAGCCACAACCTCCTGAAGTGGGTCAAATACAGGTTAACAGCACAGGGCTTCCCCCTGTACAAACATACTCTTTCCACATCAGTACACATGTGTATGGGATACACTACTATCAAGCTGTGGTTAGCAAGTGGACATAGGTGCATATATTAAAGCCGTACATGGCTTGCTTATTTTATAAACTAGATCAGTTTCCTTTCTGCCACAAAAGCAATATATTCTTGCATGCTATCCATGGGTATCCAGGCGCATACCCAGAGTTCGTGTTTCCTTTTGGAAATGAGGCACAGCAGAGACTGTGATGTCTTTAGGATATATGGTTTATTTGCACATTTATACAACCTGAGCCTACGATGGAGGCGTTCACAGCATTAACACCCCAAAAGGGTCTTGTTTCTCCCATAGCTCAAGTCTTGGATTCAAACAGAAATCAAGCATTGCTCTCAAACATTGCTCTGACTCTCTCTCTACCTTGCTACTTTACTTCTAGATTACAGAACTCTGTCTTTGTCTACTAACTAACTGTGAATGGTCAGCAGGTCTTGAGGCAGATATGGAGATTATGCCCATGACTGGTGTGGGTTGCAGTTCTGCAGTCTATTGTGTCTAAAATGGCATTTTATTTATTTATTGTTTGCATGGGCCCTACATGGGCCCACCGCTTAGTAAGGAGCCTGCAGCCTTTTATTTCGCTTCAGCCCTGACAGCCATCATGGATCCCGAGACTAAATAACAATATGAGGATTCTTCTTCTACGTTGAGCTGCCCTCGAAGGCTGCTTGGTACAGTCAAACCTCTTCTTACATCCGCCTCTGTTCACGTCCATTTCACCCAACGTCTGTGGCAAACCCGGAAGTAACCGGCAGGTTTGCCGCCGTTTGCGCAGGAGCGGTGATCACCATTCGCACATGCGCAGAAGCAGACAATCGCCGCTTGCACCTGCACACAACGGCACCTCTCTCAGCGACCCATTTCAACTTCCAGACAGGCCTCCAGAACGGATTGTGGTCAGGAGTAGAGGTTCCACTGTATTTGCATCTGTTGTAGCACATGGGGGACTGTCTTCTTCATAGTGACTTGGGCCCACTATACCATAAGCCTGGTGCCCTCTAGATGTTTTGGGTTACGTGTCCCATCAGCCCGAGGCAGCATTGCAAATAGCTGAGAATAATGGGAGTTGTAGTCTAACAACAAGATTGGGGAAAGCTGTTCTGTGATATGTTGATCCCAGTTTCTCTCTCCTTCCTTATGTTCCAATCACAATGTCAGTGATTTTCTACCAGCAATTTCTTGATGATGCCCTCTGTCAAAGATAAAATTGCCACAGTAAATCAAACAGGTGTGTTTTTTTGTTTGTTTGTTTTTTACTAACGTGTACTAAAAAGAGATAGAGTCAACACTGGGCAATATAATGGGGCATGGCTTTTTGTTCTGGGAAAAAAATCTTTTGGGGATTAAGAGTTTGGTTTACTAATGGGAAATGATTTCTTACATAGCAATTCACGGCAAATTACTAGGAGTACTTTCAAGTTAGATCATGCATACAGTAATACGTTGGATCAAACTGGCAGACAAGACATGTGACAGAATTTGAACCACAGTAATTATGAAGATCAAGAAACGTATGTCTGCAAAAATACATCGCCTGCTTAATAGAGATGACACAGAAAAAGAGCAAATAAAACACCTGATGACAAAATGGGCTCAAAATGGGCTCAAAATGGGAGAAAACATACCACTGGTTACCTGGGATATTCTGTGGTAAAAGGCACATTGGTTCTCCTTAGATATGGGAATAAGAGGAAATTCCTTTATCACCCCGGTTCAAATACAAAATATATAAATAAAAATAAGCCTCCCACGCATTGGAAGTGCCAAAAGGAAAGAGATTACTTTCATATATGATGTAACAAAAATATATCTCAGGAAAAAGAATGATACGATTTTAAAAAATCTTCATCCTTTTCTTCTTGTTGAACTATGGAAAGTTTGGCTACGCCAGAACATAAAGAATTAGCTGTAATAAGAATAAATGTACTGCCTGAAGGAAAAATTCTCTCTCTTTTTGCAACAAAATATTGTGATTTATTGATTAAAGAAATAATTCTTCTCAGCTTCCCATTTCTTGAACAATGAAACAGTCCTCTGAAAAGACTAGGCAAAGCTGAAACGAAACAATGAATACAATGACTATGACCAATGAATCTTGTTTCGATAAATCCATTGGTGCTAAAAGAAAGACTTTGGCCAAGTAGTTTCTGATTAATTGCCATTAATTGGGACAAATGCACAAAACCTACAGCTTTTCCAGAGGGCTGGCAGTGAATGGCAAAACTGTTTGAATGTGTGTGGAAGGAAGATACATGAAAGGGCTAAATAAATAGATATCTAGGATGTCTAAGATGCCAATGAAGCTTGTGCTAAATATAATCTTTACTACTATCAACAGGCATGGCCTTCTTTGGCAGTTTTTACTCTATCCTTGATTGCTGGTGTAGATAAAAGCCTAACTTTGTCTCACACCCAGGTAATATCCCAAGAATGGAGCGTGACCAAAATGGAGCTGGCCCTCAGCCTGACCAGCAGCCACCACCTCCCATAAGCAGCTCTGAAGCTCTGCCTACTGAGAATGGTTTAGAGAAACAAAGTGAAAAGTCGCCTCCGAGGCCTCTGTCCCCTGGGAACGCAGCGCATTCTCAGCCTGAAATAAAGCTGTGTGATATATCTGAGGAGCTGAGCCGACAGCTGGAGGACATTATTAAAACCTACGGGTCAGCTGCCAGCCTGGTGGAGGAAAGGAATGCTAAAGCGACAACAGACAGACCTGAGAAAGGAGAATCCTTTAATAATGAGGATGGAGAATATGAAGATGCCCATGACGAGGCTGAGAAGGAACAGGCAGCTTCCGGGGATGCGTCCGGATCAAAGGAATCCAGCAGCCAGAAAGAACAGAAGCTGGAAAAGAAAATCCTGAAGGGACTAGGCAAGTAGCTCCTTGCGTAACTGAAATGCAGAACTTAGTAGGACTCATTGGCTATGTTGGAAAAGGCACCGCAGTGGTTGTCTCCATAACATTTAATTGTTTGGTACCAAAAGTACACATTTGCTTCTTGTCCCTGGCAAGAAACCAATTTATTTATTTTTTCAATAATAACTGATGGTACAATTCTGTACATCACACCTAAGTAAAGGTAAAGGGACCCCTGACCATCAGGTCCAGTCGTGTCCGACTCTGGGGTTGCGGCGCTCATCTCGCTCTATAGGCCGAGGGAGCCGGCGTTTGTCCGTAGACAGCTTCCGGGTCATGTGGCCAGCATGACAAAGCTGCTTCTGGCGAACCAGGGCAGCGCACGGAAACACCGTTTACCTTCCCGCTGGAGCGGTCCCTATTTATCTACTTGCACTTTGACATGCTTTCGAACTGCTAGGTGGGCAGGAGCTGGGACCGAGCAACGGGAGCTCACCCCGTGGCAGGGATTCGAACTGCCGACCTTCTGATCAGCAAGCCCTAGGCTCAGTGGTTTAACCCACAGCGCCACCTGGGTCCCCACATCACACCTAGACTTGTATATTTTGTGGGTGCAATAATGCAAAGCAGCATTTAGGCTATTATTGTTATTATTACAGTTGTAACTTGGAAGTCAAACAGAATCCGTCCAGAAGTCCGTTCGACTTCCAAAGCATTCGAAAACCAAAGTGTGGCTTCTGATTGGCTGCAGGAAGCTCCTGCAGCCATATCGGAAGCCCCGTCAGATGTTCGGCTTCCAAAAGAACGTTCAAAAACCAGAACAGTCACTTCCGAATTTCAATCATTTGGGAGCCAAAACATTCGAGAACTAGGCTGTTCGAAAACCAAGGTACGACTGTATTGGATTTACATACTGCTTAATTGCTAAAGTGTCTTCTTCAGTGAGTGTTTCATCCATCTTGAACTTGCACTAAACATCATACTAAAAATTGTTAGGCTGCCTGGAAAAAATGTGGAAATAGAACCACTGCAACAAGGATCACCAAACTTTTGGAGCCCATGAGCCCAGAAAGCACGTGTAGCACCTGGGTAATGTGTGGGTAGCCACAACCAGTGTAGCACAAGGGTGCTACAGTGACAATCCCTACGCTACTACCGTACTTAGAAGAAGGTCACCTAAAGTTGCTTCAGAAGCACCTGGCAGAAATCTAAAGAGAAATGTTCCACACAAACTGCTGCTAACATTTCTGAATACAGAAGCCAAAAACCAATCTAAAATGCAGCTTCCAGTTGTTACAAATTCTTCTATTTTGCATGAAGTGCTCTCTCTGTGAGAATGTCCTTTTTTTAAATTACTTCAGGAAAAGAAGCCACCCTGCTGATGCAACATTTGAACAAGCTGAACACCCCAGAAGAGAAACTGGAGTTCCTATTTAAGAAGTATGCTGAACTGGTTAGTATAGCAGCTACGGAGAAAGGATAGAGACAGCCCCACTTTAAAGTGTATGCATCTAAAAACAATATTGTAGAGCTGGTGAAAGTGCAGAAAAGGGACAGCTAAAACCAGGGGTCCTGAAACAACTTTTCAACCCTGGGGGCTTTTTAGCAAGTGAGGAAGGACATGATAAGTGTTTGAAATGATGCATGGTGTGAAGAAAGTAGATAGAAAGAAGTTTTCTCCATCTCTCATAGAATACATCCCTGGATCATCCAATGAGGATGAGATGTAGTGATGGCCAGTAGCATGGACAGCTATAAAAGGGAATTAGGCAATATATTATTCACAGGATACCAGTTGCTGGGGTGCAACTTGTCCTCATGTCCTACTTGAGAACTTCCTTTAGGCACCTGGTTGGCCACTGTGAGAACATTAGGAAGGGGCAAAGCACCGTGGCAGAAGATCCCAGGTTCAGTCTCCAGGTGGGGCTGGGAAAAGCTCCTGGCCGAAACCCTGGAGAGCCACTATTGAGCTAGATGGGCCAGTGGTCTGATTTGGTACAATATGCCTTTATATGTTCTTAGCATATTCCCAGACTTGGTCCTATGCAGCAAGCAGGGCACTTTGTGTGCTTTTATATGTGATACAATGTAGGGTTCATGGATTACAACCTGGGGACTGATATTATGCTTCTAAGAGCCCTGCTGAAGCAATAAGAAGAGAGAATCCCCCCCCATACACACACACATATGGTTTTCCTTTGGACCTTTCATTTGACCCCTCTGAGGTCTGATGTTGGGGTCCTGCTTGAGGCAGCAAGTAGAGGTGAGGGGTGAGAATGAAGGAGCAGGACATATATAATGAATAGACCAGCATAGCTTCAGTTCCTTCATGTCCTGGTCTTGCTTTATCAGGGTTGCAACTTGGCAAGCTTAGTTCTGAGACGTTAAATTGTTAGAGGTTTGTGGGTGCTAAATGCCTTGGTTTGGTAGTTGGAATTTAGTTAGAGCTTGTGTGTTAGAACCGGGGGGACGGGGGACGGACCGGACTCTGTGTTTTAAGATAGATTCATGTGTGTATTTCACCTGTGTGCTAGACACTTCTAGTCATTTAATTAACATGTGAGAAAGTTAATTATGCTGGGCAAACTTCCTAAGTTGTGTTTTAGGTGGTTCTTAATCCTTAGAAATCAACAGGGGTTGAAAGGTAATGGAATCAGACTAATTTCTTTTGAGGGGATGGCCTGGGGATAATGAGCCACTAGCACATCAAAAGGGCAGGGCCTTTCCCTAAGTTAGAGAAGGCAGAGACAATAAATGCTAAGGGGAAACTGTTTGACAGGAGGAAGTTAGGGGTCAGAGAGAGACATGACTGGTTGCTGCTGGCTGCAAGGCTGCAGTTGTTGTGAGAGGAACAGAAACTTACTGGAAACTGATGCTGCAGAACCTCTCAAATCTACACCCAGGTTGTATATATGTGCAAATAAACCATATATCATAAAGACACCACAGTCTCTGCTGTGCCTCATTGTCCAAAAGGAAACACAGACCCTGGTAAGTGCGCCTGGTACCCCCAGAATCTCACACCGCTCAGAAGATTATAAAAGCAGAGATCAGGTTCAACAGACATCATATAATACAAAGAGTCTAATATTATAGAGAGATACAGAATAAGCCATAAGATATTAAAATCAAAACTTTTAAAAAGCATTATTCATAATATTTTTCAGGAGTAAATTGGGCTGAGGGAGGGGAAACATCATTTTGGTTTTAAATGGTTTTAAAGGAGACTGTAAAAGTTGATAGGCAGAACATTTGCTGTTGAACTGCATGTCCATTCCTTGGACAGGAATGACTGAAGAAAGCCTGCTTTGACCACCAATGAAAGCCTTCCAGCTTATCCAGGGGGTAAAGGAGTGACCACAAGTCAGATAATTGTTTTCCTTTCAGCAAGTGTTAAAATTACTTTTTCATTTTTAAAAAAATGAAAAAGGCCAGTTACAAACCTCAAACCACCTATTCCGAAGTGAACAGTTACAGCTTCAGGTTACAGGAACCAGACTTTGGTCTGACCTCATATTTCCTTTGGCCAGCATCTATTTAATTTGGAACAATTTCTTTTGGAGCTATCCACCTTCAAGTAATGCTTATTGAAATCTTGGTTTTTCAGCTGCTTTCTTTTATCATTTTCTTGTGCTATGCCCAAGGGGGATGACAGCTTAGCAAAATCTATGCCTGGGCTGAGATGAGTGAGGTCAAGGAATCTGCTGAAAGGTCTTGCAGTGATGTCATGGGTAAAATTGTCAACTTTTAAAGTGAATTTTAGTCTTGTGCCTCTTTACCAGCTGTGCAGCCATTAGTAGGTGGTGATGCTTATCTCAGTTCTATAAAAAGCTTTGCCTGGTGATTTCTGCATAGCAAGCTGCTGTTAAAAGGTGCAAGCTCAGGCAACCAGGACAATTCCCTCCATTCCCAGGGCAGATGCAAATGCCGGTCATGGCCACCATCCAAGAGTTCTGCTTTCTAAAGGTAAAAACCACTATACAGCTGGCGGCCTGATTTGCTGGGAAAGTGGTTTATTAGGAACAGGATCGTTGTCCTAGCAACTTATCAATCAATTAAGCACAACTCTCATTTTATCTCTTTGCTGTAGAAACAAAACGAGAAAGGTTTTCCAGCAGTCATGGGAGGCAGATGATTTAATGGTTCCCTGCAGCAAACCAGAACTCGCAGTCAAATAAATATTAGTTTCTGTTTCTGTCCTCCCTTTAAACCCCCCCCCCTTTATTTTTTAGCTGGAGGAACATCGTACTGAACAGAAGAAACTAAAGTATCTGCAGAAAAGGCAGACACAGCTCACAAAGGAGAAGGACCAGTTGCAGAGTGAACACAGTAGAGCAGTCCTTGCCCGAAGCAAACTGGAAAGTCTCTGCAGAGAGCTACAAAGACACAACAAAACCCTGAAGGTAAAACAGAGGGCTTATCCACACTTCTCCCGTTGCTTCCCCCTAGGAAAGACACTCTTAAACCACTCAGAGCCATGCTTTGTTGGCATGGAACAAGGCCTGAAAAGAGCACACTGACAACCGCACTAACTTGTCTATTCCCAATCCAGAAAGTCTGGCAATTTGTAGTCCTGTGGATAAGTGAACTGTCTTTAGCAAGGAATTTTAAGTATTCTCGAATCTCAGTTCAATGGTCTTCAGAAGATGCCATGACACTGTTTCAAATCAGTTTAAATATATTGTGGCTGATGGGCAAGGATTCTCTTGTGCAGTAGTTTTTCAATGGCGGTCAGTGTTTGGGAGTCAACTGGCAAACTCTGACAGGTTTGGAGTGTGTCTGTGTGGAGAAATGGCAGTTTTTACATTATTGGAATGGAGAGAAAAGAGGACTGTGAATTAGCTCAAGTCTGGAAATGCTGGACCGTTTTTTGAATAGCCTGGTAGTGGCACGCTGCCTCAATTTTTGCTCATATTTGTACATTTGTAAGCAAAGTAAATGTAGGTTTCCATTGCTCCAAACCCATTTTGTGCTGCCCAGGCAACTTTACAATAGTATAATGTAGGTGTGTTCCCTGATTAATGTTTTTTTGAGTGACAAGCATGCTGATTGGAGTGCACCTTATTCTAAAGTTACAGATTTTTTTCCCAATGAACCTGGGGACACTTTTCAACTTCAGTCGGAATGGATGGATTTTGTCAGGGGACCGATTTGTAAATCTGGGGACTGTCCCCGGGAAACGGGGACGTCTGTTAACCTTCCCTTATTCCCACCTCTCACACTGGGAACAATGACCATCTCCTAGTTAGTTATTAATGCTGTGCCATAATTGCAATTTTTGGGCTGTGCTATTGTTTCCCGTATTTACAGTTTTGTGCTAAAACGACTGAACCGTAAGCATAGGGATATGGCCCAGACTGAGCATATGGTAAATTTACCCAGCATCTCTCTGGATTGCATTTTGGGATCCCTGTTGATTTATGTATGACAGATATGGGGAACCTTCCAGATGTTGATGGACCACAACTCTATCATCAATCATTGACTATGCTGCCTGGGGTTGATGGGAATTATAGTCCAACAGTATCTGGAGGGCCACAGATGCCCATCCATTATTGTATGGAAACCAGTGTCATGTTAACAGTGCTTTTGATTACACCTGGAGCGAAAGAAGACAGCTTTGCTCCCTGTTAAGGAAACAAATTATGAGGCATTGAGGTGGGCACTTTGTGCTTTGCTCAGTTGGGTTGCACCAGTGGAGCAAATGACAGAATTATTTGTATTGCCAGGCCAAAGTGCTTTTTAGATATTTGTGTCCTTCTTGCCAGCAGCATTTTAGCACTGAGGCACTTCTGCAAATATCTATTGCAACACAAGCCACAGAATGTATATCCAGTCATTCAGTAAGATTGCATGCCTGTCTCACCATGCTAACTGGGATCTAATAAGTGTAACCAATGCATTTAATTTTGATAAACGAATTAGGCACTGGGAAAGACCTTTTACTTGACCCACCTCTGGGGTTTTTTGTATTTCCCATGTGTCTCTCTGACATAACATTGCACATGTTCAAATGGGAAGATATTGAAACAGTGGCAATGGGGACCTATATGCAATGAATTTATGCTATGCTGCCACTGTAATGTTTTAAACGGCCAGCCAGTACATGGGTGCATAGTCTGATAACTGCTCCCAATCCTAGCTAGAAAACAAACAAACAAATGAAATAACTTCAACGTATTATATCAACAATCCTTCTAGTGTGTTGCAGCAGTGGAAGTGGGGAGGTAATCATTCCGAATCCTATGTATGCTTACTACAAAGGAAGGGCTGCTAAATTCAATAGAACTTCATCCCAATTAGAACTGGAGTCTGTGCATAGAACTGGAGTCTTGGCAACATTTTTGCAATCTACACATCCATGTTTGTGCCTTTTGGATAATAATAATAATAATAATAATAATAATAATAATAATAATAATAATAATAATTTATTTGTACCCCGCCCATCTGGCTGGGTCTCCCCAGCCACTCTGGGCGGCTTCCATCAAATATTAAAATACATTTAAAATACAGTGGTGCCCCGCTAGACGAAAATAATTCGTTCTGTGAAAATTTTCGTCTAGCGGGTTTTTCGTCTAGTGAAGCGGCAATGACAGCCCCATAGACTTTTTTGTCTAGCAGGGCAGCCTCCCGCTAGATGAATGCCTTCGTCTAGCGAGTTTTTCATCTAGCGAGGCATTCGTCTAGCGGGGCACCACTGTATCACAGATTAAAAACTTCCCTAAACAGGGCTGCCTTCAGGTATTTTCTGAATGTCAGGTAGTTGTTTATTTCCTTGACCTCTGATGGGAGGGCGTTCCACAGGGCGGGTGCCACTACCGAGAAGGCCCTCTGCCTGGTTCCCTGTAGCTTTGCTTCTCGCAGTGAGGGAACCGACAGAAGGCCCTCGGCGCTGGACCTCAGTGTCTGGGCTGAACGATGGGGGTGGAGACGCTCCTTCAGGTATACAGGACCGAGGCCATTTAGGGCTTTAAAGGTCAGCCCCAACATTTTGAATTGTGCTTGGAAATGAGTTGCAGCCAAATACTGCTTTCTTAATGTACTTTTTGTCCGTTGAGGTTACCTGATACCGTGGCATGGGGACTACCTTCAGTTTAAAAGTACTCTGCTAGAAACCTTAGTCTTAATTCAGTTACTATATCTTCTGTAACAATAAATCTTTGTTTGTGTTGGTCTGCCCAGATGCTCTTTTCAAAGCTGCTATCTCATTAGTGGATGTTTTTATGCTCATTATCTGGCATCCACGGTGCACTCTTTTTTGCAGGATACACTTGTGACAACTCCCATTTGTTCTGCAGCAAAAGTGAACCATATAAGCAGCTGCCCTGCTGTTTTTGTTCTTGTAAACTGAATTAAAGTGGCATCTTAAGTCTGACAAGTGAGATGGAGCCATGCAGCTCTATCCCTGTCTTCTGGCCAACTGTTGTCTTGAGTACAATACAGGGCCCAGCTCCACAACTCTGCCAGTATTATATCAATGGCCAGGAGCCCTGCCAGGCACTGTGGTACAAGTTCATTGCTCAGATTCAACCCACCAGCACACGGCCAGCAGTTTCTGGTAGGAAATCCTTTGTTCCAAAACCCCATGTATCCTGAGAATAAAATGCCAGCTACAGACATGGGCTGTTAGTTACTGCCTTCTTAGTCAATGTACTGTCAGCTTTTGCCTGATTTTTGGCAGAATGTGACTGAAATTAATTGTGTGCCTCCGCCTTCCATCAGATGTCAAGGAAATAAGCAGCTATCCTATTTTTAAGAGACATCTGAAAGCAGCCCTGTTTAGGGACGTTTTTAATATTTAATGCTGTATTGTTTTAACATTCGTTTGGGAGCCGCCCAGAGTGGCTGGGGAAGCTCAGCAAGATGGGCGGGGTACCAATAATATATTATTACTACTACTACTACTACTACTATATAAAATTTCCAGGGAGAGGTTTTCACTGGACTCAGTGATTCTGACTGCTTGCATTCAACTTGGAAGACACAATGAGTCTTAACAAAATATCACCAGCCTGTTGCAATGAAGCCTTTGGCTTTTTCCTGAGAAATGCAAAAGATCCTGCTGAAACTGCTAGCATGAAGCCCATCAGAGGACAGAACTATCCAGCCTCTCTTTGATTGATTGTTTGCTTTTTCCAAATCTGCCACAAATGAACTTGTCAGCTTTATCACCTCATTTACGTGACAGGGCAAGGAGGGTCCATTGGTCTAGTATATGACAGTGGTGGTTTTATTAATTTGTGAATTGCCTTTTATATAACTCTCCAAGTGATTTGCAATCCAACAATAAGAATCAACTAAAAAAGGTTTTAAAACTATACAAAACAACTGGAGGTGGGATTAAAAGCACTACAAATAAACACCCAATTTTTTCATATAGCTGGAACAGTTTGTAGAAACAAAAATGTATTGTTTCTAGAAAGTATAAGTAGTGCACACCTGTACAAAGGGTGGGTGCTTGTCATATCTCTACAGTCTCTGAGGTAGGAATGGGGAACCTGTGGCCCTCTAGATGCTGTTGATTCCAACTCCCAAAATTGTGCTGGCTAGAGATGATGGTAGCTGGGACTGCAGCAACATCTGGAACGCCACAAGTTCTCCATCCCTGCTGTGTGTCTACAAAGTTGACTTCATGGATCAGGAAGGAGGATGGGTGTGGGGAAAAGAGGGTGAAGAAAGGAAGTCAAGTGTTGTCTTTTATGCATGTGTTCACATACATTTACCCCGTTTTTGTGACCTTCATCCTGAAGGTTGCCTTCAAAGATTTACCACACTTACCATAAAATAAAACCATCAGTATTTTAAACTCAGCAAAACACAACTGGAAAACTTGCATAGTGGTACAATCCTGTGCAGGTTTCCTTGGAAAGAAATCCCACTGTGTTCTGTGGTGCTTACTCCCAATGAAAGAAATAAAATTTAAGAAAGCTTTTCCCTTCCTTTTTACGTACACAGAGACAACAAGGGAGGGAAACCAGTTTGTAATGTTTATTTAATTGCTGTTGCACATTCTAAGCCCTCAAATCAGAGCAAGAAACATTTCAATCTCAATATCGTAAATGTGGCGCAATAATGAATGTGCCCCCAAAAGTCATTATTTCATCTGCCCTCCCATTCCTGTTTGAAGGGCACCCAAATTCCCCCACCTGCAAAAGGATGCATCTCTCACTCATTCACTACAGTAACAAAAATCTGGATGCTAATTATCTCCTATTAAATTTGCTTTTATTGGATATTGCATTACAGGAGGAGACCCTTCAGCGAGCAAGAGAGGATGAGGAAAAAAGGAAGGAGATCACTAATCATTTCCAAGGCACCTTGAACGATATCCAGGGACAGATTGAGCAGCAAAGTGAAAGGAACATGAAGTTGTGCCAGGAGAACAGTGAGCTGGCAGAGAAATTGAAAAGTATCATAGATCAGTATGAAGTCAGAGAGGAGGTGAGAACAACATGGCACCATACATGCAAATACTGCACAAGGCTAACTTGTGCCAGATCTGTTGCCGTAATTTCTAGTCTTCATTCAGCTTTTGGTAAACAGCAGCATAGCTATTTATTGTATATGCTCACCCACCCATTCATTGCAGGTAAGTTTCAAAAAGCACCTCTAAAGAAATATACAAACCAAGAATCCTTCTCCCCTTACATGCCCAGCTTTGGAGCACAAATTAGTAGCTTATTAATTTGATTATTTATTGGCGTATGCTCCATAATGGGTATACATACACAGGGCATCTAAAATCTAAATTTTAAATATCTAAATTAGATATCTTGTTTTTAAAAACTAAATCACCAGGTTTCAATTCCACTGGCACTGTCTGTATTCAAGTCATTAATAATTTTGAAATAACTTTACCTTTTTATAAAATATTTGCCTTTGGCTGTTGTCACGCTGGTGACTGAGTGCGCATGTGCAGCTAAGTTTAAAGAGGGCGAGGGAAGCCTGAGAAGCCCTGGGCAGAGCAGTCAACCCAAGCAGGTCTCTCAGTGACCTTCCTGTTGTCATTGTTGCCACTGGTGGAATGAAGGGAAGAAATATCCTTGTTGTTGCTGCTGCTGAGAGAAGCCCCAAAAGAAGGTGGCAGGGACTGAAGGGAAGAAAGCCTTTCTGCCCTTCATTCCCACACTGGCAGCTAGTGGCCCACGGTCCAAACAGGAAGAGCGAATGAGGAGGCAAGCAGAGGAAGTGAGCCAGACCCAGGCAGGCAGGAGGACTGAGTGGGTGAGAGCATTCACTTCCCAATACCGCTGGCTGCTGCCCCTAACCAAGGGGGAAGGGAGGTTGATGCAGTAAGTAAGTGGCAGCAGGAGCATCAGTTTGCCTCCACCTCTGTACTCCCATGGCACACTCCTCCCCTTTCTGTAAGTGTCAGTGACCCAAGAAGTCAGTAAACAGAGAGCCCCACCTGCATCATCTCAGCAGCCACTACTGTTGGAGTTTAAGATGCTGTGGAGGGAGGGGTTTAGGGTGTGGAGGGTAAGCAGTGTTGGCGAGCAAATCAGAAGCCCCCAACATTTTATATATGTCATGCTTCCTTGACTGTTAACCCTGCTATATTCAGTTAGGCCAACCTTAGATAAATGTGCATAAGGACTGCAATTCTATATGGAATTTTTAAAATCTAAAAATCCATTATTTCTATAGGCAGGGAAATCACTACCTCTACAAACAAAATGCATTGCAATGTCTTTTCTTCCAGCACCTAGATAAGATATTTAAGCACAGGGAGCTTCAGCAGAAACTGGTGGATGCCAAGCTGGAACAGTCGCAGGAAGTGATGAAAGAAGCTGAGGAACGACATCAGCGAGAGAAGGAATATGTAAGTACTTGCCTTTAGCTTTATTTTCCCTTTAGGCCAAGCACAGGCCTGGAATGCCACCTTCCCATTTTAAGCAGTTGTTCCTGGTCTGAACTGAGACCAGTGGCCTCCTAGCTCAGCACTGAGTGGGATCCACCCTGGTTTATAATCTGTAACAGTACACAAGCCGGTGCCACTGGGCCTGGTAGGGCAGATGGCAGGGAGGAAGAGTAGGGGGCGCCTGAGCCAATGGCAGGAAGAGGCAGTTTTGCTTCCATTCTCTTCCCTGTTCCACAAAGTTGACACTGAAGTGAAGGAAGGGGAAGCTGACAAGCAGTTTCACCACTGGAGTGGTTGTAAGTAAGAGAGCAGGCAGGTGGGCTGAGGACAGACTGAGGCCAGTGCGGACGAGCCTACAGTTTCCTGAAGCATCTGATTCTCCCGTGAGAAACTGTGTTTGTTTGCCATAGCAATATCCTACAGCTCTCTGGGTACATATGTTGTTATCCACGCTTCTGCTTACTTCAGTCTTGTGATGTCTGTTAGACCGAGACAGGAACTAGCCTGAGGGCACCCAGTGAGATCCATGACCGAAAGACAATTCTGAATCCAGATCTTCCCAGTCCCAGCATTCTTCACACTAGGCTACACTGGCTATGTTATGTTTTTGTGCACTGGGGCACTTGGAAATTATAGCTATCTAAGCATGAAGCTTACCAAACACAAGGTTCCTTTAACGTCTCCGCTTCTGTGCAGTCGAGTACTCTCCGATTGAATTATAACCTACCCACAAACAAATCGGAGTGAATGGTCAGTAGCCAGCTGTGTCTGACCTCTCCACGCTTCTTTTTTTGCAAAGAAATCCTGATGACTGCTCAATAAACAGGTGATCTGGAAGCAGCCTTCTTTTTAGAGGACAAATTGAGAGCAAAAAGCAAAGGATGAAAGCAAACGCCATCAGACAATGGAATAGCTCTGCTGCCTCCCTGTGGCCTAGGGGAAGCCGTTCTCACTCATACGGCATACTGGCTGTTTGTACTAGTCATGTTCGTCATATTATTAAAAACTTAAGCGTTCAATGCAGTACTCTTATCCTTACAACTTAAAACATCCCTTAGGAAACATTTTCCAGGGATGCACACCCCTTTTCCTAGTTATCATGAATTTCAAGAGCTCCCTAGACATTTTATCATTACACAATTGGCAACTACTCTTAGCTGCTGAGAGAAAGACACCCCCGCCCCAAGATATACCCAAATTTCCCTAAGATAACCAGCTTAATCTCCATACAGAGGGGATTGATCTAGCACTGATACAGAAGGTAGCCAGTTATCATCAGCATCATACTTCACCCCCAAGATCAGGTCTAGATTTAAGAGGAGGCCATGACCGCATGCATTCACCCAGAGAGGTATTGCTTCAGCATTCCCATGAAGGGGGTCACTCCAGGGAGCCAATTCCAGTTTCATTTTACTAACCCAGCTTGATGGGTCATTACTATTTTTTCTTTAGAAGGGGGAGGAGTTCCATTTTGACGGGTTGCTAAGCGTTTTGTCTGCAGGTGTTGGTTTCACAGGAAAAGGCTGTTGGAGAATACCTGGGCAGGTGGATGATGTTACAAGTATTGCCTCGGACAATATGTGACTCAATAGATAGAAGCAGGCTAACTTCTTAATCACATGACTGCAGCAGTCTTCTGGTTGTTTAGTGACTCCTGGTTGAACTTTATGTCCAGAACCTTGAGGTTGTAAATTCAGTCTCAAGCATGACTGGAGGTTATAAATTTGCAAGTGGGGTGTTT
Organism: Lacerta agilis; assembly: GCF_009819535.1. Classification (NCBI taxonomy): domain Eukaryota; kingdom Metazoa; phylum Chordata; class Lepidosauria; order Squamata; family Lacertidae; genus Lacerta; species Lacerta agilis. Next base: position 59,269,765 of record NC_046314.1, on the reverse strand, counting down.
GCTAGCCTTCTGAATTCATCTAGCTCCCCAAAGCAGATTTGCATTGTGACAAGAGAAACTGTAGCCACCCCCCACCCCCCAATGTTGCTTATAATAATACGTATTTTTCCCCTGGCGCTCAAAGGTGCTAGATAGTCGCCACAGTTCAATGTTCCAGGCTCTTTGGGCAACCTTGTGGTCGACAGGCTCTGCATGACCCATTGCTACCTACAGCCGCAGCAACATTTGCTCTCAATACAAGTGGTGTCAGCTTATTAGAATTGCCGATGAACTCCAGGTTCCGTTAACTAATTGGCAACTTCCCTCTGTCCAGGTCTTGTGAATTCCCATTTATTGAAATTAGACCAGAGCGCCTTTCTGAAGCAATGAAAATTGTCTGTGGTCATAAGAAGTTTGGAGAAGTTCTTCTCTGAAAGGGTCATTTACTATATCTTGTATTTTAATTAGAGTGCCAGTTTAGACAGGAAAGTTCAGGCAGAAGGGAATCAGAGCAGTCCCACTGAGGCTGTGCTAAGCTTAGCCTGGAGCAGTTCAACTTTAGCAACATTCTTCGGACGTTTCTATAATTCTAGGAGCGGGCAAAAGCTGAAGAACAAGCTTTATGCATGTAAACTGCATTCAATAGCACTGTACTGTATTCTTTACAAATTGGTTTCTGCTTCATGTTTTATTAATTAAAAAAATACCAATATTTTTGTCTGGCTAAGCAGGTTGGCTTCTGAAGATTACCTCAGGCTGCAATTTTTATTTTGATTAAAAAAAAGAAATCCATGTTAATTTAACACACTGCTTTGAACATTTGCTTTTATTGCAGGGTAACTCCTAGGTGTTTTTTTAAAAATAAATATTTAAGAATAACTTAAAATACATTGGCTACAGGACATCAATAAAACCGTAGAAGTGGGGGGGGGACTGATTAGTGAGCCACAACAGATTACTAGGAAAAATGATTTCTGCCTCATCAGTTATGCTGGACTTCTTCAACATCCCTGCTGGAATATGTGACAGTGAAGGCTTGATGAAATTTTTAAGCAGTGTCAAAACCCAGTTTGCAGGATAAATGACTATCCTGAAGCCCGACTTGGCCCTCAGGCTATTCAGCATTTTGTTTCATACCATTAAACACAACCAACCTGTAATCCTCCCAAAATATTTTATTTTTATCTCCCCCCTCCTTTTTTACCCTCTGGTGAAGGGGGTAAAAAAAACCCCACACCTGTATCATTTTGAAAACCACACGAAAAGCCCTTGTGTATACTGCTTAGCTTGATTTCTCTAGGTTTTGCAGCAGTTGTTTGGAAAGTTAGAATGCTAACAATGGTGGACCTTGGGGTCTCAAATTTCAGCGGTGCCAAAATTTGGTGCCCCCTGCCTCTTTCCTTCTGTTCTACATCATAGTGCCCTGTGTGACCAAACTACCTCTGATAGTAATGTTTAGGGGTACTCTCATTTTCCTACTAATATTGAAATACTGCCCCTCAATGAGGCCAAACTTAGATTCACAAAATGTTTAGGGGTATGTATACCCTCAGGAAAAAAAGACTGAGTGTGTGTGTGTGTGAGAGAGAGAGAGAGAGAGAGAGAGAGCGCACTTTACAAGTACAGTGGACGCTCAGGTTGCGAACGTGATCCGTGCGGGAGGCCCGTTCACAACCTGCAGCATCCGTAACCTGCAGTGCTGTGTATGCGCACGCATGTGACGCAATTCGGCGCTTCTGCGCATGTGCGAGTGCCGAAACCCGGAAGTAACCCGTTCCGGTACTTCCAGGTTCAGTGTGTCCATAACCCGAAAACGCGCAACCCGCAGCAAGTGCAACCCAAGGTATGACTGTAGATGAATGCTGGATTCTGAGGACTTTTTACTGAAATGAAAAGCCCACCTATTCCACTGCTACTCTTTTTGTGTCAAACACAGCTACTTAACCAAGCTGCAGAGTCGAAACTACAAGCAAAAATGCTGAAGGAGCAAGAGACAGTTCTCCAGGCCCAGGTGAAGAACAGCTGCTGACTGTATCATGTGCTTCTTTATTTGAAGGGGGGGAATGAATGTACTAAAGACAGGGAAGAGTTCAATATATGGTTGTGCTTCACGCTTCATTAAAGCATATCTTCTGCAAGCAAAGGTCAGATGAGCACGCACTTGGGAAATATTTGCATTGATCTGTCCATAATCTATGTCACATTTCAAGGGGCAGGAAAAATCAAAACATATGATGCCCAGGGTCAGAGGAGTATTATTATTTTACTGTATTGGGTCATTTTCTCTTTAACTTTACACCAGCAATTATTTATTTAGTGCAGGAGGGGGGGAACCTACGGCCTTCCAGATTTTATTGGACACCAGCTCCCATCAGACCCAGCCAGCATGCCCAGTGGTCCCTGCCCCTGCCTTGGTGGTTTCTTCCATTGCCCGATGTCAGAGGCTATTAATTATTTGTTCTCTTTTTTATTATTTTTGCAAGCTACTTTAGGTACGTTTCACTTCGTGATAGTTTTATTTCTAATGGGTGGTTAGTCCATGGGGCAAATCCAGCCTTCTCAATCGTTTTTTGTTTTTTTTGTGGCTCCCAACCCACCCTTTCCCCCATTATTATTTTTTAGAAAAGTAGTTTTTTTTTTAATTGAAAGTGCAAAAATATTTATGACCCCCCTCTCCAAATGTGCCCTTTAAAACAAACTAAAAATTAGCTATACTTCCTTTTATACTTTGGACAAGTCCACTTTGACATGTATCCCCTGGAAAGTTCATGCTTTGTCAGTGCAGCCCCCAGCCAGAAAAAGTTAAGTCTCCCTCGTTTTATAAGATTATATATGCTGCTTTTTTAACAAATGATTCTCAAGGCAGCTTGAAATAGACTGTAATACCACATACCTCAAAAATGGAGGCAGACATGGGGCATCATATGGCAAGATGAGAGTTTTTTAAAATGGATATATGATGTCCCTACTTCCTGTTTTCGAGTCAATTACTCTTGTGTGCCAAGACCTGTCAGCTATAGGACAAGTAACTAAATGGAAGACTTGAGTGCAGGGATAGTCTTAGTACTATTCTTATCAATGCTCTCAGACTTGGGAGTTTTCCTAGATGGAAGAAGGCATTTCAAGGTTTTAATGGGCAGCAAAGTAGTAACACAATTCCATAACTTGTTTTCATGTTTACAATAAAGAGGTGAAATTATGCAAATGCTACTCAAGTCCCCCCCCCCTTTTTAATGAATTAATCCAGTGGCAAATTTATTTGCGTGGACAGGCGGAGTCCCCCAAACCCTAGGCAACCCCTGAGCAGAATAATGACACACAACAACGTGCTATGGGATTAAAATTGGCCACAACTTTATTAAGATTCAGATGTAGGGAGACCTTGGCTCAGGCATTGGGCATTTATCCTTCCCAGCCCCCAGCCAGGGATCTGGGAAATGTCAGGGGGGATTGGGCTGGCTCTGGAGAACATATGTTCAAGCAGATAGCCCACCCCCCATTTTGCCGCCACTGGTGGGGGAGAGCAATGACAACCTCTCAGCGTATGGACAATGCCTCCCCCCAATACCTCTTTAACGGGGAACCCTGTTATCGCCGCCACACTGGGGGCATGGAGTCACCACCCCACGCCCCCCCCCCATTTAGGAAGATGACTAAAGGATTCCGCCCAAGGCCTGAAACCGCCACCCGAGACAGCAAACTCGTGGTCTTGCCGCCCAGACTACCCTCACCTGAAAAGACGCTTCGCAATCTGCCAACCATTCCAAAAGGCCATGCCTAATGTCGCTCAGCCACTAATCATTACCTGTGTAGCCGACTGCTGCTTCTCAGGTAAGCTACACCCTCTATTGTGTGGGCTGGGTAGTCCCTCCCCTTACCTGGCCAATCCCTTGGCAATGCCTCCCCCAGGTGGGATTGGACGGTTAACTGGGTAGGCGGAGACCCCAGGCATCCCCTCTAGGGGAGGGCGCAACCAGACGAACTACCAGGTGTCGCCCAGGAATTCAGGGGGCTGCGCGCGACCACGCAAACGTCGCTCCCCATTTGATGTGGGGAGCGGTCATTAAGAGAGAGCCACCCCTGTTATGTACTGTGTCCTTATGACAAAATAGCAGAGGTAAGAGAAGAACTGGATTTAAGAGATATTGAAAGACATAAGGGAGAGAAGACACAACCCAGGCATCCCCAAACTCGGCTCTCCATATGTTTTGGGACTACAACTCCCATCATCCCTAGCTAACAGGACCAGTGGTCAGGGATGATGGGAGTTGTAGTCCCAAAACATCTGGAGGGCAGAGTTTGGGGGGTGCCTGACATAGAACACATTTTAAAATGCAAAAGTCTTTTGCCCTGACCACTAGAGGTCCCTCCCAGACCTTATCAAGCTTCAGAGCATCCAGCACATCTTATTTACCTACTTTGAGTGATGCTGGTGTTTTAGCCTAATAACATATGTGGTGGTTTGTTTGTTTTTGCTTCCAAGTGCCTTTTTCCTATTTTTAGTTTTTGATATCCTCCTCTCAAAAGATCCTTTGCCCCAAATGGATTAAAATATTCTGTAAGTATAAAATAAATTATTTGCCAAGAATCATAGTCTCTTTCATCTTGCTCTCTTCCCACAATAATTTGAAGGTTCACCTTTCTTGTTGTGAAACTATGAATGAAATTTGTGGAATTGACTTACGTTTCCTTTCTCTGAATGCAGCTTGCTCTCTATTCCGAACGATTTGAGGAGTTTCAGAAAACCTTGACAAAAAGCAATGAGGTGTTTGCCAGCTTCAAGCAAGAGATGGATAAGGTCAGTTAATGCATTTTGTCTCTCAAATCTGTTCTGGAGGGCTTGCCATTTTGGTAGCGGAGGCCACTGAATTTTCTTCAGGTTCATATAAGACTTTTTCTGTTGTGGAATCAATTAAAAACATGTTGACATTTTTCTGTAAGGTGCAATGCATACCATTAAGAGTCAAACTCAAAAAATTGGATGAAGGGCAGTATTGAAATTTAATAAATAATAATCATAAACCTTGCATTGCTATCACACAGGTGTGCATACCTTATCACCATTAAACATTGTTGGAGCACAGAAACTGCATTTAGTGGCGCAAATATGAATTAGACATTTCATCATCATCATCATCATTTTATTTGCATGCCGCCTTTTCATAGTTAAAACCATGCTCAAGGCGGCTTACAACATGACAAGATTTGCATAATTACCAACATAACAAGTCATAAACAATAATTAAACACATCAAGAAGAACACAACCAAATGGAAAACAATTTCCACATCAATCATAAAATCTAAAACTAAGAATACAGCATTAATATCAATCACAATTTAAAATGACATAGATAAAAAATAAAAGCAATTAAAAAAGAAAACCGGGCCCTCTCTGCCCAGCAGCAGCAGCAGTCCTTTGTAGAGCCTGTCAGGCCCCGCCTTAAGCCAGGTGGAGAGAAGCAGGGCAGGGCCCTTCAGGCTCCCAGCAGGTCAGTCCTGCTGTATAATAATCTATTATTATTTAGCAATAGGTAAGAGAGGGTAACTACTTTTTGAATGCTCTGCTGTATATGGAAAGTGTGCTAGGGAGAAGAGATTTAGATCAACTTTCTTGACATACTAACTTTTCCACAGGTATTTACTTGCAGCGTGTCATTCTAACCAGGCTGTCCTTCCTAAAACAGCAGCACAGATATCTCCCACTGCATAAGTCAAGCATTTTATGAGCTGCCTTGCATCCTCTTCCAGTACCTGATTGCACTGCCAAAGTGTCTGTGGCTCCATATGACTTAGTTATCATTCACTCAGAGATTATAAATATGGATCACAACAACTGACCCTTTTATTTTTTTAAGAAGGTGTTCGGTGCTGACACTGTTGCAGACTATCATGGGGCAGCTTGTAATTTGTGCAAAGCACTCAAAGATTGATTTCCAAGCAGTAAATTATTTCCTGCGTTAATTATCCACAAAACCACACTGCCATTAAGGTGCTGTAATGTTCGTGTTATTCATTTGAATTAAGTGACTAATTCATTGAAAGCAAGAACTAATAGAGTAAAAGAACTATAATGGATTGGCAGTGCTATTATAGATGTGGGTTGCCCTTGCAACAAACATTTTGTGAAATCACTGACTTTTTACTGCTTTGAGGCAAGAATGTGTATCACATACATGAGATATAGCTGTATGCACACCTTGATGTGTGAGCTTTCAGTTGATCTCTGAAGAAAAGGAAACAGTAAATCTGACAGGCAAGTAGCACTTGGGGATCTAGTTGACTATGTATTTTTATTCTAAGACCTTCCCTCCCCCATCAAATGTATTTTAACATGGGCAGAGTAGTCAGAGATTTTTGTGAGCTGATCCCAAATTGATGTTCTCCCATTTTCATGGTATGATAAGTGATTACAGTCGTACCTTGGATCTCGAACACCTTGGCTCCCGAACAAATCGGCTCCCGAACACCACAAACCCGGAAGTGACTGTTCCAGTTTGTGAACTATTTTTGGGAGCCGAACATCCGATGGGGCTTCCACGGCTTCCGATTGCCTGCCAGGAGCTTCCTGCAGCCAATCAGAAGCCGCGCTTTGGTTTGTGAACATTTTGGAAATCGAGCAGACTTCTGGAACAGATTCCGTTCGACCTCCAAGGTAGGACTGTACTGCCATAAGTCAAACTAGAACCCTTGACTATTGCCAAGGTTGGGATCAGCACTTGTTCACATGGGATATGTGTAAATGCTTGCTTGTTCCTGATGCCAACTGGATTTTTCCCTTCTGTAGATGACCAAGAAAATGAAAAAGTTGGAAAAGGATACAGCTACATGGAAAGCAAGGTTTGAGAACTGCAATAAAGCTTTATTGGACATGATTGAAGAGGTGAGAAACCATTCCTTGAACAATTTTAAATTAATTAAGCGTCAATGATACAATCTCACAAATAGTTCTTAATAATAGCTCTCTGGTGCAGCTTCCATTGTAAAGTTCATACAGCATTCACAATCGCAAAGGAGTCTTAGTTCAGTGGTACAGCATCAGCTTTGCATGGAAACAGTCTCAGGTCTAATACCCAGCATCTCCATGCTTGCCTGAAACTCTGAAGAGCTTGCACCTGTCAGTGCAGACAATACTGAGCTAGATGGATCAATTCAGTCTGACTTGACATATGGCAACATGATGGAAAAAGCAGTGGGAAACAGCTCCAAAAGCTTAAAAATCACTATTTTGGGGGAGGTTTCCCAAAAAAAGCTAAACAATTTTTGGGTCTTCCTAAAAAGTTTTGCAGATGTCAGGAATTTTACATTTTGAAAAATAGCAACAGAGGGTTGGGGTGGGTGTTTTTAAGAGTGGTTAAATAAAGATGGTCACCTTCTTGCAGAATGTTTTGGGGAATTAAATTCTAACTTAGTTTTTGGCAAATTAGTGGCAGCTAATAAATGAAGGGCGGGCAAGTAGTTTACTATATGTGGGATGCTTAAGCACTTGAATGACTAACATAGAAATGTAAGGCTTTCGAGAGGAAGCAGATTGGTCCTAGTTCTGAGATGGGGAAGCTGCCAGTATGAATGGTCAGGGTGCTTTCTTGACTGTTTTGTGGCCTCTGGGCTGTGGAAGTAACTAAAAATAAAGTATCACCTTTCTTTGCATGGATGATGTCGGGTGTGGAGAAAGCTATAACATTTTCTCTGAGCAAGATGGTTCGGGCAGGGAATTAAAAATATATATACAGAGATGTTTTAACATGACATTCTACTCCTTCTAAATTATCTGAACTTCACATTGCAGAAGTGAAAGTTTAACAGTATATGCTACATGTAGTTTGTGACTTCCCCCCCCCCCAATTCTGCCAGTAAAGGTTTACTTCAGTAATATTTGGCCAGCTCCAAAGATTTACATAAACTATTATAAAGACCCCAGGGCCTGTAGAACCACCCCAGAGAACTGTAACACCTGTGGAACTTGCAAGAAATAAGACTGTGTGTCAGCAGGAAAAACACTTTGCAGAAGTGGCCAGGCCACTTCTTGATTGGGGAGGTCACTTTTCAAGCCACGTTCTTTAACCATCTTCCTGATTTTTGCTTGATCTGTTAAACTGGCCCCTCTGGTTGTCCTGTGCCATTTGTCGACGCGGCAGCCTTCAAACGCTTTGTTTGCTCTATCGCAGAAAGCCATGCGAGCCAAGGAGTACGAGTGCTTTGTAGTGAAAATTCAAAGGCTGGAGAATCTGTGCAGAGCTCTTCAGGATGAAAGGAATGTGCTGTACAAAAAAATAAAAGATGCAAAATTCCCTGAGGAGAAGGAGGAGGAAGAAGAGGAGGAGGAGGAAGAACAATCACCACAACTGACTGGACAGGACGATGGTCTGAAAAATGAGGCTAGTGTGAGCTCCTCCGTTGCAGGCCAGGCTGCTGCTGCTGCTGAGCTACCTGCCACTAATGAGAATATTCTGAAGGATCTGGCTGCAGCTTTCATGGTGACCCATCATGAGGGAATGCTCCCAATAACCACTAATGTGAACACACCTGAAGCCCTGGTAGCCACTAATGTAGAAATCTCTGAAGAACCGTGTCGCCTGCAAGCATGCGGTCCAGTTTGTCCCCCCGAGCCATTGCTCCCCATGCCTCAAGACACAGAGAATCTCTCCATACAGCCAGCAGCATCCACACCCACGGCAGAAAAACATGAAGGGGACACGGCGAAACAACTTGCTCAGGGTCATCCAGTTCTGCAGTTGTTGGATGCTGACGTGGAAGGAGTCGATTAGCATTAATGTGATTATATTTCTTTCCCAACTGCCATCCTTTCATATATTTTTGTTCTAATTATATGCGGCTTTAAACTGTTCACAGGTTTTCTCCTCAAAATCGTGGGGCGTGTCTTGTGTCTGTGACATCGAGCCCCGTTGGTAGCGATGCATTTTCAGTTTGCTCACTTTTTCATCAAATCAAAGCAAAAAAGTGCTTCCCTAAAGTGTCACAAAACGCATGGTGTTTGGTCCCATCAACCCGTTTTGACAATTCGTAGGACTCCCTACTTTAAGAACTACAGCACTTTAATTCAACGTGCTCTCACAAAACACCTGAGTGCGTTAGTTTGGTCTGAGGTGCCACAATGTCACTTCTAAATATAGGAATAAATGTTGCATGGGGAACTTCTACTTGCGGAAGTAGAAGCTGGAAAAGCAATAAGGTGAGGGTCAAATCTTACTCCAGAGTAACTACTAATTAGTCTATGATCTTCAAAACATTTTTGTTTGGACAGATTCTCCTGACTTCAAGCAATTGTGTGTATCCCTGGGACCCTCATTCTTTTCTTTACCCCCAACACAATCCTTTTCTCACAAGGAAGAATAGTTTATGAGTCGCTAATGAAGTGTTGGATACGGAGAGTGAGATATGAAAAATAGTTAATGAGATTATACGTTTACTGTAGGCTAGCCTACAGGCCTCTCAGTGTTGCTGGACTCCCAACGTCCATCAGACTTGACCACTGGCCATATTGGTTGGAGCTGATGGGAGTTGGAGTCCTACAGTATCTGGAAGACCATAGGTTGGCTGCCTCAACTGAACTATTTGCCTATGTGCCTTGCTTTAATACTTTACCCTATGTCACTTACAGTGTCACCATTTCAACAAGTCTGGTCACAGTTGAGTAATTTTTCATTAAGTCCCATTGAATTAAACTTGTAACTGTAACCTGGGTGGGCTGCATAACATAAAAACTGAAGGGGTGTTCTTTTTCCTTGTAGGGTTGAATTGATTAAATCTGTAGAATTCTAGACTGAATTTGATAATTTAACTGTTTTGCTTGCTTATCAGTAGTTTAAACACTGAATTAATACAGTTTCAATACCTACTACTTTCCTGCTTTGCTTGTTTCCTCTTTTATTGCCTGGTTGTCCATTTTCTAGCATTCCTACAAAATTTGTATTATATATGGGGGTTCGGAACACACATCTGCTGTAGGCCTCCTAATTATTAACTGTGATTAAGTGGTTTAGAATGGACAAGCCGTAGGACACATTCAGTAATGAAAAAAACCAACCTGTTAAGGTGGGTTGATATTTTTTTTTCTTTGCATTATAAGGGGGGATGGCAATGATTGGGAATCTCCAGCATATAGGCGTCATTAAGCCCAGAAGGGGTCCTAATTAGGCCCATGAGACCATTTCCCTCAAACCACATAGGCCTGTGCAACACCTAACGTCACAGGCGCTGGGCAGGTAAAGACTTGGCTAGCATCTAATGCACTAGGAAAGTTCCCCACCAGGAACTCCCTAGTGCAGCCTATGGGGCTGCTGCCAGGACCTATCAGCTGGCAAGCACTGACAGCACACCTTCAAAGACACTTTCTGTCAGTGCCAGGGTCAGCTCCTTTGAAGTCATCAGGTGATTAATGGGTGGGTGGCCCTGCCCACTTGTCAAAGTTGGTCAAGTGAAATTAGGACCCATGGTACCTGCCAGATCTCACCCTGATGGAGACTCATCCATTTAGGCCATAACTGCAGAGGGATTTGAACCAGCGACCCCTCCCTGCCACACAGCACAAATCCTTAGCCATTAAACTACACCAATTCACCTTTCAGTGCTGCTGGCTAGATTTGGGACACCTGGGAGAAGCCTAGCAGCTATAAACACGTTTGAGGACATGTCTCCTTTGTAGGCCTAAACTGGTGTAGACTTGTCCTTAGCATTGGGCAATGAATAAACCTGAAAGTTTCTCTGAGCAAATGTATCCGAATGACTAATTTATTTCAGGGGGCATTTCTGGGTGTGTGAGAACTGGCAAGTCTCCAAGACAGATTACAAAGGCTATAAAAGACTACAAAGCCAAAAAAAAGGGAAAAGGTTTCATGTAGGCAGAGTAACGTCAAACTTTTTGATCCTTCTCACATAATATCCGGGAAGAGACCACACAAACCAGCCAAGGGAGTAATTAATGGCCTGCAAGTCTCTACGTGAAGTCTGTGATGCAGCAGCCACACCTGTGATGCAGAATTAATGAAAGGAAGCGAGTCGTAAGCTTGCAGGTTTTGAAAACTGGGCACAGGTCCAGAACAATAGCTAGATGCTCATGCATACTATTGCAAATGGAAAAGACTGCGCCTGTGAATGCTTTTTGAGGTTTCCTAGTTGCCTTTCTTGTCCTACACACCATCTCTCTTGAACCATCTTGGCCTGCATTGTGAAGTATACCTAGAAGAATACAGCAAAGTCACATATCTGAAAGCTTCAAAATACCAGGTGTTCTGGGAGAGGAAATTACTGTCAGACCAATTTTAAGTCTGTGGTGCCAGTTTTCCGCTGTCCCTCTTGACCCCTTTCACCATTAACTGCCATGCTTTTGTGCATGCAGATTTAAACAAAACTTTAATGAAGGAATGCATTAAAAAAATGTAGAGCCATCTTAAAATAAACCAGAAATGACCAATATTATCGATGACCAACGAGCTAGAACAGTATCTTCATTCAGGTCCAACTTGCAGGTCATTTTGAATCTCTGACCTTGCAACACCAGCAGCTTGTTCCTTTGTGCTCCTAACACTTGTCAGGAGCTAGTGACCCACCCACACTTTGAGCACCAAAATAGCTTACCTTTATGTAAAGAACGAATTGACAGTAGAAGCACATCTTATATTTTGATCTCAGCAGGTCAAGTGATTCACACTCTTGATTCCAGAAAGCTGCTATTTTCCTGATGTCAGCAGAAGGGTGTATCATTACTGGTGTTAGCCGACGCTATTGTTAGCCGTTGGGCAGGGACACCCCAGCATACACAGCCCTTACGTGATACAAAATTAAGTTCAACAGCCAAGACAGATTGACAAAAATGGAAAGGAGCAGAATGTGCCCATGGCTAAGGTTCAAAAATAGCAAGCCCCTGTCCACACAGCTAAAAGACTTTCCAGTATTTTTTTAAAAAGCAACTTAACTTTTATTGTCCTGTTCTGTTACGTGCTTTTAAAAGCTATTCCTTCTGACACCCCCCCCAAAAAATGGCTTAAATGAGAGGAAATTTCATCCGCAGAAGCTATAAATGAGCAAGATCATGAAAGCTGAAGTAGATATTCCTGTACTCCTAGCCAAAATAATAAAACTAGTTACTGACATATGAGACCAACATCTGCAATTAGTTTAACTTGCTGTTCCTTCTCTTCATATTACTCTGGTAAATTTTTGTTAGGGGGCACCAGCCTGATGCTTCTTTCTGCCCCAAACTGGCTTCATGCAACAAGATGAAAGTGCTGCCTATCTTTTTACTTTGTGTCCAGATAGCACTCTAAAGAGTCTGCCAAATGTATTTTTGCATTTGCAAACACTCCCTTTCCTTGGCACCTTGCCATTAAGTTACCAACATTCAGACTGACTGACACACCTGTTCCTTTTCTGCAGCCTGCCCATACATAGACTCTCTACTGTGATGAAAGACTAGAAGCACATTTGGGTACTATTCAAAACATTCCAGGATGCTGTTCTACCCACAGTCAAACATAAATGCTGGAACGAGAGCAAGAACCGTTCCTTGTGAAGTGTTAGCCCATTCTTTTCTATACTGGGGGAAAATACTGAATACGTATAATAGGAAATATCTAAGATGCTCCCACAGGCTGTACATTTAAAGTAGATTTAAAGCATACACACACCCAAAGAATCCTGAGAACCATCATTCGTTAAGGTTGCAAGGAATTGCCGCTCTGTGAAGAGTAAACTACAGTTCCCAGGATTCAGGGGAAGGGTGCTTTAAATGTGTGCACAGACTAAAGGTACTCAGCATTTGTAGTCATAGGAAACCTCTGCCCATTCAGAGCTCGAGATTATGGCCATTATATGGGAGCTGATGTAAACACCATCATTGTGGGTTTTTGCATTTGTTGCTGAAGCTATTTGCCCTGACAGAGAAAGTTTGCAAGCATGCACACGATACACAAGCCCTGTTTAGGGAAGTTTTTTATCTGTGATATTTTAATGTATTTTAATATTTGTTGGAAGCCGCCCAGAGTGGCTGGGGAAACCCAGCCAGATGGGCGGGGTACAAACAAACAAACAAACATCATCATCATCATCATCATTATTATTATTATTATTATTATTATTATTATATTTTTATTCTCCACAATAACTTCTGTGGGAGGATTTTAATCAGAAAAAAAGCTTAGTGGACAACAGTTCTCCCCTCTCCACACCCAAGTGCCACGCAGTTATTAAAACACACACACATTTGGAAGACTCTAATCACAGACTCCCACATCTTGTCTGGGACCTTATTTCTGTGGTCATGCAATTCCCTGGGTAGCAAGCAATCATAACATACTACTTCCGCAGTAAGGGGGCTCAAAGTGTAATATCAGCAAACGAATTAATTTGCTTGGCAAGAGAAGACAGTCATAGGGATAAAGCAGAATGGAAATTCACGTCTTAAGCTGCCCTTCAACAAAGATGTTTGCATAGGTGTAAGGCAACTAAGCACACAACAGGAGATTCTGGTGCATAGTTTCCTCCACTGTAGCTCCCGTATACAGCAAGACAACATGCAAGACAGTTTTAAAACAGGCTTGAGTAACGGGTGGAGCTGCAACCGTGGAGAACACATTGGGATGTGCAAATAAATTGTTCTTTGGCCCCCTTAGACTTAAGCTGTGCCCATGTTACTAAAAACAACCGGTCAGCTGAACATCAGTTGTGTTCCAGTGCACAGTCACTTGCTGCAGTTTGTACTGTTCTGTTCTCATCTGTTCTTTGGTTACCACTACAACAGACGCATCTGCACTGCCACATGAGCAGTCTTCCTAAGTGGAATTGTAGATCAGACTGTAAATCTTTAACCAGAAACACCCTCCCTTTTCCTTGGAATTGCAGGAACTGGCAGGGATTGGGTGTGATGGCAAAAAAAAAATCAAACAGATTATTAAGAAGACTTGGCTTTTGATTTTAATTACCTGTGGCTGATCATCAGGGAAGGTGGGAGGTGTAGCCGAACAATATCTGGTGGGCACAGCCCTGCTCTAGGCAACCCAGATTAAGATGCAGTAGATGGTTCACTCAGCTATTACCAAAATCCTGGCAGTGGCAACTGGTTTCAACAGGAAGGCTTGTGAAATCAGTTTATCTCACCAATGCAGCTCACTGGGCTACTTGCCCTCTCCCACCCTAAAGTAACTCACAGAATTGTTGTGAGGACAAAATGGATCAGTCCTGTGTATGCTTCCTCAGCCCCTAACAAAATTTTAAAAAGCAAGCAGCGATTGTGACACATTATGAAGGGCTAGTGCACAGCGTGGTGGACCTGTAATTATTATTACTATTATTTCATTATTTATACCCCACCCATCTGGTTGGGTTTCCCCAGCCACTCTGGGTGGCTTACAGCATATAATAAAACATAGTAAAACATCAAACATTAAAAATTTCCCGATACAGGGCTGCCTTCAGATGTCTTCTAAAAGTTATGTAGCTCTATCTCCTTGACATCTGAAGGGAGGGTGTTCCACAGAAAGGGCACCACTACCAAGAAGGCCCTCTGCTTGGTTCCCTGTAACTTCGCTTCTCACAGTGAGGAAACCAGCAGAAGACCCTCGGAGGAAGTCCGGGCTGAGCGATGGGGGTAGAGACGCTCCTTCAGGTATACTGGGCCGAGGTATAATTACACCACAATAATCATGAACACAATTCACTGCAATTTATTCTTTTATTACAGATAAATCACAACCAAAAAACACCACACAAAAATGGCATCATAACCAATTATTTTAAATTTCTTCAACATTCATTTGCTATGTACATATTCTTTCCTCTGCAAAAGTGCAATCCAAAACTGGTTTGTTTGTTTTTTTTCTTTTGGAAAAGAAAAGGCTTTTTTGACAAACGTAGCAGGGCTGGCTTTGTAACCTCACAACTTTGTCCTTGAATACCTCGTACAATAAAATCAGAAAGAAATGAACATAAACTTGCAACATGTCTTCCCATCGACAGAACACACTGACAGAATCACATGTTGCCTCAAACCTTGCTCTCAGAAATCCACCCATTTCATGTGTTATTTATTAACAGACAAAAGCCACAATCTGACACTGTCTTAGGTGCACTTAACGGATTAGCAGGGCCTTGTTTGATTGTTGCCACAGAATCATACTAGATGAAGTCAAGCTCTACACTTTAGGGCTCTACTGGTGCTAAACATCTTAGGACTGCATGTAGATTTGCTGCTCTTTTCCCTCATACCATTTGAAATGTAATTTTACAACAGAGATGGGGGACACCTGTTGCCCAACTCAAATTCCCATTAGTCCCAGTTTTGGCAGTGATCAGAGATCATGGCAGTGATCAGAGACTCCAACAATATCCGATTCCCAATGCCTTTTTATAGCAATAGTAGGAACAAAATTTAATTTATATCTGCTAGTGCAAAAAAAAAAAAACAACCCCACCCATTTTCAACTTGTTAAGAGGTGTGTGATATATGAAGCTTTCTGTCATGTTTCTGGCATATCTTTATCAATGCGAGTGCCTCAGTTAATAAAAGCATCCTGATATTTTGCGGAGAAACTATATGAACGTGGAATTTAGGAGTCAGTTTCCCCACTAAAACAAATAATGGATGAAAAATAAAGACTTCCCAGATGCAGTATAACCCAGGAGTTCCCAATGAGGCCTTTGCTGCTCCCTCGCCATGAAACTGTCTTACCCCGCAAGGCAGCTTGGCCGCAGAGCATAAGAATCACAGCAGAAGGTTCACAGTAACTCTCCGCTTCTGAAGAGAGGATTGCTTGCCAGGTACAGAGCCGTGTGCATCTTCCTTGCATGCTTCTTTTTCCAGATTAGTGCTGCTTCCTATGTGAGGCTGGCCAGGCCAAAATAGAGCAGGTAAGGAGCCACTGTTTACCTGGCAGGCATTCCTCCCATCAGGATGTGTGAGCAGAGTGGCATGAGGAAGCAGGTGAGAAGTGATGCCATCATGCCTTGCACTCTGGCTGTAGCCTGGAGAGCAGTACAGGCACCTTCTGCAAACCACCAAGTTGGCCATCCCTGCCTGGAAGTATTACATTAAGCAACAGAACAAAACAACCAGGCCCATATTAACTCAAGGACAATTGCCTTAATATATATATAATTTCATGGCTATGCTGGCTTCAAAACAAAAATACTCTGGTCGTACTAAAACACAGTGGACAATTGTGCATGCTGTTCATATAAAACTGCTCGCACCTTTTCTTTTAATGCAAAATAATGAAATGCTTTTATATGCAACATGTTACTCACATCTGTTGCACATAAAGCCACTGATACTTTTTGCTGGCAAAATTTAATATCTTTTTTCGCACAGCCCTCTTGGTTTAGCTCCATCTGATTAACACTGTATCCTTGCAATTTAAATCCTGCAAATACTGTTTTTTTTAAGATGGTGACACACACAGTTATGCAGCAGTATCTCAGCAGACACTGAAATTCCATCTTTCAGGCTCTCAAGTACCACTTTCCAGTGCACAAGGGAAGATGCATTTGAACAGGGTCTGTTACATTTTCATCAGTGCAATCAAAGTGTCCGTAAGAAAGCCACTGATTTAAAACAACAACAAGGAGTTTAAAAAAACCTTACCTAGCCTTGTTTGGGCTAGACCCATAAATTTTGACTCCTTATTAAAAGGCAAATTAAATCTGGTAGTCTATGAGCTGCTTTACCACTTTCCGGTCTGGAACATTAAAACTTGGCTGAATCTCCCTCGTCATGGTCATCTGTAGTTTCAGATTCCAAGTCCTACCACTCTGTTCCACCAAAACCTTAAACTCTAGGAATCGGCAACTTGAGAGTACAATCTGGCTCCCCATGGAGTGCCACTTGGCAATATAGGTGTGTGGAAGGCCTAGGAGCTATGGCAACAGGGCCTCCTGGCAGTTCCTGTTGAGGAAGCAAGGGCAGTGGAGGTCTGGCACACCCTCTGTCCCCTCCTCACAATGGCCATTCTGTGAAGCTACTTACTGAGCACAGCCTTCTGTGTACAAACGGCAGAACAGTGAGGCTGTTTGCAGAGGTGTGGGCTTAAGCATGCATATAAAACATGCACATTTAAGTGTGAGCTCAGGGCTTCTGTGAGCTGCACACAGATTTCTCGAGGGCAACCTAATCAAAAATGCAAATTTGGAAGGGGCTCCAGGCCTCAAATAGTGAGACATACAATGACAGAACTGCCAGCATTCTTCCCTTCAGATGCAAAACGGTCAGTCAGTGCCACATGATTTGAAATCCATGCAAAATGCCTTGCTGTATGCAGTAGGTCTATACAAACTGGAAGATAAAATCAGAAAATGCTTATATCCAGTTCAGCTGAAAACAAACAAATGCTTAATTGCAGCTGAGCTGCCTTGATTGCAGTTGTGCTGACCTCTTGATTAACTAAGAAAATATATATGAAAGTGAGTATTTTGGGAAGTGAGAATTCTAAGTAGCATTATTTTGATCCAAAGACTACACCAGCTGTTTAAGCAGTCAGAGCTGTTGCAAGGACTGCACATTTTAATCTTAAGCAGAAGCCTTAGTTTATGAGGCAGCGCACTGTGTGTTGTATATTCGCTTTATTAGGTTTTTGCATTCTTTTGAGACTGTGTGACTCATTTTAAATCCATACTTGCCTTAAGTACAATGGAGGAGTCACATCTTTGCAAACTATATTTTGCCGAGCTACACAGTGTCTATTATGCAATAGGGAGTTTGGGCTGATAAGCTCCATGAAATTTAAGTGGATCTAAAGTGTGTATTCTCATGCACTGAGGTTGTGCCAATGACTTAGGATCAACCTTATGTTGATGAACTGTGATTCGATCTTCCCATGTCATTTTCTGCACCTAAAAACAGCTCAGGGGGTAGATCTGATCAGAGCTGCAGTGTACAAGGGTGATGGCTAACCCTAATCCATCCAAATAAAACACCCAGGCAACAATGTAGTGGCCTATGTGTTTCACCGGCTACAAGGACATTTCTGCTAATTTACAGAAAGTAATTATACTCCAGACTATCACGATTTAAAAAGATAACATATTCCCTCCTTTAAAAACCAAACATCTTGCACAAAATCATAAGGAGCCTGTGATAAGAATTAAAATACAAACATCATGTGAAATTTTTGTTCATAAATCTCACTGGTTTTGATTTTGAATCTACTGGGAATGCAAAAATCAATCAGTTCATTAATTTCACTTTTGATTCCTCAACCCAATGCTAAATTACAAGTTTTACAAGTTAAGTAAAAATGCCATTTCAAAATAGGTACCCAAAAATAGAAGTTAACTAGTTTAAAATAAGGTATCATCTACCTTCATATTTTAGCACCACCTAGATCATGGCCAGGGTAAACAAACAAGCAAAAAGAAAGCGGGGGGAAAGATGGAATTTAATTCCATGCACCCCAATGGGTCTTCAGGCCACTACTACATGACAAAGTGCTGCAGTTTCTAATATGGCACAAAGACCTGTTAAAACAGAAGCCCATTCTGTGATCCAAAGATGATCTTCGGAACCTTCAGCCTGCCATTCCAAGGCATCCTAGCCAATTCCACAATTCCCATTTATACATGAGGCTACACACAATCTTAGGGCATGCTGACACCAATACTAGTTGGGTTTGTTTTTTTTAAATGGGATGTTTGGACAAACCATGTACCACTGGTGCATACCAGCTTGGCTCCAGTGAAGGGTTATGTTCTTTAAAATTTAGTATTTCGTTTAGTTTATCTACCCTACAGGAAAATTCAGGCAGCCTAGTGGACCACTTTAAGCAACACAATCCATTTGGTTTGTACCCCCATTTCCTACAATTGTGCAGTGAGAGACAAAAGGGTCAAACCAACTGATGCAGGAAACGTCTTAATAACAGGTTTTGCACTGAGCTCAATCATCCTTCTGAGAACCACAAGAAAATATTTTTAATGCCTTCAAAGAAGTTGAACTAATGCAACTAATTAAGATCTCAATGTTTGTTTTGGTAGAAGCAACGTCCCTGACTACTAGAATTACAATGTTAGTGGAAACAGTATGATCTGTCAGTGAGAGTAGCTCTGATTATCAAATATATACTCCAGGAAGACACTATGCAAAAATAAAGGGGGTTGTTTTTTGTTTTTAAACAGTGCATTTTCTGACATAGCATTACATTCATTTGTCAACATTTTAAGTTCACCTCATCAGACAGAACCTCAAAGTGTATGAGCTAGCACTACTTATACTATCAAGACAAGATCTTGCTGCCAGGGATGACGATGGCAAATTCAGCAGAGAACAACAATGTGGGGGTTTCTCTTACGAAAGAGGCAAACACAGGGATCTCATCCAGCCTGACCACCAACCTCATCCAGACACAGCAAATGCACAGAGTGGATCTAAGGGTAAGATGTGAGGCTTTGTGCATGAAACCATGGAGAGATTATGCCAACTTGAGACCCTTCAGAATGCCTCTTTCTCTTCTCAGTGGCCCACACACCATACTGGGATGTGGAGTATATTTGAGTGCATGGGGCCAGGGCAGAAATAACAACAAAGAGCTCCTTAGCTAGTAGGTCCTATCACCCTGTTCCATAGATAATATTCCATCCATCTGTAAGGACAGTCATAGGATTTTCCATCCACTTCTTTGAGCCATTTATGAAGATCCTCCCCGTCTACACGTACAACAAGAAAAGAAATTTATTTGGAACCAGTCGCTGGTTTCCATAACTTCTCTCCATGTCCTGAAGTTACTCTGCCCTAATTAGAAGAGAGTGGTGCTCCCCCCCCCCCTGCTTAGATGAGTGCAGAGAGCGAGAGACAATCTGCTGCCCCATCCCTTGCCTTCAACTGAGATCATGGCAAGAGGACCACGGTTTCGATGACACATATCTACATTAGGAACACATGTACACAATCACACAAAGCTGCTGCACTTTCTTTCAGTTAGAAAAAAAATAAGCCCCCTCCCCTCCCCCTCACAGAACAGATCTTATAAAAGATATGTAAAATAAAGGAACAATACTCATAAAATAGCTATTACTATGGCAAAGCTTTTGTCAATAAGCCTCCAGAACTTTAAACGATGAAAATGGCTTCACAAAATGGTAGTCCAAGTTTCCGCAGTGTGGGCACTGCTGAACATTGCTGTATTCAGAGAAATACTGCATTCCAATACGTACATCTATAACAGGTTTCCCACAGTGTTTACAGTTCAGTCGTGCCTGGAAGAGGGTGGGGAGGCAGGGAGACAAAACAAGAGATGTCTCAAAAATCATTTACTCGCATACGATTCAGCCAGGAACTTGATACAGATTCTCACTTAATTCTTTTGCACTCAGGCAGACATGTGTGCCCCACTAAGTGTGAATAGCATATACAGTATGTTTGAAGTCAGGCAGGCATGTGTTTCTTTTTAGACTTAAAACAGAGGGTTGTTGTTTGTAACTGTTTTGCCTACTTGTGCAACAGAGAAGTAAAGACATATTTGATTAAAAAACAACAGAGGGTGATATCAAAAGTTGTCATTCCACTTGTGCAAGACTTTTGCTTGCACAACAGAACTTCCTCCTCCTTTCCTCTCCCCTGCAGCCCCCAGCATATGCTCAAACTCTGCTCCAGGGGGTGGGTGGGGACCCTCCGGGGCAGGTTGGGGGAGGGGCGCAGGGATAAGAGATGAAAAAGAAGTCCCATTGTGCAAGCAGAAATCTGTGCATGCAGTGCTGGATGCAGCCCAGAAACACTGAAAGAGAAACCAAGGACTGTGTCAGGATTTGTTTTTTCCAACAAGTCACGCACTGCTTTCTACATATGGCCACGTTTCATACTTGAAAGGCTGTGCATATATCTTGTTTTCAGGTACATGTGCCTAAATACCAAAAATAAGGTAAGAATTAGTCCTGAGTAGAGAGAGAGATTGGAAGTGCCTTTTTATGTATTCTGCCTTAGTCTCTGACCTTCTTGTTACTAAGATAATAAATCTATGGGCCCTTTTCAAGCATTCAGCTGTATAAAAAGGAACAAGGCAGGGAGGAGGGACCATTGGTGCAACAGACTCTGCCTCTCCCTCATCAGAAGGCTTTCAGGAAACCCCCATGCATAACATATATATAGTGGTTCCTTGCATCTTTTCTAATTTTTGCCCCCCTCCCCTCTCCCCCTCCCCCGATTCATTTTATCTAGATAAACTGAATGGAAATCTCCACTATCTTACTTTACTGATCAGAAATCTAACTCTTCTTCTTTTCTGCCTAGTTAGCGATAAGATAGAAACCGTAATTCTGTATACTAACCTGACAACAGGGAGACGCTGCTAGAATATCATACGTGTACATGGTTCCCAGTTGATGCCAGCTTCCATCCCACCGGGACTTGCACTTTATGCAGATAATTTTGTGAACTCCTTCTAAACAGTCTACACAAACAGCATAGAGGTGCATTAGCCTTCCTGTAAAGAGGAAAACAAAGATTTGGTACTCTGAAAGACATTTTTGGTAAGAAAATGCATTCTGAAAATGTTAGGTAGGTTCCTGGATGCAATAAATGCAAAAGGGGAAGTTCCATTTTTCAGATATTTCCAGCTACCGCCCCTCAAGTACTTTGGAACTGCAATAATGAAGTATTTCATCCATCCATGGTTAGTTTGGCCATTTTATAGTGGCAGATGTTAAGAAAATTTTGAGAGACAGAGAAAGATCCCATGTTCTACTTGTAAGAGACGTAAGGTGGTACCCCCCGTTACGCACGTGATCCGTTCTGGATCACGCTACGTAACACAGGTGTGCTTAACATGAACTCCCCCCCCAAAAAAAACCCCGGAGGTTCGTGCGTTTTTGCTCTTCTGCACATGCACGAAGTGCGCAGAACGCTTCTGCGCACCCGCCCATCACGCGCATTCCGGGGAAGACTTCCGGGTCGCGGAGGTCCGTAAGTCGAACGTACGCAACATGGAGCGTACGCAACTCGAGGTATGATTGTACACTGTGTGTGTACAAATGAGAATGTGGTGGCATCCTGAACTCTAGAATGTACTATCATTTTTTGCTGTTTTTAATATTGTATTGTGGATTTTATACTTTTATGATCACTGCCCTGATGCTCATTTTTGTGCCATATATAATATCTAAAAAAATATAATGCAAAACTGCCCTTTTTAACTGTGTATGTTATACAACAGGTATGTTACACAACAGGTTTACCAAATTTCAGGTCTACGCTCTGGAAGTACCTTAATAATTTCTTGAAATAGTA
This sequence comes from Lacerta agilis, assembly GCF_009819535.1. Classification (NCBI taxonomy): domain Eukaryota; kingdom Metazoa; phylum Chordata; class Lepidosauria; order Squamata; family Lacertidae; genus Lacerta; species Lacerta agilis. The sequence continues at coordinate 59,247,562 of NC_046314.1, read as the reverse complement.
CCAAGATGCATGTGTCTACTTAGATGTATCAACTGAGGTATACATATAAAATTACTGAGAAATACCCAGCTTTTGGCACACATAAAGGAACCCCTCTGTGCTCCCATTTGGCATGTTAAATAAGGGGCACATGAAATCTCACACGCTACTCTTCCAAAATATATGCATAACATGAAATTTTATTCTCACTTCCCACTTCTTATTCTAGAATATTTACGAAATCCACTGAAGTTAACAAGGGAAATGTAGTATTTTTGGCTGGGGGGGGGACCGCTTCAAGTGTGGATGGGAGAGAAACTAGGTGGTATAGTAATAAAACTTTGCAAGATTATAAATGGTCTGTAAAGGCAGAGAGAAATGATTTTCTGTTTTGAAACAGTGGAGGTCATCCTGTGAAGCAGGCAGAAAGTTAACATAATCAACAGTAACTTGCAGAATAGGTGGAACTCATCATTGTGTACTGTGGTGGCCATTAGCATATGAGAAGGTTAAAAGTTTATTGTAAAGTTTTAAAAGTGACCAGTCATGGTAGCCCACAGAGGAATTGATATAGCCAGGCAGGCTTACCTCTGATACCAGCAGCTCTAGACTAGAAACGGGGAACAGACGTGCTTCTGAAGTGGCCTCCCAATTCCATGATGGCTGGCCGATGGCCACTGGCCATGGAGGATCCAACCGTAACTGGCAGCCCACAGATGCCACAGCCCTACTCTAAACAAACAGGGGATGTCTACCCTGAGCATGTCCTCACTCTGAGCTTCCTAAGGCCCTCTGGTTGGACCTGCTGTAGACAGGAAGCTTGCCTAAATGTACCTTTGCCATGATTTAGAATGGCTATTCTGATCTGATTATGCAATATATACGTTGAGAAATTCCATGACTGGCATAATTTTATAGGTCAGTTGCCTTTCTGTCTTACAAAAATTTAAGCAAGTGAAGAAAATAGCAGAACAGATTTGGGAGAAGAGGGGACGTTGCACTGCAAAAGTGGAACGCCTTCTGTGAACTGAATGATTTCCTTGGCTAAAACCCATTGAGTGCATTCAAAGCTTGAAACCTACATATAAGCCATTTACACAGTGGACTATAAACTATTCAAAGGGTAGCTCACACTCTGACTGTTAGCAAGCAAGAGTCTTAAAACACTGGCCAGAATGTACCAGTGAAGTAAAAAAAAAAAAGAGAGGAGATTTTTCAAAATATTCTCACGAACTGGGCTTTGTAGGATTGTAGCAACCTTCCTGTTCCTCTACAGCCGATCCCACCAGCAGCAGCCACTTCCTTGCTTTGCTATTAATCAGCAATTCCTGACTTCACCACTACCACTGTGGATTGTTCAGCAGCGGTTACTCTCTAAAAACAGTAATGCGAATGTTCAGATCTAAACATTAAATATTAGAATATTAATTTCTATTTAAACATAAAAAGTGCAACCACTGAAGTTGTCTAAAATTAACTCTGCAGAAAATATGTTTAGCATTTATGCTACACAAGTAAATCTTGTAGATCAAAAGCACTGAGAACCAACAAGTGAGCATGGTGTACTACAGGCTTCCTCAACCTCGGCCCTCCAGATGTTTTTGGCCTACAACTCCCATGATCCCTAGCTAGCAGGACCAGTGGTCAGGGATGATGGGAATTGTAGTCTCAAAACATCTGGAGGGCTGAGGTTGAGGAAGCCTGGTGTCGTAGTTAGCATGTATGTCAGACTACAATCAAAGAGACCAGAGTTTGAATTCCCACTGAAGCATGCATGACCTTTGAACATTGCATGACCTTTGACTTTTCTTCACAAATCGATCCAAACCATAGTTGTACATGGACATAATGCACCCTCCCCTTGTCCTCCTCTTCCCACATGGCCAGGAAAAGGACTTCTGTGAAGATTAGCTTCCATTTGAAGGAAGAGCAGGTCCTCTTGTAGTACAAACCAGGAATCCTGACTTACAGTAAACTTTAGCAAGTTTCGAAACAAGCCAAGTTCAATCCATGAGTTATGAAGCTGGCTTTTTTAGCTAACCAAACTTTTAAAACTAATTATGTTCATCATCGTGATCCCCTTGAAGAACAAAATCATGGAAGAGAGATGTAATTTCCTCTAAGCTGCTATTATTATTTAGCTGCCATGAACATCTGCCAAGTTAGGTTAGTATGAATTAATGAAATAAAGGTGTTACATAGATGTCCTGGTTGGGCAGAACAGAAAATCATATAAGCCCATAGAGAAGAGAAGTATTCAGGAAACACAAAAAGTATGCCAAAAAGTATCCCACTGACTAAAAGGTATACCATTTCTCCATACCACAAAGTCACTGCTTTAACTCAGTTCCAGGAAATAAAAGAAGAGCTCAGACCACAAGAAATGAATCAATCTGTACATGGGCTGGGTGTGTAAATATGTTGTTGTTCAGTCGTTCAGTCGTGTCCGACTCTTCGTGACCCCATGGACCAGAGCACGCCAGGCACGCCTATCCTTCACTGCCTCCCGCAGTTTGGCCAAACTCATGTTAGTAGCTTCGAGAACACTGTCCAACCATCTCATCCTCTGTCGTCCCCTTCTCCTTGTGCCCTCCATCTTTCCCAACATCAGGGTCTTTTCTAGGGAGTCTTCTCTTCTCATGAGGTGGCCAAAGTACTGGAGCCTCAACTTCAGGATCTGTCCTTCTAGTGAGCACTCAGGGCTGATTTCTTTGAGAATGGATAGGTTTGATCTTCTTGCAGTCCATGGGACTCTCAAGAGTCTCCTCCAGCACCATAATTCAAAAGCATCAATTCTTCGGCGATCAGCCTTCTTTATGGTCCAGCTCTCACTTCCGTACATTACTACTGGGAAAACCATAGCTTTAACTATACGGACCTTTGTCGGCAAGGTGATGTCTTTGCTTTTTAAGATGTTGTCTAGGTTTGTCATTGCTTTTCTCCCAAAAAGCAGGCGTCTTCTAATTTCGTGACTGCTGTCACCATCTGCAGTGATCATGGAACCCAAGAAAGTGAAATCTCTCACTGCCTCCATTTCTTCCCCTTCTATTTGCCAGGAGGTGATGGGACCAGTGGCCATGATCTTAGTTTTTTTGATGTTGAGCTTCAGACCATATTTAGCGCTCTCCTCTTTCACCCTCATTAAAAGGTTCTTTAATTCCTCCTCACTTTCTGCCATCAGGGTAGTATCATCAGCATATCTGAGGTTGTTGATATTTTTTCCGGCAATCTTAATTCCGGTTTGGGATTCATCCAGTCCAGCCTTTCGCATGATGAATTCTGCATATAAGTTAAATAAGCAGGGAGACAATATACAGCCTTGTCGTACTCCTTTCCCAATTTTGAACCAATCAGTTGTTCCATATCCAGTTCTAACTGTAGCTTCTTGTCCCACATAGAGATTTCTCAGGAGACAAATGAGGTGATCCGGCACTCCCATTTCTTTAAGAACTTGCCATAGTTTGCTGTGGTCGACACAGTCAAATGCTTTTGCGTAGTCAATGAAGCAGAAGTAGATGTTTTTCTGGAACTCTCTAGCTTTCTCCATAATCCAGCGCATGTTTGCAATTTGGTCTCTGGTTCCTCTGCCCCTTCGAAATCCAGCTTGCACTTCTGGGAGTTCTCGGTCCACATACTGCTTAAGCCTGCCTTGTAGAATTTTAAGCATAACCTTGCTAGCGTGTGAAATGAGTGCAATTGTGCGGTAGTTGGAGCATTCTTTGGCACTGCCCTTCTTTGGGATTGGGATGTAGACTGATCTTCTCCAATCCTCTGGCCACTGCTGAGTTTTCCAAATTTGCTGGCATATTGAGTGTAGCACCTTAACAGCATCATCTTTTAAAATTTTAAATAGTTCCGCTGGAATATCATCACTTCCACTGGCCTTGTTGTTAGCGAGGCTTTCTAAGGCCCATTTGACTTCACTCTCCAGGATGTCTGGCTCAAGGTCAGCAACCACATTACCTGGGGTGTATGAGACCTCCGTAAATATAGAGAGGATTCAAATGTGAAAGCAAGAAAGTGGTGCAGTGTCTATACAACTCTACCTGATTCAGAATACCCAGGTTACTCAAACCCTATCTTCTATCTGGAGGCTGCCAATGCCCCACCACTCTGGCCACTCCACTCTAGTCCAAATTCACAAACTATTTTGCAATCCTGTAAAGCAGGATTGGGAGCATGCTGCAAGAGTGATCCTTGTGAGCAAATTTCATGACATATGAAGTGGGTGAACTATGGTTAACACGCAACTTCAAACTATGAACTGAAGTACCGGTAGTTTTCAAACTCTGGTTTGAACACTGCCCAATGTAGATACAGGGAACCACAGTCACAATGAACAAAAACCACAACCTCTACCTTCCTCCTCTCTATAAACACGTAGTTGGAATATTCTCTGAACTTTCATATATCCATCATGGCATACCACTTCATTCTTCTTCTCCTGTCCCTAACCATGTCATTTTTCACTTCTTTTGCAGGGACATTCCACCCCACCCACCCACCCCAACAACTCTTCTACCCATATCACTTCATCCCTGGCAGAGATCCACGTTTGTGAGAGTAAACAAAAGTCTGTAATTGAGGGCTGAGGGTTAACAGCAGGCAGAGAAAGAGAACACTAGATCCACTTTCTTTCCACCCTTGCAATCCCTGTTGTCCTCAACTGTCTGAAGCAGAGGAGCCTCACATGGAGACAATCAAGGTGATGTTGAATCTTGAAGCCCCTCTCTGTAACAAGGACTTTCACAAGTAGAAGCAGCTTGCCCACTTCAGACTTGTAACTAGCATGGACTGATGGGGACAAAGGTGGATCTGACATCCTCATCCCCGTGTTCCCGCTCCTCTGTTAATTTTTCTCCATTTCTCTTACACCTGAACAAGTATAGAGCTTCTCTGCAGTTAAACACAGTTACATGGTAAGGAATCTTTCTGCCAGAAAACGCAACACAGTAAATGAGATATAAATTGCAAAGTTTTCATTAAGAAATGAAGCAACCCATACCTTGAAGGTGACAGGGAACATCATATTCAATTTCATCATGTCTTGATGGGCTAAGAAACAGGGTTCCGTCCACCAAAGGAAACTGTTCAAATACTGGCAGTGCCCTGTGGCATAATGCACAGTTGACAACATTCCGGTGACTGGCACTGAGCGCTGCAAGAATGAATTTCCGTAGATCTTCTCCTTGACCAACCTGGGCATCATCTTCCATCCGAACATGGAAAGTGTTCAATTTATGCCGGGGGATGTGAGCAAGAAGTTCAGATAGGTCAAGCCTCCTCAAAAACTGGACAGGGGCATCAAAATGTCCCGACCTATGTGCTTGTAGCCCAGATGCCCCATAATCGAAGTGGGCATTCCGGAACATGCCGCTATTGGCCATGTTCTTCCTGTGAGGTTCTAGATGAATCGCGTTCTTCAGAAATTCTCCTAAGTATCGTGAAGAGCGAGGCCCACTGAAATGTGTGGGGGCAAGGACAGAGTAGCCGGCGGGAGGGGACTGGCCTGGAGAACCACAGGGAGAACGGACTGGGTAGCTACTGCTAGCGGTGCCTTTCTCCTGAGAGTTCTGCCGATCCATTGAATGCCGCCGCTGGATATCGTGGTTTAAACCTTTCTGCGGTTTGTTGGCAGGTCTGCACTTCTTAACATCTTCCGAGGACTCCGAGGTTGACCTCCCAGTGCTCTTTTCGGACACAGACTTCTTCTTCTTCTCGTCTTGCATCCGTTTTACTTGGTACCAATCAGTGTCTTTCTTTAAGTGGCCTTGTCCACACCGGCAAGAGCAAAAACGAAAGGCGAGATCATATCCCTTCTTGGTCCACATGTTTTGTCGACACTGCTTCTCATTCCAACTCCTTGCTCTCCCGATGCAATTGAACTGGGCCAGAATGCTGCTCTCCCATTCATAAAAACACTGAAGATGCATCCAAGTGCTGTAGGGACAATGTTCATTGTTGCATACCACTTTCTGGTAGTCGTCTTTTTCGAGGTCAACAGGCCGTCCAAAGCTACATATCAGTGGTGTAGCACAAGCAGCTTCTGCAGGAAAAAGAACAGATAAATGTATCAATTGTACTGTATTCAATCAGTACCTGACTAGCAACATTAAGTAACATTATCAACTGCAACACTGTGTTCATTGAATTAGTAACAAAATAATTTAACAAGTTCTATATTGCATTGCTGCCTAAACATTATGCATCCTTTATAAAAGGACCCACAGCTCATTGTTTCCAGATCGGGATTCATCCTAAATGTTTTTATTTTAGAGCCCAAAATTAATCAGAAACAAGATTAAACTCTGATTGCTATCATCTCCAAACTGAGCATGTCATAAAGAAGCTGTTCAATCAAGCCATATGGGTTAAATCCACCTTTTAAAATATTGTGTCTACGACTAAGCAAAGACAAGCCTAAGACTGAGAAGACTTTTCAAGCTCTACAATACTAAAAACAAAACATGCTTGTGCATTCCAATGTCAGAATTTCCCATGGCCTTTAATACACTTGATGAACTTCAACCATCTGTTCTAATAAAACACAGATTTCCAACAGTAAAAGTCTTAGCAATTTCACTTTCAGAAATTAGACCTCCTGGTGTGAAGAAAATTGTACCTTAGGAAGACTAATAGGTCTGAGGAAATAATTTGAGTTAAATATCTTGCATAAAAACATAAGGTGGCTAGCTCAGTTTCTACCAATTCTTCCAGACCGAGACCATAAAATCCATTAGCACCCAAGGAAAAGAAGTGCTCAGAGAGGAAACACCCCTTTTTACAGTTCTTGAAACTAGTGATCCATTGCAAAGTCGGCAATTAAAGAAATCCAAATCAATTAAATTTGCATATGGCTCAAACCTAGTTTTGCATAGGATATATTCTTTCCTATGCGAGATAAAAAGAGGAAATTCCTCTTCTAAGATTATCCCTATAGCTTGCAATTTTAGAAGCATTTGTGTACAAAATAGGGGTTTTTTAATTTTAAAAAAACACAAACCAGCATTTCCTGATTAGTTACATACTATAAGTTAAATTAAATGGCTCAAACTTTCAAGTCATTTAAAGCGATCTATTTAATATAATTAATTTAATAATTTCAGCCCTACTAGGTAAGGCACAGATCATATATTATTTAGTAAACTTTTTACAAGTGCAATTGTATAGACGTTACATTGGGTTCAATGGAACTCCCAGGTTGAGTATGTATACTATTCAATAAAGACTGGTCACACCCAATTTTGCACCATGGGCCTCAGAGTACACTGACCATGGGCTAATGTGGAACGCATCCCAAAAAAAGGTTAGCTACCCCTAATGGGCTACTAACATGAGTTTGACCAAACTGCAGGAGGCAGGAGTGCCTGCCATACTTTGGTCCATGGGGTCACGAAGAGTCGGACGATGACGACAACAACAAACCCCTAATGGATCAGACTGCCATGTATTGAACCCTGTAAACTGCCCTCAACTTGAAACAAAAGCAAGTAACTGCATTTGCTCACATTCATTTTTGCCTCTCCTATTCCTCTTCTCTCACAGTTTGTTTTCTATCTGTGACTGAGAGAGATGTGTATGAGAGAGAGTTGGGAGAGATTTGTGGTGTTTATGTTTGATGGAAACAGAGCAAGTAAAAGAATACATCTATTTAGGACAAAATATATATACTGGGGAGAGAATATCAAACATGGAAATAAAGTGGGGGGGAGTAAATAATAATGGGCCGCCTTTGGAAAACTCAGCTTCATAATGAAAAATGAAAATGTCTCCTCAGATCTGAAAGCTATGCACACATTCATTACGTGTATATTACCCGTAGTGTGTTATGGAGCCGAGAACTGGACCATGACACAAAGAAACATGAAAAGGTTAAGAACAATGAAACATGCCGTGGAACAAGCAATGTTAGGCACATCGTTAAAATAAAAGAAAAACTAATAAAAAGTTTATTAAAAAGTTACAGAGCAAGTGGGAAAGACTGCAAAGTTGAAACGGATACATGCAGGGCATGCGGCAAGAGAAGGCTCAGGTCAATGGAGCAAAAGCAGTGCTGGTGTGGAAACCCTATAATATTAACAGACCATGGGGTGGCAATCTATGTGGTGGATGGACTACTATACCTCACCAACATCACTCTCTAAATTGTGTAGACCACTAGAGGGAGAGCCTATAATCTCCATTTATTATACCTGGTGGCAAAGGGACTATGACATATTTTGCCAGTAAGAATGAGATGTGATGAAGGGAAACAGATTCAGATAAATCATGTTTCTTGCATCTATGCATATTATTAACACTCAGTATAAGGACACACTTCCTTCTAGTGTGTGGAATGGTGGGAGACTCTGTTCAAGACAATGTTTTGGACATTAACCACTGGGAACACAATGAGGTCATAATTTCTTTACACATAGCCCTGACATCTGATCTACTTCTGCCAAGTACCGGGGTGGGATGGGGGCAGAAAACTACACACAGAGGTGTTCTTACAAAATTATGAAGAAAGCCTAATACGTATCTGTAGCATCCTGTAAAAAAGGTGAACAGAGATTGATTTTACATGTCAACTATGCAGTAGCAATACAAGAGGCTAGATAATGATGTAAGTCAAGCAATCTTCTTACAAGAGTTATTCAGAAAGGATTTGTAGATAATATGAAGTGATATTCAACAGAAAAAATAGCTTTAGATTGGCATATATGTTGGAAGCAATTTTGTAACACGGAATTCAGAAAACATGCAGCTCTCTGAAAACAAGGAAGCACTGAGCTCTGCAATTTAACATTACACTATTCATGTCTTGAACTCCTGCTTCCCAAATCTATCTCAGAACTTCCAAAATAGATGATCTGAAGACTGAAGTAAATATTCTAAGAATTTTCTTTACCACCTTTGTTCATAAAAAGCCAAGTCTTACACAAAGTAACACTCCACATACCTGAATGATCAGATATAGCTTGCAAAAAGGTAGCAGTTACTCATCTAGCGTAAGGGGAGGGAGATAATTAGACAGTATAAAAAAGTGTGTGCAGGTAAGAACACTGCTGTTTTCACTTCACTTGGTACCATTGTTAGATACCGTACCTGTATTTTAAACTGTTGTCAACTGCCCTTTGTGGCGTTAGGTTTATCCTGTATGACTCAATAAATTAGACTTAGTCGAAACTGCCATCTTCCCAAAGAATGCTGTTGTTCCCAAACCAAAGCAGCTGCCTGATCAGATTCTTGCTTATCTCTTACCACCAGCCACTGCTTCTAAAGTAGTTTGTAATCGTTCAAAGATAAATAACAGAATTGTGCCCAAATGGGACTTCTCCTGTTTTGCTAATCAGAATGTTAAGAAAGCACACCACATTTGGGCAGTTTTTTTCAGGAATCGTGTCATAAGGACAGCAGAAATGTTAGTTCTGTGATCCATGATTGTGACCTGAATAGGAAGCTCTGCCTCTCTGTAAACGGACTTGATCTGCTCTTAGTCCAGTAAGCAGCCAAGTCTGAATGGATGCACAGGATTGTAGCATCATCACATCCAGTGATCTGATTAGGTGGGATCACATGAGGAGAGTGAAAGGGGGGCAGCTACCGAGGCAGCGAAGGGCTGAGAAACTGCAAATACCGACCCAGCCATGGAAGCTAAAGATAAAAACGATAAAGATTTTCAGGGTCTCCCAAATCACTACTTTTGAGATTAGAAATGAGAAACATTCAGCTCAGCTTTCATAACCACAACAGCAATTACATCTTTGTACAGAAGCTGTGAGGTGATATATAGTACGTACACGAGCTCTGAAAAGAGAAATGGTAAAAGGAGCAGCTAGAAGTACAAGCCTAATTAGCTAACACATACATTACAGCTTGCCACAGTGGAGCTTTTAGTAACTATAAAGTGACAAGCAACTTTTTAAATGTTACATTAGCCAAATCCCCTTCAATCAGATCACTCAGAAAACTCAAAACAGGTTAATACTTGCACAGGAGCTCTAAAAGCAATCAAGCTTCTATAGAAAAAAGGATGAATGCAAATGTATTCCATTTACAACAGTAAAAAGAAAACAGTTCTAAATGGAGTGTACCTGTATTCAGGTTAAACTGCCAATGCCAAGTATTTGGTTCACCTACGTGCCTCTCTCATTTTTCTGGTAGAAATCAAAACCTTTCTTCTCTAGGCCAGGGGTAGGGAACCTTTTCTGATCCTGAAGGTCAGATTCTATTGTCGCCATCAATCCAAGAGGAGGCGGCCAGTGATGGGTGGGGTCCAAAAGTTGGTTGGGACCAAAGTTTGCCATACAGATGAACCATAGGCAGACACTCGCACATCTGCACACACACCCCATCAGCAAATGGGCAATGTAGTTGAGGAGGGTTAATCTATTATTATTATTATTATTACATTTATAGCCAGCCCTTCCTCCAAAGAGCTCAAGATGGTATATACACTTTCCCCCCTTTACGTTTTATCAACAAAAAAGTCCTACTGCCAAGAATGGAACAGATCCCAATTTCCAGCTTTTGATTTGGACCAAGCACTTCTTAGATGCCCACACAAGCTTTGCTACCAGTGCTCTAAAATAGTGACCCAATGATAGCTGTATCTTGAGCAGGATACAAGTCTTTCCACCTTGAGCAGGATACAAGTCTTTCCACCTTGCAAACAGGCAAGCATGTGTACTTATAATTAACAGCACATAATTAACAGTACAGTTAATACTACTAGCATCCCAGCCAGAGCATGAACTGCAACAGGGAATTTTGGTGCATCCTTAGCACATTCCCCAGGATGCTTTTACTGCCCATATATTGAAAGAGAAGGATTAAAAGCTGCATGAAACAGTGGATGGATCCAACAAGCTGGCATATACCACCTCAGTTTGAACCTTCTCATGTATGAACAGGCAAACCATGATTCAGAATTGCTCTGTGCTTTCATTTTCTGCTGCTGGCTCATCACTCAACTTTGAAAGTTCATTTCCATCCCCATAGTACAACAGCCTCTGGAGGCAATTATGGGGAGTACGTACTGTATAATGAATACAACATCTTTTCAGGCACTTACAGGAACGGAACAAAAGATACTTTTTCATACATTGCAGAAATCAGCCCACGTATGGCCGAATGTCTAGGCAATCACAGCCAACCCTCCATGGCTGCCCAGCTGTTAATCATCTGACATCATATGACATCAGGGGGTTTCAATCCCAAGCAAACCAAACAGCTTGCCTTCAGCACCCAATTTAACAGTACCAAAGGCAAACCATGCTTGCCAAGGAACAATCAAGTGTGAGAGCCCCACACTTACAGAGGGACAATCAGGAGCCTTCACTCCCAACTGAAGCAGCAATAGTCTGTTGATGGATGCCTTTCTTCAGGAGTAGTAGTACGTTGGGGACCACATGCTGTGGGCCAGATGAAAGCCAGCAGTGCGTGAACCAGAACCAAAAGTGAATCAGGTCACCCCATCTCTTTCTACTCCTTATAGCCCAGCAGGCTGCTGAGGAAGCAACCAGGAGATCTGATCTGAGTGCTTGTAGAAGACTTTTAAAATTGGGCCAAGGGCTGCATGTTTTCCACCCTTGCTCAAAAGCAGAGAAACAGTAACAATAATTAAGTCAGAGAACTGTAAGATAGCACTGAATGGCATTTTGAGACAACCTTGAATGCGGCCTATATAAGGCAAACCTTGCAGGTCTGGGGTTGTTTTGTTGACTAGCTGAACAAACAAACTGTACTTGTCAGGGATTTGTAACATTTTGCAATGCTGATTAATATCAGCTAAAAATGGCAGCTTCTGTACAACTATGAAGAAATAAAGCAAGTCTCTACTAGCAGATTCCATTCCAAATTGGTCTAAGTAGACATTGGTCCAACACATTGGTAGAGCCCTCTCATGTGCCTATGCCACCCCTGAAAAACATCAAAACCTCCATTCATGTGGAAATCAAGGCGGCATGCTACCTTTATACATACAGAAGCTTATAAAGTGATGTGGGGTGTTTTCAAACACCCAGTATCTGCATACTGAATTGGTACAAAGCCTTTTGAAGACTGTATTATGTGCTGAAAGTTGCACGTTTGAATTAGCTCTCAGCCAGCAGAATAGGTGTAAGAACAAATCGTAATTTCAAAACAAAAGGAGTCCAACTACTCTACAATTTCATTCTGTCTTCCACATTTCTTTTAGTAGGGGCTAGTTAAGGGCTTTTTTAAGGCAAGGGCTGCAGCTGTGATAGAGCATCTGCATTGCAGACAGAAGGTCACAGATTCATTCCTCAGCCTCTCCAGGTAGGGCTTGGAAAGATCCCTGTCCAAAATTCTAGACAGCCACTGCCAGTTAATGAAGAGAACATTGAAGCTTGATGGATCAGTGGTCTGACCTAGGCAGTTTCATATATACCTAGGTATTATATATATGGCAAGACATGGGCTACGTGACCCTCTAGATCAGGCTTCCTCAACCTCAGCCCTCCATATGTTTTTGGCCTACAACTCCCATGATCCCTAGCTAGCAGGACCAGTGGTCAGGCATGATGGGAATTGTAGTCTCAACACATCTGGAGGGCCGAGGTTGAGGAAGCCTGCTCTAGATATAGTCATAGACACCAACTCCCATCAGCCCCAGCCAGCATAACCAGTGAGCAAGGATGATGGAAGTTGTAGTCCAGGAACATCTGGACTTCCTCATCCCTCACATACGGACAATCCATAAAGTCATTCAAAAAAAAAAAAGAATTCTACCCAACATGTATATTTTAAAAGGAGATTCAACTCCAGTCGAGACGGTTTTAGCAAAAGAAGTTGACAACACAATATACTTCTACAGCAGCCATGAACATTTCATGAAGATCTAAAAGCTTAAGACATCAGCAGTGACAGGATATAGAAAACGGGTTGTGCAAAAGTATGAGATGCAGGTTGCATTTGTATGTAACAATGAACCAGAGGTAACTATCTTTGGCTCGAGGGCAACACTGAGGATTGTCAACACTCCAAGTGTGATATGCCAGCCGTGGCCATGGCCAAAGCAGCCCAAACACTCAATCACGCTTGTTCATACATATACATATGCGCGTGCGCGCACAGTCACTCATGTGCACACACATGTGTGTGCATGCCCTCATGACGCACACAAACACTAAGGCAGGCAGGCAACACTGCTGCTCCTCCCCATTACAGTTTAACCTCTCCTCCGAGCTTACTGTTGCATTGAGAAGAAAGCCCTCCATTTACCCTTTCCTTTTTCTTTTCCCTCTGGTGCAACATCATTGCAAGATCTTACAGCAGAAGATCAACAGAAGAAAGAGACAATTTTTGGAGGGGTAGCAGGTCACCAGCCAGATATTATCCATGGGCTTGCCACCCCGTGATAAACCAAGAATCCTGGCTTTTAAAAACCTTACTGGACATGAGTTGCAGGCTAATGCATGCAGCACAATTGCTCCCACTTCCCTTCTTTTGAATGAGTGGGTAAACAAACCAGGAAGGGTATAATTTAGTGTTACATCCAAACCTGGGATCCTAGTTTGTTTCTCCCTAACAAGCCAGGGGGATAGCCAGCCTTAGACCAAGGTTTGTTGTTGGCTTACAAATCTTGGGTTGTTAATGGAAAACAAACCATGATTTTTTTTCTGAAAGAGAAAAGTGGGAGCATAGACTGCATATTAAGTATGGTTTATTAAGCCAAGGTTCTTGATTTATCATTATGTACAAACATGTACCTTCCCTTTTATATCTTAACAAGTTAATGGCTCATAAAATAGGGACTGAAGCTCATTGCAAACCTATTCTAAACAGCATTCTTTTGTTAAGTGTAATAAAGTATAGTACACATTACAATTAAGCCTGCCGTATTGTATAGTAACTTTGGCCCAGTTTGTTGCTGAGAAGGCCACTAATGCAAATGTGGGGCTAGCTCACACAGTATGCTCACCACTTGATGGTGGTAAACAATTGTTATAATGTGCACATGCGAATGAACCATCACATACAACAGGTAGAACTTCCATATAATCTAAGACACCATGATTTCTCTTTTAAATAGCATCAGTGAACACATTCATTTGTGAGTTACCAAGTGTTCTGTACTCCACTGATACGCATGTCTGGATTCCCCCATAGTCTCATTAATCTTAGCAGATCTGAATACCCACAAGTGCTTTTAACAATGCAAAAAATATTCAAGGTGAGTGAGCATGATGTAGCGAGGAATACAATGCCAGGCAGAGGTTAACAGTGTCTTTGACCTCAGGACTCAGATGAAAATATATCAGGGCCTGAAGGGTTCCAGGCAATTTGCATTCACCTGCTTCTAATTTTCAGTCAGATACTTATTTTCATACTGCATCATACACTGAACTCTGAAATTCTTATCTGCAAATTTGAGCCAGTTGCTGAAAAATTTAATAGGAGATTTTTCTACACCATGACAGGATAAATCTGCACACGTTTTTATTTACATTTTTAAAGGAGTCCAAACCACAATCTATTTTTTAAAACACTGTAGCTTTAGGAAATGCTTTCCGATTCATGGTGTGTGTGTCTTCACTCTTCTTTGAAACTTTCCGTGCCATGTAAACATTTCAAATTTATCTAAGCCACTACAACAGATAGCATGCCTTGTAGAATCCGCACACTGGAATCGTCAGGAACCCAGAAGCATAGAGCAAGCATCACACCAGTGGTTTGATGACTACCAGGGAGCCTCTGGGCCATGTCCCATATAATTTTGCTACAAAAACTGTCAGAAAATAAATCGGAAAAAGTCCTATTAACATGAGAGCTAATACTATTGTAGGATATAGATGCTCCACAACAAACTAAGTACTGTTCGAAAAACAAATGGATTTGTACCCCAGGTAGTGCAATAGATAGGAGGTGGAGGATAGGGGAAAGGACCACAGTATCCCCCTAATTTTTAGAAGCTTCAATAGTGTACAAGTTGCAAAGGGAGCAAATCCCACTCCTGCTCACCCACTCTCTCTACGCACTCTTTTCGAAACATGCCAGCTTGAGGAAGAGGAGCCAAAGTCTGGGAACATATCCTTATTGAGATGCAAAAATAGCCATCCTTACACACATGCACTATCAAACCTCATCCAAATGTGTCCTATATTTAGCACAAACTATCGGATTGCTATATTTCATCACTAGTGGGCATTGTGCCAAAAACTACTCCTTGTGACTGCAAATTTTCTGATTTTGTTTTGCTGGAAAGGGCACTAATAATAACTGGAGACAGCAGTTATTGTGCACATCACTGTAGAAGCAAAGCACAAATTCTTCCCATTTCCTTCAAACTCCTAGAGATGTATTCAACACTGATCCAGCTCAGAGAAGACCCACTGAAATACAGTTAATTATGTCCACTGATTTCAGTGGCTCTACTCTATATAAAACCAGCATTGAATACCATTCCTATTCTTGATGTTTTAAGCATGCAAATAACCATGTCTGGGTGCAGAAGTTTTACTGCTGATTTCCAAACTTTTATTCATGGGTCTAACTAAAATTGTTCTGTTTCTTTTTACACACACCCTTGGACCAAAGGAATCCAAGCACCCACCAGTACCTTTCCAAAGAAGAAAAGTCGCCTACAAAATAGGCATCCCATTCCACTCAAAGCTGAAGGACTCATAAAGCAATATTATTATGGGCACAACCATTCCCCCACCTTTCCACCCAGGACCTACAGGGAAGGGTCGGGGAGAAGAGAAAGCAATAGTTCCTGTTCATTACAGATGGTGATAGGTAAGTATAGAGAGGTCAATGGCACAGGGGCGGCTAGGCCACACACCAGTCCAGCTGCAGATATAGGAGTTATTTAATCAATCACTTGTTCCCAGCAATACAAACCATGGTGCAATGAGGTCAGCTGGCCAAAAAGGCTCAGCAACCTGGCTAAAGCTTGAGGATCAACACCAATCACTCAGAATCAAGGGCATGTTCAGAGTGGTCAGCTAGGTATGCACACTTGATAATCATGGACAGGATCTTTATTTATACAAAAAATTCTACCCTGCCCTATTAATACAAATAATTTCTATTCTGCCCTTCTAATGCTTATTCAGCATTCACTGTCTAACCTAGTTACTCGGCACCTAATATATCTCTCCCATGCCTCAGGTAAAGGATACTGATGGACAGGGACGCCCATGAAGGTGAGAGAGTCAGGACTAAACGTATGAACACGGGACTATCTACCGACCAGTCTTATTAACAAACAGCACCCCAGCATTTGCACATTTCTTTCAAGAGAACGAAACGATTCCGGCTGTGTTAAAACAAAGGCCAGCTGCCGAAAACTGCAGGCCTCAGAAGCGGGGTGCGCACGTGTACAGCATGCTAGTAGATGTTAGGCCACTTCCCCGCATCTCCCGACTTCACACACACACACACACAGCCTTGCACGAGGATGACTCAAATCCATTCATGAAGGGTGAGTCCGGCACCTCGGGCCCAGCAGCGTCTCAATACGCCACGGGGGCCGAAAAAGCAGGCCACCCTACTTTCGGTTCCAAGCGTCAAACGCAAGCTTAAATAGGGGTGGAGGGTGGCTGAGATAGGGACCCTTACAATTAAGGGAGGGAGGCACGGCCCCCGCATGGGCTCCCAGTGCACGCTTCGGAGCCATGTGTATTTGCAAGCGCGGCGAGCAGCAGCCGAGGGCCGGCGGGCAGGCAGGCCGCGCAAGTCTTGCGGCCGCCCTCCGAGCACCGGAGCAGGGCCCGAGCTTTGCTTTCGCTCGCCCACCCCCCCTCCTCGGCCTTCCTTCCTTCCTTTCTTTTTTTCAACATCCTCGGACTGCTGCGCCATCGAAGGCCCGGGCAGCTTCGCAACTACTAGGGCGCCGCCAGCCAGAGCCCGCCCGCCCTGCCCATCCGCAGGAGCAGGAAGGAAGCGAGCGAGATGGTGCGCGCAAGAGGGAGAGAGAGTGGGAGAAGTTGCGCGGCCGCTCGCGCCGCCCCCCCCCCTCTCGGCCTCCCCGCCGGTGCCTACCGTTCTTGGAGTCTCCCGGCGCCGAGCCCACGGCGGCCGCCGCTCCTCCGGAGCCTCCGGCGCTCCCCGCCGCCGCCGCCGGCCCGCTGGCTCCCCCCGCCGCCACCACGGCGGCCAGCGCTGCTCCGCCGCCCGCCGCCCCCGCCGCCGCCAGGGCTCCATTTTCCTGCTCGTCCCCGCTGCTGTTGGCGCGCTTGTTCTTCTTGCCCTTGCTACTCTTCTGGTTCGGCATCGCCGAGGGAGGAGGAGGAGGAGGAGGAGCGGGTCGCGGCAGCGGGAAGCCAGAGAAGGCGGAGAAGGCGACGGTGGCGGAGGAGGCTGCTGCTGCTGCTGCTGCCGCCTCCTCGCTCGCTGTTGCTCGGCTGCTGCGCTCCGCCACCGACCGCGGCTTATTGCAGCTCCATTGTCAGGCGGAGTAGCAAAGGCGCCCTCCCGCGCTCTCTCCACCGTGGCCCCGCCGCATGCACACCCACCTCAGCCGCCGGGCCACGGGAAGATGCGCGAGCGAGCGGGAAAGGCGTGTCTCGCTTGTTTTGATTCTGCTGCTCCCCCCGCCTGCTCCGCGGCGCTCCTTTCCCCGCCCGCTGCTGCCTCCTCTTTCTCCTCCTCCTCCTCCTCCTCCTCTCGCCTGCCAGGCCTTGGTGACAGGGGAAAGCAAAGAGCAAGTGAAAGGGGAGGGAGGGACGGGGGAAGGCGCGGCTCAGAGGCCGGGCTTAGCAGCAGCGGGGAGGCGCTTCGGCTTTCCCCACTCCTCTCCAAAGCGCGGAGCTGACTTGAGGGTTGTGCACGCTGCTGCCAGTGGTGAAAGGGGTTCCTCCAGCTGCGCGGCAGGATCCGTCCCTCGAGTCGTGGGGACGCCAAGGTCTCGTGATCAGATCAGTGGGGGTATGGTTTGGTTGGGGCACCCTTCGCGGTGGACTTGATGCTCACTCCGGATGCCTCCACACCCCGACCCCCAGTTCATATTTTGGGGTAAAAGCAGAACTAGAGCCCTGCGAGATAAGTCCAAAGGCCTATCTAGTCCCGCATCCTCTGCTCTCGCAGGGAACCCCAATCGGGTGGAGATTCTGATTGCTTTGCTAGGACCAGGAGGCGTCAGTCCATATTAGCAGGGAGCTTTAGAATTGCGATCTTAGGTGTGCGAAAGAGGTGTTTCCTTCTCTTCGCACAGGTGAATACCAACAGAATACGTCAGGGATTGCCCCAAGCCGAGCTGGAAGCAAGCAAGGCAGAATGTGCCAGCATCTAGGGAGGCACTAGTACCAATGTCTCCACTACCTAGACCTAGACGGAGCACACTGAAAGCAGGACAAGTTAGACGTGTGAACAGTGGGAATGAAGATTGATAAAAGGAAGAGTCCTCCTAACTCAGGGGTCCCCAAACTAAGGCCTGGGGGCCAGATGCGGCCCAATCGCCTTCTAAATCTGGCCCGCGTACAGTCCGGGAATCAGCGTGTTTTTACATGAGTAGAATGTGTCCTTTTGAGACTCCTTCGGGTAGTGAAAAGAGGGATATCAAATCCAAACTCTTCTTCTTCTTCTTTTATTTCAAATGCATCTCTGGGTTATTTGTGGGGCCTGCCTGGTGTTTTTACATGAGTAGAATGTGTGCTTTTATTTAAAATGCATCTCTGGGTTATTTGTGGGCCATAGGAATTCATTCATAATTTTTTTTCAAAATATAGTCCGGCCCCCACAAGGTCTGAGGGACAGTGGACCGGCCCCCTGCTGAAAAAGTTTGCTGACCCCTGTGAACTGATCATTCACATGCTTTAGAATTAGTAGGATAGAGAGCCTGGAGTTCAAAATGTTGTCTATTCTTCAAAATAGCTGGTTAGAAAGCCCACTGCAAAGTCAGTTTCTATTCCCACAAATGTATTATTTTTGAAGCTGTTAGGATTGCTTGCCATAACCATAGTATCTCAGCAGTGTTGCTTGTTCCTAGCCCTCTGGGAAATTGTGGGGGTTGAGGTGGGTTTTCTCAGAGACATGCAGAACCTTTTCCTGGGTCTATACCTCAAATTGCTTCCAGTATTTCAACCTTTGCAATATGTGGGCAGATCTCTTATTGTGCTGCATGTTAAGGGAAGGGTTGAGATGGGTTTCCACTCTTGTAACCCAAACTGTGCGTGCCAATCTTACAATCTGCTCCCAGTCTTGGGCGGAGGTGTAGCACTTGAGTTGCATTTTGCTTTATCGTCTTTCAAAAAACCTGGTATGGTATTCTAGCTGGCATTCAGACTTCAATTGTAGAATCAACATGTGTTCCAGATTTCATTCTGATATCTCAGTGTGCAGTGAGTTGTCATGCTACAAAGAGACAAAAAGCCCAGTAAATCTGACAAAATATCTTGGACCGGTTCTAAGGACAAGCAGCTATTTGCTGCTGCTAAACCTTAGTGATGCTGAGTGAATCACTGGTCTGGGCTGTCTAGAAAGAGACAAGCCCAGAGTAATGAGTCATGCAGAGAGACACAACAGTTCCTTCTAGAGTGGGTGACTCTATCGTCTCTTTGCACTAGGAATGATTAAATGACCCATTCATTCCCTCTATTTCCAACCTTCAGCAGGAGAGTGCTGTTGCTTACACAAGGATACCACCTTGTGTAAAAAAAACACTGAAGGAAAGCAGAAGCCACCCAGTGGTGGAGGCTCATAGTGCAATCTTTGGGGGGGGGGGGAATTGTGAAGAGTTTGCCAGTCCCACACATAATGCATGAACAAACCTAAAGTCTGAACAAATGGATTCTTATCTCATTATACATGACAAAGCTATCTTTAGCCATCTCACCCCTTGCTTTTTCCTTTAGGACTAATTGCAGTCGTTAAGTCATCAACAGGTTTTCCATACCCATCAGCCAATCACCCATTCCCACCACCCTTCTGAGTACCGGCAATACCCCTCCTCACTCTCTCACTATATATAAGGGTCTGGTGACTTCTATTTCAGTGTATCTGAAGAAGTGTGCATGCACACGAAAGCTCATACCAAGAACAAACTTAGTTGGTCTCTAAGGTGCTACTGGAAGGATTTTTTTATTTTTTATTTTGTTTTGAATATGGCAGACCAACATGGCTACCTACCTGTAACTGTAAATACAATCAGTTTATGGAGGTGAAAAAAATCATGCAACAGGCAATTGCTTGTGATGCAGAGAAAGACAGTGCTTCACGTACACCACACCCTGACCCCTAAGCTCACACAGTCCTCAAGTAAGCTGCCGTGTGGGTTGATTGATGTCAGCTGTGAATTGGTGCTGCTGACATGCTGCTCAGCCCTTCATTTGGATCTTTGCCACTGTCCAGGCACAAAAGCTCTTCTAGGGTTGCCATGCACCCTCTTTTTCTAGGACATGTCCTCTTTTTCATGGGTATGTAAAATGAGAATTGTCATAGCAATCCATAGTTAAAAGTAGAAGTCGACAAATGTGTACTATATTTTTGCTCTTCAAAATATGGCAACCCTATAAGTAGGCACTGGCTTGTTGTTTCTTGCCATTTGAGCATCCCTAGCACTTTCAGGGATAACTGGTAGATCTGGAAAGCACCTTGTCATCTTGCCTACATGTCAATAACATATGGGCATCTGGTGTTTTGAGTCCATAGCTTGGGTCACAGTTGCAGGAATCCATGTAGCACAAGGGCCATAGTTTCTGACATCCACAAGGTCGTCTAGACTGCACCTGACGCTGATTGTCAGGGCCCTACAGAGTTGTTAGCCTCCTGCTCTTTAATAGCTCGGCAAGTTTCCTTCCAGTTGTGTGTTCTTTCAGGAGTAAACTTGCAAGGCGACAGTCTCAGTCACCCTAAAAAATCAGCTTGAATGCATCCTTTGTTGTCCTGACCATCCGCTCAGACTGGCGATTCAATGCTGAATGAAAAGGGGCTGCTGAAGTGACCTGTCGGATCAGTCCATTGGGCAGAATTCCACAAATGTGAACTGGGCCCCATTGACTGAGACAATGGTGTTTGGCAGTCTCTGTGTTATGAAGAGTCTGTATAATGCCTTCACAACAACACAGGATGTAATTGAAGAAACAGAAACCACTTCCAACCATTTGAAGTATGAGTCAACAACAATCAAGAAGGTCTAACCTTGGAAGGGACATGAAAAGCCAATATGAAGTCATGAGCATGGAATTTTTGTTGATTCCCATTGTTTCACTGGAGCATGTAGTGGCAGCAGTCTTGAAGCAGTCTTGAAACACCTCTTGATGCATTCTTTAGCCTCCCTGTCCATCTTGGCTGTCTACACGTAGCTACACGTATGTCCAAAAGCCATAGGGAATTAACAGAGACAGTTCCAAGGATGGCATAGTTTGGGCCCTGTTTGGAGGGAAGGGATCTAAGGATTCTGCAGTTCCATAGACACTGTTATGTCCTAGTGGGAGACCCTGTTTCAGCTCCACAACCTGCAGAACACCACTAGCAGGAGAGGAATGGCGTAGGAGCTTTCCACCACCACACTAGGAGGTTCCTCCAGTGGTTGGCCTCCCTCTTTGAGGGTGGGGCAACCCTTCCACTACTTCTTACATGGCCCCCATCTGCCCTCTCAGGGAGCATAGGATTACTTTTTGTTTAGAATTAGTATTACACTTAAATTTTGCACCTCTTGCCTTTTCTTTGGCTTCACTGTCTGTTATTTTTTCAATTTCTCTTGCAAATAAACGGGTCTCGGTGGTGGTGGTGGTGCTTGCTGGCAAAGGCAGTGAACAAAACACAATTATCATGAAGCCAATAAAATATGCAGCTCAAAATGGGTTATAGCATGAAATGCAAGAAGATTCTGTGTCTTCTCTTTGATCTACATGTTTATAATTTGCTTTTTCAATAAAAGATTATTTTTGCTGTTTCACCTGAGCCATACGTGGACTCAAAATCTTTTGAAATTAGTAGAGGGGGTTCATTGCACAATACAGCTCAATATATTTTTTCAATACACCTTAAAATATATGTACTGTGGTTTTCATCTGGAATACTGTAATTAATTTTATGTGCAGGTATTAAACAACAACCTCCTCTTGTTTACCCCTGCGATTGTCTTTTTTCAATTATCTGTTTAAAACCACTGCCCAGTTATAATGCCAATAAAGAAGTTTTATTTCTTTAGCACTGCTACACTGTGTTTTTTATATCCAAACTACACCACCTGTATCCTATCGATGGCAGGAAAAAGCAGTTCTATCTACTGCTGAGAAATGATCTTTGAGAGCTAATCCAGACTAATCTTTCTGAAAATGCACAACACATTTAGGGGCCTACATGTCTGTGCAGATACTCAGCTAAAGCCTTAAATCTGTTGCAGACAAGCTCGCAAAGCATTTTTGACATATTTCCATTTTAGAAGACCAGGGAAGACATCTAGAAGATAGTGGCCCATTTTTTACTGTGTGTATGCAGTGGCAGAGACCTGCATTATTGTGGGCATACAATAATTGAGTTTAAAATGAAACCTTGCGTCCCTGATCCTATGAATCTACTTCAGCTGTATATCCACTGTTGGGGATTGTACAAATCTTATCTTTCTAGAGATGTGGAAGCACTAATCCTTTGAAGCAGGCTTTTCTTTCACTAAACTCGCTGTGGCTTACATCTGAGTAGACACTCACAGCAGGGTATGGCTATGGGATGGTCCTCTAAATGTTAAAGAATGGGATGTATGAAAGCAGTTCCAGATCTAAAAAAATAAAAAATAGCCTTAGTGGGCAAAAGTCTGCACTGCCAGCACAGACACACACACACACACACACCACCTCTCTTCGTGAACGCCAAGGGTCTAAAGTCTTTCTATTTATCTGAATATAATCTGTAAAATATATCAATAGCAGGTTGTTTGTTCCCAACTCCTCCTCTCCCACTCACACACCCACCACAACCATCCAAGCAGCAGTAGCAGCAAGTTAGCCATGTCAGGGATAACGGAAAAGAACAGGGGCTTTGGGGATGAACACACACATGAACAAAATGATCCTTGACAAGTTGCAAAAATGTTTCAAAGGAGAAAAACGCAAAAGAACCCTACTGAACCTGGTCAATTCAAGGGCTGAGGAGTAAATACAGATGATTACCTTAAAAAATACTTTGGTGTGTGCTCTGTAGTCTCTCCCTGATGGAAGGCAAGGGAAAAGAAAGGTTCCAGGCTAGTCATTTTTAAAGACAAGCCTCTCCAGTGCTTAATTTTTAAAAAAAAAAAAAAAAAGATGAAAAGCGAAGTCAAGACTTGCTGATTTGAAGGCTCATCCCTTTCCCGTCCACCAACCCAGCTACCTCAGCAGCAAGAAAGAGGCATTCTGCACATGCTCAAAGGCACTATTTTTATGTTGACATCACACATTTCAGAGCTGAACATTTAACACAGGTTTTGGAGGAGCTGGTCTTTAACAGGTGTCCCACAATCACCCACTCAGTCTATAAATTATAAGAATGGGTCATAATTAAATTGAACAGTCATGGCTAGTTTGGCCTCTCTTATCAAAAGGCTTTTTTTTTCATTCCCTGGCACAGTGTCAGTAATGATTAAAGTGCAGTAAAGACCACCCCTAACCTGCTGTCCAGGGCATATGCCCAAAGAAGAAGAAAGAAGAAGAACTACTACTACTACTACAACTCCTATCCTATCCAGGCCTGCATGAAGGAACAATACTATTCCACAATAGTCTTTTCTTCTGGAAAAAACATTAAATATTAAGTGTAAACAAAATAAGAAATAAAAATGTAATTATATTTGTCCTTGCTTACATCAATTTTAGATCTAAAAATGTCCTTTCTGTTTATTAGTCATACTCCCAATTAAAAGCTGCCTATTAAAAACACACCTTATACAACATAGAATTATATTAGTCACTACAGTTAATAATGATGATGAAAGGGATAAAACCTTTCCCCCCCTCTGGTCTAATTTTGGCTAATGTATTCTCAAGAGGAATTCCCATATTTATTGTATGCGTCCCTGAAAATTCAGTTTACTTCCTTCCTGCTGTGGAAGGAAATATAAGCCTCTGAATTCCAAGAGAGTGATTGTTTTTAACATTCCCTAATGTGGCTGTTTATTTATGCTTTCTATAACACCAGACTGTGCATCCCTCTTGTTAACAAAACAGCAATAAAGAAACCTAGCACATTTTTTCAGCTGACATGAGATTTTGGAGATACATACCTCTTCTCCCACAAATGCTTATCACCAGACATGTAGAGTGGCCTACTAGGAGCTCGATATTTATTCTGCTCACCCAAAACTGGCACCACAGGGAAATTTAGAGTACCTGTCAAGTCACAATACATAGTTGGTGTGTCACGTATTGTGCAGATTTGTGTAGCGGGGTGACGGGGAAGGGCGGTGCTGTAGATCTAGCATCCCGATGGTGGTGTCACTGCTGCATATCAGGACAGTGTAGGAGCAGGGCAGGGCAGCAACAAGCCAATCCAGAATGTCCACTGCTGTACCTGAGCTGTCCCAAGCTCACCAGCGCCCTGCCACGTCCCTGCACCATCTCGGTCTGGGGCAGCAATGCTGCTGCTCAGACAGGTCCATGGTGTCGCCATTCCCTGCCAGCTGCTCCTATCCAGATATCACTGAGGGAAAAACTAGATTCTATGAAGGTATCAGGGCTGGGATGTGGGTAGCTGTATGAGGCAAACTAGGAGCCATGGGTTGAGACAGGAGTCAGGAACAACGAGTAAGTCAGAACCAACAGACAAACCAAGAGGCAGAACCAAAGAGCAAACCAGAAGTTGGGGATACACCAAAGCTCAGGAAGACCACATGGCTCATGCAAGGCTCAACTTGGAACAGGAAGCACTTTACACTACTTCCTGCCTGCCCCGGATGATCCATTTGGCCAGCCTGGGTGAGCAGAGTCAGACCATAACTTGCAGGTATTTCTCCAACAAGCCGCCACCTGCTGTTTGGCAGTTCACCACACCAAGGAGCGCACACAAATTCAACAGCTCCTGACAGAAGGAAACAAGGGATCCCTGTGTCTCTTCTCATGATGTCATGCAAAGGCTGGGGAGCATTTACAGGGAAGAAACTGAGCCAAGCTCATTGGCTGTGGGGGCGCGGAGGTGGTTTGTGGCCAGTGCTATTTTTCTAGAAAAAGAGGTGCCGGAACTTACCATGAATGCCTCCCTTATTCTTTTATAATGGCCATGGCGCCCCGCTGAAAGATATCAGAATCGAGTTCCAGAGAGTTCCAGCTGAAAAAAATTCCTGCTTGTGGCCCAAGAATGGGCAAGCATGGAAGGAGTTCAGTGGCCATACTGCTTGCTTGCCAATGTTACCCTGGAAGAGCATCCTACTCCTGCATTAACAGCAACAGCAACATAATATACAGAGAAGTGTGGGTTGAGGCTGTATGTTTGTTTGTGTAATGGCTTGTGTGTCCCTGAAATATGACAGAAATAACTGAAGGGATTCTTGGTTTGGCAGAAGAATGGGCCACACAGCATAAGGTGAATACAATGGAAATCAACATTCTTGGAAGCTAACTGTGAAAAGGCCAGAGAAAACACTTCCTGGGATTGTCAACTGTGAGACAGCACCATTCAGGAAATGTAAGCAGAGCAGAGACTACAGAGCACAGGACATTACAGCAGCAGAACCATCTGGTTTATTTGTTTTATTATTTATTTATTTATTTATTTATTTATTTATTTATTTTTCAACAAAGTATATATCATTTAACATCGTCGTTTCTAAACCATGTACAAAGGATAAAATCACTTAAAATTGAATTTCTTAAATGAGAAACGTTTACCTATAATTCCTGCTGAAATAAAGTAAAAGGCATATTTCATGAAGTCTTTGATTAAGGCAGGTAAACTTTGTTCCATTTGAGTCATCCCCAGCACTGACAGGGGGTGGCTTTTCTTAGCCAAAAATGAGGGAGGCGGACAGAAGAAATGCTCTTGGCTGGTTTCAAAGCAGCATTTAAGAATACAGCGGGTTATTCGTTAACCACTATTTTAAAACACAAAAAAAACCTTTTCTGTGCTCAGGAATTTTCCAAATAGATTCTATTAACCACATTTCCTGTGCTCGGAATTTTTCCAGACAGATTTCAGCACACCTCCATGAGCATTTTTCACATCTTAGCTGAGGCTTGAATCGATTGAAACAAGCACGGCTTTAGCCTCATGTGTGAAAACACCCCAAGTCTCCACTGTGCCTACTTCCTTCAGTAATTTCATTGCATTTGTGTTCTCCGGGGACTACCTGCCAACCCACAAGACTGCTAGCAGTGAAACAATAAGAGAACACAGAGATGGGGGAACAAACATTGCATATACCAGCTAAAACAAGATGTTTCAGACAACTAAAGGCCTCTCAAGGGACTGCAATTGATTTACCCTACATGCACACCGATAGCTCCTCGCTTTCTGGCAGTTCTTCTTATTTGCTCCCGCGGGTTTTCTACTAGCAAGGTTCAGCTCAACAAGATTTGAAGTCAAGTTATTGTTTATTTATGGAGTAGGCAACTTGAATTTATGAAGGCTTCTTTAGAGCAACTATGACAAACACATGACTAACACCATAGCCGCCTCCCCCCCCCCCTCCCCGCAATTACACCTTCGCAATAGCTATACTTTCTGCCTGCTTCTCAAGGCTGGAACATTGTCTATGTGTTCCAATTCCATTGCACATGTTTATTAAAGCCAGCAGGCAAAGCTGATTAAAAACTGCTAACCATAGGACATACATATCCTTGTTACCCTGCTCATGTCATCTCTACCACCATGCACCTTTCCCTTTCTCCTTCTCTTCTTATTTCTCTTTCTCAGCAAAGAGATGGAGCCTTTGAAAGTCTGTAACAGCTCAGATGAAACTCAGGGCAGATCCAACCATACATTTAAAGCACATCCAACACACGTTTGACACCCATGACTTCCCCCAAAGACTCCTGGAAGCTGTAGTTTGTTATGGATGCTGAGAACTGTAGCTCTGTGGGTGGGAAACTACAGTTCCCAGGATGCTTTGGGGGAAGTCATGGGCTTGAAGTGTGTACTGGATGTCCTTTAAATGTACTGTTTTGAATTTGGGGGGATTAGGCTGAATGCCTGGGACCCCTTCTCATTATTGGACTAGCCAGGCTAACTTCCTGGTGAGTTGGTAGCCTGAGTGAACAAAGGAGAACAAAATAAAGGGCAACAAAGGTCTGTGTGAGACAGCAAATGGGTGCGGTTCCCCTCCCTCAATTTGCAGGTTGTTGGACTGACAACGGAAAAGTTGGGAGCAGAGAACTGGGGTGATGTGAGCTAGAAGCAAAGCAGAAAGCTGGGAAGCAAGCGAGAGATAGGGCAATGTTTGAATCCAAGGCTGTGGCTGTGGGGGAAGCAAGGTCCCCTGTGAACGCCTCCATCGCACGCTCAGTTTGTATATATTGTATATACTATATATGCATAAACCATATATCCTAAAGACACCACAGTCTCTGCTGTGCCTCATTTCCAAAAGAAACACAAACCCTGAGTAAAGTATATACCAGTAAATGCCTAGAATCCCCGGACTCTTGAACTGCTCAGAGACTGGGGTGGTATTCAACAGCGTGGTGTAGATCTGCTATTTGGAGTACTTGCTAGCTCCCAGTGACCAGCCCAAGTTCCTGCCACCCACAGGTATAACCTTTCTTGCGTTCCAGACCCGATATCTCACTCCCACCTGTGGGCATGTACGCATGGTACAGATCTGGGGCTGGAAGCACCACAAAAAAACACTGACCCAAGGCACAAATCCTCATGGGCCTTCATTCTTCTTACACAGGATGGCAATAAAAGCACCAACAAATCATAGGAAACATACGTGGACCATAGGTTTTGAGAGGATTTCTTATAACTACAACGAGCCACACCAGGGATCCTTCCCACCCCACCCCACCCCGCCATCCCAGTGTTGTAACATACTAGATGGGTGACACTTTAAATAAAGTATTTTTATGTGAATGTTTTACCAGATTCAGCCTTCACTCTGGTGCTCCAGCCCCTCCCTGTCTGACACTTCCATACGCTCTATCTCCCCTGACTCCTGAAGCAGCCCTCTTTCTTCCCTACCTGCCACCCTTGGTAACTCCATTTCTCTCCTCGTTTTTCCAGCTGCTCCACTTTCTTTCAGCTGCTCAGGTGCCCACTACAGCCCCCAAAAGCACATAGAGCTAAAAGAGCAAGACACTCTTCCAACTCCCTCCTTCAGACGGTTTTACCTGAAGGGGGGCACATAGGTTTGATGGTTGTCACTGGAAGTCCTCAAGGAGTGCCACCGCATCCATGGATGCCACACTGGTGACCCCAGGCTTAAGATACAACCTACAAAGTTTTCACGTCACCTAACACGGAGAGACAATATTCCTCAAAGGAAGGAAACAGTGGTACAGTGACAATAAAGTATTTCTCTTTTCAACTGCATGTGTGAATCAGCCCTGAGGCTGTTAATATGTGTGTAGAATAGGAAAGGAGGATCTATATAAAACAGAACAAGGTTCCTGTGCTCAAGTGTCTTCCAGTACTGAAAGAAATACCTGAGTACTGCTGAGATTTGTAGGCTTGAAAATATTTATCGTAGAGCAGGGGGAAAGTTGAAACTTTTATTGAACCAAATTCTGCTGGTGCAAACATACAAAGTAAAGTCTCTCGAGTCAAAGCTAATTTATTTACACAGAGAAAGGATGGCAAAAATAACTATCATGTTTGTATTTTTTTATTTTTACTATTTTAGCTGGAGCTTTCAGGACTGTTGGCAAGCTTTCACAGAAGACCACTTTGCCACTGATTCAGTAGAGAAAGAAAGTGCAAAACCAACAGACGCATCAGTGCATTTCAAGTTCATAACTGAACTATGAAGAGAAGTTCACCACAGACTTAGAAGGTAAGTAGCAAAATATGGATGGTTATTGTACTGCCACTTCCTTAAAGCTATTGGATATCCCTCCTGAATGTTTATTGGGACAGAAATGTCATATTAGTTCTCTGAACAAATGACACACATTTGAAGAACAGATCAGTTATCCTGAGCAAAGAAGTGGAAGATCATGGAATGTGCTTGTAGAACAGGGTTTTTTTTGTTTGTTTTTGGCTGATTCGCCAGTACAGTACACCACTTTCTTCTTTCATGAGATGCTCCTCCCATCATTCAAAGCACATTTGAAGCACACACACCCTCCTCAAGAATCACATAGCATATCCCTCACAGATCAACAATTCCAAGCGCCCTTAAGAAACTACATCTCCACAGAGGCTTCAAGTTAGAAAGAGGGAGCCCTTTCCCCCTTATACACTCATCGGTGTTCTCAAACGGACCAAGGGCTGGACCTCCAGCAGCCTGCAGCCTATAGGGGTACACTCAATTTCCCTGGGGGACAACAGGTTTGAGTTGCCCATTTCCCCAGAGGGGCAGAACTGTCAAGGTCTTTAGAGCAGGCATGTCTAACAGGTAGATCGTGATCTACCAGTAGATCACTGGACGTCTGCGGTAGATCACTGGTAGATCATTGGCTCCCCCCAAAGAAGCTGAACAATTGTGGCTCCCCTAAAAAAACTCAACAACTTTGACCTGAACCCCCCAAAAAGGGGTAACTGTGAGTGGATCGCAGTCTCTTGGGAATTGGCCATCTCTGCTTTAGAGGAATCAGGCTTTCTAATAATCATCCTACACAGCGGTCATTCAAAATGAAAGTGCTGTAGTAGTTATCTTGTTTATCTGGCCTCTAAGACATTTTCTATCCCTTGCACAACCCCTCTGAAGTGCTACAGGCCAGAAAGAGATACATCACATAAGACTACTGTGTCATGCCTCTCAAACGTCACATGGGAAGAGTCTATTAAATACAGACTTTTTCAAGCTTCTTTGTGTGTGTCTGTCTAGAGTAATTGATGCTGGTTTGCCTAGAGTAATTGATGCTGGTTTGCCTAGAGTAATTGATGCTGGTTTGAAGGCCTCCTCCATTTGAAGGGTTGCCTTGTCCAAGCCAGGCTTCAAGATAAAGGACCATTAAAAATCAAGAACAGGAAGTGCCCTGAAGTTGCCCTTCAAGGCTTAGCACCTAGATAATAGACTGAGCCGTCTTCCTTCCCCACTGTGGTGAGCGGTATTGTATTTCTACTTAAATTACAGTAATTATTTCTAAATCTGCAGCTTTATTTATTTACTTGCTCATACACATCTGTGTCCTTGTGGGGGGGCAATATTTTAGTGGCTACCCTAGTTACAAAGATAAAAAAAGCAAAACAAAAAAAGAAACCAACATAAGCATGGCCACTGAGGTTTCATGCCTTTGCACCAGACTTTAGCCAATAAACACAGCTAAATTATTTGTAAAATCTCCTGTTCAAACATTAATAACCATTTGGACAGTTTAAAAATGCAATACCTGAGACAAAAGAAAAGGGGAGATCATTATATCATTTTATCCAACACTCATTTGCAGTAATGCATTCACAAAATGAGAGAAAGGAAAGGAAAGGAAAGGCTTAGGTCCCCAAAGAAGTACATTCATTTTCATTATAAAGATATATAACAAAATACACCTTCATGCAAATTTGGCCTTGGTCTGAGAATTCTGTATATTCATTCGTCTGAAAAAATAACAAACGTAGAAAGCTATGCTATTCCTGCAGTAACAAAATGTCAACATTGTCATGAACACCTTGCAGAAGCAGCTCTCCGGGATAACTAACAATCTTCCTTCGTTTTGCAGCTTTAAGAGTCCCCACCAAAGCTTCAAAAAGGTTGGCACATTTGTCATCAGCAAAGAGCACGCCAAACTTCACACTCAGTGTCCCATCAGGATCTAGACAAAAGAAAGAATTACACTGTGATGATAGACAATATTTTTATTTCATCGGGCATTAATTCATTGTCTTTTACATGATATTCATACATGATTTTACACATTTGGGCTTATTATTTTAGTTGTCCTGGTGTTTTTTGTGCTTTGTACGAATTGGTTTTACTTAAGTTTTTGGAATTGCTGTATAGTGCCTTGTGAACAGTTTTCATTTAAAAGCAGATCTGAAAAATACTTTTATGACTTTGGGATGTTAGACTACATGCAGAGACCCTTCTAAGGTTACAGCAAGTGTTAAAATCTGATCAAGGCTTCTAATTATTGGAATAGTCAGGCCAGCATCCTGATGAGGTGATCACCTGGGTGATGGGCCATTAAGGGGAACAAAAAAAGTAGATCTGTGTGAGATGGCAAATTGGTGAAGCCTCTCCCCCCTCAACTCGCAGGAAGTTAGGACAAAAGCAGATTCGAACTCATGGTCCCTTCCAACACTTCAATTCTATGATTCTATATTGAGTACTATTAATACAACCCAAAATCATTAAGGCCTAGTTAAGCTAAAGTAACTCAGGGATAACTGTAAAAACTCTTATGACATCTTAAAAACTAAAAAAAACCCCACGTTATTATGGCATAAAGCTTTTGTGGACTAGAATTTACTTCATCTGGTGCATGAAGTGTTATCTGGAGTTGCAGGTATGCACATACATGGTTGTAAAAAGTGAGGGCAGGGGAAAATGATATGCACAAAAATACTGACAGTGATGATTACATAAACCTAACCTGAAGTTATGATCACTAGGTGCAATATTATTTCTATTGAATTCCCTTCCCTCAAAGGTACAACAATATTAGGAATTTATATCACTGCTGCACAAGTAGTACACAAAATACTGATGTCAGCAGGAGTCTGCTAGTACAGGAAGGGGAAATTAGGCAGAGCCAAAGCATGGTGGTTGGGGAGGAATGGGACTTACTGGTAGTTCAAATCTATCCTTGCTCAGGGCTCATTCCTGTCCCTGGGCCACCATGAATTGCACCCGCGGCACAATTTGTGGTGTAAGAAAACCCTTCCATTTGTGACAGCGGAAAGCCTCAGACAGTTACCCCTTATGGTAAATAAAGGAGCTCTCACCTCAGAAGGCAAACCCATGCACCTAACCAAGACTTTGGCACTTTACCCATTCCCTCTGCCCTTAGTAGAGCACTCAAACCATCCAGAGTTACAGACTTTACATGTACACCTCTACTTTCAGTTATAGGCACATTACCTGCTGGCTAAACAACCCGCCATTACTCAACAGGTAGTTTCAGTTACATACTGTCTCTGCATGGGGAAATTCCTTGAGGTAAACTCCCCATTTAGGTAGCATAGAAGCCAATGCGGAGCACAGCTGCCGTTGCCAGTGAAGGCCAAACACACATACTCTGCTCCTCTTGTTAGCATAGCTAGCTAAGAATTTGCTAGATCAGAACCCGGGAAAATGGCAGCTGGACAAACATTAACTGGAAATGGGAGTTCTGAAGACACTTCCTACAGTACGTAAGTCATAGGTGAACCCCAAAAGAGAGGTGCTAAAGAGAATTCTCCAGACTGGAATAAATTTTGTAACTGTACCCTATCACATTTGAGTTGTTCTTAGAAAGTTAAGTGCAGAAATCTTGACAGATGTGCATCTAGTCTCCCACGGTTTGAGAGTGAGGTGGATGCCTAAACTGTTACCGTCTTTCTTTCTTAACCACTAAGTTCCAGGTACTTACTTTTGGTCCCCAGTCTCCGAATCTCTTCAACTAAAAGGCCGATTTCATGTTCAATGTTCATTGTTGCCTACAAATGAATTATTTAATAAGTTACAACTTGTTCCGTTCAGTTTTCTTTCTTTCTCTTTCTTTCTTTCTTTCTTTCTTTTTAAAGTTATGTACACAGTACAATTCAAAACTTTTGTTTTTTTAAACATACAGGCAATGTAAAAAATACTGTTTAAAAATGTAGTTTTCCTTTCATTTACCCAGCCATGAACATCAGGGACATGAGTGAGATGAAGAGAGGTTGAAGTTCAGGGTTTTATTAATTTTCCTTAGATGATGCATTTCTAAATTACTTTTGAAATCATTTATTGTAATATATTATAGGTGGCAGAAATAAAAAGAAATGTAATTGAACACTTAAAGGGTCCTGGAGCAGGAGCAAGACCCTTTATGCTGCTACATAATGGAAACACAGTTCCTCCATAAAGTCTAGGGCACAATTCCATGGAACATTTTTCTGCACTTGTTGTGAGCTTAGTGGGATTTAGCATAGGCAAACCTCCCACTGGAACATGCTCTGAATAAGTAGAAATTTCACCAGCAAATTCTATCAATCTGCTGTAGCCAGTGTTAACATTGATTTTTTAGATTCCATCAATAGGGACAGTACATCTTTAAGAAATAAACACATATGCTGCTTCTCTTCATACAAATCTCTGCTTTCTGGATCTTGGAAGCAGATTTTTGAACCCATCACCTTTTACCATCCCCACCCCTTCCCAGAACAAAACTAACCCCCAAAATGGGGGTGTTCAGTTTTCTTTCTTTCCTTTTCCAGATCACACCACATTTCCACATGGTGGATTATTGTGAACTCAATGCCAGCGGCGGAGAGTGTCTCCATGCCACCAGGGTGTACATGTGCATGGGTGCGTGTGTCCAGATAGTCCACTGTGCCCGCCCAGCCCCTACTGCCACTGGAGCAACACCAGTGCTGAGTGGCATGGCTGCTGTGCCCTCTTTGCGCCACCCTCTGTGGATCCGAGCCTTGCAAGGCTTCTTGGAGAGGGCAGTATGGGGATGTGGCAGCCGTGCTTCCCTCGATCCGTCTCACACACAGCCTCAATTACAGCTGCATATTCCTGCATTGCAGGGGGTTGGACTAGTCCAGGTTTCCTCAGCTAGCAGGACCAGTGGTCAGGGATGATGGGAATTGTAGTCTCAAAACATCTGGAGGGCCGAGGTTGAGGAAGCCTAGACTAGCTGATCCTCAGGGTCCCTTCCAATGCTATGATCCTATGATTCACCATCTTTTTTATATATATTTTTAATTAGCCACCATTAACTAAGTTAAATCCATTAATATCAGTGGGTCTACTTGGAGTATGACTTGAGCTAGATACAATCCGCAGGATTTAAATCACTACTTTCCTCAACAAAACACAAGGAAAAACTGGCACAGTCTTCTCTGATTACTGGTTCTAGATATTTTATGGTCCATGTGCATTTTGTGCTCAGGTTATTGGAATAGGCATTGTTAAGTACTGACTATAATTTTGAGACCACAGGTGGTTTATTCCCTCAGCTCTGGTCTAAATTAGAGAGAAGTGTCATATTTAATTCCAGCATGGCTAATTAAAGGATTGTATTCCATATGCTTTCGGAAAGGGCATGTGTGTGTGAACATGCATGTGTGGCACCCAAATGCAACAGGTTGTAATACATAGAACAGAATATCTGTTATACTGTAACAGAATATCTGCCCATAGGCTGAGAAAAGGTTTAAGCGTTGCTGCTGTCACGTTACTGCCACTTTATCGTGCTCTACACCGCACATAAAACAGCACTAGAGGAGCTTACCATGTGCATCAGGCAGTGCTTATCATACTACCACATCAAACTTTGACGATAATTTGCTCTGCGTTAGAGAAATGACCCAATCTGTGTAGTAAGCCCTGAACACAAGTGTTTCATTATATATTAACGGCAGTCACATGAAGCAATGCAAAGTGACCATGTGGAGGCCAGCCATTAATTTTATCTTTTTTGTTCCTCTGGAAGGAAAAGAGAAGTTGTTGTTTTTCCAAAAACAATGAAGTTACAGTTGATGGTGGAATTGTGTAAGCTGGTAGCGTGCCATGAGGATTATGCCACACGTTGTTGTTGTTGTTTAGTCGTGTCCGACTCTTCGTGATCCCATGGACCAGGGGTCTACACATTACACAGCAGTAAACTAGGATTTGACACTGAGCGTACATTCAACAGAGAACTGCAGTCAATGCTGTCTGATTCGTAGACTTGTGGAATATACATGTTTCCATACATATTTGTCTCATTAGGTGTACATTTTAAAAAGAAACATTGCGCATGAAGTAGTTTCACAGTTCCTCTGGAAAAAAGTGGAAGAATAAAACGGCTAAACACCAGAAACATAATTTTATTATAAATAGGCAGGTGGTCGCAGACTACAGCATCCTGACAACATATGCTGTAACATTACCACCTCTTCAAAACACAATGCTGTGTTGCACTCCAATGATACTGACCCGCTGAAACAAATTACTTCTTAGGCCAACCAATGGCATTTTTACTGGATAAAATTGTTTCTGTATACAAACCACATAGCTGGATACCACCCTAACATGTCCTGTCAGCACAAGGATTTCTGCTTACACAACAGAACTTTCCCTATGTCTTCTCTCCTGCCCGCATACCCCAGACCCATCCAAAGTCTGTACTGGAGGGCTGGGGGGAATCCCAAAAGAAGATTTAGGGGCTGGGGGATTGAGTTTCATTGTGCCAGCAGAAATCTTTGTGCTGATGGAACAAATTAGTTGGATATCTCCCATAGAATTTCCAGAACTAAACCCTTGAACAGGAGTTGACAGACATGCAAGTTCTTCTTCAAGAATCAGTCTACAAACTATTACTGCCCCCCCCATGATGTTTCAATAGAGACATTCACCTTATCCCTTTTACACTGGACACAGAACGTATTAGAAGCAGGACAGAGACTTTAGCAGACTGTCTCTTAATTTCCTGTCTGTTCACCCATAACCATGATGGCTAAGAAACTGCCCTATTTTCAGTTAAGAAGTAGAATCCTAAACATGTCTACTCAGAAATAAGAGCCATTGAGTTCAATGAGACTTACTGCCCAGCAAGTGAGTAAATGACTGTAGCTGCTACACACACATTTATCCCATGTCATGATCCTGCTTCCACAATTACATGAAATGCAATAACAACTTGGACCAAGTATATTCCCAGCTGAAGACTGGAGCACTTGAAATAGCATAAATGTGGCGGGAAGTGGCCAATGTCTCCTTGAATATGTTTCTGTTCACACATTATCCCAAGGTGTTGAAAGGATATATTTATCTCCAAATTTTCACAGAATGCTAAGGCATGAAGTTGGATCCCAATAGATCAGGAGGCTGGGGGATTACAACTCCAACCAGGGGCCATGCTATCTGGAAACTGGAGCCTGGGGAACCAGAGCTTCCTCACCCCTGCAAGAGCTAAATGTGAGGGGAGGGGTTGACTAGCATGCTGGTCCTAGGAGTGCAGGAGAGGCAGGAAATGGGTTGGTTGTGTTTAGGACCACAAATTCCTTTCGTGTGGGTTAGTTCAGTGCTCTGCAAACGAGTCGCTGAGTAACTTCCTTCCTGATGCTTTGCACACCCTAATTTGGCAATGTTGCCTCTGGGTTCAGATCACGCCAAGGGAGCCTTCCTCGCTGCTGCTGCTGCTGCTGCTGCTTCCCTAGGCTCCCACAAACTCTCCTTGCTTTCCCAGGCTACCTCGGCAAAACAGCTCTTTGCCTGTGTGCGTCCCCCACCCCACAGGTCACAAGTTGCTTTCTTTGTCGTCTGCTCCCAAGAGCAGCAGCAGCAGCAAGCCCAGAAGGCGCGCCGCGCGTCAGCTCTACCGCGAGGAAACCTGTGCTGGAGACTCAATGACGAGACGGAGGCGGGGCGGACACGGAGAAGTGGGAACTGTTGGCGTGGAAACAACTCGCAGGCGCCGATTGGAAGAAAGCAGACGGCGCCGCACGTGCCGCCCCGGGAGCGAGCCTTGCAGCCCCGACCCCAGGCATTTTTGCTTGGAAGCCAGCCCCACTCCGCCCACCCAAAATAAGCTTGCTTAGGAATGCTACACTGCTGAGCATTACGTCCCGCAAAGCATGTTTTTGTTTTTTTTTACTAGGGAGAAGATCAGCCCTGATTCCATATGAAACCAGCAGCACCCTTTCCGAGTGCTGCTGTTACCTTATGGGGTGAGAGGCCATCACAAACCCTTAGCAGTAGCAAAGAGGGTTTCAAAATCCTGATTTTTTTTTTAAAAAAAAATTAATTTAAGAAAAGGGGGGAAGGAGTTTTCAGACCGCCTCCCCACCCCTTTTTCTTAAAATAAAAAATAATACTGTACGTGACGCGCACCGGCGGCTTCTTCCTTTCAGTCCCCAACCGCGCGCAGCAGGTCACGTGGGGGACCCCGGTGCGGAAGTACTGCAGGTTGACACGCCGCCTCCTTCCTAAGCAGGGCCACCGCGGGAGGTTTCCGGGCTCCCCAAAATCGCCACCGGCTTGGATCTCAGCGCCAAAAACTAAGATTTTACTTAATGGCTGCATGCATTCGCCTGCCCCCCCCCCACAAGCCCCGTACCCGCATCCATGAGCCCCAGCTCTGAGTCGGCTGGCCAACCACCGAGCCGCTCCATGCAGCCGCCGCCGCCCACCACCGGTTGCCCACCCTCGTGGTGCGCCCCCATCTCCACGCTCACCTTGATCTGATTGCCCTGCGGCAGGATTCCTCCTACTCCTCCTCCGGTTTCTTTGAATGGTTAGAAAGGAGCCGCCTTCGGAAGCAAAGTACAGGAGGAAGTGTGGCTCTCGGAGGGAGTGTCAGGAGGAGGGAAGCTGCTGCCAAAAAGAGAGAGCGAGCGAGCACGAGAATAGTGTAGGTGCCGCCCACAGAAAGGAACAGAAGCTCTCTTGGGAGAGGGAGAGATGAGAAGGGGGGGTGGGGAGACAGGTACAGAAGCCCTGTCCTCTGTTGTTATAGTGTTGCGTGGGCAGACTCCACACCTGCGGGATCTGTTTTGGTCCCGCCAGAACCTGGAGATGCCCCAACCTGATTCAAAAGAATTAAAATAATTGTAAGCCCAGGAATTCATTTTGAATACCAGAACTGAACTAAGTCCACAGTGCTTCCACTCCTGCTTAACCCACATATATATATATAGAGAGAGAGAGAGAGAGAAAGAGAATATATATACAGTGTAAGGCGGGGGAACTAATTTTGTTGCTGCCATCGTTAAACTGGTGGGAGTCACATAGAGATCTACTAGTTCAGGGGTGGCCAACTTCTAAGAGACAGCGATCCACTCACAGAGTTAAAAACTGGCAGTGATCTACCCCCTTTGGGGGGGTTCAGGTCAAAGTTGCTTTTTTTAGGAAGGAGGAAGGCCCATTTGGGGGGGTTTCAGGTTGAAGTTGTTGAGCTGCTTTTTTAGGGAGGGGGAAACCATGTTTTTAGGGATCCAGGGCAAAAATGTTGAGCTTTTTTTGGGGGGGCAGCCACACTTGTTGAGCTTCTGGGGGGGGCAGTGATTTACTACAGACATCCAGTGATCTACCAGTAGATCACGATCTACCTGTTAGACGTGCCTGTAGACCAGATCTGCCTTCTGTCCAATGTAAAAGAGGAGATTTCAGCAGAAAAGCTTCTATTCTACACAACTGTTCAGCGCACAGAAACCCTGTCATGGTTTGCCTCTGTCTACTCTGCTTCTCTACAATAATGGGCTTTGGTACAGGATTCACTTCTGCAGAGTTCTCCTGGAGAAAGGGTTTATGGAGTTTTCACAAGTGATGTGTAGACCTACTTTAGATAAGGTGGGGAACCATCGATCCTGCAGATGTTACTGAACTACAACTGCGTTAGCCCCAGTAAACATGGTCAGTAGCTAGGGATGATGGGAGTTGTAGTTCAGCAACATGGGGGGGGTGTTAGCAAAGGTTCTCCACACTTGAGATAAGGGCTGGTTTGCACCTGTATGTTCATTATATGTATGCTCATTATATTCTACGGTAGCATCAATCAATAGTTTGTATGTACAAATAAAGACTTTCATAGATACAAAAATCATCAACAGCCTGGTGGAGTAGCCCCCTCCCACTTTCCCAGGGCAGGGGTTCCAACTTGAACTTGTTGTTCAGTTGTTCAGTCGTGTCCGACTCTTCGTGACCCCATGGACCAGAGCACGTCAGGCACCCCTATCTTTCACTGCCTCCCGCAGTTTGGCCAAACTCATGCCAGTCGCTTCGAAAACACTGTCCAACCATCTCATCCTCTGTCGTCCCCTTCTCCTTGTGCCCTCCATCTTTCCCAACATCAGGGTCTTTTCCAGGGAGTCTTCTCTTCTCATGAGGTGGCCAAAGTACTGGAGTCTCAACTTCAGGATCTGCCCTTCCAGTGAGCACTCAGGGCTGATTTCTTTAAGGAAGGATAAGTTTGATCTTTTTGCAGTCCATGGGACTCTCAAGAGTCTCCTCCAGCACCATAATTCAAAAGCATCAATTCTTCGGCAATCAGCCTTCTTTATGGTCCAGCTCTCACTTCCATACATTACTACTGGGAAAACCATAGCTTTAACTAAACAGACCTTTGTCGGCAAGGTGATGTCTCTGCTTTTTAAGATGCTTCTGGGAGTTCTCGGTCCACATACTGCTTAAGCCTGCCTTGTAGAATTTGAAGCATAACCTTGCTAGCGTGTGAAATGAGCGCAATTGTGCGGTAGTTGGAGCATTCTTTGGCACTGCCCTTCTTTGGGATTGGGATGTAGACTGATCTTCTCCAGTCCTCTGGCCACTGCTGCGTTTTCCAAACTTGCTGGCATGTTGAGTGTAGCACCTTAACAGCATCATCCTTTAAAATTTTAAACAATTCAGCTGGAATATCATCACTTCCACTGGCCTTGTTATTAGCAGTGCTTTCTAAGGCCCATTTGACTTCACTCATCAACCACACTACCTAGGCTGTACAAGACCTCCATATCTTTCTGGTATAATTCCTCTGTATTTAAACAAAGTATTAAAAGTATTAATTCCTCTGTATTTAAACAAAGTATTAAAGGGGCAACAATGGGATTTTCAGTTCACTGCAGCGGAATTCATTAGAGGCAATTCCTAAGTGACAATCCAGAGAAAACAAACAGTAACGAATTTGCGTTTTGTTTTTCCCAAATGTGAACCGGGGCCAAGCAGAATTTAAAGGGAGGGGGCGCGGGAATTTGAGTTCGCTGGGGACAAATTCACAAGCAGCAGGAATTTTCCTCCACACTTTATATGGTCAAAGGATGCCCCGGTTCACAGGCTTGCAAATATGCTTGTCTCAGCGCTGCACCTCCAGCCGTTCTGTGCCCATATCCCTTTGCTCCGCTCTCTTCGCGTCAAAAATCAGCTGGGCTCCAGCGCTGCTTCCGCTTATCAAACGAGGCGGCGGCGAAAAAACACCGGCCCCTATCGGTACTAGGGAAAGTGGAAAGAGGCTGCAGTTGTCCCTCCACGCCGCCAGGTGGGGGGGGGGGAAAGAGAAATTCAGGAGCAGATTTACCAGCAAGCTGGGGAGGGAAACCATGCGTGACACACTACGCGCGTCAACCTAGTTTCGCATCCGGGTCCCGCGGGCGGCTTTTGGAGGCGTTTCTTCCAACCCCCCTTTTTTTGCAGGAACAGAGTTAAGTCGGGGCCGTAGTTGCGCGCGAGTTCCGCCAGGCCGAGAGGGCGTGGCTACGTCCAAGGATAGACGACCGTAAAACTTTTTTTATCGGGAGTCCCTCACACACATGCGCGCGCACACACCCCTTCTCTTCTTCCTCCCTTTCGAACGCCACGCCCCCTTCCCCCTGGTGTCGCGGCGCTTCCTCCGCCTTCCCCTCCCCAACTCCGCGAGATCAACAAGCAACAGCTGAGGCGGCGCGCGCGAGAGAGAGTGAGAGCGCACGCGCCCCCCTCTCTTTCCTTCCGCCCCCCTCCCGACCCCTCCCCCTCACGGCCGTTTCTTTACGGAGCCGCCGCCGCCGCCGCCGCCAGCGGTGGCTCCCGCGCGTGCGAGTGCGGCCCCGCGTCCGTCCGTTTGTTTCCCCTCCCGTCCGTCGTCCGTCCCTCCGCCCCGCCCAGTCGCAGGATCGATTCCCGGGGCAGGGCCGGGCTGGCGTAAGATGGAGGGTCTGACGCTGAGCGAGACCGAGCAGCGCTACTACTGCGACCTCTTCTCGTACTGCGACACCGAGAGCACCAAGAAAGTGGCGTCCAACGGGAGGGTCCTCGAGCTCTTCCGCGCCGCGCAGCTGCCCAGCGAGGTGGTCCTGCAGGTAAACCCGCCGCCGTTGCCGCCTCTCCCTCCCGAGACCCCCCCCCTCGATTCCCAGGGGCAGCAGGCTCCGTACTCAAGGGGGTGGCGAAGGGGGTGGGTGGGTGTGGAGAACGAGGTACGTGCCCAACTCCCCCCACATCACCGACACGCTCCTTCCCCCACCCTTCCCACGTTCACACGCCCACCCTGGGCCCCCTACTCGGGGGTGGCTGCGGAGCATTTCCTGCCCCGCGATGGGTCGCGTTGAGGGTATTAGCTATGGCGGAATACGAGGGAATATTTTTTTAAAAAAACAAGGTGCATACAGAAAAAACTTGGTGTTGTTGGGGGCTTAGATAGGCTCTGGCACCCCCGGGTGCAGGGGATGTTCCCCTTGGAGTATTCCTTATTTCACTTATTACAACGCATAGCATAGTTATGTACATAACACAGTGTATCCAAGATGGCTTTGTCAATTGGGTGTATGTGTATGCATATATATATATATAGCAGTGTGGAAAATGAGTGGTAAAACTTGTAAAGTGCAAGGTACGTGATTGCTGCTTGGTTTGTTCTCAGGGAATTTAGATTCCTGCACTGCAGCGAGTGGACTAGATCAGTGTTTTTCAACCTTTTTGGGGCAAAGGCACACTTGTTTCATGAAAAAAATCACGAGGCACACCACCATTAGAAAATGTTTTAAAAAAATTAACTCTGTGCCTATATTGACTATATATAAAGTAATTTTTCAATTTTTCCCACGGCACACCAGGCAACATCTCGCGGCACACTAGTGGTTGAACAGTGGTTGAAAAACACTGGACTAGATGGCCCTTGTGGTCCCTTCCAGCTCTACAGTTCTAGGTAGTTTGGGCACTGCACAGGAAACAACCTTGTTTGTATGTCTTGGGAGGAAGTGTTGAAGTGAACCTGGCCTGAAGAAAGTATGGAAATTTGCTTTTACATACATATACTGCTAGGGCAGTTTACGGTAATACTATTACTGCTCAATTTGGACAACACTAATTTTGTTGTATCAGTTCTCTGAACTGCAGAGCCTTGACACT
Source organism: Lacerta agilis (assembly GCF_009819535.1). Taxonomy (NCBI): domain Eukaryota; kingdom Metazoa; phylum Chordata; class Lepidosauria; order Squamata; family Lacertidae; genus Lacerta; species Lacerta agilis. Next base: position 59,205,639 of record NC_046314.1, on the reverse strand, counting down.
TTGCTGTTGTGAAATTAAGTTTAGTGCAGCAGTTCAGTTTCCTGTTTTCTAGGAGTGTCCCTGGTGGCCCAAAGAACTATGTGGTGCATGCTGAACTATAGTTGCTTCTTGTTTTCACTTATGAGACTGATTCACTTTAATGACTTGGACCAGAGTGCTCAGTTGCAATAGCCGCTGTGGTGTCATTGGTTAGAGGGTTGGACCTATGAGCGCAGGGTTCAAAACCCCACTCAGCCCTGAAGCTCACAGGGTGACCTTGGGCCAGCCACTGTCTTTCAGTCTAACCTATCTCACACAGTTGTTACGATAAAATGCAGAGGGGAGAACCATGTACACCAACTTGAGCTCCTTAAAAGAAAGGATTATGTAGGAAATAAATAATCACAATATAAGTTATTGGGGTAGTCTATGACTCACGTAAGTGTCCAGACACAGAAATGTGTGACTTGGTTACCATGCTAATATTAGACCCTAAATTGCAACAAGCAGGTTATTCTGAGACACTGGCCCCTCTCAAATGTTTCAGTTTGTCATTAACTTGCAATACACATGTTAACATATATTTAGTAAAGGTCTTTAAAATGTATAGATTTAAAATGTGAGCATGTAGTGGCAGGGATGTCATGAGGAATAATGAGTTCTAGCTGGGAAGTAGCGGCTGTGTTACATTGTTTGAGTATTGTTAAGTCTGCACTGTGTATTACAAAGCTGTTGGCAAAAAGCACATACAGAGAAGCTATCATGTTTGTAGTGCTTCAGCTTGTAAAATATGGAGAAGGCCTTGAAGCTTGACGTAATTGGAGTTCAACTAATAGATAACTTATCTGGCAAACTATTGCCTGTTTGTCTCTGGACACAGATGCTATGTCCAAAGGGAGTCAGTCTTTAGTTACAGTTGAATGAGACCCACAACTACTATACAGTAGTCTGCAAAATGAGTACACTTGTGTATAATCTTTGTATAAAGCACTTCATGTTCATTAGGAGCATTAAGTGCTTTCCGGTCTGGCTAAAAACAATAATATGCTGGAGGTTGAAATAAAAATCTTTATACTGTATTATTAAAACTAGCAGCACCCACTTGGCATGTTCATCACTGTTCATTATAAGCTTTCATTTGTCAGTGACTTGAAATAACAATTGTCATCAGGATCTATGGAGAGGTTTTCTAGAATAACTACTTTAGATCATACTGCTAACACCAACTCCTATGTTTCTTGATAATGATAAAATTGTTCACCCAGTGCTCCCAGCTGCCACACTGCGCTATGGAGCCTTAAAAGTTATTATTTCTGTGAAGCACTACTCATACATTAGAGAATCTTGGTCTGGATATACATCAAAGAAACGTGGATGCATTTTTTGGAGCAGCTACTTAATTGTGGTGTAGCACAGTGATGAGGGTTGAAATAAGAGTCAGAGGGTAGATTTTTCAATCTGGTCTCTTCCACCATCATTGGCCCCCATCACTAACTTCCCTATCTTATAAATGTATTCATGGCTCCGTAGAGGATGTAACTCCATGCTGTACATCTTACAACATAATCCTGAGCATATTTACTAGAAAGAAAATTCCACTGACATAAATAGGTCTTATTTCAAAGCATGTGTACATAGGATCACAGCCTTGGCAAAACAGGCGACTTTAAGGTCTCTGTCAGATTAAACTTGGTTTCCAGTATCTGGCCAAGTATCCCTATATCTCTCCTTTTTCTGTTTTTTAAAAAAATGCAAGGAATAGCTAACATGGAATGCTAGAAACATCCTATCAGTTTAACCATGTGTACAAGAAAGTAATTACTTTGCAATGTGTACACATATATGAACATTCTTGTATTAGAGCTGTGCATTTATAGCAAAACTGACACTGCCATCAATTTCTCACAGTGTATATGCAGCTTAAAACCTGTTGTAAAAGGCCATATGTGCAGTGGTCCTTAAAAGTGTGTGGAGGGTAATAAACTTGTCTCATAGGAAACAGAAGTGGAATATCATAGTATGATTTGTGTGCCCGGCAACAGGATTGCATCAGCAGTTGTACTAGTTTTAAATCAAGACATTCTGGTTCAGCCTCTCTGCAGTTTGGTGTATGTTGTGAAGCTCATCTGAGTAGAATAGCAAATTAAACAGCTAATATCCAACTGCGTCGCCAATTTTAGCAGGCCCAAGTGCTGCCTTAGTGACTCTAACTGTGAAGATCCATGTGCTAACTTAGCTGGCTGATAATTTTAGTCTCTTTGTATTTCTCTATATTTTTCTCTGAATAGCAAATGCTGTTTTACATTTTGCTGTTAAATGCATGTGTGATAATGTTCCACTGTTTCATTGTTTGTATTTTTGTTTTTGGTTAAGCTATTTTAAATGTTAAGTGATTTTAAAATGCTGTTAAATAAATAAGCAAAATGTTCAGTTATCTGTCAGGATCAAGCTCCAAAGGAGGAAGTCCGTTATCAGTAAAAATGTAAATCAAGTTACATTGTCGGATCCAGATTGAGAGACAGTTGGTGCAGAGCAGCATAAGAGTAAGTAGAATAATCTAGGAAAATTTTGGCCATGATTCTGTTTCAACAGGAGTTGTAGGAAGATGGTAGGTAAGGAAGTTAAGAAAATAAGAGGAATCCTGCTGGATCGGGCCAAAGGAGAGGTGATTAAAAACCTACTTACCGGTAGTCTACTACTCTGGGCTTTGATCAGGCTGTTGAGCACATTCCCATAGAGCGCAAGAGCTGGTTGTGTCTGCATTTCCTTGACATGTAACAGTGAATTGTAAATAACTAGAAAAGAAATACCAAATACTACATATTTTAAAATGAGTACAGTAAGTTCAGTAAGTGAGCTCTTCCTTAATTTTTAACTTTTGAACCAGCTTATCTTAGACAGTATTTTTAGAAAACTATGTTACTTGTAGAAAGGTGGAATGCAGGTACATCTGGGGCAGCAAGTTTGTTTTGTTTTTAAAGGTGGGTCATGTTTAGCTACTATTCATTGAACTGGAACATTGATTCATATGTAAATGTATGTGGGTTATCTGCTATTGTAAGCAATAGTTCAAGCATTATACTAATTCAAGCAACTCAATTAAGCATTTTTAAAAAGTCTAGAAAACATATTTGCATTATAGAGGATGGCTGTTAGCATGCATGCTTTACACACCTACAAAACAAAATCCAGAATGTGGAAAACCAAGTTGTCTCAAAGTTTATTCCCCTAAAGCAACTAGCATTACCATAACTAATGGACACTAGACCCGGGTGATTTTTCAATATATATTTCAAAATTGGTTATGAAGTCCACATAACGATAATGATTTCATAAAAAGTTATCTGGCAAACATCGTGATTTTGAGAAAACCGTGTAGCCAGCCAGGGCTTCTTAGTGCTTCTGCTGCCTCCTGCAGCGACTCACAAGAGCAGCTGTAACAGCCTCTGCTACAGCTTTCCACTGCCTCTGCAAACTAGGTGACTATTATGAAAGTAGCTGGGAAAGCAGCAGCCAGCCAGCAGCAGAAACTTAAAAGACTGCGACTAGGTTCTGCTTGCTTAAAGTAGGCTAGTAGCCAGCATGTTAGGCTGGTAGGTGTGATTTACAGAGATGTTGGTCTGAGATGGCCTGGGGCTTCTTACTGGCAGCTCCCTTTCCCCTTTGCCCCTTCCCTCCCCCATGAAAGAAGAAACAGGGGTTATTTTCTTCAGCGTAAGAACAAATAACTTTGTCCTGTTAATTAACTTTTTCTTTACTCCAGTCTTCCCTTCTGCCTGTGTATATGTGTGTGCATGCGCCTCTCTCTTCCTTGCCTGTCTTCCTTCCCTAAAGGGAGAGGTTGGTGGGATGGGGGATTTTGGGGGGCTGACTTGTGTGTCATAATAGGGAGAAATGAAGGGGGAAGATTTAACAGTTGCTGCCTTATGCTGAAATGGGAATTGAGTGGTTGTTGTGAGGTGAGAATGATGGGGAGGGTGGGTGCTTGTCGTTAAGCAGTGCAAGCAAATGCATGTCTACTCAGAAGTAAGCCCTACTGAATTCAATGGGGCTTATTCCCAGGAAAGTAGAAGTAGGTTTAGTTGAACTATGTGGGGCTTGCTTACTCATGCATAGAATTGCAGTTGGCCCTCTGAGTGGAGGAGATGCAACTTGACATTAGTAAATTACATAAATTACTCTTAAATTAGTAGAAAACAGATTAAATGGTTAATCATATGCAAGTTTAATTAATATTTTTTACTAAACCTACTTTTGTAAATTTTAAATTTGCCCCTAAAACTGCATAGAACATTAATATATTCTCCAGAAATATTTAATGGTTTAGTTGAAGAATGCCATCATTGAGTTAATTTTCATATAATTATGTATATCAAATTTATTTTTGTTGTTGTTTCCTCATATTTGTATTCACTATGACTCACCACTGTTTTTTGGATTGTCCTGGACTTGAATACCACCATTTGGCATCCAAGCTCAAAACCAAAGTCTTGTTTAGATGCATTTTGTCTTGCCTGCTAATGAAAGTGATGGTTTTATCAGTGTGTGGTGATTTAGACCTGTAACTTAGTAGCAGTTGCCAGGACATTACCATGTTCGCCTCTACGTAGCTCCATCTTATTTCAGATATCGTGATATATTGGTATATCATGATGTCAGCTGGTGATATATCGCAATATTGAAAACCAGATACTGCCCAGCCCTAACGGACACCATAGATGGCACCTGTCATGCTTCAACCGTGTCCTGCTGGGGTATTGCTAAGGCAGTCAAAATAATAGGGAAATGTACTGTAATACCTTTCACAGAACAACATGTTCCTAGAAAACTATGGGAGGTATCCAGTTGGTAGTGTACTGATAGAATGTATCCATCTGCAGAATAGAGAAGGCAGCACCCACCCACCCAAATACCCTTCCAAAATCTGCTCCAAATGATAGCTCTCACAGTGCAGTTTTCAGTCAGCAAATATTGGGGAAAGTTGTGACTGGTTGGTTGCTCATTCTCGGTTATTTCTCCTGTCAAATCCAATAAAACCAGATCCTAGCTGTCAACCCTCCCTGCTGTTCCCCACTGCTACATACATAGCTGTCAACCCTCCCTGCTGTTTCTCAGTGCCATAATAAGGGAATTTCCCGCAAAAAGGGAAAGGTTGACAGCTATGCATATGTCCTTCCAGTGTTATTATACAAGCTCATAGCATCAATAAAGATTGATATAGGTGCTAGTGCTAGTAGTAGAATAAAATTAGTTGTAGGTTTACAGTCATACTTTGGAATTCGAATGGAGTCCGTTCAACTTCCAAAATGTTCAAAACCAAAGTGTGTCTTCTGATTGGCCGCATGAAGCTCCTGCAGCCAATCGGAAGCCACACCAGATGTTCGGCTTCCGAAAATCATTCGAACACCAGAACACCCACTTCCGGAATTTGATCATTCAGGAGCCGATTTGTTCGGGAGCCAAGGTACGACTGTATTTTAATTTACTGCCCTATGAATGGTAGCAAAAGGCAGTATTCAGAGGTACAGTTATGGTTGTGGAACTTCTAGGATCCTAATGCTATTGCAGTTCTAGAGAGTGTGGTACATAGACCCATGACAGTCTCAAAAAATGCCACAGCATAAAATTAACTGATTTGCATGGTTACTGTTGCACACAATAGCTTTGTGAAGTGTAAGTTTTGAAGTATAAGTTATAGTTTGTGTACATGACAATGTAATAAAATACTGTTGTGCGTGTTGTCAAAAATACATCTTGCCATTTACACTGTGGTATGTTACGTAGGTACAACAAACTGGTAATTGGGTAGCATTTTTAATGTGTGTGGGGGGTTTTTAACTCGGTCTTCTGATACTGTGTCTGGGACACCATTTTTCTGTCATATTGCATTAAATTTAACTTTAGCAAGGGTTTTGTTAGTTATGTTTATATTAAACAGACAATGGCTACAGTCACATATAATGATGCCAGCAAACTATGAGTTGCATGCTGCTGCAGACAGCTTAAGCAGTCCCTGATTTGCTCCTCCATCTCTAGGAGTGGTGGGCTGCTTGAGTTGTGTGTACAGCCTAATTTAATTCACTATGATTTGTTGGTAGCATTTTGTATGGCTTATAACCCTTTCGTTTCAATATTCCAGTGGGGCAGCTCAGCACTGAGAACACTCTATATAACCAATTTGAGTTGATGCTGACTTTTTAAGAGCCTCATCAAGCTACATTTGTCCCTAGCAAACATCATTATGTATGTACAGACATATATTTAACATTGTAAATAAAAAATAACTCTTCCTCCCACCCATTTTTTAAAAAACAAAAGCAGAATTGAGGAGTTGAACTTTGCACAAGTCATACTTTGATTACAATTGGGTAGAGCAGTAAGATAAATTTGTTCTGAGGAGCAGTTATGGGTTGCTCACTGAAACAAATAGTCATTTTGCTGTCGGGATAGTGGCAGGAAGGAAACAACAAGATTTAAGAGGAATATGTGAACAAGGACATGAAAAACTAGGTGTTCAGTTTAATTTAAATATTTGCCATAGATTGCAATTAAAATGCAAAAATACAGTACATCAGATGTTTAATAAGGGAACTTGTATTTGTTATAGTGGGCAAGAGAGAGATCAACCAAAGTTATTTGCCATTATAGCAAACATAGTGAAGGTATTGAGAATGAGACCAGTGAAATTGAAGTGAATTACTGTGCAGGAGAATGAGAACATTTTTTCCCTACCATGTAGTTAGGGTAAAATATTGAATAATTTAATAGAAAACTACTGCATTTATGATATTATAGCATAGTACTTAGCGCATAGTATTTATTGGCAAGCATATATAGAGTACATTGAGCTAATGTTTCTACTTCACCAAATTTATTATATTCATTTTGCTGGATGTTTCGGTTTTCTCTAGATCATGGAACTTTGTGGTGCAACAAGACTTGGATACTTTGGAAGAAGCCAATTCTACATTGCTTTGAAACTAGTTGCAGTGGCTCAGTCTGGGTTTCCACTGCGAATGGAAAGCTTGAATTCTGGTAAGCCTTGAAATACCACATATTAGTAGAAGCAGGTGCTGAAAACTGCTGACTTCTCTTATAGAAGTTGCCCACCTTGAACTTCTTAGTGCATTTGACCCATAGAGCTTCAAATGGTTTGGAGCTTGACATATATAAGATGAGCTGCAATTCAGATCAGTACATAACTTTTATTTACTTCCTATTTCAGTAATTTCTAACTGACAGTTGCTTTTCAGAACTTTCTCCACGACTGTTAAGATAATTTTTTTTTAAGTGAAAACAAGTGGTCAGCATTGCCATGGTTCTGTTGATCACATAAAACAAGCTTTTGGGGGGGGGCAGCTCTTGGCTTTCAGGTTGTATGCTCGCATTGCTTGGAGGGAGGTGAATTAAAGAGAAATATAAAAGGTTTCTGTGGGTGTTGAAAAATATCTGTCTATGAAATACTTAACATGCTACTGTCCATCTGTAGTCACTAAGGTGGAAAATTCAAGTTGGCTTCAAAGTTTGAGCTGTTAAATTCCTGTTCTGGCGAGAATTCTTTCTTCAACTGAATTGTCACAATCTTGTTGCAATTTTGAATTATTTGAATACTCTTTTTTTTTTAATATGGTTAATAAAGGGATGGGGGATCTTTTTGTTTTCAGGGACCAAACCTTTAGCTCGCCCCACCCCATAGGCCAACTTTGACAAATGGGTGTGGCAAGCTACCTGTTAGTCACACAACATTGTTGTGTTGTCACATGGTTGACATGTGGGTTAGCCTGCCCACCTGTCAAAACCCTTTGCCACTTACAAAGCCTGCCATGCAATCAGAGCTTGAAAGGATGGGCGGGCAGGCTTGGAAAGCATTTTGCAGCAGCCTCCCTTCCAACCCTTTAAAGATCACTCTGGCAGAATAAGCACCTGTTTCTTCATCACTGTGTGATGGAGCAGCTCCTGTCAAAGCCAGTGCCTGCATAGAGCAGACATTGGCTGTAGCAGGAACTGTTCCAGCTTGCAACAATCTTGATAGCAATGTTTTAGTGGGGAATCAAAACATTTTGTAACTTAAGCATCTTATAATAATCATGTGTGGTGTTGTTTTAACAGTCAAGGATCTCCCCCTGCCCAGATTTGTCATGTCAAAGAATGAGCAGGAACTGAGGCATTCATCGTATTCTTCAGATCCTGATAACCCATCCTCCTATTCAGGTGCGATTCCTCCCCCACCAGGTAAAATACAAGTTAAAAAAGGCTCTGTGAGCCATGATGTCGTCCAGCAACGTCCAACAACAGATCAACAGGTAATAAAATATAAAGACTGACTAATGTTTTTAAGTATCCTTAATGGTTTTTATATTGTGGTTCTGTAATATGTTAAAATACAAAGGGCAGTGCAAGTTTAGCAATGATTTATTTGTTTTATAAATCTGGCTCTGAAAGTTTAGGGGAAGAACCTCCAGAACAGATTTAGGGTGTGTGCGGAGGGAGGCAGAAGCCCCATTGTACGAATGGACATCATTCCCCACGTGCATACCCCTTTTAGTGCTGTGTTGAATTCCATCCCTGGTGCCAAACAGAATAGAATTACTTATTCTACCTTGTAACTTTGCATGTAGGTCAAAAACTAAATTTGCTGCTACAGATTGTGTTGGCAAACTAGTACAATTTTGGCTGCAAGCTGATTTCACAATCACAATAGTTTGAGTGTATTACTTTTTTTTCTTTATTTAAGAGAAATTACACTATATTACTTCATACTATTAAGTTACAACTAAAGCTCCTTGAGAGGTCTTGGTTAGTGCTTTAGGTCTTTGTACATCTTTATTTCTTTACATGAAGCAACCATATTCTAGAAAAAAGCTAAGATAAGCCAGTCTGGCCACTGCATTATGGACCAGTTGAAGTTTCCAAGTCATCTTCAAAGGCATCCCCATGTAGGGGATAAGAAACATCCTTGCAAGAGTGGCCTTTTTTGGATTCAGCCCTCTATCCTGTCATTTTTTCCCCAGACACTTGCATATAATTCTGTCTAGGTACTCTTATTTGGAGAGCAGATGTGATTTCGTTACAATCTTCATGATCATTTTTATAACCACTGCTATATTTTACCAGTAGTGTTTAGCATTTTTGTTTGGTGGCAATCATGGGTAGGTATTGACTAACAATTTACCATGACACCCAAAATCTGCAGGTAAGGCCTATCTTTCTAAATCTTTTATTTGTTTCCTAGTAATAGGAGCTTTAGAAATACTGAGATGGTTTCACTTTTGGAGATGATATAACAAGCGGAAAATAAGACCAATGAATTATACAACTGGGTTCTGATAACGTACCATAATTAAAAATAAGTGGCAAAACCTAATATGGCAAAATTACAATAACTGGGTACTCACGCTGTCCCTCTTTATTTTCAAGATTCATTTGAATGCATGACAAGTTTCAATGTGCCCATTAAGTTTTATTATTTTCCTTGCCCTTGATCTTTTTGTTAATATTAAAATCCCACCTGTTCTTAAGAAAGGGGTGAATTTGTTCTTAAAGAAAAGTGGTTTTTAGAAGATGGTTTTAGGTGTATAGTATAACATTTTTAAAACTTCCTTTGTTTTATTAGGAGTCCACATCTCCTGTTGTTTCACCGCAGCAATCTCCACCAACCTCTCCACACACATGGAGGAAGCACAGCCGCCATCCCAGCGGAGGAAATAATGAGCGACCAGGGCCTTTTTGGGCTCCCTTTAGTGAAGCACAAGCAGGTATAAATAAATGTCTTGTGTTACGCTTCAAGTGTTGCCTGAGATTGTGGGTTTCTTAATATAGCCTAGTGGTGCCCCATGTATGAAGCAGGCCACTCTAGGGAGGTACAAACTTGAATCAGGGAGACAAAAGTAATTCTCTGGCCCACCTCAGTATGTCCTGATCAGTGCCAAGAGCAGCTTCCTTTCACCCTAGTAAAAAGTCAACTAGGAATGTGCACCCTTGACTTTTACTTACCATCTTGCTGATAAGTAAAAGACCATCCTTTATTTTGGTCTTAATTCTAAGGAATCATTGGTACAATCCTGTTTTTTTTTATAAAAAAAAAACCCTCTTAATTTCCGTAAGATTTATCTTTGTGAGATTGGAATCTTAACCACATTTTTATAGCGTCCATTGCTGTAGGTCACACAGGGTCTGTTTGGAGGAGACAAGCCCTGAGTCCAACTTCCCATGACTTAGCAGCAGCAGGACCAGGGGACGAGTGAAGCAGTCACAGTTTTTGCTCTGTGTAGCTGCCTGCTTGCTCACTCGTGCTTAACGATAATTTGACTTAATGTTACATGCTAGATGTGCTTATATGAACACTATTTGGTTTAGACAGTGACCAGAGGAGTATGAGATGTTAAAATAGGGTGTAAATGCTATATTAAGAATAGCACACTATGTAGTGTTTTCAAAAATAGCTGAACCTTGGAAAAACGAAAGTAGCTAAGTGTTCAAAGCATTAGAAAATAAAGGGTATTTCAATAGACTTTTTAATGGAACCGGAATCAATAAAAACTGCTTCTTAGGCTGTTTTGTGATGTTGGACAATGTCAGGGAATATAGCACCACAGCCAGGAAGCACAAACTGACTAGCATCTAATGTGGTGAGCATCTTTGAGGAGGCCCAGAAGAAACCCAAACCTCCAAATAGAACTATTTTTGGTAGGTAGATACCAAGCAAGACCATGTACACCCTGCACTAAAAATAAATCTGCAACCTGCCTAAATTACATACTGTTAGTAAGCAATTAGACTTATTTTGTGTATTTGCACATTTTCTCTTTGCATAATTTTTATCCATATTTTCCTAGCCTGGGTATGGGCAAGTAAATTGAAAACTTGCATCTAGCCTCCAAAAAAATCTAATTCTGTCACATTGTGTGCTTCTGAGTTTTCAGCAGATGTTGCCCATACATTGTCAGGTCTAGCTTATAGGCATAAGAGCTGCATTTTTTAAAAAGGAGGTTGAACTCTGTGCTTAGTACTATGTTTCATGAAATTATGGCATACTTATATCCCTGATATTGCTTCCGTATTTGCCAACACTGGTATAAACCTTGGAGGCTTGATCACAATTGTTTCTTGATTTCCACTTGAGAGTACAGCTCTCCTGTTCCAAAGTGTTTGTCCTTTCTTTGCTCAGTTTTCCAGTCTTTGCATGCCTCACTTTTTATTGCAATTAGGCTTGAGTCTTAGGCAAGACCATTTTGAACTCTGATAACTTTATGGACAAATTTAGTAATCCAGCTTTTTGTTGTTGACTGTTGTAGGATAATGAGGTGTTGTTGTTTTCTGCTGGAAAGTGTATATAGTTTCATTCGTCAGTTGCTATCTGGCTGTGCTGAGAAAGCCATAAGTAGCAGTCACTTGAGAACTGCAGCTTGCTTGTGCTCCTGTTGTAATTTGCATTGAATAATTGTTGGGTTGGTTTCTTAGGGTAGGATTCAACTAATGGGTCCCGTCGGCACAAGCACTGTGCAAGGACTCCCCCCTCACTTACCCCCGAAAAAAACTACCCAGGCCTTACAGATTGGCAGCCATGTCAAAGAGTTTCAGATCAGCTGTGGTAAAGAGAGAGAAAAGTTAGCAGCAGCAGGGAAGCTGGACAGTAGTGACCATAAGGAAGACTACTATTAGGCCATACTTGAAGTAGTAGGGGGAAAGGCTTTTTCTAAGAAGTCTCCTTTGTCCGGTTAGCAGCTGTTGCTGCTTTGCTACAGACTAGAGCATTGATAAACAGAGCCATTTTGAAAAGAATGGACAAGGTCAACTGTCAAATTTTGAGGTTGCGCTTCAGTTTTATTAAATACTTTAAAACAATCTCATTACTTAAATCTAGCAAGTTCATTTGCAAAAAGGTGTTAACATTAAGTAGTCCATCCCACTTCACCACCACCCCCGAAAAACTTCAGTAGAACAGGATTTACTTTTGTTAGATTTATTAACACTCTTGTGAGTTTAATAATAAAAACTGTTCTAATTCTTCCTGTGCTGGTTCTAAAGAGGAAAAGGAGCTTCACATCTTTCCTTCCTCTACCAAAATAGACTCGTATTTATTAAAGAGGGATTAATTTTCCTTTGCACTGAAAAGCGTGACCTTTCCTAGCAAAAGAATAGTAATCTTTAAGGTATTAATCTAGGAGAATTCCGTTTTTCAAAGCCTTTCCCCCATTAAAATAGTTTTAGTGCTCTGTGTATAGTCCTGCTAAGTATATGCATGAGAATGCTAAATTTTCACTTGTGATAAACAGAGATTTAAGTTCCTGGTTTTTCGATATGCTACAGTTAGTATTTGTCATTCTTTTCTGGGAAGCACACAAGAATTCCAAAGTGCAGTGCTCTTTTAGTGTGGCAGTAGCCTCCTGAATTAAGGAGCAGGCAACAATGCAGCATAGAACAAGAGGCAGACCATAGTCAGGTTCCAGCTCCAATCTAGAATTGTGAAAATCCACTTTAGAGTCTTTTATTGCATAAGCGGTATATGATATTTGTTGTATAAACATTTTCTGTGATATCCTGTAGATATTGGCCTGTTACAGGGCATCATAGCCACACCATGGTTTGGCCATTAGAACCATGTCTTTTGGTCAGTTGCTCATTCCTCAAATGTTTGTATCAAATTCCTTGCATCCTAGTGTGATGGCCAGTTTGTTGCATTCAAATCAGGCAAACAAGTTTGTCACATGGAGTAGTTTGTTTACTGAGCGGAAAGAAAACCGTCATTTGAACTGGGTTTCCAATCCTCCTTTGAAGATAAACTTTGGTTTGTGATAGCCCTAATCTACCCAATTAAGCTGCAACTTGAGTGGGTTACCATAAACCAGGGAGTGAGAAGGGTAATGGGAGCATTTATGCCTGATTCATTTCTCAGTTTACCAAGCCCTTGGTTGGCCTCAATGTCAGAATTAAATTATAGACCAGGGACCAAAGGGCTGCATAGGTTCCTGCGAGGAACTTGTTCTGGGCTGCGGAATTTTTTGTTTTCCTAGGTAAAGGTAAAACCGACCACAGGATGGTTAATTTCAGCCAAAGACGAATATGGGGTGTGGCACTCATTACGCTTCAGGCTGAAGGAGCTAGCGTTTGTCCACAGACAGCTTTCTGGGTACCGCTTCTGTCCCCTGTTTTCACAGGAACAGCACCCCACTCACATTAGTATACCTTAGTTTTAGGAACAGTTTGCAATGTGGCACTGCGTTGAATCTAGAATTACGTGATCTCACAGAGTTTGTCCCATGGTTCCTGGTTATGACTTTTCTTGAATAGACTGTGTGGCAGTCTTGAAATTGAACTGTTTTGGTTTTCAGGCTCCTGTAATACTGGTGATCCAATGTGGTCTGGCCATTCACCACCACCGCATCAAGAAAACTGGGTCAGTTTTGCTGATAACACACCAACCAGTACTATTTTAGCCATGCATCCTGCTTCTGTCCAGGTGTGACATTTTATTGGTATTCTTTTGATTTGCTTCATTCCAATTAATGTCAGTCATTTTCATATTGTCACCAAAGATTCATGCCGTGACTCTAAATGTGAGTGTGTTTAAGATCAGTCTCTGATCTATTCTTCTTTACATAAAATAACCTCTGTCACTGAAGATTCTTGATCAAGCAAACCTTTTAAGTTAACCTGCCAGCATATGCAAAACTAACTTTCAGCTTTTCTTTGTTCTTATAATTATTTTAAACTATTCTTTGCATAGTTTTCATAACTTTGTGTTGCTTACATGAATGTTGCTACGTCTATCTTAAGTATATTTTCAAAATACTTTCTTTAGAATCCCACCTAACCAGCACGAACTGGAAGACTTCTAAAGCTACTTCAATAAACAACTGTCATTTCCTTTCTTAGGTCAATATACAAAATGGTAGGCTGTTGATACATTTATATAATGCTGAAGAAAAATGTTTCCTTTCAGGACCAGACAACAGTCCGAACTGTAGCATCAGCTACTACAACAAATGAAATTCGTAGGCAATCAAGTAGTTACGATGATCCTTGGAAAATAACAGATGAACAAAGGCAATATTACATAAATCAGTTTAAAACCATTCAACCTGATCTAAACGGATATATTCCAGGTGAGTTCTTTTAAACACATAAGTTACAAGAGTACATATTTTAGTTTCCTACTAGTAAAGACACTGGATTGATTTCTAAGATTCTGTAAGCAGAGTTGCATTCACAGAAGTGTTCCTGGTTCTTGCTAATGGAAGGGAGAGGCAGGTTTTGTTGATTTCCCATGTGCCCTCCAAAATCTGTTTTAGTGGGTCGAAAGATCCTCTGGAACAGTGAGGCAAGCAGTGTAAGAGACTGGTGAAAATTGCAGGAAGGAATCCTCTAATTTATAGAATTCTCTAATTTATAGAAAGGAATCTTAGGCACCAGCCTAGTGTTTTCTTGGACTTTATATACCATTTATATACCATTAAAGTTTTGTGATGAGTGCTGCAATTATATTATTGCATACAGTATGATTCCAAATAATTTTTAAAACTAATGTTAGCTCTCAGACAGAAATATCTTTAGAACCTCACTATTTTCAGTGTTTCTGCAATACACGTATAATCCTTCCAAGTTATAATTTTAGAATCAAAGTTAAACGTAATTGTTTTAATATTTCAGGTTCTGCAGCTAAAGAATTTTTTACAAAATCAAAACTTCCTATTCTTGAACTTTCGCACATTTGGTAAGTGTGAAATATAGCTAGGTTGGGGAAGTTCCTTTGTTTCAAAGCACAGTTCTTTGGTTGTGGAGCTGAAATGCCTAGCATTTAAATTACCTTTCATAATTTACATTAAAACATATCCCCTGTACTGTCAATGTAACTTTTGCTGCAATCCTATACATGCATACTTGGCAGGAGGTATCACTGAACTTATTTGCTTACATCTGAGTAGATGTGTAGGCTTGAGCAGTTTGAAGTTTAATCCTATTCCCATGCAAATCAAATAGTAAACTTTCATCTGACCTAATTTTGAAATAAAGCTTCCCTTTTGTAATAGGGCTGTACTATAAATCGCCATAAAGCAGAATACCATATTGAAATAACGTCATGATAAGTGTTTCAACAAGGCAATATACCTGTGAACAAAAGGTGAACACTTAACAGCTTCCCAGGGGGTAGGTCAGCTGAACCAATACTTTGCAGATAATTTGCATTCAAATATTTTGAATGAATCCTCATGTTTTACTTAAAAGGACATTTAAGAAGTCTAGGCTTAACCCGTCTCTCCATAAACTCACTTTTCTTATATAGAATAGCAGCCAAACATTTGATTCAGCAACATTGTATATAGTGTCTTTGATCCCATGTTGCTTGCTCTTTCTTTTTTGGAACAGAAGGCTCTGGCTGAAATGGGAAGAAGTGATTTTTGCCAATTCCACCTTTCCCTCTAGTCCCTTGTGTCTACTACCCATGCTGTTACCTAAGGTACTCCAGTTTTCTGGAACAGATATTCAGGAAGCATAGTGGACTGTGGTGGGAAGGTGAAATTGCTGAACATTGACCTCATTTTAGAAGCAGAGTGCCAGACTGTGTGGTGTGAGCTTAAAGCTTTCTCAGTAAAAGTGTAGTTCAATAGAAGCATAGTTTAGAAGTAATGCTTTCCCTTGCCTTTTCAGGGAGCTGTCGGATTTTGATAAAGATGGTGCATTAACACTGGA
The DNA here is from genome assembly GCF_009819535.1 of Lacerta agilis. NCBI lineage: Eukaryota > Metazoa > Chordata > Lepidosauria > Squamata > Lacertidae > Lacerta > Lacerta agilis. The sequence goes on along the minus strand of NC_046314.1, from coordinate 59,189,970 downwards.
TGAATTCTGTGCTGCTTTCCATCTAGTAGTTGCTAGGAAGAATGGCTATGACTTGCCTGAGAAACTGCCTGAAAGTTTAATGCCCAAACTGATTGATTTGGAGGACTCAGCAGGTATTTCCTTTCTTCTGTAGAGTTTTGTTCCTTTGAAACTACTGTTAAAAGTAGGGTGTCATTAGGCAACATAAAATTTACAGTGTAAATTGTACTAATTTAAAGTTGACTCAGAGTAGATTCTTGAAATTAATGGACTTAAGCTGGTCATGATCATTAATTTCATTGGGTCTGCACTGAGTAAAAGTTAGTTGAGTGCAACACAAAGGCCTGTTAATAAGGAAGCAATTTCATATTCTTGGGGTGGTTCTGTGTATTGTGAGTCACGGTTTTAGAGTCACGATTGAAAATGTGGTGAGAGATGGTGAGAAAAGTTAGAGTGGACTGAATTTGCAGTATGATGCCTCAAGCTAGCAACTACATTTTTGTAGCCAAGAACAGACAGCTCTATTTCTTTGGAAACTATACAGTAAACAGATTCGAGGGTGTTAGATCTTAGCAAACTCATGTACCCAGAAGCAATATATGAAATCCCTATGATTCCACAAATGTTAATAAAAACTATATTAATGTTCCTGTCTGAGACTTTAGTATGATCGCTGACATCCCGAGGGCTGCCCTCGAAGGTTGGGACCTTTTGGAATAGAATTTCCATGAGGGTCTATTACTAGAAGAGACTCTTAACACCTCTCCCAACCTCTGTAGGAGAAGAGAGATTGGAATTTCCTCCAGTCTTTGTAAATCCCGTTTTCAAGCTTGTGGTTTCTTATTTCAGTATCTGTGTCTTATTAATTTAAATTGCACAAGTGTTGCTCGGAAAACCTTTTAATATAGAATAGTGTTACATTCCTTGAGCCCTATAATTTTTAAATTCTCACTGCTGCAGTGTATATATTTTGTAAATGTTCATAGATAACCTCGCTTTACAAGCAAGCTTCTGTAATAAGAGGTTGATACACAGAACAAATTATGGTTAGTAAAGCTTTGAACTGAAACCTAATTAAGACATTAACACACAATTGTGCTTGACTTTCATAGTGGTTCCTGTTTCAGAAGCAGGGGATCAGGCTGGTGAGGTAGGTTATGCAAGTTCACCAGCAGAAGCACCTCCAAGCAAATCACCGTCAATGCCATCACTGAATCAAACATGGCCTGAGCTGAATCAAAGCAGTGAGGTTAGCAAACAGTATCTTACTTTGAAAGTTTCTTATTTTAAATTCTAATGTATGACACAATATGAACTAGATGCCACTGTGCCATAAAAGCTGGCTTATGTACCTCCTTTTGAGTGTTTGCTGCATAAACTGAGCAGAAATATATGGTCTTGATCCTAAGCCATAATACATAAGGGCATATTTTGAGATTGTCAACAGGTGCACAATCATTTAATTATTAATCTATACTTCCTCTTAATCATTAAAGGTGGACTGTTTCATCGGTGATATGTCCTCTATTCGGCATTAGGCCTATTGTTACTTCGGTAGCATAATTTCTTGACAGTAACATTGCCTGTGCAGAGAAGACCAAGATTGGAACAGGTCTTTCAGGAGGATCTCAGGTTCTCCAAACTATCCTCCTGAACGTCCTGAAAACATAGGCAAGTTTTGTACCGTCAAGATCTGTTGTAAGCCAGGCTGCTGTTTAGGCTGCGAGAAGTAAAGCTACAGGGAGCCAGGCAGAGGGCCTTCTCGGTAGTGACACCCACACTGTAGAATGCCCTCCCATCACATATTAAGGAGATGAGTAATTATATAACATTTAGGAGACTTGAGTAAAATCCACTAGGTAAGAAATACATATTCTAACAGCAGAAATATCAGTTACCATTTACTATGCTATGCTGGCTCAATAATAAGCATAATTATAGGGAAATTTTGGTTCAAAGAAGGACCAAAAATTAGTATTGATTTGCTTGGTATGCATAATTATGGCATTGCTTATTGCAAAGGGTAATAATTAACAATAACAGGTGAAATTTTTAAAGGGTTGCCATATTATTGGACTGGCTGTTAGGCAAAATAGTTGCTTTTGGAATGTATGTGAGGTAGTATGCCTCTGATTGCAAGTTACTGGTGTCAAACCAGAGATGGCCATTATTTTCACACTGCAGTTGTGAGCTTTCAGAGGCTCCTGTTGTTCCAGCAGACCCTAAACTACCTTTTCTTGGTTGAAACCTACAAGGCAGTTCCTAAATTGTTGTATATGTAAATCTTCAGGCATCCAATAGTAATTGGCATGTCAAGGTTCCTCTGAAGTTAGAAGCCTAGAGGTGAGGAATGAGCAAAAATACCCAGGAATATAATTTTTATTTAGTTACTTATTTCACACAATTGATATACTATCTTGTTATTTTAAAAAAATCCTCTTAAGAAAATGAATTGAAAGGTGTTGCCTTGTAATCAAGAGATCAGAGGTATGTGAATGAGAAGAGCAACAGAAATGGGGTAATGTATTTTTTTAACTGAAAGTAATACAGAACGCTTGAGAAATACTGTACTACTAAGACTAATGTGTATTGGGTTATATTTCCAAAAGTTCTAGGACACCACTTAGCACTGTGATTCTTTAGAATTATTAATCCTCTATACTGCCAAATCAAAGTGTAAACAATTCTGTAGGAAATTCAATATGTTTATATTTCATGGCAGACTTGAGGCCAGTTGAGTTTTTATGTACAAATGTATCTGGTTCAAATACAGTACTTGCTAAATCATGTTTAATCTTCTTGGAACTCACTTTTGCATTGTGTTGCTTATTTGGGAAAACTATCCAATTTTCAGTTTACAATTTCACTTGTCTTTCTTTGAATTGTTTGGCTTGTTGGGGGTTATGTGGAGATTGCATTTAAAGATGCTGTCATCCCTACACTCACCTACCTACTTGGAAAGTTAATTTATGTCAATTTGATTTATTTTTTATTTTATTTAAAATATATCTACTGTCCAACATGCTAATCTGTCTGGCATTTTAGGATAACAAAGATTTTGCTACTGTCTCACTTATAATTCATAATACTCAGTAACTTACTCTTCAATTAACTAAATTAAATTGTTGTGAAGTACAATGCTCTAAAACATCTAGCAAAGCAAGTTGAATGTGTGAGAATATTTTCAGTAACATTACAGTTTAATGTTCCTTTATAAACTATTTCATTGTCCACTTAAAAAGGTGTAGCAGTTAATGACAAGAACCTATTAATTGTCACTCTACAAGTATCAGCAGTATCAGACAGGGTTAGGGCCTGAGAATGTAATACTGTACATACTAGAAGTCAGTACAAGATCCAGAATCAGGGTCAACAAGGGATGGTGATGAGTGACAGAAGTGACCCCACACTCAGGTAATTCAAGTAACAGAGCTCCCCACAAGATTTCCCTTCTTAGGAAGCATTCTGGTTGGTTTTGTTTTTTTTAGGTTCCTGATTTGATTGCCAGGTACTGACATAAGTCACAAGCAGGATGATGATGTAGCATTTAGCAGCCATCAACAGAAAGCATTAAGATTTAAATCCCTGATACATCAGGCATTATCTTGGGTAGAATCTAAACAGCTGCTTAAGGTTCATTCCAAGGAATTCTGCTGGCCTGGTGGGAGCTTCTAATCTCCATGCCATATCACAAACAGCCCACATGCAATATGGGGAACTGCTTTTGAGGAAACATGTCTAGTTATATTGGATTGCAATCATTATATATAATATTCATATTCTTAGGGTATAAAAGTTTTCATAAAGTGTGTTTTTCTAAATGGAGCATAATATTTCTGTATCTGGAAATATTTCTTGTGATAGGAAATTTTTTATTTTCAGAGCTCTTACTAATCAATATGTATGGCAAATCAATGCGTATTAATTATTTCATGTGCCCTTTATACATTTTCCCAGCCACATGTGATCTGTTTATCCCTGAGCAGCTGTTTATAGATAAGTGGGCCCATATTACTGGGAAAAGATATAAAGACCACCTGAAAGAGGTTGCTGAAGTGTTTTGATTTGACTAATAAGTTACTCACCATTCCACTAACGTGAGATACATTAACACTGATCTTCTATGAAGTAATCTGCCTTTCAAATCCTAGATCAAATCTTAATTTCTTTGATGCCTGGTTATTGCTATTGTGTCCATGTCTTTTTTTCTTTTCTTAGCATGAAAAAACAACTTGGCAGTTGTGTATTATGCCAGAGCATGTCCTATATCTTGTTGAAATGATTGCCACAGTGGACTTCCCTATTGATTTACCGAGTTTGAACTTCTAATCCTTAGCATTGTTTCAGTTATAAATTAAATATTTCTGCACTGGTATAAAATGTACTCATATTAGAAGCATTTTTGAGGGTTGCTTCAGGGATTGCATTGGCAAGTTGTTGGTAATTTTGTAAATGTGTTATCTGTAGCATTTATTCCTGATTTATTTTGAGGTGAAAAGTAAAACAATGTACAAAAATCCAGGAAAAATTGGGGTACACAGGGTTGTATCCAAAGTAGCTCCATGTGAATATTCCATCAGTGCAAGGATTTTTGTTTGTGGAATTAAAAATTCTCGCCCATCCCTCCACCAACTTGCCCCCCACATTTCCCAACCTTCTGTAGAAATTTTTAGGATGGCACGGGATGGGGAAGGGGGAGGGAATTTCCACTGCACAAGTAGAAATCATTGCACTGACAGGGATTTGTTAGCTGAATGCTGCCCATTGTATTTACACATACAGCGTGATCAGACATTATAAGAGGTTTCCATTGGCAGTAGCTTGATTTTGTTGTTAAAACTTATACACTTACTTTCACAGAAGGGAAATCTCTTGATTTGCTCATACCCTATACAATACTTGACAGTTAAATGCTTGGTAGCATTGAGAAGCCAAAAGGACGAAGTTCAAAATACATTTTTTTTAATTTGTGTGTTGACAGTTTTTGCAAATAAAACAACTGCCATTGCAACCTCTGAACTACCTTAAATCTTCTCCAGGAAACCTTTACTCCATCTCTCATGCTGACTTGTCTCTCCTCTGTCTGTTCAGCAGTGGGAGACATTTAGCGAACGCTCCTCAAGCTCACAAACTCTGACCCAATTTGATTCTAACATTGCACCAGCTGATCCTGTAAGTCAATCACTTAGCTTGCTTGTTTGAAATTAATTTTATTAACTCTGAATTTTCATTAATTGTATCTTGCCTGTTAATGCATGATTCTACAAAGCTTGGTGGGAAATGGTGGCAGAAGTCATAAATTTTATTTGCTTTAAAATTTATTGGAGGAATCATATGTATGCAGTATGATTCAAGTTTAATTATAGAACATTTTGTGAGTTCAAGAAATAAAATGCAGTCTGTTCATTTTTTGAAGTATCCTCAGTGTACAGAGTGTGTTGAAATTCTTATTCATTATGGCTGTGACACTTTTTAGCTGCCTTGTGCTGAAAAACAGGTTTGAAATGAGAAAATAAATATGGTAACTGGCCAAATACCAGTTTGAACAAGGACAGCCAAAGTCACATGCAGATCCAGTCCTTTCATCCCGAAGCCCACACACAAAGCCCTTTTTTATAGATACCATGTAATTGCATTTGCTAATCTTCTTTTTTTTTCTACTTCTCCTAAGTATACATGTCCCTGCTTTCATGAACACAACCACTGTCCACTATGGACAACACCAAGGCAACAGGCATTCCTTGTCTGTATAATGACCCATATGTGACAATTTGCCCAAGTCATTTATACATCCTTCATTCTCCCTAGTGTGTTGTTTCTCGCAGTTTTTAATTTCAGGTCCTCTAACAAACATACTCTGCCCTCATCTACCCCATCCCACTGAGAGCCATATATTGGGCATGTGATGGTGCATAATCTTCATTCACTGCTTTGTGAATGACTCCCACACTGCCGGAGCAAAGCACTAGAAAGGAACATCTCTGGCTCTTCCTCAAACCACCCTGGAGTGGGGAATGGCTCCTGTATATTCTCTTGCTGTCTGCAGTTTCCGTAGTTGGTAAGTTAAATCTGATGAGAGGAAAATCAGTGTGTGCTATAGGGTCTCCCTTAGTAGAACTGCATTCTCCCATGTGACTTGTCACACTGTTTTAGAAACACGGCACTAAAAGCACAGACTTTTTTCTTTGCGAATGCAAAAGCTGAGCAGTAGGTAATGTGAGGTGGGCTGTGAAGCATCTTGGCAGGTGGCATGCAGCAGGTGGGTGGGATAACAGCTTTTCTACATCCGTAGTTTTTCTTGGATGGCCAGAAGTGAAGTGCTGTTGCACTTGCATCCTGCTTGCCAGTTTTCTATGGACATCTGGTTGGCCATAGTGAGAGTAGGATGATGAACCTTTGGCTTGATCCAGCAGAATCTTAACCAGCCCTGTGTTACACGTACAAAAGCAGTGTGCAGCACAGTGTGGTCTAGCTGCCACTGTGCCGTAACCATATACTTTCATATATACCTCACCATGTAAATTGCTACATATAAAGGCACATGAGCTCCTGATCAAATTATTTAGAAACACACATGACCTTGTGCAAGCAGAGTATTGTGTGCAAACTGCTAAAAGTGTTTGTTTAACAGGGGCAGCCAGTAAGATTTGCTCCAGTGATGATTTGCCCAATGCAATATGCTTCCATGTACTTTGCTAGTGAAAGAGCTGTCATGTACTGTTTTGAGTATCACAACCAAGTTGCAACAGAGTTTATTTTAGTATTCAAGCTTTTAAATGAAACTTTTTATTGAGCTATCAACTTTAGACCAATTAATTCTAGTAAGCTAAGTTAAATTTATACCTCTTTGTCTTAGGATACTGCTATTGTTCATCCTGTTCCTATTAGAATGACTCCAAGCAAAATTCATTTGCAAGAAATGGAACTTAAAAGAACTGGAAATGGTAAGTTCTTAAGTGGTGCCTTTAGAGTAACCTCTACGTAGCTAAACATTAATTTCCACAAACATACCGTATATACTCGAGTATAAGCCGACATGAATATAAGCCAATGCACCTAATTTTACCCCCCAAAACTGGGAAAACTTACTGACTCGAGTATAAGCCGGTTCACCACACCACAAACTGGCGGAGGAGGAAGGAGCAGCCCGAAAGCAGCCCTTTTGGGCTGCTCGTCTCTCTGCCACCACCTCTGCCACTTGCAAGAGCAGGCATAGGAGCCGCAGTTGGGAGAGGCACAGCACAGAGGTGGGCGGCGGTGGCGGGACCAGTGGCAGAAAGGGCTCCTTTCAGACCGCTCGTCCCTCCGCCGCTGCCGAAGTATAAGACGAGGGCGGCTTTTTCAGAATAAAAAATGTGCTGGAAAAGTCGGCTTATACTCGAGTATAAACATGCCATTCACAAGCCACATTTAATTCTGTGAATGAGGCTAGGGCTCATCAGCTCCCCCAACTTCTTCTCTGGTATGGCCATGAGGAGATCAGAAGGTACAGCTTCTGGTTTTGACTATCTGCAATTATTGGGGGAAACTAGTTTGTTGAAACAAACCATCTCTAATCCGTGGTTTGTGAAACTGGCTTTCATAGTCAGGATTAAGCACAGTATAGGGACCCCACTGGAGGAGGAAAAGGGAGCAGGATCAAGTCTTGTTCATGTGCATCTGAACCAGGCCACACTTTTCTAACCTGAATTAGCTTACACGTTTGTTGAGAAGCTAAAATTGCAAGGGTGGGCGATGGCATTGGGTAGAGCTCTATATAGAAGTAGCAGTATAAAAATACTGTAAGACAATGCAGACAACAGCAAGTACATGGATTAATGAGGGTGCTTGAATAATTGTGGCTTCTTATGCCATTTTTCTATAATACAGACTTAAACCCCTACAAATAATAGACTTGAATGATATCATTTTATGTTGCATTTGAGCAGTTTTGATGTTCTTAAAATTATTGTCCTGTATTTTAATATTGTGTATTATTTATTCTTTTGTAAGCCACACAAAAGCATGATGAGTGGCCGTTAATCTAGTAATAAAATAAAAAATGTTTTTTCTTTCTCTAAAAGGAACAGAGATCCTGTTCATGTAATTTGGCTTTTCGGTCTTCCCTTCCCTTTGCATTCCCCAAAATCTGTTCCTGGGGATTGGTGTGTGATATGATGCACATGGAGGGGGGAGTTGATATCCACATATACACATGTGTGGCCAGAAATGCAAGTTATGGACATATTACTATGGTGTCAGACTTTGAGCATTAGGTGAAATTTACCATCAGAAGAGAGGTAGACTAACTTATTGTTACTAATTAAACATATATTTTATTCCTTTTTAGATCACACAAATCCTACGAGTCCTTTACTTGTAAAATCACCTGATCTTGTAGAAGAAAGTAAAATGAGTTCATCTGCAAAATTTGTAGGAGGAAATACAGTTGGCAAGTATCAATGTTTTCTTTCCTAGTAGGGTGTCAGCCTATTCCATTTCACTGCAAATAGTTAAATAACTAACCCAATACCAAGTTCAAGATTTGGGGAAGTAGTACATTCAGCAGCTACTCTGTCCATATATGTGAAGTGGAAAACCCTTTAAAATGCTCATTTCTTTTGTGTTTGAAAAAGGAAGTACAGTATGTGAAGCATGCTTCAGAGTTGGGGATTGAGATGTCTTATTCTTTAACACACTCCAGCCACTCTGATGCCCTCTCAGACCTCTTTACACATACTTTTAAGGATAGTGTCTGGTAGCTGCTGGCCAGTTGGAATCCATGCAGACCTATATAATTTCTCAGATCTTCAGTCAAAGTGGTGGAAATAGTAAAGTACGTTTTTGCAGTACAGACCCCTGGGTTAGTAGGTATTGGTGATCATTCCAGAGTAAAGGGATATGATCTAATATATGTGAAAAGTCCAGATCCATTTTAGGAAGATTCTGGTATGCAAACTTGTTTTGCTTATCAATTTTGTGTCACTTACGACCAATATACCTTATTTATAGAAAAGTCACTTGTAAGTTTTATTCTGTAAGATTATTCTGTGGAATAATCAAAACATGATTAATCAACAAGCAATGTATGATTTTCTTTTTTTTATATCAGCAGATGGTTACAGCAGCTCAGATTCCTTTACTTCTGACCCAGAACCTATTGGAAGCACTGTAACAAGACAACGGTAATTTGATGCTTAAATATGAATGATGTTAAAGTAGCAACTCCTATCCAAGGGTAAAGTACCCAGCTCCTACTCCATAATTTGCCCCCCCAAAACACACAGCCTGGTAATCTCTAAAAGAAATTCATAATTCTAGAAGGAGTCAATTTCCTGATTGGTCATTTTATGTGCGTTTGTGTTGACACAAGAGCTGCTGCATCACTTCCTAAGCCAGGCATGGCCAAACTTGGCCCTCCAGATGTTTTGGGACTACAACTCCCATCATCCCTAGCTAACAGGACCAGCGGTCAGGGTTGATGGAAATTGTAGTCCCAAAACATCTGGAGGGCCAAGTTTGGCTATGCCTGTCCTAAATGTTTATTTGGTGGTATAGCAGTCCATAAGTTTAACAAGCACTTAGTGTTAAAACGCTCACAGAAAAGTGCACTGAGTTCAAGAATAAAAAGGGTGCAGGGTGGTGCTTCAGTGATGGTCTCATTCAGTGGTGGTGTTCTGTTATACATAATTATCAACTACAATGCCTCTTGACACAACTGTTTTTGTCTTGTGTCTTTTCCTGGCTCCAAGAATATATTCTCAAAGAATTTAAGCACTCCTGCAAGCTGTATTCACTTACCACCATTGTTTAACTGTCTATTTGTCAGTCATAGAATAAGATTTCCTTTCCTCCATTCTGCAGCCTGAAGTGAGGATGGGCAACATAAAGCCCTCAGGTCAGATCCATGATCCATAGGGTGCTATTAGAACATTGGAAATATGTGTGTGTGCTGTTTAGCAAACTTCTAGTCTCCAGCATTGTGATGCAAACCTGTAAATTGCAATGGCAGTGGAGCTGAATTTTCCAGAATGCAGAAAGATCTAATGATATAAAACTATTTCCCGGTATTGCCGCATGTACATATTCTTAAGTATTTATACAAGGATGACTGTATTCTTCCTATTCTTTTGGTGAAAAAGGAGCTTGTCTCATTTTAGAGTAGAAATTGTTCTCTGGAAACAATAGGCTATCCATTTTCAAGCTGGTTTGATAGATCCATGCAGAAAACAGGCCCTATAATTTGAACAAGGTGACTTCCCCAGTCTAGCTGATCTTAATCTACAAGTGCAGGTATCTTCATTGTATAATGGCTGGCAGATCACAACTCAGTACTTTTCAGTTATCTTCAGTAGTTAAAGTTTAGATGTCCACCTTCTTAAAGAGCAAATTTTACTAGTAAGGAAGCACTTGCTGTGTTCTGATGACTATATGGGATTCATGAACTACAGTTTGCAATAGAATTTCTGTAGTTCCATTGTTTTTCAGATCACATTCAGGGACGTCTCCTGACAATATAGCTCCACCACCACCACCACCAAGGCCTCACCCTTCGCACTCAAGATCATCATCTTTAGATATGAACAGAACTTTCACTATTACTCCAGGTGGGCATAGTTCAGATTCTTTTATAAAGGCAGTTTATTTCATTCATTCTTAAATCAAGTTCAGGGTCACTTGGGTAGTTCTCCTTTCTGTTTAGAACGGTACTGAATGTTCATGATGTTGAGACAGTTGGGAGGAAAGGTTGTTTGTTTTGGTCATGTTTGCAATCTTGGGTGGACGACGGTGTTAAGATTTGTGTCCTAAAATATAATTATTAATGGGAACATGTTGCACAAGAGAAATCTTCACAATACATTTCAGCAGAAAACCTACCTGAAGATTTAGATCTCTCTCCTGTCAGCTCCTGTCTTGCTTTGTTTGAGGGAATCACCTGGAGCTGCAGCCAGTTTGTTGAAGTGTGCCTTACTTTCTTCTTCTTTCTGCTTGAGGCACGCCATCCTATATATGTTTGCTCAGAAGTGAGACCCCTTGAGTTCAGTGGGGTTTACTGCTGAGAAAGCGTGCATAGGATTGCAGCCTACATGATCAAGATTACATAGGCTAATCTGTAGGAATTTTATGAGTCAAGAAACTTGCCTGAAGGCCTAGGTTTTGGAACTTGCTGAGCCCCTTAAACCATGTAACAATTAAAATACAGCAGCATGTGACTGCTGAAGCTTGACCCTGCTTATATCCAAACAACTGCTTGTTTTAACGTACTTAGCCAAAAGTTGTTAACACAGCTGAAAACATATTTAGTCTTCTCTTCTAAATATTACTGCCTTGTAGGTCAACAGCAAACTGGAGTGATTGCCTATCCCCCTGCAGTGCCTCCAAGACCTCCACCCACACAGGTTATTCTTTGATTTCTGTTGAAATTATAAATTAATTGTATCTTTTTAGTGGTGGTACCAATTTCTGTTAATAATATTGTAATAATAACCTCTTCATTGAATAGTTTGATCTCAAAACAGGGAACAATGAAATGAAATAAATTACAGGAAAACGATAATAAACAAAAACTACAGAATCCATAAAAATAAGTCCAATAAATATCTGAACAACTCCATCATAAAACAGGGTAAGCTAAGCTGCAGTGAGGACAACTGTTAAATTTTTTAATTTAACCAAATATCTGGCTAAAGAAAATGGAACATCCAAGCATGTAAAATAACCTAATGACATTTTGGGACGAGGTGATTGGCAAAATTGACAAAATCATCCCCTGACACATTACAAAGATCCCAGAATTAGCCTTACTGCATTTGTTTATGAACAAGAACCTGGAGTTGATCACAAACCTTTCTTTAATAGGCTAGCTGCTGGTGACAGCATGTACGATCATCACTGCCTTTTGGAAATACCTTAAAGGAGCAAATTTAACATCTAGGTACAAGACATGGCAGATACCTCTCACTGAAAAATTAACAGATAAGTTGAGAATGGTGAGAGGAATTAAAGAGATACTTTTGTGAGAGAATGGTGGAAATGTATTGCTTTCACAAACATGCCAGAAAACAAAAGATTTCTAGGGTATATGCTAATTTATGGATATCATCATAATTAGATTTTATCTGTAACACTGTCAACCTTTTATGGGAATTGTCATCTGTAAAGCATAAGCATGTGCCTCTCACTTGTTGAATTCTTAGTTTCTATTAATCTACATTCTGCCATGTTTTGTTCCAGGTATTCTGGAAAAAGGATTTTAATAATTTCTTTAATAGTAATAAGAATTAAGCAATCAAATAACCTTCCCACCGCAGCTTGCATCTGGGGCACCCCTTCACTACCCCTTTGTGCGAGAGACAATGATGGATGGCCTCACTCCGTGGCCTCTGAGCAGCTTAACAACTTTTACCTCTATTCTCCACCCTACCCAAGCTGCCACACTGAGTGGCGTGAATCACTGTCTACATGCACCCACGGGGGGGGGGGGCAAGTTTTTCTCTTATGTTTATTTTCCTGGTTGTTTTCTTCCATAGAAACATACATGTCACTTACATGATGACAAATTATCCAGAATGTCTCCCCTGTCATCTTATAAATATTTGCCTTAATTTAAATATGCCTTGAATATTTAGGTCAGAAAAGAACTCTGTTTACTTGGTTAGTATCCAAACAAACTTTCTTATTTGAGCGAGTTTTTACATTAGTAAACTTTTTAAAAGTACCGACATAATCTGTGACATTGGTTCTTTTCCTGTAGGCTGGAGCTCATGTTCATCGTTCATCAGATGCTGAAGGTCTAATAGCACACACCAGTACCTCACCTCAGCAAATACCAGAACAGCCAAACTTTGCCGATTTTAGCCAGTTTGAGGTTTTTGCTGCATCAGGTGTAAATGAAGAAGAGGATGATGAAACTGAGAAACAACCAGAGGTTTTGCAGGTTAGCATAGACATTATATCTTCTGGGTATATTATCTGCAAGTATCTGTTAATTGCTGTCCAGTTATATTCATGTGGTAGTGTTGAATGCCAGTGCCAAGTAGACACTCGATAGTGTCCAGATCTGTTTTATCTGGGAAAGGGCGTAGCTGGCACTTGAAGAAATATAAAAGCCTCATACAATAGTGTTTCTGAGGATTCTGGTACATTTTCAGTGTGATCAGGCTGTTAAAGGCTTCATTTTTAGTAGTAATATGTGAGCTTCCAGAGTGTGCATTTGTCTCAGTTTAAGTGTCTGATCTCATAACCTTCCCCAGACCTGAAGATTATTTGAATCATTGCTTGCTTGCCATGATGCATTTTTGAGTTATTTCTGTCTCTAGGTAGAAAAAACACCTGATTCTGCTGGGCCTCTTAGAGTTGCCAAAGGTGATGGAAGACTTGAAGACAAAACAGTTTCTAGTACGCCTGCAAATACGGTATGTAAAATGTGCAACACAAGAACAGGTATTTTCTGTGGTGGCTTCCCGCTGGTGGAATGCTCACCTAGCATCTTTGTTACATATCTTTAGGTACCAGGCAAAGACGTCTCCTTTCCCAGACCTCTTACTAATAATATTCTTTAAATTGCTTTAAATTAAACAGTCTATGGCCTTTTAAACTGGGGGTGGGGTATTTGTTGTTGTGGCGGTGATGGTATGTATTTTTTGTGGTTTTATTTTGTAAACTGCCCTGTGATCTTCAGATGAAGTATAGAAATTTAATTAATAGTACTACTACTACTGATAATGGGTTTCACCCTCCATTTCACCTAAAAAGCACATGGTTCCTAAAGCAACTTGCATAACAGCATGTTGTAGTGGCATTTTTTAAAAACTAAAATTGACTATAATGTTCCCATAGGGTCTTAACAGACACTAGAGTTACCTGTAAGACTGGGATTGTTCCTCCTGTCATGGCTCAGTTCTTGAAAAGCAGTGGTTGCACAAAAGGTTGTTCTGTATAATATTGCAGATTGCTGTTTGCTGGTGTCATTTTTATGATATGTTACTGCTGCTTATTTTGCTGTGGTGATTTTTTTATGTGTAATTTTTTTAATGCCTTGGGTAGAAAGGTTGGAAATAAATGTAAAAATATAAGAAGAGTTAATGCTGTAAATTAAATCTACTTTCATTTGGCAGAATAAAGCAAGATTTAGTTGATAACCGACTTTCATATTCATTCAGTGCTTTTGCTGTTTGATAGATATATAACTGTCTGTAGGCCAAAAGTATCTCACAATAATGCATCGCTTGCTGAATGTGTGAACTAGCTCCATTGAAACAAGTGTCTGAGGTGATGAGAAACGAATTCTTTCTGTAATGGCTCAGCCACCATTTGTTAATGGTCATCATGTGAGCAGCAGACATGTGTTCACTTTTGGTTCTCACTATTGTGCTGAGTTGCAACTCTGATTCATGCTGTAGATTCCCCATCCATGGATGAAACACACTAAAATTAATTTCATTTAGACCTGAGCCTTCACAACACGATGGCTATAGTTTGAAAGGTTTGGAGATTCCTTGCAGACTCTTTAAGTCTTTTCAGTACAGCCCAGTACAGAAGAAGAGGAACACAGCCCACACCATATGCTAGCCCTCATTCAATTTAATCTTCATTCTTCACAGCACCTTTGGGTGCAAGTCTGGTTCCTGTACTTGTTTGGAAATAGAGGGGTTCAGCTAGCAGAAGAACTTTGACATTCTCACTGAAACTTAACATTGACTCTTTTGTCACATGCTGGGTCAACTTAGCCACAAATGTGGGTTATTTGTTCCAGAAACCACCACCCATTTTGTATTCATCCTGTTGCATTCTGGCAAAGATAAGTAAACTAAAGGGCAAAAACAGCAAATAGTCCTGTCAGCAGAAGCCCTGCACAAGGACTTGTGTTGCCCATTGGGTTTCTCCTTTCTCCTCCCCCCTGTGCCCCCCCCAATTTTCTCTAGGGGGGTTGAAAGAACCTCAGAATAGCATGCTGAGAGAGAAGGGGGTTTATTCTGTCTTGGAAGCCAATATGCTTGCATTGATGGAACAATCAGAAGAGTGAAATGTTAAATTCCTCCTTTGAAAGTTTTTACACTTCTAATGACACACAGGCAGGACTGATATACCTTAGACTTTTTTTCCACAAGTACCTTTGTTTTAGAAAAAGAATTGGGTAAAGATCTGGAGATACTGCTGATCCTCCCTTACAACTTAATGTCACTTTTGGGTGGTTTGTTATGCATCCGGTGTCAATCCAAGACAGGCAGAGGGTAAAGTCGAAGAAAGCCTAACAAACTGTGTCGGGTGTGCAGCTGACATTCATCTGTAACCCAGATTAAATACACAATTGAAAAGTTGTGGTTGTTTCTTCAATTACCCCAGATGGACGCAATTTTACATCTGAATGCTGGTGCCTTTGGAAACATACTTGTAACAGCATGCTTCCAAACCATGGATCCCTCAGCTTCATATGCACAGTAGTCAATTTAAGCATGGCACTGAACATGCAGAATCCCAAATGGCCAGTGTTTGGAGGTTTTTTTATATACATTTAAAACAGGCCTAACCATTCTCTAGTGATGCTTCCAGGAGGCTTAAAATATCCCTACAAGTAACTGGCATCACATATCCTCACCTATCTTAGTACACCTTCTTACAACATGATCCTATGCATGTTCACTCAGAACTACATTCCACCGTCTTCACTGGGACTTATATCGAGGCAAGTGTTCATTGGTTGGGAACCTTGATTATGCTGTTAGTAGGTGATTACAACTGAGGTTTTTTTTAATTAACTAATCATTAGTAATGATTAAAACTGAGTGCTGGTGAAGTTTATTGCTGTACGTATTAAGATACCCTCTGTAATCTTTCAGGGCAAAGGTACAACGCCTCTGGCACCGCCACCAAAGCCTATACGCAGAAGGCCAAAATCAGAAGATGAGCTGAGACCGGAAGCTGAGGAGCAAACACAGAAAACAGGTGTCATAGCTGCTGTTCTTGCTTCACAGCCATCTATTCCTAGGTAACCCAAGATGTGTATAAGTACCTCTGATACCAAGGCATTTTCATTTTGAATAGAAAATATAACCATTAGTAACAAAGTATCTATGATATTTGAATCATTGAAATGCTAAGTAAAGCCACTGTGAACAAACTTGAATCCTAAACACAGTATAGAGTTTTAGAAAACTCTGATGCACAGCGTTTTGCATTATGTTACAATCTGCAAGAAATGTCTTTCTGTGCATTTATTAAAATTGCATCAAGAATCTAATTTCAATATTAGGTGTACAGTTCAGTCTGTCACACACTTGTGATAAACATGGCTGCATGCACTTGACAATTTCATGGGTTTTCACTAAGCAAGAGAATTTAGCATTCTGTAAAGTTCATCAGAGACCCAAGGGGGACGAGTCAGGCTACTTCCCTGAGCAAGGGCTTTGAATTTAATTCCTTATAAAGCTCCCTCTCCCTTCCCAAAGGCTGCTATTTATTGTACTCCTCCCAGACTAGTCACCATATCCTTCTCTTTTCCCTTTTTGCTTCATAACCAGTCCATGCTAAAAATATTCAGAAACCTTGCGTTTTAGAAATAGAGGGGACCAGCGGCTAAAATGCAGGAAAAGGTTGCACTGTACCCCTAGTATGTGTATGATTCCTGAGCCTGTGGCTGATGGGAATGAAAAACATGAAAGCACCAAGCGGGGGGGGGGGAAGGGAATGTTGTTTTAGTTCTTGAAAGCTTAAAAGTCCAACTAAATCGTATGCAATTAGTGAAGGCTGAGATTTCTGCATGCAGTGAGTATTTGATTTGACCTGGGAGGAGTTCTAAGTGGATAATTTAAGTAGGGAACTTTGCTGTATCATGAGAAGTGTGTTGCATTTTTTACTTGGAGTCTAAACCAGCCTCAGCTTCATCTTTGACCTGCAGTATTAGCACTGGTCTACATGTGCAGGGCTTCTGTAAACCTAGCATCTCAGCACAGCTCTGCAAACTGTAGGAGGCGTATATTACAGATCTCCTCCAAAATGTTCAAAGCTTCCTCTGAATCTGGTGACACCCCTTTTGTGTGCATGGCTGTTTTGGCTCAGAAATAAAATAGAATATTATGCAAACTGAATAGATGGTTATGCATTGCACAGAAATTGAGTACTAGCACTTTTTGTGGGGCTTGGGTTGCTTGGCAGAAAGAAATGTACAATTCTGGATACAGGCTTGAATTTGCAAGACAGCTTAATTCAGTACAACCTGCATTACAGGAAACATGCTAATTGATTCTAAGCTAGTAAAGAATGCCATGGACCTGCATAAAAGCATAGTCTTTATATGCACTGCCTTAGTTTCAAATAGCTTTGAAACACAAGGAAACTTCAAAGGGAGTTCTGAGATGCAGTGCAAGAGAAAACCTGCGAAGTGTCACTAGGTTCATGCAACGTTTGTTGTAGCTCTGTAGACTGGCCACTGACAGGAAAGGATGCCAGAATTCACATTTTTATTAACTGACGTGCAGCTAAATAATACATTAAAGAAACTAAGGCACTGAGTACAATAATTAACTGATTTCAGAACAACTTTCTTGAGCCATTTGTCTACAAATAATGAGCACTTTCTGAAAGTTGTTTCATGAACTATCTCTTCAGATCGGTGGGAAAGGACAAGAAGGCTATTCAGGCATCAATCAGACGCAATAAAGAGACCAATACCGTTTTGGCCAGACTGAATAGTGAATTACAGCAGCAATTAAAGGTAAATAATATTTTTTTAAAATTTAAACACATTTTTTCTGCACCAGATCTTTTGATTGGTTACCTTTTGAAAGCAGTAATCTTCGACTTTTCCAAAGTCAAAAACCTTTTATCCCAGCTTTCAACATAGGCCATATTTCTGATCACAACCCACCCCAATCTTTTGGTGATTCTGCAGCTTCCTTCGTGAAGCAAAGGCAGCGTTTTTGTATTGGTTGCTGATATGAGCCAAGTGTCTGCTATTTTAGTCTTCCTCCTCTACCCCCCAGACGCATGTGCACACTTCTTCCCTTAAAAACAGCAGAAAATAAGTTCATTTAGATTTAGAAGAATTCTCCAAGGCTATTTATATAAATTGATTACATAGTATTGAGGATGTAATAGAGTTGTAACGTATTACAAACATTTGTGCTAGCCTATAGTAAAGATTACTGTAACCATTGCAACTAAATGTATGTTTGTTTATCGCAGTATCTCTTCATTTGTTTTATATAAATGGCAAATCTTTCCTTTGTAGGATGTTCTTGAAGAGAGAATTTCGCTGGAAGTTCAACTGGAGCAGCTTCGACCCTTCTCTCACTTATAAGCCAATTGCCATTAACTGTGAATTAATTAACTCTGAAAGGGGAAATTGGGTAAAAGGCCTAATTAAAGACCCATATGTTCAGTTCAGTGCACTCTTAACATTTTTTTGTGATTGTTTTGTCCTCTGTCCACAGTTGTATTTAAGTAACTTTTATAATTTTAATACAAAGAATGGAATAATTGTTTCCTTGAATGTTCTATATATTGGCACTGCCAACCTTCCCATTTTGTTGGGAGGACACATTTTTAATTTGGAGCGAAGTTTGTACAGCTTCAGTGGCCTAGATCCCAAAATGAACTTGATTACCTTCTATATTTTCTATATTTCAAGATCATGATTAAAAAAAAGACATCCCAGATATCTACGTTTTAAACACAGAAGCACATGCTTTTACACACCTTTCTTTTGATTGTGTAAGAGAAGATTAACCAGCTGTGGTCATCAGTTTTTCCTTTCCCGAGTCACACTTTGCAATCCATATTGAAATTTCGGGCAGCCATTTTGATTCATTTTGCGCCCTCCAAGTGCCACAAATACCCTTTTTTGTTTTCATACTACCTTGCCATACCAAATACATTTGGTTGTCTTTTCCTCCTTATGTACTTTGTATGTGGCCACAGCTTGACATTTGTTTCCATGTTTCCATTCATGACTGTAATTTTTCAGCATGCACATAAGTGCATCCCTTCTGTGAAAGGATTGGGTGTTGATCTCTCCGCCATGCACATTTCCTGAACACCACCCGTAGTTGCATGCTTTGCACATTTACCTTTTTATTAACTGGCACATCCAACAGACTTTACTGTAACACACTATGGTCAATAAATGTGTCAGTACCTCAACTCTTCTTTCCCAGCCCCAGTCCCCTGAAAACTATTTTTGTTCCTCAAAAGGTTCGCTTCATCTCTCCAAGCCTTATTCTTCTGGCTTGCAGACAGGCTTCATTAACACAGTTTCCAGAGTGTATCCTGCTATTCAGGTTGATGTACTGTATTAGGATTTGTTGTATATTGTATAATACACACCTTTTGATCTCATATGTAAATTTGCATTAATGCTGACTAACAGCAGATATTCTATTTAATGGCTTATTCTGGCTGTGGGATCATAGATGTTAAACTGCATGGATGTATCTCAGCAGAATCAGAACTAGCAATTGTGTGATTTTTACACCAATAAAACAGCACAATATTTTAACTTGGGTGAATCCTTTTAGTTTGGTTTAACACACTGAATTAGGTTGCTTTTCATGAGCTTGCAAATAGAATTTTGCACTGAGTTTTTGGTTGTGAAGAAACCATAATGCTAAGACTACTTTGGCCACCATGTTCTCCAGTTGGCTTGCCCAGCCAGCAGAACAAACTTTACACTCACACAACAGGATTCCTCCCCTTCCCCTCCAGAGTAGATTTTGGTGGCATGTGGAGCTGTGTAGAAAGGGAAGTCCACTCATGTGCTATGGGAGATTTATCACCCTAAATCAAACATTAGAGAAAAGTAAAAAAACAAAAAAACATGGTATGTGTGAAAGCAGGAAAGAGACTCAAAGCAAAGTGTGAGAAAGAATAAAGGTTTGTAACTGCATGCATTAATAGACATCTAACAACACACTAACAATTTCTATCTACTGTACAGCAAGAAGAAATACTAAGTCACAGCAAATGTACTTTACTGTAGACCAGGGCAGGGAACTAGGTCTAGCAATCTGGATCTCTGGCTTCCCCCATGCTACAGAGGAAAATTGAAGCCTTAAAAGGGTTTGAAGTTTCCACCAATCATCTGATCCATGCTGACTTCAAGCTCCACTTTCTGCAAGGGCCAGCTACACAGCTGATCCCAGCAACTTTGAAGTCATCACCTGTCAGCTCTGTTTTCTACTGATGCACTATTATCTACAAAATTCTCAATGGGGGGAACTCGGTAGCACAACCAACCCCAGCTGGCTTGCTCTCAGCAAGCTTCCCTTACCAAGGTGCAATCAGGAGTGCACAATTAAGGCTCCAGTTTGTGTGTTGGCAGTTTTGTGTCCATTTGGCCCTCACCAGACATCAGCCATGACATGAAGTGTCAGGGAAACAGCCTCACTGGCCAAATGAGGCCCTTGGTCAGCCTGATTTCCACATGTCTGTTGTAGACACTGAACGGTTACATTTTTCTTTTGGGAGCTGCATGACAGTTACAAGAGGCAGGAAGGTGAGGTAGTAAATAAAGCTGGGGAATTTTAAGAACAATTTACATTATCTTCAATATTGCACATAATTGCCCTTTGCAGTGCAGAAAGCCATATAAACTTGTCATGGTCCTCTGTAGAACAAATCATTTGACACCTGGGACTTTGC
This sequence comes from Lacerta agilis, assembly GCF_009819535.1. Taxonomy (NCBI): domain Eukaryota; kingdom Metazoa; phylum Chordata; class Lepidosauria; order Squamata; family Lacertidae; genus Lacerta; species Lacerta agilis. The sequence continues at coordinate 59,169,375 of NC_046314.1, read as the reverse complement.
AGAAGAAAAGCATTCTTGATATCTGTAAAAATAAGAATATGATTTCTGAAAGATTATAAATGAGGACCAGTTTTCAAGCTAAGACGGGAGATCATGTAGCAATATGTGCAGTGGTGAAAGCTTGACTCATTTATGGTGTTCCATGCATTGCATTCCCTACAGAAAAGGTGATCTGTAAAGCAGGCCTTGTTACCATTCAGTAACACCTTTCTTATCCCACTACTCAATTAGTATTGCACTTTTCCTCAACCCTGGTTTTAGTCTGCATGCAGATACTGAAAAAGGGAAGTTTGTACAAAGTGGTTTGTTTTTCAAAGTGAATTATTAATTGACCAGCAAATGCATATTTCCACTGCAGCGAATAATGTGGAGATTTACAGCATTCTGTGTTAGAATTCTGACAGGCATTGTTATGTTGCCTGTGTTAACACAGTTTGTACTCTTGCATTGCCCTGAGTTCTTCTGATGGAAGGGTAATTCACCAGAGGCTCCTGGAGGACACAGAGCACCTTTGGAATGGAGACCCCTACTATAGTCCACAGGCAGAGCCATGCAAACTTCCTTCCTCCTGCAGGAGGAGCCAGCACCATCTCCCAGACCAACTGTACCAGAGAGCCGATAGCCAGGGTCTGTTCACTTACTAAGAAAAAAATTTAAGCCCCTAATCATTTTGCTAGCCCCTTCTGTCCTTTAAATATAGGGATTACTGGGGCAGCTCAGCATCCGTTAGAATGGCAATATCCTGTCCTTGCACAGAGTTTTGAGAAGTTTTCCCTGGAGCAGCAGCTTCCACAGATAATTGCTGATTTCAAGGCATTCAGAAAGGTTGTTGTCTATACTTGCTGGTATAATAGTTCTTTCCCCTTGGATCTAAGGATACCGAACAGGTATCTTTCCTAAACATGCATTCGGATTGTGGACCTCACCATGCAAAATTCTTAGGTATTTATTTTCTTTGTTTTAAAGTAAGCAAGCACTTGGAAAGCCTTAAGACAGTAATGGAGACTTTCCAGCAAAGGAATTCTGGAGCTTTCGTGGATCTCCTGGAAGCATATGGTATATTTTTTCCATCTCCAGAAGCTCTGCAGAAAACTGGGATGGGTTTCTGAGGGCAACTGTCATTAACACAAGCTCCTATTGCAGAATTCATCTGCCGTTAGGCAATCAGCTTTGGCAGAAAAAGTATCATCACATCTGCACTTGATTCACATTAACCTCTATTTCCCTAACTATTGCAACTGGTTTTAATTTTAACAGAAGCACAAGAATATCCAGGTGACCCTGCATTGCTAGCTAAGTATTTGGTATGAGGAGTCATTTTGTTAAAATTTTACAATTTTAATTGGAAATACTTTTTTTTAATATCCTGACAGATTTTGTGCCATGTTTATATCATTTTAGGGTAGGGGAAAACTCACATTTGGAATCTGGAATATCTTCAACCAGGAGTTGATGAAGTGTTACCACTGCCAAGAACTGGTGAGTAACATGTGAGATACGTTCAAATGGCTTGTAAGAGATGCTGCGCTGTGAGATAACAAGTATATCGTTGAAAAGGAAGAGGCTAATATCATGGGTGTGCTCATAGAGCCTGCCAAAATTGAAAACAAATGATTAGTCTTCCATGTTAGACTTCAGAAAAACTAAAACAGATATCAGCCAGTAGTATATTAAGCTTTTGAAAACATTTAACGGGGGGGGGGGGGAGGAGAGAAAAATCAGTAACCCTGTACTTGTTAAAGTGTAACTCTTAATTCAGTGTGCTTATTTTAGTCTCAAGCTCATTTTTCTGCTCATTTTTCAGTTTTAAGCATTAGAACTTGTCCTGCAGCACATTCCTGAAAGTAATGTAGGTGTGATTTAGTCTAAGGTAGGCGCATGGCTCTTTCTTAGGGGATCAACCAATAAGCCAGTGGCTAATAAAAATATATATATATTTTCTGTTAGAAGGAATGATCTCTGGGCCACTGATACAATTAAAGCAATAGCCAGAGGTAATTAGGAGGCATTAACCCCAGTGTGTCCAGTCCCACCCAAAAGCTTAGACTTGATTGCCGGTAAGTTCATCATTAGCACTCTTCATTTCTGAGGAAACAGTTCACCCAATTTTGTGCAAAGACAGGAAAGAAATCAATGCATCTAAGTGGTAGGTTGTAGAATTCATGTGCAAACAATTCATAAACATAACAGTCCTCAGCTACAAATAATAAACCCTGCAAAACAGATTTAGCAACCAGTCATTGAAAGGCATCCTTCATTTTGCTTCCTCTCCCCTCCTATTATTTTATCTGTCTTGTTTACCTGAACGACATATGGACTCTCTCTGAGCAGCAGTTTAGTTGGGCTACATCTTGCTTCGCAATTAGATACCTATTGGCTTTCAGTAACTTCTGTGGATTAAACATTAAAAGATTTAAAAATATTTAGATAAAGTTTGATTATTTCTGTTTAGTTGTCCTCGGTTGCTGATGTATGTTAAATCACACACTTCTGACTGTTAAATATCAGGAGGAAGGTTATACATCTCCATTTACCCCAGTGATGTCCTTTGTATCCACGAAGGCACACAGTTTCACAGACAAAAATTGCCTATGCAGCATATTCTACCTCTTAGAATCAGCTCTTCCCAAATGCATTTGAGTTCACTATGCTATAGCTGTGTGTTCTTTAATACTTACCTTGTGCTTCATTTTTGGGGAAACTACTACTTTTACTTTATTATTCATGAGCACAAGCTACTCCATGGCAAATTATTCTGCCTTTATCACACAAATACTGTACATGCATTTCCTCTATATCACACTTCATTTGTCTATACAAAGTACTTACAGGACATCCTTGGATGTGTCTTTGTGTAGTTAATATCTGATCATCTCTGCCAACGTTCAGTTTTAGCTAGAAATTTTGTATGGTAAACATAAGATGGGTTAGCTTCTCAAGGATGAGGATGAAAGGAGAGATCTTATCTGTAATGCTCTTATCCAAACATCCTTCAAGGGCGCTCCCATAGGTAGTTCCCCATTTGCAAAATGCCATCTCTGGTGAGATGTGTCTTGTCTTACTCATCATTAACTTTCTGGAGGAACTTTTTTTAAAAAATAAATGTTTACTCAGGCATTTGATGGCTGAAAGATGCTTTTCCCGGCAACCTTGAAGTAATTAATTGTGAGCGTGTATGGATGTTTTTAATTGTATTATTTATGATTTTGGTGTTTGCTGCCCTGAGCCTCTCTGGGAGGGAGGGCAGGATAAAAAAAACCCTCCAACATATCCTATCTTCCTGTTTGCAACATTTAAGGCGGAGAGAGAAAACTTATGTCCTCAAGACTCCCAACACCCAGCAGCTCCAGCAACATCTGGAGGAGCCACAAGTTCCCCATCTATGCCTGCTGCCTTCATTAAATACCTTTAGGTGCCAGATGAAAGAAATTCTCTATAAACAGGCCTTGGGCTGAATTCTATGGCCTTTTAAATGTGTTTGTGGGAGGGGGTTATTGGTTTGTTTTGGTTCTTGTTTTATTATGTATTTTGTGTTCTCATTTTGTATTTTTATGTTGTGAACTTCCCTGTGATATTTGGATAAGGGGTGGTATAATAATAATAATCATCATCATCATCGTCATCATCATAATCCAAAATCATAACTTGAATTATGTTGGCTCTCCCCAATCACGGCTATCCCATGAGAGCGCTTGCTACTGAGTGTCTTAGTGATCCCTGCAAGATCGTCACGCTAAAACAAATGTAGTAGACAAACCTGATCTAAGTAATCCTTGAACTGTTTCATTTGCTTAATTGCAGGAGTCAGCTCTTCACGGTCAGTGTGTTCTGGAGGAGTGTGAAGCCTCAGAGCATACAGGAGCATGATGTACTCTTCAATCCTCTTAGATGGGCACAACAGAAATTCTTGGAGGCTACGTGTTACATAGATGCACTTAATCCACGCTTTAATTAGAAAAGTAGCAGAACTGCATTGCATGCCGCAAGACCAACAAAGGTATGTCAAGCCGTATCTTAGGGGCCTAGTGTAGCAAGTAAGACATCGGTTCTGTGGGCAGGAGGTTCACAAGTCCAGGAAGTAGGCAGTTTGCCTGTTCTCAGTGAGGTTGCACTCTTTTTGAAGGGACAGGTATGTTGAAGAAATGGGTGGCAGGGAACCCTTAGGCCAAGGGGTAAAATGCAGCCCTCTAGCCCTCCCTATCAGGCACTCTAAACTCTTCTCAGGCCATATCCCTCATGCGCCCTGCTTCACACCCTCAATGTTTTTGCCTGGCTGGAATTTACCTTTGAACTCAGATAATGCCTCTTTGCTTGTCTAGATGAAGAATAGAGACAAGTGTGTACATAGTAACTAGCCTACTGCACATAGGTAAAATGTACATGTGCTGCTCTGGCCATTTTTGCCTCTAGCATATACAAATCGCCAGAAGTTTTTGAACCCATGCTTTGGCAGTGTCCTCCTTCCTATTTTAAACCACAAGACTTTACCTTCTCATAGTAGTAGCAACAGTCTTGTCATGTCTCTTCAGAAAGGCACGAAATACTGGAATAGTCTCCCTGCACTGTGAAAGCAAAAGGTTTTGGCCGTCAGTGTGATGTGATAACCAAACTATGGACCAAACAGCAGCATTTCCATGACCCAGTTCTGTGGGCTGCTATGGCACACCTTGTCCTTTGCCTCCAGCACTGAGGCAGACTTGAACCTTAGACTGACTCCGGCTCACAGTGGTGCCAGCATCTGGCAAGTAGCTGCTCAGTAAATATAGGCGGCCCAAGGACATTTTGGTAAGGCTGTGAAGCCGCAGACACCTCTTGTGCTTTGGGGTTTAGTCAATGTTAGTTTTACACACCGTAGACCCACTGAGATGAATGTCCATTAGGCAGGTTAGAATGTAGTTGGATACAACACTTAGTTTCCCTGTCAATACTGAAAATTGAGGCTGGCGAAGCTCTTTCCCACAATGCACCTTGAACTGTAGTGACACAAATCCTCAGGAGGATAGGGCTCTGAGATGCCAGATTGACAAGGCTGAGTGGGAAGGGAACTTCCAAATTACATGCTTTGTGCACAGATTACGGGGCTATTGCACTCCAGTACTGTATTTCCAACCCCATAACAGTATATCATACAGTAGAAGAACACAGCCTAGGATCATCAAGGAAATTGCATCATGTTAAGACTATCTACAGGGCATGGTGGGCAGAAAGCAGTGAAACAAACAGGCATGTAATCCAGTTTGCATAAGGTAACTTTATTATTTTCCTGATTGTATCTAATTTTTAATTATGGAAAATATACCAATTAATATAATAATAAGTACTAAAATCACAATAAAACAGGAATTACTCAAAATTCAGATCTCATTAATTTCTAATAATCAAACATTCTTATAACCGATTGATTACTTGCTTACAGATCTAAGCTTTACTTTTTCCTTTAACAGAATATAGCACAAATATACTTTTCCAAAGATATTTAAATGCACTTTAATATTTAGTTACTACTTGTTGGGAGATATGTTAGCATGGGAGGTTTTTTTTTTTAAGTTACAGTGGAAGGAGTGTCTGACTTAGAGTCATGAGAGTTTGGTGTGTTCTTACCGTGTCTATAGTTTTCAGAATTACTGCATAATTGTTGTAGAAGTTTGTGTATGTTTGAAGTTGCTGGCAAAATTGAATGAACAGGTCTCCAAATTTTTGGGCTGGGTTCCATTCATTAAGTCTTTGTGTTAACTCATCTGAAAACCACCTGTGTGAAACAGACAGAAGGGTGTTTCTCTCTTCCTATCAGGTTCCAGGCAAGTTCCAACAGATAGTGATGATGACAACATGTTTTCCTGCAAGCCGAGCGACGTAAATATCAAGGCTGCAAAGTTACTGTGAAGTTATGCTGTTGTCTGGTCCACCCTAGGCATCCGGCATGAATAACTTACTATATAGGTATGTTCTGTGGTAAGCTGGCCAGCCATAACATCTTCCACCCCCAAGCACTGAGAAGAATTTCAGCAGACAATCAGAAATATGGGGAACAAGGTAAATGAATAGGATTTACATCACCACTTTACAAAACTACGAAGCTCTTTTAAAAGCTAAATTCTATGCATGTATACTTAAGCATTCATTCCAATGTTTTAAATGGTGTGTTGCCCCAGGTAAGTGTGTAGGATCGCTTCCTGACCTCCCAAGTGGTTACAATCAGATCTTGTTGGCCTAAAGTCTCATCATACCCTGCCTGGGGTTAATGAAAATTAGAATCCAGCAAGAAAGACATGGAAAGCATAAGGGTCTTTACTCCCTCGGTTATATCAATACTGTCACATGTGGTGGCGCCATTTAGTCACTTCTGATAATATTTCTGTGTACAGTTCTGTGTCTGATTTTTGGGGAGCCTTCTGCATTAAATCAGCTGTAATAAACACACGTCCTCCTGTAAACCCTCAACACATTTGATAATTTGCCTAACCAGCCATTTGTTAAGTCTTTAAATGTTCCAGGCAGACGCCTCTAGGAAATAAGTTACATCATATGTATAAACTGAGTCCTTGCCAATAGAAACTTGTCTTTAAGGGTGCAATTTTCCACTGGGCCACGGGAAGCTCAATCAAGGAGATGCCAGTACAACGGGGACACGTGAGGTTGTTCTCATACTATCTTAGCAATGTTCTCATACTGTCTTATGCCTACAGCCATGTCCATCCTACAGATCCAAAGGTGGCTTACTGGGGTCTCTCCAGATGTGGCTGGAGTACAATTACCACCAGAGGTGCCACCGTCTCTGGAGGATTGACGGGACCAGACACGATGTCCTGACATTACACGGGGGGGCCCTCTGAACATTGGGGGGGGACACAGTGCCTCAGCCCCCAGGAGCTGGAACCCTTGATTACCACCATCCCTGACAACTGGCCATGGTGGTGGAAGTTGGACTCTATCAACATCATCAGTTGGTTAGGGAGTGGTGCTGATAATGCTAAGGTTGCTGGTCTCATTCCCATACGGCAGAGGTTTTCAACCTTTTTGAGTCCACAGCTCCTTTGACCAACTACATTCTTTCTGTGGCACCCCTGTGGGGCTCAGCAGCCCAGTTATGTCACCCTTGCCTGCAGAGCTGGCAGCCTCTCACCCTTTTTCAAACACCCTCCCTTGTGGAGTGTTTCCTCGGCCTCCTCTCTTCTCCCCTCTCCTTGGGAATCCTCTGGGCAGCTGCTGCTGCTGCTGCTGCCCCTGGTCTCTGAGCGCCCCCCCGCCCCCAAAGAGAGGGGCCTGGGAAGCAGCCCCTGGCCAGCCCTAGAGACACCATTCGCCTGGGGAGCTTGTAGCAAAGGCTGCTGCAACAAACAGCTATACAAGCCTTTGGGAGGAAGAGACTTGAGAAGGCATCAGAGGGAGGGAGGGAAGGAAAGAAAGGGACAGAGGCCAGTGTTGCCCACAGCACCCCTGGGCCCTGACCATAATTCAAGGCACCCCAGGGTGCTACAGCAAATGGGACAACTGCATATTCCTGCATTGCAGAGGGTTGGATTAGTTGATCCTCAGGGTCCCCAATTCTATAATCATCTGAAGAGACCACAGGTCCCCCAGTCTTGGCTTTCTCTCTCTTTTTTTTGGTATAAAGTTTTTTATTACTGTTTCATTTTATAATGTATACAAAACAGACATAATAATAACCACAGACAAAAATTCACAGCTGAAAATAGACATGTAGAATGAGTAGTTTGCACACAGCTAAAATACCGAAGTCCAAGTAAAGACTGTCAACTTTATCAGATCATCAAGTATAGTTCCAGATTTGCGAAGCTTATGATGACCCCAGTCTTGTTTTTAGCTAAATAACATTAGTTCCTGTACTGAATGAAGCTCACAGCTTCCCATGGCTGCTTTTCTCTTGTTGATAATAATGAAATTCTGCTAAATGTGTCTACAAGTATGTCTGGTCACAGGTATATTAAATGATCCATGTCTAATATTTTCAGAAATATTGCATCCCAAATCCCAAGCACATCTACTCTGTTTAGAATTCAAGCCTTAAGTGTTGGGATTATTATTTTTTAAGAATCTAAATGTGCTTCAGAACAGTCAGTGAAACTTACCTATTCAGTTGTAGGATGTTCAAGATATCAGAGAAGATGGTCTGAACATTGGTATAGCTTAGGATGACTCGATGCGAGGCCAGTGCTGCCTTTAGCGGTTTAACATAAACATCTCGTACAATTTCCAGCATGTTCACATAGTTCCTCTCACTTAAGAGAAGTTCTCTGGCAAAGCTTTTGCGCTTCTCTGCTGTCTCTTTATCAGGTTTGCTGGTCTGAAAGCCCAAGATAAATGAGAAACAAATCAGTAACACTTTTTAAGGGGGTTTTCTTTTGTTTCAGTAACTGGGATATGATCTGGGTATATTTAAAAGCTTTTGATTATAATTTTCTAAAGGGTCCCAGTTTGTTATTAAGGTAAGCTAAATATCTAAATAAGCAAGCAGAAAGGAAGACCATAAAGGTTTGTGTTACCTGAAAAGCTTCTTAGTCTGTAGCGCTATAACCATTCACCTGGAAACAAGCCCCATGAACTCAATGCAGCTTACTTCTAAGTAATGTATAAGACTGTGCTGTTACTTTGTTCTCACAGGTAATATCATTAAATCATCTTATGCTGCTACATAGATTTATTCTGAGAATATATCCAAGATGAAGCTATTCTCAAACAGATTAAGAAATACACTTGCTTTATAGCTGTAGAAACAGGCTTCATTTGTATTGCATCAGCTAAACAGCAGCCATTGCAGCTGTAAGTTTTCTGTACTCAAAAGTGTATATACATCACTCATCATCACGTTACCAACTAGAGCACAGAACCTAAGAGGGAACACTTTTTAAAAAATATAAAAGTATACACAGTCTTTCTCCCAGTCGTGAGATATGAGGGAGTTAATAACATATATTAAAAGAAAACATAGAAAAAAGCGCTATGAACTTCATTGCACACGTGAACTCAAACTACTTTGTATGCATTGCTTCACTTAACTTAGAGCAAGCTGTTCAATCCTGTCCAAGAATAGTGTTAAAAAAAAACCCGAAAAAGTACTAGAACAACTATAGAAGTTGCCCAATGCTAACAAGCGGCTCTTTTGTACCTTAACAGAAACACCAAGGCTTGCTTCTGGATTGCTTTCAGTTGTCAGAACCCGGCTTTTGAGTTCTTCCTTTTTATTATATTTCTTCATCAGGAAGCGTGATAGAAATTCAAAAGGGTTTTCCTAAGAAATCATAAAAGGTTTACGTTTGGCAGTATGCATGCCACCCCTTTCCCAAGCATAGTCAACGGCCATATCAGCTAATAAGAGATATACTGTAGTCCGTATATCACTTTTAAATTAAATTAGATTTGCACAGTCCCATAGCAATAAATGGAGGCTGCACAGCAACAATATTTCATGGCCTGGTCTGATAAAGCAGCCTCCTGTGCTTCAGTTAATAGTTAAGACGCTCTTTCAGTTCAGGAAGCACAGGCTGAGTGCCCCAAAATGGAAAGGAAAAACAGACACGCACAACATCCACAGCTATCTTTCAACAATAAGTTCAGTTCAACCCCACGCCCCACAAAATTTTAAAGAAATTCTAAAATGCCCCAAGAAAGAAGCAGAAAATTGAAACTCGCTTCTGCAGGTGAATGAAAGTTTTGAGAAACTGAAGGCCAGTTTTCAGCACAGCTGATAAAAGTTTTTAAAAAGAGGAGAACTCTTATCCATGAGCCTGCCAATTAGGGTCTTGGCAATGAGAATATTCTCTGCTCCCACCAATGTTACAGTCCATTAAACTGGCTTAAATATAGCACAATAGCCTCTGGAATGGGAACAGATTTTAAGCAAGCTTCAAAACTGAGGGCATAACCATTATACTTAAATAAAATAAGCTTAGCTTACATCGTTTCCTCTTGAGAGTTCAACTAATCCTTCAACCAAAACCTCGGCTATTCTTTGCTTTTCTTGAACATCTGACCAGCTCACAGCATCAAACATAATTTGACCTGCACATAAATAGTTACACATTAGTCGCTTTTAAGATGCAACAGACTTGCCATTAAAGATGGAGTCAATTTTATTTCATCTATTTATTTTGGACAGCAAAGGGGGATCCACAGCAAACTAGATCATCTGATGAGGTGTAGCATGCAACTGACAGCAAGGCCGACACAATCGCTCTGGCTAATCATCAGCTCACTCCTCAAATGCATTATGACATTGGTGTTGCAGCTGATCATATGCTAGCCAGAGCTTTCCAACCTAATTGCTGGTGGATCCCACCATGAAGTGATGCTAACCTTTCTTAGGTGAAATTAATTATCTTTCACCTTAGTACCAAAGGAAGGAATATGACTACATCCAGCTTTAATTGCACTTGTCAATCAAGTAGCAGGACTAGGCCAGGACCTTCAAGAACATACAAGACTTAAAATCCACAAACTTCAGGAACATCCAGTGTAGTCAGGCAAATTATGCTGCTGTGCAGTCCTATATACAAGTAGGGGTCAATGACACAGTAAGTACACAAACTTACTTCAGCAAACAAGCCATGTGTCTTTATGCAGCAGAGGAAAAACACTGGATTGCTTTCGTCCTCAAACAGATTACACTTAAACCCTGCTGCTAAGGAGGGACATCTCTCATAATTTCTCATTAATCTATTTGACCAACGAGCATATTTAGGAATGCAAGCAAGGTAACAAGAAACCTAAACATTTTGGCCACCTTACTGACTCCACCTGATTATGTATATGATACTGTATTTTGGTAAAAAAAAAAGAAGAAGAAGAAGACAGCATATGTGGATTAGTATCTTTGAGCAAAAGGGTTTTTTCCATCCTCTTGAGTGGGAATTACAGCCAAACACATAAGATGCATTTTAGGCTTAAGCATCTCACTTATAAGCAGTGCACACAGGCACAAGTTTCCTCTGAACAGAGGAAAATATATCATCCATGCTGTCCATGATCTAGGCTAACCACAAATACAAGCTCATTGTTCATGATTGGGACTTGACTGAATGGGACTACCATGAAAATTACATAGATGCTCTTCATACTTTGCTGTGTGCACATGAATTCTGTACTTGATAACAGAACATCAAATAAGAATTGAGCCATACATATATCATGGAACAAGAAGTGATCCTCAACAGTCTCATAAAAATGCTGAATTTCAGATGCATGGTATAACCCTTTGCAATAATTCTTATAGTTCTAATTTAAAAGTTACTTTGAAGGCAACAGAGAGAGAAGTTACCAAGAATCTTGCCAGTCATGTTCTTCTGCAAATCACAAAAATAGGGTCTCAGGTTTTTCCTGACAGCCTTCAGTGCATCTTCCAGCAATTCTGTGAATCTTAGCCACAATTGCAGTTTTGCTTCAGTGAAGTAGATGGATGGGGGAGGAGGAGTATCTTTCTGGTTTCCCAACCACTCACTGAGAACTACCGGTATAATGACACAGCAAGTTATTCCCCATTCTTTAGGTTACTCTGCCACAGATTTCATATTTTTTTTTCACTGGCAGGGGAGTATAATGAGAACACAATTAGCCTCAGGATAAAACCAGCTGTGTTAATGATACTCAACTGGACTTTTAAATCCCACAGATTTGTACAAACTAGAGCAGGGGCAGCCAGCATGGTGCCATCCAGATGTTGTAAAGACTCCAACCCACATTGGCACTAGTCAGCATAGCCAATGGGATGGCAGAAGCTGGAGTCCAGCAAAATCTGGAGGGCACCAAATTGCCTATCTCTTAGAGGAATAGATTAGCCAATACGCCTGCTTTTTGTGAGCACAATGTATTTATCCAACATATTTAAGAAAATAAAGGTAAATGTAAAGGTACCCCTGACCATTAGGTCCAGTCGCGGATGACTCTGGGGTTACGGCGCTCATCTTGCTTTACTGGCCGAGGGAGCCGGCATTTGTCTGCAGACAGCTTCTGGGTCATGTGGCCAGCATGACTAAGCCGCTTCTGGCGAACCAGAGCAGCGCACGGAAACGCCGTTTATTTAAGAAAATAAACAGTTGCTAATTGTGTTTGAAAATCACACCAATGCTGCATATTCATTAAAATGGTGGCCCGATGTCCCTTCTCTTCAGTCTCCACTAAATCAGCTGTTGAGATACTCACCACTATAAATACAGTACTTGGCCAAGTGTGTAAATAGAGTTTTACCAAATAGATGGGAGAGATACGCAGCCATTCCTTTTATATGCAGCATTTTAATTATAATATAATGTATGCTTTACACACACAAGTTATTTTTGAAATGCCATTACTTAAGCAATTTTAATGTCCTCCTTTAAATGTGTGTTGTGTGTGTTTCTGTGTCTGTGTCTGTGTCTGTGTCTGTGTCTGTGTCTGTGTCTGTGTCCCTGATATCATGTAAGGGAGATGTGGTGGTGAGTATTTACAACCATAGGCTAAATATATACGAGTTTGCCTTCTGCCAAGTCAGAGCATAGGTGCATTTAGCCCTGCCATGCCTTATAGTGATTTACCCACAATGTGCAAGCTCTCAGTGGCCCACCCTCCTAAAACCAAGGCAACATTGCTACTTGCAATAATCTGTGGCGTTGGAGATTACAAATGCATTTAAAAGTTTGTCCATCCTAGCTTGTGATGGGATGCCAGCATTTCTGCTACAGCCTCTGCTTGTGGCCAAGTGACCACAGGGGGGATAGGATTGGCCCTAACATATCTAAAATATGCATTGAAATCAGATACGTTATGCAAACTCTGCGTATGTTTAGTATTTTTCACTTACTGTGTTGATATGATCCGGTTGCTATTCCTGCAGGAGTTCGGAAAAACAGTCCAGTTAGATGAGACAGCTGGGAAAGGACCTCCATTCCTGCCTCTGCAAAATTATATATTTCATATTGGTCATGTAATATTCAAACATTTTAAAACTGCTTTTTAGCTCCAACCAGCATCCCAGGGTGGTTTACAACAGTAAACTTCAATATATTTAACAATGAAGATTTGGATGTTGACTTCACCTTCTGCAGATAGAAAACCTCCTGCCCACTGAAGGCTTCTATTCTATTGCAGCCATCCCTATGTCAGAAAAGGGAGGCGATTTTCACAAGTGCTTCTATCCCAGCCCCACAACTCAAAGCACAATCCCCCATCCCTCAACAATGCAGGAGATGTCAGTGATTGCTGCAGAGAGCATGGGGAAATCGGCAAAAGTCACCTCCTTCATCTGCCAGTGGAAGCAAAGTCTGCATCCAACCCACAGATTATATAAAACAGCATAAAACAATTTTTTTTAAAAATGAAACATGTTAGCCATCCAGAGAGAAAATGACCTGATCTAACCTTCCTTGGCAATTATACACCACCAACATATAAAACATTATAGGTTTTTACTAGTCCAGTGGCCATGAACATCTAAACTTTGTTAAAATCTCTACTTAGTTATCAGTCAGTAGTCAATAAGTTGATTGTTAAAACTTACTCCAATATAGCTACATTGCCTGGTTGAAGAAGTGAGGCAAGATAGATTATTCATTGACCATTTACAATTTTTTTTTTAAACTACCGGTAATCCTCTAACACTGCTGCTATTACATTCAGGACATTATTTCTTCAAGTAAAATGGAGAACTGGGTTGCTGCCCCACTCCCCACTGGGAGATACACTTAAGGGACCTTGGGATGCTATTTCAAGGTCTTGCCCAGCTTAGGAGATGACACACCAGTAACACACCCAAATATATCAGTTTGCATCATGGTGGACAGGAGGTTCCTGCCACTCCCGTCTATGTTATTCCATTACACAAGCTGGGAAGGTATCAGCCTGCATTTAGGCCAGCCAATGACTAGATTCTCACCCAGTGTCAAACTTTCTGAGCTGTAACCAAGAAATACTTCAGCCATTTTAACTGCCAATTAATCCTACACATAGTTCTTGCTCCTACTCTGTGTGGTGGCAACAAATAACGCTGTGGCCACTAAATGAGTATAATTATATGGATGTCAGAGAATGGGACGGGGCCAATGTAAATGTTCAGTGGATCATCTTCTTCCCCTTGCTTCAGAACTACTAACCAAAACCCCACAGCTGAGTGGACAATAAAGGCTCTTTCCCATACCCTCCAACATTTCTCCAGTGAAAATAGGGACGTCCTATTCCATAATAATATTTCTAGTATTTATACCCTGCCCATCTGACTGGGTTGTCCCAGCCACTCTGGGTGGCTTCCAACATATTTGAAAACATAATAAAACATTAAACATTAAGAAACCTGCCTATACAGGCAGATGGCTCAGGGGTCTGAAAAATCCATACCCTCCCACATTTACCTGATGAAAGTAAGGACTTCCTACCATACCATTCAACATTTATCCAATGAAAATAGGAACATCCTAAGGAAAGGTGGGACATTCCAGGATGAAATCAGAAACTGGGATGGCTTCTGTAAATCCAAGACTGCCCCTGGAAAATAGGGACACTTGGAGGGTTTGTCTTTCCCCCATAAGTTATAGGCAATTTCTCCATCAGGGAAAGCTGCTTTTAGAAATCCCAAGAGGGAGAAGAAAGACAATGCTTCAGATCTACACATAAATGCCAAATTCAGTGTTATACTGGTGCACTGAGAATGTCCTGACAGCATGAGCATGCGGGTATGCTGGCTTAAGTGATTGTGAACATATTTCCAGTTTTCCCAAATGACCTAAAATTTGTAGACTGCATTTGAAGGAGGGGGAGATTCTGTTATTTAATGCAAGTTAACATTCTCATCCCAGAAAGTACTAGGCACGTAAGCCTGCTAAAACAGCTCTATGCAACTCTAGATTCACCACTTGAGATCCTGGTATCTCAGATACAGACAGGAAACTAGGAGTAGATGAGTGTTTACATAAGGTGGCAGCTTCCTCAATAGTTTTGCAACAATCAATGGATGTTTTAAAGCCAGTTTGCTTTTGCTATTGGAGTAGATTTTTCATAAGCAACATAGAAGGACCAACCATTGCTGCCAACTGACCTGAAGCTGCCAGAGGGACAAAGATGTCTATATAACCACCTTCCTGATGCATCACACAGCTTCTTAACTTTACCCAAAATTCTTTCACCTCAGGTTTAAGAAGGTTCTTGGTACTGACGCTACAGCCTTAAAGAAATTAAATAAGTCAGCAAAGCAAACTATCCATTAGGATTTTTTTAAACACATCTATAATGTAATGTTATATATATCATACAAAACTTATTTCACCCTTTTTGTTCACTTTAATGCACCTGCTAAAAACTTTTTTAGCCTATGTGGTCATATAAATCAGTCATGTATATTTTTAAATTCTGTTGAATTGCATTTTATTGGTATTTTACTGTTTTATGTACACCACATAAGGCTTGCTGTTTTGATTAAGTGGTTTGTTTTTTAAAATAAATAAATAGCATACCAATAGTATGAACAAATACCTCATATCATACATAAATACATCGTAGATCATGCCATAAACAGTAAATATTACCTAATAATGAGGCACCAACCTTTTTGCAAGTTGGATAAGCTGTTGTGGGCACCACACACACAAATAGCAATGTGCTTGTATTCTATTGGTTACAACACAATGCTTCTTGCAAGCCTAATTTCAGTGGGGGGAGGGAGCCCTGAAGATACCAACCAATGAAGACCTCTGTGGGAAGATCTGTGCCAATGGGCAGTGTGTTGACAAGCCTTATATATAACCAATAAATAGAAAAGCAGCAAAGCGTATAGATGACAACCGTATTCCTTTAAGGACATCTTATTAAATGTATGCATTGGTAAAATATTGGACTGGAGGGCATTTGCAGGGGTGAAGTGCCAGTATTAATCATGTGAACCATTCAGACTTCTCCTTTAACAGTTGTATTTCATATAGCACTAGCCACCTTCTCTCTGAAGGAACTATATTCTGCGAAAATCATTCTGCACATTCAGAACAATGTGCAGGTCAGACTTTCTTCACTGACTGCAACATTTCTCAAAGCATGATCCTGCTGCCAAAGGCTTATTAAAGGAAAGGAAACTTGCCAATTTCATTAATTTTCTCAATGCATATCGCCAAATGTGATATGCTCAGTTCAAGTGTTTAACTGCTTTAAGTGAATCCAACCTTGAAGCAGGTTAATCCCTCTGGAGTCTCCATCAGCAATAATCCCAATACTCTTTGTCGTTTGGCCATCCAAGGCCTTTCCTACATAATAAAGGAGGCTTTCCAATGTTGTGCCACTATGATCATATACTACAGGAATCACTCCAGGCTTAATACTGTCCACAATCATCTAAAAAATAATAAAGAAACACAATACTGAATAGAAAAGTAGCAGAAAAAGTGACAAACATGGATGGAAATTGGTCTTTGAGAATGATATGGTACTGGGCTATTATTGCATTAAAGGTAAAGGGACCCCTGACCATTAGGTCCAGTCGTGTCCGACTCTGGGGTTGCGGCGCTCATCTCGCGTTACTGGCCGAGGGAGCCGGCGTACAGCTTCTGGGTCATGTGGCCAGTATGACTAAGCCGCTTCTGGCAAACCAGAGCAGTGCACAGAAACACTTGCATTATGCTAAGTTTAAAAAACCCTTTTCTATTGTGTTATTATTTTTTAACTAAGTGTTAATTTAAATGCTATTCAAAATATTATTCAGATTTTATGAATTGTTCAAAACTATTGTTTTACAAAGTCCTAACTTCACTTGTTGTAAATAAGACAATGAGAATACCTCATAAGCAGGAACATGGGATGATATCAAGATAAGACGTAGCTGAGGGGAATGTGTTTCTTTAGGGTTCTTTTGTAAAACAGTCCGATGAAGTCTGTGAGGTAAGACAGGATCAAAGCAGCTGCCAGCAGCGTTCTTTCTATAAGAATACAAGTTAAACTTAAGGTTAAAGTGACATAAAGGATTACTTGTTTTTAATGACAAATACACAGAATGAATACATGAGATTACATATGCTAGACAGCCATGCAGACTGGTTGCAGAGGGAATAAGAAGGCACAAAGACCCATTGCCACCCTACATTTTAACTGAAGGACCATAACACACACACATTTTGGGGTCTGGCCTTCCTCAAATGTCTTGCTTACAATTGTCTCTCAAATGTAAACAGTCAAAAATTCACCAATACACCTCTATCCAGGCAAGACAAAAAATATATGCATTTAGTTCGCATTTTGGGTTGCACTAATAGCTAGTTGCTGAATTAATTTGTGCCACATGATTGGGACTTTTATATTCTTAACATGTGATATCCCCCTTTTAAACATTTTTCTTTATTCAGTTTCAATATGAACATAGATACCGATTATGTGATGTTATTTTAAAAAATTGTGTCTTAAGACAGATATTCTGAAATCTTGAATCCTGCTTACCTTTTTGGAAGTGTCTCAGCTTCCAGACCAACGCATGGCACAGATTTAGCTTCTGCAGAAATATGTTTGAAAAGCATTTCTTTCGGGGAAGGCATTCCATTCTAAAATCATTGAGAGAAAATATTAAATGAGAAAGAGTAGGTGGTGGTGGTACCTAGTTTAAGCATCAGGCTTCCATCCTCCATCATGGGTGATGAACATTCTGTTTATCAGGTACCTCCCCATTCTTTCTGCCAGTTCAGATCCCATCAGTGTCCATGAGAAGCTGGGATTCTCTCCTCACCCCAAGTGCATCAATTTATACTTAAAAACTGCAATTGGATCTTTCTGCGTCTTCTTTTTCAAGTACATGCAGCCGCAGAGGGATGCCAATTGGATCAACAATTATTCTCTTTTTTTCGATAATTTTTATTGATTTTAAATAAAACACAAGCATAAATATAGCATAACACAAACATAAATATAACATAACACAAAAAAATCCAAACTAGTCGACTTCTCTTCTTCCATATTATGTCTTCCTTACATCATTCTTATATTTCACACAATTAATTCATTTCATCACATTCTAAATTCATTTTTCTCTAACATTTTAACAAAAATATTATCTGTCATCTTAATTTTATTCATTCTATCGTAACTGTTCTTTCACCCTATGAGATCAACATCATTCTTTTACGATTTACACACCTTGTCTAGATATTCTATAAACCTTCCCCATTCGTTACTAAATGTTTCATCTCCCTGTTGTCTGACTCTCATTGTCATTCTTGCAATTTCCATATATTCCGTATTTTTTTGTTGCCATTGCTGCACCGTTGGTATTGTCTTTTGTTTCCAGACCTGTGCCAGCAAGAGTCTCGCCCCATTCGTGGCGTACATAAAAAAATTTTGGTCGCACTTCCTTATTTCAGTTCCTACTATTCCTAGCAGGAATGCCTCCGGTTTTTTCTTAAACGTATATCTAAATATTTTTTTTCAATTTGTGGATCAACAATTATTCTCAGCAACATTGAACCTAGTTTTGGTGTTTTTATTGGGGACTCCCTTTTCCAACTCTGCAGTCAAGCTTGAAACTGACTGAGGAGATTCACGAAAGTTAGTTTCTCTTGGTCTAACCAGCCAGGATTGCTAAGAGGTTGGAAAAAATCAAATAAGTATATATTATAATTTCGCCCTGACTGCGGTGTCTGTAGTCATATCAATCACTGAATCACAGAATTCCATGATTCTCTCATAGAACTGAATAAGAGGCCTTGTTAAAAGAAAAAAACAAAAAAACCCATGCTAAACTGGGTTCCTCAAAGCTGTAATTTGAATAGGATATCAAGCAGTGCTTTGTGTCATGGTAGTCACAAAGGGGGAAATAACGTGAAATATTTACAGTCTCCAATTTATCGGGGAAGTGGGATTGGAATTTAATTGAAACAAAATTTTAAAAAATCCTTCCAGTAGCACCTTAGAGACCAACTACCGTAAGTTTGTTATTGGTATGAGCTTTCGTGTGCATGCACACTTCTTCAGATACCATGCACACGAAAGCTCATACCAATAACAAACTTAGTTGGTCTTTAAGGTGCTACTGGAAGGAATTTTTTTTATTTTGTTTCGACTACGGCAGACCAACACGGCTACCTACCTGTAACTGGAATTTAATTGCGAGACAACTTTTTTTTTAATCATACGTTCTAGATTTGCAACCTTTAAATATACATATTAGAGATACTGCCATGTTTTCCCAATTGAAAATTAAAAGGAAGGAAATTCTGCTTCTCAGATTCCAGGTGCTAACTTTGTAAAGAAGAAAAGATACTTTGTAGAAGCTCAGGTTTTTTTTGGGGGGGGGGGTTGTTGCTGGGCAAGATGCTATTACTGGTCTGCCCTCCTTTTGTCAGCCCACATCTTTCCTGCTGCCTGGACTCTTCCTCTGGGTTAGATCAGCACGGATTCCTCCCAAAGGGAGGAAGGGCAAATGAAGCAGAGGCACTCTTCCTTGTGCTGCTCACTCAATGAGGGCAGATAAACAGGCAGTGTCATCAAGGAGGAAGAGCAGGAGGTCTGGGGTTTGGCTGTTGCCTCCACCACTGGCCTTCCTGAAATGCATTCTTTACATATTCAAGCACTGAGCTTCATTCATGAGAACTGACAGAGACAAGACTCAAGTCAGGTCTCACTGAAATATAAAACAAAAATAGCAACGCATGATGGAACAATAAATACCTTCATTAAAAACATTGCTGCTGCTGATCTAACTCGGTCATGGACAGTCTGGGGCAACTTTGGTTGAAATCCAGATTTGTAAAATCCCGAGTTCCAAGGTGGACGAGCTTTGATTAATTCCTCTGGGAAAGACCATTGGACAATGCTGTTTAATCCCAGGTGTTTCAAAAGGCACAGAATATTCTGAAAGCTCCCTGTGTACATTTTCCCCAATTACTGGGTGATTTCAGTTGGTTTGAAAACAAGTTTTTATGTAGCTGGGTATAGATTGTAGCTATGCTAACCTGAGTTGCTGCACACATTACAGACCCGCACAGAAGGTATGTACATATTTGAATCTATGTTACAACCTCATGTCACAAGCACATGCTTCATATACCTGTAGCCTATTTGCATGTCAGAAAACCACATCTAACAAAACCAAAATCCCACATGTTCTCATATTTAATTTTCATATGAAAAGTATAACAAATGAAGCAAACTATTTATTAAATTATTCCTTTTTTTACTGTAATTGCTCCGACCATTTGCTTCTGCAGGGGTAAACCACTATTTAAACATTGCTTAGAAGGAACACCATTGTGGTACAGGTACACCATTAAAAACTATGGGATGTAGCCAACAGTTGCATGAGTGGAAAGCAGCTTTTGGAAGTCAAGAGGACCTGCTAAACATTGTAGGTCTGCAGAACAATTGTCCAAAACTGGATGGAGAAATATCACAGCAGAAGCTTTTCAGATGAATGGGGGTTGCCACTCATGCAACCATTGGATGTTACTCTAAAGGACAATCTAACACCATCTACCCTGCAAGTCCCATTGAAGAAAATGAGAACTGGTTGAGAATACAGTATACCCACGCTCTTGTGCACAAACCTTATTCATCACTGCGGTGCTCAGCATTGTGCTCTAACTTTCTTAGCACTTTGCTGCATGCGTCAAGAAACAAGATCCATCACACAACCATACATTCACTGCGTTCCTGTGTAATATATTATTTTGCTAGCTTGCTTTGTTTTTTGTTTTTTTTTAATTAGTCCTTGGAGGGTAGATTTATGATGCAATCTTTTTCATGTCTACTCAGAAGTAAGTCCCATTAACTGAATCAAGTCACAATTTCATCCAACTTACTTTTGCATACAGTCAATCTCTCTCTCATAATTTTCCGCAGACATCTTTCACGTAGTTTTTCTTTTTGGTCTTCATTTTCTGGTTTAGGTTCATTCAGTGCTCCATAAGACCCAGCAACCTCCCTCGGAGTTAAGTAATCCAGGTCAGTTGCACAAGCAATATAATATTGTTTCCAAGCACTATACTCGTTTTTTTCAGGAAAGTATGGTAGAAACCATCCAAACATAATGCATTTCGGCATCCACAGACAATCCTTTGAGTAGAGAAGTAAAAAAACAGAGGGTTGTTTTCCAAAGGAAAATGTTGTTTAAACATCCAAGAATCTTAAAGTGTGGCTTATTTAAAAGTGTGTTAAATCCACTTTTCAGAGCGCACAGCCCCCGCAAGGTGATTTTCAATATTAAAATACTCTCACATACAAAAAAAAGAGAGAAGCAGCTGAATATTTTTTTTTCAAGTAAGTACAATTCAGCCAAATGCTACCTTGACTAAGCACATCTTCAGAGTTTATTCTGAAGTCCAGGATCATACAGAGAAGTCCTAACTTTCCAGGGACTACACCATGTAGGGAGCCTACATGAGAAGAAGCAGGATCCCCAAGTGGGGCAATTTCCAAACTTGCAGAGGGCAACAATGAGAGGGGTCAGAGATCTAGCATGCTCATCCCCACAGGCCTCCCTCACACGTGCAATATTCCAGATATCCTAAATGCACAAAGAGGACTATAGTATTCTTGCACCCAACGTAAAATGTAGTTTTGGCTCTGTTGAAAATCATATATACAATGGATAAGGGCCACATTCCCTTCTGTGCAACTGTTTGGTGGCCACATGGAAGAGGGCAGAGCAATGGATGTAAATGTTATCTTTGTACAGTAGACTAGTTTCTCCAAACACTTCTCTATCCTTGAAGCAAGAAAAAGGCATTCGCATAGGTTAAGGACGCATCATAGCCAGGCAAAAAACAGGGAAAGAGGATGCAAAAGGGATGGCCCTGGAAGAGAGAGCGTGGCCAGACAGCAGAGTACATGTATGGTGAGAGTCCCAGGCTTGGGGAGTCACATTTGGCCACCAGGCCTGAGGTTCCCCCCAGTTGAGATATAGACCCAAAGCTTACCTGTTCACTTAAAAACTTCCAATGCCAGCTGACTTGGGCCGCTGCACAAAGGTCCTTAGCGTTGAGAAAGGAGAATATGTACAAAGATATGAATCGTGGCAGTACAGTGGTGAAGTCCACTTTGGTCACTGGGATATTCTCTATAAACCATCTTTCAGCAAACCTGTGAAACAGGACAAGCTTAGGTGGGTGGTTATTGATACCCTCTGCTAAGGTTCTGATTACCACCTTTCAGGAACTATGGAAAGATCCTGAATAATTATTGCCAGAAGACTCAGAAGAGTATAAACGTGATATTGGCCGTGCTTGCATGGCACAGCAAGCCAAATTAAGCCAGACAACATCATAAGGCAAAGCAAATTTGTGGGCCAAGGAGGAAAAAGATAAAGGAGGAACAAAGCAGCTACAAGCTCCTCTTCAGGAAACTATATTACAGTGGTCCCAGTAAGTCATAGTTTGGCTTACCGCGTCATGCACACTGGGATTTGGACTGGATTCTGATGTTGGGTGAAACTGTGGTTTTCAGTAAGAAGACATAGCAGTGTCTGAACTTCCAGACATAACAGGCAAAGCATAGTTTTAAGTTCTCTTGTCTGCTCAGCACTTAGTTTCATAAGTTGCTTCCCATCTCTACAATGCTGCAGCCTCTTGAGGCAGAGCCATCACCCTAACTGTGGTTTGTCAATGGTCTCTGAACTGACACAACACCAATCCACAGTTAGCACAAACTATAATTTACAAACTAACTTCAACACAGTGGTTTCAGGTTTTGTTTTGTCATCTACAAATAAACCATGGATTGTGGGCAAGTTTGGGTTAAGACATAAAAGCAAACTACGGTTTGCAGTTATGTCTCAACCCAGTCATTGCGGGTCACTGCAAAAACTGTAGGTATTTATGACACATAACACCCCACTGTTCCCTTGAGAAGCTCAAAGCAGCTTCACTACATGCTTGTGGCTTTCTAAATTTAAGGCTGCTTCACAAGTTACAAATTCACAGATGGCCATTTCTAGAAGAATTAGCAATACTATACGAAGCTTCATGGTCAAAGCCAAATGCGAGCTTTGCACTCCTGCTTATTCTAATCTTATATAGAGGAGGGATTTCTAGCCCTCCAGATGATGCTGAACTACAAACTCACATCATCCCTTATTATTGATGTTGCTTGGCTGAGGCTGATAGGAGTTGGAGTAAAGTTTTCCCAGCCCAGTCTTAGCAGCAGTTTTTCTATCTTGCAGAAAGAAAAGAAAAAAGTCCCATGTACTGGCCATCGTTATATCTTAATTCTCGTATTTTACTGGCCATGTGAGAGAGACAGATTTCTCAAAGCATTAACAGAAATAAATAGGCATTTTGCATTGTTTAAGAAGGCTGCTATGCTTTATTGAAAAATTGTTATAAACACAAAAGTTCTTCTTTGTCAAAATGTGTTTCACCAGGCAGTTTTGCTGTTGTAATACATAGGCCTTAATTTTAAGTACCCATCTTGCAAGAACACAATGTGGTCTCAGCTTCTGCATCTAGATGTGTATGGATAAGTGTTTCGCTTTCTGTGAACACCGGACAATGATGGCATTGGAGTCAGCCTGGCTTGAGTTAAAGATCCGTTTTGCCGGAGGTGTTCTGTGCAGCCTATTTTTTCTTTTCACAAAATGCAGCCTGGGAAACAACTTGTGGCTCACTTACTTCAGTTGTGACTTATTGCACTTGATCAATATGCCATGGAGAAACTGCTTGCGCTGCTTGTCCGTCCACAGGTCAAACCAGTGACTTATAAGTCTGACTCTTTCCTGAAAGAGCTGGGGGGGGGGAATCAATCACAGGTTTCTCTCAAAGGGCAGCTCCCACCATCACACTTAAATATACACAGTGTTTTCCCTGGCACTCATCTTTCACACCCTGACATATCTGAAGAAGTGTGCATGCTCACGAAAGCTCATACCAAGAACAAACTTAGTTGGTCTCTAAGGTGCTACTGGAAGGAATTTTTTTATTTTGTTTTGACCCTGACATAAAGTCATCTTTTGTAAACTTCCCTTTCAGTGGGGATTTCTAGGAAGTGCAATTCTGTGGCAGGAAAGCACCATTATGAAATCCCATCAGTGGTACTGTCTCATTGCTTCGAATCCAATGAGCATTCAGTCTCTTTTCTGAGGGAAGAAGAATGAGCCCCATCTAATTTGGACATTAAACAGCTTTCCTTTGAGAGTGTGCCTACAACTGCCACAAGGACACACAAAAAAAGAGAAAATCAAATAGGCCTTTGTGTGGAGGTGGTTGGGGGACTGGTGCAGTTCCCAAAACAGGACCCTCTTTCCCCCAAAAAAGGAATGTATGAAATAAGGTACCAGAAGATACATATTGAGGCATCTTAAACACTGGCATATTTATTACTACATACCTGTAATCTGTCACGGACTACTACTACTAATTTATTATTTATACCCCACACATCTGACTGGGTTTCCTCAGCCACTCTGGGCAGCATCCAACAAAAACACAGCAAAACATAAAACACTTAAAACTTCCCAAATCAGGGCTGCCTTCAGATGTCTTTTCAGTTTTATATCCTTGATATCTGAGGGAGGGTGCCACTACCAAAAAGGCCCTCTGCCTGGTTCCCTGTAACCTCACTTCTTGCAGTGAGGGAACCAGAAGACAACCCTCGGAGCTGGATCTCAGTGTCTGGGCTGAACGATGGGGGTGGAGACGCTCCTTCAGGTATACTGGGCCGAGGCAGTTAAGGGCTTTAAAAGTCAGCACCAACACTCTGAACTGTGCTCAGAAATGTATTGGGAGCCAATGTAGTTCTTTAAGGTCTCTTGAGCATGTGCTGCTTCAAAACGTTTAGCCAACCACAACAAAAAACGTTTTGGGAACTCTCAGCATTTTCAGTTTCATATTTTAAAATCACTTCCCATTGTTTTTGCTCACTTCCTAAACAAGATCTGTCACCAATTGTCAGCCTAGCCTACCTCGCATGGTTGTTGTGGCAACTGGCTAAAATGTTTTAAAATGTTTTAAATGGTTCTAATTTTGGTTCCTCTGTTTCATTTTTGTTGGGTTGGTGTTGGTTAAATGTTTAGTTGGGGTTGGTGGTTACTTTGGGTATAACTGTAAACTGTTTATTATTGTTATTATTGTTGTTATTGGTTTTATTGATTTATCAGTTTTTTTGTTGCTTGTACAGGATATCTTGTTTTTTAATGTTTGATGTTTTGTTGTAAGCCGCCCAGAGTGGCTGGGGAAACCCAGACAGATGGGTGGGATATAAATTAAAAATATATAAATCAAAAGTTGTTGTTGTTGTGAAGAGACAGGAGGCAGCATAAAATGGCTGCAAAACGGGACTTAGTATTTCTATCCCCTTTAAAGGTGTTAAAGAACATGTAAAAACCTGTAGTTGGCAGGACTTTGTTTCTCTGTGGGTGTGGGGGTTACTATTTGGACCCATTCTGAGACACAAAGAGTGAAACACTGGGTGGAAAGGAAAGAGCCGAGGACTTGCATCCAAGAGAGGTTTCTGGCAAATCCTAATCCTAATAATAATAATAATAATAATAATAATAATAATAATATATTATTTATACCCCGCCCATCTGGCTGGGTTTCCCCAGCCACTCTGGGCGGCTTCCAACAGAATATTAAAATACAATAGTCTATTAAACATTAAAAGCTTCCCTAAACAGGGCTGCCTTCAGATGTCTTCTAAAAGTCTGGTAGTTGTTTTTCTCTTTGACATCTGGTGGGAGGGCGTTCCACAGGGCGGGTGCCACTACCAAGAAGGCCCTCTGCCTGGTTCCCTGTAAATTGGCTTCTCGCAGTGAGGGAACTGCCATAAGGCCCTCGGCAATGGACCTCAGTGTCTGGGCAGAACAATGGGGGTGGAGACGCTCCTTCAGGTATTCTGGACCGAGGCCATTTAGGGCTTTAAAGGTCAGCACTGACACTTTGAATTGTGCTTGGAAACGTACTGGGAGCCAATGTAGGTCATTCAAGACCAGTGATATGTGGTCTCGGTGGCCGCTCCCAGTTACCAGTCTAGCTGCTGCATTCTGGATTAGTTGTAGTTTTTCGGTCACCTTCAAAGGTAGCCCCACATAGAGCACATTGCAGTAATCCAAGCGAGAGATAACTAGAGCATGCACCACTCTAGCGAGACAGTCTGTGGGCAGGTAGGGTCTCAGCCTGCGTACCAGATGGAGTTGATAAACAGCTTCCCTGGACACAGAATTAACCTGCGCCTCCATGGACAGCTGGGAGTCCAAAATGACTCCCAGGCTGTGCACCTGGTCCTTCAGGGGCACAGTTACTCCATTCAGGACCAGGGAGTCCTTCACACGTACCCGCCTCCTGTCCCCCAAAAACAGTACTTCTGTCAGGATTCAACCTCAATCTGTTAGCCGCCATCCATCCTCCAACCGCCTCCTTCCGTGTTTGCACTGTACAGGCTAAGTGGGGGGCTATTTGGTGCAGCCCATTCACCTATGAGGACATCACTGATGGAAGTTCCAATAGAAATGTCTGAGCAGATGAGGCTGCTGTAGAGACTTAACTTGCACCTGTTGGGACCTTTTTTCACTGTGGGCGGGTGTCCGTGGGAAAGGCCTTTATTTCTTTTATTTGTCCTCAGTAACAATTACAGCAAGTAGATTATAAGTTACGATGTAGATACCACTTTTCAAGGATGCCTCAGATAGTCCTGACCTGCAGCGGGCATCATTGTTGGCATTTCATAACTTAGCAAGTGCTGTGATATTGCACTCAGTGAGTGGGGATAGGTTTTGGCAAGGCCAAGCGATAGGGATTAGTAGTCAGAGCTCCTGTCACTCCAGAATTCGAAGGCAACAGCTGGCAGGCACACCTATACAGCAATGACATCAAAATATATCTGAAAACATGTAAGTCCTTCCTACTCAAATTATGAAAGTATGAATCAATATCAAGGGTGTGTGTGTGTGTGTGTGTGTGTGTGTGTGTGTGTAAGGTTTAGGAGTTCAATGAAGGCTGAAAGCATGATGATTAAATGAATTATCTGTGTGACGCAACTCACCTGATTGTTAAGAGATTTGTTTTCAATAGGTGTCCAAGTACTGAACCGTGTCTTCAAAATTTCTGTAGTCTGATTTTGATCCAGGCTCTTTGTGCCTCCTGCAAGCAACCCTAAGCTTTCCAAATGCCATTCTTTAACACTGTGTGACGCGTGTATTGTGTCAGCTGTGGTCATTGTAGATCTTCCGTGGCTAATAGCGCTGCAGCTACACGCTTCGTACAGACATGCTTAAAGGCCTAGAAATAGAAGAGACACTCTTCTTCCTGGAAAATAAACTCTGGGTTTAGAATTTTATTGAACTATGTACTTGAGTCACATCAGCCCTGGGGGGCCACAACTCTTTGTTTTTTCCTGAAAGAGACCAAGACTACTGTAATCCTAGCCCCACGACTAAGTCCCAATGGATTCAACAAAACTTACTTCTCAGTAGACATGGTTGGGGTGGTGCTGTAACACGGCTACCCCTCTGGAAATCATTAAAGCATGTTGCTCATTAAAAGGAGGTACCAGGCATTGATTAAAATGGGGCAAAAATATAACAAGATGGTGGTTTAAAACCCTCTTTTTTAAAGCTTGAAATTGTTTTCAGTTTGTTTCCATAGCAAACATGTATTTTACTTCTATGATCAATTTAATATTCCATACAGTTCCTTATACAGTGTCGGTCTCTGCTTCCCTCTATCCTGTTTTGTTGTCTTAGTCGAGAATCTGGTTTGCATGCAAAACATCCCAGGTTCAATCCCTGGCATCTGGATAGGGTTGGGAAAGATCCCTGCCTCAAATAGTAGAGAACCACTGCCAATCAGTGTGCACAATACTAAACTAGATGGACCAGTGGTCTGACTCAGTGTAAGAATGCTTCACTTGTTTTTAGACCATGGCAGAGATATGCTAGATTTTTAACCTGCCAAAATTCATGCTTGAGCACCCACAATCAATCTCTCGGCTCCGTCATTATTCCTATTGAGCTTCTCACATTTTCCTCCTTAGCCATGTTACAAATTAATCCTTTGTGCACCACTCTATTAGTGGCACATACTTATTTTTTCCCCTTTTTTCTTCTGGAGCCTGCCATGTTTCATAGGTTTACTGGAGAATGAGAATATCAACTCCTGCAGTTTTTAAAACACAACCAAACAGAACAAATTCTTGTCTATTTTACCACCTCCACCCTATAAAGAAAAACAGGGAACAAGAACAGTATTTACCTCAGCAGAATATTCTGGCCCGTGAGGAAGCCACTAGAGAGACCTGCCGTATGAAATGCAAAACTGCTGCAGGATTGGCTGAAGGTCAGTACTTCCTTACATCTCCATAGGAACCAAAGTACACAACACAAGGCACTTTGGGCTTACAGCCAAGAGGACTGAAACAGGACCAAAGGAGAAAGCTTCTTTTATCGTTCTGGGCTAATTCTGACTCGACTTACACTGGCATAGTCAGTAGAGCTGTCAGCGTACATTTCTTAGGATGTCACCTTTACTTCTGGAAGGACTCCAATGCATTTCACAGAAATCAGCCAGCAGAAATCAGCAACTACACACGCAATACTCATAGGCTATCTAGCAGGGGTGTTGGAAGAATGACTAAGATAATTAATGTGAAGCACTTTGACTACAATGCATCTACATTTAAGTCACCTTTTCCTTGCTTCTGAAGAAAAAAATAGATGTATATAAAAAGAAACTCCTTTTTTATCTGGTGCATCATTTCCATAGCTTAACTGAATTTTGTTTGGCCTGTCAGAACCTTTGGTACAATACTACATTAAAAAAAACAACAACATCACAGAGTTTTATTCAGAAGTGATTGTATAGGTTTTCTTCTGTTTTTTATATTTTGATAACTTGCAGTTTTGATGAAGGTTAGGAGTTGAAAAAGAATGTCTCAAAATAAGTTTCAGATCTTCATGGCAGAACTTTATTTTCATCTTACTCTTGGTCTTATTGAGTGCTTCTTACTGGAATTATTAGTTCCTCATGTTAACTGTTGTTCTTGGACTAACTTAATTTCGTGGCTAAGTTTTCATATTTTATTGCTTGAGTTCTTTTTTTTTTTTAAAGGTGGGATATAAGCTTTCTAAAACAAAGAACCCAAATGATCTTCAGATTCAGGGAGTGAAAACCAACTATGGATTAAACAAACTCCTCTAGCAATAGATTTGGAAAATAAAATAAGAATTTAAATGCAAACTGGATGTCATGGACTGGCTGGCTGCAGAGAAGTGGTAGGGAATACCAGCTGGGGAACCCCCAGGAGAAGAAGGCTCAGAGCCAGGGGATTGGTAGTTGGACAACAATGAGTTGTCAGAGGGGGAAGACTCAGGGGTGTTCGAAGCTGGAGGGGCAACAGGGTTTAGTAAGCAAGAAGAATCTGTGGCAGAGTGCAGTTCAGACTCTGAGGCTGAAGCAGAAGCTGGAGAGAAAGGGAGTTAAGAGGCTGCTGTAGAATCCAGGGAGTCTCCCCATCCTGCTGCGACCAGCCCCCCTTCCCCCAGTCTCCAAGAATGCACAGAGAAATGAAAAATGCAGAACAGAGATTAGTTGTGTGCAGACACGGTTTGAGACTGCGGGGGGGGGGGGGACCCAGGAGAAGAGGAACCTTAGAGAAGGGCGGGAAGGCAGAGACCTTTAGTCCTTGCAACTGTGTCATCGGGACAAGACCTCCTAGGAAGAGACTGCTAGGCCTGAACTTGAATAAAGTTTTAACTTCACTGACCTTGGGTGATTTATTGTTTTTTGTTGACCTACGCCTGACTCAAGCCCTGATACTGCAGCTTATTTCCTCCCCTTGCCCCCCACCAAAATAAGCCACACTTAAAACAACCTCTCAGTGGCAGACATATAAATAGTTACTGTGGAGAAAAACACAAGCAATCTTTAGAATTATTTTATTGCTGAAATAAATTAAACATTCATTTAACAGCATCACCCGCAAAAAGACACACAGGAACGTCCAAGCTGATTGTCTGCACTGTGGGAAAGCAGCAGGAACACCACGCTCCATTATTAATTTAATCAAAGTTGAACATGTTATATTAAAAATCATACTTATATAGAACTCAAAATCATCTGAACACTCGGCATAAAAATGCATTTTCAAGTTTTCCAAACACTTCACGGTAGATAAGGCAGTAATACAAAGCATAGCAGCAAGACATGGTCATCCTGTACCCTAGATTCCAACCCTGACAGATATGCAGAACTCGCATATGCTAAGAGGAATGTGTGAATATGTTCACTTGCATATAAATACTTTGCTGCAGAAGCAAGAGAGAGAGTCCACTGGAAATGAAATAAGACACCCTGGGTTTCCAAAACACAAACAAAGACAAGGTGCATTTTAGCTTGTGCTGGTATTCGGAACATCTTGAACGTCTGCTAAATGAAGTTTTTGTCTGAAACAAGCAAGTTAAGGAACTGCATCTTACAGGATTGAACTATAAAAACATAACTTTTTCTAGTATTATACGTACTTTGAAAACAGCAATGTTTAAGGTAATAGCAAGAAAAGCAGAGAAGCCACAGGAACATAGGAGAATACGTTTCATGGGTTTGTTAATCTAACACAACCTAAAATAAAAGGCTTAAAATAAAAGCTTGCTTGAGGAGTTGAATTGATGTCAAATTGTTTAACCTAGATTCATCATTACAATTTGCTTACAAACTAAGGTGTACAATTTGGGCAATTAACACTTGCTTCATCAGCATAGGCCATTTCACAAAAAGGATACATAGAGGAATTCAGTTCTTCCAGCTACAATGCAAAAAACAGAGAATCAGCATGATAGTGATAAATTAGCCAAGCAATCAAGTTTCAGTTAGTTAGATCCAGTGTGTCTCTTCTGCAAGTGGGAGGGATCCTTCCATTCACAGAAAGGACTGAGATCCAATGGAGTCTTCCACTGGAGGAAGGTTGATTATACCAATGATATGAAAGGAGGTGCCCTGGACCCAATGGCTTTATAGACACCAATCAGCACTTTGCCCAAAAGCATTTTGGTAATCAGTACAGATGCTTGTTCTGGTTCACTGCAGAACTAAATTCAGGCTTACTGTACCATTTTCAGAATTCTTCTGGTTGTCCAAGTTTAGGCTTAGACAGCAGTGGAATTAGCCAGGTCAGAGTTCTATTCAGTCAAGCATGGAATTACAGTGCCTAAGAAAACTAATCCTAGCATCTATAGATGTGGTTCTTTTTGTTACAAGAACTTCCATTCAGCTCTTCCCAATTTCTGAATACAGATGTGACTGTGTAGAGCAATTCCTCATTGTTTATACTTACATCTGACAGCAGTCTATCAAGATTGGAGTCACTAGCTACTTTTCTCTTATCTTCAGGAAGTTCTTCCAACTCCCCATAAAGCTCTAGATTCAAGCGGGCCAGCTTCTCCTGCATTCCTCTTACATGTTCCATTTGCTCTATGGAACATTCATTTCCTGAAACAATCAGAATGCATAAATATCAAAACAAAGTTCTGACAATGGTAAAGGAATAGACCATTTCTTCTACTTATTCCAATACAGTCGTACCTTGGTTGCTGAATGCCTTGGAACTTGTACGTTTCGGCTCCCGAACGATCAAAAAGTGTTCCGGTTTTCGAACAATTTTCGGAAGCTGAACGTCCGGCACGGTTTCCGCAGCTTCCAATTGGCTGCAGGAGCTTCCTGCAGCCAATTAGAATCCACGTTTGGGTTTCTGAATGTTTTGGAAGTCGAATGGACTTCCGGAACGGATTCCGTTCAACTTCCAAGGTACGACTGTATAAAAGAATTAGAAGATTTGCACTGGCAAAAGTATGCAGCATAAGACAATACATTATAGCTCTATAGTACAGTACGCACACCTCTGGTTGCGTATCTTTCAGGATGCGAATGCAGCAACCCCGGAGGTATTTTTCCGGGTTTCGCCACACACACATGCGCAGAACGGCACTATGCACCACGCATATACACATAAGCGCTGAACTGCACCACACACATGCGCAGAAGCAGCGCCTCCGGTTGCAAATTCCTCGGGGTGCGGCTGGACTTCCAGAACGGATCCCGTTCGCAACCGGAGGTACCACTGTATTTCAAAGTCTGACAATAGTACCATGATCTGCCCCCTCTGCTACAGATACTCAGATTTAGAGAAATGGTTTAGTGAAACACCACCTAATTTTTAAGAGATCTAGCCAACACTTAAGACTTTCAGCCATATCCTACACTTTCACAAGTGAAAGAAGTGCATGTTTGTGTGGAGAAGTATCAGCCAAGTTACCAAATGCTTGAAGTTTGCCAGAGTGGAAGTCATTCAGAAGACTCAGAAGTCCTTTCTCCATCTCTTGAACATCTGATACATCAGTGAGAAATGAGTGCTGGATTGGAGCAGACTGTGCTCCTTTACTTTCTGCTCCTGGTGCTTTGGTTTTCTCTTTCATGCCCCTGACAAAAAGAAGTTATTTAAATTATTACCATCTTCTTGGTGCTCTCAGTCTTTTTGCTATCTTGAATGTACAATGTGACAAATGTCTTAAAGAAAATATCATCCTGGGACAAAAGCACAAATATATTAACGAATGATCCATTATGCTGTATCGAAAACTAGTGTTCTAGTTTGCAATTCACAGTATCAACTTACGAAGGTAGTGATATGGTTATCTGATTGTACAAATAGCTTATCTAGATTTTACATTTCATTAAGAAAGAAAAAGAGTTCTATCTGATATCATGCAAAGATTTCATGGAAAATTCCTAGCTAAAAAAGGCTGCATGCTAATTTCTGAATTAGAGATAACTACTTGAATGACAGGGATTTCTCTCCTTAAAAATGTTTGACAAATTCTAAATGGAAACTTTTTAAGGGTCTCATTGTTTTACTGAAGACTATCCAAACCACGTGTTAGATTCCCCCCCCTAAAAAGTATTCAGCAACCCACTATTTCAAAAACCATATATTATAAAATTAAAAGTAGCCTAACAACAGACCTCAGAATTCTGAAAATGTGTAATATCTGCAATTTAAACGAATATTGAACAAGATCACATGGAATTCATCAACAATGAAGACTTCATGTCATTAGAAACAAAGTATTTGCTTGAGGAAAAAGTACAGTGGTACCTCGGGTTAAGAACTTAATTCGTTCTGGAGGTCTGTTCTTAACCTGAAACTGTTCTTAACCTGAAGCACCACTTTAGCTAATAGGACCTCCCGCTGCCGTTGCGCTGCCAGAGCACAATTTCTGTTCTTATCCTGAAGCAAAGTTCTTAACCTAAAGCATTATTTCTGGGTTAGCGGAGTACGTAATCTGAAGCGTATGTAACCTGAAGCGTATGTAACCTGAGGTACCACTGTACTGCATTTCATTATTACTCAACTTATGAATTGATATTAGGTGTAGGATTATTATTTTTCTACCTTCTAAATTTGTTTTTGTATTTCTGGGTTGTTTTGTTACTGTTTTAGTGAATTCATATTATATGCTTGTATATACTGTATTTTTTGGTCCATAAGGCGCTCCGGACCACAAGACGCACTTGTTTTTTAAAGGGGAAAAACCAGGAAAAAATATTTTCCTGGTTTTCCTCCTCTAAAAAACAGGGAGGGGGGCGCTGGAGGGGAAGCCCCTTCTCCCTTCACAGCGGCTCTTCCCCGCTTCCTTAAAGGGACATGGGGACGACGGGAGAAGGTTTCTCCCCTCCTCCCCATGTCCCTTTAAAGCAACAGGGGATAAGCCTGCTTTTGGCATCGGGGCGCAGGGTGGTGGAGAAAGCAGCAGCATCCCCACTGTTTCCTCCACCACCCCGTGCCTTGCACCGATCCCAAAAGCCTGCTTTTGGGATTGGCGGGCAGCGCGTGGGGTGGTGGAGGAAATCCTCCACCAACATCCCTGCCGCCCACCGATCCCAAAAGCAGGCTTCCCGCCGCCTCCCCCCATCCCCCGTCGCGTTCGGCGGGAGGAGGCAGTGGAGGGGTTGGTGGAGCTGCTGGCACGATCCACCAACATCCCCTTTGCTTCCCGCTGCCTCCCCCCATCCCCGTCGCATTCGGCGGGAGGCCGGGGAAGGCAGCGGAGATGTTGCTGGATCGACGGATCGTGCTAGCAGCTCCGCTCGCCGAAAGAAGGAGGTGCTGGCATGATCCAGCAACATCGGCGCTGCCTCCCCCGACCTCCCGCCGAACGCGAGGGTTTTTAGGAGGGAAAAAGTGCATCTTATGGAGCGTAAAATACGGTAGTCTTGGGTGCCTTGCTGCAGCCTAAATCACTTCTTTTATTTTTTTTCTCTGCCTGAAAAGTATAAAGTCTCAATTTGGCTAGCAGCTTGACAACAACAGGCAACATATGAGCATTTACCTTTTAAACTTTGGTTTCTGTGAAGGTGGCTGTGCTGCAGGATTTGAAAACACTGTACTTTTGCTAGGAGGCACAGAATTTTTCTTATTGTTGACCACTTGAGTGACATGAGAAGTGGATGATTTGGGACTCCTTCTCTTAGCTTTTCTTTCTTCCATTTTCACAGATTGTTGGTACTATATGGTTAATGCTTCTGAGGAGAAAAGATTAAATAATATATGTTGTTTTCTGTGCCAATGAAAGGCATGGTTAATATTAACAGATCAATTTCAGAATATTTTTACATATATTTTCAGTTCTGTGAGGCACTTCAAGAGTGTAGTTAGGAAGCAAGATATAAACATCTCTTATGTGCATTTAATAAAAAT
This sequence comes from Lacerta agilis, assembly GCF_009819535.1. Lineage (NCBI taxonomy): Eukaryota > Metazoa > Chordata > Lepidosauria > Squamata > Lacertidae > Lacerta > Lacerta agilis. The sequence continues at coordinate 59,134,752 of NC_046314.1, read as the reverse complement.
TAATTCCCATTGTTCATGGTTTTGACTTTCAAATATGCATAGAATTGGAATGTTATGCTTGCAAGCTGGCTTTAGCTTTTGTGGCCAATGTCGTTTAATAATATCTCTGCTTGAAATATTTTTTAATAGGTAGCCTATCAATCATTAGTCCTATTTTATAGTTAGATAATTATACAGAGAAATATATGTTGCGTGATATTTGAAGTGGCCCAAGTATGACCATATTTTAAGTGTCTATGCAATCATAGCACAAAAAGCAAAAGAAAAATATAAGTAACTAATAATTAGCTGTGCACACGTTCTTACAACTGTATCCACCACAGCAATATACTTTTATTATATACAGTGGTGCCTCGCTAGACGAAAATAATTCGTTCTGCGAGTGCTGTCGTATAGCGAATTTTTCGTCTTGCGAAGCACCAACGGGAGAATAGCGGTTTGACGAAAAAAAGAAAAAAAAAATCGGAAATTTTTTCGTCTTGCGAGGCAAGCCCATTGAAAAATTCGTCTTGCGAGACAGCCTTCCGCTAGCGAATGCCTTTCGTCTAGCGAGTTTTTCGTCTAGCGAGGCATTCGTCTAGCGGGGTACCACTGTATTGCAGTTGCAATATTTACCTGGAATAAAGTTCCACTGAACTCGGTGGGATTAACTGCTGAGTAAATATACATTAGAATTAGGCTGCACATTTCTAAGCTAATACTAACAGATTCAGAAAAGGTTGCATGACCACCTATTAACATTCCAGTTATGGCTAACTGCAGGTCACCTTATCTATCTGACAAAGGAGGTTTAGGCCATAATAAAATTATATTATTCAAGGTGCCACTACTCTTCTTGCTTTTGTTAGGACAAACCAACATGGCAACTCTTCTGGAATTGTCACTTGGTTGACGTGATGCAAATCTTGTCAGTTGAATTATATCTGATTAATATTGCTAGAATAACACTTTAAAGCCTTACTAATATTCATAGACAGCCTAATGCCAAATAACAAATCTTAACAGTGTGTGATTAGATTAAGTATTCCTCTGTTTTGCCTTTCTCAGACCACACCTGGAGTATTGTGTCCAATTCTGGCCACCACAATTTAAGGATATTGACAAGCTGGAACGTGTGCAGAGACCAAGATGATCAAAGGTTTGAAAACCAAACCTTATGAGAAACGGTTGAGGGAGCTGGTATGTTTAGCCTGGAAAAGACAAGACTGAGTAGATATGATAGCCATCTTCAAATATCTAAAGGGCTGTCACATGGAAGATGGTGCAAGCTTGTTTTCTCCTGCTCTGTAGAACCTGAACCAAAGGCTTCAAGTTACAAGGAAGGAGATTCTGACTAAACATCAGTAAAAACTTTTTGATGGTAAGACCTGTTCAACGGTGGAACAAACTCCCTTGTAAAGTATTGGACTCTCCTTCCTTGGAGGTTTTTAATCAGAGATTGGATGGTCATATGCCATGGATGCTTTAGCTGAGATTCCTGCACTGCAGGGGGTTGGAATAGATGACCCCCAGGATCCCTTCCAAGTCTACAATTTATGAAGATGGATGGTCCAATTTGCTGCAGGCCAAGCAGTAGCGTCAGGTAAATCACTTTTAATAATAATTTTTAAAAGACAATAAAATATACCAACTCCCTCCTGGCATGATATTCGTTTAAAGGCTGAGGGGAGGGGAATGCAGAATTTAAAACAAAGTTGCTGTTCTAGGAGAGCGGGGCAAAAACACGGGAAACAAAAAAATCTCATCTAACTTAAAGTCAGTACTTATTCCCAAAATTGCATATTTTAAAAATATGTTTAAGGGACAGATCAAAGAACACTGGTAGAGCCTTTTATTACACCTAAAATATTTGAGTGCTAGAAATAATTTCCGGCTGTTGGAAGGCCAATTTTGCCACCTTTTTCCAAGAAAAGCTCTTTTCTGACTGACGGAAGAGAACGGAAACCAAAATTCTTCCCCCACGCTAGATCCACCTTACCTGGGAGTTCACATTTGTCCGAATTGAAGCATTTCAACCTGATATTTACGGAAGCAATATCCGTGATCGTCATGTGACCTGAAAGAGCCTCACGGGGGCGTTCCCGTGCCGCGTTATAGTTCCTTCGCATTTTGGGAGTTGTAGTACGATTTCATCCCAAACGGCGTGTTTCCGTCGAGAGAAAAAATACATTTCCCACAATCCATTTCGATAAGAGAGGAAATAGGCGGGGCGCGGAAGGTTTTACAGGAAGGCCGGGGAGCGCGCGAAGAGAAAGGAGTGAGGAGAATGAATCGCCTTTTCATATAACGCCGTTCGATGCGTGTAGGGGGCGCGGCCTTCAACGCCAAGAGACTACAACTCCCGTGATCCCCCGCGGCAAAGAGAGAGAGAGAGAGAGAGAGAGAGAGACCCTATTAGGAAAAGCAGCATGATCCTGGAAGGGAGAGGGAAGTGGGCACGAGCCCTTCCTCTGAGAGCAGCACTGACTGGCTTTGTTAATTGCTGTTGTCCATAAGTGGCAAGGGCGGAGCGCGTAGGTAGGCTCACAATAAGGGCGGGCCCTTGATTAGAGAAAAGGGAGCGCCCTCTCAGGCGGAAAACGAAATGAAAGGAAATGCAGTGATTTCAGTTATTGTTCTTGTTCAGGGACTGCGTCGGCTCACCTGCTCTGCTCTCCTCAAGCACGGAGCATTTTAAAAAGCTCCAGAGCGCTGCTGCTGTTTCTCCCCTATACAGTGATGCACCCTTGACCTTCTCTCTCTCTCTCTCTTCTGTTGTGCGAATTCATAGCACTCCTCCTCTCTTGCTTGCTTCCAGCGCTGTAATGAATATCCCGATCGTACATGTTCAATCTGATGCAAACCCTTCTGGATTCAATGCCAAGCAAGTGTTTAGAGCCAGTTCTCCTACGCTCCCTTACACTACCAGGAAGCACTGGTGTTCAGTTACCGAGTTGCTGCAGGAAAACCCTGACGATGTCCGTCTGTTCAGATTCAGTTGAAGCATCTAATTTTTAGAATGAAATGCGAATGTGAGCGAAGGGAATGAAACCTTTCCTCTCCTCCTCCCCGTCTTCCCCACACGCTCCATTGCTGCGTACACTTTTCGCTGACTGCTGACCCTCTTTGGTATCAGAGCCAGCATGGGGAGAAAAGTGCATGTAGGGATGGAGCATGGGGAGAAGATGGGGCAGGGTTCACTTCCCCTCTTCCACAGGCACCTTTACTTATTATTATAAAAAAAAAGACTTATCCTTGTGTTTTATGTGCATGGGGCAGATAGATAAACAAATGTGGCTTTCAGTTTGGCTCATCTGTACTCTCAAGCAGGGCATTGTGGATTCCAAGTTAGCTGCTGCTCAGAATTTGGAACAACAATGCCAAATTCATGTTTATCCTGCTAGAGTGGGAAAGGAGTAGTACTGTCCAGTATGTAATTTTGGGTGTAATTGTGGCTCTCTATGGAAATGATTACTTAGGACTGTCAACACAGTTCTGGAAATTGAACTTGTGGTAGGCCAGTGCTCAGGCAGCCACTTCACTGCAGTCACAAATTATTGCCCTTTACTTCACCCTGCATTGATCCTGTGCTGTGCTGCAGCATTGTGGTGGGTTTTTTGTTTGTTTGTTTTTGTTTTTGCTATTTCTTCCATGCAAGAGTTTGCTTAGCCAGATTGTGCCAATATTGGGAAGGGAAGACAGACAGGAAACCTGTGGCAGAAGTGCATTGGGTTTTAAAATGGAATCTGTTCCAGTTAATTGTAAACCTTATTATGATAGCAATACATCAAGAGATAAACTGTGAATTAAATAGCTGTTGCAAAGATAGCACAAACTAACTATAGTTTTGAGTTGAAGTAAATGTAATGAAATCTATTTTCCAGCTACACACATTGCTTCTGCCTAAACACTGGTTCAGATTTTTCCAAGTGAAGTGACACAACCATCCCCAAGTATAAAACTGTGGAAGAAGTAACTTCCGACTTGGTGTATCCCTAGATGCAGCTACCACTTTCCAGCAGTGGTTTTCAGGAGGATAGTATCACCTTTTTCAGCTGTTATGCTGGCATTGATTGCGACTGAAAAGTGGCAGCTGTTCCAGGAAGCACAGGTCAGATGTTAACTTTCTTCAGAGAACTGCAGGCTGCTCTTTGTGGAGTGATTGTAAAGCCTTCTGAAGTGGCCCTGTGACTCATGCACATGGTGGCCAGGGCCACCCCACACATGAGGCATGGTGAGACTACCACCTCAGGCAGCAGGATCTACAGGGGCAGCAGATCCAGTCTCCAAGGAATGCATTGCCTGCTGCTGCTGCTGCTGCTGCTGCCGCCACCACCACTGCCACACACTCTTTGCCACCTCCTCAGCAGTCCCCACCATGCCACCTCTATAGCAGCCTCTTGGCAAATAGGAGGCACTCTTGGTCTCCTCCCACAGCATGAGGCAAAATGGTGAGCCTACCCATCCACAATGACCTTTGATTTCCATATGGTAGAAGAAGAAGAAGAAGAGTTTGGATTTGATATCCCGCTTTTCACTACCCGAAGGAGTCTCAAAGCGGCTAACATTCTCCTTTCCCTTCCTCCCCCACAACAAACACTCTGTGAGGTGAGTGGGGCTGAGAGACTTCAAAGAAGTGTGACTAGCCCAAGGTCACCCAGCAGCTGCATGTGGAGGAGCGGAGACGTGAACCCGGTTCCCCAGATTACGAGACTACCGCTCTTAACCACTACACCACACTGGTAATGTTGAGTTGAGTACTATCCCCTTGTTCCCAGTGTTGATCTTTATTCTCCCTTTGTTCCTGATGTAGATCTTCACTCCTTCCCTGGCTGGAGGGGGGGGGGACAGAACGGACCATACCATTTTGTGGTTTGCCTCAGGTGCCAAAATGTCTTGGACCAGTCCTAATGGTGGCCATCCTAAAACCTTCCATTTAGTGTCCCCCTCCCTGCCTGTGGCAAGCATGTTGTATTCAACCACAATCACACACAGGGTGAATCTTTCAGTGCTCATTGGTATGTGTCCAACACAGCCAGAAAGCCAAGTCCACAACTGACCTGCTACACTTCGGGAGATACTGTTAGGAGAGCAGTGTAATCGATGCCTGCATTTATCATTATTATGGGCCTGTGTTCCCCCAGCTACTTTGGCATTACAAAGAAAACCTAATAAAACACCGATATGGGAAAACATCAGAGAACGCTGTAGCTGATGTTGCCTCATTGAGATTTGGAACATGTTCACAGAATTTCTGTATGACCCCTGAGGAACAGATTTACCTCAGCATGTGTTGAATGTAAGCTGCTGCTGCTTCTCCCTGTCTTTCGCTTTTGACAATTAAAGTTTTCTTGTATCAGCTTTATTTCTTGTTTCTTTTTGGTGTGTTTCCACTGGACTTGCTGCTGCTGGTTTGACCACTTTTTTGTCCACTCAGCAGTAATAAAATATGCTTTCTCTCTTAAACAGGGCCTCCTAGCCTAATCTGGCTTGGTACTTAGTGTCCTCCACTTCCAAAAAAAAATTAGCACCTCCAGGGGAGTGAACCTGAAAAACTAGAAAATAATATTAGACTTCCAGAAAACAAAAACAAAAAACATGCTTGAATGCATGGGATGAGGTCATACTTAATTGCCTTTGTCCCTTTTCAAAGCTTTTCTTCACAACTATCAACATTTAATCTCTTTTCTCTCACACAACAACACACATAAATCCACCATTTAAAAATCATTCCAATACACATTTCAGACCTTTATCCTATTTTAAATATAACATTTGCTGCATAACTCCTTCCTCATATTCACATATTGATTTCAGTGTTAGCCAAGGCAAAAAAAGAAGAAGTCAGATCTAGTCAATATACAACATAGGCTTGGATCTTACATTGCCCTTCCAGGGTCTCCCGCCCCACAATTCTTTCTTTTCCCCACAGCCTCCAGTGCCACTTCCTGCACTGTTCCAGAGGGTGCTAAACTCTCTAGGGCATATTTCCATGGCTGCATAGGGAAGGGTGAAATTGCTTTCCCACCCTGGTGCTGTGTGAGCAGAATCCTGCTCACAGGAACGTAGCATCCAAGCCTCAGTGTTGCTGACAAAAAATCCACACAGTTGTATCAGCAGTAACTATTGCACATGTAAAAATAATGTAGTTTCATTCTTTGACCAGCTAAAACTTAAGAAGCCTCTTGAGCATTCGTAGGTCAAAACTGCTCATGTCATGTGAGGAGGCCTGATCCCTATGCAAGTTTCTGTTCTATATTAGTTGCTGATGACTCCCAGATCTATCACTCCATTCCATCAGAATCAGGTGAGGCACAGAAGCAACTGGATCAGAGCCTGGAGGGCAATAACGGGCTGGATGAGGGCCAATGCACTGAAACTGAATCCTTACAAGATGGATGTTCTGTAGGTGGGTACATGACATACCTACAGAGCCCTGCTTTACATATTTGAAAACCCTCTTTCAAATCTAAATAGAAGATATATAGTGCTGCTGTCTGTGTCGCTTCAGCAAACTTATGAAGCAGTGTCCAAGAAGCAAAAAAGAAAATGACATTTCAGTCATTCAGAGTAAAATGGAGGATAACATTTCTTTTCAACTTTGAGGTGAAAGGTTAAAGATGGGGCAGAGGGGAAGGTGCAGGGCAGGGTGCCTAACTCGTTTTGCAGGATTGAAGCCACTCACACTGATAATAGTAATAGGCTTCATACTGCATAGCTGGTTTAAATGACATGAACAGTGGAAGTAAAATGCAGCAACTACAAAAAGGGGGGTTAAATCTAACTAAGTCATTGTGTGAGTGGAACTTCTCCTCCCCATCCTCACCTTTCATGTCCACTCCCAAATCAACTCTAGAGGGTTTTGGGAAACGCCAGAGCAAATTTGTGAGGGGGCACACAGGAGAAGGATGTGGAAAGTGAGTTCTTCTTGTGCAATTACTTGGTTGCATACAACCAGGACTGGTCCACCCATGAGGCAAGGTGAGGCAACCGCCTTGGGTGACAGGATGCATCACTTGCCACTGCTGCCACTGCTGCCACAGTAGCAGCAACAGCTGCAACACATTCCTTGGAAGCCAGATCTGCCACCTCCTCTACAGCCTTCCCAATGCTACCTTGACATCAGCCTCTTGGTCTCCTCCCAATTCCTAGGGAGGAAATGGCAGTGGCTGCCTTCTGGGTCTCCTGGGCCCGCTGCACCCATCTGCTGTGATTCAGAGCTGGCCTCTTCCCCCCCCCCTGCAATGACCTTTGCTTTCCTCTTCAACCATCAGGTAAGGTTGATTTGACACCAAACACCTTGTTCCTGGTTTAGATCACCACCACTACACTTCTACCCTGGTGGGAGGGGGAGCCATTTTGTGGTTCGCCTCAGGTACCAAAATATCTTGGGCTGGCTCTGGATAGAACCCATAACAAATGTAGCCTAGATATCCTTAGAATAAAGGGTCAGTAGTTGCAGTATTACTACAAGTCGGGGCATGGGCTATGTGCCTCACAAGCATGCAAGAAGTGGAGGGGAGAACTAATGTGGCTCTGACCATCATCCATACTGTAATCCTATCAGATACTGGAGACATACTTCTTCACATAGGCCTTTGTTCCTTCTTCAGGTTGCTGCTTAATGACATTCAGCGATCTCCTGATTTGCAGAACACCCTGTGGGACTGTTTTTTTTCCTTGCTGTGTTAGGGTTTCAAAATATTTTTATTTGTTTCCTTTTGTCATTTGTATTTTATATTTTTATTTCTGGACTGTTCTGAGTTTTCCCTAAATTTAGAATAGTATGTAAATGGATCTAATAGTAAATGAATAAATAGTGCTGCAGCAAGGGGCTCAGCTCACTGCGCTTTACCTTCGCTGCTTCTTGCCTTTTCTGAACGTTGGCTTACTGTGTTAGCTGCAGGTTTGACAGCAGAGGCTCAACTGATTGAGAGAGTGGTTTCATAGGACTTCATGCTTTAAAATGTTAACCATCCCAAGTCTTTTGAGCTTCATGTAAATGTTGGGTGAATGGCCGACTATTTCTCAGCTGAACATGTTCTGAAATTTGTCATGCAGAGTGAACCAATAATTAAAGAAGTCAGCTTCTACTGCTGTATCATTTACAATGCCATGTTGATCTGTAGTTTCTTCTGATTACTGCACTGCAATGGGTTCACCAGCATCTGAATTTACAAATTTTTTTGCAGTAGACAGAAAATAGGTGGTTGCTAGGCATGCACCCCATGAGTCATATCAACTGACCCTAAATCTATTATGTACTGTTTGAGGTCTTCCATTCAATGTTTTGTTACCTAGAACTAGATACTACACCAGTATAAATTAATGAAGTACAATATTCAACAGCAGAGCACGCACTTGCCATTCATCTTTTGTTCCATGGGACTCTTTTCTTTGTGTCTTTAATTATTTATCCCCCATAGTTCTTATGGAATAATAGCCCTTTGAAAAATAGAAGAGAGATTAAACCTTGAATTTGTATTCCTAGCCTCTCCTGAACACTGTGAGAGTGGGGGATAGGATCACACTTGATCCTTCTTTCACTTATGTAATGGAGCTGCTGTGGTAAGTGACACAAGGTATTTGCAGCATGGAACTAGTATTGAATCTAGATTAACATCTACTGTTGGCTTGTGTTTGTGGACGTGCAGAAGTGGGGAGGTAGTAAACTAAGTTTTTTTTAAAGTCCAAATTCAAAAAGTTTTAGAAATACTCTTCCAAATTGAACGGCCAATGGTATTATATATTACTACAGTTGAACGGGACTGTCATCTGCAACAACTGGTCTTCAGAGGCCTACTGCCTCCAAAAGTGTACAACATAAATAGCATTAACCATTCTGAATTTTGCTTTGACAATTTTATTTTCATTTATGTGAAATCTGTACTAGAGTACACTTCATGTATTGAATTTTAATATTTATAAATATTTTGTACATACATGTAAACCTATAATGGGCTAGTAAAAGCCATCAAGGACGTAGGTAGTTGATGCTAAGGTTCTAAATTAAGCATCCTGTCCAGGAATGGTACATTTTGTAATAAATTTGTTCAGCAATCTCCCTGAATGGATAGATCAGTATCCCATTTTGTACAATCTTAATTTCCTGGCCTGTGAAATCTTATAGTGGACACCAGACAGGTGGGCGTTTCTCCCTCAGTCCTTGTAGAAGTGGTAGTTTGGCAGGAGTGGAATTCTTAACTATGAATGAAGCAAAGAGGATAATTGTTACAATCTTGGAAAATCTTGGAGCAGACCTACAGAGGGACTGGTTGGCACCATTCTGGCTCCTGCCTGGTCTGTGTATGTTTTCTGTCTGCATCAGTTTGTTTGTCCAGTGAGATATTTGCCTGCAGGTAAGAGAGTGTGCTGATTGCAGTGTTGGGCACTGTTTGATTGCTGGTTGAGTGAATACAGCTGGGATGTGGGTGTGGGCCAGAGCCTGCCTTGCAATATGAACAGGCTCTGCTGTGGGCAGCAGGGTCATTTAGCAAGGAGGCACTACCCAAAGGGATTGCTGCTTTGGGTCATCACTTAAGGGAGTAACGGGTGCTCCCCACTGTCAACCAAGGTAAAGAATTATAGGCTCGACGCTGTGGGAGACAGGCCTGTGACCCTCACTTAGGATGAGAGTCTTCTAGAGGGGTAGTGTGGTTTGGTGAGGTTCCCCCTAAGTGAGAGACAGAGGGAGAAGGGTTCAAGTGGCCTTACCATCTTTCTCCCGACAGTGTGGCATGTGCTGGGCCTTAGTTATTGTAAGTGGCTCTAACCTCTCAGTTATATATGGTGTTACTGAATGACAGTGTAAAATGTGTCTGGGTGAGCAGGTAGCGGGGAGTTGCCAAGATGTTGCCCCAATTTCGGTGGCGGTGGGCAGATGCTTAAGTAGAATCATAGAGCTGGAAGGGACCCTGAGGATCTCTAGTGTAGTCCAACCCCCTGCAGGAAAATGCAGCTGTCCCTACGGAGATATAACCTACAACCTTGGCGTTATCTGCACCATGCTCTAACCAACTGAGCTATCCTGCTGATATAGGGTCATTATTCCTTGTTCTAGTCTTCTCACTCCTCTATAAGTTACTGGTAGCTCATCTACTGAGCCCTATGGTTTGGTGGTACTGTTTCCAAATGTCAAATTGGCCCATAATAATATAAGACCATACTCATCCATTACTAGATCAGAGGCTAATCTGACTTGCAGAGAACGAGACAAGCGGAATGCAACCTGGCTCCTGCTTCTTCATCTCTTTGGCTTTTGATGCCTTTGACCATGGTATCCTCCTGGACCAGTTCTGGAGAATGGGATTTGGAGGCACCCTTAGCAGTTTAGACCAGTTTACTTGAGAGATCACCTAACCCCATATATGCCCACTTAACCCCTTTGATCTGCAGAACTGGCACTGTTACAGGTGCCACATAATACTTGTCCCACATTTGTAAGAAATTTATCTTTTAGTGTTTTGCAACTCTTCACCTATTGACACCAGGCAGTGCCTTCACTTCTTTTGGGAGCCTGCTAAAATCACTTTTGTTTAGGCAAGTCTCTCCAGACAGGGAGAATGTGGGTGTGTGCTTTAATCTGGTGTTTAGTTTATAATTGATTTTTTTAAAAGTTTTAAATAGTAGTTGAACTGTTTTTACCCAGTAAGTTACTGTTTTACTTTTTTTGTAAACCGCTTTGCAATCAAATGATACCGGTATATAAATATTGGGACATAAATATATTAATACACAAATAACTAGAGTGGGGCGACTGGGCTAGTACGTTTGGGTGCAACTCGGAGTGTGTTGACTGTTCTTTGCTCCCTGCTTGCAGCGGGACACTGTCTGTAACACAATCCAGCTCCTAAGACTCCAATCTTATGCCAATTTTTTCCCCCTGGGAGAGAGCTCCGCTGGGTAAAGAGTTACTAGGACCGTAAATAAATACTGCGAGAGAGAGAAAAGGGGGCGGGAGACGAGAAGCCAAGAGAAAACGTTGAACTGCCACAGCAGTTGCCTCTGTAGCCGTTTTCCCCTCCGCTGGGGTCCTCCCAACTTTATACTCTTATCTCTCTCTCACCTGTTACACAAAGCATCCTAGTAGGTGATGGTGGAGGGGTGGGGTGAGCAACTGTGATTTACAAAACGTGGTTATTTGGGAGCCAGATGATACCTGCGTGATTCTTCCTGCGTGTGTGTGAGAGAGAAAGTAACCCTCGGACACCAAGCGGCGGGAAGAGTGAATGCAGGCAGAGAGAGAGAGGAAAAAAGAGGGAGGGAAGAGTTCCACCTTCGGCTTGCTGGGAGGCAACGAGTAGCTGGGGCAGTAGCTCCAGTTTGGAGAGCTACAGGTAGGCGGCGGCCTTTATTATTATTATTTTCCAAAAACATTTTCTTTTCCCAGCTTTCTGTGGAGTCGAGTTCTTTTGCGCCACCTCCCCTTCGGCTGCTTTCGTTTTTCCGGGTTGGGAGAGTTTGGGGAAAAGCGAGAGCAGGGGATCCCAGGTGACCGCGGGGGTGGGTCGCCTTTCTTCTCCCCCCGCGACTCGAGCTTTAACTCTCTCCCTCTCCCCCTTCAGCCCGCGATCCCGCGCGCTCTCCGGCGCCGCTTCCAAGCCCCCTCCCACGCTTCCTCCGGGGGAAAACGCGGCTCCTTTTCCTGTTCCTCCGTCTCCGGCAGCGAGCGAGAGGGGTCCCTGGCTGGATCTCTCTCTCTCTCCCCCCCCCCCCAGCCAGTCAGGGCAGGGCTGCCGTGTTTCCCCACCCCCTTTCCCCGTGCTTTTTCTTCCTGAGGTAGCAGCACCAGCACCAGCGGCGGAGGAGCCCGCGGGGCGAACTCGCTTGCTCCCTTTTGCAAGGAGGCATTGCAATGTACCTGTGGCGCCTCCTCTTCGGCCCCCTGGCCGGTCGGGCTCACGGCTGCAGCCCCCGCGCGGCCTCAAACAACTATTGAGTATTCTGGAAAGAGACAGGAGAACAAAAAGCTTGCTGCCTCCTTCGAAGGAGAGGCTCTTGGACTTGTGCGTGTGGTGGATGTAAGTTTTGCTGCTCCCCCCCACCCCCCCCCAGAGCCCGCGCGATGCCTTTCCCCCTGAGGACGGTGTCGCCGCTCAAGCTGTGCCGCCTGGAAGAGGACGCGGTGGCGGCTCCGAGGGACAAAGGAGGCTCGCACGCCGGGCGAGGCGGCGCGGAGGAAGGGCTCCTCTTCGGCTCCCTGGAGGAGGTCTGCTCGCACTCGCTCGTCTCGCTCCTCTGGCAGCTCTCCGACCTCTCCCGCTGCGCCGGCGACGTCTTCGGCGGCATCCAGACCCAAGCGGACAGCCTGGGGCGGCGCAGCGCGCGCCTCCAGCACCGCCTCGACTCCCTCAAGGCTCTCGCCAACCGCCTGGACCACCGCAAAGTCAAAATCCGTAAGTCTCTCTCCGGGCTGAAGCAGGGAGCCGTTGGGCGGGAGGGCGAGGTGGGCGGCTGCCTGCCTGGCTTGGCGGGAGTTCAGACCAGGCTGTGGTGGTGGGTTTGCCCTGGGTCGCCTCTCGTTTGCGTTTTGTGTTGAGAGATGGGAGGCTGGCTGCAGGGGATGGGGGGGGGCAGCAAAACGGATGGAAGTCTCCCCTGCAACCATAGGAGCCAAGGAGCCGGGGTCCCTTCGCCTCCCCCCTAAAATATTTGAGGAGACTGCTGCCCCCCCCCCAAGTTGATGAGCACTGCCATTCAAATAGTCTGCATGCACTGCGTCTTGTGATCGACTATACAGGTAGAGGCATACCTGTGCCCCTCCGTATTTTATCCAAGTTGCCACCCTTGCCTGCAACTGGGAATTGGAGGGAAGGAAGACCACCCCCTTCCCCACTTTGTAGTGAACAACTGAGCCCCACTCCCCCAAGGGTCTGGCTGGGCAACAGTGATCTCCCCAACTGGACCTTTTTAGTGAGCTGTAGGGGTCAGGCTGGCGACTCTTGCAATCGGTGCAGGCTCCACGGGTTTGGCTGCATTGCTGAAATGCTCTGCCTCTCCCAGGCAGAGATCTTACAGCAAAATGCATTTGGGGAAAAACCACACACACACAGGGTTATTTCTTATGGAGCTGGGTGTTGGCCAAAATGTTCTGAATTTGGAGTCTGTTCTGGGATTAGAGTCTCCTCACACGTTAGGGCAGCCTGCACAACTTGGGTACTTGGTCTGTGTGCATTCAGTGAGCTACGTTTATATATGTTTGTCATACATGATTATCTGCTTGAGGTGTGATCATAGTAGAAGGCTTTCTTTTTTAAATCAGGAAAATCTGGCCAGCACCCTTGCACATCTGCGTGCTGTGTGTGTGTGTGTGTATGTTTGTTTTAAACAACAGTGGAAGGAAAAAAAGGAATGAATCACTTGACAGTTCAGATTTAAAATCCATTTGTGTTGCTCATTGAGAAACTCTTTCCAGTTCTTATAACAACTTCTCAGATGCTAGTGGAAATGTGGTTCTTGTTTGACCTGATTAGTTCAGAGGAAGCTTGCTTTGGTAATGTTATAATTTGAGGAGTGTCTCTTTCATGAATTCCCTTGATAAATCAAACCCTGAGCATAATAAAGTACATTGTTTTGGAAAACATGTAAGTAGGCTTGTAAAAGTGCATTCAGTCTCTTTGTAAGAACATTTTTCACTTCAAAGATGAGTTAAGTCTCAGTATTCCCTAAGAATGTTGCTCAGTAAATTAAGAACACATTAGGTCAGTGTTTTTCAACCACTGTTCCGCGGCACACTAGTGTGCCGCGAGATGTTGCCTGGTGTGCCGCGGCAAAAATTGAAAAATTACTTTATATATCAGTGGTGGCGAACCTATGGCACGCGTGCCAGATTTGGCACGCAGAGCCCTCACTGCTAGCACGCGCACCATCGGCCCATCTGTGCTGCTGTTGTTGTTTTTTCCCCAGGCTTGCGTCCACTGTTGCCTGCTTGCACTCGCTGGGGCTGCTGGCCACGCAGAGCCGCCTCTCCCGGCGGAGCTGCGCCCAGGGTGCGAAGGCAGCGGCGGCTTGCCTCGCTGCCGGCGCGCCTGGCAAGGCGAGCAGTGCTAAATCCACCCTCTCGAGCAAGAAGGCAGCCCGGGCCCCGGATCAAGCAGGCGCCAAGGCCGGCGGGAGGCAGCCCGGTGGCGAGCCAAGCAAAGGCAGGAAGGGCAAGCGATGCGCCTCCTTGGCCCCGCCGGGTTCCCTGGCCCCGCCGGGTTCCCTGGCACCGGCCGCTGGGCTGGGCAGCGGATCCGGCGCCAGGATCAGCCACATGGACAGCAGCTCCGACCTGTCCGACTGCCCGTCCGAGCCGCTCTCCGACGAGCAGAGGCTGGCTCAGGCCGCCAGCAGCGATGCGGAATCCAGCACCGGCTCCAGCGATCGGGAACGCGAGCAGCCGCAGCTAGCGCCCGCTCTGCCCCCGGGGCCAGGCGTCGCCCCTCAGCCTGCCTCGCCTTCTTCGAGCGCCACCAGCAAAGGGCCGGCAGCGTACCGCCCCCCATAGCGACGCCCCTGCGGGTGGGCTCCCGCCTGCGGGGACTGCGGCTTGCTGGAGAGGCTGGGGAATTTGGGGTGCACCGGCGGGGGCTTGGCAGAAGCTGCCCGGGCGTGGAGGTCTTTGAGGAAAGGTTTGGCTGGGGAAGGAGCTCGGTGGAGCCCCTTCTTCTCGGCGAAGGAGTGGTGCAGGCTCTGCGGCGACTTCAGAGGCTCGCCGAGGCTGGTGCCATTCAAAGTCTCCATAGTCCCGGCTGCCTAAGAAGACGCCAGGGAGGGGCGGACACTTGAGGCTCCTCGAGCCCTTCCCGAGCGCAGGAGTGTGAGTGGCGAAGGCAACGGTCCTCCCGGCAGAGCCCCGCAGCAACAGCGCCTTCCTCTAGTTTTCGCCTTTGCTCTCTCATCACTCCTGCTTCCTCCTTGCCCGCCACAAAGCTCACACTTTTTCCTCGGTCTGATTCAGCAAGACGGGCTCTCCTCCACCCCTCGGTCAGAAAACACAAACACACACAAAGCACAATCGGTGGCAATCTTCTCCCCCCCCCCCCAGATCTTTCCAATCCGCTCGATGCAGCTCACGGTAACGTTGCACCCTGCAACATCGACTCCCTTCCCCCCCAAAAGCCCAGCAGCTTTGGGGCGCCCCCCCAAAAGCAAAGCAACTTTTGTGCACCCCCCCAAAACTCCAAAACTTTGGTCGGCAGCTCCCCCCAAAAAAGCTCAACAAGTTTGAGCACTTTGTGATAAATAAGTGGTTTTTGGTTTACAGTTTGGGCACTCGGTCTCTAAAAGGTTCGCCACCACTGTTTTTAACATTTCTAATGGTGGTGTGCCTCGTGATTTTTTTCATGAAACAAGTGTGCCTTTGCCCAAAAAAGGTTGAAAAACACTGCATTAGGTGCAACCCATATATGTTTACCTTCATTTAAGCTCCCTTGAAATCATTAGGCAAGGTTACCAGTAAGTTGTGCCCAGTCATGGAAATCTTTGGGCAGGGCTAAGTTCTTCTTGATAGGTCTGTCACCACATCCATTTTCACGAGTACCGGTAAGTCTTAATTTCAATGTATGTCTTCTCCATGTTAGAACCATGCAGAGTTTACATTGAGGATGCTCAATGCTAGATTGAGCTTTGCCAATGGGCACAAATGTATAGGTAGAAACAAGGCTTGATTACTGCATCATTTTATACTTGGGGCTGCCTTTGAAAAGTGCTTGGAGACTTCAACTGGTTCAGAATACTGTACTGCAGCCAGACTGTTAACAGGGCCTTGCCTTGGCAACAGATTTCTCAGCACTACCCATAAAAGATCTATCCTAGCTTAGAGACTTAAGCCCAACACATCTAAAGTGGTAAACAGTTTATAAATCCCCAAATAATATGGGATGTCCTGGACGAGTCTGCCTGTAAAGTGAGATGTGCAACTAAAGGTCTTCACTGGGAGCTCCCCTTTCAGAGGTTGATCACTGGACAGACTCTTTTCTATAGCAGGACCCAGCGATAGAATTCACTTTCTACTCAGGCAGACTCACCTGGCACAACTTGACCTTTATGTCTTAGACACCAGCCCACACTTGTCTTATTTGTCTAATATTATTTTTGTTGTAACTGTATTTCTTATTATTGGATATCATTGTTTGCACTGCTGAACTCATTTTTAATCTACTATTGTTTATATTGGTTTACTGTTTTGAGCCAGAGTTGTAAACTGCCTTGAAGACACTTACAGTGGAATGGTTGGATAAAAAGGTTTTAAATTTAACAAATTGGCTTCAAAAGGTGGTGTGAAAAATCTGCCCAGCTGTCCTTGTTCCAACTTCCATTCATATATTTTAATGAATAAACATACCACTCAGAATACTTCACTGTGCACTCTTCTTGATCTTACCCATTGAAAAAATAGTAATTCTAGTCAGGCGTTGCTGGCCGCTACTTACCTTTAGGGCTCATATGTTGTATGTACTGAATTAACAACATAAAGAAGTGATTGATTAAAAAGTACTCTTTACTGTAATCTTATGCACACTTTCTTGGGAATAAGTCCCATTAAATACAGTGTTACCTTGGTTTAAGAACAGTCCAGTTTAAGAATGATTTGGTTTACAAACTCCACAAAACTGGAAACAGTGTCTTGGTTTGAGAACTTTACCTTGGTCTAAGAACAGAATCCGAACGATAGAAGGGCACCGGCAGCAGGAGGCCTCATTAGGGAAAGTGCGCCTCGGTTTAAGAACGGTTTTGGTTTAAGAACTGACTTCCGGAATGGATTAAGTTCGTAAACTGAGGTACCACTGTACAAAGAGACTTGCTTCTGAGTGTGCTTACAAATGCATTACTAACACTTTCCAATACGTTACGTTTTTTCCAATACATGTTCCTTGATCAAATCTATGTATATTAGTGCTTTGCCTCATACTACATGCATCTCACCATCAAATCCGCCCCTCACTCCTGAATTTTACCCTCCTAAGACATTACCCACATTTAGCAAACCGTGCTGATGAAGTAGTTTGCTTTTTATGTGTACAGGTTATTCAGAGTTCCAGTGTAAGCAAGAAAAAAATTGCATGATCCATGGAGTTCTGTTTGTTTTGAAAAGAGAAAGCTCCCATGGAAATATTATACAAATAATATTACTGCTTGGTGTTGGGATAGTGCATTTTGACTGTTCAGGGTACATGCAAAACAAGTCGTACTTCCTTTGTGTTATCAGAGACCCTGCCACCCAAAGTTCAGAGGTAGAGCATGACACGGTTTTCCCACTGTAAGCTCCAGCCTTATTCAAGAAACTGTTAGCTCCTGTGTGCAGTGTTTGGCATTTCCTGCTAGCTCCGTGAACAAATTTTCAGTCTCTGTGTGTCCTTTCTTCCCTTCCCCCTTCTGCAGTTTTGCTGTTTGTCCCACTCTGTGAAAGGAAGGCTACAATGGGTGAAGGGTAGTGAGCTCAGGAGAGTAGAGGAGCTTGTTTGTCAGCTTTTCTGATGGGTATCAGTTTTCAGCTTTAATTTGCCACATTAGCTGTAGGATGATGTTTGGCTGTTTCCCTTACATTACACTAAATTTTGTGTCTGCATTCACTTCTTCTTAAAATATAATTCTCTTTTTATTTCAATTTGTTGTCGATTGCACAACAATTAAAATGATTAAAGTATTACAATACAGTCCATTATATTTGACATGAATTTGTCCCAAACAAACAGTTGGGAAAGCCAAGAACAAACCTTGGCTTTATTTCATGGTTGTTTGAGCACTGGTTCAGAAGTAACATGGCCAGCTCACAGTTCATGCACCATCTAATTCGCTTAATCATGGTTTATGGCTCAGCCAAGGTGTGTTAATACAGCAGTTCATTAGTATACAGTATTCTCTAAATTCAGCCTATTAATGCATATTTTCCACAAAGTTGTTTGCCATACTTTATTTTAAAGTGAGATAGGGGAGAGGGAGTTTGAAATATATTATAACTGAATAATGATCTATACACTGTCGTAACTTGGATTGTTTTAAATGTCCTATATTTGATTTTATTATGATTACATAGTACTGGTTTATCCTAGCATACAGTTGCAGTATAGGCAACTTGGTTGTGCTTCTGCTTGTGCATCTATCTCTTGCCATTTGACCAAATTTATATGCTTTTTAACTTTTGAAGTTTGTAAACATTCCCTGTGTTAGTTTCAATGTATGCTGTTGGTCCTACGGTTACCTATCCTTGAGTTAGGGTCCTTATTGCTTGTGGTAGATGCTGAGAGGAGAAAAAATGTATTTGAGGTTGCTGAAAGCCAGTTGACATTTTGTGAGGTCCCGCAGTTGTGGTTAAAAGTACGGTAGCTCTGTTTCAGCTATGGACATATTGGGAATAGCATCTTCCATTTGCATTTTCAAATTGACACTTTTTTGTTGTTGTAAAAGTTGTTTCTTGGAACACTCATCCATTTCCAATAAAGGACTTTGTGTGTTTCTCTGAGACTACTGAAGCTGGATTGAATTTACTTTTAGATTCTTGAAAGGGGCATATAATAGAGTCTACTAAACATAGTTGTTTTTTCTGACTAGGAACTTGGAGATCTGTTGGTTCCACCCCTATTCCCTCCCTTTCTCTTAAAATCATAATAAAAACACATTGAAAAACATGGGTTTTAAATGAGATGTTTCTTCTTGTATTTGAAACCTAGAAATCAGTCATTCTACAGGACGCTGGGTAGGATGCATGCTTTATTTGTGTACAAAGGTATTATGGCTATATACGGTAAACATCTTTTTCTGTATGGAAAACCAAGTAAAGGGAAATGGTTCTGCCTGTTCATCTGTTCTTGCTAGATACTATACTTTCTATATAAATTGTTGGAGGTTTACAGAAATCTGCTTTTTCAAATGGATATTTCCTTTTCTATTTATTCCAGTGTCATGCAGTGAGATGACTAGAGCTCATATCTCTTCCATACCCACCCAGTGCTAGGAAGGAAATGCTGTGCAATGCAACCTGTGACTGTTTTTGTTTTATTTGGAGTCAGCTGTTTCCGCAGAGAAGATCCCATTTGGCTCGCTGCATCTCTTGCTGCAACAAAGAAAAACACTGTGAGAGGACTTTCCTGTGTTGTTAAATTCAAAACAAAAAGAAGCAGAGGAATGGAAGAAGAATCTTCTCTTCTATGCCCATCCTCCACAGCACTTCCTTTCTTGTAGAAATTTGCTTGTAAAAACACTCACCCAGCACTGAAGAAGATTGTATGGCATCTGCCATGCAATATAATTCAATAGAAAAACAACTATTTATATTCTTCTGTGTCCTTGCGCTTTTGCTGGTTTGTCTTGTCCATTTCCTTTTGAAAACGCTTGTTGACATGGCTATTGAGCATTAGTGAATTATAGAATTATAGAGTTGGAAGGGACCACAAGGGTCATCTAGTCCAACCCCCCTGCACGCGGGAATCTTTTGTCCAACGTGGGGCTCAAACTGACGACCCTGAGATTAAGAGTCTCATGCTCTACCGACTGAGCTGTGAGACACAGTTAAAGTCAAAATAATAAGTGGTCATTGGAGATGCCCTATAGGAAGGGAGCAACAGCTTGATTTTAACTGTAGGAGTAATATTCAGCAGTCCTGATCTTAAATCCTTCCTTTAATGCTAAGATCCTAGAGCAGAGCTTTCCAAACTTGTGTGTCGCGAAATGTTAGTGTCTCAGCTGCAGTGTGTAGATGTGGCATGTGAACGATCCCATGCTCCTCCCACAGCTGAAAATATGTTAGTTTAACCTCCAGTTTGCTAGTAAAACCGAATTACCGTGTCACAAAACGATGCAGGTCTAAAAAGTGTGTCACCTACATTAAAAGCTTGGAAAGCTCTGTCCTAGACCCTCTGGAGTAGCTAGAATTGGTACTCTGAATGTAAGCTGCATTTCTATTCAACTTAACCACAAAATTACATGGAGAGCATGGTGCACGGTCCAAATTACATAAAATTATTTATTGCAAAACCTCAGTAGTTCATTGGACACTTAACAAGCTTCTGTATGTCCTTATTCTGTAATTATATATATTGATAAAACTTTGCTAAAAGCAAGAACAGGACAAAAGGTTGCATTCAATCAAAAACCCTTTCCCAAAGGGAAACTGGTGCAAAGCCATACTGCACTGAGGCAAGCCTCCCTTTGAAATTTAATAAATGAAGAATTCTTACAGAAATGCTTTTTTTTGGCTGAAATGTGAAAATGCA
This sequence comes from Lacerta agilis, assembly GCF_009819535.1. Taxonomy (NCBI): domain Eukaryota; kingdom Metazoa; phylum Chordata; class Lepidosauria; order Squamata; family Lacertidae; genus Lacerta; species Lacerta agilis. Next base: position 59,114,578 of record NC_046314.1, on the reverse strand, counting down.
TTCTAATATGCATCTTGAGCACAGTTTAATAAGTTGTAAAATGCTTCCCCAAGAGCTTCCAGTAATCTACAGAATTGTAGTTTCACCAAAAGAGGCTGGATGTACCGGTACTTGTTTTTTTTTTTTTAAATTAACTGTCCAACCCTCTTAATTGGCAACCCTTGATTTTAGTCCACCTGTGTGTGACATGATGTTAAATCCATCTTCTTTATCAGCAGTTGCAGATACTGATAATTCCTGGAATTGCAGCAGGCAAGGAAGGGAAACTAATTTTGTTCCTCCCCTGCTATATCAATCTATTGAAACTAGGGGCCTGGGGGGCGCTGTAGTGTAAACCACTGAGCCTAGGGCTTGCCGATCAGAAGGTTGGTGGTTTGAATCCCCGCAATGGGGTGAGCTCCCATTGCTTGGTCCCAGCTCCTGCCCACATAGCAGTTCAAAAGCACGTCAAAGTGCAAGTAGATAAATAGGTACTGCTCCGGCGGGAAGGTAAACGGCGTTTCTGTATGTTGCTCTACTTTGCCAGAAGCGGCTTAGTCATGCTGGCCACATGACCTGGAAGCTGTCTGTGGACAAACGCTGGCTCCCTCGGCCTATAGAGCGAGATGAGTGCCGCAACCCCAGAGTTGTCCGTGACTGGACCTCATAGTCAGGGGCACCTTTACCATTACCTATTGAAACTGCTATATGCTTTGTGAAGGATTCTACTTGGGTTAAACGCTTCTTGCCACGTTCTGTGATCCTGAGACAAAATCAGTGGTGCTCATGTGTGTGTGGAATGGATGTCTGTTGGGAACAGCACAGTGGGATGTCATATTCCTCTTTTGCCCTCAAAATCTGCATTGGAGTGTTAGTAGACTCTTTGGAACAGATGAATTATGGTGCTGGAGGAGACTCTTGAGAGTCCCATGGACTGCAAAAAGATCAAACATATCCACCCTTAAAGAAATCAGCCCTGAGTGCTCACTGGAAGGACAGATCCTGAAGTTGAGGCTCCAGTACTTTGGCCACCTCATGAGAAGAGAAGACTCCCTGGAAAAGACCCTGATGTTGGGAAAGATGTAGGGCACAAGGAGAAGGGGACGACAGAGGATGAGATGGTTGGACAGTGTTCTTGAAGCGACTGGCATGAGTTTGCCCAAACTGCGGGAGGCAGTGGAGGATAGGGGTGCCTGGCGTGCTCTGGTCCATGGGGTCATGAAGAGTCGGACACGACTGAACGACTGAACAAAAAAAACAAAAAAAGGGAGGAGGAGAGCGAGGGGGAATTCTTTTGCACAAGTGAAAGTCTGCTTGTGATGTTGGGTCCTGCTTTTCTCCTCAGGAATTATCAGTTTTGTTACCTGATGATATTTGCATTTTTAAAAACAGCCCTGCCCATAAAATGCAAATACGTGTTAAATGTTACGTGTGCTTTGGCCTCAATAATAGACACATTGCATTTTATTTAATTAGTGTCCCTTCCCACCATCTGATATTATAGGATGATTGAGGGACAGATAATTTTAAGCACAGTCTGCATTTTAATGCAGAAATTAATTGAACTAAATTGATTGCATCTACTTTTCAATGTCTTGAAAAATGTGAACCAGGAACTTCTATTTTCTGTTAAAAGTAACTCCTTTTGATGTAGGTTTTTTTTGGTCAGTGAGTACTTATCAGGAATATGTAATCGTGTTTTTGGTTACTGTTGACAGATCATACCTAGCTGCTAATTACAGAAATAATTAATGGGTGTAGGTAGGGAACAGGTCTTATTATATGAGATATTGGAGAATATTACCTGGGTACCTGCAAGTCAGGTATAACAGGTGTGGATTTACTTTTGGAATCTTACTTGGGAATGGAATTACTATATTTATGTTTGAAAATGCTGTGCTTTCTAAGGGTTATTTGACAAGGTGTGAGATGATGTGCAGTATTGGAGTTAGCCTGGTTGAATAAAGGAGTTTGGTACATAGATGTGTAGTATTGTGCCACTGTTTGTTTGTTCAGACACTTCATCTTTGCCCATGGAGAGATGCCTCTGTAACAGGTGTGTCCTTCCAAATGTTGCTGAACTACAACTCCCACAACCTCTAGCAGGCATGGGATGAAGAAAGCTGTAGTTCAGCAACATCTGTCAGTTCAAAGGTTGCCCAGACCTTTGTAGTAACCAAATGCAGAGCTAGAGAAATGAAAGTATTTTGCCTTTCCAGATCTCAGAGTGGTATGGCTTTCCTATCTCTGATAAAAAATATATATGAATTGTCAGTTGTTCACTCGTGTCACCTATAACATACAACATTGGAAACAGTGGTCCAAAGGAAATGCATATACATTTCTCCTGTCTTCGGATACTTGTTCTTATTGACTTTTATTACGGTTTCAAATGTCTTGACAGCTAGGACCTTCATTAATCATAGAATCATAGAGTTGGAAGAGACCCTGATCCTCTAGTCCAATCCTCTGCAGTGTAGGAGTATTCATTCAGCTGTGCCATACAGGGACTGAACCTGCGACTTTTGCATTTTCAGCACCATGCTCTAACTAACTGAGCTATCCAGGCTCAGTCAGTGTTAGTGACTACTCTGAATGACCAATACAGTATATTGAAAACTGATGTATGCAGCTGAGTAGGGAACAAAACAAGCTAAGAATGTGTTTTTCTGTCAGTAGCAGAATTTGCAGATATGTGTGTGTGAGTGTGTAGATTCTTATATGCAGTAAAAATACAAATCCTATACTATGAGTATAACAAATGTGGACTTATTTTACTTTCTTAACACCAATTCTTAAAACATTGCTACTGTCTTTTGAATGAGAAAATATCCTGTTTTCCTCGTTAGTCATACAAGGTTTAATTTAACTGGAATTGCTGAGCAAAGTAATCCCTACCAGGCAGAATCATAAGGAGAGATACCGTATATGCTGGCACATCTTTGTGTAAATTAAGCTGCATCATAACTGCTCCTGGCTAGGGAAGGCAGGGAGGCGGTGTAAACATTCATTTTCTACCCTTCCAGTGACTTTTGTGGGTGATGTAAATTACACCAGTCTCCATGGATGAAATCAGTGGATGAAATGAGTTAAGAGGCATCATAACTTTATGTATCCCTCTCCTCACCCTCAATGTGGCCATTTCCCACCCCTGACACACTCCCTTTTGCCCTTTGCACTGCTGCAAGATGCCAGCTTGACGCCAGCAGGGCTTTCTGTCAGCCAGTACATTAGGGCAGTGTTTTTCAACCTTTTTTGGGCAAAGGCACACTTGTTTCATGAAAAAAATCACGAGGCACACCACCATTAGAAAATGTTAAAAAAAATTAACTCTGTGCCTATATTGACTATATATAAAGTAATTTTTCAATTTTTCCCACGGCACACCAGGCAACATCTCGCGGCACACTAGTGTGCCGCGGAACAGTGGTTGAAAAACACTGCATTAGGGTAGGTTGTTTATGTCAGTTTAAGGCCAGAATTAAAGAACCTTTTAATGAGGGTGAAAGAGGAAAGCGCAAGATATGGTCTGAAGCTCAACATCAAAAAAACTAAGATCATGGCCACTGGTCCCATCACCTCCTGGCAAATAGAAGGGGAAGAAATGGAGGCAGTGAGAGATTTCACTTTCTTGGGTTCCATGATCACTGCAGATGGTGACAGCAGTCACGAAATTAGAAGACACCTGCTTCTTGGGAGAAAAGCAATGACAAACCTAGACAGCATCTTAAAAAGCAAAGACATCACCTTGCCGACAAAGGTCCGTATAGTTAAAGCTATGGTCTTCCCAGTAGTAATGTACGGAAGTGAGAGCTGGACCATCAAGAAGGCTGATCGCCGAAGAATTGATGCTTTTGAATTATGGTGCTGGAGGAGACTCTTGAGAGTCCCATGGACTGCAAGAAGAGCAAACCTATCCATTCTCAAAGAAATCAGCCCTGAGTGCTCACTAGAAGGACAGATCCTGAAGTTGAGGCTCCAGTACTTTGGCCACCTCATGAGAAGAGAAGACTCCCTAGAAAAGACCCTGATGTTGGGAAAGATGGAGGGCACAAGGAGAAGGGGACGACAGAGGATGAGATGGTTGGACAGTGTTCTCGAAGCTACTAACATGAGTTTGGCCAAACTGCGAGAGGCAGTGAAGGATAGGCGTGCCTGGCGTGCTCTGGTCCATGGGGTCACGAAGAGTCGGACACGACTGAACGACTGAACAACAACAAGGCCAGATCAATTGCTTTGGAGGGCAGATAATTCAAATACCAGCCTCTTCCACCCAGCATATATGGGGTTAGGATTGCACTGTTAATTTTTGTTTTATAGTTCTGCTCCTTGTTGCGTTCTGGCACCTGCTCCAGGTTTCCCGCTTGGATTAGTAATGGCTTTGGTATCAGATGAAATCAGTTCAGAGGGAGTTCAAGAGGGCTTAGAAGATGGCTTTGTGGGCTTATCAATTGTTTCAGTTGCATGGTAGAGAAAAAGCTCAAATTACTGCTGCATGCCTTTCCATCCTCAGCTATTTAGGGGCAAACTGCATTCTGTCAAATCAACCTCAAAATATACAGATATTTCACTATTTCATGAAAAACAAAACCACAGCATTAAAAAAAAAGTTAATAAAGCATATTGGTACTTTAAAACATCACCATTACAGTACATAAGCCAGTTAGAAACTGGCAGCTATGGTTGTGAACACTTACGCAAATCAGGTATGTTTTTAGTAAATGATGAAGGTACACTACCATTGGTGCCTGCCATATTGGTGGTGAGGAGGAGTTTGTTCCATAAAATAGGCACCACAGTAAAGGCTTCCTACCTCTGTGCTAAAGCAAGATGGAGTTACCAGGTTGCAGTATGGACAACAGAACATCATCTGGAGGCTGTGGTAATCTAACAGATCTGTATGTTGGAAGGCATTATTTTTGGTTACCTGATTCCAAGTTGGATAGGGCTTTATATTTAATAACAATATCTTTTAAACATGGCTTGGTGGCAGCCTGGCAGCTCTTTCAGCACAGATATTATATGTGTGGGCAGCCAGATTCCCCACTTAGCATCCTAGCTGCATTGCTCTGCACGTGCTATAACTTCTGATCTTGAAGGTGGTCCCACCTACAGTAGTCATTACAGTTGTTCAGTTCTGAGGTTAACATGCATGAGTCACACTGGTTAAACCAGGGGTAGCCAGGATAGTGCCCTCCAGATGTTACTGGACTACAACTTTCATCAACCCACCCAGTATGGCCAAGGATAAAGAATGATGGGAGTTGTACATTTGTAAGGAACCACATTGGCAACCCCTATACAGTAATGTTTTACATAAAGAGAGAGAGATGCAAGTTTCTTGTGTTTCAGAGAATGAATAACTTGCTTGGTGCACAGAGGGGTAGGGAATATGGGAGATATGTGCAAGCAGCCACCTCTCATTCTCTACAAAGCACCCTCACTTGCACACATGTTGGGAAGGAGACAGGAAAAATGGCTCCATTTTCCTGTGTTGCTTGTTTGCACATGGGCCCCTATGCTTATTTCAATTGTAACAAGCCAGTTCTGTTGTGACACAGTGGTGCTCAATTATTTGGTGACTGTTGGAGCTAAAACCCAAAATAAAGCCCTTGACTTGAAGAGATTCTAGATCCACAAGGGAAAATAAAAACAAATTGGATTGATATAATTAAATAGGGTGGCTGGTGTGCACCATATTTTTTAATGTGTTTTAACATGGTATTAATATAATGCCTGCTAGGCTCCATTTGGTTTTTGTGTTGTTACATTCAGCACAAAGAGCAATGGACAGGGTGGGGAAATATATTAATGAGGACCAGGAGGCTTCTATACAAATATGTACATGGGAAACAGATGAAAGATGTGATAGGAAAAACAGGCTTCAGCTGCAGCTCTTCAAATAACAGAACCATCACCCCACCCACTTTCTCTAGGTATTAGCATCATACTAATTAGCACCCGCATAACAAAACCTGTCAGGCAGGATTTGTCAGAGCAATGCTCATAGGGGATAGTTAGGCTAAGTCCTCTGCCCCTTAAATTATCAGGTGTCTTCTGATCCTTTGCTAATAATTGCCCATTGGCAAAACGGCATCAAGCATTTTTGCTTTTCTGCTTTAAAAAAACTATGTGTGAACTAGGATCTAAAGATCTTATTTGCTAACTTGCTTTGGCATCAGATCCTCTCTATTAATCATGCAGCAGACTTCCATAGTTTTGCAGGTTTATAATATGTCAACTTGAAATTTTCTGAAGCGAGCTTATTTGAAATGCAATAAATCAAAGAGTAGCTAGCTTACTGTGAGGAGGTGTTTTTTTTGAGGAAACATTTTAAACATTTATATACTGACTTTAATGATTTTAAGGGAGCTTACAAAAAATAAACAATGAATGTAAGACAAACACATATACCTGTCTTCATAAATCTGGGCATAATTATAATTATGATAGGCTGTTACCTGAAAATATATAGTGGTACTATATAAATAACAATATTTGAGACTGTCCCCTAGGAGTTTTGAGTATTCTACTTGGCTTTCTGGTAATCTCTGACCCTAATTGGCTTGCTTAGATTGTTGAAAATTCCAGAAACCCAAGAATATTCAAAGAACTGCTTGCAATCCAGTTCTGTGAGGGAAAGCAGATGAAAAAGTTCAGTAAAGACATCAGTTGTTCTACTTCCTCATGCTACTGTCAGTTGCTTTGTTAATCTGTTAATACTGTAGTCCATACATGATTATGGGCTAGGACACAAGTAGCTTAGTGCAGAGGTATTCAACCTTTTGGGTCCATGGCTCCCTTGACCAGCTACATTCTTTCTGTGGCACCCCTGTGGGGCTCAGGAGCACAGTTATGTCACCCCTTGCCTGCAGAGCCGGCAGCCCCTCACCCCTTTTCGAACACCCTTGTGGAGTGTTCCCTTAGCCTCCTCTCTTCTCCCCTCTCCTTAGGAGTCCTCTGGGCAGCCGTCACTGCCACCCCTGGTCTCAGAGCTGTCCCCCCCCTGCTCCAAAGAGAGGTGCCTCCTTACACTGCCCCACAGGGGGCTAGGGAGCACCCCCCTTGGCCAGGCCCAGAGGCACCATTCACCCGGGGAGCTTGTAGCCAGAGCTGATGCAACAAACAGCGGTGCAAGCCTTTGGGAGGCAGAGATGAAAGAGGGCACCAGGGGAGGGAAGAAAGGAACCCTTCCTATTGTGGTTCGTCCAATGCAACACCATCATTCCCTGCCCATCATTCAAGGCACCCCAGGGTGCCATGACTCACTGGTTGAAAACCACTGGCTTAGTGGGTTGATTGAGATTGGGAAGAGATCTTGGGGATCATAGAAGGCCTAGAAGCAATGTGGCTAAAAAAGGGTGTCTAGTAAGCAATATACTGAGAAATGTGAACCAGAAGCAGAAAAGGTAGGTGAAGGAAATGAAGGCTTCAGGAAATGGATAAAGGAGATTGGGGGTGGGACGGGACTCAGTGTCTGGATGAGTGTTTATGGAATATGCAACAAGGCATGCCTAAAGCTGTGAAACAATGGCCAAAAACTTTAGGGCAGGATTTGAACTTACCGTACTAGCCAAGTCTCTTTGGTTGCAGACTGCTAGTTATTCTAATACATGACTATTACAGCCAATACAACTATAGTGTGCACACTAGAAGAATTTAGTGCATATATTTATGTCTTACACTTTTTCTAAAACTGTTTGGGAAACTTACAGGCAGCATATCCCTCAATCCAGCCTGCCAGGCCTGTCCCAGCAAACCTCACCCACCTGCTAGTCATCCCATTCCCACATCAAAATTTATGGAGATCGTCCCATGTAATTTATGGAGATAGAGATTAACTCTCAGATTTCTGATCTTGGTGCTAAGCACCACAGTTGTAAGTTTGGAGGCAAGTCCTCTACCTGCTCTTTTGAAATACATACTGTACTGTAGACTGAAAACAGTTTTTTGTTTCAGAAGGTTGAAAAACAAACAAGCTAAAAGTTTTTGTTTTGTTTTAAATGGTCTGGTATATGCTAGGACAAGTTAAATTCACTACAGCTGGTCTTAATGTATGTTTGGTTAAATTAGCCAGCATATTTTGACTTTGCACCTTTAAAAAATCACCTTTAAAAATCTAGTCTAGACAAGAAATATCTGTCATTGTTCATTGCATCTCTGAAAGTCAACTAAAAGGGCAGCAGAGCGGGCCTGACCTGTTTTAGCCTGTTTGGCAAATCAAATGCAGATTTATTTATTTATTAAAAATATTTATTTTCAAGAAAAAGTATAAAACAGCAACACCTGGTAAGCATTTGACACTGAATGTATGCAACTAAAAATAGCTAGCTGCATACAGACCTGGTTTCAACATTAAATTTGAAGCCTAGATGTAGTCCAGCAAGACCCCTTCAGGTAAAGTAGCAGGTAAATTGAGAAGTCTGACCGTTCACTGTTAGAGATTAGTGGCATTCTATTGTGCTTTTGTATTGGGTTTTATAAACAAGAATAATGTTATACAAACAAGTATACCAAGTTTTCTCATGTCATTTGCATATCACAAAAATAGCATAATAAATGTGGGAAAATATCTACAACATATGTTTCAGTTGTCAGTGTTTAGTGGTCAATGTACAAGTTCTTGGTTCATAACGAAAGTACCTCTAAGTTCCTCCTAGTAAAGCTAAATTGTAGGCTGAAAACCTCATATTTATCCTACTAACCTCCTTAACTTTAGCATCAATCTGCCCTAATACTGAAAATTAAAGACATTATTCACTTAGCTTATTGTCACTTGAGTCTGTATGTTTATTAGGGTCTTTGCATGGTATTTTGTACTAAAGTCTGATGAAATGATGAAAGAGGAGAACCTTTTGTGAAGACAGATAAAATTTTATACATGTGACTCCTAGAAAGTAAGAACTGGACTTTAATACAATCTCATTTGGCAATTATAAAACAAAAGATCATCTAAAAACATCAAAAGTTCAAATGAAAAGTAGCGTTAGCGTCCGACCTTTCAAAGATGAGCTTAATACAGGTGTTTAACACAAGTGAGATTAAATGCTGATATGTCAAAAAAGTGGCAACTTAATCAGAGCAGTGAACTTAAGGCATTTGCTTGTGATCCTTCTGGAACAACATTAATAGAAAACAAATTTTGCGGACAGCATTGTGCAACGCTAAAATTTAAAATAGTTGGCAGCTATCTAGCATGCAACATGACCTTTTAATTACTCACACAGATAGCACACTAAGTTGTTATTCATTCAAAGAGAAATTCATGACATCAAGTGAGAGCATCCAATACCACATGTGTAAAGCAAAACTGGTGGTTAAGGCAGCTGTATATGATGTTCTCTCAGGGGTTGTATTGCCATGTGGAAGAACTTAGTATTTTCTGATTGGGGATAGGGAGAAATGAACAAAATTGAAAAGTTTGTGAAGTTGTTTCTAACCTCAGTTGCATGTTCTGAGTTTACTAGGTTATTCAAAGTTTAGTCATACTTAGTTCATATTTTTAATATACTGTGGTTCAAAGCTACTTTTCATTCCTAATATATTTGTTCACAGGACAACATCATTTGCATAGATATTTTACATTTCTGGCAAATAAGTTTCTCTTATTTGCAATAGAATTTGTATTGTGCTAAGTACCGAATATAACAATTTAATCCATTTGTAATGTAGGTTGGGGGAGACTAGAGGCAATTTTATAAATGCTGAAATTTGCGTATGTTTGTTTTCCCCCTCCAGGACCACTAGCTCAGATTTGACCTAACATTCAGACATTTTATTTTACTTTTATTAAAAGTAAATCTGTGTGTATGATTTAACTGTTTTTAAATGCTGTTATAAACAATAAAACAATTCAGCTGTGTTAGTCTGTTGCAGTAAAAAACCCAGTGCCTTGTAAAACCTTAAAAACAAGACAGTTGTTGCAGGTTAAGCTCTGCCTGTGAAAGCTTAATGCCACTGTTAGGCTTTCATTAGCCTTTAAGATGCAACAAGACTTTGTTTTAAATATAAGAATGTTTTTAAAGTACAGTTTTGCTGCAGTTTTTACAATCTGTACATGTCAGAATTTTTTTAATCCTGCAAATGAACCCAGATATTTAGTTGATAACTTCTAATGTTGAAGGTATTGAATTAGTTTCTCCATGTGTCTTGTGATCATTAGCTACCCACAAATCCACTTGCTGGCTCTCCAGGAGCAAGTGTTCCTGGTTGTCTATAGAGCAAGATACACAGGTACACACAGTTCACCTTTCCTGAGCTGTCATTGTGCTGTGGTTTGCACGATAAACAGCAGAAACCTATTCTGAGAAACTCTTGTTGTTAAAAAAATCCCCCACAAATATTCTCTAAGCATCAGCACAAATTAGATAACACACTGTTCCAAGCTCTCTGATTGTACCAGATGGTTTGGAAAAGAGGCAGGCTCTTCATTTGTGCTGGTGCATGGATAAAGAAAGAAATGGCAGTGATAACTTACGGTAGTTGCTCTTTCCCATGTGCAAATTAAAATATATTGTTCAGGTCCTAGCCTCTGGCGCAGGAGAAAACAAGTTTGCTCCATCTTCCATGTGACAGCCCTTTAGATATTTGAAGATGGCTATCATACCTCCTCTCGGTCTCCTCTTTATCAGGCTAAACATACGCATTTCCCTGAACCATTCCTCGCAAGGCTTGGTTTCCAGACCCTTTATCATCTTGGTTGCCCTCCTCTGCACACCTTCCATCTTGTCAATATCCTTGTTAAATTATGGTGCCCAGAACTGGACACAGTATTCCAAGGCAGAATAGAGTGGTAGTTGATGTGGACATTATACTTCTGTTGATGCAGCCGGAATAGCATTAGCTTTTTTGCTGCTGCTGCATCACACTGTTGACTCCTGTTAAGCTTGTGGTCTACTAAGACTCCTAGATCTTTTTCACATGTACTGCTGGCAACCCATGTGTCCCTTATCTAAAATTTATGCAGCTGGTTATTGCTGCCTAAGTGTACTTAAAGAGCTTTTAGCCAACCCTCCTCAGGGAGGGAGGATTCTCAGAAGTGAGGGGGTTGAGGGTACAGATTTGCTGAAGGTATGAAATTGTTCCTGGTCCTTAAAACCCAAAGAGATTGTGAAGAGCTCCAAAATGATCTCTCCAAACTGAGTGAATAAGCAGTAAAACTGCAAAGGCAATTCAGTGTAAAAGAAAAGAAAAGTGATGCATGTTGGGGCAACAAAAAGTAATTTCACATATACGCTCATGGGGTCTGACCAGGAATGAGATCTTGGGCTTCTAGTGGATAGTGATGTTTCGCCTCCACTTTCAGAGGCAGTATGCCTCTGAATGCCAGTTACTGGGAATTGGCAGGTGGGCAGAGTGCTGTTGTTCTCATGTCCTACTTGTGCTTACAAAAAAACCACACTGTGGTACTTATTACAGGAAAGAAAAAGAGTTAACAGGATATGGGAATGGGGCAGCATGTGATGCGGGATTGCTGGGTTTTATTCTTAAATGAAGCTTTTTTTGTTTGATTGTGTGTACGTGTTTAATCCTGACTCTTAGGATTGGAAGAGCAAACTGTCTAATTGCAGAACTGCAAAAGCAAGAAAGCTGACAAAGAAACAATAACAGTATTTTTGAAAGTACGAATAGGTTTCTTCCTCCATGGGATCCCTTCTATCTCTCATTCAATTGCCATTTCAAGATTACTGCCTGAAAATCACTGCAGGATGACTGGTTCCGAATGTTTTGAGACAAGAACATTAGCCTTTAAATCGGTATGTAAGCTGCCTTTTAAAAAATAAGTGAATGAGCTTGTGAAATAGCGTATTGGAAGCTCAAAATAGGCTCTTGTCTTTTAGAGGCACATCTAATTCAGAAACGGCATCAACATAATTGTCACGATTTTCATTTTAAAAAGAGAGCAAGAAATCTTGGCAAAAGTATAAAAACTTTCTGTTGGTTCCCTGGCTTGCAGCCTAGTGCTAAGTATTTTCTTCTTGGATTCCCCACCAAAGACAGGAAACTGAATGACAAGTAAAATGCATTCAGATTGTCTCTCATGCACAGGAGATGCACCTTCACTTGCACATGACTTAGATAAGGAATGGAATGAAGCATGACATTTGCGCAACAAATTCCAGGGAAGTGAGACATTAGATGTGGTGAAATCCAGATAGTACATTTGTTGGTAGCCAAGTGGTACTTTTATTTTATTTTATTGAGAACCAGTATTTTGTTCTGCCCTTTCTTAATGTGTGCCTACTATGTCAGAAGTTGCTTGATGTAAGTACAACTTGTCTCTAGTTGCATGTCCAGGTGCTCTGAGCCCTGTGACACACATCAAATAGGTACTACCCCAAACAGATTGCCTTAGGAAGAGTGCTGTGGCAGCCGGCCCCCATCTGGGAGGGTGGGTGGGAGATCTGACAACTGAGGTGCCAGGTGAGAGGCCTGCATTCCTTTTATGCTCAGAGAGGATAATGTGTGGCCTTTGGGCATTAAGTTGCTTCAGGTAACTTCTGTTCTGTATGTTACTCACTATAGGCAGCGGTGTCCAAACTTTTCAAAGAGGGCCAGATTTGATGAAGTGAAGGGCCATGAGGGCTGACCAAAGAGCTTTTTTTTAGGATTGAAGTTTTTGAGGTTTTTTTTAAAAGGGTTTTACCCCAGGAAATAAACTGCCACGGGCCAGATTAAACTGACCAGCGGGCCGGATTAGGCCCTAGACTGCATAATATCCTTCCAGTAGCACATTAGAGACCAACTAAGTTTGTTCTTGGTATGAGCTTTCGTGTGCATGCACACTTCTCCAGATATCTGAAGAAGTGTGCATGCACATGAAAGCTCATACCAAGAACAAACTTAGTTGGTCTCTAAGGTGCTACTGGAAGGAATTTTTTATTTTGTTTTGACTTTGGCAGACCAACACGGCTACCTACCTGTAACTGCATAATATCCGTTTAACTGTCCTTATCCATTTAATATCCATTGAAATATCCTTCTTTATATTTTTTGCCACTTGTCATACTCTTAACTCTATGTTGTATGCAACATAGTGCTAAGTCGCTTGTTTTGCAAGTGCCAGGATTTCTCCTTGCACAAGGGAATGTTCTCCACGGTTCCTCCTTCCAAACTAGAGGAGAAGTGGATCTGGGGACAGCGTAGTGCATGTGCAGAGAGGAGGACAAGAGAGAAAGTGTCATTGTGCTAGGAGCAGTCCTTGCCATAGCACTTTTATTTAGTCAAATAAAGCCTGATCTTTTTCATGCTGAGTTCAAAAGTGAAGTTTTAAAATTGTGTATTAATGAAACTTTCGCCATACTTTTTCTTTTTTAAAATGGGGATTCTGAGGAGGAACACATTATTTTACTGCCTCGGCACTGTTTTAAAGCCAGAGTGGACATTGTGAAAATGACATGGGAAATTCTGTGAAACTGTGTTGCAGAAAATTATGCTTTGATATTAGGACACGGGCAAGTTGTGCTAATCATTGCAGTGGGAGAGGGGGAAACTAGATGTGCAACTCTCATTCTTTGGCAGCAGGCCTGTGCTTATCATAATGTCGAGTTCAGCCTTGAGGATGGGTATAAAGACAGTCTCTTGTTCAACAGCTGTATTGTTAGAAAAGGGATTTGAATTAGCATAGTTAACAGAGATATATATAAAATCAGAGGTGTACTTGTCTTTTTAAACCTCTGAAAGCTATATGTATAGAGAGAGCTTTCAGAGATTTAAAAAGATGATACACAGTTTCTGTGTATGCTTTGATCAAGTAGCTTTAATTTTGGGATGCTTATCTCTGAAGGGTCCTTGTAGTGAACCAGCTGCCTAACTTGTAGCTGATTTAATAGATACGTTTCTTGAGAACAATGCTTTTAATTTATTACCACAGGAAGACTTGGGAGGATGTAGGTTCCTGCATAGGATCTCTATTGTGCCCATGCAACAGAGAATGAGGAAGGAAAGGAAGGAAAGTTAAGGCCAAGAGACCTTGGTATCCTTTGCACCTAAGAGATGTTCTTCTTTGTGTTGTACAGCTTTGATGAGCGCAAAGGAAGTTTGCATGTGCAAAAGTGAAATGGATCAGAACTGGAAATAATTAAGAAATGGCTTTCTCTTCCTGGGCACAAACAATGCTACCAGGCCCAGAACAGATGCCTTGTAACTTAGAAAATCCGTTTGGAAATGGTTTCCGTGGTGTGATATATATATATATATATATATATATATATATATATATATATATATATATATATATATAACGCTGTTTAATGTGATAATCTTTAAGCTGTTTATATCAAAGAAAATAAAAGAAATGTCAGTATCAATTCATATAAAAGTACCAACAAGAACATTCAATCAAATTTCATAATAATTAAGTAAAAACAAAACTATGGGTTGAATCTAATAAAGTCATTGTGCAAGTGGAATAACTTCCACCAATGCTATGGATCTCCAGAACATACCATATCTGAGGGTGGGGGAGAAGGGGGAGCTGAAGTTCTGTTGTGGCAGCAGACACCATTCTGCTCAAGCAATGTGTTGGGTACAACCCTATATATCACAGATAAAGCTGATACAAAGAATTAAAAATTAAGAATCTGAATCTGGAAATGCTTGGGTAAACATACGTTTTCAAGAGGCGTTTAAAGGTCATGACCAGGGGCCAGCAAACTTTTTCAGCAGGGGGCCGGTCCACTGTCCCTCAGACCTTGTTGGGGGCCGGACTATATTTTGATATTTTTTTTTTTACGAATTCCTATGCCCCACAAATAACCCAGAGATGCATTTTAAATAAAAGTACACATTCTACTCATGTAAAAACACCAGGCAGGCCACACAAATAACCCAGAGATGCATTTTAAATAAAAAGACACATTGCCAAGTGACAGTCCTCTCTCTGGTCATGGAACAACCAGACCTTGAACTTGGCTTGATAGCAATGGGTGTATGGGATGCTCTCAAAGACAGATTTGCCAGGAATGTGTGTTAATATGCTAGACCTTGAACTCTTTGCATATTATTAATTCCCCCACCTTGCTTTGCTTTAAAGGCTTAGGAACCACTTCTGGTTTTCTGCATGCATAGGTTCAGGTATCGTGAGTGTTTAATTGCTGCCTTTCCCCCTTCTTTGCCTTGTTTGGGCAGGTAAGAAGTAAAATATTAGAACTGTGAATATAGTGAAAGAAGAGAGCAAAGCATAAAAATTATACTGGTGGAAAGGAGCTATATTAGTGTTGATTTTTTAATTCAGAAAGTTAATAAAGAATGCATGTGTTTCTCCCAACCTATCTTGTTGATTATTTGATATTCTTCTCCAATACATCAGTTTAGTAATTTGGATGATTTCCCACATCTTTAGTAACTATTCTTGTAAGGTTGGGACTCTCTTTGTTTATGAGGCTGAGAAATGCTGCATACCCTTGGTCTGGGGTTGGGGAGTGGGCTCTCTATTCTTGATCCACTGAACACTATTTTTAAGTTCCAGAAAGTGTAATTCAGAATTTAAATAATGTTGCTTCATGACTTAAGACTCTTTGTAATTCATTCACTACATGTGTTATATTAGGATGCTGATATTCACCTTATCTAATGGAGAAGTCTGCCATCTAGTGGAATTGAAGTGGTGCTTACAAACATATGGGGAAAACAGGTCTGGAATGACAAATGAAAACCTAGTTGCATTTCTTGAGTTTAAACTTCTTTGTTTTGTAAAAACGCAAATGCTTTTTTTGTAATAGCAGAAATGCAGTTGCACAAGGCAAAGTAATGTTACGTTACTTTGTGCCTTGGTTTGGAGGAATTACTGTGTGTTGAATCAGCATGGTTGCCCCCTAATTATAAAGTGGTATCTGAGCCAAAAATCCTAAAGCCATTTGCATAGAGCACCCTTCACCAACCTTTGATATCTTCCAGATGTGGCAGGCATATGGTTGGCAAAAGTCAGCATAAAGAAATGAGATGGGGAAAAACTGGTTTATAGTGGGAGAAGATAAAGGGGAAGCTAGGTTGCATCCTGGCATGATGTTGGATTTCGTTCAAGTGAACAAAAAAATGCTGTAAAATATTATGAAATGACCCAGGGTGTGTGTGTGTAACCCGGAAGTGCAACCCAGGGGGCGTGGATGCGCAGAAGCATTCTGCACAGTTCGTGCATGCACGGACGCTACCGCGCATGCGCAAACCACTACTTCCAGGTTTTTCGCACGCTTGTTCGGGTTGTGTACTTTTCGGGTTACAAACTGTAACCCGGAACCAATTACGTACGCAACCCAGGGTAGCACTGTATTTCAGAGTGGGGGGTATGGTTTGGTGTACAGTTCCCTGACAGATGGCTGTCAAGCCTCCGCTTAAAGACCTCCAAAGAAGGAGACTCCACCACACTCCTTGGCAGCAAATTCCACTGTCGAACAGCTCTTACTGTCAGGAAGTTCTTCCTAATGTTTAGGTGGAATCTTCTTTCTTGTAGTTTGAATCCATTGCCCCGTCTCCGCTTCACTGGAGCAGCAGAAAACAACCTTTCTCCCTCCTCTATATCAGTGTTTTTCAACCTTTTTTGGGCAAAGGCACATTTGTTTCATGAAAAAAATCACGAGGCACACCACCATTAGAAAATGTTAAAAAATTTAACTCTGTGCCTATATTGACTATATATAAAGTAATTTTTCAATTTTTCCCACGGCACACCAGGCAACATCTCGCGGCACACTAGTGTGCCGTGGAACAGTGGTTGAAAAACACTGCTCTATATGACATCCTTTTATATATTTGAACATGGCTATCATATCACCCCTTAACCTTCTCTTCTCCAGGCTAAACATACCCAGCTCCCTAAGCTTTTCTCTGCAATCATGATTTGCCTACATTGCAGTGTTGCCCCCAATACTTCAGTTTTCACATATTATATATGCACATGACACATAAGCAAAATAAAGTTAAGGGGATGCTATTGGGGACACCACTGGAGTTGTGGGGCAAAACTATTTCTAACCCCTGCTGGGTCTAACCCGTTTACAATCAAGACTGTCACGCTCCATCTTGGATTATTTTTCAGCATATCTGAAGGCAATGGAATGTTGGAACTGGGGGGAAATGGACAGACACACTGATACTAGTAGCAAAAATCAAGAAAGAAGAGGCTTTCTTAAAAGTTTCTATATTATGCGTACTGACGCATTTCAAAAACAGGACAATGTCTTAAACTGAACCAGTATTGATAAATCTACATTTCATATTTGGACTATAAAATTCTTTCCATATTGTGTGTTCAGCTATCTGTTTTTGGATTAATTGCTGCAGAAGCCTACTGGTCATCCAGTCAGGAAACCAGCAATTCTGGAACATGTAAGAATTTCTGAATAAAGGAGACAAAATATCAGGCCTTTTCACGATTGGCCCAGTTCCAGTTTTGCTCTGCTCCATCAGCTAGGTGGCAAGTTTTGTAAAGGTGTTAATTTTGCACATATTGAAAACGTGATGTTTCAGAAATACTCAATATGTATATTTGTTTGCACATGGGTTTTATATGTTTATGTAAGTGGTTTGTGTAATATTTACTTTATGTGACTAAGAATATTTGATAGTTGGCCTGTTTCCAAAGGCGTGTGAAGTGGAAAATTCTGTTCTGTTAATTTTGGACAGGTAAATTGTAATCACTTACAGATAACTTCAATGTTAGACACTCAAGCTATTGTTCCCATTTACCCTTTTTATATGAGTTGTACATCTTGAAGACTATACATTGAAAAGAAAAACAATGGAGGTTAAAATAAAATTGTGGTTTACCGGTATGTATTATTACTGCAAATTATAACTAACAAAGATAAATTAGTTTGGTATGGTAAAGTAGTTCTTGGTGTGCAGTATTGCCCATTGAAGATGATGGTGGAGAAAAACTAATGATTTTTAATGTAGTTGAACTTTACACTTAGGCTGGAAATGCATATTATGGGGTAAACATGGGTTCCCAAGGTTAGTGCATGAGAAGGGGGGACATTTGCAGAGGAGAATCAGCAGCTGTGAAGGCTATTCTTAGGCATTGCCATTCACTCATTTCCCCAATCTTCTGCCCTTGTTCTTTTGTGAAACAATAATTAGACATATTAAAATTAGACCAGCCTGAAATTTGTAGAGTCCACTAGTATATTGCTTACTAAAGACTGAAGGATCAGCCAGGTTTTATCACAAAGCAGCCAGACAGAAACTGAGCACAGCATTATTTTTTGATAACTGAATTTAATGAAGTGTGAAGTATATCCAATCAATTGGGATTGTTTCTTTTAATAAGCACTTAGTTCTGCCTGCCGCCGCCGCCATGTTCTGGAACTTTTCATATCTTCAAACTGCATGGAGCTTTTCCCACATTGATTTGTGTAACACAGAATTTGTGTTTAGGGTGCATGTTCAGTTCACACAATGTTGGCCAGTCTTTTGCAGCTCGTCATTCTTCTGCATGAATTTGAGAATGTGGACCTGGAACACCCCCTCCTGCACTTGCTTAGGCTGTGTGTTGCCATGGAAAATAGCTAGTCGGAAAAGGTGGCTTTCAGGAAAAACAACCAACTTGATTTAAACTGAAGAAGTATCTGAAGAAGTGTGCATGCACACGAAAGCTCATACTAAGAACAAACTTAGTTGCTCTCTAAGGTGCTACTGGAAAGAATTTTTTTTTTTTTTTTTACTATGGCAGACCAACACGGCTACCCACCTGTAACTTGATTTAAACTGTCATTGAACCTGGAATTAATCATTGGAAAATTTTCTGATGGCTCACCAAAAGGGGCAGCTACCGCAAGAGAGCCAAGGGTTCCTGAAATGTGGATGCTGGGCAGGCACGATCCATAATAGTTTGGTAGTTCAGACAAAATGACAAACTGCTGTGCACAAGGGATAGAGAAAACGAGAGTCTTGAGGTCCTGTACAACTCATTCAAAGAAATCAAGCAAGCCGTGTGTGGTGAGGGTGTTGGAAACAGCTCCAACTCCCACACCAGAGAGGGTGAGCCAGAGCAGTCTGAAGAGGTTGACTCTGCTCCCTCCTGCATATAAAAAGGAGGATGGGATGGGAGAAGCGAGAGCAACAGAAATACCAAAAGGAGCTTTGAAACAGCCACCAGCATCAGCAGCGAAGAAATCCTAGACAAGATAGACTTATGGTGGGACTTGATAAAACAGAGAGCTTTACATGAAGTAATGGCACATTGGAAAGACCCTGGGTGGAGGAAAAATAGATATGTAAAACATAATAGTAATCGAAAATGTCATTAAGCCTCATTAAGCCTGTATGGTGAGAACATATTTCACCACCTCTAACAAAGAGTCTCACTAAGCTTTGTCTGTAAATTTGAATAGACTTGGGAAATAGGACACCATGTTTGCTATTATTTCTGAATGAGTAGTTGCCTTAACCTAACCTACTTCACAGGGCTGCTGCTGAAAAAAAAATGTGGAAAAAGAACCATTATGTTTCCCTTGGCTTACTGAAGGAAGGGTGAGGGGAAATGTATTAAATAGATATTCCATTGTTCTTTGTCTTGAAGATTCTACTTTCTGCTTTGCACTATGTTCATGATTTCTTGTAGGTTAATAATTATTGGTAAAAGCAGTGGGCCCTAGCACTTAACTGTCTATGGATGGTATGCTTCAAGTCTACTAAATTTGCTTTTTCAGATGTAAGGCAGAAGTACAGATTTTCTTTACAAAACTAGTAGTTGACCTTATCATTTGGTAGAGTCTACTTTGATCGTTTTAGAAATAGATCAGCTACACTGGATGTATGCCAGGAATCTAGAAAATTGCAAAAAAAAAAGCCTATGGGATCACTAAGGGAAATGTTTATGAAGACAAGGAGCTCTCGTTTCCAAAAAGCAATTAACATTCCTTTGTAAATGGAATTTTCCCGTTGGATGTAGGGAAAAAAGTCTGTCAAAACTGAAAACATTTTTTTCACGTGTTAAATGTGGCACATTAATAAGAATTCAGGGTGTGTTATTACTAGCATACAAACCCTAAATGGCTTGGAACCCAGTTACCTAAAAGAGCACCTTCCCCAAAATCAACAGTCTTGGATCGTAGAATTGGCAGGCGAGGCCTTATCGATAGTGCCTCCACAGGGGGCTGGCCTGGTTGGCAGTGACCCAAAATATGGCCTTTTCAGTGGCCGTTCCCTTTTTGTAGAATGTCCTCCCAGTGAGGTGCATCTGTCTCCCTCATTATTATATTTCAGGAGAAATTTGGAAACATTTGTGCTTCCCTGGCATGGCTGAAAGACCCTGTTTCAGGCAACCCAGAGATTGCTGGTTGAGAATACTTGAGCTGTTTTTAGCTGCTTTATCGTTGCCATTTCTGCCACCCTAGGCTCCTTCAAGAGCTGAATTTTAAATGATCTTATAACTTTAAAAAAAACTGTTGGTTTTTTTGTACAGTCAAGTGGCATATAAATTTTTACAAAATAAATAAAATTGTGGGGATTTAAAGGAGCATTAGAATAGGAAGGTCAAGACATAGAATAGTTTTGTTTTAAATGCAAACGCTTGCCTTGGCCTTTTAAATGACAAATTTGGTTTCAGACCGTTTAGATCAGGGGTGGGCACCCTGTAGCCCACCTGTCATATGTGCCTGTTAACTCAACTGAGTGGCAAGAAGCGGGGTAACGGTGTAAGGGGAAAGGGAGATACAATAAGGTGGAATTGGGGAAAAGGAAGGTGGGGAAGGGGAGCCCTGCCTAGTATCAGCTGTGGCCCTGCTCCTACCCACATCCCTTGTACTCCCTGATAATTATCCCTGAGGGATGGCTGCCCTCAGCAGGGAGAAAAACTGCTTTACCTTGTTTTAGGCGAAAAGAATACATTCACTGCATATAACAGAGATCAAAAAGTTTGGTCATAGAGGCTCTGAATATGGTGCATGTTAATTAGGGCACCTTTTTACTTGCTTTTTAGAACTGAGAACAGTAGCCAAACTTAAGTAAAACAAAACAACAAAACAAAACAAAACAACCTTTCCACAAGGCTCTCATATCTGATAACATATTGAACAGTAGGATGAAATTCCTTCGGCACTGATGCATAGCCAGTATTGGTGCAATGATATATATAATTTCCACATTAAGCGCTTTTGGATGTGAATTACTATACTCCCCCCCCCCTTTTTTAAAGTAAAGCATAGAACAAAAGAGGCAGAGGAAGCAGCCAGGAAGTACAGTATGAAGTGCTCTACATCCTTGATCAGTTGCTTTTATTTCCTGGTGGTGGCAGCTGTGACTGCTTTTGAACAGGATAATGAGCCAGAATTTATTCACTTCATTTCAAAGGCTTTATTGCTTGCCTTTCAATCAAATGATCCTCAAGGTGGCTTACAGCATTTTGTAATACAATACATAAGATGCAAGATGACAAATGATTGTGAACGATCTATTGCCTGTTTTATTGTCATTCTTTTTAGGGAATTTGCATTAAGCTTAATATATGTGATTTGGGGTGGGGTGGGGGACTAAGATATGGTAGTGTGGTATATAAATATGTTTTAGGCATCAGTTTAAAATGTGGCTGTTTCAGCATGGTGGCCCATATGGTATTTCGGTGACCTTACGTGGACATGCTGCATTTTATTTAAATTTTTAATGTATGGATTTGATTGTTTTATTTTGTATTGGTTTTAAATTTTGTTCACCGCATGGATACATTATTATTATTATTATTATTATTTGGTATAAAAATAGAATGGATAAAATAAATATGTTTCCTATCTTCAAACTGTGGTGCACCCTGAATTGAGCAAAATTAGTGTATTGTTGCTTTAGAAGCAATAGCAGTTGTACTGGCCTTTTTGTCAAACTGTTGGACATTAATCTCCTAAATCAAGAATAAAAAGAATGAGGAGGATTTCAAAAGTACTGAAATAGGCTCCGCATATTGATCTTCCTTTTCTTCCTTCAGGCAAGACATCTCAAAGTCCCTTGTAAAGCTTCATCTGACTGCAGTTTTTAAAGCTGCTAACTGTAGACATAAATAGCTGTCGCCCGCATTTGATGAAACGCTGTTGATGAACATGACAGTTTGTCCCCTAAGGAAAGTTTTTGTTGACTCAGATCAAGGGAACATGGAAGCTGAGATTGGCATCAACATGGTGGCACATTTATCCAGCTCTGTCAAGAGCTGCCATTGCCACAGCAGGTGACCTTTGCAGCTGTGCTCTGCTGCCCCTTGTGGTGAGCTGCTTTGACTGCAGATTGAATCTCTTCCTCTGACTTCTTGTTACTGACAACTCACTCAGTGCTGTTCTCATCTGCCTGTTGTTATACCTGGCTCTTTTTCTTCCTACAAACCACACTTCATGGTGTTACACTGTCAAGAGTTTGACAGGGAAAATTAAGAAGCATCCATTTGAAACACCAGGTTTACCTAGGCGATAACTTCGTGTCACAGGAGCAGTTTGCATGTCATAGAATCATAGATTCATAGATTGTAGATTTAGAAGTGAACCTTAGAATCATTCTAGTCCAGCCCCCTGCAATGGAGGAGCATGCAGCTGTCCCATACCGGGATCAAACCTGCAACCTTGACATTTTCGGCACCACTCTCTAACCAACTGAGCTATCTACAACTTCAATGTAAGATACTGGAGTGGGTGTGTCCAGCTAATGTAGAAAATGAAAATAAATCATTTTTTGTGAATAAAAGGAAAATACCAAGAACTGCCTTGTCTGGGCTTGCATTAGATTGTCTGTGTATAGGCAAGCACACTCAGTGAACTGTTTTGTCCTTTTGTTGGGCTATTGTAATGGTTTTTGTTGTAGTGGTAGTGGGTGTGGGCTATTGTTTGGTTCTTGTTCTTGTTTTTTATCATGTTCTTGTGTTTTTATCTTGTGAACTGCCTTGAGATCTACAGATGAAGGCCAGTATACAAATTTAATAAATAAATAAATAAATAATCACTAGAGTCACGCTTAGGCTCATTTCTAATGGATTCCTGGGGATTGGTGCTTCCTGCTCCCCATTATAGTGGCCCTCCATTTTGCCCATCACCTGGCAACGCCCGGATCATGTTTGCAAGATGTAAACCGATTTTTAAAATGAGGATATAGGTCAGTTGGAATATCACAGGAGGTCATAATCTATTACCTGTTTGCTTGCAGAGATTTGTACTGGACTGTTATCTATTTGTTTTCCTTGCAGGTACTGTTGTAAGTCTTCCCTTGTCCCCCTTCAACCAGTGAAAAATTGGTCTTTTGCAAATAATTAATTTACATTCTCTTCCTCCTCTATTAATTAAATGTGTCTCACTGTTTTTCCCCCTTTTCCTTTTCTCCTTTTTTCAGCAAAGTTATCTAAATGTTCATTGACTGAAGTTTTTGCTATGTTCAGGAAGTCTTAACAGATGTAATAAATCAACATTCATAAAAATAATATACAGAGCAATGTTCAGTTAACATAATTGACACAAAGTGTGTGTATCCTTCCAAAGCATCAAGGCAATCTTAACAGCAGTTTGGATTCCCTTGAGGACTGGGGAGAAAACTTTGTTTGTGCAGAGACAGCACTATTTCTGTATAGGCAGTTTGGTACGAAAGGAAAATTCAGTAGCTTTTGCTCATTGTCTTCTAGAAAACAGCTCTGTCTGCCAGTTTTTTTTTCCAAACTTTGAAAGCATTAACTTGCATTAACTCTGATAGTGCTGACTATCTGTAGCTTGCTGTCAGTGAAGAATGTGTGTATTTGCTGTGTGAGAATTAATGGTGCATGAAATTAAATACGCTAACAGGTCCCCCCCTCTTTGATACTTAAATACATATGGCATTTAATTTTCTTATCTGTTTCTAGCTATAGAAGGCTGTCTTGTAAATAGCCACTCGGCTGCAGGGTGGATAAGACTTGTGCTTAGAAGGGTTGCCACCTTTTTTACTTCTCATCCCTGACCCCAAATTGATTGATACAGGTATGGGAGCAGAAAGGCTAGTGAAAATGTTCTGGACTCATCACTTCTGTGGATTTATTCGAAGGCCGGTATAAGCAGGAGATTAGATCTAATATCTTGACATTATAATTTATCCACTATACTTGAGTCATAATCTTCACTGTTCCAGTCCAACAAAAACAGGCCATTTATTACAGAAGGCAAGCAGATTGTTTCCATCTTCTTCTGCAACCTTATTCTCCTTTACCAGGGAGTAAAGCCCCACTTGAATTTACTTTCAACCCAAATAATGCTTACTTACATTGTTGGATTCAGTGGAATTTTAGGAAATTTCAGGTATTAAGATTGTAACCTCAGTAACAAAACAGAGGAACTGGTTCCAGTTACAGGTAGGTAGCCGTGTTGGTCTGCCATAGTCAAAACAAAATTAAAAAATTAAAAAATCCTTCCAGTAGCACCTTAGAGACCAACTAAGTTTGTTCCTGGTATGAGCTTTCGTGTGCATGCACACTTCTTCAGAGGAACTGGTGAAATTCATTGTCTTTACATTTTAATGAGAAAGCTGTCTGCATGATTATGCAAAAGGCCTCTTAAAGAAGAGACATTGGTTGTATAAACAGTGTGTAAGTAGACATCTGCTCACACAACTGGGATTTCCCCGCTCTCCCTCTGCAGCCCCCCCCCCAAATAGCTGAGTCTCTGAATTACTTGGTGTAGCCTCAGTTTAGCTGACTGCTGCTTGAGCAAACCAAAGCTCTCCTTTGCACTTAGAAGTTTCCTTTTCTGCTAGTGGTGACTCTATAAATATGAGGATACACACTAATGTTTATTTTAAATAAAAACATTTAATTAAAATGCAGTAAAATGGCTACATACAAATTCAATAAAATGGAGAATACAGCACAAAGCAATACATATTGTAACAATAACAGTTCCAAAGCAGCTCAAAAAACTATTTTATTTTCCCAGGTTTTAGTTAACACATTGTGGCTGGTTTTTTGAGATACACACTGTTTGACTAGAAATCACATTAAAAAAAATTGTTATATGAGTAGACAACAAACTTGATGAATAGAAACTGCTTTGCTATTAACAAGTACATGATGTAATGAAAATCAACCAGAATA
Source organism: Lacerta agilis (assembly GCF_009819535.1). Classification (NCBI taxonomy): domain Eukaryota; kingdom Metazoa; phylum Chordata; class Lepidosauria; order Squamata; family Lacertidae; genus Lacerta; species Lacerta agilis. Next base: position 59,089,578 of record NC_046314.1, on the reverse strand, counting down.
AAAGACGCTTATCATTTGCTAGCAATATTAAGAGGGTTTAATTGCCTCCATAAGTCCCACATACTTTAGTAAAGTTTGTGTCAGTAGAGGGTTTAAGAATTGTACTGAGAGTTTCAAGATAATGAGCTTAGATTTACAGCAGAGCCAAATTAGTTTCAGGATTCCTGTATTAATCCATTCCATATGGAGAAAATTATAATGTGAAGTATGAGTAGAAGCTGTTAAGAAATGAAAGTGTGACATATTTTCTTAGAAGGACGTGCTGCATTTGATTTCTTGGTTCTTTTAGAGTGAAACAAAATGGTATTTTAGGTGCTTTATTTGCCTCGTTTCAATTAGAACCGGAGCTGGCAATGGGAAAGCATCTTAAAAGTGATTTTGAATGAACATTATTTGAGTGTAGATTTCAAATTGCAAATTATTTTACATATTTGTAAACATTCAAGCATTCTTTAGGCATTATCAGGTATGCATCAAGAAGACAGAAAAATGTACCTTCATTTTCACACAGTGGAGCTATTTACTTACATAACATAATTTCAATGATATTTTCAGTTTTCTTGACTCTTGATAGCAGATAATGCATGAATACTTTTTTGCATGAAATTTGGTTAGCCAAATGTATGTTTTGAGTCTGTTTAAGAAATAAAATGTAATTTATTACAGTTTTATCATTTCCTGCCTCCAAGAGGTTCAGGGCAGCATTCTAGCCCTGTGCGACAGAATACAGTAGCTTTGTTTGCGTACAATACCAAACCATCGTTTTGTGCCTCATGGCCAAGCTGTAGTGAGCCTTGGACCCACAGCCTTCTCTTCTGCCTGTGCAGCCAAGAGAAGTTAGAAACTTTAGCTTTTTTAAATTAAGATCAGCTTGCTGTACCATCTGGACCTGGAACTGTATTTAACTGTGGTTAGTTTAAAGAAGTTTATTGCTTCAGAAACTATAGTTCCAAGTCAGTTTGTTTGAAACAAACCAGTTAGTGTTTACCATTGCTTGGCAGTCTGGACGACACAACAAACTGTGGTGAACCACAGTTCCAAGCTTATTCCTGTTTGCTCAGGTTGCACTAAACTATGGTTTAGCCACACAGCATGTGAAACGTGGCACAGAGAGAAGCCCCCTAATTTTTATAGTTTGAACTTGCTTCTTCCTTGTCTCAGTCCTTCAAGCCCTCTTCAGGCATTTGCCTGGACACATGAGGCAGGCATAGGCAAACTTGGCCCTCCAGATGTTTTAGGGCTACAACTCCCATCATCCCTAGCTAACAGGACCAGTGGTCAGGGATGATGGGAGTTGTAGTCCCAAAACATCTGGAGGGCCAAGTTTGCCTATGCCTGACATGAGGGCTACAACTGTGTCAAGGGAGTTGGGTGCAGATGCTTGCTCTGTCTCCTGCATCCCCATGTATGGGTATCTCACAGACCTTAGTGCACTGAGATGGTCTAAGTGTGTTACGCTTGGACGACATGGAGTCTTCTAAGTACAACCAGAAGAATGCACATATATTACCCCCTCAGACGTTCCTTCTAAACACATGAACGTCTGAAAATAAACTTCATGTGTGGGGATATTGTGTAGGTTTCCAATCTTATAAGTGAGAATTTATAAGATTGGAAACCTACACATTTTGGAAAGTTATGGGAATTTTGCATTGTGACACAGCTATTATACTATATAGTCACTAGGCATTACATAATTAGCTATGTGTAGGATAGTAGACATTCCATATTAATATTTTCCAGATGTAAGGAGCTGAGGAATTTTGTGTTGGGGTATGTATTGCAGGTGCATATTATCTGGTTAGTGTTGAGGTTTTTTAAAATATTTTTTCAGATATTGCATTTCTACTGCTACCAGCTTACATGATAATTGAAACTGCCTGTCAAAAGCAGTCTAATACTACAGAAATATTTGGATATTCCTTAATGGCTTTTCTGAGCAAACCTTTCATATTTGGAGGCAGAAATTTCTGGCATGTGAAGGTACAATTCATATATCTTGTGTGATTCTCATGATTAGGAACAGGACAGTTTTGCTATATTAAGACGGCACACACATTCCAGAGTTTCTGTTTTCATTGTATCCATTACAATGCTTTCCTGACCATGGTATACCCTAGAAAATTTAATACTGTTCTAAGCTTTTAAAAATGAATTTTCAGCATGACTTTATAATCCTAACAAGCATATCTGTTTTCTTTAAAGCCCTTGCTTTCCAAGACACATTATCCTTTATATGCCTATAATGTTCCTAAATTTCCTGAGATCTTCCTGCTGAAACAGCCACATTTCAGACTAAAATCTTAGCTGATGTGTTGATAACCCACAAATGTCATAAATTAACTGGGGAAGGGGGATTAAACACTGTGCAAGAGAATCAGAAGAGATGAAGAAGAGTTGTCAGCACTATTTTGGGGTTTGCTATCACAATATTGTTTGCTTTCTTAATTACATGGTGCACATCTGTCCTGTGTGTTTATTTGCATGATGCAAGTATCATTGTCTTCACTGGGAATTACTAGTTGTTAAGTAATTATAGCATCTGTAAATTCATATTGTGAAACACAATGGCTCTGAGGCTACTCAAAAAGATTTCAACAATAGCCAGAAATCAACGTTGCCAATAAGATTTGGAGTTAAAAGATTTGTAAATAGTTTCTGGAAGCTAGAAAGGAAATAGGTTTCTGCTAAATTTCAAGAAACTCTCCCAGAAAATTGCAGTATCTAACTGGCTGCCAATATACAAACCAAACTTCTGCAGTATTTGTCTTGGCTTCATCATGCTCTAAACTGGGAAGCAGCCTAGCTGTGCTTCTTTGTGTTCATTTCTTGCATCGTATTTGGATACAAAATAAATCTAGTTTGTACAGGAAAAAGGATGTTCTCTAGCATAATATAGCCAAACTTTTAAAGAATTTGTTAAAAAGCAAGATTGCTTTCTTTATTTTTATTATTTTTTGAGGAAGCTGTGGATTGCTTGAACAAACATGTCTTGATTTGATCAGACACTTTATCCTTCTATTTGTTGTTGATAAGAGTAAGATTTTGGAAAGATTGATGCAGCTCCCTGTGTACATTTTCCTGTCCTTCATGTTGTCTAAATGGCTTTGTTTTTAAACAGTGTGAAATCTATAAAAAAAGAATGTGTTATGTGAGAAGAACAAAAGTGTGCCATTCATGGTTGTAAAATGTGAAACCGCTCCTGAAGCTTGGATTTGATATCCCGCTTTATCACTACCCTAAGGAGTCTCAAAAGCGGCTCACAATCTCCTTTCCCTTCCTCCTCCACAACAGACACCCTGTGAGCTGGGTGGGGCTGAGAGACTCACCCTGTGAGGTGGGTGGGGCTGAGAGACTTCAGAGAAGTGTGACTAGCCCAAGGTCGTCCAGCAGCTGCATGTGGAGGAGCGGGGATGCGAACCTGATTCACCAGATCATGAGTCCACCGCTCATAACCACTACACCACACTGGCTCTCAATACTCTCAAATATCCCAAACTAGGTAGTGCCTGCATTTACCAGCCTCCAGCTATCACAACCTCAAATAATTGTGGAACACAATAAATCTATGTGCTATAACTGGATTGCGGACCAGTGTTCAGAGGATGTCTCTACTGGTGACACTGGATATTTTTCTTTTGTATAAATATGCAAATATATATATATATGCTTTTGAAATACTGCAAGTTAAAGTGCTGAATAGTCAAATAAAAAGTGATGGACTTGTGAATGTGAACCAGCCTTTCCCCTTGATCAGATTTCGAGAAATTACAGTCATTAATACATGGTTTGTGAAGACCCATCTATACCTCTTTTTATGTGCACATATCTTTTATCTTAGATCTAAAAAATCCTGGATTTTCTTCAGGTGCTTTGCTTAGTGGTGATAAGAAGTGTGTGTGTGCATTTTAAAGCACTTCGCCTTAATGAAGATACCTGTATTTCTGTGTTTGTGCCTAGAAGATGCTACTAGTTGTCTGGTGTGAAATCCATGTGGTGGTACTAATCTCAAACTAATTTGGGAGCTAGTGCTTGTAGAAACCCATAGTTAACTGGGGGAAATTTAGGCAAGAATTCCCATAATTATAAAACATAATACGGGTGGAGCCTTTCTCATTGCCGTTTTTCAGAGAATGGCTTTGCGGGTAGTGCTCCTGTATTTTGTTTGCATTGAACAGTATCCTTTGGATTGATAAAATCCCCATTGTACGTAGTGAGCAATAGTGGAGTCTCTTTTTGTATGTAAACATTTTTAATTTGAAGAAACAATGCCTAAAAAAATATGTGCCTTGTTTGCAAGATAACCATTTTGTAAGAATACTGACATAAAAATACCAACAGGGGCATCCCCGTGCTTGTTATTTTGTTTCTCTTGCACTTGCCAGTTAAACATTACATTGGAATTTTAAATATGTCTGTAACTGTTTCCCCCTGCCCCCCCCACTTTGCCTGAAGGTAAATATTTTATCTTCTTGTCTTCCCTACTTTGGAATGAGTTCTTGCAATGCAGAAAGTTCCCCAAAACGACTCCCATGAAACCCGTGTATCATTTATCAGCTTGATTACCATTTTGTAGGAAAACAAGAAAACATGTCATTCAATACAGTCTTATCCTGCAGCCAAATTATTTAACTCCTAATGTGTCCTTCAGATTACCTGTACTCTGATTTCAACAAAGAAAATAAATGTTAGTGCCTAACAACCTCCAGAATTTGGGGTAGGTGGCAAAATGAGAATGAGGAAGTGTTTGTGAATGAAAAGATCTAAGAAATGCCAGTCAATATTTTATTACCATTACTGTATACAAAATACATAGGAGACATAAGAGTGCTTGCCTTCTAAAGCAAGTAAGCTTGTCTTCTAAAGCCCCACTGGGTTGAATTATCATTGGGAATAGTGTGGGATATGGCCCTGGAAAATTCAGATGAAAGGACAGTTAGCTGGTATTGTTGGCAGGTATTTCTTTTATGTGAATGGAGAAGCAATTTAGTATCCAAACAAAAGTTCTCAAAGGAAACTAGCTTGGTACAGTCGTACCTTGTGTTACGTACTACCCCCCTTACAAATGCTGCGGGTTACGCGCTCTGCTAACCTGGAAGTAGATGCCCCTGGTTGCGACCTTTGCCCTGGGATGCGAGCGGAAGTCGCGCTCCAGCAGCATGGCAGCAGCGGGAGGCGCCATTAGAGAAAGCGCGCCTCATATTACGTGGGTTTCTGGTTACGAATGGACCTCCGGAACGGATTAAGTACGTAACACGAGGTACCACTGTACTAGATAGTTGCCACACACACACACACACACAGGCATGGGATGGAGCATACAGTCAGGGAGAAACTCTCCAGTGCTTTGTTTTGAGGCATAATCCTTGTTAGTAAAATTAAATATATAAAGCTGACCAGTGTAGTATGTTTTCCTCAGTGGAAGAATGCTCATGAAGAGGTATAAAAAGTATACATCTGCATCTCCTGAGAAACAAGGCAGCAAGTTGGAAAGTCAGAGAGGCCGAGAAATGGTGGAGCTCTGTTTAAATCCAAGTCTGTGGCTATAGAAGAAACAAGACCATTTGGGGGTGTTAATGCTGTGAACCCTCCCATCACAGGCTCAGGTTATATATATGTGTAAATAAACCATATATCATAAAGACACTACAGTCTCCACTGTGCCTCATTTCCAAAAGGAAACACAAAACCTGGGTAAGCCTGGAACCTCTGGAATCTCACACCGCTCAGAGATTGCAGTGGCATGCAAAATAATCATTCTCCTTTTTTTTTTTTTTAAAAAAAAGGTAGTTTTTAGTTTCTGCAGAAAAAAATTCAGTGGCTTTTAACGATAGAATTGTAATGTTTGCAATGTTACCAGCAGTGTTCCTATAGGTGACATTTTTCTTCTTTAAAGTTTCCACCCTATTGGTCAACAACATTCAAACCACATGTTCCTTGATGCCTTCTTAATTATAGAAAGTAAAAAGGTTAATTTTGTGCCTTCACAACTAGCATTTTGTACTGAGTTTCATTTTAAACATGCTGAGTTAAGCATTTTGATGTTAAGTACAGGTATGCATTGTGTGTCCTGCATAATATGAAGCAGAAGACAGTTCCAATATATAAAACAAAGGTGTTTTTAGAAATTGTGCTAGATATTGTATCTGCTTGACGTTTTATACAGAGGATGAAAATTACACAATCATCTGATGTCCATTCTTTGAGAATGGACATGAAAGTTAACTTCCTTTCTCTCTGTAAAGAACATCCAAAACTCTTTTCCTTTAGCCAAGTGTTCCTTATAAAGAAAGGGAGAAGTTATTTGTGGTTAAAAGTTACTAGGACAGTTTGCCGTAGAAGATTTCTACATTATGCAGCCACAACCACATCCACACCCAGTCTTGAAGAACATATGTGGAACATGATACACTAACTCAGCAGAGACTTAGATGTGGTACTTTCTCTTGAGATTGTTGTTTGGAGAGGAGCCATGTTTGAGTACAAAACCCCTCAAGAGAAATCCGATTAAATTTAATCACTAGGCTGGCTGAAGGAGTTGGGGCTCAACAGTCATTGAACTCGGGGTCATTGGCAGGGAAATCTTAAATGCACCTCTGATGAGATAACAGGAATTGGATAGGGTCATTTCTTTTCCTGTTGATTCTTACTGGCAAATGCTTCTTCTTCCTGGCTGCCCCTCTCCCCCCACCCCAATTTCTAGTTTAGGAGCTTGGCAGGAGTGAAGAGTGTTTAAAAATGGAGCTTGGGGAAGATCAGCTGGCAGGACTGAATTTAGGGGGGGTGATCCAAGCTATGAGGTTTTTTAAAAACTATTTTTAGCCACTCTATGTAAGGATAGGATAGAAGCTGGTAAGTTTTATTTATTTTACAAGGTATGTATTTTGTTTGTTTGTTTACACCTCATAATATATTAAAAAGCGTTTACTATTAAAAGAATAAAAAGGCAATAATGATGTTCAGTAACATTCCCTAAAAACTAGATAAAAACAGAATGATATATATCACAGATAAAATTGAGTGATGTACAGACCAGAGAATTAAAAATGAAGTGTCTCAGAATCCAGGAAAGCTTTATTTTCTGTAGCACAAAGTATCTGAGCCTTCTATCTGTATGGGCTAGTCAGTTGTTTCACGCTGCCATCTTGTGGCCATACCTTTCAATTTTATGCCATACAGTCTCTACACTAGAAAAGTGGCAGCCTCTGACTTTTTTATATATATTAGGAATATTTTATGAGCAGTTGAACATGATTCAGAAGCAGATACAGGGTGATTCTATCATTGTTTTCTGTCGGTCTTTCTATTTTCAATGGAAGCCTTCCAGAGAGAGGGGGAGAGATGCATGTGAGGTGTTTATGTGAGATGGGGAAGTCTGTATGAAAGTGTCGTCTGTGAGAGAGAAGAAAAGACGCACCTGGGCAGGGAGAGAAGGGATGTGTCTCTCTCTGTGTGTGATGTTTGAGGGAAGATATGTACTGTATGTGAATGTGTGTGCAAGAGAGGGGGTGTGTGTTGCCACTTCATATATTTTTCCTGGTGCTGAAGAATTTCCCATGTTGTTTATAGACAGCACAGCATCATTGACTGTGTGTGTAAATCAATATTTTGTGATTTCCACAACTAGGACCAGCAGAACATAAGTGACTTCTCATGGCAAGCATGAGATTGTCTAGAGAGAAGTGGCAATGACCGTATGTTCTCTAGTTTTCTGTTATCCTGCACCACCGTGTCAGCCATGTTGTATTACGTTGTATTCCCATCCCCCACCCCGCCCGCTTCCATGGCAGCCGTTCTGTGCCTGGTGCTCACAGGACTTATTCAAAGTTCAGAATGGTCCGAAAAGGTTGTCAAATCCTGGTTTGGATTATTTCTTCCCCGGTTCATATTTAGAAGCTGCTTTCAGATGTCTCCAGTGACATAAGTGAAAGTATCCACGAAGAAGTAAAATATCTTCATGCAGCCAGGATGGGGCACAAATGCACCCACTGCAAAATGGAGGAATAAATATCTGACATGAATATCCTTTCTGCTCCCCCTCTTCAGTGATGACTCAAAATTCTAAGTCAAGGTAGAATGGTAGTATATCTGGGGGTGGTTGGGAGGAATGGAACGGAATGGAGAGGCTAGGGCCCTGAACAGAAGCAACCCACACTGCAGTATTTTGTTGCATACCTGCCACTTATGACTTGTACTGTATTGCAAACCTGATTTTTGAATTAGTAGTTCCACATTAGGATACATTTAAATAATTGACTGAGTTGAACACATTGAAAGACAAAACGGTTTGTGTGTCAGGTTGTATGAAGGAGAACTGTGGACACCTCAACCCCCCCCCCCCAAGAGAAGGGCTAGAAGTTGTGCTGAAGCTATACCGGCATGTTGTAGCTGGAAAGGTGCGTGTGCATGGGGGAGCAGCCCTGTGAGCTGCTGGACAGGGAGAAGGAAGACGCAGGATGAGATGGTGGCAACTTCCTCTTCCTCCTGCTGCAGCCCAGAAGGCAGCAGAATACATCCCTAGCCTCAGCAGAGTCCTGCGTCTAGCCTGGGTAGCAGGCCCCCCCTCCCAAGTTCAAGAGGCGGAGCTTGAAGGCCTCACCGGAGCAGTGATTTCAGAGGCCAGATGGGTGCAAAGGCGACCTGGAGAAAAGACCAAAGAGGCTCTCAAGGAGGGGAGACGACTCCCTCGCCGCCCACCCCAGGAGCCCAGAGAGAGAGAGAGAGAGGTGCCGGAGGAAAGTAGCACCCTCCCTGCCGAGTGCTTCGCCTCACAAATGCCTGTGTGTTGCTGTCACTCTCGCTTCCCTCCAAAGACAGTGGCAATATGGCAGGTGGGGCCAGAGCGGTGGGTCAAACAAACACGCCGGTAGGCGGAGGACGGGGCCAAAAAGGAAAGCCAATGGCGGCTGAAGCAGGACAGAAAGCCTTGGTGACACACACACACACACACACACACAAAACAAGAAAACCGGGGGGGGGGTCACTTGCCATATGTGCAGGAAATTCCGGACATGTCTTAAAATTCTAAAATCCCCCCCGTCGCCATTTTAGGTGTCCAATTTCCGTACATGTCTGGAATTTTCTGGACATATGGCAAGCCTAGGTTTACTCAACTGATTGGTTTATAACACAACCATTTTCCCACTTGCTCGCAGATGGTTGGGGGCGGGGGTTGTACTGCTACATCATCAGTTGTACTGTTTGGATAGCTGCACTTCTAAGTATTTGAAGTCTGAATGTTTTTCTCATGAAGCAGTGTCTGATCAGTCATGAGTTAGACTTGTTTTGGACAACCATACTCAACTTACAGATATTGTGTAAAAACGCTGTGCCTAGAAACCAGACAAATTCTTTCAGTATTATTTAATGTGGCTGGACTATGTCCCTTAATTGACTAATAATTAATTCTGATATCTGAAGAGAAAAGGCTGAGGAAGTGGATTATTTATGAGACTGTATGATTACTATTTTTTAAAGCACCCCTTCCCACTTTCTCACTATATATAAGGGTCTGGTGACTTCTGTTTCAGTGTATCTGAAGAAGTGTGCATGCACACGAAAGCTCATACCAAGAACAAACTTAGTTGGTCTCTAAGGTGCTACTGGAAGGAATTTTTTTATTTTGTTTTGCCTTAGGGAGCAACCGTTTTGAGTCTTTGAATTGTTCAGCAGTTGCTGTGCTGAGTCATCAAGGATGAAATTATAAGGATTGCAGGGATAAAATTAGCATGAGAGCAGTTCCAAAACACAGATAAATCCGTGTCTGTTTTTCTCACTGAACAGAAACTTTTAAAACCTTAAGCTAAAATGTGTGGGACAATATACTTTGTTCATAAAGAAATATTAGAGCTGCCAGGTAAAATACTTGTGAATTTTTTTTACACAAATACAAGGGACAGCATGTATGACAGGAGTGGGGAAAATGTGGCTCTCCAGATGTTGTTGGTCCAGTATTGTCTCCATTCTTCCCAGCCCTGCTGAAAGAGGCGGTCATTAAAGCACTTATTTAAAAAAATCTCAGGACCTGGCCGATATGGCCAACTATCACCCAGGCTCAAATCTTCCATTCTTGGGCAAGGTGATGGAGCAGGTGGTTTCTGAACAACTTCAGGCACGCCTGGAGGATGCGGACCATTTGGATCCCTTCCAATTGGGATTCAGGCCTCATCATGGGGCTGAAACCTCCTTGGTCGTGCTGGTCGATGATCTCTGGTGGGCTAGGCACAAGGGTGAAAGCTGTTTCCTAGTTCCGCTGGATCTTTCATCAGCTTTTGGTACTATCGATCATGACATCCTTCTGGACCGTCTAGAGCAGGGGTTGGCAAGGTTTACCAGCCATGGGCCAGATCACTGCCACGGAGATTGTCTGTGGGCTGGACTGATGCAGCGTGATGCTGGAAATTACGTCTGCACATGTCTGCGGCGCCGGAAATCGCTTCTGTGCATGTCCAGACACCAAAAATCGTGCCTGCCCAGAAGCAATATTTGGCGTCTGGACACGTGCAGATGCAATTTCTGGTATCTGCACATGAGCAAATGCGACTTCCAGCGCCGCTTGGCAAGGCCCTGCCCCGCACTGGTTGAGCGGCTTGGTTCGGGGGCAGCTCGTGGGCCAGGTTGAATCCTGACAAGACAGAAATACTGTTTTGGGGGGACAGGATGGGTGGGTGTGGGGGACTCCCTGGTCCTGAATGGGGCAACTGTGTCCCTGAAGGACCAGGTGTGCAGCACAGGTCAGTGAGGCGCAGGTCAATTCAGTGTCCAGGGCACTGATTTAGTGCTTCTGCGCATGCTCAAGCACCGAAACCCGGAAGTAACCCATTCCGGTACTTCTGGGTTTGGCACGGTGCGCAACCCAAAATCGCACAACCTGAAGCAGCTGTAACCTGAGGTATGACTGTATTAATTATTACTTCAGTAGCAAAAAATGATAATAACTCCTTGGCTCACGCTGTCTGGTGCAATTGATATGATGGCTTTAATGTGCCGGAGATGCTGTATCCTCAGAGACCTGGAGAGATTGCTTGGAAGCGGTACAATGGAGAACCTCTCTCTTGGGGGTCCTGTTAAAGGTTAAATGAGTCATTGGATTTCATGTCTCCTGTGGGAAGGGGTTGTGTACTCGGGAAGCTGTGATGGTGGCTATTTCTGGAGGGGTTGCAGCAGCGGCAGCTACTCCTCTTTTACATGTTTTTAATTGTTTCTACGTGTGTTAAATACGTTTCTCTCTCATTTTTATTTATATTGCTTTACCACTTCCCTTTTACCATTTTGCCGTCCTGGGTTCCTTTTGGTAAGAAGGTTAGCGTAGAATGTTAGTAAATAAATAGTTCCTTGGTTACAGGAGGAAAGGGCTCTTTTGTCCCTGGCTCTGATCTCAGCCTGGCCTAGCTGACGGTCTAGTGTGGCCTTGCAAAGTCTGGAGGCATTTCCTCCCCTACTTCCATGGGTAGAGTCAGGGACTGATTGGGGAGGGACCTAGTGATTTGTGTTCAGATCATTGGACCTCTCTCCCACCCTCCAAACTTATACTTGTAGTTGTCCCACAACCATCTCAGAAATCACTGTGCCCAGCTATGGGGTGGGTTAGAGTCTTGGTCGTCTCTCATTCATGTAGCTCTCTGGATTGCTGCCTGAATGATGCAGACTAATATGGACACTGCTGCTGCATATGAAGTTCCTGGCTTCATATTCTTCTTGTGGCCTGGAAAAGTGCCTGTCCTCCTTCTTCTAGTGCTCTAGAACAGTGTTCCTCAACCATGAGCCTCCAACTGTTTTTGGCCTACAACTCCCATCATCCCTGACCACTGGCCTTGCTAGCTAGGGATGATGGGAGCTGTAGTCCAAGAACAGCTGGAGGCCCAAGGTTGGGGAACACTGCTCTAGAACACTACTTGTACAGCAAGAACTGGGTGTTTATTGCTGGTGTTTTCAACTGTAGAGAAGTTAGGATGAAGGGACCCGCTGTTTTCAGGCTCAGCTTTTATTTTCCTGGCCTGTTTGACTTCTGGGAAGAGAGTTGAACTGGAGTGTGAGCATTTCACCACCCAATCTTCCCTTTGTTGCCTTCCCTTTTACTTTCTTTATTGTGACTCTCATGTTAGATACCTCTCACCTTGAGGCAGTAAGTCAGCTGGCCTGGATGTCATGGTGGGAGTTGCGCTCCAGAAAGATTCTGGGGACTGTTTTGTGGTCCCAGAACATACTGGTAGTTCCTTCCCCATCTAGCTGATCTTGTTCACTTGTAAAGAACAGAAATTCACTGTTAAGTATGGAATTTTGTTTTGGCATATTATTCCCTTATATACAGTTTTACAGCCCTGTGTTATATTGCGAAATGGTCAGTTAGAATTCCTAGGGCATAATCTAGTTAAAGTTAAATACTTTTTGGTCTCACTGATTTCAACAGATTTAACATGTGCTTAGTTTTCCCACTGAAATAAATAGGATGTAAAATGCATGACTGGCTGGATTGCACCCTAAAAACTGTTGTGATTCCCTCCTCTTGGGACTATTTGTCAGTACAAATAATCTAATGTAGGATAAATCCAGTATTCTTAAATTTGAATTTGTGTAAATTATATTTGAGAAATAATGAGATGAAACTTGACATCTTTCTGGCAAAATAAATTTCATTTAAATTTGAACAGTTTATCTCTTTTCGCTACATCTACCTTAAGTTTTTATTGTAAGAGAAAGTGTTATGAAATAAAATATGGACTGGCAAGTACATACTCTGAATTGTAATTTTTGCTTCATGAGCAAGGACCACCATGTAACAGCTGACCTTATTACAATAAATTGGGTTAACCTCCTCATCTTAAATACCGGTAAATATTATGGCAAAATGACATGGTGCTTTAAAATAAACATCACATCATATCATTGCTTTTTGTGTTGCAGAAATGGGAGAATTCTCAGTTGTTTTCATGTTCAGTTCTGTACATTTTATCAAGCTGTGGCATGGAGCCAATATTAGTATTTGGAATATTTGAAGTTTTGACTTCTGCCAGAAATTCTGCCTCTGAAATTTGATTGCCGCTTAATTTTCCACTTTCTCAGGATTCTTATCCCACAAATTGAAGTCGTCTAGAGAATATTATGCTACAATCCTGTTTACCTGTTAACTCTATTACTTGAAGGAACGTTTAGTGTAGTTTTGTTAATTGCATTGCTATGTTTATTTGCAGGTTTCAGTCAAATAGCTTTATATGCCATGTGCTTTACTTCTATGGGTGTAGAATTTTTTTTAGTGGGGTGTATGTGTTGCCTTCAAAGGGGACAATATAAATACAGCCTGTTAAATTATTTACTGAAGACAGTTGGCCAATCCATTGTTCAAGGAGCCAAAGGTCATTTTGGTGTGCCTAGCTGATTCATAGGTAATCTGATACAGTACTTGGCTGTTTGTTTCCCAGGCAGACGATGAACTTTATCCTTCCATTATGAGTCACACAACTGTAACTTTAAAGGGAGAAGGAATTACTTCTGAAAGGTGCTGAAGAATATGTATGCAAGCTGAAGTAATGATGTCTCTCATGAGACGACAATTGCACCATAACTGGTGGCACTTCTTTGCCAGAAATGCAATTGATTGGGTTTTTTTGGGGGGGGGGGTAATCTTTTGCTGATTTTTGACAAGTTAGACAGATTACTTTGTTTTGAATTAAAAACGCAGTGCCCGTAGTCCTGGAACTAGTCTTGCACAAGAGGATTAATTATTCTTAGTTTATGTGAATGGAGGATAGGGTGGGGTTATTGGTTCTGTTCTGTTCTTGTTTTTATTATGTATTTTGTGTTTTTTATCTTCTATTTTTATGTTGTGAAGCACCCTGAGATCTGTGGATGAAAGGTGGTATACAAATTGAAATAATAATAAAAATGGAGTAAACTAGTGTTGGTTTCTCATGCTTACAGAGTGAATTGGTATCATGTATTGTGGTTTATGGGGTGTCTTCAAGGAGTTCCTTTTTGAGCTATAGTGCTTCTGTTGACAAAACCCTTAAATATAAATCTATTAGCTGCATGGGATCACATTCTCATAAAGTGGTAAAAATGTATTGGATCTTGCAATCCTTGGCTCTTTCCTGGGCGGATGGGGGTACATTGGAATTTTGTGTTGTTTTCTCACTCTTTTCATGCAGAGTTCCTCCAACAGTTTCAGGAAAACGGAATACAATGTGCTATATAGAATTCAGTAGTTAATTTGCTTTATTATCAAACATTTAATCTAATTTAATAATACAATTACAATCCTATCTGTGTGCTTCTGTAATGAAAAGTGAAGGTGTTTAAAACATAGCATAAGTGAAATTTGTAATAGGAAAGTACTGCATAGGTGAAAAGTCATGTATGTAACTGTATATTGAAAACTTCTGTTTATAGCTCTCGTTCTCATCACCAGTAAAACTAGCAGTGTTTTACAGACTTACAACATCTCTCCTGTGTAATGTATGCCCATTGTAAAATAAAACATCATGTGCCACTTAAATTTGAGCTTTTTATTTCTCCTTGTATAAGTTGGCTGAGGTGCCCTTGAGTTATCTTAGTTCTCTGTTCCCTGCTCAGAAGTTTGCACTGCTGTTAGCTGTCTGCCACAGAAAGGAGGAGTTTGCTGCTTCTACAGCTGTGCCTTTGAGGGAGAGAGCGAGAGCGAGAGCCTATCATATTTCACCCTAATCCTAAGCGATTGCTTTAGCCAGGCAGTCTCTTTTATTGTTAAAGAGAATCCTTCTGAAGATTGTTCCCCAGGCTTTTCATTTAAGGGCAAACAGGATGGACGGACTTAAGAATCAGAATGGCAGTGCCATTTCCTCGCAGAAAAGAGAAAGCTGTTCCAATTTGTATCCTGGTCTGGCAACTTGTTAGCAGCATGTACATCTTCCTGATCCAAAAAGCTGGGTTTTTTGTTTAAAAAAAATGTGATAGAAGAGAAGGCTGGATTACAAGCATATCGGTGGAGAATGTTACTGAGCAGAGGAGATGGACTTTGGTTGAAACCTGGAAAAAACGGAAAGCTGTGTCCCTCGGTGTTGTGCTTCTGCACAATCCTCATCTGAAGGTTGTTTTCAGGGTGCCGTGGTGTTTTTCTTTCTTCCACTGTGTTTTGTTTGGCAGCTCACAAAGTACTGTAGGCAGAAGCAGCCTCCGGGAATTGTACAGGCACAATCGCTTGGTTCTGTGCTCCATGCAGATTTAAACAGTGCATGTGTTTTCTTTAAGCTTAAAGAAACATGGTTATTTTATATTAGATAAAAAGAAAAAGGAGAAGGCTACGAGGGTGGTTTTGAAAGTTGCATACTCCATTGGATTTATTTATTTTTTGGGAGGGGAAATGAAAAAAGAAAGTGCCTCAAAGTCATGCCGGTTTAAACATAATCCAGGATCCCTCTCGCGTGCTGTGAGCTGGATAAACTTCTCTACCTTGTCTAAGCAGACAAAAAGGCTGTTTCGCAGCGATGGTGAACTTACATCTATATGTAGGCAGCAGGTAGAAGAGGATGAGAGCTGGACCTACAGACCCCAGCACAGAAACGGTGATTGTTTTTTTTTTTTTTTCAAATATGCAGTTAATCATTTAATTGTATTATTGCTTATAATCTTTTACTTAATTAAATCCCTTCCCCCTCCTTCCATTTTCCCCACATGCTGCCTTTCATTTGACCTTTTGGTCTCTGTGGCAAGTGTTTCCTCATAGTGTATCCTTCTGCTTTGTAGTTTGCTACTCAAAGCCCTCATTCCCACCAATCGGAAACTGCGGTCTCATATCAGTGCTTCTTAACATGGCAGCTGTATTGTGAAAACTGTCCAGCCCATAGCAAGGAGTTGCATAGAGATTTACAACTGTATAAATGGGTTAAAACAAAGCAGAACTATGGTTTTACCAAAGTGATTTATTTTCCATACATTTTTGGAGTCCATGGGGTGGTGGTAGGGCTAGATGGATATGTATAGAACAGAGATGAACAGAAAGCTTGTGCACATAGGGGTGGGTGGCAAAAAGCAAAAGGTAAAAAGGATTTCCCCCCTTCTCCACCTGTTGTAGGGACATGAAATCTGCTGCAAGGCGGGAAGAAGGGAATGGGCATGTATATGTTGATAATGGTAATGACATAGCAGTAGTAGCTGTTGATCTGCCTGTATTTTGCTATGCAGATATATCATATATTCTGTGCATCTCTGCAGACAGTGAAATATGTAGACTTTTCACACAGCACGACCTTGCACATGTATCACCAGAAGCACCCACTCACGTTGTATCATATTGTTGTGGTGCACTCAGCTACTTTGTGGGGACTTTATCACCTGATCCTCCTTCTAGTCCCTTCTTTCTTAAACCCTGGCTATTAACTTCTATCCTACTAATCATATGTATTTTGGAAGTATGCTCGATATTTAATCAGAACCTGGCAGTACAGATAGATGAGGTTCACTGCATGTTGAAGTAATCATTATCCATTTTGGCAGATTTTGAAAGCACGTATAATCCAGTGTATTACCAACTTGTCCATCAGATGATGATGGATTGTCTTCCTGATAGCCTTCTGTGCGTAGCAGGTGATAGTCCTGTTGGCTGCAGCTTGTTGACACTTCCATTGGAAATAGTAGACTCCATAAAAAACCAATAGCACACCAATGCTCAAATGTAGGTTTTAAAAGAGCACATTTTGAGTAGTAGCAAGGTACTTTTATATAGTTTTCATAAAGAACAACCCTGGTGGATCAGACCAAAAGTCCTTTTTTTAAAGCATCCTGCTCTTGGTGTAGAAAGTGAAAATGGGAGAACATGTTGTTTTGATGCTGCATGTGTTTGTGAAGAGGGCCGCAGGGCAGCAAGACCCTTACCTGGATACTGGATTTGGCTTTGGTGGTGTTGTTTTTTGACCTGAAGCTTGTTGTTGTATGGCTTTTATGGATGGCTAATAGAAGTGCCAGCAAACTGCACTATTCAATTTCTGAGATGATTATCCCCTTCTGTGTCCCCATTAGGTACTCTCATGGTCTGTCCTTGTTCTGTTTTGTTCCTCTCTTGTTCAGTAGATCTGAGTAGGGGAAGGAGAGAGTAAGTTTCCAGTGACAGCTGATAAAGTCAGTCCTGAAATTTCAGGCTTTGTGACCCTTGGGTGTCACTCTTATGAGTAAAGGATACTGTGCAATTTTTTTTTAAGTTGGGACACACCCTATAATTATGAGTGCTCTCTTCTTAAATACATTCAGCGTTAGTCCAGCCAAACCTCAATAACCATACACTGAAACTGAATTAGAACACAAGCTAATGATGCCCACATTCTTGTCCCTTTATGTGAAGCTAACTACTCAATTAGGTGTGATTATCTACTGAGCTGCCCTGTGCTATGTTTACATTTGGAAGTTGAAAAGCCTTTTAAAGTTTTGGCAGTATGGAGAGGTGTTTGGTTAAACCTCTCAAAACTATGGGGCTCTCAGGGGGAAACTTTCAAGGAGTAAAGTGGCCTGGCAATGTGTATTCTGTGCAGATTAGTCTACTATAAGTGACTTGCACTGTACCAGGACCAATGTGAAATTCATTGCTACTCCTTGTGAAACCTTTGGTTCTTTAGTTAAAAACTGTTGATTATTTCCAACAAAAGACATTAGCAGCTGGCCAATGTAAGTAAGGCTGCATTAAGAAAGGGGTTCTTGCTTAAGCATCTTGAGAGTATTTTCATGGCCCACGTTTGGACCAATCACAAGTACCTCTGTATGGGAACATTACATGGAGGAAACAATGTTTCATGGACACGTTTGCAACAGGATCCTAGACTTGTGTCCTGTGCACTGATTCATCAGCAGAAAACTGCAATAGATGACTAATTTTTGTCATCTGCTTTCTCATACGATTCCTTTAAAAGGTCTGTCTGTGAGCTCAGAGTATTATGTTACACAAGGGCCCTAAGGCAGGTCTACCACACTATGGGAAACTCCCTGTGTAACTTTGTTGTAGTCTTGGCTGTAGGAAATTCCCAAGTCAAGCGGAAAAACCTTAGGACTAGAGTTGGTTGGGTAAAGAACAGCAACTCCAGATGAGAATCGTAAGTCTGAGTAAAGCATGCAAAGGTGATGAGATGTTATTTCTCTCATGAAAAATAGCCAAAAAAACCACCCAACCCATGTGATATAGTGGGCTTGGTGCATGGAAACTTGAAAGTTCAAATCCCCACTCGGATATAAAACTCGCAGAACCATAAAACTAATAATTGGACCACTTTTCAAGTCTAATTCACTTCAAACTGTTGTTATGAAAAGTTATGAAAATAAAATGGAAATATAAGGAAATGCACACATGCTCTTGAAAGAAAGATACATCTACAAATTAATTAATTAATCTCTTCCAGTGTCCCCCCCCTTTGAAGAGTTCATATATTCTGAACAAGATCCCCATTCATGGGAGTGACTGCTAAGTTGCAAGCTAGACTTAAAAAAATAAAAACTTTGGCATAAATGAAGGATCAACAAACACATGTCCCTCTTTTTAAAGCACCCCAACACTGATTGTGCACTGATGCTTGGTGTGACATTAATAATAATTAAAAAATAGGTACATGCCACCACTTTTAATTTTTAGTGCATTTTTTTCAGATTATATGAATAAATTATACGTTTTCTGAAAAATAATAATGTTACATTAGTATTAGTGCTGATTGAGAGTGAGCAAATTAGTGCAGCTGCCCTCTGGTTTAAGAGTTTCCTATATACAGTATAGAGAAAGCATGGTAGGGTGCTGGCAAGCCAGTGTTCGCTTTAATTTTCTCTTGACAATTTTACTTATTTTGGACAGAAAACTGTGGCTTGAATTTAAGGTCAGAAACACAAACATGGGAATGGGGGAGAGAAGGAGACAATTTATTCAAGATTTGCTGGAGTACTATGAGGATAAACCCAGATAATAGCTTATTTGCTTGAACATTGCTGCTTCAGTACTTCAAAAATTGTATATGTATCTTCTGTAGGCAGTTTACTTTTTTGTTTTTAATTTTAAAGGGATGGCAAAACAAATGTTCTCATGTGTAATATGTTACACATCGGTATGTTATGTATTGTCCTAGTAAGATTTATGTTCTCTCTTGTTCATTACAATTCCTCTAGCCTTTCTTGCAAGGCCTAGTTTTTCTTTTAATGAGCATTCACACAGTCAGACAGTTGGGGGGGGAGATGGGGGTCGGTGAACATAGTGCATTGATTTTGATTGCAGCATTATTCTACACTTGACTTATATAAAATAAAGAAGTCCATTGTACAGAGCACAGTAAGAGATGGGAGGAGAGAATCATTTCCTCCCTGTAATTGGACAGCAACTATAAAAGCTTGAATTACTTGTAATAATTGCATGGTGCATTGGTGGATTCTGCAAAAAAAATTAGGGTTTTTTTTTTAGTGTGAAGTAGGGGAAGAGACTGCAGTGCATGGTGGATTCTTAAAAAAAATTAGGGTTTTTTTTTTTAGTGTGAAGTAGGGGAAGGGTAATTTTACAACTAGATATGGGCGGGACCAAGTGAGTTTGTGCACTTGATTTTGCTTGTAACATATCTGAATATAAGATCTATAACTGAATATTGTTATGGACATGTAAAAGTCTATGGCCTATAGATGCCATACATGACAATCTTTTACATTCATGTTGTCTCGTGTGCAGATAATATAACTGTACAAGGAAGTCATGGAGAATTGCGGTTTCCATAAAATCCGAGATGTCTGCCTGTGACAGTCTACATACAGTACTCCTTCCTGAAGAGAAACGTTTCTTGAGAATTTAGTAAAATTGGAAAAAAATGGAAACAGGCAAATTTTTGCAGAGGAAAAATAAATACAGCATAATGACTTCCCTTCCCTTAATCAAATGTGTGTGCAATGAAATTAATCCAACTTGTGTTCTGTGTTAAGCACTGGTTTGATTTTTGCCATCTTCCCAGTATCTGTTGGCTGCCACCTGCTTTATTTAATATAGGCAACAACCATTTTCCATGAGGGTTGCGTTCCTGAGCCCTGCATGCATCTGAACCACACTTCTAAGTAAGACCAGTAGTTAAAGATTCAGCAGTTCTGTTTGCTATTCTCAGTGTGCCATTGCTGTTTGGTGAGGGTGATGAGCAAGCCGGACTGCTAACTTTGAAGTAA
This sequence comes from Lacerta agilis, assembly GCF_009819535.1. Taxonomy (NCBI): domain Eukaryota; kingdom Metazoa; phylum Chordata; class Lepidosauria; order Squamata; family Lacertidae; genus Lacerta; species Lacerta agilis. The sequence goes on along the minus strand of NC_046314.1, from coordinate 59,069,445 downwards.
GTAAGTCGAGTACACCCCAAAGTTGGGAGGAGAGCTAGGGAGTTTTTGACGGCAGCATGGTGGGGTTCAGGTTGTTTGGTGGAAAGCCTTGGAGATGCTTGGCCACATTGTCAACCTTCTACACTGCCCTTTCATTGTCTGAATAGGGAAGATGAGCAGAGGATGGGGACAAGGAAGGTTGTTCACTGCTGCCTGAAAGCACTTGGGGTGCCTTCAGTAAGCATCATCTCAAGCCAGCACACCTACTTCTCTGCCGATCTTCTCCTGGGTAAAAGCCGTGGGGGCAGGAGGTGGTGGTCAAAGAAGAAGGTAGTCAGGCATTTGACATGTGCTTGTTCAGCAAGGCCAGCCGAAACTTTTGGATCTCTGTACATATCGATAATAAGGTATGTCAATGGATTATAACAACTATTGAAACTCAATTCATATGTGGTTGCTGTCATTAAGTTGTAAATTTATGGAAGTACATCATGTTGATAACAGCAGGGATGGGGAACCCCCAGCAGTTATTGGACTCCAGTCCAATCAGCCACAGCCAGCATTCCCAGTGGTCATGGATGATGGGAACTGTAGTCCAGCAACATTTGAAGGGCCACATGCTCCCTCCCCCTGTTTTCAAAACTGTGTAGGGAATAGTTTTGTTTGTCCCTCCTTCCCTTACATGCCCACACCCATCTGATGCAAATTTCAAAACTCAAATCATTTTTAATGCTAGCAATTGCTTAAAATTCCAGAGTAATAAGTACTTGTGGTTTGGTATGCAATGCCGTAATCACATGGCTAGTTTGGATAATTATGTTGTATTGACAATAAATGTTAACTTAGACATGCTAAAACTATGGGTTAGGCTTGCGGTGGTTTCAAAGAGTATATTTCAGTCTTGATTTGGACTGTTATCAGCATGTTAAATTTGGAATATGCTTGGGAAAAATAGCCTCTCAACTAAATTAGCGGTATTAGTGCTCCCCCCCCCCATATTTTTAGAAACTGGCATGTCAATACTGTTCTGTCTGTGATTTATTCATGCAACTGTTGGAATTGGGCACTGGCATTCCAAGAGTTTTCAGAATTCTAGGAATTGTGTTTTTTAAAAGCTACTTTTATGTTGTATCTTAGCTGGACATAGTGATTTGTTTTTGTTTGTTTCCTTTGAACTTTAAGATTTCTTTCAAAAAGTCACTTAGCAGAATGCTTGAGTATAAAAATTCGTATATAAAAATATTCTGTTTATAGATCTGATTTAACTTGTTCTTAGCTTAAATTGCAGTCACGTTGATCTTAATAAATTTGGGTGTTACGTAGAGCTGCTGTTCTGTGTGTCTATGTATATATATAAAACTCTGCATTTTTGGACTCACCTTGGGAGAGTGGATAGCTAGCTGGGCAGTCATAATGAGCTCCTTTACTTAAAAAAAAAATGTACTGCTGTACCACTGAGCATTGGTATGATTGTTTAATAACTGGATGGCCCAGAGAGACCAATATGAATATTATTAAGCACTTGATATTTAAGAAGAGCATGATAGCCAAGTAATTTTTAAGTGCCTCCATGTTGTATGATTAACTTTGTAACAGCAGTAGGTTTCTTGGCTTTTCCAATGTGTGTTTGTGTGGTTCACCATTAGACATGTGATAGATGGAGCACGTCTATTTGCCATATGTTAAAGGATCATGCTTTTAAATTGGCAGGCTTGATTTAATGATTACCAACTTAAATCATGTTCCCCTGCTGGAAGACAACACGGTCAGGCACAGTAATATACTTTGCCTGATTAGCTGCACCTGCTGACCCCATCCCCAGGGCAAAAGAAAGGCCTTTTCCTGCTGTTATAAATCTCAAATGATGATCGCTGTCTCCTTTTCTTCCTTCTCTTGCATTTTTTGTCTGCTTGCCTTTTGGTTTGGCATCTTTTGGTTTGGCATGTGTCTAAATATAAATGAGGTATATGAATGGCTTTTTTGTTGTAGTTATGCATTTAGCAGATTTGGTAGATTACTGTCCTACTTTTTCTTACACTGTAGTTAAGTGCAGTTAAGTCATGGGAACTACTCATCCATAGTGCCACCATCTTGCCAGAATTCTCCCTCAGCTTGCTTTTCTCTCATCCATCTCACCACCGCATCCAGGCTCTCCCGATTCAGATATTATAGAGAAATAGAACTTGGAGTCATAAGCATACTGATGGCTACTTGTCCCCAAACAGCAAACAGCCACTTCTGTGGCTTCATATACCGGTAGATAATAAATAGCATTGCAGATAAGGTAGTGCTCTGCAGTACCCTGTAACAAAGCTGCCAGGGAGCTAAAAAGCACTCCCCCAATGTAACACTCTGGACACGGCCCTGAAGGTAAAATTGGAACCACTGTAGGATAGTGTCCCTACTTCCCATTCCCCAGAGCTAGCCTAGTATGATACCATAGTTAATGGTATGAAAATCTGACAAGCAAAATAAGAAACAAGAACAAGGTTGCATTCCCCCTTGCTTGCTCTCTACAGGGGTCATCTCTCATGGTGACCAGTCAAATCCAATCCCATGGCCAGGCCTCAATCCAGATTGAAATGGATCTAAATAGTCTGCATCATCCAAGAATGCTTGCAGCTGCCCCACCACAACCCTCTCCACCACCTTCCCTCAAAATTTAGTGTTTGTGACTGCAATACTTGTTCCAGTCTAAGGGGTCTATAACCAGTTTCAAGGCAGCAGGGACCATCCCCTTATGCAAGGAAGCATTAACCGTGCTCTGGACCCAACCAGTCAACCCTCTGCTAGATTTAGTAATCCAGGAGAAACTGAGGTCAGAGGGCATGTGATCATATGTATTACCGCCAGCACCTTATCTACATCATTTCTCAATTTTACTTCAGCCACATAAATTAACCTAGCACATTGGTTGTCAGTTAGTGGATTGGAACCCATTACTGGGTCACAGCCTGACCTACTACAATGCAAATGTATGGTACAAAAAAGTAGGAAATGAATCCTCTAATGCATGTTTGGGTTAAAGGTAGGCCACAGGGCTCAAACATTAATGGCTACTGCTAGCATGTTCAAAACAGAAAGTCATACAAATCAACATTTTAAAAATATTGATAACAGTAGTACTTTGACAACTTTAGTTTTACTTCTATAATGCAGTATTTTTATCAATAACAAAATTACAAAGTCCAAAATATAACATTTCCCTACAAACAGAACATGGGGAAGAAGAAACTATAATTATTCTCTTGTGACTTCAAACTTGGTTTAAAATTTCACCATATCTACACAAATAGGGAATGCCTTGGGCTGAAACTTACAAACCTGTTTGGAACTGTGAGCTGGCACATTCCTTTCTTGACTTATCACAAACACTATGAGGCATTGCCCTTTGTATGCCTGATGGCTTTTGTTTGACCTCTTATTTAAAAAGTGGTGGGTAGTGGCAGACCTAGAGGCTACTTGTGGAAAAATGGGGTAAGTTAAAGTTGGATAGGAACAGAGAAGTCCTAATGATAGGTCAGTTAATAGAGCATGAGTCTCTTAATCTCAGAGCTGTGGGACCTACATTGGGTGAAAGATTCCTGCATTGCACGGGTTGGACTACTAGAGTATCCTCATGGTCCTTTTCAGTTCTACAATTCTATGGTTTTACTACCACATCCCCAAATATGGACACATCTATGCATATTGTTGTTGTTCAGTCGTTCAGTCGTGTCCAACTCTTCGTGACCCCATGGACCAGAGCACGCCAGGCACGCCTATCCTTCACTGCCTCTCGCAGTTTGGCCAAACTCATGTTAGTAGCTTCGAGAACACTGTCCAACCATCTCATCCTCTGTCGTCCCCTTCTCCTTGTGCCCTCCATCTTTCCCAACATCAGGGTCTTTTCCAGGGAGTCTTCCCTTCTCATGAGGTGGCCAAAGTACTGGAGGCTCAACTTCAGGATCTGTCCTTCTAGTGAGCACTCAGGGCTGATTTCTTTAAGAATGGATAGGTTTGATCTTCTTGCAGTCCATGGGACTCTCAAGAGTCATATTACTACTTTATTTATTACTGGGCCCGTTACCCTAAGGTCCCAGGTCTCATCCTCACCATACAATTAAAACACATTTGAGACAGATGGCTTTCCTCAAAGAATCCTAGGTAGTGACGTTTTCCTATCACAGGAATACAGGTCCCAACACCCTTAAGAAACTACAGTTCCCAGGATTCTTTGAGGGAAGTCATGTGGTTTAAATGTAAGATGTAGATGTGACCACAGTCTTTTGGACTGAAATCTACTGTATCTTTATACCATATCGTTGTTCAAAACTATATAATAATATGAAAACATTCAGGTTTCACTTTCAGAAAGCTGTAGACAAAGATCATGTTATTGTTGTGATTTAGCCATAATTGTAGCCAGAATATTAAACCATGTTTCCTTGCCATTTGCACCTAGTGGAACTTCCCAGATGCAATGCACATAACTCACAAAGAACACCCAAGCAACTCAGGAAAGCCTGGGCTTATCAGCTGCCAACATGTTCTGTTCTATGGGACATCCAATCAGAAGCCAGGATGCCCCGGTCAAATCAGGACTGTTGGTGGGTATGCCATAATAGTAGGGAGTGGATGAATTTATTCAGGTCATGGAGATAAGACATCATGAACTCTTCAACTACTGCAAATCAAGCTGGTCACAAAAGCATACCAGAGGTAGCTGAAAAGCTGGCAACCCCACTGTTCACACTAGTGTAAAGGAGCTGGCCTCTTTTTTGAAGAAGGGCTTCTTCAGTCATTGCTAAAATGCTTTTAAATACGTATACTAGTCCTATACACCTCATGTGTGCATACCTGTATTATAGAAAAACAACAACACTAAAATCCAAACAAAAGCTGTTGATGATGACAAATAATTGCAGGTCATGTTGAGCATGTTACCAAGGCAATTTTTACCCTAATTTTTCATCCTTGCAAAAAATCTTATTGGATTTTAGGCCTCTGTTTTATTCAGTTTTTTATTATGTTACATTTTATCCTCAAAACATTTACTGTCATTTCACTTAGGAATGGCTACTTAAAGATTTGCACTGGTCTTCACAGCTGCAGCCCAGCTTATTGTCTCCTAGGAACATCATTAATGTGTTGTTTATTTTTCTCTTCCAGGTAATTAATGAACACATTTTTAAAAGACTGGATTTAGCCAACTCCAATGGCTCTGATCCAAACGCTTATTCCAACACTGTGTGTTGGTGCATGTGCAAACTGTAATATTTTGGACAACTTCCCAGAGAAGTAGCATAGCAAATAATCTGCATTTTTCCTTTCTGTTTTAACAGCATTAAACTCACAAGAAATTATTATTTTAGTAGCCCTTCACATATCACAGCAAATAGTCCCCATTACAGCACTAACCCATGATCACATCTCTGAAACCCATATATTTTCCTTTGCCCTTTCTGCTTTCACAGTCCCAAGGCCCACATGACTGTAACTACTTCCACACACCCTCTTCTGACACCACTGGTTTCAGCCAACCTCTGAGTAGCTGAGAGGGACAGGGGAACTGCTTTCATGACCATAGAGTCTGCTTCAGAGTCTTCTGTGAGAAACTGATGCTTCTGCAGATGGAGCATAGAAAGAAGGGTTGTCACGAGAGGATTTTCCTGGTATGTCCTCAGATGTGTACCTTTGAATGTTGTGTTGAAATCTTCCTCCTTTCTTTGGTTCACCAAGGTTCTGGAGTGGCCTTGTGAGATGATGTACCGGCACTTGTTTTTCTCAGTGAATATCTCAATTTGGGGGAAGAAACCTTTTGATTTTCCCTAATAAAACAATTCGTGCTTTTACATGCATGTGCACTTTCTAGTTAATTAGAGGGCCGTTTTGTGGGAGTTTTCACAGGGCTGCCAACTCCAGAAGTTTTGTTTGTGAGGAAAGCATGATTCCCACAAAATGTAGTGATGGCCACAAATTTTGATAGTTTTAAAATAGGATTACACTAATTCATGGAGGATAAGGCTGTGTTTTCACCTTCACTGTTGGAGACAATATGCCTGTATATACCAGTTGTTGGGACTTGCAAGTGGAGAAGAGTGTTGTTGCCAGCTTTGGAAAGGCGCGTGGCCTTGGAAAATTCCATGCTCAAAATACCTGATAATGTAATTGTTTTATTCCTTATGTTAAACACTTTGAAGGTGTTGGTTTTTTCATCCTCAAGCGGTATGAAAAGTTTTCATTGTGAATTTTTTTTTCATCATGGTTCTAAACTTTAGTTATAATGACATGGACATTCTGAGGTACTGTATATGGTGATATCATAGAAACTGCTCATATATACACTATCACTCATTAGTATTATGTTGTATAGTGTTTCTTGTGGGGCAGAGATGGGAGACAATGAATGAGACTAGGAATGGACTTTAGTAGGTAAAAAATGGCTTTGGCAACAGTTTGAGGGGAGGGAGGCAGGCAGGCAGTAGGCAGAGAAAAATTTAATTAACCCTTCCCACCTGAAAACATACCTATTGCCTCATGTTGCACAACTTTTCAAAGAACCACAGAATTATAGAGTTGAAAGTGATCCCGAGGTTTATCTAGTCCAGGTATGGGCAAACTCGGCCCTCCAGATGTTTTGAGACTACAACTCCCATCATCACTGATCGCTGGTCCTGTTAGCTAGGGATGGGAGTTGTAGTCCCAAAACATCTGGAGGGCCGAGTTTGCCTATGCCTGATCTAGTCCAAACCCTGCAATGCAGGAATCTCAACTAGAACTCAACAAGTGGTTGGCCATCCAACCTCTGCTTAAAAATCTCCAATGAAGGAGAGTGTGCCACATACTGTAGGCATCAACAATACGCAAAAACAGTAGGCTAACCTGGGACAAACAGTGATTTTACAAGTGTGCTTAAGTTCCTGTTTGGGCTGTGCCTAGTTCTAGTATAGTGGTACCTCGGGTTGAGAACTTAATTCGTTCTGGAGGTCCGTTCTTAATCTGAAACTGTTCTTAACCTGAAGCACCACTTTAGCTAATGGGGCCTCCTGCTGCCACTGCGCCGCCAGAGCACAATTTCTGTTCTTATCCTGAAGCAAAGTTCTTAACCTCAAGCACTATTTCTGGGTTAGCGGAGTCTGTAACCTGAAGCGTATGTAACCTGAGGTACCACTGTATTTTCACAGGACACCTTAGGTTTGCAGGAAACCATTGCTGACATTCAAGTGTAATAACAATTGGCTCTTGGTTTTTTGTTTTCCTTACTTGCACCATAAGTCTCTCTTTGTGTGTGTGCACATGCATACAACATGAAAACTAGCCAAATAAAGCACTTCAAAAGTAACACATTCCAGAGCAATTTAAAAAAAAAAAGTTACAAAGAGTCAGAACTTGCAATTCGTAGGGAACTGCTGAGGTAGATTAAGGGTGATTTATTTTTCCTGATGCTGACCAGTTGATGAATATGAGCTGTTTTCAGTGCAAAAGTGCTGACAAGGGAGATAAAACAAATGTATTTAGGTTTGTACTGTGCTAGGCGTGGTTGAAGAGGCGCAGTTGTCTTTCCCTTCTTAAATAGAGGGGCTGGGTTTTTTTTCTTTTTCTTTTTTGGAATGAGAGGAGTTGGGAGGTGGGGAAGTTCCACAGTGTTGTTTAGAAATCAGTGGGTTGGGCAGCAGCTTCCTATAGCAGCAGGAGTTGGCTCGCTGCCATGCTTCTCCGGCTGTGTGCTTGAATGGGGCGGACTGGGGAACAGCTGTACCTAGCACTGGTGCATTGCACTCTCTGCAAACAGGACCCTTTCACTTCCCTCCATGGAACAGTCCCAGGATGTTTTGCCTGAAAGGTAAGGGGACTTTTTGGAAGTTATGTGACTCTCCTGTATAGCTGTTGCTGCCCCCCCCCTCCATCATAGGCTAGCAGCCCTCTTTTACAACTCTCAGAAGTTTATGAGAAGTTTAATCTTTAGTCTTGTTCTTCAGTCAGAGGGCAGCACAGATCTACATAACCCTTTGTGCTTTATTAGCAGGGAGAAGACTCATTCCTGCGTGGAATACTTCGAATGCTGTGTGTAATCCTTTCCCATACAAAAGAGCAAGCTTGCTCTGTAGGTTTCAATTTGCTGAGCATACCAAGCATTTGAAAAAGCATTGTCTGTGTTATAGGAACTTTAGGAACAATTTATTGGATGAAGCATGTGCACTGACCATGTTAGTTAATAGGATCTGTCAGACAATACCTTCATTTAATTATTTTCAAAGCAGTATGAGGTCTAATGAATGCCTGGAGAGAATGATGAAATTTATTGTCATTATATAAATGCAAAACCAAACTATGCCAGTTATTTCTTTTAGGGTGAATGTTGATAAGTGTGTGAGTGTGATCAAGGACAGAGGCAACATTACTACAAGTTAGTTTCTTTATAAAATTTGGTATTAACTTTCAGTCCTATTTTAGATTAAGTAGTAGCGCGCGCGCACACACACATATACAGTATGTTCACCTTTCTAAAAAAAGTCTTACCCAAAGTATATGTGAATTTCCTTAGACTTGGTGTTTCTGCTATTGGAATAATTCAGAGATGTGTAATTGTTAATAGAAATCAGTGGCTCTTCACTTTAAGTGTGTGTGTTTTTTGTTGATGTGACTAGAAGTAAAGATAATAATTTTTACAATGCACTGAATTCAAACTTATTTCAAAATATAATCAAATTACTAGATAAGCTAATAATAGAAGCTCCCTTTTATGTTTCTTTCTGTGCTAACAGCTGTATATTATATATGATGTTTTCAACGAAGGAAAATATTATTATTAATAACCATGGATTTCAGAATTCCTGTGTTCATTGTAAGCTAGGGCATTTCTACATGTTCAATGGGATGGGATGCAATGCATATTGGTACATTTTTATTAATTAATTAATTAATTAATTATATACTGCCCTATACCCAGAGGTCTAAGGGCGGTTCACAGAACAAAATCAAAATATAAAACCACAAAATATATAATAAAAACAATCCCCCCAAAACCACATACTTGCATCCGTGTCTCCCTAATTTGTACCAATTTGTATAAAGCATTATTAACTGATGATCTCAGAATGCTAAGTCATTACAGTTTTTTAAAAATACATTTTTAATGTTACAGGATTATTTTTGTTTATTTTAAATAAAAAGATAAAGTTTAAAACACCTCTCTTTTATTGGCCTGATCTGAACCCCTAGTTACACCTCCAAAACATTTTCACAAGGCTCCATCTGCACGTACCTCTTTAAAAACAACACTTTTGTTTGCTGTATTGGGCACTTTAAAAGTGTTCAAGTATGCTAATACTTGCTTCTTTGTCCCTTTATAATGTGGCTGGGGACCTCAGACTGTCTTCAAAGAGGACCTGCAAAGGCAGCAGGAAGCATCAGTGATTTGTGCTTCCTGTTGTATCATCTTCCCCATCCCCCACCCTTCATCAGTGTTCGCAAGGAATCTCTTGTATCTCCCTTAGCTCTTTTCCACAAAGAATCCTGTAGGGAAATTGGTGGATAGACTGTTTGCAGTTGGAAATGACAGAGACTTCATTATGGGATCCCCCCCCTCCCCATGTTGCTCTTGCCAGGTAGAGACTCTCATAGTTGTATTTAAAATCCTTGCTAAACCCTCTCCCTCTCCCTCTCTCTCTGAAGAGAGATTTCTAATTTCTTTGAAGCCTAATTTGAAGGGGGAGGACGTAGGTGCCAATGAAGGCCTCCATGGGCACCCACAGGTGCAAATACCACAACATATGTATTTTAATCAAGCAAATTTAGTAATAATGTCAGCTTCAGCTTCTGTGAGGGGATATTTCATACTGGATGTTGTAATATGCAGTGGTATCTCAGGTTAAGAACTTAATTCGTTCCGGAGGTCCGTTTTTAACCTGAAACTGTTCTTAACCTGAGGTACCACTTTAGCTAATGGGGCCTTCCGCTGCTGCTGCGCTGCCGTCGCACGATTTCTGTTCTCATCCTGAAGCAAAGTTCATAACCCGAGGTACTATTTCTGGGTTGGCGGAGTCTGTAACCTGAAGCGTCTGTAGCCTGAAGCGTCTGTAACCCGCGGTACCACTGTACTAGTATTTCTAATGGAATGCTAGGGCTGTCAAGATGCTGGAATTTAAAATGTCTATACAAGAACCACAGTTATGCTCCCTTTTAAATGTTTACTTTGTGTAAGGTTTGTTTTTATTCTTTGGAAAAAAAAGATTGATAAATACTATATTTTTTTGAAATCAGGCAGCTGAATAGACTGGATTAGGGACAATGCAGAAGGAGAGTTGAGGTGAAAATATTTTTACTTCCAAAGTTACTTTCAAGTAAGGTCAGATTAGACACAGTATGTTAGCCAGGGTTGAAGAGAGAGCTTCTATTTGACTAGATCACTTAATGACTTCATTGTAAAGAAAATGCAGAGGGTGCTGTAAAGAAGGTATGCAAGCTCTGTGAGTGCACTTAAAGATGCATATGCCACAGCCTTACATATTTTACAGCTGTGGATTTGGGGAAGGAGGACAGGAGGAATATTTTTCTGCTAATAATAGTAAGAAGTTATGTTGGAGACCATCCCTGAAAAATCCAGGGCATGTGGTTATTGCTCCCTAGAGGAAAGATCTGTGATACAAATGCTGATTTATCGTCTCTCTTTTTTAAAAGACATCAATGGCTTGCTCTCCAGTTGTCTCATGTGTAGTATACATGTAAGGACATTCCTTGGATTCTTTTCTTGGCAATGTTATTCGCAAATATGTAAAGTTTAGAATCAGAAACAGATCCCCCCTAATGTCTCAAAACACATGCATTTCCTAAGTCAAACTAGGTACCTTGTACTTTTGTTCCTCCTAGGAAGAAAGAGAGTAAAACTGTGTCTGCTTTTATAGTATGAATTCCTCAATTTAAATTTGTGGTCATATTTTAATTAGGCTAGAATTAATGTATCCAATTGTGCTTCTTGTTCTGAACTCAGTAGTAAAGCTATAATTGTTGTTCATATTAAGGCAAGGATTGTAACCAGAGTTTTACTAGCAAATAATTATTTTGGGCAACCTATATGAAAAATTATTTATTGACACTAAAGTTTTCAGATGGATGTGGCAAGCTCTTCAGTTTCCCCTTAGCTATCATTTATCACCATAGTTTTATCTCAAACATACTGTTCATAGAATCATAAGTTAGACAGGCTCTTCCCTTGTAGGCTATTCAGTCCATTTGCTTACTGGATGGAGAAAATCTGGAGTGAGAGCGTCTTGGACACATGACTGCCCATCTTCTCCTTGAAGACCTTCAGCGAAGCCCGCCACTGCCGAAAAGATTCTCCTAATGTTGAGCTGAAATCAATCCTCTTGTAGATTAAGCCCATTAGCCCTGCCCTCAAGGGCAACAGAGAAAAAAAGCATTTTTGTTCTTCTGTGTGAAAGCTCTTCAGGTATTTTTTTTAAATGATTTTTTTCAATTTCCAAAAACAAACAAACAAACTGAACAAATACAAAAGCAAACAAACCCAAATTTGTAAACATAATTCGTTACTCCAGATTTCGATATACTACAGACAGGCATGCCTTTCAAGTATCAGACGTTAGTGTGTTATCATGTTCTCTCTCAGTCTTCTTTCTTGAGGGCAAGAATGTTTAATGTTTCCTCGTAGGACATGTTCACGAAACACACAAATTCCATATAAACCAACAGTACTCTAGAGGAATGATTGGGAATCTGTGGACCTCCAAATGTGATGGGGGAGTTGTCATCAGCCCCAAACATTTCGGCCAGTGGTCAAGATGTCTGCATTCCTGCTCTAGAGCATACAAATTTAATCCTACAAAAAGAAAAAAGCAGGGCTAGAGGAGCTTTAATTCCTGCAATTCTTAAAAAGTCTTAATATGATCTCACATATGAACGAAGCAAGTTCTTATGGTCATGTTAACTATGTACAGGTCAAGGACTTGTATTTACTCATGTCTCTCTTAACTAGCAGCAGTAGCTTCTATTTGCAGTGACTGTGTGACACATTTCTTCACTCCTCTCAATCTGTTGCTGTTGACATTTTGATGGAATTTTTTGAAGGAAAGGGCTGTGATTTAGCAGGTGGGTCTTAATTGATGAATATGTCCTAGATATCCAAACCAGCACCAAGAGCAGTGCTGTTTCTAGGTTTCAGGAGCCCTTGGGCAAGAAGCTCTCAGTCTTATTACTTCCTCACTTGGAGAAAGCAATCCAATGCTAACACTTATTTGAGTAGACTCATTGAAATTAATGGACCTGACTTATGTAGTTCTATTAATTTCATTGGTTCTACTCTGAGTATAACTTAGTTGGATACAGCCCAAGGTTTATTTGTGGTTTACTGTGTGTGAAGTGGTTGTTGTGGTTTTTGGAGAGCAACAAATCACAAGTGCTGGTTCAGACATAGCAGTAAGCCAGTCACTCCACGGCTTGTTTCTCTGCTGTAGGAAGGGAGAATTGACATGGAGGAGCTCATGTTGCATGTATTAGCACACAGTTCTTGCATGGCTTCAAATTAATGTTGATTTGCTTAACATTAATGGCTTAGCAAACAAGGGAATGGTATCACAATGCTGATGTTCAAATTTGGTAGCAGGCAGTTACTGTCACATTCTATGGTCACATCCTATGTCACATTTATTTTAAAAGTAAGTGTTCTCACCAGAGCAAATGCCATAGAAATATGTACAACTGTTCAATCTGTAGGTATGGGAAGAATTTTAGTACCAAAGTGAGTGTGAAATTTCAAGCACATAGTTTAAATAGTGCACACACAATCTTTCTTTTACAAGCTTTTAAAGGCTTAAAATTAGTGGGCATTGATTTATTTGAAATGTATCCTAACTGTTCTTCATCAGAATTTTTATTAAGTGTTGGATTACTAGCAGTCTCAACAAAAAAACCACATCTTTTTCATAGTATTGCATGCCAAAGGCAATATTTTCTTCAGGTGATTTTAATGGCTTAAGTTTAAACATGACTTCAATAGTGCTATGAGTTCAGGGGTGCCAGACTTCTAATCCCTGGATCCAGCAAGTGTTAAAAGCTAATCAAGCCAGGCTAGCCTCCTGGTGAGGTACAGAGCCAGAGTTTGGAGCTGAGAGTTGAGCAGTAATGTGACCTAGATGTAAACTGCTGGCTTGTAAGCCAGAGAACAATGTTAAATTTCTGTTTGAATCCAAGGCTGTGGCTATGGAAGAAATAACACTCTTTTGGGGTGTTGATGCTGTGAATCCCTCCATTATACGCTTAGGTTGACGTATAAATAAACCATACACCATAAAGACACCACAGTCTCCACTGTGCCTCAGTTCCAAAAAGAGACATGGAGCCTGGGTAAGCACCTGGAACTCCTGGAATCTCACACCGCTTGGAGATTGGTGTGGCATGCAACAATAGCAAGATTTTGATATTTTAACTGGTGTCTTTCTTTATTGCCACTTCCCTTACTGCACATTCACATTAAGCCACATTAACCATTTAATGAGAATGCGCAGTGTGTGTATGCCCATTACTGAAAGTCTTCACTGCATTATTCCTCCATTCCAGGTGCTGCCATGCCAATGGGAAACAAGCTAGAGCTCATAATTTTGTTCGGGCTCATAATTTTGTTTTCCCCCAAACAAAGCTTGAGCAGTAACCAAGGTTCTGCTTTTGTCTTACTGCTCACAATTTGTTTGGAAGTAACAAACATGAGCCCAGTTTAGAAGTCACAACATACCAGACTCTGGCTTGTTTCCTGGTGGCATGGCAACAGAAGTAATGGCGGGGGGATGCAGTGAGAAGGTTTCAGCAGTGTGTGCCAGCAAGCACACATTCACATTAAACTGTGGTTTTTATGTGACGTGCCAACTAGGCCATTGAATAGGAGTGGATGAATTGGTCTGTCTCCAGTACTTTCAAATACCGGTATGTTTCATCAGTAAGGTCTGTTGTATCCTGTTTGCATTTGTTGTTTCTTAAAAAAATCTGCATGAAATAATGCTTTTAAATACATTTCTCCCAGAATACGTTTCTAAATTGTTATTGAGCTAAGAACCAGATCAGAACATTCAGGAAGTGTAAGAGTAAGTGGATAACTAAATTCTGATCTAAACATTAATCTGTGGTGTGTGGATCAAGTTCTGTTTAATCAGAACGTGCAAAGATCTTGTTTGTGAAAGTATTGAAAAGTTACAAGGGAGTAGAATGGTCATTCATGTTTTGTATTTATGTTATGTTTACTTCACCTAGGTCTCCTGGACCAAGTCCTATATTTAAATGATTTGTTACACATGCATTCAACCCTTTTCAAGGAGCCCATGGTGGTGCCTTAGCCTCACTAAACCTTTAAGGTAGACAATGCTGAGTGACACTGATGTTCCCAAAACTACCTTGTGAAGCTTTGTGTCTTTGTGTGAGAAAAGGGGGGGGGGTTAAACCTGTATTTCCCATTCCCAACCTAGCATAAAAAGGTAAGTTATAATATATTTAGATAAATAAAAACCCTAGCTGCCTTTTCAGACATTTCAGATATTTTTTTTCTATGATGCTGGGTTAGAAATATCAATTTCTTTTTTGTTTTGTTTTGTTTGCTATCATGTACATAGGAAATTCTGTTATTGTCATATAAATGCTGTTATTTAGTACAAACAGTCATGCCACAGCCAGAGATACCCTAACTATATAACCTGCTGATATTATTTGTTCACAATTACATAGTTACTGCCCTAAAACCATTGCCTCTAAATGCTAGGGACCGCTGCTCAGAACTGCAATTTGCCATAAGGCCTCACAGTGTGCATCGACTTAAGAGAGGAATTGTAGAAATGACAGATAAATGCTATAATTCATAGCAAATCATGATATGCTACACTGCTGTGCTGCATTCGACCTCCTGGGTGCCTTGATCTTTTTGCAGGTTTTTGTTGGTTATCATTGTAGTTTAATTTAAACTTCCTTATTTGAAATATATTACGCAGCATGCCTTTCAAGCGGAACCAGTTAGCTCCTTTTATATTGATTACATTGCTGTGTAGTTAAGATGAGATGGTATGGTGATGGTTATTTGTAGGAAGCCACTGGGTTTTAACTATCTGTACTTTAACTGGTGACCCCTGTATCATATAGGCAATGTGCCAGCAGGAAAACTAAAATATAGATTTCATTAAGCTGTAAATAGTTTTGTTCACCTTTGCTGTCCAAAGTAAGATGATAAATTGTTCCACTTGGCAAATTCAAAACAGAGCTGTAAATAGAAAAGAACTGGAAGTAGAAGGAAAAAGCAATGTGGTAGACAAAAGAGAGACCTTTGTTAGTCCAATGCGTTTTGGACCCTACTGGTTCTTCTTCAGGGAAAGAAATACAGATTCAACATTTAGATATGCTACAGCAGCTTTTCTTTTGCTAACTCTAAATCTTTATTTGTTTGAAGAAGAACCTGTAGGGTCCAAAACATGTCACACTGATAATGTTGTGCCCTCTAGATGTTATTGAACTAAAGCTGCAATCGGGTCTGGCCACTGGCCATGCTGTCTGGAGTTTATGGGAGTTGGAGTGCAACAATGTCCGGAGGTCTGCCACATTGCTTCCAGTTCCTTTTTGGGGGTTCCAGTGTTTGTTGCAATTTAAAAAGAGCCCAAAGCAAACTTCAGAATTCATTGCTAGTTCTTTGTTCTTTTTGGGTATACTTAACAATAGCCATCATGGCTGTGAGTCTGTGTCTGTGCATTGGTTGCCATTAACCTCCTCCCCATGTTATGAAACAATTATCACAGAGGCTTTGTGTGTGAAGCAAACAAACAAGTCAGTCTTGATTATGGTAAAAGGCCAGACAACAGAAATAACAATAATAACTCATGTAAGTGTTATTATACATGAAGTATTTCCTGCCCCCCACCTGCCAGTCAATATGCAGGGTGTCCCTGGATGTGGGGAAGGGGAGAGAAAAATAATTCCCATGCTTACTGTACTGTAGTATAGGATTAAAGGTTACTGTTGTGTTCTGAATTAAAGTCACCTGTCATTATTTTGAAGTACTGTAAAGCACTTTTCAGATTGGGATTCATCTTAGTAAGTAGAATAACGACCTTTGCTTTAAAGCCGCATATCTATGTAATATTTTGAAAGTTGCTCAATATGCCATCCAGAGATCTCATTTTTGTTATAAATTTTTATTAGTTTTCAATTACAGTCCAATGATAGCCTCATTATAACAATACCAATTTAAAATACAATTGTTAATACCAATCATTCAAATACCGAATTATATAATTTAGTTACAGTGGCCTCCCGCATGCTAGATTTGATGGTTTGATGATTTTCTTTATTTCAGTGTACCAAAATCTTATTAGTTTCAGTTACATTCTGGTCATAATAATAATCCCTTATACAACAGCTGCAATATTAATAACTTCTATTTGTGTTGACACATTAAATGATTTATAAAACTGCAAGTGAGGAACTCAAACTATATCCTTGTTGTTCCTGTGTGTGGCAATTATTCTGTTCATTTTGTTTTTTCCTGTCCTTGTAAGATGTCTTTCTTTTCCCTGATTGTTGCTGTTATCAGTCATGCCTTGGGCAGAGCTGATATCACATTGATGTTCCAGAAATTTCTCCATTGCTCTGTCCCATGGTTTGTTGTTTTGCACTGAGAACTTTAGCAAGAGCTGCAAAAGTCGTTGTGCCCCAGTAAATAAACGGTTGTCACCATTTTTCCTCTCAGCCTGGGAAGAAGAGTGGTCTGTCAAACTGCAGATGACTCAGTAAAGAACCTTATAAGTTCTTTAGCAGTTCACAGACTCCTTTCATCTTTCCTTCCAGCTGAAAATATATCAGCAGTTATGCTTCCAATTAAATTAAATTCCAAGTTCTCTTAGCATTATTCAGTTCACTTTGTAAATAATAAAGGATGGGGAAGAGTCAGCTCTAAATTTCTATTGTAAACCTTTTGCAAAATAGAGCTTTCCTCCTTTCCTCCTTTTTTCCTTTTTTTTACACACACAGTTCTGTTTGATGTTATATTCCGTATTTATAATCCTATTCCATCCTCACTTGTACAAATATAATTTGAACTAACATCCAGAGGAGGGCTGCTGAATCATAAATGCAGAGAAGAAACCTTTAAATAAAGAAACCGTATTCTCCCCTCCCCCACCATCTTTTTCACCAAATGAAGTCTTATCTCAGGTTCAAACCTTAAAAGTCCTTGCAGTTGGTTTGTACCGCAGTTCGTGATCTCATCTCTTCTAGAACGCGCCTGTACTTTAGTCCAATTAGGCTCTAATGAACAGGAGAACCTCTGCTTCTTAATGGTGGCGTTGGAAGGTTTTCGGCAAGTGAAGTGCTTTTGTACTCAGCGCCTCTCTGCCCCTCGCATTCCATACCAGAGCGAGAGCCAGGTACCGAGATGAACTGCGAGTGAAGCTTCCCCCCCCAATCCCTGGGGGGAATTTGCAGGCATGATTACCCTCAATCATCCTTGTTTTTCCTTTGCCAACGATCTTTCGCTGTCATGGGGGCTGCGGAACCGGAGGCCCACCCAGAGATCTCGTATGGGTGTGTCCTTCATTGTACACGTGCACATACACCAACACTTCTTCTATTTTACCTCTCCCAAGGTAAACCTTGCAAAGGAACAAGATTGCAACCTGTTCCTCCATCACTTGTGTTTCCATTCAGTGTTATAAGACCTTAATATTTGAAGAACACTACATTTCTTAAACAGAGTTTGGGGGCAGATATATCTCTGAGGACCTTCTGGCAGTTCCCTTACTGCGAGAAGTGAAGTTTGAGTGTGGTGCTGATAACATCAAGGTTGCAGGTTCAGTTCTCATATGGAATAGCTATACATTCCTGCATTGCAGGGAGTTGGACTAAATTATCCTCAGGGTCCCTTCCAACTCTACAGTTCTATGATTTTACAGGGAACCAGGCAGAGGGCCTTCTTGGTAGTGGCACCCACCCTGTGGAGCATGCTCCCATCAGATATCAAGGAGATAAATAGCTATACAACTTTTAGAAAGCATCTGAAGGCAACAGTGTATCAGGAAGTTTTGTATGTTTGATGTTTTATTATGCTTTTATATTTGTTGGAAGCTGCCCAGAATCTCTGGGGCAACCCAGTAAGATGGTCGTGGTACAAATAATAAAATATAACAACAACCAGAACAAAAACAAA
Organism: Lacerta agilis; assembly: GCF_009819535.1. Classification (NCBI taxonomy): domain Eukaryota; kingdom Metazoa; phylum Chordata; class Lepidosauria; order Squamata; family Lacertidae; genus Lacerta; species Lacerta agilis. The sequence continues at coordinate 59,051,300 of NC_046314.1, read as the reverse complement.
CAAACAAACATAAAAAATAAAGATTGTTGTTACAGTTCATGTCAAATGGGGCAACTTCCTTTGGATCTTTTAAATTGTTAAAGGGATAGTGGAAGGCTGGTGAAAAAGGAGGTGATGCTTGCTTTTGGTTACCAATGGTAATCCAGGATTGTAATGCATTTGAATTGGCAGGCCAACATTGCTAAACTTGTCTGAACTGTTATCTGAATTGCTAGTTAAAGCAAACTGTAAATTTTGCTGCTTTTCACTGATGTAAAGAATGCTTTGCTCTCATAGTGCTAGGATGTACCAGCCTTAGCAGCTTTGTCATTCCATTGTTGCTGTAGATTAGAGACATTTCTTTTTTATTTTTGGCAGTACATCTTTGGTCCCATGTTTTTCGGATGCTTCAGCAGCTGCATGGGATGGACTGAAATCCTCTAATATCACACACATAATGGCTTTTGTTTCAACATCAGCAACAACCTTTTTTTTTTTAAGAATGTATTTGTTTACTTTTAATTTATAGCCCACTATATCCCAAGGGCTCAGGACATGTGATCTCAGTTTTAAAAAGTGGGGAAAGCCATAGCTCTGAAAGACATGTAGCATTACAGTCTAAATTTGATGAAAGCATAAAAAGGAGCACACAGTAAAAAAGATGGGAATCAAAACTTAAATGACATGTACTATTTTAGTAGCATTAGGAAACTGCCTAATGTAAAGTGTACATCTAAATACATTCAGGAGCCTGCCTGCTACTCTGAACTCTGCATTATCAAGGCTCTCAACTGTGAGGAGAATCTTGATAATGCAGAGTTCACAGTAGCAGGCAGGCTCCTGAATGTATTTAGATGTACACTTTTAGAAGTTATCACCAGACTTTTTACCCACTCAGCATAGGAAGGTTAGGAGTAGTTGGGAATGGAGAATTACAATTGGGACCATATAACACCGGTCCTAAAGGATCTTCATTGGCTCCCAGTGTGTTTCCGAGCCCAAATCAAACTGTTGGTGCTGACCTTTAAAGCCCTAAATGGCCTTGGCCCACTGAAACAGTGTCTCCACCTTCATTGTTCGGCCCGGACACTGAGGTCCAGCTCCAAGGGTCTTCTTCTGGTTCCCTCATTGCAAGAAGCAAAGTTACAGGGAACCAGGCAGAGGGCCTTCTCAGTAGTAGCACCCTCCATGTGGAACACCCTTCTTTCAGATGTCAAGAAAATAAACAACTATCTGACTTTTAGCTGACATCTGAAGGTAGCCCTGTTTAGAGAAGTTTTTAATGTTTCATGTTTTACCATGTTTTTACTGTTCTGCAGGGAGCCGCCCAGAGTGGCTGAGAAATAATAAAATGATTGTTGTTGTTGTTGTTGTTGTTGTTGTTGTTACGAATGGTGCTGCAAGGGATAGCACTCGTTCTAAAAGACCCAAGTCTGTAGTTTGTGTGTGCTCCTGGATTCACCATTGACTGTGGAAGCCCTGGTAGACTTGGTAGCCAGGAGTGCATTTTGTCCACTTTGGCTGGTATGACAGCTACAGCCTTTCATTTCAATAAATGATAAATCATTGATTATTTAAGCTATAGTTTATTAAACCATGGCTTTGTGTCATGTGTGAACACCGCCCAACATCTTAACTATGATTTCCTTACTGCTAAGAAACCCCACAATCTCAAACCATGGTTTGTTGTTGACTTATGAACCCTGGTTTCTTCTAACTGCGGTCTGAGTCCAGCACTCTTCCTTAACTATGGTCTGTTTGGTGAGTGTCTGGAGTGAGGTGGTCAAAGTACCCATAGGCACGAGGCAAGAGCAGTTGGGGGAAAAGCCAAGTTTGAGAGAAACAAGGCACAGTTTGTTTGATTGTCAGTGGAATAACTCTTGGTTTATTAAATAAACTATAGCCTAGTGTTATTTGTCAACTGGGCCTGTGTGGCAGTTTAGTGATGGATTGGTGGGCACAATCTAATACAACCCCTCCACTAATCCAGTGGATATTATTTGAAGGCGTGAGTAATGGTTACTGTTTTATCTGCTATGGAATTATAATTTAGAGATAATACAATTCTGAATATAGGAAATTTCACCCTTTTATTCGGAAATGGAATACTGAATATTATTTTTGGCATGCTCAGGAAACTTAGAACTTTGCTATGGATTTTGCCTTGGAATCCCTGGGAGTATCTTTTAATCCTGGCTTTTACACTTAAACCGTAGACAACATGCTAAACCTCTTTTGAGTCTTTCTGTCTCATTTTTTAATAGGGATAATGCCTACCTCCAGAAGGTGCTAAAGGATTCATTTGCTCAGTATTTATAAAATGTTTTACAACTCTATTCGCCAGTAGATTTAACTTGAATCAACTTAGTGGTTTTTTTTAATGAAACCCTAATAAGTCTTGTTAAATACTTTCATGTCTCTCACCTCATTCCATATTTTAATAACTGTGTTCCAGTCCACACAAACACATTTTTAAATGTTAGTTTTCTCTCTTTCATCACCTTTCTCTGTAGTAACAAAATAAGTTGCAACACACTTCTGCAATGTTCTGATATTGTAGCTCTCTGTACTGCAGTGAACATTGTAACTTAGCTTTAAATAAGCTTTTAAGATATGGCCATCTGTGTGGTTGTACCTGTTGTCCAAAGAGTAACAAATAATCTGGGATAAAGCTTAAGAGAAGCATCAGAGTTCAGCTGGAGCATAAAGAGGCCAGTCTAAAATCCGTCTCGGATGGATGTTTTTACAGGTCTGGTGGATATCTTCGGGTCCCAGTTGGAGTCTGCATCTGGGGCTGAAATGGCACTTGCTTACGCGAATCAGTTCAGATGATTTTATGCTAAATAGCTCATTAATTGAATTGGTTCATTTAGACCAAACTAGCCCAGTGAGAAGGGCAAGATCTGCAGTGCACCAGAAAGCACTGCCTCTTTTTACCTGAAACGTTTATAGATAGGTTATCATCACAAGTACCAGGGATATTTTTTGGAGCTGTATCTTAAAATGATTGCCTATGTACACTGCCTGCCTTCTGATCCAGTAGTTGGTTGCCTGCACAGAAGTAAATGGCAGGCCAGCTATGATGACGATGAAGAACTTCTTCCACTGTATTCCAACAAAAGGGAGATCAGTCACACTAAGGTCCATGAGCACTTCAGGAAAAAATGGCTGAGCAAAGACAACGGTACCTTGTGGCCAAGTAAGGTTGCATCGTGTCTTTTACTAAAACAGTTAAAGCAGGGTGTTTATAATCTTTGTTCTGGATATAGATAAGTGTTTTTTTCTTTGGCAATATACAATCAAATAAATTTCAAGAGATGTATTTAAAGTCATAAATAGAATGCCTTCTAGAGTAAAGACAAAGTCTGTGATAAAATGTTGTGACTTCACCATTGTAGAAAGTCTGCTTCATCTTAACATATCCATATTTTTATTCCTTTACAGCACATTATAGTTACCGGTAAATGGAATTGTGTTTGTATTAAAACGTTGAATGACTAAATCAGTGTTACTCCCACTCAGTGTTTATATAATATAGTTTGGTGCCATGAGGACATCCTGTATTTCCAGTAGGGAAAATAATACTGGAGTCATAATGGCCCTTTTGAAAATAAAGTTTTCTAATCTTGCATTTGTTTGCAGCTAGGTTCTGTTAAGCATAATTGTTTCTCACTTTTCACTTTCTCTACCCAAGCAGGGACCCTCAACTGCTTAGAAAGGTGTGTGAGAGAGGAAAAACAACCACTATGTATACTGTAAAGGGAACTTTCCTGTTGAGATTGTGCCATTAGTTTTGTGTTTTATTTTTTACAATGAGTAAGTTAATTCACCAGCTGGATTCCCCCCCTCCTTTCCATTCATTCTGATATTCTGTAGTTGGTTGTCAGTTACTTAAATAATATAGTGCCTTATCTTGCGTGCACACACACACACACACACCACACACTGCTCTTGGTACTCCTTTTGAGGGGATGGTAGATAGTAACAGCCTTTGAAATTATGCTTCTAAAATCAGGTGACCAAGGGAGCATTTCATGGAAAGTTTGACAGTGACAAAACTAAAAAAAGCACAGCGTTACTGATTTCTTTGACCTTTAAACTGTTCTCATTTAACATTCAGGTACTTTAAATGTAAACTCACTGTATAAAGCAATTACAGTTGTTGTATATCCTTATTATGAGCCAAAATAACCTTCCACTAGAATTATAACTGTCATATATTTAATTGTCCTGTGTTTAGATTAATTCAAATGCTTAAATAGGCATGTCCTGCTTCATTATAAATATTGTTTTTGTTTTAATGATGTTACTGAACAAGTTGAATAGTTTTGCTTTAAAATGATCAAACCACTAGTTCATATATTAATGTTTCCCCATTAAATATTGTGTGGAAAAGTTATCCCCCATTCCTTAGCATGTTTTTGGAATTTATGGAAACTCAGTAGGTCTAACTTCCCTCTTCCCTTGTTTAAAATCTTAAAATAGTATATAGCAATCCACATCTGAAGAACAGATTCAATTTGTTATTGCAGAAACAAATTATAAAGTGATTTCCTTTGGGAAAAGATAGTCTCTTTCTCAATGAAATTTGTTAACATTGTTTTAATGAACAGAACTGCAAAGTATAAAGTAAGATCTATGAGCAGCCTAAGTGATTTCTGGATGCAATATGTGAATATGCTGGCAGGATTCTCATTCTCTGTCTTTCATTTTGGCTTTGTTTCTAAGCACTGAAGAACAGAAACTACTGAAAGCTTTCTTTAATTAAGAAAAATAAAAAACCCCAAACTCCCAAATGTCCCAAACATAAAACAAAAATAACTCTGCTTATTCTCATTCTAGGCCCAGTAGCAGGTGCAAATTAGATAGAAAAATGGACAGAATAGGTCAATATGGACTTTGAGAATGCTTGAAGGCAATGTTAATTGTAGGAATGGCCATGCCCCTTTGACCTCAGGGTCGCAAACAGTCCCTGTGCATCTGTTGTCGCCTGTGGCTACTGGTTTTGCATTCCCTATGGCCATATTTTCTTTATGCATACAAGTATTTGTTAGGGTTGGTGGTGGGTGAGAAAGCTACGTACTGCATGCTTTCTTTTTAAAAACCTAGTGGCTGGATCTTAGTGATAGAAAAGTTGGGAGAGGATCAGTATAAATAATAAATTACTATTTTTAATCTTTTAACAGACCATTGTGTTTTAATATTTTGTTGGAAGCCACCCAGAGTGGCTGGGGAAACCCAGCCAGATGGGCGGGGTATAAATAAATAAATAAATAAATAGTAGTAGTAGTAGTAGTAGTAGTAATAGTAGTAGTAGTAGTAGTTTATAGCAATAAGTGGGCAGCGGATTTGCCAGGTATCTGTCAGCTTGTTTGAAAAGCTTGGTGGGTTGATGTATTTTTAAGGCTGTCTAATAAGGAACAGGGTTGTAGAGTGGGTCTTGTATATATATAAAAAACAGGCTTCCAGTACTTTCAGTCAATACATGATTGCATAAATACATGAAGCTATTGTTTGCACATAGCATGGCTATGTTGCATTCTCCTCCTGTTTGGGTTGAGTATTCATTCCTTATAGGTAGGCAGTGTACTGCCACAGTCCAGCAATGAGGGCGGAACAGAATGGAAGCAGTAGGCCAGCAAAGTGCCCTGCTAATATCGTTTTCATCATTACTTGCACGTCCACCGTGACACACAAACCTAACTACCTAGATTGACTGCTGGCAGATGGCCAGCCGTAGTACATAGTTAAACAGTATTTCATTTCATAGAGGCATATGTTTGTCTCGGGTATTTGTTCAGTAAATCTATACGGAGCTCTCTTAGGAAAGGTCTTCCTAATAGAATGTATGCCATTTATTGTTAAATTAGGAGATTCCAGAGCTTGATCAGTCAGTTGTTGCAGCTAAACTAGATTAACTGCTTCAATAGTTTTGTAAGGAAGTGAATTAATAGAGCAAGGGAAACCTTTTTTTAACTGAGAAAACATTTTACAGTTTTAAATGCAGTATTAGAAACCTCTTTATTTCTTATTTAGTGTTGCCTGCAGTGTCCTTCCTTTTTTGTGTCTGTTAGCCATCTTTGTCATGTCATTTGATCAGAAACAATTTTTATTAATCCCTTCAAATGAAGTATGTTGAGAAAATAGAATAAATGCAAGGATGCTCATATGCAGTTTGGGAATATTCTGGGCAGAAGTGGTAACTGGCATTTTTGTAACTAAATCATATTTATTTTATGTAAAAGGCTATGCAGTGAAAGGTTAAACCGATAGGCATGCCTGGCGTGCTCTGGTCCATGGGGTCATGAAGAGTCGGACACAACTGAACGACTGAACAACAACAACAAAATAATGCAGTGAAAAGTTAGACATTCCAGCTTTACATTGCTTGTTTGGTTTTGTATGCTTTCAGTGTGATGCATCTTCCCTCCTATGCTCTAGAACCATTACCAAGCCTGTGTCCGCCATATATTGTTGGGTTACAACTCTTCTAATTTCTAGCCAGCTAGCAAAGGTCAGGGAAGATGGGAGGTGGAGTCCAATAGCATCTGGGGACCCAAGGTTGGTAAAGACTGTTCTAGAGGGTGCTCTCTTGCTGGAATGGCAAGTGTGAGGTATAAACTGTTCTTGTTAGTTGTGAGTGTCTTCCTGTGGAAAGATGTGAAGGGACGGCTATTCCCCTTCTTTTTCCTAATGCAGTGGCTCAGACAGGGAGGTATACTTATTTTCTCAGTGCACGTTGTTCCATTTTTTGGAACACAGCTTACCATTAGCATGTTCCAGGAATCCTCTAATGGCAGGCAAGTGAAGCATTGTCTCCTCCCTGCAATCCAATAACTTTATCCTAGTTGTTAATTATGATGGACATTTTGCTACTTTTATTATGAAAAAATATTATAAAAGAATTTATCATAAAAGAGTAACAACTGACTAGAATCAATGGCAACGGAAACTACTGAAAGAGTGTATGTATATCCTACTTTGTTAACTAACTAGAGTAAACCATGGTTTTCTGAGTTTGCACAGAATGCGGATAGTGGTTTAGTCAAAACTGACAGCAAAAGCTTTCAGTCTTTCGTTTTTCACACGAGAAGAGAAGAAAGGGCAGCCAGCCAAAGGTTTATAGCAGCTTGTTCCAGATCACCTAAGCCAGAGCATTGTAATCTGTTTAGTTTAATCACCATGGAACCAGTGCAGGTTGTAATGTCTGTTTGGAATTCTACTTCAAGGAACTGAATTCCAGTCCCCCACATCCGAGATTTCACTGGTCAGACATAAATACATGATGGCCCCAATTCATTGAAGCTGTCAACTCAACTTGGCAGCAGATGTGTGCACTCTCCCATTTACTCTGCAATTGCTGCGCATGAGGATTTGGTTAGTGCTATCAGCTCTGACAGTGATTATTACTATGTGTTGGTCAGGAAATGCTGATGAGGGAGAAGGTGCTTTGATCCCTTCCCTGATACAGAAATCTGCCATTTATGATGAATGAAGCATAAAACGAGCACCAAAAGGCAATTCTATTAACAAAAACAAAACTATTGCACCTCTTCAAGTCTGGATTTGAGTGAATCTCCAAGAGCATTATGGTGCTGGAGGAGACTCTTGAGAGTCCCGTGGACTGCAAGAAGATCAAACCTATCCATTCTCAAAGAAATCAGCCCTGAGTACTCACTAGAAGGACAGATCCTGAAGTTGAGGCTCCAGTACTTTGGCCACCTCATGAGAAGAGAAGAATCCCTAGAAAAGACCCTGATGTTGGGAAAGATGGAGGGCACAAGGAGAAGGGGACGACAGAGGATGAGATGGTTGGACAGTGTTCTTGAAGCTACTAACATGAGTTTGGCCAAACTGCGAGAGGCAGTGAAGGATAGGCGTGCCTGGCGTACTCTGGTCCATGGGGTCACGAAGAGTCGGACACGACTGAACGACTGAACAACAACAACCAAGAGCATAGAATTCCACAATTTTGGAACTGTTACCAGGAGCACCTCTCTGCTTATGCATGATAGACCTTAATGCATATATGAGGTTGCCTTTGGACATGACATAGAGGGGAAGCCAAAACAAATCTCATAGAAGCTGATTGATCTTCCGTTGTGACTTTAAAAAAAAGTTTGGAGAAGCTTTTCAGCAACTGACTGCACATGACCAGCAGCAGGATTTCTGGAACTGTGAATGTTTCAGGTAGAACAGGTATGAGTGCCTGACTTTCTTTCTTTACCAAACCGTTTGACAAAAACAAGGCAGTTTCAACAACTATCGCAGAAACCACTTTCCCTGATAGTAGTGCCACTTAGAGAAGTGATTTACTAGCAAAATGGTAATCTTAACACTACCTACTGTGTATTTTGTGTAGTGTAGTAATCACTTCTTTGCTCTAAAAAATAATAATTAGCCAGGCACTTTTGAAGTCAGCCCTCCCAAAACATTTCTCACAACAGAAAGGAAAAAGCAGCAAAAACTTAAGTATCATGGAGTCAGCAAATAGCCTCAGAACTTAAATGTTTCTTGAAGGAATAAAGAAATTTTATTTCTTTTCCCACACCCAAATTCAAATATTGTTCTGTAGTTCATACATTTCCTGCTAGACCAAGATAGAGTGTCAGGTTCCTTCTGTATATTAAATAGTCCCCCCCCCCCGGGAAATAAGTCTTATGCTATCCCATATTTGCTTTCTTTATTGACACCCTTTTAGAAGACTTAAAAGGATTGGCTACAGTAAGCTATCAGTTCATCACAGAACAAAAGTGGTTAATCTTAATTTGTCTAATTAGCATCTGATATGTGGACCAGCTGCTTCCTTGAACAAAAGCAGATGATCAAACCATCTTATTAATTGCATATTAATTCTTGCATGCGTCTTAACCATATGGGAGACCTCTGTGAATGTACTGAGGCAAATTCATTATGAGAACTGGGGAAACGAAAGAGCAATTGTATCTTCAGAGAACAGAGTGTAGGGACCATAGAAAATGTGTGTGTCATCCTAATACGACCCATCTGTGTTTCCTGTGCTCTTTGTTACTAACATTGAAAACGATTTAAGAATAAAGCTAGACAACTGAAGCGATGTGTGTTTGACAGCTGGAGTTCTGTGACTGTGGAACCTATATTATCTCACTAAGTTATACTTGCCATACTCCAAAGAAACCTTCCTTATTTATATTACTTATATGGCTAAATTTGTGAGTCAGATATGATCACAGATATCTTTTTTTGTTCTACGTTCATGGGTTTTTCTGGTTTTAATTTTAAAACAATTCTAGAGCTGCAGCACAGACTGTGTACATCACAAAAAAAACTTTGGTTCAGCACAGGGGTAGCCAGTGTGCTCCAGGTGTTGAATTCAGCCCCAGCCAGCATGATCAGTGGTCAGGGATCATGATGATTGTAGTACAGCAACACCTGGAGGGCACCTTGTTGTCTGCTCCTGATTTAGGAAGACATGAATGAACCGTCCTAGCCCCTTCGCAGGCTTGGAGGTTTCCCCTCCTCACTATCTCCCTGTATAGCTGGGAAGAGGCAGTTCAGAAGCTGTTCTGCTTTTAATTAAACATAGTTTGCCAGATAGACCAGGACTGTGTTTAATGTTAATTATATTGAGAGCAATTCAATGTCACAATAACATGATTGTTCTGCCAGAGCAAGCATTTTGGCTTGCCAGATGGAATGGTCCTCCTTTCCTCCCCCCCTCACACCATTCTAGGAGTTTCCACGGATTCTTGTTCCCCGGAGCCAGTTTTGGGGCTGGGAGGCAGGGGCAGGGGGAAGCACTGTTGCACAAGTTCAAGTCCCTGTGTTGAGCTACACTGATAGGACTTATTAGTTGAATCCTTCCTGAAGACAGTACAGCTTCAGAAACCATGGTTTGAAGAGGGTTGGTTTTAAACTGACACTAGTTCATGTTAACCACAGTTTGTCAGTCCAGATGATATTACAAACCATGGTTGACCAGAGGTTCAAATAAAACTTTACAGATTCCTCCAGGCCACCAAGAAGGAAGTAGCATGCAAGCCTTGGAGGAAACTAGGTTTGTTTGTACCTAGTTCTTGCAGCATGGCAAGCCAAACTATGACTTCCTAGGACCACACAAATATTCTGGCTCCTGGAACAGAGTTCACACCCACTTTGCTTCTCCCTAGTCCTTTTTAGCTCAGCACGGCATGGCAGCTAAGCCAAAGTCTAGCTTAGCATTTCATTAGAACCCAGGCTCATGGTTAAGCTCTCTCCTTATTAAGCATGAGCTGTGGCCAAGTTTTGTTCTTGTAGAAGTGCAGTGTAACAGAGACATCCTGCCTAGCACCACACACATTTGGATGTTTGTACTAAGCTATGGTTTGGCATAGTATTGTGTGCAAATGCAGCCATTGTCTGCTTACAAGCATAGTGATATGCTCAATGAAATACATATATTGAATCTGGTGGATGTTATTATGATAACCTTTGTCACACAAAAATGGTTCTGTGTGTTGCAGCAAAAACAAAACTCTTGAAGCACCTTAAAGGCTAACAAATTTTATTATTTATTTATTTATTTGTTTATTACATTTATATCCCATCTTTTCTCCCAGGGGCTCTAAGTGGCACACATGGTTCTCGCTTTCCCCATTTTATTCTCACAACAACCCTGTGAGGTAGGTAAGGCTGAGAGTGAGTGACTAGCCCAAGGTCACCCAGCAGGCATCATGGCCGAGTGGGGATTTGAAACCTGGTCTCCCCTTGTCCAACACATTAACCACTATGCCGCAGTGGCATAAGCCTTCATGAGCAAGCATGTGTATCTAAAGAATCCCCAAAATCTTACCCTGTAATAAAATTGGTGTTTAAGGTGTCAGTGGATAGTTGGTGACTCCTTTCTGGTTTCATTTTGGCTAGTAAACTAAAGTTGAGAATTTTGGTCAATTCAGTTAAGAACGTAAACATACAATGGAATTCGGTCTTATAAAAGTTTGTCACCTAACCTAGGCAGCTTATGATCCAGACAAAGCAGAGCAGCAGGTCTCTTCCTTTAAAAATAAAAATAAATAATTTTGATGGGTTCATCCTCTGAATACGTGTTCTTTAAACGAAATGACTACTGAAATATTACACTATGTTTTCATTTAATGAATTCTGAGTAAGAATATGGTTATTAGGAGATAGTTGGCTTCAGCTCCTAAAGCTATGGCAATTAATAGTATGGTATTCTTTTCTCTCCACCAAAAGTAGCTGTAACTAAAATTAGGCTAGTATGAGTATCACTTCAGTGCTGTAAGTCACATCAGAGTTACAGATTCTTCTAGTGAAGGGAACATAATATTGTTTACCTTTGTCAGTAGAGACAGAAAGATAAACTGGAGAGTACTGTTTCTGTTTCCTGCAGATGGCAGCATTTTGCCTTCTTGCAGGTATTCCAAGGATCTACTGCTTTGGGAGGCATCTAATTATGTTTTTCTCCCACCCCCAACCATCTGTTTTGATTTTTTGACGAAATAAAAATGTCTGTTATACCTAATTCATATGTTAGCTTCTTTTGACAGTTCTTAAAATCATTTTGTTTCAGCACAATGTCTTTACAAAGCACCATGAGTGAATCAAGGCATCCATAGAATTTTCTATTCTTCCCTGATCAATGGCAATATTTCATTATTTTGTTGCTAATAAAACAGATTTTAGTTATTCACAACAGACAAATATATAACATTGAAATGCTGCCAGTGAAATATTTGGGTTTCTGATATGCTTGGGTGAAGCAGTATTAAGGTGATCCTCACAATTTTTTGAATTTAGCAGTGTCCTAGCATTTGAGGGAAAGGAGGTACATGTTGCAAACGTGATTAAAATACTGTACTTTTTGAGCTGTTAGTCAATCAGTGCACAACACAGAATTCCAGGTCTTCACATTCAAGGAAAAGATGGGTGATCACATGCCTAATCATTGTTCTTTGTCTGTATAGAAGTAGCTGAAGAATGTCCACAATCTCAAAGCGGGTTTGCTTATGTAATCCTAAAACTGGCAACCTTAATGTTCAACATCCCAAACCCAGACCTATCTGGAAAAAGGCATTTATCTAGAAGCATCAAGAGATCAGTCAAGGGTGGAGGGTGTTCTAATACAAAATATTTTTCTTCCATGTTAAGCAGTATCACTGAGGATAAAATTGTGAGGTATCTAAAATTATAGAAGTGACAGGGCAGTGGTCTTTGTATTCAGAAATTGCAATCCCAATGGCTTAAAAAAATGGGGGGCTTATTGATTGGGTGGGATTACCAAACACACAAATCTCTACTTAAAAGTAATTGGGATGTGTCTGGAACTCAGTGCTATACTTGCTCAAAATGTTATTGATTTCAGGAACCCATCAACTGAAGTGCCCCAGGCTTAAAGCTACTTTTAGTGTCTCTATAGAATGTTTTCCTGTGTAATCACTGTAGTGCCTGTAAAAATTGTGTACAAGTCAACGAATTTGTTGATTGGACAGATAAGGAAAGTAGATGCTCCAAGGTTTTTACAGTTGTAATAGAGTAAGCCTGTAACTTACATGCATTTAACTTATGCTCATTCAGCTTTACGTGCTTGGCAATTTTTTAAAAATAAAATGGAAAGGGGACAGAAAGTGGGTGGGTATCTAGGGGGGAAGTCTTTAGCAATCTCATCCGCCATTTATCCCAATGTTCTTTTGATTATACATGATTTTGGCTTTAGGCGTCATCCCTGGAACGTAGCCCTCACTTAAATTGCAGGCTTACTGTACTACTAAAGGAATCAAATATGTGGCTCAGTGCCCCTGCAATACCATGTTTGTGCTAATGGCAATGAGATAAAATGAAGATATATGAGCATAAAAGCTGTGTTAGGAATTACAGAAGAACCAATTTGGGTGTAAGTTTTTAGTTGCAAAGCTCTTGTAATGATGACCTGCTGGAATAAAAAGACTTCAAGGTGAAGAGGAGCCGGAAGTCGTTGGTCCAATGGAGAGGCCTTGAACTGCTGCCTTTCATTCCATTATAGCCTGATTGTATGGCTGTTCTAGATGAGAGTTGAAGGAAGCATCTGATAGAGCTGGTTTCTCAGCAGGGTTTTAATCTGTTTGGGAAACCTCCACAGATGCAGAAGGCTCCCTGATACAGGGGCGTACCCAGGATCAAAACTAGGGGGGGGGGCAAGCCATGGTCGTTCAGGTTCAAAAATAAAAAACAGCTTCAAAAAACAAAAACAGCTTCAAAAAACAGAAAAACTCCCCCCCTCAACAGAAAGCCCCAAATGGCTGAAATACTCAATTTCCCAGGATCCTCAGTCCTCACAAAGGAACTACTCACCATGCAAGGGAACTCAGTTTCCCAAGCTCCCTTCCAATGATGAATCCTGGCAAATTCAGAAACTGTTCCTCTCTTGCCAGCACGATGTAGCGTGGATACAAAAAGCAGGCAGACGAGGAAGGATGAGAACCCAGGCTAAGACCATGGTCAGCCCTCGGATTCGCCCCCTGACATTGCCCAAGTCTCAGCCTGCATCCCCATTTGACCAAGCAGGGTGCAGGCTAGGATCCAGTCTCTGATAGGCACGCCAGCTCTTTGTCGGCATGAGGGAGGGAGAAACAGCCAGCGCAACACACACACACACACACACACACACACACACAGTGGCCAACTGTGCCTCAGCAAGAGGGCAAGAGCTCAATTGTTATTGAGATTTTGGGAGGGGGAGAAAGACCAGTCGTTGAGCTTTTTTTCAGGAAGAGAGCTTTTTTCCCCTTTTGTTGTTGTTCAGTTGTTCAGTCGTGTCCGACTCTTCGTTACCCCATGGACCAGAGCACGCCAGGCACGCCTATCCTTCACTGCCTCTCGTAGTTTGGCCAAGAGGCAGTTTTCCTTTTATGCTGCCAATAACCATTTAAATTTAATTTTTTTTGCTTCGGGGGGGCTGCTGCCCCCCCCCCCTGGGTACACCCATGCCCTGATACCCTTCAGTACATGGGAAGGCAGCATATATGTCAGCCATAGGCAAACTCGACCCTCCAGATGTTTTGAGACTACAGTTCCCACCATCCCTGACCAGTGGTCCTGTTAGCTAGGGATGGATGATGGGAGTTGTAGTCCCAAAACATCTGGAGGCAAGTTTGCCTATGCCTGATATACCGTATGTGATGGATAGTGGTGGAGCTATCTAACCATCTCTGCTTTTTCGACCTGTGATTCTGATTATAGCAGCAGGAGAATTCCTGGATACTGTTAGGGAGACAGTAACTTGCAATAGCGCTCACCCAGTGAGTTCATTTTGTAATTGGAAAACTTATGTCTTTGTGCTTTAGAATGCTATTCACACTAATGCTGTGAATAAGGTAAAGGAGCACCAGCTTTTCACACATCAGTTACAGGAAGCCCACAATTCTGGGCTGTTACTGGTTAATTTTACCTAAGGGAGTTAGTAATTCATTTGTATTGATTGTTTTATTGACTTCTTTATACTGTAATCAAATTTTCTTCTTCTAAGGTCATTTCTCCCTTTGACTTTACAGTAGATTTCTTAGTAACATAGCTGGCTTTTCCATGTGCTGCTGACTCAGATGTTTTTTGTTCAAACTAGACATAGTAATTAATTGGCTACTTTGAATAGCATTTAATTAAAATCTATTTTTGTATGAGAAAAGTACATATAAACCCAAATTCTTTTCTAAGAATTGCTGATTCATGCAGTTATTTGTCCTATTGACATGAAAGCGGAACCACTCTGAAACTATTTTGCATGCACAATGTGCTATCACCTGCTGTATTTTAGCTAACTTGTCCTTCATATTATTTGTAAAAAGGCACTCATCATTGCTTGGCAAGATTTTTGTGTGAAGCATTTGCATAAAAGCTCAGAATTTCCAATAGTTTTACTTTGTAAATATGTTGGGTTTTCTTTTTTAAGTTAATCCAGTACTCAAGATCATGGCAAACTTACAGTCATGAATATTAATTGAGTGCATGGTTGTGCCATGGAAACGGAATTGTTTCATTCAGTTGAAATGCAAATACCCTGTAACAGTTATTCATACTAAATCTGGGCACTATAAAATGGTGATTTATTATTTATATCCCCTTCTATCATGATCAGAATCCAATGAGATAAAAATCCACATTCATTTGTGTAACCTTTCACATTTTGAAATTTTAATTACCATAATTTGATAACCTGATCTTTAGATTGAAGGCTTGTAGAACAGCTTACATATTCTAAAATAAAAAGTAGCTACTGAAACTGAAAGAGCAGCAAAGTCAGCATAAAATCTGAAAAAAATCTAAAAGTTCTAATAAAAGGCCTAAAATTTGTGGAGGATGTTTGGCTGTACTGGAGTGCTGGAGGTTTCCCCTACTCTGCCCTAGGCAAAAGAACTTTTAGCACTACAGAAAACCCTTACTAAAACTGACTTGCTAGGTGACCACAATCCAGCCTAAAGATACTATTGGCTTTTGGGTCAGCTACTTTGACCAGTTTCAGTTGTTTTGCTCTATGAATCCTGACATTGCTATTGGGAGTAAGCACAAACATGTGTTCTAACTAATTAAGCCAATTGAGAATGTGTGTCCAAATTCAGGGGGACACAAGTAATGGTATCATGAGTAGGAAAATGTCCATCCTGCAGTTAAGGAGGCAGTGATTGAACTCTTCATTTTTCCCAGTGGACAGTCTCAACCTAGGTTCCTTCTTAGGAAAACAAATTGGGAATATGGTTGCTGCACAATTCCAGGCATTATTGGATAACCTTCTTTCTTGACCTGTTTTTAATCTGGATTTCAGCTGACTGTGGAACTAAGACAATTTTGTTGCACAAAACTACAATAATAACTTAATTAAAAACTTTAATAAACTGGGTGGTGAGAAAAAATAAAGTTCCAAAGGCCTGCCCAAACAGTAGGGTGACCCTGGATACTGTGGGCTGTGCTTCAAGTAGCAGTTACAACCTGAAGACTACTATGAATACAAACCCTGCCACTCTGATAAGTATGGGAAAAATGAAGGAATCTCAGAGAGGACAGTCATGGCAAACAAAGGCTCTTGGCAGGTGGCACAGGTTCACAACAGAGATAGCTCTGTGCTGATTCAGACTTGGCACAATTTAAAACTGGATTAATTTGAACATCCAGCAGATATTCTTCAAATTAATCTGATTCCAAATTAGATAGGGAGATTTGATTTGTTGGTGATGTGAACTGGTCCTGAAATTTACAAAGTTACTACAAAGGCTTGGAATTTATACAAGATACTCTGTATGTTTGGTAAGCTAACATTTACTGAATGTAGTGCAGATTTAAAGTTTATGACATCTAAATTATTTCCACATTTGAGCCAAAATACATTTGTTTTTTCTGCATGGCTCAGTGGTGGATGGGACAAGGGTTTGTTTGTTTGTTTGTTCCATTTCCTATCCCAAAGGCTTGGATTGGTCAAACACAAAACTGAGATCCTTATTAGCATCTGAACTTCACAAAATCCTGTTTCTTGTTCTGGTGGTGCTTGTGGGGGTAGCTCTTAATGGTAGATATATAATGAATTAGAAAACAGAGGAAAGAGCTAATCAATACTGGTGTTTATTATGTTGTGGTCTAAACAAGATTGTCATAATAAGCTCCTTTCCCCCTTTTTATTTTTTTTTAATGCTTCATTGTTTCTTCACTGTATCCTTGCTGCTCCTCAGTTCCCAATCTCCTTCCTGGAGTCTTCTAGTCTCCTGTGTGCATGGATAATGAGGGAGCTGCCATTATGTTTTTTACCTACTTTATAATCTTTGTAAAGCACCACTTTATGCATATTTCTTGCTTTGGATTAAGTGGTGCACAGGTCTTTTTCTTTCTTTTACAGCTGTTAAGGGTAAAATAGGACTTTTTTCTTATTCCTTTCTGGATCCTTAGTTTAATTATCACTTCTTAGTAACCAGAGAAGTATCAAGATTCAGGAAGGCTGAGATTGCAGAGTTGAAAGAGACCATTGTGAGTGAGCTGAGTTCAAGATGGGAGGGCAGCTGAATTCATTGCCTCTCGGGACTGTCTTTGTGGTGGGAAGTCACTTTTGTTCTCAAGGAAAATGCCAGGGGGTGGCTGAGCCTGGCTGGTTTGAAAGGGGAGAAGAATGCCTCATAATTTATAAATTATTTATCATTCCTTCTTGTAGAAGAACCATTTGATGGCAATATCCCAGCAAAGCAGGTTGATTGAGTTAATTGAATCTGAGCATAAGTGTGCAGCGCTCGATGACTTTTTTGTACCCTTTTTTAAGGTTCTTGCCACAGAACTAATGGAAGGAAGTGTAATTTCTAAAGACTTTGAAAGAGAGCTCTTGAAAGTACTAAAAGTTGGCAACCTCCCGCATGTGAGAAGGGGTTTTCTTTTGCTGTATCATTCCATGTGTTTAGGGAATCTATGGACATAAATGCACCTATGTCAAGTGAAATGTGTCTGTTTTTAGTCCCGCATATGGCTTCTTTCTCAACCTAGCAAATGCTTTTGCTTTGTAAAGAGCCTTTCAAAGACCTAATCATTTTTATGTAAACGCAGCTTAAAATCTTTTAAATATATAGCAAAATTGAAAGCCCCAGTAAGTTCAGTGAGTCTGACTCTGAGATAAGTGTACATGTGATATTTTTTATTTAGGAGGTCATGGTGCTGCAAATAGTTCTGATTGTATCTTCGTCAGAAACATGTGAGGTAGGTTAGTCTGCGAAATAGTGACTGGCCCAAGGTCACCTAGCAGACCTCATGGTTGAGTGCTGATTTCACTCATGTGACCTTCCTACACTTCACTACACTGGCTCTCAGCCTTAATTTGTAGATCTGTTTTTCCATTTGCCAGACACACTGAAAAAGCACAGATGTCTGTCTGTTATCAGTGTCTTCTTTTTTTGGCGTGGGGAGGACTTTTTCTTTTAGACTTCTAATATTTGAACACACCTCCTTATTCCCCCCTCCCCCCAATGGATTTGGGAGTGAATATTCTCTGAGATTTCCACCACTGGTGTTTTGGGATTGGCCAGTTACACAACTTTCTTGACTTCATAGTATGTATTATAGTATGTTTATATTTTGATAAAGCATTGACTAAACCTTGGAACAACCTTCCATGAAATTTAGAACAGGATAAGGTTGAATCCAGCAGTTACGTTAATAGAATTTAATTTTAGAATCACTGGGGCCAGACTGGTTGATTAGTGATGAATAGATTGCTCTGGAACATTCAGTTAATGTATTCACCCTTGAACTCTTCCTGCAAAATTGCATTCTAAAATGTCATTCGTGTTACTTTTTAAAACCATATTCAGAATCATGTTTCGAACAGCAGCAATAGATAGTATAAAAGTTCAAATACTTTACATAGTGCAAGAATGATTCCTAAGGAGTCTTTATAGCTTAATTTGAAGAGGGCGGAAGGATGTTTCCAGTTGTTTCATGGCTAAAATCCTTTTATGTGATTCTGATTGTCATGGACCAGGTCAACTGGAAACATATATGCAAAGAGGGCAATACAATGGGCTGGGGGGATGGGTGGAATGCATGCTGCAGGCACACCACATAAAACTGACCACTTATGCCTGTCCTGAAATGTGAGGCAGTTCTATGTAACGTGTACAGATCTTTAAAACTAGCAGCATTGCATTTGTAATTAACAGCTGAAATAAGTTTTGGTAATGACAACATCTGTACAGCTGAATAGAAACAGTCTGTTTTAACATCTCATCTCAAATGGTTAATTTTACTGATAGGAGAGTATTATGGTGATCATATCTTCAAAGATTCAGTGTGTTTCATTCACATTCCCCAAAACTTTTGGCCACTTTCCAAAGGTTTCTCCCCCACAGCACCATCTTGGAATTATTTATGTTACTGGGTTGCTGTTTTCTTGATAGCAGGATAGAGAGTTGAGGACAAGAGGATCTTCTTCCTCCTGACCATTTGCTCAGCTATGCACATAATCCGATCTAGTGCTGGGTCACATACTTTTCTCTCTAGCAAATATTGTAAAAAATATATACTTTGTGGCCTTACTGCATTCATTTTCCAAAGTAGCATGTAAGAAAGGTTGCTATTATGCCTGTTGATAATGAAAATTGCACACAGAGGTGAATTGCCCCCCAACTCAACAAGTGTGTTCCCACAGCTAAGAAGTCAAGGATTTGAACTCTGGTCTAAGTCCATTCCTTCAGAGTACATTGTTAGAACAATGTGGCTTAAGTGTACCACTTCTGATTTTAGCTTCTTAATCTTCTACCTGTGATTTAGCAAACTAGGCACACAGGCAATTCAACCTCATTTAATGCAGATATTAGTCTTCTTGCTTCATGATAGTACTTCTGAAACCAGCGTAGAGAAAACTATTCATGAAGTACCGGTATTCCTCCAGTATAGAGGGAGTTGCATGCCAAAGATTAGATGGTAATCTTCCGTATAAATGAGGAAAGACAAATACAGCTGTTTTTATATATATGTTTTTTATCATTATTTTGACTGATAATTTTGTGGATTGTCAAAGTTTGAGACTAAAACCCATTATTTACTGTTTAACAATATTATAATCCTATTTGTTTTGTATGTTTTGATACGTGTCTTTGAGTTAATGGAATGTTACATTTATTTAAGGTACAGTACAGACCTGCATGAAGTTCCCATTTTTTGTGCTGCATAGATTAGCGACGGGCCAATGAATCTGTGTGCTTTTACATTGTTTGACTTCTACAATGATGCTAAACCAGATGTCATCCTTTTTAGGCAATCAAATAAATGTGTGCAAATGATCTTGGGTTTGAAATTTTATGTCGCAATCCTATACATGTCTACTCAGATGGAGGTCCCCATTGATTCTTTTCAGTTACCGGTAGTATATAACTGCAGCCTTAGCATTTTTATGCTATTTGGTAGTCAGTAGATTTTGAGGAGTGCACTTCCTGAAGCTAACTTCCCATTAATTTATGCTAAAAGTAGTTTGTGACATTAAATGCCAAAACTGCATTCAATTTTCAGACCCTTCAGAACACACAACATTGTCAAACAGAACTATTTTTATTTCTCCTAGATGTCCTCTTATAGAAAAAGTTTATGCACTTATTTTTTGTTCTGTGTATTAGTGATTTTTGCAAAATCCACTGAGGCTGGGAATGTTTCCCAAGAACACCTCCTTCTGCATGTGCTACTCCATAGATCTGAACCTATGTGGCCTCCTTTGGAAAAGACGGGGCAGGCAGGCCCCTGCTGTTGGGGTTTCTTTGGGGAAGTGAGAATTCCTTTCAATATCAAGCCAAGACATTGCTTAGCCTTCCTTTGAAAGGGCGGACTGACTTCTTGAGCCCCAGCATTCTGTTGTAGGCATGCCCTGCTGAGCACATTGATGCTGTAGTTAGCATTTTTCCTCTCCAAATCATTTCTAATGGAAGGAGATAGATGTTTTCATTACAAAGGCTCTTTGCCTAGCCCGTGAAAGAGATTTTTTTTTTTTACTTACATGTCATGGTAATGTGTTAAGCCATATAGGCTTAGTAATTAAAGTACTTTTTTGTAGCTTCCTTTAAGTTAGCTTTAACAAAGCATGCTAGTGAAAGAAAGAGAAAGAAAGAAAGAAAGATGGTGTGTGTAACCCTTCTTTGCCACCAAATTTGTAGTTGATGGTGGTGGTGGGGGAGATGTATGACTCGAAAGCAAGGTGATGTGAAGGAACCCCCCCCCCCCGCATGTTGGGAACAATTAAAATGCAGTCGTTAAGAGCTTGCTGAGCATAAATGTTGGGAAAGAGGGGAGCAGGTTTGGAAAGCAATAGTTTAAAGTCTCACTGTCCCAGGCAAGTTAAATTCTGTATATTCATCAGAGAGGGGTATACAAAGCATGGCCATGAAAGCATCCACTTCATATTGTGTCCTGTGGAGGATTTTGAAGATCCTTTGAGAATAATGGCAAGGGAAATCACTTAAGATTACTCATCTTTCTTTGTGGAGTACAACCTGGTGTGGTAGGAATGGGAGGGGGAAACTGTTGATTATTTGCTAGGGGGAGGGGACAGAGAGGGAGACATGCATGCATGAATGAATGAATGCTGAAGCAGAAATCTCCATCTTGCTTCCATGCAAACATGAACAAAGATTGGCTCTACCCCCCCCCCCCCGTGCGCCCTCTATGTTGTAACTGGCTGTTGCAGACACCCGCATTATGTTTCAGAAGGAAGCTTTCAGGTTCAAGGACTGTTAATGGTTTCTAATCGGTAGGACGTTCCTTGCAACTCTGAGCTTGCTGTTAAAGAAGAAACAAAAGAGGGGAGGGGTGGAAGCAGGAGGCAAAAAGTTTGTAAGGGTTGCAAGGACTGTTGGGGAAGCTCTGGAAATTAGTTTCTTGCATCGTACCCTTGCTTTCTATGGGATCCAAACTGCAGGAACACAGCAGGCTTTTCTGAAATGGTGGTGTTTATCAATACAAAGCTCAAATCGTTAATCAATTTTTTCAAGAAAAAGAGTAAGTAAATGTGGCTTTTAATTCTGTTTAGATCTTTTGCAGAAAAGCTAAATCATGTTGCACTAATTTTAAGTAATGTGCTTTAATTTATTGAATTTTTACTTTGCCATACTTTGGAGGGTGTAGAAGCAGTTTCTTTAAAGGGAACTGCTGAGCACCTGCCCTTTTTGTTGTTGTAAACTTTTGAATCCCGAGTCTGCTAATTTTCTTTGGTCTTCCTGAGAAAAGTAGGGGCCCCTTTCATGCAATAAAATCATTGCAGAGCTTAAAGCTTTTGTTTAGGTAACTTGATGCAGGTAGTAGATTTGTGGGCTGTAATGTTTATCCTGCTAAAATCTTGTTGAGCCCTCAGCTCCACCAACTATTGTGGACATTCAGAGCAAGCTACAGGCAGAAATCTCTGTCTGGATCCTTTGCTTTATTGCACTGGTGCAAACTTGTAACAAAACATTTTTTCTACAAACACCCAGAATGATTATTGGAACAGTTTTGAATAGCAAACTGATCTTTCTTTAAGTTGCTAAGAGTGTGCATGCATATTTTCTGTAACAATGATATTCTTCCTCTTGCTCAAAACAAAATTTGGGGTTAAGAGCCTAGAGTCCTAGGTACTTAATTGGTGTGTGTGTGTGTGTGTGTGTGTGTGTGTGTCAATATAATTCTGCATGTAGCACCTGTCACCTTCCCTGTAAGTTGTTTTATCCCTGGCAGTAGTTTAATACAGCTTTAATTTTTCTGGAAGGCTGAGAACGATTGCATTTTCTGTTCATTATCTTTAGACTTTGACCTCTGATTAGGAAGGACAGCAAAGACAGTCCTGTATCATGTCAGCATTATCTACCTTGCCGCATGAAATGTTCTTGATCATTTTCAGTGTAATGAATGTAGGTGCCCATAAGAGTTCCTCAAGCGCATCCTGCGGAGGATGTGCTTGATGAGCTCCAAGGGCAACAATGTCATGTTCATGCTCTTATGAAAGTGCTGGCCTGGAACCTCAGTTATAAAGGGAGGAACCTGCACTTAGATATAGCATGTATATAGCAGGCATAAATAATAGATAAGAACTGGTACATACAGTTGGCTTACTGTGGCAAAATGCAATGTTGTTGGTTGTTTGCATTATAAAATGTTTTTGTATTTGCCTGTATACCTACTTCTTTAGCATACAGAACTCATAATGTGTAGGAGCATGTTCTGTGACCATTGTGTGCAATAGCAGGAGACATTGGCTCAGTCTTTCAAGTGCCTCTCATCTTGAGTCATCCTATATGTGGTTAAGTCCCCCTTACCTGAAATCTAAATGTTGAGGGCATTGCTGGTTTTTTTGAGCAGTTTGGACTTTGCAGAGGTAGTTCTGTTTTAACAAGGCAAATAATAAAGTTGAAAAATCTCTTAATTCAGGGCAATAAAGGGATATGGTCTCAGTAATGAGCAACTAAGAGGCAATGAGAAATCAGGCAGGGCAGTGAGGTAGTGACTGGTCTTGGGTAAGTTCACATAAACTTAACAAGTGCTTGGGGTGGGGGCGTGGAAGCACACATGTAAGCTTTTTGCTTGGGAGAGCTAAGAGCAAAGAGAACATCATGTGGGCTGAAGGCCAAATACTGCCTGGGGGATAATACAGATCTCCCCTCCTAGACACACTTATCACTTTTCTTTATGGCCACCACAGAAAAAGGAAAAAATTCTACTAAAAATTGACCATGGTGCTGTAAGCATAAGTGTGCTTTAAATTGGCACAAGTATTTCCAGGTATTTCTGTTAGGTGGTATGGGACAATATGAGGGTAGAAAGGAAGAACTTCCACCAGAAACCAAAATGTCATCTGAAGGAAGCAAAAATACCACTGTTCTGTTTTTGCAGTTTGCTATATAAATATACAGTGGTACCTCAGGTTGCGGACACGATCCGTTCCGGGGTGCCGTTTGCACCCCGAAAACTCTACAACCCAAGCGGCGATAGCGCGTTTCTGCGCATGCGCAGACTGCACGGAGCGCTTCTGCGCATGTGCGCGTGGGAAAACCCAGAAGTAAATACTTCCGGGGTTGCCGTGTTCATAACCCGCACCGTTCACAACCCACAGCAAACGCAACACAAGGTACTACTGTAATCATGCAACATTAGGAATGCAACCCAGGTTACTTACTGCATTTAGATTTAGAAATTGCGGGTGGTATTACAACTAAGTGGGAGACTTATTTAAATTAATTGACTGGGATATTTTGAGTACCACACTGCACCCCTCTCCTTAAATTACAGTATTAGCAGCATCCTTTTCATTTCTCTTCTAAGTCTTTCCTCATACCTTTATCATACAGTTACCCACTATACACCTTTTTTGTATAAGCAGGCCACAAGTAACAACCCATTATACAGATAAGAAACAAAACCTATCTGGGGTGATGTTTTGCATTTAGCCACCTGAGGTGAAATGGGAAAGTGCAACCCTACCCTGCTTCCACTAAAGCATCCCTTACTTGGGTCATGTGGCACTGCACAGCAAGATATTATGAGGTGTGGGCAAGATCGCGCCAGAAGCTGCCACTGGCGGTTCTCCACTGGTGGGCAGGGGAGCCACGCGCCTCCTTCTCGGAGCCTGGTACCTTTTAACTTGCTTTGGGAAGGCAGTGCGATGAGTGGAAATGAGCATCAAATTTTGGCCTGCCCCACCCCCATGATACAAGGCAGTGTATGGTCCATGGGTTCCCTGTTGAAGTACTCTTGTGGCCTACTTGGTATGAAAAATTGGGCTGCCCTGAACTAGGTGTCATCACTATGCTGTTGCCATCCAAATTGGATTACTGTTAACAAAGTCTTTTTTTAAAATTATGTTTATTGAAAATTTTTAACACATAAAAAAATACACACATACACATTTAGAACCAACAAAAACAAACATATCTTATACCTAATATTTGTTCCTCACATTGTAATAGACTTCCTCCTATCTCCTCTTCCCACGTTCCTTGCCTATCATCTTTAGTAATTTCTAAACATCTTATCAAATCATATTTACTATAAAACTTACCTAAATATTCAATCTTGCGACTGGTATGAGTTTGGCCAAACTGCGGGAGGCAGTAGAGGATAGGGGTGCTTGGCGTGCTCTGGTCCATGGGGTTACGAAGAGTCGGACACGACTGAACGACTGAACAACAACAAATATTAAATCTTAACTATTTTTCTTAACTTATACTCATCCGTCTTAAACACTTAACCTTACTCTACGTCTACAGTCTAGCTTTCCTTCCTCGTTATATCTAATTCTCAATCATACAATAATTTTTTAAATACAATTTAAATTTCTTCCAATCTTCTTCCACTGCGTCGTCCCTCTGGCCACAAAGTTTCCCGGTCATCTCAGCAAGCTCCATCATTTTCATCTGCCATTCTTCAATCGTTGGTAATTCTTCTGTCTTCCAGTTTTTAGCTATTAAAATTCTATCTGCTGTTGTGGCTACTGTTAACAAAGTCTAAATGGGCTTTGAAAATTATTCAGAAACTTCAATTGGGTGAAAAAAGCAAAGCCAATACTGATTTATTACTTTACAGATCATTTCATTCCACTTCTCTTCCATCTGCACTGGCTTCTAGTTTGTTTCTGGGTACAGTTCAGAGTTCTGGTTCTCATCTAAATGGATTGGGACCAGGATATCTGAAGGACCACTGTCTCCCATGTGACCCTCCCTCCCATGCATTCAGCATTGGAAGTCCTACTATGTGTCATGCTGAGATCTTTGTATTTTGCTGAGCTTTCAGTATGGTCCAATGTCTTTTATCCAGTGATACAAGCTTTCAGAGAAAATTAGAAATGGAATTGTTTCTGGAAAACTTTAACGTGCAAATTAGAGTAGGTTGCACCATCATTTTTTCCTGATGCTTCAGAGAGTGATCTTAATTTTCATGTTTATTTTTCTTGTATATGAGAAACAAAGCTAAAAACTTGGAAACTGCCTAATAATGAATCTGCAGTTGACACCCATTCATTGTTACTAATGAACTTATGTAATGTAAAATTTTCTGCAGAAAAATAAAGCGCTAAAGTTTCTGCCCATAGCTGAACAAGGAATCAAAGCGCTAAAGTTTCTGCCCATAGCTGAACGAGGAATCAAAGCCTGTTGATGAGCAGCATTGTTTGCTGTGGTGCTTTGAAGTCACTTATTCTCCCCCCCCAACAACGGACAACCTTTAACAGGTGGGGTAGGAGAGCTCACCTGTCAATCACCTCTCATCATTATGACATTAGATGATTGACAGTTGTGTTATCCTACCCATCTGCTAAACATAGGCCATGGGGAGGGGGCTGATATCTGATTCGACAGAGCAAAATTTGCCCCCACTCCTGTTGTAGAACATAACTTCAGGTTAATAGCAGCATTCCTTTAATTTGACTCTCTCTTATTTACAGCTGTCTCCAATCTAGATGAAGAGAGCAGATGGACAGTCCATTACACTGCACCCTGGCATCAACAAGAGAATGTGTTTCTACCCACCTCAAGGCCACCCTGTGTAGAGGATCTGCACCGCCAAGCCAAGCTGAACCTGAAGTCGGTACTAAGAGGTAGGAAGTTGACAATAATAATACACCGTATCATTACAGATTTTTTTCCATAACAGTAAAACTATGTGTCTGCTTGCGTCTGCCTGCTTTCGCATCCCTGTGACCTCTTGTATTTTTATCAAGGAACTAAACAAGTCAAAGAGGGAAGAAAATATCACACCAGTGTTTTCAGATGATTATACTCTTCCTTCTGTAAAAAAAGTGGTCTCCATAAAACTTATTTATGCAACATGCAGCTCTAGTTGGTTTCAGCCAGACACAATAATATCATCACAAGTTCCAACTGTAGCTGAAGACGAGGCTAGAAAAGAAAATCTGAAGAGCCATATTAGAAATGAGATTGAACCCATCCTGCTGATTACAAGTTTCAGGGCAATCTCTGATATATGGAACATGTGGAATCAAACAAAGCAGTTTAAACATTTGACATTGGAATATTCTGATTTTAGAGTTCAGGTCTAGAGTGCTGAACAAATATATTAAGTCAGTAAATATATATTTTTCAGAGTGCATACTGCTTCTTCTGTCCTTCTCAAGAGTGAAATATATTAGTAAAAATAACTCAAGATAGGTTAATCCAAAAATTGGCAGAGAAGATAGCCACACCATAATAAAGCAGCAGTGTAACAATATATATATGTTTGTAACTATATTTAACTTTCCATCAGTAACAATTGCATTAGCTTAGGAACTAGTTCCTGTATTTGTTTTTAATTGTAATAATGCATTTGATACATATATAAAAGAACCAGTGCCTATATTTTAAGGTACACAGTACATACTTGGCAACTTGATATGTGAAAATATTGTGTGAGGTAAAAGGAAACAAAAGATTGTTGAGCTCTTATGAAAGCTACTGTGATTCAAAACTGAGAATTCAGCAGGAAAAAGCCAGGCAGTTACAACTGTAATCCAGGGAAATTTACAATGCAATCTTATGCATGTTTACTTGGAAGCAAATCCCACTGTATTCAGTGGAGCTGACTCTGCGTAAGTAGTTCCAGTTACAGGTGGGTAGCCGTGTTGGTCTGCCATAGTCGAAACAAAATAGGAAATTCTTTCCAGTAGCACCTTAGAGACCAACTGAGTTTGTTTCCAACTGACTTCTGTTTCAGTGTATCTGAAGAAGTGTGCATGCACACGAAAGCTCATACCAAGAACAAACTCAGTTGGTCTCTAAGGTGCTACTGGAAAGAATTTCCTATTTTGTTTCTGCGTAAGTATACAATGGATTGTAGCCTCCATTTTGTTCAAACTTTACACAAAGTTTACTTTTTACCACACACAATTAGCTATTATTTTTCTAAGTTTGCCAATCAGTAGCTAAGAAGATAAAATAACATGTTAGCAGAATTAGTGTTGTGGGAAATGAGGCTTGGTGTGGAAAAATATATACTTGTCTAGGTGTGTATCTAGGCAGCATAAGACTCAGTGGATTGTAGCCTGTGAACAAAAACATACACAAACATTACAGTAAATTTAATTCTCTCTTGTTACTGTTACTCTTGTTCTCATTTGTTCTCATAAAACACTGTAGGAAGGTGTAGAGGCACAGGCTGTAAAGGAAATGTTTAATAGTAAGAGAGATGTTCAGTCTGCTTCAATAATTGAAGTAGAGCCACTCCCTGGCAGATTGTTTTGGCATAGATCTATATTATCTGTAATATAAATCTCTTTGTACTGGTCGCTGTCCTTTCCCAAAAGCGACGCCAAGGAGCACTACAAGCTAGCTAAGGCTTAGTTTGCCATTCTATTTTATTGTATTTTATTGTTACTGTGGGGTTTTAGCAGCTGTTGTTCCCACTTGCACAAACTGTTTTCTATGTGTTTTTTATTTGTATGGGCCTATGGCCGTAAATAAAATTCTATTCTATTCTATTTGTACTGACATGATTTAGAAAAACGTGCTGTCAGAATCGGAGGATAAGAGTTTCAACACAGTCTGAAGAGTCCCACAGCTTCAGGAGATGTAAATTGGTTGGAAGTACATTGAGAACATATCACTGAGGCCACAGAGCACCAAGGTTATGGAAAGAAACTAATGATGAAAATATTAGAACTCATAGTTCATTCTCCATAGAATTTTGCTCCAGTTATATCTAGCTACACCAAAGCAAGTCATGAGTGTTGGGCTGTGCAGTCCCTGGACTTTAATCTAGAGTGAACCAATTCAGCTTGCATGCCACATACTCAGGAACAAAAAAATGCTAAAAGTATGATTGCATTTAACCTGATTTGGGTTTTTTTCTTTTAAATCAGACATTTTTGGGTGACATGGAGGTATGTTCAATAGGGCCACATATTGGGGGAGAGGTTGCCAATGACAGCTTCCCTTTCAGGCAAGATGGCTAATCAATATCCATAGAAACAATGTAAAATACAAGATAATAGCTAGCTTTTATGCTTGCTCCTGCTTGCATAAGGTTTTAATTTTAACCTTGCTGCATTTTCCTATTTAATAAAAATGCACCCAAGAGGTCGGTTTCAGACCTATATATGTAAAATTTGCAGGCTCTTTTGTTTTCAGTAAATATTGATTCTCCATCATCAGTGCATTCATATATACCATTGATTTTGTTGCTGCAGGTCCCCAGTATCTGTGATGATTCATTAGTTATCCCAGCTTATTGGTGCATTGGTTTTGCAGACTAAGGTTGGAGATGTGTTTCTATACTGTCCTGGTTCCAGACATAGCTTAGGAAGCAATGCTTTAAGTGTTTGAATTAAATCCCAGAAGACATCTGGTTAGCATGTAAAATAAACAAATTAAAAGATAAATCAGCAGACCTTCCTACATGTTTCCCTAATCTTATACAGAGAATAACATGTTATTGTTCAGGCTTTTGTTTTTCCTATGATTAATTGGATCGATATGCTGATGAGAAATATGGGTCATCCCTCGCTGGTGGTTAATTTCTGCTGAGAAGATTACTTGTTTTATGTATTAATCATATGTTCAATAAATGGCCTGTTAAGCAAAAGGGAACCATTTAATATGAGTAACAGTTTTAACCCTGGATTTATATTGATGCTGAGATGTGAAATTTATATCAATTCAGAATAATGAAATAAAAGATAGGCAAGAGACAGCATGGTTAAGCTAGGCTGCCTGTTTCCAAGGGAGAAAATAAAATCAAGACTGTTTGCTAGCACTGGTAGCTATATCCATTTATTCTTTACGGTTTTTAACTATTTGAAGCCATTCACAGTTCATATGCACTTTGCTTTGGAAAATGTCTGTCTTTCAAATGCTCTTCTGAAGAATTGTGAGGAGTCCTATGCAAAGAAAATCTTAAAAGAATATATTTTATACATAATAGTTGCTGGTTCTATGCTGAGAAATTGAATCTATTGAAATATAGTTGTGCATTTAGTCCAAAAGCATTCTGCTGGCTGTGAAACTATGTAAGAAAGAAAGTTAACTAGATTCAATAGTTGTGACCTGCACAGTGTTAGAAACTGAGATTTGAAAGCTAGGAGCAAAATGGCACCTTAAACCGAGGTTATGGGCGTAATAATGGAATGTGTAGGCACGTTTTTTATAACAAGAAAGCTGAAGCTAAAATATTCTGCTCATTTTTCACATGGTCCAGTCCTGCCCCTGCCCACCTCCCTAATATTCTTCTCCAGTCTTCAGAGAGTAGCTGGAAATTGGGAGGCAGAAAAAGGTCCTGCTTTCCTTCCACTCTGCAGTTTAAATCTGAAATCTTAGATGCAATACTGCGCCCAGAACTCAGAAACTGCTTGCACTAATGAAATTCCCTGTCACAAAATGTGCCTAGAACAATGGGAGTTTCGAACCCTGGACCGGCACCAAGACACAGAAGATTAGTGCACTTCTAAATCAGTATTTTTTAAAAGGTAGATTTTTGCTTTTTAAAACAGGTAGATTCAGCATTGACAGGCAGTGAGCTACGCTGAGAAGTAAGAGGGTGTTCCCCTCCCCCCCCAAAAAACAAAGCGTACTCAGTGGGAACTCAAGGTAGCAGTAAGATCAGCTTTTTGTTTTTTTTTGTTTTTGTTTTGTTTTGTTTTGTTTTTCAAATGTGTGGCTGATGTTTGACTCTTGCATCTCATTGACCAGCACTGGTTATGGCTTCTGTGTGGGCTTTATATTTATATTATAATATTTATAAGCTGCCTGGGAACAATTAATCCAAGGTGATTAACATAATGTAAATTCAATACAAGATCCACATTGCAACCTATGCAAGCACAGTGCAGAGTTAGAAAGCTGGCAACAGACACCAATATTTTTTAAAAAACATTGTCCAGCTAGAGATATGACATAATTTCGTAGCACAACAGTTAAAAGTATTCTTAACCTTCCTGGTATTATACATGGATTGCTTGAGGCAGGTGTGTCTTCAAGGCCTTTTGAAAGGAGTGGAGCGTGGTAACCTTTTGTTAATGAGTTCTAGAGCCATGGGGCTACCATAGAAAAGGCCTCCTGTGTCATTCCTGGCAAACGCACTGCCCTAAGTTGGCCTTTGTTGCTAAAATTAACTTGTGAACCAGATAATATGGATACAGATGGCCCTTCCAAAATTGTTTAGTTTATAAAATTAGCATTTTGAATTGGACTCAAAAGGGCACTGTCAATTGGTGCAACTGGTATAATAATGGTGTTACATGGTCCAAATGGCATGCCCCTGTCAGGTGCATTTTGAACCAGATGAAGTTTCAAAGCCATCTTCAAAGGCAGCCCCACATAGAGCCACATGGAGGTTTCTTCAGAAAAGACTGCCGTTAATGTACCAGACAAAGCTGAGAAAATGTGTTCTGGCCCTCATGCCGGCGTTCAAGAGAGTGGGACTGGTCTTTAAGATGGAGTGCCACTCCATCTAGGACTAGCTGTAAACTGTTGTGTATAGGAGATAACCTCCCAGTTCATGGTGTCTCCAGGTTTGCTTTGCTGTAACCTCTGCTTGTTCACAGTCTTCTGCTTGTGCATAATTATAGTATGGAAAAATTTCCTAAGTGGAAACGTCTGGGCTCTGTATTCTCTCACCTCACATGATAATAGTTGCTCACAAAAGTACATGCTTGGAGAGAATGGCTGAGTCTCAAGTAAGCAGAGCAGTATTGTACAAACTAGTTATACATGAAAAGAGCTACTGTGGTCTGAAATGATCTTTGAGGAAAACCTCAGTAAGATGTTGGACCCTACTGGTAGAATGGGATGAGCTGCTAGTGTTAGCAGCTGCTACCTCTTACTTCTGTCAGGAGAAATGGCACGGTTTTGTTTAGTCTTGTATGCAGTGCATTTCTAGCTCTTGTCTACTGTTCCTTTTTAAACAAAGAATATTTAGAATGT
The DNA here is from genome assembly GCF_009819535.1 of Lacerta agilis. Taxonomy (NCBI): domain Eukaryota; kingdom Metazoa; phylum Chordata; class Lepidosauria; order Squamata; family Lacertidae; genus Lacerta; species Lacerta agilis. The sequence continues at coordinate 59,019,987 of NC_046314.1, read as the reverse complement.
GTTGGTTTAAATGTGCGCACATTTGTTTTGTTTCAACAACACAGCTGCTGTGTGATTTTTCATCCCTTGTTCAGCGTCGTAGACAAGCTGCTTGAATGCTTAAAATAAATTTAAAAATCCAAAGATTAGAGAAGAGAAGGAACACCTTGGAAATCCAAGTTGAAAGTATAATACATTATCATATTTAAGCACATCCTTTATCTTATTCTCTCACCATTCTCTCAAGGAGAAAATTCAAGGAAAGTGGTTGAAAAGATGCTATTAGCATGACTCAGGGAATCCAGCAGGCTTTCCAGTGGCATGAAGCTGAAACAGGCATTACAAATGATATTTGTTAACAGGCTGTCACTGGGGAGTGCTCAATGTGATTATCTCCATTTGTCTTGGGCTAATTTGGATTTCTATGGGGATGTAATCTTAGTACACTTGTGGATGATAAATCGCGATTGCTTCAGTCATGCCTGCTTATCTCTACATTTTGCAAGCTGAAAGACAGAAAAGAAGGGCCTCTCCATCCTTTGCCTGACCCTTTTGCTGTTAACCGAAATAGATTTTTAAAAAGAAAATACCAACAAAACTATTTATGGGTTTCTGTCTGCGTCATTTCGTAGAATAACATAACTGTAGAGTTGGAAGGGATCTTGAGGGTCATCTGTGCTTCTATGATTGCATCCTGCTATGCAAAGATCTCAACTAAAGCATCCATGACAGATGACCATCCAACCTCTACTTAAAAATATCCAATGAAGGAGAGTCCACCACCTTCCGAGGGATTCTGTTCTGCTGCTAGCTCTTATTGTCAGAAAGCTCTTTCTGATATTTAGTCAGAATTTCTTTTCTTGTAACTTGAATCTGTTGGTTCAGGTCCTACCCTCTGGAACAGGAGAAGACAAACTTGCTCCATCTTCCATGTGACAGCCCTTTAGATAGTTAGATAGAAGATGGCCATCATATCTCCTCTCAATCTCCTCTTTTCCAGGCTAAACATACCCAACTCTCTCAACCTTTCCTCATAAGGTTTGGTTTCTAGACCCTTGATCATCATGTTTTGGATTGTCAATATCCTTCTTAAATAAATTGTTCTGAGCAGGACCAACCTAACAATTCTGTTGCAGATAATTCTAGAGGGGTGTCTTTCTGTGTGATGTGATTTGAAAAAGGAATCTGCCATTGGCTGCCACTTTCTCTTCACGTGAATACATTTGGGGCTAAAAGATGGCCAGTGTGTAAGCTGTAGCTTTCATTGGAATCTATTGAATAATGCTTGACAATTTTGGTCTCAAATGGACAGCACTCTGTGCTAAGCATGGCAGGGGCTCTATGTTTGAACAGAGATGAAGAGTTGTTACATCTGAAAGATTGTGATATTGGTACAAAGAGCTATTTTGGAAGCAGCAGGAACTCTGATAACCAAAAAGGTGAATTTCTTCTTAGCCATATGGCAGAGTCCTTGCTGCATGCTTGGTTGTCACATGTACACCAAAGTCAGTTAGTTTGCAGAACTGCTGTATATAGTTGAGTTATGCCATTTGCATGTAAACTGTTCTGTGGAAAACCAATTTCCTGTTTCCTTTGGGAGTGTAATGATGGAAGAAGAATAAGCATCTCTTAAAACCTACTTGCCTACTCAAGCTTTCCTGAACTCTTGACTCTAATTGTTTTGTTTGTGTGCTCCTCTGTTTTATTTGTAACACTTGTTTCATTTTTATTTAGGGTGGGTTTTTTTGGTAAATTTTATTAAATGTTGTTGCATTTTTATTGTTTTTGTGTAAACCTCTTAGGTGCACACATGCGCACACATGCACACACACGCACAAAATTGGCAAAATCAGCTAAATTCAGTTAAACCAAACATATTTCAGTTAATCTGCTCTGGCAGTATATCTGTTGGAATTCCTGACTCAGTAAAAAAAGTAAAAGGGTTTCCATTTCCAAAACTACACTGAACTGTATTATTGATAAAGTTCATGAACCTGCTTTATAGTCCATGCTGGCTGTTTTTCAGCAGCAGTCCAAAAGCTGCTGTGGTGTTTCTCTTTAGCATCTTTTTAAAACTAAGCTTGACATGGAACAGTCCTTGTGATAACTCCTTTTTGCAGATGATATAAGGGGGTTTTATCTGCAGAAATGGGTCCTGTTCCAAGTCAAATGTCTTCTTGTGTGGCTCAATGGCTGATGCTCGCCTTATTTAGACCGTGAGACAAAAATAGAACCTACATCAGGATCTAAGTGAGAGTTATGTTTTAAAGTCCTGTTATGATACAGATAGATGCAGAAACTAGTTGTGTTGCCAGCTGGTCTATTCTTCCATAGTATGCATTCTTGATAGATTCTAAATGCCACTTTCAAATGTCATAATTAATTTCCAACCTGCCATATGGATCAGTAGGATACAATGTGGTCGAGATGCTTGTAGCTAGGCAGATTCTATGCAACAACAGTCCCATTAGGAACAGAACACAAACTGCCCACAGGTCATATCAATTCAGATGATAAAACACAGAAGAATTTAAATATATTTTAGCAGAGTACTGATAGGTGTAGACTTTGACAGATGAGAGCTTATGAAGGTCCTGAAGACTACCAGCATGTGCATTTATGTTCTGCTACAATTTAATTGTTCTTTCCTCACTACCACTATACCCTCAGCTGCTGGCTCTCGCTAGGTTTAAAGTCAAGAGAGGCAGGTTGGATAATTCCAGTCTAAGTCAGATGTCAAGGTAAACAGTGTCACATCAGTTGTACAACTGCATATGTGCACTTTTTCTCTCCTCCTTCAGGCAATATGTGAGACCTTCGTCTTTTGGTGGGCATCTTGGAACATGAAATAAGGTGTGAAGTGAGTTTTCTAGAATATGTCCCTGTGAAATAGGCTAGGTGATATTTGAAGGTTGGGCAAGAGCCAGAATTTGCTTCTTCCTACCTGAAAGATGGTCTGAATTAGCATTTGCAAATTTATTTCATGTAGGGCCCCCGGGTCTTGTTAGCAATGTGAGCAAAACAAGCTTTGAAATTCCACTGAGATCCTGCGCTAGAATGAGTGCTGTATGAAAGATAGCCTCTGCTTCTAATTTCTTTCTCCTGAGTCTCATGAACAGTTAGGCCAAGAAGTAAACTTGAATTTAGCGAAGCTGATCATTTCAGGCATATAAATGCTTGCCAATAGGTTTTCATTCTTTACCTACTTCAGGACATCTGCCAGAACAATGACAGCTCCTATATGTTGTTCTACCTTTTTCTTTTTCTTTTTCAGTCTGGATGCTGCCCCCTCCCCCCACCCGGCCACTCGGAATCAGTTCCGTACAGATCCATCTGCTTTGCTTATCAGTGTGCCAGCAGAAATTACTAAGTGCCAGCTGGCTTTTTAGTTCTGGACTTACACCAGTCTGGAATTCTGGTGAAATTGTTTCTTTATTGAGATAAAGGGGAAGAAATGTGATTTGTGGTTTTCAGAGAAATAAAATAGTAAACTGCTTGGTTTTATATGAAGGACAATGTATAAATGAAATATTCATACCATAGACATATATGCAGCCTTTACACATATAAAATTCTTGAAGGAACTGAATCTGCCCAAATGTCAGAAATAGAATACAGGATCAACTGAAACATTGATCTGATTCCATTAGTAATTCTGTCAATTAATACAATTAAAGGCAGATACTGTGGAAACATCCCCATGGGGCGGTTCCAGAAGTATTGAATATTTCTATTTTTAAAGCACTGTATAGGATCATAGAATTGTAGAAGGGACCCCAAGGGTAATCTAGTCCAACTCCCTGCAATGCAACATGCACCCCCTCCCCAACCAATTGAAATCATACCAGACCCTGCTTAGCTTTGCAAATGTGCTAGTGGTTTTTTCGCTGCACCACAAAGAGGACTGTAATCAAGGATGTTAATTCTCTGTTAAGTAAAAACTGTATATAAGTCGTCCCCCCCGCCCAAGGTTAAACCATACCCTGCAGTAACTCCTGTACAGTATCCAATGGTCTATTTTTGCTAATCATGGAAAAAAGCAAGGCAGGTCACAGCCTTTGGCAATTGCATGTCCTTCTTGACTTCTGAGACTTATCCAACATGGCACTGACTTGAAGGTGTCTCTTTTCAGTTGTAAATACTAGAAAGTAACTGGATGCCAAGACTTCCGAGTAGGGTTGTACACCAAGTTAATGCTAGATTTTATGTTATTGTAGTCGGTGTCAAACACCAATCCTGCTTGGAAATATTCATTTTTTAGTTCTTGCTTTCTGGTAAGCTTGCATATAATTAATGTAAACTCAGTTTTCGTTTTCCGAGTCTATTTGGCAACAACTTGAATGAAATCACATTGAACATGAACCACCATTTTCTATTAATAGATGAGGGGGGGCACATACCGGTACTTAACAATATGTAGAAAATGTCATGCTTAATCCCTAGGAACTAGGGTTAAAAGTACTCAAGTTAGGAAGTGCTGAGAGAGATCTTTGAGAACTGCTGCTGATAAGTCATAATAGACAATCTGAGCTCAATCTTCAATAAGACTCTTAAAGACTTACCTAACTGAAGTCTTTCTGCATTGAAAAAAATCCATTTTTTTATTCTGCTAAGGAAAGCAAATTATTAACTAACACACACTCTCTCACACACATATATACAGACAACCCTATTTGTAAACATAGCTGCATGTGTTCAGGTTCCTAAATCATGACGTGACACGATTTGCCTACAGAATTAATGCTGCATGCCTAAAAGTGATGGAGCTTAAAATATTTCCCAGTAATCACAGAAGGCAGGAGAAGCAAATTAACCATTTTTCCTGGACTAAATGTCCATGGGGAAGATAATGAAGCATCACTCTAGCTGTTCATGGCTCCATGTGGCTCATAGCTACAACCTGCTGTTAGAAGCTTTCCATGTTCGAGAACTGGAGTAGTTTAAAAATAGCCACATTGCTGTTATTTACATAAATAAAGTTTTTACTGACACGTGCATCTGTTATAAAAATGACAAGGGATATGTGCATAATGGGCCACAGGAAAAATTCAAAAGCACACTCTTCCAATCGTTTTGTCAGTGCAAGTATTTCAGCTTGTTCAAGGGAAATATCTCCCATGCTCTCCCCCAATGCACTGCATTGGGAGTTTTCAAGGACTTCCCTTCCCCACCCAAACCAATTTAGAGAGGGGCTGGAGGATGCATGGAAGGTGGACAGAGAGGAAGTCCTATTGCACTAGCAGGACTCATTATGCTGGCTCCTGGTTGTGCATCTACATAGTTGAGCCCTGCCCTATTTTTGCACACAGTGCTAAAGCAAGAAGGTGGCTAACCTGTGAAGCTCCAGATATTGGACTACAACTCCCATCACCCCTGACCATTAGCCATGTTGGCTAAGGCTAATGGAAGTTAGAGGTCCAACAAAATCTGGAGTACCATTGGTTAGCCATTCATGCATAAACCATGGCTTAGCATTTATTTGCACAAAAAGGAAAGAACCTTTAAAACAAACTCTGGTTGATTTCTAATCAAGCCAACATCAAAACATGGGTTAAGAACGGGAAAGCCTGCTGGATCTGACCAGTGGCCTGTCTAGTCCAACATCCTGCTCTCATGGTGGCCGGCCAGATGTCAGTGGTAAGCCTGCAAGCAGGATCTGAGGGTACCACCATTCCCCCTCCTGCAGTTTCCAGCAACTGTTATTCAGAGGCATACTGCCTCTAACTGTGGAGGTAGAACATACCCAGCAAGGTTAGTAGCAGGGCTGGCACATCCTGTCCCCACCCCCACAAAGCCTTTCTCATTCCTGCCCATGCATAGTTTAGTGATTTATGTGAATTAGGCCATAGTATAGCCCTGAATTTTTAATAGGAGAACCATATAAGGGAGCGCTTTATAAATAAAGGTTTGTAATTCATACTACTACTTCATATATATTGAGTGTTGGTATGTTAAACCAGAAAGTCATATATACGGCCCTTCTTAGAATTTGACAAACAACATAGAAAGGAATAAGTAGGTAGCTTCAGATATCAACCGGACAGAAAACTGGCAGTGATCCCTAGGGCTGCGAGGGAAAATTGTAATTCCTTCCCATTCTGATTCTCTTCCATCTTTTCCCCACCACCCCGCCTCGGCCTGCCTTTCCAAAAACTACCCAGTTCTTTAATAAGTAGCTTCCTCCTAGGGTGGGCAACACACTAGGGATAGTAATCAACTAATGGCCCTAGCATAGTGGTGTTCATTAGGTTTGATGGGTCTTCTCTGAGTAGCACTTAATTGAATACTGTGTTGTTCAGTTGTTCAGTCGTGTCCGACTCTTCGTGACCTCATAGACCAGAGCACGCCAGGCACGCCTATCTTTCACTGCCTCCCGCAGTTTGGCCAAACTCATGCTAGTCGCTTTGAGAACACTGTCCAACCATCTCATCCTCTGTCGTCCCCTTCTCCTTGTGCCCTCCATCTTTCCCAACATCAGGGTTTTTTCTAGGGAGTCTTCTCTTCTCATGAGGTGGCCATGAATACTGTGTTAGGCTTGTCAAAATGATATTATTTGAGTTGCTCTTGGAAACCTAAATAATACCTCCATGATCTTTATGCTACAGAAACGTCCTGTCTCTGTTTTGTGTTTGTTTGTTTTGTTTTGTTTTTGCCCTGCTTTGTCTTTGTCTTGCTTTTAATGATGCCAACATGCAGATTTTTAAAGGCAACAGCTTCTAAGCTCTACAATAGAGAGGCTTGTCTGAAAGGGAATCCTGTGATCTGCTGCATAACACAAAAACTTCAGGAGTTTGTGTGTGTGTGTGTTTGTGTGTGTGTGTGTGTAGGAGCCCTTGAACCAGTGCAGCTAAGGTGTGCCAAACTCAGTGTTGCATAGGTGTAGCACCACATACCTGCTTCACAGACACCCACAACCAGCAGTGATATAACATGGTCTGATCTGTGCAGTGACATGCACAGGGCCGAATCATGTGTCTTTTCTAATTTTCCCACATAAATGATTGCTACAACTCACAAGGCACAAAATGTGCTACAGCCCACAAGGCACTACATGGCTACAGGTGTGCATAGGTAAAGGTAAAGGGACTCCTGTCCATTAGGTCCAGTTGCAGATGACTCTGGGGCGCTCATCTCGCATTACTGGCCAAGGGAGCCGGCGTACAGCTTCCGGGACGTGGCCAGCATGACTAAGCCGCTTCTGGTGAACCAGAGCAGCGCACGGAAACTTCCTGCTGGAGCAGTACCTATTTATCTGCTTGCACTTTGAGGTGCTTACGAACTGCTAGGTGGGCAGGAACAGGTGTGCATAAAGAGGACCTAAAAGAATACCTTGGATTATGTGCTAACATACTTAACTAGTATAAAGATAATAAATGTAATATATCAAGTGTTTTGTGAGGCTAGTGAATTTTCTCAATTAGCCTGAATTTAGACAAGCAGAAATCATACCTTAAGAAAAGAAAGTCAGTATGACTTTTAATAGCTGCCTTTTTGCTTGTGTTAGGTGGCCATACAGCCTCTGGCATCCTTTCTTATAATAACTCTAATCTTGTAAAAGATTCTTTCTGCTAAGATATTCTGTATCACTTGATATATGCTGTCTTTATTTAACAAAAGATGACTTTGAAGTCTAGAAACCTGCTGCCTTTTTTGCAAGAGTGTCTCAAGTTTTCTGTATCGTTTTAAGAGATAAGTAACCATGTAACATGATTTCAGGAGATGAGAAAACAAAAACCTGGTTATCTGCCATAATCTTGCACTTCTGAATTTAATCATGAAGTTTGGCATTATACTCTATTCAGAGCACTGCAATTAAAAACTCTCTTTGTTAAATGGAATTCAATTTCTGATCTCAACAAAAAAAGAGCTTTCTGTTTGTAGAAATAGATGTATAGCATATTTTAATTTGTTTTTCTTCACTAGTGTTTTCTTGCTTTTGGGGGAAAGCTATGGAACTAGGTAATGGAGTTGCTGAGTAAATTTAATTACAGAAATGTTGGGTTTGAGTTTGCTAGACTTCAGTTTCTTGTAAGAGCAAAACTTTCTGGAAAGCCAAAGGATATATCTGTTTGCAGGATATACTTCTATTCAGCCATTTCTTACAGAAAAAATATTCTGAAATATAATATTGATATTCTTATATGGGAGTTGTGTGCTCTTGTAGAGGAAATATCACAATGTGCATTTCATTAATTACTTAATGGCTTCTAAGCAGTTTATGATGTATAAAAATCAAGTCCACACACATTAAAATATTAGCATCCATTACTAAAATGCACAAAGTAACAATTTTGTTAAAAACAATACAGCAATTAGAGGAGGAGACTAAGATCAAGAGTATATTTTGAGTTATTTCCTCATAGGATTACTTTACATGCCCCTGATCATCTTTATTCTTTTTTGTACCTGCTCCAGTTAGTTGATACCTTTCTGAAAGCGTGGATGGAAGAACTGGCTCATACAGCTGGATGTGTAATTCAGATAAAATATTGTGAATTAAAACTAGAAAAAATTATTTGATTCACAATGGTTTTTTTTAATAAAAGAAGTGCACCTGTTGTGGAAGTGTTTCTACACACACACACACACACACACACACACACATCAAACCTTGCTTAAACTATTCAGAATATGTGTATGTATGAATCATGGTAGCATCATGATATGATCTGTATTTTACAGATAAAATTTAATTTCTTGAAAATGGATGCTTAATATATTTTCCACTTTGTGCTCATGACAGATTTTCTGGAAAGGTAAAAGTAACAGTTGGACTAGGCAGCTTAGCATGTTCATCAACATCTTGAAGATTTCATTTTTCCCTTATGTTCCAGCGTCTGTTGCTCTTTAGCTGTATTTCATTGAATATCAATTAAGAAAGAAGACAGGGATTGGGAAACAGCTACAGTAATGATAAGGATTTTTATCCAGTTTTAAATTCAGAGCATGTTGTTTTAAGTTTCATGGAAATATTATTCAGTTTAATCAGTTTCTCAGCAATTCCTATTTATTCTGAAGAAGGCTGAGGATTGTTATTTTGCTAAGTGTTTTGTTCTCCATTGGAGGGGAATTGTTAGTTTTCCTCACCCCATGGAAGGCGGTTAGCTTAGTAGTCTTTGCCAAAGCTGCTTAGCAGATGGTGATTGTGTAGTGAGCAACATCCCTACTCAGATTTAAAGCATTTTATGGGGGTCTACCAGACTGGTGAATATGACCCCCATCACTAGTGTTCTCTCCCTATATCTCATGCTTCTAGCAATCTTCCACCTAAATGGTTCAGGAGACAGCTATCTGTCAATCTAGTTTGTCCATTTCTCTCCATCAATTTTGACAACTTCTGTTTTGAAATAAGTAAATGCACATGTGCCTTTTAGTACAGCCCATTCCCTGTTACCCTGTGTAAAGTAAATATTGTTTTACCTTCTAAATTGTTTAAAGAAAATCATAGTTTGGGTTTGTACTGTGTTTCCTTAAGTCTATTTTTCATAAAGTGATATAATGTGTCTATTGATGACATGTAATATATTAATGTTAGTTTTGAATGTAGGACAACTTTATAGTCTAGAAACTATAGATAATTACATTTTGGAGTAGAGAGATGCATGGGTGGAGAGGTCACACTTTAAGACTTAGTCTCCTGGGTTCCCAAATGGCTCAAGACTCTGGAGTGTCTACTTCTGCCAAAGAATCAAGATTGAAACAGAGCAGCAGACTATGACCTTTAATATGTATTATATGCATAATTTATGTATTAAATATGCCCATTAAAATATGCTGTTTTTTATGGTAAAACTACTATTCTGGAAAGCAAGCAAAAGTAATTCCTTTCTGACTTAGGCTTCTGCCATGAGCTTGCATCCAATGAGTTTGTTTCGAGAAAGTGGGAGTTGGGAATGAAACTTCTTGCCCCAAACCATACAATCAGAAAGAAAGTTTTAAAATTTGAATAAAATATTGCTGCTTTGAAAGGAGAAAATACTTCAAAAAGCCAGAAATAGTGCAGCCATAGGAGGTTTTAGGGGTCGCACAAATTGAGGTTGAGTACCACATGTTGCCTGCAGGCTGCCTACTTTGGTATCTAGCAACCAAAACACTAATGTTTATTTTTTATTTTTCTCTCCCCATGATGTACAGAATGTGACAAGCTGCGAAGGGATGGCTATCGAAGTTCTCAATACTATTCTCAGGGCCCAACTTTCTCATCATCTTCCAGTGCAATCTGTGGAAGTCACCACGATGACTATGAAGAAATTGAACAAAAGGTGAGGTACCAAGCGCCCGAGGAAATAATGTAGTATAATGCACATATAAGCCAAAATTAAATCAACAGAATACTATAGAAGTGCAAAATACAACTGTGCAAAATATTTAGAAATTATGGGCCTTTAAAGCTATGCTGTTTTTAAAAACACCACCTATAGTGTGGTTCAACTCAAAGAAGAAAATTGCAATGCAAACATTTCTGACAGGCAGAAGTACAGATTTTGAAACCGGTTATATTAGTGTTAGCTGCTTTCATGAGCAAATAGAAAATAAAGCCATTATCCCTTTGTGAACACTAGCTTTGTTTTAAAAAAAAGTGTTCAGAGTTCACCTTACATTTTATTTCAGGCAAGCTTGATGTGTTTAAAGTGGACTTACTGCAATTAGGTTCTCTGGAAGGAAATAAACGTTGCACTGTGTCAGATGTTTTGTCGGTGCAAGCATTGCTGCTTCCCAGATGGAGCGTTCCCCACTCTCTCTCCTTGCCCTATGCATTATTCTGGGGGTTCTCCTGCCCCTGCACCAATTTCAGGGACCTGAGAGGGAGGAAAACCAGAGTGTGCAGGCAGAAGTCCTTGTGTGAGCTTCCCCTGACAGAACTCATTAGTTGAATCCCTCCTTCTGTTCTAATTGTGCATTTGTTTCTTCATTGTGATTTCTGTATAGTATCCACTTGGTACACACACTCATGTTTACTTGTCCTTTGTGCAGATAGTAGTCAGGAATCTGTTATGTGCTCTGTGTTTCATAGCTATCAACTCCTTATCCACCATCTTTTTTCCTTTCTCAGGATCAGCCATGAACTCATAGCATATGTATGTGCTCAACCACGCAACCACTGACCCTGTTCTCATACATATGTGTACAATATATAAGAATACTTACCTACCTTAAAGGGTTATTGCAAAGATTACTGAAATCCTTCAACAGTAAAGACTGTTTGGGTGGGAAGTTGTTGTTTTCACTCTTCTAGCTCATTTAATCTTGAAGTTAAAGACTGCACAATGATACTTAAAAAATAAACACAGATATTATGCATTTTTCAATAGCCTCCTCACTCCATTCCTTCCCAGTTGGTCTTCAACCATGAGTGTGTGCACTTCAATATCTCGCCTGGAGAGGGTGGGATTCATGCATGAAGATCTTGAGATGGTGTTATTTACTTTCAAGTAAATATATTTAGAACTGTGTTGGTTTAAATCCAAAAAATTGGTCTTAGCTAGTTTTTGGATTGAGATTTTTAAATATTTATAACAGAAAATAGAGTGCAATGTCCTGAGCGAGTCAGTATTTCTTAATAGTCATGCAGTTTCGTTCCTGTGTAGGAGAAATTATGATATATGTGTTATTTACACAATCAGTGAAATATTAAAACTGACTCAATACATGGCATTATGAGGAGATTATAGAACTGCTGAGGGCTAATTTATAGTGAAATACTACCTAAGCAAAATAGCATTTTCCATGAAAACTATCTTCCCATAAAAATTATCTTAGAGTGGTATTACACTTTTCTTTATTCGGATATGGTATATACTGGTGGATATCAGTCCTCAGTGAAAGACACAGTGAGATGTACTGTTGGGTGAGGCTGTTGTTGTGGTCCCTCTAGAACTAATATTGTGGAGAATGTGGGAAGCCTGAAGCTGAGGGAGGTTTTGCAGAGAAGTAACTTGGTATCTGAGAATATTTGTTTAAAAAACAGCAAGAAGATATTTAGGAGAAGTGTTATCCTTGAGGGTGGGAGAGGGGAGGTTCCTTCCTTCTCTGTGGCTGCTTCCTGAGATGGTCCCTGAAGAGGGTCTTTCAGGGTCCTTGATGCCCCCAGAACTTCAAAGGAAGGGAAAATAAGCATTTGATGTAAAAGTCTAATGTGCAGTCCCTTTGCAAGTCCAGATCAGATGGTATGAAATACATCTACTTGGGACCCTAGAAATTTTCTGGAAATCAGATCAGATGACTAATATGATTGACTTTATGCATATTCCTGTAATTTGGTTCATACTGCCCACAGATACTTCCATGGGGACAGTTTGGGGTGGAGCCATCTTTTTAATGTGATAAATGGCCCTAATTCAAGGCAGTATTTCTAACATCCTGTACTGAAGTGTATTTGCCTATTGTGAGTCCAGCTGAATTGGCTGGTTGTTTATTATTATTATTATTATTATTATTATTATTATTATTATTACCCTTCGATTAAAACATGACAAACTAGTATGGTCTTTTTTCTCCCTCTCTTCATCACTTGAGCATGTTTTCCTTGCATGGAAAATTGATGTCTTCAGATAGCAACTCTACTTTCTGAAATTATGTTTACCTTGTTGCTATGTTTACTGTGTCTGTTGTGTCTTTTTATGTGTGCGTGTTTTTCATTCTCTTTTCTTTGCCACTCATTCACTTTCTTTTTTCTCTCACTCAACAGTCTAGTCTGTTAGACTGCCTCCCTCAGTCTTGCCTTAGTGCCTGCTGTTGTTTGATTCCATGGAAGATCAAGGTATCGAGCTCCGAAATGGGATCATCCAGCTGTTATGTATATATACAGCTTGATGTTATTGTGATGCTAGAATATTCCCAAATCTCATTTTCAAATTTTCACCTATTGTTGGTTTCACTTTCCAAAATAAATCTTGTACTAACATTGTGTGCTTCTATCCTTATCTCAGTAGTTGTCAATCTAGAACCCTCAGTTTGTATATTTAATGGACTTTTTGCTGCTCATACTTTGTTAATGTTTTTCTTTCTTTGTGAATAGTTACTAACTTTACAAACGGTTATAAATGTTCCTGTAATTTGGATTGTTGTGCTGTTTACAATAATTTATTCCAAATCAAACACACACACCCTTTTTGTTTGCCCCTCAAGACTCCATCAACTTTTTTAAAAAGTAAACACAGCATTTGGATGAATGGTGTCCAGGGTCTAGATGGGGTTGCAAGTTATCCCCACTCTGATAATGAGATTGATCATTTGATGAGTGGGAAGAGGATGATAATCCCTGTTTACTGGCTTCAGCAACCAAAACGCCACTAATCTCATTTCTGAACATTCCTTTTCCAATCCTTCCTATATGCTTTCCTCTACTGAAAACAAATGTTTTTGTTCCACTGTGTTCTATTCAGAGATCATGTAGAAATCCAGAAATCTCAGATGACAATCTTAAAAGATCAATTTACTGAAATGAAACATGAAACTTTTAATAACTGCTATTATATTGATTGAACAATCCAACTCTCTCAGTATAACAGTGGGAAAAATAATATTTAGTAATACAATTAAGCATGAAAACCAAACTCTGTGCTACTCTTTGTAATACATAAGAATAATATTAATTTCACTTCCTATTCATTCTCATTCTTTTTCTTCTAACACTAATCTTTAGACTGAGTTTTAAACCACCACAAATCTGCATACTACGGTATTTGGTTTCTTTATTATAGGCTTTGTTGAAGCAATGAATTCAGGTTGCTGCTTATTCTGAAGAGTTGTTATTTCCTTTGGGACCGGTGCCTGCCTTTGAAATAGTCATTTAAGAACCCCAGTCTTCACAGCAGTGTGAGATTCCAGGGGTTACAGTAGAGACTGTGGTGTCTTTATGATATATGGTTCATTTACAACCTGAACCTACAATGGAGGGACTCCCAGGATTACACTCCAAGCAGCTCCTGTTCCTCCCATGGGTGCAACGTTGGATTCAAACTGACCACCCCATTCTGCTCTGACCCACACTTTCCAGCTTTAAAACTGCTTTCTAAATGCAATTATTTCCCCTTCAGCTTACATTATTGCCCACTGCAGTTCTGAAACTTCCTCCTCACCACTCTGGCATTGTCTTTTGCTAACTACCCAGAGCCCAGAGTGGGGGGTTCACCCCTCTCCATGACTTTCTTGATGAGTCATCACTCTGTTTTTGCTTGCTGAATGACTAGGCCATTCTCAGGCTCGCCTGGCTATTTTGATATAAATCCAAGCACCCAAAAACTATAACAATATTCAAAGAGTGGATTCTTCATTCCCAGCTGTTTGTTGGGGAATACAGCCAGAACACAGGAACTCTCTAGTACAAAACTAGGCACTTTGGCAGGGTGGGGGGCCACAGCGTGGGATGCATCCATTGCAAGTTGTACCTCGAGTGCCTTGGTTCTCGAGTGCCTTGGTACTTGTATGTTTTGGCTCCTGAATGCCAAAAACCCAGAAGTAAGTGTTCCGGTTTTTTAACGTTTCTTGGAAGTCAAATGTCCGATGCGGCTTCCACTTGAGTACAGGAAGGTCCTGCAGCCAATTGGAAGCAGTGCCTTGGTTTTCGAACATTTTCGGAAGTTGAACGGACTTCCGGAACAGATTATGTTCAAGAACCAAGGTACAACTATATTGCACACACACACCTTTCAGACATGCATAGGTCTTAGAAATTCCAGAGCTGGTGTTTTCAGGATGTTGACTGGTAGATAGTGTCAAAGCCCTACCTCAGCTGCCCCAACCATAAACATCTACAATTTTATGATTCTATAATTAATTCTACCCTTGGCTGAGATACTTTTGAAAGGTTGTTTTCCATCAGGGCTGAGAAAAGGGCCAGGTGTGAGTAGTTTCCCCTCACCAAGTGATCCCAGGACCTGGAGGATTTTTTAATGCATTAAAGCAGGCTTTGCCAACCTGGTGCCCTCCAGATGTTTTGGCCTACAACTCACATCAGCCCCAGTCAGCACAGCCATTTTGCTGGGGCTGATGGAAGTTCTAGACCAAAACATCTGGAGGGCACACAAGAAAAGGAAACAATTGCTGCTTTGGTTGTATAAAAATATTTGCATGCACTAAAACTTGACCAACATTTGGACAGTGTTTTGTCAAGAGTAGCTGTTTTGGCTATTTGAATCAGGCATAGGCAAACTCGGCCCTCCAGGTGTTTTGGGACTACAACTCCCATCGTCCCTGACCACTGGTCCTGTTAGCTAGGGATGATGGGAGTTGTAGTTCCAAAACATCTGGAGGGCTGAGTTTGCCTATGCCTGATTTAAATGGTCTATTATTTATTGGCCATCGGATCAGCTGATTTATTTTCCCATGTGTTGAAATTGTGAATTTTGTTTGTTTTGCTTAACCAGGATTCAGACATAAATTTCCCTGTGTGCCTATGTGTGTGATTTTTTTTGCCTCCGGTTTGATAAGTATTACACACAATGGCTTTTAAAATACGCTTTATTTGCAGTTGTGCAGCTTCCTAGAAAAATAAGGAAAGTTATATAGTATACATTTATGTCTCTGTCTCTTGTCATGTTCGAAGAGCCCCTGGTGACTGGCTAATGGCAGCTGGGTTTCCAAATACAATACAGGGTCAACATAACATGGCAGTTATTCATTTTGACATTGTCAACCAACCAGATAAAAAGTAGGTTACTGGGGCTTATCACACAGCACCATGCTTGAAGTATCACTCCCTTGGCACCTGAGCCTAGGGTAAGCTTTCTTTCATGTGTAATAGTAAGATAAACAAAAGCCACACACTAATGAACCATTGCATGTCATTTTGGTTTGCATTTCTATCTCTGTGACTCACACCTTTTAAAAACTGATTTGGTGGAGTCACACTTGCAAATTTCCCCTTTGTACAAAGGAAGAAGATGGCACAGAAGGTTTCTTATCCTAATACTAAGGCCAGGGATACCAAAAGGGGGGCAATTTCCCCTGAGGTTTGGTCATTGCATTATATAAGCTCTTCTGACATTTCAGTTGTAAATATTTTACAAGATTTGTAAATCCGTTCTTTCATTTTTGGGATTTTTAAAAATCCTATCAGAGTAGCCCTGGAGCAGATTTTTAAAGAGTTTGAACAACTAGAAGCATTGTATTTTATAGCACTGTTAAAATTCCTACTGAAAAGTTCTTGGTATACCATTAACAGACCAGTATTAATTCCTATGTTTTATATGTAAATTTAGTATGTGGTTCTGCATAATGTCCCTTTTTTCAATGAGAAAAGAGTTATGTACAAGTTTAATAATTAGATTTTATGCATGTTTACTCAAAAGTATTCAGTATTCAGTAGTACTTACTCCCAGGTAAGTGTTCATAGGATTGCCTGTCACATTGAATTCAATTCCTTAACATGTGCTTAATTGGGTTATACATTTATTGATTAAAAAAAACTTGTTGGATGAAATCGGTTTAGTATTTGTAATTACTGCTAAAGAGGTTGTACAAACCTTTCCTCATGTACAAATTGGAACAAGGTCTGTCTAATTCATATTTTGCTAAAAGTAGCCAAGGCAAAAGCATCACAACTATTTTGAATGCTTTAGTTCATATTTGTAAGATAAATATATTTGCATTGAATTTACAGTGTACTTTTTTTTAATAGTGTTCGACCCCTTCTCCTGAGGAGGAGAAGCTTATTAGCATCAAGAGACCCAAAACACCAGTTTCAAATGAATTCTCTGATATCAACACTCAAACAAATTGGACCAAATCACTTCCATTGCCAACACCGGAGGAGAAAATGCGACAGCAGGCTCAAGCAGTCCAAACTGATGTTATACCTATTAACGTAACTGGTAGGCTTTTAATTTTGTTTCTGTGTGGTGAGAAAGAGCAAGGGATCTCAATTGGTTATTGGTTTTTATTTTGTCTGAAAACACGTTTTGCAGACCGTTGTTCAAAATTTATTTGAAATACTGATGAAACTTAAAATGAGAGAGAGGCTGATTAGATTGAAAGTACTGGTTAAATTACTACTACACTTTTCAAGAGCAGGGTTCTTTGCAGGAATTATGGAGAATATTGGTAAGAGCACACATTCAACCTTAGATCTTAAGCTTAGTGGGTCCCCAACAAAAGGATTCTTTTGGCATGGTCAAATATATACTGATATTTAAAAAGAGCACAAAACCCAATATGTTTTCTACAATAACTTTCTCTTAAGATTTTAGGATCTGTCTGCTTTTCAAACTATGAATAATATTGAGAAACTTGCCCAAGCCAGCAGATTTACATGCTCATCTGTGGCAAAAATATTGTTGGTACATAAACTATGGAATATTCTTCAGGACCTTTGAAATGGATCTAGTGTTAACCTCTTTCTCGGTCACAGCAAAATGCTCTGTGTTAGCTTCAAAGATGAAATGTTCGTATTAGAAATGGTATGCTTCTATATTAAGCTTAAAAGGTTTCGAAAAGCCTTAGATAAGATCCACTTACAGTATGTGAATATCCGCCTCTTTTGTACAATGACTGTACTTCAGTTATCCACTGGAGGAGGAAAGTGCAATGCAGAACTGTACTCCTGTTCCATTAACAAAGAAGATTTGTCTTTCTCCTGCAGCATGGTTGTTTTTCACTGGTGCAAAAAGGACCCCAAGGGCCATGGCACCATTACTAAATTACAATCACATTGCCACATTCCAGCTGGTCTGAGGCACAAGAAGTTAACTTCAGTTAAGCTGCATAGACTTCCATTGTGCTTTAGGCTTTCAATTAGATATTTTTGATTACATTGTTAAGGCAGCTGACTTTACTTCATTAATAATCACTTAACTTGGGCACACCTTTCTCCTATGTGATTGCTAATAACCACTTAGCGCTGGTATCAGTCTTATTTTAGCAAGTATAAAACCGTTGTCTGAGATAACTAAGAAGTCTGTGAAAGTAACTAGAAATGCAAAATGAAAAGATATTACTGAATGCCACAACTTAAAAGAGAAACGGTTTTGTGCATTTAATTCATTACACAAATAAATAAACTGGGGTTGCTCCCAGTCCAATTTGCTGCCTTTCAATTGCATAGATGTTAAAAGACAGAGAAATAATCAGTATGCTTAATCATAAGAGCGCAGCATATTTAGAAAAGTATGCAGTTTAATCTTGTTTAACAAAAGGTTGGACATGAGATGGGTGAAAGGTGGGCAATTCAATAGAAATACTGAAGCTGAGCCATATTGCTTTATACTTTAGAAACTGAGGTTGCATTGTAAGCTCCATTGATCACAGTGCGACTTCCTTTTGAATGAACATATATAAGACAAAATTTGCTGTGAAATACCCTCTTTGATATTTACTTAGTTGGGAGAGGAAAAGGGGGGAAATATATTTTAGTTCTAGCCATATCTTTAAATTGATGTAAGTGCTAGAAATCATGTATCTGTATACTTTCTTCTCCTCCCTCCTTTTTTGAAATGGCAAGATAATATTTTTGGCTGTCTAAACCAGCAGTAGTAGATTGGGCTATTCACCACAATAAAATATTGATGTGTCTGAAATAAAATATTAACCCTAGATGTGCCTTTTAAGAAATTAAGTGCCTTTTTAAAAAGATTAATTAATAATGAACACAGCCCACAACCTTTCACTTGGCTGCACAACAGATGAGACCCCCTTTGGTTTCATTTGGCAGTGCTCTTTCAGTAGGACAGATTGTAGTACTGTAATTCTGGCGAGTAACCTGAAGGTGCTGGGGCATTGCATTAATCTGAAAAGCTGCTGACTGGCTATCCATGTTTGGGAGTGGAATTAGTTTCTTGGGTTATCAGGAGATGAGCTTGCTCTGGAAGGGATAGACTCAAAGTTTTAGTCTTTAAAAAGCATATGCTGCCAATCTATTGAACACCATGCTCCAATTGTTAATCCAGGAACAGGTGGCGTCGTCGGGTGTGGGTCTTACCCGGATACAAAGGAAGATAATAGGAGATGGTGTGCATCTAAGTCATAAATAAAAGATAAAGGGCTTCATTCTGCAAATTACGAAACACAGACTTATGTACCATTGACTTCATTGGGCTGCTCCTTGATGAAGAAGATAAATTTAAGCAAGTGCATGCATAAATTGAATTGTGGCCAGAGAAGGCTACTGAAAGGTTGTTTTTTTAAAAAACAAACCCACCACAAAAATTAAATACAGGTTTATTTTTTAAAACTAAGACTTTCAAACAGTTTTTGCACACAAGTTTCCTAATAGGTTTTATTTGATTTTGGATGAATACAGACAGTTGTTTACCAGGTGGTAACTTATCAAAGCATGTACACAGAAACTTGGTAAACCACTTACCTGTAGCAACCTGCTAAATGGTGAGGATAACTTTTTTTATCATACAGTGGTGCCTCGCTAGACGAAAATAATTCGTTCTGCGAGTATTTTCGTCTAGCGATTTTTATTCTAGCGAAGCATCAATGCAAATAGCAGTTTTCGCTAGACAAAAAAAAAATTGTCTTGCGAGGCAGCCCCATTGACTTTTTCGTCTTGCGGGGCAGCTTCCGCTAGACGAATGCTGTTCGTCTAGCGAGTTTTTCGTCTAGCGGGGCACCACTGTATATGCAAGCTGAGTCAGAATTCTAGTGAAGCAGAAGAGTGGTAAAAAGTATCCTTACTACGTGAAACAATATTACTTCATTACCAAGTAATTACCAGCTGGTAAAGAATAATCCCTATAAATATGCTGACTTTTAAAAAATATTTCTGTACAAGTTGACTTTGTGCCTTCGCTGATACAGATTTTGGTACAAAATAGATAATTTTGCCGCTATTTCCGTGTGCATGATGGGGCTTTTGATCCTTTCCCTCCAAGGCTTAGTTCTTATCTCTCAAGTTCTAAGCTACATGGTGAGCTACTCAGAGGAGTTTCAGTAGCTTTTCCAGTGTGACATAGGAGGGCTGCAGTTCAGCGTAATAATTAACCCCCTGGCATGCCTAATAGCAGGCCATTGGTCTGAAACTCTTAATTTTATAACTCCCAGTGCTCCTCACTAACCTCATGTACTATTAGAGTTTCAAAGGTTTCACTTAACAAGCACATTGTATCTTTAAACCCAAATATTATTATTCAGAGAAAACCAATTCTTTTCATTTGGCAACTAGGGATGGAACATTTCTTTTCTAGTCTTTGTTGCTGTAATCTAGAAATGTCCACATGCATTGTTGTATATTTGTAAAAGTCATTTTCCTAACGCCATACAATCTAATGGAAATATGATACGCACAGCAATGTCTAGCAAATACCAAACGCACTGTTCAATGAGAAATAACTTGGCTATCTAGATGTTTAAAATAGAATTTGGAAGAATTCAAATACCTACCTTTTCCCCAGAAAGAAGTATTGTGAAATAGAGCTTTTCTTAAAGACACTTCTATATTTAACTGCCCTAAGGATTTATAGGTTGGAGAAGAATATTAGGAATTTTAAGATTGTTAAGGGGGAGAAAATAAAATGAGATTTTAAAATCACTTGTATGTTTTAACTAATTTGTAAAGCATCTTAAATGGCAGAGGAAGCGAGATATCAATTTTAAACAAATGGAAATGGCCAGGTTATTAATTCATTGAAAGAAGTGAATTTGTTTGAAGCTGTTCAACCTGTAGAAGTGCTTCTGGGTCCAGTTACGATACAGCAAATGGTCAACTATAAGGCTTTCTTGTTTTGCATGCACCGCATAAACTTTTATTTTTGTTGGCGTCCAGATGGGTTCAGTCAATTGAGAAAATGTAGTATCAACCAATGATAGATTATTATTATTATTATTATTATTATTATTATTATTATTATTATTATTATTAATTCATATACTGTTTACATGCCAAAATTACTTTTAAGATTAAATATATCCAGAGTGCTATTCTGTGACACTGAAGTCTATATAGAGAATTTATGTTCAATAAATGTTACAGGCATTTGGCATGGCTCTTTGGAACCAACCAAAAAGAGACAGTGAGACCCCTGTCAGGGTTTCACAGTATGATGGAGCTGTTTCCATCTTTATCTGTCTCTCTGCGTCTCTTTCTCTCCCCCCCCCCATATAATGTCATTTTTAAATATAGTAAATTTTCAGAGGTAACAGACATTAAATTTTGGCCAACTTGAAAGTCAGAACATTGTCTAGACTTAGCCATGTTTATTTTAATTTTTATCCCACTGTTCCAAATGTGCCCAAGAATGTTCACAACACAGAACAGCAACAGAAGAATAGGAATTCAGTAATAATGATGCTAACATTATAACATAAATTCACTGCAAAATACAACAGCGCTTACTGAAACACTGTTTCAATTCAAGTTGTTTGTTGATTTTAAAACTACATAAGACATTGAGATATTATTAAACTCTTCATTGTTGTAATATAATAACTAATCGGCAATCAGTTCCTCTGAAGTTTCAAATGCAGGGGAAAGTAGCCAGATTTCTTATGACTGTCAGTATAAAAAGTTTTGGATGCAGAGGTATCATCTTACTTTACTAATGCTTAGAGTGTGGGAGTTTCAAAAAACTAAAACACACATATAAGGGCCTGCATTTGGTGTTGAACAAAAGAGGCAGTCTAGGTATGCTCTTAGTGTATGTCCACCCTGCTGCTTAACAGCAGCAAGAAACCAAACCTTTTGTGTTGTCATCCCAGTTCTGCCGGTAGAGGTTCATCAGGCATATTCTATTTTAACTTTTGAAACACCTCCTGAAAACTTTTCTATACTACCAAGCTTATGCAGTCAATTAAGAAAATATATTTAAATATTAAATGATTTGTCATTTTCCAAATTAACAGCTTACAACAGTGAAAAAAGTCCCTCAGAAAATATCTTTGTAATAGTTCTGATGTTTTTTTATGAATAAAAGGTAAAGGGACCCTTGACCGTCAGGTCCAGTCGTGTCCGACTCTGGGGCTGCAGCGCTCATCTCGCTCTATAGGCCGAGGGAGCCGGCGTTTGTCCGCAGACAGCTTCCGGGTCATGTGGCCAACATGACAAAGCCGCTTCTGGCAAACCAGAGCAGCGCACGGAAACGCCGTTTACCTTCCTGCTGGAGCGGTCCCTATTTATCTACTTGCACTTTGACGTGCTTTCGAACTGCTAGGTGGGCAGGAGCTGGGACCGAGCAATGGGAGCTCACCCCATGGCAGGGATTCGAACCGCCAACCTTCTGATCGGCAAGCCCTAGGCTCTGTGGTTTAACCCACAGCGCCACCTGAGTCCCTTAGTTTTTATGAATAGTGATATATAATTCTTAAGTAAATAAATAAGCAATGAGGCCTCAAACCTCTGACATCATTCCAGGAACCCACTTATCCAAACTGACCTCCACACCTTACATCCACTTCCATTAGCTTCATATCTGCCTCATGTCCATTAATTTAAATTAAACCTCCAATTAAGCATATTTAGGATTGTAGTTGAAGTCATTAGCCATGCCATGCCATAAGAAAATGAAGAAATGCTTATTCATTACATTTCTCAAAAACAAGAGCATAAATTCTTTCTCCCCATTCCTCAAAGTTCATAAGAAGGTAAGCTGGGACATAATGTAACTATAAATGTCCAACGTTGACATTAATGGCTCACAGATATGTTTAGATTAGATGAAGATTTGGTCTGATGAGACAAATGTATTTGATAGGAGCATGTAATGCCTTCCATTTTAAAGCCTTAAAGTGACAGTATGCTGTATCTTTTCCTTCTATGTATATCCACTCTGTATGACTGAGCTAACATCATATATTAATGCCTTTTCTTCATTTCTATAATAAGCAAGTGGAAGAAAGTGCATGATGTCAGCGTGCTTAAAGTAATGGTGCTTTGCTTGTTCTACTGTACATCAGGGGAGAATTTTGACCGCCAAGCCAGCATACGGAGGTCTCTAATTTACACAGATACTGTGGTAAGGCGGCCGAAGAAAGTGAAAAGGAGAAAGACTATTACAGGAGTCCCTGACAACATCCAAAGAGAGCTAGGTATGGCTCATCAGAACTGTATTCCATTTCAATTAATAATTATCTTGCTTACTGTGACTAAACTCATAACATTTACCCCACGCTCATGAAGTCAATACAGTCTGATAGCCTATTAAACGTTAAAATGAATATATGCCTGACCACTAGGAAAGAATAAATAGTGTATGCTTAAACCGATCACTTTGCCCACCTGGAAATTAAAGTTCTGTCTTTTTAAAAAACAAACAAACAAACAAACAAACTGAATTTACTGAATGCCATGCAAAGCTGCAATTTTCTGAAATTATGTACTGGGACAGTAAAAATCTGTAAGAATTTTTAGAGTTGTTTTCAGTTGTTTTTATTCCCTTTTGGTCTTAAAGATATATCTTACAATTAAATTTGAGCATGTCAGTCTCACATTTCCTTCATTCTTCACTGAAGATTGGATTTTACTAGGAGGAGTAAAAAGGTAAAGGACCCCTGGAGTACTGCTGTCTAAAATTGGATCCAGAATCTCACTAAAAACTCCCCCACTTACCATCTGATCATAAGTCTTATCGGTCTCAATGATAATGGCTCAAACATTTGTGAAATGCTATAGGAGAGTCCATATTTGGAACATAAATATTCACTACAGCAATTATCATATTTGAGGTTTTCTGGGTTTGTCATTTGTTTGACCAAAGAACTTAACCATAAATAACTTTCGTCCCCAGCCATTCATTCTTGGCAAACATGAATGTAATGGGCATAAGCTAAGGCCCTTTTTAGGCTAGAGCCTTGTCTGTATTCTGTCACTTCAATTTTTTTTCTTTCCTAACATCAAAAAAAGCAATCCAAGTGTAGATAGCTTTTATTCTCTTCATAGCCAACTTGAGACAATGATCTTCCTGCTTGTTCACTTGAATGCTTAGTAGACATTCTAGGCTCCCTGTAATCCTGCTTGAGGCATTTAGTTTGCATATTCAAGTAGCTGTGGCATGGCTGTTTTGAAATCCATGTATTTGTGGCCATCTCCCAACATGGAAGCTTTGACTTTTCACCATGGCACCACAAACCCACATTTAGGAAGGCTTGTGCTGACATACTGAGTTGCTATGCAGAAATTACTTGACATACAGAACAGCCCATGCATAGCGCAAGTTACAGTGTTCATCATATGTCTTAGAAGCTTTGTTGGTGTCTGCAATGGTGCCGGTGAAATTCTGCCCTCATTTGGCATGGAGTCATGCCAGTTGCATGCAACTTGATGGCAGTTCCATTGGGTGGGACTTAAAGGAACTTCCTATACATTTTTTCCCCAGCCATTATGTCCTGTGTTCCTTTTGTAGCTTTGGTGTAGGTGAGCTCCATTGGTCTACAAATTAGTGCAGGCAAACCTCTGGTTGCTGCTTCTCCTCTAAAACCTCAACCCACCTGACCTTTGGTATGTGAAGAACCCAGTAGTCTTTTTCCTGACCCCAAACTCCATTATATTGGCAGCTACCACCCTTGGTTCCCTCTCTTGTGCTTGCATGCTTGCTTACTCACATTCAGAAGAGACAGTCTGCAATATAACCATCATAGCTCTGTGCTGAGTTTTTCTGGCTAGTGTAACTTATTTCCTTGTTTTAAAGGGTACTGGGAGGGTGGGTGAATCCCCACTGATCCTGGTAGCCTATTATGGACTGCACTGTTGGACTTTATCCTGTAATTTAAAGCAAGTAAATGATATCTACCATGGTGTTTTCCTATCCTTTGACATGGAAGGAGCACAACACTATTTGGGCTACTTGCCCTAGCATTAAAGGGCAGGGTAAGGCCCAGTATTGTAGCCGAGAACTGAAGGGAAACTGGCAGTTTGCAATTTGACTACTTCTTGAGGAGCATTGCTCTTCAATGCTAGCAAACAGCAATAGATATCTTATTATACTTTCCTAATTAATAATATCTTACATAATTTGGCATTTTATTTTTCTGTTAAAGAATTTGAGATGAATTTCTGGTTTCATAATCTGTCAATATGAAATTCACAATTCGCCTGACAAGTTCTCGTGATTTTACATACAGTGCTGTGAATAAAAGAAACATGAGTAGAATATTAAAAGTATCCATTTATGCCAGAAATGCTTTTTTTTTTAAAAAAAAATTACGCTACAATATATATTTTAAAGTGTTTTGAGTCTCTTCAAGAAGAGTAGTGAAAAAGTGCCACAAATAAATACATTAGTTTAAGTACATATTTAAGCAGTAGTTACAACGATAAATTAGGAATTTAGTAACTGAAACTCAATTTATGGACTGACAACTTTTGTTGTTGTAAAAATCTGATCTGTATCATATTCAGGAAACTGATTACATTAGAACATCACCCAGAGAAGGTGTTCATTTTCAGTTACAGCTCACATTGACACATGCTGATCAATATAGAATAAATAAACCTGTCTCTTACAAGTCCTATATTTCATACTTGATTGGCCTTTGTGCCTATAGTCATTTTGATAAAACTCTGCTTTTGAGAATTATCAGGCTGCTTGCCAGCATTGAAGGGACATAATGTAATTTCTCACTTGAGCCCATTGTGGTAGGAAAAAAAAGTCTAAAGGTCAAATTCTAGCTGCCTTGAAGTTCTAGCTAAAACCACACTGACTTTGCCGAAGCAGGGCTTCAGTTTATGCTTTTTGGAAAACTGTAAAAGCAGGCAAAATGCACAAAAACATGTGTAAAGGTTTGATTTTATTTGAAAGCAGGTTAATGTTTCATAAATGGCATTGTCCTTAACTTTCCCTCCACCCTCCATTCTCTCCAATGCCAGTGTTTTGGTGTATGCCAAGAAAAAGAAGAAGTGAATATGACTTAAACAGCTATTAAATTTTATGGGGAAGAATGACCTTACTCTTCACAGTCCACTTGCATTCAACAATTAAGAGAATTGAAAGGCTCTGGGAAGGGAGCTCCTTATCTGACATGCCATAAAAAACCCGCAAGAGCTGCTCAGAAGCAAGCATTCCAAAATGGCTGCATTTTTCATTGGCAGACCTGCAGCATCTCAGATACCAAACTTTCCCCTACCTCTTTTTTACATTATTGTAGCATAATTTGGAGAGAAGAAAATGCTATTTTAATAGATTTTCAGTGCAGATATATATTTAAGTATACAGTGAAGTGATCTCAAGTGCTTTCAAATCAGTGACTTTCAAGCTTGTTGGGGTAATAATAAAAATTAAAATAATGGTGGCAAACAACACTCCTTGAAAGACAGCTCACTACTACCTATCTCCTTCAGCAATGGACAACATCAAGAGAATGGGTTGACTCTCAGTTCACCATTGGCAATGATGAAATCAGCATTCCACGTGAACTGTTTGTATGTACTAGGGCATGTTTCTATAATAACTTGTTTTATTCGGCAGGAATAAAAGCAGTCTTCAGCTGATATTACTGACCTGGTTCTTTCATCATTTTAAACCATAGTTAAGATTTAGTGTATAGCATGCTGGTGCACAGGACAAAAATCTTGGTCAACTTGCACCTTCCCCGTTCCTGCTGATGTTTTGCTACTGGGAGCTAAAGCCATGGTTTGGCTCATGGCTTGTTTGGGGAAAACAAACCACAAGTCCCCTTTTGGACATAACCACTTAGATTTGCATGAAACCAGAAAACGGCAAGCAACCCACATTTTTAAAATGTGGAGAATTTAGAAAAGCAAACCACACACACAGGAAGTGTACCTGTCAGTAGTTAATGGGCATTATAAAATCAGCAAATCAGAAGGCAGGGACAGCCATAAAAATTCAAATATGGGTGAGTGTAGATTGCTTTGAATGGGGGACTCACAGCTAAATAATGCTCAAATGTGGACAAACCCTAATTTTGTTAATTTAATATTAGATTTGCAAGTCCTCCTCCTGTCACTAGTCAACTTGAAAGAATGAGGGTTGGATTTGTTCTTGCAATTCTGTCTGTACCTTGCCTTGTGCTTAGTCTCCCTCCACCTGCATTGCAGACAGAAGCCATTGCCTAATTAGGAAGTAGACTCTGCTTTAGTAGGTGAGCAACACTATTCTCCCTGCCTTTTGTTCTTCCTCAAAGAACAATGTAGGTGTTGCTATGCTAAGTATTAATACATAGATGAAATAGTTCTTAGAAATTTGGGCAGGCCTTTATAATTTCTTCATTTAATGTGTTTAAATATATTTCAATTTATTCCTTTAAAGAGGTCAGTGGTTTTAAAAAGCAATTGTTAGCACTTTATTTTTCTTCTGTAGTATAGTGCAAGGTCCCACAAATGAACATTTCATGATTCAAGTAGATAATAATATAGAAAAAGAGTTTGTGTGGAATTGTTTGAATTTCCTGGAATCCCATGGTGCTTTTGAATGGAAGGTGCAGCTGTCAAGACATAGTTTGCAAAGAACAATCAGCGTTGCTTGTTCTTTATTTTCGTCATTTTTCACACTGGGGATAGGGTAATATATTATATATATATGTAACATAAATAAGCTCCTGTACGTTGTGACTTAAATTATGGTCTGCTGAGTGCAACAATAGCTGAAGCTGCTATTATTTAAAGTGAAGTGTGCAGGCAGCCTAGTAGGATAGTATTGATTGTTCCCAGTTTGCCTTTAGCCTGTTGGTTAGGTAATAACAGCTATTGTTGTCTATCTGGGTTTTTGTTTGTTTTTTATCTGAGTGATGTGACTGGAGAGTAGTTCTAGTTTGAATGTAAACAGACCCAGGTTCTTAACAGACCCAGGTTCTTATTTATATTTGAAACAATGAAGCATATTTGAAACATCCAAGGAAACAACTTTTTGATATATGTTTTGTTAATGAACACAGGAGCTTAAATGTGAAATCTTGATGTGTATAATAATTGTTTTATTTTAACTTCCAACAGTTGGCACTGGTAAAAACGACTTCCGTGGCCATTCATTATGCGTCCCTGACCACTATTCCACGCTAGGAAGGCTTGATAGCTATCACTCTTCCATGCAGCAGTCTGACACCAAGGACTCCGGCTGCCAGACAGAGGAAGTCAAAGTGGTGCCACCTTCAGTGAGGCGAATACGTGCCCAGAAAGGTCAAGGAATTGCAGCCCAGATGTCACAGTTGTCCAGTTCTTCTGGAAACATGTCTGTGATGAGTGACTCCGCTGGGGTTGTGTTTGCCTCCCGCCTAAACAGTGACCTGGGTTTTCATAGTCTACCTCGGTCTGGGGCAAGGGTCTCCCTACAGTTCCTGGAACGTAGACATAGCCTGTCTAAGTCAACAGAAGGTGGAACACTGTCACACCAGATAAGCAAACTGCAAGTGGATGATAGCATAGACCACATGAGGAACAACGGTAGGACAGGTATGCTTCAAAGGCCAAAGTCCCAAGAGGTAAAGGGCTCTGAGAGTGACCAAACAGAAAGTCTAGCATGCATGGTCTCTCCACATAGTATGTATTCAACCAGCATTATACCAAATGCGACCCTATCATCCTCTTCAGAGGTTATTGTGATTCACACCACACAGAGTGCGGGCGCGATGGATAGTAAAATCACCAACCCTTCTTCATATACAAAACCTAGAGACAATCTTGTTGTCAACAGCATGGTAGGCGCAAAAGAGCAACAGCATTCCTCTAGTGGGACCTGGAGTGAGAACAGTTCAACACATCACTCACGTTCCTCAGACACTGCTGTTTCATCGAATGCTGCAACGGTGCTCAGTCTTGGAGATTCAGGAGTCTCTCTCAGCGGTGCAGGAGCTGTGGAAAATGCCCCTCAAATTATGACCTACAGCAGTAGGAATAATCTCAATTTTCCAACCCACTCTCAGGACAGTGACAGTAGGAGTGAATCAAATTACTCTGTTGACAGAACACAGAGCCAGGTTCAGAACAGCACAGAGCACTGTGGTTTGAAGCGCTCTGGAAAGGAAGAGGTGTTGTTACACAAGCTAAACTGTGCCACTCCAGGCTGCTCCACTCCTGTGAGCAACTTGAGTACCAGCAGCCTTGAAAGAGTCTCTGCCAAAGAAGACTCAAGCTCTTTATATTCTGTGGACCATGATGGTTATTACACTTCCATGCACATGGACTCGGGACTCAAGTCTGGCAAAACCTGCAATAGCAATAACGGCTTTGGAAACCCCAGGCACAGTGTCATTAATGTGTTTGATGGCACTGAGAAGAAATCTCTGGGAGACTTGTCGAATTACAGTGACAAATCCCTCTCACGAAGCATATCCTTTAAAAAGGCAAAGAAACCGCCTCTGCCGCCATCCCGGACAGACTCTCTTAGAAGGATCCCCAAGAAGAAAACTCAGTCCAATGGGCAGGTATTGGATGACATGTTGATTGCTAGCCTCCAACACTCCCTACAGTTGAACCTCAAGTGCAAAAATGGCAGCTCACCATCTCAAAGCCCCTGCAGTGATTATGATGACCCGTGGGTGCTGCGCTCTCGTAGTCAGAGCTCGGTGAGCACCAGTAGCAGCATGATGTCTGGAACAGGCCTGAACATGTACTCTATCTGTACTATCACACCCTCCCAGAGCGAGACGAGCAGCATCAGGTCAGAATATGCTGACCAGTGGGGCTACTACAGTGATTATCCTGGGATGCCGGAGGATCAGCTGAAATCCCCAGTAGTTCATTCGGCTAATGCTGGACCCAGGCTAAATGATTATAACGTCAGCCGCCTTAGCGATGGGTCAAGGGCTTCTACGCCGCAGGTGCCCAGCGGGTTGGCCAAACCAAAGACCACTTCTCCAGAAAAGCCACATAGGGTTACATCACCATCTAGTGGTTATTCTAGCCAATCCAACACACCCACAGCAGTTACACCAGTGCCTGTCATTCAGAAATCTGTGTCAACAGGAAATGGGAAACCCAAGATGAAACCTAAAGTGCCTGAAAGAAAGTCATCCCTTCTGTCTTCAGTTTCAGTGTCTTCCTCCTCCACATCTCTCTCTTCCAATACATCTGCTGAAGGGAGTGGGAGTGTAAAGAAATCTGACTCTGGCCCAAGCTTCCCTCTGGTTACGTCTCCAGACTCTTCTGAGTACCTTCTTCCACCACCCCCACCTCCCTCAACAGATGTTATGGATCTGCCGCCTCCCCCTGGATCTCCCAACTTCCCACCACCTCCACCAGAAGCGGTTATAAACATATCGTTTTCTCAAAGTATCCCATGGTTTAATTACCTACCGCAAGACCCTTCATTGGATCATTTCTTTCCCTCGTCACCTCCTGTTCCATCTCCTCCTCTTCCACCTCCTGTCCCTTCTTCAGTTCCTCCACCAGCACCCCCCTTGGACCCCAAACTCACAAAAGGTGCATATAAAAATGCACCATGTTCTTTCAAGAAATATAATCAGGAAGGTTCTTCTCACAGTACAATAAAGAGAGCATCCTTGAAAAAGGAGGATCCTGCCAGGCCTTCAATGCCTCTAGTAACCACCCAAGCACTGCAAATGGTACAGCTGAGGTCTGTGAAGAAAACTGTGGTGTCAGAGGTTGAACAGCCAGTTGAATCTGCTTCTGACACGAATTCTCAGGAAAAATCAACTGATGTGCTTTCAGGACAGCTGCCTATAAAACCGGGTGTATCAGTAGGACGCAGCGACAGCCTGGAAGAAGGTGAAGTGAAACCCCATGGTGCTTTTGACAATACCTTTGTTTACAGTCCTAATCAGAGATCTTATCCAGGACTCAGTGGTAACTATGAACCTATGAGTGGTACAGTGCCTGGAAATGCAGGCAGTCTAGCTAATTCCTTTGCCAGTGATTTACCACCAGCCAGTGTTGAAGAAGCAGCACAGGGTTTTTGCTCTGATCTTGCAAGCTCATCTTTTCAGGGACAGCCAGGATGTCTCAACAAGCCTCAGGGTGTATCGCCAAACAAGAAGCCACCACCTGTTTCAAAGAAACCCAAACTGTTCCTGATTGTGCCACCCCCACAACCTGATGTTACAGCAGAGAAAATAGCTGGAGTGGGTGAAACAGTCAGAATCGCTCCAGGGGATGCTGCCATTGCACAGTACAGCCGGGCTGAGGATTATCCTACAGATGGACTCTGCTCCTATGAAATGGACTCTGGCAGCCTGGTTCCAGAAGGAGGAGCTGCAGGTTCCACCTCCTGTGAGACACTGGAAGTCAGTGTTTCTGCGCTGCAGCCCAAGCAGGAGGAGCAGTCTTGCTTGTGCGAAGGAAGCAGTTCCAACAGAATTGGAGACAGTGACTCCAGAGGAGACAGGCATGCATCTCAAGGGGATGAAAGTGGTAAGTCTGTTTTCTATTTTCATCCAGTATATTTAGTGACTAGACCTATTTAGGAGTGGGATAGGGAGGGCTGCAGCATTGGCATCAGTATAAAACTCTCTGTGCAAATGCATGCAGATCCTAAGGGAAATAATAGAACTTGGGCTAATGGTGTGTAAAGAATCTGCACTCCCTTCTTTATTTAAGGGAAACAGTTGTCAAGGGGGATTTCTCAACCAAATCTCAGTTGTGTTGATTTTTAAACTGAGACAATAATGATGGCCATGGGGTGGGGATTAGGGAATCCAGAAATGTCAGTGTTATGTTCCTTGTAAGCAAATAAATAGCTTTGCACAGAATGTAGTTACTCAAAATAATTTTGTTGTTGCCATCAGTAAAAAGGCAGGAGCATGTATTTTTAGGGAAATTTACATTCTTTATTGCTCTGTTGGCTACTTAACTCTTAACTCTTCAGATATTGTGAGTTTATAATCCCACATAATTTTCTTACTGCATTTTAGCTGAGGGGTTTGAATCAGATGCAGCAAACAGCTTTTTACTGCAAAGCCCTAGTTATGGAGAAGACAGTGAGGTGGTGGCAGTGCCAACCAGACCAAGGACTACTGAGGATCTTTTTGCAGCCATTCACAGGTATTGTTTAATTGCCTTATTTGTGTTGCTTTATCCATTATCCCTTAAGAGTTTTAAATATATCTTACATAATATGTAATGCTAATTATTATTTTATTTTTCAAATAAATTCACTTTAGTTTCTGGTAATATG
This sequence comes from Lacerta agilis, assembly GCF_009819535.1. Lineage (NCBI taxonomy): Eukaryota > Metazoa > Chordata > Lepidosauria > Squamata > Lacertidae > Lacerta > Lacerta agilis. The sequence continues at coordinate 58,988,047 of NC_046314.1, read as the reverse complement.
TAGTTAAAATAGATTATTCATATATGCACCTTTCATTGCTTTGCAATAAACTAATTCTGAAACTAAACTTTGCTGGCAGCAAAATCAAGTTTGGTAAAATTGTCAGCCTCTGGCCCTTCTGTGAATGTCAAGTGATCCTTTGTATTGTACTGTTTCTCTCAAATCTGCTTGATTTAACATATACTATTGCTTTCTTTGTGTATCCTTTTGTTTTCATTTCCTCTACCCTCCATTCTTTCCCCCCCTCTTCTCTGCTGATTATATGGTGCAGTTTGGGACAGAGGCTCAACTCTAATGCTTCATGGCAAGCTTGGCTTAAACTGGCAAGTAAACATGATCAATCCGTCATATGGCAAAACATATGACAGTAGCTGGATTATAGATTGCCATAATCCAGTTGAAGATGAGCTATTTCTGAGACACACTGATTTGTCATTTCGAATGTGCAATACAGACTAACCCCAATCATTCTCTCCTGGTTAAAGAAAGGAAGGAAGTTCAACGGATGAGCAAATTTTACACATTTCACAGGGCTAAACAAATGCAAATGATTTTCTACAAATAATTATGGTTCTTTAGACGATATCTTTGATTACAGATCTTCAGAATGCAACCCATTTTTAAAAAATACTTGAAGATACCTTTGGCTAGAAGGGGCAGGCAAGAAATGCCCTAAAAAAGAAAGTGACTTATCTTGACTTGGAATATCTAATGTGTGTTACTGGTTCCACCTTGTGGTGATTTTTTTTTTTTTTTGCTACGAATTGGAACATCTTTGAGGAGTGTAATTGAAAATGGCACAAATATGTTCTCATTATGTTATGTGAGTAGAGGAATGCTCTGTGTTGGGAACTTTGGATCATGTTTATATATTGTACAGTTTATATATTGTAGTGTTAAATATTGCAGGGTAGAAAAGTTTAGCTTCTAGGATGATATCCTTTCATGGCAAACAATTGTGCATTTCAGAGTAATGTGTTTCCCACTACCCTACATATTTCCCATTACTAAACATATATAAGCCAAGACTGAAGACACCACTTGACTAGTTCCAAAAGGCACTGAAAGGAAGTGAATTGCAATATGGCATAGGAGTTTGCTATATTTAGAGAAAAGTAACAATTCCCGCCACACATGGCAAGTCCATGGATACACCTAAATAACTCTTGGATTCAATTATACACAGAAACATTCATCTTTGTGTGGGAAAAGAGCAGTGTGTATATGTGAGACACAGATTGCATTTGTGAGTAGGGGAAGAGTGTTTACATTCTTCTCTCACCTTCCTCCCCAATCTTCCTTGTAAGAGAGCAAATAAGCCCTGAGCATGTTGACTACAAAACTGGCAAACATCCTCTGGAAACACCTGAGATGTGATTGCACAGCCACCTTCAAATTAGATACTGAGTGAGGATACATCCCATGGATACCGGCATGTATTAACTGATAACACAACAAGTTGATGTTTACTTTTCTTGCTGTTGTGTGTCACAGTGCAAACTTCAGCTGTGAATGTCGTGTGAAACTTCCAATTATGACTGGAGAGAATCAGAATAAAATACCGTGGGCATAATTTTATAATGTAGTTATGTCCCATTGTTTTCAATTCTGTTTAAGGACATCTAATTTTCTGTGGATGGTGTTCTTTGTTTTTCGCAAGGGGCTTGGTCTGTATTGCACAATTATACAAAGTGTGTATTTTGTGTGAAATGTACATAAGAATAATAAGTCCTGAAAACATGTTTTCACTAGTTATATAGTACTATATATCTTTCATCTGCTGACCCCCAAATTTTCAAATTTATCTGCTAGTACACATTCGTATAGCTCTCGTTTTTCTTCTGCATTTTAGGAACATAGGAAGCCGCTTCACACAGAGTCAGATATTTGTTCCATCTAGCTCAGTGTTGTCTACTCTGGCAGTGGCTCTCCAGGGTTCCAGTAAGAAGTCCTTCTCAGGCCTAGCTGGAGATGCCAAGATTTGCACCTGAGACCTTCTGCATGCAAAGCAAATGCTCTATCACTGAGCTGTGGGCCTTTTGAGGTCTCAAACCGACAAGCTGATCTTATTCTAAGTGAACTGAAATAAACACAGAGAAGGTGGTCCTTCCCTTCCCCTAATTTTTCTTGAAATCCCAGCTTTGGCTTGGCCATTTTCAGTTTGAAAATGATTTATCGGTACCCCAACCAGGGGTAATGAACATAGCATCCCCCATCCAACATGGCCAATGATAAGGGATAATGGGAATTGGATTCCAACATCTGGAGGGCATTTTGGCTACTGCTATGCTAGTCTTTGCTGGAAATTCATTTTCAGTATAGGCACGCATGTCCATGTGTATCATCAAATAGTTTAGGCCTGTTTATTTTAACCCAGGAAAGTGTTTACCCACTTTTCCAGTATTTGTTTGTGTGCAGTATCTCTGCACCCCCCTTTTAAAAAAAAACTTACTGTACAGTCAGTTATATATAGTATTTAAATAAATATTGAACATCCCAGTCCATTTATGATCTCCCTCTGGATAGGCAAAGGGGCACACAAGAGTCCAAGACTCTTGGGTTGAGGTTTCTTCCTGGAGACAAGACAAGTGAACATACTGCTCAGTCTTTTCTTCTGAACTGTGAATCTACATAAGGCTTTCTTCAAAAGTGGTATTATTTTGTTATCAGTACCATTTTTAAATGTGTTGGAGTGTTTGGACGGCATTAATATATGATTGGTGTTAACTTGAAAGGAATACCACGTGTACTTTACCATCTTTGTTAATCACTTACCAACTCCTTGTTTTATCCTATACACTTTCTGATTTCCCCTGTATACAAATTAATTTGTTGTTTTTAAGGGATGTCCTTTCCCTTCTTTGCAGGTCAATGCAACTGCTTTTAGATGAAACTTCATAGTATGTCCTATGTGCTAATTACTTTTGATACAGTAAAATGCTTGTTATGTTCCTAGCTCCCCACAGAGCATGTGGATTTCATTTAGGCTTCATTAATTTTACTCCCTTTGGCAATTTCATTTGGAACACCTTGACAAGTGTAGCTAGAATATATTAATTTGGAGGATGCTACTATATTGGAAAGCTGTTTTAATTAAGAAAATACAATTTAGCAAGATTCAAATATTTGCTTTGCAAAATATTAATGAGAAAAGAAATATTGTAACTTGCAAGTAAATTGGATTAATTCAGTTCTATACTGGAGAATATAGTTCAGAACAAGACTCCTGTTATCAGACTATCACCATTCCTGTTTCCAGTATCTTCCTACTAATTCCTGTAATACCTTATATTCATCTGCTTGCTTGTTACAATATTCATATGTGAAATAGGAAAAGCATTGAAGTGAGAGGCTAATACTGATTTTATGTTTTTCTTCTACATTAAAATCATAGATCCAAAAGGAAAGTCCTTGGCCGCAAAGACTCTGAGGATGATCATACCAGAAATCATTCACCATCACCCCCTGTTACACCCACTGGTGCTTCTCCAAATCTGGCTTCCCTTAAACAGGCAGGATCAATTCAAAGAAATATTCGCAAAAGTAGCACCAGCAATGACAACTTCAAGGCACTACTGCTTAAAAAAGGGAGCCGTTCAGATACCAGTTCTCGCATGTCAGCAGCAGAGATGCTAAAAAACACAGACCCAAGGTTTCAAAGAGCCAAGGCAGATTCTTCCTGGGACCCCACTGACAGTAGCACAAGTTCTCCTACCAAGAGCAGACGGGCCCAGGAAGAATGGGCCAAAAGCGAAGGCCTGATGCCAAGAAGTCTGTCCTTTTCCAGCGCCAGGTACAGCAGGTCTCGAACCCCACCATCTGCTGCAAGTAGCAAATACAATGTTCGAAACCGGATCCAGAGTAGCCCTATGACTGTTATCAGCGAGGGAGATGTGGAACCATTTGAACCTGCAGAAAGCAGAACTTGTAGGTCTTTAGATGAGGAACAATTTGATGTGTTTGACAGTGATGAAATGGACATTAATGAAGATGTGGGCTCCGGTGAGAACAGTACAACTCACCCAGACTTGATAACTGGTTGATACAAAATTATTTTAATGAAATATGTATGCCATCAGCTGAAAAAAGGGTGAGGATTAAGAAGGCACTATGATGTCACAGCTTTCATAAGGTATATGAAATGATCCAGACTTAGCAGGAAGCCCTAATCAGTACAATTTACTTCGCCAAGCATTTAGAATGTGGTAATTGATGCTACAGTATTGATACCTCTTATGTGGCTCAATGGGATGCGACTTTTAGTTTAAATCGATGCAACTTTTAGTTTAAATGGAACTAAGTCAGATCAGTCCATTAAAGCATTAAAATCCTTTAGATGAAAAAGAAACTAATATTTTCAGATTCTGGGTTGTGTGTTTTTATTTTTTTTTAAGAGTGTAGAAAATTAAAGTAAGCCTACAGAGAAAATGGGGAGCTTCTGTGGTACAGGGTGGCAGCAGCTTTCAAAGTGTTATATTTATGAAATGTAGTAATCTGTTTTGAGCAGGGAACGATAGAATATTTGGCCTAGTAGTTAGCTGTGTTGGCTGTTGTCCCACTGTTTCTTCTAGTTGGTGTAGGGGGTCCTCTGCTGGTCTAACCATGTCATGATAGCATAGCAAACAGGCTGACCAGGTTCTGAATTACTGTTTTTTTAAAAAACGCAACAGGAAAGAAGCACTATTGTAATACAGAAGTGACTGCTGTGTGGGCATATTACAGTCCATCTATTGGGTTCTTAAGGGGGGAAAAAGCTCATAGGTGAATTTGTTTCTTTGAATGGAAATTATGATGTCCTATAGAAGACCTAAAACAAATGGCTGCCGATTTATAAAGAAGATGTAGGTAAATCTGGGATGGGGTGAGGCATAATAATAATGAGCAAATGGCCTTTAACTTCTCGATTTGAGAGCTTATAGTATATAACTGCAAATGGTACCCTTTTCTTTTCGATTAAACTGGGAATTACCAGTTTTTCTTATATTTGTCAAAATGGGAAAGTTTTTAAGCAACATATCACTTGGAATGTTGAAACACTTGCTAACTTTTGGTTACCAAAGAATACACTACAATTAGTTTTACTTTTTTGTCTACAGTCAGCATCTCATTGATATGGGGAAATAAACTTAACAATTTAGGAGACTTTGCTTAATTTTATTGAGTCTTTACCAGTGTGTTTAAATATATAGATATATATATATATATATAACTTTCTTATTTGTAAAGATTATAACTGATACCAGCTGTGATTTTGATCACAGGATTGTTGGGTTTTTTGGAAAATGAATTTTGAATAAGTTGCTAGTCTTCTGTTTTTATAATGTTTGTACATAATATAAGTTCTTGAGGTAGCCTTTGCCCTACCAGTGTTGGACTTTTTACATTTTTAGTTTTTTTAAAGAAAAAAAACCCTTCCTCTATGTAGATAATTTATTTTGATGAAAAATACTTGACTCTTTTTCTCTCCATCTCTGTTATTTGTTAGTTCTATAAATTTTAGGGGCCTTCACTCAACTCGAGAAGGGGATGGGGACAATCCTGTGACTGCGTCAATAAACAAGGCTGCCATTTGTCATCTTGTGGCTAGAGTTAATAATGCAACACTTGAAAATCTGGGGGTGCCGTTATGCTGAACGCTAGCCTGGCAGAGCAAGGGTTTGTGGCAGGCTTGAACATGAGGAATAGGTAGGTCTGAACACATGCTTATGGTCTTACTAAAGGGGGTAAGAATTGATCAACCACAAGGAGGCATAGATGGGACTGAGCCTGCTGGTCAAAATCCAAAGCCCGTAACACAGTTTTCTATTCAAGAGAAGCTCTTTGTGCAAATATGATCATTTCTCATTAGGAGTGCCAATTTTAGACTCTCTCAAAAAGGAATGGTATCTTCCTGTGTGTAAACTGAGGCCACTGGATCACAGCTATTAGATTTAGTGGATCATGCCCTATATAGTTTCATGACTGAGCCTCCGCTTCCTAAGCTGCACAGCAATACGTTTTTTTCTGCTCTCCTTGCTCAGGGAGGAATTCAACATCATACTTTTCTCATTGTTCCATCAACACAAGCATTTCTGTTTGCCAAACTGAAGGATCCTGCCTCCATCTTCGCACCCCATATACTCTTCTGGTGGTACTCCTGATCCTCCAGAGTGGATTGGGGGGTGCATGCGGGAATGAGGAAGGCCCCATTGAGCTAGCAGGGGCTTCTGCTAGTGTGCTGCATTTGTTGAATCCAGCCCTAAGTGTGTCTAATGGTTGTTTTCAGGGAACTACAGTGTCACTCCTCTTCTCTCCTCCAACTCATGTTTTGTCCTGTATGTGCTAAAACATGTAAATTGTTACAAAGTAAGGGGGAAATAGATAAATGAACACTTTTTGCTTCCCAAAGCCTCATGTTTATGGATGCTGGAAAAATACACCATTTATGATATCCTCAGAACAAAGAAAACTACTTTTTAAAAATTAGTTGTATTTATTAATGACAAATTTTATTGGTGACAATGGGACACATTATTTATATTATTACCACTGAAATAGGCAGCTTTGTAGCATTTCTCTCTGCAGCTGAACAAAGCTGCTGGTTTCTGTTAGAGCAGGTGCTAAGAAAACATCCATTGTGTTTTCCATTCATCTGTCACAGCTGCTAATGTAAATAGATTGCACAGACTATTAGCATATCGCATTAGCAGATACATTAACTGGCAAAAAAAAAATTAAGCTAAGTGTATAGAAAAGTAACAACATTCAACCTTTCCTGTTAATTCACACGTTCCCATAGATGCTTTATCTTTCTAAAGATTGGCAGCCTGTCAACTGGTTTCAAGTCCACTTTCAAGCTCATCTGTGTGCTCAGTACAAACACAAAGCTTTTCTGGCTAGCAACATTTCAGAGCTTAAAACTTAAATGTGCAAGTAAACACTACCCCTTCATAATATTTTTGATACATCTTCACGTGTGTGATCTATTTGCTAGGAGTAGCACTACAGTTTGGCAACATCAGTGTCGGTAGTTTTCAGTGTCAATTATTTGATTAACATTTTGGTTTTTAAAAAGTCACACTTTATACAACTTAAAAATTATTATGTAGCACCTTACAAAATTCCATAGGCAAAAAGCACTCAAAAGCCTAATAACTAAATATTTTAATGTGCTGAAAATTACACAGTTTGTTCATTTAATATAAAGTATTGGAGAATGGGCAACACATGTTATCTTCCCCAGGAAAATATGCCCATGTAAGTGGCTATTCAGCACCACCCTCCAGCTAACCTATGCTGCATCTTCACTGTGGCAACATGGCACATAGGTTTATATGAACGATTTCTTGGTGTACCATAATGTGAGGAGGAACATTAAGGCAGGAACATCAAATTCCAATTGCCTGGAGGGCCATTTCCCTCTCAAGTGCCCAAAGGCAAAAACTTAAAACTAATGTCAGCGTAATCTAAATTAGTCTCAGTTTAGATATCAAAATGGTAAAGGGTTTAAATGATTCCTGTAACTTTGAGAAGTAATATGGATAAAAAAATTACAAAATATTATTAAAAATATTACAAAGGTTACAGTAAGCCCCCTTTTCCCATTAAAGTATCAGTTTCCTACCCCAGAATCTGATTCAGTAATTACTGAAGGGGCAACATTGGAGGTCCTAAATGCCCTAGTAATTAGGCCATTGAGACCATAACTGTATTACAGGACATCTGAAGAGGCCTGGCTTCCTTTTGAAATGGGGCCTTTAACTACTGTTTTTAAAAAGGCTGCATTAAAAAGGAACACAGAATCACAGAATTGGAGAGATTGAAGGGACCACGAGGGTAATCTAGTCCAATTCTCTGCAATGCAGGAATCTTGTGCCCAACATGAGTTAGTTAAATTCAGATATCAGGGCCTGTGCATTCCTACCTTCCTCCACCCTAATCAACTGAGAACTGCTTATGTCTTGTTTCCTAACCGTGCCTTAGGCGTATGGAATCTGCATAGCAGTTCAGAAGCTATAATGTTCCCATACTGACGTCAATGGAGTTGAGCCAGTTATAAGGACAGAGAATTAGCCTGCAGAAAGACAATTTAGTCACATGTTCACTCTGATGCATGGCTGCACATGCAACCACACTATAGCAACCTATACAGCCACCTTACATTTTTGTAAACCACTTAGAAGTTTTATTACAACCAAGTTCTATATAAACATTGTGAAACAAGTATTATATTGGCACTGATAGATATTAAGGCAATGGGCTAAGTAGTAAAATATTAGGAAATATATTTAGTTAAGGACACTTATGGTTATTAAGGCTATAATCTGAATTGTTGAGGTTTTAGCTTTTCCTGATAAGCCAAACTTCATTGTGTCTGTTCAGCAATTTAAATGGACTATCATAGCCAGCAGTATAATAGACCTTTTCTTGAAAAGTTTTTCCATCCCGCTTCAGACTTTCAGCAAGTGCCAGTATTTCATCCTGGTTCTTTTTAGCATTGGCAAATCCTCCAAAAGATCTGTTGAGAACAAAAAACCCAAAGTATTCTGTATGTGCTGAGACTGCTGTTTTATGTTCTTAGAACACCTGTATGTGTGTGATAGACAAATGTAGGCAAGCCACATGGAATCAACACTCATAAACCAGTATTAGTAAAATATATGCCCCAGAAAAGCAATTTTTCTACCTACCATGGTCTGAATTAGTAATTTCATTTATAATTTTATGCTTTTATGCTGAGGAAACAGGAATCCTTTCCATTTCATTGCAGAGGGATTCAAAGATTCTTGCTCTGCAGCATTCTGGTGTATACATTAGGAAAGCTGCTGTGTGGCAACTGCTCAATCTCCTTCCACAGGCAGGGACAGCAGTAACTTATATGGCCTGCATTGTGGGAACATGGGAAACTCTACAAGCTTGAATTTGGGCAGTAATTTCTTGGACACACTGTTCGTGTGAACTAGCGTAGCTACATGGAAGCTGTCTACACAGCAGGTTATGATTTTAATAACTAGTGTCTCAAAAAATCACTGCAGTTCTTTTGCAACCTGGGCCAGGATGGAGCACCAACAGTTCATTCATATATATATATATGAATGAATTTGTGCCACAAAACCACCCATCACAGTGCCTCCTCGTAATGCAGACATCGATTGCCAAGGCTTTTGTAGGACCTGTCAGTATATATAAAACAGCTTTTAGCATCACAGCCACTATATATGTGAGCAAGAACATGCAGTCCCGAGATTTGAGCTCACTTTTAAGGGAAAGAAGAAATGAGAAGGCACTGGAGAAAGCTCTTGTTTACACAAATACATTTCACCAGGACTGTGTGGCTCGCCTGAAGAGCAGTTTGGATTTTTACAGCTCCACAAAGCAGTAAGAACTGTAGCAAAAATATTAATGGGGGAAATGGCTCATCTTCACCATTAAAGCATCTAAGAATGTTTATTAAACTTCTAATTTCAGCAGTTTTTCTTTCCAGTTTCTCTCCCCCCCCCCCATTATCTGCACCTTCATGAAACCTTGACAAAATACAGTTACCACAAGGTGGCAGTCAAAGTTAGCAGACATTTTCCAAGATAAATTACAAAAATGGTGTTGGCTACATGGAGGTAGTCTTGGGGTTGATGGGAGTTACAATTCAGCCAGCATGGCCAATGGCTAGGGAAAGTGGGAGCTGTAGTTCTCCACACCTGGTGCAGGTTATAGAACACATGCCTACCTGACAAACACAGTAATTGCTGGCCTCATTTCAATGAAGACATCTGCCTCTGATGGCTTAGGTGGATTTGCCTGGTGTTGAGGTGGCACGTAAAAAGAGACGGTTGTTGTGGACTCACAGAACGGGCCAGCGCCTGGCTGCACATAGCATGTCACTGGAGCTGTCATGTCTATCTTTACTCCTGCAAGAGGCAAGATATTACTAGCTACATCAAGGCAAACACTTAACACATTATCAAAACAAAAGAAAGGACGGAATGAAACAGGAATAGATTGCAAGGGGGTATGAAGGAAGCAAGAGCATCTCTAATCCACACTAGAGTGATCAGGACCTCAACCTGAAATAAGGCTGAACTAAATGACATCACCTATGCTTTCCAACACTAAACTTCCTTTAATGTTGGGGTTTTAGTTAGAAATTTGGATTCTCTCATTACTACTTCTCACATTCCCCCACCAAAATGACACACCTGAGGTATATTTTCAAGAAGAAGATGATGAATGTGTGCTTAGTGTTTGTCTCCCGCCAAAGGGAAGTAAATTTCAAGGGAAACACAAGTAGAGCAAAATACACCTTACCTTTTTCATTCTTGCCCTTAATATAATTAAAGAGCTTAGTAAAACCAGTATTGATAGCTGAATCCCAGTCCACAGTTTTAACAGATGTGCAAACCCATTTGGCTGGTTCATACTGTCGAATTTCATAATCAGAAGCCTTAAGAAAAAAAATGGGAGACAAATCAAGACTTGTTACCTGGTAATATTCATACAATAAACTCTGCATAGTTATAAAACTCTTTAAAAGGAAAGTAGGAACAGCAACTAAAAACGAGTAATTGAAATCGTGCTCCCTATTGTCTAGATCAGGCATGGCCAAACACTGCCCTCTGGCTGTTTTGGGACTACAATTCCCATCATCCCTGAACACTGGTCCTGTTAGCTAGGGATGACGGGAGTTGTAGTCCCAAAACAGCTGGAGGGCCGAGTTTGGCCATGCCTGGTCTAGATAGAGGAAATGCCTGTCACAATGCATATTGTGATATAACAGGGCTATGAATTGTTACAAAAAAACATACACAACCAATCTCTTTACTCGATTTTATCTCACTAGTGGTATTTACCATTGCTATTCTGCAAACTAATCCCATACACACTTCTTCAGATCAAGAGCATAGGGTCAAAGTAGACTCCATATAGCAGATGCAATTTGCTACTGCTTTTATTTTCATGAATAGTAATAACAGGAGGTTGCCACCCAGAGCAATTCAATTGGGGAGGTGGGAGAACTGATTAACTTTTTCATCTCTGGTCAGTTTCCCTTTCAAAATGGCGTTCCTGCTGTTTTTCCAACTAAATAGTGAAAGCTCACTCCATGATGGAAAAGCAGCTTGTAGAAGACCATTTTTGAGTGGGGAAACCCCAGGCACTGTTAACTCCAGGTAAACAAGTCATCTTTGAGTGTCCCAGGGCCTCTCTTTTTAAAAACGTATTGCCTGGTCCCAGGGTGGTTGTGAGAATAAAATGGGCAGTGGGAAAACTATGTTTGCCACCTTGGAGGAAATATGGTATATATAGAGTAGTAAATAAATAAAATTACTTTGTTATTCTCAGTGAATCAGGGCCTTACTCCTGATATGTATATTTGGGGGCAGGAGAGGCCACAGAGCTTAGCAGCATTGAGAAATAAGGAAGATGGTGGCAACAGTGACTGCAACCGCTTCACCCCCAGCACTATAAAGGAAAGCACTGGGCCCACCAGCACAGCTGCTGAAGAACTTTGTAAGTCTTTGAAGGCGTTTCTGCTGCAGCATTGCATGGTAAGGCCAGGTTCAGTCCTTAAGTGTATTTCGGAAGGAGGGGGAGGAATAAATGTGCCACAGAGTTTTTTCTTCGTCAATCTTGTTGAAAGACCACAATCTGTTTGACTGCTTGGGTTGCCACTGGCAGTTTTGCTTGGCAACCAATGGTTTGAAGAAAAAGGGAAGCAGTAATTGGGGAGCCTGGAGGAGACCCAGCTGCCCCTTAACAGGTGGGGCTCCCTTAATGCAACAGTTGCCTTCCTGGTACGTCTTAAGGGGACCAATGACAAATCCTGGAGAATATTTACTTATTTATATCCCACATTTTTTCCCTAAGGTTTTCCCTGCTCCTCAATTACTTCCCACAACAGTCCTGTGAGGCAGGTTAGGCCAAGAGGCAGTGACTGAACCAAGGTCACACATTGAGCTTCACGGGGTGAGTGGGGATTTGAACCCTGGTCTAAAATTTGTTTGAAGTATAGGCGCTTGCCTTTTTGTGACCGAGTCTTTGAGGCGGTTTATAAAACCACTAACAATGATCAAATAAAAACTTAAATTGAAATTCATCCAGCCACATGGCCCAGTAAAAGAAATAGTAGAAGCAACATGGTAATTTGGGAAATCCTCTGAAAGCATCTAAAAAACAAGAGCAGGTGCCAGCTGAATATTTCTGAACACTCAGCTCACCACCACCACCACCCGACCCCATTTCTCCTGAATAGGGAGGGTGGGGAGCTACTGCCTTGTGCTCTCAGATCTTTTAAATACATAGTAAGGCCCCTGCAGAGGGAAGAGGGTTACGTTGTTCTTCACCCCAGCGGTCTTCCCCTCCCCAACCCCACCCGACAGTTTTTTAAAAAAAAGTTGGGAGAAATGTTACATGAGCTTGCTGTTTACTTTGGCAATAAGGAACTGCTCATGGGAATTGAGCACTAATGTTGCAATACTCAATCGGCTGATCAACTTGAGAATAGGATAGGAACCAAATATCCGGCCGAGTATCAGTATGTAAGTGCTAGCTTTCCTCTCACAGCACCTTATCATGCATTTCTCCTTCCTCGCTTTCCTAGCCCACTGTTTTCCACCTTCAAAGGCTGAAGACCACACAGTTAGAAGGATTATAAGCCAAAATTCACTTCTACAATCTTTTGTCCTAGAAGAGCTCAGCCTCAGCATTAAAATTTGTTTCTGAACACATATATTTCCTGCAGCCACTGATGATTAAACCTGCAACATTTAACATTTTTTAAATGTATTTGTAAAGATTTATTTTTACCAAGAAAAAATACATGGTGTTCAAAGACATATTTTCTGGAATGAGATGAACAATTTCCTAACATTTAAATCTTCAGAAATGTTTGCAGTATGTAGCCATGTTAACAGAGTTCAAACTTCAGGTTCTCTCAGTAATGCAAGGTTTTCCTTAATCAGTGACATAGATTTAAATAGCAATCTGAAAGTATTTTCAAAAATAATAATAATAATAGGTTAATCAAACTCATTTACACTGCTGCATTACTCACCCACAGTACCTCTTAACTTTGCTTTCAAAGCACTCCTTGTGCATTAAAAAAAAAACCTTTACATCCACCTACTACATATGTAAATACATAGACAAAATGTGGAATCAACAGAGGGGCTTAGGATAATACCCAGGGGAGGGGGGCAATACTATATTAAATTATGCCTGTTGGATGTTTTCATGTTACCCTGGGATACTTGCATTAGTTCTTGTATTTTCCAGTGAAGTCTTGCTGAACACAAAATTTAGACTTTTTGGCAACAGTGCTATTTCCAGCTGCAATAGGGGACTCTCATATGTAATGAACCCCTGCTTAGGTGTCACCCACTCGATCACATATTTAGTCAAACAATTTGTGTTTAGGACTCCGCTCAGGACCGTGTGTATGCACATGTGCAAATCTCTCCCCCTTCCACTTACTGAACGCGATCAAGGATTAAGCGTAGTTACCGGTACAGGTGGGTAGCCGTGTTGGTCTGCCATAGTCAAAACAAAATAAAAAATTCTTTCCAGTAGCACCTTAGAGACCAACTAAGTTTGTTCTTGGTATGAGCTTTCGTGTGCATGCACACTTCTTCAGATTTCACACTTAAGCGGAAAGTCACCTTCCAGTCATTAAAAACAACAACAACAACCATAAACGCTGGTCACCTGGTTTGGCAGTGCTGTCCATTTGGGCATCTCCAGCCCAGTAGAGAAGAGGGCTTGTTTTATAGTCTTCAGCATTCTGGGTGGAGAAAAGGAACGACGTTAGAGCTTCCCTTCCACATCCTGCACGTGCACCTGCACATCTCTTCCCTCAGAGCCGGTCCCTTTGTATTCAACGGGGTATGCAGAAAGGCAACTGGTGCAAACATTTCCCCCAGTATGGACATGTAGTGGTATTGCAAGAAGCTGCGCCTAGTATTATTATTATTATTATTATTATTATTATTATTATTATTATTATTATTATTATTATTATTATTATTATTATTATTATAGGCGCAGCTTCCCTAAGGCAGAAACCAACCTTTGCAATCTCCTCCCCCCCCCCGTAGCCCTTTCAAATCCCCCCCGCCGCCGCCAAATCCCCTCTACCCATATCCCCCTTCGCTCTCGGCTTGCCTCCTGCCTTTCTGTCTGCCGGCAGCACCTTCCGTCTCTTCCTCGCTCTCCTTGCATAAGGCCCCGGCGCCTTGTGTAACAACATTTCAGGCGACGCTCTCCGTGGAGTCGGAAACACCCAGGGCGGGGAGGGGAGGCGGCCTGGGACATGATGCTGCAAATGAGGGGAGCAAACAAACACCCCACCCCGCTCTTGCAAAGTTGTGAGGAAGAGCCGCTGACGGCATGGGGGGGGGGCACTTGGCAGCCTTTCCAGCCAGCCTACGGAAGGCGTTCGGATTGGCTGCCCTCAAAGGAGCAGCTTCGCACGTGTGAGAGGGTGTGCGCGCGGGGTGGGGGTGGGGGTGAGGATGGGGCGGCGGCGGCTGTTTTGCTCGCGACGGCGGTGGGCGGGAAACGGGCGCGCGCTCCTTCTCGCCCTCCAGTGCCGCTTGGTGTCAGATGCTGCTTGTTGTGCTGGCTGGCTGGCCCCCAAACTCTGGGGAGCGAGTGAGCTAATGGCAGATTGTCATATGCCTCAAGCGGGAGGATGGAAGCGTGGGGGGGGGGGGACGACGAGATGACAAGGGCCCTTTGAAAGCCGAAGGCATTCGCGCGTCTTTGCTCTCTTTCCCTCCCACTCCCAACTTTGTGAGGAGATGCATCGCCCCCTTTAGGAGCGCAAATGTGCCTCCCCCCGCCCGCGTACTATAGAATGCGCGGGGGCGCCTTGTTGGCTCGTGTTCCTCCGCATATTCTCATATTCTGAGGCTGCTCTGTGAGTAAAGTGGTCCGTAGAAGCAGAAAAGCGGGCGAAACTTTTGGCACTCGAGTTGCTCTCAGAGAGCGACCGGCAGATTACCCTAAATGTTTTCAGTCTGAGAAGCAGCGCTGACAAGTGTTTTGTGGATTGCAGACCAAATAGTTTTCAGCACCCTCTCTTAAAATGTAAAGGGAACATGTGCCCCTCCTGCAGAATTGAATTTTTTTTTGGGGGGGGGGGGTAAGAGAAGTCATTGTTCCCTGACACATTTAGCGGATGAACAGCATCCCCACATGCTAGGAATGTTCTCCATAGCAAAAATGGACCAGAGCCAGTTATTTATCAGTTGCTTTCTAGACACGAAATGGTTGAATTGAAGCTGGCAACTCCAGGTAAGTAAGAAAAGTATAGCCCAGCAATGGAGAGGTGAAAATATAAATTAATTTGTGGCATTGCAAAATCACCAACTGTCCCTGTTGTGACCTTTCAGATAAAGATGTAAATAAATAAGATCTAGAAGTGGGCATAATGGTGACACACACTGCAGAAAGCAACCCTAGTAAAAATTTGCAGTCGCCCACTTGTGCAGTGAAGCCAATAGGCAAAGCCTTTATAACACTATAAAAGAAAGGCTTTCCAAGCACAGACACAGCGGCCCAAGAGCTGGGGAGGGAAAAGATCATCCTTTGGTAAGGAAGACTGACAGGGAATTAGAACCAGTGGATACAAAGCCGCTGGTATATTAAGCAATTATGTTGCATCTGCTTTCATAAATTAAGGCCCAGACTCAAATGAAAATCAGATTTAGGGAGAATTAGTTGATGTAGAGATAATATCTAGAATGTGGATTCCCCCCCCCCCTAAAAGGGTTTGATGCTCTTTAAACTGTAGTTGCTCCAGAGGTATATGACACACATTTCGGGCATTAAACTGGCTAAACCTCTGACAAAAAATGTTTATGAAGGTCACATAAATGAGGCCTGGCTCTGTAATGTGATCAGCTCTGATAATGATACCATACGTGGTGGAAGAGGGAGAGGAGAACAAGGGAACATTGTTGCATAATCATTGCCTGCTTAAATGAAATATCACATACTGGTGTGGCATTAAGCAGGTCTCTTCTCCCATCTGCTGTTCGTGACAGTGCTAAACTTTCTTGCAGTTCCACAGAAACAGCACAGCGTAGCACCTTACCCCAAAGAAGACAGCTGTACACCTGCACCAGCGATCCTCTGTTGCTCATAAATTGCTTTGTTTTCGTCCTCACAGTCAGTATCACTGCATGGAAGGCGTATAGTGTGGAATCCTGGCCTGAGATAGCTACTGCCATGATTTTCACACCAGATTGGTATATTAGGACTGAGCTACTTGAAGGAGCATTTATTCCCATATGAACCTCTGGAGGTCTTGAGATTGGCCACAGTGTCTCTGCTTATGGATCTTCCATTTAGTATGATAGACTGACTGACAGGCTCACATGATAGGGCTTTTTCATTTTTTGCTTCCTGCTTATGGAACTTATTCCCCCAAGAGTTGTGTTTTGCTGCCGCCCAGAGCCTTTTCTTTTTGGTTTTTGCTTCAAGTAAGCTGTGTGTGGCAGTATCTTGTGCTGGGAATGAGGATGCTGGCTGTGGTGCTTTTATATGGGTTTATTTATTTCCTACTGTTTTATATTTAATGAGATAAATTATGTAATGATTTTAATTGTGCAGTTAACCATCATCATCAAAGCAATAAAGCAGCATTATCATTAATTCAATTTATACCCTACCCTTCATCCTGAAGGAACTTAGGGCAAAAGAATCCATCAATAGTAAACAAAGAACGAAAGAAAAATTATAAAAGCATTCTAAAAACATTTACGTGAATAATCTCAGCCAGCGATTTCAGGGATCTCAGCTGGGAGCAGTATCTTATTTGTCATCAAATACTTGGATAAACAGTAATGTTTTTAAATTCCTCCTGATAGTCAGTAATGAGGGAGAGCATTCCACAAACAAGGAACCACCACTTAGAAGGCCCTGTCACATGTCAATACTAACTAGGCAGTGACCACCAACAAAGCCTCATGGAGTTTAGACCTCACAAACAGCTAATGAAGTGGTACGCCTATGTCCGCATGATACCACTTCAAATTGCAGACGAGGGCCTCGCATGAATGAATTCTTCTTAAAATAAACCCCACCCCATAGAAAAGTAGATATCACAGAGAAGCTTCTACCTTAGCTTTGGGCAAGTTTTCTATGTAGATGGATTGATCTTTTTTTTAACATGGAGGGACATTCAATCGTGAGCTGCCACTGGTTGTCTCAGGCTAGTTTATGTGAATGATAGACTAGTGGCAGCCAAGAGACCAAGCAACCTTTTGGAGAGATTTGTTGCCCTAAAGCAGGCACAAGCAAACTCGGCCCCCCAGACTAGTTTTGGGACTACAACTCCCATCATCCCTGATCACTGGTCCTGTTAGCTAGGAATGATGGAAGTTGTAGTCCTAAAACATCTGGAGGGCCGAGTTTGCCTATGCCTGCCCTAAAGCTTGGACTACTACAAGAACTTAGAAATGAGTTCTGAACAGTTAAATTTATCACACACTATTCAGTTATCCTGATACTAATAATGGCATTACTTCAAGTTTCTGTTAAATGTTATGACAAAAAATACAATAAATACTGTATTTTTAAAGTTGTATAGTCCAGCCAAGGTTTACAGCTTCAGCTGCTACTTGTGAGAACAAGGTCAGTACCTTTTTAGCACCTTTGTTCTCTTGTAAAGTAATTTGTCATGAACAAGTTGATTTTTATTTGAAATTCCTACTAGGAAATGACACGTGCAAGGTTTAATCTGAGGGACTGAAAAAGTCACTATATAGAATTAAGGCTGCAGCTTTTGTATTCCTTTTTGTGTATCTCATGTAAAAGTTAATTAAATAGACTGAGAGATAGTTGGAGATTGGGAAACAAGGGAGGGGAAAGCAGGTTCATAAGAGGCTTACTTTTGACCTGGTCTTGTTCTCTGTTATTACTTTTCATCCCTCATTTCACCCTTCTGTATTGCCTCCTCCCTGTTAAGACACTCCACTGTGCTGGACGATGAGTAATGTTAGCTTTATGGAATGGGTTCTTCTCTCACATCTCATCCTGCACAAAAGCTCACTATTAGAATTGCCAGTAATAATTGCACCATGCCACAGCTGTGACTTCCTCTGGGAATAAACCAATCTAGAAATAAAACTCCTCCCCTTCAGCAAATCCCTCCTCCTACATCACAAAAGCAATATGGACAGATTCTGAAGAAGGATCAATGGTTCTCCTTTGCAGTAAGATTTCCCACTGCTGTGTCCACAGTTTGATAGACTAAAATGTGAGAGAACAGAATAGGAAGAAGAAGATTAATGGCCAGAAATAAAACTGTATTTCATCATTTATATCCTGAGTAGTCTTGCATGAGCTTGTATCAGTGACTGTAGTATAGCAGCTATCATGTCAACTTTGAAAATGGGAGGCCGAGAGAGAAGGGAGATGGCAGGTGTTGAGAGGTGCATCAGTAGTTCTCAGGATCACCTGTGCTCTAATCTACCATATGTAGACTATCACATGTTGTTGATTCACAGGACCTGAGGCATATGAGGAGGTCTGAGCTAGTTGGTGCTAGTTTAACCTGCATGGCTCTCACAGGCCACTCTTAAGTTCCTATGCCAATAATTTAGGAATTTTCACCACTTTGGAACAAAACTAAATTTTACTGCCTGCACGGCCTTTCTGACTGATGTATGGAAAAGCATATGAGCCTGGCCTTTGTAGAGTTTGTAAGTACACCCTTTTTAACTTACTAAATGTTTTACTCTTTTACTATGCTGGGGAAAAAGAAGACTGCTTGGAAAGATGCATTTTAAAAGTCTTAACAGCCTATATTTCCACACTTCACTTTGCTGCATACTGTGTATTTTTAACTCTTTGCTGGAGTTCTCTCATCAAAGAGTACTTGCCCCAAACTTGGATCTTGGCATCCATGAATTTTCTTTTATACCATTTTCCCCTCCAACCAGCATGAATAAGGCTTATTACCATTATCATTATGGAATTTATTACCTGCCCTTCACTGGCAGATCCTGAGGCCAGTTACAACAATTTAAATTTGAAAATTAAAGCAGGTTAAGCAGTTTGTGATCACAGGAATAGGCTGGGTCTTGAAAAAACACATCTCGGGTGTCAAAACACCGGGGTGAATAGATGCCAAAAGCTCTGTTATTAAAAAGGCATCTGTTTGGGGCTGCCACAGAGAATGCCTTCTCTCAGACCACCCCCAAAACTTCTGAGGCAGGTAGAACTACCAAACGGGCTGATCCAGGAGGGTCTATAGGGAAGGAGACAAGTCTTTCAGATACTTGGGGCCTAAGTCATTTAGGGCTGTAAACACTAATGTGAGCACTTTGAATTGGGCCCAGAAATGAGCTGGTAGCCAGCAAATAAAAAGCCTCAATAATATTCTACACAGAGTTGAGCTGGATGTGGCCATTCATTCTGCAAGGGTGTGGCACCAATGTGATGGTCCACCCACATAGACTTATGGAAATCAATGTATTCCTTAACATTCTGGAGGATGTCTGGCACTTGCTGAGATGCTCATCACACTGTGAGATGCATAGAGCCACTGACCAATTGCTCCTGGGTGCACTAGCTATTGCTATTGAGCATGTAGGTCTGCATGCAATAAAATGAGAGGGGTGGCGGCTAGGCAAATGACAATTTATTTCATGGTTGTAGAATGCTAGGCTTCCATAAAACACCTTAGTTCAGTAGAACGTCAAGAAGAAATGGAAAGTAAACCTTTGTCAAAATCAGGGCCGTCTCGTAATAGGGGCTGGGTGGCGCGGTGCACCAGGGCGCCAGGCTCCCCAGGGGCGCCCCCGCGAGCCCGCCGACATACCAGGCGCTCCCTCCCCAACCCGCGCCCGCCCCCATGGGCGGCCGGGCGCTCACGCGCCGGCGGGCAAGCTACAAGCCGGCTGCCCTCCGGAGCCCCAGCTGGAGCGCTGGGAAGGACGCGCAAAGCCCCGCGCCGCTCCAGCGCACGCCCCTCATCCCCCGCTCGCCCACCTCCCTCCCACGCTGGCCGCCCCTTGGGGGATGAGGGGCGTGGCGCTGGAGCGGCGCGGGGCTTTGCGCGTCCTTCCCAGCGCTCCAGCTGGGGCTCCGGAGGGCAGCCGGCTTGCAGCGCCACGCCCCTCATCCCCCGCTCGGCCACCCCCCCTCCCGAGGGGCGGCCAGCGCGGGAGGGACGTGGGCGGAGAGGCGGCCCACTGGGGGCGCCGAGGGATCGTCACGCCAGTGCGCACGATCCCTTTAAGACGGCGCTGGTCAAAATTGCAGATTAGTGGAAGTCTGACTGTATTAGTTTTCCTCAATATTTATTACTTCAATGCACTACCAAATAATCCAATTTGTTAAGCCTCTGTCAGTTAGCTTGATTTTAAATAAGATTGGCCTATTGGCTTCCTTTTGACCTCCCAGTGCTCCATAACAATTACTAAGAATAAGTAAGGAACAAGGCTAAAAACTGTGTCATGTAGTTCATATGCTGATACAATATTAGAATAATCTTACGGTTGTGGTTTGATATTGATGAAGTAAAGCCAAATAACTCATTACTTACTGGCCCATTATGAAATGATTTCTCAATCTGGATTCAAGTTTACCTGAAACAGTTGTGAATGTAGCACCCACATAGGTCATCAGCACCCACATAGGTCATCTGAGGTAAAAATTAATTTACCAGGCAATTATTTGTCCCTGGTTCAATGCACATGGCCACGTGAGGTTGTCGTTATCAAATAAAAACTTTCCATTAATCAATACTGCATTAAAGCTCTGGGATGATATCCAACTAAGTCATACCCATTGAATTTCAGTGAATCTGGTCTGGCTATAACTAACCTTAGATACCACTGTTAGTTGGGCAAATTGATCTATGAAAACTATCTTGTTAGCTATTGCACATTCACATTTATGAATATGGCTGTGTAGACTGTCTTCTCTCTCACTCACACACATTAATTTGTTTCAAACATCAAGAATCTTGAGTTGGGGTATTGTTTAAGGGATTGGTGGGGGGTTGTTGCTGTTAGTGATATATTTTGTATATTTTAGCTCTTGTTGTGGTTTGCATGGAAGTTGTTCCAATTGGTTGTGGATTTTCTGATGTTTTGTGTATGAATACTTTTGCTATGTTGTATTTGTGTATTTTTTCACGTTGTAAGCTGCCTTGAGCATGGTTTGTACTGTGGAAAGGTGGCATAGGAATAAAATTATTGATTGATTCATTGAAGATTGGCACAACGGGTAAAAATTTAAATGGCGAGAAATCAAATACATAAGGGTGTAATGTGACCAAGAGATGGGGAATACGACACCGGGAGTGGCCTGGTTGCTAAAACACACTGACTTTATTCTGCAAATTCTTATAAAGGGAAAAAGAGAATATATGCTATTCACTATTGATGGCAATGAAAGCTGAACTATCCTCCTATCCAACTCATAGCTGTCAACCTTTTCCTTTTTTGCGGGAAATTCCCTTATTACAGTATAGCATTGGGAAACAGCAGGGAGGGTTGACAGCTATGATTCCAACTCCCTAATTAACTGCACACACCCCCTCAACTGCACATTCAGAGATATCCTTGACAGAGGTTTGTTTTCATTTCTTTATGAGTTTTATCCTACACTTCAGCCAAAAAGGGCTATCTGGCATGGTAGCACCATCGGATGAGTTATATGGTTTACCGGTATGTTTCTGTGCTTACCATCTATCCCTATACAGACAGAGATACTGTATATTATGTTCCGCCTTTCTCCCAGTGCAGGACTCATTGTTTGAAAGGGGGTGGGGAGCAGAAGCAAACTAAAAGGTGGTTTTTAAAAAAAACAACTTTATTTTTTTATTTAGCTAGATTTAGTCCACCTTACACCCAGAGCTGAATGGTTACATGTCTTGTGTATTCTTTATTTAAAAGTATAAAACAACGTGAAATCGTTCTGTACACTCTGTAGACCCTATTGCATTGCTGCATTGTTGTGTCATTACTTGCCACAAGTCTGTCTTCCATAGAAGGGCTGGACCTTTTGGGGTTGCTTTTACTTGTATTCAGACTTCACAGCTGTCAGAAGAACAATGGAAGGCCTGTAGCATAATAGTAGCCCACTGCCAAACATGATGATGGTATTAACTGGTAAATAGGCATCTTCGGCCCTCACTTTTCAGAATCATGTTCATTGTCATTGCAGTCTGTATTTTGACTTTTGACTATTCGTTAAAATCTTCAACAAGTTAGTGCATTTTTTAAAAAACAAAACATTAAAGCCCTTTCAGTTATTGGTGTGTGTGTGTCTCTCTGTGTAAAAAAATCTCCAGCATAATTGTTTTTTACCACAGCTGCTACAGTCCACATTGCTCAGACTTAGCCTTCCAAAACACCTTTGCTTATGTCAAATAGTGCAGAAAAATCTGAGGTACAGCATTCATTTCATAGTTTCCCCTACACAACAATCTTGTAGTTTTTTGTTTTGTTTTCTGTGCCACTTAAAAATGGCATAATTAAGCATATTAACCAGTCAAATTCCTTTGTGATTGTAGCTATTCCCTTGTTTGGAGTTTCCCTCCCCTTCTTTTAAACCACAAGAGCTGCAGCGACAGGTATTTCCATAGGTTTTACTGCTGTTTTGTCTCTTCGTAAGGAGGCACTGGATCTTGAAAGAGCTGGATGTGGTCCTCTTCCATTGAGGTTTTCATGGTAGCCTCCTCGTATGACGGAGGCAAGCATACAGTGAGAAAGGCAGTTTCAGGGAGGAGAGTGGAATAATGAAAACTCTGCTCACTGCTCCAGGGCAGCACTGAGAGAAAGTCAGTCACTTCATGCTCTGGAAGGGACTCTGGGAGGTCAATGCTGAAGATCTGAGCCTGAGGGTTGCGGCGTCGGCAGCGTCTGTAAAGGAAGAGCAACAGGAATGCCAGAAAGAGCATCATGGTTGCCGGCAGGATGATGCATAAGAACGGTTCAATATCTTCTTTGGTTGAGCTTGTTTTGTGCTGACTCTGAAAGAGCAACCAAGAGAAGAAAAATGTATCAGGCATTTGGGAATGCCAACACCTCACTTTATCACCAGCTCAGGTTATAGCACAGAAACAAAACCAGGTTGAGCTAGAGGACATGAAGAAATAGCTACTGGTTATTCTACTAAAAAGGGGAGTTTTAATCTTGCACTACAACCAATGAAATAAAGCAGGTCAAGAAAAATAGCAAGGCACAATCCATACCAAAGTGGAATCTAGACACATATAAAAAAATGGTGTGAAAATGCTTATTAAAAATACACTGTTTTGAAAAATATATTGAATTTGCCATAGCTTACCATTGCCATCTAGTGTCACATTTGTATAATGCACTTTACAGCACACTTAAATGTTTTATTTGCAGCTATATAGTTGATTCCCAAGTTAAACATTTCTGCAAGGCAATTCTATGCATATTTAATCAGGCATAGTCCCACTGAGTTCAATGGGGCTTTGTTACAAATATGTGTATATTGCAGCCCCAGTTCTTGTTTTCAATGAGAAATGAGAGTGCTGTTGAGCACATGCCATATTTCTCTATTGAAATTTAATTTTTTTATTTTTTTAAAAAAATCTTCTGTGAAGATCTTTCTGCCCACAAATCCAGAAAATGTCCCACACTGCTATCTTCTGGAGGTGTGCTAAACACAAAAGGCCAAATGATGCACCTCTGGCATTCCCAGAGCCATCCAGAAACCCACTGGATCCACCAGCCTCCGAGGGCAAACCATCCTAATAGGTCTTCCACCTCTGCATGGCCATAGTTAGGTGGTGGTCAGGTGGGCCCCTGCCAGGGGTGCAGGCGATGGAGGGGTGCAAATTTGGCTAAAAATATGTCCATAAATATAAATATCGATTATTGCCACATAAGAAATGTTTTTAAATAGAGGGTGAATTGAATGGGTGGAAACGGGTTGGGGTTGTAGGAGAGGTGGAAATAAGAGCTAATTTGTCCGTGGCTAGGAGGCGCAAGGACAGTTCTGCCAGGGGCATAAGATCACCTAACTACGGCTCTGCACCTCTGCTGGGGGGAAAGGGTGCTGAAAGCCTAAATCTCAACAGGAAGTGATCTGATCGTGACAAGTCCTCTATTCTACACTATTCCTCTCAGTAAGTCCTGGTACAGGAAATGTGTGTTGATGTCTGACAAGGAAGCCAGTGCTCTGTGAATGCACACCTACTGTTGGGAGGGTCTTCCAGAGTGCCTTTCCACTGAATAGAATAGAATTCTGTCTATCCTCGCCTAAACAACCTTTCTGGCTGAGAGGGGTCACACTGAGGATGTTTGCCAATACAAATGGTCCCAAACTACTTAGGTTTTTCATTAATGCTCAGCAATAGGCAATCCTCTTGTAGGCAGTACCTCCTGGTATTTAGTACTATCAGAATGCAGAACATAGAGGTGATGCAGTGGTTGCTGAGAAAACTTAAGTGATGAATGAAATAAGGCATAGAGGGAATGACACATCAGAGACTGACAGTAAGTGACATAAACTTAGAGGAAAATTGGGTCGCAGAGGAAGAGGCATTTGGAAATAATTTTGAAGGATAGCAATATGGCTTAAAAAGCAGGAGGGATAACTGTTGATGATCTTGTATGGAATAAACAGAATGAGGGTGGATTAAGGAAACACCAGGGAAGATATATAGTCACGCTGAAGGATGCTATTGATTTTTCTCCTCGCATTTGTTGCTGCACAATAATCTTGGACCACAACCCATAAGCCCCATGACATGTAAATAAGTTCAGCTGCTTTTGCATTGCTTTCCGTCCCATATATACCGGTAGACACAAGTCTGTGCTAGCACTCTAGAATACATTGGTTGTGTCTAAGTGCACATTCCATTCGAACAAATGTCATGCCTTCAACAACCAATTTATAGCATTCGGTATGCCCAGTGCTTGATCGTCAATTCCATATGAGAAAATATACACAATATTACCTATGATCATAGCTGTCAACCCTCCCTGCTGTTTCGCAATGCTATAATAAGGGAATTTCCCAAAAAAAGGGGAAAGGTTGACAGCTATGCCTATGATGAATGCAGCTTTGTCTGCAGTGCATGTGATACCGGTAGGAAGCCAGTTGTAGCTTCCTGTTGTATGCACACATGGTAAACACAGTGCTCATTCATTTTCAAAGCATATATTCAGGACATTCATTCCTAGATTTAGGCAGCACATAGATATCTTTATTGTGTGTAATTTCTTTTGGAGTTCTATTGCAATATTGTATCAAATATGCACAATGTGAAGTAAGAAGGAAAGTCTTCTCCTTGCTATCAAAGTGCCTTATACACTTATGCATCATGAAATCAAGTCAGCATGAACAGGGCTTTTTTTCCAGCCGGAACTCAGTTCCGGCACCTCTCAGGTGGGTGCCATTGCCATTGTAAGAGAACAAAGGAGGCGTTCAGGAACAGTTCTAGCACCTCTTTTTCTAGAAAAATAGCACTGAGCAGGAACATTCCCACATTGCACTGGGAACTCAATATAGAGAGGGAAAAACTAGTGCTCATGGTTGTTTTTGAGTAAAGTGCTATAGACTCATTTAAAAACACACATACAATGAAGTGAAATCACACTTATTTTAATTATCATTTTTGGGAAATTATAGAAATAGCAGAATAATGAAATTAATATTGATTTAAGGTTTGGTGCCCGCCAACAGTTTATTATGCACCAAGAATGGAGCACAGATAGCAAAGCTGTGATGAAGAAACCTTTGACCATTGGGTCATGGTGAGGGAAGTGTGAGTTTTAAAAGGCTTCAATTAAAAGTATGAGATGGGCATCCCCACCTGATACATGTTCAACATTTATAGCACATTGTAGTTTTGGTTACTGTAATACCAGGAAATTGCAAAAAAGAAGAAGTAAATAACTGGCACAATGAATTGTGAGATCACGTACTGTTTTCCTTAAAATAAAGGCTTTATAATATGGTTGGTGGAGTGGGGAGAGGTGGATGGGATAAAGGAAAGCTGTGACTTTTCTCTTCCATTCCATTTTAGTACAATTTGCAGCCTAATGGCTGAATCACAAACAGGATGCATTCCAAATGACTCTTAAGTGCGCCTTCTACCCTCTGTTTTTTTATACCTCACTAGGGAAAGCAGAATCAATATTTCCAAATGCGGGAGCAGTGAAAGCATTTGTTGCATAGATTTTCAATATGAGTCGTCAGATGTGTTTGAATATTGTATGCTTTATAGATGCTGAAAACTTTATCATAGTCAGCGTGCTGATGACTGAAAATGTTGCTTTTGGGAGGCTGATATAATGGAGGCTGGAGACAGATCATTTTTTAATTTATTTTTTGCAGACAAAGTGGGGAGGGGAAAATCACTGTGTGGAGTGCGATAAGTACACTCATTCCACTTAAGAACTCTGGTAAATAGATTTTAGTCAACATTTGCAGGCTTTTGTATTTTTCACAAATCTACAAAATCATATGTGACCCTGTGGAAAAAGAAATGTGCATGTACACTAAGAGAAGCAATACCTTTCTCATATATATTTCACTTCTTAAAAAAATAAAATTGCCTGGGTTTTTAACCTAGGTTCTCTTTCATGAAACAAATATTATCATTTTGTGCTTTCTTTATTTTACATCTGGCATCCCTCCTAATACTTTGGTTATGCTTTTTGGTTGACAAAAGAATTTGGGGGAAATATACCAGCGATAAGAGACATGTCATTTTGGTAGAAGAAGCTGAATTGCCCAATTTCTTAATATTATCTATTTATATAGTGCCATGGTATTTTACAAAGAACATATGTGGCAGAGGTTTATAATCCAAAACAGGCACGGGGAAACAACAGAGGAAGAGGAGGAAAATGGAGGCAGGCGTAGGCAAGGGAATAATATTTTATTATTTCAATAATGCACACTTGGGCTTAATTACAGTTAGGAACAAGCTAGCTATCAATTCTTGTTTCTCTCAGTTTTTCTTTTTTCCAGCCTCAAGTTCAGTTTACCACTTTTCTGCATTGCATTTTTTTAAAAAAGAAAACACTGAAGAAAATTCATCAGCATTTTTGTGCATTTCCCCCCCCCCTAATAAGCACATTTTTTCAAGGAATTCTCCCTAAGATAACACATGCTGTGTGTTATTTTTATGAACACGTGTTTTTATGCACATGTTTCCTTAAGGTACACTGTTTCGTACACATTTTTGACTGGAGAACTGTATTGCAAAATTATGAGAAGTGCAAATTTCAAAGGACAACTTCTTTTTGTACATGTATTGTTTTGGGAAGTGCAAATTTGCAACTGAATTTCTCTCCCACCCCTAGGTATGGAAATATATAGAGACTAGGAGCTATTAGCTGGGCACAGAATTATAATTCTATGTAGGATGTAATACTCAGAAGCGACAAACTAAAAACACATGCAATTCAAACTTTTCTCTAACTGGAACTCCTAAGCTAATGAGTGGGTAGGGTGCACTTTCAGTGGGGGGAGAGGGTAAGAATTCAGATACCATATTACATAGTGTGCTTATCCCCAAGTCTGCATGGGATTCTCTGCTCTTGCAAGTTGTTCTACACATTCACGAATGTATTAGTCCTGTTATGGAGGTAAGAAAAACAGTTCTATTTCTTTGTTAATTACTGGCAGGTTTTCCTCTGAAAAAATCTGCTTGTGTGACCACTGTGGGTAGGGGGCTAGTTCCACTTGGAATTAATAATTAAAAGCAGAATTGTGCGTAAAGCGGAAATTGTTTCACTCAAAAGATTTGTGTATGCAAAGTGCAAGATTTAATGTGATGTGACTTTTAACAGAGGTCCAGTCCACAAATGCACATTCATAAATCCCGTTGACTTTCGCATCAGGTAAATGATGTGAATATGCTCATGAATTGTCACATATTTATCACCACAGGTAGAGGTTCTGTATCATTCAGGGGCAACTCAGGCACAATATATTTCAAAAGTACAAAGTACACAATATATTTCAAAAGTTCCACCAAGTAAGTGGAATCAAGTGTTGGTGAATGAAAAACAAATGGCTTTGTGAGTGAGCCTAGAAAATCCCACATATTGAATATTTGCATTTAACTGAGGGGTGTTTTGGTTGAGGCGATAGCAGCATAAATCAGTTTATTGTCATATACAATCTATTGTTTTGGTCCTGTCACAAATGGATCCACTCAGTGGGACTTACTTCTGAGTAGGCATGTGTAAGATTGCACTGCTAATTGACTTAATTGCAGACATGCTGGTCTAAGATTTATTTATTTTTATTCAGCATGGTTAGTACCTCCTTTAAGGGAGCATGGACAAAGTTATTTCTTCTGTATTAAATGTTTATCCTTCGATATTAATTTACCCCAGGGCTAAATGTGACCTTTTAAGTCTCTTTCATTATCTATGAACTCTCCCTCTTTACACTCAGGGCAGTGTTTTCATTTCTGACAGGCATCTCCCGCTCCCTCCCCTTGCCAGTTCTCTACACTCTGTGAAGTAATTTGCACAGCTTAGAGAATAAGAGTTCAGCACTTCAGTCTAACATCTGTGGAAGGGTTTGCAGAGACCCGATCAAGGGAGATAGAGAGAGATTTGGGGTGGGAGGAGAGACAAGGAGGGATGCATTTTGAAAGAAAACGACAGATGAAAGAACAATTATCTAATTTTGTAACCCATTATCAGTTTTGGACTAAACTTTTAGCATCTCTGTCTACAGAATGTCCTTTTCTCTCAAGTTGTTGAACAGAAAAACGAGGCCCTAGAACAGAGAATAAAACGAAGAGTGCATCTCCCCAAGTCAGCTTATCTGATACTACACGGTCCAAATTCTATCCAAACTGTCTTTTAGTCATCTCTCTTAAGAGAAGAAATTGTAAATTCTTGAATGGAGAAGAAAGAGCTGTGTACAGACCTGTAGCTGTGTTTCCAGCAATGGGACACCTGGCTCACTAGTTAACCAGTCATAGTTTCCTCTGTCAGCGTGTCCAAATTTCTTCCAGCTGCTGTCTAAGAGCCACCTCATGCTTTCATGAATGTTCCTTGTTGTTCCGCTTCAGTTTAGGTCCTTGCTTTTTGGTCTCTCTTAAACGGTGCCCCTTCTCCTTACTCTTGACACAGCTGGGAATGTCTCAGCTAAAACCCATTTTGAAATTCTTCCTGGGTGGAAGCAACAACTAGAGAGAGAGGGAGGGAGAGGGGGAGAGAGAGAGAGAGATAGCGAGGTAGCACAGTAACCAAATGAATCTCAGATGCTCCTCCGTCTTCCAACTCAATCTCTCTGGATTTGCTTCAGTGGCCTACATTACCAGAAAGCTGGCATCAGGTATCAGGGATGGGACAGCATTCTTCTGATTGGAGGGTTGCTTGCATTAGGATTATTAAAGGGGAATTTGCATAAGAATCTGATACCACATGCTTCTAACTCTGGGTAATTTTCTAAATTTAGAGATTTAATAAATACCTTTTGGGGTGGGGGCAGGGAGTAATCCATGTTTAGAAGAGAGAGAAGTGCTTGCACCTCTACAAAGTAATAGTAGTAGAAGTAAAAACAAACAAACAGTCACATTTTGTATTTTCACTTGGATGTAATGTAAATAGCGAAAGAGGTTTCTGGGTAGGCAGGCAAGGGCATAAGGCTGAAAGGTGTTCTGAATTATTTAGGAGTATTAGATGTAGATGTTAATGATAAATCCGCAGAGAGGCTGCTGCCAGAAAAGGCTTTGGCCACCGAGAATATATGATTACTTTCAATAATGGTTAACAACACATCAGCTGTGCTTAATTCTGCCCTTGCATTTTAGGATAAACATCATTAAGCCTAAATCGGTTAGTGTAATTATTTAAAAACCAAAACAAGAACAGCGCTGTTCACAGAAGTATGTATTTAGAGATCAGCAGAGGGTCCCCCCCCCTTTTCTTTAAAAGTGTTATTGGCTTATGGTTCATGTTGTCATCCCGTTACTAGGATGCTAGTAATTACTTTAAAAGTAGTAGGAATAATCTTCCTTCTTAAAATGCTTTCTTTGTATAGAAATATCGGTGAAAGGCATCAGAACTGCTATTTTTTATTCCTTGCCTTGTTTTGCGGGTGTTCTGTTCCTAGTTATGTGAGCATGTGTGAAGAGGACTAAAGTTGGTTCTGTTTGATGCCCTAAAGCAATCTTGCAATCTTGACAATGCTCACCTGGGATGGTAACTTTTGTTGTTGTTTTGTTTTTTAAAAGTATGTAAGCACTCCTGGTTTGAATGATTAAACAGAGGACTACTACTTAGCTTTTGAAAAGAGCAGCAGGGCAAGCTGTGTGGCCCACATAGTTTTGCGTGTTCACACTTGACTCAAATTTTAGTTTGGTTGTTGGCAGAATTTAGGCCACAACTTTATTGATTACAGAAAGTGAGTGGTTGCATAGGCTCTGGTTTGACTAGCTCCCTGCACCCTTGCAGGTAGCGTTGACCCAGGGCACCAGCATAGGTCGGCCAAGGGTGAACACCTGGATAGGCGGAAAGCCGGGAACAGACTATGTCTGCCACCCAAATGTCCCCCTGGACTCAGGCACGGGCACATTCCCCCTCTCAGGGGCTGACCAAACCATTTGAGTCCCTGGATTCCTTTAACGGAATACCCTTTACATAGGGATGGCGAGAGCGTTTTCCTATCCCTATCATCTGAACCAGAGCCTATCCGCAACCTTACAAGTTGTGACAATTTGCTACGCGGCAGGTGAAACCCAAATGGCAGCAGCCAATCAGCCAAGTGGGAAAAATTCCTGCCGTGCCCCTGTCTCAACAACACACGACACACAATGGCATAGCACAAGCCCTAAAAGTAGGGAGAGGTAGGATGGTGTTCCGAATGCACGCACCGAAAGAGGAAGCTCTGGGACACGTGCATGGGTCCCTCGATCCGTTTAGATATAGGTCCCTCGATCCGTTTAGACTGCGCCCCATTGGCCAGATTGCACCCAGCAACGAGGGACGTTCCAATTGGGTGTTGTGGCTGACCAATCTTACCAACCCACAACACGGGATCGGTATCCAGGTCTTACTGCAATACATGCCCTCTTTAAGGGAGGACCTGATTTGTCCTCCAACTGAAGGGGCTGGTCAAGGGATTTGGGAGACATGTCCCAGAGGCTCCCACTGGCGATCTGTTCCCTACTTACCAGCACCTGCTTTCTCACTCTGCCTCATGGCAGGACCAGTTTGATGTCCACAAAGAGGAGGATTGCAGAAGTAGTTGGATGTTGGTAGTGAGAACAACATGTATGTTGTGACTCTCAGCTATGTCACAATGTTGGTATGCAGTCTGGTTATACGCACGAAGGTGAAGGAGGTGGTAGAATCTTGAGGCATTCAAGTGGACTGTACCACCTTCAGACTGCAGGAGAAGGTGAGGGTAGCACTTCAAATGTTTCCCCATTAACCCCTCTGCACCTCCCCAAAGGCTCCCCCCCCCCACAGAATAGATCTTCACAGAGAACTGTGTTTATTTTATTTTTTTATGGACTGAAGCATTAAAAATATGGTGCTCCACTTGCAATTGGAACATCATACAATCTATTCTGCCATGTTAGGACTCTGTTTCCTAACTGGCCATCACAGTCTTCTTTCATGCATGTATATTCTTGTCTGAATATGAATAAGGTTAGGACAATTGGCTGTGACTGTTTTGGAACATTAGTTGTGCAATTTATCAGGCTTAATTAGAAACGGATCCCATTGAGTTCAGTGGGGCTTTCTCCTAGGCAAGTGGGCAGAGGACTGCAGCCTAAGTAGAATTTTAAAGGTGTGTAACCCCCCCCCCCTTCCTCTGAATTTATTGCTTGGCTTGAGTTGCTTTTGTGCCTAAGTTGTGGCAAAATAATGTGTTATTTCATAATAGTAAAAAAAAAAAAACCTAATAGAAAAGAGGTAAGTGGAGAAATCAAACTATTTCCAGCCACCATGGAAGAATCTCAGCTGTTCCACAATATTGTTAAGGAAAAGTATCTTTTAACAAGATAATGTTATAAAGCTATGAAGCAATCTTTGTTTAAAAGTCAAGCAATGTAATGTCCTGTTTCAGCCTGTGTGAAGATTTGAACCACAAAGCTCTTGAACAAAGTAAACACTGGGAGCAAAAGCTATTTGTGGAGATTTGTAGTACAATTTTTAGTACAGGAGATAACTGCAGAAAGCAATGCAAACAACACACACACACACACACACACACCCTTCCTAGCACACAGCCTGTCTAATCTAAATAAAATTGTTGCCTTATTGTTTATGGTTTGCTTTACTGTCCTTCCTTGAATTTCCCTAGATTAATTCTCAAACTACATTTTGCATACTGCATGCTGCATACTGCATGAGAGGCTTCTAAGACCCTGCCTGATTGTTTTCATGTCCAAATTAAATACACTTGTACCATTTTAGTACTGTATTAAAGAGCATAGGAGCTTTGTCTAGGCTGACCCATATTCTGCACCCTCCCTGAGACACAATGTCTGCAACACTATCTTGCCTCCCCTTCACACACCTACGTTTCCAGTAGCAGTCAACCTTCTCCCCAAGGTATATTTATGCAGATTAAGAAGCTTGGTCATTCTAATCTTCATGCTGGAAACGGTATTAGGGTTTTACTTTTTCATTTCATTGTCACACATGGTGGGCCTTCTCTATGGCCACTGTGCTTTCTCAATCTCGAGAAGCAGCAAGATTTATTTGGCCAGCTCCATGACTTTTTGCCTGGGGCTCGTTTTTCTCCACCCTTCGGCCACAGAGGTGGGCCATCTGCTTTTTCCCAATGACCTTCAATGTGTAATTTGCAGTTTAATATAAAAGCCATAAGTAAATATGTCATAATGAATAATTAATTTGCTGCTGAGTAGTATTATAGTAAGAAGCCAAGGTATTGCCTTATTTATTTGTTTTCTTTCCCATTGCTGAGGCTTCTCTATTTGCTGTGCTTGCTGCTAGCCAGCTGGGTTTCTGCCATGGCGCCATCTCTTGTCTGCCCTTCCCCATTATTGCAGCAGAAGGAGCACTCACTCCTAGGACAGCTATGTGGGAGATGGGAACAAGGTGCAAGCCTTGGATCCAAAGAAGGGCCCCTACATTATTTTATTTTGTTTTTCACTGTTGTATCCTGCCAGGAGATCACTTGATGTAAGGTGGGTTATAAATATTTGAATAGTTAAAAAAGAAAATAAAGGACATTTTGAAAATCAATAGCACTTCTGGTGGATGCAAAGGCAAGGTTGGCAACACTTTGCAAGAAACAGGAGGTAGAATCCTTATTAGCTGAATGATAATAATAAACACTTGCTCAGTTAGACTTGCATGCCTGTCCTATGATATAAGGATTGGTGAGAACTATAACTCATTCTCAATTTTCCATGCCCCCATGAGAGTACTCGGATAAACCAGTTTATAAGAAAAGGGACAGGTTGTGCAGCAGTGGAAGACAATTATAATATAATATAATAAAATTATTATATTATATTATATTATACTATATATAGCATTTCCGCTTCTCTCATGTAGCTTCTGTACAAACTAGGGTTAAGTACAACCATTTTACTGTGCCTAGCAATTATCTTTTAAAAGTAATTTATTTTGCATTAGAGTAGATCCAACTGCACTGGACACAAGCATATTATCAGCAGATATAATTCCATAATTGCATTTTGTGGAGTCTTGAGAGCTGAAATTAGAAGAATTTGAAAGGGAAGCTTGCCTGAGAATACAAGCTGTTTGGGCAGAAGAAACAATACTGTATAATTCTATACATTTGCTTTCATTGAACTCTGCAAAAAATATATAGCACACTTTTTGCCTTAAGTAAACCTAAAGATTATTAAGCAAAGGAAGGGGAAGTGTTCCCTTGGTCTGAATGAATGAATTTATTTTTACGGTCACAGACCCTTGGTCTCTCTGATAGTGTTGTGCTGCCTGGAATGGACTTTAAATGTGTACATACACCCTAAATGGAGGCTACCACTTTGAAAACAGAAGGGAAGCGTCGTAACTCACAAGATGTGAGGGCTGCACTATTTGCCTTGCCTCTGGCATTAAGCTGTCCATGTCTGGATGTCTGCAAAAGAGAGCCATATAGGCTTTAGACTTAATGGTCTCACAGGAACCCTCTCTTTAGATAGTAATGCTGTATACATTTCCCCCCACGCATTAAAATGTGTTAGTCAGCCTTGCTGTTTGTGTGGCTGTCCTGCTCCTGCTGAGTGGGGCCTTGTGGCAAAACTGCATGTGTAGGCTTCCATGGGATTGGGAACCCTGTGTGATTGGAGTTCCTCATTCTTGGAAAGCCTATCCAGGTAAGCATCCCAAGCTCAATAGGGGAAAGGCTAGCAGCAGCAGCAGTCTCTCGTACTTGTGGTGCCCCCTTCACCTGTGGAAAGAATCAACAGGTTTGTATGACTCTTCCAGGGACTTGGGTGGCACTGTGGTCTAAACCACTGAGCCTCTTGGGCTTGCTGATCAGAAGGTCATTAGTTCGTATCCCTGCGACGGGGTGAGCTCCTGTTGCTCAGTCCCTGCTCCTGCCAACCTAGCAGTTTGAAAGCATGCCAAAACGTGCAAGTAGATAAATAGATAACACTCCGGCGGGAAGGTAAACGGCGTTTCCGTGCGCTGCTCTGGTGTAGGTGTTGCATTGCGCCAGAAGCGGCTTAGTCATGCTGGCCACATGACCCAGAAAAACTGTCTGTGGACAAACGCCGGCTCCCTCGGCCTGTAAAGCGAGATGAGCACCACAACCCCAGAGTCGTCTGCGACTGGACTTAACTGTCAAGGGTCCTTTACCTTTTTATGACTCTTCCAATCCTGTCTACAACTGAGAGCAGTTCCAGATGCACTGTAAAATATTAAGGTTTGCACCTGTAAAACCTCTAATGCTATATATGACTGGAGTGGGGGTGAAGGAGGAGAGAGAGAAAACCCTTTCTATCTTCCTTATCCTGGTCCTTAAACTCACCTGCCTCCCCAGGAACCTGAAGAACATGATAAGGCTCCTGCTCCACACTATCAAGAACTATGAGCACCAGGACCAATTGGTGTGTGTGTTTCACCCCCCCCCCCAAAAAAAAACTTGTAATACAACAAAGCCATGTGAAGTGGGCCAAGGCTTTATAGGATAAAATTCAGACACACATCCAGTCTTCCCCACTGAACCTTGTAGGCAAACTCTAGACAGAACTGGTAATTTCTTTTTCTTTTTTAAATGTCCATTATGAGTTGGAACAAGTCTGTAGCTTAATGAGATTTTTATCAGTGGAGAAAATGCTGCCCTCCAAGCATTAGTGTCCAGTTGCCTAGATGCGCTATTTCCTCCTAAATGTATTAGCTTGAATTTTCCCAGGTTGAATTTCATTTGGTTAATTCCTGCTATTTGTCCAATCCCTTTAAGTCTGATTCCATTTGTTTTTCTATACTTTATGTGTTATATAGCCCAGTCTCCCTCTGGGTTTGTTATTATCCATGGATTTACTTAATGTGCTTTTAAACATCATTAGCGGCAATAGTTCACAAAACAGGATGCAACCTGACCATTGCATGACCTCAGCATGAATACCCTTTAGCCAAACTATGATTTCTGCTTTGCTTGTAGCAAGAATTCTCTGCCCTGACAAAGACTGTTTGCATGACTCCCTGACAGAATCCTGCAATGTGCTTTCTCAATGCAACATCCATCTGAAAAACATGATCTTTTACATATTTATTTTGGGACCATTTTTAAAAATACCACCAGATTGGCTTTATTAGAATTCTTGGGCCGGTTTACGCTGTAACATGTAAAAGCACAAATAACACCCATCAATCAGGGGCATAGGGAGCTGCTCTTCAAGGCACTCCTCCCCGGGGGGCGGTGCGCCGCTCCCCAGCGCATGCGCCCTGTCATGACGTCACGATGCGTGCGCAGCCTCCTGGGTGGACTGCGCATGTGTGGACATGCGCAGTCCACCCAAGATGGTGGGCGTGATCGGCCGGCACCCCTTCTGACCGGCACTGGGCCGCGCCGCGCCGCCTTTTAAGGTGGCGCCGGTCGGAAGGGGTGCCAGCCGATCGTGCCCGCCATCTTGGGTGGACATGCGCACTCCACCCAAGAGGGCGGGTGCGATCGGCCGGCACCCCTTCCGTGCGGTGCAGCAACCTTTAAGGCTGCAGCACATGAACAGCAGCACAGACGCTGTGCTGCTGTTCGTGCATTGCAGCCTTCTAAAAGTTGCCGCGCCTACAGTGTCGATCGCGGGGGTGGGGCCTGCCCCCAGAGTATCACCCTCTCCAGGGCGGTACCCAGGGCGGACCACCCCCTGCCCCCTTGTTCCGCCCCTGCCATCAATAAACCATAATGAACAAAAAGCTTTAAACAGATAACAAAAGTCATGTAGCTAATATAACAGCAAATGTCCCATTTGCCAGTTAAAAGGCACATACCTTCCCCTCAAAGCCATCTAGAATTAAAATGTTTTTATCCTTTCTCTGAAAAGTCACAAGAAAGCAGATTTATGGCTTCACTTCAAGTGGTCTTTGTGATATCCTCTCAGGCGCACAAATAAAGACAGAGATCAGATTTCTTCAATATAATGTTTCGTTTATTTTATAATCCGAGGGCAGTTTTATCATTGATTTTATCATGGCCCTGTTCTGTGCTGGCTGCCACACACACAACTCCCACTTGCAGTATGCTTCTGGCAGAGGCTTCACATTCCTGCATAAAACCACCCAAAGAGTTTCCCTCCAAAACATAACAAGCCTCTTAAAGAGGGACTGCCAGAGGTGTGTGTGTGTGAATGTGTGCAAGGCAGGCAGGGAGCATGGGCGTAGCCCATAGGGCGAGGGCAGCTGCCCCCCAAATTAATAAAAATCAATAAACATACACAGCTAACTGAGGTTCTGCCCCCCACAACAAAAAAACATGGCTACATCCATGGCAGAGGGGCTCTTTAGTTGGTAATATACATTACTTCACTCACTTCAAATGGTCTGGGGGAATGGGACGGGGCACTCCCTTTACATGGTAACTTGTTACAGGTGGGTAGCCGTGTTGGTATGCCATAGTCATGGTAACTTGTGTTACTTTACTTATTCCAAAATGTAGCAGGCCAGTCCTGTTCATGCTTTCCCCATTGCTCATTTTACTGAAGAGGGTCTTGAACCTCTGCTGCAAAGTTCTCCTAGAGTGTACCACTGGGTCCAAACTCACTGAATAGGCAGGGTTTTGTTTTTTGTTTTTGTTTTTGGTTATAGTATTGTGTGGGAAAATCCCAGGCTGCTAGTTTTCACCTCTTTACCTTGTTCTTTGACACCTAAGGTGTGTGTTTTCAGGTCCCACCCTGTTCCTGTGGACACTGATCTGCTTTAACTTTTTAATTCTGAATTTTGGATTGTTGCAACACACTCTAGGACCAGCTGGTGAAGGGCAGGTGAGAACAATAATACAGTGGTACCTCAGGTTACATACGCTTCAGGTTACAGACTCCGCTAACCCAGAAATAACGCTTCAGGTTAAGAACTTTGCTTCAGGATAAGAACAGAAATTGTGCTCTGGTGGTGCAGTGGCAGCGGGAGGCCTCATCAGCTAAAGTGGTGCTTCAGGTTAAAAACAGTTTCAGGTTAAGAACGGACCTCCGGAACGAATTAAGTTCTTAACCCGAGGTACCACTGTACACTTTAAAAATCTGAAGTGTAATCCTCTGAGCTGTGCTCTGCTGCTGAAGTGCATCAAACTTGAATTGTTTCAAAGCAGAACACAACTTGCATTTTCCAGAACTAGTGAAGTAGCTGCCCCTGGCTTATTGTTTATCAGCATGCCATGTTTCTTAGGAGAAGACATATTCAGTTGCTTCATTAGGAAATGGATATAAAGCAGTCAGCTGCCAGAATTTAAAACAAACTATGGCTTAATGTGAATGTGTTCCTGTGGTGCTATTCCTGTGCTCCTGCTGCTGTCATGCCAAGGACAAATCAAGGCACCATCTCAATTGTCATGTTATCTAAAACCAACCTCCTGGTTTGTTTTTCCTAAACCACAAGTGGTATGGCAAGGACAAACCAAGGTCCCACCCTTATTGTGCCACTGTATGGAAAGGGTGTCCACAGTAAATACCTGTTTATAGCTACCTATATGCTATTCCCCATCATTTGTTTTTGTTTTGGTAATAGTATATTCTGCTGTTTTTTATTTTGTTATTTTTTATGTAAACAACTTTTATTAATTTTTTGAAGAGAGAATACAATATCAAAACAGAGAAAATACAATAACAGGAGATAACATTCTTAGAAAATTATAGGGTTGTTTTTTTGTATTGTATAGATTCATTATGGTTCATTATTTATTATTATTATTATTATTATTATTATTATTATTATTATTATTATTATTATTATTATTTGTACCCCGCCCATCTGGCTGGATGGGCGGCTTCCAACAAAAATCAGATACAGAAATATCACACATTAAAAACTTCCCTAAAAAGGGCTGCCTTCAGGTATTTTCTGAATGTCAGGTAGTTGTTTATCTCCTTGACCTGTGATGGGAGGGCGTTCCACAGGGTGGGCGCCACCACCGAGAAGGCCCTCTGCCTGGTTCCCTGTAGCTTTGCTTCTCGCAGTGAGGGAACCGCCAGAAGGCCCTCGGCACTGGATCTCAGTGTCCGGGCTGAATGATGGGGGTGGAGATGCTCCTTCAGGTATACAGGACCGAGGCTGTTTAGGGCTTTAAAGCCCTAAAGGTAAAGGTAAAGGGACCCCTGACCATCAGGTCCAGTCATGTCCGACTCTGGGGTTGCGGCGCTCATCTCGCTCTATAGGCCGAGGAGCCGGCGTTTGTCCGCAGACAGCTTCCGGGTCATGTGGCCAGCATGACAAAGCCGCTTCTGGTGAACCAGAGCAGTGCACGGAAATGCTGTTTACCTTCCCGCCGGAGCGGTCCCTATTTATCTACTTGCACTTTGACGTGCTTTCGAACTGCTAGGTGGGCAGGAGCTGGGACCGAGCAATGGGAGCTCACCCCGTGGCAGGGATTTGAACCGCCGACCTTCTGATCAGCTAGCCCTAGACTCTGTGGTTTAACCCACAGCGCCACCTGGGTCCCTGGGTTTAAAGCCCTATTTGAGTTTAAACAGAGTTTCTGACCAAAGGTGTTGCTGTTGGGGAGACCGCTGCCTGAACAAAGGAGAGAGGCACGATGAGGGGCAAAAGAGCCTTATGAGCATGATGCCCAAGGCCACTGTGCCAATCTTGCCTTGAGGTTCAGCAATTCTGGCTGCCAGCCAATGCTCAAACTACTGGAACATCATTTTCCTTTCTAAGACCAGCGAGAAACAGTAAGCAAATGGTCTCTGCATCCAAGTGAAAGTTTTTGAATTGAAATGTGCATTATTAAAGAGAGCCTTCGCTGGAAGACTCTTGGGGATTCTAGCTGCTGATTTAATTTAGCAAAACCAGAGGTGGGAAAAATTGGTCCCAGAGCACAGGAATGTGCATTACCACTTCAGGGGGCAGTTGTTAGCCCAATACTTTGTCAGTAGAGCTGTTGGGGCACTCTTCTTGAGTTGAAATCTGTTGGCCAAACTTGTATATTCATGTATTCTAGCCTCTGAGTTCAATGGGGTTCATTTCCAAGAACGTATGTATAGGACTGCAACTTTAGCTGAGGCAGCTCAAACTTATTTTTCTCCTCCAAGGGACACTTATTTTAATAACA
This sequence comes from Lacerta agilis, assembly GCF_009819535.1. NCBI lineage: Eukaryota > Metazoa > Chordata > Lepidosauria > Squamata > Lacertidae > Lacerta > Lacerta agilis. The sequence continues at coordinate 58,948,393 of NC_046314.1, read as the reverse complement.
TTGGACAATTACTAAACCTGAGCACAGACAAAATACAGACAAGGATGGTGATAAAAAGAAAAAAATAATAGCAGCAACTGATACCTTTTGAACAAATATTCCTGAATATACTTGAGCAGTAGTTTCTGTATATACAGCTTCTTTCTGAGTCATTCCAAAATAATTGTGCAGAGATAAACTAATCAACAGATTTTCTGCTTTCCAATATATGGTGTTTGTGAAATGATTCATGAGGTGACAAGAGTACATTCCAGTTGTGCTTTTCTAAGAATGGAATTAATTCTGCTTAGTATTAGCTACTGTTTAAAGTAGAGCATTTTTAGGTATTCTGTTGCCTTCATGCAGTTTAACAAACCTGTTATTCTAGATTCTGCCTGTGGTGTTTCTATTGTGGAAATGAAAGCTATTGAAACTCAGTTCATTCTAACACAATGCTCTGTTCAGCTGCTTTGGTCAGGGAACCTGGGGGGTATTATGGAACAAGTTGCATTGCGTTTGTTTCTTATCTTGAGGATGGGAAACAAAATATACTCTGCCGCATTATGTACTGAGGAGCATGTGCTAGTCAGATGTCGTGTTCAGCTACATGGAGTATGCTTTCTTTCTTTCTGTTATATTTCAAAACGATTGTTGCATTTAGCATTGGACTCCCAAACACTACATAGCAAGAACATCTTGCTTTGGAGCGGTTCTGCTCTCTTCATTGCTGGTGGAAACTTGCAAGAACTGAGCATCCTTGCAAGACAATTCAAAATGCACCCCTCTGAGTAGGTAACTGGAAATGACAGCTAGAAGCAGATGGTGTGAAAGCAATTATGAATTAAGTCCGGATAACTCTGCTTCTCCGTATAACAGAATGTTCCTTCAGCCTTAGTGTATTAGGGAAAGGTTTACCGCTCAGATATTCTCATTCGTCAAAGACTAAATTCTGACTTGAGCAAGTCTGGAGATGGTTTGTTTATTCGGCATATAATTATGCATCCTTTCCTGATGGCTTGAACAGTTAGAGAAGTATTTCTACTACTTTTATTTATGTTTTTAAATAGTACTTCTTACATATAGGGACGGTGAATAAAATTGGTGTTGGAGTGGCGCTGCTTGAGCAGGTGGAACTTAGTGCCATCATTTCTGGTGGAATTGATATGCACAAGATCTAGAGCGATCCAACAACTGTTTTCAAGTTTTCTTCTTCCCTCCCTGCCACATTTTTCCTTTTGTGTCATGCCTTGACACAATCTTTGTCAAGGTTGGGGTATGGGCAACAGTCTGGCCCAGAGCCAGGACCAAAGGACAATCAGATATGAGGGCAACCAAGAGAAAAGGTTCAAGAACAAGCTTGACCAAAGAGCAATCAGGATCGGGATCAGAGGGCAAATCTGAAGGCAGGAGCAAAACATAGCTGAAATCCATGGCTCCCACAGATCCCTTATTGCAGCTGCCACTATTGTGCTTTTTCTGTGTATATTCAATGCTCACGTTCTATGCCTTGTTATCCTGTAAGTATTGTTTTATATTTTGATATTATAAAGATTTCTGAACAAGTCTTTTAGTCTAAAACCTTTGTGAGAACCCAAAGTGGAGTTTGAACAAATTCACTTCCTTATATTGCTGGGATACTTCCTGGTTGGTTTACTGATATCGAAGCATGGGTGCTTCTGTGGTTAATTGTAATTTCAGTGAAAACGTAAGTCTTAAAAGAGTTAAAATCCCCTTCCATTTATAAAAGCTGTAGAACTTGCAAGTCACTCAATACTAGGCGTTTCTCTAGCACATCTTGAGAAATTGTTCTATTTTGATCTGGCCGCTGAAATGATAAGGTTTTTGGGTACAAATTTTGTGCAGTGGGGTGTTCTGCAGATGCTGAGGTAGGTGCTTAATATGACAACTCTAGCACTGACTTCATGACAATACCAAGGAAGTTATAAATAAAACAAAACATATGGATTGATTGAAAAGGTTTGGCAAAGTGGTCTCATTAATTTTAGATAATGGGAAGTTTTGTTCCTTTGTTAATTAATGAAAGTTACAGCAGGGAATTATTATTATTTATTCCAAGCCCCTTTCTTCTTGTTTAATGAGCTCACTGATCCTGCTGAAGGAGACCTAAACCTTGAGATTCTTACCGTATTATTTTTTTTAAAAAAAAGGAATTGGAACTACTAAATTTTTAATCAGTGCTATTTCCATGACAAACTTTCTGACCTCAAGCCAACAGATGCAGGAAGCGCAAATGTTCTTTGTGTAACTAGAAAGGAAACCTGATACAAATACCTTCCATTTCCTGGGAGTGATCCACTTCACAGACCACGGCTCTCGACAGTCCAATGCAGTTGCTGACACACCCGCGAGGCCTGAGAGCAGCCACAATGAGGTGCCATGGACTTTTAGAGGGGACAAGTGGGTAAAACCGTATTGATTTTGTAACATAAAGCAGCAGACTAGATCATCGTAATTACACTGGGCCCTTGAAAAATATATGAAGAAGCTGTAAAATGAAATGTCAGGAAGGTTAGCAATCACTCAGGAAATGAGCCAGAAGAAAATCAAATGCTTTGTAGTCTTGTTGGCTATTCTGGGTATTCAGCCATGCAAATGATTTCTCAGAGATGAAACTTTTTTGCTTCTTCTTATGGGAGTCCTTGACATCTCCAATTGTTTTCAGAGGCCTCCTCTACAGAAAAGTACCTCATACGGGCTACATTAGAAATCACTTTAACCTTGACATGCCTTTTATTTTTTTTAAATGGAACTACATGTACTGTATATAGGTGGGAAAGGGGAAACAAGTTAAGTGATGCACCCCTTTAATGTCAGCAGCCATCCCCATCGTCTTCCGCTGACCTCCATTTGTATGTTTACAAATTCTGTTTCCTGTCTGAATAATACTCTTGCACGGCTTCATTCAGTATGGTCCTCCCTTCTGTAAAGAAAAGTGGGCAGTGCTCTTCTGAACAGAGTGAACAGTGTAGTTGCCTAAGTCAAGCTGTCCTTAGGTGGAGAGAAAGGAAATCAAACTCACTCAGATGAGTATCTATAGCTAAAGATGATGGTGATATACAGCACAGGTTTTAGGTCAGGCATAGCCAAACTTGGCCCTCCAGCTGTTTTGGGACTACAGTTCCCATCATCCCTGACCACTGGTCTTGTTAGCTAGGGATGATGGGACTTGTCATCCAAAAACAGCTAGAGGGCCAAGTTTTGGCCATGCTTTAAGGTAAAGGTATATAGCAGTGAAGGCTACTCTGTTAGGAAACGTGGGGGGCAGCCTTCCCAAGACTGAGCCCTCAAAACTTCCAGAGCCATAATCTCTTGCAGTTATTAATACGTTTCCACTGAGAAGCTTCTAAGATGCTTCTGCCTATCTTCCTGTTTATCAAAATAATCCCTCCCAGCAGGTCTCTAGTAATTCTCTGCCATAGAAATGGCTTCTGTAGGGTGGACTGTCATCTCCCCACTCGCTTTTCCTCTGTAAGAAGCTACAGAGAGGAAAAAAGCACACTAAAGATTATAATGAGATGAGGTGGAGGGTGGGATACTTACACTCCTCCTCATCAATCATCCCATCTGAAGCCAGTGTGGTGTAGTGGTTAAGAGCGGTAGACTCGTAATCTGGGGAATCGGGTTTGTGTCTCCGCTCCTCCACATGCAGCTGCTGGGTGACCTTGGGCTAGTCACACTTCTTTGAAGTCTCTCAGCCCCACTCACCTCAGAGTGTTTGTTGTGGGGGAGGAAGGGAAAGGAGAATGTTAGCCGCTTTGAGACTCCTTCGCGTAGTGATAAAGCAGGATATCAAATCCAAACTCTTCTTCAGTGCATTCTTCCTGTGGGTGTTCACAAACAATGAGAACCATGGGCTTTTTCTGTGGTGGCCATCTTTCTGAGTGTTCATCTGTCTTAGCGTGTGCCAGAGACAGAGAATAAGTTCCTTGCGTCAACTTTTTATACATAAAAACATCTGCCGCATAATATGCTCCCTGTTGCTGATACGGCAAAAACAACACACACCTCCAAGTAGTTGAATTTTGGATTTACTTTATTCTACAACACGAGCCACATAAATAGTTTATTTGTTTTAAAATATCTTCCTTTAAGAATTCCCTTTGAACAAAATATACACAAAATACATTTTGTAAAGTGGTTTACAACGAACTGTTCAACATAGACACAGTGGGGGGAAACCGAACAAATCTGTTTCACAAGAAAAGAGGAAAGGGGACTAGGGAAGTCATTTTAATTTAACATCACAAGGAAAGATGGGGCAGGATTCAAGGAAAGTTTAATAACATATATTCATAGTTGTGTAGGCATATGCTGACTCTATATGGCCACTCTGTTTATACAGAGCACACTGACATTGAACCAAGGGGAACATCCATTGCTCCACTGCATCTTTCCTGGTCATTCTTACCAACCAACCTCCTCCCAAATTGCAGGCCTTCAGTGCTTTGCGAACTATGCTTGCAAAAGGCTACAAGCATCATATAGGGCAAAAAGGCTTGGTTTACCCATTTGTAGACTTCAATACATTTTGGATTCCTGTGATTTTTCTACCTATATGTGAAATGGAGCAAGGCTCCATAATGAAAGCCAAGTCAATTTTGTTGTTGTTATATTCACTTTTGAGCGAGTCATATCTTTGGCATAAGAAAACGAACAGTCCTTTGGGGCTTTCATTTCATAGCAATAAATAGAAAAGTGGTTTCTATCCATTTAGCTTGGCACTGTATCTCAAATGTTAGACAGTAACCATTGCTGTAAGAGACTCTTGCCATATAAATAAGCAGCTTCGTTGCTCTAAGAATGACATTGCAGTTCTGTAGTATAGCATCTTTTCCATTTTAGTTAAGATGGAGTGTTCTCTGTGGGCAGAACTATATTTAGACGAACAAACAAGATCCAATATGATAGCCCTGTGCTAAGTCTTCTCCCTCTGACTTGTATTACACCCCGCCCTTATCTTGCTACTCACAGCATTTTCTCAGTTTTGCCCCCAGGTCTTAGCAGAAAAATACTTAATACAACAGAGATCACTGGACATGAGAGAAGTTGCACTACACAGAATGGAGGTGGAGGAGCAAGCCTCACACAGGGCTGCCACTCTGATTTTTGCAATGTACTAGTTCCATCCTCTGCCCCCTGGCCTTTGACACCTGAGATATTTGTTTTCAGGACCCACCATATTCCTTTGGCTCTTAAGTTGTTTTAACAGTTTTTAATTCTGAATTTTAAATTGTTGTAACCTGCTCTGGGACTTGGTGGAGGGCAACTTACACATATAATAATAATAATAATAATAATAATAATAATAATAATATGTGTGCCACTTTATATAATCACAGCTTTTCATTGTGTAATGGTGCAGGCTTTTATGCACATAATGCTGTGTGCGACATAGGCACCTGATTGCCCAAGATTCCCTGTTTTGAGATTGGTTGTGAGAAAGCAAAGGTTCAATGAGTTCCCATGCCTTGCCATGTCCACTAGAGGAGTCAGTCCCCAGATGCATGGGTGCCTTACAAGATCAGCCATGCGTATGTAACTCTTTGCTCATAAGAACTGTCTAGTTCATAGCAGCAGAAGGTGCAACTTTGGCCAGTGAGCTTATTAAGTGTCTCCTTCCACTGAATGTGACCGGGAAGCCTTTTGCTGGCAGAGAAGGAAGCTCAAAAGGGACATCACCACACCCATAAGACTTGCCTTTGTGCTTCATGGCTGATTTGACATTTGCCTTCTGAGTCTGTGCAGTTTATTTCATTATCACCTAAGGCTATAGCAGTTTTTCAAGGTCAGCCGAAAAGTCCAGACCACTTCCACTCCTAACTATGCTACTGAGTTCTGTTAAGTCACCAAAATGAATTTCCATTTGTTCCGCCTAGTGCATAACCCTTTGACAATCCCCACCACGTGGTGCTTCTATCCTGTTCTACCCCGCTCACCAGCCAAAACTTCCCATACCTTTATGTTGAAGGCCAGCTTATATGTGGCAATGTGGGGTAAACATCCTGATCTGCAGGGCAGCTGCAATCAGGAATGGTTTAAGGTGACTTCTGCAGTTGGTGGCTTACTGCCTCAGAAAGTAACAATAGTCCACTTTTGTCTTTCCTGTAACAATGGCCATAAAAATCTTGTCATGCCACACTTACCTTCTCAACATGTGCAATTCACAATATTGGTTCACATGTAACATATACTTCATCGTACCGGGGGGGGGGGACCCCTCTGTTAGCAATCCAGGAATTCCTATTTTTTGGCATTCAGTAGAACAGATGCAGAAATCCTGAGTGTTGTATATATATCTCTCTCTATTTAATGACTCCGTTAAGTAGACGCTTACAGGGACAAGCAAGAATTGCATATAAAATCCAACTAACAAACAATGTAGGCGTGCATCACTTGAAAATGTTCCCCTAAAAAATTCCAACTTCACAAAGAGCCATAGAAACACTGCATATTTAAATGGAAAATGGAAAAAAGAACAAAACAATCAAATTCGGGCACAGTAGCAGCTTCTTTGACAAAGAATTCCATAATATAGTTACAAGGATTCAGCAGCTGTTAGATTGTGTACATTCATAGTCTCCCATTCATTTAACATACAAACAAAGAGGGAGGAGTAAGGGAAATTTTTGTCCAAAGCAAACTGCAATGCATCATAAATCAGGCTGATGAAGACTCACACCTTTTCAGTTCAATTAATGAGACCAATATTCAGGGCTGTGATGTGCCATCCAAAAGTTGTCCTCAGCATCATCTTCTTTGACATTGCGAGTGACCCTGAGATCACACATTACTTTGTTGGGGTCCTTAAAAAAAAACACCTGCTCTTGCAAGGGTTACCTGTAAGGTATTGCAAGGCTGATGCAACTAGTTTTTGAGGTCATCATTGGCAAGACTCAGTCTGATCCCCCGGGTATGTGATGGACATGTGTATGGGCCCATGTGCCAAATGGATTTCAGAGTTAGCTGTTGTGTTTTAGAAATAATTAAGACGTGATGCCTCCTATGTTGGATGAGGCCAGCTGTCACTTGAGTGGGTTGGCAGCAAGTCCTCTCTCCATATGCTTGTCTAAGGCCAAACCCAGCTGGCTCCTCCCCTACAGGAGCTGCTCTCATCAGTCACTGTTCTGCACCAGAGGCAGAGCTGGGACAGCAAGTTCTGCTCTTTCAGCTAGGCTAGGAACACTTGGTTTGTCCTTGCACAGAACTGTCCTGCAGAGTACTTGAATGCAATTATTTTTCTCTGCTTTCTGTGTCCCCTTTTGCTTTTGCATCACACTGATTAAAATGCAAGCAATTTTCCAAAACTATGAACCACCTTGAATGTAGTGGGAGATAGGCAACATATAACTGTGGCATTTAAATAAAGGAGACCACACCCATATTTTATAGGCCCTTTTCTAATTAACGGACTATATTTAGCTGTGTATGCTAGACAGCTTGGATAAAGGAAGTAGATTTAAGAGGACCAGGGTGGAGAGTGGACGATGCTAGACTTGAAAGGTCTCCATTCAAATCCCTGTTCCGATATGAAGGCTGCTTTACCCTTTTCTCAAACTAAGCAGCCTCACAGGGCAGATGAGAGCATAAAACGGGTGCCACCTTCCAAACCTACATTATTGTTTTATTTCTTTTCATGCAGAAGAAAGGTAAAACAAATTGAGGCGGCCACAGAGGGAATTCTGGGGCAGTAGTCAAGCTTACGACATGTTCACCTACAATGTAGGAATGGGACAAGGCAGCTGTCTTAGAAAACAGGCAAGTTGCAGCTTTATGTTTCGTTTTCTGTAGTCATATTTATGATCTTTTTCCTTACTTAAAGACCTTTGGGTTGACATCTAAGGAGGCGAAACCTCTTAGAAGTCTATGGCTTTTGGCACGTGTTTTCCTATACAGGGTTAACTATTTCATCCCTAGACAGCTTCCAGCACCATAGCATAACAGTCCTTCCCCCAGTGGGGCAGAACTGCAGGAACAGCCTTCCAGTAGGAGTGTTGCTATCACATCTGGGAGGAAGAGGAAAGGTGTGATAATGGCTGTGTGACAGCACAGCCCCAACTACACAGTTGCTTGTCCCTCCTCTTGGTCAGCAACACCAATGTTCCACCAGGCAAGCTGCTCTTGCCATATCACACCATACTGCATCCACATCTAGGATGTCACTTTAAAAGTGGCTCAGAAGCCAGTGCATGTTTGATTCTCACCACAACCCTGGTGTGTCATAGAAAATGAAATGTGCACTGTGAATTTTGAAACTATCAGTTTTGGAATTTGGATCATCTGTTTTTCATGTCACGTTTTACACGAACAATTTATTGAAACAGCTCATTGATTCCCATCAATTTTTTTTTTTTTGAATTAAGGTACTTTCAAATGTCAGTCTGCCAGTTTTGGGGGCACAAAATGGTTCTATACTAAAGACATCTATGCATCTGTTGTACTCTTCAAGTACATTCTGAATGCAAGCTCTTCAATTTTCTGAACTCAAAATTGCACTGGAGTGGGAAGATGTTGATGCCACACTGAAGGTTTGTGGAAGCAGGCGCTCACTTGGGTTGTTTCCTGTCTAGCCTACTTTTGTGAAGGTGTCCATTTTGTGCTACCTTCATTCCACTGCCATTTCCCTGCGGAGAAATACTTCACTCTTTGAAAAATATGCAACATCAATATACTGAGTTTTCATATATCAGCCTGACTTAAAACAGCATTTTCAGATTTAATATACAGTATTATTTTGGGATACTTGATGTATACGCACACTGTGGTTACCACATGCTCTTGTGGGCACGAGCAAGACTAAACTGTGCTCTTAAGCAGTTAACGGCATAGGACAGACGTTGCCAGTTTCTAATTACCAGCAAATAGACAGTTACCTCATCACTTTCAAAAGATAACATTTCAGTAACTGCACTTTATATTTGTATGCCTTCAATTCATTCTCTAGTGGGTACTGCATCCAGTGTCTACTACACAATAATTTCGTACACTCTGCCCACTCTGCCCAACCATTCTCTCAGAGCCTGGCGAACTCGAATGTCAGTCACATGACAAGTCAGCTGACTGATGCAAGGGAACACAGCTGGCTGGAGAGCTGTGAAGATCTGGTCTGGAAGGGCTTGAATCTGGTTAAGAACTGTCAGTACCATGTTAGTCCATGCCTAAAACGATACAGGGAGAGAGGAAATCTGTAACTATAGCTGTGTAAAAACATCATGAAGAATATAGCTCATAATGTAAATATGAAGTAATTTCTGAAAAAACGTTAGCATCAAATTTAAGGTTCAAAACACAGCCTGACACCGAGGGCTGGTTCTATAATTAACTTTTCCACCCCAAGCAATCTTGGTTCACCATGCATATGATTCATTTCGGTAAGGCCGAGATGCATGAAGGAGTAGCTGGTGTGGCAAATATGCTAAAATGAAAAAACTAAAGAACCTGGGGTATAATGGGCTGCTCTGGCCCAGAGGTTGCAGGGGTCAGTGGGTGGGTGGGTGTGGCTGTATGGGACACCTTAATATTTTACCTCAAGTGCCCAGTGCTTAAGGCTGCCCCTGCAAGCACAAGTGTGTGTTATATTCTACAATAATGAATGTGTATTTCTGAAAGACCTGCTTTCTGCTTAATCCCAAACGAGGAAAACAACTACTACAATTGAAAGGGCATATTTTCTTCCATTTTAAGTTTCTCTGCCAGCCAGTTTTCTTACCTGTATTTGCGCCTCACCATCCCGGATGGATATGTTGAGTGAACTGACCGTTGACCCAGAGCGTGACCTCTTCTCCTGTCTCAAAATCTCTGGCCCTGCACTGAAGGAGTGCCTCATTTGGCCCTGATCAACCAGATTTTGAGGCCTTTGAGGGAGGGGGGAATCTGGCCCTCTCGTGCTTAGTGGGTCCCCTTTCTTGTCGACTTTCATCTCTTTGGCAAAAGTGGCCAGGCTATGCTGCTGTTTCCTTTTCTTATATTCTGTCATGAGCTTCGATATAGTTTTGTCTGTGGCGATGGTGTAGATTTTGTTGCCAGCGCTCTCCCACCACTCTTTTCTCCTGCCTTGGTCTTTCTTCTCTGTTCTGGGGCTCAAGGGCGGAAGCAGAAGTATATCTCCACTTCCTCCTTTGGGAGTGATGTTCTCCATCAGGGAATCCCTAATTTGGCTTTTGTCATCTTCCGAAGGGGTGTCCTTCCCAGAGAGCCCTCCGGTAGATGGGGTGGATGTTTCAGATTGGAAGGACGGAAGGATGAAGAAGGGGTCCCCTCGGAAGACCGGGAGCTCATCGGCACTGCTTTCCAAATCCAGATGCATTTGAATATAGTTGTTGCACAACTCCATGCAGAGCTTATGAAGCCTTTTGATTAACCAAGCCCAGTCTGCATTGCTGACAGGCTGGACACTCAGAGATGGCAGCCTGGCTCTCCACTGCCTCTTCTCCTTCCCCCTTGGTGGGCTTACTTGGGCCGTCTCTTCAAAAATGTCTTCGTCTTCCGAAGAGCACTGTTGGGATGAATCGGTGCTTCTTTCGTCATCTTCAAAGAGGATTTTCTTCACCTGTTCTGCGGTGATGCTTTCCTGGTTGGTCATAATAGCGCAGATCAAGGCATGGAAGTAAATGTTGAAGCTCATCGCCGACTGGCGGTACAAATTGGCAGCTCCGCCAATGCCAGAGACCTTTTTGAGCAGGCACTTCAGTCCAGTCCTCGTATCAAACTCTCTGGCTGTCCGGTAGGAATCCAGCAGCAAGTCAAAGATGACAGCCAAGTTCTGCATAGAAATGTACCTGAGGAAGCCTGCCAGTTTAGTTTCCGGTGGTTGGTGCGCAGCCTTCTCTTCAGAGTGCAAGGGCCCTTTCACAAACTCTTCCAACAAAATATCGTACAAATTCTGCAGCAGCACTTGGTGGGACAGCAGGCTCACTACAATTGTTCTGAAAGGGATACTTCATGCATCCAAAAGGTGGAAGGGGTTGGGGGAAGGAATGACAAACACACTGAGTATCTCAATAATGTTTTTAAATCACTTGAATTTATATCCTACTGCTCCTCCAAGGAACTCTAGGTGGTGAATTATATCATAATCATTATGATAGCTGCTTTCAAAAAGTTCCTCAAAACACTATCTCTGTGCTAACCTTCCTTAACCAGGTACTGTTCCAGATATTCTGGACTATAATTCCTATTATTGCTATTGGCAATGTTGATTGGGGCTGATGTGGACTGTAGTCCAGAACACCTGGAGGGCACCCAGTTGGGAAAGGCTGCTCTGGATCCATATTGTCCAGGCGACATGCACAATCCATTTTCCCCCTGCGTTCTACAATTTTGACCCAAACTGAATTTAACACTCCCTGCAAATTAAAACGTTTTTATTTATTATAATAATATGCCACCTTTCCTCCAAGGAGACATATTCCTTGACATCAAGGTTTGGGAAACCTGTGCCCCTCCACACGCCACTGGACTCTCAAGTCCCAACAGTCCTAGCCCAGATAGCCGACACTCAGGGATGATGGGAGTTGCAGTCCAGCAACACCTGAAGGGCGATAGGTTCCCCATATTTGCTTTAAAGAGTTATCCTGCAAAATCCTCCACATTTATGTTAGTCTTCCATTTATACATTAACATAATGTGTTTTGTAACATGGATAATTCGGAGGAAACTGAACAACACCCCAGGGTTTCTATAAGGGAATTTATCAGGAAAAAACTGGATGTGTACCGCACCAAAGAATACGAATGAAAGGCCAAACATTCAAGCCACAGTGGATATTTGGCCTATTTACCACCATGAATAGGTTTATAGATATGGGTCAGATGATGGTCTGGACAGTTTGCTATTCTCTATTTTGTGTGCAAGAAGAAAATAAAAGGTTAAGTCTTTGGCTGCAGTCATAAACTCAATTACCTGGGAATAAGTACTAATGAGTTACTTCGGAATAACATTGCATAGGACTGCAGCAGTAAATAGGAACACAAAGCTAGCATTTTCAGGTGGAGAATATATTATTTTGAGCATGAATGAAAACAAACAAATCGGTTTGTTCTGCATTCAGTCAGCCTTGCCATTTGTTTTCTGAGCTTGAATCTCTTCCCCTAACCCCCAGGCCTTCAATTTCTGTCCACGTCCTTGAAAAATAGATTGCTTGTCTTGTGCTGTGACACTCTCTAGTGGCTGCACTCTGGCATTCATTTTATGGGCCTCATCAAAAGTGACCCACAATAGAAATTCTGGAGGCAGAAGCTGATGTCTGTCCAAAGTGTTGTGACCCAGCTGCATGCGTACTTCAGCTCAGTGGTGCAAGTGGCTCTGGGGTTGTGTTTCCCTTTTAAAGTGCATGCAAATAATACAGTGACTTATTGAAAAGTGCCAGCATTGTGCATGGGGGCGGGAGAGCCCCCCATATTTCGTGCACTCACACAACACTGTGGTGAGGGGACTATACACATGAACTTTCTTGTAGGAGTGAAACCTCCCATTCAAAGAACATTTCAGACAGAGGATCCAGCACATCAAGAGGTTGCAGCTACAGCTGCACTGGCCCAATTTGGAGAATTGGGAGGGGGTGGAATATGTAACCTTTTAACCTAGGCAGCCGGCAAACAGCAGTTTCTTTTATTCCTGGGACTGCCTAGCTAAAATGGAATTTTCTGTGGAAGAGAATAGATATTAAATCAAGGACTTTTATTTTGCCTTTTGCATTAGGCTGAAATGCTCCCTTACCCAAGCTTCCTGTGCATTGATGGGCGGCATTTAAAAAAAAAAAAAAGAAAGGAAAGAAAGAAAATCAGATATGAAAAGAGGAACTCTACAAAAGGCCAGCACGGTTACAGAGTGTGCATGCAAGACAGGCGCAAGCAAGCAAGCAAACAAACAAACGAACAACTCACTGTTGCAGCAAGCCTTATTAACAGGGAGCAGCCATACTTTACTATGGATCAAGCTGCTAAAACAAATTAGGCAGTAAGGTCCCCTTCATACACCATCTATTTTTTATCATGGTGTTTTCTGTGTAGATACAACACGGGCAGCATGAACATTATTTTCTCTGGCTCAAGGGTGGCTGATTAGGCTATAAAATCGTTATAGCAGGAAAAACCCCAGGGGAACAATTGTAGCTCAGTGCTACAGCACATGCTTCACATGCAGAAGGAGCTCAGTTCAATCCCCTGCTCAATCCCAGGTTAGGATGGGAGAAGCCCCTGAAAATGTGGAGAGCCAGTGTCATTCAGCGTAGATGGAACAATGCTCTGACTCAATATAATGACCAAAGGCACCTTCTTCCTGTGTTCCTAATTTTCCACACTATGTGCTGCAAACCTTGTAGCAGACACTTGCTTTGCTACTGCAGTTCAGGGGGAGAAGAGGAGGCAGAAGTAACTCTAAAGAACTTCCAAAATCAGTCACAACAAGCCCTCTGGAAGGATTGGGGGTTGGCAGGGAGGGAGACAGTTTGCACAGCTGTAGAAGAGGTGGTGCATCTTCCTTTCACCCCTATTCTTGACCATCTCCCAGCCGTGAAAGAGAGACCTAACAACAACTATTAACCATGCTAGCTGAATGAACAGAGGCAGTGCAACTGATTGCCAGGCATGCAACAGAGGCAAGCATCAATTCAACATCATTTGGTAAGGCATCTGGCTACAAAACAGAGTGCTGGGGCTCGGTCTGATCCAGAAAGAGAATGCTTATATATATATATTCCTAAAATGTTGCTCACTGTTGTTACAAAATGCCTTTAATAATAATTACAGCAATTCGGATTTAAGAGCTGGTGGCTTTCTGCAATAACTGCTCGTGAAGCCATGTTTTCCTAAATATCCTTCACTTTCCCCATATACTGTGACTGGTTTGTATTCTGCATTACAGATGGGAGTCTGAGCTCTGCAATGATGGCCTGTATCTAATCCAAGCTACTGGGACCAAGGTTGAGTGTTGAACATGGCCAGTCATGGCAAGCGTTTAGCTTGAGTCAAGACTGGGATGACAGGATGAGAAAAAGTGCCCCTTGAGGGTCAGCATGGATTGCCTTTCATGCTTTGCCACGAGAAACAAATCTGCCCAGATTTAAATAGATGTGCACCTGGTCTCATGTCTTGCTTTGGCCTCTGGGGTCTTGTAATAAACATGTCATCTTACCTTTTCTGCGTATGGCCATTGGGTTTCTTGTCAGGAGGCAACTCGATGATAAGCACACAGGACTGAGCATGCTCAAACCCTTCTTTGTTGTTTGGCGTTTTGGGGGAGCACTGTGTGTCTAACATGAACACCTATAAAAACAAATAATACCAACTTGCTAAAGCCCTGAGCCAATTCAGGAAGGGGACATAACACAGCAGTAGAGCACACAATTTGCACATGTAGATGTCCCAAGTCCAGGCTCTGGAATTTCCACAGCAGAACTGTGTAAAAGGTTGAGGAGCTCGTAAACTGAATCTATTCACAACACAGAGCAGGCAACAGGGGGTTAGATGGGTTGAAGGCCTCATTTGGTACAAGGCAGTTCTTTATATAGTCATACCTCATGTTACATTTGCTTCATGTTGCGTTTTTTCAGGTTGCATCCCGCGGTGACCCGGAAGTACCGGAAATGGTTACTTTCGGGTTTCACCGCTCACGCATGTGCAAAAGTGCTAAATCGTGCTTCATGCATGTGCACAAGCGCCAAATCGCACCACACACCTGTGCAGATACGGCGCTTCAGGTTGCGGGGTTTTCATGTTGCGAACGGGCCTCCAGAACGGATCCCGTTCGCAACCAGAGGTACCACTGTATATCCTTAACCCAGGATTGTAAATGGAATTCTAAAAGTGGCAACACCCAGCACAGCAAGTGACCCTCTCTGCCCAGATAAACCCACTACTGAGTTAAATAGTTTCATGTGAGGGGGAAAAGGAAGGCTAGGTTTCATTACAAAAAGGTTTCATGGTCCAGCCCATCCAAAGATTATCAACTCGGCAAGAGAAGAAGCATTCACTAAACGGAGGTGCATCAGGCCTAGCCATCTTAAAATGCTTAATTAATGTTGGCATCAATACCTGACTGTTCCTTAATTGAAATTGTATAAAAAGACAGCTTAAAACAATTAAGAAATCTCACCATGAACTGTTTGTAAAAGCAAAACCCACAGGAAACAATCCAGTCATAGTTAAGCATGCAAATCCAACTGATTACTGTAGAAGTGTTCAGCCTGCACCAGTGCCTAGGTTTAACTTAATATGCATTTTGCTCATTATCTCTCTCAAAGTCTTTACCTGTTGAGCCATGGCCCGTATTCTCCAATATTCAGCTTCAGCACTAGGAGAGAGGGACGGGGCTGCCACTTTCACCTCACAGGCATCCCCACTGAAGTTTTCAGAGCCGCTGTGGAAATAGCCCAACAGATTCTGCAGAGAAACAGCATCAGATGTTCAGTGTGTATTCTGAATGCTAAGCAGCCAATAGGGTTGATTTAAATAAAAGATTGTGCTAGGTTATATTAAGCCATGGGTAGGCAAACTAGGGCCCAGGGGTCGGATCCAGCCCAATTGCCTTCTAAATTTGGCCCGTGGGAGGTATGGTAATCAGCATGTTTTTACATGAGTAGAATGTGTGCTTTTATTTAAAATGCATCTCTGGGTTATTTGTGGGGCATAGGAATGTGTTCATCCCCCCCCCCAAAAAAATATAGTCCGGCCCCCCAAAAGGTCTGAGGGACAGTGGACCAGCCCCCTGCTGAAAAAGTTTGCTCACCCCTGGCTCACATCAGTTTCTTTCTCTCTCACACACATACCTAATTGATGAACCTGGTGTACTTTCATCATCATGTTCTTTTAACTTATTTTTTTTAAAAAGCTGACTTGTGTGTTATTTTTCTAAAGTGCTCACTAGTGACAGTCTGGAAGTGCCCACTAGAATGCGTTGTGCACAGGTTGTACCCCATTTATTTGATCACCTTAAGTGTGTGTGGAGCTAACTTCAAGCTCCTGCTGAAATGTTTTTTTCCATATGAGTAGAGACCACAAGTCATCAAAATTTATGTGATGGTTGAGCCGCTTTCCCAAAGTGCTGTCATTGCAGAAATCTTGCTGGCTGCTTATACATCATCCACACAGAGATGCTAGTTCAAACAACCAATGCTCCCCCCCTCCAAGGTGTTGGCTGTCTAAGTAATCATAGATGAGAGCAACAGTCTAAGAAAATAGTAGCCGCATATTAGCAGGGATGCTTGCTGCACCCAGTGAAATGCAAGTTATACCTTCACTGGTTCAAGAGTTGCTGAGAAGGCATCCTGCAGCGCACAGCATGCCAGCCTCCACATTTCTTCTGTAAAAACAGGACCAGCTGTCACTAGAACATATCTATAGATAAGGGAAAAGACCATGAAGCAGATAACCAGCCAATAACCATTTCACAACATGATTGCAAAACTGGGATTAGCTCAAAAGCCAAAACGGCTTTTCTTATTGATGTAGATCTATGTGAAGAGCCAAGGGAAGCCCAAGCTTAGATCAAGGCACCTTGGAACACCACTTGAACATGCTCTGTTTGCACTTCCTGTGTAATGTTTGAAGGAGTAACCAATGCATTTCTCTCCATACTTGAAGTACAAAGGGAAGTGACGCAGTAATGTCTGAAAGTGCTTCCAAAGCCGCAGAGTTATCGGGTAGACAGGTGATTTCAAAGTCTGATCTTTGAGTTGGCAAAGAATACTTTTCTGTCATTTTCTGCAGAAGCCTTTAGAACCCATACCTTCTTTAACTAGAGGTAATTTTAACTTTCACATTAGTATTTCATGTCTAATTGTGTGCCCCCCCCAAAAGGACCTGTGAGGTTTAGTGTTATGTGCAAACTGGACCTATGTGTAAAATGAATATAGAAATGAAAGCCATATTACCTGATACAGGAGCACCCAACTCTAGAGATGGATTCTGTGGGTTCTGCCACACAAGCTACCAGTAATTTGAAGAGGTCTCTGAGCATTGTGTTGATCATATTCTCATAGCCGATATCTAAAGAGGAAATTAGGCTGTTGGCTTTGATATTAACCACAATTTAATAGAATTACAACACAGAGGAACTACTGCATTTTTAGAAATAAATGCACCCAGCATCTTCTTCATGCACGATCTCGCTGCCCTCTGACCTGGTTATAAACTGGGATATTGCTAATACTCTAGTCAGGATAATTAGAGCTACTTTTGCTTTTGTGCAGTGGGATAATACCAGATGATGTTCTGATCTGTTACAGTTTTACAGTACTATTTTTTCTTATTTATCTTGTTCATATTCATATATTGCTAGATTATTTAAAAAAAACAACCTCAAAGAAGCGTGCATGCACACGAAAGCTCATACCAAGAACAAACTCAGTTGGTCTCTAAGGTGCTACTGGAAAGAATTTCCTATTTTGTTTCCTATTTTGTTTCGACTATGGCAGACCAACACGGCTACCCACCTGTAACTAGAACCTCAAAGCAGTTTACTATAATGCTGTGGCATTTAGTACTGGGGAAAAACTTTTGCCCCTGTTCAGCTGGGATGCTTAGTTACATGTTTCCTCTTCAGAGTAGTGTTTGGATCACTGCCTCGACTCATCTGTCTGTGCTTTAGTCAATGTATTCCTTGTCATGCAGATATCCACGGTGGTGTGTACCTTATAATCACAGATGATTTGGGGGTTGGAGAGAATGTTTGGTTGGTACTGGAGGCTCAAAACCTAATTTGGGAATCAAATCCCGTTCTTAAATGCACTGTGAATGGGTGTCTTTGAAATCTTCATATAAACAGAGCAAGGACAGCTGAGTCGTTTCACTTTTCACTGGAGAAATAAACAAACATTCCAGTGTATATATGCAAAGCTCACACTTTTTAAAAACTCTACAATCTTTTCTCTCTTCTAAAATAGTAGTTCATCCATGTTTAAAAGGTCCTGATCACACTGCAATAGTTAATGCCAAAACTAAAGTTTGCCTACAAGGGTATGGTTAGAATGGGTTGCAGCATATAAGACTACATAAAATCACCTGAATGAATGAAACCCTGAATGTGCTCCACTACTAGTTCACAAGAAAGGCCAATTGCATGCTTGAAATTGGCAGATGCCACATCCCAGTAAGAATGGTCGCCGTGACTGCGATGAAGCCAAAGGGACATTGTAGGGAGCAGGAGGTGAACAACTGCATAAATACCAAATCCAGGGCCTAGAGAATAAAAACACAAGACAGGTAAATATTTTGAGCCTTCAAAGAGATGCTTAGGGCTAACTCAGGCCAATACATCCTATATACTCATGGTGGATTCCCTTCCTTGAGACTGACCAGAGAACGAAGATGCACTGCAAGGAGGGTTTCCCTTACAACTGTGCAGTAGTATATGGAACTTCACCTGCCATTTGCATAGCTTCTTTCATAATTGGCATGCCAGTAATTTACTGGCAGCTTCTCATATTACAATTTCCCCTTTTAAAAAGCCCCATGTATAATGCCTGCACATTTAACATGGAAGTCAACACTCAGGTAACATCTCTAGGATACACTTGTGTATTTTCCTACCTGTGGGTTTGCTACTTTATTAACAGATCTATAAATAGCAGGCATGGTTCCCCCCACCCCAGAGTGACATATAATTCTTATTATTCAAAAAGTGAACTCCTATTCATGTTGAGGAAGTCTAAAAGGCCATTCACTGTTAATAACTCATAAGCGAATTGTCCCCCTTAAAAATCAAATTGCCCAGCTTCCTGTGTCCTTGTTACAAAATACAACAAAGTATAACAATTCTAAAATGTTAACAGCAATAAATCAACTAGATGTGTTTGGGGTGATACAAAAGTGCCATTGAGAGTCTGTTTGCTCAGCTGATGTTGCAGCCATCAAGTGGTCATGGAGGCAGCCATGTGTCGTCCCCCCCCCCCAAATATTTCCCCTTTGGAGTGATGGAATGCCATCAAGCTCTGCTGCGCCCAGGGGGACTTGCACCAAGTTCGTCCAAGGTGTGTGGTGATAAGCAGCCTCATGCAATAGGTGGGCATGCTGTAGGCAGGTGGGTGCCATTTCAAAAGGTTTAAAGAAAAAAACTTGTATTCCAGGGGAGCAGAGGCAGGGCACAACCCTCAGAGCACTTTGCAGGTAGTACTTTAAACACTGTGTTTCCAGGCAGTTCAAATGGATTCTCTATTAAAAATCTGCCTGGAGATGGGATGGGATGGACTTTAATGAGCCCGCCCACCCCTGCTCTGACCCAGGGGTAGGAATCCTACACTTTGGTAGTACACGTTACAGCCGCATCTGTTCCAACTCTACAGACAGAGACTCTCACCTAAGAGATCTACAGCAAACCTTTTTAGAACTAAAATATCCACCTGATGAAGTTAAACAACAGATCGACAGAGCCAGACTGATACCCAGAGAGAACTTGCTGCAAGACAGACCCAAAAAAGAAAATAACAGAACACCACTAGTCATCACATACAGCTCCCAAGTTAAAACAGTACAACGCATCATCAGAGATCTACAACCTCTCCTAGACAATGACAGTTCTCTTTCTCAAGCTCTGGGAGGAAGACCCTTCATCGCATACAAACAGCCACCCAATCTCAAACAGCTCCTCACCCACAATAATACAAAAACAGGACTCAACATGGACACTGGTACCAGAGCCTGCAATAAACCCAGATGCCAACTTTGCTGCCACATAAACCCGGATAACACCATTACTGGTCCCAACAACATCAAACACACCATCTCAGGACTATTTAATTGCTCATCTTCCAACATTGTGTATGCAATCAAATGCCAACAGTGCCCTTCAGCTCTCTATATTGGACAAACAGGCCAAACCCTACGCCAAAGGATAAATGGACATAAATCTGATATCAGGAATCACAAGACAGAGAAACCAGTAGGAGAACACTTCAATCTCCCAGGACATTCTATAAAAGATCTCAAAGTAGCTGTCTTAATACAAAGAAATTTCAGAAATAGACTGGAAAGAGAAGTGGCTGAATTGCAACTAATCACCAAACTTAAAACCATGGAGAAACCTGGTTTGAACAAAGACATTGGATTCTTATCTCATTATACATAACAAAGCCATCTTTAGCCATCTTTCCCTGCCAGACTAATTGCAGCCGTTTAGAGTCGTCAACAGGTTTTCCACACTTATCAGCCTATCACCCATTCCCACCACCCTTCTGAGTAATACCCCTCCCCACTCCCCCACTATATTTAAGGATCTGGTGACTTCTGTTTCAGTGTATCTGAAGAAGTGTGCATGCACACGAAAGCTCATACCAGGAACAAACTCAGTTGGTCTCTAAGGTGCTACTAGAAAGAATTTTCGATTTTGTTTTGACTTTGGTAGTAGTCAGTAAATTCAAACCAATTACCTGGCGTTTTGGTAACATCTCTCAATAGTTCAAAGAGCAAATCCAGGGTGGGAGGCTGATGCTGACGGGGGCAGTTGGAAATGGCAGTTGTCAACTCTTCAAGCAGAATGATCCAGACATTAATAAGGCCTAGGAAAACCAAACCAAACCGCATGTGAGAAGCTATGTGTAGCATAGGTTTTCTGTTGTGGAATTTATTTTGCTAGGTTCCCAGTTCCTGCCCCATTTCTCTTCCGTTTTTCTTTTATAAGTGCTTGAGAGATGCTGATCACTTGGTTCAATCTTCCTGACAGATTTTACTGATTGTTTTAATGTATTCCTATTGTTTTAGCCTTGCATTTCATTTTACTTCTCTCTTCGTACATGGCAACAATATTTTTGAATGGTGGGATTATAAATTATTTAAAACAAAATAAAAAATAAAAAAATCCTTCCAGTAGTAGCTTAGAGACCAACTAAGTTTGTTATTGGTATGAGCTTTCGTGTGCATGCACACTTCTTCAGAAACCTGAAGTGGTATCTGAAGAAGTGTGCATGCACACAAAAGCTCATACCAATAACAAACTTAGTTGGTCTGTAAGGTGCTACTGGAAGGAATTTTTTATTTTTTATTTTGTTTCGACTACGACAGACCAACATGGCTATCTACCTGTAACATAAATTATTTAGATATATAAATGTGTAAATGTACAGAATGTAGGTGAGGGGGATGCACCCTTTTTGTGGGGTGGTGGTGTCTTGTTGAAGACTGCATTATTGAGGTGAAACTATCCATGAGTTGACTCTCCCAGAACAGGGTATGATCACAGCATATATAAGCATACAAAAAGGTGAAGATGTAAAATCACACGTCATCGCTGTCACAGGTGCATTATGCCTGTGGGGAAGGGGCAAACCATAGAAATAAACACAGGAGATTTGTATTGGGTTGAAACAGGCCACAACTTTCATTCATTACAGATGCAAGTAGGTTTTGGCCCAAGGCATTGGGTATGCATCTAGTATTAAGCAACTGTTTGATGAACAGGATGGGGCTGACCCAGAGCTTGGCGGGGGGTTGCTCCTGACATGGATCAGGAGCTGCGATTCCACTCAGGCTGCCATTGGGAGGGGTGTTATGGTCCATCGGCCCTGTGTGGACTCCCAAACAGAGACATCCCCTGGACCAACTGGATAAAGCATAGCAAGGTCCTCACTCTCGCCTGCCCACTCATCTTCTGGCAGGTCACTTACAGCCTGGGTGGGTGGGTGGTGAATCCTATGACAATCTCCCAAGAAGGTGACTACCTGAGGCTGTCCTCTTAAATACAGCAGGGGTGGGCCTAGTTCAGCCCCCTGCCCCGGGTCCTGTTTGGCAGGCCTTCCTAAGAAGCTAGAAGGGAAGATACCAGGCCACACAGGAAGAAGACAGCCCCTGGGTCTGGGCTGTGGCTGTAGCAAAATCTGCTCCCACAGAGTCCCAGGTGAAGAAGCCCCATTTGGTAAGTGCTATTTAAGGACGTTCCTCTTTAGGATCACAACAGTAATTTTGCTTACCTGTGTCATCATCAAAATCAGAAAGGACACACTCAATGCCATCTTCACTGCTTGCGGATCGTTCTTGTATTCTTTGGGGTAAGTTAGCAAGTTTCCCACTGAGAAAAATAGGCTTCAGGGGCATTTTGTAGATTTTGGCAAGCAACTAAAAAGGGAGAGAAATGATGAGACTACTCTGCAGTATGCACTGGCATGAGAGTTTCAGAGCTACATGTTGTAGAACATTCATACAGACAATGATTTGGCTAAAATAGTTTGATATTCCTGCAGGAAAGGGTTTGTGTGCCCAGGGACTTGGTCTGGGCTTTTGCTTCAGGCTTCAATGCTACACTCAGAAATGTGGGAGTAACCCCAGGAAACAGAAGGATAACGTGGTGTGTGGTTGCTAAAGATAATGTAATCAAGCCACTCCCATATGGGCATGAGACACCACATATCTATCATGCAGGGTGTCTGTCTTTTTCTGGTCATGTTGATTTAATGTACACAGGACCTGATCAAAACCTGAGCATGGAAGTATCTTAAGATTCCTGGCCCTGTATTTACAAATACAGTGGTACCTTGGGTTCTGTCAGGTCTGCTTTGGGTTGCTCACGAGTAAGCAGGCATGAGTCCGAACTGTCTTTTAACAGTTTTATTGTGCAAACTACCGTATTTACAGTGCAGAGTGCTGAAAAACATGACCGTATCAGTTGCTAGCAGAATCAGGGAGTGGTCCTTTCTGGCAGGGACCCCAACATAAGAGTTTCGGTATCCGAAATCTCCGCCTCCCCTCCCTGCATTTCACCCCTCTGCGCATGTGGGGCGACGGAAATGGCATGTCTTCCTCCTCGCCTGCTGAGCGAGGGGGGTGCAGGGTCTCTCCAGCATCCCCAAAGCCTTTGCTCTCAAGCCCCTGAGCTGCATGCCCCTCCCCACTAGAGACATCGCTGCTTCCTCCGCTGGAAGAGGAGAGGCTGCTGGTCAGGTGGGGCCGGGGCTCTCTGTAGCATCCAGAGACCCCTTCCACCACTCTGCGCTGAGCTGGGGACAGTTTCCTGACAGGTTCTGAATTTAATTTGTTCCAGAGGTCCGTTCTTAACCCGAAACTGTTCTTAACCTGAGGCATGCTTTCACTAATGGGGCCTCCTACTGCCGCTGAACTGCCAGCACGTGATTTCAGTTCTCATCCTGGGGCAAAGTTCTCAACCCGAAGTACTACTTCCGGGTTAGCAGAGTTTGTAACCTGAGGTGTTTGTAACCTGAGGTACCACTGTATTGTCTTGGCAACTCTGTAAACAAGCACTTGCCTTAACACCTTCGGTGAGTAACAGTTACCTCCAGGCAGCCAGGTTTTGTGCCATCATGTGATCTCTCTCTCTCTCTTTCTTCCAGCAAAACAGAGACAAGCCCAGCAGCTGTTAGTAGCCCAATCACTTTGCTATGTTTTCTCAGTAAGAGGAGGGATGGGAAAAGCTGTTGCCACTGTGTTTAAACACTTGCACGTCTTCTGATTTGGCAGAAGAAAGAGCACAGAAATTGGTAACTGCATCATCTGTGCTCCCTGTGGCAAGAGAGAGAATAGACTACATTGCCAGAATGCCAGAAACCTCAAAGATTTGCTATGTGTCTCGGCCGCCCAGAGCGGCTGAGGCAACCCAATCAGATGGATTGCATATTATTAGTATTAGTATTCTTAGCCTGGAATGCTCCACTTGAAATTGCATGCTGCTGTATAGTCATTTGTAAGAGGCTCACCATGAGGCTCGGGGCTTTTCTGCATGCTGCAGTGACCAACCTGTTTACACAAGAAAGAGCCGCTACAGGGAGCCTCTACCCCTTTGTGGATGCCATTTCAAGCAGCTTTTAGCATCCTTGCACTCACCTGAGAACACCGCCTGAGGTAATCAAGAGCAGGAAGGCACAAGTCTGTAGACATGGATCCGGATCCTGGCACACCATCCCCAACCTCCTTGCAATCTGCCTCCCCTGGGAGGGAAGAAAGAAAACGTCTAAGCAGAACACAATGCTGCTCTGAACGCTCTTAATTACTATGACCCTGAATGGTGATTGTGGAATCCAGAGGGATTCACTAATTCACAAAATGCACACAGCAGTTATGAGGAATAACTCGCAGAGCAGGATGAAGAAATGTCTCGGTGAAAATGTTAGACATAGTATGTTCAATCCTGCCTGCACAGAGGGATTCTATTGTAGGGCCATCCCACTCCCCATGTCATATATTTCCATGCTCTATACAGATGGCCAGAATGATCACTTCAAAGTTGGCCCTTTTGTGCCTCATTTCTATTGAAGCATCCAGCGACCCCACACCCCAGCTGCAGTTTTGTACTCTTATTTTTTTTTTAAAGAAGAATTTATTAACATTTTCATAATACAACACATACCCAGACCCACACCTACAAATACAAAACAAATACAAATACACATAATGCCAGGATTCTTCTTCTTGTTTGTATACCTTACAAAAAAAAATTCTATTTCTGAATCTTGACGTTTGACTTCCCCCGCCTTTTCACCTTCGGTTTTAAATCCATATTTTACTTTCTTAACAACTTTTCTCTATAAATTTTTTTTAACTTCAATTAAAGATAACACAATTCTCTTAATCATCCTATTATAACATAAATCTTAGCAGAATATTCTTATAAAAACTAAACTTATTTCTTCTGTCCTTTATCATGCTGCTTTTAACTTAAAATCCAATATCTCCTTGCTTATTCAAAATAAACTTATAATTAACAAACTTCACTCTCCGATTTCAGATACCATAACAAACCATTTGGGTTTTACATTTAATACTTCATCCCACACCCCCTCTGTCCATTGTCTTTCTCTGTCTTTCGCCAGAACCAATCCTCCAGTTGTCTTCTTTTCCCAAATGTCCACAGATCCAGGCAGCATTCACAACAGACCTTGCATCGAGCTTCAGGGTACACATCACATCCTTCCTGGGCTCCTCCGCTTCTTTGTACCATACTTCTACTTCTTGTAAATATCTTAATTCCATGTCCCTTGCCCCCGAGCTCCCACCTCGGGGTCTGGATATTATAAATTTTTCCGTTCCAGGGCTGCCACCCCCAGAAAACGGTTCCTTTTCCCGGAGTCGCCCAGCCATTTCAGACCATCCTTCAAGCACCCCTTCCAGCTCTTTGCCAAGGTTTGCTTCCATTGTGTAAAACTTTTGAAAAGCCTCCTCTGTGGGAAATAGATTCTTTTTATTTATAATCCCACTCAAGACTTGCAATTTCCGATTAAGCAGTTCCAGCCTCAAGACAGTGAGCATTTCTTCATCCTTTAGACCAGAGTTCAAAACAAGTTCAAACACAAAGTCCAGCATTTTGAAAGGGAGGGTGAGTGTCAAATTTCAGTTCCTGTCTCTTCCTTCCTTTGTTTCAATTGTTTCCCACGTCAGTCCAAATTTTCCATCGCCATTTTTTCTGAAGCCAGAGTGTAAAGACCAAAACTTTAAATGGAGATATTTTCTCCCCACTTAATCCCCAAAGGGAAAACTCAGCAGTCTCAGTTTTCAAATTCCGAGCACTTTGTATCCATTATTGTAGCAGCAGTCACTTAAACTGGTTACTTTCTTTCTCTCCCGAAGGGAGGGAGGCAGGCTCCCTTTCCTCTTCCCCCCGGATCGTTCCAAAAATAGAAAAGTCAGTCAAATACTCACAACCACCGGGTTCTTTCAGATCGTTAAAGACAGGTAGAACTTAGACGCTCATCACAGGATTTGTCGCCGCATTTACATCCCGGTTGGGGCATGTCCCCTATAGCCCGGCTCCGTCGTCCCTTCACCCCCACTCCCCCTTTACAGGGGGAGTGAGGGGAGGGTTCGGAGCCACAACGGGCACAGCCGGGGAGCCCAGGGTGCGGGACGCTCTTCCCGCACCCCACCGGAGCCCCGCTTTGCGGTAGCGGGGCTCCAAACCCCCGGGATGGACTGGGCGCTTCGCAGCCGAAGCAGCCCACGACCACCCGCAATGGCGTCGCCGCCGGAAGTTTTCTGCAGTTTTGTACTCTTAATGTGCAACAAGGAGGAGTGGTTGCCAACTGCTATAACATGAGGTGTGGGAGGACCCCCTATGCAGAGAATGCTTTGATTCATCATAATAATATTAACAACTACATTGTGCAAGATGGGGTATCTTTTCTAGCTTAGAAACATAAGGAAGAAATGTAGCCAGGACGTCACTCCTGCCCTTTGTGAGACTTCTTTAAGCTTTTGATTGTTATATGAAGTCTCCTTGACACTGTTCCCCACTCTACCCTCCACCCTCACCAGGAAAGAGCAGTTAACTTTTTGTAGACAGCATCTTTCACAACTGTGAGGGTGCCTGGCAAATGCAACCCCCCCCTAAAAAGCTTGAAGATCAGGGAATGGCAAAGGGCCCGTTTTCAAAAAGGAAACAAAACAAAACAAAAAAGCCAATTTCCAATTGGCCAAAATTTATATGCAAAAAACCAATGTGTGCTGGAGATGCAACAGCGAAACAGGAACAATGTATCATATGTGGTGGCGGTGTAGTGTGATAAAAACCTTTTGGAATTAAGTTCATGAAGATATAATAAATATTTTTTTAAAAAATCATTCAACAAGAAACCAGAAGTGTATCTTCTGGGATTAATAACAAATGACATCCCCATAAATAAGAAAAGGATATTCTTATATGCACCCACTGCCGCAAGAGTTCTTATAGCAAAGAACTGGAAGGGAGACAAAATACCCACAATAATAGACTGGCAATTGTTGAATTGGCCAAAATGACAGCAGCTATCAGAGATCAAACAAATCAAAATTTAATAAAAGAATGGAGTTGCGTGAATGAATATACGAAAAAACACTGCTCCGGTACAGAAATATTGATATGTAAAGAACAAATTTTGTAAGGTGAAAAGGTTACAAATGGAAGTAAAATCAGAATATTTGTGAAATACAATATAACAACATAACTGTAAACATAAGTTATAGAATTAAGGTCAAGCAATGATGGAAGGAAGTCAGATTTGAACTCACATTTTGAGTTATGTCGAACCAATGGTGGTGGGGTGGGGGGGGTGAGGTGGTGGGATGCTTAGTGTTACTAATGGGAGCTCACCCCGTTGCGGGGATTCGAATCGCCGACCTTCTGATCGGCAAGCCCTAGGCTCTGTGATTTAGACCACAGCGCCACCCGCGTCCCTTTACTAACATGTACATATGTGTAAACCTTTCTTTCTTTCTGTTATTTTGTAGAGATAAAAACTCCAATAAAATTTTTAAAAAAGGAAACAAAAAAGCCCACTAGCTTTCTTGGAACAAGTAAGCATTTGGCAGGGTGGAATTACAACAGAACACCATAATAGCTCCATGTGGGCACACTTTCTCAAATCACAGTGCTGTAACTTCATTCCTCTAAAATGCATTCATAGCCTTTGTTGACATTCGCTATCATTCAGTAAACTGTTTGCATCTGTCTCCACAAACATCAAGCCCTATTGTAAACATATAGATGGATATATTTAAAAGGTTCCTTACCCAATCCTTTGACAAACTTCATAAGGCACATGATATAACTGGTGGCTGCATTTGCAAAGACCTGGATGTTGTCTGTATTTAAAAATGCTTCAAAGACATCAAACACAGGTGCCTGGCATTTTCCTAAGGGAGCAAGAAGAATTGTTTAGCTGATTCAGATACACATTAACTGGAAAGCCTGTGATTTTCTAACTTGCTTCAAATTAATGTGCAATGCAATTCTATATTTACTTGGAAGTAAGCCCCACAGTGTTCAGTGGCTTTATTCCAAGGAAAATGGGAATAAATTTTCATAGTCAAAATGGCTCTTCCAGATTTTGGGGTTTCAGGTGTCATGCTGCACAGGCACATTATAAGTCTTCTGTACAACTGGAGTCATTGACCTTCATCTTAACTGCACAGATGTAGCAGTTGGATCTGTGTATGTATTCCTATTAAATCACTGAGAACCAAGCTTTGCTTTTCCTAAAGTGAGATCCTGATTCAGACCTGAAATGAAGTGAGCAGCCTCCAAAACAGTTTGAGCCAAATCAGGCCCCTGAACCAAATCTTGCATTCAGTGCTCACTCACAGTTGATACAGACAAACCTAGTACTGTATATGTATTTTTGAAAATTCCTTGAAGATTCTTTTATACTGCTTGCTATTAATATCTCAAAAGTGGTTTGCAACATAAAAACATTCATGTTACTAAATGCAGCTGCTAGAGACAAGCATAGAGTCAAATTGTGTCGGTTAGTGACTGACAGCACAATCCTATATGCATAGAAAGAAGTCCCAGTGAGTTCAAAAGGGCTCATCCATTTTCAACAACTTTTTGCTGAACAGAAAAAAAAAATTATAAGGACACTCATTTTTCAACATGTGGGGAAAACGTTACATTCACTGTAAAGACCTTCCAGAATTCTGTTGTGATGCAAAAACTTCACAGTAGCTCAGATCTACTCTTTTATTCAGTATGTTTTTGGATAGTCTGCTATATGGATTGTGTTGCCTTTCAAACATTGACCCTTTAAAAACCCAGTACCTAAATAGTGGTATCTAGAAAACTGTAGAAAGGTCTTACCCATTGAATACTCTCCAACAAGGTATTCCTTAACCTCCGACTTGCTGCTACTGTGCACAGTTTCTAGTGCGCTGAACAATGGCCTCCACCCTGACTGGATCCGAGTTGAGCACACCTCCACCAGTTCGCCTATGGATGTGATCACCTGACACAATCAGAGCACACAAAGCATTGCAGAAGTAAACAACCCAACACAGATAATATACTTTATGAGAAATGCAGAAGCAGATCAGCAGGTGGGGTGGAGATATTACAGCAGCTTCCTATGAGTGGGGTCTCTGTGGCTTATCAGGAGCTAAGGGAGGTTGCAGCGGGGTAAATGCACTGGCAACGCCATTCCGGTGCTCCTATGGGTGTTGTTTGCAGTGTGTCAACCTCTCCACTGCCCTTCCCCTCCTGGAAAGCAACAGTGGCCCACCTGCTGGAAATCTACCTCTGCCACCCCCGGTGTGCCACTTCTGATATTATATATGCAACCAAATAATGCTACCAAGGTTATTTATTTTTATAGGGGACCTACATGACTTGAGTAGAAAGCAATACTATTGTTGATAACATTTTTCTAATTATAATAATAAAAAATAACCCGCACTATGGCAACACAAATAAGCACTGAATTGTGAGGCCTACATCCTATGCATATTAAGCAAAGCCATTTTGTTTCTTTTTCAGATGCTCATGATAATTTGTCGTTCCATCTCTGGAAATCCAACTAAAAACCCTTCCTGACTTTGCCCATGCTCTTTTAAAAAGAAGTGAGGAGAATGTGGCTTTCCTCCCATCATCCCTGACCATTGGACATACTGGCTGGGGCTGATGGGAACTGGAATCCAGCAACACCTGCTTCAGAAACTTGAAAGATAGACACTTCAAATGAAATTATCCCAATGCTAAACCCTTTCCAATATAAAATACAAACAAGCCCTGCACAGAATCTTCTCTTGCCATTTCCCATTCCCAGGAAGCAACTGAAAGGATTGTGATTGCTAGGCATATAATAGGAATCAAAGTGGTCTTGCAGTTGAGGGTAGGCTGTTGCCATTGTAAACGAGGTTTAGCTTGCCTGGTCCTGGACGTCCTCGTCACAGAGCTCCAGCTGCATGATACGCTCAAAGGGGCGGAAGAGGGCCTCATTCAAGTGAAAATGAGGGGGCTCATGCCAGTCTGTCAGAACCTCAGTTAGGATGTCGTGGATGAAAGAGACGGCCTTCCGAGAAACATGCCTTTCTTTATGGCAGGCAGCCTGCAGCAACAAGAGGAGTAAAAAGCAGGATTTCAGTCAAGCAAAAAATGCCTCTGCGACAAGAACCGGCAAGGACTGTTACTTAGGAGGAGGGTGGGAGAGAATTCAAAGAAAATCTGGTGAGGCCTAGCATTAAAAATGTCTACTGTAAGTACAACGAGGAAATCTGTTTGAACTAGATTTCATGTTACAATGCCATTTTAATTTTGTTTTGCCTCTTTTATCTCCCCGAGCTATTTGATTTCCTTAGACTGCGATCCCCTTAGAAAAATGGCTGTATGTCGTTCTGAGCCCATGAGATAGAGGGGGAGACATAAATCAACGAAACATACAAATGGTCAACCTATCATAAATAAATGAATAAAGCTGTTTTTAGGAGGATCTGTCTAAGAACTGTGCTAGACTGATGGCTATAATCTGCAAATTTCCAGAGTATAATCTTTCTTAGTGCTTCATTCACCTATACATTCTCTTTTTCAAGTACATTAATTAACATTGTGATTGCCCTTTGCAATTTTTACAACACACAGAGAAATTGCATGGGCAGGGGCGGGGAAGAAGCCTTTGTATTTCTCTCACCTCCACTAGGTGAGGGGCCACCAAGTTCCAGCAGCGCATAAGATGGAGAAGAGGACGGGATTTACTCCTTACGATTCGGAGCATGGCCCCTCCGAGACGGAATAAATGCAGCGCACTTCTCCTGTCTTGGGTAGATTTTACTTCACCTACCAGGGCAAAAAAACGGCTGTGCAGAGTAACTGATAATATAAATTTAAAACATTGTAACATACAACATATATATAAATATAAGATACTTACCTGGCATTGCCAAGGAGTAATCAACAGTGTCTGTAACTGAGTGGAAGAGCTGGGACTGAGAGGCTTTCTTCAGCTGATACAGGAAACCCCCCAATGCCATCAGATTCAACTTGTCAACAGCATCTTCAAATAGCCTTCAGGCAAAAAGGCAGAATATATCACTTAGAAATCCAGCCAGATGGGTGGGGTATAACAACAACAACAACAACCACCACCAAATCATAAAATTGTAGAGTTGGAAGGGACCCTAAGAGTCATCTAGCCTTGCAATTCATGAATCTCAACACACGGTCCCCCATCCAATTTGAAACCATATGGGAACCTGCTTAGCTTTGCAAATGTGCTAGCAGTTTTATTGCTGCATCGCTAGGGGGACATGAAATCTGACTTTTAAAATACACACACAAATGCAGTCAGGGTGGAAGTAGGGGTAAAGGAAGTAAACCAGCACAAGTACCTGGGAGAAGTAAAAACTGCATGCCCATTAGTGGGGCTGTATATATTTTACAACATTCATTGATGTTTTTCTGGTGTTGGCAGCACTTCACTAGGATGTCACCATTTGCAAATTTTGGATATTCACAGTAACACATCCATAATGGTTTCATCTTGAAGAAACTCAGAACAGGTAGCAACTGTCAAATGTGATGCCAACAATACCTGTCTGCCTGGGTAGAGAGGGTAAGGATAGCTTTGGCAGCGTTGCTTCCAGTCATCAGGCTGCCCCCACGGAAATCAAACGCTCTTCCCTTGCTACTTTCTTTGATGAGCTCCTGAATGGAAACCGGCAGGATTACAGGATTATTCCTCAGTGCAGTCTCTTGATCTAGAGTCAGTTCCTGGGTGCTGTCTGTAGACTGGACATCTCCCTGAAGCCCATCTGTGGCCTGTTGGCCCTGGGTAATAGTTACCGGTGGCTGAGATGTCCCATCACTGAAATGAGCATGTTCCAGAGTACTGATGTACTCACAAACTCTGAGAAAACAAAGCAAAAGGACAGAGGACCTTATTGGTTTTTCCCACTGCATACAACATTTACTCTTTGAGGATGATCTACAGTAGTCTTAAGCCTCCTGAAATGAAAAGCTCTTTTGTAAGCAAGGTGTCACTCGACTAAGCTATTCATAAACTTAAACTTTCCTTACAACATTACTTGACTTTTAAAAACATTTTAAATTACATTTACATTTTAGATGCAGCTGTTGCATAATAGAGAGTGGATTTTCAATGCTCTAATATATAGAAATAAGATACATAAAAATACAAGGGTTATTGTCTGGATTATCTAGAGTCACCATAACTGATGACCATAGACCAGAGGATAAACTAGAGACCACGAGGGAGCAAAGTGACTATGATCTGGAAAATTACACACTTGTGCATGCGTACTAAGCCATACTTTGAGTTTAGTGTGACTTGCAAATTGGTCCTGTATGCAGTGAACTATCAAATGTGTATTGAGCTCCTACCTAAATAGTTATTTCCCATCGAATGGGGGATAGTCACTGTTTAAAAAGGTACTGTTTCATTTTCTTTTTGCAGTACAAGCACACTACCTGGTTACTTTTATGGAATCGAAAAAAGTACACCAAATGCACTGAACAGCAAACTAGGTACCTGCCAATCAACATGTGTTGCCAGTTTCAAAGAAATGTTGTGTTGGAGTCTAGCCTAAACTGCCTCAAACTGAAGATGGAATACAGTTTCCAATTCCATACCTAAATACGTGCGGCCAGCAGTCTTGATTGTGGCTTCCCATCTCCAGCCCCACATTAAGAATGGCATCCATGCATAAAACGTGGGCTGTGTGGAGGCAGACCCCTTGCACTTTCCCCATCTGTTCCAGTTTTTGCTCCACCTTCTGTTTCACTGTGCCATCACAAATACAAATGTTAGAAATAAAGAATCTCTTGTTACGTCTAAAACAAGAGAGGCTTCTGTATAGGAGAGAACTGTTATTGTAGAGTTTTTTTTCTTTTAAAAAGCAAACAAACTTATTTTCAGCTTCTTTCAAGGTTTGCATGCAGGCCCTAGTCTTTTTTTCTTACCTTCAAGAAATACATGGGAGTAAGAAAACCACCTCATCTGTCTCCTGAGAAATCTCTATGTGGGACAAGAAGCTACGGTTAGAACTGGATATGGAACAACTGATTGGTTCAAAATTGGGAAAGGAGTACGACAAGGCTGTATATTGTCTCCCTGCTTATTTAACTTATATGCAGAATTCCACAAGTGAAAGGCTAGACTGGATGAATCCCAAGACGGAATTAAGATTGCCGGAAGAAATATCAACAACCTCAGATATGCTGATGACACAACCTTGATGGCAGAAAGTGAGGAGGAATTAAAGAACCTTTTAATGAGGGTGAAAGAGGAGAGTGCAAAATATGGTCTGAAACTCAACATCAAAAAAACTAAGATCATGGCCACTGGTCCCATCACCTCCTGGCAAATAGAAAGGGGGGAAATGGAGGCAGTGAGAGATTTTAGTTTCTTGGGTTCCATGATCACTGCAGATGGTGACAGCAGTCACGAAATTAAAAGACGCCTGCTTCTTGGGAGAAAAGCAATGACAAACCTAGACAACATCTTAAAAAGCAGAGACATCACTTTGCCGACACAGGTCCGTTTAGTTAAAGCTATGGTTTTCCCAGTAGTAATGTATGGAAGTGAGAGCTGGAACATAAAGAAGGCTGATCGCCGAAGAATTGATGCTTTTGAATTATGGTGCTGGAGGAGACTCTTGAGAGTCCCATGGACTGCAAGAAGACCAAACCTATCCATTCTGAAGGAAATCAGGCCTGAGTGCTCACTGGAAGGACAGATCCTGAAGTTGAGGCTCCAATACTTTGGCCACTTCATGAGAAGAGAAGACTCCCTGGAAAAGACCCTGATGTTGGGAAAGATTGAGGGCACAAGGAGAAGGGGACGACAGAGGATGAGATGGTTGGACAGTGTTCTCAAAGCTACCAACATGAGTCTGACCAAACTGCGGGAGGCAGTGGAAGACAGGAGTGCCTGGCGTGCTCTGGTCCATGGGGTCACGAAAAATCGGACACAACTGAACAACAACAACAAGAAAATGGATCGTGCTCCCTGGAACACACTTGCACGTGTTCAGTGGGAAGTGTGAAAGGAGCTGTATAAAGGAAAGAGTCTTACGTATGACTGGAAGTCCATATTGGTTAAGTTTCCAGATTGCATGGAAGAGTCTACACAGATGGAACTGTGCACAGAGAGCCTGTTTCACAACTCTTGCTGAATGCTCAGAGGCTGGGCAGGATGAGTGGGTCCGATCCTGATTCCTCCTCTGTTCAGGCAGTATTTAACAAAAGTGTAGAAAGGGCTTGAGAGTTCACTATAGTTGGAACAACTGATTTCTGCACATCCTATGCAGCTACTAGCACCTTACTTTATTTAAATCATAGAACCATGTTGAATCCTAGAACTGGAAGATACCCTGAGGATGTTCTTTGCTGCCATGCAAAACAAATTTATCTGGGAATAAGCCCCACTGATATCTATGCTGCTTATGCTTAGGAAAAGCAGGTAATACCGAGCAATAAACAAGAACTGCAATGAGATTCTTCACCCCACCCCACCACTTTCAGATCTAGGTAGGCTCTGCCTCTCTGCAGGCAGGCAGCCATTGCTGATCTTTACAGTAGACCTAAAGGGAGACATCCCTATTATAGGCAGGCCCAGGAAAATTACATTTGACAAGGCTTCCAACTACCTATAATTTTGATACATGACAAACACACGGCCCATATCTTCACTAATGATAACCAGTGGATCCCCTTGATGAGTCATACCTTGAGCTATGGTGTCACTGGGTTCTTGCACCTCTTTTTCCTCTTTCTCCTCTTGAACACATGAAGCAGCGGCCATCTGAGCAAGGGCAGATGCGCAATTAGCAGCAACCCCTGCAGCAAGAAACAGGGCTGTTGAATTTCTGTGCCTCCCACTAGCCATATACGTGGCAGCTAGACTGGTGACTGGGAGTGGCCACCGAGACCATATAACACTGGTCCTGAAAGACCTACATTGGCTCCCAGTATGTTTCTGAGCACAATTCAAAGTGTGGGTGCTGACCTTTAAAGCCCTAAACGGCCTCGGCCCAGTATACCTGAAGGAGTGTCTCCACCCCCATCGTTCAGCCCGGACACTTAGGTTCAGCACCGAGGGCCACCTGGCTGTTCCCTCACTGTAAGAAGTGAGGTTATGGAACCAGGCAGAGGACCTTCTTGGTAGTGGCGCCCGCCCTGTGGAACACCCTCCCATCAGATGTCAAAGAAATAAACAACTACCTGACTTTAAGACATCTGAAGGCAGCCCTGTTTAGGGAAGTTTTTAATGTTTGATGCTTTATAATGTTTTTAATATTCTGTTGGGAGCAGCCCAGAGTGGCTGGGGACACCTAGCCAGATGGGTGGGGCATAAATATATACCAGCTGAAACACTGGCAATATAAGGAGAAATATATAGGGAGAAGTGAACCCAGCTTACTGCTTGCTTCTGTTTTTCAAGCTGCCACATTTGGGTGTTGCAAGGATGACATCTACCTGCCCAAATTCACCTAAAAATGGGGCCTATGCTAATGAGTCCATTATACCTAAAGCACAGCTAAGGCGAGCTGCCTTTCTCAGTCCATCCAGACTCATGCAGATGGCATCCTTCTCCTTCTGGTTCTGCTCCTTGACTCCTTCAGCTCCTAGAATGAAGGCTAATCCTTTGGAGCTGCCTGCCATGCGGCCGGTCAAAGGCGTAGATAAAGTGTCAATCAAATTCTTCCAGCAACCAATTAGCAGGTATCGGGCAAAAGCAGCACCTGAAGCAGCAGAAAGGAGAAACAGATGGTTTATTGGGAGTCTTGGGAAATACAAGCATCAGTCAGAGCCAAGACGGACATGACGCAAACAGCATCATTATGCAACCTCTTTATCACAGCCTTTTGACACTTTTGAGGACAAAACTGCAATTTTTGTGGTTGCAATTTTTGTTACAGCTGTAAGGTTTTGAATGGTTTTTAAATTGTTGTGACCTGCACTGGTACCTGGAGTGAAGGGTGGGTAATCAATTAAAAGAATAAGAATACGAAGCATGTCAGGTCCCCCCCCCCCACCACCACACACCTTAATTAACAGGTGGTATGGAGACACATGCTTTTCATCATGACTGGAGAGAGCTGGGACGAAAGTTTAAAATCCACCATTCACTCCTAAGTTGAAACAGGAGTGGGGCCATGTTGCTAGCTCCACTCCCAAATTAGCCCTGCTTCCCAGTATGCAATATATGGAAAGGAATCCTTTGGTGGTTTTGGATCATAGAATCAGTGAATTGCAGAGCTGGAAGGGATCCTGAGGGTAATCTAGTCGTGGCCCCTGGATTGCAGGAATCTCAACTAAAACATGCATTACAGATGGCCATCCAACTTCTGCTTAAAAACCACCAATATATGTGTGTGTGTGTGTGTGTGTGTGTGTGTGTTACGGAATCTTTGCATTTTACAATGTGTGTGTGTGTGTGTTACAGAATCTTTGCATGTTAACTTTATGTAAGTCACTTTCAGCTATTTTTGTAAAAAGCATCAAATGAAATTAAAACACAGTTCCTGGACTGTGCAGTTCCTGGATCAGCATATGTTCATGCGCGTAGATGTGAGAGATAAAGAAACCGAGAAGGAAGCTTTACCTAACTCACATCCAGCATAAAAACATGAAGGGTAAGTGATTGGAGGGGGCGTATCTGAAATACTACAAATATATAAAAATGTGGCTCATTGTTCCCATGATGCAGATCCTTTACCTGCAAGAACAGCATCATCTGGCTTCCGGATGTGGGTGAGAGGAGACTGCGAGGATGCAGAAGCCATCAGCTGCCCACCTATTGTACTGCTCCCCAAACCATCAATGTCTGCAAAGAAAAACAACAATAAGTTACTATGGGATAAAGGGGGGGGGGGACACCTAAGGGACAATTCCTCATGAATTCCCTCAAGTGAAGTTGCACCGGAATGTGTGAAATGCCTCCACTGGTATGAGATTGATCCAACAGTGTCCCTCAGCTGACAGTAAAGCCTTTAACAGTGGAAGGGAAGTAATTTTCAGTGGTTATTCTTTCCTCCTGAGGTCCCCTCCCCCACTCTAAATCTGCTCCAGAGAGTTGTGGGGCGGGGGCGGGGGGGGGTACAGGTGAGAAGGAAAATTACCTTCAAGCCTGTTCCACTGACAGAAGCTTTGCTGTCGCCACTGGATACAAGCCATTTTACAAGTGATATAAGAAAGCTCTGGTTGTAGCATTTTATATGTATAATGATTGTTCACACATGCTAGTTGTTATTTCATATTGCAGGGGATGGAGGTGCCTCCATAAAGTTAGTCTGAGCCACTAAAACAAAGCAACTGCAAAATGTAAGTTATTGCAGTCATAAATGGCATTATAAAAATGAGGTGTGGGTATCCTTTTTGGCATGGTGGGTCAGATCTTTCTAAGCCCCCCCCCCTTCCGGCTGGTTAACAGACAGGTGGGCAGGACAACCCACTGGTTAGTCACCTGGCATCATTATGAGAATACAACAATTCCCATCATAATAATACAAGACCCTGACCACTGGCCATGCTGACTGGGACTGGGATAGTCTGGACACTCAATGCATTTAACCAAAGATGTGTATTTAATTCTATTATCGCCCTGGTATTCCAATCGTACTGACCAGTCAGCATGGTGATGAGTGGGAGGCTGTGCTCTTCAGGGCTCCCCCAATATCCTGCCTCTCCAAGAAGATTTCTCTCCAGCACTTGATGGTAAAGCTCTTCGACCCAAGCCTGAGAAAATACCATCAAAACTCCACTGGATTGGACCTGCTTCATAAACTCCTTCTGCAGAATGGAACAGCACAATTCAGCTACCACTGCATTACTGGGCATGTTGCTTTTCCTCAGAGAC
Source organism: Lacerta agilis (assembly GCF_009819535.1). Classification (NCBI taxonomy): domain Eukaryota; kingdom Metazoa; phylum Chordata; class Lepidosauria; order Squamata; family Lacertidae; genus Lacerta; species Lacerta agilis. Next base: position 58,910,901 of record NC_046314.1, on the reverse strand, counting down.
TTCTAGAAACATACAGATATGATCAGGAGCATAAAACCAAAGTGACAAGCATAGATAAAATTATGCATCTGTCGGCACACATAATAACCACCCGTCTTTCTCTCTGATGCAGTTCAGATGTGACACCAAACCATGATGTCATATACTTGTGCAAAAATGAGCCTCGAGACGGCATCTCTCCTCCTCCTCCCACCCTGCCAGGTTTCCCTAACTTGCTTTTGGTCCTTAGCAAACCATAGGCCTTGTCCAAACACAACAAACTATCGTTTGTGCAAAGTGGAGAATGATGAGGTTCAGGGAGCACTTTTCTCCCTATGGGGCAAGAATCAGGGAGCAAAACTCCCCTTGAGTATGGCGGCAAATTTTTCCATACATTTTCATTTTCCCTTCCCATAGTATTTTTTCCCCAGAATGGCTTTTGTAAAATATTGTCCTCTCTACTTTCTGAAGTCTCCTACCCTTTAAACCCACGAAACAGACAAAAACTGATTTTGGACCCAGTTGCTCCAATTTAATGCTCCTCTGGGTCCAACCTGCATCAGATCTGAGCACTTCGTATTTATTCACTGAGCTGCGGACCAACAAGCTATAAGAAGTCAGGGTAGTTGCAAATGTGTGTTGTTCTTCACCATAACCAGCACTGCATTCCACTCACCATGATCACGGGGGACTGGCCAGGCTTCTTTCGGTAGTAATCTGCATTGGACAGCTTCAGGTTGAGCAGGAGAGTATAATGAGAGACCATATAGAGACTATCTGCATTCATCAGTGTCTGGAAGCTATAGGCGACATTCCCTTCAAATCCTGGAGAGTGCATCATACCTATCAAAAAACACAGAGAGCTATAGCAAGTGCCTTGTAAGAGAATTCTCGCTTTCGAGATTCGAGGCCGCTTTCTTTTTTATATGGCGATTTACCAGTTACTGCACTATAACTCACATTTCTGTAACTACATGATCAGAAACTTTCATTGCACTAGCCAAAGTGCCTTCCACAGCCCCAGTGGAGACTGCCCTATTTTGAAGAAAGTAAACGTAAAGGTAAAGGACACCCAGGCGGTTAAGTCCAGTCAAAGGCGACTATGGGGTTGTGGCGCTCATCTCGCTTTCAGGCCAAGGGAGCCAGCATTTGTCCGCAGACAGCTTTCTAGGTCATGGGGCCAGCAGGACTAAAACGCTTCTGGTGCAATGGAACACCACGACGGAAGCCAGAGCGCACGGAAACGCCGTTTACCATCCCACCGCAGCGGTACCCATTTATCTACTTGCAATGATATGCTTTCAAACTGCTAGGTTGGCAGAAGCAAGGACAGAGCAACAGGAGTTCACCCCATCACATGGATTCGAACTGCCAACCTTCCAATCGGCAAGCCCAAGAGGCTCAGTGGTTTAGACCACAGCGCCACCCACTTCCATGAATAAAGTAGATGCCACTGTCAGCAATGCATTAAAACAGACTGGTGTAGTAAATAAAGCATTGGATTTTGTTTGGGTTTCAGTACATAGAACCTTTATACATAGAACCTTGTTTTGCACAGAACCTTTACAGAATATATTGGAGGAAGGTTCTCAAAACATCATAAAGGCACACTTTTGCATACAAAAGCAGTTTATCATATTAGTGGGCGCAACTTATTAGTAACGTGGAGAACAGCTTGCTTCTTAAAAGTAAACATGAACATTCAGCTTTTGTCTGAGTAGTCAAGTGTACTAAAACACTTGAACCTCTGGGTTATGGGATAATTTGATCAGGAAATTGATTAGCATTAAAGATTCCCCATATACTACTGTAACCCTATTGTTATGTACACCGGATACATAGCTTATAAACCTGACACCAAGATAATGGGTGTGACTGAAATGTTATGTTAAAACTGCTTGCTGAACAGTTTTACATAATATAATATGAGGTTGTAATAGGCTGATTTGTCAAAAATGCAGAAATAAAAATGGAAACTGCTATGTCAGAATGAAAATTCCACACAGATTTTGCTGGAAAAATCTATGAGGAGCAGACTGGAATTTTGTACCTTGTTTGTAGATCTTTCCTAAGCAGTCCACAAGGGTTCAGATTCTGATATATCCGGTAACTTTTTCATGCTGCCTACTGAGATCAAGTAGGCACCTTTACTGAACTCTTTTCAACGTTTGCTAAAAACATTCTTGTTTAGTCAAGCCTACCCAAATGTTTAGAGGTGATTTTAATCTGTTTTAGTATTTTAAGTTATGTATATTTTAAAGTAGGGTTGTAAATTTTCCCCGCTTTAATTTTCTTATCTTTTAGGTCAGGCATAGGGAACCTTCGGCTCTCCAGATGTTTTGGACTACAATTCCATCATCCCTGACCACTGGTCCTGTTAGCTAGGGATCATGGGAGTTGTAGGCCAAAACATCTGGAGAGCCGAAGGTTCCCTATGCCTGTTTTAGGTAAACCACTTTGAGAGTTTCTACAATCAAGCGGTGCAAAAATCTTATGAAATGAATAAATTAAATAAATACTTTTTCATTCTTTTGTGTGTGTGTGTGGGGGGGGGGGAATAGTTACGTTGGAGCCAGGCCACACAGACATGCCTTGCATCAACTCCAGAATTAATTCACAGGGCTGCAAATGGATTAGAATGCAGATTCTCCCAAACATATCTGAAAAGAGTATTTGACATACCAAAGACCCTTAATCAACAATGCTCTGCATTGTTCATTTAATACTGGCTGTGAAGAAAATGATCACCAACCTGAACAAAAAGTTGAAGCGAAGTTCTGGAGGGCCAAATCAACATCTTCCACTTTAGGAAGAGCGATTAGTCGAGGGAGAAGAGCTTCAAGGGACTGGATGAATAATCTGGCACTGTGCTGATCTGCTTCCTGGTTCTTCAGCAGTTTCAAGGAAAGGGCAGCAGTTCGTAAGGACTTGTGACCTGGACAGTCTCTTGGGGTCTGCTCTTCATCAGCCAACGAGCAATTGTCTGAGCCTATGTCTGAAACGTCTGACCTTCCGGAATCTTTCTCTGCTGCCATGGAATATTGGTCACATGAATCAAATTCAGTCCTAGAAAGATCTTGGTCATCAACACTGAAATTGCTCTCACTGTACCTGGATCCACAAGAACGTGCCCTGCAGTCAACTGAAAGAAAATTAGTTATATCTGGATAAACAACTGTATGGCTCCGTTGAACAACATCTGGCTGGTCAATGGTTTCTGATTCTGGGTCTTTATAATGAATTTCTTTACCCATTTGTCCAGCTGGTGACTGAAGAGAATTTTTACGAATATCAGAACGATCTTCTGGAGTGGTCTGTCCCATTTCACCTTCCAAGGTCGTCTGACCAGTATCTGTGGTGACACTAATACTAATGTCAGGACTCTTTTCATTGCCAGTTTCCCAGGGGGTATGGGTATGCTCTGATGACAGGATGCGCCTTTGCCACCTAAAATCAGCATCGTTTATCTCCATGGAATCTCTGCTTGTCTCGCCCCCGTCCTTTAACTCTTCCAAACGTCGGAGAAGCAGATGGACCTGCTCCTCATCGAGGCCTTTCCCTTGACTGAGATCATCCAGGGTGCCAAGGAGGGCACAGACACAGGACACTGAAGCATAGCAGGCTTCAATCCCACCTTTTGCACAAGCTTCACTCATCCCATCCAAGATACTACAATAAATAAAAACAAGACACATTTTATTCTTTTTTTTTTTCTTAATTGGAAAAGCGTGCATTTAAAAAAAAGGGTTATTGGCTTAAGGAAACCTAGTAGAACATACAGTTTGAGAAGATCCAGGTGGGACTTCCTTTTTGAAATCGACCTTTTCCTGCATTCTGGTTCAGTAGAGCAGGGGCCTGCCAAATCGCAGAGCCGCCGAGGACTGCCAAGTATCTAAATGAGGTACAATTCAAGATTTGCATGAAAAATCAAAAACTCATCACAGGTCAAATAATTGCACAATGCTGGAACAAACTTTACTTCTTCAGTAAGCTGATCTGCCCTAGGATGCATTGAGCTTATTAATTCAAGGATGCAGGATGTACCCATCAATTTATTAACAGAAGGTGGTTTCAGAAAGCAGATAAAACCTGTGTTAGCCTGCCCGCACTGACAGCCTAAATGTTACTGTGCAGCCCTGGCCTACCTCTCTAAAGGATCCCTACACCTCCATTCCTTGAGATCAGTTGGGGTTAGCCCTGTTTGGCACCTCTTCTTCACATGCTGCAAAACTGGAGGGAGCTTGGGGGGGAGGGTCAGATTGTCAGAGAGTTCTGGTGCCAGTACTTTGGAGCCACCATATTTTTCGCTCCATAGGACGCACCGGACCATAGGGCGCACCTCATCTTTAGAGGAAACAAGAAAAAAAATATTTTTCTGGTTTTCTTCCTCTAAAAGCCCTGTTGTTGTTTTTTGGGGTTTTTTTTGAGGATCAGCTAAAAGTTTTGCAGCTGTTTTTGCAAAGGCAAAAGGCCTTTTTTTGAGGATCAGCTAAAGGTTTTGCAGCTTTTTTGCAAAGGGAAAAGCCCTGTTTTTTTTTTTTTAGGATCAGCTAAAGGTTTTGCAGCTTTTTTTTTTTTGCAAAGGGGGAAAAGCAAAGCTCCTTTTGCAAAGGGGGAAAAGCAAAGAGGAAAAGCCCCATTTTTATGGGGTTTAACTCACATTTCTGAAAAAATCTTAAGGAAAGGGAGCCATTTCTACTGTTTCCAGACAGATAATCTAATCAGCCAGTCACATGCAGCTAGGGAAACAAACAACCTCCCTCTGCAGCACATTCAACAAAGGAGGGCGGGGCTGAAAGGGAGCCGGGACTCTTATCTCTCTCCCGATCTCTTGCTGATCAGCTGCTGAGCGGGGTCCTTTCAACACTCCTTTCTCTCTTTGTAAAATAAAAAGCACAATCTGCTTTTGGCCCCTGGGCAATTCAGCTCCAGGGACCACCATTCGCTCCATAAGACACACAGGTATTTCCCCTTACTTTTCAAGAGGGAAAAAGTGCGTCTTATGGAGCAAAAAATACGGTAATTGCTTAGGGACTCCCCCCCCCATTACTTCATTGTCTGAATTCAGCTCTAGAGTGAAGACTTTCTTATATATAATTTTTATTTGATTTTTTTTGTTGATACACCAAGAAAGAAAAGAAAAACAGAAATACAAGCGAAAATAATAATGAACAAAATATCATTTACAAAACAATAAAGTGAAAATGGGTCTTTTGACTGTAGACTCGACCTCCCATCTATTCCTTACTTCAATTGTATATTAAAGGTAAAGGTAAAGGGACCCCTGACTGTTAGGTCCAGTTGCGGACAACTCTGGGGTTGCGGCACTCATCTCGCTTTACTGGCCGAGGGAGTCGGTGTACAGCTTCCGGGTCACGTGGCCAGCATGACTAAGCGGCTTCTGGCGAACCAGAGCAGCGCACGGAAACACCATTTAACTTCCTGCCGGAGTGGTACCTATTTATCTACTTGCACTTTGACGTACTTTCGAAATTCTAGGTTGGCAATTGTATATTGCTTGTTGCCAATACACACTTTTGTCATGATCTAACTAATTCTTAATTTATCTTAGGTCTCATATCATTCTTGAAGCTACTGCTGAAATTATTCAAATGCTGTGACAGAGTTTAAACTGCTGTAGTTATTTTTCAAATATATTTTAAAGACTTCCCATTTTGAGACAAATTCCTGTTTGGTTTATTCTTTATTTTTTTCTGATAAGCTATCTAACTCCGCATATTCTGTCAGTTTTTGAGTCCATAGAATGAAGACTTTTGAGTTACTTGTGTTTTACTTTGGAATATTACTGTTGGGTTTGTGTCCCTCCCCTGCTTCTTTTATCATTGCGTTTATTGTTTCATACGGAAACAATCTATATAAAATTGCTTTTGAATATGAACTCTTTGCAGTCAATAAAGGAAACTAGGGGTGGATGGGTCAATAAAGGAAATCCATGGGGTAGATGGGTGGGGATGGGTACAAACAAACAAACAAATAAACAAGCAAGAAGGTATTTGCAGTTAGCTCACCTCTTTCATAATCTTGATAGCCTCCACTCTGTGCTGAGGTGGAGGGTACAGAAGCATTCGGTGATAAAGAGACTGCAGGACCGGCTTCATGGACTCCACCGATCCCATCAATCGGACAAGTTCTGCTGCAATGTAATAGATCGTCCGGGCAGCAGGACTGCTAAGGGCAGGTGCATTGGAAGAGCAACCTGACCCTCTGCCGTGATCGGAGACCCCCGAGGAAGGAGAATCAGCTTCGTGACAGATGTTGCCGTGAGCAGAGGTGATGGTTTTGTCATGGACTGGATTTCCCAAGATTACTACAAGAGCCGGGCACAGCTGCTTCCTGAAAAAGAAAAGCAGTGTGAGAGCGAAACAGACAAATAGGTGGCAAAAGCGGAGGAATCAACACACTTCAGTGGTACCTCGGGGTTACAGACGCTTCAGGTTACAGACTCCGCTAACCCAGAAATAATGCTTCAGGTTAAGAACTTTGCTTCAGGATAAGAACAGAAATTGTGCTCTGGCGGCGCAGCGGCAGCGGGAGGTCCCATTAGCTAAAGTGATGCTTCAGGTTAAGAACAGTTTCAGGTTAAGAACGGACCTCCAGAACGAATTAAGTATGTAACCAGAGGTACCACTGTACTCACACTGGACAACAAACTTCAGTTATATTTATAAATGAGATCATTGTAAAGCACTCAGCACCCATAAAATGCCTACAGAAATTGAACAACTACCACGGAAGAGGCATATGTAAATAGAATTATAATATGTATACAGATATAAATATAGCTACTATATCTTTACTGGCACACCTTTTTGAAGTGAAACTGGACAATATCAGGAGTAGCCAAGATGGTGCCCTCCACATATTGCTGAACTAGAATGGCTATCATTCTTGACTATTGGCAATGCTGGCTGGGGCTGATGGGGGTTTGAGTCAAACAACATCTGGAGGGGAGCACATTGGGCACAGCACTGTATGCCAAACTATAATGTAGCAGGACCAGGTGAACATGTTGTCTCAGCAATGAGCTAAGCCAAGGTTTGGCTAAGTGTGTTATCTAAAACAGGGCTGCATCTCATGGCTAGTGAGATGAGAGCTTAACCACATATCCTGGTTTGTATGACACACAAACCTTGACTTAGCTCAGCGCTGTGCAACTGTATAAAGGAGAGGAGCAAATCATCATTTAGCTTACCGTGTCATACGACCCAAGGCTACCCCGGTCTATATTCTACACACACACACTTTTAATGAGGGCACTTATTCCCTTGGGAATGGAGACAGTATTATTATTGGAAAGGCTTGAAAGGGCCTCTGTGGCAAAGAGGTCCAGAGGTTACATTTATCATGGAGAACGACATACTCATGACAATTTCTCATTTACCAAAGCCCTCTTTGGGGGCTTAGTCTTCTTGAATGCAAACAACAATTGAGGAAAAGCAGTTATGTGCTACAAAGTCCCGTCCTCTCTGGTGCATCACGTTTATCCAAGTTTAGAGCCATCCATAAGTTTGAGGGCAGCAATATGGCATGAAGAGCCTCTTCTACTTGTGGAGGGTCCCTGCAGGGTTTACAACCTTGAATGACTTACAGTCCTGATTGGACACAAAGCTATTTCATATTTGCTCCAGTATGGTTAAGCATATTTATGTAAGATGGAAACTCCAGTTTTTCTCGAAGAACGTAATCTTCTTTTAATGGGGAGCAAACCATGAACCCAGTGAGGATTAGATGAACAGAATTGCACTCCAAAAGGTTCCGAGCAGATTTACTTACCATATGAGGTCAGTGAATCCTTTATGATGGTGCATATTAGGAGAGGAACTATTCAGCATCGAGAGAATGCATTCCAGGAAAAGAAGCTGCAACTGCTGATTCTCACTGACAAATGGAAGCAAAGTGTCTTACAGTTTATTGTTCTTTTCAACCAGATGCAATAATACAAATTAAAAAAGCAAATACTTTTTCTTCCTATTTCATGGAGATATACAAAAGGAAAATTCTCTGCAAAGTAAATGAACATGAAAGCAGCTGAATGCAATTATACAGAATCAATTTCTCCTGAATAGAAATATCAATTTTCTCATGAAAATGTTCAGGGTTGTTAAAAACATTAAATGTATTTATCACTTCCCACTTCACAAAATGATTTATAACTCAAGCAGAATTCTAAAAAATAATAATCACATGAACATGGTAAAAACACTGAAGCAATAAATTAAAATATTTTAGTAAAAACTCCCAAACATAATAATATATAATGAATACTGCTGTTCAGTATTAACAACTACTTCACTTACAGGATTGCTCCAGTAATTAAGAATGTGTGCCATTAGCACAAAATACAATCGATATAAATAAAGCTACTGCTAATAAACTGCTTGCAATTACAAAGTAGACAGATCCTACATGCAAATAATTACAGTTATTTAGATGTACGAGTAATTACTTAAACTTAATATAGGACACATTAGTACTGATAATTACTGGGAAATGGGAAATGTCTGCTTTTGCAGTGTAGCTCAGAGTTACTCTATTGTTACCCAATTCACTTCTCAAATAATTTTTCCATGATAATGTTCATATATCACAGCCTAGCACATCAAGGACTAATTAACTTAAATATGTGCTAATTACACGCTGGCATGCAATACTCAAGGTGGATTTCCATTTCTTGTCACGAAATGAAAAGCTTAAGTTGCTGTTAACTGCTTACATGGAACATTTTTTTTAAAAAGATAGCTAATTGTTGTTCCCTACTGTCTTTGAATTCAATCATCAGGTGGACACAAGTAGACAACAGATAAAAAATGAAACTCCATAATGGAGACAGAGTAATAAATCCAAAACTATCAGCAAATCTAGAAAAGTGTGTCACTAATCCCTACTAATGACCTTCACAGGTCTGAAGCTACTGAGTTTCTGCAACAGAAAAATTGCATTAATTTTTTCTCCCATTTTCCATTTTTGTATTGCTGATGGAAACAGCAGAGCACTACATGGGGTTAAGTAGGCTGGTGAGGAAGTGGAGGGATGGGTAAAATACATTTTTCTGTGACATTATCTCTATATATTTTCCTAGCTCTTCTGTATGTGCAGAAGAGCCTTTTTCTTTAAAAAGGAAAGAAGTACCAGAAGTATGAAATAGATGTTTCAATATTCAGGTTGATTCTATACCATAGAGAATGATTCTACCTAAACACAATGTTGGACTTCCCTTGCTCCCCATTTAAATTCAGAAACAATTACTCACCTGATGACTGCCTGAAGTTTTTCACAGAGAACCGCGAAGACAGAGACAACATCGTCACAAAGGGACTCTGTGGTAGAATCTCCAAAAGGGGCAAAGGACAGATATTAGCAGCAGCCATGTGTACACCTAACTACACCAAAGCTTGACACCTGCAGAAACATCTCCAGCTTCAGTGACTTCAAACTTTGCACAGAATATGATGAGGAAGACATGGATATGGCATTGAAAGGGAAGCTTTCTCTGGGCATATGTGCCCCTAATTCAGTGCTCTGGTGCAAAATATGGAATGAAACATCTATTGAGCAAAACTATTCGACCAACCGTTGGGGGAAGGGAATGCCGGAAGCGGAAGGGGAGGAGCTATTTCCTGCAAGTATTGCTGGGAATGAAGAAGTGAGCAGAACTCCATGCAGGGCTTGAAGGACAGCTGCATGAAGGACAGGGAGACACGGGGATGGTGCTTAGGATACCTCTGAATCCAATGCAGCGCTGCTGGGAAGGACAAGCCCCTCTTGGGATGTAAATGCTATGAACTCTCTCTCCATAAAGTCAGATGTAAATATGCGTGAATAAACCATATTTCTTAGAGACACTGCCACCTCTGCCGTGTATCATTCCAAGGGAACACAAAGTCTGGTTAAGGGCCAAGACCCCTGGATCCTTGCTACCGATTGGCAGAGATTGAGGTGGCTTGTAACAAAATTCACAATAATTTTGCATAGGCATGATGGGGGGGGGGAAGGAAGTTGAAGGGGAGAAATAAACCAGTTTCTGAGTAGTTATGAACTAATACCTGGGCTCTTGCACCCCTGAAGGACTCCTTGGCTTTCAGCTATCTATTCAGGAAAGAGATATATTGTCATTAGCACAGGTATATTAGGAAAGTACCCATGTCTACTGAAGAACAACTTTTCACTTTTCTATTTCTAGACATATGAGCAATTACGGAAACCACTCCTGAGACAAGACTCTAACCCGATCCAAGGAGAATTATGGAGTTTCCAGATGGGCTTTCAGGGCTGCAGAAGATTGTTTCTAGGGCCGGGCTCTGAAAAGAATTCTATCTCTAAATGAGATAAACTAATGCACTATGTAGCATTAGTTTTACTGTCTATAATGTTAGCAATTTTATCCTGGATTCCAACATTTCTTTTACATTGCATTATGTATTGCAGTATGGATCTGTGGCTTGCTTATTTATTTATTTATTTAGTGCCATATCAAGATAAATTTTAAATGGCAGGAAATAACTATATGCTGGAATATTGCCCTGAATTTCATCACATAAAATTGCAACGTAAAAGTCCTGTGATTTCCCAGGTTAATGGGGTTGCAAACAGTTTGTTTCTGGATGCTAACATGGAAACAATTTCCATAACATGGAAATGAGCGCTAAACTTCTGCTGGATGCTAGTTTTCCAGACCTGGCCTTTACACTGTATGAAAGATAATATAAAACATGGAAATTATCAGGTAAGGAAACATCGGGGAAAGGGAATAAAGTGCTTTCTGAATGAAGCCATAAGTAGCATTGCGAGGAAATCACAACTCATTGTTATTGCTATAGAACTCACTGGATTCTCTTGTTTTTGCCGTAACTGTAAACTCAAATCACTCAACATCTGGCTGAGAGTTGCCCGCACAGCTGTATTAATACTCCGCTGATGGTAACTGGAGACATAGGTTTCAATGCACACCTGGTTGGGAAGGGAGAAAGGAACAGCAGAAGCAATGTAATTATAGATGTAATAAAATAAAGACTACCAACATAATTATAATCGGTAGAAGTAGGAGGGGGTTATTGGTTTGTTTTGTTTTCATTTTCATTTTATTATGTATTTCATAGTTTTTTGTTTTATGTTTAATTTTGTGAACCGCCCTGTGATCTTCAGATGAAGGGTGGTATACAAATTTAATAAATAAAAATGAAAGTTAAATGACATAGAACTATTTCTGACAACAGTCTAAATTCTGAATCACCTAAGTCTAAATAGTATCATTTATACCACAATATTTCCCCAAGTAAGAAAACTACTAGGACTCCAGTCTGAATGGTTACCTGATAGTTTTAATATAGCTTCTCATATTTTGATGGAAGAGGCTTACTTGTTTCATTCATATATACACACCTCTATTTGGAATGTACCATTTCAGACTCCAGGTAAGAGGTCACATGATTCAGTGTTCCTATATATATATATATATACACACACACACACACACACATACATATATATACATACATACATACATATACTGTATATAAAACCAACAAAAAACAGCTGTACAGAAAACGCTAGATATCAGGAACATCATGAGATCTAGCATAGCCTTATTCATTCTGCATAAGCGCCCTACATTTAAAGCCCATCCCGCCCCCCACCAAGAATCTTGGGAATTGCAGTTTATTAGGGGAGGGAGCGGCGGCGCATGGAGCCAAGATATGTTCAGGGCCAAGATATGCTTCTGTCTGCAACATGGAATATGTCAGCTATCTGCCAATTTTCATGTTTTCTGTAGGCCTCAATAGGCTGCTTCCATTGAGCTTTATGCAGAAATAGTAGAACCCTAACACAGACTTACCACTTTAGTAGGAACTAGCCCCTAGTTAAGAGCAGCTTTAAAAATTATCCACTGACCCTCTTTTATTATTTGGTCTTACGAATTGGAATCATGCCATCTTTACATACTTGAATCTGAGGTGAAAAAGCATTGGGGGGGAAATACCGGTAATAGAATGTGTAAATTCAATTGATAGCTAGGTTCAATTCATGCACAAGTCCAAATTAAGTTGGTCCTCTTGTCAATTGAGTAATTTACCTCTGACCTAGCTGCTAAAGGCACATTCTAGTGGCAGACTTTTATTAACAGCCCAAGTTTGGCTTCCAGTGGAGAAAGAGCACTCACCTCAGCAATCTTAAGTACCGAACTCCCATTCAGCTCAAATGTTGGAGTGTATGTTATACAGAGCAGGACCTGCAATCAAAGGAACAACAGAGGGAAAGAGCTTTAGTAGGACGGTGCCCTGAAACCCTGGCCAAGGCTATGAAGTTCACCGAGAAGCAAGTCCACCACGTGTCCTATCTTTGCTAATCACAGAATCACAAGGCAGAAACAGACCAGAGGGGCAAATCCAACCTCTCCTCAAGGCAGGATCCCACAGATTAATTCATGTAGCTCAGAAGAGAGTATAGGAATAAAGAAGGAGCGCCATACAAAAGTATCTGCGTACGACATGGCTAGTCATTGATTAGCTTTTATAGCGACTAAAGGAAAACTCTATTTCACGTTCCCCCACTCTGCTCCAAATTGTCTGGGTGTCACTACTCAGTCTGACCTGGTGGAAAAATCACGTCCAGCTCTTTTTATTCTGAAGCATATCCACCGATCATCACATGTAGTGACTTGGGTTCCATTCATTCAATTAGGAATGAAGAAGAAGAAGAGGAGGAGGAGGAGGAGTTTGGATTTGATATCCCGCCATATTACTGCCATAAGGAGTCTCAAAGCAGCTAACAATCTCCTTTCCCTTCCTTCCCCACAACAAACACTCTGTGAGGTGATTGAGGCTGAGAGACTTCAGAGAGGAGCAGGGACGCGGACCCAGTTCACCAGATTGCGAGTCTACTGCTCTTAACCACTACACCACACTGGTGTGAAATACAAGTTTAATGTGACATGAAACTGTCTATTTTGGTATCAAACTCAATGACCCAAAAATCTGAAAATGGGGCATTTGCCCTCTGGTCAAAACTCATCGTATGAATTCTGCTTTACAACAGTTCCCAGCAGTCCAAGCTTAGGGCAAGCCAAAGCATAGCTGAGATGGCGTGGAATGCTGGGTTGTGGTCATCTCCACCTAACCTCTCATTTGTGGAAGTAAGATTTTACAATGCCCCTGAGAAGGTTAGCCTGAAAGTAAACCAGTTCATACATGTCTTTTCACACACTTTAACAATCCTTGGGTTGCAAGAAATAGGAAATTTGTGGTTACCAGGAAAAATGCTAGCTATTATTCACTAGCAATTAAATATATCCATTGAACTGTGCATTTAGCCTGAAGGACAAACGTGTACAAACTGTAACAGTGCACAAAATACTGTAAATGTCTTTTCATAAGTTTTAAAATATTAAACTGTGGTATTATGCAAATTGTAAGAAATTTTCTGCAAAATGGCAAGCAGAAATTTAAAGATTCTACCCAAACATTATCCGTAGAAGAGAGGACTAGAATAGAATCCTCCCTGTTATAAAACAGGATTTCAGTGGCCTCTGTTGGTATGATTTCTCTGCTCTCTCGTAACACAAACTGAATGGTTTAAGAAAGCCTGAGAAAACCTAAAAAATAGAAACTGAGCCAGTAAAAAGTTAAATATTCTTGTTACCAATTAATAAACTCAGAATTATAAAGGTTTTTAATGTGCAGCTAAAACACAATAAGAAAGTTGTCTGCAGGATCATCTTAGGGATCCCATTCCACATTACTAGTGCCAACTTTAAAAAGCCATACTGTGTGTAATACAAATATCGCTTTTCAAAAAGACAATATACCTGGAGCAAGGTCTCTAACTCAGAGCAGTTTAAGGAGGGCACCAAAATTGCTCCACAAAATGGAAAGAAGAGCAAGAAACAGAAATTTCTCCTATAAAAAGAGAAAGCCTGCTATGTGTAGTAATGTCGACTAAATAGGCAAACAATATTAGGATTATTGTCCTCTTGCAAATGCCCTGATGAATGCTGTTTCCATTAATGAGTGATCCATAATGAGGATGTGGATTTTAATTACGGCCAGAGTGCTTTCTGTCTTGAAAAAACTACTGCTTTGCTCCTTGGTTGCCCAGACCACACAACTGATAATATGCTGATGAGATTTTTCAGATCAACAAGGAAAAGAAACAATAGATTATGCCGTCTTTATCAGAACGAAAACCACTTCCCCTAGAACTGGGTTGGACAACCTTTTGAAGTTAAAAAGGTAAAAGGTAAAGGATCATTGGATGGTTAAGTCCAGTCAATGGGGTGCGGTGCTCATCTCGCTTTTCAGGCCAAGGGAGCTGGCATTTGTCCACAGACAGCTTTCCGGGTCATGTGGCCAGCATGACTAAATTACTTCTGGCGCACGGAGGACTGTGACGAGTGCCAGAGCGCACGGAAACACTATTTACCTTGCCGCTGCAGCGGTACCTATTTATCTACTTGCACTGGTGTGCTTTCAAACTGCTAGGAGGGCAGAGAGTCCCATGGACTGCAAGAAGATCAAACCTATCCATTCTCAAAGAAATCAGCCCTGAGTGCTCACTAGAAGGACAGATCCTGAAGTTGAGGCTCCAGTACTTTGGCCACCTCATGAGAAGAGAAGACTCCCTAGAAAAGACCCTGATGTTGGGAAAGATGGAGGGCACAAGGAGAAGGGGACGACAGAGGATGAGATGGTTGGACAGTGTTCTCGAAGCCACTAACATGAGTTTGGCCAAACTGCGGGAGGCAGTGAAGGATAGGTGTGCCTGGCGTGCTCTGGTCCATGGGGTCACGAAGAGTCGGACACGACTGAACGACTGAACAACAACAGGAGGGCAGAAGCTGGGACAGAGCAACAGGAGCTCACCCCGTTGTGTGGATTTGAACTGCCAATCTTCCAATCGGCAAACCCAAGAGGCTCGGTGGTTTAGACCACAGTGCCACCTGCATCCCTTTTAAAGTACTTCTGTATGGCCTGTGCCTTTTTGTTTATAGCCTGCAGGATTGCACAAAAACAGCTTTATAAAATGAATGCAACCCCCACCCCCAAATCCTAGTCCTAACAAAAAGGAAGTAACATGAAGCCCAATTAAATTCTTTCTTCTTCTCCTCAAGTATCACAAATTTTAAGCCCACAAATCTTAAAGGCTCCTGGCTGTTGTTTTAGAAACATTTCAGGTTAAGTCTTTACAGAGTATTTTATATACCTATAAATCTGTCCATCCTTCACTACAATGGAAAAAGACATATAATTCAGAAAGGGCAAGGGAGACTAAGAGCCTATTATATATTATTGTGAAACATACCACACACACAAACACACACACACACACACACACACACACACACACACACACAAGTATCTCACAGAAGAAATAACTGCTTGGAAATCTACAAGTGTGTTGGTATTTTGCAGGTTTCACAGCTATAACACCAATTCCCCAATCATCTTTTCTCCATATCTATTTGGATGATTACCCACAATACACTAAATGAAAAGCATTCCATGTTGCTAAATTAAACGGTCAGCTAGCAAGCAACAGACCCTCACATCAGATGCACACATCTATGCAAGTGTTGCTTGGGCTTTTCTCCAATCATGTGCTCTAGACCACCCACATTCAGAGAGAGGTGGGTATAATGGCAGCTTCATAAACCAAATGTAATAACACTTCCAATCAAATATGCTGAGACGGGAGAGAAAACAAGGGGGAAAAAATCCATGTCCAGTAGAGCTGTAGGCAAGGGTCTGTGTATAACAAAGATGAAACAATTGTGTGGTATTAATACAGGCATACAGAAGCAAGGAATAATCAGCATATCTACAACACAGTCTTACACCTAGATAAGAAGTAAGGCTATGAAGAATGTGAGATGCATTCCTTGGGGGTTTAGCCAGCTCTAGAATTCTGTTGTGAAATTTGCCCATTATACAAGGACTTGCCTGTCCGTAGGTCCTGTTTCAATATATGTATATTCCCACAGTTTGCTGGGCATTTTAGGTGCTCTTTTAAATATTCTCTCAGTCATGGGTGGGGAAACACTTCTGTATTAACAGATTCCCCCATACCTCGCAGAATGTCTAAATGACCCAACCACATGGGCAGAGCTTTGTGTTGATCCATTCAGGGGTAGGCAACCTAAGGCCCCTGGGCCGGATGCGGCCCAATCACCTTCTCAATCCGGCCCATGGACTTCAGGGAATCAGCATGTTTTTACATGAGTAGAATGTGGGCTTTTATTTAAAATGCATCTCTGGATTATTTGTGGGGCATAGGAATTCATTCATATTTTTTTTCAAAATATAGTCCGGCCCACCACATGGTCTGAGGGACAGTGGACCGGCCCACGGCTGAAAAAGGTTGCTGACCCCTGCTTGTGGTTGGATCAATTAAATACAACCCCAGCTGCATAGGATCTGCTCGTAGATACCTCAACTGCTCACATATGGCTGGGAGAACATTTAATGGGTGTGTCACTAATCTCAGATTTATTAGTTTGTTTTTAAGCAATGAAGACTTCATATGGCATTCACAAATTAAAAATCACATCCTGGGTATCCTCTGGTGACTTCTGTTTCAGTGTATCTGAAGAAGTGTGCATGCACACAAAAGCTCATACCAAGAACGAACTTAGTTGGTCTCTAAGGTGCTACTGGAAAGAATTTTTTATTTTGTTTTGATCCAGGTATGTAATGAACATTTGCTTTAAATGAAAATTAGCTGCAGCCCTCTGGCTCATGATCAATACAGCTGCTCAGGCTCATGATCAATACAGCTGCTCAGGAAACACAGTAGATTCCCTCTCTGATAGGAGCTTTGAGGCAGCTATGAATAAGATAAGATGACCAATACAAATCAAAAGTTATTAATGGACAGGCTCTGAAGAGGTCCTAAACAGTAAAGAGCTAAGGGACAGGGAGACCAAAAGCAAGTAGTGGGAAGAAACCCGAGGGACAGGTTGACAGAAATGATGACTGAAGAAAAGGCCCAAGAGACAAGAGACAAGTGACTGAGGCATGAATGAACTAATCAGGGCAGGACTTTGAAGATGAGCAGTGCTGAAAATGCTATGGAACGAGAGAGAGAGAGAGAGAGAGAGAGAGACAGACAGACAGACAGACAGACAGACAGACGCAGGATTACCACTGTAATTGGGATAAAGTAGACAATACTCTGAAAAGCAAAAACCTGAAGAAATAATGGATGGATGTAGACATGAAGCTGAAGAAAGTAACCTACGCCTTTGGACAGCTGTGAGTCCAAAATGACTCCTGGGCTGCACACCTGGTCTTTCAGGGGCACGGTTACCCTCTTTGGGACCAGACAGTCCCCCACACCTGCCTGCTCCTTATCCCCCAAGAACAGTACTTCTGTCTTGTCAGGATTCAACCTCAATCTGTAGCAGCAATCCATCCACCTACCACCTCCAGACACTCACACAGGACCTTCATTGCCCTCACTAGTTCTGATTTGAAGGAGAGGTGCAGCCAAGACATGTTCAGAGCCAATATATGCTTCTGTCTGCAACATGGAATATGTCAGCTATCTGCCAATTTTCATGTTTTCTGTAGGCCTCAATAGGCTGCTTCCATTGAGCTTTATGCAGATAAATAAATAACCTAAATAATATTGACCAGAGTCTGGGATACAATAAAAGTTAGTTCTTGTTGTCTCCGATTGTTGAAATAAAACCCAACAGCCTGGCTCAAGTGATTTTTTTTTGTGCCCCATGAACAAAACAAGGGCAAACACATTCATAATTCTGGGTGTGTTGTGTAAGCATGGCATGTTTAATTATGAAGATGATGAACATAGTGGTTTCCCATTAATCAGTGGAGCTGTAAAAAGGTTCTGCTGCCACTAGAAACTATTATTCAGAGTGATCAATGCTTCAAACGTCCGGGCAAAGTCTTGTATCAGGAGTGGAATAACCAAGTATGTGACATGTTGTACATTATCTAAATAAAGCCTCCATTAATTTGCTGTGCTAAGGCAGAACTCCAACTAAAAATCAGCTGATATGCAACAACAGTAGTAATAATGAAACAAGGAGAATCATTTAACAGGGTTCTTTAATGGCTCTGGTAGTAGATTTGGCATTCAGAGTTACGACAATACAAGGAATGTAGGAACTATAGAAGGCAGAAAAAGAAAAACTGAGTTTTTTTCCCTTTCAAGTAAGTATATACAGGATTGCCACCTGTGAGCCTCTTTTATAGTTGTTTCTTAACTTTAAACATTGGTGGTGGAGGAATTGGAAGAAAACAAGTGTCTCACCTTCTGCTAGTAACATTCAGCTTCTGCAAAGCCACCATTGGCTACAATCCAGAAAGGTTCAGTTTAATAGATTGCTCGATTTACCACCAGTCATACCCTATGGACAGGATGGTGGGGTATTGCCTAAAAGCCATGTTTTTACTGAAGGTTAATACGACAGGTCAGTGTAACCTCAAGGCAAGAATAAAATGTAACTATACAAGGTGAGTAACTTAAAATATATCAAATACAGTATTTTAGACTTCAATCTTACACATGATCACTTAGAAGTTTGTTTCAGTGAGACTTAAACAAGCCAGGCAAACAAGCCTAGGATCAGATCTCACTTGCTATTTCACACACAAAATTTAATCTATGGAAAGATTGAGGAAGGGGGGACCACAACTAGAGCATCAGTTTCCTGTTCAGTAAGTTACATATTTACTATTCATTAAAAGGAGATGACAGGTTCCCTAAAGGAAGCACTACAAAAACAAATGCTCACTGGGAATAAGTATATCCCACCACTCTGTTGGGTGAACACTAAACTGAACGGGTGGCAACACAGATATCAACAGCCCTTCTTTAATCCCTTCCTACGTGTGTTCTTTTAGCAACTCAAAAGGCTTCTGTTTGTTTCCATTCCTGCATGACATACCACACAGACCTGCTAAATTTATGAAGATTAGTTTTTCTAGAGTCAGAGTGAAAAACAAGGATCAAAGTCTATTAATATTGCGAGAAATATTCATACCACCAATCCTGGTGTTCTTTATCACTTTAATTAACAGTAAAGGGGGGGACAGCCTCATAAATACCAGAAAAGGTCACTACTGACAGTAGTTCAGGGAACTAGCTGAGCAGGGATTAATTAGTTGTTTCCAGCTCTCGCTTTTCTTTGCACACAACAGTTCTCTCAGCAGTTCCATATTTCCTAGGACAGTCTGCCCCTACTGGGTTCCCTGCAAATGTATTGGGCTACAACCCCCATCAGCCCCCAGCTGCATGGCCAATGCTTAAATCTCCAGCAATGGAAGTTGAAGTCCAGAACATTGGGAGGCCACTAGGTTAGGGTTTGAGGAATGCAGGTGTTAGCCATATCAGTGAAAGCAGACACCCAATATTCCATTCAAATCTACCTGTAAAATGCAGATAACCTCTCTGTACCTACTGGGATCTTCTCCTGCACTGCTAAAGGGTTCATATTTGGGGATGACTTTTATTTAATTTTTAATGGAAAAACTCTTATGTCTGCAACCAGAACCACAGAAATGTAGTGGTTTTTATCAGCATGGAGATAAAATTGCATGTCAAGCAATATCTGGGGCTCCATTTAAAAAACTGGCAATGCTAATATAACTAATGCTTTTTTCTTCCAAATAGTGACTTGTAGATCTACCCATATAAATGTTGCTAGGTTCTTGTGGCAGGCATTTGGAAGAACACAGAGTATCTGCAATGGGCTGAATTAGATGCAGGAGACTGAGACTCTCTCAGAAACCCCACTGAGAACATGCTTCCACTATTCAGGGAACTGAAGCATCTCCTTTCCTTAGCAGCCAACAAGACAGACCTTCAACTCTGCACTGCAACATGATGTAATAAAAGGAAATGAGACTTTGACAAAAAGTGAAATATGAATGTAAAGGTGTATATTTGTTACAAAGTATGCTAGGAATTTGGTAAATGTTCCCATTCACATCTGAATAGTGAGAATCCCAGATAAATTGTGTTAATGTCAGCATTACTATGCCGTCATCTATCAGACATTCACTAGAGAATGTTGACAACCTCATTTAGGAGACTGTCAGTGTTCCCTAGTATATCTCTGAGTTATTGGTCATTCACAAAATTCACCAGTTCCAGTGCTGATGTAATCCTTATTCTAGTAAAGATCATTGAGAGAAGAACAGGAGAAATTCATCCGTGAGATGGATGGGAGAGTTATTAAGCGTGCATGATTCCATTCTTAAATGTAGCATATTTTTCCGTGTATAGGACAATGTCTTTTTCGTTAAAATGTACCGTAAGTAAAAAATGGTGCATGTGGCCTGGGTTTGGGTTTGGACTCTGGTGTGGGTGGCCTGGGTCCTGGTTCAGGCTCTGGCTCTGGCCCGACTTCTTAATTTTGGGTTCAAAAAAAGAGGGGTCATCTTATACATGGGGGTGTCTTATACACGGAAAAATGTGGTAGTTTGTGATCAGGAATATGACATCTAGACTGCGCATAAGTGAAATAGCAGCTTATCTATCACACATTTTGGAAAGTTGTTTATTTGCCTGTTCACTAGGCATTTGGACATCTCTTAGGATATCAAAACTAAATTTTGCACGATAGTTCCAAAGACCAAGGAGCAGACCTAAGTGTGGGTACAACTGGAATCAAGATGGTGAACCGGACCTTTCAAAACTGCACTGATTGTAACCATTGATTTCAAAATTGCATTACTTTATTTTTGGTATGGTTTCTTAGAATTCCTGAGCAATGCCGAGTTCAAGGCTACTAGTAGATTATATGGGAGTTGGACAATGATTAGTGATGGGGGTAATGTAATAGGTGATTTTGATCAGTGCAAAGTGCGAACAACAAAAGTGTTTGGTATTTCCTGACGTCTTTATAGACGCTTTAGAATCTTACAAAACCAAGTCAGAGAGACATTTCCAAAGTTTGGTCTGCTATTAGGTGACAAATAGTAGTTGCATCATTCAGATTAGTAAACAAGGATGCTTGGCCTTAGCAGAAGATCAGATAGCACCCGCATAGCTGACCTGACTAAATTTGGTACTGTTCTTGTCAAGATGGCACATGTTCTTGCGGACAAAGCAGAAAAATCCCATTGCACCAAAAGAAAAATGCAAAAACAAAACCCCAAACACCACCCACTTTGAAAGCATTCAGAGCACATAGCAGTGAAGACTATTAGAGTCTACAGCCTAATTCTAACATACCGTATGTCCTTAAAAAAAATACTTAAAAGAAATTCATGAAAGGAAATTCAATCTGTGCAATTCCAAACAAGATTCTGGAAGCGTACCTATGCATTTTCATGTCTGATTCATCCTTCATGCAATGAAGGGTGGGATATAAATTCAAAAAGTAAATGGATAAATTCTGAAGTTGTAACTGGCTGATGGTATTGAATTAAATATAACAGATCTCACAGGAGTTATCTAGGTTTTAGACAGTTTGCATTCCTTTAGGATTAGGGATTTCCTTATACATTAAATAGATAATATACCAACCTAAGAACCTGGATGTACCCCCACTTCCTAGGAAACATCCTCCTGTCCAAGGCAGGAACAGTAGCCTTGTTCAAGGCTCATAGTGGAGAGAATGTTTTGGGATAGAAAAAGAAGGAAAAGGGACACCTTTCCCAGCCTTTCTCTGCCTCCTGGAATTTTCTAAATAATGCTAAAGGATTTAGGTTTGGGTCTGGCTGCCAGCCATGATCTTAAGCATGTTATTGCTATGGGTGTTGGTGTGTAAGTCTCCTCACCCCTGTCACAAAAAAATCACTGTAGAATGCCATGAGGTTGTTTTCTGTTTCTGTATTCAGCAGGCCCTTACAGTCACTGTGTATGGGGTCCTTGCAATGGGGTCCTAGGTTCTAAATATCCCTTTGCTTTTCCATTTACAAAATAACAGTCTTCTACAAACACAGGGAATCACCAGAGTTTGCATAAGGTAAAGGTAAAGGGACCCCTGACCATTAGGTCCAGTCGTGGCCGACTCTGGGGTTGCGGTGCTCATCTCGCGTTACTGGCTGAGGGAGCCGGCGTACAGCTTCTGGGTCATGTGGCGAACCAGAGCAGTGCACGGAAACACTGTTTACCTTCCCGCTGGAGCGGTACCTATTTATCTACTTGCACTTTGACATGCTTTCAAACTGCTAGGTGGGCAGGAGCTGGAACCGAGCAACGGGAGTTCACCCCATCGCGGGGATTTGAACCACCGACCTTCTGATCAGCAAGCCCTAGGCTCTGTGGTTTAACCCACAGCGCCACTGCATAAACCACTACCTTATTTTTAGCTGGCCCCATTTCACTTCCCAATAGATGACTGAGGTATTGTGCATTATAGGGAATTATATATTGGATCCTTAAATTGGCCAAATCTGCTACCAAGACTAGATAGATTAAAATAATGGAAATCTGTCTCTTTTCCCACAAGCTCCTGCCACCATGCCTTTCACCATAACAGTATGAACTAGAACAAGGAACAACAGTACTTTGTCACCCTACATAAATATGCAAAGGACAAATATTATTCCATATAAGAGATTGAGTGTTTGGGGGGGGGCTCGTTTAATTTCATTGTACACAGGTTGTACAATGACAATAAAGGTATTATAATTATTATTATTATTCTTATTAAATGAACAGATTTAGAAAAATCACATTGACACCCTACAAGGTTATTTTTATAACCTTGTATAGAAAGAGCTCCACTGTATGACTCCTGGGATGAAACAGTGATAGATTTAAAACTGAGAAATAAATTTCAACAAGCATAAGGAATGCTCATTTTCAGCACTCACTTTCATACGCACCCTTCTCTTATACACCCCAAAGGTGAAAAATCATCTAGCTTAACACTACTTCTCACCAGTCAGGCATATCTTTTCCAGGAAGGAACTGACGTGACAAAAGTCAGTTGGAACAAAGATCTAATGGCATCCTCTCATCTCCAGTGCACAAGGCCGCTTGCCAAGGAAGCACTCCTCCTGATTTCATTCTCAGCAATTAAAGTGTGTATAGTTCTAGGAACAGCAGTGTCCATTAAATATACAAAGGATTTACAAGTCTCACACTTCAGTTCTGGCACTAGAGTATTTTGAGCACAAAGGGGATTTAAAGCTTCTCGGGGGGGGGGGGAGAACAATCCACAATGTTAACCTTTCCCACTGCCCCACACGTTCTCATCCCATCAGCCCATGATGAGCCACCTTACATAAACATTATATGTGGCCTCCTTCATCACACAGTGCGATGCTTAATAGCAGCCAGCGTGGTAGGGGTGGGGCCCACTCACCCAAACTCCAGTTTGTTCCTGCTGCTTACCGGGAAGCGAAAAAGCAACGTGGTGAGTATACTTGCAGAGCCGATCCGGTGCTCCTGACGGTGTGTTTGCACTGCGTCAAGGTCCCTACTCCCCCCGGCCCCCGATAAGCTGCAGCGTTGCAGCGGACTGGAGGTCAGCTGAACGGTGGCCCCCCACCATGCCATCTGCTACTGGCAATGCTGTTTGCTAAAGACACCTGCATTTTACATTAGGCATAAAAATGCAAAACTCTTTGCATGCAGTCATTTCTAGATACCAGGGGATCCAAAGGATTTTTCTGTCTCAACAGTGTGGTCACAATTTAAATCTTCTGTCATAAATGTCATGTTGACACACTGATGCCCTATGAATCCAGACTTCAGTTGGTAAAGCCGAGTTCAACTTGCAGCAAAAATATGAGAGCTGGTTTCGTACCATGACGTAAGAAATGTTACTAAGGATTCAGAGACGCTCCAGAGAGCTGCAGAGTTGAGTCAGCCAGGAAGTCTCCCCTGCAGCCACGTAAGTACTGATGTCTGTAAAATACTAACCTTCATAACTTCTACCTGCAGGTCTTCGTTGAGGGAAGGAGTCACTCTGACTGCATTCAGCATTTGATTAAGCAACTGCTTGTCATCAGAGTCTGTTTCCATGGTTACAAATCTCTCATCAGACAGTAGCTTCTGCAAAGAGAGAATGGGACTGCTTAATCACAGGGATTCTTGATTTGCTTGATACTTAATGCTGGTATAAAAATCACATTACCCCCCCCCCCAAAAAAAATACCTTATTCTTTTTTCTTATATTTAAAAATGTATACCCCATTGTTCACCATGCAGTTCTCAAAGCAGCTGAAGACAATGAAATACATAATATACAAAATTTAAAGCTTAAAGTACATCTCAAAAATCCTCAGAATTTTTAAATGTCAGAAAAATAATGTAAAGCATCAGAGACGCATTCAAGGTCCAAAGGCCTCCTGAAATAAAGTGAGTTTTGACCAGGCATTTGAAACTCAGTAGGGATGTTGTCTGTGGTGAGGCAGTTCCATAGAGTTGGGCCCACGACAGCCAAGGCACAACTCCTAACTGATATAACTCATGCTTCTGGCCTATGGGAAACCACTAATAGTGCTCCTCTCAATGATCTCGGTAATCAACTTTGAGTGCACTGGGTCCTTAAGGTATTCTGGGCCTAAGTTATTCTGGGCTTTATAAACTAGTTACAGGTAGGTAGCCGTGTTGATCTGCCATAGTTAAATAAAATAAAATAAAATAAAATAATTCCAGTAGCACCTTAGAGACCAACTAAGTTTGTTCTTGGTATGAGCTTTCGTGTGCATGCACACTTCTTCAGATACACCGAAACAGAAGTCACCAGACCCTTATATTGTTGTGATATTATTACAAGCCGAGCTGCGAACGCTGCAGCAGCGAGGTCAGCATGCCTATTGTGTCTGTTTTCATCCTGTGGGAAAGCTACCAGTCCTATCAACTTTCTCACACACGTGATGTTTTTTCACTGTACTGTTGTACTTTACTTTCAGTTCTGGCTCGAGAGATGCCAGACGCTTTTTGCTCAGCTCTGAAATCATGAGCTGGGTAGCAGAAACATATTCTGCATTTTAACTGCAATAAAGTAGTTTTAGCCTTACTGGCTTGTGTGTGTTGTTTTTCAAGCTGGGGAACAAGCACATATTACTAATGTGCCCCTGGACTCGAGTAGCCAGGAGGGCACACAAGCTTCATTCCTGCCTGGGGGTCATTCTAACAACTCCCCCCCCCCCCGGGACGTTTCATAACATATATATAGTGAGAGAGTGGGGAGGGGTATTACTCAAAAGGGTGGTGGGAATGGGTGATTGGCTATATATAAGGGTCTGGTGACTTCTGTTTCAGTGTATCTGAAGAAGTGTGCATGCACAAATTTAGTTGGTCTCTAAGGTGCTACTGGAAGGAATTTTTTACTTTTTATTTTGTTTATAAACTAGTGCAGAGTTTCTCTAGCTGTTGTTGGACTACGGGGAACCAGGCAGAGGGCCTTCTCGGTAGTGGCACCCGCCCTGTGGAACTCCCTCCCACCAGGTGTCAAAGAGAAAAACAACTACCAGACGTTTAGAAGACATCTGAAGGCAGCCCTGTTTACGGAGGCTTTTAATGTTTAATAGATTATTGCATTTTAGTGTTCTGTTGGAAGCCGCCCAGAGTGGCTGGGGAAACCCAGCCAGATGGGCGGGGTATAAATAATAAAAAATTGTTGTTGTTGTTGTTGTTGTTACAGCTCCCATCATTCCTAGCTAGCAGGCCCAGTGGTCAGGGATGATGGGAATTGTAGTGGAAGCAGCTAGAGACCCAAGTTTGAGAAATCCTGCACTAGTATAAGAACCTTGAACTTGGCCCAGCGGCAGATGGAAAGCCAGTGCAGCTGTTTAAACATTGGTTGTAATGTGTTGGCAGAAGTCTGTTCCTGCCACAGCATTCTGCGCTAGCACAATCTGAAACTTCTGGACCAGACCCAAGGGCAGTCCCACATTAAGCGCATTGCAATAATCCAGTCCTGAAGTTACCAATACAGTGGAAGCTTGGTTTTCAAACGTAATCCATTCCAGAAGATCATTCGACTTCCAAAATGTTCGAAAACCAAGGTGCAAAGGGCGGCCTGCAAATTTACAGAGAAAATTGATAAAAATACAATGGTACCTCAGAGGAAGCCATTTGACTTTCGAGGCACATTCAAATATGGAAGCATTTACTTCTGGGTTTTCAGTGTTCAAATTTTGAAATGTTTGTCAATGGAGACGTTCGAAAACCGTGGGGTGCTATACGCGGCCTTCATAGACCTGAGGGCGGCCTTCGACTCAATTTCACGAGTCAGACTTTGGGCCAAACTGAATGCAACTAGCATTGATAAAAGACTATTGGGATTGATAAATTGCCTATACAAAGATACCAAGCTTTATGTAAGAACATCACTTAATGGGCAACTCATTGGTCCTATTACAGCCACCAAAGGGGTCAAACAAGGCTGCATTTTAGCCCCGGCACTATTTAATTTATACATCAATGACATGATCAACTGCCTAACAGCCCCGGAGTTTCATGCCCCCAAATTGGCTGAAAAACCAATTTCAGTGCTCCTGTACGCGGATGACGCGGTTCTCCTTTCACGAACGAAAATTGGCCTCAAAAGATTGATGAGGGAATTTTCGGCTTACTGCAGGAGAGAACAATTGGTGGTCAACTGCCAGAAAACTAAGGTTATGGTGTTTGCCAGGAGACACAGAACACACAGATGGGCAATGGATGATCAGATAATAGAGCAGGTCAAGGTCTTCAAATACCTGGGAATCGTCTTCCAGTCAACAGGGTCGTGGGTGGCACATAAAAAATATGCCAGTGAAAAAGCATCCCAAAGCGCTAAGATTCTGTCGCGCTTTTTCTATACAAAGGGAGGCAGGTATATCCCAGCAGCCTTAGAGGTATTCCAAGCAAAACCTCTGGCACAATTACTCTACGGGGCTCCAATTTGGGCGGGGAATCAGTGTAGCATCCTGGAAACGGTCCAATCAAAATTTCTAAGACAGATCTTTGCCGTTCCACCATGCGCACCAAATGCGGCTCTACGTCTTGAGGCCAGCCTTCCATCTGTTGAGACACGGACTTGGCAAAGAACATTGAATTACTGGCTCCGTCTAAATCTAAATCCATCTGGGCTATTGCATCTAGTCACACGGGATGTACACAAAAGCTCATGGGAAAAGGCTGTACACCAAAAACTCCTCTCGTGTGGCTTGCATGCACAGCATTTACTCACATTGGGCCTATTCAAGGCAAAAAGCATCATAAACCATCGCCTGAAGAATATCGAACAGCAAAATAACCAGGCCATCATTAAGAAATTCAGTGCATGGTACATTCATCTTCCCCCCTCCTACCTGGACTCCCAGGCGGCATACCTGTCCAATCTAACTATTCCAAAATATAGACGAGCTTTTACGTTGGCCAGATTAGATATGCTACCTTCCGCTGTTCTTGAAGGCCGATTCTCAAAAACACCATTCCAGAATCGACTCTGCCCCTGTGGAGTCGGTAATGTGGAGACTGTATCACATGTACTCCTGTCTTGCCCCTTATATAAAGACCTGAGGGAAGAGATCGTCACGCCGCCTATACTCACCATTCCAGGCCGCTCGCCCGAGGACATACTGTTTTTCCTCCTGGCAGACCAGAATACCCAGATAACGGAGAAGGTAGCCAGATTTGTTGAGAGGGCCATGAAATTGAGGGCTGCCAGCGGAATAACAGTGCCCCCTCATAATTAAGATCTCATTTATTCTTGTTTTAATTGTGCCGAATCCCGATTCAGCTCATTTTATTGGTTATATATGGTTTTTATCAGTATCTGTAATATGTTTTGTTTGTTTGTTTGTTTGTTTTGATGCAACGGCCTGTGGGCTATGCAAATAAATAAAGTTTGCTATTTTCGAAAACCAGGTACCACTGTACATGAACTGCTGCAGTCAGGGTATCCCTGTCCAGGAACGGCTATAACATGTGTACCAGCTAAAGCTGAAAACAGGCTCTCCTAGCCACAGAGGTCACTTGTGCCTCAAGTGACAATGATGGTCCAGTGAGTGCCCCCAAACTAGATATCTGCTCCATCAGAGGGAGCAAACCCCATCCAGGGGAAACAACTGACCAAGAACCATCAGATCCAAGAACCACCCACTCATAAGGCCCCTGTCTTCTCAGAGTTCAGACTCAGCTGACTGGCCCTCATCCTGTCTACCACTGCATCCATGCCCGGGCCCCATTCTTTCACAACTTCTCCTGAATCAGATGTAATGGAGAAACAGAGATGGGTATCATCAGCATACTGATGACATCCTGCACTAAAACGCCTAATGATCACTCCCAGTGGCTTCATATAGGTCTTGAATAGCACTGGGGACAAAACAGTAACCCATGGAACCCCACAGCAGCATAACTACCGTGGGCCTGAGGAGATATTTAGAGATCAATATGTAGAAACATCTGGCTTTTGCACAGTTGAATTGTAGTAACAATTGAGTCCATCTGTCGCCCACTCACAACTGGTATGTGGCCCCCAAACAATTGCCAATGAGAGAATATGGCTTTCAAGCTGAAAGAGATTCCCCACCCCTGCCTTAGCAACTAAAATGCCAGCAGGGCACCATCCATCTCCATCAAACACATCCAACTGCGGCAGAACCTCATTGCCATATACCTGCATCCCTGCTAGAGCATGCTGGGCCAGCTTCACGTTCTTGCTTTCCAAAGCAAGCTGGAGTGGAAGGAGGCACTTCTCCCTGATGGCCAAAGAAAAATAAACTTTGTTTAGGACTATGCATTCAGAAAGCCTACAGTACATTGTAACTTTTGAATTTGGCTCTTGAAAGGCAATTCACAGCATATGTTACATTTAATCTTCTTTGATGCAAACATTCATCATAGTACGTAATAGAAGAAGCAATTGCAGGTTCCTTCCAGGTGTCCTGTTCATCAAACATCCATGATATGTGATCCCGTTGACAATGCTATTTGTCCCGGCAAAGGTTTTGGGGTGGTCATACGGCTTCGTTTGCAGTCTGTGCATATCCTGTAACGTCCTGCTGAAATCCTGTAACTTTTCAAAGCACAAATGCTTTTGAGCTGGTTTATTTTGTCTTGCTTTTGTTGTGATATAGTCTCTCTGGCCAGCACGGCCAATGGTCAGGGGAGGAAGGGAGCTGTAGCCCTAGAAATCTGGAGAGCACCAGGCTGACGAAGGCTGATCTACAGCCGTATCCTTTTAACTGATAAAAATCAGATTTCTTTCTTTAAAAAAAAAAAACCTCAGAAGCAACAAAATGGATTAAAAATCAGGACTGACTCAATTAGTTTCCTCCCTGTTCTTGAGAAAAGCATTTAGCTAAAGCTCTGATTAATGCTAATGGACCATCTATATTCCCATCACAACAGTTAACAAAATGAACTGTCATTGTGCCATTTCCTGTCCCTATATATATAGGAATGGCCCACTCAGAAATCATAGGCCCTCAACTGCAGCAACATGCAGTCAATTTACAGTGTTAAAATTAAAGCCCTGCAATTCTAAGCCAACTAAGCAATCTAATTGGCCAAGTGACTGCTGATAGTAAATTATATGGGCCATTCCTTTCTCCACCACGACCCTCCTTCAAGCTTCTACTTTGCCTTAGAAGCAAAGGGATTGCTGATTGAGGATGATTAGTGAGTGAGTTTGTTTGTTTAGCAAAAGCATCCAAGTATAAGATTGCTCTGACTATTTGTTGTGCATAGGATCCTTGCTGCCTTGTTTCCTAAACCTGTAACCCTGTGAACATGTTTGGAATTAAGGGGCTAAGGCAGCATGGGAGTCAATTGCAGCAAACAAAATGTGTGAAGCTGCCCTAATTATTCATAAGGTGCACTGTTTGGGCTGAGAACAGACAAGAACCTACAGGATGGCGGTGAAATTAGAGAAACCTATGGACCAAAGTATTCACATTCCAATTATGGTGAGCTAGAAAGAAAGAAATGTGATGAGGAAACCATCTTCCATTATTAAAATGAGCAAAATAGTGCAGATCCTATTGGCTGGCTCTTTATGATTAGGAAAGAAACTGCTTGTCTCACCCTCCTTTGGTGTCTTCCTCAAATAGCTTTTGCACAGTGTGAACAGAGAAGCTATAATTCGGGGGGGGGGGATCCTGCCTGAAACTGAAGGAGTTATTAAAATGTAAATGCCATCAATGCAAATCAGTGACCTTTCCCACGTTCCATTTTGGGAATTGGCTGAGCTGCCTTTTTCTTGTTTCCAGGTCTGAGATGCTGTCACTATGGACAGCAGTGACATGACAGGCCAACTAAAATCTAGAGCGCTAGCAAGGTCACAGAAACACAGTCGCTGGCTGTGAAAAACCGATAGTAAAATGGAAGTTCAACTACTTCATTCTGGCAGTAAAAGACTTCAAATGTGAAGAGAATGGAAATGGCTCATTAATTCGAGCTCTGGGTTAAAATTGAGATGGAAATGAGAACTGGCACAAATTGAATCTTTTTTCCTTACAACATCTGTAGAATGTTAACAAACCCAATTGTCCTCAAAGGCTGATAGAGGAGATGGAGAAAGTTTACAACCCAACACACTTTGGTTGTTTCCATATGACCCGTTTATTCAGCATTCATTCTGATTTGTTTGCAGGGAGGTTAGACATTCTTGCATCTAGCACACATAATCCCACATTTCCCAATGTGTTTCCCCATGACTTCGCTTATCGCAAAAGGTCCGACGTGGAAAGATACACAAGAGCTCCAAATAAACTTTGATTTTGCAACCTGCATTTGTTGGTTTGTGACTGAATTCCACCACAAAGCACCAATGATCTAGAAATGCCCTTTGTAACTTTTGGCCCTTCACATCAGATGTAAGGGACTGACAGCACGACAGTTAGTGTATCCTAATCCATAGTGCTTTTAATCTGTCCATCCCTTCTCAAGATGAATAGCAACATCTCCTATTTCTATAGGGAATGGTGGGGAGGAGAGAGGCTGCTATTTATACCTTTTCTTGTTTTTTATAGCTGACTAGACAGGCATTCTAGCACAGACAAATACAAGCATGTCACCTTTACATAGAAAAGGTGGGTCACTGGTGCTAGGGATTAATTGAAGTCTTGCTGGTTTGTCTGCAGCATTTCTTAAAAAGAAATGATGTCTGCATGATTACTTGTGCGGCAGAGTTCAGTGGTGGTGGAGTAACAGTCTGTAAAGAATTAAACATTGAATAATAATAGTAGTATCACCATCTTATTAAAGGTCACAGTCATGGGACAGTTCCATTGCCCCCATCAATAAGCATATGATGAAAATTCTCAATTGGGGCATGCCATGTGGAGCTAAAAATATAAAGCAGAGGCACAAAATATGGCTGGGAATATGCAGTACTGCTATGAGTGTAACCTTGAAGAAAAGTTAAATACAGGGCTCTAAAACATTTCTGCTGACCAAGTCAAAAGTTGTAGTCACCCCATCTGTCAAGTCTCTCATCCCGCAACTAGTAGGGAGTCTGTACCATTGGGAGCTGCTGCCACAAAGTGCACTGAGCGCCCTGAGGCAGCAACTTCCAACCCTCTCTGCACCTTGCGTTTGCTGACAGAGAGGTGGAGGGAAAGCGTTCACTGTACACCCCACCCCTGCCTTTTCTGCTCCACAGCAGGAAGAGTAAAAAGCCAGTTTCACCTGCCTTGGCAGAAACTCTTTGGACAGCTTGGTCGAATCTTAGAAGTTACGGTTCCACCTTTGCCAAAGCAAGGAGGTTTGTTGAAACCTGGTCAGATATATTCAGGTTTTGACTGACATACATCTTTGAATTATTCAGAAGTAACAGATGTTGCTGTAGAAGTTCTAGAGCTATATATACACACACACACACACACACGTGAAACTTGAAAAATTAGCATATCGTGGAAAGGTTCATTTCTTTCAGTAATTCAACTTAAAAGGTAAAACTAATATATGAGATAGATTCATGACATGCAAAGCGAGATATGTCAAGCCTTTATTTGTTATAATTGTGATGATTATGGCGTACAGCTGGTGAGAACCCCAAATTAACAATTTCAACTTTGGGGTTTTCATCAGCTGTACGCCATAATCATCACAATTATAACAAATAAAGGCTTGACATATCTCACTTTGCATGTCATGAGCCTATCTCATATATTAAACTACAGTAGCTAATGAAAACAATTGCTTACATAAATGGACTTTTCCACGATATTCTAATTTTTCGAGTTTCACCTGTATATGACTTTTTCTAGAAAGCATTCACAACCTGGTGTGTGATGTGTGTCATGGGAATTCACGCTTACTTCAGGGAGGAGCTAGCAAATTAATTAGGCTGTGCTGTGTTTACCTGGATACAGCTGTTGTCTGTCTCCAGAAATAATGGGAAATGTGGGAAGTCAGGGAGATATTATGTTCAAATAAATGCCACACAGCAAATTTCATCCTTTGCTTTCTCAATGAGGTGTAAAGGCAAGCAGTCAAGATTTGGGCCTGGCTAAGAATTGTGTACCAATCAACACCTGGCAGGCCCTTCACAAAATTGCTTACTGATACTGTATATTATTTATTTGTTTATTTTAAAAAAAACCCGCTGTGGTATCAAATCCTGGGAGTTTATATATACCGTATTAACCACCTGGGG
The DNA here is from genome assembly GCF_009819535.1 of Lacerta agilis. Taxonomy (NCBI): domain Eukaryota; kingdom Metazoa; phylum Chordata; class Lepidosauria; order Squamata; family Lacertidae; genus Lacerta; species Lacerta agilis. The sequence continues at coordinate 58,878,383 of NC_046314.1, read as the reverse complement.
CTTGCCATGAAAACATATTTGTGATTAGCTTGCTATCATTTCCACCTCGGATTTAATAGGTCTAAATATAGCCTAACAGCAAATGCTGCTCAGGTGTTGCTACTAGCAACCTAGGATAGATAAAAACTCAAGCATGATGGTGGGGGAAATCATGACTTTTTTCCCCCTAGGGTGGGATTACATCAGAGCTGCTATGACAGGCATAACTGCTTTTGTGTTGATAGCAAACGTGAATAAACTACAGGCAGTTATAAGTAGCATAGCCCAAAGCAAGTGTAAAATCATTTGTATTATGGGCTTCGGGAAACAGATCCCCTAGAAGGGCCATTGCTCACTTACAGTTGAACTAATTGAATCCATCTTTATTTCATTCTTCAACATAATCATTTAGAGAAACACAGAATCCTCATAGCATTGTCAAGAAGAATGGGTGTTAAAAACACAGTGTTCTTTCTCAATAACAGATGAACAATGGGGGGGGGAATGATAAAAACAACGCTATGTTGTGGGATATGCTAGAAAGACGAGGTGGCCTTGGAACATAATCTGAAGCCATTCTCAAAGGGTAGCTACATTAGTTTTTAGAAGTACAAACAACATTTTTGTGGCATTTTAAAGGCAAACAGATTTACTGTCAGATGTGTGAAATGTTTTCTGAACTTCAGGAATATAGGTATGTACATTAATGGTGATGATGGGGGAACTATAAACAGTGGTGTCAGAAGGAAATGAAATGCAGATAAATACAGACAGTGATAATTGCATTATTAACAGTGGTCATTCATTAAAAAAACAGTAGTTGGCAGCACAGGCATCCTGACATTAACACACACAGTGTGATAAAAACCCATTGTACTGATTAAATCTGCAAGTTAGAGCACTTGCACCACTTGCGGTATTGAAATCCTGCTGTTTCACATCCCTTTGATTTTCCTTTGTTAAAATACGGCTACTTTATAGCCAGTTGCAAAGTGTCCTTTACATAGAGGCCTGTCTCTTTGTCGTACATAGAACGCAGAAGGCCATTCTTGGCAGATATAGATGAAGAGGTGAATGAACCCCTCACGTTGTGGGTGATACAGAGATACAGAGACATGGTTGGCACCTGGGTCTGATCCCCAAATCTGTACCTCTGTTGCATTACCTGCTGTTCTTGGTGAGCAGCTGGGGTTGTCTGTAAGCAAATACAGGCCAGCCCCCACTGTGAAAAGGAAATATACTTGTCCTCAATGGGCTGGAGATTCTTCATGACAGGTTTGAGTGGTTTTACCTGTCAGCAGAGGCGCCACCTACAGAGGGCCAGGGCCCCCCAATATTTTCAAGGAGGAGGCCGGCCTGGCGATCCTCAAAAGGATGCACCAGGACAAAGATGCTTGGCCCTGCTGTGTCCTTTTGAAGGTCACCAGGGACATGGCACAGCAAAGAGTCTTCACCGGGCACCAGAGAACCCTCCTGGAAGGTGCACTGGCGATCTCTGTCAGGGACATGCAGGGTGAAGCATCTTCACCCCGCACATCCTTTTCACAAAGGTAAGGCTGCTGGTAGTGCGTGGGTGGGCCGAGTATGCCTGGCTGGGTTGCGGGGGGGAATTGCACATGTGATGTCATGCACGTGTGATGGGCCCCCTTAATGTTGGGCACTGCCTGGCAGCTGGGACTGACAACTAGTGTCAGCCTGTCATTTCTCTTCTATTTCTGTCCATAGTAGATTGACAAAGTCAGGAACAATCTCTTTTGGGTCAGTGGTGCAGCCTGATATAATTTGTTTTAGGTGCAAGTCTCTTTTTGACGATGCAGTTGTATAGCAGGGCTTCATCATAGACAACAGTTTTAGGGGTGTGTTCTAAGTGTGTAAGAAACTTGACTTTTTTATCTTTCCCTTTTCTTAAATGGATACATTTCACTTTATTATTATAAATCAGTGCTGGGGCTTCATTCACATTTCTCCATCCATGCTTGCTTGGTCAAATGTGCTACTGACAATTCAGGGCATCCAGCAATTACTGGAGTTCCTTTTGGCTCTTTCAGGCTGTTTTCTTGGACATCCACAGGCATTCTCAGGGCCAAACTACACATTTCATTAACAATAACCTAAGCAGGATCTGCCATTTTACATTCTTGATAAAAAGCTGCAGAGAAACTCAATCTGGACTGGGACAATGACACGTGGGAGAATAGCCCCATTTCCCACATTACGTTTTACCATTTTACTCCTCCCCCCAAATAATGATTTCCTACTGAAGGTACTACAACAGCTTGGGATGTGATTTGGGGCAGGAAAAAGGAGCATACGCATATTAAGCCCTCCACATCATCAAGAGCTATGCATGCAAGGTAAAGGGACCCCCGACAGTTAAGTCCAGTCGTGAACGACTCTGGAGTTGCAGCACTCATCTTGCTTTACAGGCTGAGGGAACCAGCGTTTGCCCACTTCCGCAGACAGCTTTTCTGGGTCATGTGGCCAGCATGACTAAGCGAGAGCAATGCACGGAAATGCCATTTACCTTCTCGCCGGAGCGGTACCTATTTATCTACTTGAGCTGCATGCTTTCGAACTGCTAGGTTGACAGGATCTGGGACAGAACAACAGGAGCTCACCCCGTCACACAGATTCGAACCAAGGCCAAGCAGCACACTGGTTTAAACCACAGCACCATTTGTAAAAGCCAGGTGGTTTACTTTGAGTTTCTGAGGTTGTTCCATACCTCTTCCCTTTTTTTACAGTGTGCGAAGCACATGATGATGTCTCTTGAGCCAGGTAGTTTACTAATCAATCCTTCATGTTTTCCATCACATGGAGGAAACTAATGAAAAAAGGAGTATGCCTCAGGTGGATCTATGTGCTCAGAAAAGCAGGTCACTCTCCACTGCTTTATTTAGTAGGGCTTCATTGTTTTATTCTTACTAGCTCCACACAGTAGCGGACGGTGGGGTGGGGTGCCAGTGCTCACCTGACCTCCAGTTGGCTGTGTTACTGGGAGGTAGAAAGGGAGGACAAAGGCAGAAACAAGGTGTTAACCCACTGGTGAGGGCACCAAATTAGTTCCACCAATGCACTTGAACCACACTGACCGTACCACTGCCTCCCCCTCTGCCTCCTGCAGCTGATTCCAACAGTATCTAAAATGGACATAAATCCATTCGCTAGAACCTGAAAAGCAAATGCATCTTGTTTAATGTAGCAGGGAAATAAGCCAACCAGAAAGGATCTCGCTTGCAAACTGGGGTTGGATCAGAGGCGGTTTTAGGGTGGGGCAACCAGTGCGGTCGCACTAGGCGCTGTGCTGCCAGGGGTGTCAAAACAATGCTGTAGAACAGAACGCTCTAAAGGCAGGGGGTGCCGAATTTTAGCACCACAGAAATTTGAGAGCCACAAGTCTTTCACTGGTTGGATACAGTTACTAATAACCAACTCTGTAGTACAATGCTATTCTCTGCTCTTCACGGACAACTCTGGGGTTGCGTGCTCATCTCGCTCTATAGGCCGAGGGAGCCGGTGTTTGTCCGCATGAGCTTCTGGGTCATGTGGCCAGCATGACTAAGCCGCTTCTGGTGAACCAGAGCAGCACACAGAAACGCTGTTTACCTTCCCGCCGGAGCGGTACCTATTTATCTACTTGCACTTTGATGTGCTTTCAAACTGCTACGTTGGCAGGAGCAGGGACCGAGCAACGGGAGCTTACCCCGTTGTGGGGATTTGAACCGCCGACCTTCTGATCGGCAAGCCCTAGGCTCTGTGGTTTATCCCACAGCACCACCCGTGTCCCAAGGCACACCTTTACTATCTGCTAATGCTACTGGGGCTTATGCACTGCTTGATTGTGAAAGAGTTTATACAATATACATTCATTTTTTCCCCCTGAGACAACAATGAACCATGTCAGCAAACTCAATAATCCGTAACAAAAGTAATACAAAACTTTGGTCTTGAGCCAGATGCAGTGACACAAGACCTCACAATGTTATCTGCTTCATATGTGCAATGGAACAAATGCCAGATGGCCAGCAAACCCACTGGCATCAGTAGCAATTACCAAGCTATCTCACTGTGAATGAGAGATGGTCTGCGGAGTAAATCAGTTTTTTTCTGCTTGCTTAAGACTCCCAGACAAAGCGGATGGGAAATAAATCAGATAGGAGAAGGAAGAAGCGATGAAATCAACACTACTTATGCACTGAAGGTTATTAAGCTATACTCTGGGCTCAACACTTCCTAAACAGAGATGCCTTAGTTGTACAGTTCAATGGAACTACTCACTATGACACCATTTATGGGAAACTGTAAGTAAGACAATTCATAGTTCTGGATATAAGAAAATCTGTTTTTACAGGGTTTTCCAGAGTTCCATTGTGCAATATCAATAAGTGATGAAACTTCTCCCAAAGTATAGGATAAAATTTCCTTCCATTCAATTCTACTTTCATCAATAAGCTTATTGTATTATCCGAAAGACAATGACAATTTCATAACAGTTTGTTGAACTATGAACCATTATAAAAACACACACACTAAAACAGTGATGAGAACGAGAAGCCAGAAAAACAGTCAGCTAGAAGTCTTGTAGTTTCCTTTCATAGGGCAAAACATGCTTTCAGAAACTGTTACTCATACTTTTATTTGATTGCTGGGTATTTTCAGGCAATATCTTTTGAAGAAATAACATTTCGTGAACATTAGAACGCAATCAGTTCAAGTCTAGAGGTACAAGTTTTAAATGAACACAGAAAGCTTCAGCAGACTTGGAAAAGAGTGAAACAGTTCTCTCTGCTGCTGGCATCTAATTAGAATTGGGCATTTTTCTCTGCTGGTAGCACCCAGGTAGAATTATTAGAGGATAGGGAACAGTTTCAATTGGACGTCACCAGTAGAAAACAGTTCATATCTGACTCCAAGAAGAGGAGATAGTCAACAGTAGCTGGGGAAGGAAGGGGGGAGGGGGGAGGGGGGAGGGAGGGAGGGAAAGGCATTCAAGACTCTTCTTTTAAAACAACTTTCATTACCCCTTGTATTTAAAGTAAAAGTGATGTTGGGGGTGGGTGTTTTTGGAAGGCACCTGGTCCTGGGAGCCCTTAATTCTGGCAGTGCCTCTGAGTGTATCAGCATTAATACCAATCAGCTGCATGAGCTGTTTCTTTAGTAAGATAAAAAAGGTCTTGTTGCTGATACGTTGTGGTAGAAATTGAACCCTGGGTAGACAACTGCCTGTACAACCATATTTTCAGCCAAAATGTACAACATTGCTTTCTTGAGACCAGACCATTTTCTTAACACTACAAATCTGTAAAAATAACTTGTAAGCGATAAACAGAAAATGATAGATGACACCCCTAGTATGGCTTGCTTACAGCATGCTGCAGGTTTTTTTATCATAGCATTCTTACTCTGGTTTCAACTATACGCAAGTCTCAAGCTCTGCAGCCACTTCATGTATCTTTGTTGACATCTATAACCAAGGCAGTATACATTTCCTACCTTAACTGATATGGAGGGATCTTCATAGCAGCCTCTGGGGATTCCAACATTTCTGTATAGAGAAGGGAGAAGAATCATTATAGAGGGCAATGAAGGCATACTGTCCAACTTTTTCAAGCCCTAACCTGGGACATGTGTCTTACAGGAAGCACTTTTTCAGGGCAAGATCTCATGCAATTTTGGGTGTAGGCTGAGATTGCGGCCCTGAAGAAAACACTTTGTTTCAGGGCAACAGTGCAGCACCCAAAATGACCACCAAGATCTTGCATGAAAAAACATGTTCCTTTTTTCCAGGGCATTTGGGAAGTATGTGGGGGCAGATACCACCAGTATACTTCAACATAAATTGCCTACATGCTCTGCATCTTGTACGAATTTCATTTAAACTGGCTGATCCAAGTTGTGACTATGTGTAGACATAATTGTTACAGACTCAACGGCCAAACATGCAGCTCACTAAATTGTTGTAGCAGGAACATAACTAGCCAGATTGAGCTGCCCAGGAAGCAACTTTTTTTTTTTTTGTGGGTAGGAGCTGAGAAAGACAAGCAGTTTGTATTTCTGACTGTGAAGGGAACGAACCTGTATAATGCTTGGCAGGGGTTGCCAACCTTTCCAGGGTTGTGAGCACATTCATATTTTTGAGTGAGAGCTGTGGTTGGCAGCTTTCTGGTCATTTTTCTCCCTCAGCTATGCTCCTCATGGAGAGAGACAGTATGCACACAAATATTTCGTTTTTTCCAAATGATCTGAGTAAAATTGGATTCGACAGAATTAATCTGAGCCTTGAGAAGCATATAGAACCAAAGGAGGAAGTGAGAAAGAATGGGGTGCTTTTAACTTCTTCCTTCAGCTCCATGTACATGCAACTACTGTTTTAGATGTGACAGATAATTATTTATTTATATTTTTTTTATTAGATTGATGTACCACTCTTCATTACAAGATAGGTGTGTGATTGCTCACATGCACACAACACCGAACCCAGAAGTGACCTGGAAACCTGATAAAGATGTCACGGAAACATCACTAAAAGGGCGAAATAGGGACAGGGGGTGGAACTGGGCCTTTGCAGGCTTTTTCCATTTCATGCGCTTTCATGCAAGCGTGCAATGACCGCATAAATGGAGGGTTGCCTGTACTTTTCAAGGAAGAAAAAGGTAACCACCCATGACCACCTTATGACCAAGCAGGCAGTGAGTGGTGGAGCTCAGAGGCTTTGTGGGTGCCAGAGAAATACCTCAAGTGGCACCGTTGTGCTCTTAGATGCCACACTGGAGACCCCTGGTCTAGGAGCTAAATGCCTTCCTGCCTCCATGTTATTTGGAATGACAGAATTTTCAAACCATCTTAAAGCTCATGTGGTAGGTAGAAGCTATTGGAATGGTAAGGGGCTGTAGCTCAGTGACAGGGCACATGTTCTGTATGCAGAGAGACCCTTGTTCTTTGGCATCTTCAGGCAGGGCTGGAAAAGATCCTTGCCTGAAAACCCTGGAGTGCCACTGTCAGTCGGAGTAGACAATACAGAGCTAGATGGACCAACAGACTGACTCAGTGTAAGGCATTTTCCTATGCGTTATGCAGATTTAAGAAGCACAGTATTGCAGAAATCCAATTGTATTGTTATCATTATTTTGCTAAAATTTAAGTGGAGCATGTGCAATTTGACAAGGCAACATAAATATCTACTTATTATCCTGAGCCAAATAGCCTTCAGACACCCTGTCAAGGTGTTGTCAACCCCTTTTCATTGCATACTTAAAAGCAACGTAGAAATTCTGCTTTAGTGCTTGTGAGTTTAAAACTGGGAGATGTTATTGCAGATTAAATAAAGAAGGATGGGAGGGCATGATATAGAGCACTGTGGCATAGATAGATGAATTTGAAAGTATACAGTTGGGATGGGAAACCATTGAAGGAACCTCAAACAGTTAAGGAAAAAATGTAGCATCTAACATAAGCTTTTAATGTCTGATGTTTTATTAAGTTTTGATATTTGCTGGAAGCCACCCAGAGTGGCTGGGGAAACTCAGCCAGATGGGCAGAGTATAAATAATAATAATCCTGAATAATCAACACATATTGTTGATTCATTTGTATACATATTTACAAAGGTTTTGCACTGAGCTGTATTTGGTTTACATTGTAGCTAACCTATCGTATCCATACCCAAAAGCATTTGCCTACATGTCTCCGCTGTTTAAATCAGAGACAGGGAACCTGTTGCTCTCCAGGGGTTATTGACCTCCAACTCTCATCTGCCCCAGTCATCATGACCAGCGCTCAGGGATGATGGGATCTGGAGCCCATGGACATCTGGAGGGCTGCAGATTCCTCAACCCTGCTTTACAGGATGAAATCCAATGCTACTGTTCCAATTGCAAGATGGCTTTTAATGCAGTGGAGGAATCCACTAATGTAAGGGATAGGGAAAACATTTTCCACCAATTTCTCTCTCTCCATCGCAGCCTCAAAATTCAGTCCCAGAGGACTAGGAGACTACCTGTATACAGAAGGGCAAAAAGGTGGTGCATCTGGCTTCAAAGGAAAGGGGAAGTTGGAGGAAATCTGAGCCCCTTCTTTGCATACAGGTGTGGGGAACCTTTGGCCTCCCAGATGTTGCTGAACTACAACTCTCCAGCAAACATGGCCAGTGGTCAGGGATAATAGGAGTGGTATTTCAGCAATATCTGGAGGGTCAAAGATTTCCCACACCTGTATTAGCAGGTGCCTCTGTGGCATCAAAGCCATTTTGCAAGTAGAACGGCGCACTCGATATCACACAGAGTTACTATGTGCAGGCTTAGCTCACATGTCCTTTTGAATTACAGTACTCTGCTTTTCTTCTCGTGGCTCAAAGCCGATTGCTTGTTTCCCACTGAAACTGGCAGAATGAGTGTGAAAGGCGGATCAGCATGTATGTCTTTTATCCACGAATTTCCTTTTAAACAATTATAACTTGCTTTTTCTAGGGAAAATGCAAACAAGTGGCAGCATGGGAAGGAAACAATACTTAGCAAGCACAAGATGGGGTGGGTGGGGGGACCTAGTTTAAACACATGGGGCTGCCCTTGAGGACTGTTTAGGAGCCTCAGACAGACTGTTACATTTTGCAAAACTTTCTCTTTAAAGAGGTGGGGGCTCCCTGCAAGCACGGTGATCTAACATCTGCCCTGGCTTCTTATAACCTCATAAACACTATTCAAGGTGCTGGCTGTCACTGATACAACCTAAGTTCAATGCATCTAAAAATTGCTTCCTTTACTAGATTTTGTTACAAGTGCAAATTAACAATGTAATGTGCAAAGGAAGTTTGAGGCAGTTGTCTTGGCAATGAAGCTTCCAACTCCTAGTCTATGAAGTGCCTGTGAATATTCACAAGCATGACTGTATTTTTTATGCAGACGTACATATTGCTTTTGGAGGCATTACTCGATATGTGCAATTAGTTGCAATTCAGATCACAAAATCTCAGTCCAGATGAGGCCATATTTAAAAGTATAATTTTCAACAAACAACTCAGCTTGTGGCCCACACACAAGGACATGGAAACTACTGCTCCTTATTTGTGATGCTTCTGTGCTCATCATTATAGTTTTCTCCCTTAGTTAAGCTTTCCTATTGCATTATTTCTTATCATATCTATCCTGCTCTTCCAGAATGGTATTTCTTCCTTTTTAAACCACCTTGAATAGCAAACAACTATCCATACAAATCATGCACAATATCCAACAAATTTAACGTAAACCATGCATTTTTAAAACAATAATTAAAAATCTGCTTAAAGGATTGCTTTTTTTTTTTTACAGATACATTTAAACACCTGCAGATTTGCCCACAGGTGAGCTGCTTCATTGTCACTCCACAGGAGAGATGTGAGAAAACACTTTTTCCTAAGCAACACATTTTATGGTCACCATTACAATGCAAGGGCACCATTTCTTCCCAGTACATATGTCCCTTACATTAAAGGTAAGAGTCTCCTGCTCACCTGCCTGAAGTGCACCTTTGCCTAGCTTTTTAAGTATGTGCACTCATTTTCTAAGCAAGCATGTTAAATTAAGAAAGCCAACTCCTGAAGCAGTACAACATCACAATTGCTTATGGCATGACCTAGCCAAAGTTAAGCATTTTTAAAATTCTCATTGACTTCAGCAGGCATTATACATTCCTGGTGAAAATAAGAAGTTTCCCTAGCTTGCCTTGCCCCCAGTCAAAAGGCCATGCCCTTCAGTCACAAACTTACAGCCCATTAAAGCTGTTTTCTCTTCTGCTAACTCCAGAACATAAAAAACATCACCACCGCCACCAATGTCTTTGGTACAAATTTGTGGAAGGACATCTATTTTAGAATAACCCATGTGTAAATCACACTGAATACACAGACAGAGAGGAATATTACCAAAAACTCACTATGAAAATATTAACCAAATCAACCCATAATACATAGGAAAATAGCCACAGGGCAATTGGCACATTTAAATGGCATTAGACTGCCAATTCATATTTGAAGTAAGTACCTGCTGCTAATAAAAAGGTGACCAGGAACTAAATTTTCCTTTTAACTCATGTTATAACACTGGATGTGGCTTTTTCTACAGGACCTGGTGAAGTGGATGAAATAAATCTGGTTGGTTGGTTTGAAAAATGGCAATTGGTTAGGCAGTCATGGGAGAGAAGCAATTAAGTCTTTCTACCCAGCAGATCTGAATCTTCATTTAGCTACCCTCATTATGTCATTATACTTCCTTAAAAAAAAAAGCCATTACCTAGGGTTATGCTCATTTTGTGAACAGCTAATCTGGCTCAGTTCAGCCTTCTGCAATTTAAGAGCACAACCAGAAGTCAATTCCATAGCCCATTTTTTGTGGTTTTAGGGTTTGTTTGTTTTAAACGCTGCTTAGTTGGGCAGAGGATTAAAAAACAAAACGGTCAGGAATTGAAAGCTGGTGTTTTGATGTGCCGACTGACAAGCACCGTTAAAGCAAAGGGGAATTATTGCAGTAGGTGTGGAAGATTTGCTGAAAATCACACAACTAGAATAGTCTATAGCAGAAAAGATTAACTGGGTTGGGGGGGGGAAGCTGCCAAAGAACCCCACTACATCCTAGAAGAAGCTCTGGCAAACACTTGGGCTCAGTTGCCCTGTAGGGATATCAGTCTGAAGGCCAGTGGGATGGATGCAGGAATAGAACCGTCCCGGTCACCCGTAAGCAAACACAAACAACCCCCTTCCCCCCCCCCCCGCAACCAACAACACAAGCACAACCAAAGCGGCGCTGTGCTTTGATGCTGTCTCTGCTAACGGGATTAGGCATCAGAGTAATACCTCTCGGATCATTGCCCACCCAGCAATGCCTGCTCGCCTGGGAACTAGGGAAGGCTGCCCTCCGGCGCCGGGGAAGAGAAGAGTCCTTCTCTCCCTCTGTCTCGCCCACTTCCTTACCGCTGGCGCAGGTGCAGCTCTCCTTGATCGCCTTGTGTTTGTTCCCCGAGGCTTCCTTCTGCAGCTTCTTCAGGATTCCTTCCATCCTGAAGCCTCTTGGATCCTCCAGGGATCCTCGGTCAGCAGCAGCGCCCGGGGGCGGGAGAGGAGAGCCAAGGCGCCGGCGGCAGGCAGAGCTAAAGGGCGGCGGGTCCTCCTCGCTCAGCGCGCAGCATCCCACCTCCGCCTGCCGCTATCGGTGAATCACGCTAAGCTTCACGGCGGCGACACGTCACCCTGCGCGCCTCCTGCCTCCGCCTCCAGCAGCAAAGCCCAGCAGCAGGTTCCTGCGGTGGCGGCGGAGGCTTCGGCTGGGCGGGCTCAGCTTCGCCAACCGGAGGGAAAGAGGGAAGGAAGGAAGGAGGGGCTCCGTCGCCGGTGCTGGCTAACAGGCGGGGCGGATCAGATTCGCCCGGAGGAAGCTGGGACAACAACAACAACAACAACAACAACAACAACAACAACAGAGGCCACCACTCGCTCGCCAGGCGCTGGGGAAAACGGGAGCAAGGGACTGGATAAAGAGGGGGAAAGCACAGATTTTGGAGAGGCGGGGCTGCATCGAGAATGGATTTCGAGTGCGAAAGGCTGTGCTTCCTTTCCTTTTCCTAGGAAATCGGGCCTGCGGAAAAGGAAAAGGAAGCTTTATCTGCCGGGCTGCAAAACCCCTTTCCTCACGTAGGGGCAAGGGAGTGAGCTCAACTCCGCGTAAAGGAGACGCGTAGCTCTTGCCTGGAGCGAAGTAGTCAAAGATATCGGAATAAGGGCTTAAAAAAATATATTTTACAGCTAGGAGATGATACCGCCTATGGGGTGCTGACCACTGGGGTTTTTTATGCTGGCTATTGTTTGGGGTGGGATCACGCATTTTGTTGAATAAACAGAGTATTTTGAAAGCAAAGGGTTATCTCTTTCACTTGACCTATTTGATTAAAACTAATAATTAAAAATACAAAATGCATAATAAAAACAAGCAAAAGAAAAAAAAACCTTCCTCCCCACCCCCTCCTCCTTTGCCACTTGACACAACCCTGCAAACACACAAAAATCCAACAGTGCCTCTACCACCGACCGACCAGGTATTTTTCAAATCACATGCTGGCATGGCATCCATTATATATCCTGCAAATGAAAGGACTGGCTTGTGTCTTTAAGGAATGGCTTTATTTTGGGGGGAGGTGGGGGTTTAGGCTTTTCATGCTTCATATAGAGGTGAGGAAGCTGTGGCTTTCTAGGCATTTGTGTACTACTACATCTCCCATAATCCTTATCTATTGGCCATGCTGACTGGGGCTGGTGGGAAATTGAGCTCCTAGGCACCTGCCAAAGGCCCACATCCCAACAAGGGTCCCTTTGGTCAAACATGGTTTTGGTTCACATATTCAGATAAGAGCATTGTATATGGCCATTGGTTATAAATTTGCTTTTGCATTTTGTTACCTTAAAAGGCCATTTATAGCTCTAGGAGCTTTCTCCACCATAAAAACAGTCATTTCAGTAAGTCAGAGGTTTCAAGGTATATTTTTGTCTGCCATTCATATCATATATGAAAGCAATGAAAAGATCTTAAGGGCATTTAGTTACAGGTGGGTAGCCGTGTTGGTCTGCCATAGTCAAAACAAAATCGAAAATTCTTTCTAGTAGCACCTTAGAGACCAACTGAGTTTGTTCCTGGTATGAGCTTTCGTGTGCATGCACACTTCTTCAGATACCTTTCGTGTGCATGCACACTTCTTCAGGTATCTGAAGAAGTGTGCATGCACACGAAAGCTCATACCAGGAACAAACTCAGTTGGTCTCTAAGGTGCTACTAGAAAGAATTTTCGATTTTGTTTTGACAAGGGCATTTAGCACTGTGTTGGATAGGGTGACCACTTCCACATCATCACAAAAAAATGCAGCATCAGAATAACTTTTAAAAGGACAGAGTTTTCCTTTATATTTGCATATGCTAATTTTATCTGCACCGATTCAAATGGAGAAAGAGTTATGACACTTTAAATGGAAATGCAGTGCAGCTCTCCACAGAGGGGCATCTGCGACCCAAGTGACCTTTGTGAGTGTGCCCAGTCTGCTGTCGAGATGCTAAGTTCAAGGCCCTTGCTCACTCTTCTTATGAGTTGGGTCGTGGGTTCGAGCCCCACATTGAGCAAAAAGATTTCTGTATTGCAGGGGGTTGGACTAGGTGACCCTCGTGGTCACTTCCAACTCTTAAGATTCTATGAATTTGAACCGAACAGCCCATCAAATAGAGGACTGTCCTCTGCCACCTTTTGAACAGAGGACTGTTGTCTGTAAAGAAGGACACATGGCCACCCTAGTGTTGCAGCAGGACTTTTTCTTTGTTCCACTTTTGCAGAGAAGTGGCTCAGTAGGTGGGGTGGAGTTGTTAACATTAGCTTGCTGGCAGGTAGATTGCTGCAGGTGGAAGGGAGAGACAGCCTGAAGGCTGGCACAGTGCCAGCACATGGTCAGGTACACTAGATTGGCTGCACACCTCCTCACCCTTCCCTTCCCAGTAAGCAACAGTGACCCACCTGATAGAAAGCTAACTCAGCAACTCTGCCCTGCCTGGTGGGCTGCTTTTGCTTTTGCTGTTGTTTGTTGTCCAGTGTCTGTGTACCAGGGCAGCCTGATAAATTTTTGATTGCCCAAACAGTTTAAACAGTTCCAACCCAGGTCATTTGGAAAGGTGACTCTCAATACATAATGCAATTTTTTTTCCAGTGTTAGAACTGTGTTTCACGAAATGATTATCATGGGAAATAGATACATCCTCTCAAACATATGATATATTTAAAAGAGTTTATTATCAGAAGTGCTTATATGCTAAAGGCAAGGAAGGCCTCTGTGAGAAGCTGTGAGCATATACTGGGAAAGGGTAAACTTCCTGATCTGGTAAGTGACTTCAGAACGTTGTTGTTGTAGTTGTTTACTATATAAAAATAATTTAAATAATGGATTCAGAAAAAAAGACTCTGGTGCCCACAGTCACCCAGGTGTGAATTGTCAATAGCTGGATTTTGTTCCTAGAATTCCTTAACGTTGCATCTTCTGCCCTCTAGTGGCAAATATGTGTTTGGCATTTGTTCCTAAGCAATGCGGACTCATGGTAGTGAAATCAGGAAGAACTTTCTGACAGTAAGAGCTGTTCAGCAGAGGAACAGAGACTCTCTCCATAGGTTATGGGCTCTCCTTCCTTATAAGCCGAGGTTGGATGGCCATCTGTCATGGATGCTTTAGTTGAGATTCGCGCATTGCAGGGGGCTGGACTAGATGACCCTTGAGATCCCTTTGGGGGCAAATTGCTAAAATTTGTTTTAAGCAGCAGTGGTGTACACACCTACTTGGTTGAAAATCACGTATGAGTTCAGGATGGGCTGCAGCTCAGTGGCAGAGTATCTGCTTTGCTTGCAGAAGGTCCCAGTTCCAATCCCCGGTATCTCCAGGTACAGCTGAGAACGTTCCCTGCCTGAAACCCCGGAGAGCCATTGCCAGAGAGTGTGGAAAAAGATACAGAGCTAGAGGGGGCCAATGGTCTGGTTCAGTATGAATCAGCTTCCAATGTTCCTACTGAACTTAATTGCACTTATGTCTGAACTTGGATAGGATGGCCTTAGTATGCGTGAGACTTAATCCTAGATAAGTGTGTATAGAACTGCAGCTGGAAATTATGCTGTCAGCTTCTGAACGTAAAACAGCTTACAATTAAAATCCTAATCACTCAGGATTAAAAAGAGTCCTAACAATGAAACAAAACTGAAGCAGCAGTGAAAAGAGAAGGTCGTGTCCAACTAAGTTTTATTCAGAGTAGAGCCATTGAAAATGATGAAGATGACTAAGTTAGGTCCAGTAATTTCAACAGGTCTGCCCTGGTGATTTTCATGTTTAATGTAAGCAGTAGATTTATTTTGATTAAGCAGCAATGGAAGGGGGGGGGGAATCCATTTTATTCAAAAGGCATTTCAGGGTTTATTCTCAGAGATATCCACACATTGGAATGCCATAGGTATAAGCCTTCCCAGGATTGTACCACTTCAAATTGAAACTGGAAAATTGCTTCTTTGATTGTTTTCCCCAGTTTAAACAACAACACTTAAAACAGAAATAACTTCACTGCACACAGAAATGTAGCATGCCAAGGGGAGGAGTTCCAGCCTAGCTACTTTTCTACCTGCAAGGGTGTTATTGAATTATTCATTGCACGACAGAGTAATCAAACGGGTGATCTCCCAACTGCTGTCTGAAGTGGTTCAGTCCAATAAGTGTGGTTTCTGTTTCTAAAATCAAAAACAGCTTAGTTTGGATTACTTCGGTTCTTATCAGAAGAGGTTTGCATAGTCTTAAGCCAAAGGGAGATTTAAAATCACTGACTAAGGGTGGGTCTAATTTTGCTTAAGGGTTGGACTACTTGTTAAGAGCAGCATCATATTCAACGCTGGCCTGCATCTGGCTGTAACCATTTAACCAACAGCCAAAGGGCTGACTCACTGACATTATTGACAGATTTCTTCACCTGAACAAGTTACACCCATTTAATAACACTGATTCATGAAGGGTGTAATGGAGAGCTTTGCAAGCAGAGTCCATCCCAAAGGTCTCATTGTGATTCACTTGAAAAAGGAGTATCGTGTAGCCAAATCAGACATGACAACAAGGCTGTCATTTGTGTATCTGCCCGTTTCATATATAAATTCAGAACAGGGTGTGCCTTACTTGAACAGTAAAAGGAAAAATTGGGGAGATGGATATTAAGCCCCCCTGGCCTTCCTGTGCCTTACCTGCGTTTAGTTGATTGCACTTACTGTATCTTAGTTTCTGGCTCTGAATGTAAGTCATGCATCTTTGGGTGTGAAATGATAGGACCAGTGGATTGATTGACAAGGAGGCAACGTGAGCATGGAGAGTTCCATCCACTTTTACTCTCAGTGAATCCTCACCTGTGCATGCCATGTATGAGTGGGATGAGCACATCAAAAGAAACACCTGCCCAGTGCTGTGTCACATATACGTTGGCTGGGCTTACAGACAACACAAAAAGGGTGTTTAATACAGCATTTTCCAGCAGAGGGCAGTATAAATAAATTCAGTAAGAGGTTCTTCTATGGGTAGGCAAACTAAGGCCCAGGGGCTGGATCCGGACCAATCGCCTTCTACATCCAGCCCATGGACGGTCCGGGAATAAGCATGTTTTTACATGAGTAGAATGTGTCCTTTTATTTAAAATGCATCTCTGGGTTATTTGTGGGGCATAGGAATTTGTTCATTTCCCCCCCCCCCAATATATATATATATAGTCCACCCCCTCCAAGGTCTGAGGGACAGTGGACCAGCCCCCTGCTGAAAAGGTTTGCTGACCCCTGTTTTACTTGCAACCAAATCTAATGACATGCACATATGAAGCAATCAAGGTTGGAAATGGATTAAAATAGTTTAGTTAATTATCCACTTTAAAACAATTTGGCAAATGAAATTATTCACCAGTGGTTAGAATCATAGAATTGTAGAGTTGGAAAGGGACCACAAGGGTCATCTGGTACAATGCCCTAGAATGCAGGGATCTCAACTAGATCATGCATGAGAGATGACCATCCAACCTCTGCTTAAAAACCTCCAATGAAGGAGAGGCCACAATCTCCTGAGGAAGTTCGTTCCACTATCAAACAGCTCTTACTGTCAGAAAGTTCTTCCTGATGTTTACTCTCCAGAGCAGGAGAAAACAAGCCAACTCCATCTTCCCTCGAGATCTTTGAAAATGGCTACCATATCTCCTATCAGTTTCCTGTTTTCCAGGCTAAACATACCCAACTGCCTCAACTGTTCCTCATGAGGCTTGGGTTCCTCACCATCCTGGAAAAAAAGTATCAAGTGGGGTACTGCAGGGTTCTGTCCTAGGCCTGATGCTGCTCAACAATGACCATCTTCAAATATTTAAAGGGCTGTCACATGGAAGATGGAGCAAGCTTGTTTTCTGCTGCTCTAGAGAGTAGAACCCAAACCAATGCTTTCGAAGTACAAGACAAAAGATTCCAACTAAACATAAAGAAGAACTTGCTGATGGTGAGAGCTGTTCAATAGTGGAACAGACTAACTGGGGAGGTTGTGGAATCTCCTTCATTAGAGTTTTTTAAAGAGAGGTTGGATGGCCAACTTTCCAAGACTCTTTAGCTGTGATTCTTGGATTGCAGGGGGTTTGAGACAAAGATATTTAGACTCTTGATGTGCCAGAGCCCCTTGTTGTTGTTGTTGTTGTTGTTGTTGTTGTTGTTGTTGTTGTTATTATTATTAGTGCAGGTCCATTTCTTTACTCATGGTTTCCAGAGGGACAAATTAGATGCAGCTATGTATCTTGCTATTCCTTAAACAGAGTAATTACAAATACTGGGGAACCCAGTCCATAAGGAGACAGAGACAGGAGGCTTATCTCTTCACTCCCCCACCGTGATCTGATCAGAAGTGAGGTTGTGCACCCACCCACTGCACAGTAAGCAAGTTGGGTCAGTTTTATTTTTAAAGCCACAAAGCCATCATTTGTGTTACTGTAAGAGGTAAAGATAAAACGCTCCAAGATCACAAGTCAAGTGTGTTTTCAAAACCAAATTTAAAAGCATCCGATTCAGAATAATGAATTGAATAAGTGTCACTCCAGCATGCTTATCAAAAACCAGTTACAGGAAGGTTAGTGCTTCTCATGCACGCAAAGAGCCTGAGGGCCAAACTTGACACACACTGAAATGCACAGCAGGCAGCTGTGTATCTTGTTTTTCCTTACCTAATGACAGGCTCAGGGGAGCCCAATTCTTCTTTCACTTCCTTATCGAGTTCAGAATGGAGATTGCACACACTCCCTCGTGGCTGGAGGAGCCTTGGAAAGAAGTCCCCCGTGGCATCAGTGGGTGGCGAGGATACAAGGCAACATTTTGTTGCAGGTTCCATTTGATAAAATTCAGCAGCAGACAATCCTCCCTGGGCTCCTTTGGGACTATATCTACATCTGGAAGATGCAGAGGTCTAACCTACAGGTGCAGGAGTAATAAAATATTGAATTAGTAGGACGTAGCCAGTAGGGCTGTGCACTGGATTCTGCCAAGTCTCAGGCCACAATCGGGCCTCTTCAGAGGGATTTGGGCATTGGTCAATTTGAGCTGAGACAGCCACATATCTCTGCAGGTTGGGTTGGATGGTCCAGAGTGATCTGGAGCCGATGTCAGGGAGAGGGTAATCAGACAGGAAGGAGAAGGCGGCATCAGACAGGAAAATCCACAAAAAGGTCAAGAGCAACTGACTATTGGCTGGGGGGCAAGAAAGGGCAGGTGCCCCTAGCAGTGCAGACTTTTGCCCCCTACAGCAATATCTGTAGATCTGGCACTGATTCCCAGGAGAAGCTAGGTGCCCGTTGCTCCCTGACTCTCCTTATGCTTCTACTCAACAGTTGTACTACACTGAAGTCCCGTCCGTCCCATTCCCCCCCCCCGGCATTAGGGAAGTTTTTTCTTTAATGTAGGATTGAGGTATTTAATACAAGGAATGAAGGGAAACATACAAGGGACCAGACAGGAGTGAGTTCTCTAGATGCATTTTTTCCTGTGTGGAGTCACTGTTTAAAGTCTGTTTAGTTTCATCCCCATTTGAGAAGGAATAGGTGAGGTGCTGTGACAGGCATATGCAAAGTCTTGTATATTGTGTGAAATTTTAATATAGCCATGCTTAGTACAGGCATTTGCAAGCCAACTTTGCATATGATATTTTGGAATGTTCTACATTTTGTACTGGTCTAGGCAATGCTCTCTCTTCTTGAAATTCAGATCAGTAGGTGTCTAAAAAGCAGAAAAGAGGTGTTAAGGGAAATCATTTTAAGGTACAGGCCCTATCAAATATAATTTGTAGCTGTCCATTGCAATGAGATCAAAAATAAATTCTAAATTTGTGAGCTACATAAAATCTTGCCTAAGTGCTCTTGTACCAGGGCAGCAATGTATTACTAGCAAAGCTGTCCTTTGCCCTCTCTTCCTTTGACACGCCCATCAGGAGAACTTTAAAATCTTTCACTTCATTTAACACGGCTTGTCATGTTATTTGGACTGACAAATCCTGGTTAATGTTAACTATGGTTTGTTTGAAACAATCCAATTTAAACCATGGGTTGGGTTATGAAGCTGGCATGTTTAAACAAACCAGTTAACATCAAGCACAGTTTACAATTCAGACAACATGCTAAGTTGCAGTGAAGGGAATTAGAAAGGGAAAATTCCCAATTTCTTCTATAAGGAGCACAGCAGTACTGGTTGAGAGAAGCAGAGGGAGAGATTAGGCTTGTTGCCTTCATGGCAAAATGTAGATTTAGCTTGACATGCAAACATGGCCAATAAACAGACAAACTCAGATTAGATGACAAGTCTTCCAAAATCTGGTTCGCTCCAGATGTTTGGGACGACAATTCCTACCAGTCCCAGGTGGCTGGAGTTGTAATCCAAAACCATATGAAAGGCACCAGGTTGGGGGAAGGCTTAGGCTCACTGAACCCAAATTCCTTTAAAGGTTAGGGTGTATGGGCTGGATGGTCCAGGCTGAAAAGGTGACTACATGGGTTAGGAATGTACGAAAGATGGAGAGATTACAGAAAGCTGTCTGAGAGATTTGTTAATGGTGGGGGAAGGGGGATGTTGCCTTTGCTCTGCCTGCCGGATGCAAAGCTTGCACTGTGGGCTGTTCAAACCTTCAACCTTACATGCTCTGACAAATATTTCAAAATGTATGGCACAAGGAAGCCACATGAAAGCAACCCCAATACTCCCAGAAGGCAGGACCAAAAAAGTCCAATACTGTACTGCTTAAGAAATGCGGACCATTCAAATAAAGAGTATACTTAGGGAACATATATTTATGAAATGATTCACAAGGAGATGGGGATAAAGGTTATACAGTCGTACCTCAGCTCCTGAACGCCCTGGGAATCGAACATCGATCTCGGCTCCCAAATGATCAAAAACTGGGAGTGTTCCGGTTTTTGAATGTTCTTTTGGAAACCGAATGTCCGAAGGGGCTTCCGCGGCTTCTGATTGGAGCTTCCTGCAGCCAATCAGAAGCTGTGCTTTGGAAGTTGAACATTTTGAAAGTCGAATGGATTTCCGGAACGGATTCCGTTTGACTTCCAAGGTACGACTGTATGCAGCTTGCTCTTAAGGAAGGGTAGTTCAGTCAGTGCAGCAGGAGACTCTTAGCATCTCAGGGTTGTGAGTTAAAGCCCCAGGTGGGGTGAAAGATTCTTGCATTGCAGTGGGCTGGACAAGATCCGTGGTTCCCAACGTGGGGTGAGGGCAATTTGATTTTTATGGGGGGCAATTCGAGAATGAGTTATTAACAGTTAGTGGCCTTAGGCTTCCTCCATGTGAATAGATCACTTTTTGAATAATAAGAATTCTATAGCATGGGGGGTAGGGGTGGGGGCGCATCAGGATTTTAGAGATACTTAGGTGGGGCATGGCCAAAAAAAGTATGGGAACCACTGGACTAGAAGATGCTCGTGGTCCCTTCCAAGTCTACAATTCTATGATTCTGTGACATTTATCTGGAAGTCAATTGCAAACGGAGTGTTTCTCAAGGAAAAGAGTGCGCCTTTCCGCGGGCCTTACTTCCGGAATGGGCCTGCTACCGCGTGTATCCGCCAGGCGGTGTCCCCCGCCTCAGACCAAGACCAGCGCTTTGGCAGCGAGTTCGAATCTCCTTCCCTCGAACAACATTAGCCGTGCTGCTGCTGCGCTTCAGCAAACACGCCCCGCGGTGCTTGCCAGCAAAGGGTTAAAAACCTGGGAGTGTACTTGGAAGCCAGGTTTGTTTACCAGCCAAGTTTCTCTCTGGCTCAACAGGTTGCTGCCGCCGCCGCCGCTGCCCCTGCTTCCCTCGGTGCCTGGAATCTAGGCGCGGCTCTCTCCTCCCTGCGAGGAGATTAAAAGGCGCCCAGCTCCTAAAAGCGGCCTCGCGCGCGCGCACCGGCCCAGTCCAAGGGAGCTTCTCCTCCTCCTCCTCCTCTCCGCTTTTTCCCTCTTCTGCCCAACATGGTTCGCTGCGGCTTGGCCTGCTGGAGGTGCCGGTGGCTCCTGCCCCTTCTCTTGGGCTTAGCTATCATCCTGGGCATCATCGCCTTGTCTGGCAGGGGGTGGCTCGAGTCCGCCGAACAGCCTTACGTGCGCAAAGCCTCTCTCTGGTCGGACTGCCTGAAAACCGGCGAAGATGATTTGAACTGGGAGTGCAGATCCCTGATGGATTATAGTGAGTATCCGAAATCGGGGGCATGGGCTGGTTATGGGCCTCACAGGGACTGGACCCATCCATGCACATCCGGGCATTGAAATAACTGGGGACGGGGAGGGGGCGGAATCTAAATTATCAGTTCTGGCCCAAGTGGCTAAACTGGTGTCTGAAAATGCACCGGTAAAAGGCCCAGGATTGCATTGTACAAAGGTCACCTTTGCTAATGTTGCCTACTGTTAAGGAAATGCTCTTGGTACCTGGGCCTGGAGCTGTGAGCAGCGTTGGCATATTCGTGGCTGTTAACTAAAACTATAAGTATCTGATCCCGGTAGAAGAAAGTTTGTGACTTGTTGAGCCTGGGACAGGTGTAATAGGACTGGGCTGGCATTGAATTGGGCAACAGGGACCGGAAAGAGGAAAGACTAAGAAAAACTCTGCTAGGACCTGCGGGAGAGGCAGGGATAAGAATTAAAAAAGCAACGCCTTGCATGCGCTCAGATTGCTCAGTTAACTGTTTTGATGTGTAATGAGAACTAGACTTCAACAAAAGAAGAGGACATTATTCAATTACGCCAGTGCCTTTTACGATCATTCTCTTCACTTCAAAGGGCCTTGGACAAGGCCACACCCTTCACCCTATCAAATGCTATTTTGTTTAGTTTTGAGAAGACTTGTCCAGCGGCATTGTTGCCTGCTTGTTTGAAGTGCACAAGATGTCCGTTGTGTGGCAGGGATCCTCGAATGGCAGCTTCTGAGTTGCTTGGTGACTCGACCTGTTGGAATAATTTTGGAACATGACTTTCCATATACAGGTTTACTTCTGCTCTAAAATCAACACTTTCTCATGAAGTAGTATATTACTGGAAAAGGGTAAAAGGCGGATCTAGACGGATCCTCATGAATTCATATGATTTTTTCATTCAAATGAAAAAAAACCACCATGATACTGTAGACCACATCTCAGTCTATATGTAGCATCAAAAAAAATCATGCACCCACTGTTTTGTGGGGCCACAATGGTGCAAAAACTTGTTTAAAAAACACGGATCCTCATGGATCCTCATGATTTCTGCATTGGGACACCCCAAACTCACCGTCAAATCACATATCATGTCCAGGGGCACAGCCTGCACCACAAAAATCTGGGATCCATGGCTTCCTCGCGACAATATGGCGCAAAAACTTGGTTTTGAAGCACGGATCCTCACGGATCCGCACCCTTTTTGCATTGGGCCACCCCTAACTAACCGTCAAATCACACATAATGTCCAGGGGCACAGCCTGCACCACAAAAAACACGGGTCCACCGCTTCCTGGCGACACCACGGCCCAAAAACGGGGTTCTGAAGCACGGATCCTCACGGATCCGCACCCTTTTTGCACTGTGCCACATCAAACTCACCGGCAAATCACGCATCATAGCCAGGGGCACAGCTTGCACCACAAAAAACACGGATCCAACGCTTCCTGGCGACACCACGGCCCAAAAACGGGGTTCTGCACCACAAAAACATAGATCCGAGGCATGGATCCACATGAATTCATATGATTTTTATATTGAAACAAAATAAAACCACCATGATACTCTACACCAAATACTAATCTATAGGCAGGACCAAAAAAATCACGTTTCCACTATTCCGTGAGGCCGCAATGGCGCAAAAACATGGTTCTGAAGCGCGGATCCTCACGGATCCTCACCCTTTTTGCACTGCGCCACATCAAACTCAACGGCAAATGACACAACATAGCCAGGGGCACAGCCTGCACCACAAAAAACACGGATCCACCGCTTCCTGGCGACACCACGGCCCAAAAACGGGGTTCTGAAGCACGGATCCTCATGGATCCGCACCCTTTTTGCACTGCGCCACATCAAACTCACCGGCAAATCACACATCATAGCCAGGGGCACAGCTTGCACCACAAAAAACACGGATCCAACGCTTCCTGGCGACACCACGGCCCAAAAACGGGGTTCTGCACCACAAAAATATAGATCCGAGGCATGGATCCACATGAATTCATATGATTTTTATATTGAAACAAAATAAAACCACCATGATACTCTACACCAAATACTAATCTATAGGCAGGACCAAAAAAATCACGTTTCCACTATTCCGTGAGGCTGCAATGGCGCAAAAACATGGTTCTGAAGTGCGGATCCTCACGAATCCGCACCCTTTTGCACTGCGCCACATCAAACTCACCGGCAAATCACACATCATAGCCAGGGGCACAGCCTGCACCACAAAAAACACGGGTCCACCGCTTCCTGGCCGCACCACGGCCCAAAAACGGGGTTCTGAAGCGCGGATCCTCACGAATCCGCACCCTTTTGCACTGCGCCACATCAAACTCACCGGCAAATCACACATCAAAGCCAGGGGCACAGCCTGCACCACAAAAAACACGGGTCCACCGCTTCCTGGCGACACCACGGCCCAAAAACGGGGTTCAGAAGCGCGGATCCTCACGAATCCGCACCCTTTTGGCACTGCGCCACATCAAACTCACCGGCAAATCACACATCATAGCCAGAGGCACAGCCTGCACCACAAAAAACACGGGTCCACCGCTTCCTGGCGACACCACGGCCCAAAAACGGGGTTCTGAAGCGCGGATCCTCACGAATCCGCACCCCTTTTGCACTGCGCCACATCAAACTCACCGGCAAGTCACACAACATAGCCAGGGGCACAGCCTGCACCACAAAAAACACGGGTCCACCGCTTCCTGGCGACACCACGGCCAAAAAACGGGGTTCTGAAGCGCGGATCCTCACGAATCCGCACCCTTTTGCACTGCGCCACATCAAACTCACCGGCAAATCACACATCATAGCCAGGGGCACAGCCTGCACCACAAAAAACACGGGTCCACCGCTTCCTGGCCGCACCACGGCCCAAAAACGGGGTTCTGAAGCGCGGATCCTCACGAATCCGCACCCTTTTGCACTGCGCCACATCAAACTCACAGGCAAATCACACATCATAGCCAGGGGCACAGCCTGCACCACAAAAAACACGGGTCCACCGCTTCCTGGCGACACCACGGCCCAAAAACGGGGTTCTGAAGCGCGGATCCTCACGAATCCGCACCCCTTTTGCACTGCGCCACATCAAACTCACAGGCAAATCACACATCATAGCCAGGGGCACAGCCTGCACCACAAAAATCACGGGTCCACCGCTTCCTGGCCGCACCACGGCCCAAAAACGGGTTTCTGAAGCGCGGATCCTCACGAATCCGCACCCTTTTGCACTGCGCCACATCAAACTCACAGGCAAATCACACATCATAGCCAGGGGCACAGCCTGCACCACAAAAAACACGGGTCCACCGCTTCCTGGCGACACCACGGCCCAAAAATGTTTTTTTCAAGCGCGAATCCTCATGGTTTTTGCATTCTGGGACCCCAGATTCACCCTTAATTCAAATATCTTGTACATAACCACAGATCTGACCACAAAAAGCATGGATCTACTGCTTCGTGGTCCTGGCCAGATGCTGCCCTGGATATAATGGCCAATATTTAGGTCTGTGTGCTGGGATGCAGGAAATGGAGTCGGCTGAATCTCAATCCATTAAAGATGGGGGTCCAATGGCTTGGCCGGAATGATTTTGGTTCGGTTTGCCAGCTCCCAGCTCTTGATGATGCACAATAGTCACCTGTACCCGCCATCAGGAGTCTGGGTGTGATCCTGGATGCTTTTGTCTCTATGGAGGCACTGGTCACAAATGTAGCCAAACTGGCATTTTAAAATCTTTACAGGTTAGGCAATTGGTACTGTACCTGTCTCTTTCCAACCTAGCCATGGTGGTCCATGAAGCAGTCACCTGCAGTCTAGACTACTTTAACTTGCTCTACACCTGAGCTGGGGTGGGCGGAGTATAAATGTGATAGATAGATAGATAGATAGATAGATAGATAGATAGATAGACAGATGATAGACAGACAGACAGATAGATAGATAGATACGCAGGGCTACTCTTGAGACTACTCTAGAAACTCCAAATGGTCTAAAATGCAGGTGCATGAGTTCTTACTCGGACTTTGTGGAGAGCCCACATTCAGTTGGTGGTTCATCAGCTGGATTGGCTCCAGGTGGAGTATCAAATCAGGTTCAAGGTTTTGGTGCTAACCTTTAAAGCCTAAACAGTCTGTCACCTTTCTTATCTGTGGGAATTATCTTCCAATACATCCCCCAAAGAGGGTGATGCTTATCTAACAGCAACCTACTGGTGGTCCCTGGCCCAAAACATATCCAGCTGTCCCAACCAGAGCCAGAGCCTTTTTGGTGGAACACTTTGTCTAATGAGACCAGGGCTCAGCGCAATGTATCTCAGTTATCTCACTCGCTGGGTCATCACCTTACAGTGGTGAGTGGGCTTGCACATTCCTATGGCCCTTGTGAGCGAAGCAGGGCCTCCCAAGGCGGTAAGGTCAAAGGGAAGGAGCTAGACAAAGAATGATCCAAGAAGTCCTCAACGGCAGAATAGGCGGATGTAAACAAGCGGTATGTTACAATGGCTGTGAAGGCAGATGAAGGCTGCAGCAGATAAGATCTACCAGTTTGTCATGACTACTCATGCCATTGGAACAGAGCCCTACTGCAAAGACACTGCGTTGGTCATTGTGCACTGATCTACACACCTAAAACAAATTCACGCACAGGCATCTTCCAAAAACCCAACCCAAACCCCCAAAGTCCCATGGTGATTGGCAAATGGTAACGGGGGCAGGATCATGAAATCTGGAAGCCCCTAGTCATGAACTGGCACATGGGTGGTAGATACAGATTCAGTTGTTCTGACTCAAGGAACGAGGCAGTTGAGCAGCTCTGCAGCTGTATCCATGACTGAGCAGCCCTTTTAGGATCCACTCTGCTCACCCCGAAAAGGGGGAGGGGCTAGGAAAGGTGGCCTAAACATAGTCTGCTTCCCCTTTTCCCTGTCTGGATTACTGCACCCAGTGAGGTCACCACCCAGTGGTCGTAAAAGACAATCCAACTTTGGAACATGGAACATACGGACTTTGTCAGATAATACAAATAACGAGCGTCCTGAATACAGAACTGCCATCATTGCAAGAGAGCTGCAGCGTTTTAACATCAATATTGCAGCGCTTCAAGAGATTCGAAGAGCAGGCGAGAAACAGCTGAAGGAAGAAAAAGGAGGCTACACATTCTTCTGGAAAGGTCTATCTGAACAAAAACATTGAATACATGGGATAGGCTTCGCTATCAAAAACGACCTTGTGAAGCTCCTGTCAGAAGTCCCTACCGGTATTAATGAGCGACTCTCAACCCTTCAAATAAAGCTCACCAAAAACCAACAGGCTACTATTATAAGCGCTCATGCACCAACACTGAATGCTGATGAAGACATGAAATAAATTTTTTACTCTCAGCTGGATACCATCCTATCAGAGACACCTAAGGAAGATAAAATTATCCTCCTGGGTGATTTTAATGCAAGAGTTGGGCGAGATTTCGATCTGTGGCCTGGGACTATTGGGAAAGAAGGAGTTGGCAACAGCAACCAGAACGGAATTTTACTTTTGATGATATGTGCAGCGCACAACCTTGTTATTACCAACACACTCTTTCGACAGAAAAATAAATTTAAAACTTCATGGAGGCATGAAAGTCTTCTTCACCGTCGCTATCGCCACTTGGTAGGCTTGATGTTGAGCTCTAACCAGTGTCCGGTCCAATTCAGAATGAGTTTTCTGCCACCGGCGCTCTAGCTGTCTCAGCGACCGTTTCCTCACCCTCAGCTCTGGAGAACACCATTGGGCTGTCTGGGCTCCATGCAATCGGAGAGGGCGCCTCAGAACCAGACAGCCCTGGTTAACTCCGCATTCCAGCGAGCCACCAGGAAATCAGATGAAAAGCCCTCAACATGGGATAAAGCATCCCCTACCACTCTCTGGAAACCATTTGGACCCATTAAGTGACAGGGGCGGACCATCCAAATCGGTCCCACCTCCCTGCAGAGGGGAAGGGTTGCGGAGAAGTCCAGTTGCACCAGGAAGTGATCCGACCATGGCACTTCTTTTGTTTTGCTTTTACTTAATGTCAGATCACCAGCATCCATAGAGGTGAGCACCAGATCTAAGGCATGTCCGTGACTATGAGTTGGGCCAAACTTATTCAGGGACAGCTCCATGGAGGCCATGCTTTCCACGAAGTCCCGAGCAGCCCCTTGTAAGGTCGTGTCGGCATGGATGTTAAAATCCCCTAGGACCACCAAACTAGGTGTCTCCAGGAGAACATCCGCCACGACCTGACCTGAAGCAGCTCGGGCAGGGAATCCTTGGTGCAGCGGGGAGGTCGGTACACCAAAAGGAATCCTGTACTGCCCCTATTGCCCAACTTCCAGAACATGCACTCAGAGAACTGGGTATTTCAGGTAGGACACCTGATGCAAGCTAGTGACTTCCTAAAAATCACTGCATACCCCCCCTCCCCACCCACATGACCTGGGTTGCTGTGCATAACAGAAACCTGGTGGACAACCAGATGCTAAGACAGGCCCATCTGCTTCATCCAACCAAATCTCTGTTACACATGCCAGGTGAAGTCCTCCATCCACAATCAAGTCAGGGATGGCAGTGGTCTTATGAATCATTGTCCTAGCATTGCACAGCAGCACCTTCAGGTCGTGTGGGTTTCCCTTGTTGAGCACAAATATAACATTGAATCACAATGGTACAAAAAGCAGAGGTTGGAAGCAGAGGCGTAGCATCCAGGGGCGGCATTGCCGTGGAGGCACCCCCTGGGGGCGGGACATCATGACGCCATGACGTCATGACATCATGATGCATGCGTCAGGACCCGCCGAGCGAACGCTGGCTCCTGGGGCTTCCCTGTCTATGCTGCTTTAAAAATCCGGGCATGCGCAGTCCATCTCAGCCGGCGCTGCTGCTCCAGGGGCAACCCGCTAAGCGAGTGCTGGCTCCTGGAGCTCCCCCGTCCGTGCTGTAGCAGCACGGGTGGGGGAGCCCCACAAGCCGCCGATCTCGCAGGGCAGCCCCATAGCGGCAGTGACGGGTGGACCCCGGATGGGCCGCAGGGCAGAGTGGCTTCACTCTGCGGCTTTCTCTGGGCCACCGGCGGGGCGGGGCTGGCCCAAGTGTCACCCCTGCCCTCCCCTGGAATCTGGGGCAGACCGCCCCCCGCCGCCCGTCTCTATGCCCCTGGTTGGAAGAGACGACAAGGGCCATCCAGTCCAACCCCCTGCCAAGCAGGATACACCATCAAAGCATTCCTGACAGATGGCTGTCAAGCCTCTGCTTAAAGACCTCCAAAGAAGGAGACTCCACCACACTCCTTGGCAGCGAATTCCACTGTCGAACAGCTCTTAATGTCAGGAAGTTCTTCCTAATGTTTAGGTGGAATCTTCTTTCTTGCACTTTGAATCCATTGCCCCGTGTCCGCTTCTCTGGAGCAGCAGAAAACAGCCTTTCACCCTCCTCTATGTGACATCCTTTTATATATTTGAACATGGCTATCACATCACCCCTTAACCTTCTCTTCTCTAGGCCAGCTCCCTAAGCCGTTCCTCATAAGGCATCGTTTCCAAGCCTTTGACCATTTTGGTTGCCCTCCTCTGAACACGTTCCAGCTTGTCAGTATCCTTCTTGAACTGTGGTGCCCAGAACTGGACACAGTACTCCAGGTGAGGTCTGACCAGAGCAGAATACAATGGTACTATTACTTCCCTCCCCTTCATGGATCACTGCCTTGTCGTGGCGAAGGGGCTTGAATTACTCAGGGAAGCTATGAGCTATGCCGTGCAGGGCCACCCAAGATGGACAGGTCATAGTGGAGAGTTTGGACCAAACGTGATCCACCTGGAGGAGGAACTGGCAACCCACTCCAGTATCCCTGCCAAGAAAACTCCATGGACAAAGACAACAGGCATATAAAAGATATGACGCTGGAAGATGAGCCCCTCAGGTCGGAAGGCGTCCAACATGCTACTGGGGAAGAGCGGAGGACAAGTACAAGTAGATCCAAAGCAGATGAAGTGGCTGGGCCAAAGCCGAAAGGACACTCAGTTGCGGATATGCCTGGAAGCGAAAGGAAAGTCCAATGCTGTAAAGAAAAGTATTGCATAGGAACCTGGAATGTAAGAACCATGAACCTTGGTAAGCTGGATGTGGTCAAAAATGAGATGGCAAGAATAAACATTGACATCCTAGGCATCAGTGAACTAAAATGGACGGGAATGGGCGAATTCAGTTCAGATGACTATCATATCTACTACTGCGGGCAGGAATCCCGTAAAAGAAATGGAGTGGCCCTCATAGTCAACAAAAGAGTGGCGAAAGCTGTACTGGGATGCAATTTCAAAAATGATAGATTGATCTCGATACGAATCCAAGGCAGTCCTTTTAACATCACAGTAATCCAAGTTTATGCACCAACTTCCAGTGCTGAAGAAACTGAAATTGACCAATTCTATGAAGACTTACAACACCTTATAGAAATGACACCAAAGAAGGATGTTCTTCTCATTATAGGGGATTGGAATGCTAAAGTAGGGAGTCAAGAGATAAAAGGAAC
Organism: Lacerta agilis; assembly: GCF_009819535.1. Lineage (NCBI taxonomy): Eukaryota > Metazoa > Chordata > Lepidosauria > Squamata > Lacertidae > Lacerta > Lacerta agilis. The sequence goes on along the minus strand of NC_046314.1, from coordinate 58,848,596 downwards.
AACTGGCAAGTTTGGCCTTGGAGTTCAAAATGAAGCAGGGCAAAGGCTAATAGAGTTCTGTCAGGAGAACAAGCTGGTCATCACAAACACTCTTTTCCAACAACACAAGAGACGACTCTACACATGGACTTCACCAGATGGGCGACATCGAAATCAGATTGATTATATTCTCTGCAGCCAAAGATGGAGAAGCTCTATACACTCAGCAAAAACAAGACCTGGAGCTGACTGTGGCTCTGATCATCAGCTTCTTATAGCAAAATTCCAGCTTAAACTGAAGAAAGTAGGAAAAACCACTGGGCCAGTAAGATACAATCTAAATCAAATTCCTTATGAATACACAGTTGAAGTGAAAAACAGGTTTAAGGACTTAGATTTGGTGGATAGAGTGCCTGAAGAACTGTGGATGGAGGCTCGTAACATTATACAGGAGGCAGCAACGAAAACCATCCCAATGAAAAAGAAATGCAAGAAAGCAAAGTGGCTGTCCAATGAGGCCTTAAAAATAGCGGGGGAGAGAAGGCAAGCAAAATGCGAGGGAGATAGTGAAAGATACAGGAAATTGAATGCAGATTTCCAAAGAATAGCAAGGAGAGACAAGAGGGCCTTTCTAAACGAACAATGCAAAGAAATAGAGGAAAATAACAGAATGGGAAAAACCAGAGATCTGTTCAAGAAAATTGGAGATATGAAAGGAACATTTCGTACAAAGATTACCACAATTAAGGACAAAAGTGGAAAGGACCTAACAGAAGCAGAAGACATCAAGAAGAGGTGGCAAGAATACACAGAGGAACTATACCAGAAAGATATAGAGGTCTCATACACCCCAGGTAGTGTGGTTGCTGACCTTGAGCCAGACATCCTGGAGAGTGAAGTCAAATGGGCCTTAGAAAGCCTTGCTAACAACAAGGCCAGTGGAAGTGATGATATTCCAGCTGAACTATTTAAAATCCTAAAAGATGATGCTGTTAAGGTGCTACACTCAATATGCCAACAAGTTTGGAAAACTCAGCAGTGGCCAGAGGATTGGAGAAGATCAGTTTACATCCCAATCCCAAAGAAGGGCAGTGCCAAAGAATGCTCTAACTACCGCACAATTGCACTCATTTCACACGCTAGCAAGGTTATGCTTAAAATTCTACAAGGCAGGCTTAAGCAGTACGTGGACCGAGAACTCCCAGAAGTGCAAGCTGGATTTCGAAGGGGCAGAGGAACCAGAGACCAAATTGCAAACATGCGCTGGATTATGGAGAAAGCTAGAGAGTTCCAGAAAAACATCTACTTCTGCTTCATTGACTACGCAAAAGCATTTGACTGTGTCGACCACAGCAAACTATGGAAAGTTCTTAAAGAAATGGGAGTGCCGGATCACCTCATCTGTCTCCTGAGAAATCTCTATTTGGGACAAGAAGCTACAGTTAGAACTGGATATGGAATAACTGATTGGTTCAAAATTGGGAAAGGAGTACGACAAGGCTGTATATTGTCTCCCTGCTTATTTAACTTATATGCAGAATTCATCATGCGAAAGGCTGGGCTGGATGAATCCCAAACCGGAATTAAGATTGCCGGAAAAAATATCAACAACCTCAGATATGCTGATGATACTACCTTGATGGCAGAAAGTGAGGAGGAATTAAAGAACCTTTTAATGAGGGTGAAAGAAGAGAGCGCAAAATATGGTCTGAAGCTCAACATCAAAAAAACTAAGATCATGGCCACTGGTCCCATCACCTCCTGGCAAATAGAAGGGGAAGAAATGGAGGCAGTGAGAGATTTCACTTTCTTGGGTTCCATGATCACTGCAGATGGTGACAGCAGTCACGAAATTAGAAGACGCCTGCTTCTTGGGAGAAAAGCAATGACAAACATAGACAGCATCTTAAAAAGCAGAGACATCACCTTGCCGACAAAGGTCCGTATAGTTAAAGCTATGGTTTTCCCAGTAGTAATGTACGGAAGTGAGAGCTGGACCATCAAGAAGGCTGATCGCCGAAGAATTGATGCTTTTGAATTATGGTGCTGGAGGAGACTCTTGAGAGTCCCATGGACTGCAAGAAGATAAAACCTATCCATTCTTAAAGAAATCAGCCCTGAGTGCTCACTAGAAGGACAGATCCTGAAGTTGAGGCTCCAGTACTTGGGCCACCTCATGAGAAGAGAAGACTCCCTAGAAAAGACCCTGATGTTGGGAAAGATGGAGGGCACAAGGAGAAGGGGACGGCAGAGGATGAGATGGTTGGACAGTGTTCTCAAAGCGACTGGCATGAGTTTGGCCAAACTGCGAGAGGCAGTGAAGGATAGGCGTGCCTGGCGTGCTCTGGTCCATGGGGTCACGAAGAGTCGGACACGACTGAACGACTGAACAACAACAACAACAACAACAAGCAGATTCATATTTCTCTTCTTCTTTAATACTTCAGCATGAATTTGATCTGTTCTTGAAGACGAACCATATCTTGGTACAATATATAGTCGTACATTCTCCTCTTGGCTCTAATAAAAACGTTCCAGTGGTCACATTAACAGTGCAGGAGAGGGTATTTTTGTGATTAATGTGGTGCAACATGATTTTTGTGGTGCAGGTTGTGCCCCGGGCTATGATGTGTGATTTTCCGGTGACTTCTGGGTGGCCCAAAACAAAAAGGGTGAGGATCCATGAGGATCCGTGCTTCAGAACCAGGTTTTGGGGCCGTGGTATCACCGCGAAGCGGTGGACCCGTGTTTTTTGTGGTGCAGGCTGTGCCCCTGGCTTTGATGTGTGATTTGCCGGTGAGTTTGATGTGGCGCAGTGCAAAAAGGGTGCAGATTCGTGAGGATCCGCGCTTCAGAACCCCGTTTTTTGGCCGTGGTGTCGCCAGGAAGCGGTGGACCCGTGTTTTTTGTGGTGCAGGCTGTGCCCCTGGCTATGATGTGTGATTTGCCTGTGAGTTTAATGTGGCGCAGTGCAAAAGGGTGCGGATTCGTGAGGATCCGCGCTTCAGAACCCCGTTTTTTGGCCGTGGTGCGGCCAGGAAGCGGTGGACCCGTGTTTTTTGTGGTGCAGGCTGTGCCTCTGGCTATGATGTGTGATTTGCCGGTGAGTTTGATGTGGCGCAGTGCCAAAAGGGTGCGGATTCGTGAGGATCCGCGCTTCAGAACCCCGTTTTTTGGCCGTGGTGTCGCCAGGAAGCGGTGGACCCGTGTTTTTTGTGGTGCAGGCTGTGCCCCTGGCTATGATGTGTGATTTGCCTGTGAGTTTGATGTGGCGCAGTGCAAAAGGGTGCGGATTCGTGAGGATCCGCGCTTCAGAACCCCGTTTTTGGGCCGTGGTGTCGCCAGGAAGCGGTGGACCCGTGTTTTTTGTGGTGCAGGCTGTGCCCCTGGCTATGATGTGTGATTTGCCTGTGAGTTTGATGTGGCGCAGTGCAAAAGGGTGCGGATTCGTGAGGATCCGCGCTTCAGAACCCCGTTTTTGGGCCGTGGTGCGGCCAGGAAGCGGTGGACCCGTGATTTTTGTGGTGCAGGCTGTGCCCCTGGCTATGATGTGTGATTTGCCTGTGAGTTTGATGTGGCGCAGTGCAAAAGGGGTGCGGATTCGTGAGGATCCGCGCTTCAGAACCATGTTTTTGCGCCATTGCGGCCTCACGGAATAGTGGAAACGTGATTTTTTTGGTCCTGCCTATAGATTAGTATTTGGTGTAGAGTATCATGGTGGTTTTATTTTGTTTCAATATAAAAATCATATGAATTCATGTGGATCCATGCCTCGGATCTATGTTTTTGTGGTGCAGAACCCCGTTTTTGGGCCGTGGTGTCGCCAGGAAGCGGTGGACCCGTGTTTTTTGTGGTGCAGGCTGTGCCCCTGGCTATGATGTGTGATTTGCCGTTGAGTTTGATGTGGCGCAGTGCAAAAAGGGTGAGGATCTGTGAGGATCCGCGCTTCAGAACCATGTTTTTGCGCCATTGTGGCATCACGGAATAGTGGAAACGTGATTTTTTTGGTGCTGCCTATAGATTAGTATTTGGTGTAGAGTATCATGGTGGTTTTGTTTTGTTTCAATATAAAAATCATATGAATTCATGTGGATCCATGCCTCGGATCTATGTTTTTTGTGGTGCAGAACCCCGTTTTTGGGCCGTGGTGTCGCCAGGAAGCGGTGGACCCGTGTTTTTTGTGGTGCAGGCTGTGCCCCTTGCAATGATGTGTGATTTGCCGGTGAGTTTGATGTGGCCCAGTGCAAAAAGGGTGAGGATCCGTGAGGATCCGCGCTTCAGAACCATGTTTTTGCGCCATTGCGGCCTCACGGAATAGTGGAAACGTGATTTTTTTGGTGCTGCCTATAGATTCATATTTGGTCTAGAGTATCATGGTGGTTTTGTTTTGTTTCAATATAAAAATCATATGAATTCATGTGGATCCATGCCTCGGATCTATGTTTTTTGTGGTGCAGAACCCTGTTTTTTGGCCGTGGTGTCGCCAGGAAGCGGTGGACCCGTGTTTTTTGTGGTGCAGGCTGTACCCCTTGCTATGATGTGTGATTTGCCGGTGAATTTGGTGTGGTCCAGTGCAAAAAGGGTGAGGATCCGTGAGGATCCACGCTTCAGAACCACGTTTTTGATCCACGGTGTTGCCAGGATGCTGTGGACCCGTGTTTTTGTGGTGCAGGCTGTGCCCCTGGACATTATGTGTGATTTGACGGTGAGTTAGGGGTGGCCCAATGCAAAAAGGGTGCGGATCCGTGAGGATCCATGCTTCAAAACCAAGTTTTTGCGCCCTATTGTCGCGAGGAAGCCATGGATCCCAGATTTTTGTGGTGCAGGCTGTGCCCCTGGACATGATATGTGATTTGACGGTGAGTTTGGGGTGTCCCAATGCAGAAATCATGAGGATCCATGAGGATCCGTGTTTTTTAAACAAGTTTTTGCACCATTGTGGCCCCACAAAACAGTGGATGCATGATTTTTTTGATGCTACATATAGACTGAGATGTGGTCTACAGTATCATGGTGGTTTTTTTTCATTTGAATGAAAAAATCATATGAATTCATGAGGATCCGTCTAGATCCGCCTTTTACCCTGGACCGTATATTACTCTTACAAAGCATGTAAAAACGTTCAGAATTTTTATATGTTGACTGTGAACATGCTAATTAGTCTAGGAAAAATGTAAAATTTAGCATTCAAGAAAGACAAGCTGCATTCTGTCAGAAGAATAGGCACAAATAGTAGGTAACAGTTATTCCTTTGGGTATAATGCAGTAAATGCCAGCCATATACATAGGCCGCAATCCAATTATATGTGTGACTGACGGACGCCCTATGAAACTTTCTTCTTTGAATGCCAGACTCTGCAGAGCTGTTTCTGGTTCTTCAAATTGGGGGCATAGAAGAAGTCATGCAAGAAGTTCAGCTCTCACTGAACAAAAAGAACTAAAACAAAATAAATCCAGATTTTGCAGTCTTTGTAATATGTTATTGGGAGGGGGTGTTGTATGGTGCCCAGGAACTAATATAACAGTGAGCACTTGGATTTTAGGAACAGAGAAACCTTACTGCTACTTAGCGTGGCCCTTAAAAACAGGATCCTTACATGATTTTACCTTCCGCCCATTGAAAATGGCTGCTGTGGGAGAATTGCAGGGGGAAGGTGTCAATCCTTATAATGGAGTCAAAACAAGAAATGGTCCCATAGTTGTGTTACTGCTGCACTTCTCTTGGAGGGTGCAGGAGGGGGGTGCATGCCAGGAAACTAGGTAAAAATGGACTATTGCAACTCCCCACGCCAGCAGCAAAAAGGATATAACAACGCTGGGGTGTTTTACAAGGCTGCCATGACCCATCCCATACTCTGAGCCATACAATTGCTCCCTGCAATATGGGTATAATAATGATGGACTTTTTCCTGCATTGGCAGATACATTTTAAATTGCTTTTAGTGGACATTTTAAAACGTTTTACAAATTCAGTAGTGGGGTGTGGGGTGGAAAGCCCGTTTTAGAATAATCTTAAATATAAAGCTGAGTTAGAAAGATCATGAATTGTTGTCTTCGTAATTTTTGTGTGTGTAAGAACACTACTGCCAAGTCACAGCTATACTGAATCCCTGGATTTCTGAATTGTTGTCTAAGGGGCACAAATCACATACAGTGAATGCTCGGGTTGCGAACTTGATCGTGCAGGAGGCACGTTCGCAACCCGTAGCGCTGCGTCTGCGCATGTGCGGGTTGTGATTCAGTGCTTCTGCGCATGTGCAAAGCGTGATTTAGTGTTACTGCACATGCGCTGGCGCCGAAACCCAGAGGTAACCCGTTCCGGTACTTTCGGGTTTAGCACGGTGCACAACCTGAAAATGCGCAACCTGAAGCATCTGTAACCCGAGGTATGACTGTATTCACCAGGCAAGACAAAAAAAGCTTGAAACAATGAACATCAGGAAACATAACTCCTTTTCATGACTTCATTCATTGCTTAAAAACACTGAAAGGCAACCCTCGCTTCAGACGTCAAGGAGATAAAGAACTATACAACTTTTAGAAGACATCTGAATGCAGCCCTGTTTGATGCTTTATTATGCTTTATATATCCTGTAAGCTGCCTAGAGTGGCCAGGAAAACCTAGCTAGATAGGCAGGGTAATAATAATAATAATAATAGCCATAACCCCGCCTCCATGTTTTTTATCTTATCTTGGGTTGTAGAAAGACTAGAGACTTGGTTTTTTTTTTAATTAACTCTGGGAACATCTTTCACAGCAACTGCCTCCTTACTGACACTCATGGGGAGTGGCAAGCCTTGCCCTACCCTAAACATGTTCAGATGAAGGTCAAAACTCTCCTTAGGGATGTGCAAACTGTACCTTTGTTGGCTCTCTGTACACAGTTGACGGTTATAGACAAGCAACTATATCGGTGCTAGAGAAGCATAGATAAGACTGCTCCTATTGTGCTGTTTTGTTGCTAAGTTAAAAATGGCCACAGCTGTACTTTGTCTCTACAGTGTGCCGTAACCCATCTGCTCAAGCAGACTACTGCAGATTTAATTGCAGCAGCTTATTTGTATGAGAGCCTCGTTTATTTTAAGCTGCAAGCTGTACCTAAACGTATCTTGAGGCACTTTTTTTTACTCATGCTTAAAAAAACTGTGCTGCGTTGGAACCTTTTATAGGGAGCTTACAGTTTGAATATTAAAGAAGTTTTTTTATAAATAAAAATAGAAACATTGATGATGCTGGATAAGTATCATCTTAACTTACTTTTTTTCTAAAGAAAGACTTTTTTAGACTCTTTCATATACATTTTTAGAGGCATGTGTGAAGATGTCCAGCTGCTGTTATGCTACAACCAGACTAGATTTTCCCATTTCTCTTGCCATCACTTCCCAATTTACCCTGGGCCCTCCAGACTGGTGTTTTATTGTGGGTGCGTTCTGCAACATGTTCTTGGCATGATAGTAGTACATTACTGGGAGATTTGTTCCACTATACGTAGTTTGTTCTGTGATGTGTCCCCACTAACTACCACATTATATCTCTCCAGAGGGGCTATAGTGTAACAAAAGTGGAACAAAAATAAACCAGAAGATTTGTGATATAAAAAGTTGCCAGATTTTACCAAAAAGTTACAGTATATGCAGTGACTGGAAATGAAGCAGTGTAACCTTTAGAGGCACAAACAGTATTGAAAGCAGAATTTCATGTGATCCAGTTTTTACTCTTTAAAGAAGATAGCTCCCAAAACACAACTTGCTAGGAAGGATCACCCATGTGGTTTGGAAGCTAACAATTTTTCATAGGAAATATTATGTTGCATTGGCACCTTTCAACAGGCCAGGAAGGCGGAAGTAAATGGTGAGAACTGGAAGATTTTTTCAGTCTACTGTAACCTAGAGGCTGTAGACTGGGATTACCTTCCAGTTTCTAGATAGGGAAAACTATGGGATGGGGAGCAGTTCCTACCATGCATAGTGAGGATGCTTAAAACATGACAGGTAGCTGCTGTGAAATGAAGAAGTTAGGCTGTTGTGCCAGCAAGGTAGATTGGATTTTTAGAGAGACTGGTACATATTCTCAGGTCATTTCCCTCAGCATATCTATTATGTACCGACTGAGAACACCTGTAGGTTTTTAGAAATACAGTACTGCTTTCCAAATAAGGGTGGTGTGCTTCAAATTCGTTGGAACTGGATGGGAGTCAAATCTCTCTACTCACTAAGATTAATTTGTCAGAATAAACAAGTTAGTTTGTAAGATTGCCACAGAAACCTGCTGCTTGCCATTATGTTTTCTTTGTTAAAATGTGGCAGCGAATGCCGTGTGAAGCAGTCGCAGCAGAATGATGGTGGTGTGAGAGATTTCTGGTTGAACCCCTTCTCTGCTAGTGCTTCTTTCCCCACCCTTCCCAAGTATAAAGAAGCTTAACTTCAAGAAAGAATACTTGTTGATGCACACCATCCTTGGCTGCAGCTTCATGATCAAGCTTGTACTTGCTGGTTGTGAGTGTTGCAGAGGGTATGGAAAAAAGCCACACCCTCCATATGAAGGGAGAGGGGAAAGCTCTGCTTGTAATGATTTCTAAATTGCCAGCATCTTCATTCAGATCTGTCTGAGAACCAAATTAGACTTAACTTTGGAATCACGAGTCTCTTTCTCCAGGTTTTCTTTTTTGTAATGAAAACACAGCCCAAGGAAGCTTCTTACATGGAGTACAGAAATGGAGAAGAAACCGGGCAAATTTCTTCTCCTTTATGTATTTCCCCCTCAAAATTAACTCCCATCAATAGAAAAATATACATATAGCTATTGTTTCCCTTGCAGCTGGGCAGGGCAACTCTAAACTGTGGTTAAGCATTATGTCAGCAATATTAATCACAGTTAATACTTAAGAGTATCCCCTCTTAACAATTTGGTTAGCAAACCCTGGTTAGGAAGGAGTAGAACAATAATGTTAACCATGGTTAGCATTCGCCTATTCAGGCATTATACTCTTATGTAAACTCAGCACATGAAGAGGAGCAGGCCTGAGAAGGCCCCCTGCATCACCTGTGCCAGGTAGCCATTTCTGTGGAGATGTCTGCTGGGAGATGGCTTTCTCATGTGCAGCTGAATACTCGAAGGCTTCCATGCCACCCATGTGACCATGAGTGTATGTGAGGCACAGACAGGGGAGTTTGTAGGTGACATGATGTGGCATGGGCCAATTCAGCACAGCGCCTCTCCTGCCTGACGTATTGAGTTTCCAGTGAAGCATGATGCTGCCTGAAGAAGCTTATTCAAGCTGAAGAAGGGTAGGGAAAATGTACAGAGGCAAAGGCATGTGATCATATAAAAATAAATGACTGAGCCCTGAAAAGACATAGAGATTTTAGGAGTGGCTTGTTCGCTGGAATGATAATAATTATGTCTATTATTACTGTTGCACCATCACTGTAACAATTATGATCAGGATCAAAGTTTAACAAGCCCAACTACTTGGGTGTTTTCATATTAGCTTTTCCAATCTCCCCAGGACCACAAACATACAGACACAGCATTCATAATCATTTGAGGTACAAAGAAGCTGTATAATTAAGAGTTTCCTGAATTATTGTGTGTGAAGCATCTTTATAGCTATAAACTGTTCTAATCAGTGGGTTCATCATAGACCTACATAGCCGAACCTACGTTTGTCCTCCTTTTATTTATTAAATAATTGCCTGTTACTAACCCTTGCGTCTGATTTAATTCTGAGACATAGCAGGAAGAAAGCAGGATTATTTAAGGACTGCTCAAGCTGATGGCCATGGTTAAAGCACTGAAGCTGGAGGCAAGCTGTGGGATCAGTCACTCCCTCTCTCCATCTCTTTTTAGTTTCTATCTTTCCCTTCCAGATTTAACAATGGTTAAGGGTTATATCATCCTTAGAGACAATTTGGGACAGATGCAATTAATCAGTATGCCTTTAAAGATGTGTAAACAGAAATGTGCAACACAAGCTAAGATGTGTTCTCCTGTGCCATCCAATTGCTTAGAGGCCTATTTTAGCATTAAGCAGTATAAATACAATAATATACAAAGTATAATAGGAGTGAGTCTTGGGCTTGAACACTACCTTCTCTTCCTCTGGTGCACCTTTGTGAGGGTTTTGGAAGCTTTCACTTCCAGTTTTGGCTAACTGCAGCTTGTTCTGATATCCAAAGCTGGACAAACTGCAGTTAATTTTAACTATGGTTAGTGGAAACAAGCCAACTTCAAACTGTTGTTTATGAAGTTGGCTTGTCCTTATTAAATTCATGTCACATTAACCACAGTTTAGGGTTCAGACATAATGCTAAACTGTGTGTAGCATTAAGTGTAAGCTGGGCATTATACGACATTTTTTGCCCTTTATATTTAGATAGGGTTTATGTGGTGTTAGGGAAGGAGTAGTATCTGTGGCAGGGGTGCTTTTTCTGGGGTAGTTTGTCCATCTTTGGCCCCCCAACCTCACCTGTGAATCTTCAAACCTGTCAGCTGTTTCCCAATATATTAAAATTTTAAGAGCAAACTTAGTGCTTCAGATTGGTAATTAAAGCCCCTGACGGAATGAAAACTGACAAGGGCCAATTAACAGACTAAAGGTAAAGGACCCCTGACAGTTAAGTCCAGTCATGAACGACTCTGGGGTTGTGGTGCTCATCTCACTTTATTGGCCGAGGGAGCCAACGTTTGTCCGCAGACAGTTTTTCCGGGTCATGTGGCCAGCATGACTAAGCCGCTTCTGGTGAAACCAGAGCAGCGCACGGAAATGCCATTTAACTTCCCGCCAGAGCGGTACCTATTTATCTACTTGCACTTTGACATGCTTTCAAACTGCTAGGTTGGCAGGAGCTGGGACCAAGCAATGGGAGCTCACCCCATCGCGGGGATTCGAACTGCCAGCCTTCTGATCGGCAAGCCCTAGGCTCTGTGGTTTAGACCACAGGGCCACCTGCGTCCCTAATTAACAGACTAGTCATCAATAATTCTGGTGTCTAACTCAACAAGAAGCAATAAAAGGACACAATCTACGAGCAGGAAACTTTCAAGTTACATTGGAAGGAATATTTGGTATGTTGGTACAGCACTTAACTTTATCTGTGGAACTTTCTTCTAAGTACATGGGCACAAAATTGTACTCTTCAATGCACATGAAGGCCTGTATTAAAGCTTGCAGCTCTAATTTAAGGAAGCCGCTGGATCTAGACTCATTTCTTGACATGTGCATTTTCTGTCTCATTAAAACTGAACAGCTTCAAATCTGGGACTTTCAATGCAATTAAGGTTTTTTGGCTACCGCATTATTACTGAATCCATACATTCCTTAATACCTTTTGATAAAATGATAGAATATGTTATTACCACTGGCCTCCAGTGTCATGTAAATCCATTGTCTCACACTCTTAGGCTGTGTTCACATTACCAGCTTAAAGCACAGCTAAGCCATCCTTTTTCTCAATTTCTGGCTGTCTTAGACAGGGTATATGCAACACTGGATGCACCTAGATAGTTGAGCAGGGCCCAGAGAAGCAACGTAATGTACTACATGTATAATGATAGGATGCTGATGGAGGAGAAGGCTATGAGTAATGATGACTGCATGCTATCTCTTTGATCGGAGGCAGTGTGATCAAAGTGAATCTGAATACCAGTTGCTGCAGGAGGGCGATGGTGCAAGAGGGCTGTTGCCATTATGTCCTGCTTGCAGCCTTTCCATAGGTTGGTCACTGTGAAGAAACAGGATTCTGGGCAGCAACCATTTTACAGGTGTCTGTCTGATTGACGTGTGGTCATGCACACGCTCATCGCTGCTGACCCAGAAGTGGCCTGAAAACGGGGTGGGGCAGGCTTTTTCATGCTCTGCCGATGCACATGGGGGTCAAGAATGGACCCCCCACACAAAATGGTTGCTGCTTATATATAAATCCAACAGGATTCGTGTCCTCCTTCCTTCTCTAAAAAAATCATGTTGTGCGTTCTATTCACAGTTGTGTTACCTTGGAGCTGCATTCAAATTTTTGCAAAATTCAAGTCAGCTTTATACGCTCTTTAAGGACAGGGTCTTAGTAAACAGGAAAGGGGAAAAGACCAGAAGAAAATGTGAAATATGTGCTCTGCATGCATCACTAAGCTCTAAATTCATATGTGTGTGTGTGTGTGTGTGTATAATAGCCTCTCTTTTTCTCCCCTTCTTTATTTTAAATCATAGGTTGGGGAAGAGCTTCTGCTGCTACATATCTTGTTGGCTTTGTCATCCTCTGCATCTGTTTCTGCCTAGCAGTCATAGCCTTTTCCATTGATATACTACGGTTCAACTTTGTTCGAGGCATTGGAGGGTTGCTCTTCGTCGTTGGTAAGACTACAGCTAAGAGAAACTGATTTTAAACGCTGGGCTTACACTCAATACAATGTGACTTTCCTTAGATTTATTTTCCAGAATCTTCTTGGTCCTAGAGAAAATTTTGTTTCCATTTCAAAAACTAATCAGTAGTGACTATGCTTGTGTTAGTCCAGAAGTAATCAAGGTTGTAATATTTAGGGATGCATATTTGAGATTTGTAACATCACACACACACACACACACACACACATTTTAAGGCACCAAACTCCCATCAGCCTTTAGGTTAATTTTGACTTACAACCTCTGTTAGTCTCAGATTCTGACCTACAGAGCTCCTCTGTATGAGAACCATTTTCCATGTTGGGGGAAATAGGGACTACTTTCCCCCGCACCAAATCCATCTTGACCAGCCACCAATAAAGACTGTGGAAAAACTGCTACACAGGTACATAATGCTACAGTTTCTGTGCTTGCTGCAATTGCAGAAGTAGCAGCAGAGATTTTTGTAACTTGTTTTCACGGCAGATTCACACTCTGCCTAGGATTAGTTACAGAAAAGGCATCTGCCTGCAAAACATAGTGGCTGCTTTAACTAAATGCCTTGGATGCAAATGTTTAACTGTGCTTACTTGAAACGGAAAGTAAAAGTTTCTGATCTTTGGCCTGGAGGAGCAAGCAGGAGGGTGAATAGATAAACTCCAGGCTCATGCATGCCTTAATAAACCATTGCTTACTGTTACAGCCAAACTGGACCGTTATGTACTTTAGCAGTCAAATGTCATTGTTTCTAGGAACTAAATTATCTTGATTTTCAGTGGCAGATACATCTTATATGTGTTTTAAGGTATTAGTGTTGAGGTGACTCAACACGTGTGTTCACAGGTCTGCTTATGAACGCTCGCTATGCGAAATTCACTTATCTGAACACTAGGAATTAGTACCCAAAACCTTGCTATGTGCACCACAGATTCCTGGGGTCAGGAGTGCATTAGAAATTTCCCCATAGTAATCAATGCACATTGGTGACTCGCTATGCGAATGGAAATCATGGACACATTATATGAATGCTCGCCTAACAAACAATTTTCAGGGAATGCATTGTGTTCCTAAAGCAGGAAATGCATGTACATTACGTGACATTGCTTGAGATGCAGCACCGTCAAGTGGAGGCAGCTGACACATTTTCCTGATTTTTGTACACCCCCATTATTCCTTCCTCCTTTTTATACTTCAACATATAGGGTTTTTTTGTGTGGATAAATCCCCACTTATGTGAAGAATTTCCACGACTGCTAGGAACTTCAGGCACTACTGTGGAAACTTATTGACACTGCAAACCCATACCAGTTCCTAGTATCCTAGAAAGAATCCTGGGAACTGTAGTATTGAGGTGCTAAGAATGCTCTGTTACAGAACCCAAACAATTTCTCAGGTTCTCTTGGAAGGGGGAATGACTGTTAAACCCACTTTGAGTCTGTGGTGTTGATAAGCGAATTGTGTCCAGTTTGCAAGACAAGTACTGAGTTGAACATTCTTTATTTCATCTGCTCAGAAATAACACATAGTTAATGATTCCGGAACGCCCAGCGTGAGGGTTCTGCAACCAGTCTGTAACTGTAGGAGTAACTGATGAAACATTTAACAGGAATACAGTTAGCTCCAAATAAGTTGCTCAGGACAAAAGGCTATTAATATAACTCCTAATTTGTTTTTCTTCGCTTTATTTCCATTCAGCTGCTTTCCAAATTATAGGCCTGGTCATCTATCCAGTGATGTTTGTGGAGGACATTCCATTGACAGGAAGCAACATGTTCAGCTGGGCTTATGGCTTTGGTTGGGCAAGCACTGTGATTGCGATAGGCTGTGCCTTCTTTTTCTGCTGCCTCCCCAACTGGGAAGATGAAGTCCTGGGCAACATCAAACCCTACCCCATCTACAGCAGTGGCGAACGTGTTTGATACGGAGTTAGTAGAAAAGATTGCTTTCAGTAAAGAAAACTATATCGTTTCTGGCTTGTGGGAAAGAGCATGCTTATATTGCCCTGTTTTCATTTGACATAGAATTCCTAGCTTTGTTCTAATAATTACACCAAATTTCACAGTTCGTTTTTAGTCTTGTATCCATTTTCAGATCTGGCAGCTGCTGTTATTACAAGGAAGACAGAATAAATTGTATTTTGATGGTTAATACGAGTTTCCTTTTAATAACCTCATAAGAAAGTAAGATGTGTCTCCGTGTGGTTTGTTTCTATGTTTTGATATTTTACTGAGTAAATTCCTTTTACACTTTAAGACCAGCACAACCCTCAGAGTCTAGGTTTGCAGGATCCTTATCCAGTAATGTCAGTCTGATATGGATTTTAGAAAAAAACTAAAAGTTACAGCAAGATAGTGTCAATGAGAATGCTTTCGAAAAGTGCAGAATAAATATTTATACATTTAGCACACAATCTTTTAAGCTAAGCAAAGTTTCAGTGAGGCTTGCACCAGAAGAGTGCTTAAGAGTTGCAGCCAATATGACTACAGTACTGAGCTTAAATAGTTACTACTTACTCCACAGTAAATTCAAGTGCAAGGATTGCAACATTTTGTATGCACAAGTATAATGCATACTGGCATTCTGTAGGTTTTCAAATTAATTGCCTCAATCTCCTCCCACCCCATGTCAATCAATCTCCAAACACTGTAAAATATTTTGTATGTTTTACATTTCTCAGTTGTGAATTGAGGGTGAAAGAAAGCTTTAGAGCTGCGTTTCTATCCCTACACTCAATATCTGATAGAATTTTATCAATGCTAAATGGACCTCCCTGTAAAAATTTTTATAAGAATTTTGAGATACAATTTTTGATACAAATAAATTGCAAAAAGTAACATGCTCTAGCAGAGGTAATGGTAGTAGTAATAAAAAATGTGTGCCTGCTTCCAGTCTTACTCTCCAAAGTCCCTATGGCAGAAAATTCACAACAGGGATACCATATCCATGAAATGAGAACTGTAGCTTTCCCAGAGATGTCTAAAAGCTGGATTTACAAAGCTAGCCATAATCACATAAGAGATAAGATGGGCAATTATCAAGCAGTGAGATACTATATTGCAGGTTTTTAAATCTATGGTGATGCTCCTCCATATTTGATCACATCTAGGAAAGTTAAGCATGTGCTTAGCAGTGCAGTCCTATAACTCTTTACTCTGAAGTAAGCCCATTGAGTTACTGACAATAGAATTGCAACCTGGGGTTCCCAAACTAAAAATTAGTGGGACTTAAAAGTGTATCAATTTGGGTTCTGTAACTTGGATGATGACAAATATTTTTAGGTCTTCAAAGTGTCCAGATTTTAGATGCTATATGTAGTGATGGACAGGATTAAAGTGGTACTATTTTGAACACAATATTTTTTAAAAAGGTTATTATGACTGGAAACCTTGATTGGAATATGTGTATACTTTCATATACTTAAAATATTTTGTAAATGTATAAAACCTATGTTTATCATGACAGCCATCATGATTTAAAGTATATTACTAAGAAGAGTTTGGAATATCAAATATCAGTTTTATACCTTTTTACAGGGTTTTTTTTGTATTTGCAGAAATGTTGTGTATTGCGATTTATAACTTCAGACATGACTATTTGATGTATTTTATAAATCTCATTGTCCAAACAAATCCATCCACTGTTGAATAATTTGCTTAATAAAGGTTGGTAAAGCAAAATAAGTTCTCAAGAAAAAACTAATGCAACAGTTTTAATGACTCTGCAATGTGATTGCTGCCCCACTGTACGTATATTAAATCACAAAACATAGCAACACACAACCAAAGAAAACAAATGTTTCTTTAAAAGTTTGAAATATTTGCTGTTTTTTTTAAATAAATGGTTGTACTTATTGTCAAGCTTTGCAAAACATCAAAATAGACAAAAAATGAGGGGGGGGGGTTAAGGGAGAAAGCTTAAGGAAGGTAAGACTCATTATGTGAACAGTCATGCCAACGTTTTTGAGTAACTCATGCAGAAGTCTGTTAACACTGAGCTGTATTCAATGCTCTGCATGCTTGGTTCTGCTGGCTCCTTCCCCTATGTGTTCCCAAAATCTTTTCTGGAGTGTCCTCTTCTGGAGGGGGCAGAGGAGGAAATTCCATTGCATTACAGAAATATGTTGCAGCAGTGGAACTGCAGCATTGGATACTGCTTGTCACTTTTAAGAACTTACAGTTCTTAAAGGTGGAATTTGATAGGTGATGACAAAGAATGGCTCCTTTTAATTTCCACCTGCTTCCGCCCATGGTAAGTCAGCAATGTGCTTGCACCTCCAAAGGCCAAACCCATCTTTTGGTACAGTCTTTCTCAATCTGGTGCCTTCTGGATGTTTTGGACTCCCTTGGCCATGCTGGCGGGTGCTGAGGGGGCTTACAGGCCAAGAGCATCTGGAGGATTGGTCTAGAACATGACATTTACTTGAGTATTGGGTAGCAAAGGTGTATCCAAAGATAACTCCAGGCTGATAATCAATTGAAGGGTGTTCATGCACATAGTAGTGGCATTATGTCACCAGTTGAAATGGTGCATAAGCATGCCATGGGGTTTCCCCCTTCTCAGGCACATACTTAAATGGATGTTTTGAGTCAGCTCTTAAAACGTTGGCGCTTTTCAGTAGAGGATTGACATTCACATGCCTTGGAAGCTGTGCTGAAGTTGTTTGATGAAATCGTATCTGGAGCACCTCCTAACATGACCAATGAAATGAAGAGGGAGTTTAGTATTAGTGCACGCCTTACACTTGCAAACTCTTGTATTGTTTTTCATTATAAGACTTAAAACAGGACATGTACCTTTTATTAAGTAGAGTCAGCCTTCCATTTTGCTGTGGCATAGCAAGATTTAAATAGCTCCTTTTTGTACCCCTCAGTTCCTACAGCAGTTATTGTCCTCTTTTTTATGGAGCCCAGTCTTCATGCCCCACAATCTAACCCCAATAGGAACAAATGTTCTAAATTCAACAAAATGTGTCCGAAATCTGGATGGGGTGGGATGCTTTTGGTTTGTATAGACTAGGGATATTTTTAGGACACATAATTTGTTATTTTGCTTAATGGCTTACGTTCAGATGTTTTAGAGTAGCAAGTCTGTTTTTACCAATTGCTTGTACTAAATGTTCAGGTTGTTGTATCGTACGGACTTCAGTTAAATAAACAGTTTTGATACATTAAAATGGGAGTGTTTCATTAGAAAATGACATGCATGCCTTGCATAGGTTATGCAGGGAAAGGTTAACATAACATAAAATAAATAAAATAGCTTTTGACTTTTTAAAGAATAATTTCGGTCTGCATTTGTAAATAAATGAAGCGTTTTAAAGTTATTAAAGTTACATGCTAATAAAATGGGGAAATGTTTTTAAATTTATTTATTTTTTAAAGCAGAGGGTTGGTGTTATTGACAAAATAATTATGACGCAGGCAGTGGCTGTGGATTACAGATGGCCTATTCTCACCATCACAGAGGGTGTGGTGACTTCAAACAAAAGTCAGTTTGCACCCAGGACAACTGAGTAAAGCCTGATGCAATTGTGGGGACCTTATTTTCACATGCCATTGCAAATCACCCAGTGGCATGCTGGAACCAGCAGAGGTTGGCTGTATTCCAAGCCATAATGGCATACACTACTTTTACAGAGGCATGTGCTTTGAGGTGAGTCACAGCACCCCAAACCTTACAAAAGGCACTGCCAGCAAGTGTCTTTTCCAGAGCAGCTACACACTTCTAGATTGGCAACAGAAGAGCCAAATCAAGATGATAATCTTCCATGTGACTAGTTCTGGCCTTAAGGACTCATTGCTCCTCTTAGTTCACCCCCAGCAACCCAATGAGAACTGAGTGTGCTCAGTAGCCAGGAATGCTGGTTGGTGGGAGAAATGGGAAATGGGGGGGGGACAGGGGGGAAATGGAATGGTGCCTCCTGGCTGGCTGGTATAATTAAATAGTAGCAGTCCACATTAACAGTTGATGATAAACCTATCCTTCATTCAATTTTCAGACTACTTGTTCATCACATCTTACAAACTGCTGCCACTGGATATATCTAGCCTTTCATTCCCACAGAAGGGCTTTATACTTGCCACAGAAGTCACACATCTTACCCTAGTTCCACCAATGACATTCATATAGGGCAGGTGTGGGGAGCTTTTGGCCCTCAAGGACTTGCTTTACTGCAGTCACATTCATCCTGGTCATTGGACATGCTTGCTGGGATTGATGGGAGTTGTAGTTCAGCAACATCTTGAGAGCCTGATGTCGGGGATATCCTTAACGTGTTTCGCTCAATGCACAGGGTGGGGCCCTGCCCCCGCCACCCCCGCCACTACTGATATACATGCCAGCCATGATTCCACACATCATTCCCTTGCACCAAAGACCTCTACCTGTGCATCTCTGGCCAAATGAATGACCAACAGGGGAGATGACAATGCACATGTCAGTAGCAGCCCTTCAATCTCCTCATATTCAGGATGTGAAAGGTATTGTGTGCATCCTATCCTAAAGTACCAGTTTAATCAGTTTCCTGATTAAACTTAACAGCTTGGAGAAAAGGACAAGTGATACTATAGATCACTAAATGGTTACGAGCGGAAGAACAGCCCCTAAATTATCATCCTTATTTTGCCATTAGGGCAGCTTTTAAAAACATCTTTAGTATGCAAGCGCACATTAGAGTGCCTTAATTCCCCCATAACTACCCATCCAGATAGCAAGTGAAATCTCTGCTGTTGTTCTAGAAATCCAACAAGCAGATCCATTATGACAGCCTTGGCCAATCTTGTGCCCTTCAAATGTTTTGCAGTTGTAGTCCAAAACATATGAAGGGCACTAGGTTTGTGCAGATTGCATTATGATTCATGTTCTTACATTTCAAAAGTCTTAAGCACTAGGGCAGGCATCACCAAACTCAGCCCGCCAGCTGTTTTGGGACTACAACTCCCATCACCCCTAGCTAACAGGACCAGTGGTCAGGGAGAATGGGAGTTGTAGTCCCAAAACAGCTGGCGGGCCGACTTTGGGGATGCCTGCACTAGGGGGAAAGAATGGGAGGTATCCATTCAAATAAATAAACAACAGAACAGAATTTATTATTGTGGTCTGCTTACAAATGCAGCCTTACTCAAAGAGCAGCTCAGCAAAACTGCTGCGGTTTTGGACATGAGACAGTTGTTGATACAATGAGAAGCTCCTCCTTGCTCCCCAGCCAACTGCTGTCTGTCTTTGGATCATGAGGAGAAGTAACTCTCACAGCAGCAGTAGCTGGGGCGTGGAGTCTATGAGCCCATCATTTCCATTTTAAAAGGACTGACTAAGCCAAGGGCATCTTGCCTGAGAGGCCCTCACAGTCTATTATTTGTCATTCAATCTGCTACACAACTAACAAGATTGGTTTCACGACATATTTTGTGCAGATGTGTTGTTGCCCAAAATAAATTCCAGTTGGCCGCCATTTTTAAAATTTTCAGATTAGGCTTCTGAAATGGTTTGGGATAAGAGTTAGGTCTAACATTAGGTTGAACCTCAAAAGCCCATCTAAATTGGTTGAATGGTGAATATGCAAGAGCATGTTTGTGCTGGTGAGGAGCTGGAATTAGCTGACTTGGCTGCTAGCTGTGGTTTTAGGGTCAACGTAGGCCCTCCAAGTGTCCCTATTTTCCAGGGATGTCCCTGATTTAGAGAAGCTGTCCCAGTTTCTGATTTGATCCTGGAATGTCCCACTTTTCCTTAGGATGTCCCTATTTTCATTGGAGAAAGTTTGGAGAGTCTGGTCAATGCTAAACTGGAGACTTAGATAATGTCAGATTTGGATTCAGCAAATCAAAATTCATTTCATAAAGCTCTCAAGCAAACACCCCCACCTCAAATAGCCTCAAAACATGGCTGGCTGCATAGCTGGCACTGCCTCCTTTTCTTTGACAGATTATCGTGAATCCACAATTTCTCTAAGATAATTTTAAGCCTTTTTGCCAAAGGAACAACTCCTAAGTATCTTTAGTGGAAGCCATCACTGTTACAGTAAGATAAAATTAAGCACGACCTTCTGTTTATCCTTCATAGAGGTAAACCAAGAGCTACTTTTGTTGTTCGCCATCTTTCTTTTCTCTCTTCCCGTCAATACACCACACTGCTCTTTGCTGTGAAATCTTAAAGCCAGGAAAGGGCAAAATGCTAATGGCAATGGGTCATAATAATCATTTAATTAGCAGCAAAAAGAAAAAGAAAAGGGAGGGCGGGTTTCAAGGTGTGCACAGCTCTGAATTTTCTTTCCAGCTCAACAGGTTTGTTGCAGCTACTTGTTCAGTGAAATGTAGGTGGAGCCTTTTCCTTCAGCGCCTGTCTGGATCACAAAGCTGCTCACTGTCTTTGTCTTTCTTCCTTTCTCTTTTACACACACACACACACACACTTTTCATAATCCTTTATTAAACTACTGTTTTTCCCAGGCTGCTGAAGCAAATAGTAGGAAGACTTTTTTGCTTATCGGTCAAACCACTAAAGAAGACCCAAACAAGATGGTTCAATATGGTCTGGACTATACACGCTGCAGATGGATCTTGCCTCTTCTTCTGGGCTTAGCAATGATCTTTGGTATCATCGCACTGGTTGGTTGGGGCTGGGTAAGCTCAGAAACACGACCATTTGTTCAACAAGGCTCGTTATGGAGATTATGTACTCAACGAGAAGAATGGGAATGCATATCGCTCATGGATTTTGGTAAGAATCACAGTGGTAAAAACTATGATCCAATGATAGTGATTAGTCTACTCAAGCTTTATATCTATCATCTATCTATCTATCTATCTATCTATCATCTATCTATCTATCTCTATCTATTTAATCTATCATCTCCTATTTGAAAGGAGAGCTCAGAGAAGAAAGTAATTATCTTTCATTGGTAAATATGTGTCATGTTTTCTTCTTATTCTGGACTTGAGTGCTTCTGCTCACTTTGACCAATATCTCCTAAACTTTTCTTCAAAATAGAAATGTTCAGAAATTATTTTTAAGAATGAATTTTAGCAATTATGACAAGGAGTGATCTTGAAATGCTAGAATGAGGCAAAATCCAGTTACATAAATGAGTAATCTTCCCTCAAGTTTTCTAGGAGCAATTTTATATCCATGACAGTAGAACAAGTGCTGACAGTATAAACAAAGTTTGGTTAACAGCTTCCTTCTTATCTCCCCTGCACTTTCCACCATGACAAGAAGTAGTTTTGGGTAAGCGTGGAGATGTCATCAGGCAGAGAATCCATAAACGAAAGCATACTGTAAAGAACTGTTGTGTGGAACTGAGCTTTGCATATTCAGAAGAATCATGTGATAGAGCCTGTGTTGAACTGTGTGGGGAAAGCAGAATATTAATGAATAGGAAGGAAATCTATTTGGACAAATGGTGTAATATATATCCAAACTGTCACTTTAGGTAATTTTCTGTTTAGCAAATCTATATCTGCAGTAGAAAAACTTTGGTCTACTCTAAGATGTCATTCCTCATCTCTGACTTCTTTCTTAAAATATGACCTGGAATGAAGGCCTCCCTTAAGCATCTTCTTAATACGGACTCCCTGTTTCCCATATAGCATCAGTTTTGAAATCCATATGACTTCTTTCTCCTTCCTCTTGTGATTCACAAGAGATTATGTTGGGTTAATCAGCAACTGCAATAATTGTCATGATGGGGGGAAAATGTTGAAACAGGATTAACAACAGGTGAAAATCTGGGTTATGGGCCGGGTCAATTTATGAGCTGGTCATAATATGTAAAAATGCAAACCCACTAGTAAAAAGTAAGCGCTCACCGTTTTGGTCAATTGACATACAGCACCACCCCTCCCTGGTGGATATGTTAATTCATAGTGCTCTCCTGTCAGTTTGGGAACTGATTTTAGGAGTCAATGATCAAAATACTTCTGTTTCTTCCTCACCCTTTAAATAAGAAATGTGAATTTGGCTTTATAAATCTTCCTTTGTGGTTTGTATGTAATGTTCCAGCCATTCTTAAGCATGTACGGTTATATTAAATAAACGTGAAACTCTCTCTGCTAGGTGGTAGAAGATGGGGAGATTGCACAACAAAACAATTCCAGTTGACTGTGTGGAGAACAGGCTATAGATAGTGGCCATCTGCGCTACAATAAAAGACGCATTTTGACTCATGTGTATCTCTGTATAGATAGTATATGACTACACTACTTTAAGGCTGTAATCCCTATACATACTTACCTGAAAGTAAAATTTTGAATTATGTTTTATGTTTTAAAATGCATTCTTTTCCCTGAGGAATTCTTGGCACTGCAGTTTGTTGTTGGTAAGCTACAGCGCATTGCAAATCTGTGATTGGTAAACTACAGCGCACATAATTCTTTGAGGGAAAGAATGTGCTTTAAAGGGATAGTGTGTACATTAGTCTTATACAGATTCTTCTGTTTTTCTTTGGCTTTCAGCCAAATGCCATAATACATTGGTGGGGAGCCTGTGGCTGTGTTAGATGTTGTTGGACTTCCATCATCCCGAGCCAACATGACCAATGGTCAAGCATGATGAGTGAGGTAGTCCAGCAATGCAGTACCACAGGTTCTCCACCCTGGCATAAAAGATGGATGGAGAGTTAGATAAAGATCTCTGGGCTGCATCTTGTCTCCCTAGGCTTTTCTCCTCTAAAAGACTGCTTTCCCCCCATTCTCCTTCTTAGAACAATTGACCAGCAGTAGAGCATTGGCTGGGTGGCAACATGAGAAAAACCTTGCAGGCATAATGTTTTCAAATATGTTAGAAATAATTTCTATATTGTTTATTTTTTTCATTATTTTGTTCCAAAATAACATCAGCATTTTAATCAAGCTATGCAAAAACACATATATTATATAGTAAGACTTCAAATAGTATTTAGTCAAATAATTGGTTAGATTAAGACTAAAACCATTTTGATCCAGTAAAAAGGTGCCCCTGATCAATTGGCTGGTATATTTTACATATTTCTATGTTGTATGTCTGTCTGTGTTTGTGTGTGTGTGTGTGTTAGCAAAACTGCAAATTTCAACTCCCATTTTTTAAAAAGACATTCCCTCTCATGTGCTAGAGAATGGGGAATGCCTCTTGTAAGATTATGCCTGTTGGGACAGCAACAATTCCCATACAAAGTATAATAGACTGAGAGAGACAGAGAGAGTCAATTCCAGTTGACTGTGTTGTTCATTAAACAGCAGTAATGCAGTTCTATGTACCTATTTACCCACCTACTCTATATGCTCAGGCACATAATTTAATGGGCATAACAGTTTGCCTCAAAAACTTTAAATACCTGAATTAAAATCTCTCTCTCTCTCTCTCTCTCTCTGTGTGTGTGTGTGTGTGTGTTTTAAATACTCATTTCAGTAGCAGATGCTCTGCAACATTACACATTGAGTTTCAGGTTTTTAAGATCCTGACTGATTTAGTATTGATTTCACCTACATGAAGGTATATGAAAATCCCAAGGCCGACTGGTTCAAATCATTCATTCATTCATTCATTCATTCATTCATTCATTCATTCATTCATTCCTGATTGACACCCAAAGACCAGAGGCAGATGTGTACTCTGGAATTGCTTTATTCCCTGACACTTTCAGGTTATTCCCTTCAGCTTCTACACACAGTGTGTTAATGTGTGTTGATGTGACAGTATATTCTTATGGCTAAAGACATACAACAGTTCGTAAGACAACCAAGAGTCATTTGAGCCAAGCTTTGGTTGCCATTGTGTGTATGCATATGTCTTTTGTTTGACAGTCACCTCTGGACAAATAAGTTTTTGAATCAACACCATAACCTGGCAATCCAGTTTAACAGAGGGGAAAGTAGAATGAGTGGATATGCTAAGAGCAGAGATGTCTCCTTCCAACTCAAATTTCTGGAAGAAAAAAACAACTAATATCTATCACCTGACTTATGTTAAAAGTCCAGTTCATACAAAAAGGGGAGGACACGCATCCTCTTTAACTGTTACATATACTCAGTGCTTTTTTCAGGGGGGGCACACACACGCAGTTGTACACATATCCCTAAACATTTTGTGAATCTAAGTTTAGCCTCATTGAGGGGCAGTATTTCAATATGAGTAGGAAAATGAGAGTACCCTTAAACATTTTTTTAAGGGAAAAAAGCACTGCATATAGGCCTACTTGTACGGCTATCTTAGAATAACAGAGAGTAAAATGCAGCTAACTTTTATTTTTATTTTCAGCCTGGGGTAAGGCTGCAGCGGCCACTTTCTTTGTTGGATTTGTAATCATAGTGATCTGTTTTGCCCTGGCCATCATCGCGTTTGCCATCTCAACGCTTCGCTTCAACTTCATCAGAGGCATCGGAGGCCTGTGTTTTGTTGCTGGTAAGGCTGTGTTTCAGTGCAAAGGGTGGGTGCCTGGCTTTGGTTTGGAGAGAGCAGTTGCTTCTTTAGCTGTAGGGAAAGAGCAACAGACCTTCTTAAAGAGCACAATGAATCAGGAGTGTCCTTTTTGCATAGTTGCAGCGGGTGTGGTGGTGCAGAGTGGCATGAATTCACAAACCTCCAGAAGCCTGCTCAGCAATAATTACAGAATGTTATCATCACATGACAAAATAGTTAACCGCCTTTTTTTATATATACTGTATAAAAAAAATAATCATGCCTTAGGAATTGATGCCTCCTAAACCAGGCCATTTAACGTCTTTATAGCTTTATCATCACTGTCCTCATGGGTGGTCTGCTCCATAATCTCCAGCCACCAAATCTTCTCTCTGCTACTTTCTTTAAGAGTAGGGATGGAGAACCTGGGACTCTCCATTTAAACTCCAGTTCCTATGAGCTGTAACTAGCCATTCTTTCAAATGGGAATTCCAAACGTGGGATGCTGCCACAAGTAACAACAACAACAACAACTTATTTATACCTCACTCATCTGGCTGGGCCACTCTGGGTGGCTTCCTGCAAAATATTAAAATGAAATAATTCATCAAATATTAAAAGCTTCCCTAAACAGGGCTGCCTTCAGATGTCTCCTAAAAGTCAGATAGTTGTTTATTTCCTTGATGAGAGGGTGTTCCATAGGGCAGGCACCACTACCGAGAAGGCCCTCTGCCTGGTTCCCTGTAACTTCACTTGTCACAATGAGGGTCCAGTGTCCAGCCTTGAACGATGGGGGTGGAGATGCTCCTTCAGGTATACTGGGCTGAAGCCATTTAGGGAAGCCCCTTTCTTGCATTGCCACCAACCAAATCTTAGACAGGGAGGAGGTTCTTATGAGAGGTTCCCATGGGAGGAGACTGCCTTTCAGATACCCGGGTTGCAAGCCTTTTAGGGCTTTATAGAGAAGAACCAGCATCTTGGACTGAACCTGGAAATAGATTGAAAGCAAGTGCAGTTGATAAAAGAACAGCATAATATGGTCTGAATGCAGAACGAATGCAGAAATTTCTTGGATGCTGTCTCTTGTACCAGCTGCAGTTTCTGAACGCTCTTTAAGGGCAACCTTGTGTGGAGTGCATTGCACTAACCTAATCTTAATTCATGGCAAGAAGGAATTATATTGTTTCTGTTTTCACCAGCACTAATTTTTACTTAAAGTGTTTTTTCTTTCTTTCTCACAGCTGTATTCTCTCTAATGGGCCTTGTCATCTACGCTGTAATGGTCTCAAAATATTTACGTGAGAATTACCCAGGAGTTATAAGGAATCAGCTCGGCTGGTCCTATGGCTTTGGGTGGACCATGTGCCTTATGGGTATAGGTCTCGGATTCTTTTTTTGCTGCCTCCCCCTGTATGAAGATCATATTTTGGGAAATGTCAAACCTTATTATGCATAACTTCTAGGAAGAGCAACGGAGTCATGTTATTGATTTCCTAAACATTTGCATGCCGATTATGTGCAGACTAAAATATCCCTCGGCCTCCACCACCACCTCAGCCACACATTGAAGCAGTAGAGGGGCTTTAACAGCTTTTAAAAACAAATTGAAAAATATGCCAAGGTGTTAAAAACAATACGTTATTCCCATTTCCCATTTTGGTTTGATGCAGAACAGTTAGATTTTTTAATAAACCCTTTTGGTTCCTAGGAAGAACCAGAATTTTTTACCTTTCCTGTTTAATGGGCAGGTTACAGTGTAAATGCCTTTCTGTGACTGACCAATCAAGCATCCACTAATCAACTGGTGTGATTGAAGACTTACGTATTAAATTGTGCATACTTAAAATGAATCTGATCTGTTCCTATTGAAAGGGAATTTGGTTGCAGCATTATGGTCGAAAACAGTCCACATACATCCTTTTGTTTTAGCTAGTGGATTTTTAATGATTTGTGGAAGAAGAAATTGTCAGCGGTAGCATTATTTAGTCAAGGTAACCTGGCAACTTAATGGAAATCCTAAGAATGTACTTAGCACTGAAATACTGAAATGTTATTTAGTGCTTAATACGTTAATTGAAACTGGATGAGTTACTTTACTATAATGTTTTATCAGTTGATTCTCTGGCATCTACAGCCCTTACATCCTTCAGGTGTTCCTATATTGCAGGAAAAAATTTCCCTCATGAGGTATCCAAATTCTGCTGGTGTTTGCTACTCATGCCACCAGAAATGAAAATTTAAGCACATGAAAATATATTTAAATTTGTTGAGCTCCATTTCTGGAATTTTACCTGCCTACTTGTGTGTTGCGAATATGTTGTGTAAGCCACAATGGGAGAAATGGCTGCAGACTAATGGCATGAGTCAACAACGCATGCTCTTTCATAAGACAGAAGCAAAGCTATGCAAGGTAACAATTTGCTAATATTCCTACCGTGCTTTTGTATTAATCTCTTTTTGTTTATACATTTGCTTTATAATCACATAGCTATCCTCAGTGATCAGTGCTTGGGGGTGGGGAGAAAGTGGCAAAAGTCCTTATTGTTATATTTTTATTGAGGCAATTATTTTGTAATATATTTGTATTTCTGCACAACAATTGGTAAGAAGCAACACAATCCCTCTTTATTATATATATAAAAAATTCCTTCCAGTAGCACCTTAGAGACCAACTAAGTTTGGTCTTGGTATGAGCTTTCGTATGCATGCACACATCTTCAGATGCCTCTTTATTATATAACTGATGCTGCAGGGAGAAAAAGCTTAGTAGGTATTGAATTGGAAACTGCCTCACAAGGAATGGGCCATTTGATAGCTAGTTCCTTTATATCATGGATGGCTGCAGGAATTCTTTTTTGGGTGGGGGTGGGGGGAGATGGAAAAAATACACCCCCCCCCCGGTTGATGCATTGTTACTGCTGTTTTTCCTTTCCCCCATCATTTATCCTGACCATCCTACAGGCTAATGCTATGCTTATTAAGCATGTATAGAATTGTAGCCTTAGATACTGTAAGCCTCACTGGCAGGAACTATGTCACTGCTGTGCTCTGTATATCATACAGCATAATGTGTTAGTTAAGTGTTAAACTAACTGTAATTGTGGTTTGAATAGTTGAATTCCAACCCAAGCACACTCTTCTGACATAATTTAACTGCATGTTAAGGATTATATTGTATATTTAAAGCTGATTAATAAAAAAGTTTCTGTCTGCCACTGTATGGTTAAAATTGTGTTGGATTGATACGGAAATGCTTAAGGGTAGAGACCCACAACAGCTTAGGCATGTGGAAATGTTGCCTTTGAAACACATGAAATGGCACATTCATTTAAAAACATGCTTTGGAGTTCTGCTGGATCGGAAATGCAGGTTTGGAATCTATCCCTCCCAGTTCCATTAACATGAAGCAGCAGGTCCATGAAAAATTAGCGGCCCGTTGGCACCCACCTGGATCTCGTATCTGGATCGCCAAGCACACTATGAAAAGCAATACGCAACATAACCCCCCTCACTTCAAATGGCAGGTGGGGTTTTGACATTGGGCTGATTCCCCACCTCAGAAGCACCTGTCCTACATGCAAAAAGGTGTGTATAGTTTCATCAATGTGCATGGCACTTTACAAAGAAGAGATATAGGAGGTCCTTTTCCCAAGGGTTCACAATCTAACACCAGAAACACATGGAAACAACAGACAATAGTATGGACTTGTATGTCGAGAGGTCCTTCAATAGTATGCTTATTTATTTATTTGTAAAAATATATATATACTTAAGGCTGCATCCAATGTAGTGCCAAGTAACTCAATATTAGGATTTCTGCTTGTGCAGCAGGAGTCCCTCCCCTCTCCTTCCCCCTGATTACCATTAAATCTATACTAGGGGTTCCTGCAACCCTCCAGAGCAGATTTAGGGAGAGCATGAGGTATGAACAGGTGAAGGAGAGAAGTTCCATTTCACAAGCATAAAAAAATCACATCAGTGCACAACACACACATACACACCAAATGATACAATAATCCAAACCTGCAGATCACCCACTAACTATAAAAGAAATAAATGTCTTTAATTGTATAGGTTTGCCTGACAGCATAGAAATGTTATCAGCAAACATTTAAAAATTAATACTGATTGTGACTGCTGAATCTCTATTGGAAGGGCAGTCCACAAGTCTGGACCAATAGCACTGAAGCAGCTCCAGATATAGGGCCGTGTGGGCAGTTCCCCTGTACAGGGTGTTGAGCTGATGGAGCGCAAAATTGAGAAGATCCGTAACTGAAAAGATCCATTTTGGCCTCACAAAGGGCACCATATAACCAAAGATTACCAATGTCTGCCCCTGCACTGAAGGCCCCAGTTTCATGTCCACACCAGATAGCTTCACTAACTCAGAGGAAAACCAAAGATGTTTCAGTGGTCAAACTGGGATATCAGGGTTCAGATGGTCCCTAAGTTATCTCTGATCCAAGTTGTTCAGGGCTTTGCAAATTAATACTTGGCTCTTTGCTATGAGTACAGAAGGTTTTGTTTGTTTGTTTGTGCTTAAATGCAAGGAAACATTCACAATTTTCTTTGCCCTTCAGCATGCTTTTAGTGACAGCACCGGAATGTTCATTTCGTCATTATTTTAGTCCAAATGCCGGTACGTAATAGTCCAAAACCATAATTTGAGCACATCTAGTCGTAATGAGGTGACAAATTACCTTCAGTCTTCAAAGTCTGCACATTCTTGCCACAGAACGGATAAAGTGATGCTGAAAATTCAGGGACTGTTTTGGCATGCAGAGTGGATATGCACTGCACACAAGTTCTGATAAGGTGAGAGCTTTATATCTTAGGATTCTATACACCTTTCTAACAGAGCTCCACAAAGTTTCTCCCAAGGAAGGAGAATGTGATGCCCTCCAGATGTTTCTGGAACACAACTCCCATTCATTCTTGACCTTGTTCATGCAGGGGGTAGGGCTGATGGGAGCTGTAATTCAACAACATCTGGCAGGTACCATGTTGACTACCCTGGCCAGAAACTTCAGAGGCAATGTACTGTCTCAGTCTCTCCAAGGTTCAGTAAACGTATAATGGAATTATTGTTAGAAAGGGACAAACAGCAACAGGATGATTCCCCTGAAGCACAACAATTTCCACTCATCATCGTGCACTGTTGGGACATCATAGTCAGTCATGGAGCTTTCTAGAGTATCCAGCAAAGGCTAAAAAGAATCTGGAGTTTGATTGTTTGAGGTAAAACTGGCAAAGAAAAACAATCATAGAGAGTAGAGACACCCATTTTAAGGCTGTAAATGTTGCATTCTGACTATTACTAATTACTAAAATATTGCCTTCCAAGACTGGCAGACTGGGGGGTGTGGTGTCTCTTTTCAGTCTGCCCAGGAATTTAATGGTGTATCTTCTATCTCAGCATCTCTCTCCTTCTGCCTTCAAATTCCACAGCCACTTGACTTGCAGGAGGTAAGGCCAGTTCCAGCTCTCAAAGTCAACCCCTCTTGCTGTGTTATGGTGGTGGTGGCTGTAGCTATGAAGAAAATGTCTCCAGGGCGATACAATGAGTGGGGGATATTTATGATGCAAATCATCCTGTGATCTTTGGATGAAGGATGATAGATAAATGTAACAAATAACAATAATTATAAGTTCTCACTTTTTCATTTCCCTCCACTTCCATGGTGTGAGGTAAAGGTCTGGTTATTCTGGGTCTCCATACCAGTGTGGCCCATTACTTGCAAGCATATTGGTGGTAGGAGAAATGGCCTGTAAAAGGATTCCACAGTACTTTGTTCTCCCCCTGTCCAAACCACCTCACCTCTGACTCACAAGCTGCTGGGCTGGGCTGGGAGTTTCCTCCCAGCACTGGCCAGCCCAACTGAGCCAACTCTGTATCACCTGTGGTGACTGTCTCCCTATGGTATGGTAACCTCTACCTGTCAGGAGAGACTGTCCCAGAGCCATTAGTAGTTCTGATGAGCACCTCACTCGGCACCCTCAGCCCACATTAAATATTCCTGGGCTTGGATACAGATATAAAATACAATTCCCGTTTCTTGCATTACATACTCATAAACACACACACACACACAAGTTTTATGACAGCTTTTTGTGTTTATTTCATTTATCTTCACAACAATATCTGAAACCAATTTGGGTGTGACAGAGTGACTTTGTCCAAATTTACACTGGGGCTGAGGGGGACCTCTGCAAAATTAAAATGTTATGAAACCAAGAAAGATGGCCGAAGCTGAAAAGGCCCCATGAGGCAGAATAAATCTGTTCTGCAGCTGAAGTTTTTTTTTTTTGTTTTTTTTTAAAGAGTAGACCTTTTGACTATGTGGTGGTGGTGGTGGTGGTGGTGGTGGTGGTGATAATATAAATTAAAAAGGGACCAGGCTGCAATTTTGGATAGGGTTTTTAATGTGAGCAGATGAAAATGGAAATGATGTACTAATATGCCTAGACTTGTGTTTCTGCTCTCCCACAGACACTCCCCAGGTGTGTCTCTTACTCATCCAAAACCTGAGCCAAATGAAACACAAGCATTCTGTACTCATACCACAAGTTAACTGTTTTGTGAAAGATTCAGTGTATTCGGCAGGAGACAGACTCATGTTCAGTCTCATTATTATTTTTAATCACCCAGTGTTTCCTAATATTTGAATGAGGAGAATGCAGAAACTCCTTTCTCCTTGGCTTGTCACATCTCCTAGGCTCCACTGTCTCTGCTCCTTCTCCCTCTTCTAACTTAACTACTTCCACGTATATTTGTTTCTAGCAAATGTGGTGTGGTGGGGGGGTGTATTGGCAGGGGCGGGGAGATGGCACTGGAGACAAATATGGCAGGCTCACGTGTCCTGAGCTTTCTGTCATCTCAACCCCATATCAGAAACAGACCTGGTTGGCTATGGCTAAAAAGCTGGACTTCGTTCTGCCCCCATCGTTCTGCCCGGACACTGAGATCCAGTGCCGAGGGCCTTCTGGCTGTTCCCTCGCAATGAGAAGCCAAGTTACAAGGAACCAGGCAGGGGGCCTTCTCGGCAGTGGCACCCGCCCTGTGGAACGCCCTCCCACCAGATGTCAAAGAGAAAAACAACTACCAGACTTTTAGGAGACATCTGAAATAATCTATTAAACATTAAAAGCTTCCCTAAACAGGGCTCTGTTTAGGGAAGCTTTTAATGTTTAATAGATTATTCTATTTTAATATTCTGTTGGAAGCCACCCAGAGTGGCTGGGGAAACCCAGCCAGGTGGGTGGGGTATAAATAAATTATTATTATTATTATTATTATTATTATTATTATTATTATTCGTAGCATCAGCAACAAAATAATGAGAAAAGAAAATAGAAAGAGATAGAAAGTGTTGGGGTGGTGGAATGTTATGAAAAGAGAGAGAAACATAGGGTTTGTGGATTAGTGTTTAGAGGATAAGGGAGCAGCTCACCATGGATAATATTTAGCCCAAGTTGTCTACCATTTGTATTGTAGACATTGTCAAATATTAGAAATAGTGTCACTATCCAACTGACTTGTATATATGCACACATATTTTAGAATTTAGTGTTTTGTTATTAAAGTTTCCAGACTTTGAAGAAGCCAGGGTGTTCTGTTCCTTCTTTTAAAAAGGCTTTGACAAATACTGCAAGATGAAGGCTGAACACTGAAAACCCGAATCAGCAGAAATCTTCCCCATGACAGTTTCAGACCTCCGTTGAAACTTGTTTTGCGCCTTTGCCTTGAGCGGGGGCTGGATGAAGCCACACCTCACTGGATGAGACTCCCAATAAACAACGCCTTTGTATTGTACACCAAGAAGATGTTCTCCTGAAATCGCTGGAGGGCATTTAGACAAATGCTAGGGAAGCCATTCCAGCTTGGAAATCAAAGTTACACGGCTGTTTCCCATGGCAGAGCTGCAGTGGTGATTTGAAGCCTCATAATTGCGTTTAGGAACTCCACCTTCTTGCCCTGGTTTTCATTTGCCAGGCAGACTTTCCCAACTGGTTTTGACAAACCCGTGCCGCAAACATTTCAAGGGAGTCAAAGACTTCCATTTTGTGGAACTTAATAGGCTGAAATGCATTATAAAGAGACTTGATGTCCTTTCCAAGGTATCTATCTAATTTTGCTTTAAATTTAATCAAGATAGGATGCGGGGGGACATGGAGGGATATCAAGTAAGAGAAAGGGTAGGATGTAGTTTGCTGTGCTAAACACATCACTCTGAAGGGTAGACTTGACAGGCATCCCAAGCACTCAGGGACCTCAGCTGCAGAGTCCACCATGGCTGCTTGGCACATTTCATTGCCCATTTCCAATGCCATGCATTACACTAGTGCGGCTGCAGTAAAACACATTATGCACATTGGTTGTGAAGAAGCTCTCTTTCGTGAGTACTGCTACAGCTGATGTACTTGCTCTAGAGCAGTGTTTTTCAACCTTTTTTGGGCAAAGGCACACTTGTTTCATGAAAAAAATCACGAGGCACACCACCATTAGAAAATGTTAAAAAATTTAACTCTGTGCCTATATTGACTATATATAAAGTAATTTTTCAATTTTTCCCACGGCACACCAGGCAACATCTCGCGGCACACTAGTGTGCCGCGGAACAGTGGTTGAAAAACACTGCTCTAGAGCAGGGGTAGCCAATGTGACACTCTCCAGATGCTGTGGACTACAACTCCCATCATCTCTGACCATTGGTCATGCAGGCTGGGGTTGTTGGGCCTTAGAGTCTAACAACATCTTGAGGGTATAGCATTGACTACCTCTGCTCTAAAGCCCAGTTCCAGCCACCATCTCCACCCCCATGTTCCTTGTCCAGCAACTGACCCTTAGGGACAACAAATGGGCTGGAAAACATTGTCTCAACATCTAGGTGGCATATGGCTTCCTACAGTCCCACCTTGACCCTGACAGTCAGATGCCACTTGTAAATACTTAGGTGGATGACTTCTTGAGGGTTGGGTGTGATTATATTCTAACATTATAGCAATTCCCTTGATAATATAAAATAATTATGAAATTATGCATTAGGTTAATATACAATAGCCCAATTGAAATTTAAAAGACCTGTCTTCTCTTGATTAGAAGTGCAGTGACTAGGAGAGGTGTGGTGCAGAGGAATATGACCTCAAATGGACACTGGCCCAAGCCACATTGCATATGGCAGTACAGGTCCACCTGCTTCAGCTCTCAATCTTGAAGGCAGTGCAGATGATACAGGAACTTGTGGTATTGCAGGCATGCCCCACATGCATCGAGACAAGCTCTTTCAGAGCACAGAGAAGGCAGAAGGCAGGTGTGAGGCTGCTGAGCTCAGAATGTCACCTAAGGACCCAAGAGGCCAAGACTTCAGGGATACATTGCATTGCTGCTGGGAAACCTCATATGCTCTGTGTGCACAAAACCGAGGCAGCCATTTGCCAATTATGACCGTGTATACTGTAATCTAGAAGAACTGTGAATCATAATATCTTCAAAGTGCTTTGAAGATGCAAACAGGGTAGCATTAAATTGTAGCTGGTCACCAAAGGCGATGGAGGCAGATGGTTTCCCAGATGCCATCAGATCACCTTATTAAGAACCACACACCTCCCTCTAGGCAACTGCCAACAAGAGTCCAAAGAAATGCTAGCATGGTAAAGATGATGCCCACAATGACACTGAACAGGAAATTGCAAAAGAGGAAGAAGAGAAACTGTGCTAGTTTGTAGTAACAGTAAGAAAACGGGGTGGGGAGAGATCGAGCTTTTGGCTGCCTAGAGTCAACCCACTTCACTTAATGGAGGATGGGCTGGAAAGTTCAGCAATTTATATACAGTGGCAAAGAAACAGCATCTTTCCTCAAGTCGCACAGCACAGACCATGGTTGGCTGTTGACTGGCAGCTCCTGTGACATGAAACAGATATAGAGCTGAGAAGGAGAGGTGCTTTTGCTTTGATGAATGAGCACCACAGTCACGCAGGGCAAGTCGCTGGGCGTTGCCTTAGGACCTGCAAGACAGGCGGAACCAAAAGAGCTCTATTTTCACACTCAGAAGGAAAGTAATATAACAAGAAAGACTGCGTTACATACAACAAAGGTCTCAGAGTACACTGTGAATGCAGAGAACATCTGAGCACAGGAAATTGCCTTATACCAAGTCAGTCTGGTCTGTCTGGCCCAGTACTGTCTACACTGATTGGCAGTGGCTCTCCTGGGTTACAGAATGGGGACATTCCCAGAAGTTCTGTCATTTGGAGGAGTATAAGGCACACAGCATTTGTGAATGTGAATCTAAAAGAAGAAGAAGGCATATTTCCATAAGCTTTTTACAATGCTTAGGAATGAGACCCGTGTTCAAAACCCCACTTAGCCATGAAACTCACTGGGTCACTTTGGGCCAGTAACTGCTTCTCAGCCTACCTCATAGGATTGTTGTGGGGATTAAATAAGGAAGGGGAGAACAATGTACATCACATTGAGTTCCTTGGAGAAAAGGGTAGGATTTGAATGCAACAAATAAATAAGGCCACCAATGGCAACTACTCATGAAAGTTATACTCCCTTTAGTAATAACTGTATACCTCTGAGTACCAGTTGAGGTGGATCATTAACAGGAGAGTGCTGCTGTGCTCATGTCCTGCTTGTGGGATTCCCAATGATGGACCAGTGAATTCTGGAGTAGACAGGCCTTTGGTCTGACCCCGCAGCAAGGCTGATTTGCATGCTTTCCTCCTGAACTTGGAGCAAATTCAGAGCATGTTAATTACAGCTGCCTACAAAGCAAAGAAAACATTTGATTGGCCTATCTGAAAGTCAGCTTGCTTTTCAGAATGCGACAACAGTGGCTGTGGTATTTAAAACACGCCCATGCTTTTTTTTTTTAAATGGTGTTGAAAATGGATGTGGCCACAAGATAAAGAAGCAGTCATATGATTCCTTTTCCCACACATCTAGCTGTGAAATCCTTTGAATGCACTTCACATACGGGAATAGTCAAGGGACATGTATATCAGGTCTGGCTAGTTTGTGTAGAGTTAACAATATGGCTCACTATTTTTTATTACGGTTGAACTGCTGTAGCTGCAATTCTGCACATAGTTCTGCTGTTAAGTAGAGTTTCTCGGCTTAGCTTCTGTTCATCAAACACTTTCTGCTGGCTGCTAAAGAACCATTTCTGCTTCAACTGGCAAATTATGTTCTATAATTTGTCTGGCCTTTCCCTTATTCTCTCTGTTTGCTATCTGTTTAATTCACTTAGAGATTCAAAGGCAATGAGTGGAGATTCTTACCTTCCATGTGAATATTTCATAGATACCCAGGTCAGATTGGATATGCAGCTGCAGTAATCCAAATCTTTAGGAGAAGACAGCTTTTGAGTTATAACCCTCCCCCCTTTTTGGCTTCACATAACTGAACAAAAGGCACAATTATCCTATATTATATTTCTCCATTGAAATACAAGGTGTGGATGAAAGGAAAGCAAAAGCCACCCAAGAAAAGGAGAAGAAAACTGGGAATGCTCACAGGTAACTTGCTAATGAATATCTGCACAGTCCTTGTCTTCTGAGGTCCTACACCATTGTTGTTATTACAGAAAAACACAGGTCAGACAGCAGTTCTTTTCAGATAATCATCTCTTTGACTCCTATGTTTAATGTACTTTTTTTTGATACACTAAACACAGGAGCTAAAGAGTCGATTATCTGAAAAGGAATCAGATATAGCAGGCATGTCCAACTCCCAAGAGACTGTGATCTATTCCCAGAATAATAATAAAAAACTGACAGTGATCTACCCATTGTCATTGGAGGGAGGAGGAGCGTGCGTGGGGTGGGTGGATTGCCCAGAGTTGTTGAGCTTTTTGAGCTTTTTTTTGGAGGGAAGTGCCCAGAGTTGTTGAGCTTTTGTTGGGGAGGATTGCACAGGTTTTTTTGTTTTTTTTTTTAGCTTTTTCCTTGTAACTTTTTGTACACAATAAGGATCCCATGATCTACCATGATCATCTGGGGAGTCTACCTGTAGATCACAATCTGCTGGTTGGACATCCCTGAGATACAGAATAAACAGGGACGCGGGTGGTGCTGCGGTCTAAACCACTGAGCCTCTTGGGCTTGCCGATCAGAAGGTCGGCAGTTCGAAAGCACGTCAAAAGTGCAAGTAGATAAATAGATACCGCTCCGGCGGGAAGGTAAACGGCGTTTTCGTGCACTGCTCTGGTTCGCCAGAAGCGGCTTAGTCATGCTGGCCACATGACCCAGAAGCTGTACGCCGGCTCCCTCGGCCAGTAACGCGAGATGAGCGCCGCAACCCCCGAGTCGGGCACGACTGGACCTAACGGTCAGGGGTCCCTTTACCTTTACTTTGCAAGTAGATAAATAAGTACCACTGCAGCAGGAAGGTAAACAGTGTTTCCGTCCGCTCTGGTTTCCATTACGGTGTTTTGTTGTGCCAGAAGCAGTTTAGTCATGCTGGCCACATAACCCAGAAAGCTGTCTGTGGACAAATGCCGACTCCCTTGGCCTGAAAGTGAGATGAGTGCCGCACCCCACAGTCGCCTTTGACTGGACTTAACTATCCGGGGGTCCTTACTTTACCTTATAGAATAAACAATATGCACAAATACATAGATGTGCACACACTCCCTCTCCTTTCTCTCTTTCTCACATACACCCAGGCCCAGGGTGGGGAGCCGGGTACACTTGCCCTGGGCCTTAGAGGGCTAAGCTGGCCAGGGCAGGGAGCTGCCAGAGACCTGCCAGACTTAACACTGTCATGCCAAGAACAAGATTCCTGCCACGAGCCTCAGACAAAGCTCTGCACAGGCTTGCATACACCACAGGGAGCTGCAGCAGAGGGAAGTTTTGCACAGAGGGAAGTTTTGCACATATCCATTTGGAAGATTAGTTCTCATCATTAAATGACTGTTAGAACAAGTGAGTGTTTGAATGCTCATGAACACACATGAAACGTAACAGATGGAAATTCATACTGCCTTTAATTGAACATCATCCATGGGTATCCACTGGGACATTAAGAGATGAACTATATACAGAAGATCTGTGAAATATTTCTCTCCTCCCTATCTGTGGATGACTGCCCATTTCTTTGGAATGTAGGTGGGGGAAGACGGTGTTTTACTCTTCCTCTGCTTCCCCATCAAAATAGTCTTTATAAGATCCAAAGGCCTTCTGTTCCTTCAACTTACCCCAGACAAGGGAGAAAAACTATGCCAGCCCAGGAGCTGGTGTAGTATTTTTCTTCCCATTGAAACAACGGGAGAGGGTTGTTGTTGTTTTTTAAAGCAAAATAAAGGGGATTAAAGGGGACCAACACGAGCCCACTTTCTGCTCTGGGGGTACAAACCTGGCAGGATCAAGGCAGTGATGGTTCCTCTGACACAGAATCCTCATCTCCCTCACACCCCAAACAGGAATGTTCTGCCTCTGAGAGAATTTTGTAAGTTTTTACAGCTTTGTTGTTGTTGTTTAACCGTTTATTCGTGTCCGACTCTTCGTGACCCCATAGACCAGAGCACGCCAGGCACATCTGTCTTCCACTGCCTCCCGCAGTTTGGTCAAACTCATGTTTGTAGCTTCGAGAACACTGTCCAACCATCTCATCCTCTGTCATCCCCTTCTCCTTTTGCCCTCCATCTTTCCCAACATCAGGGTCTTTTCCAGGGAGTCTTCTCTTTTTGTTTTAAAACAACAACAACAACAACAACAACAACAAAACCAGTGGATGACAACCATACATAAATTGTCTTGCAGAAGCAACACCATTTATTTCAGCAACTATGTCTCACTACTTTTGCACCAGACCAGAATGACATACGGTTATGTCTGCGCTGAGAAAAGCACTCGCCACACCCTCATGGAAGAGTATAACATGTGCAATAATGAAACTCCAGTATTTTAAAATGTTCTTCATCTTTGCTCTCTTTTTGTGATGCCACACTGATAATTTTTCTCTGTTCTATTCTATTCTGTTTTTTAATTGGAAACTATATGAACAGGTGGGAACTGCATCAAAATATTGCCGTGTGGGAGTGCTTGCCCTGTTCTAGAACACTGCATTCCATTAACCCTCTACCCTGGGTGTCTGTTTCCTTCTCTCTCAGCAACAATTGTTAAATATTCCATGGTCACTGGGCATGCTCAGCTCTTACTGGGCATTTTGGTCCCCTCACCCAAAGATTTGTTTTGCACTCTGCAGTTCCCCCAGCCTGGCTGATTGCTCCCTCTTGTGCTTGGATGGTGCCTGTGGCTGCATAAGAACAGAGGATATTGAAAGGGTGTTCTGTTGAAAGATTGCCAGGGAAGGAGGGCGGGGCAGAGACTTCATATATATTGTAGAAGACAAAAGATTCTGTGAGAAACTGGTTCTGTGTCAGCAGCTAGTCAGCTATTGAAAGCCACACCAAATGCTGCTTATTATTTCAAGAAGAAAGTTCATGCTCTGGAAGCTGCCACTCCTGGTTCTGCAAGGAAGAATTTCTGCAAGGATATAGGAAATGCCGAACACCCAAAAGATCCCCATTCTGTCTTTCTGGTCCAACATCAGGTTCATACTTTCACACCTGGCTTCCAGACGAATTGATTTATGGTGAGAGACATGGAATCCCTACGGCCAACTGCACCCCTGTCTCCCCCCGGGGCCCCACCTCTCCAACCTGTGCTGGTACTGCAGAGTACCCAGGTGAGTGGAGCAGGGTCAGATCTGGTCCACCCAGCTCACCCACCCAGCTGGGTGGGTAAGTTGGCATGGCTACCAAGACTTCCTGGATTTGTTGTTTAGTCATTTAGTCGTGTCCGACTCTTCGTGACCCCATGAACCAGAGGACGCCAGGCACTCCTGTCTCCCACTGGTCAAACTCATGTTCGTAGCTTCGAGAACACTGTCCAACCATCTCATCCTCTGTCGTCCCCTTCTCCTTGTGTCCTCAATCTTTCCCAACATCAGGGTCTTTCCCAGGGAGTCTTCTCTTCTCATGAGGTGGCCAAAGTATTGGAGCCTCAGCTTCAGGATCTGTCCTTCCAGTGAGCACTCAGGGCTCATTTCCTTCAGAATGGATAGGTTTGGTCTTCTTGCAGTCCACAGGACTCTCAAGAGTCTCCTCCAGCACCATAACTATTAGACTTTCTGGATAGGGGTTGCATAGATTTGTTTATCTCCTAGGGTGCATGGCTACCTCGTCACAAAATACTTCTTCTACCCTTGATCCTGCCAATGGTGGCACCCCTGAATGCCTGGCCCACCCCATCCTTCTCTTGGACCCAAGCAGTGATACAAAAATACAAGCAGTAACAATAACAGCAGCAGCAATAATACTTGTGCTGCTGATATAAAGTGCCATACCACAAAATCTCAAAAACATAGTCTAAAATACAGGAATATTAAAATACTGCAATAACAGTGCAAAGCATTCACATCGTTCTTAAAAGATATGAGTCTTAAAAGATGGGATCAGGAAAAAAGTTAATAACAGGATTATTGAATTATTCTACTCTATGCTTTTCAACTCCCTTTGCTTGAGAATGCTAAACTGTATGACCTACACCCAACACCCAAAATTGGACTCTGTGGCTGAATATTATTATGATGTCTGTGCTCATTGTTAGGCACACATATGCTACCTGGAGGAGATTTATTACAAAGAATAATGAAGCAATATTGAATGCAGTAATGGATGAAATGGGTGGGTGGGGGAAATACAATGGAGGGTGTTTTCCTAACAAGTATTTGACAAAACCTTTATGCATTTGGAATATTGGAGGCTGCTTATTGCACTTGCCACCTCTGCCCCTGAAGTGGGAGGCACTTCAGAAAGCAGCCTGGCAAGCACCTCCCACCTCCTAGGATGTTTGCCACAAGCACTGCTTCCTTGCCTGCCTGCTGCCATCACACTAGATTTGCTGTGGTGACCTATTGGCAGCCACACAAACTGTAGCAAGATGACAGACTTACAATATTATTATATAGTAAGATATTGTGTACAGATGAAACTCATAACTTACTATATTGGCTGCATACACACCAGGCCTGTAAAGCACATTCAAAGCACAGCCCACCCACAAATAATTATGAGAATTATAGTTTGCCCCTCACAGACCTACAATTCCTAGCACCCTTGGCAAATTGCAGTTCCCAGGAATATGTGTTCACAGTGGTATGTATGGAAGACATTGTCTTAATTTTAGTCACACTGCCTATATCCCTCGCAGCACATTATCTTGAACAGTTTTGATGTAGGCTGCCCTCACCAACACCACCAACCTCAAAAACCACTCAAAACAACTGATATAGAAAGACTTGCGTATGTGTACACCCAGCACCTGCCTAAAGGCTCTTCTACCATCAGCTGAGGAGGAAGCTGTTCAGTTGAAGTGAGAGTGGACAGGCCAGCTGGGTCCAGAAGCATCCATTTAGCTTTTTTCTCAGGCCTTGAAAAGCTTAAGACTGACCCTGTGATAGAAAGACCTACTATCATTGCTCCAAAATTGTCCTGAGGCCTAGGAACATGCCTTATACCATGTCAGACCGCTGGTCCAACTACATCAATATTATTTCTATGAACTGACAGGGGATTTACAGAGTTTTAGACACATCTGATGATGCCATGGGTTGTGCCTGGGACTTTTACATGCAAAAGATGAGCTCTGCCACTGAACTATAGCTTTTCCCCATGCAAAGTTGACTGCATCCTTCTCTAGAACCTTAGAAAAGAATGCCACGTGAGACTGTACAATAACTGTTGAAAGTGTGATGATGACCTTTCCCACAGTCTCTTAAAAAGAAAACATATTTTGGACAAAATAAAAAAAATAAAAAAAATTCCTTCCAGTAGCACCTTGGAGACCAACTAAGTTTGTTCTTTGTATGAGCTTTCGTGTGCATGCACACTTCTTCAGATATTTTGGACAATCTCTGTTTGGAGATCCAGGAAAATCAAAGCATCTTCCAGGAATGGCTGTTCTATCTGGAAGTGAATTTGGCACCTGGAGCTAGAACGTTTATAGGCAATTGGGGGGAGGGGCACAGAAGGTGTGTGCAAACCCACAAAACCATATTGGGAATCTGGCAATACAGTTTCTATTAACTGATGGTGGCACAACTTTTTCGGATAAGTGGCTCCTCTGCTCTGACTTTCCATTGGATTCCGTACAGCAGCATGGAATCTCCCTGCATTGCTGGGGGAAAGTAGGAAAATCCTAGGAAAATCCTAGGAAAGTAGGAACTTGTCCTCCTAACCAGTTGGTCATCTGGAGAACCCCTAAATGATGGTGGAAAGTCAGAAAATAAGTCTGAAAAACTCTGGAATAAAATGACAGAAGAAGTGGAATAAATGTGGGGAATGCTGTGTGACTCCTAAACAAGAAAGAAGTACCAAAATGACACACAACGTAAATGGAACTGAACCCTCTCACTTCCATCAATCCCAGGAAGTTCAGATCCGTGTCCCCCGCCATGATTTGCTCAAAGATGCCTCTTTCCCTGTCCAAGCTGTGCTTTAAACTGCTCAAGATCCACCTGTTTAAGCACAAGTAAGGAAACATATATTAGATACTTTGGATGCCATTATTGTTTATTAGAAAAAGTAGGGTACATCACAAAGAAATCATTTTAAGACCAGTAGATGGACCTGTGCAGAATACAGAATGGAAGCAGTGTGATGGGATGAATGTGGCAGCAAAGGGGGTTACTTGAGCCCAGTTCTCATTGTTACCTGTACTGCATCCTTGTGACTAAATCGGATTCTAAACTGCTTGGGGTTTATGTATGTAAGGAGGGGAGAGCCTCAGACATGTGATAAGGCCATTCTAACTTCATCAACAGAATATCTAATGTCTGTCTCACTTTACACTGGAATCCACTGTAGTCTAAAATGATTCTGTTTAGGGATGTATTTTATGCGAGATTCTCATTCTTGTGACCCAGGTTTGATTCCTGGGCGGCGCAAAAAGCATTTAAAGTGCTGCCGGTATAGTTCAGTTGGTTAGATCATGGTGCTGATAATGCCAAGGTTGCAGACCCGATCTCCAGCTGCATATTCCTGCATTGCAGGAGGTTGGACTAGATGACCCTCAGGGTTTCTTCCAACTCTACTATTCTATGATTCCACTACATAAATAGAACCAATAAAAATATGTGTAGGATTGTAAGCTTTTTGGAACAGAGACTTACCCCATTATGTGCTGGAGAGCATCGTGCACATTAATGACTATATATATATAATTGACACCATGCAAAAATTATAACAGTAATCTATTTATTTACTCTCCCGATAAACTTTCTAAATTGGTTTATGTAAACTCAATTGTCCACAAGATGGCAGTGCTCAGCTAAGAAAGAAAACAGGGCGAAATGCACTAGGTAGAGGATGGCGTCATCTTCCTTGTCCTAAATGTCTTTGTGTCATATTTTATCCAAACAGAAGGTGGATGGGACTGGAAAGAAAGCACTGGTGTTGGCATGAGTTTTAAGAAAAGCTTGTAGAATGGAGAAGGAATAAAGTTGCCATCCTCTCCCCATCCCTGCTCGGCTCCTACATGACAAGCAGAAATTCAACTAGGGAAGCTTTTCCTCTCACCGTATTTGCATAGCTAAAAAGACTCCCTGGATTTACACTTGTCCTGCAGCTACTGCTACAGACACAGCAGCAAGGCCGGGGGAAGGAAAGTAGACAAACCTAGGAAGAACCTAACATATGAACTGTGGCTGCGACCAAATCTGCAATTATCCATGAAATCTCCAAGACAGCACAGCACAGCCATTCATGTGTTCTTGGTGCTGGTGTTTCAGCTGCATTTGGGAGACAGCTGGAATATTTAATCCAACCTTTGCCAACCTGGTTGTATTGGATGTCGTCTAGACATTTTGGACTCTAACTCTCATTAGCTGGAAAATGTAGTGGGTGGGGCATGGGGAGGTGGAAAAGGGTGAAAGCAGCCTTGCATAATAATAATAATAATAATAATAATAATAATAATAATAATAATAATAATAATAATAATAACAACAACAATAATTTATTTATTATTTATACCCTGCCCATCTGGCTGGGTCTCCCCGGCCACCCTGCGTGGCCTCCAACAAATATTAAAACACAATACAAAGTCACAGATTTAAAACTTCCCTAAACAGGAATAATAATAATTTGTGGGGAATGTAAAGGCATTTCAAATTGTCTTTCTAAAAAAAAACCTGTGGATTCAGCCATCTCCTCCTGCCCCCTCCCCAGGAGTGCCCTGCTGTCTTTAAAAAAAAAAAAAGATTTTTAAAGGATCTCCCAAGACCACATTATGCTGGAGATGTGGTCAGGACAACACATACCGATATGTTTATACAGTGTTCTGTACTTACTAAATTTTGGGAGAAACTGCTGGATTGTATAACTATGACTGTTCAGAAAAAAACTAAAAATTTCAGCAGAGAATATCATTCTGAACTATATACCTACTATGGAAGTTAACAACCGGACAACAAAAATGGATTTTACACACTCTAATGGTAGCCAAGAGGCTGATATTGAGGAACTGGAAGAGTAAATACACGATCTCCTATAACCAGTGGATAGATAATATGATAACACTTGCAACCCACAAACGAACTGCTTACAGACGTAGACTCTGCTTGGATACATATGACAATATTTGGAACAAATTCATACAAAATGTACCAGGCT
This sequence comes from Lacerta agilis, assembly GCF_009819535.1. NCBI lineage: Eukaryota > Metazoa > Chordata > Lepidosauria > Squamata > Lacertidae > Lacerta > Lacerta agilis. Next base: position 58,804,188 of record NC_046314.1, on the reverse strand, counting down.
ATCAATAGTTACATTAGTATCAGGATAATACTATCAAATTTGTAAAAGAATGTATGGGTTAAGGTATTTTTGTATTTATTCATATAATGGATTTTTCCCCCTTTACACAGTTGCGTATTTTGTTCTTTTTTCCCCTTTTGGTATCACTCTACTGCTTTATATTTGAAAAATGTTCTATAAAACATCAATTAAAAAAAAAAGAATTTTGGCTGCCCCCCCCAAAAGGTATTTTATTATGAAGGTTTTTATAATATGTATGTAGAAAGTCTAACACAAGGGATTGGGCACACAGAGGAACTCCTCTAAATTTGGAGTCATTTTTTGCATACAATACTCTTCTGCTAAATTGGGAACAGCCTTTCCATGAGTAAGAGAGGCTTTCAACCAGCACAAGAGCACCTTCCAAGCCACTCTCTTGTTACTCATGACTCCTCCAATAAATGTGGTTTCCAGGAACCGATGTTTCGGGACAACTCACCAGGAAGTTCCTTTCGCAGATCCCATGGCACCAGACGAGGCCTTCGCAAGGCCATTATGGCATTTACCTTTTGTTTCCGTGGGGTTTCCACTTGGAGTACTGCCAGGCAACTGTTTACTTTTGCTATTTTTTCCCCATAGTCCCCATCATTACGTTTAATGGCAGTAGAATGTTGACACGTCATTCACAGCAGAGTATGAGAAACCTGTGTCTTGAAGTCAAATTTTTAGGACTTCACAGGAAATGGGGCCCTAGCGTAAAGGCAATTGCCCTGTGATAACTATCAGAGCCAGACAAATCAGAGTACATTTAAGATGATGTAAACTGGAAGTCACAACATTGCTCTGGTGTTCTAGGGAAATTTCTTGGCATTGTAGTGATTTTGTTTTTAATAATATTTCGTCCTTTTATTGCTGTCTGCCAGTAAACTCCAGGAAAGTCCAATATTAGAAATGAACTGGCATGCCGAGACATTTCACCGAACTTCCCATTGCTAATAAGGCAAGCGACCTGGTGAAAATATTTCTACCCAGTGTCATTTTGTGAGGAAAAGAAGCAAAGAGTCTGGAGGGGTTTTGCATACATTTCAGTGCAAGGCTATGGTAAGTCATTTGTGTTCTGAAAAGGCAGGGTGCTCATCTGCTTCCTGAGGGGAACTTTCAGGAAATCCTTTCATTTCTCAGTCCCCACATTGGCAGTCCGGTGAGTTTAGCGCCTTAGACTATGCAAGCGTTTATATTCTAAATCTGTGAAGCACTTTCTGCTAGGTATTGGAACCTGGGCTTAGCAACTTGATCATAAATAAGAAAGAGGTAGGGGGTGAACAGACAAAACTACATTCTTCAGGGTGGTTAAAGCAAAAAAGGATTGTGAAGAGCTCCAAAAGGACTTCTCCAAACTGAGCGAATGAACAGTAAAATGACAGATGCAACGGAATGTACACATGTGTGAAATGATGCAGGTTGGGGCAAAAATATATATCTTAATTTCACATATACACTCATGGGGTCTGAACTGACAGTGCCAGATCAGGAAGGGGAACTTGGGGTTATAGTGGATAGCTCTGTGAAGATGTGGACCCCGTGTGTGGCAGCCATGAAAAAAGCATATTCCATGATAGGAAACTTCGGGAAATGAAATGAAAACAAAACTTGCTGGTGTAATGCCATTATACAAATTTATGGGACGACACACTTGGAGTACTGTGTACCGGTCACCACACCTCAAAAAGGATATTGCAGAGTTGGGGGAAAGTTCAGAAAAGGGCAACCCAAATGATCCAGAGGGTGGAGCAACACCCCTTTGAGGAAGGATTACAACATTTGGGTGCGGTTTTTGTTTTTGTTTTAGTATAGAGAAAAGGTCAGTAAGAGGGACATGACAGAGGTGTATAAAATTATCCACGGTGTTGAGAAGGGGATAGAGAAAAGCTTTTCTCCCTCTCTCATAATGCTAGGACTTGGAGGCATCCAAGGATGATAAATGTTGGAAGATCCAAGACAGATCTTCACACAGTGCATTGTTAAATTCACTCGCCGAAAGGCAGTGATGGCCGTCAACTTTAAAAGAGGATTAGACAAATTCATGGGCAACAAGGCTCTCAATGGATGCTACCCAAGATGGCTATGTTCTAAATACCAGTTCGTGGAAACCGCAAGAGGGGAGGGTGCTGTTACACTCAGGTCCTGTTTGCGAAATCCACACATGTATCTGGTTGACCACTGCAAGAACAGGATGCTGTACTAGCTAGATGGACTACCGGCCTGATCCAGTAGGTCCTTCTTATGCTCTTAATTCTAACAGCAGCTTTAGGTTCTATACACTTTGTTCCAGAATTAAGGCACTGACTCTTGATTGCTACAAGGTGCCTTCAGACGTGTTGGGTGCCTTCAGGTGCCTTCAGACAGACTACCATCAGTCCCACAATGGGAATCATGGTTCAAAACATCTGGAGGGCACCAGGTTGACACAGGCTTCAGGTTTAAGAAAAGAGCAGAGAGGTAAACTTTTTACGAGCCTGTTGAATTTCTTTTGGAGGTTGTTTCTGGAATGTCACTGGAATGCAGTCTCTGATCTCACAATGCACCCAGCCTACTTCAGGATAGTCCCGCAATATCTTCTCTTCCCCAGGGTAGGTCTATGTATCTAAGGCATGCAGGAGGTAGTTCCCCTGATTAAACCAGAAGAGGCATGCAGATTACCGGAGGGTAGGTACCGGTACCTCAGGGTGAAAACGCTCCCAATATTATTTTAGTTAATTAAGATTATTTACTTTATTCCTTCGCGTTCTTAAAGTGACAGCATATTCCTGGGGAAGTAAAGAAAATGGTTGATGGGGCCTCATAGGTACCCAGGAGTCACCAATTATAGAGAACACATTGAGCAGAGGAAGCAATCAAAAGTTGCTGGTTGGTAAAGCCTAGCAAACTTTTTCAGCAGCCCAGCAAACTTTTTCACCATTTTACCCTCACAACCATGTGGGGTAGGTTAGGCCAAGAGAAGATGACTTTCCCAAGGTCAGTCAGTGAGCTTTTTGCCTGAGTGGGGGTTTGAACCTAGGTCCTAGTCTAGCACTCTAACCACTACACCATGTTGCGTAGGATGGGCACATCTATTATAATTTGCAGAGCCGGTGCTCCACACCAGCAGCTGTATTCTTGCTGTGTGGTACAACTGTGCAACCCTCTTACCTATTATGAGCGAGAATTGTGATTCAGGCCACTGCATTTGAGATCCCTCCTGGAAAATACTTGTCAGCTTGAAACCTGGTTATAGGCTATGCTAGTGGTCTAAAATGCAGCCTCCCCCAAAGAAGTCAGGGAAATGCCAGTGTGTTTAAAATGCTTAATTTGCGGTTCACGCAGAAGGCTTTGTCATTTGCATGAGGTACTTCAGCGTGATATAGAACACCTCTTGTGACTGAAAGATATGAGTAACAGCTTTGCAATGCTGAGCAGATAAGAATAAAAAAGAAATTTCGTAAAGGACATTCTTTGACCATTGACATATCAACATTTAACGATGCTGCCTCTTGAGTGCCTGCATATGATAAGGGAATGCGACTTTGAAATCTGATTAAGATCCAACCCAGTCACCATTCTGGCTCCGAGATTTAAAGCCACCAAACAGCTTTAGGCCAGGCATAGGCAAACTCTGCCCTCCAGATGTTTTGGGACTACAACTCCCATCATTCCGACAATGAAATAATCCAACAGTTTTTGGAGGAAAATGGACTGCGTAAAATACCAGAGGAGAATAAGACTACTCTCAACCACCCAATTACAAGGCAGGAGATAGAAGAAGCAATAAATCACATGCAATTGGGTAAGGCTCCAGGACCGGACAGACTTACAGCAAAATACTACAAAACCTTAAAAGAATGGATGATTCAACCGATGATGGAGGTATGCAACGAAATACTAAAGGGGAAAAGGGCATTGGAGTCGTGGAAAGAAGCCTACATTACCCTGATACCAAAACCAGACACAGATAAAACCCAAGTGAGAAATTACAGACCAATCTCCTTACTGAATGTGGACTATAAAATATTTGCAAGTATATTGGCTAAAAGGTTGAAAAGTGTTAGCTAGGGATGATGGGAGTTGTAGTCCCAAAACATCTGGAGGGCAGAGTTTGCCTATGCCTGCTTTAGGCTGTTTTATGTGCTTTTCAGAGCTAAGTGTTTAGTACCTAAGAAGGTGATGACCTTTGTCTTATTATCCTCCGCTTTGAAATTCAGGCTGCATCTGCACCATATAGCTAAAACTTTATTATACCATTTTATTAGTCATGGCCTCCCTCAAAGAATCCTGGGAACTGTAGTTTGTGACGAGACTTGTCAGGAGACCTTGATTTCTCCCACAGGGCTCAAATTCCCAGAGTTCCCTGGGAAGAGGGATTGTTAAAACTACTCTGGAAATTGTATCTTTGTGAGGGAAATAGGGGCCTCCTACAACTCTCAGCGTCTTTAACAAAGTACAATTCCCAGGATTCCTTGGGGGGAAAGCATGACTTGTAAAGTGGTATAATTGTGCTTGATGCTATAACAGTTTATGATGTTGATGTGGCTTCAAAGTAGAGTGGAGACAGCTTTCTGTCTGAATGAATCCAGAATGTTCCAGAGCCAGAGCCAGTTTAAGATTTTTGGGGGTGAGGCTTGGCAAAGATCCCCCTCCACTATTGGTGCTCTAAGTGCTTCTGGGTCTAGCTACCATTTTAAGTTCCCACAAAGGAGTTTTACTATGGGGCATTGTGAGAAATCCAAAATGGAATCTAGACCGACCCACTCTGTGCTGATTAGAGCACAAGAAAAATAATGTGGAGCCCAATGTAGAGCCCATGTTGACCATAGTGGTAAGTGCTGACAGGGAACTGCCAGGTCAGTAATACTAGTGTGAAAATGCCACCCCTGAGCACAGATACCTCTTTCAAAGACTCTCCAATGGAAATTATTGTTCAGTGGAATGTATGCAAAGTTATGTTTGGTGATGTGGTATGTAGTGATGTGCCTGCAGATATTATTATTTATTGAATTTATATACTGCCCTACACCCAGAGGTCTCAAGGCGGTTCACAGAATATGATAGATATGAACTAGCACATCACTACATACAGATCAACACTGCAACATTTCATGATATACTGGCCCTATCCAAATGTTCAAAGATGGGGATATAAAGTACGGAGAATGAGCAGAGACCCACCCACCTCTGAATACCAATTGCTGGGATTCACAAGCAGTGAGGGGAGCTGTTGTACTCTGGGTCCTGCTTGCAGGCTTTCCATAGGGATCTGGTTGGTTACTGTGAGAACAGGATGCCGAACTCTGTGGACTTTTCACCTGAGCCAGCAACGCTCTCCTCATCTACCTGCACTGGTTCTACCCCTAACCTTCACATATTGAGGCCAAAGGTCTTAAGCAGGATTCCTAGCAATGACTGCGAACTTTGCACAATCAAGGTTTCTGATCGCAAGGAGGATTCTAAGCATACTTAGCTGAATGTGTGAAGAATTCCCCTTTGGGCTTCCCACTCAGTGTGGAAAAGCAGAGACAAGGATATTCAGAGGCAGATGCACATGTCCTGGCCCATTTTATTCTGTATTACTTCCTTCCGCATTCTTTGATGCCTAAATAGGGCTACTGTAACTGGTGCAGGGGGAAAGGTTGGGTTATATCCCCCAGGGTTATAAACACAGCTTTATCTCAAAGGAGGAGGGAGTGTAAACTCTCTTTCTCCCCCAGCATTCCTAGCATGGTCTGCTGCATACCCCTCTCCCACTTTCCTCTACCTCTGGGAAAAGAGGTGAATAAAGCTGTTAGACTCAATGTTCCTGACAATCTGTTAGGAGGTGGTCATGTTGTGTGGCTTGGTGCTTCCTCTCCTGGTAGGGCAGCTGTGTGAGCACATTTACCTACTTACGGACAACAGCTGCTAGACTGGAATGACAGTTCTAAGAATAGCAACTGCAATAACTGCAAGAATAAAACAATGCTAAGAACAATGAATCCTTAAATAATTTATTTTTACCACTGGATTCTATCCCTCCTGCCCCCTCCGACAGTTATACACTTGCGCAGCTTTGGAGGTAAAATGAAATAAAAAAAGTAACCATACTTAAAAACATAACTGTGCAAATTTAAAAATTACACTTCTGAAATACATAATATAAATATTTTTAACACGTCTTCACATTTAACAAAGTTTACAAAACAGAGCGTAGGATTTTCACAGGAAATGGGTCTGGAGAAGAGAGAGCTATGGAAGGATTACAGTATATACGAAAGTAGAAGCACAAGCAGCACAGCAGAAGCAAGAGACTCATCAGGCCAGGTGGGGAAAGAAAGGACGTTCTAGACTGTGGGGCTTCAGGTGCCAATTTATTTAGTGCCTAACTCGTGCAGATCTGATAGTGGCTTCGTGATAACGGCAAGGAGAAGTTCTCCGATTGAAAAGCTGATCCCAAACACTATGGAAATAAACGGGGTTTCTGCAGAAGCAGCACTTTCCAAACTGCACTCCATTCATTCCCTTTAGATGGGATTCACTCACAGGTCCTTTGCAGCAGCAATCAGGTAAGGAGAAAAGGGAAGGGCTGAGCCCAGCTCTCCTGCCAGTCCCTGCTCCATATGAGTATGCAGGAGCTCAATTAAAGCCTCATTTCCCACTTGGTTCTGTAGAGATTGGGACGGCTTGGCTCCCATTTGGATCTAAAATCCACTACCAGGCAAGTGGAGCAAGCGGCTAAGTGGGCCCCTGGTATGTTCTGTTTGGCAGAGAACAACACAGGGCGGGACATACACTGGTCACAGCAGGCACTGCAGCTCCTCCACTGTTTTAACTTCACCACTGTAGGCACCCTCTTGCATTGTCCCCCAAGACAGACAGATGCCAGCCACAGTTTGCATCGAGCACAGGGTCTTAATGTGCCTAACAAAACAACCCCAACCATGTCCTACTGGAAGCATGTTTGAAGAAATTCAGTGGGACTTGCTGCCAGGTAAGTGGGGTTAGGATTGCACCCTTGGGCATCTTCATTATGCTTTCGTTATGATTCCAGCCTAAGCCCTGTCCTATGGCAGCAAGTATGTATGAACAGTATGTATTTAGGTGAACTTTTCATATTGGAAGAGATGCGTACCCAACTGCCTTCCATATTTCTAAATTATGACAGCAGGGTTAGAAGCAAACAAGCAAACACAGATTATGAAATGGAGAAACAGTGGCCAAGTTGTTGAGGATGACTGCTGTTTTACACCCATGAAACTCTGGTTAAGAACAAAGTGAGAAAGAATACAACCAGTTTCTTAGTTTTTAAGCGAAACTATCAAGGCTTCTACTATGACTTGCTAATAACCTTGTTTCATTCACGGCTTCCAGCAGACTCTGTTCAGCATTTTCAAGGACAACAAGCCCCAAGTTGTGTGGTAGTTGCAGTGCAGGAAACTCTTCATCTCAGGCAGGTTTCCTTAGATTTTGAACGCTTCATATTCAGACAGTGTGCAAGAGAAGTATCAGCAGAAAGAGGGGTGCAAGAAACACAGTCTTTATTCATTTCTTATGGTTGCGTATTAGCATAGAACAAAGTCAAGAGTACTGAGAAAGGAGTTTGTTTTCAAGTATTCGGCATAAGCATCCTGCATCTGCAAACTGTGTTTCTGACCCAGGATACAGAATTCTGGAGAGCATATTGTTCTTTGTGCCACAATATGCATTTGTAAGTACACGCACAAGCAGGTGTACGTGTACATGTACAATTCAGCTTATTGTTTTCCCCACAAAGTCACGTGTACTTTTTCCACAGACTGTGAATGAGACTGGGTTGAGTGTTTTGGAGGTTAGCACCATTTTCCTTTCACAAGGTAAAAGCCGGCATTTATTCTCTCTTGCTAGCCATAGATCTGCTTGAACTGGTAGCACTCGTTGCAGTAGCCGTTGCACTTGTTATTGCCATAGTGGTCGCAGGCTGGGGCTCGGCAGCGCTCCTTGGGGAGTTCAGCTGCTGGAGGGTCCCCCCGAGGTCCCCCCAACTGGGCCTGCTGACCAATGTGTAGGCACTCCGGACACAGTTCCCCGTTCCTGGAAGCTAAGTTGTTCCTACAAGAAGCTGTGGCACACTTGCGCTTCTGAGAGCTTGGGAATGTCTGGCGTAAATCTCTGTGTTGTCCTGTTCGCTAAAAAAAAAAAGAAGAACATTGTCAGGTCTAATTGTAACAGTCACAGCCTTTATCTGAGCTTTAGTTACTTTTATTCATGTCACATTATTGACCAGAAGTTCCCAAAGGTGAAAACCAAAATGAAAACAAGCAGTGGTGTGCTTTTTAAGTTAGAAAACAATCATGCTGCTTCTGTTGCAAGCACCCTGGATAAGACACTGACACAGGCGGCATGAGAAGTGGCTTGCCGAGTGGATCACTGTGGCAGGTGGATCACTGTGGCTTACAGGAAGAGGGCAGGACGCCCTGTGATTTGGGGTAGGTCTTCTAAAAGAGTTTGGTGTTAGGCTAATCTAAAAACTCAGGTTTTCCAGTTTTGGTACAGGCCAGATTTCTCTCTCCCTCTCCCACTCACCTCTCTCTCACACACAATACAGATTATGTACATTTTCCATTCCACTGTATTGTGACAGAGCAGCACCAGCAGCAGGGTAATTTCGGGGATGTTAATATCAACAGGAGTTAACACTTCTGAGAACAGCTACAGAAATAACCCCCTGTTCCTCTATATGCTTTGGATGTAGCATTTTTTTGGTTAGATAATAAACGCAAGTTTTAATTTTTTAATTGTTATTCACGGGCCTGTATCCATCATCTCCACAATCCTAGGCAATAAACTACTAACATAAAGGGATGATAATGGGAGTGTATTTTTCCTTCTTCTTAAAATGGGCTCATAAAAGACTTTTCTAGGAAGAAAGGCACAAAGTTAAATCAGGGAGAAAGATTTCGTTATGTTGACTGACCTCTGATTGTCTCACTAGCTGGTCTTCGGTTCTTCTGGCTTCACGCAGCCGCTTGCTCTGTGCTTTTATAAAGCATTTCTGGCAGTAGCCCTCGAGCATTGTGCTCCCAATTGTGCCACACTCTCGACCCAGGCAGGAAACAGTGTTCTGGTACACTGCAGCTGTGACTCCCGAGTGCCCTGAGGCAGGAGAAGCCCGCTGAGACCTTCTGTGATGGGGCACTGAAGCGTCTATGATGAGAGCAAAGGAAGAAAGTGGTCACTTAGGGATGCAGGATGCAGCCATCTTGCTCAGTCTTGTCTACAGTGATTGGCAGTAGGTCTCCAGAATTTCAGACGGGGGACATTCCCAGCCCTACCTGGAGATGCCAGGGAATGAACCTGTGACCCACTGAAGAATGATGACTGGTCCATTAGGGTGAACAGGGTACTGACCCACCAATCTCAGTCAGTCACAGCCAGCCCCAACCTGCCAGGGTGTGGCCCTGGCTGTCAGCTTCCACCTCCTCTGTCCTGGTACTGCCACTATAGAACTCAGAAGGGATGGCATGGAGGCAAAACTAGAAGTAGCTTGCTCTGCCTCTCATTAGCTCTGCCTCCACCTACTGTTAGGCTTGCCGCTTTCTGCCCCACCAGTCCCAATGATCAACATCTGCCACTGAGCTGTGACTTCGGCGATCAAACTTTGAAAACACAGAGCGGGAAAAGGGACTGTTGTCTGTGCTCCATCTTACCCATCACTTGGCTATTACTGAATGCAATGTTACATGAACTATAGAGGCTTAAAATGGTCCCTTTTGAAATATACTAGCAAGGATGCATTCTTGTTTTGCAGGGCCCCCCTGTAACATGGAGCAATTTTCAGCAGGTGTGCCTTTTAGCACTGGGATACGGCAAGGGGAAAGAAGGACTGTCTGAATTTCTGCATGCCACACAGCAGCTGGACGCAGAGAACAAATGGCAACTGTAAAAATGAACTGTGTGGATTCATTTTTAAAACACTCAGTGTTACAGCATATGCATTGCCTGCAAAACACCCCAGGAACAATCCCTGGAATCTGAAGATCCCCCAATTGACCCCTATTTGAAAACCCGGAGAGCCTCTGCCAAACCAGATAAGATAATATTGAGCTAGAGTGACCCCACATTCTGACTTCAAGCAAGTTATTCAGCTGCCCTCATATGATTAAAAGCCCTGTGGTCTATGGCTAGAATTTTCTCCTCTTTAACCCTAACATGCCCCCCCACCCCAATCCGGACTGGACAATTTTTCCAATGCAGTTTAAATGGTTTGTTCAGTGAGCATGTACATTTTGCCATATTGGAGAACTGCTTAGGAAACTATCAAATTTGTTCTATCGTGTTTCCACCCACACCCTATAGTGAACTTTTAAATTGAATCTCTAACAGGATTTCAGAAAGGAATCTGGGGACCTTTCTGGGGACCTGCCCTGGTAACCAAATGCATCCCCAATACAGCAAACCCTTGAAGTTAGGTTGCTGTTCTGCCTACTTCAGCAAAACATGAAAAGTGCACTGGAATTCCTCAATATTATAAGTGACTAATGCAGCTGGAAGTAAGCTGAGCTTTTCCGCTGCAGGCTTGCATTCCATCTTGCAGTTCAGCATTACTGACGCTTCAGAATTACACTTCATCTCACTGCTTCGTCCTGTTTGCATCTTACATCTCCTTGCAACCTGAGACTGAACAGGAGCAACTTCAGTTCCACCGCTCGCAAACACCCCCTCTCCCCGCCAGCCCAAATCTCTGTAACGGTGATGGAGAAGAGAAGCACATTCCTTTACGCTCACCTTTGTTTTCCCGGTACTCAAAATAGCACAGTGTGCAAAAGCCTTCGTTTTGAGGAGTCCCGAAAAAGCTGCAGCCGGGCTTCCTGCACTTCCTGCTTCCCTGCTTCCACTCTTCTGGTCTCTGGGGCGGAGGGCGTGGCGGTGGCAGCTCTGTTGCGCTGCTGCCGCTTGCCGTGTGGCAGGACTGCTGAAGGAGGCTCTGTGACAGATGGGTGGGGTCCGATGTGGACCTCTGGTGGCCTGAAGGTGCGACACCTGAGTTGCTGGCACTTGACAAATGGTCTCTCGTCCTTTTGAAGCAAGAGCTGCACATGCCATTAAAGGTCCTATTGGCGCCCTTGAGGCAGAACATGCAGGTCACCTGGTCCGGCGGCCTCTGCTCGCCTGGGCTGTTGCAAGGGCTGAGCTCTGCAGTGTTGTTGTAGCAGCGTTCGCAGAGCCCGTTGTATTGCACGTTCAGGGTGAAAGGGCAGCCGGGAGTCCTGCACTTCATGGCAGTGGTTTCGCTGTACAGAAAAAGGCTCGGGGCTGTGGGGGGTGCAGAGCGAGGCCCTGACACTAGTTCTTCGGATGTCCGTGTGGCAGGCTCGCGGTGTTCGCTCTTAGGTGAGCTGGATTTACTTGTCCGGGGCTTCTCAGACCCCATCCGGAGGTTCTGCCTCCTCGCTTTGCTCCCTCGCTGCTTCTGCTCAAAGCACTCATGGCAGTAAGGCTGGGTGCTCACGGACATGTAGAAAGGGCAGTTGGGAGTCTCGCATTTTGCTTCCACGAGCGACAGCTGGGGCAAGTTCAGCTCCACCTGGTTCCTCTGACCCGGTTCCCTCCCAGCGGGCCGAGCATTTTCTTGCCACTTCTTGTATTCGTGCTGCACCAGCTGGAAGTAATCTTCCACTAGGTTAATCTCTTTGGGCAAGTTTCCTTCATCCAACCTTCAAGGCAAAAGAGACAAAGGAATTGGTATCACCAGGTGGGGGAAAGGCAGCAAACTTTATACAGTCTGGGATGACATAATAACACTGCGGAAGCAGGAAGAGCTGCCATCCTACATCAGCAAGAGTGCATAATGGAAAGCAGCACAGCCTACACTTATGAAGCAAGGTGGGGAATTTGAAAGAAGGAAGAAGGGTGTGAATAGAATAGAGGGTCCCAAACATATGGAAAAGGAGAAGCTGACAATGGTCTTTAATGTCTCTTTTAGCAAGATAAAGAGACACCATCTCAGTCCTAGTTACAGGACTGGGCTAGGCTGAAAGAGAACAAGCAAGCTGTAGTTTCTTTAAAATTGGCTCTCCTTCTCTCCCTATGCAGTGTCGGATGTCTTCCCCATTAAGGGGGAAAGAACTTGACTCTCAGATATGACTGACAACTATTCTCAGTGGAATTCTACACTGTGCTTTTACAAATGTTCCATCTGTCCAAGAATATCAGCTTGCCAGATGGAATGATTTCCCCTTCCACCTTCCTGGGCATAGTTTTTTTTTTTTGTGTCTCTTGACCCCCTCCCCCAAGCCAATTTTGGGGAGCACAGCGGTAGGGTGAGGGAATCCCTGTTGCGCAAATTGAAGCCCTTCTCTGAAAATTTATTTACCGGTTTTCTAACAGAAGTTGCTAGGACCTTTATTAGTTCTGTAAGAGCCAGCCTGAATGTTGTTGTTTTTTTGTTATTTTAGACATCTCTTAATTGTCCGGGATTAAATGACACAGTAAAAGCAGAGAATGCACCCTTTGAAAAGGGCATCTGAAAGTGAGAGGCTGAATACATTGCCAATTTAAGAATATATGTTATCAAGTTAAGTGCTGGACAGTGAGAAGATGAAGACTCACTTTGCAGCGTTAATGAGATGTGTTGTCCCAGAATCCCAGCCTTGCACGGGAATTTCTATCACCATCAGGTAATCTCTTAGCAGCTTTTCTTTCTCCCTTTCTTCAGAATCTGTTAGAAAGTGCACCTTCAAGTCTTCAAACCTGCCTCTTTCACAGCTGACCAATGGAACTGCCCGGATCTCTATGGAAAGGGGGGGGGGAAGAGGATTGTTGTGAATTAAATGGGAAAAGACAGGCACAACACAGCAGTGAGCAATATTAAAAACCCTAAGGCTGATAACCAAAAACAACCATCCAGAGAGGTAGTTATGGAAATTGATTGGTATTATAAAAGAGCAAAAGTTATGAGCTACTTCAAGGTGAATAAATTGCCCAAACGAAGGATTTCCTATACAAAAGGAGTGGATAATTCCCCCCTCCCATTGAAGGCTGCATTACCTTGGGGGTAATCTGTTGGGGACTATGTGCCAATACAGTGGAACCTTGGTTGTCGAATGGCTTGGCTCCTGAACAAATCGGCTCCGGAAAGCCGCAAACCTGGAAGCAAGTGTTCCGGTTTGCAAATGTTTTTTGGAAGCCGAACTTCCGACGTGGCTTCCGCGGCTTCCGATTGAATGCAGGAAGCTCCTGCAACCAAGCAGAAGCCCCGCCTTGGTTTTCAAACCGTTTCGGAAGTCGAACGGAGTCCCGGAATGGATTAAGTTCAACAACCAAGGTACCACTGTAGTGGACAGAGTCTGCAGAATTGCATTGCGCTCTCTCTCTCTCTCTCTCTCTCACACACACACACACACACACAATGCAGAAGAGGAAGCAATTCCCAGAGGGGTGGTCTGGAGAGCAAGAGTGACTCCCAGACTGCATCTGATGTATAACAGCACGAGAGAGATCAAAATGGATTTGCTGTTGGTTTTAAGAGAAGAAACAGGGAAACACCAGCGCAGAACATAATATACCGGTAATGCCTGAGACCTACCTGGGCCACTCTCTTTCAAAACAACCAGAGGGGTGAAATGCATACTGTCATAGGCCAGGATGATGGGGTATCGATAACACTCTTCTGCTGGCCAGTGGAGAGGCAAGTAAATTCCGCCAACATTCAAAGGGGAGAAGCTTGAACCTGACTGCAAGCTTCTAAGCATTTTATCTGTTTCAGGAAAAGAAAAGCAAGGTTAAGTTAAACATGACTCTTGTCAGCAACAGAGCAAGGGAACCATTTCCATTTTAATTTCGAAACTATCAGAAGAATATCAATAACTCATTGTGAGGAAATATTAAAGCTGATGTAAGAACAAATAAACCCAAACCCTAAATCGCTTTCATAAGTGAGGTCACCAAAACTTTTTGTGTCATAAACAGTTTTTTGTTTTAAGTTGTAGATGCTGTTAACCCGGGGGTGATGGCAATTGCCTCTTTCAGAGGATAATTTGTAGAAATGTAGAAATTTCCAGGAAACAATCGCCATGAACAGGTGTTCTTCACATTATTGGTTGCCCACCTCCACTTCCATGACACTGAAACACCTTCCGAATGCTCTTCATAGAAGCGTGGGTGTTCCACACTAAAATTGGATCGCCAGTACTTCGAAAGCAGAAGACACATTCCTACCTGCAACAACTATGATTGGGCGCCGTAGGATGTTAACAAGGACAAATATGTGGATTTCTTCCAATGAGTTATACTGAAGGCCTCTGTGGGCGACTGATGTTTCTGCAGATGCCATTTTGATGAGGTTCTCCCATTCGTCCTCCCAATTCTAATGGAGAAAAAGAAAATACATCTATTTAGCTTTGGGTTACTATCATGCAAGCTGGGAGGCCTTGCATGCCAATTATTTTTCCTTATCCGAATACCGAGAAAGTTAATTCATACAATATGCATTCCAGATGTATAGAACCTGAAACACTAACTAATTAAGGGCATGGCTGCAGTTGATTTGATGTTGCATTCTCTCTTCCGATTTACAAATGCTCTCTTGCCTAGCAGGCAAGTGGTTACTTGCAAGCCTGCAACTTGAGGACTGTGAAACAACGCGGTTGCTTGAATCTTATTTTCTTGATACTTCTGTGAGTTGGAGGCACCAATGCAACTGTGTTGCACCACTCCACTCTCACCACCACCACATCTAAATAAGCAGCTGTGACAGCAGTGTCAAGAGGCAGTTTCATCTTAACATGTGAGTTACTATTGGCTGTTTCCAGGTTTGAGAAGACTAGTCTACTTGGGCTAGCAACTAATGGAGAGGATAATTTATCCCTTCAACCAGCATGTTCCTGTAGAAAGAAGCAAGAGCAGAGGCACCCACATGACGTAGATTCTTGGATAGGAAGTCTATGTCTAGCTGTATGTTTCTAAAAAGCAGGATGTGTGTTTTTTGTTTTGCTTGGGTGGTAGCAGCGCCTCTTCATAACAGGAAGAGCAGAGACATGCCAACTTTTGGAGATGTGGGTGGTCCATGGAAATAACCCATCTCTGAGGAGGTTACTTGTGTTGGAAACTCCACAGTAGTGAAACTCTTCGTTAATAAATTGGGAAATCCAGTAAACTTAATGAACTAAAATGTTTTAACTAGTTGGCAGCCCTGCAATTTTACTTTCTTAAGCTCACTGCCATAATTGCCTCCCATCCTGTGTAATTATACACAGGAAGTCACGATCTACCCAACCATACCAAGTTTTGAAACATTATTCGCTACATAAATAAGTCCAACATACCCTGGTGTCATAGCAGAGTCCTGTTGCCACAAATTCCTGCGATTTCAGTGTTTCTCGTTGCCAGCGTAGTTTAAAGTTGCGTGTGTCCACTTCCCTGAGTGCACTAAACAATGTTTTTCTCAGGACTAGGTCGACATCTTGGACGCCCCACATGTACTGGGATGCAGCATGCATCAGGCAATTCCCATCCCCTACAGAGAAATAAAAAGGGTTAGTTGTTTTATACATGCAAACACAAATAAATAAATAAAAATAAAAGTACAAAACATAATGGACAGCATACATATTTCAAGTTCGTTAAAAATAAAATCTCTGGTTCTGCACAAACCAGTAACGCTTTGGAGAAGCAATTAACGTTTCTTAGAAATCTCCCCTCAAGCAATCTATTTTTACTTTGGCTTAGTATCCTCTGAATCTTGGGGGGTATGGGGTAGTCTGTTCTCCTGCTCCCAGTCTGAGTAAGCTGAACACTGACAAATAGCTGTATTTTTCTAATCCAGCATTCCCCCACCAAGTATTGTAGAGTCGACATTGTGTGTGTGTGTGTGTGTGTGACGATAATTCTGAATGTGCAACTCCAATGGGATTATGCTACATGCAGAAAACAAGAACAGATCCAATGTTCTGCCTTTCTGTGCAGAAATCTTGTTGGTGTTGAAGGAATTCTATGCAGGTTGGCAGAACAGCTTTGATCCTTAAGACACACAGAGAGAGAGCCAAAACAGTGTTTATATAGTGTGGACAGCTGGTATGAATGAAAAAGTTGACAATCTGCCGCTCAATGGAGAAGTGACTGAATATAAAATGCAGATGAAACTATTCATCCTATAAAAATGTCAATATAAAAATAAACTCAAGCAACTTTCCGTGCACAGTTCCCATTTGTGCATGTGAATCACGCTCTATGAGTTTAATTTTCAACCACTTCCCAATAGCTAGTATTCAAGGGTGAAAGGATTTTAGAGCTTTGACTAAAACTTCAAAGCTTAAGAAAGTCCATTTAATTAATGATACAGCTAGAGGAGATTTCCCTATTCCAATTGCCGTTTACACTTGTTTAAGGTGAAGTACAGACTAAAAATACTCAGTTCAATTGCTGATTTTACTTTATTTTTTGCTGAAAAGGCACCATTCTGTATAAAGTGTTCAGAGCTGACATAAGTCAACACTATCAGCACTAGGTTTTATGGGCACAGCCTTTTCCTTCCTAGACAAGCTACAGAAAATTGAGAAGCAAAAGAGAAAGTGGATTTATAAGAAATTGTTTTACTATGAATGTGGTTAGTTGGGTTGTGTAAAACATACAAGTTTCTGGCACTCATGGAGAATTCTCACAAAAATATAGTAATGCATGCAGCACTGTGTGAACTTTCTAGGCACAGATTACTCCAGCCAATTGTTTCCAGACATGGGCTTAGTGGCAGAACGCTCTCATCGAGGAAAAAGTTGCTGGGATTGCTTTAGAGCAGTGGTCTTCAACCAGTGTGCCATGGCATCCTGATGCCTTGAATGGCGGCCAAGGGTGTCACAGGCAACACTGGCCTCTGTCCCTCTTTCCTTCCCTCCCTCCCTCCTCTGATGCCCCTTTGTGTTTCTGCCTCCCAAAGGGTTGCAGAGCTGTTTGTTGCAGCAGCCCTGGCTACAAGCTCCTGGTGCCTCTGGGGCTGGCCAGAGGGTGCTGGTTGCCAAGAGCTGAGGTGGCCTTGGAGCAAGCAAGCCAGTGGGTGAGGGAGTCCAGCCAGCTGATCCACGAGCCCTTGCTGTTGGGAATGGATGGACAAGTGGAAGGCCGGGCAGGCAGGCACTGAGCTGGCCTTTCTTGTGCTTGCTGTGTGTGCAAGGCCTGCCTGGGAGCCTGCCAGTGTGGAAGGGGAGCCTTTCCGCCATCCAGGTCTGGTGGTGCCCACTGCTCCCGCTGCTGCCTCCCAAGGTAAGGTGCTGGCGTCAAGTTCACCTTTGGCCAGCCTCCATTGGGCCAGTAAGGCAGGGGGCATCTTCTTTCCAGGCCCCTGGGGGGCAGTGTGAGGAGGCACCTCTCTTTGGGGCAGGGGTGGCAGCAACAGCTGTCCGGAGGCCTCCCAAGAAGAGGGAAGAGGAGAGGAGGCTGAGAGAACACTCCACAAGGGAGGGTGTTTGAAAAAGGGTGAGGGGCTGCCAATTCTGCAGGCAAGGGGTGACATAACTGGGCTGCTGAGCCCCACAGGGGCGCCATAGAAAGAATGTAGTTGGTTAAGGGAGCAGTGGACTCAAAAAGGTTGAAAAACTCTGCTTTAGAGAGAGGAACTACAGTAAAGCACAGTGCTTTAAACTTTGCACTTTAGGGCGGAAGGAGGAAATGATCTTTGTTGAAAAATCAGTATCCCTTCCTTTCATTCTTGGCCCAGAAAAGGAGGATGGATCCTGCAGCCAATTGGCTAGGAAAGGTTGAGATTGTGCTGCAGACTGCCTCCCTTAAAGGGGTTGCAGTGGGGAGAACCATTTTACCCTTGCAGTTCTACCTTCTCCCCACCAAAAAACCACAAATATCTGAAATCAAATTGTTGGAAAGACAAACTCTTCCACTAAAAGCAGCAGCGACAGATTTATGAATGTTTTGGGACAGAAGAATGTCAGGAGAATGACGGGAGTGTCAAGCAACAGAAAGGATCCCTTGCCTGGTTTTTAAAGAGACACTTGTTTTTACCGTGGTTACACCAACGTTCCATTCCATTTTGAAAAATGGCACCAAAGGCCTAAGTAAACAGTACCCCAACCAAATCCCAGTTTCACGGTCCTGACTAGGTGCTCTTTTTTGGTTTGTTAGAGCAGGATCCTTTCCTCCGCTCTACCAAAATCAGGACCAGTCCCAAGGTATTCTGCTGCCAGACAAAAGGAAAAAGACAAGATGGTGAGTTGTATCCGAATGTTAGTCCATCTCAGAGTAGAACCACTGAAATAAATGGGCATGACTACCTTGTTTCTATTAATTTTGATGGGTCTACTCTGAGAGAAACTTAGTTAGATACAACCTGACATCTCACCCCATTCCATGTACAGAAGCCAACCAGACTGGCAGCTCCTTCAACCTGACCGGCAATATTATTTGAACACTGGTGAGGGAAGCAGGCAGGGGGTGCAGGACAGAGCTATGTGGCATATACACCTTCTGCCCACCTGTGTACTAAAACAGAAGCATTTCTTATAAAGGGGTAGGTCCTCACTTACTACTACTCTTTTCTTTTTCTGCTTTAAACAGAATTATCTAACACAACTCACAAAGCTGGCTTGTCTTTGCATAATCATATTTAAAACAAACAAAAATAGATATTAAATGCAAGGGTAAAAAAAATGCTTGCAAGGCTGATTTATAGTCTTGTCTTCTGGCTTTACCGAGCATTAAAAAAATATGGCATACAAGTAGGACAATTATTGCATCCTGTAAAGAATTTCCCTTTGCAAAATCTAGAGCAAAGATAAGAGGGTTTTTTTCCTTGTGTGCGCTTGCTTTCAGTTCTGCACACTGAACCGCCAGTTCAAAATTCCCTAAGCATTTGGAATTCCCCAGTGTTAAGCTATTTGACTAGTAGTTGAGTAACAGCTATTGTACTTCTTGTTCCGATGAAGAGACATTTGAACTGTGAAGTACGCAGTGGACTTTCCAAGTAGGCGTGGCTAGGGTAAGTTGGAATGCCTATTCATTAGAGAAGCGAAATTGCTAGTCAGTAGATGTTGGAATCTTTTTAAAATGAGATGTTTCCTCCAATCTTTTACATTAAAAATACAATAAAATCAACAAGTGTGTCCCTTTCTAATATATCCTCAAATGCATGTCATGTTTGAAATCAAATTCCCAGAACTGTAAGCAATCTTTCTACACTTTTGGTAAAATTATTTGTGATGAAATAACAGGTGCATTTATTTCTTGGGTCTCAATATGGGCACAGAGCTACATTCCCTACAAATGGATCTATGACTGTAAGAACGACCAAATGCAATGCTGTTGGCTATGATGAAACTGCTATTTCTTTTCTTATTAGTTATTTTACTATTTATTTAGGGCACAAACCACCTCCTCCCATGTGGAGAGAACCCTTTGTGTGCATGACAGAGGTCCCGTCTATATCAGTCTACAGAGCCCTTAGCTCAAGGCCTTCTGTGTAACATGCCCACCCATGAAACTTCACGTGACTGTGAGGTTTCATCCAGGCTTCTGATGGGAAGCACAGGAGGGACAGGACTCAGCAGAATGCCTGTCGAGATCCATTCCATGCTCACAAAGCTGCATGCATGTGCAAAGGAGATGGATCGGGTTGTTTTATTTTGCAAATTTCCTTCTTTATTCTTGGGGGAGGGGCTGAATAGGGCGTTCCTTTAAGTTGTGGTGGAGGTGGGGAAAAGATTGGGACTGGAACTGTTCCCCAACCACCCGACAAAATTACAAACCCATATGGTTCTGTGCTTTCCAGGATCCATTCTTAAAAGTCCAGTACTGTAGTTGGGTTTAAAAAACAAACAAACCCAAGTCCTTCTCTCTACTTCTCTACTTTGAAGTGATGCAAAGTAGAACATCTTTTACTACTGTTACACTCTCATTTAGTAAGTGTGTAGTTTAACACACTGGCTGTGTTCACACATTGCGTGTGGATGTGTGGGCTCCTGGGGAGAAGGTAACAGCAGTTAACACCTGGTCCTTTTATTGGCTACAGCTCATGAAGGAAGAGAGAGATTACCCACAAGAAAGAAAGAGCAAAACTACCCAACACATTGCAGAAGCCATAGTTTGGCTTACTGCGCTGTGCAAGCCAGGCCACTGAAAGAAAATGCAACAGTTCAATAGCTCACATGATCAGAACAGAATATACACACACATTAGAGATAAGCAAGTGTAGTCCAGGTTTTAATATGTGCTCAGAAACCTGAAACTCTCTTTCAGGGCTCCAGTGAAAGGATCTCTCAGAGAGGGAAAGTACAGTAGAGGAATACCAGTATAGAACAGCGACTTCTCTTCTTTTAAATAAGACAGCCTATGCAAAGATGTTTGCCTTTCTTTGGATGCAAGTGAAGCATCCATAGGGACAACATGGGTGCTCGCAGACTACTTGTTTACCCAGCATTCATCCTGATATATTTGCCGAAGATTAGATGATGTTCAATAAATTTATTCATTTAATAAATGAGTAAATTTATATCCCACCCTTCCTCACAAAGCATCACACGTGGCAAACACAGGAATAATAAAACAATTAAATCATCTAAAAACAATTCCAATATGGATGCAGATGACCAATCACTCTGATTTATTTGTGGGGAGACTAGACGACACTGCGTCAAAGCAAGTGTCGCCCCACATGTTCCAGTGCATTTTCCTGTCACTGTCCTTATCATAAAGTTCAGTCTTTTGGGGAAGTGGGTTTGTTGTGCTGGGATGTGACGGAATCCCACACAAAAACAGCAATAGTCTGGAAGGGCCCCAAGTGACCCACTCCTAAAACTCCCACAGTCCAGTGAGAGGTCCAGATCCACCATTTGAGATTTAACACTTACTCTCTTAAGCTTTTGAATGAACTGAGAGGTTTTGATTTTAATTGGTCTCAATGTCTTGTGTTGCTCCTCTGCCCTTTCACTTGATATGATTTTATAGTAATTCTACTATAATTATCTAACTAAATTTCTATCCTACCATTTCTCCCAATTAAGCATATCAAATATTTGTATTTTATGATGTAGATATCATATATGTTGAAATCTGTCCAGGGATTACTGTGTACTGAAGGATGGTTTATAAATCTGGCAAATTAAATAAAAAGAATGCACAGGTGTTATCACTCTCATTTTCCGGGTGCATATGTGTTAAGTTTTATTTTAGTCCTCGTAACAGGAGATGCTGTGGAGCTGCCCTCCATATGGTTGTGTTGCTGCTGCTTACCTGGATGGCACAGGGCTGTGTGCATGCAGCAGCAGGAGCACTAGATTGGCTTTGCTGGTGCACCTGTATAGCCTGACCTTGCTGCCACACTGCACTGTCCAGGTAGGAGGGAGCAAAACTGCTCGAGAGGACACCTCATTATACCACTTCCTCTTGCCTAGCAACATTTAGCCCATATTAATTTAGATAGAACAACTTGTACAATGAGGAGAATTCAGGAGATGTAATGAAAGCTGTTGGTGGCTCTAGACATTACAGGAAGTGTCAAAAAGGGGATGTGTGAGCGACGTACATCCTCTTTCCACGCTACTGATGTCATATCTGAAGCAGCAACTTGTGCTTGGGCATTCCAGATGTTCACCTAACTCATGTCTTCGCACAGAGTTGTGCTAATTGCTGCTTCAGACATCACATTGGATTTATTTATTACGTTGGAAACAGGGCCCTAGTTTAGAAATGAGCTTGGAACCCACTGAAGTGGTGGGGACCACCAGCGAAGAGATTTGTCAGTGCCCTGATCTGTAATTATTATTATACGGAAGTCCTAACAGGTCAGGTATAAAGAAGGCACTAATCAGGATTCTGGAGACAGAGTCTTTGTCATCAATCCAAGCATTAATTTAATACCTGATTGGGCAAGAAGCATGTAATGACCCAATGCCCTGCAGAAGGCAGTCCATGCCTTGAGGGCTACATTCATAGGGCACATGAAACTGGTTTCACTGTCTCTTTAATTGTGTTGAAAATGTATACCCTGCCTTTATAGCCTTCAAGATAACTGAAATCAGGATATCTTAACCAATACAGACATACATGAATATTTGCATTCTTATATCACAAGGCCAATGGTTTGCATGGAGTGGCTCACCATACAAAAATAGCAATTTACTCCGCACAAGCACAAGGCAACAATATAGTGACCCAACTGTGTGAATGTGTATCAAACAATACTTTCTACCACATGGAGTAATTTAGAGTTACCTTTAAATTGATAAAGTGTGGGTGGGCCACTCACTGGCTCTCAAACTGACTTGAATTTTTTTCTGAAATTAGGCCCCAAATATATAGTTTTTTAAAAACCCTCCAAAATGAATTATTCCCCATGCACCATGTCCTGAGTAACTTGGAAGAAAGGTTTCACAAATATGTAACCTGATATACATCTGATAGTTGCATGGATAAAAAGTAACACTAAGAGCCAATTGATTCCAGTTCCTGGTTCAATGAGAGCAACTCTGGAGGGTAAAAGGAAGTGTCATAAACAACAAGTGGAGGATTACAGGTAGGTAGCCGTGTTCGTCTGCCATAGTCAAAACAAAATAAAATTTAAAAATTCCTTCCAGTAACACCTTAGAGATCAACTAAGTTTGTTCTTGGTATGAGCTTTCGTGTGCATCTGAAGAATGTGTATCTGAAGAAGTGTGCATGCACACAAAAGCTCATACCAAGAACAAACTTAGTTGGTCTCTAAGGTGCTACTGGAAGGAATTTTTTAATTTTATTTTGTTTTAACAAGTGGAGGAAATGCATAAAGAGGATGTTCCAGTCGTCTGTATATCCTCTTTGTAAGTTTCATTGAAATACACACAATCCAGATCAGTGTCTTTTTGTTCACATTCGGCAGCACGTGCTGCCTGTGAGCCAGAAAGGTTCTTGACGGCAATAGTACATAAGTCCATGAAGTTAACGTAACATACATCTATGCACTAGTTTGACATTAGGCAACCATTTCACTTAAAAGAAGAGAAAAACAGCCCCTTCATAATTTAATTTTAAATGCAATTTGAACTAGGCACACTCAAGGTCCATTAAGGTAACAAATGAAGCAAATGCTATTTCTGTCCTGCCAGAACAAGGAGAAAATAACCCTAGCTTACCGTTTGTCTTCAGGGGCACAAGTTTTTTAACTTCTCGACACCAGTTCAGTTTCTTCTGACGTTCTAGTGAGGTTTGAGTTGCTTGGTCAATAAGGGCCTTTTGAAGAATCTCCTGGAACTGTAGGCAGAATTGACACATTCTGAACATCTCTATGGTGTATCTATGCATAGTCTTAAAATGCTGGATTATTCCGTTGGTGCACTTGACAAGGTCTTCAGGCATTCTCTCCCTTATCTTCACAGCTTTCAGCATGTTGCTCAAGTATAAAGCTTGAGGAATGATTTGCGAGCCAGCCATTTTGCAAGAAGAAACCTAAAAGAGGAAACAACACTTGTAAAAGAAGGGTTTTTTTTTTAAAAAAAATATATCATTAAATCCTCCTTCCCCTCCCTACCCCAAATTCGGCACAAAACACAGACTTTTTTCATAAATTACATTAAACCAGGAAGTTCAGCCTCAATAGCTTCTGTGACACAAGTGCATCAGGAACAATGAGAAGCTTCTTTGGTATGGATGTCTTAAAATTACCACTCACATTTCCTACTGATTTATCCGAAATTCTAAGCAAACAGGCACCTGCTACTGAAAATGAAATCTGCATCGAAGGAGTGCCCTTTGTTAATTCTAGAGCTAGTGAACTGCGGTGTGCCCAAGGGTGCAGAACTGGAGAGCCTGGATTACTCAACTGTAAATCTATTGAGATGACAGCAGAATTTCCTCTTAGCTCAGAATCCCCCCTGTCTGTTTCTCCATTCCATATTCCCCTTATGATCAAACTAACTAGTGCTTCTGGGTTTTTTCTGCTGGATTTTTTTCGGGGAG
Organism: Lacerta agilis; assembly: GCF_009819535.1. Lineage (NCBI taxonomy): Eukaryota > Metazoa > Chordata > Lepidosauria > Squamata > Lacertidae > Lacerta > Lacerta agilis. The sequence goes on along the minus strand of NC_046314.1, from coordinate 58,780,296 downwards.
TGGGGGAGCTTTGCTTGTAGCACATGGCATAGGTTGGCTTCTTGAACAGTCTTACAATATACACCATGAAACCCCACACACAACAAACTTATTTAGGCAACATGTCATAGTTTAGAGAAGTAGGGAAATATCCACCTAGTATTTTGAGTAACTGGTTCAAATAACCTTAAAAAATGTTCAGTCTTCAGTTTTGGAGCATTGCATAGGCAATATGGATTATTTTAGTCTAAATTGTCTTCTTTGTTCCTCAGTTTTTTGTTTTTAGCCTGTCTTCTATTTTGTCCTCTCTGTGGTTGTTGTTTTTCTTTAATACTGTTTTCATATGACATGTGAATAATTCTAATTCACACTTTTCCACACTGCCCTAGAATCTTCTGATGAAAGGTAGTTAAGAAATATTTTAAATAAATAAGCAAGTTCCTCATTCAGGCTACTTATTTAGTCTAATAGGCCAATGATAAAGGAACAGTGAGAACTTGTATTAAATTGGCCTTGCATTTGCTCTCAACAGTAGCACTCAAGACTGCACAACAAAGAATGCACCTAAAAGGTTGCGTTTTCACTGTCTCCCTCATTTCTCCTCTTTCTCTAGGTTCTGGAACTTTTATTTATTTATTCTCCAAGCGTGCAAAGCTTAACACAACAACAAAAGCATTTTTGCTACTAAAAACTTAGCAAAATGTATTGCTGCACACCACCCCATTCTCCAAGCAGTGCGAGATTCCATGGGTTCCAAGTGCTTATCCCGGCTTCCATTTCCTTGGAATGAGGGACAGTGGAGACTGTGGTGTCTTTATTATATATGGTTTATTACACATAAATACAAACTAAGCCTACAATGGAGGGGTTCACAGCATTAACACCCCTGAAGGTCTTTCTTCTTCCATAGCCACAGCGTTGGATTCAAGTACTGTAGAAAGTAGGCACCTCTCCACACACACCCCAAGCTTCTGCCTGCAGCCTACTTCTAGCTCTGCTCTCTCACACATACGTCTGGCCCTTGTCCTTCTCACCAACAGCTTGGCGAGGGAGGGGAACCCACACTTTTGCCCTCTGGCACAAAACCACTTTGTTACCCTATCGACCCATACTTATGGGGCTATTAACTCACAAAGAATCTGGCTATTCCAGGAATTTTATCCCCCTGGATTCAGGAACTAGAAGGGACCCAGATATACAGCCTAACACACACACACCCCACCAACTCAGAACAGCATTACTTAGAAATGGTGAAAAGTTGCTTTTTTTACTTTAAAGAAAAGCATGTAATTCAAAGCAAGGTCTTAAGGATAATGGGATAGAAGGCAACTGAAGATGGACAGTACCTGCCCTAAAATGGAAAAATAGTGAAGAACTGTGCAAACTACTAATCCAAAGTCACCTGGAAGAAAATAAGATAAATGTGACTTTCTTCTGAATAAATGTGGCCAATAAGCTATTAATTAAAAAAAATAGGAAAAGCATCAGTAACCCATAGGTTGGGTTTGATCCAGATTCAATCATACTAAAGAGTAAACCCACTGACAGCAGACTAACCACTGATTTTAGGGGGCCTACTGTAAGTATGATCAAATCCACATCCTGCCCCATAACTATAATGCCAGTGCTAGCTCCCTTTCCACGAGACTTTTTGTCCAGGAATCCTATGCACATTTAGACTCCGTGAGCTACAAGCACACATTACATTTCTCTGTGCATTTTGAATTGTAGAAGTGAACAGATGTGTATGCAGTTAACATGTTCAAATGAAAGATGTGATCCTGCAAGTACTTAACACAAAAGGACAATTTTGAGTCAGTGGTGTCCCTGGTAAAGTTTGTATGTGTAAAGGATGATGACATCAGTAAGGGATGCTTAGGACAAGCACTGGTTGTTTCCAGTATTAAGTAATAATAGACTATCCAATTTGTTAAGCTCAATTAGAACACTAATTAACATTCCTATTCTGCCAACAGCTGTTCTCCTCCTTAGTGCAACATGTGCTATGGATTGGAGCACATCTGCCCATTTTGAAGTTATGCTGCACATATTTGCTGAGGAGTAGGTCCACTGATTTCAATGAGACTTCCTTCCAGTGGTGGTGAAAGTGGGAAAGAGGAATTGGCTAAAATGGCGTCTCCCGTTCCTACATTAGCAAAGGTGTCCACTGGATCAAAAGCCAGGATTGCAAAATCCAGTTTAAGCAAGATTGTGCCTGGTCAGGCTGCCCAGTAACTCTGCGGAAGACACTGAGTTCCATGGAAGAAACCAATAAACCAAACAAAAGCTGCATAGGACTGGAGCCTCCGGAAGCCATAAAACAACAACCCAACCCTCACAGGTCTTGGTGCCCACAAAGTAATGTGAAACAAGCAGGCAAAATGTTATACAGCTGGGCAGTTTACTGTGCAACTCATAAATGCCGGCTTTGTGCAGTGTCCCCACATTATCCTCATCGAAACACCACCCTACATTATTTCCCCATTTATCTGGATTTTATGTTTCTGTGGAAAATCACAAGTAAAACAAACAAAAACTAAGTATGGAAACAATAAATCCACATTAAATTGGGAGAGGGGATATGGAATGGAATTTTGATAAGGGCAACATCATGCATATGCTGAGGAAAAACAAAAACCTTGCAGGTACAAGCAGGTACAATAAATGTGAAAAGGGCCAATGTCATTTTGAGAGGGAGCACGTTCAGTTTTTGATGCACCGGTCAATACTTCATTGCTAGGGTCCACAGTGTAAAAACAAAAAAGCATTTACTGCAGAGGCTCGCAGTGGTTTTTATTAAGCAAGTCCACTAGAGAATTATACTGTATATTTTTCTGCTGACTCCTACAGTGGACCTTGAGGTTGTCTGAAAGCAGTGTTAGAAACAAAGATATGAAAGCTAGAAGCTAAACGGCACCTTAAGCCTAAATTATGGGCACAACAACATAATACAAAGCTGAAAATGAATGAACTGCAGCTAAAACATTGTGTTCATTTTTCACATGGTCAGATCAGCTGAATCAAACTTGAAGATCAATGGAGTGTCATATGTTGCAACCAGATTGTCGCTGTATCCCTCACTCACCAGCCAGTTGTATCCCACATCCTGTAAGATACCGGTATCCCCAAGCTGTTACATCCTTGCACTGAACTGTCTCAAATGTCTACAGTTCTAGCCACAAGCATTATACTCACGGGCAAAGTCCTAAATGCCTACATTTGGGGGCTTTTTTTAGTACTATATACAGAAAAGGTGAGTAATAGGGGCATGATAGAGATGTATAAAATTATGCAAGGTGTTGAGAAAGTGGTCACATACATTCTACATACAGACAAGGTATTGACCCCATTATTTGGGTATTATTTTCTCAAATGCATCATGCAGGAGGAGACTGCTTTTCAGTTCTAACTTTGTATCTTGCAGTACGAATCCATGCAAGTTTATCTGGAAGCAAGTTCCACTGATATCAATGTGACTTATGTTCACTTAAGTGTGTCTTGGATGGCAGTTTAAGGGTGTGTAGTAAAGTGAATGCATATCTTTGTAATGTTGGAATATTCAGATGTGACTACAAGTCCCGTGTCTTGCAAATTTCTTGGGGCACTCCTGGAAACAGCTGAATGTCAATGGGACAGCAAATGTTTTACATGCAAGAAGTCCCACGCAGGGATTGGCATCTCCAGGCAGGGTTGGGAAAAATGGCTGAAACCCTGAAGAGAAGCTGCCAGTTAATGTAGAACAGCACACATAGACAACAGTGAGCTAGGAGAAAAAATGGTCTCATAATCTATGTCCTGACAATATACATTCCTCAGGACAATCAATGTCTGACCACCTACAAGCATTTTCAAACACAGTTATGGAAAAGTACTATGCTCCACGTCCAGTACTTGATATGAAAGTGAAAAGGCATCCCTAACACCCAAGGCTGGGGAACCATTCACACCGTTCATTAGGTAGGACTAACTAGTGCAGGGTCCGGTCTGTATCTGGGTTGAAAGTTCCACTCTCTTTATCTAAAGTTTGGAGATTCACGAATGCAGGCCCTCTTGGAAGGTGCTAAAAATAATTTGCTCAAGTGAGGGGGGTTGGTTATTGCTTTAAATAACCAAAATAATGAACAAAAATCCTGAAACTGCAATCTTATGCATGTTTCCCACACAAATAATTTGGCGATTCCCTTGTAAGTATGTTTAGGATTACAGCCTGGAGATGTTACAAAAAAATCTGGATTAGTATGAATGATGCTCTGTTCTTCCTCAATGTCCCTTTTTAGTGGTGTAATAAATAACCATTAGAATTAAATAGCTAATGGTTTTACTTCGAAAATGCACATACTGCAGTGTCCAAATAGCTTATGCAAGTCTTTGCTTTAAAAAATGGGAAATAATACATATTTCATAACTGTTTGTATGAGCTGTCGTGCAGTTATGTAACTTTATGCAACAAACAAGTATTACTTGAATGCATTTAGCACTTGTTGCAAGGGCATACTTGTGCCAGGGTTCAAGCCCAGAAGTTTTTTTTCCAGTATTGAACTTCTAGAATAGGTAAAGTAATAAAGTCACTGAGCTTGTGTAGATTACACAATGAGAAAAACGCTAGGATACCACTTTAAACAGTCAGTTGTTAAGAGACCCCCCTCTATCCCCCTCACAGAACTACAATTTACAGAGTAGTTTAACCACCAATCCGTCTTCTCGGGAAACTCTACAGCATTTTTTTTTAAATGGAAACACACAAGCAATAACCGAAACTACCGAAGCATCCTCAGAATTAACCTGCTCGCTGTTTGCGCCTAACTGGAGCAAACTAACTAAGAACTCCTTCTCTTTTGGATGCTATACCGGTACACATTTCGCATTAAACAGAAACGCAACCCAGGATGGCGGAGAATCGGGGTGGGGGGAAAAGAGATGCGCATCTCTCCAGCAGCATCTCCATAAATGCAAGCAAAAATAGACCCCCCCCCACCCCAGGCTGGCTCGTCGTCCTCACCGACCCCGCGAGCAACCCCACAAACTGCAAAGCAGCCCCCACAGCGAAACAACAACAACAACACAGGACAAACGACTTACTCGGCGAGCTGGGGGCTGGGGGGAGGCAGCGACCCTCGAATGACTCCGCCAGTAAATCCTTCTCAGCACAAACGAGCCGGACTTGGAGCGATGCGGCTCGGTGGAGCCATGAATCCCGTCCTTTTCCCCGCGAAGAAGCCTCGGGATCTCTGCTGGCCTGGTCCGAGGATGGTGGCTGGTCCACAGGCGCCTTTGTTAGCCGCCCCCTCGCCCTCCTGCTGCTGTTGCTGCTACAGTTGTTGTTTTGCTCTTTCGCCGCCGCCTCCTGCTGTCTGTGTGTGGTTCTTTCTTTCCGCTGTTTTACTATGTGGAGCAAAACACACACACACAGAGTGTGGATGCGGGGATTTCCACGGCTGAGGGACTTTCCGACATGTGACACCAGCTGCCTGCTTGCCTGCCTGCCAGAACAACAGCTGCTTCCAGGGCGAAGGGAAGCGACCCGGCGCGCTGCAGGCAGAGCCCCTCCAGGGGGCGCCCTGAGAGCAAGCGACGCCTGAGGAGGAGCACGTACAAGCACGTGACTTCCTCCCCTGCCGGCATCTCTGTCAGCGCACGCGCACGGATGACCTTCGCAATTCCTCCGCCCCTTTTTTTTTCTTTTGCGTTTCTCAGGCTGGGATTCTCCCGCATGAATCACCTTGGGCTTCCCCTCCTACCCGCGTCAATCTTTTATTATTATTATTATTACTTCCATTCAGTATTTTAATCTTTTTAAATTTCTCCCCCATCCCCCTCGTCCCAGCTTTCTTCGTATTTTTCTTGACCCGAAATTGCATTCACACAGCCAAAGTAATATTAATAATGAAGCGTTCTGTTCTTAGGTATTCCAATAGGGTGTATGTATGATATATTGCATACTGTATAACACACACACACACACACACATATCACAAATCACAACTTAGAACCTGATAAATTTGTGAGCCACAGTCCACTTAGTGAGATGCATGAAGTGATAATCCTGAATAAGCAAATGGAATTTAGAAGGGTGAAGTCAGAAGAAAAAGAAATGCAAAAAAGAGCAGGCACCGAGGATGCATTTAATTTCCTTATCACACTTTTAAACACCCTCCTCAAATTGCATGTGTTGCATATACACACTTAGGCATCTGATGAAATGGTGGACTCTGGTGAAAGTTTATGCTATAATAAATTCATTACTCTAAGGTGCCACAAGACTATCCTGGCAATAGTTACCCAAATAAAGCGTACATTTATGCTGCTACTGCACCACAGCCACGTTTGCACATTTCAGAGCTCTCAGAATGGTAGCATTAGGGATTTTTATTTGTATTTTTTTCTTGGCAGTGAAAGAGATATCTGAGTACAAGATTCACTGCAAGATTCAAGGACCCGTTCTTTATATATTTTCAAGATTAAAGTAACAGAACGGCAGCATGTTTTAAAGGCAGCTTGAGTTTTATTTTAAAAGCCAGAACAGTTGTAAACACAGGGCAGTGAGCCTTTAAAAAGGAAGCAAAGAAATGTACACTACTGTATTGGCAAGCAAACCTGGTCCTTTGGCCTATTAAAGTGTTCATCACAATTGCCACTCAGTATAGCCAGGATTGTGTTCTCACCCTAACTCTTTTCGGAATATTCTCCCTAGTACTCCCATATGCCTTCAACTTGACTAAATATGGTGTGTACATCCATTCAAGGAGCAACAGGGGTTTGTTCACCCCGGCACATCTCTGCAAAATGAAGGTCTATCAGCCTTACGTGTTGAGCACACTACTTTATGGAATCTGCACACGAAAGCTCATACCAATAACAAACTTAGTTGGTCTCTAAGGTGCTACTGGAAGGATTTTTAAAATTTTTTGTTTTGACTATTTTATGGAAGTGAGTCATGGGCAATTTACAACCACCAGGAGCGACGTCTTAATGCCTTTCACATGTGCTGTGTCAGGAAGACTTTGAGCATCACATGGCAGGACACAGTCTCAAACAAAGAAGTGCTCTCCCAAACCCACATCTCCAGCATGTTCACACTCCTGTTTCAGCGATGTCTATGCTGGCTTAGTCATGCCCACAGAATGGAGGAAGGCAGGGTACCCAAGGACATAGACTGCTCTTATGGGAAGCTGGTTTCAGGAACTAGGCCCATTGGCAGACTGCATTACAAATACATCTGCAAACAAGACATGAAAGTTGGTAACGTCAACTCCGCCATGTGGGAATCCCTTGCAAACAACCGCAGCACCTGGAGACAGACAGGTTGTGTATCCACAGCAGTGATCAGAGGAGGAATAACCGTTGAGAGGAGTGCAGAGAGAAGAAACATCATGGTGCATCTGCAGCAGCACAAATGGATGCCTTCACCTGTCCCAGCTGCAACAAAACATGTCTCTCCCGTATCAGTCTCTACAACCTCAGCAGGCACTATAAATCTCCGTTTGATTTCATCCTCAAAGGCACACTCCTCCATTGTTTCCCGAGACAGATGGATGCCAACCAACATAGCCAGTGAATTAGCTAGCAATACAGACCCTCCAAATGTCCCTATTTTCCAGGGATGTCCCAGATTTAGAGACGCCGTCCAGGTTTCTGATTTGATCTTGAAATGTCCTGCTTTTCCTTAGGATGTTCCTATTTTCATTGGAGAAATGTTGGAGATTATGGAATTATCTGATCCCCAAACCATCTGAAGGCAATCCTGTACAGGGAAGTTTTTTAATGTTTAAAACTTTATTATGTTTTTATATATGTTGGAAGCCACCCAGAGTGACTGAGGCAACCTAGTAAGATGTGTGGGGTATACCTGTAACTAGTAAAATTATCATTACGTTATGGGACGTTCCTATTTTCATCGGAGAAATGTTGGAGGGTATGGCAATATAAATCCAATACAGAAATAGAAGTGTGGGGTCAATGTTAGGTTTTCAACATTGCAATGTTGAAAACATCACGGTTTGACAATAAACCATGATGTTGAAAGAAGCTGCATTCGTCCCAGCTGGCGATGCATCAGGTGAAACTGTCTCGCTACCTGCTTAGGCTGTAACCTTGCTGTCTAAAGAAGCATTTTTATATATTCTGTCACTCCTGTTTTATATAATAAACCAAGCTTTCTTTATTTCTTTGTGTGTGAGCTTCTTGTGGGCATAAGATTAAGGGTTAACACTCATCCATAAAAGCACTCCAACAAAAGATCCTAAACGTCTCAGCAGTGTGTATATACATGAGTGCTGGCTGTGCACATGTGCGTTCAGTTACACACTCGTAACATGGATGTGGTTGTGAAATTGGCACGTGCAATCTTTTGAGCATTGCACCATACACGTGTAACTTATGACACAGCCACAGCATTCACAATGGGGGTTTCCTGATCCCTTTTTATTCCTGGCGGGTATGAGAAATGAAGGCGGCAAATGTATCAGAAAGGAAATGACTTCGTATGCACTCAAGAGGAAAGGTTAAACCTGGCCAGGTGAAGCTATTACTGAGTGCCTGGATAACGCTTAAAATGAGATGTCATTATACAAATTTCAAATCATGAATCTAGAGTTTACAGACTTGCACAACTACATTCTAAAACCTCAATACATCGAAAGGTGAACATGTAACATTACCATTTATAGGGAGGATTCATGTATTTATTTTTACAGTAGAACAGCTTATAGGATGATGACTAGACTTGTTATTGTTAGAGCAGGCATGTTTGATATTGACTTGTTAGAGCAAAACAGCCCTGTTCATCAAATGCTATCAAAAAGAATTCAAGAGGCAGGATAGATTTTTAGCTGTTAGTCATATAATAATAGTAAGAAACATTACTAATAACTTTTCTCATAAGGAAAGCAGTGTAGTATAGTAGATGAGAGTTCTGGATAAAGGAGAAAAGGATTCAAAGCCATGTAAGTCATGAAACTTACTGCATGACCTGAGCTACCTTACAGGGCTGTTTTGAGGATAACAATAGGTAGGACTCTCCTGAGTCCTATGAAAGAAAAGTGGGACAGAAATGTAAAGTGATACTAACAATTCACTTTACAATAAACATACTTAATTAGAATGAATTAATGCCCCCCCAATAATCCTGACATAGCGTCACATATTCTGATGTGAGTCAGAATGCATGCTGTTATCTATGTCCTGCACATCTGGATTGAGATACCCCATGAACATCCTTTGCATGTGCTGGAACATGAGATTATGTCTCATCATCATTGCATTATGAGTATTTACTCACTAAAACTGCTTAAATTATACAGTAGTTAGATGTAATTCACCATAAATTATATTGTGATTCAGTAATCAAAGGTATTTCTTATGTCACACTCACAAATGTTTATTTATCAGAGGCAGAGTGGTGTAGTGGTTAGGGTGTCAGACTAGGTCCTGGGAGACCAGGGTTCAGATCTCCACTCAGCCCTGAAGCTCACTGAGTGATCTGGGGCCAGTTCTCACTCTCAACCTAACCTATTGCATAGAGTTGTAGTGAGAATAAAATGCGGAGTAGCAGTAATATGGACACCACCTTGAGCTCCCTGGAGGAAAGGTGAGATACAAATATAATAATAAATGAATAAATAGCCCACCTTGTCTCCAAAGAGCTAACAGTAGCATATGTGATCCTTCCCCTTGCCCATTTTTTATTGTCACAACAACCCTGTGAGGAAGGTTAAACCAAGACATAGTGACTGTCCCAAGGTCACCTGGTGAGTTTCATGACTGAGGGGGGATTTGAATCCTAGCATTATAGGTCCCAATCCCACACTCTGATCACTGCAACACACTGATTGTCATATTGTACCTTTTTTGCATTGTGTGTGTGCAATGTTCTCTCTCTCTCTCTCTCTCTCTCTCTCTCTCTCTCTCTCTCTCTCTCTCTGTGCTTTAGGGGTGACTGGTTCTTCCCTGTTTTACTGCATTGGACTTAAATCTGCAACCTCAGGATATTGCCAAAGCTACCATGTACAAATGTAGGTGTTAAACAGGCAGTATGAACAATACAGGAATTAAAGAATGTTACAGTGTGTTCTTCTTAATGCAGCCTTTCCTCATCTGTTTTCTCAGGCTTTTGCAGAAATAATTCCAACTTCTTTAAACATTTAAGCTATGGAGGCAGATGAAATGAAAGAACATAACTTCCAAAAAGTGTGTGTGTGCAATCCAAACCCCTTTGTGCTGTGCTGGTGTATGTGTGTGTTTGGATTGGACAGAGGTGTTCCTCCGCCTAGCTGTGCCCATGGAGTGATGCCAGCATCAGTCTGCCCGTGTGGACCTCCCCGTGCTACTATTGAGCCCTAAATTTATTTGTTGATAAATTGTAGTTCAGCAGTGTCACACAGCAGTCTACCTTGGAAATTCTTTTTCTGCAGAATGGTGACCTTCAACCGAGCAGAAGGGTCCTTTAGGAGATGGAAAATTTTCTATTGGTTGTTGAATGATGTACTTTTGTGACCTCTTATCCTTTGAGGTAAACTCTGACCTGATTGTTTTGTATAGACAATTAAAAGGGCATAATTGGCCATTTGTGACATAAATTGCTTGATCATCTGTGTAATCTATGGCTTAAGGATATGTCAAAGGGACTTTGTGGTTTCTGTGTATGAGTTTCCATGGTGCTTGATAGAAACAAGAAGTAACCTTTTTCTTGCATCTCAGATGTTTGTTTGTGCTCCCAAAGCTTGTTGTTTTGAGTTGTGCTGATAGGGAAGGATCACTATATGGAAATCCCTTAGAGATCCATAACTTGTGTATTATTTTTTCTGCAATAATTAAATTCCAGAGATTTTTATACCATGAAGATAGAGTTAGATTTTAAAAAAAATGATTGTGCTATAGAGATCTTGGCAGCTGACAGCATTCATGTCAAAAGCTCCTTTCGGCAAAATGCCTTCATATGATCTGTCCCCATATTTAGTAGGGATAACGGAGGAGAAATTTGAATGGTTTTTTAAACAGTATTTGATACCTCCTAATCAAATTCATTCCTACCAGAGATGGGGAAAAGTTTCTATATTCTCACAACCTCTCCAGCAATTCAGTGATGTACTAGAAGTAATATGAGGTAGCTGAATGGGTGTGCATTGCCATCAGTGTAGAATGTTTAAGGAACATTTTCCCACATGTGCAGGAACTGATTTGTATAGCTTAGAATTCAAAAGTGCTTTCCAGTCCATGTCCTCTATACAAATATTTAAATCCTTTTCCCAAGAGGATTTTAATACCGATAAAGGGCCTGTTGCGGTGCCAGAGGTAGTCAATTCTCTGACTTCCTCCATGCTAATCTTTCATAAACAATAGTAAAACTTGAAAGCCTCGTTATCACCTCATTCACTAGCCAGGACAAGAAGGGTCCATCAGTTACGGTACCTTGGTGCTCTGACAGATGACGTGCTTACTCTGAAAATAGACCTGGAACTGTGTACCCTGCATTTCTGCTCTACTGCACCACTGATCTTACTGTGTTTTAAGTTGTTCATTATTACTTGGACAATGTAAGCTTTTCAATATATGAGTACACTGTTATTATCTGTTATTATCTGAAGTCTATTCCCTAATTTTATTTCTCATGCAGTAAAGTTTTAACTTTAACATTTGTATCTTGTGTGCTCCATGGGTTTACACAAGCTGTGGTTAACGCAATATTGAAATAGGGAACCATTGCACAATAACGAATCTTAGATTACTGAAAAGCCTTCTAGATAGAGATGATTCCTTTTAAAATGAGTAATAGTTAGATAATAACTGATTACACATGCAAACATCTTAAGTTTAGCCAATTATTAATCCATTAAAAAGCAAGTTGCCTTTTTGAGTACAGTACAGTTTCTGTTTCCAGATTGTAAAGAGAGTGTAAAATAAGCTGAAATATTTCTGTTCTTTATTTAATTTTGTATTATTGTTATCCATATTTTCCCTTTAGATCATGGCAAGTCACAAATTCAAATTAATAATATATGCAGGAGTACATGGAATTGGATCTACTTAAAATTCATACATATCCACAATATCTGATGTATATTTTGCTCTAGGAGGCTTAATTTGGTCAGAATCAAGTATACACTTCCATCATTAACACTAAATACATTACCGGTACTTCTGGTAAATGAGCCACCATAGCTGCTAGAGGACCATGAAAATTTGTGTCCCAAGTTTTTTAGACTCGTCAACCGTGTACTATCTGAAACCACAGGGGCCCATTGGTTGCCAGATGTGAAATATATTGCCATTATTTCCAGCTCCCCAGCTCCACTACTTTGTATTGGTGAGATGAGAGTTTGGGTGTCTCTAATTGGACCTAATTATAAATGAGATTACCCAGCAAAAGCAAGCTCACACCTCTCATTGAGTTTGCATACATACATACAAACCTATGCAAGAGGCTTGTTTATAATGATATTTAGGGAATGATTCATGTTCTTATGTAGCTGCATTGTTTCATACTTTCTGTTTGTCCCAGAAAGACATACCGGTAGTTGTGTTCTATTTTATAAATCAAACACTGCTAAGAGTTGTTTCTTTCTGTTTCCCAATGTATTTCTTATCAATAAAAAAATCTGGTGGGGTGCAAGCAAATGTTTATTCTGAAAGTGTGGCCCAGAGAAAAAAGTTTGAGAATCACTGGTAAAGAGTGATAAGTCAGATTTGCAATATCTATCTACTTTTAGTTAAAGGTGGGTAGCCGTGTTGGTCTGCCATAGTCAAAACAAAATAAAAAATAAATAAATTCCTTCCAGTAGCACCTTAGAGACCAGTTAAGTTTGTTCTTGGTATGAGCTTTTGTGTGCATGCACACTTCTTCAGATACATGCATGCACATGAAAGCTCATACCAAGAACAAACTTAGTTGGTATCTAAGGTGCTACTGGAAGGATTTTTTGTTTTTGTTTTTGTTTTATCTACTTTTAGTTTCACAGTGCCCATGGCTGTGTGAACTGAATCCAGTTCTGAAAACAATATGCAACTCGTCCAATGGTCACTTTTTGTGTCATATTTATGTTTCCTAGGGCTCCTGAGCAAGAGCCAACTGCTGAACTTTTCAACTTTCTTCTCACTAACATATTATATGACATCAGCTTACTCTGATGTCACCCCCTCCTCCCTTGCCTTTTGAGGCCAATACCATGTGCTGATCACATGTTCCAGTGGCTGGATGAACAAGAGTAAGGAAAAAACTGAACAGGAGCCCCATATAAGTTTTGCAAGAGAAGCATATGTGTGTATATATAGATGCCCAAGTTGACAATCCTGAGGGGAAAATATCTACCATGGATCAGAATCACTTCTTGGAAAAGAAACCACATTTCTCATTACCTAACCATTGCAAACTCTGAATGCTGAGAAGAAGAAGAAGAAGAAGAAGAAGAAGAAGAAGAAGAAGAAGAAGAAGAAGAAAAAGAAGAAGAAGAAGAAGAAGAGTTTGGATTTGATATCCCGCTTTATCACTACCCGAAGGAGTCTCAAAGCGACTAACATTCTCCTTTCCCTTCCTACCCCACAACAAACACTCTGTGAGGTGAGTGGGGCTGAGAGACTTCAAAGAAGTGTGACTTGCCCAAGGTCACCCAGCAGCTGCATGTGGAGGAGCGGAGACGCGAACCCGGTTCTCCAGATTACGAGTCTACCGCTCTTAACCACTACACCACACTGGCTCTTCAGGGATCAAAACATATGTTATCTGATGAGTGAATGGTCTAATGCAGAGGTATTCAACCTTTTTGAGTCCATGGCTCCCTTGACCAACTACAATCTTTCTATGGCACCCCTGTGGGGCTCAGGAGCCCAGTTATGTCACCCCTTGCCTGCAGAGCTGGCAGCCTCTCACCCTTTTTCAAACACCCTCCCTTGTGGGGTGTTCCCTCAGCCTCCTTTCCCCTCTCATTGGAAGTCCTTTGGGCAGCTGTCACCACTGCCCCTGGTCTCTGAGCTTCCCCCTCCTTGCCCGAAAGAGAGTTGTCTCCTCCCTGGCCAGCCCCAGAGGCACCATTAGCCTGGGGAACTTGTAGCCAGGAGTGCTGCAACAAACAGCCGCACAAGCCTTTGGGAGGCAGAGACATGAGAAGGCATCAGTGGAGGGAGCGGAGGAAAGAGGGACAGAGGCCAGTGAGCGGAGGAAAGAGGGACAGAGGCCAGTGTTGCCTGTGGCACCCCTAACCATCATTCAAGGCACCCCAGGGTGCCACGGCACACTGGTTGAAAACCACTGGTCTATGGGAAGAGGAAGGATGAAGAGCAAAACTGGATGATTGAATAAGTAATGTCTTTCTGAGACTCCTAAGGTTGTATCTGTCATATTGAGCAACAATCAGTCAAACTGATTTTGAACATGGGTTCACCTGCCATCCACACTGGTGTGGTGCCCCTCCTGTGTGGATTGTCGCTGGCTGAAATGGGCTTGCTGGTGTATGAACTGTGCTGCAAAAACAGCAACAGTATCCCCACAAGGCAGCTGGTCCTTTTTGCAAGGGGAACTTCCTCCCTCAATTCATGTTTGACTCTGCCATTGCCGTGGGAAGCTGCCATATCAAAGTATGCTTAGAGCTTCATATCTCTTAAATGTCTTACCAGCGCCTGAACCATACATAAAAGGGAGGTGTCAGAATAATGGATCTTTCAGCAAATGAGACAACAACACCTGCAGAGCCCACAAAATGAACTAAGATGAAAGTGCAACTGCGAAGGCAATCTTCATTCATTTTCTGCCCCCACCTTCCCTGCCTACTTGTAGACATCTTTTTAACGATTCCGGAAAAGGCTGACAGAGCTATCTATCTGACTTGTTCATTTTTGCAGTTTATGTGCAGCCAGTCTGCGTGGATTTTATCCCAGGTGTGTAGGCTGCCATGAAAGCTCATTCAGACAGATAAGTGTGCCATCAAGATATAAAAACGTCGTTAGAAGAGGAGTTTGTGGACATGTGCTCAACTGCTTATTATGGGATTTTATCTTATGCTGCCCACAACTCCAGGCTAACCCTGTTGTTATGTAGGAGGTGGTCACGAGCTTCTATGCTCCATCGATAAGGAAGTCAAATAAAAATAGCAGCAGAAACAAAATTGTGTAACAACATCCGCTGCCATGGAGAACTCGGTAAGTCCTTTGCTCCCCACCAGTGACAATGCTTCTCACAGTTGAGTCCCACCGCCCCCCACAACACACTCACACACATTGGTCACCAGTGTGATGAAAAATGAAATAGTGTTGGCTGGGATGCCGAGGTGAAGTTGAAGAACTCTTTCTACACCCCCCGCACACAATGAACAACCAGGCTACGTGAAAGGGCTCGCAGTGCCTTTTCTAGCACTAGGTCTCTATAACCTTGTGATTTGGAGGCTTGTGCACAAAAGCCATTAAATCTTCTAGGGAGGCAATCGCCCTCTTCATTCGAAAAAGAGCACTTATCAGCGTGTACAATGAGTGAGTGGCAACAGACCCCCGCCTCCAATCTCTATGTGTTGAAGTCAGAGCCAGCCCAGCCATTAGGCAGGATGAGGCCGCTGCTTCAGGTGGCAGAAGCCCTCCGGGCAGCATGCCCCATGGGTGCCCCACCTGCACTGCCAGCTTAATCAGCAGCAGAGGACCGCTGCCATCAGTGCCGATTTCCGGCAAGATAACATCCATTTTGGGTGAGATCTCAAGTGGCGAAAAGGGATGTGCCGCCCCTGGTTGAAGTGTCTGCAATACCCACGTAGGCCAGGTTCCCAATCATTTTGCAGTTTACACAGACACACTTTGCAGATGCCAGTCCCCGATATGAGGATGGTGGAGGACAGAACTTCTTGCCACACATTATGGGGTTGTTGTAACTGTGAGTAGGGATAGGTGTATCTGCCAATTTTGGATTCTCTCTGTTTCTCCTTTTTTCCAATCTCCACATTTACGCATCAATTTGTGAATGTCTTTCTTTTTAATCCCTCATCAGCTTTTTAAGTGTGGATTTCTCCATACTAAAGCACATTTCCCCTAATCATAATACATGTTATTTTCAATAAGATACACATTTTTATGCACACTTTACTGTAGATAATGCATTTTTTTTTTTTACCCATGACTTGGCCAAAGAACCGCATTGTGAAATTCAGTGATCTGCAAATTTCAATGGCTGCTTCAGTTTCAGTTCTTGTTTTATTTTTGAAAGTGCAACTTAGGTAAATGCTCCTTTAGGTGCAAACTTCCTTATTCCAACCTGTTAATATGAGCCCAAATGTGAGGAAGAGGGCTAACAGCATTGATAAAACTGCACACAGTATGTATTCATTGGTATATCTGGGTGAGTAATTCTGCAGTGCATACATGCTGAGTGCAGTTTTATGAACGTTAGCCCCCTTCACGGGTTGATGTGACTTTTCCCAGGCAAAGTTTTTTTTTAGGGTGTGTGCTGCTGGCAACTAGCACTTTATTTACAGCAGGAATAGAAACCAAACCCTGCATAACAAGAGCTTAGCCACATGGGCAAAGGAACAGGCTGTTGTAGGGCTGCCATATACTCAAGGGACACACGCGGAACTTCAACTCAGCAAGGCTTTCCCAGGTTCAGTCCCTGGTTATTGGCTCCCAAGAGAGAGCTGGGATCAACCATGTCTGGAAACCACTCATTTTCCTTTACTCTCAAAACCATACAACACACCAATTGTTCTTCTTGAGGTTATCCAGCTGGACTGCAGCCTCGAGGAGTGAGATTTTCAGAGCCTACCAAGGTGGCCTGCTCATGCTTGCCATAATTTTACTGGGAGAATGCTACTGTTGTTTTATATGTAATTTATATGTTGCAACCAAATATGGATTTTTTAAATTAAAAACAACAACCAACAACACGAGGAATGCTTTGGTACTGTTCTTTGTGACTGTAAGGACACACCCTTTGTCACTGTGTGATGAATGATGGTTCAGCCATTTAGAAACACATTTTACAGGATGCTTGGCAGAGACGATATTTACTTACTCAGAATGAATATATACAGGGAATTTTTAAAGCATTGTGTCATACAACTGCTTTCTTCAACTAAACTCATATCCTGGAAGACTGACCCCTTTGTCTCCCCCACTACCCTACTGACTTCTACATCCTGTACAGTACAAAGGCAAATCTTGGGCAGCACATGGTTTTTCAAGTGGCTTTATTTTCCTTTGAGCTTGCTGATCTTGGACAGATATTTGCCTATACTAATTAAAACTTAAGCATATGTGTTAATGTTAACCTAGGGCATTCCTGATACTAATTTTTTTTTATTAAAAAAAATCTACCATTTTCCAATATGCATTCTTCGGTTCCGTTGTAGATATATATGACTCTAGCTCACTTCTAGCTCTTTCATTGCATGTGTTTCCTGCCAGCCTTCTTTCTGGTTTTTAAAATTATTATTATAGACCCTACTGAAATGTATTGTTACATTTATGCCCCACCTTCCCCACAAGGAAGGTTGCAATCAGACAGAATGATGGAAGGTTACACGCCTGGGGTTCATAGTTGAGTAGAGATCTGAGCCCTCGTTCTCCAAGTCCTAGTCTTGAACCTTACTGGCACACTGGCTCTTATTAACAGTTACAGCAAAATGCTAATTATTATTATTGCATTTATACCCTGTTCTTTCTCTCAAAGGAGCCCAAGGCAGCAACAAACTGGATTTTAGGCTGGGAGATGGCATAAAGAAGTTTGCTCGATGCAAGGAAACCTGCTATGGCAGAAGCAACACTGCAATCTGAGCACAAAAAACAAACACCATTAATACCATAACCCAAATGTAGTGAAAAGTTCCATGGAATTTTTAGCAGACCAGAACCTTGTGGTCATGTCTCATGAGTTTCCACAAGGCTGTGTAAGTTTGTTACATGCCACCTCTAGCCCGGCTCTGAGCCAATCGCAGCAGTTTATCTAGATGGTTTTTGGAGAGGGCTGATCAGGCAAGCAGAAATGTTTGTGCTGAAGGAACTTAGTGTTATGTCGGATTCCACCCTGAATATGCAGCTGTTGGGGTGTATGGCTTGCAGGCACATTGGCATTTGAAGGCTTTGAAAATACAGGGAAAACTTTTTTAAAAAATTGCTGGGCATTTCACTTGAAGGGCTGAGCTCTGGTTGTTCTAGACCCTCCTGCACTGGTGTCAGGAGTAAATCTTTTGTCTTTGCTTAAACAAAGCTGGAGTAGGAGCCAGTTTAAACTGGGCTGCACCCTGGGGAGCATGAGAGTGGGGAGATAAGAGCTCTTCCTTTTCCCTGTGTTCTGTTTTGCTGAAACTCTGACATAAATATGCATCCAAAGCAGGCAATTCCTTACCCCATTCCTTCGCTTGCATGAGACACACAAGGTTTTAAAATATTTAAATTATTTCCCATACAGATAAACTGAGGCGTGTGTTCATACTAACAAACCCCTCTGTCAATTACTTTTGCTTTTAACAAAAAGGATTACAAGGGTTTTACACTCCCACTCCCCTCCAGTATGACAAATCTTTTCCTCCAGATGTTTGCCTCTGTCAGCTTGCCTTGCCTGTAGATCAGATGGTGCCAGGCTGCTTTCTTTGATCCTAACAACATAAGTCACATAAGGAGTCAGTTATCTATTTTTATTTTTTTTGTTGCTGGCAAAGCTGTTTGAGTCTGATAATTATTTAAACAGCAGGAAAGTTGTGTGCCTTCCTTAACGGATGCATGCAAAGGAAACAAGCTTCACGAATTGAGGGTAAAGAAAACTTGCATTTCATCTTGCACAACAAATAACAGATGCCCTCTGTAATTGTTGTGAACATTGTGGTAAAACCCTCAGGCAGTTATGCAAGCGCTTAAGGAAAAGGCCACTACTGCTTTCTTGCATACATGCATGTGTGCATGTTACAGATTCCACATTTTGAGTGTTTGTCTAGCGCCTGCAGAGATCGTCTGTAAGCAAATATTAACAGGACATATACATGCATGCAGAGATGGAACCTAGAATATAGTATAAACAGCATGCAAGCTGACTTTTGCTACTTTTTGTTTAAATACACACAGGCATATGCACTATTACAGGTTTTTTTTTTTATAAAGGGGAATGCCAGACTTGGGTAAGAAGACCAGGTGACTAAGTGTTTCCTTAAAGGGAAGCCACTAGCTGTACATTGAGCAAGCGAGGCAGGAGGGGGAGAAAACCCTCTGAACGAGCCTGAAATATTCTTATGCAAATTGAAGTTGCACAAAAGTGCATTTTCTGGTGGAAGATTCACGAGCTACAAAATTACTTCTTTTAATTCCTGGGAAATTTTGCTGAAAACTTGAGGGTCTTTGTTCCAGTAAGACTCTTTTAGGTCATGGTGAAATGGCACTTGTTCTCATCAATGGCAAGTCTTTCTTGGACATTTCACTTTTTATGCTCAACCTTGTCACTCTCACTTGGTTTTGACCAGTTTGTCTTGCAACATTGATGATATGATCATATGGCATGTTTACACAGAGGTTCATTGAGTTCGTTCAGAGTTGCCATGTAAACTGGGCAGGGAGAAAGCTGATAAATATATATTTATTCGCATCAGATACCAACCATTGCAATTTGTTTATGAAGTACAAATATATAAACACTCATGCACCCAGACCAAGCAGGATCGCTCTCCCATTGCATCAGCCGATATGGCGTGGGGGGTGGCGGAGGAGATCCTGCTTAGCTTTTTACCTTTAAGTGGTTAGACAGTGGCAGTGAGGTGGTGGGAAAGACTGCTCTTCCCTACCCTATTGCCACCAGCCCAGTGGCTTAAAGGAGAAGTGTGAACCACCTCAAACAGCTCTTTTGCAAAGGGCTCTACTCCCCTCATTAGCCTATGAGTGGGAATAAACTCCTGCTGACTTGTCTCTGCAGTACTATTCACTATGGGAACAGGATTTGTGGCCAATACAATATTAAACCCTGTCCTCCTGCACATCAACTGATGCCATCAGTGACATCAGCCAATGGGTGTGCATAATTTGGGGAAAATGGCCTCTTGGGCTGCACTGGACCTCCTAGGCAAGAGGTTCCCTACCTCAGCTTTAAAACATCACTCAAGTTCTCCAGAAAACAGCACACGGAAGTGTAAACGTTTCCACCCATGTCATGCCATTTTTATTTATTTATTTACAAAATTGATTAACTTCTTAACAGAAAAAAGAGGTGCACAAAGTTCTACAGGCAACCTTTGTTCAACACAGCAGCTTAAATGTTCAATACATAAATCTCCATTGAACAAAGAAATCAAAGTAAAAGGTTGATATCACCACTCTAGGAAGTCTTGTCTGATTAAGAATGCCTTCGACATGCGCAGGAACGCACAACCTTTGGCACCTGTTTAATATCAAGTGGGAGCACATTCCACATTTTTAGTCCATATTCTTACAAACAATTAAAAAGTTCTATGTCCTAGATATGCATACCAATTAAGGCACATACTCTTTCAGTTGTTTGACTTACATTGATAACAGTAGTTATTATAAGGTGTACATAAGTAATGCTCTTAGGCTGCATAACACAGCTCGTATGAAATTAAACCTAAGAGGAGGCCTTTAAATTTTGCTCCAGTCCCTGCTGAAATCTGAAATCGCACCCCTAAGTACAATAACTTTGAGTGCATCCACATGGCAGTTTAATGTGGATTCAGAACTACACATGCCTGCATGTTTTGTTTTCCTGGCGTTCTCAGGATGGTCTCCTCATCCAAATACTAAGCTGCACTTTTTGCCGTTGAATCTGCATCCCACCCCCATCCTCGCATAACCTGAAAAGTGAAGGAAGTCCCGCATAAATTTGTACTTTGCATTTTAACTGTTGGGTGCTCTCTGTCGCCACACCCGCTACTTTCATTGGGTTTTTGCCTGTGCACAATGCAGTCATTTTACTGTATTTCTAGCAGCCCAAAGGAAAGGACTGTGCCCATTTGCAGGAGTTGCTGAAGGCACATTTACATTGCAATTTTATTTTTGATACACCTGCTTTGTGCAGATCTGCTCATGAGGAAGACAGGTATATTAAATATCAGTATCAAACTGAACTACTTCTGCATGCATAGAATTGGCAACACTCGCCAATTCAGATATAGGGTGCCCACTCAGTAACTCATAGCTGCTCCTTGTGAGCTTGTGAAAAGACTGTTCATTGCCTTTTCATGCACCCCTTTTGCACAAAACTGAAGTAATTTTTGTAAGTTGCTTTGAGTTTCTTTTTCTTTCTTTTTTAGAGTGACAAATAAATAAATAATTTAAATAATAAAAACACTGGCACATTGATATAACGTGGCGAAACAGCCCAAATATGCTCCTTTCTGGGTGTGTGTGTGTGTGTGTTGGGGTGTGTTGAAGAGAGGTACACACTTGGAGGAGGAGATGGAGGACAAATTTGGATTATTACCACCATCATCCAAACATTATCTCAGAACTGGCAATACAAATGGGGCTAGGAGGGAGGGGTGGCAGCTGCCCTAAAGCAGGCACGTACTGAGCCGCTTGGTCAACCAGGGCGGCAAACCCGGGGACCCAGCGGCGGCGTGCGTGCGCAGCGTTGCTGCGTCTGACGCACGCGCCGTGCGCCATACGCAGTGGCGTGTGCACAGTGCGTACAATGCACTGCGCATGCGTACTACGCCATAGCGGTGCCGCCGGACGGGCCCCGAACAAGCTGCGGAGTGGAGCGGCCTTGTCTCGCAGTTTTCGTATGCCGCCGAGCAGGTTTGCGAGCAGGCTGCCGGGTGAGCCCGTTCTGCCCTGCGGCCTGTCTGGGGCCCACCGGCGGGGCGGGGCGGGCGGGGCCAGCCGAAGTGTCACCCCCCCTCCCCTGGAACACAGTGCGGACCGCCCCCCGCCCCCTTGCTCCTCCCCTGCCCTAAAGTGGGAAAGGGCATTCCCATCACAGCAGATCAGGAATGACATTCCCATCACAGCAGATCAGGAATGACAAAATCTATATTTTAGGGTAAAAACCTTAAAGCCAAAGAAGGCTGGAGTGCTTATCTACAGTTTGCCAATGTGCACAGAAAAAAGCACTCCTTTTCAGGGAAATGTGCCTGAAATGAATTTATGATTGGATCTTCCTGTACGGTGCATTCCCTAGCTATGAAAAGGTGTGAATGCATAGTCACAGAAATAGCTAGACATGCTTGAGAAACAATACTGAAGGGTGGGGAAGTGGAAATTGAGTGCAGAAACCTCTCCATCAAGGAAAAACAAAATCGAAAATTCTTTCTAGTAGCACCTTAGAGACCAACTGAGTTTGTTCCTGGTATAAGCTTTCGTGTGCATGCACACTTCTTCAGATATGGCAGACCAACACGGCTACCCACCTGTAACTCCATCAAGGAAGAATACCTTGTGTGGGTGGGAAAAAGCTTTACATACAGTATACCCAAGGCTGAAAATTTAAACTGCTCACGTGTGGACACTCTTGCTCAAATCTGCACACATAATGTGACATAACGCCCCTGTATGGATGCACCCATTTAGCTCCTAAGTAAGTGTCGGCAGGATTTTCCTTGTGCCCCCTTCCCCTCCTTTCGGCAAATGTAGATTTGGACGTGATATTCTGTAGCAGAAGATTCACACAGGGGAAGAGAACGATCAACCGTACCTAGTGGTTGAAGTGGGAATCAAAGGCCATTGCAGGGGGGAAAGAGGCCTGCTCTCAGTCATGTTGGACAGGTGCAGACCGCAGGAGACCCCAGAGGGCAGCCCCTGCCCTTTCCTCTCTAGGAGTGGGAGGAGACCAGAATTTACCATAGATATTATACCTGTATAGTGAGCAGAAAATAAATGTATTCACTAAGAGGGAGCATGGATGGCAGTGGGGGCGGATGGGGGGGGGACTGCTGAAGAGGCAGCAGATCCAGCCTCCAAGGAGTGTGCGGCAGCAGTGGGCAAAGCATTTGTCGGAGGATGGATCTGCTGCTCTTGTGAAGCCTGCTGCCCAAGGCAGTCGCCTCATCTTGCCTTATAGGTGGGCTGGCTCTGCCTAGCTACCACCCCACCAACTGTTTTTCTCTCCTGGAGAAAAGAGATACGGGTATATTTTTTTCTCAAATTGGGGGAGGGAGCAGCTTGGGTACACAATTTTTAATGGGGAATCCACAGAGGAAAAAGAGTTAAGAAGGTCACCCCTCTGTGACATTTGCAGCCTCAATTGGCTTCATGTTACAGATGACTAAATATAGTTCAGTAAGTACATCCTTTGATTGCAAGGTTCCTGGCATGGGGACTAAAATGTCAGTTCTGAGTTCTAAGTTACTGTGGTGCCAAATGAATGTTACCTAATAGGAGTGAGTGAATTTTTGAGGGCACTTATTAGAAGGAAATTCAGCCCACATCTGCCTGGTCTCTCTCTGTTGGCTTTCTTCCTTGAAACTCGCAATCAATCAAAGAGATTGCTTTATATTGAATCATACCATTGGCCCATCTAACTCAGTACAATCTACACTGACTGGTATATGCAGGGTTTACTTGTGTAGAGAATTGCACTGAGAAATTTGGAGAAGTGTGAACTTTGAAAGATGGCTCTGTTTCAGTTCACATGTGGTTTTGGAAAGTGTGAATTGGGTGGGTTTGTGTTTAAATGTGAACTGGATAGAACTGCAGCTTACTCGCATAGCACCAAAGCCTGGGATTCTGGTGCAGCAGTCACTGCATTCCAGTAGCATAGAGTGGGTTGCAGGTGCCCAGGGCAGGCAAGCCACCACCACTGGAGCGATCCCCCACTGGAGCAAAGCCAGGCTGTGTTGCCCCACTTGCCTGCTCATGCAGGGGGGAGCTCAGCAGGCTGACGCAGCCCTTGGTGGGCAAATCACCCTGATGCCCATGGAGAGGAGTGTCAGGCTGAGCAAGGCGGCACTGGCGTAGGAAGGGTGGGTCGTAGGGGGCGCGGCGCCCCGGGCAGCACGATCCCGGTAGGTTTCTATCTCGGCTGCCCCATCCCAAAATGGGATGCTCTCTCACCTTTGCCAGGGCATGATGGAGATCCCTGTGGAAGCCAGTGTGTGTGTGTGTGTGTGTGTGTGTGTGTGTGTGTGTTTGTGTGCCTGGTTGACCTCCTCAGAATTTTGCACCCAGGGCCACTGCCCCCTGGTCCCCATGCCACCCCCCCCCATGTATCTGCAAGTACAGTAGCTCATTATTTCCCATTGTCACAAAATTAACTTGAAGGAATGGGAAGGAAAGAAGCTGTAGGTGGGACACCTTAAAAACTTAGTTTCCGAGGTTTGTGATTTGTACTT
Organism: Lacerta agilis; assembly: GCF_009819535.1. Lineage (NCBI taxonomy): Eukaryota > Metazoa > Chordata > Lepidosauria > Squamata > Lacertidae > Lacerta > Lacerta agilis. Next base: position 58,756,087 of record NC_046314.1, on the reverse strand, counting down.
CTTCAAATACAATGGTGGTGGGTGGGGGTACTTCTAGACTTGAAAGCATGTGGAAAAGGTTACTTTAATTCATTGCAAATTTGTATTCTTGTTGTGTATATTACAAGAGAGAACAGCCAAAAGCAAGTTTGAGTAACCATTGGCAACTCCAGTTTGCTGTACATCAACATGAGTCTTTATAGACTTTGGGTGGTTAACGTGCAAATAATTAGTTCCTCTATGAAACAAAAAAAATAATATGCTTAACAAGGCTCAAAATACTTCCCTCTGCCCATTTTATTTTGCCTGTATGCACAACATCATCCAAGGGAAAGGTTATGAAAGCCAGTTTTCTTTAATGGGGGGGGGGGGGGATAAACCACATAAATAGAAGAATATCATAAGCAGCGTGCTTAATATTATGATTTCACCATTCTCTTGCCAGCTTTTCGCCATGAGGTTGCTGGGAGTATTACAGCAATTTAAAAATACAATATTAAAAACAGTTTAAAGCAAACATTAATAAAAAAAACTTATAATGAACTTATTAACTATTTTAAGCTTATATTTTTTTGAAATGGAACCTGACTTTCTCAGTTCACTAGGGATTACTGGAACAGCTCTACAGGGTCAGTTTCTTGTGGGTAAAGGGTATTGGATTTCACAAGTGGCTTCTAGGGTAGGGTGGAGGTGTGGAGCTTCTCTGCTAGGTGGCAGGTGGGTTGCTGACAGCAACCTGTTGCTTACCAGGAGGGGATGTGTGAATTAGCAGAGAGGCTGGTATGGAGTTCCAGATTGGCTCTGTTAGTGTGTTTGTCACATGCAATCTCCCCAGTGCCCCACGCCCCTCCCTCCATGAGACTTCTGGGTTATTTTCCTGTGATCTGGTTCAGACACTTGCAAGCCTTTTGCTTGGATAAATCTGAAAGGCATGATTCAGTACTAGTCACATACAAGGTTTTACATTTGGTTTCCTTTTCCTTACTCAGTAGAAAGGTATTCTGAGCCCATCAATTCCTTGTCTTCATTCTGGGATTGCAAAAGAGGGAAACGGTATCAGTGATTACATCATGTAGGCTGAGTCATGTGGTCCAATTACATTGAAACATGTATTTAAGACTTAAATGGTTTTCTCTTTGACTGCATATAAATGAAACCACTATTGGGAGGGGGGAGGGAACTTGCCCAATTATTATTAATAGTGTGAATCTTCCAATCATTTTTCATAACGTATCAAGAGGCTTTTTAAAAAAGCAACAACAAGGAAACAGCAGATTGGATTGCTAAGGGAATAACAGGACAAAACTATTTCTGCTTTTCATTTTCTCAGAACCACATACAGGTTTGGAAATGGATGACTGAGTAAATGCCGAGGGATGTTCAGGTCTCTAAACAAAAATAAGTATTATTGAGCAGTAAACTCAAGACCGTGTGAAGAGTTGTCAATGATGCCCCAGAGAACCCAAAATCTTGTCATACTCTTAAGTCACTTGAAAATTGCTGAGGGTATTTGCAGGACCATTTAATTTCCCCCCTACCTCGTGTAACAATTGTAATGTGCTGTGCCAGATGCTGTATATTTTTAAAAAGGATGCTGTGGACCACCTGAATGATGTACACTTTGGCAACTCCTGTTGTAAGTAGTTAATGCAAATAAATAAACAGTAATCTGGATGTCCCTTGGAAAAGCTGACAGGGCCAGTTCTAACGGCTGACAAGCTAGCAATCTCAGTCTGTTTTGTGGTGCAGATAAATGGCAATTTAATTCAACTCAAGGGTAGAAATATTTCAGTCTCGGGCACTAAAACAGACACCTTATGTACCTTCTCTCTCTCTCTCTGTGTGTGTGTGTGTGTGTGTGTGTGAGAGAGAGAGAGAGAGAGAGAGAGAGACCGAGACCTAACAGCCAGCTAAAATATATCATTTATACTTCTTCTGATGACTGTCATCATTTCATTGCTTGCTAGGTATGGGCAAATCTGTCAGTTTCCCCCCCTCTTGGTTTCTCATCTTTCCAATGTTGTGTTCAGGTCTCTGTATTTCTGCATCAGTCAGCAGTTTGTTTTTAAAGTCTTCATGATAATTCATCAGCTTTGTAGCGCAAAGGTACAAGCTTGTTGCCTAATACAGATTTTTGCAAAGCAAGTTTCCCTTAATATGCCCAATTGTATGTTACCTTTAAATGCAAACTGAATCAGTTTCTTCTCCCATTCCTACTGCTTGCTAAACTCTTTTACCTGCCATCAGGTCTGCCTTAGATCCTCCCATCTCTAGCATTTCACCAATTAAAGGGCCAGTATAATTGTTTAATTGTACATTACATTGAAATAGAAAGTGGTTCTGTATGTGTATTACTAAAGGGATAAAGAAAAATTCCATTGAAGTTAAGAGCTCTCTGAGTACCTAACAGGTTGATAATTTGTTGATGTATCTCTGCTGCTCTCTCGCATGAAGTGTGCATGCACACGAAAGCTCATACCAAGAACAAACTTAGTTGGTCTCTAAGGTGCTACTGGAAGGAATTTTTTTGTTTTTTGCTCTCGCATGATGTTTAACTTAGATCGCATGGGAGTGTTATTCAGTTGCAAATCTCCCTTTTGAGGAAGTTGTCTTTGTTCTCAAGCCACTGTAGAGAAAAGGTGTGTGTCTTTGTTCTCAAGCCACTGTAGAGAAAAGTTTTTTTTAAAGCTTTTAAAATGCATTATGGGATGCGGGTGGCTCTGTGGCCACCCGCATCCCATAATGGGCTTGCCAATTGGAATGTCGGTGGTTCGAACCACTGAGCATTGGGCTTGCCAATTGGAATGTCGGTGGTTCGAATCCCAGCGACGGGGTGAGCTCCTGTTGCTCGGTCCCAGCTCCTGCCAACCTAGCAGTTCAAAAGCATGTCAGAGTGCAAGTAGATAAATAGGTACCATTCCGGTGAGAAGGTAAACAGCGTTTCCGTGTGCTGCTCTGGTTTCACCAGAAGCTGCTTCTTCATGCTGGCCACATGACCTGGAAAAACTGTCTGCAGACAAACGTCGGCTCCCTTGGCCAGTAAAGCGAAATGAGCGCAGCAACCCCAGAGTCGTTCGCAACTGGACTTAACTGTCAGGGGTCCTTTACCTTTACCTTTTTTAAATGCATTATAACACTGTGGCACCAGATGGCACTGTAGAGTTCCATCTTTCAGCAATGTGATTTTTCATTACGAGGTTTACAACTTGTTTTTCCTGAAACGGTTTTTTTTTAATGTCTAGATCCAGCCAAGGAAGAACAGCTTAAGGCTGGAATGCAGGCTAATGGAGTCTGTGTGTGGATAGAAAGACCTTTGATTTTAGGTCTAGTTGGGGTAAATTTATATTTGTAGGAATCTGAACCATTGCTTGGATATGCAACTATTTGGATGTAACATATTTGTTATTTTGTCTGTTTGAAGAAGGCTCTGTTAGTAAAGCTTTGAAGCCATATTCTGCTCTGGACAATTTTTATTCCAAGAGGAGTCAGTTTTTATGCACCCTATATTATGCAGTTTTTATGCAACACGGCAGGGCAATGGGTGCGGCAGTAGGTCTATGAGCAGATCTCACCACTGCTATAAACGAACATTGCTGTGCATGTCACTAGTGAAAACTCCCTGAGTTATTTTGATCACTAAAATCTAAGTATTGGAACATTGCCATGGTTAAGGAATTCAGGGTATGCAAAGATGACTTTTGCAAGCCAAGGCTCTTTATTTTTCCACTGAAATTAACAGGATTAAAAGTTTTAACGTATAGGTGGATTGTATGCCCTGTTTGTATACTCATGACAATTATTTAAATCCTGTTTTCATTTCTTAAAAAAAATGTGAATCAGAACTTTATAAAAGAGCTGTCAAACTCTAAAACACAAATATACACACATTAAAATAGTTGTTTATTGCTGTGGTATTCCACCCAGGAATGTTAATTTTTATTAGTAAATCAAAAATATTACCAACATACCTGCCCCAGTATTGTCTAGTAGACCTGGTTATCCAAACCAAACTTTCAATTTTGTTCATACTCAACTCCTATCCTACCCTTTAAACACTATGTGTTTGTGGTTTTTCTTTCAAGTCATTCAATCTTTACTGATTCCTCATCACGAATCTCAGGTCTGCCTTATCAACTTCTGCAAGCTTAAGGTAAAGGCACCTCCTATTGAAATTCATAGCACCACTATGTATCATCAGACAGGATGGAATTTCCCCTCCTCCCAATGTATTTTGGTCACGTCAGGGTGGGAGTACTAGAAATCATATATGAGAGAGATGAGGTGGGGAAACACGCTGGAAGCCCTTTGAGAGAAATATAGTGGTTGATAAGGTTTTCCCCCTGGTTAAGCATTGAGGAGGTTTTGAGTGGGCTGGAGCATATGTGGTCACAGAAGCATTTTAAAAATAACTAGAGAATTCTGAGGTGGGCTAATTGTTGGTGCGGGGGCACAATGTGGTCTGTCTGACTCTGAACTTTCTCTAAAAATAGCCACATTGATCAGTCTCACCTACTGCCTCATTGCCTGGCTTGCTGTTTTATCAGCTGCTTCTGACATAATGCCCAGAATAGGAACTTGTGCATTGTGTGGAAGATTCTGCGATACATTTTACATTAAATCAGTTGTGTGCTGAAAGTTCTGGGTGGAAGTTTTTTGGAACATTTGCAGGGGTGTTGTAGTCGTTCAGTCGTGTCCAACTCTTCGTGACTCCATGGACCAGAGCACGCCAGGGGTGTTAGGGGGAATTAAATCGTGTGTGTGTGTGTGTGTGAAGAAGTTTAAAAAATGGGTAGACATGATAATGATGATAATAATTTATTATTTCCCCAGCCACTCTGGGCGGCTTTCAACAGAACATTAAACACGAGAATTAAAATTTTGAGGGTGGGGAACATCACATTTGTAAGAATCAGCACAGAAGAGACTTCTCTTTTCTCCCTTTGTTCTTTTTCAAAACCTTTTTTTTTCCTGAAGGAAAGTGGTGGAAGTGCTCCTAAGGTAATTCCAGTTGGGAGTGTATTGTGGAAGCGGTACTGCTCATGCTCAGAGGTTTCTCATATGGTGTCATGTTTATCCAAATTCCAACCTGTGTACTTTCCCTTCATTTACTCTGGATTTACCCATTCCACAGTAAATTCACCGAGTGGAACAAACCTGGCCAACATCTAGTCCCTGGTGGTATGGAAACTTGTTTGTGGGATTTTGTGTGTGTGGTGGTGTTTCGGTGGCTGGCCTCTACCACAAAATCCCTACTTCCATTGGTTCCTCATCCGAGCACAACCTAGCCATTTTGTTTAGGGCAGCCCATATAATGCCGAGTACCTATTTCCACTGGTCGCCACACGCTGGAGGTTATATCCACATTTCAGCAACCTGGTTCAGAGTACGATACTGTCAGGTAGAAAAGGCAATAGGTGGAGGTCTGGAGCAAACCACCCCCGCGGTGAGTCAGAACAAGAGAGAAAGCAGTGTGGGGGTTGGTAGAGTCCCTACTCTGCATAAATCACAGGTATTAACATAAAAGCTTCACCATTCTAATAAGCGGAGGAGAGACTGGATCCATTTATGAAAAGAGCCCTAAACTCAACAGAGTAAGGGCTCACCAGGTGGTCTCTGAAGGCAAGAGACAGCCTTGTTCTGTTCTGAAAATGCTTGGGCACCTAGAGGAGGTAGAGAGACAATGTGTGCTTTTGTTGTTAATGGTATTGAGGGCCTATGGATTATTCTTAGGTTTATTGGCTGTTGTTACCTTCCTAAGCCCACAAATGGAAACTGATAACCCACCTCCCCAAAAAGCCCAACCTCCATTTTCTCTATTGTGAAACGTGGTAACTGACGTCTGGTAATATTGCTCTTGCACTCTTGTCCACTTCTGGTGAAAAGCTTTTTAAAATAATAATAATAATAATAATAATAATAATAATAATAATAATAATAATAATCATCCATATATAGAGGTATCAAAATATCTCCATGCTTGTCCAGAGTGGAAAACGTTAGGGAGCAAGAGAAATGATGGGGATTGGGGACAAATCAAGACAGCATGAATACATTCCATCATGGTGTGCCCATTGGTGTGGATGACAAATGACTGGATAGTAATGAATATCAAATCAGTATATGTAGAGGCTAGCGTGTCAGGCATGCACACATAGATCTCAATGGCCCATCTGCAAGATACAGACCCTGCCTGGATGCTAACATGCCAACCATGCACACTTACATAAGGGATCCGATGGTCCATTTGTGATATGTTGGGAAGAATTCAACTAAGGCGACTGTTCCGCGAGGGCAAGCCCTTTGGTTTGCCAGACAGAATAATTCCCACTCTCCTCCTTCTGTTCCAGGGGTTCTAGCAAATCCCCCAGTCAATTTTGGGTGGTGGGGGTGGTGCATGGAGGGAGCAGCAATGAGAAAGTTCCATTGCTCATGTGGAAGTCCTTACACAGGGCGTCTGCTGATGGTACACATTAGTTGAATCCTGCCAATATCTCCCAGTGAACTCCAGGATGATCATGCCCCACTATGCCTCTAAGAAAGGAGCGGGGGGTATGGCTGTCCCTACTGCCCTACTGAGGGCAGCCACACACCCACAACCAACAACAATGCTCCTGGAAAACTGCTAGATTATAACAGCACATCCTTCCTCAGAGGCATTGTGGGGTACAATTGCTCAATAAATCATTAGAAGCGTCACACCACTTTTCCTGCAGTGACCAAAAATAGCTTTAAAGGGGGTGGGGAGAAAGAGAGAGATGCCTCTGTTTCTTACTACTACTGAATTAGATTTGTTACCCACCCTTCAGCAGAAGATGCTACAGCAATATCAAAAATAGCATTAAAAACAGTTTAAAACAACTGAAATTCCCTGCCCTTGAGTTTAAAGAATTTAGCCAGCCCACCCCTCAAAAGGGGGGCAGAAGGTGGGGAGGTAGTTTTGGCTCTACACACATTTGCACAACTAAGTTGACTTACAAATATTCCAGAAACACAGACTCAAATAACAAAACTATGGTATTAATACATTAACATTTCCGACCAAAGGAAACTGCAGGATGTCTGATAAACCCCCTCAATCTTTTTTTTTAATTAACTCTTCTTCTGAACAATGCATCATCCACACATCATGTGGAGCTGATAGCTCATGTGAAGATTACAAATGGCAAAAGAGCTGGAAGAAGATAGGAAAGAACCTTGGAAACCACGGACTTATTTTAAAAAGTTTGGAAAGTGGTGGTAATGGAAAAGCTGCTGCATCATATTGCTAATTCTATAGGGAAGAAGATATTGTGTCAATGATAGGAATACTTTTCACAACTAGGTACATGCGAATTGACCCCTAACCTTCGATTCAGCTTTGACTTACTGACAAAATGTAAACAATTGCCAAATTATTAGATTTCAACCACAACAATAACAAGAAGAATAGAAAATTATTGGGTTATATCCAGTGCTCCATAAGCATGGTTCTGCTAGTGCACCGCATTTCCTGTTTCTTCTCTTCTTCTCCTCTCCCTGTAAACCCCACCCCCCAAATCTGCACTACCCAGAGCTGATTTTGAGGGTGCACGGGAAACAGGAGAAGAAGAGGAAGCTCTGCTCTGTGCATGGATGTCTGCTGCATTTGCGGAAATGCAGTATTGGATATGATCCATTGTTTTGTTATTCATTTATTAGTAGTAGTAGAGACTGTGCCCCTGCCCACTTTGCTCCCTGCCCCCATGAACCTCTTCTCCCTCACTAATCCCCTCCACCTCCATTTATGCCTAGCCAAACCCCTTCCCTTTAAAAAGGTAAAGGACCCCTGATAGTTAAGTCCAGTCGCAAACAACTCTGGGGTTGCAGCATGCATCTCGCTTTACTGGCCGAGGGAGCCGGCGTTTGTCTGCAGAAGTTTTTCCGGGTCATGTGGCCAGCATGACTAAGCTGCTTCTGGTGAAACCAGAGCAGTGCACGGAAACACCGTTTACCTTCCCGCCGGAGCGGTACCTATTTATCTACTTGCACTTTGATGTGTTTTCGAACTGCTAGGTTGGCAGGAGCTGGGACCGAGCAACGGGAGCTCACCCCGTTGCGGGGTTTTGAACCGCCAACCTTCTGACCGGTAAGCCCTAGGCTCAGTGGTTTAGACCACAGTGCCACCTGTGTCCCTTCCCTTTACACCTCATCTAAAAAAACTCCACTCCGATCTCACCATAGCTCCTTACCTTGCCTGGACCACTCACCTGAACTGCCTGGCCACCTGCATCTCTGCTCTCCAGATCTCTCCTCCTCCTCACATCACCTGGGCCTGCATCTCCATGCTCCAGATCCTTCCTCCTGTCCAATAGCTCAGCTGTTAATAGCAGCTGTCTGAAACCAGGCGAATTGCAGCATGATGGCATCCTTACTATTTTGTTTATTAGAGAGAGAGATATTAGCATTATACAGTCGTACCTTGGTTTTGGAACAGCTTAGTTCTCGAACGTTTTGGCTCCCGAACACCGCAGACCCGGAAGTGAGTGTTCTGGTTTGCAAACTATTTTTGGAAGCTGGATGTCCGACGGGGCTTCCACAGCTTCCGATTGGCTGCAGGACTTTCCTGCAGCCAATCAGAAGCTGCACTTTGATTTTTGAACGTTTTGGAAGTCGAACGGACTTCGTGAACAGATTCACGAAGGTACGACTGTAATTGTATTTCATATTCCTAAACATTCCTTTTATGAGCCCAGGGTGGTTAGCAATAAAACAAAATTAAAACAAAATTAAAACAATAATATGATATATGATCCAATACAACAGACGGCATTAAATTATATAATGGACCCAGCAGTTTGTTGCTTTTCGTCCTTCTCCTTCTTTCTCATTTCCCCCCTTTATCTCTCCCTTAACTTTTATCCTTCAGCAGTGTATGAGAATCCCCACATCATCCATAAATGTGCCTTGGGAGTTTTATTGACCCTCCTTGAATATCCTGAGTAAGCATGGTGACTGGTGGAAACTAATCACCAGGGCCATCCCTAGGGGTGTGTGGTGCATTGCGTTCCTTTCCACTGAAATTAATGGTGTGGAATAACATGGTTACATAATTAATTATATAAAATTCCATCACAGCGGACAGTGGGATGAATATTTTGTTGTTGTTGGAAGCTAAGCTGCAGCAGAATGGAAACAGCAGTGCGTGCGACCAACACAGATCTGAATGGAAATCGATGCTTACTTACACCAAAATGAAATAATCAATAATCTCTCTCACCTTATTTATTTACCAAAGCTCAGGGCTGTCCACATTTCCCTACATTCATTTTCTCCTCACAACAATCCAGGGAGGTAGGCTAGTGGCTTGGTGACTTGCCTAAGGACAGCAAAGGGATTTCCTGGCTAAGCACCCATTTGAACCCATATCTCTTTCACCCAAAGTCAAGGACACTATCCATTACACCATAGCTGCTCTTTGTAAAGTGCTGGGATGACTGTAACTGTGAATCATTCATTCATTCATTCATTCATTCATTAGTTCAAACAACTTCAATTTAAAATTCCAGGTATTCTTGAAATCTATTCAATCACTTTCTGTTTTGTTCTTGTCTCAGGGGATTGCAGGGCCTCCCATTGAAGACCTTTCAGTGAGAAGAAGTGTGCATGCACACGAAAGCTCATACCAGCAACTAACTCAGTTGGTCTCTAAGGTGCTACTAGAAAGAATTTTCGATTTTGTTTTTTCAGTGAGAATTTATGAATGGGGATGTGAGGAAAGGAAAGTCTTTTGCTTTTTTCTTCTCTCAGAATGAGTTTTGACCTATTGCCGCGGCTCCTTTGTAGTTGGTCTGAGAAAACCCTGCTAGTCTGCATAAGAGAGTCAGTAGCAGCTGACTTGAGTGTCTGCAGGAAGTGTGCAGCCATGACAAGGCTGGAAAGTACAGAATGAACAGAATAAGTGGCAACTTTTTTTTTTTTAAGGCAGGAAAAAAGTCTGTATAACTGGCATTGTGTGTATCTGTGTGTCACAAGATCAGAAAATCCAGTGACATTCAGTATTTCTTGCACAACCATCTGAGCACTAGACTTTGTAATATCACTTAAGGGATTATAAGGAAAAGAGCACTGATTCATTCAGTAGAATCATATCCCTTATGCTAAGAGATGAGACACGTTTGACAAGAACATTTACTATTCTGCAACATTGCAGTTTCGCTGGATGTAGCAGATGGCCCTGAATTCAAAAGCTTCATCCATTCAAAAGTTATTTCCTTGTTTTTTGAAAATTTGATCTGGAACAGATGAATTTGGGGCGGTTTAAAGACTCAGATTTCAGTTTGAATGAATGATAAGGCATTGTGCTTGAACCTAGAAAAAAGAGAAACATCCTGCTACTCAAAATACTATTTCCCCCCCTTAGATAAAGGCTCACAATTCAATAAAAAATCCCTAATGAAACAACAGTTAAAATACTTCAGGTCAAACAAGAAAACCTGCATAAAAGCCCCAAATATCAGCATAATAAGCCATCATATAAAGCCTTTGGAACAAAAACACCCTCCCCTCCCCCCCACCCCCGCTCCACCCAAGCCTACCTAAAAGCAGGAATAGAGGAGACTTTGCAAATGCCCCTGGGGAGAGAGCTCCACGACTGCACCCAGGCCCATTGGCTAGGGGGACTGTGTCAAACAGGTGTGATGCAGGATGTGGTTTGGATATTTCCCCCCATCTTAATTATTTCCTGTGGGTTTTCAATAGCGCAAGGTTCAAGCAATCTAAAGAAAATCACCAAGCTAAAAGGTAGAGGATACATAAAAGCACGCTTCAGAGGAAAACCCCTTGGGTTAATTACACATTTCCCCTTTGAACAGAATTATCTCTGCTTTGGGAGGACTGAATCTAACTGCTACTGTCCTACGAGAGCCACAGTTCTTGTGAATCCAGCATAAGCCATTTGGTTCTGCAGAAGTCCTTTCTGGTTAGGGAACCAGGCATCAAGTGGTGCAGAATAGATGCACAACATGAGGCCCAAGTTTTACAAAGAACAAAGTGTCTTCTAAGTATCTTCTCCCTATCTCTGTTGTGAGCTAGAGGATGATGAACTGCTTCCTCTTAAAAAGAGAGGAACTGAGAGATTTCCATCTTGAGGTTTAGGTGCTTGGTGTTCATCTATCTAAACTTTTCCTGTCTTAGACATCATGATTTTCATGGTACAGTCATACCTCGGGTTGCAATCGCTGCGGGTTACGCGTTTTCGGGTTACAGATGTGCCGAACCCGGAAGTACCGGAATGGGTTACTTCCGGGTTTCGGCGCTCGCGCATGTGCAGAAGCACTAAGTTGTGCTTTGCGCATGCGCAGAAGCGCCGAATTGCGTCACGTGCGTGCACAGACGCGGCGTTGTGGGTTGCGAACATGCCTCCTGCACTGATCACATTTGCAACCCGAGCGTCCACTGTAATGTCAACGCTGTATTTTGTAAGATAAATTTCAAGAGAAGCAAAATCTGTGACACATAATTTATTAGGTGATTTATGAACCCAATGTTTTACCACCTAGTTAACTTCTTGCTAATAAGAATAACCCAGCACTTACGTTTTGCTGGTGGAGGGAAGAGATGTGCTGCCATCATACTGGCAGAATGGCTGCCATGTCCTACGCATTATCATCCCTGGAGGTGCTCAGGAATTCCTGAAATGGAGGGGAAATAATGCATCCCCCATTCCTTGGACACACCAATATGTGCCATCCCCATCAAGGGCAGGGACTACACCATATGCCATGTGGGAAGGAGCCAATCTGCCAGTAGCAGTGTGCATGGTGGAGTGGAGCTGCAAAGTCACCCATCCATCATCAGCATCTCTGCAGCTTACCTAGACAGACCTAAGGTGGCGCAAGTTGGAAGCGAGGTTGGGGCTGTGTAGACACACCTGTGAGTGCCAAATTGGCTTCAGTGGTGCATCCTCTCAATTCCAGTCTCGCCACTGCCCTACCTCATCCCCTTTCAGGTAAGCGGCAGTGAACAGAGTGTTGGGAAGGCAGTGCTGCCTCACCACATTGGCTGCTGCTGCAATAAGTACAGTCCAAGCCGGAAGCCTGTCCTTCAGATCGCTGCAACCCCAAAATGCAAGAAGTGTGAAAAACCAGCAGTTACAGTCACAGCTAACTTGTAGACGCTCATGTGTGCACCCTTCAAATGTCCCGATTTTTCAGGGACATCCCAGAATTTTGGAAGGCTTCTGGTTTGATCCCAGAATGTTCCGATTTTCATTTCCAACACCGCCACCAAGCTTGGGGAGGGGAATGAGCCAGCGCTTGCCCCCAGTGCTGGTATTTGCTGTGGTGCCACACTGTCACACAAATCAGCTGGCTTCTACAAGAGCACAGCACCAAAAGATATGTGTCCTGATTTTCATCAGAGGAATGTTGGAGGGTATGCACACGTCCCTGGGCAAAACATTATTATTATTATTATTATTATTATTATTATTATTATTATTATTATTATTATTTGAATTTATATACTGCCCTATACCCGGAGGTCTCAGGGCAGTTCACAAAATAAAATCAAAATATAAAACTACAAAAGACATAATCAAAATAAAAACAACCCAATAGCACCCTCCCCCCATTTTAAAAGGGCATAGGATGTCCATCAAATCAACCAAAGGACTGGTTAAAAAGCAACGTTTTTGCCTGGCGCCTAAAGGTGTATAATGAAGGCTCCAGGCAAACTTCCCTGTGGAGAGCATTCCACAGATTGGGAGCCACAGCAGAGAAGGCCTGTTCTCGTGTTTCCACCCTCCTGACCTCTCAAGGAGGAGGCACACGAAGAAGGGCCTCAGAAGATGATCTCAGGGTCTGGGTAGGTTCATATGGAAAGAAGTAGTCCTTGAGGTATTGTGGTCCTGAGCCCTTTAGGGCTTTATTGGTCAAAACCAGCACCTTGAATTGGGCCCAGAAACAAATTGGTAGCCAATGCAATCAGACCAGGATCGGTGTAATAGGCTCAAACTGTCTTGCTTTGGTGAGCAACCTGGCCACTGAGTTCTGCACCAGCTGAAGTTTCTGAACCGTCTTCAGAGGCAGCCCTACGTATGATGCATTGAAGTAAACTAACCTTGAGGTTACCAGAGCATAGACAACAGTAGTTAGGCTATCCCTGTCCAGATAGGGGCGTAGCTGAGCCACCAGCTGAAGCTGATAGAAGGCATTCTGGGTCACTGAAGCCCACTGAGCACCTTATCTTCCCCACTCTAGCAGGGGAAACACACCCAACTAGGTAGCACCAACAAGCAAGGAAGCTCCATGAAGGTCAATCACAATACCTAAGCTATCACTTTGTGTTTAAGGAAAAGCCACCTTTCAAATTAAATAGGCTTCATCCTCTTTAATCAGCCTCCAGCTCATATACTGATCAAGGCTATATCTAAAACACATTTGCTAGTGAGTATGGCCCATTGAATACAGTAGGGCTTACTTCTGAGTAAATGTGCACATGATTGCAATGCACATTTATTTCAGCTCTAAAATGTTAGGACAGTAACTGTTACAGGTAGGTAGCTGTGTTGGTCTGCTGTAGTTGAAACAAAATAAAAATTTAAAAAATCATTCCAGTAGCACCTTTAAGGTAAAGGTATCCCTGACCGTTAGGTCCAGTCACTGACGACTCTGGGGTTGCAGCGCTCATCTCGTTCTATAGGCTGAGGGAGCCGGCGTTTGTCTGCAGACAGCTTCCGGGTCATGTGGCCAGCATGACTAAGCTGCTGCTGGTGAACCAGAGCAGCACACGGAAACGCCGTTTACCTTCCCACTGGAGCAGTACCTATTTATCTACTTGCACTTTTTGGCATGCTTTCGAACTGCTAGGTGGGCAGGAGGTGGGAACGAACAACGGGAACTCATCCCGTTGCGGGGATTCGAACCGCCGACCTTCTGATCGGCAAGCCCTAGGCTCAGTGGTTTAGACCACAGCGCCACCAGTGTAGCACCTTAGAGACCAACTAAGTTTGTTCTTCGTATGAGCTTTTGTGTGCATGCACACTTCTTCAGATACAATAGTAACTGTAATTGTTATAATGATCTCCATCTTGGGCCAGGTTACTGAAACTTTATATCGCAATCCTCAGACAAAGGGCAGCATATAATTTTAACAAAGAATTTAAAATTAATAATCTCATAAGATTTTTTCTTTTTCCATGAGATCTCAAATCTCATGTAAAATAATCTGTTTTCCTGTGGGGGGGGGGGGAATTCCAGAGTAATTAAGGAAATGTGATGATTCAAAAGACAATGTGCTGAACAAAGCTGAGGTTATTCTTGGACAGTAATGCTGTTAGATATAGGCACTAATTATATTGTAATGCTGGGAGACCATTGAAGAAGGCTTTATTATACATTTATTTTGTTGCTTATTCCCCCAAAGCCCAATTTACAAAAAATAAAATGCAGAGTCACTATTTTTGTAAGCTTACCATGCCATATGAGGCAGACCCATTTGAGGGACATTTAGCATATGGCATCACTCAAAGACTCCTGGGAACTGTAAATTGCTCAGAGTTCTGGGAATTGTAGCTCTATGGGAGGTAAATAACAATTGGGGGAAAGTGTCTCTGCCCTATAGAGTCAAATGAAACACAGTGAGGTCATCTGTAGCTCTGGTCGTCCTTACAGAGGCATTGAAAATAATGGGCAGTTCCGCATTTGTTGCAGCATCGTAGCCAACACACCTTCTGCTGTGTTGCCAGGACTCCTACTGCCAATATAGTTCTCATAAGCTGCAGTTAGGGATGGGTGAATTGACAGGTTTTGCTTTCTTTCATTTTCTCATCATTTTCCCTTTATTCGAATCTTAAGTTCATTTGCCACATTTTTGCATCTGTTTGCAATTTTTAAATTTTAAAAAAATCCTCATGAAAATTCAGTGTTTTAGCCAATTTGTTGAGCAATTTCCCCTAATATAATGCAACTTTGGTATGTTATTTTCCCTAATATGTGTGTCTTTAGACACGCTCCCCCCCTCAAATATTAACCGTTTGTAGTTGGAGATCTGCATCATAGAATTTGAGGGAGTATTTGGAGAATACATGTATTCTGTATTCTGCAATTTATTAATTTAAGTAATCTTTATCCTGAGTGAACATTTTCAAGGCAGCTTGCAAAACTAATACATGACAATATTAAAATGGAGGCCTGGGAGGATGCATTTTTTGGGAAACTCCGTTACCAAGTTATTTAGGATTTTTCGGGTGAAGTTCAGCACTTCTGATCATGACTGAAAACATGTGGGAATCCAGTGAGGCTGTTTTAAATGTTGAATGTGTTCCAAATGCCCCATATCAGATGCTGAACAGATGTTGAACTGCTGCTTTTTGGATCAATTGGTTTTTCTAAGTAGTCTTCAAAGAAAGCCCCAAATACATTGTATTGCAGTTGTTACTGGGCGTCAGGATAACAGTTACCAGAGCTGGAACAGTTGTAATCAACTGAAAGGGGGTTGAAGCCACAGGAGCTAGTTGTGCATCCCAAGTAAATGCTGAATCCAATAGCACTCCCAAACTGTGGCTTTGATCCTTAGATGGGAGTACAACCCTGTTCAGAACAAGCTGAATCCCACCTCCTCTGAAGAACTATCTACCAACAGAAAGTCCATATTTAGTGTATACTGACTTGTATCTCTTCCTATGACTTATACTCAAGGGTTGAGTTCAAGACAAACCCTCTGGTCCCCTTACTGTTCTCAGTCAATTTGTGTTAATCATGTTTCATAGTTGTGCATGTGAAAGAGATGAGTGATTGTGCTTTCTATAAATCCTGCCGGACTGCACATTACTTCAACTTTCACCAACCTGAAGTCCTCCAGATTTCTCAGACTACAAAACCCATCATCTGCTTCCAGCATGGCTGCACTGGTGAGGGCAGATGGATGTGGTAGTCTAAAACATAGGAAGCCCATCAGGTTGGAGAAGGCTTGCTCTAACAGAGGAGCTGACTTCTTCAAATATAAGTGGCGCTATGTTACTTCAGAAGAAGTATCATGGAAATTCACCTCTTCTGAGAAAGAGCATGTGAGGTGGGATCTTCTCCCAAGGCTACTTTAAATCAGTGAGAGGCATCTGAACATTTTAAATTTTGCCTATAGTTGGTGGATTCCTGACTCTCACTTGCACACAGATGGGTTCCTTCACTGGTTTTGAGCCTTGGATAATCCGTTGTTTGAAATGTCAGCTTCCATCTAGGACATCCTGGTGGTGATCGAACAACCCTGGAAATCCCTTCCTCAACCTACCCAACTTCCCTAGCCCTTGTTCTTCAATTGTCCTGCCTTGAAACAGAACTGCTCCCCACAAATGTTGGGTTCTGTATGTCTGTCTACAGAATTGTCTGACCCTCAGACTACGTGTGCAGAGATGCTAAAGTTTCAGAATTCTTGAAGCTATTGGAGGTGGGAGATGTTTTTTCTGGAGGTGGGGAATTTTGTTTTGTTTTGTTTTGTTTTTGTTGGATGGTGAAGGAAATTTATTACTTTTAAAATCAAACCAAAACTTGGTTTACTGTTTTAAAAATATAAAATCTATAATTTATGGTTTCATAGAATCATAGAATTATTGTATTGTTGCAAGAGACCCTGAGGGTCATCTAGTCCAACCCCTTGCAATGCACTTTCCCAACCTGTTGCCTTCCAGATGTTGCATATCCGCATATCCAGAGGTATGTGCAAAAAGAAATAGGTGTTTTCTAAGTCTTATTTTCTGGGACCAACTGCACTACCAAACATTCAAGGGCAAAAGGAATTCCATGGGGGGGGGGAATGCCTGCTCTGAGGCTGTAATTCAAAACATAGTTACAAGGGAGTAAACACCACTGGGAATAATGGGACTTACTTCTGGGTAAGCATGCCGAAGATTGCACTCTTTGAGCCTTTGTTTTTCTTTGCTCCCTAATTTAGGGTGAAAACAAACGGCATGGTTCCTAATTTTGCACTGCTTTCATTTTAAGTATTCTTTATTTTTCTTTCTCTTTCCATCCTTACTGAGAATATGCTTCTACATGCACAGGGGGCTTCTCCTTTCAGATCTATTTTAGAACAGATAAGCGTTTTTCAAAACAGAAATTCTATATAAGGGTAGGCTTTGTTTGTGTCCTCTCCCATTGGGTACATTCCAGGCCAGCTAGTAAGAAATTCCGTATTTGTTATTCCAGCAAATGAAGCTCAAACAGCATTTGTCACAAAGGGAACAAAGATACAAGAAAAACTGGAGATTCTGTGCTTACAGCCTTAGCCGTTATTTTTATTTTACTGGAAGAGGATTAAAGATGGGCAGAATATAATTACAGTAATATGAAGCTTGCGACAAAAATGATTTTTTAAGCTGGTTTCCTTTATTAATTCAGATCTTCCATGCTTGCTAAATGCTGGTACATTTGTGCCAATTCCGCCCCTCTCTCCCCACCACATGTTCATGTTTCCCTTATTGCATTGTCTGAAAAGCTTCAGGAAAGATCGATCAAAATGATTGAGGGGATGGAACAAAAACCTAGTGAGAAAAGACTGCAACTTGTGGGACCTTTTCCAGTTTAGAGCAGTGGTTCCCAACCTTTTTTGGGCCACCCCCCCTTGGTTCCAGAAACTTATGCCCAGTGCCCCCTACCCTATAAAAACAGCTTTCACAATAATGGTTTGCTTGATCCACTGTGGAAGATAGTAACACTTTAAAATTGAAAACAGTAACAATTAGTTGCACATCTCTTCAAAATCCAATCAAAACTATTTAGGTGAATTCATTCAATAAATCTGTTGAACGAACCTGACCCAGTGATACTAGCTTTTCAAAGTCTGATAGTCATTTAGCAAGAGTCCCAGACACCACATTTAGTAACCACTTCACCGTTCAGTAAATTTTTAACATGATGGGTGAGCTTGATGAAGTTATACTAGTTTTCCAATGTCCAGTATAAAATCTCTTAGCAGGAGTCTTAAAATGCCACATTAATCTGGAGCTGATTTCTTTGCTTGGAGAGAAATTGCATGGCAACACTAAAACCACATTTCACCCAGTATGATGTTGGAAATGCACCAGGGAGCTTAAGTACTGTTCCTGGTGCAGGATAGCAATCAGAAAATGCCTTCTGTAACTAGAACTCTTGGTAAAATTTCTTAAATGTTGGCTTCGGCTCAAGGTCATTTTGTAGCTCGACGAGTTCTTCCTCCACTAACCCTAGCTTCCACAGTGACTGAAAATGGAATTATCACCCAATCTGGAATTTTCAGCAAAATAAGACATACCTTTATGCAGCAAATAGTTACCCAAAAACCTTGCAGGTCATCATATTGTATCCCACCTTTCTCTTCCAGCCCACTTCCGGTGTTCTCACCACCCTCTTGCCTCTTAGTGTCCTCCTAGGTGATCCCCCTCAGGTGCAAATACCGTCCACTTTGGGAACCACAGTTTGGAGAAAAGATGAGCAAGAGGAGAGAAGTGTGACTAGAAAATAGCTCACCCCCCCCATAACAACACAAAAATGCAGGAAAGGGGGAAGTGCTCCAGCTCTTCCTCCTCTCCGAGCTCAGTGGCGTTGGTGCTGGGAAACAGGGACATCTGGAATCAAACCAGAAGCCAGGATGCCATTTGTAATTTCAGGACTGTCCCTGGAAAATTGGGAGACTTTTACAGTACAGTGGTATCTCAGGTTACATACGCTTCAGGTTACAGACGCTTCAGGTTACAGACTCCGCTAACCCAGAAATAGTACCTCGGGTTAAGAACTTTGCTTCAGGATGAGAACAGAAATTGTGCAGTGGCGGTGGCAGCAGGAGGCCCCATTAGCTAAAGTGGTACCTCAGGTTAAGAACAGTTTCAGGTTAAGAACGGACCTCCAGAATAAATTAAGCTCTTGTGCACTGTTCTGCTTGTTGGTTTCCCACGGATATCTGTGTAGTCACTGTGAGAACAGGATGCCCGACTAGATGGGCCATTAAGCAGATCCAGCAGGGCACTGAATATGCTCGGGTGGAAAGGGCTACGGCAAAAGCGGGGATTTCCCATCTCACACTCAGGCTCAATAGGAATGTACCTGCCAACAAGAGTGGGTGCAGGTTTTTCTGCTGTGGGAAGAGCTGTACTTCCCACTGCCTCCAGCCCTTAAAAGGACATGGGTGCCATCAGTAGACTGGAGCCAGTGGCCTCCTCTGCTTTGCCCCTCCCCAATGCCTCAAGCAGGCTGTCCATTTTTGTTTCGTTTCGTTTCTCCAGCCATTTATCTTATCAAATATTTCTCTGGCATTTCACTTGGAGAAACAACACTTTAAAAAATGGTTTGCTGCAGGCGTTGCCTTACTCTAGAAAATATGTTCCAGGAAGGAAGAGGAGGTGGCGTCATGACAGAGTCGTGACTTAGCTCATCTGCCCTATCCAGAGCCCTGCTCTGAGAAGAGAGGAGGCAGGTTTACCTTGGGATTGATGCAAGAAGACAAATTAATCTTTTGCCTCCCAGCCAAGATTAGGTGGTGTGCCATTACACACTCGGGAAAAGGCTCTAGGGCCCAGATGAGAACTGAGAGTGCTGTCCTTCAAGACCATAGAGTCTTTCCTGACTGCCTGGAGCTCTTCAGCAACTCTGTCAGAAGCCTTTCCCATCACCTTGGAGATTCCAGGGCAGGGGAAGCCAAGATGGTTTCCTCAAGGTGATGCTGGACTCCAGCTCCTATCACCCCTGGGCTGAGGCTGGTGCGGGTTGTAGTCCAACAACAAATATCCCCCCTCCCCAATTAGCTGTCGGGCTAGGTTTTAAGTGGTGGTTTTGGTGTGTAAAGCCTTGGGGCCAGGATACCTGAAGGTTTGTTTCACCCCTTATATACCCAAACACTGCACTCTGCAGGCAAGGGCTTCCTGCAGATATCGTGTTATCAGGAGTTCCGTTCCACACAAAGTAGGAATCAGTGCTTTAGTGCTCTGCCATCTGCCCCTTGGAATTCCCTCTCCTTGAATGTACGTAAGACAGGCACTGTCTCTGTGGTCATTTTGGCACCTGCTGAAGACCTTCCTCTTCCAAAAAAACAAAAAACAAAGCCTTTTAAATAAAGATCTATCTCAGTTTGTATTTGTACCGGAATTGTTTTTTTAAAAGATTTTTAAAAGAAGGTTTACTTGTGTGTTTGCCACCTTGGGCTCTTTTGGGATGAAAGGCAGGATAGAAAATAAAGCCTTATTTGAGCCTGAATACATGTGACTGAAATAATGGGCTATTCTTTCTCTGTTCCCTGCTTCTCTCCCCTTCCTCTGTTGTTTCCCCTGGGTCTCCTTGGGAACCTATCACCACCATCATCAAGGTCTACCAAGGTACTGGATTCACCTGGATTACTAGGGAGCACCAGAACTCAGGGTAGAACTATGAAAGCTGCAGTTTTGGAGTCTTCATTGGGGTTTGACTTGTGGTTTCCACCCCCCTCTTCAGAGCAACATCTAGATTCATCTGCGCAGGCGGTAATCATGGGAATTTTTGAACCACGTAATGGTTTAAATTATTCCTTTTTTTAATGCTTTGGAAAATTTAAGTGGTGTAACCTTGTAATTGTCTGTCATGGTGTGTGTGTGTGTGTAACCTTTAGCTATATGAATATCTTTTAATTTATTAATTCAGGACAAGTGTAGATAGAGCAAAATGCTGACCATTCCTGAAACTGAAGTAAATTGTATCACGTGCTGCCACCTAGTGGAATGGACTAGAAACGAAGACCACAGCTGCTTTTAAACTTGGATTATTGCACTGAAATGTCTGTTTCCTCCCCACTCCAGATGTTCCAAACTAGAACTCTCACTTTTCCTGACTGTTGGGCCATGACAGCTTGAATTGATGGGAGCAGTTGGGGGGTGGGTGGGAGAGAAAAATACATATGCTAGGCAAAAATAAAGGCTGATCCGCAACAACTTTCCTTGTCTGCATCACTTCACAGTGCACAGCACAATTTTAGATGCTGATTTTACTGCTCAGACACCTCCCTGTGTAGAGAAAACTAGTATGTCTGCTGCACTACTTTTCTATATGGGGGAGAGGATCATACTCCGGAAACTTGTCCTCACTTGAAACACTTTTTTTTAATTTAAAAAATCAAGGCAGGAAGGGCTGCTAGAATCTTGTTCAGATACAGGTCTGTCCTTTTGCATCTGGAAAAAAAAATCTAGAAGCAAACTTCCACAGGTGCAAAAGATTGCTGCAGCCTATACCTATATCCTCAAGACTGTCTTTTTGGCAGATGCGTGTGTGTGTGTTTAGGGAACCTGGTAAGAAAAACAGTCCTCGCTTCCTTGGGACGAAGGGCTGGAGGCTGCAGTTAATGCAGAATGTCCAGGCCAGGGTGCTTATTTGGGGCCAGTGGTGAGATAACATTTTCTACTGATCCTTAAATGGTGTAATTACTTGCACCAAGGTATTGGTACTAGTGTACAAGGTCATATACAACCTAGGGCCTAAGTACTTAAAGCAATGCCTCTTCCTTTACCTGCAATTCCTGCATTGCAGAGGGCTGGACTAGAAGACGCTCTAGGTCTCTTTCAGTTCTACAATTCTACGTTTCTCCTGAGCTGTTTGCTGTGGGATTTGCTGTGGAGGCTTGGCTGTGGGTGAGGTCCATGGGTGGTGGCGCTGAGCAGTGTAACAAAAGAGATTACTTTATGTGCTGCTGCTATCTTAAAAGTTGGGGTTGTTTTATTGCCATTTCAATTTCTGGTTTTCAGGTACGTGTGTGTGTGTGTGTGTGTGTGTGTGTGTATTATTGCTAGTCAGCTGGGACTCCATTTGGAGTTGGGTATAAAATAAAATCAGGTTGGCACACCTGTGAAGCAATTTGTTCTCATCTGGGAGGACAATAAGATAGTATCTGAACACATTTGTTTTATTTTCCCTTGGAGTTCTTTAAGATGGAAGAGGGTTACAGAAAATGATGGTTTTGCTGTGCACTGTCTGAACTACTAAAATAAGGAATGAAAAAAGTGTTTTATTCATTTTCAAAGCTTACAGAAGATACAAACGATAATAATAATAATAAACTTAAAGAGGGAAACAAAATAAACCTCATATTCTTCCCCCAACACTTCTCACAGAAAGTTGCTGAAGAGGACAATATTGGAAAAGGTAAAAGAGAAAGCTTCAGTCCAGTATACAGTGGTACCTCGAGTTACAAACGCCTGAGGTTACAAACGCTTCAGGTTACAAACTCCGCTAACCTGGAAGATTTACCTCGAGTTGAGAACTTTGCCCCAGGATGAGAACGGAAATTGTGTGCCAGCGGCGCAGCGGCAGCAACAGGCCCCATTAGCGAAAGCACACCTCTAGTTAAGAACAGTTTCAGGTTAAGAACGGACCTCCGGAACGAATTAAGTTCGTAACTAGAGGTACCACTGTACTGCTCCCAAGCCATGCCATGCATGTGCTGAAGGCAGGCAATATCAATGTTCTTTTGTCCTTATATATAAAAAATGCAAACTTACTTGTCATGATGTCGGGGCTGATTGGAATTGGAGTCCAACAACATCTAGAGGGCTTCAGGTTTCCCAGTCCAGCCGTGTTAATGTTGTATGAATCTGAGGATGCATACAGAACACACATTTAAAGCACATCATTTAGAGTATTGGGAGCTGTAGTTTATCTCTCACAGTTACAGTTCCCAGCACGGTTAACAAACTACCGTTCCCATGATTTTATTTGTGTGTGTGTGTGTGTGTGTGTGTGTGTGTGTGTGTGTGTGTGTGCTTTAAGCATATGGTGTGTACACAGCCTTCTTTTGCTTTCGTCACCCTAGGAAATATTTCTGTGTCAACTCAAGAGCCAGGATTTGCTGTATTTACATTTCATCTGAAATGCTGGGAAACTCCCTCACTGTACTTGGAACACAACAATTCCTGGATTATAAACGAGCAGCAAATTTTATGGAATACCCTCAGAGGACCTGCAAATGGGTAGCAGCTGCTATATAAACCAATTCTCAGCGGTGTGGGATCCTATAAATATGAGCCACAGAGCATTATACCTATGTCTCATCTTGGCTCAGGGCCTCAGAGTATTTTAACTTCCTACTCCTAGCCCTTCCTTGCTGGCACATTAAATGTGCTGAGAGAATTCAGGCTGTGTACACACACTATACCTTTAAAGCACATTTGAGGCACATTCTTTCTCTCTCTCAAAAAAAATCTAGGCACTGTAGGGTTGCTGGGAATTGCAACTCTGTGAGGGGTAAACTACAACACCCAGAATTCTTTGAGAGGAAAGAATGTGTTTTGACAGTGCTTTAAAAGTATAGTGTGTAGACAGTCTCAGCCTGCCTCTCTCTGCTCCCTCCAGCCAGACCTTGGTGTGTGTTCCTGTTCCTTCTCTTGGGGCATTTATGGATATGTATGAGGAAGCAACTGCTCATCTCTACAAAGAACTTCAATGTTCTCTTCGCTCTTCACTTCTTTCCTGCACTGTACCTACCAAAATGGTAGAAACCTAGAGCCCTACCACCCTGAAAACATTGGTGTGACATAAGCAGAATCAAAAACCCATATGGCCCAAAGACAATCAGGACATAAGGAGGAAAAAATAATAATCACGTGTGGCTCCAAATAATAGGCAACCACAACCACTACAGCCCACACAGTGCATGGGGTGGGTGCCATCCCAAAATGCCAAACCAACATTTGGCACCCCCACATGAATCTTCTCAATTATGGGTCTTCCAATTTTTGTGCCCCCCACACCTGGCACAGCACTCTATGCAGAGGAACTGCCCACACCACCCCAAATCTGGTGCTGACAGGACGACTTAGAGGAGGGCCATATATAGCTGACTTGAAGAAAAGTCTTTCTCTTCCCTGCATCACCGCTTATACACCCTCTGCAGCCATCCCCCTACAGTATTTATTTTTAAAGCCCCCTAAGATAGAGGTCCAGGACATCAGTGCAAAATGTGCTTTCTTGCCCACAAGCTGAGGCTGGAGTGGAGCATGACATTGTCTGGAAGGATTTGAAGTTGTCCATTTTCAAAACAAATGCTCTAGCAGCTTGAGCTTCCTCTGACAAATGTCTACTCAGCCCTCATAATAATTGCAGAGGTGCTGGCCAAGTGTTTCTGGCGTATCTCGTTTTAGCTGTGCTTGCCAGATGACAGTCGCCTCTAGTATTTATTATTCTAATGACCATGCCCTGTACATCAGTATTTACTTTTTTGCTGTCTTCAGCTCAAATCCTTCCAAGGATGCAATATCAAAGGGGGAAAGAAAATACATCTGGCTAGATCGTGTTATCCTTTAATGAGGATTCAGTTGTATTGTGAGAGTAATAAATTCCAGCTCTATTGCATCCTTCATTTACACAGTGGGCTTCATAGCTGATGGGCCAGTCATAACCCAGGAAATAAGTTTTATCTCCATTCGTTTTAGCTTTTTGCTTGACTACACCACATAAAGGAGCATGTCTAAACAGGGGAAATTCCTACTTGGTTTTGAAACTAGTTCAGCTAGTCTTGTGAAGGTAAAGAAACCTTACTGTGAGACAAGGCTTAGTCAGCCTCATCCAAAGGGAAGTCGGGAAGATTTAAGATGGCCAAATGGATTTGTGGGCAGGTGCACCTGCTGCACTCCTGTGCAGGTCACACATTGTAGTCACTGCTACCGGCAACCTCCACACAAGAGCAACACACACAGTAACTTGGTAGTGTAAAAGCAGGCGCTTCTTAGATATGTGGAATCAGCACCAGACTTCGGCTACAATCCTCGGTGTGCTTACTAGGGAGTATGTTCTGTTGAGGGACGTGGGTGGCACTGTGGTCTAAACCACTGAGCCTAGGGCTTGCTGATCAGAAGGTGTGCGGTTCGAATCCCTGCGACAGGGTGAGCTCCCGTTGCTCGGTCCCAGCTCCTGCCCACCTAGCAGTTCGAAAGCATGCCAAAAAGTGCAAGTAGATAAATAGGTACCGCTCCGGTGTGGAAGGTAAACGCCGTTTCCGTGCGCTGCTCTGGTTCGCCACATGACCCGGAAGCTGTCTGCGGACAAACGCCAGCTCCCTCAGCCAGTAAAGCAAGATGAGCACCGCAACCCCATAGTTGTCCGCAACTGGACTTAACAGTCAGGGGTCCCTTTACCTTTACCTTTATGTTCTGTTGAACTCAGTAGGACTAAATGCCTCTTCAGACAAGGCAACTCGTGTGTTCATTGAAGGAATGAGCTGGGAGGCAAGGTCACAGTGGCTGGCCGTGTCCCCAACATTGGAATGCTATAACATTATTATAGTTATAGTCAGGGCTTCCCCCCCCTCCAGCTGGAGCTCAGTTCCAGCATCTGTCATGAATGTTTTTAATGTTTGATGTCTTACTATGTTTTAATTTGTTGGAAGCCGCCCAGAGTGGCTGGAACAACCCAGTTAGGCAGCATATAAATAATAAACTATTATTACTGTTATATTATCTCAGGAGGGTGCTATTGCCCTTCTAAGAGAATGAGGGAGGTGTTCACAGTGAGTTCTGGCACCTCCTTTTCTAGAAAAACAGCACTGGTTATTTATGAATTCATATTTTATATCTACAAAGAAAAGTGCTAGGTGCTCTCTTGAAGGAAGTTCGCCAGAAGTCTGCCCCTAGGACAGACATGCTTCCTTTGAACCTGGTGCCTTCCAGAAGTTGTTGGCTCCAACTCCCATCAACCCTTGCCAGCACAGCCAATTGTGAGGGATGATGGGAATTGTACTGCAGCAACACTAGGTTGGGAAAGGGTACTCTAGGTGGAAGGCCTGGGATAAGGACCACTGCATTCATGGTTTAACAAACTAGGAGAATTTTCAGGAAACATTTCTCAAGGGATTTTCACATCCAAGTGGAAGCATGGGAAAGTTCAGAGCACCTTGGACACACTTGGCCACCCCCCACTCCAGCTGGTTTTACCAGCCAGGAAGGGCAGGGATCCAGAGGTCATGTGGATGGATGCATCCCTGTAAGTACGCATCAGGTTGCATCAACTGGAAATGATCTGATCACACAACATAGCATTGCAAACATATCATTGCACACCTCAATCAGGTTTGCTGTATTTGCATTGATTTATATTGATTTAGGGGCGAAGCTGCCCCCCTGCCCCCGGCTATGCCCATGCTAGAGCAGAGTGGCAAAATATACAAATTTGTGGCATAAGATAAAAACCTCCGGCTGAGGTTCAAAGGACTGATTGATTCCTTTTCTATGGAATGTGGAGCTGAGCAGTGAAACATGGGATTTACCTAATATAGATCATCCGTCTCCTGAGAAATCTCTATGTGGGACAAGAAGCTACAGTTAGAAATTTTCTCAGCAATACTGAAGTGCTCTAGTGTGCGGGGGGGGGGGGAACAGAGACACCAAATTTCCAGAGAAAGTCTCCCGGTAGTTACATGATGCTGTTAAAAACATGGGAGAAAAGACAGACATATCCCTCCAATCCAAAGGCTGCAGGAAGGAGCTACAGCTTCCCTAGTGCAATGAAACTTTAGTAAAATGTCTCATACTGAGTCAGATTACTGTCCCGTCTAGCCCAACAATGACTGGTAGTAGTTTTCCAGGGTTTCAGAACCCGGTCTCTCCCAGCCCTACCTGAATACACCTGGATTGAACCTGAGACCTTGTGTATGCAAATCATGAGGTGTGCAACTGAGCTCCAGCCATTCCCCAATTGAGAAGTATTAAACATGGATTTAGCCTCGCAAAGCAGTGACTGTTCAATGTGGCAGGAGAGGGGAGGAAATAGCAGTGAGCGAGCAAAACTACAAACTAGGTGGCTCATTAATGAGTCTATTATTGAAGTGTGGGAAAGGTTGTAAGTTCATAAGGGAAGGGCAATGGCTTAAGCACAGCCTTGGCCTGATCTAAAAGTTTCAGGCACCCAGATGCGCTCATTAAGGAAGTGAGCCTTCTCCTTATCACTCCTGTGGCCAGTTCCTGTTTCCCTCCAGCTCCTTACCCGTAGCTGGTCACAACCAAAGTGAGATTGGCCATCAGAAGGGCTTCCCTCAGGGCAGAAGGTCAGGGAGTTCAGATAGGAGGGGAAAGGTGGCTTGCTTCAACCCTTCCTGGTCCCTGAGGGTTCCTTGTTCTCCACTTGCAGCTCTGCCTGCTCTTCTCTTGACTCTCTGATGGGAGTTCATGGTCAGTGGCAGACCACATTTTGGGGCCCTGCAGCTTGAACTGTCTTAGGGGCCCCTTCGCAACCAGCAATGAGGTCTGGGTAACCACTGTTATCTCCGACAATAGGGCTGTTCCACGACAGATCACCACAATTCTCTTAAAAATTTAACTACTACATCTCAAATTTTGATTACAATTGCTGTTCTGGACTATCTCCCATGTCGGCCACTGAAGTAAATTTTTTTTTTATCCCCTGCATTTTTAAAGTTACTCTTACAGCATGTGTGCTACTGAATCTCAAACTTTGGGGTTGTTAAAGTTTATACAACAAAATAATAATCGATTTGAGTTGTGCAACTCAAATTGGGGCTACTAGACCCATTTTTTTTAAAAAAGCAATGTGGACTAGGGGCCCTTCTGGGATTAGGTGCCTTGAAGCTGAAGCTTGATTAGTTTCATCATAGATCTGCCCTTGTTTGTGGTGTGGAAGTTTGTGTGTGGAAGTGGTTTAGTGGACCATACCTGGGTATGAATGTTCCCATTTGAAGCATTGTTTCCTCTGCACTACCACTGATTCCCAGGCACTGCTAGTTTAGTGTGGGCAGCTCACATCTATGGTATTTAACAATGACAGCAGTGAAAATAGCACAGACACTTGGGCTTGAGCAACTGAAGGAAGGTGGTCTGAAGTAAGGTTGGCCAGTAACATGATGGCACCACATTATTTACAGTGGTATGAAGAAGATAAGATTCCACAAAGCACTAAAATAATTTCTCCAGAATGGGCATAAGAACGGCAAACACAGTTCAATGTAACAGATGCATGTTTGGGCAAAACATCCTGACAGGGATTTGTGCTGACAGTGACTGACCAGAAAAGGAATTTTCATGGTGGATAGCTCAGTGTAAAGGCTGGTTCAGCATGCAGTGGCTGTTGAAAATGCAAAAATCTGTGCTAGGGATCATTAGGAAAGGGATCAAGATTTTGAAAATGAAATTGCCACTATTATAGTGCCTATTTACAAATCTGTGGTGCAACTGCATTTGAAATACTGTGCGCAGTTCAGGCCTCTGCATCTCCAAAAGGCTATTTACTGTACAGCTGAAAAACTTGCAGAAAAGACCAACTAAAATGACTAGGGGACTGGAGCAATTCCCCAATAGGAAAGGCTACAATGTTTGGGGGCAGCTTTACAGTTGGGGAGGGGAAGGTGAGTAAGAGGGACATGAGAGAGGTAAATAAAATGATGCACAACAGAGGTGAAGGTGGATTTTCCTCATAATACTAGGTCCTAGAGTTACCCAAAGACCCAGACCAGAAATGCCTCCTTTTCTGAAGGATTGAGGGGAGTCCTGATGCCTTGCGTGTGATGTCCTGATGTCATGTGAGGGCCCCTCTGAACATTGAGGGGGCCTGGCCCCTTAAAAAAAAACCAAACAAGATGGGGGGGCACAGTGCCTCAGCCCCCAGGAGCCGGCACACTTGATGCAGACATAAGGAAGCATTTCTTCGTACAGCGCATAGTAAAACTTTGACATTTGCTGCCACAATATGTGGTGACAGCTTGAATGGCTTTAAAAGGAGAATAGAAAAATCCATGACGCATAAGGCTACCAATGGCAACAACAAGTCATAATGGCTACACACCACCTCCAGGACAGAGGCAGCTTGCCTCTGAATACCAGTTGTTGGGGATCATGAGCAGGAGAATGCAGCTGTCCTTGTGTCCTGCTTCTGATGTTCCCATAGGCATTTGGCTGACCGCTGCAGAACAGGATTCTGATCCAGATTCAGCACCTGATCCAGATCCACCCTGACCTAGGAACATAGGGAGCTGCTTTATACTTGCCCAGGCTATTTTATTTTGAAAGTGCTTTACTTTAAAATGGAAATGCGTAAATATTCTAATAAGCAAAGTACATCGTAATTAAAGAAATAAATAGTAGAGAACAGAATCTGGCTTTGGTCATTGGCAGATTTCTAATTAAACATTGCTTCAGCCTTCACTCGTTACATTTAGAAGGGCTGCCCACACGTGGCTGGTGTGGGGAATTGCAGCTTTTAAAAGCAACATTACTGAAAGAAGAAATGCATTTAAGTTCATATGCCGAAAATGATTTGGCAAGCCACAGGTTAGTTAATGTTTCAAAAGCTGAAATGAGTGGACTTGCAATAGCAATTCCGCCACGTGCTGAATGAGACATTCAGTCACATTCCACACAAAAATTAGACACATCCAATGAATTAATTTATGGGGGGGGGGCGGAGAGAATCACAATTGCCCCCCGGCAGAAACTATTTCACTTTGTATGTTTGGGAAATTTAAAATCCCTGCACAGAGTGTATTTTGACTTGACATAGCAGGGGGGAAATGAGGGGTAAATAAAGGGATCTGTGGTGCTGAAAGGGCTTCAAAGTGCCAGAGAACCCTCCTTCCTTTCTGAACCTCCATTTCCTGTCTGTAAAATGGGTGCACTTGAACAGATATACCTGTCAGTTTTCCCCCTACCCCACATGAATAGGGTTAGCCCTTTGCATGCTAAAGGTTTTATATAAAATACCAATAGAATTTGATGGGGATGAACAGATGTCTAGAGCTCTGAATTCTCATCACCTTCTTCGCAGCAGTTTTGACATCACATGTTGTTAATTAAGAGAAGCCTGTTTCTGTAAACAAAAAGTTGGTGATGGTTGTATGACCCTTTAAAAGTAATATAACCAAAATGTAGAAGTCTGCATTGGTGAATGTACTGATTGAGAAATCAGTGCATGAACTTAAGTCAGCACTTACTGCACTGATTCCCTAAATTACTATGCTGTTAAAATAGGCAATGGGCAGAAGAGGGCAGTATAGGATAGCTAAACCTGCTACGCTTATTTTGGTGGTCACTGCAGCAGAGGACGCTGCTGTGCCACCGATTCATTCGTGTGAGACGACATTGTCTACAATGGGCTCTTATGGGATATTAAAATGTGGAGCTGTTTATGACTTTTTAACTCAAAATTCTTAAAAATAGCATGTGGCTTTCATATGGAATGGGAGCAAACTGTTTCCCACAAGGATTTCATTTGAGAATTTCATCGTGTCAAAGTTCTCTCTACAACATGAACAGCAATGATAACATTTGCAGAGTAGCATTTCTTCATCACTAAATAATGGTTTGCATATGTCTGCAACTGAATTAGGGCTTCTGGGAGAGAGATGCCTTGACTGCAGCACCCATTGGACCATAGCTCCTATTCCAACAGCCAATTCCAACATACAGTGTGGGACAGTCTTCTCCTGGGACATATCTCCTTGAGATGCATCTCAGGGATTGTTCACATGCCAGGCATGTGGAAAATGTATAAGCTTTCCACAAAACATCCCAAGCATATTTTGAAGTGTAGAGAAAATAATCTTTGCAAGCAAACAGCCCTCACGTGTACATTATGAGCTAAAGTTTTGTGAGAGGACTGTACCACGGTCAATCACATTTGAATAGGCTCTCAGACTTGCCTCCCACAAGGCCAGGGAACACACCAGGGTTTCCCCCCCTAACATACCAGGGCATTCCACTCCTATCACAGAAGCATCATTTTACAATGTGGGTGTTTACAAACTGAGCATTAATGCCTTTAAACTACGTACGTTCCATCAATAAAAGTTAAAATGGTATATTTGGAGTTATTTTAAAATGCAATGAAAACTGTAAAACCAGACTAAAATCACATATACCGCTTGATGCCAATATAGGCTTCTAAGCAGTTGACAAGTGTAAAAATCTAAATGCCCATACACAAAAGTATGCCATAAAGCAATCCCATTAAAGCAACACAGCAGCAATTAAAGTGGGCACCGGCAGTTGTTCTAGGGTAGGGGTGGGGCCGACAAAATGCAGCCCTCCAAGTCTTTCTTGTGAGACTGGCACACTTGGAGGCTTGTGTTTCTTCTAATGTGGCTGTTGGTTTGTTTCCAATGGTGGGGGCAGCACCAAGTTATTGGCAACAGGACAGAAGTCCGTCCCTCTGGCTCCTCCTCCTCCAGCTAGCCAATCTCCACCCCTGGTTTGTCAACACCCTCCCCTGTTGCTGGGGCATCCCTCTGCTCCATGGGTGGAGCATGACGGGGAGCCAGCAGGATGTCCTGCTCTTCCCCGGCTTCTGGAGGCAACAGAATGAGAGGCTGTCATCCCTGGGGCCTCTCCCCACTGGCATGCCTCCTCTGCGTTCTGCTTGTGCTCTTCCTTGCCTGGCAGCAACTGCACTCAGCCAATGCATCACAACATCACATGCTGTTGGTTTCCTGCGTACTTGGCCACAGATATGCCACTTCTCCTGGTCTCCAACTCTTCAGGACAATGAAAGGACCCCTGAGCTTTTGGGCACGCTGTCTAATTTGGGAGTGCTGAAAGAAAGGAACCAGGGCTTTGAATACCCATTAGGTTCCATTTTCAGTTGCTGGCTAAAGGTCCCTTAGATAGCCTGACTGACAAGGCAGAAATTTATATCCACGTGACCTTGACTCTCTTCATTTTGCCTGTTTAAGCCCTTCTGCACCATTCCTATGGTGGAGAACTTCAGGCCTGGGGGCCAAATGCAGTCCTCCAGGCCTTGGAATTTTTTCAGGTCACCCCCCTCTCCCCAGGCCACACTGTTTACTGGCTCTACTTTGTTTGGCCTGGCTGGATTATGTCCTCTCAATGCCTTGTCTGGGGGATAGGGAGAACTGTGTGAGTGAAACTTGCTTCAGTACAAAGGTAACTTTTACATTCATTGTTCTGCACACTTTTGCCTCTGCCCCCACCCCCCACTGGTATGTGGCCATCGGAGGGTACCCAGAAGGGAATGTAACCTTTGGACTGAAAAAGGGTCCCTACCTCTGGTTTAAGGGGTTTCCAGTTTCCATCTGCCCACTGTGGCTGGCAGAGCACATCTCCACTTATCTAAATGGGTTGTTGATTCTGGAGGATAATCATCACCTGCTAAGTAAGTACAAGGCAGTTGGAGGGAATATACAACTGCTTATACCTCTTTGTAGGCATGCAATAAGAAATTAGTGGTAATTTAAAACTTGGTTTTTGGCCTCCACACTGTGAGAAAAAGTGGAAAGTGGACACTCCTGAGTGTACATTTGTTTAGCAAGCACACGGTTGTGTTTAAAGCAAGGTTGTGTACATTTAAAGCCCATTGAAAGCACCACCCAAGAATCCCTTCACAGAGCTACAATTCCCTACACATCCCAGGATTCTTTTTTAAAATGTTTAAAATGTGCTTTAAATAAATGGCGTGTATGCAGCCCAAATGTCTGGATCTGAGAATACCATCCTCCAGTCTGCCTCAGCTCTGAAACTGATATCAACAGAATGTTCATATGGCTAGTGACAAATATTAAACTTTCTTTTAATTCAGGAGATATGCACCATTTCAACAAGACAAACAGTGGGAATGTTTCCAAGTCTCTATTCCCACATCCATCCAAAGAGGCATAAAGCAATTAAGACAACAAACCACATCTTTCAGGTTCCCGAATTGTCATTCATGTGAAGTAAGAAGGTAATTTTTTCCCCTCGCAGAACTTGCGAGCAAGACAGCAATGAACCCAAGATATTCAACCTTCTAATAAAATAGTAATGCTGCAAGCTCAGCGTCTCATAAAACATTTACAATCTGCAGCTAGTAAAGTGTAAACAAGAGATTTAAGTCCTGCTGCTGCTTGGACAGATAGGAAGCAAGTTTGGAGATTAGCAGGAAGATTATTCCACACAGGTTAGACGGTGGTTCATTAAATGCCTATCAGTCTTCCCATGCAACCAACGTGGAGGAAGGCAGAATTGGACCCTTGGAAAGGAGCCTGTCTCTTAACAAATGTCACTGCCACCATTTTTGTGACTTTGCTGGCAGGCAGCTTGGGGTTCTTAGGGCAAATGCAGGTGGAAGGGGACATTAAGGAGATGAGAGGGGCCCTGGTGGATCAGACCAATGGCCCATTTGGCCAGCAACCCATTGCCCACAGTGGGTGACCAGATGCCGTTGGGAAGACCACAAATGGGACATGGAGGAGTAAAGCTCTCTTCTGCCATTTGCCCTCCACAATGGGGATGAAGAATACAGGCAGCAGCAGATGGCATGGTGGGGTGGTGGCACTCACCTGGCCTCCCAGCAGCGGAGTCCCTGCTGCTTACTGGGAAGGAGAGGAGAAGGGGAGAGGTGGTGGAGAGACTGGCATGGTGCAAACACAATGGCAGGAGCACTGGATTGGCTCCATTAGTGTGTTTATACCGCACAAAACTCCCTGGCGCTTCTGCATCCTTTCTGCGGTAGGTCATGTGAGCACTCCTACTCCAGCACGCAGCACAGTGTCCACTACTGAACATAAGAAACTGCCTTATCTTAAATCAGATCATTGGTTCGTCTAGCTCAGTATTGTCAATGAATTGATTTTCTGCGACTTGTTGACATAGAACCATTAAAATAGTCTTTGTCGTGATTACCTCCAGTAGCATCATATTTGAAATTGGGTTTATGGATCACATGCTTGGTTTAAAAATGGCGTTTTAGAGTATCTCTTAAAGAAAATATACTCTGGCTCAAAACACATCAGGATAAATCATTTTCAATATCATGTTAAAGTTTGTTTGTTTGTTTTTTATTCTTCACCAGATAATTGCAATGATTATGTTGGGCTGGGTATTGACTCCTTTGTTTTTGGAATAACTGTCTAGCTAGCACCAGTCAGGCAAATATGTCAGCCACAAAGTCATTACACCGTGCAGGCAAGTCACTGGTTTCCTATCTGCAAAATGGTAGTAATCACATTTACTATGTATTACCAGATATGATTTGAAAGGAGATTGTTATATTAGAGCAGAGTCTCACTATTCTGGGCTAAAGACAGCTTGTTTTAGTGTAAATGCAGCAAAGCAGAATTAGAAATCTGTTTACAGACAGTAAAATGACTAATAATGTTAGTGCTTTTACTGTACGTTGCTCCTGTTTTGCCCTTCTCTACTTAGACAAGACTAAGAGGTCATTGAATACAGTTGCCACTCTTTCCCACCAGTTTAGAATCATAGAATCATAGAATTTTAGAGTTGGAAGGGACCATAACAGTCATCTGGTCCAACCCCCTGCAATGCAGTAATCTTTTGGCCAACATGGGGCTCAAACCCACAACACTGGGATTAAGAGTCTCATGCTCTACCAACTGAACTATAAGGCAACAAGTTCCCTACTGCTTTGCCTTGTGATGGCAATTTTGTGAGTCAGTCATTTCTACATGGAACCCATAGCAGTTTCATCTGTGACATAAACAGAAAATTTAAGTACCAAAAATAAGGCTTAGATACTATTGTAAGAACCAAGAAGGCCAGTGATAGTGGAGAAAATCGATCTTTTCTGTGCT
This sequence comes from Lacerta agilis, assembly GCF_009819535.1. Lineage (NCBI taxonomy): Eukaryota > Metazoa > Chordata > Lepidosauria > Squamata > Lacertidae > Lacerta > Lacerta agilis. The sequence continues at coordinate 58,721,641 of NC_046314.1, read as the reverse complement.
TAAATTGAATCAAACTTAGTTAGGGCCACCTAGAAATCCAGGTTGAATATTCACAACAATGAAAGCCACAGAATCTTGTTGACACATATGCATGTGTAACAATAATTATAATCAACTTATAACTGGGAGCTTTCTCTCAGACTCTTTTTCTCCTGTTTGTAAATCAATTTTATGTACGGTACTTGTTTGAGAATAAGCTACACCAAACACACTTCAGAAAACTTTCTTCCAAGCATGCCAACAGAATTCGTGTTTGGGTTCATGTGCTAAATATGAGGTGGTGATTTCAGAAATGCTGTGCATAGCTTTAATAATCTGCACTAGCTGTGGGGAGATTAGTTCAGATTGACTAGCTGGAAAGACATGCAAAGTATGTTTATATCTTGTTTCCATACGAATTACGGTACCCAAGAGAAGTCACGGTGTCATAAAGCAATGGAGAGTGTTGAAGTTATACAACCAAGAAAGGATTCTGCGGCAGGACAAGAGGGATCAGGGCAATTTAAAAAGGACAGAAGTTCTTCGAAGTCCTGGAAGTTAGAAGGAAAATAGTTTCTTTTGTGAGGTTATCACTTGCAAGTGAAAGCATATTGTTGCAGGCAGGTCATCAGACTTAAAAGAGCTTAACAACCTGCTAGTTAAAGAGCAATAAAGAAAGAGTAAAATTCCTACCATGCTGCAGGGACAGAAAAATGGAACAGGCAGAGTCAATGGGAATAAAATTCAGTATGGAAAAGAGCCCTTGTCTCATTTCTGGAATAACCAGTACATTCTCCACTATGCCCCAGTAGTGGACAGCATGGTGAGGCTGCATTGCTCACCTGACCTCCTGACAGGTGCATTGCTGCTGCTTACTGGGAAGGCGAGTGGAAAGGGCAAGGTGATGGGGAAGGTTGGTGCAGTGCAAATGTACCGGTGGAAGCACCAGATTGGCTGTGTTGCACCACAACAACCTTCTGGCTGCTTCACCCCTCTCCCACTCCTTCATGGTAAGCAGCAGCAACTCAGCTGTTGGGAGGTGAGCATCGCTGGGTTACAACACTGCCTGAGGTTGGCATGCCCAAATTGGCTGCCACTGATTGTTGTATTCTGCAAGTGTGGGTCTTGGGAAGTTTGTCCTGAGCAGCATCCAGTAGAAGAGGGAGAAGAGTGGGGAGTATGAATATGCTGAGAATGTGACTGAAGGTTGTAAAGGGGTAGTTATAAAACTAACCTCAAGTGAGGGTGGAGGCCTGCCAGCCAATGCCCTGGTAGTATAGGAAGCTCCTATTCCGAACTGTCCTCAGTCAGGGGTGGTCCTGCCATCAAGGGTGTTTTTAGTGGTGGCCCCAGAGGCCTGAGCTCTGTGCCTGTTGCCCTGAGCCCTGCATCTCCTGCCCCTTCCTCTCTTTTTAACTGCTGTTATATTTTAAAACTTTGCAAAAAACACATTCCCAGTGAGCTACCATCTTAATTTGGCAAATTTGTTTCATGGCAGTCACAAACTTTGGGCTCTCAAATTTCAGCAGCACCCAGTACAACACTAAAATTTGGCTCCCTGCTTCTCTCACTCCGTTCTAAAGCATTGTTTTGGCGCTCTCTGAAGTGTGGGGGGGCCAGTCTGACTGCACCAGTCATGGCGTCCTAAAACCGCCCCTGTGCACGGTACTGTGCTCTGAGTTTTTCTAAGTACCTATCAATGCCCTCTGAGTGCCATGAGGCGGAATGAACCTGCCTGCTTCAGTTAGCCATCAGGGAGGGGAGACAGATGAGGGCAGAAAATGATGCCTGGTTGGTGCAGCAAGACTGTTTAAAGTGCTGCCCCATGTGATGGGAAGCCTCATTTGGGCCCCAATTAACACAGCAAAAGATATTGGATCAGTGTTGTGGTTAAGAGTTAAAGGCTGGGAGAAAGCTAGCCTCCCCCTTCTCTGCAAAGTGGGATGTTTTCTGTGCACACTCAACAACTTCCTCTCATCTGCTCTCCCCTTCCTCTGCTTCCTATCTCCATCCCAATAGCTTACAAGGATGTGAGTGTGACACTTGGTCCAGGCAAAGCCTTCATACCTTCTGAAATCCCACAGCCCCATGCTTCCCCAACTAGCCACCTTGGCTCCTTTTTTGAAGAGGACTGGGATACACCAAAGGGATTCGGGTGGTGCTGTGGTCTAAACCACTGAGCCTCTTGGGCTTGCCGATCAGAAAGTTGGCAGTTCGAATCCCCACGACACCCCTTTTACAATAAACAAATAATGAAACAGGAACCCAATCATCCCTCACCCACAATCATTCCTGAGCATTGACCATGATGGAATGGTGGAAACCAATAACATCCGGAGGCCTCAAGGTTTCCTCCAGCATAGGGAAGTACTGAAGCCACCTTGTGTGAAGAAGGTCCCAAGTCCCAACCCTGGCATCTATCTCCAGGTAAGGTGGGAATGGCTCCTGTATTAAGCCTTAGAGAACCACTGCCGAAGTAGACAATACTGAGCTAGATGGACCGTGATCTCAGTATAAGGCAGCTTCCTGCACTCATCCTATCCTTTTGCCCTTTCTGAGTTCTTTCCAGCTTTGCTGATTCCAGTGCAAGTTGTTTTTTTGTTTTGTTTTTTAAAGGAAAATTATTTATATCTGTTTCAGCAAGTGTTGGACCATCCCTGTGAATCTGCTGCTAAATATTTCCCCCTCGCTTTGTTTAATGTTGACGGCCAGGGCATCGTTTGCAGGCCCTGTGAGCTGATGGGTTCCTACCTGTAATTATTTCTTTTAGTGAGGATGCATAAAACTTTCCAATTGCATTTAATTCAACACAAAACAATTTCTATATTTCATGTCTTGGGCTCAAATGAAAATGGAGATAGTTCATCAACGCTGATATGTGGTGTAAAAAGAGCTTAGAAGCTCAGGGGTATGAGAGTGCATAAAAATGTTTTGTGTCCTGACCAGTACATCGCTTTAAAAATTTTTACAATCAGCCCCAATTGTTCATTCTTCCCATGCAGAAGATACTCACATATTCATTTTTAAAAGGGCAAATCAACCATAATTCAGTTTATAAACTGTGGAGCTGGTTGTGAATGTCTGGATGAATATTCATTAGAATCTCTTAATCTGCCATCGACGGTGATTCATTAGGCATATGTAAATATCATTCACTTTAATTGCCCCTAAACTGACTTAACATAATATTGTCATTAGCAAATTATTAGTTATTTGTGTAACTAATGGTACATTATGGCGCACACGTTAAATGGTCAAATATATGATTACAATTATGAAGATGTTTTATGCTGGGTGCCTTCTAAACTGTTTGATGAAATATAAAGGAGTCAAACTGAATGCAGTATGTTAATAGGGCAGTTGCAGAACTTTACTATTCCTGTTATTTTGCACCTTTGTGTATGCTGGAATAGACAAGGCATTTATTGTGGCAAAGGCTTTGATGGGTTACAGATTGCTGTCCCCTTTCTTCCCATATCAAAGGCTCTGGTGATTTTCACATGTGTGCTAGCCCAGTTTTAACTAATGAACTCGGTCCTCAGTTAATTATTGGTGGAAGTAACCTAGGTTCCTGGAATATGACCTTTTAACTGGATGACCTAAAGGGGGGGCTAATGGAGATTGCGGAGGGCATTCTCTGTGATATTAAGCACCCATAGTATCTGCACCCTAGTCTGAGATGCATTTCTTGAATTGCTTTCACCTTAAATCTTACTTGGAAAGAGCTTACTCCCAAGCATTAGGCTTAACAGTAATTGAGCGGCAATTCAGACCACTGGAAAAGTTACATGGAAGTCAATTGAACTTTCTAGTCTACCATGTTTAGGATTGTATTTGCAAAGGTATCTGCTTTCTAATGACAAACTTTTATTTATTTTTGCTTCATCCTTTGGGTAGGTCCGTGTCTTTGCCATGAGGCTAAAATACAGGTATGTGGGACTCTCTTGCTGTCCTGAATTTTCTCCCCCTTGACACAAAATTAAAAAACAACACCAACCCAACCACCACCATTCATAATGGGATCTGCAATAAAATTGGCTCCTGTTCAGTGTTTCACCCAGCCAGCCATGCCTGCTTTCAGAACACTCCACTCCATTTCACTGGTTGGCACTGTACTATTTGAGAGCAGGGAGAAGGTCTTTGGTTGAAGCTTCTTGCACATCATTCAGAGTGGCTGCCTGGCAGGTTGTCTCCTTTCTGTCTAATGCAGTGGTTTGTTATTTACATTATGTATGGCAGATTTGAAGCTATCTTCCAGTGTACCTACCTTGAAACGTAACTCACACCCACATTCAAGTTAGTATACATGTTGGCTCTGTTCACAAACGAGCCACGAAAATATGGAAGTTGTCAGTTGGGGCAGCAGGTGAGATCTCCCTTTTCCTCCACATGTTTCACAACCCAGGATTTCAATGCATAAACAAGGCTTAAGAAGCCAATGCAAGGCAAACTGTTGGAAAGTAAATTAACACTATGTGCAGTAGTAAAAGCAAAGCCTTACTCAATGTGTAGTGTGGGGCAAGGCTCCAGTAAACCTGGTGTGTGATAATGGTGTCACAAATATTATTATTATTATTATTACTATTATTATTTATTACTTAATGCCAAAAAGGCTTCTAGGTGGTTTACAAAGTATAAAAGGTAAAAAGGGGGGGGGGGAGTAAAGGGCCCCTGGAAAGTTAAGTCCAGTCAAAGGCAACTATGGGGTTGCAGCGCTTATCTCACTTTCAGGCCGAGGGAGCCGGCGTTTGTCCACAGTTTTCCGGGTCATGTGACTAGCATGACGAAACCACTACTGGTGCACAGAGGACCGTGATGAGTGGCAGAGCGCACAGAAACGCCATTTACCTTCATGCCGCAGTAGTTCCTATTTATCTACTTGCACTGGCATGCTTTCAAACTGCTAGGTTGGCAGGAGCTGGGGAAGAACAATGGGAGCTCACCCCGTCACGGGGATTCGAACCACTGACCTTCTGATCAGCAAGCCCAAGAGGATCAGCGGTTTAGACCACAGCACACTGTTAAAATATAAATATCCATAATGAATACACAGTAAAACAGTATCATTTAAAACACACACACACACACGTAAGGTTCTACACTTAAGCAGGAATAACCAACTGGACAAATATAAGATGGGTTACACGTGGCTTGCCAAAAGGATCTAGGAGTCTTAGTAGACCACAAGCTTGATGCAGCAGCAAAGAAAACAAATGCTATTCTGGGCTGCATCAACAGAAGTATAGTGTCCATATCAAGGGGAAGTAATAGTCCCAGTCTATTCTTTCTTGGTCAGACCACACCTGGAGCACTGTGTCCAGTTCTGGGCGCCACAATTTAAGAAGGATATTGACAAGCTGGAACATGTGCAGAGGAGGGTGACTAAGATGATCAAGGCTCTAGAAACCAAGCCTTATGAGGAAAAGCTGAAGGAGTTGGGCATGTTTAGCTTGGAAAACAGGAAAGTGAGAGGAGATATGATGGTCATCTTCAAAGATCTAAAGGGCTGTCACATGGAGGATGGAGCAACCTTGTTTTTACATGCTCTAGAGGCTAGGGCCTGAACCAATGAATTCAAGTTACAAGAAAGGAGATTCCGACTGAACTTTCTGGCAGTAAGAGCTGTTTGATAGTGGAACTCGCCTTCCACTTGGGAGGTAGTGGACTCTCCTTCCTTGGAGGTTTTTAAGCAGAGATGAGATGGCCATCTGCCATGGATGCTTTAGTTGAGATTCATGTATTGCAGGGGGTTGAACTAGATCAGTGTTTTTCAACCACTGTTCCGCGGCACACTAGTGTGCCGCGAGATATTGCCTGGTGTGCCGTGGGAAAAATTCCAGCCAGAATATCAGCTGTGTTCAGCCAAACAGGCCCTGGTTGCGCACTGAATAAAGTATTTTATAATTTTTTATATTTCTGTTTACTTACTATTTCATAATAAAGTAATTATAAAATACTTTCTTTGTGTTTATTTGATTCCTATTCAAGAGAATTACTTTATATATAGTCAATATAGGCACAGAGTTAATTTTTTAAACATTTTCTAATGGTGGTGTGCCTCGTGATTTTTTTCATGAAACAAGTGTGCCTTTGCCCAAAAAAGGTTGAAAAACACTGAACTAGATAACCCTTGAGGTCCCTTCCAACTCAACAGTTTTATGATTCTATGGATTAGCTTTGTATCCCTTGTTCTCTCTCATCCTCTGGGTGTATGGCCAGAAGTAAGGATAACTTAGACTTCATTCTGGAATCAAAGTGGGTCACAAAAATACAGCATAACCCAAATGGTGTTTTTTTATGTATTCCGTGTTTTTATATTATAACTTTATCCTGTGAACTGCCCTGAGACCTGCAGTTATGGAACAGTATATAATTTTAATAAATAAATATAAACATTAAAAGATGAGTCTTTCGTAGAGCTGACAGTTTAATTTATCCACACCATACATTTAAAGCACCTTTATAGCACATTAACAGTCATGGCTTCTCCCAAAGAATCCCATAAACTCTGGGCACTCTGAGTTGTTAGGAGACCCTGAACAAACTACAGTTCCCAGAATTCTTTGCGGGGAAGCATGACTGTTGAAGTGGTGTAATAGTGCTTTAAGGGTATGGTGTGGGTGTTGGTAGGCGAGGAGTCCTGAGTAAATTTTGGAATGGCTAGAAAAGTTGAATTAAAATATAGTCCATTAAAATGTATAATCTTCTATTCAGTGTCTGTCAGTAATGAGAAAAGTAAGATTTTAATAGACAAAGCAAAGGGAGACTATGAAAATATGGGACCAGACTTAGTATTTGTTCTAGTCTTCAATTACAATGGTAACAGACTTGCTGCCCGGCATAAACCGAATAAGGAGGGAGATAAAACAACATTCTGTCCCTCTGCAAAAAAATCCCTGAGGGGATCAGTGTGCTTGTGGGCAGTAAATCACATGGAATCAGCCAACACTGAATTGCAATAGTATTTAAAGCCCATAATTGCTGTTGATTAGAATTCATCCAGGGACTGTGTACAATGCCAATAGGTGACCCTTTTCCCGAGGTGCTGTGGCATGATTGCCGGGGCCTTGTAACAAATGCCTAATGCCATTTAACGATGGAATGACATATCTCTGATATGCAAATTTTTACAGCAGAGCAATTAAGCAGTTTAGATTTTTACGACAGTGTTTGGGCTCTATACAACAACAAAAAAGGGGGCCAATAAAGGCCTGTGATGGATGGGCCAATCCCCACTGGAAATATACCATGTAATCTCACAGAGACAATGCATTATGGATAGCATTGTGATTATTGGTTGTTAATCTCCCTCCCCTCTGCCCCCCCTGCCCCCCCTGTCTCTCGTCTCCTCATAACCTTCCCCCCTTCCTCCTCTTGCTATAGTCTACGGATGAAAACGACATGGCTGCCACATTGTTGGGGGCACGAGCCTTGGATACAGATGGAGAAGTTGGGGCATGGCAATCTGCTGCTCACAAGAAGAGGCAATGAAAAGGGGGCTTGCAGCTAGGCAGCCTGTCAGCAGGGGACAGAACTGGGGTCCATATGCCTCTCTTCTCCTCCCTTCTGTCACCAAGTCTGCTGCCTCCTCCTTCTGTCAGGGGACACTTTAATGATGAACATGTTTTAAGCAGTTTTGTTTACCTAGCAGCAGCCTTAATTAGACACCTTAAACCATATCTCTCCCCCCCTCAAAAACAAGAAAGTTTGGATTTGTGCCTATGTGGGTGAGAATCCCTCGAGTGTATGCTTCCCCCCCCTTCCCTCCCCTCCCCCCCAGTTCTCTCTGATTCAGCAAGCTGTGGCTTGCTTACTTTCCCTCTCTTTTTCAATACTGCAAGAAACTACATAAGGAAGAGAAGCTCCCTTTTCCATCCTTCCCTAAGGAGCTGCCAGAATGAGAAAGGTGGAAAAGTTTCTATAGAGCCAGTGTGGTGGTTCCACTGAACACACACACACACACACACACACACACACACACACACACACACACATTGGATCAAGTTTGCACATTTATATACCTTTATTTACTCTAGTGTCATACGTGTAAAGGATGCCAGGTGGGGGTGAGGGGGAACAAGCAATAACATATGTTCCACTTCTCCCCTAATATTTTTGTCTTGAGTGAATGGTGGGGGTTTTTGGGGCGGGGGTTGAAAAAGTTTCTGAATGGGTAAATATTCTGTTAAATATCATAAGGATATTTTTCATACTGCAAGTGCTTCCTTCCATCTTTAGCAACTTATATAAAACAAATTCAAGCAGTCTGCCCCACCCTGTCTAGAGTGGGTGTCTGTGTGGTGTCAGTGTAGACAACTTCAGTTTATGTAATTTCACCAGAGACCTGACAGGAAATGGTGCTTTAATCCCGAGGATGTTTGGCTGCCTTTTAAAATGCCACAGCAGGCAACCAGTGTGAGGGAACTGTACTTTCATTTATCAAAGAAGCAGACTGTACATTTCAGCAAAGAATCCTTCCGTCTGTTAACTCATAAAATAATATTAAAGTATTTGGTTTGCTTTTCATTATTTTGGGCTGTTTGCTCACTGCTTTAAGTACCAAAACAAAACAATTCAATTTTATGCTTCTTTTCTTTTCTTTTTTTTAGTACTGTTTTGGCTGTCAAACATTGGCAAAGGGCCAACAGGAATGTGCATCAGCTGGGACAGGAGAATGCTTGTTAAGGGTGTTTGTTTAATTCCAAGTACATAAAAGGGAAAATGCACTGAGAAGTTCTCTTGTGTGAGAACCAGAAAAGGAGGAGGACTCCACAAGATGGGAAGTGGGGGCTTCCGCCTGGTACAAGCTCAGTATAAGAGCCAGATCAGTCCAGTGATGTGGGGTGGAAATTTTTTCCATGTCTATATCTTCCCACAAAAAGTCCCTTTTAAGAAATACATTGTTTCACAAGCTAAATTGACAGCACAATGAATTAACACAATTCAACTCAAATTGGGCAACTGTGATGGATACAATACTAATCAAATCTAAAAAGTTATATTTTTATTTTCAGGTGACAAATGCAAGTATTTGCCAGCACAGGTGCATAATGGCCATGGCAGGTGAAGGAAGGGCCACAAGAATGACACAGAAAACTGGTATTGTGTTGAATTAAGAAGAAGAAGAAGAAGAAGAAGAAGAAGAAGAAGAAGAAGAAGAAGAAGAAGAAGAAGAAGAGTTTGGATTTGATATCCCGCTTTTCACTACCCGAAGGAGTCTCAAAGCGGCTGACATTCTCCTTTCCCTTCCTCCCCCACAACAAACACTCTGTGAGGTGAGTGGGGCTGAGAGACTTCAGAGAAGTGTGACTAGCCCAAGGTCACCCAGCAGCTGCATGTGGAGGAGTGGAGACGCGAACCCGGTTCTCCAGATTACGAGTCTACTGCTCTTAACCACTACACCACACTGGCCACCACATTATTGATTACAGGAAAGAGTAGGTTTGCCTAAGGCAATGGACATGTACCCTGTATTAGGCAGCCCACCTACTACCTGGTGGGCTTGAACCTGTTGTGCTGGGGAGTCACCCCAACATGGATTGGATGCCACGACCCCACACACGCCACCATTGGGAGAGGCCCATTGGTCCCACAGTGGACTTCCAGACAGATTCACCCCTCCTGGACCCCTCTAATGGCGTACCCCTATGACTAAGGATACAACCCAATGCCTTAACCACCAAAGTTGTAACGGTTGCTATGAGGAAGGTGAAAACTTACAAGACGGCCAATTTGCTTGCAGGAGAAAATTCCTCTCTGACCCCCAATATGTCAATCAAATAAACCATAGCAAGGTCCGTAGGCCCCTAAAGACTGGGTGGGTGGGAAAATCCCATGACAATCAGCCAAGAGGTCAGCTGACACCTGGCTGCTCCCTTAAATAGTCTGGGGGTGGGTTGCTTGCAGCCCCCAAGCCCCAGCATCCAATTGGCTGAGCAGGCACTCCCCACCCTTACCTGGGATCCTGACATGGCTGGAGATGGGCAGTGCCAGCTATCCCCTCCCCCTGCCACACCGGAAGATGGCAGCCTCCCTGAACCCACCATGGCCGCACCATGCAACGGCCGCCCACCTGGAGTTCCAGTTGAGCAGATATTATACACATAGCGCTTCAGGAATGCTAAATTTTGTTAACGGTTTTAATTCATTAGCAGTATCTTAATTTTGTTTTTTAACATCAAAAAATACAAGGCAAATTGAGTTGTCGTGACTATCCCAATAAAAAACAGCTTCCGGGTGAAGCTTTACATTTGGTTGAATATAACATGTAAAACACAAATTCACAGTAAAATCCTATGCATAACTAACCAGAACTGTAAGTCCCATTTAGTTCGCTAGGAGCTAATCCCAGCTGCATCTTCTCTTGCCGTGTTGGAACTTCATGCAGCAGATTCCAATGCATGTTGTTCAGTTGGCGGTGTATCCCACTCAGTTTAACCATACTTCCTCCTAAATCAATGTGCCCAGGGTTGCAGCACTCAATGAACTATTGGAAACTTTAGTCACGGTTGTAAGCGAAAACCAAGCACAGGTTGGTGGGACTTGCATACATCCTCAAAAGTCCTGGGATTTGGGACAGTGTGGCATCATGCCCAATGAAAAGATGCCAAGAGGAAGCAACACTGCTTGTTCAAAAATGAGACACTTTTATCAAAGAGATGTTCTTTTTAGGGCTCAATCGCAGATTAAAACCCTAGTGCAAGGTTGGCCTTCTAGACTCAGCTGAAATGTGCTCAGCTGCTTGAGGTTAATTGTTCTCTATTTTCCAGTCATTCACACCTCATTAATGAGGTAACAGTTACTCACTGGTGTATTTTCTTATGAACTGAACGCCTACACTGTTTATCTATACCTATTACTACTTTGTTTGTCTTCCTGTGTATAATTCCTGGTTTTGTGTGTGTCTGTGTGCAGCCTTTTACCAGTAATACGTCAAAACAAAATAAATAAATAAATAAATAAAATTCCTTCCAGTAGCACCTTAGAGACCAGCTAAGTTTGTTCTTGGTATGAGCTTTCGTGTGCATGCACACTTCTTCAGATAATATGTGTTATGCATCTCTAAAGACAGACATGTGTGTGTGTGTGTGTGTGTGTGTGTGTGTGTGTGTGTGTGTGTTTGTAGAAGGTTGAGGAATACCTGAAAGTCTGTCTGTGTGTGTAGTTATCCTGGAGAGACGACTCTGGGAAGAGTTCAGAAGAGAGAGCGGTGTGATTTTATGTGGTGCACAGATGACAAAGACAACATGTGTTGGTTCTATAAACAGGATCTAGGGAAGGTCTGAGACATTTTGTTGCCTGAGGTGAAGGGCAAGAGAGTGTCCCTCCCTATTCCACAAATAGAAATTCAACAATAATGGGGGACTGTTCGTCACCACACCTGAGGCAGCGGGCTAGTTTAGGAATGAAGGGTACAGAACATGCCATGTAGAAAATACACCTCTGTCCTCTATCAGTGACCAAGGGGGCTTAGGAGGAACAGCAAGGGCACTGCCCTGGGTGCTCTCAATATCTGCTACCTGAGGCAGTTGTCTCACTTTGCCTAATGCAAATCTCTGTCTCTGTATATGCTACTGATCATATACTGTATATATGATCCGTAGCACCGGGCATAAGGCAGATCCCTTCATAGCCTCACATGATGGTTCCTTTCAGACTGGCTTGGTTTTATCACTAGTGGTTCTTGCAACATACACAGTTTATTAATCTGCCATACATTTATCTTCCAAGTTTTCCTTAAAAGCCAGTGATTTACCAGTTGTTTATCACCCTGTAAAACTGCATAGAAAGCATCAATTAAACGGAGGTATTTAATACTACAGCCATTTGGAACACTGAATGTTACACATACACACACACACACACACAAAATGTGCATCATAGGGATTGGCAAACATTTTGAACACTTGCTGTAATTCGTCTTCTGGCCTGTGAGTTTTGGACCATGTATTACTGAAGCTATCTAATTAAATAAAGTAACCATAATGTGATAAACTCACGATGGCTTCTGAAAGCATTTGTACTGGGTTGTGTTCCAAGAGTAAAACATGCGGTACCCCAACCTCCTCCAATTGGGCACCCTCCACTTGTTTTGCACTACAACTCCCATCAGCCCTAGCCAGCACTGCCCCGCTTTTTAATATATGCAAAATTTGTATTGGACAAGACTGCAATGTGGATGTTTCTCTATGGCTCAGGGCCTGTGCTCTTGTGAAGGGTGGTACTTCAATGGTAGAGCACATGCATTCTGCAAGAGGACCTAGGTTAAGGTTACCAGATTTTTTTCCAATGAATCCGGCGACACTTTTCAACTATTTTGCATGGGGACTGATTTGTAAATCCGGGGATTGTTCCCGGGAAACGGGGGGGGGGGGCGCCTGGTAACCTTATCCTGGGTTCATTGTGCAGCATCCAGTCCATCCATGTTTTTGTCTCCCATGCTATTTAGCAGCAACATGAAATCACACTGCGTGAGTTACTCCAGAGGTTTGGAGTGAGGTGCCAACAGTATGTTGATGATATACTGCTTCTCTTATTCATCATACATCAGTGAGCTTACATTGACATATGGGATGAAAAGGAACTGGATGAGGGCCAGCAAAGTTCAATACTGACAAGATAGAGGTGCTGTTGCTGAACGGTCTGGCTGAGTGCAGTGGCGTAGCAAGGGCGGGGCGTAGGGTGCCCCGGGTTCCAGGGGAGGGGGGTGCCACTTGGGCTGGCCCCGCCCCCTCCCACCCTGCCGGCGGGCCCCAAGCAAGCCGAGGAGCGAGGCAGCCTCACCCCACAGCCTGCTCGCAAACCTGCTCGGCGGCCTGCAAGCAAGCCGTGGAGCAAGGCCACTCTGTCCCACGGCCCGCCCAGGGCCCGCCCGCCAGCGCGATCATCGGGCTGCTGCGCGTGATCAGCGGGAGTAAGGCCGTGCTGCTTTTCGCACGCGGCAGCCCCACGAGCCGCCGATAGCTCAGTGGCCCGCAAGGTTGCCGCAGGAGCAGCAGCGGCCCGGTGACGGAGTGAGCATGCACCGGATTTCACGCATGTGCACTCCGTCCTGACGTTGCATTGTGATGTCACGACGCAATGTCGCGATGCCCCGCCCCAGGGGGTGCTTCCGTTCACCGCCCCGGGTAGCGAGGAGGCTTCCTCCGCGCCTGGCTGAGTGAGCAGGTGGGGTTTAACTGACTACACACAAGGTTGCCCTGCCCCTAAAACAAGGGGTAGCCAAAGTGGTGCTCTGCATATGTTGTTGGACTCCAACTCCCATCATGCCTGACCATTCTCCATGCTGGCCAGGGCTAATGGGAGTTGGAGTCCAACAACATCTGGAGAGCACTGCAATGGCTACCCTTGCCCTAAAGGTTCAGTCTCACAGATTAGGGTTTCTGATTGATGAAGTTCTGTCACTGGAAGCCCAAGTAAGCTCTGCAGCAGGCTTCCTCAAACCCGGCCCTCCAGATGTTTTTGGCCTACAACTCCCATGATCCCTAGCCAGCAGGACCAGTGATCAGGGATGATGGGAATTGTAGTCTCAAAACATCTGGAGGGCCGAGTTTGAGGAAGCCTGCTCTACAGCATGTAACACCTTCTACCAGTGTGGTGTAGTGGTTAAGAGCGGTAGACTCGTTATCTGGGGAACCGGGTTTGCGTCTCCGCTCCTCTACATGCAGCTGCTGGGTGACCTTGGGCTAGTCACACTTCTCTGAAGTCTCTCAGCCCCACTCACCTCACAGAGTGTTTGTTGTGGGGGAGGAAGGGAAAGGAGAATGTTAGCCGCTTTGAGACTCCTTCGGGTAGTGAAAAGCGGGATATCAAATCCAAACTCTTCTTCTTCTTCTACCAGCTAAAGGTGGTATACCAATGGCAGCCTGTCTTGGCCACAGATCTCCACAGCTATCCTCTCATCATCTCTAGATTTGATTACTAAGTGCCTTGAAGGCTTCTTAGAAACTTCAGTTCAGAATACAGCTGATAAACTACTAACTGGAACTAGCTCAAGGAATACATTCTGCCAGCTACACTGGTTACAGGTCTATTTTTAAGGTGCAGATGTTCACCTCTAAAACACCTTACATGGTCTGAGACTCATATTGACCACTTTTCCCCATAAGTGTCTGTCTGTGCACTGAGATAATTATTGGTGGCCTTTCTACAATTGTTCCCACTTTGGGGGGTTAGAAACTTGTGTGAGAGCCACTTTTGTTGTGGTGTCCTACATTTGGTACCAGGTAAAGCCCTTTCCCCATAACTTTTAAAAATGCTAGTCAAATCTGGATTTGCTCTACTTTTGTGGTCCTTGTGCATATCTTAAATAATTAAGTCGGTGCTGTTGTGTTATTTTACTATTATTTTATTTACTGTATATTACTGCACGTTAGGACACACATTTCAATACAAGCATACTAACTAACTAACTAACTAACCTCTGTGTACTGTGTCAAATGTCTCATCAACAAGTTCTTTGGAGTTTCTGCAAATGTATACTAGTGCAGCTGCAACTGTAGTCATTATGTGGCTGCTAAATAATCCCCAGGAAGAGAAAGTAAGGAAAGTTCTTTAATTGCAATATACTTTATTTATTTTTACATTTCCACAATCTGCTGGACCCTTAACTTATAAGTTTACATCTTTCCGTGCAAAAATTAATTTCTGTTTCACAAGTTCCACTCAGATTTTGTTGCTAATAAAATCAAGGATGTAAATACTATTAAGTACAAAACAGCCTGCTGCATAATTGTTTGCCAGCAATTACAGATTATATCGAGCCATTCCTTGAGCAGAAACAGTTTTTTCCAAGACACCAGTTCCCTCTACCTCAACATTTTATTAGGCTAAGAATTTCATGCACCATATGTTGTAATACGAGACTAGCTGCAATTGAACAAACAACTTTCTGATATATAAGTGAATGATAACCTGATTTTAAATGTGTTTATCTAATGAGATAGTAACCGTAATTTACAACACATATAAAAACTCCCACTGTTACTCCAGGTACACCTTTTGGCTAAAAAGGTTGAAGCGCTGAGATATGCTAATGAATATGTCTTTGTTTTTACCAAGTCAGTAATAAAATTTGCATTTGATATTGTGCACAGTAAACTGGGTTATTAGCTTTGAAAATGAGTCTCATAAAATTTAAATATAGGCTTAAATCATATTAACTGTGCTGTAGATTTTCTGAGAGGCTTTAAAGCATTGTGTTTTCTTTCCATAGCCGTGAGGATGCAGATGTCATTTTGCCTTCAGGGGGTGTCGCAAAATGATGCATGGGGGGAGGGAGTCTCAAGAATAAATACTGCAGAAATTCACCCAACCCTTTGTTCTTTCAACATTTGGGGATGTGACCTTGGTCTAGGACAGTGGTTCCCACTTAGCTAATTACTGAGGAGCCCCTATTTTTCAAAAACCAAGCTATGACCCCCTACTTTTGAAAATTTTGATAACTCATTTTTTTTGAACAAAAAGTGGGGTAGCCCCTAATAAGCAAAGGATTTTAGGTATACTAAAAAAAAAACACCCGACCATAAAATTTGTGATATTTCCATGCAAAAATGACAATGGGCAGGAGGCAAGGGATGGGGCCACGGACCCCCCTGGGTGTGTTTTGCGGACCCCTGACCACTGCTCCTGTTAGCTAGGGATGATGGGAGTTGTTGTCCCAAAACGTCTGGAGGGCCAAGTTTGCCTGTGCCTGTTCTAGGGTCTCGGGCAGAGAGGTCTTTCCTTCCACCTTACCATTTATAAACTAGAGATACCAGGAATTGAACCTGGGATTTTTTGCATGGAAAAGTGTCATTTGCTGCTGAGTGAGGGTCCCTCAATAGGCAAAAACCTTCCTATTAAAAGGGTAATATGTTGATCACGGTCAGTGGAAGGGCTGTAGCTCAGTGGTAGAACATCTGCTTTGCATGCAGATGGTCTCAGGTTCAACCCTGGCAACTCCAGGTAGGGCTAAAAAGACTCCTTGCTTGAAACCCTGGAGAGTTGGTGGTGGTCAGTGTAGACAATACTGATCTATATCAACAAATGATCCAACTCAATATAAGGAAGCTTCTTATGTTCAGTAGGAATTTTAAGTGACAATCTAGAGCAGGGGTAGGCAACCTAAGGCCCAGGGGCTGGATCCGGCCCAGTCGCCTTCTAAATCCAGCCCGCAGACAGTCCGGGAATCAGGGTGTTTTTACATGAGTAGAATGTGTCCTTTTATTTAAAATGCATCTCTGAGTTATTTGTGGCACCTGCCTGGTGTTTTTACATGAGTAGAATGTGTGCTTTTATTAAAAATGCATTTCTGGGTTATTTGTGGGGCATAGGAATTCGTTCATTTCCCCCCCCCCCAAAAAAAAATATAGTCCGGCCCACCACATGGTTTGAGGGATGGTGGACCAGCCCAAGGCTGAAAAAGATTGCTGACCCCTGATCTACAGCTTTGAAAAAGAATCCTCCTCCCTCCCAGCTCTTTCTGCCTTTATTCTTCACCTCCTTGAGCAAGTTTCCTTACTTCTTAAGGAAGGCCAATGTCACAATTTTAGAACCGTCATAAGATACAAGCAAATGAATGAGATTAAACTTGTGCATTTGTAATTTGGCTGCAATGAGTCACAGAATGAATTAACCCCATAAGAATCGCATAAGTGCCTCCCGGAAGTGAGAAACACCATTGTGATTGTGTCTTTTTTTAAAAGGTAGCATAAATCTGGCCAAGTCATGGGAGGATGTATTCAGCAGAACACTAGAGGTTTTTTGTGTTTTTTTTGTGTTTTTAGCAACAATAAATATCATGCAGATGTAAAGAGAGAGAGACACTTGTCTCACTTCTTTTTGCATGCTGAGCAAACATAGTCAACATAAGCATCAGGGCCCAGGGATGCTTCATTTGGTTAGGCAGGCTGCCAAGAGCAAATTGGATAAAAAGTAAAATACTCCGAAGAAGGGATGGACTCAAAGCCTCTTCTATGAGCTTTCATATGTGGAAGCCCTTGGCTAGTGTTGCTGGAAAGCTTCCTAACTGGTTGGTAAACCTTTAGGGTAATTTGTTTAATGTTTCCCATTGAACACAGCCCTTACATTTGCAGTAGCATTCGTTTGTTAGGTTTCTTTTTCTTTTTCTTACTTCTTTTTGGCAGGAGACAGACACTTCAACTGCAACAGTTTATTTGAGTGTCATTTCCATTGATGAGCCGAGCTGTTTGGCTTTCTTTAAATAAAGAGTTAACTTCGCTGACACCGGTATTTATTTATTTTTACTGTTAACATGCTCCTGACTCTGGCTACTGAGTAAAAAAGGTAAAGGTAAAGGTAAAGGACCCCTGGACGTTTAAGTCCAGTCAAAGGCGACCATGGAGTGCGGCACTCATCTCGCTTTCAGGCTGAGGGAGCCAGCGTTTGTCCACAGACAGCTTTCCAGGTCATGTAAGCCAGCATGACTAAACTGCTTCTGGCGCAACGGAACACCATGACGGAAGCAAGAGTGCATGGAAATGCCGTTTACTTTTCCCGCTGCAGTGGTACCTATTTATCTACTTGCACTAGTGTGCTTTCAAACTGCTAGGTTGGCAGGAGCTGGGACAGAGCAATGGGAGCTCACCCCATTGTGCGGATTTGAACTGCCGACCTTCTGATCGGCCAGCCCAAGAAGCTTGGTGGTTTAGACTATGGCGCCACCTGTGGTGGCCACAGGTGAAGAACAGCCTGTGTTGGCTCTGGAATTCCTGGTTTCCCTAAAATTGTGTTGTCTTACCTGGATGGTGTTCTAATTCACCTGTTTGATAGATTCTGTAGCCATATACTGTGCAACCCATGCACAAAGAGAAAGCAGGCATGGGAGAAATGTGTCAGTGCAAATCTTACTACAACACACCCATGAGGTGGTTGTAGCATAATTTGCTTAGAAATGAGAAGTGTTTTATGCCATTTGATTCTGATCCTCTACCACTTGGAATTCCCATGTTTACACTATTACATTGCACACATGTTACCTCTCAGTATTGGATTCAGCTGTGCCAAAGCCTGACAATGATTTAAACACAATTGCATACATATGGCAAAACAGTTCCTCTTTTTAATCCATTTTGGTCTACTTAACATTGCTGGCAACAGCATAAACATGTACCGAGTGTAGTTCAATTAGAATATTGTTTTGGAGGGATTTATATGGCCAAGATATGCTTTGCATAAAATGACAGGGCTTTTTTTTTTCCTTTTTAAAAAAGAAGAAGAATGAACAGTATTGGTACTGTGTCATATTCCTCCCTCCCAAATGCTAAGAATTTCAAGCCAGAACCATATGTGACTGTTTGGAGATGTGTGCATGACTCACATATTTCCATACGGTCTGTACCTTCTGCTTGGCCAAGTTATATGAACTCCATGTGCCCAAACATCCCATTCCCCATGATGCCCTACCCTTCTGCCTGTAAGCATGCATGCTGGGAGATGGCCCTGTGAGGCCCCCTGCACACATAGACATCTGGACAGAGAAGGATCATGTTAGGGGTTGCTGACCTTTTGGGGTCCATGGGCAAATCTGAAACTGAGGAAACTGTCATGGGCAACCACACACACCACAAACTCTCCTATTGCTGCCAACAGAATAATTCTTTCAAGCCTAATATTGGTGGGGAGAGGGCTCTGTGGGTACCAGAGAAGGCCTTTGGGCACATATGTCGTGATGGTGACCCCTACTCTATGTAATTAAAGAAGTAACCTTACAAATGTCTAGAGAGTCTTCAAAGATAGAACTTGTGCCTGTGCAAACCTTAGCTTATATCTGGCCTCACAATACAACCTTGATCAATATGGCCTCTTATCTTTCGGTCTCAGTTCCTTTGCTGTAAAATAAGACAACCAGATGCAAATGAAAGGACTCCTGTTGCATTAACAGTGTTTAGAAGAAGGGATTTTGGGGGACTTAGTTTTAAGAAAAGGGGGGGAGAGATGTATCTGTGTATAAGACATCCCCTAATTTTTCACATTATTTATTGGGGGGGGACCTAGTCTTATACACGGAAAAATACGGTATTTAAAGCAAATTCAACACACATTTAAAGCACATGACCCCCCCCCAAAAGAATCACTGTAGTTCCCCCTTACAGAGGTACAGTTCCCTGCACCCTTAAAAAAACTACAGTTCCCTGGATTCTTTGAGGAATGCCATGTGCTTTAAATGTGTGGGGTGCTTCTTTCCTTTGACAGGAGCAGGTTGTGATTTCACTGGGGCTCGTGGGTTTAGAAAAAACAGCCTGGGACACAACTAGTAAAGGTTAAAGAAACAACAGCAGCAGAGAGATATTGCTCTCCTGTCTTCTTTGTGGTTAGCCACAGCGGGAAATTTGATGCTGGAGTAAATGTGCCTTTGGTCTACTTCATCAGGGCTCTTATGTTAACTCTGGGTGGTATCCAATGGCTGAGGCTCTCTTGATGGAATACGTCCACCAGCAATTCCACACAATTTCTCCTTCCTGATGCAGCCACACACACCCTCCCAAATTTGCTCTGAAGGGTCTCCCAACTCTCCCAACAGAGTGGATGTGGGGTTCACAAGAAGGCGAATTACCAAAAATTGTTTCCTACTCCGTTCCACTTAAGGATGCCATCTGCCAAGTCAATTTCACCCTTTGTCTTCCTTGGCAGCATGCTTTATTTTCAGGATTGTTTTGACGGTATGTTGCAAATGAGTAAGCGCTTGGTGGAATAGTGATAATAACACCCTTACTGTAATAATAATAATGCACTTACTGTATGTGTATACATTTATTGTATTGTATGGGTGGCTTTATTTGTACACTAAATATTTTAACTGAATAAACAATTCCTTAACTAAGAACTACAAGTCCTTCATTACCTGGGATGTTCCTACCAGACTTGTGGAAGCCTTTTTACATTGGGCACCACAACATTATATGAAACATGGCTGTGGGTTACAAGAAAATGTGCTGCCCTCAAAAGGTCTCAGAGTGTTTGTTTGTTTTTTGAGCCACAAAATCAGCCTTGATTTTCAGGTGAAGGGACTCCGTTGTTCCCCATAATCATCTTAACATAGAGTCAATAGTACAGTCCAACTTTTTACCTTAATAAAAGACTTGTTGCCACTTTCCATTGATTGCTTAGAAAGTGCCTCTCTGAGGCAAGCCACAAGGGATGGGTGAATCTGTCCATTTTGGCTTCTCTCAGTTTTTATTTTTTCCAGTCTCTACATTTCTACACCTGTTATTTTTTTTATTTTTTTGTAATAAAAGGGGGGGGGTTCTCATGAAAATCCATTAGCATTTCAATGTGAATTTCTTCCAATATACACATTTTTTTTGCAAAGCAGTTTCCCGTAATATGAAGTTTGTATGTTATTTTCACTAATAAGTGCATTTTTATGCACATTTTATCTCAGTGTATGCATTTTGGTGCACATTACATGGCTGGAGAACCGCATTGCAAAATTCACAGAAATGTGAATTTTGAAGGATGGTTGTGCTTCAGTTCTCATCTTGTTTCAGAAATGGCAGGTTGTGTGAGTTCACCTTTAAATATGAACTGAAACGAATTCCCCCTCCCCCATCCCTTGTTGCCAATTAATTTCCTTGTCCTGGTCAAGATCCTGTGCCTTTAACAGTGGTCTGAGATACCAAATTATAGTAAGTGCATGCAACAGCAACTCAATTGTACATTATAGATGGCTACAACTGTGGTCTTTTTTTGTGACCCCCCACTCCTTTGCCTTTCACAGTAGCCCAACTCAAATGTAGCCTTGTTCCTGCACCACCTTTATCTATTTCCCATCATTCAAACAATACTGGGAAATGAAAAGGAGAATATCTCAGGTAAAAATTCATTTGCCATACCACCTGCTTCACAATTTCTCCACAATCTGCCCAGCGCATATGCTTCAAGGTAAAAGACAACAACAACAACAACAACAACAACAACAACAACAACAACAACAACAACACTTTGTACTTCATGAGGGAATTTAGAGAAGCCTATATAATGGAGGATTTGCCATTTGATTTTTAGGTCCAAAACCAGCATTGCTGGGGGTGGGGGTGGGGAGGAAACCTCATGATTAATTTCTCTTTCTCATCTTTTCCATCACATATTTTATAACCCTATGTAAGTATTTTTCTTTTTTAAAAAGCTGTCTGGATGATGGTGATGATTATAACAGGAGGTCAATAAAGGCACAACAAACAAAATTTTGCATTTTCATTATTCCAGGTGGATGAGATTTAAGCATAACTTTGACAGGACAGTGCCCTCACGTTGTCCTCTCCTCCTTATGACTAGTATGATTCTATGACTAGAAGAGATTCTAGCAACCCAACCAGATGGGCAGGGTATAAATAATAAAATTATTAAAATGATTGTTATTATTACTATACCATTGCTACAACGTGGGCATGCATATGCTCTTGGCAGTATCACCAACTATTAGCAATGGCAGCTAAATGGAACCTCCAGGTTAAGATGCAGTCTACCATTGATCACCAGGTGCTGTGAAGCAAGCAGAACTATTGCCTTGAGGTTCTGCTCATGGCCCTTCCTGGAAGCATCTTCCTGAGCACTGAAAGAAGGTCAGCTACTGGATTAGACGCCCCTTTCTGATCTGATCCAGGGCATTCATTTTCTTTTACACCCCACTCCGATGCCCCCAATCTACTGCCTGAGGTGATGCTGCCTCTGGACAAGGCAGTTTGTCTTCTCCACCTGCGTGCCTGAAGGAAGGAGCAGCAGCAGCTCTGAATGGAAATGTCAAGCCTGCTGAGGAATTAAAAACCCACAGGCTGTATTGCCCAGTCCTCCGGCTACATATGCAGGCTTAGTTTGAGCACAACATTTTTGTTTCCAGTCTCTCTCTCTCTCTCTCTCTCTCTCTCTCTCTCTCTCTCTCTCTCTCTCTCTCTCTCTACCTTTAGGGGCACCAGTAGGGGGTTAATGCAAGCCCGGCTTGACACAATACTGGAGGCATTCATAGAGGGGGCCCACAGTTGCTGCCTAGGCAGATTTGGCCCAGGCTTCCAAAGAGACAGGAGCTGTTACTGCAGAGAAGTATGCTGCCTGCCACGGTTGGACCATTAGTATGGAAATGAGGCATGCGTGTGACAGGTGGCCTTACAACCAACACAATTAACTTTCTCCATTAGCTGACGCACCGACAAAACAGATGCAGCATCAATAAGCACCACAAAAAGAGAGAGAGGGAGAGAGAGCCTCACAAGCATTGAATAGGAATGACATTTTGTACATCCCTATTATTTATAAGAAGTAACAGCCAGTGCACATTACTTAATGGGTGGGTTTGGAAAAAAGGGGGGGTAGGTTTACCATATATTAATAGTTCTGCAGGGAGACTATGATGCAATAAAATAAGGTTTGCCTCGGCTGCCAGAGAGTAAATATATTGATGCGTTTTTTAAGATCAGACCGTTTGGTTTTGCTCTGCTTGTGCAAACTGTTATCAGTCTGCAATGCAGCTACTGCCCTCACATAAGCAGCTGGCACATGAACCGTCTGCCAGAAAATCTGAACACAGGATCGCTGGTCCACTTATGGTGGTGCAGTGGACAGGTATCTGAAGAAGTGTGCATGCACACGAAAGCTCATACCAAGAACAAATATAGTTGGTCTCTAAGGTGCTACTGGAAGGATTTTTTTATTTTTTATTTTGTTTTGACAGTGGACAGAGTGTAGGACTAGGATGTGAGAGATCAAGGTTCAAGTCCCAAGTTAGCCATAAAGCTCACGGTGTGAGCCAGTCACTTGGGCCAGTCACTACCTCTCGATCTAACCTACCTAACAGGGTTGTTGTGAGGATAAAATGGAGAGAGGGAGGGAGGGAGGGAGGGAGGGAGGGAGAGACTGCCTCTTGTATGCCATCTTGTGGTCCTTGGAGGAAAGGCATGCTATAAGTGTAATGAAATAAACAAACTACTATAAAATGATCTCCAGTTCTCCAGGGCCTGAACTTTTTTTAACTGGAGAGACCAAGGATGCAGCTTTGGATCTTCTACATGCAAAGCATCTGCTCTGCCACTGAACTATGTTCCCTCCCCTACTTTGCATGTGGCAGCTGACTCGTAGCATAATAGAGTTGAGACTTGAGCGGTCATCTAGTCCAATGTCCATCAGTGTAGGGAATCTGCTCCCACAGCATCCTTGGCAGGGGGCCTTCCAGCCTCTGCTTAACAACCTGCAATGAAGGAGAGACCACCATCTTCTGAGGCAGTCTGAAAATCCGGTACCATCCGCAAAGCTTGGTTTCGTATAACATCTCAGGTTGCACAGTTTGGACTAGGTCTTTGTGCTCTTGTGTGTGTGGAAAGAGCCATGAAGAATATATTGTCTTTCTGGCTTATGGTCCAGAGCATCTATGGTTATCGGATTGTACAAACTGAATATAATAACATCACAGTTGTGCAACTCCTAGTAGAAAGATGGGATTATGGTAAATGACAAATTGGAAGGGATGTGGACAATTGAGAATCTGCGTTTCTTCGATGCACTTGCTGATAAAACAAAACAAGCAGGGTTCTGGATGTATTTTTGGCCCACTTTTTTTAAAAGCACACCATGCGCTTCTCTGGTATTAATTCTCTATTGCCAGCTTTCCTGGACATTCCCAAGCTCTCCCCATGACTCCAAGTTTTACCACAGGTAGCCCAACACCGAGAAAGCAGCCTTCAATTGGGATTAGGATTCTGCATAGGGGGGAAGCCTGGTGCCATGTGTCAATGTTTGTGAAATTGCTAATTTAGTCTGGTTGTGCCTATAGGTTAAGTCTTTCTGCATCTAAAAATAAAAATAAAAATTCACATGCTTCACAGAGCGCTTCACAGAGATGGTTCGCATGCCAGTTAAAAGAGAGCTTGAATATAAAATTCTAAGCACAGATATTACCACATCATAGTTGTTCGCTGGCCTGTGTAAAATACACTCCTGGGTTGGTCTCATATAATTTGTCGGC
The DNA here is from genome assembly GCF_009819535.1 of Lacerta agilis. NCBI lineage: Eukaryota > Metazoa > Chordata > Lepidosauria > Squamata > Lacertidae > Lacerta > Lacerta agilis. Next base: position 58,697,709 of record NC_046314.1, on the reverse strand, counting down.
CACATTTGGCACCCTTGTTGTTAACAGGGATGCCAAGGACTTGGAGGGCATGACAGCTGCGGCTTTCACATGCCTCTTGAGGGGAATATCTCCGCTTGAGAGGCAGATTTAATGGGACAGTCTAAGAAGCGTTTTCCACCAGCTTCTGCATTGTATGCCTGTTGTGTTTGATTAGAGGATTTTAGTCCCATGGGCAGCAAATTACATGCATTAAATTAGTCTGTGGGGGGGGAAAGAGGAAGGGCTAAACTTTGCTTGAGGATCCCTTGGCATCTTCTCAAGGTGAACCACATGTTATATTTAAACTATTGGGACTCACCCAAGGGATCATGGTTCCCAAAATCGGCCTATGTGTTATTTATAGTCTAGCGACCAAGTCTTGGTTTGTGTGACAGCAGGGCTTTTACCACAGTGGTCCCTTGGCTTTGGAAGAACCTCCACACAAATAGGACTTTCAGTCTTTGGGTTGTTGTTTTTTTACAAGTCCAAAGACTATTTTATGTAGACGGCAGGAGGCTTAATTACAGGTGGGCCATTGTCTGAAAAATGCAGGGGTTAACTAACATAGTTAGTTTTACTGCCTTAGGAAGGTATATATCATCTCAAGCATCAAGAAGTGCTGCAATGCATGATCTTGTATTATTCTTGCATTAAAAGTGCTGAATTTTGGATTATCTGCAACAAAAACCCTGCTTTTCTTAGGTTTCCCTGGTCCCAGAGCCTTTTGGTCTTTAAAAGACAAAACCGATACTTTAAATTTTACCAGGCATCTAATTGATACATGCACACTGTGGTCAGTTGTCAGTCAGTGATATTTTTTTATTAAAATGTTTCTATTAAAAAAAATAGCCTCATCAGTAATTACAAGTGATTTGGCTACCATAATCTCAACCAGCTGAAACTGCTGAATACTTTTCAGAGGCATAGCTGTCAGCCTTTTCCTCTTTTTTGTGGGAAATTCCCTTATTATAGCATTGGGGAACAGCAGGGAGGGTTGACAGCTATGTCAGAGGCAACCTCATGTAATGCATGTGACTGTAACCCAATCCAGACACAGTATTATCAAAGGTGCCTGTGTCCCAGTAGCCAGATAATTGCAGGCTTGCTTTTCTTCGAGTTTCTTGGAAGGCCTTACCACTTTTAAGATCACAATCCTATTCACACTTACATGGTAGCAACTTCCATTGAACTCAGTGAGACTTACTTCTGATGCAAAGGGTTGAAGTACATGTCTCTTTCTCAACATCAGTATATGTAAAATCAGTATATATATTTTTCACCTTTAATGTTTAATAAACCATTGTGCACACCCACTTTCAGTCAATTAAAAAAATTAAAATTAGTTTGACAATTCTTAGAATGGGAACTTTGCACTTTATACTTCTTTGTTTAATTGTATCATTGGTTATTTTAGCGTATATATCGTTATGTGTTTGTGGCGGAGTAAGTAGACTATATGTGAGACCCTTCTATCCCTTGGATCCAGCAAGTGTTAAAATATAAGCCAAGCTAGCTTCCTGTGTTGAGGTGATGCCTAGGTGATGGGCCATTAAAGGAAACAAAGGAAAGGGGCTCTGTGTGCAATGGTAAATGCCCCGTGGTTAGTTAGAAGACAAGGCTCAGGTTGTATATGTGTGTAAATAAACCATTTATTATAAAGACTCCATAATCTCTGTTGTGCCTCATTCCACAAGGAAACATGAACTCTGAGTGCCTTGAACTCCCAGAATCTTGCACCACTCAGGGGTGGAAGAAGGGGGGGCGGTTCGACCTGGGTGTCACGACTGGGGTGTGTGTGACAAAATGCCGGGCAGCACTCACCACGAGGCCTGCAGCATTCCCGAGCCACCGCATGTCTCCTGGGAGTGACTCGCTGGCTTGGGTGCCCACGGGCTCCAGGCTGCCCCCAAACGGTCCGCCTGCTGCCTCCTCTCCAGCTGTAGGGCGGCTGAGTGGGAGAAGGCAGGCAGACTTCTTGGAGGCCACACAGAGCATCCTGCCCTGGCTCACCCCGCCCTGTGGGAGGCTGGCCGCAGCCCTGGGCTGCCCAGGCTCCTGATCAGCTTGCTCTGCCGCTGGCACCACTCAGAGATTGGGGTGACATGAAACAATATTTTCTAAGAGTACCATATAGTGCTATTTTCATTTGGCGGATCATGTTGTTTATGCCCTGTCATTTAGGGACCCTTGTTGTAGTACATTCTTCAACCAGTGGAAGCCAGAAGAAACCCCCTACATGGGATATTTCTGGGACAAGGATGGGTAGAAGTGGACTGGCCATGGATTCACTCGACCCTAAGCCACTTCAGCTACATGTGATGTGCCCAGGTCTCTCTCTGCTGTCGCAGACTGGAGCTTGTGAAGCAAAATATGGTCAAAACACCTGTCTCCTGCCTCGAACGGTGTGAACTGCAGGAGTTTGAATGTGGCCATTCCATTTAGCCCCACTGTTCTGATCCTGGATATTAGGCTTGCTCCCTTACCATACAATCCCACACATGTTTCATCAGAAGTAAGCCCCACTATATTCAGCTTTACTCTCATGCAAGTGTGCATAGGAATGCAGCCTTAAAAGGGTTTGAGGAATGAGGCAGCCTACCCTGCCAGAAGCAAAGAAGAAAGAATCTGAAAGGAGAAGATGAAAGGCAAATCAGATGAAGTCTATGCATCCATTATTCAATCAAAAGGTTTTCATTTAATCTAATAAAAGTACCATCCACATTTATGAGGCAACATTAATAATCCTTGCTGATTCAGGAAAGAGGCCCATATGGCATGGGGTATTTTATTTTTATCTTGGCAAAATATGTCTGATTATCCACATCTGCGATAAACCAGCCTTGCCTAAGTTGTTTAATGAGGATTTGTAGGGCAGGTGATTTCCTTCAGAAGATGACAGTATATTTTCCTTAGTGAGCATCCTGCAAGGAGTTTGGGTTTCTAGCTTTATTTTTAAATGTTTAAAGTTACACTTTTCCTTCTGGAAACATGTTCTGAATATATTATAGTGATCTTTAGCGGCTAGGGCTTGCTTTTATAGTGGCAGGCCAGTAGAAATGAATCTTCCCTGTATTTGTTCCTTCCCTCCATTCCATTACTATTTTCTAAGCTAAAAAGCCCCAAGTGTTGTACCATATCATCAGAAGAGAGTTCCTCCTGCCCCTTGATAAGTAGCCACCCCAGAATTCACCCTTCTCTGAATTTTGCATTGCAGTTCTCCAGGCAAAGTAATGTGTAGGGGGGAGGAAATGCATATGTGAGGGTAGAGTGTGCATTAAAAAAAAATCATATATTAGTGAAAATAACATACAAAAAATGCATGGTGTTAGCAGAAATTGTTTTGCAAAAATATGTATCTTGGGCAAAAATGCATGCAGAAATGTGTGTCTTGGAATAAATTTGCACTAAAATGCTTTGGAATTTCCATGAAGTGGAAATGTGGAGAACTGAACTTAAAGACTGGAAGAATCGACAGACTTACGGTATACAGAACTGTATTTGCCATTTTTATGCCCATCCCCGCTCCCATCTTCCCTGCTTTCCTTTTTTATTTTATTTTTAACTACCCTGAATAATTTGCTGTGAACAGCAAACCTTACTGCTCACCTCTGATTCAAGGTCATTGATGAACAATATGGCAAAATTATAGTACCATTCAAATGACCATAATTAGCAGTCCCGCCTGTTTTGATTGAAACTCTTTCTCTCATTTTTAAAACTTAGAAGTGTGCCTGGTATTCAACAAGTAGGTGTTAATGAGGTGGCTCAAAGCTGGAAAAGAATGGGGGGGGGAAATGCCACCAGGGACAAAAGTGTGGGTGCTGGGGGGGGCCCCCAGAAAACTCCCATAGAGATTTCCCATTTACTCTGCAATTAACTGCAGCTACAGTATATGCTTTCAAAGTATAGATAGAAATTGTTTTCCTTTCAAGGGATGAAAGTCCTGGCTTTCCCTTTTATTACAGAAACCAATTGTGATTATTTGTCAAATGACCACAGCAGTTAGATGATATATAAAAAAATAAAACCCTGCAGCTGTGTTGGCAGAAATTAGCAAAATATGAGTTAACCCAGGAGTGGGCGGAATTCAGGCTGCTCAGACGCGCTTTATATTTTGCTAGATCTACCAATCAGAGCCCAGTGCATCAGAGATGTACAGTTAAAATCAAAGAACAATGTGTGTCCCAGCACATTCTGAGCCTAGGAATCTAGAACTGAGTTTACAGTCTTCTCCAGCCTCATCAGCTTTCTACATTTTAGCAGCCTAATTTAGGTGAGAAACCTTCTTTTGGAGTTGTTGCTGCCAAAGTTGAAATTGTCCCACCCCTGAATTAACCTAATCTGCATTTCTTGTCCTTGGGTTATTGTTGTTACCTGTTTGTAGCTGGGAAGGGCAGCAGCCGGATGGTAGAGCATCTGCTTTTCAATCACCAGGTAGGCTTGTGGAAAGAAGGCCTCCCAGAAAGCCTGGAAAACTGCTACCAGTCAGTGTAGACAATGCTGAGTTAGATGGACCAATGGTCTGATTCAGCACAAGGCAGCTTCCTATGTTCCTATCGCATTCACAACCATATATACAAGACACTAAGGCACATCCTAATACAGTGGTACTTTGGTTCTCAAACTTAATCCGTTCTGGACAGTGGTGGAGAGCAGGCGGGGCGGGGCTGGCATGCGTCCTGGGTGCAGGCGCACTGCCTGCAGGAGCGTGGCGCATGTCCTGGGGCATGGCGTGCTGCCTGTGGGGACGGGGCGCCCAGCGCGGATGAGGGAACAGCCACGATGGCAACCTGCCAGGATTGCACTGCCAGCGGCGCTGCGCTCCCCCTGCACTCCTCTTCCTCCACCAATGGTTCCGGGAGTCTGTTCGACTCCCGAAACTGTTTGAAAACCAAGGCACGGCTTCTGATTCGCTAGATGAAAAATTCACTCTACGAAGACACTCGTACAACGAATTATTTTCGTCTAGCGGGGCACCACTGTACTTCCGGGTTTGCGGCGTGCAGGAGCCGATTTGTTCGGCAACTAAGCCGTTTGAGAACCAAGGTACATCTGTACACTAATTTCAGGTGTAAATAATTTCCCCTTCAAAGAGGCAAAACTCTTCTCCCTTCCCAGCTGAACATTTACTGATGACGGAAGTGTAGAACAAAATATATTGCCGACCCCTAACCATAGACCAGCATACACATGAAAAAACAAGTTCTTTTTTTATTGTGATGCTATCGATATGGGAGAGATGAACCAACTATATGGAGTATAAATATGGTTGTATTATCATTATCATCATCATCACCATCATCATCATCATATGTAACTCCCCTAAGCATTAAGGCTGGAGATGTATTTAAATCTAAATATAACAAAATTTAATTGCTGGGGCTTTAAATGCCAGACTTTAGCAACCCACCATAAGCAAAGGCCCTCAAGAAGAATATGCCAAAAAACCCGAACGTAGTTAATTCTAGGGTTGGACTGAGGAGAATATTGACCCAGATTTTACTACAGACCTTCTCTTTTCACAGCCCAGAGGCCATCAGGCCATAAAACTATTTCCACAGTTAATTCTGAATGGGTCACCAGGAGTCGCTTTCACTATAGGAACTCTCCTCTCATTGTGTGGCTTCTTGGTAATATGGCATGAAGTACCAGTACCTGGATAAATTGTCTGCTTTGTCTTTGTTGTGCAAGAGTTCATTGTAGAGAATATAAAGAAGTGAGGTGGCAGATGTGTGGTGAGGAGAGTTCACAACAAGCCTTGTTTCTATGAGGGGCACTGTGTTCAATTTCCCCCTACTGACTTAGGTTTATTTGCAAGCCGTAAAGCCATAGAGGGAAGGGGGAATTAAGTACCCTTTTGACTCTACTTGTATCCAAACAATATTAGTCATCCTAATACCTCTGGCGGGATGAGAATGCATTTACTTCTTTGAAAAAAAGAAAAAACATCGAAGGAGCATAAGCAGCATTTATGAACTGCCTTTGCACACCCTTTCACTGAGATTTAACTACAGTGGTACCTCGGGTTACGAACTTAATTCCATTCTTAACCCGAAACCATTCTTAACCTGAGGTGTGCTTTCACTAATGGGGCCTCCCACTGCCGCCGCCACGGAATTTCTGTTCTCATCCTGGGGCAAAGTTCTCAACCCGAGGTACTACTTCCGGGTTAGTGAAATTTGTAACCCGAAGTGTTTGTAACCCAAGCTACCACTGTATTCTCCTTTTGCCCACAACACACACTTCACACATTCGCAACATGAAATACATTAGGTGCAGTGGTGGGGTGGAGCCTCCCCCCCAACCAACACTGGTGCCACTGTTGCTTACCTGTATGATGCTGGGGCATGGTGGGAGCAAGATCAGGACCTCAGGAGATTTACCAGTGGGACAGCATCTGGGCAATCTGGTGGATGTAACTGTGCAGCCCTGACCTCATTGCTGCCTTGTCAAGTAAGCAAAAACAATGACAGGCTTGGGAGAGTGGTTCTGGCCCGCAGTAAGCCCTACCGTTTTTATGCTATAGGAGTAATGCGGTTGCTATACATAACTGTGTGAGTGTTTCATCTGTGCAAAGAGGGGCCTCCATGTACACATATCACTTTTCTTTAGGCCACGGATTCTTGCCTGGTGTAGTCTCCCCATCCAGAATTACACATGGCTGAAGGCTCTTTTCTGCCTCCCATATACTTTCTGCATCTTGTATGCAGTAGCCTAGGGTCTGCTCTGGCTACTGAAACAAGTGTGTGAATAAATGGACCAAAACATAAGAATGTTGAACAGATTATTTGGATTGTGAAGCTGAACGGATAGAAGAGCTGCAATTCAAACCAACAAATCAACGTTTACTTTCTGGAAAGGAAGTTATTGGGGTAGCCTGGGGTGGAAGGATAGCTAATGTGCTCCCTGGGGCACATATGCACACTATTTATTTATTTTTTAAAGACCTCTCCAAATCCAAAATGGGGACAGTAATTTACCAGGAGTTAAAAATGAAAATAAGTTTATACAATTAATATGCCACTACATGACTGCTGCCTGAGTTTGATTTAATGTATTAAAGTAAAAAAAAAGTCCAATAATCTGTTCCCTTCTCCCATCACTAGGTTTTTGATGCACACAAGGCAATTTCTGCTCAACGTTAGAGATCCATCCTGTTCTGCCTTGCAGAAGAAAAGTCTTGAAAGGCATGTACAGGATAAGCAAATGGAGCTAGGAAGGAAGGCGTATCGATGTGACCCAGCTCTGCTGGTTTCACACATCTAAAAATGCATGACTCAATTACACAAGAGTTAGCTAATGAGGAATGAGGAAGATGTTACAGATTGAAACAAATGGCAACTAAATGAATCGGTGCTGCTTTTCAGACTGTTGCCTTTCAACAAAACCCTGGCAAGACATTTTCTTCACAGGATATGAATCACGCCGACTCAAAAAACAGCGAGACCAGGGCCACCTACATTCAGAGTTTGTACAGTATGACCTTAAGGCCCAACATCTACCAGAAGTTGAGTAGAAAAAGGACAAGCTTGGAAGAATAAAAGGGTTTACATCGGTATTAAATAATTCTCTCTTAGATATGCAAATTTCTAATTAGTTACTGTGGAAACTGTAGGGGCCTGGAAGTAAGCCCTGCACAATGAGAGTGAGCGTTTACTTTTTTGATTTACTACAGGGCTGTAGTAGCAGAGGGAGGGGAGAGCAAGAGAGGGGGAAATTAATTCATTGCTTTTAACATGACAACAGAATGAAGTGCAGGGAATGAAGTGACTTTGTTTTGTGTGTGGCTGTTGTTACAGACCCCAGAGGAACTTTATGTGACACAGTCTCACTTGTCGCGTCTATCTAGAATTGTAGATTACTAGTTTACAACAGAGTCCAAATGAATATTCTCAGCAAGCTTTGCATTCGTAGGGATTTTTACAAAATTCACAGGGCATGAACTCAAATTCCAATGGATGTTTACCCATTCAAGAACTTTGCATTCATTTTTTTTTCTTTTTGTGTCCTTATGTGTGAATTTGTGAGTTGCGCCTCAACATCCCTCTGGTAAAATTTAAATTTGTGCATCCCAGTTCATGTATTTTACCTTCCCCGTTTGTCCTTAATGAATTTACCATGAAGAAAATGGAGAAAAATGATAATTCAATATTCATGAATTTGGAATTACTTAATTTATAGGAAGCAACCTTTGGAGAGTTCCAAAGCACAGCATTTGGAACTATTAAAGTTTAAAATATGGAAAGCTATTTAGCTTAGGGATGTTAGTTGTGATGAAGTTCCACATTCTAAGTAGCTGATCATATAAAAATTACAAGAAAATGGCCAACATAGTATAAGCATGCAACTGAATTCCTTGTTCTTCTCCCTGCCTCCATAAATACTGCTTCTGATATGTGGCTTTTGTTAGATAGGGTTTTTTGAAGGAAAATACAAATTCCAATCTTAAGTCAATTTGCTCATGGAACAGACTTTGTCTCACTTTAGCTTAAGATGACCAGTTACCTAATGCAAATGCATTAAGCTGGTGGCAAAATATTGAATCAAGAGCTTTAGCTTTCATATTGGCTTACATTCATTTCTCCTAAGTATGTTGATGCTTTCATGTCAATACTGTATTCAGTTATAAAGCCTTTCGATACATCTAACTTTGCAGTTTACATGAGAAAGCCAGCTTTCCCTAGAAATGGAAGGCAGTTTGTTTTCCTGTTTTCCAAATAATTCCACTACTTCAAGACTGATGAATACTTGATCTGGCTCCTTACAAGGTGACTCTGTAACAGGTTATTTATACACATGCCAAGCTTCTCAAATGGTTGCCACATGCTTGCATCCACAGCTTCTTTATACAGAATAAGACCATTGGTCTATTTAACCAGTGCTGGATTAAACCTTGTGGAGGCCCCTAGACAGTCAATATCTCGGAGGGGGGCCCTCACAAATTATTTCCTAATACAAGTGTCTTTCCCAGTCCTGCCTGGGGATGCCAGGGACTGAACCTCAAACCTTTTGCATCAAAACGTGTGCTCAGAAGCATCTGGTATGGTGGGCTAATGCTTTCTACATTGATGATGCCCATTAAGTGAGCCTTGCAGAAACATGTAAATAGTGAAGGACTGGTGCAGTTTAAGGCGAAGCAGGAATATGAGGGAGCACCATTTAGAAATCAAATGTGATCACTGAATCATAATGGTGGTCTACCTGACAATGAATTGACTCAGACTTAGCTGATGTTGCATATTTAGTGTAATGGAGAAGTCTAAAAATTTACACTGAGGAAAGAGAGGAAAGAAAGAGTATTATTTCCCGAGTTCTCTGTGTGCAGAAGTATATTCTATAGCTCCACAGCAGGGCAATGATATACATCAAGTTGAAAGGAACGAATTCCATCTAGTTCATCTCTCACCCAAGCTAGTTCAAATCCCCACCCACTAGTCCTCCATACATGGGCAAGTACAATTGAGAAGCTCACCAGGGAAATAATGCAGTAGAAGCAAACATTTGTTTGTTTGTTTGCCTTATATACCACCCTTCATCGTAAGATCTCAGAGAGGTTCGCAAGAACTAAAGTGGAAATTCACTACCAAGAAGAGGTCAACATGTTAAGAAATAGGAGGGTATACGCTATTAACCTAAGGATCCTTCTTTTCTCTCCTAGCCAATTTCAATGTGGATTCTCCAATGGGACAGCCTCCAAAAAGAGGGGTTTTCAAACACTGAATGCACCACCAGGGAAATTAATTTAGAAGGACCTCCCCCAACCCAGCTACTGTCACTTTCAGATTGTCGGTTTCAGATCACCCATGTCTAGCATTTGTCTCACTAATTCACAGATAACAAATGTTATTAACAATGGCATTTGCTTAGGTTCCAGTTCTAGTTGCTGAGGGCACAAATCTGTTCGTTGACAAAACTTTTCATTACTTTCTGTTTCAGTGAACTTTAATTGTCCCCCTTTCCGGGCAACTTCTAGAAGGTCTGCTTGCAATGGGTGAATGTTTTATTAGTTACTTCTACAACAGGTAATAATAATAATTAGCAGGAACAGTAATAATTCATCTCACCACAAATATTGAGAATACAAATGCAGTGTCCATCCGCCTTGTGAAAAAGTATTTATTTGAAATTGCTCCTAAAATGAGCATTTGTATGGCTTTTGCAGTTTCATGTGTGATAGCTGGGGTGAGGGGTAGGAGACAGGCTCTTTTCACCACAATACTGTAGGTAATAAAAAATAATGTAGTGTTTTCTCTGTTTCCCTAAGGAACCTTCATTGAAAGAACAGTAAACATTAAAGACACATTAAGACACTCATACAAAAACAAAAAAGGGACCGACTCGGCTTATAAATGCTAATACTCATTACAGATGGTCTGCATCCATCTTGTGTGAAGGGAGTGAAGAGGAAAGTAATTTGAGCAAACGAATCTGGACTGCTCCTCATGCTTTTGTCATTCACTGGGTTTGTTACCTATTGAATTCCAGCAGTTGGGCTGCTTGTGTCCTGTTTTAGTGCCCTCCGTAAACCATCTTCCCCCTGTTAACCTGGCCTGATGGCCCCAATGGAGTGGCCATGACAATGGATGTTCATTTTACCGCTATAAAAGGGCTTAATGATTAAAAGGCCGCATCATTGCACTCTGCCACAGGACTCATTCTTTTGCTCCCGTGAAGTCCCTTTGATTCAAAATGTTCTTTTGACAGGATCAAGAGTGGTTTTCATTCAGCTGGGCGGCAGAAACATCTGCATTTTCTATCCTCTACCTCCTACTCAGTGCACATAGTTAATGTGTAATTAATGAAACATCCCTTCATGGCGTGGCACACAATTGCCATGGGTCTCCCACCAACCTCGCTTCAGCTCCAATAAAGCAGGTCTGCTTTTATATCCTTGTACCCTCATTCAGCGATAGCAATAAACCGAGCTTCAAGCTTATCTAGCCAGCTTACATCTTAATCTTTTTTCCATCCTCACTCTTCTTTCTCCTCAAAAAAAGGGGGTGGTGGTATTCAATTTCTTTAGCGTTATTCAAGCACATTGGAAATGGGTAAACCCAATGCACAGTGGTATTCAAAGCAGAATAGAGATGACAAGGTTGAAAAAGGTCTAAGGAAATGTCTATAGTTTGAAACAGAGATGTCATCTGGCAAGATGAAAATACACTAGAGTTTTCACGGCATGAAGTTTAACATATTAAAGAGCACACTAACACTTTGAGCTTTCTAATTGGATGCAGATGAAACCCTACTATCTGTTAATATGGCACAGGGGTAGGGAAACTGTGCCCTCCCCCAAGATGTTGTTGGACTCCAACTCCCATCAGCCCCAACCAGTTTTTTTTCATGGATAATGATTGCTATTCTGCCACTTTCCATCCACACCAGTGAATGGCACCTGGCTGGCTGTATGGGGGTGTGGTTGTGTGTCTCCCCTCTGTACTCCACTGCCTGTTTCTGTTCTGGTCCAGAAAAAAAGACTAGGCAGGCCATTTGGCCTAATGCCTTAAGCTCGAAGTGGACCTCAAATTTAGACACTTGTGGGTGGTTTAAATTTTTTTTGATAAATTTCACCTCTTGGCTTATGCACATTGGTTTAAAATGTGACACACTCAGAGTAGAGCTGCAAATTTATGCAAATAAGATGTACCAGTGATGTTTTGCAGACACTGTGGAAAAACTTGCATTCATGAGCAGTACTAGTTCCAGAATGAGGTCCCATGTTTCAAAACAATATTCCACTTTGCTCTAACAACGTGATAGGATAGTTTCAGAAAACTGTGATTCCCCTACAAAAGAACATTGTGCTCTGTGAATTAGTAATCCTATGCATTCTCCATGGAAACCCACATTATCTGGAAAGGCCTATATTCAGAAGCACTACAAATAGGTTTTAAAATACCAGGTCTTGAAACCAAAAATTTCACAGTTTCAAGGTTTCAAACCTGAGTGACCTCAGGACTGAACTGCTCCCAGGTGGTCAGCAGAGTCCCCAAGGCAAGTTGACATTGACTAGTGTCAATTGATAATTCCCTTACATTCACTTTAGATTGGTCATGTTGTTTGGATGCCTGATTATCATCTTCCAAAATAACTACTCTATTCCGAACTTAAAAATGGAAAGCGTAATGCTGGTGGTCAACGAAAGAGGTTAAAAGAATCTCTCAAGGCATATCTTTAAAAATGTAGTATAAACACTGACAACTGGGAAACAATGAACACTCCAGTTGGAGAGCAGCCTTTACCAAAGGTGTCATTGACTTGGAAGGCACACTTGGCAAACCCTCACCATGATCAACTCCAGCCTGTAAACCTATGTCCCCACTGTGGAACAATGTGTGGATCCAGAATTCGCCTCCACAGTGACTCACTGTTAAAACCGTGTTCATGGAAGACAATCTTACTCGGCTACAAGTGATCGCCAAAGAAGAGGAAGATTGTAGGCTAGAACTGGGAATGCCTTGCAGGAGTAGTTGCATGACTTGAAACTGTAGTGTCGTAGCCAAGCCAAGTTTAGGAGATGGGATGGCAGGAATATTGCAAAAGTGAAAGAATTCACACTTGCTCTCAGCAAACAGTTTTTCAGTACATTCCAGGCTGTGGACAGTAATACTTGATTACTGATATGGCCAGATCTCTACTCTAGGGACAAAGGCTCTGGGGACTCAGCTTAGCAGATGTTTCAGAAAGCTATGTGCAATTTTTCTAAATGGGGGGCAAACATTCTCTGGTGTGTGTGTTTGTTTTTACAAAACGCATTGCTACTGTAGGATGCTGTATGAGTCCATCTACATGGGTGAAAAAGAGAGACTTAACTAAAGTCTGATAGGTAAGACAGTAGCACAAAAGGGGTGGGGAAACAGGCCGTTCCCATTGGGTCTGTTAGACTTGGTTCTTCTAGAAGTGCTGGAATACGACGTGGGAGATGGTGCTTCAAATCCTCACTCATCCATAAGGCTCTTCGGGTTACCTTGGCCCAGTCACTGTCTTTCAGCCTAGTATTCTACCTATAGGGTTGTGTGATAAAATAGGGAGGAGATAAAGGTAAGATATAAATGCAAAAAATGCATGCAATACATACATAAAAAGAAACTCAGGCATACGTATGTTATTATTTTCCTTTCCAAGCTCACTTTCCATTTTCAGATCATATGTACTACCTTCAAAGGGATCAAATGAAGAAGAGGAGGAAGAGAATGCAGATCTCTTGAGGAGCAGAGGAGGATAAATTTTATTTAGTTTTCACTTAAAGGTGAATTTATCTAATGCACACTTTCCCAAAAGAACATGAGACCCAAAACACTGTCATCCTTTGAAAAAATCACACTTACCGGTACCTGAAGCTTGTGGTGCAGTTCTCCAACCAATCAGTGTTTACAAAAATGAATGTATGACAAGGGAAAGTGCACAGAAATGTTAGAGAAAATAACATGAAAGAATGTGTTTTATTATTATGCATGTATTTATTGCATTTATATGAGGAGAAACTGCTTGCAGTAAATATATACATTAGTCAAAACTGCTCAGTGGGAGAAATTTGCACAAAAATATTAAATATTTTAGAGTGTTTTTTTAAAAAAATAGCAGATTGCTGCAGAAATGTGGAGAATTGAATTTAAGATTGGAAAATGTGTTTTTCTGTGTCCAAAGGCTGATTGTAATTAGGGTTTCTTCAGACTCACTATTTTATAGGAGGGATTCAAGTGCATACCAGAACTTTAGGGTTGTGCTGTTAACATGGATTAGAGGGCTCTGTCAGCTTGGTGCAATAATTACATTTAAAAATAAAAAATTGGACTTTTTTGAAGATTGGAAATTCATAGGAAGTTGGGTGCATTGAAAAGTGTGGAATGGACAAATGATTAATGGGAAGATGTATAAACACCCCACAAGCAAATCAGGACAAATGTTCATTTTTTTTAATACCATCCACCTCCACAAAAAAGCAGAATGAATACTTGATAAATACCAGATTTAATCCAACTTCTGTATAAACTTTGTTCATGCGAATCAAGATGAATGCTCAAGAAACATGTCATCTGGAGTACCCGCTGCAGCCTCTACACATATGCAGAGTGTTTTCCCCTTTATTACTGAGAAAGCAGTCATCCCTTGAATGCCTGGGATTCAGGGAGAAGCTTCTGTTCAGGCTTCAATCCCAGTGCCTCTTTTAAAAAAAATAAAAATAAAAATTAAGTGCTGCCAACATCACATGAAGGCTGTGGTGGCTCAATTGCATTGCATTTATTGTGATGTCTGGCTCAAAATGGAAAGCTCAAACCAGCTTGCCAACATATCCTTAGTGGAGGGAGGAAAAGGAAACTTCAAAGTGAGCTCCGGATTCCCCCACCCACCCCCGCGCTTAATTCAAAAGTATAAGTGAGTCAGGAAAAGGATATAATGTTTGTCATGGGGATTAGCCCCCTACTGTGTTTGTTACATATGAGCACATTGAAAATTGCCGGAATACAGCAGAAACTGTTCTGCATCTCTGTAGTTGAACTGAATTCCAGGCATCAATTGTGTGTGTGTGTGTGTGTGTGTGTGTGCGCGCGCACACACACACACACACACACACACAGAGTCTCATGGTGCAATGAGAGCAAAAGACAACTCAAGCCCAGGGTCTTAGCACAAGACTTCTCTCCAATCAGATACCCAACAAAACTAAGCCTTATGCAAAGGCCATGGATAGATTATAATGAAAGTTCCATAATCATTTGCCAGGAGGTTTGTGGGTGTCTGGAGAGTGCTCAAAATACTCACAAAGCCACATAGAATCCTGTTTGTTTCTACTCAAAGCAAATGAAACAAATCTAACTTCAAGCACAGTAACAGATGAAGGAACTCATTTACTGGGGAGGGGGGGAAATAGTCGCTGTTTTTTAAGGATAGCTCCCCCCATAGATTATGACATGAATACTGCAATCTTTCTTAGTTGATATCTCAAAGCTCAGTAGGGCATCCTCACAAACAAGTAGGTACAGTGGAGGGGGGGTAAATCCCATTGAACTCAGCAGGACTTACTTCTGAGTAAGCATGCATAGGACCCGGTTGTACAACTGCTACCCCAAGAGTATTTACCAGAATGTGTTAATTGAGGAGTGAGTCCTGTTCTGTTCCATAGGGTTCCTTTGGGGAGTAACATGCATAGGGTTGGGT
This sequence comes from Lacerta agilis, assembly GCF_009819535.1. NCBI lineage: Eukaryota > Metazoa > Chordata > Lepidosauria > Squamata > Lacertidae > Lacerta > Lacerta agilis. The sequence goes on along the minus strand of NC_046314.1, from coordinate 58,682,550 downwards.
GTGAGACAATTTGTATTCCAGTTAAGCAAAAAACAAAACAAAACAACTTTTCTTTGACCAAATCTCATCTCTCATTTACTTAAATTCACAGTTTGCGGAGAAAGCGTGTCACAGTTTGTCCCGTTGTGCAGTCTTTGTGTATTGTGGGTGGTACTGTTGTGAGTTCTTGGAGCAAAGTTGTTTTATGCCACCCAGGGTGAGAAGCCAACAGTACTATAGAGTATTTGATAGTTTTTTGAGTGTAGGGCAGGAGCCCATTGGTGCTGCAGAGATGAGCAGAGTCTGTTGTCTCTGTGTGCTTGGTAGTAATCACTTGTAAGGAATGTCTGAGTGTGTAGTGGGTGCCTGTGGGTAATGTTGAGGGTGAGTAGTTTGGGTGCTTGGTTTGTAGAGATATTGCTGTACACTGCCTTGATATTTAAGGAGAGAGTGTTATGTGAATATATGTGAGTACTTGTTACAGCATTTATTCATTATTTTATTTATATGAAGTGACGAATGGTTGCAGGGGTTGTGTAAATGGAAGTTGATAGTGATGGCGTGTGGATAGTTGTGTGGATAGTGGTTGTGTTTTATGTTGGTTGGGAGTGTGACTAATGTATTTTACATTGTTTAGGTCACGATACCTTGTGTGTTGGTGGAACCCAGGTGGCGCTGTGGTCTAAACCACAGAGCCTAGGGCTTGCCAATCAGAAGGTCGGCGGTTCACATCCCCGCGGCGGGGTAAGCTCCCGTTGCTTGGTCCCTGCTCCTGCCAAACTAGCAGTTCGAAAGCACATCAAAGTGCAAGTACATAAATAGTTACCGCTCCAGTGGGAAGGTAAACGGTGTTTCCATGCACTGCTCTGGTTTCGCCAGAAGCGGCTTAGTCATGCTGGCCACATGACCTGGAAGCTGTCTGTGGAAAAATGCCGGCTCTCTTGGCCAGCAAAGCGAGATGAGCGCCGCAACCCCTGAGTCATCCGCGACTGGACCTAATGGTCAGGAGTACCTTATCTTTACCTTTACCTTGTGTGTTTGTTTCTGATCTTTGTTATATAGATGTGCCTATTCTGGATATGGATATTGTATATTTATGTATGCATTTTTCTTAATCCGTCCATAATGGTGCTAAGTTTATATCTGTGTGTTTTGATTCTGTATTTTTATTTTCCTTACTGTGTGCTGCTTGGGGATCTATGAATAGTAAGCAATCTACAAATGGACTAAATCAAAGTCAAGAAAGGATAAAATCCTTTCTGTCAATTCTCCCCTTCAAAAATAAAAAGTATATTAATGATCCTAGCAAAAATGGGCAACAACTTCAGAAGCAGAAGGTAAGCTGATTTGGGAAAGAAACAAAAAATATTCCAGAAAAGTATTTCAGTTCTGGAGCATTCATATTAATAATTTTGGACCTTGCTTCTCAATCCTTTCTGCATGGAAATATTCCCCTTAGATGTTGGTAGGAGAGTTCCCAGTTGATTTTGCAGGAGTTACACCACTGTCTCTAAACTTTTCAGGTGTCTATTTTGTTACACTTTACATTATATTCAGTTGTCTGTCTTGCAGCATCAGTCAAGCAAGAATTATCTTTGCATGTTTCTGACTTGGCCCCAAAGAGTCTTGATGGTTCTGTGGCTTCCACAAAGATGCTGATTCCAGAATATAGTGGATTTTTATGTCCTCTGGGCAGCACAAGCTTGCTTTTGCAGCACTGGAGACACACTTAAGATCTGTGCTGCTGCATCTAATTAAAGAGACAGGGAATGGGGGGGGGGAATGGCTTCCCCTTAGTTACTGCAGCTTTAAAGACTTAACAAAGTGTGGAGGAGAGGGGGAGGAAAGAGAGAAATAAAGCACTGTCCTCCTCATGAAGGTGCTGAAAGGCAAAGCAAGCTCTCAGCTCCTTTTCTCTCTCTTGGTGGCATTTGAAAGTGTAAAGCTTTGAATACCAATTGCTTGAACTGGACATATGTGAATCTCTTCTAATCCTACTAATCCTGTCCCCAAGTGCTTCTTTGTATGTGGAGGCAACACACATAGATCTAAGTTAAAGTGGCCCTAATCCTGGAAATGTGGAAAAATGTCCCAGTGTGAGAGCTAGGAGAGGGAATGGCTCCCTTACAGAGGGGACCTGTTGGAGAAACTATTGTCTTGGCCAAGGGGTTGGGGGGAAGAGATGTGTGGAAATGGGAGAGGGAGCCAGGGATGACATGAAGGAGCGCTCTCACCTTTTCTGAGCTGCTGGGAGAAAAGCAAACCCACCCAGCGGGAAAGCTCCCTTGCAAACAGCCATTGCACACTTGAGCAAACCCACAGAACTGAAACAAAGTTCCTGGATGCTGGGAAATTCACCCACTGGCTGCTTTCAGCTGTGTGAGCCCAGCAGGCCAGGCGCTAATGTGCTGCTTTCATTATATTTCACACACACACATGCACACACACAACCCCTCCATTTCTGAATGGCGGCAGAGCCATGGAGTTCTTCCCTAGTGTTCTGCTCCCCCCCCCCAGTCAAACATGCACAGTCAAGTTAGAAGCAGCACTTCACACAGTTTATGCCCCAACTGAGTGATTTTCTAGTGACTGCAAAAAATAAATGTTTTGCCTCCTATTCCCTTTTACAGACATGGGGTGATTCCCCTGGTATGACATTCCTGTGCCTGCATATATCACAAATGACGAGGGCCTTGGTGTCGAGAACGGGAAACTCATGGTTAGATATCCAACTGGTTTTTCCAGTTTTGTTTTGTTGTTTGTTTTTAATGCCAAGGAGTGCAAGAGGCAGTTGTGGGTGGTTTTGCTTCACCTCAGGTGTTGAAATAACTTGATAGGTCTTGGATATTATGCACATTGACTTGAGGAAAGTATTTCCAGTCAATTGTCATGGGTGAGGCCTCCAAATATCTTGTATGGCTAATATACGCTCATGGGGACTGAACTGGGGGTGACAGACCTGCCAACAAACCGAGGGGTCATAGTAGATAGCTCAGTGAAGATATCAACAGAGTGTGTGGCAGCTGTGAAAAAGGCAAATTCCATGCTAGGGAATCATTAGGAAAGGAACAGAATTTAAAGCTCCTGATAAGATAATGCCATTATACCAATTTATGCCTTGAGACCTCGTTCAGAGTAGTATGTACAGTTCTAGTTGCCTCCCCTCAGAAAGGATATTGTACAGCTGGAAAAGGTTCAGAAAAGGGCAACCAAAACGATCAAGGGAATGGAGTAACTTCCCTATGAAGAAAGATTACAGTGTTTGGCACTTTTTAGTTTAGACAGAAAGGCGAGTAAGAGGTGACAAGACAGAAGTTGTAAAACTGTGCATGACACAAAGAAACTGGATAAAGAAAAGCTTTTTCTCCACCTCTCTTAGCGTTAGACCTCATGGACATCCAATGAAGCCAAATGTTGCAATATTCAGGACAGATTGAGAGCCAGTTTGGTGTAGTGGTTAAGAGCGGTAGACTCGTAATCTGGGGAACCGGGTTCGCGTCTCCACTCCTCCACATGCAGCTGCTGGGTGACCTTGGGCTAGTCACAGTTCTCTGAAGTCTCTCAGCCCCACTCACCTCACAGAATGTTTGTTGTGGGGGAGGAAGGGAAAGGAGAATGTTAGCCGCTTTGAGACTCCTTCGGGTAGTGAAAAGCGGGATATCAAATCCAAACTCTTCTTCTTCTTCTTCTTCTTCTTCTTCTTCTTCTTCAGATGAAAGAAAATTACTTCCTCACATCCCACATAGGTAAACTATAGAACTTCCTCCTCCAGAAGGCAGTGATAGCCAACAACTTGGATGGCTTTAAAAGAGGAGTAGACAAATTCAAGAAAGCTACGGAAGGCTACTGGCCATGATGGCTATGCTCAGCCTCCCTGGTTGGAGGCTGCATTCTACTGAATGCCAGTTGGAAAACATAGGAGAGGAGGGTGCTCTTTTGCTCAAGTCCTGCTTGCAGGTTTCCCACAAGCATTCCACAGTGAGTGAGATGTTTGTAATGTAGCTCTCTTGCTTTTTGGAGTTAATGTATCTATGTGGGGTTTATTGCCTATTGGTTTGGTCGTAAGTTGCTCTGGGTTGCTGCATGACTGACAGATTTAATAAATAAAATAAATATTAATCAATAATCTGGTTGCCACTGTGAGAACAGAATTTTGGACTATATGGGCCATTGACCTGATCTAGCAGGCTCTTCTGACATTCCTGTGTTCTTAATACATGAAGAAGAAGAAGAAGAAGAGGAGGAGGAGGAGGAGTTTGGATTTGATATCCCACTTTATCGCTACCCGAAGGAGTCTCAAAGCGGCTAACAATCTCCTTTCTCTTTCTCCCCCACAACAAACACTCTGTGAGGTGAGTGAGGCTGAGAGACTTCAGAGAAGTGTGACTGGCCTAAGTCACCCAGCAGCTGCATGTGGAGGAGCGGGGATGCGAACCTGGTTCACCAGATTACGAGTCTACCACTCTTAACCACTATACCACACTGGCTCTCGAGACACATGAGACACATGGGGACCCCAAACATAACCATGAAATACAAGACACTAAAACCTGGACAGCAGTATGTGAGTTTGTCAAGGAACCAGTTGCAAGTATTATTGCTCATGCCTACAAGATGTTCACATGTAGTCCAATGTATTGAAGTCTTGTGCTTGGAATCTTGAAGAGTTGCATCTGGGCCAAAATCTTGCTTTAGTCCCACTGAAATCTGTAGGACTTAACCTTAGTTATGACTAAGCTACTGGATTGAATGCAATGGGGCTAAAGCATGACTAGCTTAGATTTTGTCCATGCTTTGCTTGCCCTGTGCCTAGAAAGCATGAGTCCAAGCAGTTTTCCATTTGCTCTGCCACTTTCTCCAGGAAAACCTGCTCTTTAACATTGAATCAGTGCAAGCATCAATCCATGGAAAACCTGACTGCCGTTTGATTTAGCAGTAAAGAGTGGGTTACTCTGGGGGGAATCAATGAGAACAAGCAGTGTGGATGAGCCCTTAGTCTAGATTTAGTGCTAAGTCTGGAAGGTTCAAAATAAGTCCCATTGGTTCAAAATAAATGCAATGGTGTCATCTAAAACTATTTTTGGACCATATCTTCAGCTCCATCTTTCCCACAGCTAATTTCAGCTCCATGATTTCAGACACCGCACCCAATTACATCCTGGTGATGTTTTCTGTACACCCAGAGCTTCATTTCAAAAAGCCTTTTGATAATGCCAAGGTTTCCTTGTGTTAATCCAAAAACAAAGTGGACAAAATAACTTTTTTAAAAAATGCACTGCTGTTTAATTAGGCACATGGCGACCCCAGGAAATCTAAAAAGCAGGTAATGATATTGATTCTTTATTATCACTTTAATTGTCTATTTTGATGTGTTAGAACTGAAACAATTTTCCAGCTGCAATGGCTAATGAACTCCAAGATCAAACAAGATCTTGCTAATTATTAAGTTAATGAGGACAAGTTCACAGGCACAGTTAAGTTAGTAATTACCCAGTTCAAAGTATCTAAAAACTGCATACAATCTTGATTTGGTTGCTATAATGGTTTGTAGTTTCCATTCCTTCTTTCTGAACATATTATAGATGGGCACCCCATATAGAGTATACATAATGCTAATAACGTGGAAATGTGGCACAAGCCAGACTTCAGCAAATTCAGTAGGTTCCTCTTTTAGAAATTATTCAGTTAATATCTGAAATAAATCCAATGTCTATTTCTGTCTGTGCAAGTATTACTTTCCAGAAAAGGAGCTGGATCGCTTGCTTTTATCTGGTAGTAGCTTGGACCCCAGTTCTTTATATACCAGCACAACATTATAAACACTACAAAGGAGAGTATGTTGGTGTGGCAAGTAGGAAGAGAACGGATGGGTGATCTGGTGCTGCCAGAATCCAAGGAGGAGGCTGGTCATTATCCAAGGCAACACAGAAGCACCGAGAGATAGCATGAGTCAGAATCCATCCCACTGGGGTTAAGCAAGCAGCATCTCATGAGCGCCATAGGCCCTGATGAAGCTTTACTCTCTAGTGGCATCCTTCTTCAATACTTCATCTCCTTATTGCCCAGCATCCCTCTAACCACCTATTAAAACTCCGGATACAAGGACAGGTGCTACTAACTTTTCAAACTCCCTTTAATGCCTCTGTCTCTTAAACCCATCTGGTCCAATACTTGTATGCTGTAGGGCTAGATTGTTGCTCCTATAGGTTGGCATAGTTTTGCGCATTTAAGCGAAAAAAGACAGGTGGGATGTGGCAGTGGCATAGCGTGGGTTGTCAGCGCCCGGGGCCATGTGCGGGGGGTGGAAGGGAGGGAAATGGGGGTACACATGCACATTCAACTGCCTAACAGTGTCCACGTCACCCAGAAGATCACAGCCACAGAGATAAGAAAATAAGAGTCATTTCATTGTCTGGAGAGGTCACTTCCTGGTTCACATTTTCAACTGACCCCAGCAACAGAAGCGTGCAGCTGTATTGAGGCAGCACTGGGTGTTGAAATTTTGCACCCCGAACAATTTTGTGCCCAGGGCAACTGCCTCTGTGCCTCCCCCCGGTACGCCACTGGGATGTGGGACATAATATCCATTCTTGTACAGTGGTACATGGTGGGAGGGAAAGGATTGCAATTTGCCAACCCCAGCTGAAGTGGTTTCTTTCAGCCCCTGAGAATGCTGCTCTACAGTTTGCACAATGCTGCCCACTCATACATTAAGTGCCCTTTAGCAGATGTGTACATACTTCTGCCAAGCAAACACCCTTGCTTCATTCAGCATGCATTAGAGTTGATTGGGTGAGGCTGAAGTTCATTGAAGAGCACTGTGTGTCTATTTCCTCTCCTGCCAAGCCCAGAATGTATCCCTCTAACCCAGCAGCAACAGGGTAACTGAAATATCATGATGAGAAGCTGGAAAAGTCCCACACCAGAGTGTATTAAAGGAAGGATACTTTCACCGACATCAAGATGTAACATGTTGTAAACATTCTTTTCCAGTGCAGTTGATACAGAAGCAGCATAGATGTTTTATTAATTGATAGTGGCTTCATTTGCTACTAATTAGCCACCACTATTATTTATTTAAGTGCTGACTTTGTGGGTTGGTTATTTATAAGACAAATAAAAGACACCTGCCCCCAAATTGCTTGAAGATCAAAACTCATTCTAGCAGTGGCTTTCCTGTCATTTCCCCCTCTCTGCCTTTCCCTCCAGAGTCTTGAACTGGATTATTTCGACAGTAATGGTGGCAGAACAGAATACGGCTACTACCGGTATCATTACTTCTAAGCTTCCCAGTGCTGCTTTTACTGCTCCATCCTTTATAGTGCCTCTGCTTCTTAATAAATATCCAGTTACTCATTTAGTGGGAGACGCCATAGCTCTGTTAGGATAGAAATACAAGCTTTAAAGCCAAAGCCCATAGCACAAGACCAGAGGTGGGAGATCCATGCAAGGAATAAGCAGATAAGTGGCTAAAGGCCTTTATATATGGGGTGTGGGTATTGCATTTGGGATATGCAGAATCCCCTTTGAGACCATTAATGGTCCCTTAGGGGTTAAAAAAAATAAAATCTCTATGCCAAAATTTTTATCAGTTCCCAATCAGCATAACCTACCCCTGTTTCACTGCTTTATGGATGTCATTATCCCATTGAATACTTGGCCTAGACATTATTTCTCCCAAGTGCATTATCTTCCATTTGCCTAAATGCATTCAAATTAATAGAGAGCAAGTTAAAGTACTGTGTGCATGGTCTTAAAGTGCTATACATATGAATTAAGACCAAGGCCAATAGTAAACCAGGTAAAGGCAGGGACAGGGTGTTAAATAGCTTTCTTGCCATTCTAGTGCCAGACGGCTGTCTCAAAAGGCACAGTCAGCTTACTAACACAGACACACCGCCAGCCTGTACATTTTTGAGATGGCTCACATGTCCTTCAAGAGGAAGGGTGGGACATAAATTTAACCAATAAATAAGTATTTTTAAAAATGAAATCCTAGCACATAATCTACACTATTTTGCACATGGGAAATATGATTCTGCTGTGGTTTGTTATGGCTGTGTAGACTTTGGTTGGCAAAAAGAAAACGGCAGGTTTTTAATTAGTGGCAAGTGATCAGGGATTTGTTTCGGCCAAGGTTTGCCAAGGCCAACCCTCCATCTCAGTTCAGAATGCCAGCGTATTAACCCTGGAATATATATGAATCATAGAATTGTAGAGTTGCAAGGGACCAAAAGGAGAAGGAGATGGAGGGCACAAGGAGAAGGGGACGACAGAGGATGAGATGGTTGGACAGTGTTCTCGAAGCGACTGGCATGAGTTTGGCCAAACTGCGGGAGGCAGTGGAGGATAGGGGTGCCTGGCGTGCTCTGTTCCATGGGGTCACGAAGAGTCGGACACGACTGAACAACAACAACAAAAAGGATAATCTAATTGTAGAGATGGAAGGGACCACAAGGACCATCTAGTCCAACCCCCTGCAATGCAGGAAACTTTCACTCCACTTGGGTCTTGAACCCAAGACCCTGACATTAAGTGCCTCCTGTTCTACTGACAGTGCTATTAGATCAAGTGGAGAGTTGCAACAAAAGATGGCAGTATTCCCCAGCTCCTAAGAGGGGGCATCTTAAAACAGGAGCCTTGTAACAACGTTTGGGACCCATGGAGGCATGGGCATAGCAAAGGGGGAGCACCTGCCCCACCGATCAAGTAAAACAATAGAAATACTTAACTAACTGACCAATCACATTGGTGAAACTTTCCCACCTATGTTATATGGTGTTCTCAGGCTCAGGGCTGGTTTCTCGTTGGAAGCCTATAGCCCAGGCTTCCTCAACCTCGGCCCTCCAGATGTTTTGAGACTACAATTCCCATCATCCCTGACCACTGGTCCTGCTAGCTGGGGATCATGGGAGTTGTAGGCCAAAAACATCTGGAGGGCCGAGGTTGAGGAAGCCTGCTATAACCTGACAGGTTCAAACCTGAGGCGTTTATTGCTGTATAGGCTTTGCAGCCCATACCTATGAAGGCGGCCACACGTTGCAAGAGGAATCTCTCGCTGTGCATCAGTTGCTGTGGGCTGGTCTCAGCCTGGGAAGCTCAATAGCCTGATGAGATGCCATTCTTGATCCAAGGCCTGTTGCACAGCTATTCACCAAAATACAGTGATGGCATGCTTGACATTAAATACATTGTGTGGCATAGTGTATTAAACATGTGTAAAAGGGTGGGGAGGGGATGAAGGAGTGCAGAAATCTTCCTAAGTTTCTTATGCAAACTGTTCCAGGTGCCAAGTGAAATCAAATCTTTCCTGGGATCAGAATGTCTGCCGCCACCAGTTCCCCACACACTAAGGATTGTGTGTCAGACTTTTATTTTTATTTTTTTATAAGAATTTATTGGCATTTTTCTATAACAACATATACCCACACCCACACCTACAATTAAACAAATGCAAAACAAATAAAACAAATACAAACAATGTCAAGTTTTCTTATTGCATCTTTCTAGAAAAAAAAAAAAATTTCTATTTCCATATCTTGACTATTGACTTCCCCTGCCTTTTCACCTTCGAGTTTATATCCTTAATCTATTTTATAACCATTTCTCCTAAAAAAGAAAAAAGAAATTAAATTCAGTTGTATAATTACAATCAATTATATCTTCAACATTTTACTAAAAATACATCATCATAATAATACCTCGTCATAATTCTTCTTCATTTATTCTTATCGATTTCTTATCTTAATCTACATCTTGATCTCAATCCTCTTAATCCATAAACTTAATCCACTTAAATTCACTTTACTTATACTCCCCCTCACAGATCTTCACAACTCATTCGATCGAATCTATCTCTTCTATCCTTAAGATTGCTGCTAATAACATGATAACTTGAAATATCTCCTTTCATGTTCAAATAAAAAATATAACAGAAAATTGTTGACAGTATTCACCCTCCGATTTCAGTTTACCATATCAGGCTACCTTAAATTTTACTTAATGCTTCACCCCACACCCCCTCTGTCCATTATTCTTCTCCTGGTGGCTTCAGCACTAAACTTCCATGTAGCTTCCCTCTCCAAACGTCCACAGATCCAGGCACAGTCCAAATCTCTCCTTGCCACGAGATCAGAGGTATCCATCTCATCATCTCTCAGCTTCTTCGGTTCTTTGTAACATTTCTTTTCTTCTTGTAAATACCTTAATTCTCTGTCCCTGGCCCCCGAGCTCACACCTCGGGGACTGGATATAAGAAATCTTGACGTCGCCTTGGGGCTGCCACCCCCAGAAAGCGAATTTCTTCTCCGAAGTAGCTCACTCATTTCTCTCCAACTTTGCATCAACCCTCTCAGCTCCTTGGCAAGGCATTCTTCCAAAATGTCAAAAGTTTTAAAAGCCTCCTCTGTGGGCAATTGGTTCCATTTCAGACCCCCACACAAGACTTTGACTTTTCTACAAAGCAGTTCCACCTTCAAGGCAGTGAGTCTCTGTTCATCCGTTAGTCCAGAGTTCAATACCAGTTCAAGGACGAAACCCAACATACTGGCAGAGGAGGAGGAAGTGGGTGTCATATTTCTACTCCCCTCTTTGTTCGTCGCCATTTTCCTGAGCTGGAGCGCAAATACCGCAACTTTAAATGGAGATATTTTCCTCTAGTTAACTTCCCGAAAGAAAAGTTTGCCAGTCTCATGTGTCGATTTTAAATACATTGTAACCAGTTCTGTAGCAGTAATCACTCAAATTGGTTAGATTCTTGAGCTCGAAGGGAGGGAGGCAGGCTGCCCTTCTCCTTCCCCCCGGATCGTCCCAAAAGCACGATTTCTACTCAAATTCTTTACTCACGACCACCGGGTTCCTTTAGCTCCATTCTTCACAGGTAGAACTTAGACGCTCACCGCGGGCTCTGTCGCCGCATTTGCATCCCGGTTGGGGCATGTCCCCGAAGCCCGGCTCCGGTTGTCCCTTCACCCCCACTCCCCCTTTACAGGGGGAGCGAGGGAAGGGTTCGGAGCCTCCGCGGGCGCTGCCGGGGAGCCCAGGGTGCGGGACGCTCTTCCCGCACCCCAACCGGAGCCCCGCTTTGCGGTAGCGGGGCTCCTGACCCCCGGGATGGACAGGGCGCTTCGGACCCGAAGCAGCCCTCGACCACCCGGCGATTGCGTCGCCGCCGGAAGTTCACATGGCAAAAACAAACAGTGGAAGCGCGTTACCAATGACAGCATGCAGCTACAAGCCCTTCAGAAATAAACTCTCTAATCAATGGATATAAACAACTTGCATTTCCATCCAATCCAAAAAAGGATCACCTACCCCACTGCTAATTAATATCTCTGTATATTTAACGGCCTGAAAAGGCTCATGGACTCGCTTATTGTAATCCGTTCATTAAAAGTTAAACTTAGTATTCAGGTACTGCCTTGCCTTTAGTACAGCAAATCAAATGCACACCACTGAATAAGTGATTCTGTTTGTTTATACAAACTAATTTCATGCTATTAGTAGCAAATGCCACCGAGGATTAGCAATTCATGAACAGTAAATAAAACTAATTACAAGCTGACTTCCAACACTGTCAGTCCAACTCACCAAGCTTTATGATTGGTCGTTGGGGGAAGGCTTTCCTTTTCATTTCTTAAATTTTTGCATTCAGTCCAGAAGAGAATGGCGTTTGACTCATCTTGTTCTAGGAATCAGTTGAGTACATTGTTGCTGTGCATCTACTCACATGGCTCACTAAATATACTGGGACTGATACTCCAAAACCATTAAATCCATTAATTTCAGTGAAAGGCTCATTGCACCACCAGTGATAATTTGTTGGATTAATATTTTGGATAGGAGTGCAAAAGCAATCGAACATAAGAATCTCAGAATTGTATTAACCATTGGAGTCAACTCCCAATAAAATATTTGAGGGGGCTTTCTCACCCCCAAAGCTGAGGGGAAGGCATACAAGAAATATGCAGCTGAGTTCTGTGTCACTCGTGAAAGCAGAGGGTGGTGTGACATCATATCAGAGTGCACTGCATACTTTTATCATTTTGGGAGTGCAACATATGGTAAGATGATGTCATGTCACATGCTGTGTTTGACTACCTACCAGAAGGAGAGGGAGAATGAGTGCAAGGGCAGCTCATTTCTCCCATAATGTCTACCTAGATTTTGAAAAAGACTGAAGACTGTGAATATACATTATAATACTGACACGGTCTTTTTATATGCTCAGTGTAAGGATAACATTCTGGGTTTTCAGCTACAGCCAGACCCCTTGTTACTGCAAAATTGTACCTCCCTATTAAGGACAGAAGGTGAACCATATCAAGCATATCAAAAACTAAGAACCAGGAGTCTGATATTAGAGACGTGTTTTCCAGCTGGAACACAATCCCTTAGTAAAAATCAAGTCAGCAGTTGCTGCCTATAGACGTTCACGTGTTTCACTCTCAAAGACTTTGCCAAAATGGAACTATATAATGAATCTTGCTGATCCTAACCAGCCATGCTGTTTATGCATCATTAAAATTAAACTTCCACTTCTGCCAACAAATTACATTTCCTATATATTCTCATAATTAGCACTTCAGCGGCTTCTGCTATTCAGAGACGCTCTCGCATCCTTGCATTCAAGGCTGTTTGAAAATGTTTTGAGCAGTTCTGTCCTCGTCAGACATGATTTCTGCTCTTCATCAAACAGGCATTCTCCTTTGGTGGAAAATGTGGTTCCAAAGGGGTGAGCGAACCAGCTGTGGTTTGGAAAAGAGCAACTTCTGTTTTCCTAATGCTGCGGGGGGCCCTGTCCCTTCAACCCCCCCCCCTTGCCAAGGAACTCACTTTCTTGAATCTGAAGCTCTCTGTCTTGCCAGTCAAACTACTGGGGGTGATTCAAATGCAATGTTTACTTCCCCTCTAAATTATAATTCTGTTGAAAGTGTAAGAAGTGTGAGAGAGTTTTCCTTTGTGGTTGGAGCTTTCAGATCACTTGGTGGGAAATCTCTCCAGTTTCCCAGTTCATTGGGGCTTCATAAACCTTGATTTCCCATTCGAACCAGACATCAGGTGAACACAAGTCATTGATACCTGATCCATTTGTTTATTTACAGTCAGTCTTCTTTGAAGATACTAAGATGGGTAAAAAAAAAATTTGCTACATCAGCTTTAGGAGACTAGGGTAAGCTGCAAGCCTAATCAAGTCTACTCAGAAGTAAATCCCATTAAATTAAATGGGGCATCAATGTGGATTACAGCCTGAATAGATGTCAAGTGTGAGGGATGAGAATACCATTTCATCCTCTACCATAGGGAGGCTTCCTTTTGGCCCTCCACCTTCATGATTTTGCTGTTTTGCTTGCTGAAGGATTTTATGGCATTTTATTGTACTCCATTGCATATTTTATTTTAATATGCTGCCTGTCCAGTTTGCAGACATTTGGGCTAAAATGTGATATAGAAATAAATTGAAATAATAAAATAATAATAAAATTAATTGCGTGCAAATGTAGGCTTCTGTCCCACTCCTTGTTACTCACTCATAAATGTTCCTGACATAAACAGGACTTACCGGCTCTAACAAATAGCACTCGTATATTGTTAATTAACAAGACTTGTCCCATTAGAATTTTTTAATTTTTTTGCCATTTAAGATAATCTTATATAGATTATTCTGGGCTATTTAGGTTCATCCTCAGCCTATGTCCATGAAAGGTCTACTCGAAATCAATGTGACTTTTGTTTAAGAAATGCATTTCCAGCATGAGGAACAGATACCGGGGGGGGGGGGGGAAACTTCTCATTGTTAAATTGCTTGAACAAATTGTATGTACTCTGTTGTTCTTTTAATTACAGGAGACTTAATCAACTTTCTGGGATTCTGGATGAATTCTGCACCATATTAACAGTTTATGTTAGCAAGAGCCATAATAATTTGTATTAAATAATAGGTGTTCATTCTAATTTTTCTTTTTTTCCCACTCATTTCCCATATTACATTTGTAAGGGTAAACACAAAATGTATGGGGCACTATCCAGCTGAAGTCCCACATGCAAGTGCCATAATTTTAGTAAGAGAGGCAGGCACATGCTTAAATCAGGTCCATTGGTTTTCAATAGGAAATAAAAGTGCTGAACTGAATGGAGCACATGGCACACACCTGTAAATGAATGTGTCTGGTCAACGTTTTGTGTTTCTTACCAAACCCTTCAAACAGGTATGTAGGCAATGGAGATGGGATTCTTGTCCCCACTGGATATCTGCCATGTGTCCCTGGAAATTGTAATGTGTGAAGTGACCTGCTAAAGGCACCTTCAGTCTTAGCATCACTTCCCCCCCCAAAAAAGTTAGTTTTTCCCAAGTTTAAATCATTTTTACATTTCCTGTGCCTGCAATGCACATGCAACTGGCAGTGATAGCATCAATCCAAAACACCCTTCCTTTGATATCTGTTCCATTGCAACCTGCATCAGACTATACTGTTTATTTGGCTTGAATCTGCTTGTTCTTATATGGGGCTGCCTGCAGTGCACATGTACTTGAGAGACAGTGTGGTGTAGTGGTTAGAGTATTTGACTAGGACTTTGGATCTGGTAGACCAGGGTTCAGATTCCCACTCTAACATGAGCATTTTTACCTTGCTCCCAGCCCCCCTGTCTACCTCGCAGGGTTGTATGGAGGAGAAAAGAGGAAAGGTGAGATATCATCATCATCACCATCAGCAAACCAACGGACAGGGAATTAACCACTTAGTAGTCCTGCCCACGTAGCAGTTCCAAAGCACTTCAAAGTGCAAGTAGATAAATAGGTACCGCTCAGGCGGGAAGGTAAATGGCATTTCCGTGCACTGCTCTGGTTTGCCAAAAGCGGTTTAGTCATGCTGGCCACATAACCCGGAAGCTGTCTGCGGACAAATGCCGGCTCCCTTGGCCTATAGAGCTAGATGAGCACACAACCTCAGAGTCGTCTGTGAATGGACGTAATGGTCAGGGGTAGGCTACCTTTACCTTTAGTCGTGCATAGGCCAGTGGGGGCTGGCTGTCAGGGAAATATAAATTCTACTTTGTGTAGCACGTGGTATTTGATTTATCCTCCGCATTAACAACATCTCACACATGGCACAAACAAGGAGAACCTCAAAGTAGTTTCTTTCGTGTTGCAGTTGGGGAACGGTCTGTCTTAGCGACACCTGAGGCATTGCGTTTGCTTTATATGAGCATCACGAACCCGACAGAGAGCATCAGGTCCACATCCAGCCGCGCTCCACCAGCGGTTCCTTCTTAAAATCTAAATGCAACTTCTCAGCGCTCATCGCGTTGATCCGGAGCGAGAGGGTGGGGAACGGAGCGACCCGAAAGCTCCAATCCTGTGCACACAGACCTGGGAGTAAATCCCCTTGAACACAGCGGGACTTACTTCCTAGTAAATACGTCTAAGATCGCGGCGTAAAACGTTGCGCACAGGATGTCCCAGGTTCAGCCACCAACATCTCCAGGTAGGGCAGGAGGGGGTCCTCCTGACCTCCTGAACCCTGGAGATGCGCTGCCACTCATTGTAGACAATACTGAGCTGGGGTGGACCGTGGCCTGACTCAGTACTTAGGCAGATCCCTATGCTCCTGTGAAGACATGGGGTCCCACAGAGTCCGCCTGCCTGCCACAAGGCGCGCCTCTCTCCATAGCACAATGACTGAATGCCGATCCCTTGTGGGTGTGTCCATTTGCATGCAAGTAAAGCCTGCGCAATACAAGGGAATTTGCTCGGGGGTAAGTAGCTGGGCCAGTGTTTTTGGTGGGGTAATTGGTTTGTTTTTCTTGTTTTTATTAAGCATTTTGCGGTCAGTTTTTCCCCCTATTGTATTTTTATGTTGTGAACCGCCCTGAGATCTGTGGATGAAGGGCGGTATAAAAATTTAATAAATAATAATAATAGGTGGAGCAATTGCGTAATGCGTAAAGTGATCGCCTTGAGGAAGGTTTTAAGAATCGGGATTGCTGCTGCTTTGTTAGCAACGGGAGAAAATAAAGGACTGTTCCTTCCCTGCCCCCAGGTCTAGGGGGTTCCACCAAGGAAGGGGCCCCGGCGCTTGTACACGGAAGTCAAGGGGATCGGGACAGAGACCGAACCTCTCCAGCGGCCAAGCGCTGGTCTGCTTTGGAACCAGCTTCTTTAGGATTTTGATTTATTGATTGCACTTATTTTATTGCACTTTTATTTCTCTCATGAGCTCAATATAGCATATGTAGTTCTCCTCCAGATTTAACCACCCAGCAACCCTGTGAGGTAGGTTAGGCTGAGACTGAGTGGCAGAGGAAGGAGGAATGAAGCTGCAATGGTTAAGTGGGGCTCTCTCCCAGGTGAGGGCGCAGAGGCTGTCTAAGGAGGAAAATGAAGAGACTCCTTTTAAATGTAGGAAGAACTGCGCGCTATACCCGATGACTAGCATGCTTTAGTCACCAGGGAGCAGTTAAGAAGGAAGGAGTGTCTCCATTACCAAATGTTCTGGTCACTCTTTTAACTTTCCTGGTAAACTGGTTGGGTCCTCGGACTCCTCGCCATTTTGTAGCCCTATAAATCGAGATTATGTTACCTTGTGTAAGGAATGATGCAGTGGATATTTTGGAGTCCCAAAAAAATGTGTGCGCGCGCACGCATTCACACACACACACACACACACACACACACGATCAGACATTTTAAAGTAGCTAGATTTTATACGCTCCTTGTAGACATGGCAATACAGTATAGACAATCTTGTAAAACGTCTGGTTTCGATGCGGCCTGATCCAAGTGTCAGTCCAAAGTTAAACATTAAAAAACAGAAACAAAACCTTCTTCCGTGTGGACGAAACGTGTCTCTCCGCCAGTGAAGGACAGGGGCGAGGACCCAGCTTCACCGGGACGCTGGTGCGTTGGTGACAAGGCTTCAGAGCTGGAATAGGTTGTAAAAGTTGGGAAATGTTGCCGAGCGTTTCAGGTCATGTTCTTGGGAACAGTTGCGGCTCAGTGAGCAGGACTTGGTTTCGGAATTACAGCTCAGCCATCGGACGCATTGGGGGGGGGTGCCCCATAGCATGCAAAAAGTGTTTTTTTCCATCCATATAGAACGAATGCCTGATCTCCCTTTCCTCCTCACTCCCAACTGGGTCGTTCCTTTTGAGCGGGGAGAGAGGAGCTCTCCACACGCCGTGCTTTGCTAGACCTTTCCCCTCTAGCAGCTCCACTGATTGAGCACGAGACTCTTAATCTCATGATTGTAGGTTCTAGCCCCAAGTTGGACAAAAGATTCCTGCATTGCAGGGGGTTAGACTAAATGACCCTCGGGGTTCCCTTCCAACGCTACGATTCTATGATTCTATGATGACCTCCATTCAGTGTCTCTCAGTAGAGGGTCAGCAGTCGAGCGATGCAGGAGTGGGGCGGGCTGGGAGAGGCGTTTGCTCCCCGTGAAGCTGTTGCCTTAGGAGAAATGCGTAGGAAAGTCGTGCTCGGGCGGTCCGAAACTGCTCGGTTCGCAGAGGATCCAGCAGAGGGCTCCGACCCGGGAAGCGACTTGAAGGCGATGGGCAGTCCCGCTTACTCGTCACGGGACCGGAGGAAGGCTTCACTCACCTCCTCCAAACATCGTCCTTAAGTCGCCTTGGCAGTGAATATCGTTCATTCCGACGGAGGAGCTCTCTGGATAGCTGCCGGTGTACATCAGGATGGTCAGTCTTCCTTTCTTTCCTTTTAAAATAGTTCCGATTTAGGAAAAAAAATAACAATTACGCTATTATTAATAATACTATTAATATCAAAATAATGCATTCTCCAGAGTAAAGCGAGGATACCTCGCCACCGGCTTCGATCCGGTTCTTCTGGGGTTCTCATGCAAGGAATCGCGCCCAGGAAAGGACCGAAGTGCTGTCAACTCGGAGGCTTTGGAAATGTGACGTCGCTTCCAGGTCGAGATGCGATAAGACTGGGCTCCGTGTGGGTGTGCGGGAATAAAAGTATGGAAAAGGGTTGAGGTTAACTTGTCGCTTTAGTCTCTGCATATCTATTCAGAAGTAAGTTCCACTGAGTTTAGTGGCGCTTACTCCCAAGAAAACGTGCGGAGGACGTCAGCACAGATCTCTTAACATCATCGGAGATGATGCTAAAATGAAGTAGGTCTGCCAGGAGCAAATGCTCTGGGATTAAGGAGCCTCTAAATAATTGTTCGGCTTCACTATTTTAAAAGCTTCCATTGCTCCAGGCAGCCTCGCTTCCAGTTCCGTCACTTGGTTTGGGGATTTCCTCCATCTCGGGGATTTAAGGGAGGAAATGCGGAAGATCGATATTATTTCTGTCTGGTTATTTCCAAAAACCTTTCTTTCTTTCTTTCTTTCTTTCTTTCTTTCTTTCTTTCTTTCTTTCTTTCTTTCGTATTTAAAAATATCTACCGTACTTTCCCCCCCTTCCCTGGTAGAGCTCCGCTGGAGAAGGATCCTTTATGCCTGCAAATGCTTTGGGGGGAGCAGGTGCTGCGAAGGTGGCAACCCCCTCTTCCCCATGCAGACTTCCCTGGAAGCGCAGGTCCCTCTCGATTTGGAGAGTGGCCACGCGCTCCGAGCGCCATTCAAGTGCCGGAAGGTGGGAAGGCTCAGGCGCGCAACTACTTTCCGTGCGTGCTGGCTTCCTGAGTTCACACGATCGAGGAGTGCGCGTGCCTGGATCGAAGAAACCCCACCAATAAAGGCCGAGCAAACATCTGGGCGTATGTTTGACAGATTTACCCATACGCAAATCAGCTGGCAATCAGACTGCAAGCCGCCTGCAAAGTTTGCTCCCCGTCGCGGTGTCCAGCACCATCACCAAGAACCGGAGCAGCTATCGCGTGTCTTCGCTCTGGAGCAAACTCTCCCGAAGTTGAGGCGCGCGTGTGCCTTCCTTTTCCCGTCGCTGACCCTCTGTCATTCAACCCAATTCCCATGACAAGCGAGATTGTCAGCTAGTTGCCCCAACAGTCAAAGGCGCATCCCTTTGGCCTGCCCTCAACCATTTCCCAAGCCTTCCCCCCGCCGGCTCCCGCATGCTTCCTCCTAGGCCAGGGGTCAGCAACCTTTTTCAGCTGTGGGCCGGTTCACTGTCCCTCAGACCTTGTGGGGGGTGCGGACTATATTTTGAAAAAAAATAATGAACGAATTCCTATGCCCCACAAATAACCCAGATATGCATTTAAATAAAAGCACACATTCTACTCATTCAAAAACACGCTGATTGTCCGCGGGCCGGATTGAGAAAGCGACTGGGTCGCATCCGGCCTCCGGAGCTTAGGTTGCCTACCCCTGTCCTAGGCCCTCTGCCCAACAAATTCTCGCACGGTGTCACCACCGAAGCAGTTGCCAAAGTTCCTGGCTTTTCTGGCGCGGTGATCCAACTCACATTGAACGAGTAGGTCTGAGCATCCTACACACACTATACCCTTGAAGCACAGTCGAAGCACATTTCCCCCCTCAAAGAATTCTGGGCACTGAAGTTTCTTAAGAGCTGCTGAGAATGGTAACTGTGAGGTTTAAACCACAGTGCCCAGAATTCTATGAGAGTAAGGATATGAGGATATGTTGCAAAGGCACAGTGTACCCTCACTTAGTCCCGGGATTCCAAGCCCAAGGCCAAGACTGAACTGCAGGAGGGCACCCACGCAGTGGCCCTGAGTGCTAAGTGGGGACTACTTCAGGCTCCATGCTAAGGTCCTCATTCCGTGCCTACTTCTTGGGGAAGGAGATGCGCCATCAATCTCAGAGGGCCGGATTTTCCAGTAAACGAGCATAGCAAACGTCACTGTGAGCTCTAGTTACCTAGGGATTAGATCCAGAAATATTATTGGAAAGCATTGAAAGTACTCAATTATCTGAGGTCCCCCCCCAGCAGTAGTCTGCCTCCCGCAATATTTTATTCACGGGGTATTTTTACTTTGATTTCCAAAAAAAAAAAAGCTCAACAACTTTGGCTGCCCCCCCCCCCCGCAACAAAAATCCTGGCTACGCTCACAGGTCAGTTATCCTGAACAAAATGGGACTTCCCTTTGAGCGAAGAGTTTTAGAAACGGGTGCCCTCCTCGCTCAACAATAGGCAACTGGGAAACAACCGCAGCAGTTGCCTCTCAATTTGGTTTGGTCCCAGTAAGTGCGCAGGGGAGAACTGGGGTCATGGTAAAAATTCTAGTTTGGATTCGGGCATTTTGAACTCAGTGGCATTTACTTCCAAGTTAACATATTTAGGGGGTCGGGGTGGTCAATCGTTTTAGGAGAACTACGCTGCTTTACCTTACCCTGCCTGGCCAAGGGAAATTTGAAATAAATTTGGGTGCACATTATATTGGGTGTAGTCGTTTCTGTGCTGGCTCCGCTTTGCAAAATGTTGTGCCTTGGTGACGTGTGGCAGGGGCGGCTTCTTTTTTGCTTACTTGGGGGTCACTTGCTCACATGCACGCGCTCGCGCACGCACACACACGGAGTTGTTGCGCTGTTTAAGATGCCTTATGCATATTTCCGCAGGATAGAAAGAAACGAACACAGCGTGAGCCAAAGCAATGCGAACGGAACGGAGTCCAGTTTCATCTGTGAGCCATTTCCCACAGACTCAAACTGATCTGGGGGGAAAAAAGATTTATTTGAAAGTTAAATCCCAGAAAATCAATAGAATTTGCTTCCCAGTAAATGGCCTAAGCTAAACGCACTACTCGAAACTATACTCTCCATGGAATCTACGCAGTCTCCATCATATTTTAAGATTGAAAATTTTCAGAGATATTGGGGAGATTTCAATACAGTATATATGTATCTCCATACCAGTAGGATTCCAAACGCGCTCACTTGGGAAGCACGTTATCCCTGTTTTGTTTTTCCGTCCAACCAAATAAACATGCTCAACATAACTTCAAGAAATGATAAAAGAATTGGTAAGTCCATGGAGATGTCAGGCAAAACTCCAATATTTTTAACTGAAAACAACAAAAATATAGTCTGCGAACCGCCGCATTTATAGTTCACAATAATAATGATGATAAAATAAATTTATAAATCAATAAAGCCCTTGTCTACCGTCTCGGGACAGGCCAGAGGCATTATGAGACGTGGGGGCAGGATAAATTATTTCGAAAAGTGAGTTATTCAGGAACATGGCCTACATTTTTATAGAGCATCCACACGTCGATTGGACAGTCCCGAGGCACGCTTGCCTTTGAAACCGACAGTAGGGGTAAACCACAACCCAGTCAACATAAAAACAGCCCCTTTAAATGCACTAGGAAGAGGGGATGAACTTCGGGGACAGCAGTCTGAATGTCTGATGCACATTTCAATTAAGACTGCAGTCCTATCTCCACTTACCTGGGAGCAAGCCGCCCTGAACTCACAAGGAATTACTTATGAGTAAGCAGGTATAGGATTAAACTGCAAACGATATTCGTTTGTTCCCGCACGGGGATAGCTAACCCGATCGAGCGCCACTGATTCTGCCGGGCAGCGAACCGAGGCCGAGGAGTGGCATCATAAAGCCCACTTTCTCCTGAGTAGCCTCAGAGTGTTCCCCCAAACCTCATGGAAACCCCTCGGAGGCTACTTCGGAGTAAGATTTCCCCGCCTCTTCTCTATACTTCGTTTACTCAAAAGTACTTCTAACGGGACTTGCTTCTTAGTTAGTAAACGTGCAGAGGACAGCAGACTTGACGGACAAAACCAGACGTTGCTTAAAGGAGCACGAGCGCCTCCCTAAGCTCGGAGCTCCGGGGATTTGGAAAGCCAAGCTCCCGGCACGTTGGATCGTGTCTCTCTCCCCTCCCCCATTTCCTAACCCACCCACCCCCTATTTATTTGACACATACGAAGAGGGAGGATCAAGATGCCCCCGCCCTTAAGCCCCGACGAGGGTTCCAGCCTCCTCCCGGCCCGTCGAAGAAGAGAGGCCAAAGCGAGCGCAGGCTGTGCGCACTGTCCGTCCCCGGCGGGGCGGGGCTGCCGCCTCCGGGACTCCCGCGTGTCCCTCGGCTGAGGGGTCCGCGGGAGGCTCCGGCGCACAATGCCTGCGAAGCGGGGTCCTTGCTAAACGGGGCAGTCCAAGCGCGCCCCGCTGAATAATGGCGCGTCATCCCGAACAAGCCCCTTCGAGGCAGGAGGGCGCCTTTTGTCTCTCTGGCTCGCCCGCGGCTCTATAAAAGACCCCTCGGCTGGCGAGGCAGCCTTAGAGCGAGCTCAGGCGCGCAGCCGCACGCACACCAAACCAGCAGCTCTCCTGGAGAGGGAGGGGGGAGAGAGAGAGGCGGGGAAGGGGGATCTCCTCCTCTGTCTCGACCACTTTCATTCTCGAAGGCAGAAGAGCTTGGTGGCCCTCCTGCCTGCCGGCTTGCCATTCCTCCTCCTGTTCCTCCTTCCCCTCGAGCGGGGAAGTCCTTTCTTGCACCTTCCCGGCCACTGCAGCCAGACCATGAATTCTGACTCCAGCTCTCTCTCCAGCAGAGCCTCCTCGCCAGACATGGAGGAGATGTACCTGCGGGACCATCATCATCACCACCACCACCACCACCACTCGGTCTCGTCGACGCAGAGCGAGGTGGGCCAGCGCGGGCCGGGAGAGGGCCTCTCTCGTGCCGGCTCCAAGGGCTCGTCGAGCGAAAGCAGCAAGTACAAGATCAAGAAACAGCTGTCCGAGCAGGACCTGCAGCAGCTGCGGCTGAAGATCAACGGGCGCGAGCGCAAGCGGATGCACGACCTCAACCTGGCCATGGACGGGCTCCGCGAGGTGATGCCTTACGCGCACGGGCCGTCGGTGCGCAAGCTCTCCAAGATCGCCACGCTGCTGCTGGCGCGCAACTACATCCTGATGCTCACCAGCTCCCTGGAGGAGATGAAGCGGCTGGTGGGCGAGATCTACGGCGGCCACCACTCGGCCTTCCACTGCGGGACAGTGGCGCACTCCGCCGGGCACCCGGCCCACCCGCCGGGTGCCGTGCACCCTGTGCACCCGATCCTGGGCGGCGCCTTGTCCTCGGGGGGCAACCCGTCGCCGCTCTCTGCTTCCTTGCCGGCCATCGGCGCCATCCGGCCGCCGCACTCGCTGCTCAAGACCCCCCCGGCGCCGCCGGCCCTGCAGCTCGGAGGGGGCTTTCAGCACTGGGCCGGCTTGCCTTGTCCCTGCAGCATCTGCCAGATGCCCCCGCCGCCGCACCTCTCGGCTCTCACCACGACGGCCAGCCTGGCCCGGATCTCCACAGAAGCCAAGGACCTGCTGAAGTGAACTCGCCGCCGCCTCTCAGAGGGGGCCTTGGCCAAGTCTCTCGCCCGCCCGCGGGAGGGTCTAGCGAAGACCACCGCCCGCCCCCTCGGGGAAAAAACCTCTCGCTGCCCGGGAAGCCGCGGGGGGGGGGGGCAAGCCGGAAGGACTCGAGAAGGTGAAGCAGCCCAGAGGTCCCGCGGTGTCGTCGCATGCTTGATTCTCCTCCTCCAACTCCTGTTTCCCCCCCCCCTCTCTCTCGCTCTCTCTTTCTCTCTCCCTCCCTCCCTCCCTCCGTCCCGTCTGATGCTGTCTCCAAACTTCATTTGCTGTAACCAGGGGGACGTGTGTGTCTGTGTTTAGGGGCAAAGGACCTTACAAGGTAACCTTTTTGGTTGGATTCTGGGTGTTTTGTTTTTCCTGTGATTTATTTTTCTTTTAAAATCCCTGTCAGTTCAGGAAATAGGGAGAGGGGAGGGAACGAGAATGTACATAAGTGCTTTAAAACGGATTGGGGGGAGAGATGGCTCTCTCTCTCCCCCCCCCCCATTGTACTTGTTCACAGCCGCAGAAGCGGTCGCTTGCTTGGTTGGATTGCGGTTCGCAACGATTTCGCCGTCTAGGAAAGCGTGGAAGGGTCATTCCTGGAGCTGAAGGGTGTGGGGGCTGATATGGAACAAAGCTCGTTTTAGAAACCAGTGGCCAGGATCCAGCCCTAGTAAGTTTGCAATCCTGTGCACACTTCATCAGGACTTCTGAGTCAAGCAGTGCAGGTCTGTGCAAAGACAAGTTAGAAAGTAAGAGGATTTACTTTGGATTAAGTCCTGTTCAAACCAGCGGGGATTCCTCCCGAGAAAAGAGGGGTGTCTCCCTTTATTTAAGGGTGGGGGCGCGCGTAGAATCTGCAGCAACTGGAGCTGCTTAGCGGAGGCTGAATAGGGTTTATTTCCAATGTCTTCTGCGCTAGGGGAGTTTAGACGACGAACGGTCCGATCCATAAGTCAAGGCCTTTTATGCTGGGAACATAAACCCTTTGAAAATAAGAGTAACCCAGGGACACTAATTGGCTAAACTCAGCAAACTGGCTTGGGTTCGGCTTTTGAATTGGACTGAACGTGACTTTTTCTTTTTTTAAGTTACTCTGGGGGCAGGTATAGGAACCCTTTTAATTTTCCGACGGGGCGTCCCTTCCTTTCAAGCGACTCCATGCGTGCTTCGAACCTACGTTGTTATTATTAGTATCCAGACTATGGTTGTTCGGAGGGCACCAAGGAAGTTTTCCTTGTAACAAGGATTTAGGAATGCAGTCTCGACGTGCTAGCCCATGGTGTTCTTCCTTCTCTAGACGAGACAGCTTGCTGCCTCCCCGCTTTGCCCTGCAGCCGTCCAGCCTCCCCGCACTAGGTTAGAGAAAACCTTCCACGCCGGATCCGCCGCGTCCAAGACTTCCCCGGCTTCCCTTCCTCCAGTCAGTCCCATCCTGCATGCGGGCTCGGCGTCCCCGACTCTCCCTCGGAACTTTCCCGGTTCTCTCTCTCTCTTTCTCTCTCTCTTTCCCGTTCCCCCTTTCTGGGCGCTTGCTTGACACTATTTTGTGAAGGGCCTCACAGACGATGACGTGTCTTTATTTTTTATATATTCTTGAGAACTATCGATATATTTATTATTATGGACCAGTGTTTCTGGATGAAAATTTCAAATTAAAAATGGTGAAATAATAATTCAAAAAAAGATTTGGGTTTCTTCTTTTTGGTTCTACTGTACCTCCTTCATCATCTGAAGGGAGGAAGGGAGGTAAACGAGAGCTGGTTTAAAGTAGGACTTGTTTCAAAACCAATGAAAAGCTGCTTTGAAGGGGTAAAGCCTTGCAAGGTGAGGGAGACTTAAATGCGCTGTACGGAATCGAAATCTGAGTAAAACTGTATTCGTGTATCTTTTCTGCAAACTATTTGGGAGCATGCCGCAGCGACTTGGAGGGTATTAAATGGGAGAAAGTGGGGATAGAATCCGATTGCGAATGTGCTTTATGCCTAGGGTGCCTGACGCACTTACTTAGAAGCAAGTCCCATTGTATTATTATTATACTTGATCTTAGCCAAAAGGCAGAGAAGCGATTTATTATTATTATTATTATTATTATTATTATTATTATTATTATTATTACATTTCTATCTCATGTTTCCTCCAACGAGTTCAGGACAATATACATAGTGAAATCAGTGGGATATTTGCAAATAGGTGTGAGGAGCATCCAGTGTGTGTGTGTGTGTGTGTTTTTTAACCCTCCAGATAGAATTTTGGATTTACAAGTACATTTAGGAGAATTTCCCGATTTAACTTCCGGTTTAATGGTTCCAACTTGTGCACCAAATGACATGGAACACAGGTTGGTTTTTCTTTTGAAACAGGACTGAAATCTCCATGAATTCCTAATACGCATAAAATGACTGCGACACTCACAACAATAGCCAGACTTGGTAAAAACAAATGTCAGCAAGCAAAGGGGAAGAATAAATCAGGGCTCTTTGTGCCCAAAAGAAAGTGTGGCGACGAAACCCCGAAGTGAGGGGCTCGTTGATTCAAAGCCATCGTTTGCCAAACTGAAAAGTCGAACTCGATTTCCTCCCGACTCCCACAGCATCCTTAAAAAAAAAAAAAATCTTAAAACTAGTTCTTTATTCTTAAATGAAACCAAGCGAGATAGATGTTAGTTAGTCCTCCCTGGAGTCTTGAGGGGCTGTTCTCAGAGGATCAAATGAGAGAAATAAATCCGTTCGATTCAAGTAACTCTAAATTCAATACGATTCAGTGGGTGCCTTGACATTTTTCATTGCCACACTGATTATGTTTATTTATACATACATACATACATACATACATACATACATACATTTATACGAGATGAAGTTTATTCCGCTGGCCACGGAAGGCTGAGAATGAAGACATTGGAAATGGCCTCTGAACTTAATTCACTTGATTGGTTCTCGTCACCAGCCAATGCCCATCTGTCCTGCGCCTGGACCTCCTGCTACTGGACCAAAACTCTCCTTTGATTTGCCTTGCGTCATTCTGCAGAGAACTTCGTCTGGGCTTCTGCTTGTGTTTTGCGATGGGTGGGTGGGGGGTTGTTTTATTTTTTACTTTGAATTCAAGTCTGCCTTTGCTGTGGTTAAAAGAAAAACACAACAACATACAACACTTGAGAGGGACGCGCAATTCTGACACCTCTTCCTCTCTGGGATAGTTTAAAAGCCGTTGGTGTGTGTTTGGGAAGGGTATATTTCAGAGTAAGTGGTGCCAGATTGATAGCTAGAAATATATATATATGCTATAATTCAAAGTACTGTAATAGGAGAACCGGTGCAGTTGGTAAAATCGGTTGGTTTGGTGTTTTTTTAAAGGAAAGTTTGGTGTTTAAAGGGAAGGGGGCGTATGTTAGGGGGCTGGTGGTCATTTCCCCGTTGATGCATTGCCCTCAACGACAACGAAGGCGGGAGACACAATTCAGCGAGAGATACGATGTTCCAAATTCATCGCTTTAGAAATAACTATAAATAACAAGGGAGGAGAAGTGAGCGAAAGGGTTGTTTTTGAAAAGAGAGAAATAAATGAGGGGAATGAGTAGGGGAGAAACGAGTAGAACTAAAGAACTTGATAACGACTATCATTCGGAGAAATAAAACATTATCTTCATCCATCATTTGCAGCTTTCCAAGGGAAATCCATTTGTTTCTTAAAAGGCAAACGTTTTATACCTACCATAGGTGCCAAGGTCCTGGGTGCCTAAGCAGCACCCACAAAATTCCCCATGAAGGGGCCGGGCACCCACAAATTTCGGTGCCAGGGCCATGCACGCTGCATGGCACCCACGACCTCGGGCACCCATGGTCGTGGGACCAAGTTGGCACTCCTGATACCCAATTACCTGGAAGTATGGAGTTTATTGTTGATTAGAAGCTGACAACATCTTACGCAGGCAGAGTTAATAAGTTTTAATTTCCATTGCATCCAATAATAGAGATTTAGGCATTAAAAAAAAACAATTTCCCCGCTGTAACCAGTGAAACGAAAGTGCTTAACTTGGGCTGCGGCGTGTTCAAATAATATTCTCCTCCCTCTCATCTGAAGGCTCCCCCTCTAGAAACGCCCACCCCCCCCTCTCAAAACGAGGATGTTGTTGAGTCAACTTTGCATAGTATAAAAACATTATGTTCTGCGGCTCTTTTCCTCCCCCACCCTCCATGTAAAAAAGCACATTTTCCTTAGCCAAAAAACATGCAAAACTGGATTAGACTTACTTAGAATCGGGCCGATTTGTAAGTTTTTCTATGGATAAGCTTTCTTGTGAAGGGAGCGGGCTCCCACCCATGTCTCCAAGGCGGGATATAAATTTATTAAATAACTAAATAAGGGTAGCAGAAGGCGGAAAAGTGTGAATGAGGGCTCTTCTTCCACTCACCCGTTTGCAATAACTGTTAAGTCGAGGTGAAAATACCAAAGCCCACCCCCACCCGCGTCTGTCTCTGACACACGTGCGCGCGCGCACACGAGTCCCAGAGCTTTTCTGCCTCTGAATTTGATGCCGTGTGGACTCTCTCCAGTGACCCAAAGGGACTATTGATTTGGTGATGGTGGAAGAGGGCCCAGCCCAAATGCTCAGGCGAGAGCGCCACCTGCATGGACGTGTGGACGGTGTGTGTGTGTGTGTGTGCGTGTGCGTGCGTGCGTGCGTGCGTGCGTGCTGGAGATGTTTGTGACAATCCTGCAAATCTGGATGGAGTCTGACAGAGAGAACCCTTCTGCCAGCAGCCAAGCCTGGAGATGAGTGGAACCGGGAGCTGAGGGCGATTGCAAAACTCCTGAGGTGGACGAGGGGCTCAGCTCCAGAATGTCCCTTCACATTGACTCTCCACACACACAATTTTTTTGAGTTTTGGAATATGCAACGAAAAATAAAAATATTCTTCTGGTGGTTTGAGTGCCTTTCCTTTCATCTTACTTCCCCCCCCCAATCCATCACCATCGCTGTGCCTGCTAATTCCTAAGATTTTAAGGCAAGGGCTCCTTTTCTTCTTCTTCTTCTTCTTCTTCTTCTTCTTCTTCTTCTTCTTCTTCTTCTTCTTTTGGAAATCAAATGCAATAAAGAAGCCAAAGTGGGATGCTCGCAGTTGATCAGCCGTGCTTTGTTCGGAACTGAACCGTAGGATAGCCGTCAAGCTTGCAAAGCCCTACACGCTTTTGTTAGGGAGTTAAGTCCCATTGAGCGCAATGGAACTTATTGCCTTGAGCTCAATGGGACTCATTGCTGAGCATAGGCATGGGTAAAAGTAGCTGGGTCTAGGGAAGATCCCAGACCGATCTCGGCAGTGAAGGCTAAATAGTAGCTAGGTTATAACTGGTGAGGTTGAGGCTTTTCTTCCAACGAACTCCCTTATCCTCCAGTGGCACTCGCACTTTTCCTTCTCAGCGTCCAAACCTCACGCCTTCTGCTACCGCAGATGAGCAATTGGGCAGCTAAAGAAAAAAAAGGGGGGGAGGAGAGAGAGATCTAAAGGACCGGCAGTCCTCCGTTCCTACTCGTACCCCTTTCTGTGGCTCGAGCTGTTTAGAAAGGCAGCCTTCCGCACTTTCCAAAGACCAGTTGGTGCTGCCTCACTGCGCCTTTTGCACCACCTAGTGCACTGCGCCTTTTGCACCAGTTCAGGTGCCCGAGGGGCGCGCCACCCGCATACCTGATGGCGGATAGAAAACAACAGCGAACAGTTCCAAAGTTCTGCTCAAACTTAGCCTCTGGAAATAAGGAACGTGACCTCGCTCCCTTTGCGTTTCTCCTTCATGAGGAGAGCTTGTGAGCAGTGCTGCAGCTATTTTTTTCTCCCCCCAAACCGTTTTGCAGCTACGTCTTCGAGGCCTTTGACCTCGAACAAAACGCCTCCTTTATGAATGTCCTGGTTCGATCGTGCCTACTGCCTAGTTTTATATTTTTACTGCTAAGAGCTGTGGTTAAGGCGGTCATGAATGTTTGCGCGAGTTTCGAACCTAGTTTCCATGGGACTGCGATTTCTACCCCTCCCCGCCCCCTAAAAACCCCAAACCCGCGGGGTTGCCCCTCGCCTCTTTTCCATTCGCGGCCTGCGTCTCGGGCCAATGGAGTCAGCGCCTGCGGAGCAAACGAGAGCCTCCCGCGCGCCTTTTGATCCCTTCCTCCAATCGGAACGCATATGCAAAACAGGCGGCCGCGCAAATCCGCGCGGTACGGGACAGAGCGGGCTGCGGAGGAGGCGCCAGCTGGGAAGCCTCCCTCGGCCCTTTGAGTCGCCGCTTGCCTTCGCGGCGCGCAGCAGGGCCTGGCGGGGGATCCGCTCCGGGTTCACGCTGCTAAGTCTGAGGTGGTGGCGGGGGAGGGACGGAGAGATCGCAAGGCCTTTCAGTCAAGTTCCAAAGGATCGAGCAGCAGGCCAGCACTCTGCGACGTTTGCTGGCCATGATGAACCACTTTCCGACGCCCTTTGGGAATGGACTCACCGTTTTGGGTTGGGTTCAGTTTTGACATTGCGCACAAATCCCACTCTCGGTTTTTGAGCGAGCCGCTGCTAATACCCAGCTTTTCCTTTGGAATCTGCTGTCCAACCTTTAAAAGGCCACACTTTCGCCCCTCTCCCCAAATAAAAGGAGCCGCTGCGTCTCTTTCTCTCGTTTTTCTATCCCAAACTTTAACGCAGGGAGCGTGTGCTGACAAATCTTGAGTGAACTATTATTGATCTGGAAATTCCCCCATAGCGCTGGCCTATCGATTTACAAAACAAGCTCGCCCGCAAAGCAGAGCGTGTGTGTGTTAAGCGAGCCCGTGTACATCTCAGGGCCAGGCCCCCGGCCCGCAGCAATGCCTGGTTGAATCAAAGGAGCAAATGATTCTGGGTTGAAGACCAAAATCCACCAAGCGCAGCAATCTTTGCAAGAGAGAGGTCCTTAAGGAAGCAAGGCAAAGACCTGTCACGATCTCCGTTCTCTGCTCTCGTGGGCTCGACTGCAGGACTGGAGGAAAGAGAATGGGAGCAAATGTCTCTCAGCCAGTCAGGGCTTAACCCGGAAACTGTTTTCGAGGTCCCACTCAATCCCTAGGAACTCAGAAAATACTTTTATATTGGAGATCCCTGCGCCACAGCTAAAGAGGGGATCCTCATCCGTCACTTAACCGCTTTCTTACGGTTCTGCCACATTTTTTCTCTCCCCCTCCGGACCTCCGTGCAATCTTCCTTTCTGCACTGATATAGGACTCGGATCACGCAGCTATAGAATGCAGGAGACAAAGTGGAGAGGAAAATATCCTATGCGGGGTGACACGAAAATCGACCGTTGTTTCGAATAACTTTTGAGTCTTCTCCACCTTCCTTACAAAAACGCAGAATCTCGTTGAAGACACGCAGCTAAAGCCAAAATAAGCAGACGGCCGTGAATCTGGGCATGTAGATGGCAGCGTATTTCCATCTAGAGAGGGGGAGGCGGGTAGCCTATTTGTCCAACCCCGACTCTTCTCCACCCCCAGCACGCTTTGCTCGGTTGGTTTGAACTTTTACATCGCTTGTTCACCTTTCGAGCAAAAGCCAATATAATTGCACTCGTGCTAGTGATACTGCTGCTTCCTTAGGGAGAGCCCTCCCTTTGTATGAGATACTTTTAGAAATTGAAGACCCATCCCTGCGCCCACCCCCCGCCCAGTACACATTGACACCAACATTGGCGACGTCGCCCGTGTTCTTCATTCTAAAAATGGGCTGATCTGCTCTACGCTTCTTGCAATTGGCTGTATAAGAAATGCCGTCGGATACCGATTCTGCTCCGAAATCGGTAGCCCCCTCCATACGCAAGCGCGGGCGCACCACTCCTTTTGTTAATCTCTTTCTTCCACGCAGAAATTAGCCTCTTGCACTAGGCAGGGTGGCAGTTCGTCCCACCAGATGGCAAAGCGTTCTCAACCCCGAAGCAGCTACAAAATCCATCCGTCTGGCATTGGCGGCTCCTATGGAAAAGCTGAGACTACGGTATCCAGGAGGCAGAGCCGAGCGCACTGCGCAGAGGCTGCTCAGCGCCCACCCGGTTAAACTGAAGCGCTAGAAATTCGCGTCTGAACCTGAAATGCTAAACATTTATTGAAGAAAACCCCCAGTCCCGGACTATAAATAAACGTGGACCCAAAATGGGGAAGGTGTGTGTGTAATTCAACAATTTCCCTGAGCCACCAATTGATGCAAGCCCCTTGAAAGTTTTGGAGCGCTTCAAAGTAACATTCTCCCAACAGCCTGTTTATGCGTGTTTACTGGGAAGTAAATTCCTCTTTGTTCAACATGGTTTCCTCCTTGCAAAAAGCCTGCCCCCGCCTGCTGCAAAAAGTCCCTTGACATGAGAGACTACGAATTAAAACGCTGTCTAAAGGCTCCAGCTTTTGTAGCGTAATCGCAAAATATTCTAAATTTTAAATTAGAAATATGTATATCCATTGCTTTTCGGAGGAGGCAAAAGAAAAGAAAACAAACGAGCCTCTGTTTCCCCTTCTCTACTTGTCATAATTCATGATGATACTTTAAATGTTTGTTAGCCTGCAAAGTGAGATCCAACCAGATCTCAGCCACGGTGGCTCTTAATGCCCTCTTTTATCTGTGGGGAGAAGCGACGGGAGAGAAATGGGTCCCTCAAGACGATCTAAACCCAACTCTGCCTCCGAGATCACAGCAGATTTAGACGCGCTGGTCCCTCATTTTGCCCAGGTCAACCGCTTCTTCTTCTTTTGGTTAACCTATACTGAGCTGTTTTTTCTTGGAACTTATTTTTCTTGAGGGTTTTTTAAAATTGTATATAAACGGTTAAAATTCTGTCATTTGCTTTTAACTGTCTTGTTTGCATTGCCGTAAGCCTTCCTGGGACCTTACGGTGAAGGGTGGTGGATAAGGAATCTTATCTATAAGCAAACGAATATCTATTCTGTATTATCGGGCATAGATGAAGCTAGTGCTTATCCTACGTGGTCAGTTATTTGGGTGTTGCTGAACTGTTGTGGTTTTGCAAACTTTTTCAATAGGCAGATGCGTTTAAAAAAACTTTTCTTTTCTTTTTGAAAGATAGAAAATGCGGTTGGTTCTGTTAAGGATCTAGGTATGCATGGAAAACAAGGAACGTGAAGAGCAGGCTAGCTCCTGAATATAGGTTGGGGTTTTGTGGGGCTTTTTTAAATGTTCTTTCCATGGTGCTGACCTTGCTTCGGACTGCAGCCCGTGCTAACTGAGGGGCTCCGAATCGTGTGTGCGCACCGAATTGGGGAAGTGCCTCGTTTCTCCCTTGCCCCACATTGGTAAATTGCACCTGCACACAACACACACCTTGCATATTTGGCCTCTTGCTTAAATGAGGGCTTTTTGGCATCCTTATAGAGCTCGGGTGGGGGAAATAGTGTAATCAACATCTCCTGAAATCCCAAATAATCCTGCCAAAATTAAGTACTTTTAAGAACCATTCACTTCAGTGGGAAAGATTTAAGCATGTGCTTACTTCTTCTCTAAATATGTTGCCCAGAAGAAGCCAACCACAGAAGCCATGGGTTTTCTCACTTGTAAACAAGTTCCATTCAGAACATTTAAATAAATAGGGGAATAGAATTAGTAGTCGCTTCTATGTTATCTGTTTATTGAGCATGAATCCTGATTCATTCCCACAAAGTTTGCGGAGAGGTTAGACAATGCCAGCTATTTATTGTTTGTCAGAAGGTTATATGGTGTTGCGTCAATCAAATGCTACCCTGCAATTTCCAGTGCATTTCCCCATCACTTTCCTTATCACAAATAGTCTGGGTTTGGTTGTGCAAGAGCTCCAAATCAGCTTCAATTGCCAGTATGTAACTGAAATGTCCAGTAGGTGCCTCAGTTAATTTAAGTCAAACCTGCCTTTTAACATTAGGTAAAGGTAAAGGGACCTCTGACCATTAGGTCCAGTCGTGTCTGACTCTGGGGTTGTGGCGCTCATCTCACGTTACTGGCCAAGGGAGCTGGGTGGGCACCATCATTTGTACAGTTGAAGATGCTTGCGAACCCATTTTTATTTCAGGAAGCATATCTGGACATTTAAATGTTGTTGGTTTTTTAAAATCTGTTTTAAAATGATAATTATTTTGCTGTACACCACTCAGAGATGCTTTGTGATGAGTTGGACAAATTTCCAGGAGCTATTTTACTAAGACTGAAGTCTGAGTTGGCCCTCATTTGAACTGTGGATCTGGACTCTAAAGAGCCAAGTTGCAATATAATTGCCATGGTATAAATATTGTTGAAATGTGCCAATTCGGACTGCACATGGTGGGGCTGGGGGGTAGTATTTTCAAATGCTTCTCAGGGAGAAGATTTCTTGGTCATCTAGAGTTAGCATGATAAGGATGAAGTCTTCATAACATGCTAATTCTGTATCTATAGTGAATTATTCCTTTTGGGGAGCATTCAAATCTGTGACATTCACCACACCTGCAGTTTGAAGGGGTCCAGCCCAGCAAATGGACCTAAATCCAACAGCTCCCACTTTCACCACTGGCCAAAAATATATCATTTTAAACCAACAAACTGTATTGGGAGTGATGTGCAACCCTAGGTTACAAGTACTGTAAGTCCTAT
Organism: Lacerta agilis; assembly: GCF_009819535.1. Lineage (NCBI taxonomy): Eukaryota > Metazoa > Chordata > Lepidosauria > Squamata > Lacertidae > Lacerta > Lacerta agilis. Next base: position 58,648,695 of record NC_046314.1, on the reverse strand, counting down.
CAAGTCAACTAGAGCTTCCTCCCAGGATTCCAGCCTTAGCTACTTTTTGATGTTTGTGTAACTAATTGCCTTATAATTTACCTTCCCTTCGTTATTCCTTTTTAGCATTACCATTCCGCTTATGGCTGTGCTGCAATCTTACATCAGTTTCAAGCAGTTTCTGTGGTTGGGTACCCCAAATGGGCATTTCATTGCATCAATAAATACATGCTAACACTGTGCTGCTTCCAAATAATTGTCCATCTCATTTGAACAAGGGCAAATGTATTCTAAATTGTCTCCCAGAAAGAGCGACACTGCAATGTGAGGAAGTAAGCCGCTGTGTCTTGTTTTCTTGCTCGAAAGTTGGCTCAAATGGATCACCACCAATCGGCACATAAATCTTTAGTCGTCTTCCGCTGAACTAGTCTTTCCAAAGCAGTTGAAAAATGTCCCTGTGTCCTCAAAGGACACACCTGTTATATGAAACAGTTTTTAACCAGCTTGTTAAGCCAGCTTTGACACATCAAAGAGCCTGGACAATGGACACAAACTTTAACAATAGTTTTGCCTCCAGCAAAAGCCTCCATCAAAGCCAGGCTTGTGCCAGTGGTATTATGGCCTCCAATTGAAAATAAATTTTACTTGAATAAGTACCTCAGCCTGATCAGAGGCTCTGCCGCCACGGAAACAAAAGCAGTTGGGGATAAGTTATTGACTCCACTGACAGCCTGAATGGACTTCATTATGCCAGCCCACTCTTGGTAAATGTGTCAGGTTTTAAACTGAATTAGGTGGCAGGTGCAGGAACCATTTTCCTGCCCCCCTTGAGACAGCAGAGAGCCAATCATCACCTGATTCTGCAGACAAATGTTTAGATTTGGTGTTTTTTTTCCAGGCTGTGTGGCCATAAGTGAAAGCATATTTAAATCATAAGGCTTCCCTGTTTCCCCCATCCCATTTTGCCTGTCATGGGCCTGTAATGTTCCCACAGGCAAATCGCACAGGCCCTCTGGCGTAATGGGATGTGTGTGCTTCTCCTCCTCCTCCTCGGAGCACAGAGGACAATGATGTTGCTGATTTGTCTCTATTGTGCATCACTTGAGGTTGCCGATTTCCAGCTTCAAGCGCCCACTTCGGTTCAAGGCAATGGGAGATCCCAGGGGAACAAAATCCACCCCCTTCATTTTTGTTCTTCTTTTGAGCCATATGAACACAGGCACTTTCTAAAGAAAGATATTTAGGATGATGGACTTGCACAGAATCCCAAGGAGATTAAAAAGAAAAATTCAGTACACCTTCCAGCAATTGCAGTTGGCATAGTTTCACATTAAGAGTTTCCCCTAATATATATTTTTTCCTTTTCCACATACATGATAACACCTACAAATTATGATAGCCAGTGTGGTGCAATAGTTAGTGTCAGGCTTTGACCTGGGAGACCAGGGTTCAAATCCCCATTCATCCATCGAGCTCTCGGCTGAACCTACCTCACAGGGTTGTTTTGGGGATAAAATGGGGAGGGGAGAACCATGTACATCACCTTTAGCTCCTAGGAGAAAAAGGTGGGATGAATGTACTAAATGACAAGACTTGCATCCTGATACATGAGAATACACACTGGGCACAACTAGGCTTTCACATTTAAGTCCTAATGGTTTCAAAAGCAGAAACAAACACATGCTGAATACTGTTCCTATGAAATCCATTAGATTTCCAGGTCCCTCTCTTGCGTGGACTATACAGTACTCATAATGGGAAGCGAGCACAGGCAGCTTGTTCCAAACTCATCTCCTCCAAAACTGTTCCTTGAATGTGTTCATTCACAGGTATACTACAGTAGACAATTTTATGCATTTTTTGGGTATGCTTTAAAACAGTGTGTGCCTGCTGTCTCTTCCTGAAAAAAACATGAGCATTTGTAACCCTTTCATCAAAGGTTCCTGTGGAGGAGGCCCCATGCTCTTCCCTGTGATATAACATGCTTCTTCAAGCAACAGTTCTCAAAGGGGCTGGTCCATTTTATCATGTAATCTGTGCACAACCCTCATTCAGTAGGGAAGTGGGGGAGAACCTCCGATATGTGGGCTTTATTTGGCCATTTCATCCAAGTCATACCCATCTGCCCTACAGCCAACAGAATCTATGCATCCAAGAAACAAAAGCCTTTCCTCCAAGCTAGACTCATGTGAGTGGGAAATGAATTTTCTCTACATAACAGTTTTTTGTTACTGGGAAATGTGGGCTTCCCCAGACCCGAAATGTCCATTGCAAATATGAATTGCCATGTGCAACGTGGCTGCATGAGTTTTATGGTCCTCCATTACCCAGTGGCCATGGTAGTGCTGGTAACACTTGCCCTAAAGGGAGACAGAAAAGGAGACCAGGAACTGGATATACTTGAAGATAAAGATCTTCCAGCAAGTCTTCTAAGTTGAGATCTTTCTCCATCTGCATCTTTATTGAAATTATTTTTAAGATGCATTAATTATTTTTGTCACTTGTTCTTTGCTGCCCTGGCCTCCTTTGGAAGGAAGGGTGGGATATAAATTTAATAAAAAAAATAATTTATGCTTGGATATGCATGCTATGTGAAACATTGTATGCCTGGAAGTGGGTACACATGTGGCTCCAGGCTCCACTATAGCATTATTGGGATTTGTAGAGGTGTACCAAAAATAATAATTGTGACCCATTTCCCCAGGAAGCTTGCAAATTGCAGAGGCTAATGAAAAGCATCACAATCAGTGAATCAAATGTCAATTCAGAAGATTTTATTGATTCTCCACCTACTTCCCCATATGTCAGGTGTACCAACTCATTTTGTTAATTTTGTATATTAACAAATATACCCTTCAGCATCAACTTCCAGAGTGGTTAACAAATGCAACATTTTGGACCACCTTTTTAATCCTTTAAAAGCACAGAATATATGACCATTCAACATTTGTTCCTCTTCTAGTCTCCTTAAAAAAATAAATCAAGTTTATAGAAGCTGGTGCCCTGCTCAGAAGGGGAAGGGGGACTGCTCTTGTGACGTAACAGAGAGCCAGACAATCTGCATTGGTTGCAAACAGATTTGCCCAGAGTTTGATCACAAAAGGAAACTACTTCTGAACAAAACATAGTGTGCAACCCCTGGCTGCAAACCAGTCCTAGCAGAGCTTGAATGGAAGGGACAATCACCACAGTCAAGAATTCAATCTATAGTAAGATCTATAGTCATCATACTCAAGCAGGCCCCACTTGCCTAGATGGATGATCTCCCACTTTAGACATTCAATTGTCAGCATGAGAAATGTATGTGTAAGTGGTACATCCAACATGGCTGTTTCCTGAGATCTTAACACACCTCTGTACTACTATATTCAGGTACATAACGTAGGCTAAACCTCAGAAAAGCCACCTTAGAACTGAATAAACTTTTTAGCTAGGATGGATTTTCACACTAATGCTGCAGCCATGAAGGCACTTTTTTGCCATGTAGCAGGGCCATAGACAAGGAGTTCACTGTGGAGTTTCAAACCAATGTTTTTTAACAAATAAATTTGACTGACTGGCTGAAGCTGAAAGTCAGACAAGCTGTCACACAGGGTGGGATGCATTAACCAAAATCATATACTGGGCTTGGAAGGTCCTTTCCATATCTATACATGGCTACAATAAGGTTTGCATTCATTTTATGTTATTTAGCCTTTTGTCTGCATATTTTACCTTCTAACACTCTTCTTAATAGCCTGCCAGGACCTACAAAAATAATGCAAGATCAGCTGAACTTCAGACACTTTGCATGCCAACTCTCATTACTTAATCATAAGACTCAGGACTATTAAGACTCTTTAAAAAAGAGAGAGCTATTAAGACTCTTAAAAAGAGAGAGAAAGCTAGTTTTCTGGCCAGAGAGAAAGGAGACCTGGCATATGTCATTGGCTGCGTGCCGTATTTAAGTTAATGAGCAAGAAAGTTACCCCTTCTGCCTGGCACAAGAGATGCTCTATATGGAATCTAAAACTTGCAAATTCACATACAAAGTAGTTGTTATATATAAGTTCTTTTACTCTTGATAATAATTCCAATGGTAACACATACAATTCATCCTCATACCCTTTGCCCTTAATAGCAGCAGCAGTGAAGATGACTTCAAGACTCAGTGTTTGACTTTTGTTGGAAAGTTTGTGCATGATCCATCCATAGCAAAGCATTTTTAATGCTCGTTGAATTCAGTGGGAGAATTGCACATGTGCTTAAAGTCTTCCATCAAAATCAACAGGACTTTAAATGATTTGCCATATTTAAACATTAAAACATTCCTGATATAATACTGAATTTGGGCTATCACCTGATTAAATAAATGTTAACCAATTTATGACATAACTATTAATCAATTCATCAGGCGATAAAATTGGCCCAAATGTGCATATTAATAAAATATTACTTCTTTAAAAAGCATAATTTACTTGGTTTTAGATCATTTAAACACATTGTAATGGAAGGCACCATCTTAGAAGAAGCCTTTGTTGGATGTATGAGAGGGAAGAGGGAAGATGGTGTCTGCAGTTTTTGTAAATTTTTGCATTTCAACAATTGACAACTATCTGTTGGCAGGAAGCTACAGTATCTTTTTGGTTGTACAAAAGATTCTGAATTCATTAATCTAAATGAGTAATCAACTAAGGTCACAGTCCTATCCTGTGCACACATACCTGGGAGTAAGCTTCATTAAACATGGTGGAACTTACATGCTCAATGAGGTGCCTAAGATTGTGTTATAAAAGTCACAGTTCTATCAATAACATCTATTACTTTTCAGTACTGGAGTACCATTGACTTCAATAGGACTTACTTCTCAATAGACATGGTTAGGAGTGTCACAGAAAAATCAAATTAATTGCACACAAATTGACTGTCAAATTCCAAGTGGCTATCTCAAGGGAGTGCATTTAGAAAACCTAAGATTTCAAACATTTCCCTACCTTAATGATCAATTACCTGCATTGAATAAGCTTCAAGAGAAGTCTTGTGCGCTCACAAATACTGTTTCTTTACAAATTATGAAGCACACAATTTTCAGAACACAGACAGATTTTTCTTTACAATAATGGCATTTCTCAAGGTGTTGTGTGAAAGCTACTTCTCTGTTATCCGCTGCATGTTGACCCTGTATCTGGGTAAGCATTCATTTTACCATGACAAAATAGGAGTGGCTTAACTTCCAACACATCATTATAACCTGCATTTATGGTCACTTGGATGAAAATCATTATGAGGGAAAAGGCATTGCAGAAAATAAAACAATGGTGCCTGCTTTAACCGTGATTTTATTGATAATTGTTGGACACACACACACACACACACACACACCAACACTAATACATGCAGTTCATCTAGGATTTCTGAATTCAGCTCCTCCTTCTTCGAGCTGTGAATGAGTCAGAATGTGTCACCTACAGAATGAGACCAGTTATGTCCCCCACACCACCACCACCACCACACACTCTCCTCAGAAAATAACATCAGTTTGTTCTTTAGGGCTATCTGAAGACCACTGTGTGTCTGTCAACACAGAAAAATCATTTCTCACAGTGGTATCACTTGCTGGATATGTTCCTCCCCCACCTCCCTTCAACTTGAGCAGATGGTGTTTCATAGTTGGTCACAAATGGCTGTCAGTGAGTTTGTCTGCCTGCCAGTAACCTGTAGTTTGGGGACTCCCTCGGAGAGTGTACCAGCACCGAGTCTGCTGATAGCAGCATCCAAGAAAATGATCCATCCTTTCTTGTCAGGCACAAAATTAGCCATCTCACTTTCAAACTGTTGGCGAGGGGGATATGAAAGAAATAAGGACACTGCCAAACTAGCTGATGGTTTTTGAGCTCTCATTGTCTGACTTTAACACAGTTTGCATTAAAAGCAGCCATTAGGTTGGCAAGGTTGCAATGAATGTAAAGGCATCTATTTTTTATATAAAAAAAGGTCAACCTTGCTTTTGGAACTAGCGTTTTTGCCCTACATTTATTTCAGTATTTTTTGTCAATTGAGACTACCTCTTTTATATTGGGTGAATTCCCCCCACCCCCCAAACCTATTTAGTCTACACCGCCTGCAATAACCTTTAGTGACATTGTTCTGCAAAAGGGGGAAGAAATCTAGAGCCAGCAAATGTCCCATCGCTCCCATCATTTTCACTTTGGCTTCAGATCCATAACTAGACGGCAACCAGCCAATCCTGCTTTCCTCTGTGATTGGCTGTTTACCAGCAGCTTTGAGTAGAAGGAAGGGAGAAGAAGAGGATAATGTAGAGCAACCATCTAATCATGAAAAAAGGCGAAAAATGAAACCCCCTCCAAACAAAGCCTTTATTTGGGGGAAACCCTCATTGAACAGAGCTGGATTATCTCTATGCATAGTGTTGTGTTGTAATTTGGGGTAATTTTAAAATATACCCAAATGGAATTTAAAATTTGCATCATAAAATAATTGTTACCTATGTTTTATTTTCTGTTGGGGAAAAAAGAAACATGGAATTTAATTTTGTTACACTGCATTGATTACATATCTTTTTCCTATCAATGGAATATATCTGTACGTTAATAAGTAGAAACGTGTTTTGACAGTACCGGTAGTTTTAATAGTAGTAGCTACTGAGCCCTGCTTATTAGCAAAATGATTTGGAATGCAAATATCTGAACTGCCTTAAACGGGCAAGCATTTGAGAACCTCAGCAAAGATTTAAAATTACAAAATATGCAGCAAAATAAAGTGTGGAAATATAGGCTGTTAGACCTTTAAAATATGCCATTGTGAGTTCCAAAACTTCCCTCTTCCCTTATCATAGAAAAGACCACACATTTGGTAAGTGAAACTTACAAAGGTCAGGTTCATGTGCTTGTCCATACATCAGTCAGAAGACACAGGCAATAAAACTTGGCTTAATTACAGTGGTGAAAGTTCCTAAATTATTGGCATAGGAACACAAGAAAGGCTTGGTAGAGTCATGTGGTCTGAGCTGCAGCAACCAGTTTAAAACCTCTTCACATGCTGAACTTCTGAGGTAGACTGAGGGAAGAACAATAGGCCTGGCAGGACAGCTTTCTCAGTGGTCTTAACCCCTTCATGCATTGATTACACTTAAGCATGTTGGTTATACAAGGCTGTTTATCCCACAGTTTGATCAGTGGAATAACTCATGGTTTGTTAAACAAACAATGGTATAGTGTTATGTGTAAATGAGGCCACTGAAAACTCTGGCCAAAATTATCCTAAAAGTTCTGCAGCTCAAAACTGTAGTTCCCAGGTTTCTTCCACACTAGTCTGGAATCACCATGGCTCATTCACTTATTTACCAAGTGGGCGGGTGGTTAACATTTATTGTGTTTTCTTCTTAGCATTTCTTCCATCTTCGGTCCAACTTTTAAACAGGTGGATGGGAAAATCTCCACAGGTGTACATGCCCTAAGCATTCCTTTCCCATCATTTAAAAGAAGAATGGTTTTTATATCAGCAGTGACATGTCAGGCAGGTGACCCTATCACAGCTTAGCACACATTCTCTGTTATCTTTATTTTATAAACTCATCAAACTATTTAGAGTCAATATTTTTATTAGCAGTAAAATGCTTTTCTGGTTATCATTTTTTTTAAAAGCAAAACACTGCTTAAATGAAAAAGTATTATAGCACTATAACAGGATAGCACTGTTTTTTAATTAAGAAGAAAGAAAAACTCTCGGATTATCACCATTTTAAGCAATTCTCCCTTCCCCTGATTAAACACTTCCAATCTATACTTTGAATCCCAAACAAACACTACACTTTTTGACAAAGTGTGGGTGGAACATAGGTGTGGGTGGAACATAGCAGGCTGAACATGCAGAAAAAAATGCAAGATTCCCGACAGTGTGGAAAGTCTATTTCTATTCCAATTGCAGTTTGCCAGTGTGGTGTAGTGGTTAAGAGAGGTAGACTCGTAATCTGGGGAACCGGATTCACGTCTCCGCTCCTCCACATGCAGCTGCTGGGTGACCTTGGGCTTGTCACACTTCTCTGAAGTCTCTCAGTCCCACTCACCTCACAGAGTGTTTGTTGTGGGGGAGGAAGGGAAAGGAGAATGTTAGCCGCTTTGAGACTCCTTCGGGTAGTGATAAAGCGGGATATCAAATCCAAACTCTTCTTCTTCTCTTCTTGCAGAGGAAGGACAGTGACTTAGAAGTGCTAGGAAGCATCCTTCTAGAAGGTGCCCAGGTCCCTACTCAGTTACTTCCCTTTCGTATTGTTTCATTCACCTCACTTCTCCAAGTGGTGAGAAGCTCTAAAAGTGCAGTGTTTATTCATATTTGGTTTCCTGTGGAAGGAGGCTGCTGGAAGCTAATTGCATTTTGTAATATTTGTGTTTATTTACAAATATTGAGTGTAAGGGGGGGGAATACAGCTTAAGCTCTGCAAATAGGAAGTCAAAGGCTGCCTCAGTCTCTGGCTCAAACGAACGATTTCCCTCCCTCTTATACCTTTTCCCTTGCTCTTAGCTATCTGGGAGTTAGATCCAGATAATTAATATCTTCTGACGATCCTTCTTAGTTGCCATGGGGACATCATAGGCCATCAACACTCTTTTGTCAGATCTGAGACACAGACCCATACCAAGAGAAATCTGCTAGGAAAGAAAACCAATGACAATAATTATACTGCCTTGCACAGTCAAACCTCATTTGACTTCCGAAACGTTCGAGTTCCGAGGCATGGCTTCTGATTGGATGACAGCTACGTCAGCCACGCCGGAAGTTCGAGTTCCGAGGAACGTTTGGAAACCTGAACACTTACTTCTGGGTTATCAGTGTCCGGGAACTGAAATGTACGGCAGTGGAGCCATTTGAGTCCTGAGGTTTGACTGTTATTTTATTTTATTTTATTTTATTTTATTTTATTTTATTTTATTTTATTTTATTTTATTTTATTTACTTACTACTACCACCACTACTACTACTACTACTACTACCACCACCACCACTATTATTATTTTATTTGTACCCTGCCCATCTGACTGGGTCGCCCAGCCACTCTGGGCAGCTTCCAAGAAATATATTAGCATAGTAAAACATCAGACATAAAAAACTTCCCTACACAGGGCTGCCTTCAGATATCTTCTAAAAGGTGTAGTGCAGGAAGGCAGGAGCGGAGGCAAGTTTTAGCAATATTCCCCCGAAAAAGCTCAACAACTTTGTGTGATTTCCTAAGAAAAAGCTCGACAACTTTGGGTCATCTTCTAAAAAGAGCTCCACCCCAGGCCACGCCGCTATGCCCCAGGTTGCTACGCTACTGGAACTCACCCCTAACAACACTCTTGGCCACAACACCTCTAGGTAGCCCAAGCACCTTTGTGAAAGGACAAACCTTAGCTTTGCATTATCATCAGAGAAAGAAACAAAGCAGTCCTCCTCAGTAAGCAAGTCCAGACCCTAGGCACAACCGCAGGTAAGGTCCTTTAACCAAACATACCCCAGACCTTGGTAGAACACACAAGAGGCCTCTGTTGGTGATCTTAATGAGTGGACAGGCTCATGTGGGAGAAGATGGTACTTCAGGAATCTTGATTCCAAACTCTATAAGGATTTAGAGGGCACAAGAGGTGCTTTAACTGGATCTGTAATAAAACAGAAGCATGTCTTTTTGGGCCCATGGCTAGGAAACCATAGCCCCTTGCTTGGTCTTTATATCTTTAAAAAATGTGTTTTTTCCCATTGCCTAAAACCAGGGGGCCTAAAGCAATGGTACTGCAACCCATGATTAACCATAACTGTGAGAAGACGGAATACTAAATGACTCCAATTACAGACTTCTCTCAACTAGTTATGTGTTTTCATTTAACCCCTCTGAGGAAAGCATTAAAAGGATGGCTAGGAATTACACCGGGGATAGAGCTACTTTGTTATGGTTTAGGGGAAATATGTCAGTGCTCAGTTCCAATCAGGGAGTTTAATTTTGGTTCATCACGCAAGATCCCTCTTCTCTGAAGATTTCAGGAGAGGTGGGGGATATAGTAGGAAAATGTGATCTGTGGGAGTTCACTGCAGCTCGATACAAGAGATGATATCAGAGATTAGTTAACCGTATGGGCTGAGTCCCAGGGGAGGTATGTGAAATGAATCAGATTAAACAAAATTGATAATGTGAATACTTAATCAAACAGACAAAGGTAGTCTGCACAGCTAATTAGGGGCAAATAGAGCGTCCCTCTTGTACCTCATTTAACTGACAAATTGTGCAGACAGTTTTAATGGGAGTCTGTTTAGCAAAGAGAAGGCTGTACAGTTGACAGCTTGGCAAAATGTGGTTTCTGTAACACCACATGATGCTTATGGAAATTAGCCTTGTGCAGCTGAGCTCCAAGTAGGTAGGGTCTGACCACACTATAGCAAAATGGACCTTTTCACCAATTTTTTTTAAAGGGTATATTTCCCCTCACTATTTCAGAGCATTATTCCTAAGGAGGACTCACCATCCCATTATATGAATAGCAAACTCATTATCTATGTGGGGAGAAGACCAGCACCACCATCCATGCAGAAGCAGGAAGGATCAGTAGCCTCAGGTTTTCAGAATTATGAAAAATCTTTAGGGAATAAATCCTGGAGGTGGTGTGGGGGAAGGAAGGGAGACAACCCAATGAAGACTGGGCATGCTCAGTGGCTGTGGAATGTGGGCTGGCTGCTGGAGTAGAGAGGAGAGAAAACCAGAGGGAGTGGAAAGGAATACCTTCAAAAGGGACATGGCTGGCTGGCAGGAACCCTGAACAGGAGCACTTAGCAACATTTTGATGCATGCCCCATTTGTTTATTAATAGACATTCAAATTAGACAGTGGAGAACAGACATCCATCCATAGAGGGCAGGTGTAGTGAAGCTTTGGTCTGACACATCTTGCTGAACTACACCTCCCATCATCACTGGCCATTGGCCATGCTTGCTGGGGCTGATGGGAGTTGCAGTTCAGCAACATCTGGAAAGCCAAAGCTTCCGTGAAGCTAAACACCATTATGTAAAAGATTTTCATCACAGCCAGCTGCAAAACACAGATTTTTTTTCTTCATCACTGGTTACATTCAAAACAGATAAAACAGTCTTTATGTATATTTTCAGCACGCATAACACAGTTAAGAGAAAACAAAATAAAAATTAAAAAAATTCCTTCCCGTAGCACCTTAGAGACCAACTAAGTTTGTTCTTGGTATGAGTTTTCGTGTGCATGCACACTTCTTCAGATACCTTCTGAAAGCTCATACCAAGAACAAACTTAGTTGGTCTCTAAGGTGCTACTGGAAGGGTTAAACCACAGAGTCTAGGGCTTGCTGATCAGAAGGTTGGCAGTTCGAATCCCCACGATTTAGTTTACCCATCACTGAGATACAATTCCCAGCAACCCTAAACAAAAGTGCTGTGCCCAGAATTCTTGCGGGGTTAGGGAGTTGAGGAATGTGCTTTATTTGTAAGCAGCATTTTCCCTAATAATATATGAAGAGCCCTGTTGGGTCAGGCTACTTGCAAGGAACCCTGCAAGCAGGGCTTGAGTGCAACAGCACTCTTTTCCTATGCTTTCTAGCAACTGGAAATCAGAAGCAACTGGAATTCTAGCAGGACATTGCAGTGAAAATATTCTAAAATCCCAGGTATCATAAGCAGGCATGCCAGGAGTATTGATATTGTTGTCGCCAAGCTGCATGCAGATAAGTTAAACAAGATGTGTAACAGCATGAAAAGGGTATAAGAGTTGTATGAAACTGCCCGTCTTAATGATTTAACCCTTTTCGTACCTCTCAGATAACTGGCCATTCATTCTTTCAGTTGGATGTAATCCAGCTACCAGAAAGAACAGAAGGGAAGGGAAAGAACAATTGGCAAGCAGGATTTCTTTTGTAAAACAGGGCAGCCTTGCTTCAGTTTTTTTTCTTTCTTTTCCAGTGTGAGTCAGCATATTCAGCCTGGTTTCCCTTCCAGACGCTTGCCTGAATAGTTTTTTTAACCGGAGCATTTAATAAGTTGCCCCTAATTGAAATGGGAGGGAGTCCTGCTACTGTTTCGACAGAGCTGTTTGAGTTAATTGATAAAGCTTCCCTTTTATTACCAAGGGTTTGCCTTCTGTTTGAAGCTGTACAGGCTATTGCCCCGAAAGGCTCTGAGATTTCCTTGTGGAAATCTAGCAAATATTGGAAATTGCACTGGCAAATTAGCAAGGCTCCCAAAGCAGAAGTGACAGCTCAAGTGGACTGGCGGAGTGGGGAGGGGGGGGGAGGCCTCTGCAATCCCACACCAATTGGCCAGACTGATCATATGGACTAATCACAACAGATCTGGCGAAATAATGGACACCAGATGTTATCGCTTTGTACACGGCCCCTCTCGAGGGATTTGCGACAAAAGGAAAGCAAGAGCATGATTCTGTCATATATATTAATAAAACAGGGTTACCAGGCATTCTGGTGGAGAGTGCCTATCCCATGTTCTCAATTTGTTTCAATGTAGTTTCTCTGCCAGGGCACGGTGGAAAGCAAGGCAGTGTGTAAATAAACAAGCAATATGTCAAAATGCAAGCAAAGTGTGTTCATTTTTATAGGCACACCAGCGCTGGAATATGTCAAAAATGTAGCAAGTGAAAGAGGATTACTAACTTACTTTGTTAAAGTCTTCTGGGAGGAAGTTAGGGATGCTAATCACATCTTGGAGTAGCACCACATTATGACAGAATAGCAATACATTTTGACCAATCATTGGGAGCTACCAAATGGAACACAGCCCACAAAACTGCAGTAGAAAAACCAAGGTGGTTTATGGAGCCCTGATGGCTTGTTATATATGGCTGACAGTTTGTATATTTTGTTTCTTGATTCTCATGTTGTGCAGGTCTGACTAAGCAATTTGGTGTCTTCTTCCCCCACCTCCCTCCCATATGCTCAGAGCCCTTTACTTGTTAGTATGGAGTGAGGGCTACTGTGCAGGTTTTTTCCCTGAGGGAAGATTCTCTGAAGCAATTTTGTATGGTCTTCTGTGTTAACTGCTGCAAATCTACACAACATGCACACACCACCCCTAAACTGTGGGTTTAAGCAACCTGCCACAGAAGGGGAGAATCAATGCCATTTCTTTTTCCATTGTTACAGATATATCTGTATGCCACTGCTAGATCCTGAAGCCAATAGGATAAATATTTGGCCCAAAATTGTTTTTGAATGGAGAAGGAGTAATAGTAACGTCCTGAAGTCCTGACTTGCATGTATAACCTCTCACAGACCCGTCCCTCACAAACACCATCCATAGTCTGTATGCATTCCTGCCAGTCCTTTGGTGCAAAGATGCATCTCTGTTGGCATGCACGTAATGAAACATCTTCCTCTCTGACTGGAACATGTTTCGGGGTGTCTGGTGGGAGGAGAGAGAAAATGGAAGTTCCAGAGGGTTTCTGCTGGTGCAGCATTGGATAGAATATATCGTATCTCACAGCAGCTGCAGGCTGGCTAGAAGTCCCTGCACGAGCTAGTTTCTATTAGCCACAGTCCAGTATCTCAACGCCGCGATAACAATGGCATACCTTACAGGGCCATCGTGCAGATTAGCCAGGAAATGTATGTAGTGCTCTTCAACACTCGAACCATACTTTTAAAATGCTACGTATTGTTATTATCACATTCAAACAAATGCAGCTCATGATTGTTAGGCAAAATATTGGAGGAGAGAGCAAGGTGAATCTTCTGGCCCCTGTTAGGCCACCATTTACTATGGCATTTTAAAATGGCTAAAACCCACCCTAAAGGACAGGTAAGAAACACAAACAAACAAACAAACAACAACAACAACAGTAGTAGTAGTAGTAGTAGTACTGAGAGTTGGAGAACCAGCACAGGGAGACTTCTACATGATGCTTGTGGCTGCAATGTGAAGCATGGGTAACCCAATTTACAGTATTGTGAAGACTGGCTTGGAAAGTATCCACACCAGCACTGCCTGTCTTCTCAACAGAGTAGTCCTGGTATAGAAACTGGCCACACAGTGACTCCACAATGGTGTGATGGCTGGGATAATACATGATAGACATGGTGTGGGGGGTAGATCACTACATAGAAACCATTTCCAGTCATCTCCATGTGTTTCTGGTAATAGCTGCTCCAGCTCAGGGGGAACCAAAGTGGTTGGACTCTAATGCCCACCAGCCCCAGCCAGCATGGAGAATGGCCAGAGATAATGAGAGTGATGATCCATCTGGGTCTTGAGGGCACCATGTTGGCTAACCCTGCTCTAGCTCATAGTAAAGACATAACAGAAGTTGGAAAGTGCATCTTCTTCTCCTCCCGCAAGCTTCCCATAGATCTTCCAAAATCCTCCATCAAACCAAGAGAAGCTGTGTGTATGTGAATGTAATAATTTTTACAAAATAAAATCTGTTGGCTAATTTAATCAAATAGCATTTTTTAAAAGTAGCCAGCATTTTAATTCTTAGAGGCAATTTGCTGGCAAGTACGTTTTTTTAAGCCAGGGTTACTTATTTCTTTATATATTGAGAAGATCCTTATTCCGTTTCTTTCAAACTACTTTGAAATTCTATTCCCTTTGATATATCTTCATATAGTGTCTCTAGTAAAAAGAATTGTATTATAAGGGATGTATGAGTAATCACTTATTCAGTCATGCTCATCTTAAATCAGTTTGCCTCCTGTAACACAAATATAGTAGGAAAACCCCTGAAAGAATTTTTTTGCCTTGTCTGTGAGAACATGCAAAAAAAAACTTAAGTGGCTGTTTGTCAGCTCTTGACAGTGACAGAATTCCCTCCTCCTTTAAAGCACTTCCTGAAGAGCTGTCTTTTAGCCTTTGGCCAAGCCATTATCAATTCTATGGCACTGCTCCATCTGTCTTTATCCCAGCAATTCTAAAGTCAGAAAAGAAAATTATTTTCACATTAGCAACTCATTAAAGGGCCCCAAATTTGTAGGCCCAATCACTGCTGGAGCCAAAGGCATTGTTTTTTACACTTCTAAATGCCTGTTTGGGGGCATTGTTGGAATAGGCAGCTCTGGCCTGAGGGGACCTTCTGTCATGCACACGGTTAAGTGGGGAAGGTGGAGCTGTGTCACAGCTATCCATCACTATCCATCACTGTCACCACCACCAACAGAGAGATGGCTGACAGATAGCTAGTCAGTCAGTCAGTCAATCAATCCATCAGTGAGTCCTGGCCTTAGATCAGGGAGGGAGAGGATGTGTGTAGTAGACATGACTCTTTTACTCAAGGAGTAAGTACAACAGCTGGTGGGGAGCTCTTTGCATTCTGAGGATCCATACTTTTGAGGAACACATTTCATGTCCTTCTTTGGCTTCATGCCAATATTCACACAGAAACCTTGTTTCATCCCCAAAGCCTCTTGTAACTAACAAGTTTCGAAGCTGGCCCATTTATTTCACAGTAATTCAATCGTTAATACATTTGCTAATCTTTAAGGTTGGTGCTGCAGGACTCTGTTGCTTTTGCTGCAGCAGATTTAGAGTACAATCTAGCCATTCATACTCAGAAGCAAGTCCTATTGAACTGAATGAGGCTTACTCCCAGGCAAGTGGGACTGGCACTTCATCTTAGGTTTTCTCACTGTGTTGGTCTGAATGAAGATAAAGCAGATCGGTTTAAACAACAAACCACAACAAAGTACAATTAGGGTTGCATCCTAACATAGCTAGATAAGAGCATAGGAAGACCCCCCTACTAGCTCAGGCCAGAGCCCCATCAAATCCAGCATCTTTTTCTCGCAATGCCTATTGGAAGCTTGCAAACAGAACATGAGCACAAGAGCACAAGAGCACACTCCTTGCTTGTGCTCTCTAGCAGCTGATATTCAGATGCATGCCATCTTTGATACTTGTGGTAATATACAGCTATTCTTTAGTTTGTTAAGAAAGAAACGAAATAGTTTTTTTAAAAATGTATTTTTGGTGGGTGAGCATGTAGAGTTTCTGCATCATGCTGGTGCATGTGAAGGAGGGAATGGATATTCAAAACTGTTTTAGCAGGAATGCTGTTGAACCCTCTCCCTCACCAATGGTCCCCCCCCCTCAGTTCTTGACTAGTTGCAGAGACTACCTCACTGGTCTAGCCTTTGACCTGAAAGCTCTCTGGTTTTAGCTCGTGGAGACTCAGGGGAATTTGGGAGGAGCCAGCCTCTTGTTATACATCAGTAGTGAATCACACTCGCATTCTCAACACTCATGATTTTGCTTCACCTGCCTAAAGTCTGTTAAGTTTGAGACCCACAAATTGCAAAACCTTGGCCAAATTATGCAAAGCAGCCCTTAGCAGATGGGTGGCTAACCAACGGCCCTTCCAGATATTGTTGGACTACAACTTCCATCAGCCACAGCCAGCATGGCACTGTCAGGGATGATGGGATTTGTAGTCCAACAGTGTTTGGGGGCCCACAGGTTAGCTATCCCTGCATTAGCAAGACATTTTCTACCCTGTTAATGGAAAAAAATATTATGCAATATCTGGCTATCATTACAGTGTAATTTATTTATTTACTATGTGTAGTATTCAATTAACTTTTATGCAGAGTGGGCCTATTGAAATAAATAAACTTACCGGTAACTTAGTTATGTTGATTAATTTCAATGGACCTACTTAGTTGAATACCACACTACATTTATGTCCCAGCCATCTTCCCATGTAGGACAGCCACATGGTCCTTTCACTTCTTATCCCCACAACAACCATGTGAAGTAGGCTGAGTGCTAGTGATTAGTCTAATGTTATCCAATGAGCTTCCTGACTGAGTCCAGATATGAAGAGCCTGAGTCTCCCAAGTCCTAGTTCTGAATTACTAAACCAAACTGGCTGTCACAGTAAACCAGAGGCGGGGAACCTCAGGACCAGAGGCAGGTGTGGCTCTTCAAATATATCTATCTAGTGCTTGAATCTCTATCTGGACCACACCCCTCTCCCCAGGCCGCAACCCCAGAGTCGGACACGGCTGGACCTAATGGTCAGGGTTCCCTTTACCTTTACCTTACCATTGTCATGTGGCCCTGTATGGTTGCTCACGAGGATATGTGGCCCTCAGGCTGCAAACTTTGCTGTAAACAGTACTGCAAAATCTCTATAAGAGAGGAAGGAATATGCACCACATTGTAATTTTATGGAAGAAACCAAGGATTGTTGTGATTTACTTGTTCAGGCATTTTCAGAAACTTTTGTTCATTACAAAACTCAAAAAGCTGTGGGTACAAGACTACCCATCATCCAGACCAGTTCCTCTTACCTGGATAGGTCTGGCTCTTCTGGATAGGGTTGTGTCCACTCTGAAAAAAGTAGAATCACACAGTGGAAGTACTATTAGATCTCAGCTGAGCTTTGAAGGCTCAGGTGGAGATGCTGGCATCTGATGGCCCTGATATTTTGTGCGAGAGACCATTTGTTCAGCCACCCATTTCTCCTCTCACATCACGTCAAAATGAGCCCTAAGCACAAATCTACTTGAAAGCTTGGAATATGCCTATTACTTTTCAGGCCTATTAAGTGCTGGGATCCTAGCAACACTCTCTCATGCCCCAATCTGTTTTGGGGTGTTTTGCTCTGGGAATCAAGTAAAGAATTTCCATAGCTGAGGAGAAGGGGAGGGGTGGAAAATCTTAAGAGTTTGACTCAGAACACAAAAGAGCTCCTCGCAGGAAATGTGTGTGTACAATTGACCTTCCTCCTTGAGGCCTTTTTTGCATTCAGAAAATACATCTGACTGTGCTTATGGTCCATGGAGATCCACAAGGTGCTTGCAGCTGGTACAGATACCTCATTAGAAATTCATTTTTTCCTGTCATAATAACAAAGTGCAGAGCAGCGGTGGTAACATAGTTTCGTATGGGAAAATGCACAAAAGGGGACAGCTGAAAGAAGCTGTGCTTTTCTCCTGTATTTTTTTTTTAGTCTGATAGAATCATCTTCAAAAGAAGCAGCTTTGTTCCACCCCCTCCCCCGTCCCCCTACTCCTCAGAGGCTGAATTTACTGAATTGCATTATATACACCTATTGCAGGGAGCCTGCTTCTTTGGAGGAAAGTCATCTGACTGTAGAATTGCTCTCTCATGGTTTCTTTCCTGCCCCAGAAACTGTACACAACATCCAATGGGTGAAAATGGATAGATCTGCTATGTCCAATACATTTCAGATTCTCCAGAAGCATCTCATACATCACTACATTATTATGAAATCAGTGTGGCCAAATTTTGTTGTTGTTGTTGAAAGCTTAGAAATTGACTTTTTTGGAGGGGCACAAATAGAGACTAGCATTTAGAATAACAACAACTACGCGAACAAATTTTGTTTCGAGTTTCTCCATTGTTGCTAGCAGAAAGAACACAGCTCCTAACCTTGGATCATTCCCCTCCCTTGGGGATTGTGGGTTTTGTTTAGTACTTTGAAGAGAGACACAACACTTTATCCTTTAAAATGCACATCCATAAAATTACTGTACTGAGTCTGAAACCCATGGTCCATCATGCAAAACCAGCAAACTGAAATAATAACAATAGCTATTATTATTATTATTATTATTATTATTATTATTATTATTATTATTATTATTATTATTTATTGTTATACCACCCTTCATCCAAAGATCACAGGGCGGTTCACAACATATAAAGACAAATTGAGAACACAAAATACAATAAGAAATAAGAAGTAAACAAACAAACAAACAAACACACCAGCACGAGAAGGCCTCTTAAGGAAGGCCTCTCTTATGGATTGAAATGCCTTAAACAAATTAGAGCATAGGTAGCCTGTCCTCTAATTTGATTCTGGACCACTGGTATCTGGTTTTTCTGGACTTCAGCTGCAGTTTGCAAAGCCTAAAACCATAATTTGGGAGTTTTGTCAAACAGGCTTCCTTCCGTCCAGGTTGATCTGACAGGAGGGGCAGCACAATAAAGGATGCGACTGATCTTAAATCAAAGGAGAAGTGTAAAGCAGAGGGAAGCTTTGATTACAATAGTAATTGCTTATGCACCCGTGGGATGTTTAAATGCCAGGGATCCCATATATTAAGTAGTGCATAATGCATTAATCTTCTCAACGAAAGATCAGGGGGAATGACTGAAAAGTCTATAGGACATGTGAAATGACAATGTATGCATCAGAGCCATGCTGTCAATTACCGGTAATACAAATGGTTGTGTGTCAAAATTACTCTAAATTCAGTCTCATAATTTGGCACAAGTTGTAAGTCA
This sequence comes from Lacerta agilis, assembly GCF_009819535.1. NCBI lineage: Eukaryota > Metazoa > Chordata > Lepidosauria > Squamata > Lacertidae > Lacerta > Lacerta agilis. Next base: position 58,629,465 of record NC_046314.1, on the reverse strand, counting down.
GCATCTATTACGATTGTGGTATTCAGCGCCCTTCCCAAACATTGTAGACATTTTCATACATGAAAATTAAAAGTACAATATCTTATCCACTCACCTGGGAGTAAGCCCCACTGAATTCAACAGAACGTAGATCTGAGTAGATAAACCTTGGATTAGAAAACCCCTCAAAGAGCTACATTTAGCAGCACAAACTACAGCTCCTAGGATTCTTTGGAGGAAAGTATGACTCTTAAAGTGGCATACAGGTGCTTTAAATGTATGGTGTGCATGTGATGTTACTGGGAAACCATGTTGACTTCAGTGGGATTGACTCCCACATAGGTATCTTACTTTAATTATTAAAATAATTAATACACCTGCTTTCACCGGGCATTGTGCTTTGTCTCGTATGTTAGATTTCTGAAAGAGAAATAAGAGCAGCCTGTTTCGCATTAATACTCCCATTCTAAACATGTCCATGGTGAAATAAGTCACACTGAGTTTGAATTTTTTTTTTTTTAAAGTAAAATTACTTAGAGGCTGCCTTACTGGGCATAGGCCACTTGAGGGAGTGAACTTTCAAGAAAGTGTGCTTAGGATGGCAGCCTTATTTTAATTTCCAGGTTGTGATTTGGGAGAAAGGGAGAGTCACAGATTTAATAAATAATAATAACAATATATGTGAGAAGTGTGTGACTTTTAATAAATAACCTCAAGGATCCAGCAATGGGAAGGAGACTCCTTGTCATGGGGACGTATTTATTCCTCTGGGGCAAATAAATTGGACTGCATAGTACCAAGAAACCCTAGTATGGAAGTATCATTACTTTTATTCATACTTTCTCTATCTGGACTCCCATGCCATTTCAGATAGTGTGTGGAGGAACCTCTAGCTCATTGTGCCAGAGAAGTACAAACAAGAGGAGAAATTTTTTTTAAATGAAAACATAGTACGTGGGCATTTATACTCTGCCCCATCTGCCTGCTTGCAATCAGGACACCAGATTTCATCCTTTGATACCGACTGGGCAGTTTCAGGAATACTTCAGCAGTAACACTTGTTGCCTTCTGATCTCTATTGTTTTCTAACTTATATTCTTCCTAATTCCCCCTCCCTCTCCCATTGTAAATAGTTTTTTTTTTTTTTTGGATCGAAGAACAGACCTTCATATTCATTAAATGTGTGAAATGATGGAAGCAAAGTGTGAAATGGTAATAGTCTGTTTGTGGTTGATTAATAGAAATTTCGTCTAACAATTCCCAGATCCTTCTGGGGGTCATTGGAATGGAGCAGCTGTAAAGTCAGCAGGAGTAATTTAGATACTGCCCGATGGGGGCCGTGCCAGCTTCAGGAAATAAGTGGGAAGTGTCCTGTGCACTTTTTCAGGATGGTAGGTGATGAGCAGACATTGCAGTGTCAAGTTAACATCATGATTAGTTTCCAAAAGCCTTCTGTTGTTAAGGAAAACTATGGTTAAAAATTAATAATTGGATCATTCCCTCTAGAAGTTGTTTGCTTTATTGCCAAATAGTGTTTGCCAATGTCAGTGTAAAAAAGAAATATAAAAACCCTTATGTAGGAAGAGGCATCACTGTCAAGTTATTTTTCTTCTGAATTCAACTGTGCAATCTTATGAGGATGTTTGTGTATGGCTAATGGCTCTGTTTGGCACATTGTCTTTCAGACAGAAAGGTAGTGGGGCTGTTGTTGTTTTCAGACATATTTTCAGACTCCTCAACTTCCAGCAGCAACAACAACAATGACTTAATACTACTTTGATGGCTGGCACTTTCCAGATGATGCCACAGCAACATCAAAGTAGATCTCCGAAAGGGATAAGAGTAGAATAAAGGTGACTAAGTGATAAAAAGCCTGGGACAAATGCCGAAAGTATTTCACTGACTTTGGCAACAATGGCACATGTGAGACAATGATGCACACCGGATAACAAGGGGGAAAACCCCTCCCTCTATTGTTGGGCACTGGGTACCCCACCACCCAATTTCAGGGTGATGGAACCATTAACCAAGAACATCAACACATCATATTTTCATACCATAAACAGCTCACGGCGCCAAGGATGGCTTTCCTGCAGAAAGCACATAGCGTAAATTTGAAGGGTGTGAAATTGACATGATTAATAATTATAGTTATTAGCACATGGGCCAGCTGCTCATGTATGGTTTATTCCTTGATTTATGGTGCTGTAAATGCCCATATCTCCATCTGATGCAGAACTGAGAGGGCATACGACCATGGACAGAATGTATCTTACCCATTGCCAGAAGTTTTGCTTTAAAACAAACAAACAAAGTAAACCAAGAACTCAGTCTGGGTGGAAGTGGCCCCTTTTGTTTTCATGCCTGCTTTAAACCTGTCTGCTCAGTGCCCCCAAAGCCTTTGAAGTTTGGGTTGCAGCTAACAAGGGGCTATGGTTTTCCCACCCTCCTCACTTCTTCATTCTGTTGCCAGGCTGCAAACAATCACTATACATATTACAGATGAAACCACAAGGAGTAACAATAGAAGAAGCAAAAACTAATCACTGAGGTGCCAGAAGTGAAATCTTTTGTATTCACAGGCAATTTGATCCCTCTCCCCCTACTGCTTCTGCAACATACACGGTACATTTACATGGTTGGTTACGAAGGACAGTAATTTATGGCCCAATCCTAAATGTGTTTACTTGGAAGAAAATCCCAATGACCTACAGAGCAACTCTGGGCCTTTTTGACCCTAGGACACAGCAAAGTTCCCCTAAGGGCAACATCATAAAGGCGCATGCTTGGAACTTGTGCCCTTTTGTGTAAAAACAGGGTTTGACCCAAATCAAATGCACTTTCCAAAATACACAGATTTAATCACACATTACACTTGATGCATAGTCGATGCCAGTTTGTGTGGGAAACGAATCCTGATACAAAATACAGGAGGCTCCTTCCTATCAGTTTTCTTTCTCATTAAAAGAAACCCCTTTACCTGGTTGAAGCTTGTGTGATTTTGTAACCAGATCTCTTCCGCATACTCTCTCCCCAATGAACAAAGTCCAAAGTAGTACTCAGAGTGTTGGACGTAAAGCAACAAATGCTTGCAATAAGCTACCTGAACCACTGCGGGGTAGTAGATAGAGAGGCAACGGCAACCTCTTCTTCCTCCTTACTGATTTCTGCTCTTCCAGTAGCTACTTGTTGTGAAGATAAAATGGGAAGGAGGAGAGCTATGGAGGTGAACTTGAGCTCCTTGGGGGAAAGGTGGGATATAAATTTTTAAATAAATAAATACAGTTCCCACACAACTGAGAACCATGCATAACCAGGGTTCTAAATCACACAGGTAGAGAAAGTCATTTGCTGCAGACATTCAACCTCCTACATGGAAAACAGAAGGGAAGGAAACTAGGAAGTGACGAGGGTGGGACCACTGGGCTCATTGCCATTCTCCCCCTCATCATGTGAGGGGCATCACATCCGAGGAGGGCTAGACATCATTGAGAATATACTAGTTACTTTTAAACAATCTTCAAACAACAAAGAAAGGGGGCTAGAGGGACCAATCCTGCATTAGCATGCTGGGATCTGGTTGCCCAGATCCTTCTAAGATTTGTACTTTCTTTACTTACTTGCTAAATTTATATACCACTTAATACATACATGTACAGTGGTACCTCGGGTTACAGACACTTCAGGTTACAGGCGCTTCAGGTTACAGACTCTGCTAACCCATAAATAGTACCTTGGGTTAAGAACTTTGCTTCAGGATGAGAACAGAAATCGTACTCCTGTGGCTCAGTGGCAGCGGGAGGCCCCATTAGCTAAAGTGGTACCTCAGTTTAAGAACAGTTTCAGGTTAAGAACGGACCTCCAGAACGAATTAAGTTCTTAACCTGAGGTACCACTGTATAGGGGGAAAACCTAAGCTGTTAATGTAAGTTGTAGTCAGGGGGAAAATAATTATAAAAACCTAAGAATACAGCAACAAGTAAGACTTTTTAAAAGGTAAATAAAATACAGATTGGTTTGGGGGCCTGGGGCTGGGCTCATTTTAAATGGATTTCTTTTTGGGGGAGAGAACTAAAAGGGATCACTTTTCAGATAAAGCCGTTCCCTTTACTTACATCATCTGTGACTGTCAGTTACAACAGAGCTCTCCTTCCACTCTCTTGCTAGGCTGGTGGCTGCTGTTACATTTCCCCATCGCCCATCCTGGCATTTTCCTTATATGGTAAGCTGAGAAACATTTAGTTTTGCTTTCAGTAGATGCTTGTCTGCAGCTTTTCTTTGGCAACTGAATCACCAAGGTGCCACAAAGCACTTGAGGAGTTTCCGTTTGACTCTGGCCAAGTCTTCCTTCACCTCTGACAAGCCTAAATCCCTTCAAGTCACCCCAGTTTGACTTGGGATTCAGACAAATCCAATGCACACACCTAGTTTTAATTGTAGGAGTTTATCATAACATAGTATGTGATATACATATGTATGTTGCAGCTGACTGCAAATGTTTGCATTGACCAGGTTCATTTAATATGCAATAGAATTTGATTTTAAAACAGTGATTCTTAAACTTTGTTTCAGAAGGCAAGTGTTATGGGTTGTTCATTCACTGTGAAGCACCACACTTTCTTATGGTAACCAGGTGGTAGAAGCTTCTTCTAAGGTGCATCAATTTACCTATGGCTGTGAGTCAACAAATTTATATGCAGAGAGAAAACTGTTTGCATGTGCTCACAAATACAGAACTGCATGTGGGGTTTTTGGGGGGGAGGGGGTTCTTTGACGTTTCCATCACAGCTACTCACAGTGCTGAAGAGGCAAATTTACATTCCTTTCTGCTTAAATGATAACATTTATACTGAAAAGTAGATTCCAACCTCAGAATACATATTGGCAATAACAACAGCAGCAGCCTTGTGACATGTTACTTGTTTTTAATTATATTGTTTCCCATGTGGTCTTATAGATCACCTGAAACGGCACACACAAGCAATCTAAAGTATATTGTAGCCTGAACTGAGCAATTGGGAGAGATTATTGTAACATCCTTGTTATAAGAATATTTTTATTCAAGTATGGTGAAGAGTGTGTGTGTGTGTGTGTGTGTGTGTGTGTACGCGCGCGCACACACACACACACACTTATATGCACATATGATCTTATTTCAATGCAGGGTTGTTTTTGGCACACTGGCTAAAATTTGTCATTGTTTTGACTCCTCTCATGGTACTGTATATTACACTGAGTTGCAATACATGATTTCTGTCAGTAGGTGACACTATTTGCACAGAAGACACATATATTTTAATAGCAGCACCTAAGGGCCAAACTACATGTAATGTTAAACATGATTTTAATTACAGTATGCATGATGGAGACCTTTATGTATGAGATGGGAAGAGTTCTGCCTATGGGATATTGCCGACGTGCTTCTGGGCAGCTTCGCAGAGTGAGCAATTAGTGAGTTGGCCAAAGGCCAGCGAGACTGAGCAGGGAGAGTTTCTGCCTGGAGATATGGGAGCCTTGGATACAGCTCTGCTATTGGATGAGGTCACCCATATAAGCAGAATGACTCATGACTTCTCTCTGTGTGTAGGAGAGTCTTGGAGTGAGTTGAAGTTTGTTGAGAGAGAGAGTTAAAATCCGTATCAGTAACTTGTATATGGTAACTTGTCAGTCTGCAGTTGTACATAAGAAATCTCTAAGAAACCAAGTTACTAGTAGGCAGCATTTTGTTCCTGATCATCCTGCCAGCTTGCAAACAAATGCTTCCGGAAAGTCTGCGTACGCTCTGCAATATTCAACAATGACAACAATGGGTCTTTCCCAGTATGAATTTCCCTGTATATGTCATGGACAAACCATTTCCTGGTGTGGCTTATGCTTGCAGCACCTGTTCTTCAAGGGCGGGGAATTTGTTAAGATGGTTTACTCCTGGAGGCTGGTGGAATTAAGAGAGATTCCTAACACTCAGGACATTTCCAAGTGGTCCTGTTGAATCCCTATTCACGCTATAGAATTTGGAGATTACTTGGGCAGTTGACACAATAATTCCCCAAACAGCACAAGGATTTCAGCCTTACAGCCCAGTCCCAGTCATTATATACTTGCTTCCAAGTAAATATGACTAGGAATATATTCCTTACATCCACTTACTTGCAAGTAAGTTCTGCTGAAGCCTTGCATTTTGTGAGGACTGAGGTATATGGGATCATTCCTGCTTTTGTTGCAGTCATGGCAATGAATTAAAGGTCTAAGGTCTATGCCTATATTTTTAAGGCTATCTGGACAATTCCCACATATATTGAGCTTGCAGCATACCTTCTGACATCTCCACATTAGATATGACTAATGTATTTGAGAACGAGATTTTATAGAATGTTATGATCATCTGCGGTCAACAACACCATAATGTTGTGTCTATCACAGCAAAAACAGTGTATTAATGGAGCCATTAATCACCATCAAAACTGTATTAAGAGTGAAGATAGCCAAAAAGAGCTTAACTGACAGCAAGTGGCCATAAACCTGTCCAAAAACTAATTTGATTACCATCATACCAGCATCTGTGCCTCTTATGAGGGTTCATTTTTTTGATGAAATTAAGTAGACAAGCCATTCATGCGTATAATAGACATCTAAATCATGGTAAACATGTTGCTGGCAACAGAAGTAGTTAAAGAAAGTGTGAGATTATTTTGCGTGATGTGTTTCGTACACAAAGTGAATGCATTTCTTTTTCACAATAGTTGGTTAAACAAAAACAAAAACACAACTGCCATCATACACACCCTGTGATAAGCAGAATACTGCAAGGGAAAACATTTGGATCCATAGACAATGCTGCAAACTTGGCATGGGGGGTGGGGGTGGGGAGGCTGCTGCTGGAGATTTCCATGGAAAAAAAGTTCTCTCAGTCTAAATACTTCCTCTTCTAGATACTTGCTCTTTATCAATCCAAAGTATTCTCTACAAAGAAACAGTTTTATTTGTAGGCAGTTGGATTCATTTTGTTTTGCTGGATAACAAGGGTGGCTAATTCCCTGGCCTATGGGCCAGATTCAGCACCCCCCACCCAGCATTTTTTCTATCCTCTCAAGACCCCACCGACATGGTTGTGGGGTGGATGGAGATGTTTAAAGCGCTTGACGCAGCCCAGCACTTGGATGCAAATCTCTCCTTCCCTGTCATCAGATCAATCCTTTGATGAGAGAGTGGTTGTGTGTGTGTGTGTGTGTGCGTGTGTGTGTGCGTGTGTGTGCATGTATGTACAGTATGTGTGAATGTGGGGTGACCATACCTACCAGTGGCATGCAGATCCCAGGAATTGGCCAATGGTGAATGCTGCCCTTAAACCTGAAAATCTTAGCCCACCCCCCACTGTAATGTATGGGGCTGTAAGATGTTGCAGATTCCATTTCCCACCATTGCTTAAACAGATGGGGCTCTAGGTTGCAAACAGTACAGGAAAGGGTTTTCTAATGATACGTGAGCCTCCAACTCTTCTCATAAACCTAGGAATGCACAATCATTTAGGAAGAAATATATCCAATTCAATGCTTTACAACTGAAGGCTGGGTGGAGAAACCAAGATCCCCAAAGGTAGTTTTAGAGCTCTGACAGCCGACACCAATGGGAAAATATTCTTTCAACAGATTGTCTCAACAAATAATAGTGTTGGCTGACGGGAGATTCAGAACTGACCAAAAAACAAAACAAAAAAGCACTCCACATAACACAGAATTCTGTAATGGAAGAAGTGGTGATGGCCACTAATTTAGATGCCTTTTAAAGAAGGCTAGGCAACTTTATGAAGGATGCCTGTCAGTGGCTATTAGTCATCACGGCTCTATGAAATACCAGCTAAATACCAGCAGCTATGGAACAATAATGGGATATTGCTTGTGGCCTTCCCAGAGGAATCTGGATGGTCCCTTTTTAAAAGAAGGAAATTGCTCTAGATTATCCTTTAGTCTGATCCTTTTGTTATTATGACTTGTACAAAATGAGCTTTTGTACCCTAGGTGGTCTGCACTTTAATGCCTTTGCTGGATTTTGTTTTTAAATCATGGGACATTCTTTGCTTCATCCACTCAATGGCTGGTTTGTTCTACCCATTGCTAAGTGATCCTGAATCTGAAAGAACCCTGAACAAACAGGCAAATGCCAGGCAGCTCCTGGCAATTGGGCAATGGGGAGCAGTTGCTCTACCCTGCTTACTCTCATGACCTAGATACAGTGGGCATCGTTGCCCTCTCCTGTTACTAGCCCTTTTCAACCTGTTACCAGCCTATAGTCCAGAAGTTGATGGACTATAACTCGCATCATCCCTGACCACTGGTACTGCTAGCTAGGGATGATGGGAGTTGTAGTCCAACAACATCTGGGGACCCAAGACTGAGAAAGGCTGTGTTAAGACTATATTCATTGAACTGCTAAGATCCAGTCTGATTCTGATTAGCAAAACATGATACTTGAGCCTACAAAACCTCCGTAGAGGTGCTAACAGCTTTACTGGCCTAGGTAGACAAAGAAGCTGACCTGGCATAAGGCAGAGTCCTATGTTCCTTAAGAATGATCTTGGCTTATGTTTCAAAGTAAGGAACAAGTCAGGACAACTTCTGTATCTGAGCTCCCGTGCGCCTTTGAGAATGACCCACCAAGTACTACTGTGTGGCAAATCTGTTACTGTTATTAAAGTTTCTGTGATAGTAATAGTAATAGTAATTAAAAAAATCCTTCCAGTAGCACCTTAGAGACCAACTAAGTTTGTTATTGGTATGAGCTTTTGTGTGCATGCACACTTCTTCAGTGGGTATCTGAAGGATTTTTTGGGAGCCAGTGTGGTGTAGTGGTTAAGAGCGGTATTCTCACAATCTGATGAACCGGGTTCGCGTCTCCGCTCCTTCACATGCAGCTGCTGGGTGACCTTGGGCTAGTCACATTTCTTTGAAGTCTCTCAGCCCCATTCACCTCACAGAGTGTTTGTTGGGGGGGGGGGGAGGGAAAGGAGAATGTTAGCCGCTTTGAGACTCCTTTGGGTAGTGAAAAGCGGGATATCAAATCCAAACTCTTATTATTATTATTATTGTTGTTGTTGTTGTTGTTGTTGTTGTTGTTGTTTTGTTTTGTTTTGACCCTACCTGTAACTAGTAATAGTAATAGTAATAGTAATAGTAATAGTAATAGTGGGTGAATAACACTTGGAATAAGTAGATAGCAATGAGAGGTTACCATCTATTTAACCCACAAGCAGTTATAAATGCTCTCTATCAATACACATTGAACAATCCTATGAGAAGTACATAGGAACTGTACCTACAAAACTTCAAGACAGAATGAATGGCATTTATCTCTGGTTCCTTTTGATGAATCACAGCAATGCTAACAGTGAACATCTTGCATTTGCTGTGAACAATGCCTAAAGCCATGGGAAACAGCCTGCCATTCGCAAGCTGACGCCTTGTAGGCAGCTCCATCTTACCTGAGTTTGCAGATGGGCCATTCCCCAGGTGGGTCTGGCCAAACACTTCTCATTAATCATTGCTTAAATCCTTCTCAGGGGGGAGACCTCAGGTTAGACATCATTTGGAAACAAATTGGGTGAAAAATAGCTCTGACAATAAGAAGCCTTCCTGAAATTCCCCTGTGAAAATGTCAGCAGTGTGAAAACAGACTCTTCCAGGACACTAAATGATCTGTCAGTTAGCGAATGACATTATAATCCACTTTTATGCCACAGACAGCCATAAGCCTTTGCTACACTTCCTCCTTCCCACCATTTATGTTCCACAGTGATTCGAAAGCTTGGATAGCAATGAAGGGGGGGAGGGGCGAAAACCGCAATCCAGCAACACAAATGTTTGGCAGGCCTACATCATTCTTATTTTATGCAAATATAATAAGATTTTATAGGAATAAAATTATTATGATACATTCCAAATGCAAGAAACAGAAGGTGCCTCAAAGAAGAAACATATTATGAATTAACAAGGAGAGATAGTAAAAGTTGGGGGTTTCCCCCCAACTCTTTCGGAATTATTTTGTTCCTGTATTTGCGTTCCTAAGCCCTGCAAAATAAACACATTTCAGTCACATTAATTAAGTGGAAGCGATAGTTGCTTTTGTTGAATACTTTAACTGAAATGAATAAATGCAATGTGTCATCCTAAGCATGTTTCCTTTGAAGTACATTCGACTGAGTTCAACCACCGTTGTTACATTATGAAAAGGTAGGTTAGACACATACATACGCAAACAAACAAACTATAGGACCTGCTTCCTGACAAGTGCATTTTGTACCATAAAGTGCTTAACTTTGGCAACATATGTATTCAGGATTATTTCTAACCAATTCTTGGGTTGCAGCTAACATTTGCAGGAATTGCAAATGTTGGGTACAACCTCAGCATTTTAACTGGAATCTGGTGAGTGGAATATTCCAATGCTGTGAGCACAGGAGCCTCTAAAGAAGAAGCAGACCTTGGAAACTATGATTTCATATTCAGCAGAGCAGCCAAAATATCTTAATTGAGAGATGAGAGTTGACTATTAGATCAGGCTGCTCCTGAGAACACCTGAGACTATTTTGCTGGTCTTCTCTACCAACCCACTTTAAGAAGACGGCTTCACAGTTCAGAAGGTTGGAGAGTGTGAGGCATGGAATTGGCCTGTTCCATCCTGGGAATAGCTGTTTGTTTATTCATTTAAATCAAGGGCCACATTTTGCTAAGAGCTATCTTCTGTCAAGAGCCTCATTCCCTTGGAGGCAATCTGTCAGGGGTTGCATTCTGGCAATGGGCAGCTTTGTCATCAAATGTTGGCAGGAGTGGAACAAAAAGTGAGGGAAGTCTCCCCCCTCTCTTTCTTCCCTGCCACTCCTTTCTCTCCCCCTCTTTCTCCCATTTCCCAATTCCTTGTGTCACCAACATAAGATTAGGCCAATTGAGCCATGCATAATTTAAGCATCTCCATCCCAATTCACCTGATAAACAGAATGAATATTCTATATCTCCATAGCTGAGAAAGCTATTTAACTTGTCCACCCAATCAGAAAAGCATAGGTCCATTGTCACCACTGTTGCTGTGGTCTTGGGCTGGGGGGACTGAAGCCAGTGTGAAAGGTTAAGGTGTTGGAGGATCCTGTTGGAGGATCATTGAGTCCCTTGATATGGCATCCTTGGACAGTGTCTTCTCTAGGAAGGTGGGCTCAGGCTGTTTCTCAGTAGATGTTGACCCTCACCAGCCTAATATGATGCTGGGGGCTGTAATTAGGCTTTGCTTCTTTCAGTGGAGGTGTTGCTAGGTCCGTGCGGCAGTATTACCTAAGATATGTGCAAACAAATATATTTTGTATTAGTTCCTTTGTCCATCTTCCTTTCTCGCTTGCCTATTGCAAGATCTTCATGCAGAATATGAAATTGCAATATGTGCAAAGGATAGTGTGGCACTTTGAAAGGCCAGTGTGGCCCAGTGGATTTAGTACTGGAAGGCAAATTATACAAATACACAAATTCTCCATTCCTCATCAGTAAAAAATAATTGAAATTGTTAAACCATTGCAGGGCTGTCGCGAAGGCAATACAAGTCCAATACTGGTAATAATGGACTTAGAATTTCTCCAAAGCTACATTATACACTTCTGTGTTGTCAGGGTTTTCATCACTGACACAAAGTGCTGTGAAAGTAATGCTGCTTCAGTGTGCTCACATATGTCTCCATGGTGCTGGCATGCCTCTGGTGGTCCCTGGAGGTACCATGGGTGCAGAAAGCTTCCCTCATCACGCAGAATTAATGGGGATGTGAGGAAGCTGCACAGAAGTCATTGAGCAAGAAGATTTATTGCTTTATTTGACAATCTGTTATTAACTAAACTGGGCATGGCACTTCTGGGACTAGGAACCAACAGTTTAACATCAGCTAGTAAAACACAAGCCCTTTTTGTGGCAACATACATCACCCAGCTCACTCCCCGCCCCCTCCGATGAGTCAGTTGAGGGCTCCAATGGAACCTTGATGACAAAAGATGATGTCCACTCAGCAAAGGTAGGGGAATTGGGGGTTTTCTGTTGCAGGTGAGGATCTGAAACATGAGAAAATGACCTTGCTGGGTTGCACAGTAAGAGAAGGCGTTGCCTGTTCAGCTCTGTCTCTCTTGTCATTAGACACACTAATGATGAGAAACAGTTTACTTAATCTTAATAGACTAGCAGGGAGAGACAGCTCCATATTATCTAAATAAAGACGGCAAATGTGTTTCAACATTTGTCAATGCTAAATTAACCCCTTTACAACATTGCTGAGAGTGCCCAGAATATGTCTATAGTTTCGGATTCTGAAACTTTTTCCCCCTTTGTGCTGTAGCTGTACGGTATTTGTGAATCAATGAAGCTGGAAACAAAAGTTAAGGGTTCAATGAATTGTGAGAATCACTGTTCCCAAAGATGAGTTTAGAACAGTGCTTTTCAAATATCCAATTCCATATGAATTTGCTGAAGAACAGTTGCTAGGTCTCAGTGGTGCCACATGGGAAGTGAGAGTGTGCACTGGAATGCATCAAATACTTCCCCACGTCTACCCATTGCAGGGCAAGAACAGTAGTGGTGGGCAAGCTGTCTTCCAGAGAAGTTTGTCTGCCATTGCAGTCCTTGTAATTAACCCTCCCTCTGATAAGTGCCTGGAGTTTCCTAGAACAGATCTTGAAAATGACTAGCTTGCTTTCTCATTTCATTAGTTTCAACAAGATTGCTGCATTATGTGCAGAGTTGAACAAGATGCAGAGTTGAACAAGTCACAACTCTAAGGGTGGCTCCATGTGATTCTTTGTTGGAATTAGCAATACTCTTTGGTTTGCTTGAAGGAGTATGCACTCCATAGCTCTAGTGTCTTGAATCTTAATAACAGCTTTATGTTACCCAAGGAATAACCTTCTCTACCAGGGGTGGCAAACATCCCATCTGCAGGCCTAATTAGGCCTCTCAGGCCTCTTCATTTGGCCCTCTAGGCCACTTTGGCCCTACACCTGAAGTCATATATGGGTCAGGGGAAAACCTGGCTCAGCTGACAGTGTGTTTACAGGCACCACCTATTAGCTGATTGGTGGCATATGTAAATTCCCCTTTGAAGTACTGCACAAAACAGTTTTGAAAGGAGGGGTGAGTTCTGAAAATCCAACAAATGGTCAGTTATCAGGTCTTCCAGAACCCCCAAACTGCTCAAAACAGGCACTTTCAATCAGATGATTTGTGGTTGATAAGCTGATTGTCAGATATTCATATTTACATCAGGTGACTGACAAGTGGACAGCTTTGCCTAGCTGTCAAAACTGGCCTGCAAGGCTAGGGGAGATAAAACAACAAACTGGCATTGATGGGTATTTGGGTGTGAAGGTAAAGTGCAATGAAAAAGTTAGCCTTTGCAACAATTTGTAAGATAAATTCCTAGAAAAAAAACCATTAAACAAAGGAATCTTGTAGAATTCATGGCTATTAGGAGCCCACTTGAAAATACTGCATAGTATTTGAGGTGTGCTTTGACACTGAATGATACCTGTCTGAGGCAGACCCCTAACGTATATTCTATTCAAACTTTCCTATTGGGAGTCATGGATGGGGTTGGACTGGATGGCCCTTGTGGTCTCTTCCAACTCTATGATTCTATTAATTGGAATGGTCTGGGATGTCATCTGGTCCAACTCCCTGCCCTGCTTAAGTCAGGACCTGCAATTATTATTCAGAATCCAATGTTGTGGTGGTGAACTTATGCATATGCAGCAGGACTTCATCTCTCCTATCCCATGCAACCCTTGTGGCCCTCCAGAGCAGATTTTGAGGGTGGATCAAGGGCTACAGAAGGAAGGAAGGAAGGTGAAGTCTCATTATATGAGCAGAAGTTCATTCCCCTTGCTCACAAACAATGGCTGCGTTCACATGGCAGTTTATTCCATTTTCACATATTTTCTGTGACTGCTAAGTTCTGCATTTTATTTGAGCTTTCACACGATGTAAAAGCCACTTCTGGAGCTACAGTTTAGTGCTCATTTCCACGATATTTGCTTCCAGGAAAAAAAATCCATTGGCAAACAATGTGGAAATGAGCACTAAGCCTGAGCTATATTCCCCTATAGTTCCAGAAATGGTTTTTACATCACATGAAAGCTCAAATGTAATGTGGAAATTAACAGTTAGGGAAACATTTTAAAAATAGAATAAACTGCCCTGTGAATGCAGCTAGTGTTGGATATAACCAATAATTTTTTATTCTCTTCTCGCAGAGCTACAATTTCCAGCACCTTAACAAATTCCTGTTCCCAGGATTATTGGCAGGGGGGGGGTATGCTTTAAATTCATGGTGTGCAATGCAGCCTGAATTCTAAGTAAACATGCATAGTATGGTACACTACATATTTTTCATCTGGTTAAGCTCTGACTTATAAATAAACATGCATTTTACAAGATAATATTTGCTAATGCCCCAGACTATTTTTTAATGCCATAAGACTATATTTAATGCCAGAAATCTATCAAGTGTGGTGTCACCTGTGTTGTGCCAACAAGAGGCAAATTTTAAGGAACTCTTTCTCTTTCTCTTTACACATACAGAACGGCAGCAAATCAAATCAAGTGAGCTTGCCAGACAGGGAAGAGGTGAAAGAACAGAACAGCATCTGGACCCTATGTACGTGGTTCATATACTTCCAAGGGGAAGCATTTTCCACACTCATTGCAGCTTAGCAAGAAAGAGCAGGGCGGGGGAAGGGAACAACAACAAAAAATCAGGCAGAGGGGGGGGGAACAGGGGAGTCCTTTTGTATCTGTGTCCAATATGGTTTCTTTTGATTGTTCATTCTCCATAGTCAAGGGCTCCCCATGGGTTCTCATCTGTTACCCAGGCACAGCCATACCTGCTTGCCTGTGTGAAAGTGGTTCAGCTGTCGGCTCTGGATGAGGCTAACAGATCACATCTATCTCCCGGGCATCTACTGAGCTCACAGGGCTTCAAGGATCAAGCCCTGGACAAGAATACAAAAGCAGGTCTGTATAGAAAAACAGCCAAACTTCTGTATTGTCCATAGCTCATTGTATGGACACTGGAGGTCAAAACTATCCAACATTCTTGCTTTCACAAGATGTGTGTGTGTGTGTGTGTGTGTGTGTGAGAGAGAGAGAGAGAGAGAGAGAGAGAGAGAGAGAGAGAGAAATTCTTGTACTTTATATGGGTGAAATTACTTAAATATATATAAAATATACTGTAAGATAACAGCTTATGTAAGATGCAACTTATATGACATGGAAGCTGTTCGAAAAGGATGTAATCAAAACATAGGTATAAGAACGATCTGTAATTTTAGGCAGCATACGGAGAAAACATTTTTCTGTGATGAAAGAGATTGCTAGAAACAAAATATGCTGCACTGGCTGAGGACGGACACCAAGGTGCACTAAAAGAAAACTTATTTGAAATGGTAAAAATCAAACTTCAACCACGGAAACCTATCTTTTGAAAGTGGTAGGTGGAAAAGAGATGGATAGGGTGACACCTAGTGTGGGTCTTGAAGAACTTAGAAGAAAATATTCAACAAACATAAACAGTGGTAGCCTGCATGTGTCAGCTGGATTTCAAGACACGGACACACACACACACAAACACACACGTAGCACATTTTCTGTTTCAGTTCTTCAGTTAGGACAATAAGCTTGCAATGGTCTAGTTCCCTGTTAATGAAGCTGCCACTTTACTGTTGTTTCAAGGATCACACAGCATTTTATAGAAGCAACTATTCAACTAATTAACTTATGATTAACTGGTAAAGTCTATTTACTAATGAAATTGGCATGTTCAAAGTAGCAGAGAAAGGAGGTTTGAAGCCTAAGCCTATGCATTATTTCTCAGAGGCAAGTCTCATGAGTTGTATAGGATTTTCTTCAAAGAAAGTGTGCTTTTGCCTTTTTTTAAAGGTTCAGTTGATTCCCGCTACTTTTCTTGATGACATGAGGAATTTCTTCAGATTTGTTCATTCAATTTTAAAATAAGTTTTAGAGATTCTATGTTCTGAGCCTCCTTTTCTCTTAGTGCTGAAACACCTCTTTATCATGAAGTACAACAGATTCACTACCAATTTCTTTAATGCTTGTTTGTTTCACATTTTTATTTTAAATTTTATTACCTCAGATTTTCTTGCCTCTCATTCCTCCCATACACCCCTCCATATTTCTCATTTAAACTTTCTTTTTACCTCAGATTTTCTCAGCTCTCATTCTTTGCACACCTCCATACACATTTTTCATTTTAAAAACATTTTTACCTCAGATTTTGTCACCTTTCGTTTTCATTCTCCCTCCCTCCCCTCCCCTTCTTTTTTCTTCCCACTCTCTTCCACAGAGCTTTTCACTTTCTGAAAATGGCCCAATGAAAAAAGATTTGCTGTCCCATTCGTTCCGCACTGCCCCCATAAAAAGCAGATATTTTCAGGTTGACTGAAAGTTTAACTTAGTTATTTTTTTATTTTTAAAGAAAATCCAGCGTGACCTGGCACGTGTTGGTGCCCTTGCCACTTAACAAATTACTTGTTTTTTTGACCTAAGTTAAACACTGTGCAAATTTCCCTTGTCCGTGTTTTCATTGTGTGCCAACTTTACTGATAAATAATAAAGAGCTAAATTGTTGGACTTTTCAAAGCAGGGCTTCACTAATTTACCTCACACCATAATTCTACCAATAATATTCTAGAATGCAAAATGGACTAAAATAGTCTGCCTCCACTAATGTCAGGAGGAAAATAACAGTTTATGTTAGCTGACGATCGAGCTGTATATGTTCAGTGAGATTCTAAGGCTGGGAGAGAATAGCAATATAATTTCATAACACAATATGGATAATAATACATTCTTCTTTAAGTATGCATAGTATTCATATTAAAATCTGAACATGAAACAAAATGCAGAAAGTGCACAGCATCCTTTCTCAAAAGCTCCCAATTTTTTCTATACTGCTTTGCAGGCTCAGTATGTAAATCAAAACTCCACTTTTGGGAGTTGTTTAATTTGCAAAGGAGTGGAACCTAATGAGCCTTTTCTTATGACAGTTTGATGGACACATCATGAGTCTCTTCTCCCCCCCATCCTCCCATTGTGTAGCTGCAGCTTCTTAAAAAGGCCTGTTAAAATACCAACCACACTCCTTTGCATTGGAGCATTAAAGAGTTTCTTTTTATGGATATATGCTCCCATGGACGCCCAGGATGCCCTTCATCTCTATAGACATCACCTTACAAAACAATAACTCCTTTTTTAATTTATATACTGATGCCATTTCTTCAGCAAGGTCCTGAATATTGAACTGGTCATGCATGGGATTGCCCCTTTCTGTGAACCCCTTTTTTAGTGTCTCCTTCGTGCCGTTTAATTTTCAAAAGCGAGAAATATTGTAGAGTTGTAAATCTTTGGCCTTTCTTTAGCAAGACCATCCAAGTTTATATGAAGTTCTACCTCTCAAAAGTGATTTAAGGATGAGGTCAAGCCAGCCTGTCACACATTTCCTGGCAGGTGGTCAAGTATGGAAAGAGAAGTCTTAGCAGAGTTAAGGTGAGTTAAAGTCTCTCGTCTGTGATATAGACATTGTTGTGTGGCATTGTTGCCATTTTTGAGGTTTCTCTGATGCTAAGCTTTTCCGATATTTGTACACTTAAATAAGTGGGGGATAGCTCAGTTGGTAGAGCACGAGACTCTTAATTGCAGGGTCGTGGGTTCAAGCTCCATATTGTGTGAAAGTTTCCTGCACTGAAGGGAATAGGACTAGATGATCCTCATGGTCCCTTCCAACTCTACAATTCTGTGATTCTGTGATATATACAGTGCATTTCTCTCCCACAATAATTTCAAACAAAACACATATTGGGTAAAGATAATACATATGTGTGAATTGTAAATTTGGTATCCCCCAAGACTAGATTGCGCTCAGTGCAAGGCTACCCTTAAGGTTGGCCCAGAAAATGCAGCTATTGCTGAAAATGCAGTGGCTTTGTTACTGAGTGGACATGACACCACAATTAAAAGAATTGCACTGACTGACAAGTTTAAGTTTTTGGTATTGACCTGTAAAGGTAAAGGACCCCTGGATGGTTAAGTCCAGTCAAAGGCGACCATGGGGGTGTGGCACTCATCTGGCTTCAGGCCAAGAGAGCTGGCGTTTGTGCACAGACACCTTTCCGGGTTATTTGGCCAGCTTCTGGCACAACAGAACACTGTGATGGAAGCCAGAACACATGAAAATGCTGTTTACCTTCTTTCCACAGTGGTACTTATTTATCTACTTGCACTGGTATGCTTTTGAACTGCTAGGTTGGCAGAAGCTGGGACACAGCAACAGAAGCTCACCCCATTGCGCAGATTCGAACTGCCGAACTTCCGATTAGCAAGCCCAAGAGGCTCAGTGGTTCAAACCACAGAGCCACCCACATCCCTACAAAGCCCTATGCAACTTGGGACCAAGTAATCTAAGGAAATGCCTCCTCCATTACAGACCTGCCTGATGGCTAAGGTCAGTTCCAGAGTGTAACTATGAGCTGAATGAAAAAATACTTCCTTTTCTATGTCCTGAAACTTCCAACATTTATCTTCATTGGATTCTGGAACTATGAGATAGGGAGAAAAACTTCTATCTATCCACTTTCTCCACACCATGCATAATCCTGTACACCTCTATCATGTTCCAATTTACTCGCCTTATTTCTAAACTAAAAAGATCCAAATGCTGCAACCTTTCCTCACAGGGCAGTTGCCCTTACCACATGATAATTTTGGGTTGCCTTTTTCTCAGCTCTTTTCCGCTCTGTTATATAATTTTTTGTGGTACAGCAACCTGAACTGAACATAGCACTCCAAACTCTGCCACACCATACATTCGCACAGTGGCATTATAATGGTATTATTTTCAAACCCTTTCCTAATGGTGACTGGAATTCACCTTCTTCACATTGGCCATTCATTTTAATCAAACTATCCACTATGACTCCAAGACTTCTTTTCTGGTTATCACCACCAGTTCAGACCTCATAAACATATTTGTAAAATTGGTGTGGTGGGGGATGGGGGTGTCGCATCCCCAATATGCATCATTGTGCACTTATAAATTGTCCCAGGAAGTGTTGATCCAATTCTACAGAAGCATCATTGAAACTGTTCTCTGTAATTCTATAACAGTTTGGTACGGTACAGCCTCCAAGAGAGACAAGAAAAGGCTCGAACGAGCTGTAAGAATTGCAGAAAGGGTAATTGATGTTAGCTTGCCTTCAATAGAGTCAATTTATGCTACCCGAGTTAGGAAGAGAGCAGAGAGAATTGTAGCAGATCCTTTACATCCCGGTCATCATCTGCTTGATTTACTTCCATCTGGACGTCGCTACAGGACTTCATATACAAAATCGGCCAGGCACAAGAATAGTTTTTCCCCTTGTGCCATTAAATTGTTAAATTCATAGTTGTATAGCTTAAGGGGAGGTAAAATATGGGTGGGGTTTCTTTGCTTCTTTGTATTGTGAAAGGAACAGTGTCTGTATTGCAAAGTAGCCGAAACAAATTCCAAGTATGTTGGAAAATGTACTTGGCCAATAATAAATTATTCCTATTCCTATTGAACTGCACCTGCCATTTTACTGCCCATTCACTCCGTTTTCAGATTCCTTTTGGAGCTCCTCACAATTACTTTTTGTTCTTGCCACCTAGAACAATTTGGTGACTCATCTTTAGGTGCAGGTAAGCTGTTTGTTGGCAAAAGCCAAGAACTCCATTCAAACTTTTGCCATTTCTGCACCATTTTTTTTTAATTGAATTTTTATGTGTGTGTTTCTTCTCCTGTCCTGGGATAAGCGTGCATTTGATTTTGTGGTCATTCTGCCAACATAATGGCAGCATATCTCTAGACTTGGCATTATGTAATGATAGGGCTGCTTAGTTCAGTGCTTAACATTTGCTAGATCATAATTATTTTTAGGAAACTTGGATCTTCCTTTAGAACATCTGTACATGATTGTACCTTTCAAGCATGAAAGGAAAGCCTTAGTCATAGCTATTCCAACAACCATGTTCAGTTACCCATAAACTCACAGATAAGATACCATGTACACATGATGTAAGACTGTGTACACACCATACGTTTAAAGCACCTTCCCTTCACCCCAGAGAATCCTGTGAACTGCAGTTTACCCCTCACTGAGCTACAATTCCCAACACCTTTAACAAATAATTCCTAAGATAATTGAGGGCGTACTTTAACTGTGCTTTAGATGTATGATGTATACACAGACTAAGTGTGTAAAATATCAGATTATGGCTGATTCTGTGAAACAGACATGCACAAAAAAAACTTGTCAACATGACCAAGACTGCTCAAGGCCTAATTCCACGCCCTCCTTTTTTTCCTAAGTACTTAATTAATAGGCTGTCAAGAACATGTATTTCTGTCACACTAAGAGTTAGCAGCCCCTTCTGTGTACTCAGTGGACATAATCAATGTGCCTGAATACTTTGTGGCAATTCTTGTTGACTCCATTAATTATCAGTATTCTATCCCAGTCCTTTCCATCAAAATCACTTCAAAGACTCAAAATAGATTGATTCACACATGACCATTACCAAAACTGTCTTCCAGGATCTGGGGGAGGGGAGAAAAGGAGACAGATTCTTGTCTTACGTTTCTTTGAACCCACTGTTGTCTGTCTATGTGTATTTACTTTGCATGGCCTATGGCTGAACCATGGAAATTAAAAAACAAACTGCTATTCAGCAAGTCATGTCAAAGGTGACCGCTATGCTAGAAAGTTGACTGTGGGACAAACATTCGCTCTGATTAGAAGGCCTCTTCTGCAGCGTTGCTGTCTCCACAGTTACATACCTGTCTGCAGAAGCCTTTAGTTTATCTTGTCTATGTGGGAAGTCCTAGACGATGCCATCAATCTGAAAGATGAGAGGGATGCTCCCTTGACACCTAAACAAAGACTATAGCACTGTAAGAAAGAACCCCAGCTCCATGCTGAACAGAGTTCTTTTGAACTGCACGATGTTCACACACAAAGGCTGCACACACATTGCCGTTCGTTCTGGCTCCAGTGTGCTCCCACCGCTGGTGTTTCAAACCATGTACACATGACATTAGTCACAATCCATATCTAACCTGTAATTTCATGAGAAATACTTCTGCTGTGTTTCCCCTGAAACCAATTTTCACCTGATTTGCGAACAGAAGCCACATTGACTTTGCAGTTACGCCGAGGTGTACACACTGAGACAGCCATTGTACATGTGTGGGTGACAGTGCACACACAGACCACAGCTTCACAAACAAGAATCCAGGGCGTTGCAGAGGTAGGGAAACCAAACAGATGATGTGCATTGGGGGAAGACATCTGCATCCCCTTTCTGATCTGTGCAAATGTGACTTGAAATGTGGTAGGGGGAAATGTGACTTGAAATGTGGTAGGGTCCCATGAATGAACTTAAGAGGTTTATCAAACACACATTAAAGGGCAAAACATGCTGTTTGTATGTAGATAATATTATGCACACACAGAAAGATAGATAGCCGGCACTTTTCATGAGAAACCCTATATTTTCTGAAAGATCGGTTTTTGAGAGGAAATAGCATCTCTTCCTTTCGCTTTTACACACTTTGGCTTCTAGAGAATATTGTCCCAAGTCCAAACAAGGAATGGGACAAATACCTATCAAGGGAGGTCCAGTATACCTGAAGGAATGTCTCCACCCCCATCGTTCCGCCCAGACACTGAGGTCCAAGGAAGCAGCAATAGAGGATGTGTGAGTGATTTGCAGAACCTCTTTGCATGCTTTGTGAAATGCTACACAGGCAAACTTCTGTATCTTTCCTCTGGGGAACTCATGTCTCCGTCCCCTTTACATGATAATCAGAAGCATAAAAAGACAATGTGTAATTCACATATCACATGGCTCTTTTGAACTTCCTTACAACATGCAACACTTTCGTATGTCTGCTTTGGGATTGCTTTTATTAATTATGTTGAAGAGCCTCAAAACTTACTGAAGTTACTGTCTGGATTTGTAGCAACATACCTTACAAACCATAAAGCTGGACCATAAAGAAGACTGATCGCTGAAGAATTGATGCTTTTGAATTATGGTGCTGGAGGAGACTCTTGAGAGTCCAATGGACTGCAAAAAACCTATCCACCCTTAAAGAAATCAGCCCTGAGTGCTTACTGGAAAGACAGATCCTGAAGTTGAGGCTCCAGTAATTTGGCCACCTCATGAGAAGAGAAGACTCCCTAGAAAAGACCCTGATGTTGGGAAAGATGGAGGGCACAAGGAGAAGGGGACGACAGAGGATGAGATGGTTGAACAGTGTTCTCGAAGCGACTAGCATGAGTTTGGCCAAACTGCGGGAGGCAGTGAAAGATAGGCGCGCCTAGCGTGCTCTGGTCCATGAGGTCACAAAGAGTCGGACACGACTGAACGACTGAACAACGAACATCTTACAAACCTAGAGAAGATGGATCTCTCTACATAAGTACCTTCTACTGCCTCCCCATGCCCACCACACACCAATCTTCTCCATTACTGCCTTCTACCCCCATATTCAGGTTACTTTGTCAATTCTTTCCTTTTTTTACCACCTGCCTTTTCCTCTCCACATGTCTCACTACTTGCAGGTGAAGTGTGTTCTTGGCACCTCCCATGCCACCCTGATAAGTGCCATGAAAAAGTGTGCCATGGAAGGTTCTGTGAGATCATGCATGCTGAACCAGTGCACCCGTAATCCACACACCGCATGAGGACTGTCCTGAATTCTGGACTGATTGCTGCTATTCCAAATGGACTAGCAGGACAAGGGTAGATGATCCATCTCAGCTACTGCCGCACTAAAGCTCCCATGCTAGCTGGTCATGTTCCTACAGGTACCCTTTCCTTGTGTCCTATTTAGCACTATATTTGCTGGGGGAATCTGCCATCTGGATGCAGCCTTAGTTCTGCCAGCACATGATACATGAGAGCCATTGGAGTGTGCTGGGTAGAGTGTTGAGATGGGATGAGAAAAGCCCAAATCCCTGTGCAGCTGTAAAGCTTTATTGGATAGCCCTGGGTAAGTCACCATCTCCAAGCTTAACTTACAAGGTTGCTATATGAGGCTAAACTGCTATTCTGAGTTTCTCAGAGGAAGGGTAGGATACAACTGCAACAAATAAATAACATAGAGGAAGCAGATGGTCACATAACAATATGCTCTAAGGAATGCAAACTACATGGCATCAGATGGAACAATGTAAGCTGAAGTGAAGACAGGACCTAAGCTTTTATACTAATCAAACAGTAGGTAGAATTTTAAAAAGTGAGAAAATATTTCACTATCTTGTAGATGCTGTACTGCTTCACCTCCTCTTCCCTCAAATATATTTGCATTTCCCTAACACGAGAAAATTGCAATGCAACATGCTGCAATTTATTAGAGAGCTCTATGATTTCTCTCCTTCATATGTCCTCTGAAAACCACGGCTTCGGTTGCTAAGAGTTATGTACTTTTCATAATACAGAGTGTTTTAGCGTTTTAGACATGCAGGGTTTCATCACTTGCTTGTCTTTAGCTTTGGGAACAAAAATAAGTTCCAGGAGATCTATCATATGATTAGAGCAACCCAATCAGAACACGCAGAAAGAGAAGTAGTTGCCAAAAGAGCAGATGTGTCCAAAGTCTGTACCCGTTAATTTCGTGACCTACTAAAATCACTCGGAGATTTATACTGCTAATTACTGACTTTGTTTCTGATTTAATCACCCTTTGCTTCACCTTTCTAAAAATGTGAACAGAGAGAACTTCCTGCAAAAAATATCACATTATGAAAAGCCTTCATCTTTAAGATAAAAGTAATGCTAAAGTAATCATTACTAAAAAGAAAAGAGAAAAGAGGAGCATTTTAAATGACTATTTGGAAATAGCAGTGAAAGCTTTTATTGGTTATTTATAATGGCTCATGCAATTCAAAATGAAGGGTTTTTTTTTTAAAAAAAGGTAATTATAAAAGTGAGCTTTAGAAGATAAGTAGATTTTTAAATAATAATAATAATAATAATCAGAACATGGTCCAAATTTAGCCAGAACTGACTAAAGCAGTAATGGTAATTGGGTTGGATCCAGACTTAGCAAACCCATTGAAATCAATAGGACTTGGGTTAGCCATGACTACTCTACTCGCAAGTATAAGTATGTCTGGATTAAACCAAGGTGTCCTAGCATTCTTAAACATTCCTGAAGAAAATCCCATAGAAATGCGATCCTGGTGATATATCAATTAAGCATTACTGCACTGAAATCGGATACGAATGAAAGTATGTGTTTAAAGGAATGAAAAGCTGTTACAATGGTACCCTAAAGTTACCAGTGGTCAAAGTGTGCTCAGGTACAGAAATGAAGAGACATGGCACTAGAGATTGTCTTCCAGAAACATTACTGTATGTGTCTGAAAACACCTCTGCATAAAGATGGGACAGCAGCATTAAGCTAGATCCATTCCATTGGGGCTTTACCACTCTTTCAGTTTTTGCCAATGAAAAATAAAGTTGGGAAAATGAGCTTTGAAAAGGAATAAAAGAAAATACAGTAATGGATAATTCAGAACAAGAAGTCAATAATGATTTTGTGTGGGTAGGTAAAAAGTGAGTGTCCAAAGAGTGATAATCTCAGAGGAAACAGTTAGTGTAGAAGCATCCTACAAGTCTTGTCTTGATCCCAGTGAGGAGCCCATGGAGTATGTAAAAATAGAATGTCTGGTCTTACATTCTTATGGGACAAGGATGTGAGACAAGTTGATAGCCCCAGTACCAAGGAGAGCTCCTAGTGAGCAACTTGTTCTAAGTGTAGCTGGGACCTAACTAAAGTCTTGAGGTCAAGATCACCCCTCTAAATTTCTGTCTGTTCCTTGAGATGGGGAAGACCTTAAATTGGCAAGCCCCTGGCCTGGAGCCTAGTGCTGCTACTCTCTGTGGATTCCCAGCTGGTTCATTTCCAGCACTGATGGGTGAACAGCTGGAGCTGTTGCTGGCATGGATAGGATTTATTTTGCAGGGTTTAGCCTCTGAGGATACAAGTTCCAAAGGTCCTGCTTTATGGATCCCTGGACTGATGACCACCAAGATGGCTTTGGCTCAGGTTGTGAATCAGGCCTGGTCTTGATTCTAGGGTCCCGGTTGTCTTCCAAACCTCTGCTTCTGCTGCTGTTGATCCTATAGGTCTGGCTGTCTCTCATTCAAGTTGGACTCCAAGCCTAGGCTGTTGCTCTGGGTAGAGGTCTTGTCACCACATCTCTTCCCTCTTTGTCATGGCTACACTGCAGGAGCAATTGGTAGTGTTTGCCCTGTTTCCTTCCTCAAATGAAGAAGAAGAAGAAGAAGAAGAAGAAGAAGAAGAGGAGGAGTTTGGTTTGATATCCCGCTTTTCACTACCCGAAGGAGTCTCAAAGCGGCTAACATTCTCCTTTCCCTTCCTCCCCCACAACAAACACTCTGTGAGGTGAGTGGGGCTGAGGGACTTCAGAGAAGTGTGACTAGCCCAAGGTCACCCAGCAGCTGCATGTGGAGGAGTGGAGACGCGAACCCGGTTCCCCAGATAACGAGTCTACCGCTCTTAACCACTACACCACACTGGCTATGATATGGAAAGAAGACACACCCACTTTAAACACTTGAGAAGCCAGAGGTATGGAACTGGCAGTCTGGAATGTTGAAATAGTGAAGGTATTTTTTTTGTGTTGGTGATTATTTTTCATGTGGATGAGTAAATATTTTTTGCCATATTTATATGGTATGCTTTCTAATGGAACACCTGAAGGAACTGCTTCAAACAGTAAGTGTTGAATACCATGCCCATACATGAACAGGCAAGTAAAAGCACATAATTAATTAATTAATTGCATTCTTTCTTCCAAGGATCTCAGGCTGGTATACATGGTTATCCTCATCCCCACAACAACCCTGTGAGGTAGGTTAAGCTAAGAGATGGTGACTGGTCCAAGATCACCAATCAATCAACTTTTAACATACACAGATAAAAACCCAAAGAAAGGGTTATGGAGTCTTTGCGCTGGATTTTATTACCCCTCTGAGGAGATTCTTATTGTTTTTCTGGGCAGAATTCACTGGGAGGATAATTTCAACTGCAGTATGCTGCAAAAAGACTGAAGTTTGGAGCTATTTTAAATAAGAATAATTTTTGACAAGTTTTTGAATTATCTACAATACTTTACTCCCCACTCTTGATGTAGCACTTTGTATTCAAAATACAGGTACAAAATTATATTGATCCAGAATGATCTAAAGCAGGGGTAGAAGAGTCTGCGGTCCTCCAGATGTTGCTGGACTCCAGTACCCATCATCCTTGATAATTCGCCATGTCAGCTGGGGTTATTGGGAGTCGGCCTCACCTTCCTGTGGAGGGCCACAGATCCCCATCTCTTTTGTAAAGCCTCTAATCTGGCCAATAATAGAGATATCCAAGGTTGTTTTCGCCTGAGATATTAAAAAATACCTTAAAGGCTCTCTCTCATAGTATTCATGCATGCCATGTTAATATGGGATGAACCACAGAAGCAGAAACTGAATGCACATTCCCAACACTGTATGATTTACATTCACATTATACCGGTAAATGCATTTAAGAAAAACCTGACTGGTGGATTAAATATGAATATGCACTAAATCTTCTAATCTAAATGCTCCTCACCAGTTAGATAAAAATATGCTGCTTTAATGAGTTGTATTATTATTTGCACTGATTTGCCAATAATGAACCAAAGGTAAGATTCAAAATAAAAGTATTGATATATCAATACTAACACATTTCAAAATCTCTTATTTCCCCAATCCAGGGAAAATTGCTGTCAAGGCCTTAATTCTGTATGAAAGGAATGATGTTGCATTTCAGATCTAAGATTTCCGACAAGGCAGACAATGAGCTTTCTGAAAGGCGAGAGCTTTGGCTTGTTTCTTTTTTATAAACTCACAAACATGGTCAGACATAGCTTTCCTTTCAGCCAATTAAGCTGTTTTAAAGCAAACTGGTCAAACAGTGACATCATAGTGGGGGGCCATGGAGTCAATTGGATGATATAGAAGGCAGAACATTTAAATGGTGACTTCTACCATTGTTTCCCCTGTCTGAAGCTTTTCTCCTTGGCCAATGCTGCCCGAGTGACCCTATACAATTGGGGAATTCAAAGCCACTGACCTCAAGAGATGCCATTAAGAAGGCAACTGCAGAATAAAATTTCATGGTTGGGAGCTAAACGTACTGTCTCCTTCCACATCTTGATGTTGACAATATTTAATCTGTATGCCTTCTTCCCATCATAGACTTAAAATAGATAAATGCAATAGATAACACAGAGGTTCATATCTTTCTGTAAATAACCGTGCCCATATGTGCATTAGATTAACAGTGACCTTAGCAAATTCTGTAAATACTACCATTTCACAGCACAATGGTATTGCCTTTTAGAGAACGACAGTGAATAATTGCAAGTGGCGATTTTCAGCATACTAGTGCAGATTATGGACTCTTTCCCTGGCATATATTTCATATGACATCCATTGTCTTCTCCAGCTGCTGGATATAAAATAGGTGAGTTTCAACATCTGTCTAATGACCATACAGTTTCCCATGTGCAAAGAATAGGCAAATTCAAAACATTCTGTTAATAATTGGGGACACTGGGGAAAATGTTCTCTTTGCCATTTCTTAATGAGGACATCAAAACCTGTATTCAGCCAGCAAGTAGATAAAAAATAGAACCTTGGGAAACCTAAGACTGTGGCAATTGTTGTTCTATTTTGGGGGGGGGGAGAGTCTATATTAGTCAAGAGACATTCTAAGGTTTGTTTTTGTGTGTGGAAACCTGTTAAAACTCAGAAACTAAGTCAAGGTAGCATTTCTAAAGTGTCTGAATTTTGTTCTGCTTTATGAGATAATGCCACAGTACTTCAAACTTAAGCACGAATGGCCTCAGAGCCATATTCCTGATTATTTCATAGGTCAGATGTGGCTTAAGCAAATGCAAGGATGTCCTCATTTTTTCAGCCATGCAGAATGTGTCACAATGTCAGGTAGGTATACTATTCTCTCCTGACTCTGATTCCACCAAATGTACAAAGCCAATTGCAAAAAATAAGTGGAAAATGGAGATGAAACAGGTAGGGGGATTTTAGGCTTCCCTTAGATATCTGGTTGATCCTTGTGCAAACAAGATGGGTCATTGGTTTCATCCAGTAGGCTCTTCTTAAGTTCATATGAAGCAAGCGGTCTGCTCCAATGTAGCCCTATAAGCCTTCCTTTATGCCAAAAACAGCTTTATTGATAAAATTCTCAATACACCAAGTATGACTGGATTAGAGAGAGAGATACTTTGGGGGCTTTCTTTGAAAGACTTTCCAATGACTTTTCTCTAAGAAAAGAGACCTAACTGAGTTACCCTATTATATCCTTATAACAAACCTGAGCAGCGATCAGGCCAGGCCTGTGCAGAGGAGGGGGGACAGCAGGGTACACTTGCCAGGGGCCTTGGAGGACTAAGCCAAACTGAGGGGGCCTTCCAGGGACCAGCTGCTTTTTTTGTTTGAGCTTATAACTTTATTCTAAAAAGACTCCCGCCCCGGGCCTCAGACAAGCTCTGCAGGGACCTGGGTCAGGCTGAGAGATACTGACTCAGCTAAGGCACCCACCCCTTAAGCTTGATGGCTAAGCAGCAGTTTGATCCAAGACATCCGTAGCTCACATCCAAAAGAATATTTACTGCACTACGCTGGCTACTGCGTTAAAGATATTGGAAATGTGGACCAGGATCCCAACTTGGTATCATACAGATGAAGGATGGGCAATGTGGTACCTTTCAGATGTTGCTGGACTACAAAACCTGCTATCCCTGACATTTGGCTATGTTGTCTATGGCTGATAGGTGCTGGAGTCCAACAACACCTGGAGGGAACTATGTCCCCACTTAAACCTACTTGAACCTGGAAGCCCCTTTCTGAATGACACCTCTGAAGGAGGTGCAGAGAGGGAAGTCCAGAGGTCCAATGGAGGTCCAAAGGCCAGGAACAAGTCTATGGAATGCTCTCTCCATGGAGGCCCATCTGGTCCCAACTTTGTCATCATTTTGGTACCCAGCAATTCTTTTTTTATGCGTATTTGGGCATCACCAACTATTGGATATTTATATTTTGGTTGTGTTTTTAATAAGCTTGAGTATTTTTATTACTGTATTTTTAAAATTCAAGGGCTTTTGGAATTAATTCAAATGCAGATTCTGTAATGCAAGCAGGAGGCCCTTGCTTGCTCATAAGCAACTCTTTAGTCTTCGTTGCCAGACTTTAACTTGGCTCAAAGACTTTTGGTCAAAGTCAGTATAGAAACTGCCTTTTAAGCCACGTACCAACTCTCAGATTTCCTTGGGTGGGCAACAACCAGGAACATAGGAAGCTGTCTTATACTGAGTCCATTGGTCTGTCTAGATCAGCATTGCCTGCACAGACTGGCAGTAACTCTCTGGGATTTCAAGCGGGGGGGGGGGATTCCCTGCCCTACCTGGAGATGCCGAGGACTGAAACTTGAGCCTTCTGCATGAAAAGCTTGTGTGCTAACAATGACACTTCCTTCTAAAAGCAAATCATACCCACAAGCAATTGTTTCAATGCCCTCCATCCTTCTGAAAGCAACACACTCCAGACACACACAAATTGGAGTGTCTGTTACAATTGCAGCATGATACTGAAGACAAACCATAGTCTTTAACTGAGTAGAAAATGGTGTGATAGAGGTATCATTCCCCATAGAGGACATCCATTCATGCAGGTCTTCAGGTTTTTAAGCACCACACACACACACACACACACACACACACCCCAACCCTGTATCCCACCAGTGATAGTGGAATAATTATATGCAGACCATGATATCTCTCACATGTCACCCCCTATAATCTCTATACAGCCTGATAGGGAGCGATTAGTTGTGGCAACTCTTCATCAATTTGTTAGGCTTTGTTTTCATGTATCTGTTACTGTTTCCTGGCTACTTGCTCCTGTTCCTGTGTAGACGCATGTTAAACATGATGACTTGCTGTATAGAAGCCATGTGTTGTCATAATGTAACATCATTAAACAAAGTGTTTAGAGCAGTTTTTAGCTGAGCCAGAACATGAACAACAAAACCCGCCAATTACACTGTCATTTTCGGTAGTTGTTAAGGTTTCAAATGTCTCCAACTTTCTCTGGTAGGCCATATTGAGCATGTCAGAGTGAACATCTGAGATAGCGATTTCCTAGGCAGTGTGCTATTCTCCCCCCTCCTCTTTTTTTAATATCAGAGAAGAAAGAGTTCTTTATAATAATTTGGCTCCAATGTCTACACACATTGCTCCAGCGTCTGTAGCAGCATGTGTTTCTAGGATTGTTCTGGAAGAGAAAATGCAGAAACAGCAGGGAGCAGAAGATAAACAGGCAATTCGTGACTCATTAAAACC
This sequence comes from Lacerta agilis, assembly GCF_009819535.1. NCBI lineage: Eukaryota > Metazoa > Chordata > Lepidosauria > Squamata > Lacertidae > Lacerta > Lacerta agilis. The sequence continues at coordinate 58,598,963 of NC_046314.1, read as the reverse complement.
AGCACTGGTAGCCAACATTGTGGAGTGTGTGAAGGCCCCAGATCCAGCTCGCCTATAAACTTTTCTTTACCAGCTGGACTTAGCATCTGTCAGAGTTTGGAAGGAGAGATAATCTGGTACAAATGATTTCAGTGTGTCGCATTTATTAACCTGCCACCTTACATAACACTGCTACTGATTGGGAACTCGGGGAACGGGTTTGAACAATGACACAGCTTATTGTTTAAATGTTACAACTTTTGCTGTTAAAGACGCACCCCCCCCACTTAATTTTTTTTTTTGGATAAAATAAATAAATAAATGGCCACACAGACAACTGAAAAATTACAACAGAACTGTCTTGAATCACTGCAGCACTGAGAAATGGATGTGCCAGAATGTTATTCCAATCTGATTTTTAAAAAAATAAAAAAAATCTCCCCTGAATTATCTACATCCACAAATAAACGGGGGGAAAATATTTTAAAGCTAGTTGGTGCATTAACTGCTAGACATAACTCTGAACAAAACAAATACCACACTGAGAATTCTAGTACTTAATTCCACCCCCAGTGACTGTTCTTCCTATTTGATGCAATTAAGTTGGCAAATGCTCTGATTCTAAATAGCAGGGGCTGCAAGCCTATACATGGAGGGAATCACATTGAACTCAGTAGGTCTTTCTTCTGAATAAACATGCATAGGATTAAGCTGGAAAAGTAGCAGTCACAAATATTTCACATATTTCACAGACAGCAGTATCCAGTCATGTCCTCTAAACCTCCAGAGCAGATTTTGGGGTGTACAGGAAGGGGACGGCAGGAGGGACAGAAAGGGAGTGGAAGCCCATTGGGCAGACATCACTGGGTGGGCATCCCATTGTGCAAGCCAAAGTTCGCTAGCATGTCACTCATAATCTTTTGCAACAGACTTGGAGGTAAAAGAGCGGCCCCAAAGAAGGAACTATATTGGAAATAGGTTCAATAAACATACTTTGGTGCATCTGTAATCTTCATCCCATTTTCTTTGAAGGGATGCATACTGCCTCCTCATTTCTCTTCTCCTTAAGTTGTGCATCACAAACAACATTTTTATGTAAATGTGCATTTTGCAGCTGAATTTAAAGCAACATTCTCATTTTAAAGGGTCAGCTTGCTTTGCCTTTAGGTTCAACAAGAAAACTATTGGGTAAAACCTGTGTTTACTCAGAAGTAACCCCCAATAAATGCAGTGACATTTACTCCTCGGTAAATTTGCATCTAATCACAGCTTTACTTGGAGACCGCAAAAGAAGAAATCTACAACAGATAGCAACATAAATGTCAGTATAGGCATTGCCATCTAAATGCACATTTTCCAGAAGCTGCTTGACAGACAATTTGCAAAGCAGTGTGCATTTGTTTCTGTTCCAGATCAGTTGCCAGCAATTTCAAATTAATGGGGATGTTTATTCTTTATCACAAAATGTGCACATATTAACTTATAAAATATGGATAAGATGTTTTCCTGTAGCAAAATGCGGACTTGCCATTTAAAAATAAAGAAAAACTGCAGAGACTTTGGGAAGCGGGTGGGCGGGGGGTGGGTATGGGGGGAAGCAGGCAAAGGAATATCTCACATTTCATAATGGTTAGCCTATTATTTGTAGTTTTGAAACCTTATTGGTCCCCAATCTAATCTTTTCTGAGTATAAAAACATTAACATATGGTTTAACGCAGCACAGGGCTGGAAAGTCCATATCCCAAAAGCGCATTGTATGCAGGGTGACATTCACACTAAATATCATCCCACAGGGTCTGTACTCCATTTTACCTGGGATTGGAGAGCCATGAAATCCCTGGAAAAGTTGTTCATGAGTCTGAACCAAATGGTGCACAGTGTACTGAGATAGTAACAGTGTATGCTTCTGCCAAAGGTTGTGGCTCAAATGTCTCTCTAAGTAACATTAAAAATCTGCTGCTTCATGCCTATGAATTTCAATATTTATAGTGTTCAATAAAATGGTCCACTGTCAGAGAGAGATGTGCCACTGTGCACTCTCTGAGCAGATGGGCTGCAATATGGCACATTTACATGGACCAGCTGTGGAGTGCAGAAATGAATGCTGGTCATAGGCAAGGTACAGGCGCCACATCTGGAATGCTAACAGACTGGCCTCAGCATCCATTGTAAAGTTTCCTGGAGCAGGATGCGCTCTGATTTAAAGCTGCTCACCAGTGTACCTTAAACTGCATCAAGAGTCCTCATTAACACAAGAGACTGCAGTGAGGTTTAGGGCCTGGAACTTCTCTGTTGGGCATCTGTTAGAGCACGAGAATGGTACTCTGTAGCCTATTGTAGAAACACCCCAGGGAGAAATTCTTTCGTGTACAGTTCTGTGTTCTAAATTTAACTTCTCTTTTGCTTTCTCCCATCTATGGCAGAGGAGTCAATGCGATCGGATAATAGCGGACGGCACCTCCCCCACCCCATTTGCTTGATAGAACTGTTTGTTTTTTAACCCAATGAAACATTAAATAATGCCTGACACACAACAATAACATAACAAATGCTTTTCGCTGGAATTTTATGGTTAGTACCTCCTGAAACCTAAAGCTCTTAAGTGCATTCCTCATAATACGTGAATGCAGAATTCAGGTTTGCTGCCTTCTATATCCTCAGTGGAAAGCTGCCGGGTGTCTGTCACATTCAGAAGCTGAGTTGTGTGTTTAAAACATCCACATTTCCAGAATAATCAAATAAAGAGGGAATTTAGACAAGCAAGGTTAAGACAAGCAGAACGTCTAATGGTGTTTGTTCTATCCATTGACCTGAGACATAAGTTTACACATTCAGAGATGAAATCTATTACTTAACATAACCTCTCCACTGAGAAGATGGAGAGCAGTTGGTAATAAAGCATTTCTACGAAGTTGTACTTTGTACTTTGAGTGGGATAACCACCTGCACGAAGTTTTAGCACGATGCACAGATCCTAAGTATATCACACGTCACCCAAAATACCACTTTAAAACTAGCTGGGCCAAAAGAGACATGACACAATTCGGCATTTAAGCCCAGACTCAATCTCCCAAATTTTTAGAACTATGAAACAGTTGCTGAGGTTTCTCTTACTATTTGTGTTAGTGACACAGAGGAAGGAAAGAGCATTCCCCACTGTCTGCTCTACACACCACACACACACACACACACACACACACACACACACACTTGTGCTACCTGATTTGAACTTTCTCTTAGCCCTACTGGGCTAAGGTGCAGGTACCTGTACAGTGCCTGATTTCTGCGGACCATTTGGGTCTCTCCCAGGAGAGACGTGTGGCTCGGTCATGCTGCAGGCCCCGTGGTGAGTGCCGCCTGGCATTTTGTCACCCCCTCAGTACCCCCTTCTCCAACCCCTGCCCATCCATATCTTATCAGAAACAGCTTCTGAAAGCTTCTCAAGCACCAGGCATATCTTCTGCTCTGATTCATCAGAGCTGCTTTTCAATACATTAAAAAACCCTACTGTGTACATGCATGTATGACAGCCAGCATTTCTACTGTGGCCTTTTATTTTACTTTTTTAGATATACTGAGGTGACCCAATATACTCACCATATTCCGTAACATCTTCAGAGGAGACATATCTACATATATTACATTTTGCTCTCCATCTAGTACAGATAACAAAAGGGAAAGAGTGTATTTAAAATTACTGTCAGTCAGCATGGAATGAAATCATCTTAGGAGCTTCTCAACTTTTCTCTCTTTATTGCTCGTCAGATGCGACAAAGGCAGCCTTTAGCCTCACAAATGCCAGTAATGTCTTGTCTATCAAACAAGCAGTGTTGCACTTCAGAGTTGTGTGGCCTGACATGTGCTTGACATGGACAGCAGAGCGCATAAGCTTTCCCATCTCGCAGGATAAATTTGAGCCTATGGCTTCTGACAAAACAAAAACAAAAACCCATCATGTATATTCATGATCTGCTAAGAGAATGTATGTATTTGCAGTTGGAGTTGTGTTTATGCAGAATCTTTTGCCGCGGTTAGTCAATATTTCACAAGGAAATTCATCACTGTTTGTAGATAAATAAACTGTAAACTCTACTTATGACTAATACTGCTAATTTCTGAGCTGGCATTTGTGAGCCTGCACATCTGCTGACATTTGTAGAAGCAAAAACTGGAGCATACATGTGTTTTTATTTCTGCATTAAAGCAACTATATACAGTATCTTGAATTTACCTGGGTAGTTTACCTGGGTAGGTAAACTGTCACTCAAGACTGGTTCACTCCAACAGCAACTGTCACAGGACTGTTCCAAAATAATTTCACACCTGAGGTGGACAAGATGGCACCTTCCCCCACCCCCACTGCATTTACAAAAGCAGATAAGACTGGCAGCTTAATCTTACTTTAATACTGGCAAATGATACCTCCGGTCAGCAATTGATCCTAAAACAAACCTTTCATCACAAAAAAGATCTGTCTACTCCCCACTCCCACTGGTGCTCCCTACCACCTGTAATTCAAAGGCCTGCTGCTCCAATCCTCTAGCCAAGAAGAAGAGTTTGGATTTGATATCCCGCTTTATCACTACCCGAAGGAGTCTCAAAGTGGCCAACATTCTCCCTTCCCTTCCTCCCCCACAACAAACACTCTGTGAGGTGAGTGGGGCTGAGAGACTTCAAAGAAGTGTGACTAGCCCAAGGTCACCCAGCAGCTGCATGTGGAGGAGCGGAGACGCGAACCCGGTTCCCCAGATTACAAGTCTACTGCTCTAAACCACTACACCACACTGGCTCCCAAGTTGCATATAGGGGAGTGTGACTGGGCATGGAGCTTCTAGGGCACCCCAACTATGGCATCCAATGGAAGGCAAGAACTGGGAGTGGGGGGCAGATTTGGGTATTGCACAGGCACCATTGAAATTTGAGACGCCAAAGTCCGCCACTGCCTCTAGTATGCAGCCACTATGACTCATAGCTTTGTGTAATCCCGTCCTCCATGTTGTCCGATCCCCTTTCAAAGCCCTTTAAGTTGGTGTGGGTGGAATTGCACGTGCTCCCTGCACTTGTTAAGCTGGGTGTCCCACCAAATGATTTCTTAGATGTGTGGATGACCCATCACACATTCATCACCACAGTGAAAACTTTCATATCGCCCAATGTCATCTTTTCAGAGGGGACAGTTCACATATTTTGGTTGAGAGTTACCATATACTGAGTAACCAAGAGATGAGAGATCAAGCTATGTCCTTGGGTGAGTAAACCAGCCCTCGGGCTCATCATTCTAACCCCACACTCTGCTGCACTGCCTTGTCCTACATATTTGAAAACAGATTTTGGGCAGGGCTGGGGGTAGCAGCTGGCACTGAATTCTTTCAGGCCTCCCATATCACAAGCTATCTCTGTGTACAACTCAACCTGCCTTGGTATGCCTTAAGAAGTGAGCCAGTACCTCAGTGCTGAAGTCCCCTAAAGGCAAGCAGTACAGTCTCATATGCATATAAATTCATGCCACTCTTTGGATTTATCTTGGAAACAGAAATGAATAATATATACATGATGATAAACACTCACCGGGGGAAATCTAAACAGGCTATCAGTCGTGCTGCTGAACTCTGCTTAATATCTATCAAGCTACCTTCTTACTGACCTGGGACATTTTGTAAAGCAGTAAAACTGTCACCAACCAGTAAAATGAGAAACAGGGTGAGTTGGGGGGGGGGAGCGTGGGAGATGGGGACATTTGCATTAGACTTCATCCTATGAAGACCAAACATTAAAATGCTATTTGGTAACTTAGTAATAGAGAAGAATGGCAAGGCTGTATCCTTTCTTTTCTTTTTTTTTAAAAGTCCAGCTCTTTTAAGTGTCTCCTTAAGAGAGCTCGGTAGGGTGTGTCAATATTGCTCCCCATGGCAATCATATGGTTTGCCTATGCAGACACTGAATTGTTTTGTGGATGTGAAATATTGTGTGTTACCCTGTGAGCAGTGGAGCCAGCAGATCTGGAGGCCGTTGTTGAGACTGACAGTTACATTGTGCCCATGAATAGTGCAAAGGCAGAATCAAAAACTCAAGTGGACCCAGACAGAATGTCCTGACCTTTAAGAAAAAAGCTGATTGGTTATGGTATATAAGCTCTCTTCATCTTTCAACATAATCCATTACACCTATCTTAGCAAACACTAGTAATTTATGAGGACGCATAGATATGTTTCTCATAGATACTTTACACATTCATCAGTGAGGGGGAAGTCTATGTATCATATAATATCTTGCGTATAATTATTTTAAATGTTTTATATTCACATCATTTCATTTCTTGCACATACTTACACGTTCTTATGATAGCCTTCTAGCTCACTTGGAATGTGAAGCAGCGAGTTGCAACCCTTGAATAATAAACTTGCAGCATACTGACCCAACAAAACATTTATAAAGGGCAAGAAGAAGAAAAGAAAGGGGAGAAAAAAGATATAGCCAAACACAAGTCAACCACTGCAGAAAAATAACCACGCCAAACCAGATAACAGCCATGAGCATTAGTATTATTACTTTATCTCTTTGTATGATTTTGTCTGATCTACATTAACGAAACATTTGCTGCAATCACTATATGTCATGCATCTATAATGAGTTTTCTAAAACTTTTCTAAAAATTACCATTTGTTCAGTTTATAGAAAATATATGTAGCATGATCAAAAGAGAAAAATAGTTTAATTTGCAATAGCATTGTTATTATTATGTTATGCTGAATGGATCAGAATTGTCATAGATTACTGAATGTACAGTGAATTAATATCACAACAATGACTATTGCCATTATCATCATACAATTATAATACTGATAATGGTTACAACAACAATAATAGAGCTTTAAAATAATAATAATAATAATAATAATAATAATAATAATAACTGTTTAACCAAAATGTAATTTGTTGAAAGGAGGAATGATTTAGCATGGAGAAAGTCTTTTATAGTTGTATATGTTCAACAACTGAATGTTAACCATTGGGGAACTGTGCTAATTCACTGCAGGCTGAGGGGAAGGAATAGAGGGAGGAGAACATTCATCTCCAACTTCTCTTACTGACTTGCCACCTCTGTGTTCTCTGCTACTCTGAAAGTATATAATATTTGGAAAGGAAATATAATGAAAAGAGACGAGGGTGCGGGGGGGGGGAAATGCCTGTCAAACAAAAGTTTGAGACATATTACAGGCTGAAGAAAAGCAACAAGCTAATGGAGTGAAATGGTTTTGCAATAATTAGTTCTTGAAACTAGAAGAGATGGAATTAGTGTTTTAGAAGAACCGACAGTTTAAATGTTCACATGTGAGGTCAGGTATGGGGCAGCTGGGCATGGTTGGCAGGGGGGAAACAGCTTCCTAGGCCAAATTGGGACCAGAAAGCTACAAAGTAGCCACCCCTGATTTAGCCCATTAACAATCCAAATAGTAGTTACAAGAGAAATGAAATGGACAGGAGCTAAAAGCTCCAGTACAAAGAACAGAGGAGTAAATTATTGTAGTTTCCCCAGTTTCCACTGAGAAGGGAAGATGCCTCCAAAACTAGAAGAGCAAAAATCTCTTTAACATGATAGTCTTTTAAAACTAGAACTTTCAACAAAATGCCAGCAAATAATAGTACCTACACCTAAATTGCATCTAGGCAATTTAAGCAAAGCAGTCTTTTATCACCTGTAACATATTTTATCTTTCACTGATGTCTATGTAAAATGCAGGTGGGTGGGTGGGTGTAACACAAGTACTATATTTCAAAAGCATTTTTTGCTCTTAGGAAGACTTTGATATTGAAGTACGTAAATGCTGGCCTCTTCGGTGTTTTTTTTAAAACACATACACGTATATTAGTGTTGTTTTGCTGCCCCTTGTGTACAACAGAATTCTTTGCCTAAGTTAATGACCTTGATTTCTATAGTGTTTGAACATGAAAGCATTAAGACAAACAGACCATCTGGTGAATTTGTAAAACAATATTTTACAACCTAGTCCTAGGTTTACCATATCCTGTATAGCATCTTCATTGCCCACAACCCTCACATGCTTACACTTGATTATGGTATAAGGGCAATTTTGCATCCTTGTTCTCTGAGAGGCATAAAAAAAAAACCTTCTCACTCAATTAGCATTCTAAAGAATGGCTCCAGTTTTGTGCTCCATTAAAGTCAGCTAAATTGATGCCCTGCATGTCTTTATTTCAGAAATAAAGCTGAACAATTAAAGCCCATGTCTCTTTGCTCAGCTTTTGATTCCTTACAAAGCTTTCCCACTTGCCGCCTTCGGATGTAATGTTAACAAAGTCAGTTAACATCAAGAGCAGCGGTAACAGGCATGGCAGAATTCCTTGTTTTTGCTCAACCAGTCTGTGTTCAAACTATTCCATTGATTTATTTGTCCAGGCTGACCCTTATTCACCACTTAATTATCCTTGTATAATGTTTCAAGAGCTTCCTGACATAAGGAGAAAGACAATTGCTGATGTTCTGGGAAACAACTGTTGACCTGATGGCCAAAATGATGGCTGCAGGTCGAAGGTTGGTCTCATTTTGAAGACCATCCTCAGTTTTTAAGAAGTGTGGCTGGAGACACCTTTCTCAGGTACTACTAACAGCCTGGTGATCCTGTCAATCAAGCCCTGGAATATTACTCAGGTCACACACAAATGACAAGTTACTGCATGAAGGCATGGGCCAGCTGGCCCATCCAAATGTTTATATTGAACTAATTACATTAATTTACTCAGTTACAGGTAGGTAGCCGTGTTGGTCTGCCATAGTCAAAACAAAATAAAATAAAAAATTCCTTCCAGTAGCACCTTAGAGACCAACTAAGTTTGCTCTTGGTGTGAGCTTTCGTGTGCATGCACACTTCTTAACACGAAATCTCATACCAAGAACAAACTTAGTTGGTCTCTAAGGTGCTACTGGAAGGAATTTTTTTATTTTATTTTGTATTAATTTACTCTTTGATCTTCCCTATTTTGAAACACTGGGCTTTATTCTTGTCTCACACATAGTTTACATCAGTGAAGTTCCAATGAAATACTCCTATCTAATACCATTTGGTTACAACAGAAAGGTGTTGGTGTGCCTAAAAGTCACTTACATGCACACCGCTCATCATTTCAATGGGTCTTAAGCTGCTTATTTTTTATGACTGCATCCAGGATAAAATTCAACTGTATAACAAGAAGCTGCTATAAAGCCTAATGATGAAGAGCTAGTGCAACATTGTGTTTAAATCTAGTGCTCTTGTCATTATGCCCAAACCCCCCAAACATCTCTGACCTCGCCACTACCCAACCCCTGGCTTTGAAAAAGGCCTTTAACACTTTTTACCATTGCCATTCTGTATGAGAATTTTGGGGATCAAATTACTTTTCATGCATCTATTTGACTGCTTCCACTCAGTGTTTCATGCTTTGCCTGAGATTCTATTGTTTGATTTCTTTCTGCATGTTGCTTTGTGAGAGATTGGCCCTGAAAAGTGACTAATAAATAACTGGAGTAAATAAATACATTTGAAGCATGTTCCATTAATTTATTAATAAGCATGAGTACGACCATAGCCTTGATTTCACACTTTAGAACAACTTTGAACTTTGGTGCCAGTCATTATGCTAGCTTTCTTCCACAATTTGCCATCTACAAAATAGAAGTAATAATAACATGAAAGCTGGTAGTAATATGACTGAAATATGGATTGTGGAACAGTTTAAAAAAGCTGTATACCCCATCTGATATTGCCTCTAAACCACAAGATGGCACCACTGAACTTGTGAGGCATGTTTTTAACAATAGAAAGACCAGGTACAGTAATTCAATATGTAACACAAAAATATAAGAAGAGCCTGTTGGATCAGGCCAATGGCCGATCTAGACCAGTATTCTGTTTTCACAATGGCCAACCACTAACCTGAAGTTAGTGCCATCAGTGGAAAGTCTGCCATTGATTTGAATTAGAAAGAATTGGTTTAAATTATACATCCTAATAAACAGGAACCAATCACCTTGGTGCACTTGTATGATGTCAACAGACATAAACCACCATGAAGTTCTATGCAGTCCTGCTGTAGATGCTCTTGATCAGGTGCACAAGTGGAGAGGAGCAGAGTCTTTTCTGCCAAGCAGGTGAATTCACAGCAGGGTAGTATAAAGGACCTATATTTTGATTGGTTTGTGCATCAGTTAATTCAGTTGAGGAAAATGGCCTTGGCCACACCATTCACTTCACTGAAGCTGTTTCATGGGGCGTTCCCAAGGGAAGTTATGCTCCCATTCATTTAACGGGGCTTGCACAGAAGAACATCATGGGGATGGGGGTTGGAGTGGTTAGGCTCTTAATTTTCAAAGGCCAACAAGCAAATCCCATGGCTAAGTTGGTATATGAAGCCATGTTTACCAGGTCAGGTGCACAACAATCTGTTTCCTCCCGTGACCTACACCAGCTATGTAAAATTAATGTGTCAGATGTGTCACATTATCTGACATTGTCTACTTTCAAAGAGCTTCTCTGCAATTCATGCTTGCTACAGATCAGTGCTAAGGTCAATTTCATTTAGCACAAATCTGACCTGCCACCAACATATAGGGATCAGTACAGACACCCTATAAGTTGTGTTAAATTTAAGGGTGGAGGGAAAGTGATCTGACCACACATCTGTGTGGGTCGCATTCCGATGTAGGCAACCTTCTAAGGGCCACGTACCAGTGGTGGGCCACCCCAGATGCAAAAGTGGGCTGAGCAATGGGTGTGACTTTTATGTTTGTACAGTAGGTTACGTTCCACACATGCAAAACATAGTTTTACACACGCACACGCACACACACACACCATCTTCCTTCCAACAAGTGAGAGGCATTATTACAGTTAAAGGGCACATTCTAGCTAGGTATATGTATTCAAGGAGGGTGTGGCCTGGGACAAGTCTCTAGGGCCAAAATAGCATCATGAAGGACTGCATTTGGACCCCAAGACTGATGTACATAAAGCACATACCCTCCAATATTTCTCTGATGAAAATAGGGACATCAATAGTAGTAGTAATAATAATAATAATAATAATAATAATAATAATAATAATAATACGCCACCCATCTGACTGGGTTGCCCCAGCCATTCTGGGCAGCTTCCAACATATATAAAAACATAATAAAACTTTAAACATTAAAAACCTTCCCTATACAGGGCTGCCTTCAGATGTCTTCTAAAGGTTATATAGTTATTTACTTGAGAGTTGCATAACTCCATACCTTCTGGTATTTCTCTGATGAAAATAGGGACGTCCTAAGGAAAAGCAGGATCAAATCAGAAACTGGGATAGCTTCTGTAAAATCTGGGACTGTCTGAAAGCGCTCTGTAAAGTACTATTGAAATGTGTGTTATTAGTCCTAGAAAATGAAGTTCTTGTTGATGGCAATGGCAACTGCCACTTAATATTGTTCATCAGTTCTAAGTTTTAGGTAGTAAAATGTACCCCACTACTAGGGTTCCCATGGCTGTTGTTTCATGTCACCTAAAGAAGAGCAAGAGTTTCAGCAAACAGCTGTTTTGTTTGTAATTTCAGAAAGTGCATCACATCTTTTAGTAGCTAGATTATATATATATTTATAGGAACAACCACCACCACCCTTGTCTGAGAGATGGAAAATTTATGACTGCAAAGGGCAGTGTTCTATCAAAGAGTTTGGCCAAGGCCAATTCACCTACTGGGTGATGCAAGAACACAGCAAGATGAAAGCGAAGTGAGTTCATTTCTTCCCATCACAACAAAAAGGTTGATGAAGAATATACTTGATATCCTGCTGTCCTCAGTTACCTGGGAGTTTGGAGCCTGCCGTTTGAATAATGTTTCCTGTACAATAGGGATGACAGCAGAAGTGTGGAGAGACTGATGGGGCTTCCTGCAGGCTCAGCTTTTATAGTTCAAACTCATTCTTTACCCTCAGAATGGAACGGATAATAAATGTTTAAATAAATAGTTAGCAATCTTTGGTCAAAGCCGAGTCAACTAGTCACTTTCTTGTAGTTAAGAGCAACACTTAGAAACTCTTGTGAATGAACACGGTACCTCTATAGTTTCATATTTTACTTTTGAGTTTGCCTGTGACAGAATGCAATAATTTGCACTTTGTGAAATGTTATGAATAATGCAGAATTAAACCACTCACTGAGTTGTTAACCAAGGTGTTTGTTGAAGTGACAAGGTGCTATCTACATATGCCCAAAGTTAAATTAAATGATGCACCCATCAGTAACATAGCCTTTTACTACACATACATGCAGCATGATCAAGGGGCTCCTTATGCACATTGGAATTCAGACATGCACAGATGTGCATAATGGATTGCTGCTTTACTTCCACAGTGGGAGTAGCTCTGCAATACATTCCCAATGTGCATCAGTGGCTGCCCCTAACATTAAAGTCCAAACCAACTGTGGACTACTGTTTGTATATATCAGAACATACCCAGAATTTGGAACCGGAAACCGTGCGTTTCATATACATTTTGACAAAAATAAAATCAATTTTGTCCCATAGGAGTGATATTTGAATGATATCACTTCTGCTTGCAGGATTTTAAGCTCAGCCACACAAAGTTTTGCAGTAACAAAGTTTAAGGAGCTTTAAACATAGCTAACAGAATGCACGCACTATGAGGTGCCAGGTCTTAATTCTCTGAGTGCGCAATGGCCCATGCAACCATACAGAGAAAATAATATATGAAGCCACTATACTGTCATGAGTTTTCTCCATGAGGTGGCACATGTAAACTTGGGCATGTTTCAGAAATTATTTCCCCCATGCAACTGAAATTTTGTTAACAGTTCACGGTAACTGAGGAATTGCCCACACTGTTCTAAAACAACTTGCTTAGCAACTGTGAAGGGAAAGCACAAATCAATATATTTGAACATCACACGTATCAAGTAAAAGCATCAAGTAATGTTCTATCAGCTAAAAGATAAGTTCCAAACCGGTTACCCTTCCCTTATTCCTCAAGGCCACTCCAGAAGAAATGCTTGTTTTTAATCCTAAATATTTTTCCTTTGTCAGTAATGATGCATCAAAATGTTACATTTTATACCACAATTTGTACGTTTGGTAACTAAAGTAACTTAAATACCCTCAGAAATAGTTGGGTCTGTCTATCTGTTACTATTTTCAGGGATCATGATTGGCTGTGTTGAAAAAAGTCTTTTGCTTTCAACATTTTTTTTTTGCTATTATCACAATATTGCACTATTAAAAAAATCACCCCAAACATCAAAGTGGGGAGCTATTCACTGTGTTCCTGGAAGAAATTGTTTTCTATTAACAATGACTGTTTTGTCTTGATTGTTGTTTCTTAAACTCTAGGACATCCAAGCTCTGTGGAACAAATTGCATAGCGTCCCTTATTACTGGCATTTTTACTTAGCAACTTTAACTTTGCATTTCTGATGGAACCCTATGAGATCCCGTCTCCCTTTCAAAAGATATTTGCCAACTCTGCCAATATATTTACTTCTACAAAGGAAACAGCTTCTGTTGGCCTTTTCTCAGCAGTTGTAACAGATCAGATGCTTCACCACTGGCATGGTGGGAAGGATGTTGTAATGACAGCCCTCTGACCATAGCCCTCTGTCTTTCTAGTCACCTGGCAGTATTTATAGTCACAGACACAAAATTGCATGTGTTCAAAGGAAGCAGTGAACAGGGCGGTTGGTCTTTGTTGGGACTAATTCTCTTTATTTCCTGGTCATTGATTTTTGGGAATAGTCAGCCTGGTAAGGCCTATGTGCCTTTACAAAGGCTGTGCCTTTAATAAATGCTCCTCTATGAATTCATGAACAGTTCAGCAGAAAAAAAATATTCTATTTATTAAGCAGGCATGGTCCAATCAAGTCTTGGCACACTCTTACCAGCACAAGTTTAGGAACTTCTGCTATATAAACAATATTTGTGGTCGCTTAGAATAATCTGGTGGTGGAGGATTATAAACTGCTGCTGCTGCTACCACTACTAAATGCTGGCAAGGTAGTACGGTGAGAAAGATGCAAAAAAGAAAAAAGAAAAGGTAGTGGTAGTAAATTTTTAGTAGTAAATTTGCCTCAAAAGTTCTCTAGGCAATGTGCTGTTGTGAATTTTGCAAGGAGAGCAGACTCCACAAAATCCTATACTTAGGAAAGGAGTAGAATCTAGCTGATGTGTGGAGTATGAAGGGAAGATGCCAGGCCAATGTAAAATGTAGGCTGAATCAGTTCTGCTGTTCAGAAGATCACTGATAGTCATGCCATTAGGAACGCAAGGAGAATAAGCACCAGGCCTTCAAGAACAATTGACCATGCAGATGCTGTCCTTCTGGCTGAGAAGTGGACAGAAACAGAATAATTGAGAGGGGGAGGGTGCCAGGGTAGCAGGGGGGGGTATGATGTCACGAGAGAAGGGGGGAAAGGGGGCCCTTTTACAACCGAGGTTTTGGGAGCAGGGGTTTCTGGGAAGAAGGAGCAGGAAGTGGGCAGAACTCCATGCAGGGACTGAAGGGTAGCAGACATTGTTGTAGGCATCTTTGTACATCCTTTGTCAATGGGGACAATGACTAACCTTTTTAGCAAATGCGCCACAAGTTAAGTGTCAAGTGTTAGTAGCCCCTCTAATGCACACTTGCATTGCATATGCAGCCCTCCATGCCTGACCGTCATTTGCCCATAGTCTGTAGGCCAAGGAACAGGCAGCAGCACAGCAGCAGGTGAAGCCATTACCAAGCCCACAGGCCCTTCTGCATCCATCATTTGTGCCACTGTAGAACTCGTGCCACAGGTTTGTCACTTGCAAATGATTATGTCTACACAGGTGTGCCTCTGACTCAGTCTGTTTCATACATTTGGTGAAGCAAATTGTCCCCTTAACAGTGTCTTTTTAACAAGTCCTTTTGGTTCCTCCACCCCCAACAATATAAGGAAGCTTATTTAACGGGATTTTGATGCTGAGAAGAGAGATGCTCCTGTCCTTTCTGTGATCAGGCTGTGGTTTGTTACATGATACTCTGTTTTAGTACAGAGGGCTATGCTGAGAGCCAGTGCTGTATTTATTGCCCATCTGGTTCAGAGATGTAGTTAGACCACACAGTCATTTAGTCGTGTTCAATTCTTCGTGACTCCATGGACCAGAGCATGCCAGGCACTCCTGTCTTCCACTGCCTCCTGCAGTTTGGTCAGACTCATGTTGGTAGTTTCGAGAACACTGTCCAACCATCTTGTCCTCTGTCGTCTCCTTCTCCTTGTGCCCTCAATCTTTCCCAACATCAGGGTCTTTTCCAGGGAGTCTTCTCTTCTCATGAGGAGGCCAAAGTATTGGAGCCTCAGCTTCAGGATCTGTCCTTCCAGTGAGCACTCGAGCTGATTTCCTTAAGAATGAATAGGTTTGATCTTCTTGCAATCCATGGGACTCTCAAGAGTCTCCTCCAGCACCTGTTACCTGTTAGCGATTACATTCTCACAGGGGGGGAGGGAGCCCTCTACTAAACTATATCTCTGCTTATATCCACATAGGTATGTTTAACTAATTTTCTGGTACCAATCAATCACTGAAAGAATATTACGAATGTCATCCTTTTCTGTTCCACAGGTTCTCTCTGTAAAGGGCAAGGCAAGGGCCCTCCCTCATTCAGTCTCCGGAGCTCCTCTCAGGCAATAAGGCCTGGAAATTGGCCTGAGGAATCAGTCACTCCCAGTGTCTAGAAGAAGAATAGATCAAGCCTTGAATGTTCATGTTGGATATTGTCTGAAAGGTTGCCCATCATGTTAGTGCTTGGAAGCTCTGGCGGTCAGGGATGACACGCTCCGGCTTCCCTATTAGACCCCCTACACTGCCGGGACAAAGGGAACGGCAGGCTCCCAGCCAAGCACATACATTTGCAAACTGCCGTCAGTCAGTTCCCAAGGCCAGAGGCTGGATGCCATTAACAAAGGAGCTGTGAACTGCAAGCTTAGCCCATTTCATTCTCCCTGCCGAGAGAGTGGCGCTTCTCATGAACAGCTATAGGGGTTGGTCTCTCCCCCTTGGTCAGGAAAGGGCTGGCCGAGCCACTAATGCTCTCAACACAGCAGTTGCTAATACAGAAGATATGCTTTCCAGTCTGCCAGTGAAATCATGTTTTCTTCTTAAAAGCACCTGCCACATTATTTATTTATTCTTTGTTTGTTTTGGGTTTTTTTTGCAGACTATTTTATTTGGGATTTAAGGTTAAGATATAACGAGCCAGAGTTTAGGTACTGTCTTGCCTTGAGCTTTTAGCTAATACATTACAGGATGGGTAGGCTATCTATTTTCATTTTGAAATGGAATGCTTGTGGTTTAAATATTCAATGCCTTATTCATTATCTATCTTTCTTTAACTGATAAATTCAGGCAGTCTTCCAAATCACAACTGGAAAGATCAGAAATGAACTATGAGTTGTTGTCAAGGGCAGTTCCACATACAGGTAGAGATTGTTGCTGTAATCCAGTCTGGCCATTACCAGAGCATGGAGTACAGCAGCCAAGCCATCTCTATCCCAAAGGTTGTAGCTGGTGAAATAGGCACTTCTAGCCACAGAGGCCAGCAAGAGTATTCCCAAGCTACAGACCTGCTCCTTCTGGGGGAGTGCAACAAGCCATCTCCCTACCTCTCAGGCCCAATACTTCAGAACAAATAACACCTATGTCTTATTGGGATTCACCTTCCATTTATTGGCCCACTTTCAATCACTTCCAAGCACACATTTTGTTTCAGTTGAGTAATCAGTTCTCTAGGGGAATACTGGCTCATTTTGACCATGCATACCATTCACCCTACCACAAGGCTGCCATGCGTCCAGATTTTCTGGGACATTACCAGGATTTCAAAGGCAGAATTGATGTCGGGGGGGGGGGGGATTTCCAAAAGGTGGCACTTTATCCTGGATCTTAGGCAAGTCAACTGAAAATTCATGTTTTTGTAAAACACGCACACGCACACGTGCACACACAAAATACCAAAACTCAACAATTTTTGAGGTGTCCTGGTTTTTACTTTTTGAAATATGGCAACCTTATCCTAACACATAGCCTGAATTTTAATCATTTGAAATAGCGATGGACAAAACTGTCAATTTTGCTTTCTGTTATTGTCTTCGTTTTCCCCACCTGAATTCATTTATCCACATTTCCAAAGCAGTCTGATCTTTTTTTAAAGTTCTCATGAGAAGCCATCAACATTTTTGTTGAAATGTCTCCCAATATACACATTTTTGTAGGCAGTTTTTCACTAACCTGCAGATTTCAGCAATCAATTTTTCAGGAAGCACCTGAATCCTTATATCCCCATTTGATTGCTGAGATCATCTGTAGCAGCATTGTAAGTTATCTCCCATGTTAATGAAACTCATCTGATATAAACATGAAACCAACCCTTCCATGTTATCAGTCCAATCATGTAAAATCTTCTTCCAGTAGAGATTCAGCGGGCTTCTTCTGCATTAACATCTAAATGTTTGCTGGAAACTTTCCTATGCTGTCAGTTAAAGAAAAAAATGTATTTCTGCAGTGCTTAGCTGTGATTTAGATATCTGCAATTTTGGATTTTATGTGGTTTTTATTGTATTTATATTTGTTGTATACTGTTCTGATATATTTTTAATGAAATTGTGGTATACAAGAATTTTTATAAATAAAGAAAATACATTTTTGCATGTTATTTCCATTAAATAACTTCCCTCAGTTATACGTGTTTTTCAAACGTTTGGTTGGTTCACAGGAAACGCAAACAGAACTGATTTTCTCCCCTTGTCTTAATGAGGCTAGATCTTCCTTTCTTTCTAGAGTATTGCCATATCCCTTGTTCCCTTATATTCTTCTTGGAAGGGTTGTTTTTGGCCTAATAAGTGGGCTTTAAAAGCAAGATTGGAAATCAGAGAATACTAGGGTGGCCATATTTCAAAAAGTGAAAATTCGGACACAAAAGTTTTTGAGCTCCCGACATGGGTTGCCATATGTCTGGATTTTCCTGGACATTACAGTGATTTCTGCCCGGACATAGTTTCTGAATCCCAGCTATGTCTGGGAAATTCCAGGTGTATGGCAACCCTAACAGAAACACACCCATGCCCGCCTTGTTCTGCCCCCTTACCCCTCAAGTGCCATATTGGTATGGATGTTCTACCATCATAGTAAAATCTGCATACAGTTCTGGCAACAGGGTAGAATTCTTCCCACACTAAAAAAATATTTTTCAGGAGCCCCCACATCATTTTGAATATGAAAGCGGACCTAAATAGGAGCACAGAGAAAGCTGTTTCAATCCTTACATAGTTCAATCATGTATGAAAATATAGTCACCAAAAACCCAATAGGGTTGTAGGAAATGACCCCTTATTTTTAAGAGGCATGAAAAAACACCAATAGCAGAATAAATTGCTTGTCCTGCCTGACCCTTGAAATTTCATTTCATGCTTGGATGCCCAAAGTTCTGTTGTCCTGAGAGTTCTCATATGAATGTTACTATTCAACCAAATACTATCTTTGTTCCAGGGGAACACCCCTCAGAAAGAATGAAAGACAGCAGACAACTCTAAATTTCAACAATTAAAATTTCTACTTTGAAGGGGAAGCTTGAAGCTTTGGAGTGCAGAGGTACTTATAATAATACAAAATAATAAGAAATTTCAGGAAGTGACACTCAGCATATCTACTGGACTGCCATTTTGCTAAGACCTTTCAAATTACCTCACAGATACCATCTCATGAAGTACTTCCAGGTGGGGGTTTACTGTGGGATAGGTGCTCCTCATACATGCACATTTCCCCACTTTTCATACAATATTGTTGGCAACAGAATGTCTGCCATATTTTCCTTGCTCCTCCCAATTTAATCCAGATTAAATTTCCCCCTTCCAGGAAAAAATCAATAAATTATAAAACCTGTTGCCAATGTCTCGATCATGATATCTGAACAACTAATTTACAGTATTAAGCCTCCACCTGGAAGCACTGAAAGTGAACTGTGGTGAGAAAACATTGTTTCAAATATTTCATCTGATTGGACTTCCTTTCATCAATTAACATCTGTGCGTATCATCATTGATATTTCATCTGACTGGACCTATTTTCATCAATATCTACAGGAGCCTGGCTAAAGAAATTTAAAGACTGAGATTGTCCTGTTGCACTAACTTGAATGAGTTTTCTGTTTGTGGCTTCTTTGTTAGACTTTTTGTATTGCTCTCTCTTTGGTTGGACTACCAATATAGAATTCAGAACGTGGAATGGTTTGGTAGATTTGTGTGCACCGTTTTTGTGCTGCTTATTGTATACTGATTTACCACGAGTATTGGCAGCATAGGTTTATTTTTTCAACATCAAGTGTTGTTGGTTGAGCACATGGGCTTCCCTTTGCTTCCTGTCTCTGTGACCCCGGCACAGCAACTCTGTTCCCTAGTACGCCTTTGCTGCTCCTTCAGTCATGGATGCAGCGCCATGAGGACCTCGCTGCCACCCGCCTGGGCAGAGTTCTAGGCCAGGTGGCCACCTCCAGTCACCTCAGCCCATGGCTTCCCTGCTGAGGCCACCATGGGGTGGAAGAGGTGGTGGCAGCATAGTGCATGGGCCCCAGCTGCCACCCCTCCTGCTGCCCTCAGTCCCCTGCTTGGCCTTGATGGCAACCAGTGCTGCCCCCACCACACTGACACCTGCCCCTGGATCCGCAGCCAATGTTGAGCCATGGAGCCTACCATGGAGATAAAAGGGAAGGGAGACAAGTCACCTCCCACACCTTCAGGCAAGCCAGGACTCATCACATTGATGATCCTCTTAGGTTCTCAAACTGAGAAACTTGTTAGTCATGTGCTAGCTGAGCTTCCTGGCTGGCTGGTGAACTGGCGGATCAGTTGGTCAACTAACCACTCACCCACAGCCCTGACAGCTTCATTATTTTGGCTGTCTTGGGCTATGTACACTTAAAACTGGTGGGGGGGGGGACACATGGGTGGGAAGAGGGAGGAAAGCCCCACTGTGCAAGCAAGAAATCCTTGCACAGGGCTCCTTAGGTGTATCCCACCCAATGGATGCAATCTGGGAGGTGGGTATTGAAAGCCATCCTCATGCAGCATCCACAGTAGAGTGACTTTGAGCCCCCACCCTCTAATTTCACTCTCATAGTTCTTTTTTCATACATCCCATAAGAACTAATGGGGGGGGGGAGAACTTCAGTGTTCATACCAGCCAAGTGGATAGGAACTGCCAGTCTTGCTGGTCAGTGTGAATAGAGTGTCCTGGCAGCAAAGGGGCAGTGCTGCTGTTTCCCTGACATGATCCTTCTTTGACATCATCAGGATGCTGTAAGCAGAATTGGGTAGCAGCCTCCTCAAGGTGGGCAGTGCTTCTCACCTTGATTCTGCTTGCAAAACCCGAGCAGGACTTTTTTGTTGTTGTTTTACAAGCAACCCAATCTGATTTCCCGCAGCATTTCTAGGCCCACTAATTTAAGGTCTGCCTGATCTCATGCCAGGGGACGACAATACATCAAGGAGAAGGCTGGAGACAAAAGATCGTCCTTCTATATGCTATTAGAATCCATAAGTTTTAATAATGTTGTTGCATCTATTTTGGAGCCAGGAGAAATTTCAATAAGGGCACAGATGCAAACGCGGCTTTTATGAGCAGTAACATTTACTAAGGAGGAACATTTATAGTTTCCCGTAATTTATAGCTTTTAAATGCAAAGATATAATGCAAATAAGTTTCCCTTCCTCTCTTCTCCCACTGATCAGCTCATGAATAAGGC
Organism: Lacerta agilis; assembly: GCF_009819535.1. Lineage (NCBI taxonomy): Eukaryota > Metazoa > Chordata > Lepidosauria > Squamata > Lacertidae > Lacerta > Lacerta agilis. The sequence goes on along the minus strand of NC_046314.1, from coordinate 58,578,180 downwards.
TGAAAGGAGCCTGGACCGAGCGAGCCAGGAAGAAGACAGTGAGAATGAATTAGCTTGTGCCCCCCATCCCTTACTTAAAATGTCATCAAGTGACCATGGAATCCCTTCACAGCTAGCTCAGCTTGAACACTGAGCACATAGTTACGTTTCATGATAACTTCTTCCTCCCGTTTCAGGTATTGAAACAGGAATGCTCCTTGGCTGATTAGGCAACAGAAATAGTGCATGAAATTTCATTAGCTTCCCAACAAGATTCCTCAGCCTTGGCCATAGGAAGTCAGGACTTTTAAGCTCATGGATTCTAATTCAAGAAATGTTTCCCTGGCCATAGCAACTTAAATATTTGTAACAGGCTGCCTGTCTTTGCTATCAAAGTAACCAAGTTCCTCAAGATTCGGATTATATCCATTTGATTTAAATCCTTTGTTGTTGTTGTTTAGGCATTTAGTCGTGTCCGACTCTTCGTGACCCCATGGACCAGAGCATGCCAGGCACTCCTTTACTTAAATCCTTTACTTTCGCTAATTGAAACTTTTCAGATACCAGAAAAAGCAAAATAAAAATAAAAATTACATGCATCAAATTAAGCACGCCTTGCTTGGGCAACTGGAAAAAGTATAATGGGAAAACAGTACAAAAACAGTTTGTTGTGCATAATTTATTTGCATGCACCCATAAACCAAAAATATACTATACATCTCTGGGAGGGGCTGTAGTTCAATGGTAGAGCATCAGCTTGACAGGCAGAAGTTCCCAGGTTCAGTCCTCAGAATATCCAGTAGGATGGGAAACTCTTGCCTTAAACCCTGGGGGCTGCTGTCAGTCAGTGCAGACACTACTAGCTAGATAGGCCACTGATCTTACTCAGCATACAGCAGCTTCCTGTGTTCCTATGGGAGAAATCAAAAATGGCTTGTAATCTACTAAGTCCTACTCAGAGTAGACTCATTGATTTCTGTGGGTCTATTATCACCAAAATGTACTGCCAAGCATTATGTCTGAATTGTCTTTCATTATGCCAGACCCACTGTTAGGGATTTCTTAAAAATAGCCATTAAATGTTCTTTTGAATGATGTTACTGCAATCATTTTTCAGTTTAAATTTATATACAAAGTTCATGGCTCATCAACATCAGAACATTCAATCTTCTGTATAGCTTTTCAGTACAGTTCAACACTAGTTTAAGGATAATTGCGTAAACATCACAAAAAGTTGACATTTTATTTAGGGTGCTAGTTTCCCACAGGCTGCCAATTTTTATTTTTATTTTTAAGTATTTTAAAGGCATTTCACATTGCAGAAAGGAGCAGGGTTGCTTAACATTATAAATTAGTTCAATATTACTCCAGTAGGTCACAAAAGTGGCTGGATGTAATTTTCTTCCCAATTTAAGATTCAATGGAATATAAATATACAGTTATACTGAGAAAAGTGTGACTCGAGATCTTAATGTCAACATCGGAAAGCATTTGTTAAAAATGCAAGTAACACGGTTGAATGCAGTAACATGGTATACATTATATTTTATTTTAAAATGGCAGAATGAAAAGTGAAAGAAAAAACAGCAAGCAGAGTACTGGAAGTATTATTATTTTTTTGCATAGGGAAAATTTCTCATGAACTCATCAAGTACCATATTGCTCACTGCCCATATTTAAGATAGAAAACAAAAGAAAGAAACATAGGGAGCTTCGCTTTTGAAATCATCAAAGCCAGGCTGATCAAAGTGGACGCATAACAGTTTACACATTTTCTTACAGTGTTCTTGACTGGAACATATAGTAAATACCATATATACTTGAGTATAAGCCTAGTTTTTCAGCACATTTTTTGTGCTGAAAAAGCTGCCCTCGGCTTATACTCGAGTGAGGCAGGCGGTGGGGGTGGTGAGAAAGAAGCCCTTTCTCTCCACTCGTGCCGCTGTCGCCCACTCACCCCAGTCAACCATTCCTTAAGAAGTGTACAAGAATGGCAGTTCTTTACTCTCCCCAGGCAGCTTGTTCCATTCCTGAACTGCTCACATAAATGCAAACTTTAGACCCCAGAAGACAGAAAGCCTATCAGTTAAGGAAGTATTAAAACCCCACAGGTGCTCACTTTCCCTGGCTCCTGCTTAAACAGGACAGGATCCCAGCCTTCTCTGTATAACACAAGGGAACATTGCGCTGTGGGTTAAACCACAGAGCCCTAGGGCTTGCCGATCAGAAGAATGGTGGTTCGAATCCCCGTGACGGGGTGAGCTCCACAGCGGCAAAGGGCTGCTTTCGGGCTGCTTGTTCCTCCTCCTCCACAGCAGCAAAGGTGAACCGGCTTATACACGAGTCAATAAACTTTCCCAGGTTTTTGTGGGAAAATTAGGTGCCTCGGCTTATATTCGGGTCGGCTTATACTCGAGTATATACGGTACTTGATTTACTATATGTGATCTTCCCATCCTGCAATAAAAAAAACTATTATAATATCCATTTATTTATCGACACCAATAACTATTACTGACAAAATGCAGAGATAAAACTATTCAATCAATCTGGTAGCTCCACAATGCTTCAACTACCTCTGTTTCAAATCTATATTTTGTTTCAGACATCTCAGGATAGGGCATGCTTCTGCACCTTTTGGAGTAGATACATTAGGGCTTTTGCAAACACTCTTTTCATTGTATAACTAATGTACAGTTGCTACTTGATTAACTGAGTAATTTGGGAGGGGAGATTCGAAAGTCTTTCTCTCAAGGAAGCGTTCTGTGGTTCAGCAACCACATTTTCCCAGGTCTCAAACAAGAAGAATCTGCCAATGTGAAAAAAATGCAGTTTTACTGTTTGGGGTCTACCGTTTGGAGGAATGTGATTATATGGGTGCAATGAGCACCTCCTGGCTAGTGGCACCTACTAACATCACTGTGATAAGCAACAGACTTGTGACATCATCCCATTTTGTAAACATTTTATTTTAAATTTGGCTTCTTTTGAGGCTGCACACCCGCCACTGCACCATTCCAATGCAGCAGCCAGTCAAGCAATGTTTTATTAAGAAAAACAAAGACTGAAAAAGTTATGCCTGCTCTTACTGCCTGCCCTAACTTTTCAATGAATGGACGGATGTTCCCTCCTCTGGAAATAGTTCTAGGATCTGGGCTCTCCATCTCCAGCACTGTAGTGCCTGCTTTGTTTTGCTTTAATAATTGCAAACTGGCAATCTTTTCACAGATATCAATTCCTCTCCACGTCCCTCGGCAACAAGGATATCCATTTTCTTTGGGGATTGTTTACCCCAGCTGCTGAATCAGGTGAATGGTAATCTAATTCCCTATAAGAAGAGTCCTATAACGTTATGGTTTTTCGAAGTTTCCTGATATGTGAGAGAGAATGAATGCAATCATATAAAATATATATTTAAAAACTGAACATTAAGCCATTGGTCTAGCTATTCCATTACTTTTTTTAAAAAGAAGAAGTTTGGACAGCTGCTCTGGAAGACGTCAGAGTCTACTAGGATTGAGATACCTGTATGAGATCCAACGCAAGGATTTACTCTCATTCTTTATACCCTCCAAGTTAAAGCTCCTTCTTCCATCTTGTTATGTCTCATGCTTAAATATTCCGTTGAAACACTAAATGCCACATGTAAAACATCACAACAGGAAATACTGCTTTTTATCAGGTACCTTAAGACTTATTATCTAATATTTTTATACTGAACATTTCTGAAAACGAGAATATTGCAAAATGTTTCGTATTTGTTATGTTATCAACTGCTTCAACTGAATGATATACCACAAGCAAAGAAATAGCACCACTGTTCATGCATCCGATAAGAAAGCCAGTGCCGGGGGGGGGGGGATTTCATCTCTCAACAACAGCGCACACCTCTGCATGCCTACTCAGAAGTAAGCCCACTGAATTCACCTGGGTTTGCTTCCAGGCAAATGGGAATAGGATTGCAGCTTTAGATATAGATCCAGTTAGTTGGAAGTTAATTCAATGGGTCTTAATTCTGAGTAGACACATAAAGAATTTGAGCTGAAAACCAGATCATTTCTATGATGCCACACTATTATTCACAATTTGCCTGACTTGCAAATTGACTTCCAAAACAATAAAATCTATCAAGAAAACCAAATCACAGTATCAAAAATAAGAAGTGATTCCATATTACGATATATATTGATAACATGAAAACAGCATATGACCTTCAGATTCCCATAAAAGCCTGCCAAAATAATTAAAAATAGCCTTACAGTTTTTGGAGGGTTTTTTTGGGGGGGGGGGGAGATAAGTACAGCCTAATGTGGCTTGGTTTCATTACTAATCATAAAATATGAGTGTTTCTCTTTTCTGTGTAATTTCCAGTTAAACATTTCATGACATCAAATGAATGTATGCAGATTTGTAGACATTATCAGCATGGAGACCATACTTTTTTTTGGCAAGGTCTTCATGTTATACATTACAGATAGCTGGTGAAAAATCAGACTCGAGCTGGTTGCTGTGTTAGAGTGACTCCAAGTGGATTTCCTTAGTAAGTACAGTACCTTAGAAAACAAACAGATTTCCAAAGGAAACCTCAACCCAACAAAAAAAAATGATTATATGATTTAACTTATATTCAGAAATCCTCTCTGTATGTTTGTAGACACTCTGATAGGGTGAGGGCAATCTGCATATGGAAACAAGATTAGATCCTGCACACACACACACAAAAGATGCTGCTTGGTAATAGTGATTTTACTTTCTTGGGCTCTATGATCACTGCAGATGGTGACAGCAGTCACGAAATTAAAAGACGCCTGCCTCTTGGGAGGAAAGCAATGACAAACCTAGACAGCATCTTAAAAAGCAGAGACATCACCTTGCCGACAAAGGTCCGTATAGTTAAAGCTATGGTTTTCCCAGTAGTAATGTACGGAAGTGAGAGCTGGACCATAAAGAAGGCTGATCACCGAAGAAATGATGCTTTTGAATTATGGTGCTGGAGGAGACTCTTGAGAGTCTCATGGACTGCAAAAAGATCAAACCTATCCATCCTTAAAGAAATCAGCCCTGAGTGCTCACTAGAAGGACAGATCCTGAAGTTGAGGCTCCAGTACTTTGGCCACCTCATGAGAAGAGAAGACTCCCTAGAAAAGACCCTGATGCTGGGAAAGATGGAGGGCACAAGGAGAAGGAGACGACAGAGGATGAGATGGTTGGACAGTGTTCTCGAAGCGACTAGCATGAGTTTGGCCAAACTGGGAGAGGCAGTGAAGGATAGGCATGCCTGGCGTGCTCTGGTCCATGGGGTCACGAAGAGTCGGACACGACTGAACGACTGAACAACAACAATAGTGAACTCATTCGCTGTGGGTCCTTCTCAAGCTAAAATGACACTACTTATGCACAGGGGAGGCAACAATAGGTTTGGGGAAACCATCCCAAAGTACATAAAAAGAACCTTCAGGAAAGCAACCCCTAAATGCAGCAAGGATCCACCCAACGGCTCAGTGAGGTCTAGGCTTGCCCAGTGACTGCAAAATGCTGAGAGGTGGGATTGGGAGAACTGAGGAGATGGGAAATGGAATTGAATATCCTAAGAAAGGGTATGGCTGGCGGGCAGGAACCCTTCTTGAACAGGAACACTCCACACTGCAATATTTTGTTTTGGGTCCAGTTATTATGCTAGTTGTCTTTATTATGTTAATTGTCTACCCTTAAACTTACTTTATTGTTAGTTTTGTATTATCTTGCTGGGCTATTTGGGTGGGCCCACACCACTCAGTACTTGGGGGCTGCACAGGCAATGCCTCTTGATGCAAACATGCATCAACAAAGAGCACCAAGCACATTCATATTTGAGAGTGGTGTAACTAATTCCAGACACCTTATTTCCTCTATGCCTTTCACAAAATTGGCAGTGGCTTGAAGCCTGGCAGTCCATTTTGGCAGGGAAATCTTCCACCAAGCAGTTTGCACACAAATTGCTAGTGTACATGACAGTATGATAATCCTCCCTGCTCTCCTTATGGAGAGACACATGGGGATTTGCATTAATTAACTGCCCCTGAATGGTTCTTCCTGTGGAGCTCAGTACACTGGGGAACCGATTGCAACATTTAGGACTCCTCCAGACATCCTATTTGTTATGCATTCATGATTATTTGTGCTCATGATGGTATTGGAGCGGTTATACACGATCCCAATTTCAATACTGTTTGCCCCTGCAAAAGCTTCTGGCCTGCTTTGTCACCAGCTGGTGTATGCCAACTTCCTGCCGAAATCCTGTAACTTTTCATGCCACAAATGTATTTATTTGCGTACTTCAGCAATTTGTATACTGCCTGATCACAGTCATCTAAAAGCGGTCTCTAAATGTTCCAGGGAACTGTTCATGTCCCACTTTTCATGCACTGTAGGGCCTAGCACAATAGTAATACTACAGCAATACTTGGGAAGCGTTGAAGAACAGCTAATAATGGGACGATGTGTGGCTGGTCCAGTATAAGTGCACCACATGTGTGCCACTTGCTTTTTGCCACCCTAGCTTACTGTGAACAGTACATTTTAAAAAGCCACGGGTCTCAAGCTTGGCAGCCCAGTTCACCCATCCCTAAGGCCAACCCTGATTGGACAAGTGTTCTGTGGCCCCCTAGTACTTGTCTGTGCTCTAGGGTTCTGCATGACACTCTTTTGTCCACAATGCAATTTAACATCTATATCAAGCCACTGTGAGAAGTGGTTAGGAATTTAGGACATGCAGCTCTATTTCTCCCTAACAGCTGAATCAGTGTTGGTGCAAGCCCTGAATCAGTGTCTGAATGCAGTGACGGACTGAATGGGGGTCAATAAATGGAGTGTGAATCCTGGGAAGATGGAGGTTCTGTGAGTAGGTGGTTCCCATGTCTAGAAGATTCACAATTGCCTGATCTGGATGGGGTTAAATTTCTAAAGGAACAGGTGTGTAGCTTGGGGATACTTCTGGATACATCTATTTCATTAGATATCCAAGCAACCGGTGTGGCTGGGAGTGCTTTTTCCCGCTTCAGCTGGTGCGTATCAGATAACCTGGCCACTGTACTCCATGCATTGGTATGAGACTGGATTACTGTAATGTACTATATGTGGGGCTGCCATTAGGCCTGGTTCAGAAGCTCTAGCTAGTAGGAAATTCAGTAGCTGACTTCAGTGGCTAGACGGTCAACAGCATGTGACACATCTGCTGAGACATCTGCACTGGTTTACTCATATGGCACCAGGTCAGATTCAAGGTTCTTGTGCTATTGTACAAAGTCCTGAACAACTTGAGTCCAGGGTACCTTAAAGACCATTTGAGCCCTAATATCCAACCTCAGTCACGGAGGTTATCCAGAGGAGTGTTGTTAGCTGTCTTCTATGTTACAGAAGCCCAAAAGATGGTCATTTAGTGCCACTGGTTCCACACTCTTCCAGCAGAGATTTGGTAGGCATCCTTGCTCATCCTTGCCCTTGAAATTTTGGCTCTCAAATTTCAGCAGACACCAAAATTCGGCACCAGCCCCCCCCCTGTCTCTAGCACACCATTCTACATCATTGTTGCAGTGCACCCCACATCACTGGCGCCCAGTGTGGCCAAACTGGTCTTCCTACCCTAAAACTGCTTCTGTCCTTGCTATTGACTCCTGAAGAACATTTTATGCCAACAGGCCTATGCAGCTGTTTAAACCAGGCATAGGCAAACTCGGCCCTCCAGATGTTTTGAGACTACAACTCCCATCATCCCTGACCACTGCTCCTGTTAGATATAGATGATGGGAGTTGTAGTCCCAAAACATCTGGAGGGCCGAGTTTGCCTATGCCTGGTTTAAACTGTGTTGATTAATCATTTTAATGATTATTTTGTATTGTTTTTATGATATTTAATGTTTTATTATATATATATTATTGTTTTATGCCGCTTTGATACTATATATGAGTTGATGATATATAAATACTTTTATAAATAAGTAAATAAATAAGTAAAAGGTGTCAGCATCACATACATTGTGAAAATGCAAACAGAAGCATGCTAGAGTGAATGTACAAATCAGCCTGCTTCTCACAGAGTTCAGTGGCATCAGCCTTGAGCAAGTAATGTGCAAGGCAATTCACGAGTCAATGCAGCAGCAGCAGGGGCGCCACCTGGGGGGCAGGGGTCTGACGGCCCCCCAAATTTTCAAGGGGGTGGTCAGACCCCTCAAAATCCCACAGCAGCCCGTTGAGTGGCGTGCGTGAGTGACACCATCACATTGAGTGGTGTGTGCGCATGACGTCAGCACTGCATACCGTGCAGGTTCTCTCAGTCACGGGGGCAAGGCAGTGTTGAGCAGCATAGTTAATCTATCCAGGAACTGAAGGGACACATCCAAGATCCACCCACTTGCACAATGGAAATATGCAGGTGCAACAGGACTTCCCATTTCTCTTCTCCTTACAGATCATCACATGGACCCAAAATCTACTCTGGATTTTGGGGTGCTACAGGGGGGAAGAGAGGAAGGAGCCACATTGTACAAGCCTATACCCACTCATGCTACAATGAATCTTACTTCAAAATTTAAAATTCTTTATAGTATATTCACAATTTCATACCAAATCATCCTGCTAGGGTCTCCCACTCCAGATGTTGTTGGACTCCAGTTTCGCTTAGCTCCAGTAAACATGGCCAATGGTCAGGGCTAATGGGAGCTGTGGTGTGGAAACAGCTGGAGGCCTCCCCCGCAGTAAGGGATGTAATCTGAAATTGGAGTAGACATTTATTATAACTGTTAAAACCACTGGGAAAGTGAAATAGGTGAGGTTAACACTTTTTAACTATGAGGTCAGTATTTCCTGTGCTGTGGTGACTTTGAAAAAAACCAAGGCATTTGCTTCAAACAAATGAAGCTCCACAGTGTCCTTGGTATGATCAGTATGAATGTGTGTATAAGCGTAGTTATTTCTACTTCCCTGATAAAAGCATAAATGTAACATTCCTTTGTGGCTAACCTTCCAGAGTTTAAGAGCCAGTAAGGGGACAGGCTCTGGAATTTTTGGCTGTAGAGACCCTGCTCACTGGAGCTATGAGGAAAAACAAGCTTTGCAAGTATGTGTTTATAGCTGTACACTGACATAGCAATAAAACCAGGTCACGAAATCCTCTTGTTCTGTCTGATACAGTACAGTACCAAGCAACCTCAAGTTCTGCTGGTTCTCACAAGAGAGTTGATGTGAGCAATACATGAACACTTAAAGCACCTTTTTTAATTTCAAAAGTGGTCACAGCACACGGAGCTATGACATCCCTCCCCTCGATGCTGCAGTTAGACTTGGCATACCGGTAATTAAATTCCCCATTGCAGCAAATCCAAACCATTTTTTAAAGCCTAGCTGTTTTATGAGGGATTTTTTTTAAGGGTGGTGCTTCAGAGGGGGGGGGGTAGAGTTAAACACATCTGGCCTGAGGATGAGAAGTTCCCCTCCTTTTTTTGGACTCTAATATTCCAAGCATCTCCAAAACAGACACTTGTCTCTTTTGCTTGAATCTTAAAAACATGGTAAGAAGCCTGCTGAATCAGAACAGAAGTCCATGATCTAGTCCAGCATTCTGCTTCCACTACCACCTTTCAGTGTTTTTAGCCAGTGATGGAAGTTAAAGTTATGACTGAGTGATGCGATGCAAAGAATTCTAGGTTCACACAGAAAGTCAAGAGCAGATCAAAACTGGTTCACTTTAAAACTGTATTGTGCATATCTGTATCTGAGCCTGTAGTTTTTCCTCTAGTTTCAGACAACGGAGAAAGAACCTCTTGGTTTATTTTGAGGGGACTTCCCGCTTCATTTTGAGGCTGTCTTTTTTGTTTGGTTGCCGATAAATGTGAACGTTCACGAAATTCAGAATTTTAGTGTAGCCATGACTGGGCATGATTTGTGCTCACACACGGAAACTTAAGAAAGGGTGACTGTTTGACCTTTTGCTTTAGCTATTGTGAGATCAAAACAAATAACCACAACAAATGTTCTTCAGATTAGATACATTGCTTTTTAGCAATTTGAACATTTAGCTGATCCAAGCAGGGGCATTGGATAAGCTCTGTTGCTTTAAGTGGTCACGTGTTGCTCACATCAACTGTCTTGTGAGAACCAGCAGAACTTGAGGATGCTCGGGACCGTACTGTCTTAGAAAGAACAAAAGGCAGCTGCAGCTTTGTTTTGCTCACCCCAGAGAAGGGACTCTCCAGCTGAAAAGTCCGGAGGCCGTCCCTTTCCAGCCACCCGCCCCTACGTGGGAGCCCGGCTGGGTGGGTGGGGCTTTCTCCGAGGGAGCGGCTCGCCGCGGCTCTAGCAGCGGAAGTTCGGCGGCGGCAGACTTTCTGCTCTGTCGCGGTTTGTTGTGGTTCGGGGTGAGGAAAATGGGGCTGGCGGAGCTCCTGATCGCCCTGGCGGTCTTGCCGTGGGCCTTCCGCGGCGGGTCTGGCGCGCTGGCACTGCCGGAGAAAGGTACCACGGGAGGGGAACGGGTCCGGGTTCGGCCTCCTCCCGAAGCGAGGCGCCGCCGGAGCCTGGCGCATTGTTCAGCGCGGCTGGCTCGGCGAATTCGACTCTTAAGGATTCCTGGATTAAGAGGCCTGGGCTATGGGTTTAGGATCTGTTTTCCGGAATTAGTTTTCCGGTATGCCAAAACTCGGTTGGTTCATCGCTGGTCATTTTTGCTCGCTTCTGGTCTTGGCAGCGGCGCGCCTTCTCCACGCTTCCCTCTTTGGATTTTACGCACACGGTCCGCACGTCCCGTACGCTAAGTAATTCGAAGTAGGCATCGTCTCTAGTTACTAATCTTCGTTGCAAAGTCGACCGGGCACTTTGAAACATACTGGAAAGCCCACCTTTCAAATCGGCCCAGTTGTAATGGGCTGCCAAAAAAATATGGGGACATTATTTATCCGTGTCAAATTTATTTATTTATTCATTGCGTTTTTATATCCCACGTTTTGTGTGTGTGCCCTGCATGTACCCTACCCTGGTATCAGGTATACAAGAAAGACTCATCATGTCCCTCCCAACCCCATTCTAGGCTTCAAGTGAGTCAGGGTTTGTTAGAACTGAATGTGAGGCCTCAAATCCGTACAGCTGAATATACAGTACTAAGTTGATCTGCCTTGCCAGCCAGCACTGCATTTGCTTCCCACATATTGTCAAATATACAGCTTCCAGGTCACAGAGTTTTAAGTGACTTTAGACCCCCTGCTTGTGCTTGGCTCTTCTGTAAGGCTTTGTGATTTGGAAAATGTTTGTGATTTTCTTTTTTCATCCTGTATTGTATTATAGAAGAAGTAGGTTCTCTGGTGCTTATTCATACAAGGAAGTAGATTACTTATTTTAATATTTTGCTGGAAGCTGCCCCAAGTGGCTGGGGAAACCCAGCCAGATGGATGGGGTATAAATAATAAATTATTATTATTATTATAAAAAGTTAAGCAACATTGCATAAGCAGTTTACTTAACTGCTTTACTTACTATCTGAAGAAGTGTGCATGCACACGAAAGCTCATACCAAGAACAAACTCAGTTGGTCTCTAAGGTGCTACTGGAAAGAATTTCCTATTTTGTTTCCTATTCAGGTTACTTAAGTTACAGTAAATATGCCACATAGCATGTGAGTTGTATGCCCAACTGTGTTGCCTGGATTTTTGTTTCTATAGGTGAGGCAATTTTCAGGTAGAATCTTCCACAACTCAGAAGATCTCCTTTTGCTGTGCTGATCCACAATGAAGCATTCTGTGATAAATTTCCAGTTCATGCAGATTCTACATCGTATTTTTTTAAAAAATAAAAGTATTTATCTACCACGGTATCATGTATCACAGCAGTTTACAATATAAAAGCACACAATAAATCCATTTAAAAAATATTGTAGAACAAAGGACCTGGTTAGTGCCCAATGTTAACTGTGTGCTCACACTCAAACTAGCACACAATAATTTGCAAGGGGTCTGTGACTGAATTGTGAGAAATCTTTGCCAAAAGGCCACAACCAGTGGCTTCTTTTATTAGTTTTCCAATTATAACCCAATTATACAATACCAATTAGTTCCAAATTAATACAATTTAATTAAAGTGAGAACTCTTAAATTGGGACAAGGCCAGTCATGGAAGTCAAATGTTGTGTCCAGTGCAATATATTTCAGTGCTATTATTTTTGTTATTACAGTCAATGGCAGTCATTAACTTAATATGAGAGAAAGTAAAGTGAACCTACACTTGGTTTATTTACAAATGCCCCAAGTCCTAAATATTTCAGCCATGCATATTTTTATTGTGATATGGCCTTTAGCACTGTATTTGCTGTGGATTTTTTGCTCACAAACTGGCCGTGCAAAAGGCTATTGTGCTTAGGTATGAATCACTAGGTATATCATTGTGGTATTATGTCACCCTTTGTTGACCTAATGATTCAGACTACAGTGGTACCTTGGGTTAAGTACGCTTCAGGTTAAGAACTCCGCTTAAGAACAGAAATCGTGCTCTGGCGGCACGGCGGCAGCAGGAGGTCCCATTAGCTAAAGTGGTGCTTCAGGTTAAGAACGCTTCAGGTTAAGAACGGACCGCCGGAACGAATTAAGTACTTAACCCGAGATACCACTGTACAGTTCCCATCAGCCACAACTATTACAGTTGTTCTGGCTCGGGCTGATGGGAGTAGTAGTCCAAAAACATAGAGAAGGGACGACACTGGTAAAGACTATATTAGGCGCACAAAGCTATAGATTAATCAGAGTAACACCTGGGTTTGTTTGCTCATGGTGGTGCATGTTATCAAGGGATAGGCCATGGACTGAAGCATAGTTAAATAGGGATGTGTGCAGGGGTGAGGCCGCAGAGTAGATGTGCACCTTTGCTCTCTACACCTGTGCTGGGGGGGGGACACACCACACGGTATTGATATGGGGCCTTCAGCAGTTGTACAGTTGATCCAGACAATGATAATCAATAAATCTTGGCTCTCTGCAAGTTAAGCATAGTAAAGGTAAAGGGACCCCTGACCATTAGGTCCAGTCATGAACGACTCTGGGGTTGTGGCGCTCATCTCACTTTATTGGCCGAGGAAGCTAGCGTACAACTTCCAGGTCATGTGGCCAGCATGACTAAGCCGCTTCTGGCGAACCAGAGCAGCGCACGGAAACGCCGTTTACCTTCCCGCCAGACTGGTACATATTTATCTACTTGCACTTTGACGTGCTTTTGAACTGCTAGGTTGGCAGGAGCAGGGACTGAGCAACGAGAGCTCACCCTGTCTTGGGATTCGAACCACCAACCTTCTGATCGGCAAGCCCTAGGCTCTGTGGTTTAACCCACAGCTCCACCTGCGTCCCTTAAGCATACTAGGCTGCTAAACCAACTTGTCCATAAAGGTTAATCAGCTGGCCCTGGAACCATGAAATGAATGTACCGGTAAACTCTTTCTTTTCACAATACTTCTGAATTCTAAAGATACGTTATTAGTGTTAACCTATTGAATCAGTCTAGTAAGATTTCCACACATCCTTTGTATCAGGAATAGCTAACTCACAGGCTGCCTCTGTTCCACCAAGCAGCTTTTTGTGGTCTTTAAGACCCTCAAATTTGTCATCTGTTGTTGTTTAATGTGCTTTTAGTTTGTTAGTTTTTTACACGTGTGCATTTCCTACTGTGATGCCATGAGCTCTCCAAAAATTGTCAAGATTTTTATTTTTTGATGAGTGCTTCCATAGGTCTCCTGTGACACTGACACCAAAAAGTTGTTTGTGAGTCCCCAATGGCCCCACTAAATTTGATACTGTATTAAAAAAAATAATACTAACTTCTACTGTGATGCCATGATGTCAGATTTTTTGTGTGTGTTTGTGTGTGACATCTCTAAGATACCTCAAAAGTTTTTATTCTGTATGAATTTAACCAGGAAGGATAAAATATGATTTAAAACAGTGTAGTCTTCTGATTTAAAATAGTGTAGTCTTTTGGAAAGCAGCTTTTAAAACTGTTCTCACCATGGCCACTTTTGCATTAATTATAGGCTGCCATGTTCATCTTGACATACATGCTCGGAAGAGTTGACTATGGTTCAGGGTGGCCTTTGGCTCTGTAGGAAGGCATGAGGAACAGATGAGGAACAAGTATTTGAAGAGGCACTCGGGAAATCACTTGGAACTCTAGTTGCGTATTTTCTGTAAATATGTTAGAGATCCCAAGCTTAGTATCGTTTAGCAGCTGGTGTGCTTGTAGCTGGAAAACAATTGTGTAACTCAAGTTTGGAAGGCCTCTAAGGAATAGTGGTTTACTAAAAGCTAGGAACTTTTAGCTTCACATAGTGCATTGTCCTGAGTTTGGAAAGGATATTGTCAGCTTAGCGAACTGTCCTTTTCTTCCTTTTGCTTACGTTCCTGTAAAGTTTAAAAGATGGCTCCCTGATAGAGATAAGTATTATGTTGCCTGCTTTAACGAAAGGTGATTATCTCTACAGCTAAGTAAAATGTATTTTCCCTTTTATCCAATGGAAGACGCAAAGGCATTCATTTGGAACTTAAAATGTTGCACCTACATTGCACAATATGAGTAAAAACATAACTTGTGGGTGCCAGTGCAAGAGGAAGTCCTGGCTGTTTTTTTACAGTTGTAGATGAAGCACCCTGTGGGATTTAGCAGGGGTACCCACTGTGTGCAAAAACCCTGCAAGGGGTCTGCCCAAATACCAGGAAGCAGCAGGGTTCAGGAGAAGTTGTATTTGTTCGTGAACTACAGAACAGCAGCTCAGCATAGCAGGCAAGACTAAGATGCCAACCCATTGCCACTGAGCTATGGAGGAAACCACGTCAAGAGAGGGGAGGGGTGTTCCTGTCACAGACTAGACCTGTCTCTTAAAGAGGAAGGCCTCGCTCACTACACTAGAAGTAGCTAGGCCAGGTGGCTTAGCAGGATTATACAGGATAATTACACCTGGTTTGTCATGATGTACAGAAAGTTTTGTGGGAAGAAATTGGAAGAAAATGTTGAAATATAGGAAATAGGTAAAAACAACTAGGGTGGGAAGTGAGGCTATTAAAAAGTACAATATAGCTTTAAGAACTAAGTTTGGTCCCAGTCCCGTCCCGTCCCGTCCCCCAAAAAATCCATTTTTCCTCAGGTCATGTATTTTAGATCATATGTCTGAGGTAAGGATGATCTTACAGCTGTTTTTGTTTTTTTTTTTTGCAAGGTGCTCTAGAAGCCTCTCTCTCTCTCTTACTAAAGAGAAGCATATACAGTAAATAATTTAAATTTGGAGTGGTTTTTAGTAGTTAATTCATAGTGAGGGAAGTAGCTTACCAACATCAAGCTGCCTGTTCCACCTTGGTTCATGCAGGGTGGTACAATTTTTGAAGGCTAGTATAATTACAGACCTACAGTTGGTATGTTTGTAGAAATTTTCAGTTGAATTATCACCTCATTAGACCTACTGACACGCTCCTGAAATGCATAGAAAGTGGGCTGAGTGCAGGCAGGACACACCTCCTTTGCTTCCATGCATTTGACATAAGGTCAAAATAAGCTATAGATGCCCACATCCTCACATGCAAACCCCTCCATCCAGATTTCAGGCATAAAGGTTGGAAATTTCCTAGATGTATAGGAATGTATATGTGTGTGACATGCGGGAGGCTGCAGAAACAAACAGGGCAATTCTGCTGTCCACCCCACCCCCGGTGTGTTCTGTTTATATCCTTCTGCTATAATTATAAATAGTCATTTGGTTGGCTGTTTTCAAAATTCATTTAATTCAGTTGCATCAAAGCAGTAATAATCTTTGCCTTTTCAGTGTCTTCACCAAGCAATATTGTCATAGATTCATATAATTTCAACACCTCTGTTCGGTGGGATTACAAAAGTGTGTCTTCAAAGACTCTCTTTACTGTGAACATCAAGTGCTATGATGGGTAAGACTGTTTTGACTTTGTACCTCGTTCAGTGCTGTCTTCTAATGAATCAGCAGATTAACAAAAATAAACTTTTTTGCAATTTTATCACACTTTATAAATTTGAATATGAACTTCGAATGTTTTCTTTTGTTCTACGTAGGGTTGGTGACATGGAAGTTGATAACTGTGTAAACATAACAAAACGCTATTGTGATATCACCCACAAGGTTGATCAGTCGTGTGATACATTCTGGGTGAAGGTTAAAGCTCTCAATGGACTGCATGAATCTGACTATACATATTCAGACCGATATCATTTGTTTGAGAATGGTAAGTTGTCATTGAAATATGTAAGGCTTCTAGATCTTGAGTATGGGCTATCCTTTGCAATGGGGTTAGGGAATCTCCAGGCTGCAGGGCAATCAGGGCTCACATGGGGGTTCAACGTAGCCCACAAGGTTGCAGTTTGCAGGTGCTCCTGTATGTGACATGGTCACGGGAGGCTAAGGTGGCATTTTTTTCAACTCTAGCATGTTCACCAGCTATGATTCCTTTTGGACAAAGGTGATCTGGCTATACTCCATGCTCTGGTAATTTCCAGATTGGATTGCTGCAACATGCTCTACGTGGGGCTAACCTTGATGAATCAGAAACTTCAGTTGGTCCAAAAGGCAGCAACCTGATTACTGACTGGGGTTCCATTTACATCTCATACAGCCGTGTTTTAAAACAGTTGCATTGTTTCTGGGCCCAATTAAAGGTGCGCTCACATTGGTGTTTAAAGCCCTAAACGACTCAGGCCCCCAATATCTGAAAGACTGTATCCTTCCCTCCAGACCCTCTATGGTTCTGAGACCAGCAGAAAAGGCCCTCTTGGTAGTTCTAAGGCTTGAGGGGTGGCAGGAGAGGGCATTCTGTGTGGCGGCCCCTAAGCTGTGGAACTCTCTACTCACACAGGTGTGCCTTGCACCTTCATTGTACTGTTTAAACACCTGCACCTACAGGTGTTTTCAGGACCCACCTTATTTTTATGGATGTGGATTGTTTTAAATTGTTTGTAATGTTGTTTTAATGTTGTAACCCATCCTGGGACCTTAAGGGGAAGGGTGGGTATTATTATTATTATTATTATTATTATTATTATTATTATTATTATTAATAATTTTCCCCAAACCACACCTAGCCACACATCAACTGTTACTGATTATGCCAGCTAAAGGGCAGTCAGTCAGGGTTTAATACTTCACTGGTTGTCAAGTTCCCAGCAGGGAGCAAGATCACGGAGCAGGATTTAATCATCACTCATCTGATTGAGAATTTAAGCCAGTGCTTTTTTCCTAGAGAAATAGGTACCGGTACTCACCATGAAGTTGTTACAGTAAGTGCTACACTTTTTAACAACAACAACAACACATGTGCCAATACTGAGGACCCTGGAAAAAAGCACTGATTGTCCGAAAGCACCCTTTGAAGCAGCTGTTGCACACAACCTGTTTGAAAGAGACGTCTGCAAAGGCTTTAAGCCTGTCCCTGCACTCTAGGTTGAGCCTCCAAAGGAGAGCAGCTGTCTTTTGTAAATCTCCCTCTTTTAAGTCCCCAATCTCGGAGGCTAAGAAGGGAAGTGCAAGGTGACTTGGAAATAATAATAATAATAATAATAATAATAATAATAATAATAATAATAATAATAATAATAATCCCAATCTGCCCTCATACAACACAGAGGGAGAAACAAGCTGTAACGGCAAGACGGCGATACAGCTTGCTTCTCCCTCTGCATCTTTAGACTGCTCAACTGAGGAGTGTGCAGCTGCCCTTGCCTCAGTTGAGCAGTTAAAGGAGCCTCCAGCCTGGCACTGTCTCCTGCAAGCCAGTGGTGGGGTGGAGGCTCTGAAACTGCTCAGCTGAGGGGAGCGCAGTTGCCACTCCCTGAACAAGCAGCGAGAACATCGGGGCTATCTCAGCTGTGGGGAGGGAACACCCCCCCCATCTGAGACAGCCCTGGTGCTCTCGCCGCTCGCACATGAATGGCAAGAGCATCGGGGCTGCTTTAACTGCTCGCTGTGGGGAGCAGCAACCCTCTCTCCTCAGCTGAGCAACACAAACAAGCTGCGTTGTCCCAGTCTGTAAGCCTGGGTGAAACCGCCTCAGCTCTCGCCAGTGCATCTTGTTTTTTCAACATCATGGTATATCACCAAACCTCATGGTGTTTGGCTGGCGATACACCATGATGTCGAAAAGTTGATATCGCCCAGCCCTAAAGGGGAGATTTGTGTAGCACAGGTGAGCAGCCTATGACAAATAGTAACGGTAAAGGGACTCCTGGCCGTTAGGTCCAGTCGCGGACGACTCTGGGGTTTGCAGCGCTCATCTCGCTTTACTGGCCGAGGGAGCCGGCATACAGCTTCTGAGTCATGTGGCTAGCATGACTAAGCCACTTCTGGCGAACCAGAGCAGCGTACAGAAACTCTGTTTACCTTCCTGCCAGATCGGACCTATTTATCTACTTGAACTTTGACGTGCTTTCGAACTGCTAGGTGGGCAGGAGCAGGGACCGAGCAACGGGAGCTCACCCCGTCGTGGGGATTCGAACCGCCGACCTTCTGATCGGCAAGTCCTAGGCTCTGTGGTTTAGACCACAGTGCCACCCGCGTCCCATGACAAATAGTACATGTTTCCTATTAAAATGGCTTTGTTAATGCTCCTATTATGATTCATGAGGAATAGCTTCAAGATTTCCATACTGAATATCTTCATGAGTTGTTGATTCTCTCTATTGATTATCATTTTAATTACTTCTGTAGTACTTCACAGAGTTAAAAAAAAGTATAGTTGTTATTCTTGCAGCACAACACTTTGAGGTGTATTAAGAGGGTGGCATGGCCCAGGCAGCCTGATCCCTACATACAATAGAATTTTAGCCAATACAAATGGGCTGAGGGTTGCATTCTGTCTACAAGTTGTTCCCCAGAAAAGATCTGATGATTCACCCATACTGCTTCAATCACGCTGATAAATGTTTAAAGTTGTCTGTAGCTAACTTTCTTGAATTGCAGTACTGTGGACTGTTTGATATTAATAGGAAAAATTTAACTGTTTCAGGCCGAATAGCACCACCAAAATTTAATATCTACGTTGAGAATCTTGAAATAATAGTTGATACTGAAGTTCCTCTCACTCCATATGGCAACAAGTTCCCACTTACTTTAAGGGCAAACATCACAGACTTCACCTCCAGAGTGTTCCTTTGGGAAAAAGGAGACCCAAAAGAGGTATATTTAAGACTATCAACTTCTATCCCTAATGCAGAGGCTGTTTTTGATGTGATGCTCAGAGAACAATTTCAGCATAGTTCTGATGAAGTATATTCCATACATTTTTTAGGAAACTGGAAGTTGTGTAATGGCTGGACTTCTGGGTGTGCTTTGTTTCCTGTTTCCTGTTTCATATTCTTGAGCTGTGAAGGGACATCCTGCTTTTCTTATTGATAATAGCATGGGGAAGGTAAAGGCCTGGGGGGGGGGGTAATGTGTTTCTTTCAAAGTGTGTGCTTGCTTCTCTCAATCTACAAGTGTACCGCTGATAGCACTATTTCCCCTTAAGGGCATAGTTGGCTAGATTTATTTTTGATAAGTGCTGCAAACCTCAACGACACAAATTCACATGACTGACCTGTTCATTTATGCTGAAGCACTGACAGTTTTGCAATTGACAGATGGAATTCTTTACCCAAGGCATTCCTGTTACTGTGTTCAGAATCTATGTGTATGTCTCTGAATCAGGAGTACTCCATAGAGCTTTTAATGGACAATCTCATGTGCCCTAAGACTGTTCAACGTGCTACTCATCACAGCGAGACAATTGAAAACAATACATTGATAACAATTTACGTTAAACAGGTTTCTAAGTATTGTGTACATTAGGGTACAGTTAAAGTTTCAGTTTCCACATTTTTTTAAAACAAACAAAGCTTTATCTCTTGGAGTACTGCTGGTTTAATTTTGCTACAGCAGTAACAATAGTACATAGTGCCTTTTAAAATAAGGTAGTAATTTACCCCCACCCCACCCCACACACACCTACCTTACAGTTTAAGAGAAGAAATCACCAGGGAGGAAGACATTTGTGAAAATTATGTAGGACCCAGCTGCATATTGCCATCTGAGAACCTGGGGCAGTGCTTCCACCTTGGATTAGAATAAAAGTTATGGTAAAGGTACCCCTGATCGTTAGGTCCAGTCGCGGACGACTCTGGTGCTCCACGCTGATCTTGCTCCATAGGCCGAGGGAGCCGGTGTTTGTCCGCAGACAGCTTCCAGGTCATGTGGCCAGCATGACTAAGCCACTTCTGGTGAACCAGAGCACTGCACAGAAACACCATTTACCTTCCTGCCGGAGCGGTAACCTATTTATCTACTTGCACTTTGACGTGCTTTAGAACTGCTAGGTTGGCAGGAGCTGGGACCGAGTAACGGGAGCTCACCCCATCGCGGGGATTCGAACCACCGACCTTCCAATCAACAAGCCCTAGTCTCAGTGGTTTAGACCACAGCGCCACCCGCGTCCCTCTGGATTAGAACAACGAGCACTAAAGAATGGAAATGGGGGGAAGCAGAGGAAGAAAGGGACTTGGTGAGGAAGAGAGTGCTAGCAAAATGTTGGGAACAGGGAGGGCCACATTGTGAGAGAAAAGACAAAACGAGGACAAGAGAATGCAGGCACTTAAAAGCAAAGAGCAAGTTTGAAATGAATGTCATAATGAAAGGGGAGCCAGTAAAGAAGACAGAAGTGGTCAGCCCAGGAGGCAGGATGGGCAAGATGAGTAGCAGATTTGAGAACTCAAGATAGAGGCTGGAGAAGAGAATTAAGCATGCCTGGGGAGGGGATTAGGCAAGCTTGATGCTTTCAGTAATAGAGGCAGCATAAAATCAGCGTAAACCAATGTTTTCATTGTAGGAGGAGAAAGAACTGAATGAAATTTGGAAATATTCAACAAATGCAAAGTCAGGATAATGTAATGGTAAAGAAGACAGGAATTTCTGTCTCTTTTTTAATAGACTTTTTTTTAAAAGAGACAGTAATAATGGAACTAGACTTAAGAGGAGGGAAGGGGTAAAGATGAGGAGCTATAAGTTTGATATATATTTCTTAGTTATTTCATTTGAAACAATGGGGGGGGAAGCGGAATCCCAATATGTATCTTCATGTATCTAGGTATATGCCCAATAATATGTTGGTCATTGATTTAAAGATACCACAAGTCTCTTGTTCTAACACTGTGAGGCTAAATCAGTGTTTCAGTAAAAGAGAAGAGAGTTTATGAGAAACAATAACATGGTTTTGTTAAGCAAAAAAAACCCAGTGGCTTTTAAGAGCACAAAGAGGGATGCTGCGTATTGAAATAGCAATGAGGTTAGAAAGGAAGAATGTGGACAAGGACCCTGATTAGGTGAAACACCACTGACACGAAGTAGGAATGGAGGTGGAGCGGAGGACAGAGGGAAGAGGGAAATGAGAAGATTGATTGCATCATATTAGGAACAGGGAAGTAAACCACATGCAGTATAAATCATGCAGTGGGGAAACAGAGATGGATAATCTGACTAATTGTAAAAGAAGAATCTGGTTGTTATCATGGAACCCGTAAAAAAGGCTTTTTTCCACTCTGCAAATCTTCAGTAGCAAATTAGGTTGTTAGTAGGCAGAGTTTAAATCAGCTGGCAGACCCCTTCCTGTTTCCTTGCATATATTGTATTTACATAAACAAATGTAACTTGTTTTTTTAAAAAAAGTTTTGTTTTTTTACAGCGTCAAGAATTTGAGGCAGAGGAATGTAACGACACAGCATGTACCATAAAAATTCAAGTTAATTATTCGGAAAGCTTGTATTGTGTTTCAGTTCAAGGATTTTCAGAAGAGTTTGCCATTCAGAGTGAAGAATCTGAAGAGAGATGTATTGGCATTTCTCCTAAACACTCATCAGGTAAATTAAGTTAATTCTTCATAGTTTTGAAAGCCTCATAATCTGCAGAGCAGAGGATCATACAGATGGGAGTAGAGAACCTTTACAGCTCCATGGGCCACAGTCTTAACAAAATCTGCCTCATAAACCAAATTGGACAGGTTGGCAAGCCCCTTAGTTATCTGCCATCATTGTGATGTCACATGATTGACTGGGTGGGGGTAGAATGCAGCCTCCACATCTTTGCAAAAAAACTGCCTCTTTCCTCCTTTACTTAGAAGTAACCACCACTGAATTCATTGGTTACCGTGGTCACTCAGCTTCATAATTTGGAGCAGAGGGGGATCACAACTTGCACGGGGGCTAGGTTTGGAGATTGTACATATAGTCAAAACTGTGTGTAGCTAAAACAATCCTGGAATCACTCCCACCTGACCATCCCTACCTTTCCAGTGCTGGCACACTGTGAAGGTCTTGCCTGCAACGCAAGGTGTCAGGAGCCTCTCGGAACCCAGTAAGCAAGGCTTAAAGGTGCTTTCTGCGCCAGCGCTTTTCAGTTCTCTGCTTTGTGTGCATTTGTGTGATCACGGGTGACCAGCCACCAGGTGCATAAAGCTGCGATCGTGCAAATTAAGTGTGTGTAAGTTGCAAGTCGACTGTACTTGCACAGTTGCCATTCTGTCTAGATTCACAGGTGCCATTTCAGCTTTTTCTGACTGCTACATCTTTATAACCTCCAGCTGTTCAACTGCTGCAGCTATGGGACGGCCCACAAACACACCCAGGAAGTTCTGTGTTTCAAAATGCAGCTTCCTGGTTCCTAATTTGTGAGAGAGAACCTATGATGTCAGTGTAGCTTCTTCAGAATCATTCTCCCACCCACACCCAGTAGAACTCCCTACTGAGGGAAGACTGTCCATCTCAAGCTAGAAATGCTATACAGTCATACCTTGGTTTTCGAACAGCCTAGTTCTTGGACGTTTTGGCTCCCGAACGATCAAAACCTAGAAGTGACTCTTCCGGTTTTTTAATGTTCTTTTGGAACCTGAACGTCTGACAGGGCTTCCGCAGCTTCTTATTGGCATCAGGAGCTTCCAGCAGCCAATCAGAAGCCACACTTTTGGTTTTTTCATCCGTCCGTCATGTATCCAGATTGTGCTCCAGGCTGTTTTATAAATAGCTCTGCACTGCCAAGAAAGGACCTGTTAATTTTCTGAAAAATATCTGTACTACTTTCAAATGTGTAGCATACATATATGTGTGAATTAATAGTATTAGACCCAATGCCTTGTTACTGTATCAAATGTCTGTCTGTTTAATTTTGTAGATTTAACAGTGCCTATAACTGTAGGTGTTCTTGGATTTCTTCTTTTGGTGGGAATCTTAGCAGGAATTTACAGATGGTTCAGTAAGAAACAGAGAACAATTAAACTTCCTAAGTCTCTGGTAAGTTCTCTGTAGAAGCCTAAAGCTCTTTTCTTCATATATCATGTCTTAATAGCTAACAGACTCAAATTTTATTTTGTTGGTACTCTTAGAAAACTTACATGCTGCTTTATAGCTTCAAGAGACTCCCAAAGAGGGTTGCAAAAGTTTTCAAAATACAGTCATACACAATTATAATATTGTGCACTATGCAGCATTGGTAGAACACATCAAGTAAGCCAGGCATAGGCAAACTCATCCCTCCAGATGTTTTTGGACTACAACTCCCATCATCCCTGACCACTGGTCCTGTTAGCTAGGGATGATGGGAGTTGTAGTCCAAAAACATCTGGAGGGCCGAGTTTGTCTATGCCTGGGGTAAGCGAGGACTGCTTTCTTCCTAATAACCTCTGCTGTTCAGGCCCAGAGCTGAAGAAAAACCTTCCGCTGCTGGCATAAAACGCTTTAGCGCAGCACAGACAAAAATGTCGGGCCGGAGTGAATACTAGATAGTAGGCACGGTCTCCAGAATGCAGTGTCCATGGCGTAGTACTGTATTGTGGTGAGATTAGAAATGCTGCCAGCAAGTTCAGCCACATGGGGCCCTGTGCATATCTTGGTCCCTGTGCTGCCTGACACAACCTGGCAGTAGTAGTAGTCAAAAGCTAGATTAACTGGTGTGGCGGCCATTTTAATTTCTCACAATTGATTTTATGGCATTTGTCCGACTTTTTTGTTTTAAATATCCAAATATACGTTTATGTTCAAATGATGAATAAAAGATTACAATGCATCATATCAATTTAAGCAAAACATAAGATTGAGTATATTATCTTGAAATCTCATATTCCAGGGATTTATGAACTCCCATCTTTCAATAAGCTTATGGATTACTTGGACTTCCTTACTCCACTTACAATTTTTATAGGGCTATAACTAAACATGGGAGCTGTATGACAAATTTATCACATATTTTATTATGACTTATTTGTGTTGGACCAGATTATTTTATTTTGCTCTTTCTTCAGCTTGTAAACTGCCTTGTGCATAGCATTATAGAAAGGTGGTATAAAAATTAAAAGTGAAATGAAATGAAATGAAGGACAGGGAAGAAGCTGGAAGATGAGCAAACTGATGCACTCATGAACCCATGTATGCTAAAACAGATGAGAAACGGGCTGTGTGTTATCTTTTGTTTCCAAGGAAAATAACTTGCCACTAATTTTTTTCATTTCCTTTTACATTTCTTAAGGCTGCTGTGGTAAGAAACATGAACCCAGTCAACTTTGACCCCAAACCAGAAGACAGACATGCTGCTCTTATAACTGAACCAGACATTAAGCCAGAGTCGGATCCCTCAGGAGAGGCCACTGGCCTCAGTGACTCTGACCAAGAAGCAGATACACTTCACTCTCGGAGAACTTCAAGTCTCCATGAAGGCATTATTGTGGAAATATCTGAAGGTGAACAAAGTGCCGAAGAGAATGAAAATTATATTAGAGATCTCAGTGGCCAAGAAGAGATGTGCAGCAGTGTTCCAAATCTGGATCTTCCCAATGCAGATGTGGAACAACCCACACTCCCAGATAGCTGCAGAAACATTTCTGGCTATGACAGGCATCGTTGGCTTCCTCCTGATGTGGAAGAAAGGCTGAATGCACAGAGTTCCAGTGACACACCAGAAGCCCAAGAGATCCATTTCTCAATCAGATAACATTGTGAAAGAGAGAGAGAAGCAATTACTTTTGACTATCACAAATATCCATTGTAAAGGTTTATAAGCACTTTGAAGTATTCTGCTATGAATTTGAAGAACTGTAGAGTTGGAATGGACCCGAAGGGTCAACTAGTCCAACCCCCTGTGAGGCAAGAATAATAATCTCTTGCTACCCCCACTGTGGGAGGCAGTATGCTTTTTTGAATACTGGATGCAGGAAACCTCAGGATGTGAAATGCTGCTGTGTTTCAGGCCCTGGTTGTGTGCTTCCTGTAGGCATCTGCTTGGCCAACTAACTGAAAACAGCATTCAGACCTAGATGAACCACTTACTGCAATTTTTTACTTCCCATAATATATGTGTTTATGATTTATGATGTGAAATTTGAAACTATGATTTCCCGATCCTAAAAAAAAGTATGTTGCAAGCTAACACTCACATACTTAAGAGTAAGCCATGCTGAATCTCTTACTTCAAAGAAGACCTGACTGTTTTATTATAACCAAAGACTTAGTTTAACCGTACAACTACACACACACACTGTTCTAGAGAAGGGCTTCAGCTAACTTTTCTAATAACAGCTATACAGATACAGATAAATAAGTTTCCATAAATATCCTCAAGCATTAAATTGTACCCTTCCCACCAGCATGCTTGGGCCTTGGTATGTGGTCAACTGATTTTAATGCCTCTCTGTCTGGATAGCTTCCCCTAACTTGTGTAGAGAGGATCTTTTCTGGTCTAGTGTAGTTTGCTCTTCCTTTTCTTTAGACTGATAGTTGGAACTGATAAAAACTCTTCGCCACATAGATGGGTGCAAATACAGGTTGCGTCCCTTGCGACTGCAAAGCCTGTGAGCTACAGCCATGTATAAAATGCAGCGTGTGTGAATGAATAGAAATTACACCCCCTTGTTTGTTTGTTCTCAGATACCACATGCACTTCTGAAAGGCCTTATTATGAACAATAGGTTCACAATAAGGCATCTCCCCAAATTGCATTTTCATTTCACTCACTGGCAGGACAGCATTTAAAAATCTGACACTCCTAACAAGACACAGCTCACTTGGAAGGGGGGGGGGGAGCCTAATAGAGTGACAGTAACACACCAGATGCTCCAGCCTCATAAATTAGGAAAAGATTATGCATAGCCAGCTGTACCATATAAATGCCCAGTTTTTTATATTGCACCATGACTCTTGGTGTTTATCATATGGTCTAGCATCTGGTCAGCCCTGTCCACTTCCTATATATCTGCTCTGCTTTGGGGAGTTATTTATATTCAGGGCTTTCTCCCCAGTTTGTATTGTTCCTTAGTCTAGTCTAGTCTAGTCTAGTCTACCTATAATAAGACACAAATGTGGTCTGATACCCAGGGGGGGATGGGGACAGGACACACCACGCAATGTCAAACAGGGACTACTAGACAGCAAAAAAGGGAAGCAATGCACAAACTGGCGTCACATGGGGAACTGAATAGACAAAGTTAGAAGATTTCTGTATAGTCTCCCTTTTTACTGCAGATTCGTTGCGTATGTGCAATGCAGTGTATGCTTACCCAATGCAGGAAGAGCTGCTTGACCTTCCTAAACTGATGAACAGTTCAGCAAAACCTTCATTTCTACCTGAGATTATCAAGGTTTTTTGGGGCCATCTAAATACTGTTCTGGGTTTTTGAACAACCTACAGATAGGCTGACTGCAGAGCCCAAGGCTAAAGCATTCACCCATTCTGCCAGTAGTACCGGTATGGTGTAGGAGATGTAACCACAGATCAGGAAGTACGGTACCTACATTTTTGGGGGGGGGGGAGTGACAGGGCCACAATAACTCTCTCCTGATAGGTAGGCATTCTGCCACCCACTCACACTATAAACCTTTATTACAGGAAGTGTACTGTTTACTCTGAATAGGCTCCATTAGCCCTCAGTGATGTCACAGTGCCAAATCAGGTGGGTTATTGAGTGTTGGGGATGCCATCGCATCCACATTGTGTTGCCTGAGATCACACTGTGAGGAAGAAGCAGTTCAATTGGACAAAGGAAAATATATGCCAAAGCAGCATATATTCATCCTGGTTTCTTTACAAGTGGGTGATTAATATGGTGCTCCCAGTTTAAGTTCATTTTTGCAGCTTTTATTTTATTTCTGATTATTTCTCTGTTTATATCCGAGAGCCATATCTGTGGTTAGTCTAGGATTTAGCACTGTAATGTGGCTTATCCCCCACCTCTCTGTCCTGTGACCAACATTAGTCACAAAGTTCTAAAAATGCTGTATTTGAATTATGGGCATGGAATTTATAATCCAGCTTGTAACGTTAAAGCACTTTTGTATGGATTTGTTTTTAATTACATACATGTTTGTTATAAAACAATATGTGTGTGTGTCTTTATATTTCTTATTTTCATAAGTGACTGTTGGCTGGAAGGCAAAATAAACGTTCCTTCTGGAAGATACCAATTACATAAATATTTCTGCATGGAATTTGTTTTGAAATAAACTTAAAAATGCAGGCACCAAAAAGGAAGAACATCTCAGTACAACAAGATCACTAATGTAAGGGGGAAAGGATGTATAGTGATAACAGTTCTTAGTAAATTCTGAATAAACTGGTGGGACACTTAAAACAGCCTTAGTTCACTAAAAAGTTTAAGCAAATTTGTCTAGCCAAATCGTGGAAAAAATAATGCCAATAGATGGCACTCTTGTTCTGTGTTTTCCAGACTAGCATCTGGACAGTAATTGATTCCAGCTAAGGCAAGGAAGCTATGATTAGTTTCTGTTCTTCACAATAGCTACCTTATAGACATAGTTGATCTAATAATATGCACTAAAATTTTCTGTCCCTGTTAAATTGAAGAAGTGTACTTGGGTTCTTTTTCTTTTAAAAATTATACTCAAAACACTGCTCAGTATCTTATTTCCTTTTGTCACTTGATATACCATGTAAGCCTCCTGAGCTGTGACAAAAACAAATCTGGAGATGGGGAGCTCTTTCCTGATCAGCAAAGTACCCTCTCGTGTGCAGAGAGCTTCCATCTCTGCAGCATTTTGGAACCTTGGCAACCTAGAGGACTAGATGCTTTGAATGTAACTATGTCAGTGGCCACTGCAAGTTACACAAAAGACCTAGGAAGCTGACTTCTACTGAGTCAGACCATCAGTCCATCTAGCTCAACATTGCCTACAGGATTTCAGGAGGGTCTCTCCCAGTCCTGCTTGGAGGTGCTGGGGATTGAACCTGGGATTTTCTGGATGCAAAGCACATACTCTGTCACCCTTGCCGATACAGCAGCAAGAGATTCCTTACTGTGGCAGAGAAAAGGAAGAAGCCTGAGGCCACACTTCTCCATAGACGAGAGAGAGAGAGAGATGTTCTCTCACTGTCTCCCCATCTCAGTATGCAAAGGAACAATTTAGAGTGAAGTACAGAGAACAGACTTCATCCATGTAGATCACAGGTATTGGTGTCTCTGTGGTTATGCCATTATACCCCAACAATTTAATGAGAGTATATGCCCTGCCGTGTCATGGATGCTTTAGCTGAGACTCCAGCAATACAGGAAGAAAGACCCTAGATGACCCACAGGGTCCCTTCCAACTCTACAATTCTATAACAAGTATCTTCAGTACCTCTATAGACTTGAGATTGGATCACAGTCATCCAGCGGAGAGGGGTTAGGGGCATTTGTGCCCCCTTCCAGTTGAAAAATAATCCCCAATTCCCATCTTTAATCGTTTTATTAAGAGGTTAAGTTTCTGGCATTGGCAGAACCCGATATCATGCAAAATGTACAGGCAATATTCTCAATTTTATTGTGTGAGAAACTAGCCTGCTCCCCCTTTTTCAAGTTCTACTCCCTACTCCACCCCACCCCCAAAAAATAGCCCTGTGGATGCCGATGAACGTGGCACAGAATTTTGAAGGCCTGTTGTGCTGGCACTGAGAACCTAGTCCTAGTGGTCGCTTCCCCATCACTGGTTTGGAACACAAAACATTGTTGCATAAAGTGGTTTATGGGCTTACCCCAATTGCCTTGCACAAGCCTGGACTTGTGGTGCCATAATTGAGTGGCAGCATTTTTCGCCTTCAAAACAGCTGTATTTCTCAGTAAGGTGTGTGGCATAAGTCAGCGCTTGTTAAACCTTGGCATCCTTAGTTGGCCCGACACACCCTGCCATTTAACATCTGTTTAAAACCTTAGCCCCGTGGGAAAGGTAGGCAAGTTCCACAACAGAAATCACACTGTGCTGATTGTACCGATAACCAAGCTGTTCGGAAGACATGCAAACCCTAAGAGCAGAACCAAGCCTAGGACTTAGCTCTTCTCCAAGCTGGCTGAGTGGGTTCTTCTGCCGAGCCATCAGGGAGTGTGCTAAAATGAACACCAAAACCAGATAGTGCCTCTAGATTATTTCTCCTGCAAAGGTAGGTGGGGTGAGAAAAAACTGTCACTGTACACTGCTAGTTACAAATCAAGGCTGCAAGCCTACCGTCAGGTTCGGGCAGCCTTCCTCTGAATGCCGGTTCCTAGGGAACCATAGTGGAAGAGAAGAAGAAAAGTTTGGATTTGATATCCCGCTTTATCACTACCCGAAGGAGTCTCAAAGCGGCCTACGTTCTCCTTTCCCTTCCTTCCCCACAACAAACACTCTGTGAGGTGAGTGAGGCTGAGAGACTTCAAAGAAGTGTGACTAGCCCAAGGTCACCCAGCAGCTGCATGTGGAGGAGTGGTGACGCGAACATGGTTCACCAGATTACAAGTCTACCGCTCCTAACCACTACACCACACTGGCTCTTGTGCTCATGTCCTGCACAAGACAGGAGGCAGCTGCTTGGCCACTGTGGAAAATGGGGTGCTGGGCATAGATAGGCCTTTGGTCTGATGCAGCAATCATTGAGAATTATACCTAAATTAGCAGTGAGACCAAACAAAAATCAGCGAGGCGTCAACAAAAAGGAAAAGCCAATAGAATTAATCCAATAATATAACATCCTTTCAACCCAATGTACCAATTTTTTTTTCCTATTCCTGTGGAAACAGACTAGTAATAAAATAAGCCCTTGAAGTGGGAACTATATCTGGCAGTGTTCATGTGATCTCCCTGCAATGCAATCTATGGCACCAGCTTTGGTGATGGAGGCAGATTTCGGTGCTGGGTGGGTGGAGGGTTCAGCACACGATGAGAACCTAGATACATTTTCAGGACACCAGCGTCAAAACACTCCCCCGCTTTGTGTGAGCTCTCTCTCCCTTGACAGGAAGGTAAAATGCACAGAGGCAGCCCATGTTTCGTCACCCAGTTATGAAATGAGAACAAATATATGTGAAATCAACAAAGCATGGAATTGACCATCAGATCTCTCCTTATATTCAAGTTTTGCTCAGTTAGGGATGGGATGGGGGAGTGAGAAAGCCAGCTCTCCCTCCCTAATTACAAGTGTGTGTATCAATTTATCAGTTTTAACTCATTACATAAAGCAGAAAGAATAGGTGCATGTTTCTACTCTATATTGAGCAATTTAGCTTGTGAGCACGCTACCTGTCACAGAGCCAGAGGTTAATCTCTGTAAGCTAGCATGCCTGTTGCATAGTCATGCTGTGGCTTTTAGTTAGGCGCTGTTGGTTAAACCACTGAGCCTAAGGCTTGCTGATCAGAAGGTCAGCGGTTTGAATCCCCGTGACGGGGTGAGCTCCCGTTGCTCGGTCCCTGCTCCTGCCCACCTAGCAGTTCGAAAGCATTTCAAAAGTGCAAGTAGATAAATAGGTACTGCTCCGGTGGGAAGGTAAATGGTGTTTCTGTGCGCTGCTCTGGTTCGCCAGAAGCAGCTTAGTCATGCTGGCCTCATGACTTGGAAGCTGTACACCGGCTCCCTCGGCCAGTAACGCGAGATGACCTTTAAGCCAAAACTAGGCACAGTTTCCAGGAATACTCACCATTTTGAGCAGGGCCATTTGAGTTAAGCTCAGAAACTGCATAGCTCCTTTTCTTCCCCCAGGTCAGGGCACCATAATTTATGTATCTGGGTATATATCAGGTTGCAGACATAGACTCACTTTTATAGTTTCCAGTCTCTATCAAATGCTATTCATGAAAGAACACATTCTAAGTTGCACCATAAATTGCTAGACACAATTTTAGCATAAAAGCCCTTCCACACAGGCACACTTAAACATGAAAATAAATACTGGGCTGTATTCAGCCAAGTCGTTACTCAGAGTTGACCCACTGAAATTTATGAACTTCAATGGGTTTACTCTGAGTAGGACTAGCATTGAATACGACCCATTGGTTATCCTACATAGAATCACAGAATTGTAGAGTTGGACGGGACACCAAAGGCCATCTAGTCCACCCCCGAGCAATGCAGGAATCCTGCCCACGGCTGTCCCTGGGTGGGCTCGAACCACCTCTGAATTTGCAGGCTAAGTTATTAGTCCTTTAAATTGTACAGTACTTTTAAGCCCTACACAACGTGGAGCTAATATACCTAGCATGTCTCCAACTCTGTGTTATAGCAATACAACACCAATGCAATTATCATAGACAAACTGTTCATTCACACTTAATATAAATATTCCATTTCATACATCACTCTGAGCTATTTTGGGGGGCATTCATCTTCCTCTTGCCCAATCAATTTGCCTTTCAAAACAAGAAAGAATCATTACCAGTGAACACCTTCCTGCTTTTAATTTTGTTTCAGATTAGAATCTTTACCTTTTTCTGAGACTTTGTCCCTAGTCAGGTGCAATTTAATCCACTACAAATTGATGTGATGCATTATAGAAGAAGAAGAAGAAGAAGAAGAAGAAGAAGAAGAAGAAGAAGAGCTAGAAATACTAGTCTACCTGATGTCTGTTGCATTTTCTAATTAAGCCGCTTTAAAAATTAACCGTGCATGTCTGCATGTGCCATGCCTGGAAGAGGAGTGACCCTCAGTGGCAAGACAGCAGTAGTGTACTAATTTCATAACTTTTCTCTCATCATGATAGGGAAGACGGTCTGCTTTTCTCCTTTGTCTTAGAAGGGCAACCTGCAGGTGGATTTTCCTAACTGGATGCTGGGAGGATGGCGATTAACACCTGGTCCAGGTATGGTGATGCAAATGAACCCAGAGAATAAAGTTTTCTGGGTGAAACAGATCCAGAGCATGAATCACACCAAGTCTGGCACTCAGAACTGCACACCTGTACGTGCAGCACTGAAATGACAGGCTGCGTCCTTGAGTATTGCTAATTACCAGTCAGGGATGGAGTGGAGATTTAATCTACCCTGACCAGGGAGGGGAGCTACCTGTTTTTCTAGGAAGGTATAGAGTCAAACCAGATGACTACTACTTCTTTGTGCCAGACACACCCAAGCTAAAAGTAGTGAGATTACTTGAGCAATTTACTATCAATTTACTAGCATTTTTTTCCACTATATTGCTCTGAATAAGGGCATCTGACAAAGAACACATAATCTGACATTTTACTTCTGGCCATTTTACACAGTAACCAATGCACTAAAAGGTATCCGTATTCTGTGCTGATGTGTTTGCTAATGTTTACGTCAGGCATAATGGAAGCTGCAGTGCAACAACATCTGGAAGGCTACACCCTCCCCCAATTCCTAGACGACCAGATACAATAGATACATAAGATATCTGAAAGACATCAAAAGACCACCAGAATGTATTGGTTCCTTACAAATGGCAGGAAGAATGGAAAAATGCAATGCATGCCTACAGCCATCCTGTGTCTTTGGCTTGATTTGGTTCTAGTATGTCTCAGTGAGACTAAGGAGTAAAGAACTGACTAAAGTTCTTTCCAACTCCGTGAGAAAACTGAGCATTCAAAAAGAATGAAGAGTGGCATTAGAATAACAGAATCATGGAATTTTAGAGTTGAAAGGGACCCCGAGTATCATCTAGTCCAGGCTTCCTCAACCTCGGCCCTCCAGATGTTTTGAGACTGCAATTCCCATCATCCCTGACCACTGGTCCTGTTAGCTAGGGATCATGGGAGTTGTAAGCCAAAAACATCTGGAGGGCCGAGGTTGAGGAAGCCTGATCTAGTCCAACCCCCTGAAATGCAGGAATATGGGGATCAAACCTGCAACCTTGGTATTATCAGCACCATGGTCTAACCAAATGAACTATCCAGTTGTGGATGCATTACATGGAGTTTTATTTTATACAAGCATGTTAGGATTGTGCTGCTCAGGCATGGTCAGGCTTAGGATTGCTTTGTTAGGCTCCTAAATGTATGCAATGCTGGTCAAATTATTTTTGCACTTTGAAAATGTTGTCCCTCTCTAGCCAATACTATGTATGGACAACCTGCTGTAAGAGGCAACTCTCACCCACGATCTGTAGATAAGATTGATCCAAAAGTCTGTTTTTTCCTACAGTGCAAACATACGTCAACAGCTAATCCAGTTTAAATAAGAAAACAATGTCACTACCGTATAGATTCTATTACCACTTTATCTTGAAGATTACCTTCAGATATCCTTTCCACAATCACAGCCGAGTTGCATAATAACCCAATTAAAAGCATGGCATAGGCATCGAAGCCAAATGTCCGCAAAGTATCCCAAATTAATCTTCTGTGCATTTCTATCACACTGATTTCAATCAGCCTACTTTGTTGGGGCAGGTGTCGAGTACCTGATTCCTAGGCCAGTGTGATGTTGTTCAGGAGAAGAATCACACCATGTTGTTTTTCCACCAATATGTTGGTTTCCTATTAACGATGTTGCTCTGAATGTATACTTTATATTTGACTTTCTTCATTGAAACTGTTCGCGGTAATTCTATTACTGCTTGGTATGGCACAGCCTCCAAGGTAGACAAGAAAAGGCTCCAACAAGCAGTAAGAATTGCAGAAAAGGTAACTGGTGCTAGCTTGCCTTCAGTAGAAACACTCTATGCTACCCTAGTTAGGAAGAGAGCAGAGGGACTTATCGCAGATCCTTTGCATCCCGGTCATCATCTGTTTGATTTACTTCCATCTGGACGTCGCTACAGACTTTATACACAAAATCGGCCAGGCACAGGAACAGGTTTTTCCCTTGTGCCATTAAATTGCTAAATTCGTAGTTGTGTAGCAGAAAGGGAGGTCAGTTATGGTGAGGTTTCTTTGCTGTGTCATTGTATTGTTAGTGGAACAGTGTTTGTATAAGGTATGTTTACATTGCCATGTAGCAGAAGCAAAATTCCAAGTATGTTGGAAAATGTACTTGGCCAATAAATTATTCCTTCCTTCCTTCTGGAGTGCTCTGTTTGGTATTTTAATGTGTTGTAAACTGCTTTGAGATTTTTCCTCAAAAATATAAAGTGGTATAGAAATGAAATTAACAACATTCCTTTGGAGGGAGGCCTCTATTCCCACATGCATGGTGCAGAGGGAAAACCCTTCCATCCATAATCCTATGTTTCAATGGCAGCTTCCTATGAAGGGGTGAGGTGGAACCACCATTTTCTAATTCACATCACTAGTGCTTTTTTCCTGGGGTACTCAGAGGTATGTAGTACCGCCACATATTTTCCCTAGAAGAAAAGCACTGTTTAAAAGTGTGGCACTTACTGTAACAACTTCATGGTGAGTACTGGAACCTTTTTTTCTAGAAAAGCACAAGGCTACAAGGGATGCTGCTTCATACAGCTGGCAGCTATACAGTCATCAGTGGTGCATATTTTGCTAGAACTGTCATGCATAATCCTGTAATTATCTGGAAGATTGTGGTTAGGAAATACTTTGACTTTCACTGATGTTCGGTGACAAAGCTCATATTGCTGCCATGTACTGTGCAATTGTTATTCTATGGTAGAGCACAACAAGGCAAGGAAGCGACACGTAAGCCAGTTCAGAGTGATATATTGTTTCAGCTACCTCTTTTGTAAAAAAAGAACCCTGCCATCAACCAAGCAGAAAAGATTGCAGGTATTCTCATATTTCTTTGCACAACTTGGGTTTCTGACAATTAAATTCAATGGGACTGCAATTTCTGCAGATAAGCAGATGGTAAGGCAATGCACTAAGAATTATAATAATCAGGAAAGAATGTTGCTGAGGTATGAATTTATGTTTCCAAGTCATAAAGACTTGGATTTTTATGGAGATTAACTACGTTTTGGGCTTGTGTTCATCAAAATAACTAGAACCAGATTAGTTGAGCTGTACCATTGGGCTTCCTGGAACACATCTAGCTTTCTAGACCAAATCATTTTTCATAACTAATGGTTTGCTTTGTGGAGGAACCTCCCACCCCCAGGGTAGGTTATGCCCTTCTAAAACATCTTCAAAAATCCATGTTTGGTGTTTGTACAGTGGTACCTCTGATTAAGTACTTAATTTGTTCCAGAGGTCTGTTCTTAACCTGAAACTTTCTTAACCTGAAGCACCACATTAGCTAATGGGGCCTCCCGCTGCCACTGCGCCGCCAGAGCACGATTTCTGTTCTTATCCTGAAGCAAAATTCTTAACCTGAAGCATTATATCTGGGTTAGTGGAGTCTGTAACCTGAAGCGTATGTAACCTGAAGCATATGTAACACGAGGTACCACTGTACTATAAACGAATGGTATTTTTTTTAATCAACTGCAGTGAAGATGACCATGGAATTAAAGAAATGATCTGAGCCTCTCATGCTGCTAAACTATAATCCCCTCGATAAACCAATGTTCTCCCCATACCCCCAAACTGCCATAAAGTTACAGTTCAACAATGCAATCCTTGCATTGTCTATAGAGTAGTAAGTATGATTGAGTTAATTTGGATTACTTCCAGGTAAATTATGTATGGAGTTGCACCCTAAGTCTATCCTAAATCAGGGAGGGGAACCCGTGACCCTCCAGATGTTGCTGGACTACATCCCCATCATCCCTTGATCATTGGCCATGCTGACTGGGGCAAACATGAGTTGGAAGTCCAACAACAGCTGGACAAAACAAAATTAAAAAAATTCTTCCAGTAGCACCTTAGAGACCAACTAAGTTTGTTCTTGGTATGAGCTTTTGTGTGCAAACTTAGTTGGTCTCTAAGGTACTACTGGAAGAATTTTTTTATTTTTTATTTTGTTTTGACTATGGCAGACCAACACAGCTACCTACCTGTAACTGGAACATCTGGACAGCCACAGATTCCCTACCCATGCTCTAAAGCACCACATTATTACTAGGAATTCAATGTTTGTTTGTTACTTAGGTTGGCAATACTCCTGCCTCCATTAAACATTGATTTCCTTCAGCACACAATCTTATACTGCAAGATTTAGGAGCAGAAACAGAAGTTACTTTTCCATTGAACAACAGATAATGGATAGATATTTTGACTACTATCTCTGGTTCACACATGTCCATCAAACAATGCCTGGAACATTAAGAGATTATTGCAGTTGTGAATAAACAATCATGGACAGAATTTCACTGTCACCATTAATAATTTATAATATGCCTAAATTTCACTTCATGTATTTTAAAAAATATATAAATTTCATGAGTTCAGACTTGCATTCTAAAAAGGCACAACACAAAAGGAAAAGAGAAAGCGAGGAAGGGAAGAAGAAAACAACTAAGCTTTCATAACGACTGGTTAGAATGAAAATAGTACATATAACCTAATGTCAATTATTGATAATCTTTTCAATTTCAAGTTCATATTTTTGTAGCATAATTTTCTAAACATAAAACACACTTCAAGGCCTAGGTTTCACCATCACCAAAACAAACCCATTTGCTATTACTACAAGTGTAATAGTAATCAAACGGTTTTCAAACGGTTATATACAAAGTACCGGTACATGTGTAAGCTCGCATAAAGACAGAGTTTTATAAAGGAAGACAAGTTGGAATGAAATGTATCTGTAGAAATCATTTCTGCCTCAGGAATATTAAATCAGGTGAGGAATTATCTACCTTATTCAAAAGATAACAACATATAATCCATTTTATCAAATTCTGATTTCAAACACATAAAAAATTTCCAGAAGACTAATAGAAAATCGGGGGTGGTGGTACGATAAGGCCCTTCTGTTAATGGATGTTTATGAAAGTCATGGCATGGCCAAGCCATTCCTCTCATTCTTATTTTGACTGCAAGATAAATTGAGTGGCAGCTGGGATCATTCTCTGGAGCTTCTGCTTGTTTAGTTGCCTGATTAATGGCGAGTGTTCTACTTAGTTTAATTTATTCCATCCAAGCCTTTATGTTCCCTTCAGCGTCCAAAGTAAGGTTTATGTCCAGGTGCACCTGCAAAATAAAATGGCTCCATATTGAAAATGACTGCAGTTTAACTTCAGACTGAGTCCCTATGGAGTTTGTTGCACAAAGACATGGCCGCTCAAACTGATAATGGTTTAAAAGCTCAGATTAAAGGTTGCTTGATGATGGTTGCCAACCTTGGCTCTGCCTTAGCAGACAGCGCTGTGGAATGTGTTCTATACTCTTTTTAATGATAAAACATCCCTTTTCCTTTGGAACAAGAATTCTACAGGCTGCATGGACATTTCTAGACAGAGGGTTCCTTCCTGCAGCTGTCCTGATGACTTTTGCTAGTGCTACAGCTTCACTATGTATTTCCTATGTATTTATTTACAATCTACCTTTCCTCCAAGAAGCTCAAGGCAACACACAACAACACTGTGAGGTTGGTTAGATAAAAAAAAAGCAACTGGATCATCCAATGACCTTGATGGCAGAGTATAATTTGAACCAGGCTCTCCACAGTACTGCCCTGGCAATCAGACCACCACATCACACAGGCTTTCAGTGCATACTAGCCATCTGAAGAGATACTTGTATCATCACCACAAAAGGAAAGGGGGTTGTGAAGCTAGCATTTCTGCTGTAAAAAAAAGTCAATTTTAATAAGTTCTTTGTGAATTAGGACTATATCAAATGGTGGAAAGGGCCTTTCTGAAAGAACAACTTAAAAAACAACAACCATGAAGCTTTCAAAATGCTGCTGATAGTTGCACTTCTTCCTACACCTTCCCACACATCTCCTGATATTGTTTATCAGTGAACCAGAATGTTCTTTATAGTCAGCATATGGGGGCAACCAAGTTTGCTGACAGTGCTTATCAATAAGTCATTCTTATTCTCCCTCATTCAGTGGTTTCCAAACTCGTTGCTTGCTGTCTCGCCTTAACATGAGAAGACACTGTTACACATACTTGGATCTCTGTAAGTATATTATCAGATAGAATTCAAGAATACAATCCAACTTTAGGATATGAAATTTGAGCCAGTAAGGGTTTTGGCCTGGGGATATTTCAGAGGACCCGAAACAGAGCCCTGCAGGGCTGTATTTTGCCTCCAGATCTGAGGTTCCCCACTGCTGGTCTAATACATCTGGTCTAATACATCCTTTTGGTACAGAGCAGACCTGGAATCAGATGGGGAGTTCAGTACCCCCCTTCAAAAATCAACATGCCTCACCACAAAGTATGCACTGACTTCATTTCTTCAACCCAGGGGACACCATCTTAGCATGCCTTGCTGTTCTGTCTCCACTACCCACAGCTGGAGAGGATAGCAAAATCAGACTCTGGCCTCATGACCTCAGCACAAATGTACTTCCACCATCCACTTGTGTATTTGAGTTAGTTCCAGTCTCTGGCAATTTAGCAATCTTCAACAGAAAATAGCACCAGCACCCTTGGGCAGCTGTCAGGGTCCCATGAGCTTAGTAACACCATCCTGGGAATGAATTAGGAGCCAACATGATTAACTCAGGCTGAAATCATGCCCCCCACAGGGAAAACAAGTTGAGGCCCCTCACAAATCAGGGCACTCTCTCGCACTCTGTGTGTGTGTGTGTGTGTGTGTGTGTGTGTGAGAGAGAGAGAGAGAGAGAGAGAGAGAGAATTTGCACCTTCCATCCATTCTCCATTGTGCTGGGAAATGGCTCCCATTATTGCTTTTCTATTTGGGATCTTTCCAGGCTGTGTCTGTCCTATTTCATTGCCAAACACTTTTTCTGTGTTTATAATAGATGACACAAGTGCCTTGTGGAACTGCATGACAATGAAAGCATCCTTTTGGCAGCTTTGCTTTTTGAAGTAAGATTGAATCACGATTGTTAAATAGGATCTAATAGTGTTTGATACCGAGCCTATAAATTCATGTCTAACGGAATCTGAGTCATCAATCAAATCTTTTGGCCAAGTTGAAAAACAATTTAGTTTTGGCCCATTCAGCTCTTTCTGTCCCTGAAATCCCTTGGAAAATTCAGGTGGGTTGGTAAAACTGAAGGATAAAGAATTTAAAGTCCTAGAGAAGATAGTCATATTTTCCTCAATGTGAAAATCCATCATTAGGACAAGACGCATCAGCAGACATAATATGAAAGTTCCTTTCATAATAAGATGGTTCATAAGTGTATTTTTTACTTCTAATTCGTTTTTCTTTTCTTCCTTTCTTCCTTCTTGTTTACTACTTATTTTCCCCTTCACATCTATTATCAAACATATCACAAATTTGCAATAAAGAAAACCATTTGTAATTAACAATATCCTCTTTTAATAAATATGCTGAATATTATGACTATATATCCAACAATAAACAACTCCTCAACCTTAATCTTAGAATCCATTTCATGCTACTAGTTACAATTTAGATGAATTAAATCATTTGAGAACTCCTCTACTTAAAAAGGTAAAGGGACCCCTGACCATTAGGTCCAGTTGTGTCCGACTCTGGGGTTGCGGCGCTCATCTCGCGTTACTGGCCACTCCTCTACTTATCTGTATCCATATTATGTCTTTCCTTCATGAATGCTCTAAAAAGTGCCAAAATGAGCTGTACTCTTACTTTCCCTCAAATATGCATGTTCTGTCCATTTAAGACACTTCTGTCATCTTTCAAACTCTCCCAGTTCAGTACTACTACTCTGTTTACTTCTTTGATTCAGCATCTTGTTAAGAACAAGCGTACAGCTGGACTTGCAACAACAGTTGCGCAGGGCATGGCTTCTTCC
This sequence comes from Lacerta agilis, assembly GCF_009819535.1. NCBI lineage: Eukaryota > Metazoa > Chordata > Lepidosauria > Squamata > Lacertidae > Lacerta > Lacerta agilis. The sequence goes on along the minus strand of NC_046314.1, from coordinate 58,538,208 downwards.
TCAACTCCAGCAGAGTGAGCAGAAATGAGGATGGTCAGCTACAGGTAGCAACAAGTACATGTGGAAAAGCACCAGGTGCAGAACCACAAGAACCCCACCCATATTCCTAAACTTTCTCTGCTGGTCATGTGCGATCTCCTGCTGCAGCAAAGCTGCATCAGTTTGGCTGCTCTCGGTCCAGGGATCTGACTGGATGCTGGTGCTGCAGCTTCAGAATCCCAGCTGGGAGGAGGAAGTAGGGCTGTGATTCCTGCATTGCAGAGGGTTGGACTAGATTACCCTTGGGTCCCTTCCAACTCTACAATTCTATGATTCTATTTGTGCAGGAAACCTACATTCCCAGTGCAACATTATGGTCACATAGCCGTGATTCACACAAAGATGTGAGTCAATGTTTCAGTATGGACCTACGTTTGCTCTCCAATTCTGCCATCTCCTCAGCCCTGCCCTCTACCTCTGCTGTCCCCTCCAAGCTTGATGAAATGAGAATAGAGAGCTCAACAAGTCTCGTAGACTGATGTCCCCCAATTGTGCAGCTCCACCTCCTCTTCAGCCCCCAAAGAGGGAACATCCCCAGCTGCTTCTAGAGATGGAGAGGGTCCAACTCCACCCTCAGGCAATGGGTACCATTCTGGTGGCACTGTGTGATATGAAAGTACAGTAATCACAACAATAATGTGGGTGCTTGCGTCCAAAGTTCCCTCTCTCCCTCACTCTGCATGGACAGTTGCCATGCAATGCACAGATCAGTTGGGCAAGCAAGCTGAAGTGTCCTTCTCTGCACAGAACTGAAATGTTCCCAATTCTGCAGAAAAGTATAACTGGAATGATATACTTCCTGTTCCACCACCTCTACAAAAGGTCAACCTGGTGCTGACCTGGGTGCTGACCATGACCCAGAGGAAAACTCCCATGAGAGACAACAGGAAGCCACCTGATTTCACACCCTCCTGGGGCCAACCATTTTACTAAATTCTGCACCCCTGCAGAGAGCAGAGGCCACCACTAGCTTAATCCTATCTAGATAGTGATCTGTCCATGACATGGGCACTATACTGGGATGCTTCAACCGTGCATCACCTGTCCAGGAAAGAAAGCAAATTGAGATCATGAACTGCCACAAATGTTTCCCATCTAGCACCAAGCATAGACCCTGATCACAACAGCACATTCCTATCCCTCAAACACACACACAACTCTGGATCTCCAGCTAATCTTATCCAACAAGACGGCTGCTTAACCCAATCTCCCTCAGTATGAACAGCAGCAGCAGTTCTCCAAGAGTTCTGTAGGCAAAAAAGCCCCCTGCTCCTATACAACCCCATTGTTCATCCCTGTGTGCCAGCCAGCAACCTGGCAAATGGGAATGAGCAACTGACACACCCAAGCCATGTCTAATTTTGTGCCGAATTAGTCTGTGAGAGAGATGTTGCTGGCCCTCCAGCTATTGGTAGAATATGGCTAACGGCACAATCCCATGCACATCTCTACTCAGAAGCAAGTTCTCCTGAGTTCACTGGAGCTTATTTACCATAAGAAGGTGTGTGTGGCTGATTACTCTGTGGGAACACAGGATCTGAGAGGGAGGAGTTACAGCTGAAAGGGAGCCCAGCTGAGGGAGGGGTTAGCAACCAGCAGCAGTCAAACTTAGCTCAGTGCAGATCCTGGGAGCTCGCAAACAGGGGCCTCCAGCTATTGGTAGAATATGGCTAACGGCACAATCCCATGCACATGTCTACTCAGAAGCAAGTTCTCCTGAGTTCACTGGAGCTTGTTTCCAGTAAGAAGGTGTGTGTAGCTGATTACTCTGTGGGAACACAGGATCTGAGGGGGAGGAGTTACAGCTGAGAGGAGAGTTACCAACCAACAACAGTCAAACTTACCGGTAGCTCAGTACAGATCCTGGGAGCTTGCAAACAGGGGCGTTTGGGCCTCCCCCTTAATCTCCCCTGCTAGAGTTCTGTCTCTTGGTGTGCATGCAAAAACAAAATTGAAACCTTTTTCTTTTCTGGTGACAACAGCACCTCCTAAAGGAAGAAATGTATCTTGTTCTTGCATTGGAGAGTTCAGTTTGTAACCTAGGACTTGCTTGTCCTCACAGAAATTAGAATAATATGATACCATACATATTTTTTAGAAATGATTTATAAAATATTTGAACCCCTTATCTTAAAATATTTTATTCATCATATTAAAATAAAACATTCCATAATCAATTTTTTATTTTTTCAATTTTTCGGAAAAAAACAAAAAAGGCTTAAGGAAAAAAAACGGAAAAAACAGGTTTTTTCCTATTTTTTTTCCGGGTCTTCACATCTCTATGTCTTGCTGCAAGAGAAGTTGCAGTAACTTGAGGCCCGCCTAGCCACACCTCAAGCAACAGAACAGCATGCAGAGTTACTTGATAGAGCAGAGTTGAATGAGACTGAGCACCAAGATAAATGGAGTGCCCCCAGCATGGAGAAAGACTGCCCATTGCAAGAGTCTAACCCCTGGAGGAATGTAGGGCAGAGCAGACAATCTATATATATAAAGTCCAAGTGTCTCTGCATCCAGTCCCTGTGTCCGTGGGTTTGCGCTACTGCGCATGTGCCCCACGGACTGGAGCGCAGAGACATCGGGTCGGGAGCGGCGGCGGCAGTTAAAGTGGCAGTTTGCGCGGCTAGGAGAGCACGAAGCCGCGGAGCTCCTGAAGGCGACCAGTGCAAACGGAGCCCCCCGACCGGCTTCTGCACCGCCGCTGCCAGGAGAGCACGAAGCCGCGGAGCTCCTGAAGGCAACCAGCGCAAACGGAGCCCCCCGACCGGCTTCTGCACCGCCAGAAACGCGCGGCCGCCGACGGCTGCCAGGGGAAGCCACCGAAGCACCGGGCGGGTCAGCGAGACCAGGGATACCCGGCCGGACGAAGCTCGGGACCCCGAGGCCTAGCGGCCTGTGAGCTGTTCGGGGCAACTTGCCCCGTGAAACGCCGGCGCTCCAGAAGCCGAGGGGAGGCCGAGAAGGGACACCACGCTACCGCTCTCGCCGCTGCAATCAGAGCCCCGAGGACTAGCTTCCCGCTTAGCCCGGCAGCCTGCAAGTTGAAGCGGGCGCGGGGAGGTGAAAAGGGGCAGGAAAATGGCGGGAGAAGGGCTGTGGGGCGCAGGGAGTCGGGGAGAGGTTCAAGGCCGTATCCTGCGTGAAACCAGGCAAGGTTAGGCAGGTGCCACTCCTACCAAGGGGCAAATGGGCTTAACCCACAGCAGACACCCCATGAATGCGTGCCGTCGCCTCCCCCTCCCCAGCAACAGTGCCACATATGTTCTAGTGCCCGTTAAATTAATGGGCATAAAAACCACTATTACATAAATATTGTCCAGTCTATTTTTTGGTTAAAGAAATGCCGGAGTTGGGTACGGAGTTGAGTCTGGCCCACTGCTTTCCCTTTGGCAAGTCACTGCCAACTATAGCAACCCCACTCACAATTTCACATGTTAAATGTTCATTTAGTTTGTTCTGAGCATATATGGTCTAACTCAGGGGTCAGCAAACTTTTTCAGCAGGGGGACGGTCCACTGTCCCTCAGACCTTGTGGGGGGCCGGACTATATTTTGAAAAAAAATAATGAACGAATTCCTATGCCCCACAAATAACCCAGAGATGCATTTTAAATAAAAGCACACATTCTACTCATGTAAAAACACAGATTCCCAGACTGTCCGCAGGGTGGATTTAGAAGGCGATTGGGCTGCATCCGGCCCCCGGGCCTTAGTTTGGGGACCCCTGGTCTAACTTGTCCATTTTCAAAGTTAGCCTTCACAATGCGCTTAGTCATTGGAGGGCGCTAGCAGAGCCTCCCCCAAACAGTTCAGTGACTGGGCAGGAATCTAATGAATAAGCTATCCTGGACCCTTGCAAATCAATACAAAACCCTGTACACATGCACATACAGTATTGTGCAGACACACGCTGTCCAGCTGCGACCCATCACAGCTTACCAGTAGTCATTCACACAGAAAGTTAGACATATCTGGGGTGGATGCGACATGTGTTGCCATCTTACTATGCGACTCGCCTACCTGGAAGCAACTTCTCTGCAGGAATTTCACCATCTGTAAAGCAGGTACTGACAAGTGGTGTGGGTGTGGGGAGAGCAAGAAAAGAAAGGGGGCTGGATTTTGTCTTTCTTGTCTTGTTTTGTTCGTTTGCCAGGGCTTCCTAGAGCCTGGGCCCTAAAAACCATAAGGTCACACAGGAAATAGTACCTCTAAGAAAACGCGGGCAGCAGCAGATACTCTGCCAGCTCCTAACAGCCGCCTCAGGCATCGCCCCACAGACAGACGCCTATTAAGGGTTAGGGCGGAGGTAAGCGGCTCCCTCGTCAAAGGAGGCGCTCGGTCCCGCGACTCTTCCTCCAAGGAGCCCCGTCTGCTCCACCTTCTCCGTGGAGGAGGGAACCACCCCGTCGTCGTGTGAGAGAAAAACGCTCAGTTGCTGCGACCTGGTAAGAGAGAGGCAAGCGGTCCCTCAGGGAGGCCTGCGGCTGTACTCGCGCCTTTTTCTGCCCGGTTTTGCACGCAGCCCCCTCCGCCAGGCGGCCATGTGACCACGCACACAGGCGCACAAGCCGCCCGCTCTCGATGTGCGGCGCCGAAGCCCTGCCATGGATCTCGGCTCTGGGGCTGGTGCTGCTGCGCCTGGCCGTCCTTCCCGCCCCTGCTGAGCCGGTGGCGTCAGGTGAGTCCCGGCAGAAAGGAAGGCGAATCGCGCTTTGCACTTCCTCGCCTGTTTCTGCCATTCTGTTCGCGCTCTTTCAAGGCTTCGTCTGCAATCTCTGCGAAGGTTGCGAGGTCAACTGGCAGAATAATAACCATGGCGATGAAAGTGTAGCTTTCTTCTTCTCAAGAATCCTGACCTGTGGGCTCTTTGTGGTCCGATGTTCTGGACTGAGCTATGTGCTGTTGTTGCCTGGGGGTAGTTTGATTCTGGCCTCGGTTCTGGAAGCTGCTTAAATGCCGCTATTCCAATTTGGAGCGGATAAACAAGAGTGCTTCTGAGAACGTGCGGAGTATCTTCGGCACCGCACGGATTACTTGTGCTGTGCAAGCCTTCAAAGCACAGGAGAGTCCTGACGGGACAGAGAGCTCTGAGAGGAATATCTTCTCTTCCGCTCCCTGCCCCCTTCTATTCCTCAAGGTTTCCTACATTCATGGGAGCCAACTCTTAGAGACAGAGATCCCTTCTGCCCTACAGTAAAATATTTGAGAGGGCGCCCCCCCCCAGTTGATGGGCATTGCCATTCAAATGGTGTGTGTGTACTGCATCTTGTAGTTGATTATGTGGGGTGGAGCTTACCTGTCTCTTGCCCCCCATCCCAATATTTTATTCAAGTTGGCACCCACCCTTGCCCAGATTGCTGGATATACAATAACAAGTACTACCTGTTCTTTTAAAGTTAGCAGGTTATTTTTATGCATGCCTACTTAGAAGTAAGTCCCACTGAATTAACTAGATCTTAAGTGTCAGGGGTCCCTTTACCTTTACCTTTTTAGGTGTAAGTGTATGGGCTTGCAACTGTAATAGGTTTACGTCCCAAGTATACATGCCAAAGGCACAAATGCAGTAGTTATTTGGAGTTGAAAAACTATTGTTTTAGTGTGTGTGTGTGCGCGCGCGCACACACACAAACTGTTTTGAATTCGTTCACCTTACTGAATACTCTTTGGCACTCCCGCTGTCCTCTCTTGACACCTCACTTAAAATCTGTAAGAAATGCATCGTAAAGTTAATAGGCATCTTCTGGCACCTCAATAGAAAATGCTGGGAAATAGGGTTCCTGCGTTACTACGCAGCACAGTGTGTCTCAATGAGATGGAAATTATGCATCTTCTATGCTGCTTTGGCTGCTAAGAGTCTAAATATTCATATTTTGCAATTCATATTACAGTACAATGCATGCCTATTTTGTCAAAAGTCAGATTTTGAGGAAGCAGGGTCCATGGTCTGGTCAGGTTTCTCTTTTACATAGAAAAGTAGGGGAGAGAGAGAGAGAGAGAGGGCTTTTCCATCCCTGAGCAAGAGATAGCATCACTTTTGCAGCAAGAAATGGTGATGTCCTTTTGAGTACAAATAGTAGCAGCTGGCGTGGTGAGGCAGCTCATATGAATGAATTTACTTTATTACGGTCACAGACCAGCATAAGGGGCAGCTCATATAATCCACACTTTTTTTGTTCAGTAGATGCGAAGGATACTGAGGACACAAATGCCATCTATACCAAAGGAGGGGAAAGTCTGAGCTCCTCTTAAGGAACAGGTTACATGGCCTTTGTTAAATGGATGCAGGTGGTGCTGTGGTCTAAACCACTGAGCCTCTTGGGCTTGCTGATCGGAAGGTTGGTGGTTGAATCTGTGAGACGGGGTGAGCTCCCATTGCTCTGTCCCAGCTTCTGCTCTGTCCCATTGCTCTGTCCCAGTTTGAAAGCACACCAGTGCAAGTAGATAAATAGGTACCACTGCGGCAGGAAGTTAAACACCGTTTCCGTGCATTCTGGTTTCCATCACAGTGTCCCATTGCGCCAGAAGTGGTTTAGTCATGCTAGCCACATGACCCGGAAAGCTGTCTATGTACAAATGCTGTGTTGAAGTATCACAACTATGACAAGTTGGATATTGCAGAGTACACACAGAATTCCAGGAAGCATACAGTGTGTTGCACAGGATGAAGCAGGAAGAAGACGTTGCGACTAGTAATTGTCTAAACTACAGACATTTACTCACAAGTTACTATATACAGAAATACAGACACGGATCATAAACTCTCTCTCACTGACTAACCACTAGCTCGCCAACCAACCTCCCTCACTCACAGGAAAGTCATGAGTCATCATGCCTTTATGGATAACCCTGTCCAATAGCAGACATGTTACCCAGGGCCCCATATCTCCAGGCACATTAGTTCTCAGCCCAGACTTCTTGGCCTCCAGCCAACCCTTAATTGCCACAGTTTTGGTTGCAATCAGAATCCTGAATTGCCATCAGCCAGAATCCTTGGCAACTGCCTCTGCAGACAGGGAAAACCAGCCAATGTTTAAAACCTGTTGGCCTGTCCATACAGATGATCAGCTTTTCAAACCAAACATTGACAAATTGTGGCCCTGGAGGTCCTTTCAGGAGTGACATCCTTATTGCACCACCTGCAGGATTTGGTGAACTGCTTTCATTGGGGCAGTTACAAGGGAAATGGTTGAGGAACGTGTGAAGTGGTTCAGGTTTAAACCGTTTTACAATTATTTCAAACAGCTGCTGGGGTCCAGGGCCAAAGAGGCAATCTCCTTGGGCAGCAAAAGTTTGGAGGCAGCATTGGCAGCATCCCAGTCAGTCCTTCTGAGCTCCATGACTAGGCATTTCCTTCTTTGGGAAGTCAGGCATGTGTGTCATGTGGCCTTTTGTGCATCCCCTAAACTAGCCTCCTGTCCTCTGGTGCAGTGGAGGATGCTATCCCATTGCCAGTGTTAGAGTAAGATTTCATCTGCCATTCTGGTCAGCCTGTGTACATGGAACTAGAGAAGCAGCAAAATGTATTGGGTTATCCCTGCTGGCATCCATCCTGCTGTTCTTACAATTGCTTTGTGGCAGCTGCAAGAATGCCACTCCTTTCACCTCATCCCTGATTATGACTCCTGCTACATAGAACACAATGACCTCTTTAGTAGTGGTTTTGCCCCCTTAATTGTCCACACATGTTAACTTGTTTGTTTTTCCCCAACAGCATTGCGTTGTACTTTGCCCAGCCCTAGGAATGTTCATTTTGTCTCCAGAAACCTGAAGAATGTCTTACACTGGTTGCCGCCAGAAGGGATTCCTGAGGACAAATTAATTTATAGTGTGAAGTATTTAGTGTATGTTTTCCTGTTGATTTTTCTGTACTACCAATACTAGTTTGTGGGTTTGTTTTTTTAACAGTGCTTTAAATGTGCAACATGCTTCATCGTGCTTTCTTTTGCAGCAGTAACCTCAAGGTTGAAGTTGAAGCTGGCGTAGCTTCATTCAGTAGACTGGCTCCTTTAAAATATAAACAGATCTTGGATTCTGGCAAGACAGTGCTCAGGAGTCCCTAGCATCTCTGTCTGTCTCCCCCACATGCCCTCTCCTTGCTAGCACCTAAAAGGGAAAATCAAGAGTGGTTCTTGATATTACATGAATTATTGAACGTAAGCATAGTAGTAAGAGGCATTGGCTACATTGCACATTTTCAGTATGATAATCCAAAATTAGTCACTGGACATTGTAGGGAAACACCCAAGCAACTTTGGTCTGATATGTATGAGCAAGAATTAATTGAATCATAGATTCATAGAGTTGGAAGGGACAACAAGGGCCATCCAGTCCAATCACCTGCAATGCAGGAATCTTTTGCCCAGTGTGGGGCTCAAACCCACAACCCTGAGATCGAGTCTCATGCTCTACCAACTGAGCTGCCTTACTTTGATTGTTAAACATTTTAACTTGCGTTGATTAAATTATATATATATTGTTTTAATTTTTGCAAGCCACTGCAATGGCACTGCTTGAAAGTGCCTTATTAATTGAATGAATAGTTCATACTGTCATAATCACTTCGGGACATACTATAGAATTCACTCCCACAAGAAGTAGCGATGGCCACCAACTCAGGTGGATTTTTTTTAAAGATTAGGCAAATTGCTAGAGGATAAGGCTACCAATTGTTAGTAGCCATGATCATAGAATGAGCACTGACCTTTTTTCTTTCTCTTGACTATTTAAAATTCAGATATGGCACAGCTAGATGGATTAAGGATGCAGAATGCAGAAATATCAGTCAGACCTGGTGTGACCTCTCACGTGGAACAAGTGACTATAAGGAGCTATATCATGCCAGAGTAAAAGCCTTTCTGAATGGAAGTTGTTCCAGCTGGACAGAATCTCCTCGGTTTAATCCATTAACAGACAGTAAGGAGACGCCTAAGGAATGCTATGTGTTCATAATAACGTATTGAAAGTTTCCAGAGGGCAGATTACCAGTCAGAACTCATGTTGTGCAACAGACTCCACTAAAATGTGTGTGATAAAATGTGATGTGAGGGTTGCTTAAGCAGGCACTAGTTTAAACATGGCTTGAAAATCGCATTTATCATTCCTTCTCTATAGCAAAGTGATTAGGGATTTGATCATAGCGTTCCTGTGTCAACACTGGATTTGAATCACAGCTTTGTCATTTGCATGAACAGCCTGCTTGCTCAACTTCTTTGAGGTTCACACTGGTCTTGGCATTAATTGCATGAAAGCAGGGGCAAACTAGGCTTTATTTAATCCAGGTCAAAGACCAATTTGGCACCCTCCTCACACGCATTTGCATACACACACACACACACACACAGGCTGGGAGCCTCAGTGGTGCCCCTCTGGAGACTTCACCTGGGGCAAAAATCCCAGCTCCCTGCCCCACCCCACCCCACCCCCCCAAGCTATGGCACTGCATGAAAGCAACTAGCACACTTGACTTGAGTGGTGTCAAGTCTGGGGGTCGGAATTTAACTCTGCTTTTAATATTATTGGGTGGAGTGTGTTTTTAAAGTATGATTTGTATTGTGACTGTATTTTGGATTTTTCATATTTGTAAACTAGCTTAAGAGTGCAGGGGGGGGCTTTTGCCTTTAAAGGCAGCCTAAAAGTATCTTGTATTTATTTATTTATTTAAAAAAGTTCAAGGGAGTTAAAAAGAGTTTGTACTGGTAATTCACCACTGCTCACTCTGCTATTATGAAAAGTGTGATAGCCTGTTGGGCTGTTGATTCTGGGTGCCATGAAAGGGCAATAATTCAAACATTTTATCCTAAGGTTGAAGGAGAAAGAGATGCTTATGGAGTTTTCTGCCTCAGTTGCTAAAATAACTTCACCAGCTTTTGAGTGTTACAAATCAAGGCTTGGGCACGGATGGTGGAGCAGGGAGGTGCCCTATTCGCTGCTCTGCAACTGCACATCAAAACAATAGACTGATGAGGGAATATTATCACAGTTGGCTATAGTTGTGTTCTTGTCACTATACACACTTTAATATATACTTGCTTTTCTTTTCCAGCTAAAATTGATCCACCCGCATTTGCCTTGTCTTCTGCTGAAAAATCTATTTCAGTCATTGTGGCTGCACCTAAGACATGGAGCAGAAACTCCAGAAAGGAGCCTAATTATCTGCATGAAATATATCCCATCCTACAATATAACGTATCTGTATTCAACACTAAGAAAAAGACACAGGTAAAACTTGATTAGAAAGGGGTATTAAACAATTTAAATTGGTTCTGGGTTAATTGGAGATGGTCATGTTATTAGGATGTTGAGAAGGGGCAGTTTTCTGCTTTGCGGATATGTATGTGGATGGGTAGATGATGAAGACGAAGGATAGTTCTTGGGAGCGCAGCATAATGGAGAGTGTGAGCAATGAGGGTGAAAATAACATGGTGCTTAGTCATGTAAATGACTTTCCCTAGATAATGACGACAGAAAACCACTACACACACAAGACAGTTGTGGGAGGTTGCAAATCTGGAGCAGAAGATTATATGTGGGGAAGGGATATATAAAGCTTTCCCTGTGGGCAGGTGTCTTGTCCTCCACCTTTAAAACCTTCCCCTCATCCAAACTGCTTTTTGTCCCAACAAGAGGAAGAGCCAGGAACTAGCTGTGCAAAGAAAGAAATGCCAGCCTGGGAACCAGGGCTTGCTGCCATGTCTAAGCAGATGCCTGTGATCTCATCTTTCCAATTACCTGAACTATGTGATGACTGTGGTGGCTGGGAAGAAAGTGAAGATGTGGGGTAAAAGAAAGCCAGCAGTAGAGACCAAAATCAAAAGATAAGAAAGCAGAGAGATCCTGTTCTTTGGCTGTCATCTCTATCCTGATGGCACTGTGTTTTTTAGCTAGCTGACTTATTCTCAAAACATAGGCCTGCTTTCTCCTTATATGTAGAATTAATGCAGGGGTCAGCAACCTAAGGCCCATGGGCCACAAGTGGCTCATGGGGGTCGTTTAACCACCCCATCGACCCCTGCCGCCTGCTCAGGGACCCCTGCCACCCACTCGGTCAGCTCCCTGTGCCTCGCTAAACTGGCACGGAGCAGAGCAGGCACCGCCTTCCACGACGCTGGCTGGCTTCCCATTGGCTGCAGGATGCTCCTGCAGCCAATGGGAAGCTGCACACTCCTCATCCGTGCTAGAAGGAGCTCCGGAAATAGTGTTTGCGCATGTGTGCATGCGCACACTCCGGCCCACCGCAGCATCTGTGGGGCCGTGACCCAGCCGAAGCCACAAAAACTTTGCCAACCCCTGGATTAAGGTATAACAATCTGAATGGAGATGCACACTTTTCTCCACTCTGGTGGTTGGTTCATGGATGAAACCATAGGTAGAATGTTCCTGTGTTTCTGTGATTATCCAATATATTGTTGTATAGCTAAGTTCTGAAGTGTGACAATGCCTTCTTTCCCCTAGTGGATGTTCTGTATTAAAAGCAACAGACTTGATGTGTTCCATTTAGAGTCGAATACAGTGTACTGTGTCACAGTGCAGGTATATATTACTCCACTCCTGTTCAGTGGAGTCTCCAAAGATTGCATTGCTACTTTGAAAGGTAAGCAAAGAACTATGAAACACATCTCCAATACAGGATGCAAATTTGTTGCTTTAATATCAAATAGTTCTAAAAATAGATAAAAGCAGTTGAGAAATCCCTTTTTGTACAAGTCATGACAAGATCCTCTTGACTGTACAAAGGTATATAACCTTGTTTCTTAGTGAAGCTTCTTTCTAAATAACAGTCAGCTGAGGACAACCCTAATGGCTGGATCTGTGCCTTAACAACAGGCTAAGAGCTATTACCTTCTCCCTTGAAGTTCTAATAGATCATTAAAGAGCCCATGGATCTATAGAGACACCCAGCCATTCAAATGAGGCAAAGGATCATCCAAAACTGTCCAACTGGTGAACCACAGTTAATGATCACCTAGATTAGTGCAAAACAAGTGCTGGAACTGCAGGAGTGGGCCTGATGTGGGGGAAGGGGAGGAATCATTGCTCAGAAGCATAGATCATGCCCAGGTAGCAACTGCTGCCACCCCCCATTGCAAGAATTTTCAAAGGAACAATACTGTATCATTCTCATTGAACATTCTTTTACAAAAAAAAAGCTATATAGGACTACCGCAGGCCATCAAACCACTTCAAGTAGTGGCAAGGTGTGTGGGATTTCTTTTTAAGAAAAACCATCCATAGCCATTTCTATAATGTCAAGACACAAAAAATTCATGGAATATCTCCCCCACAGGCACAGTGGATAAATGAGCCTGCAAAAGTATGAAGGGGAGGATATTTTACCAGTTTTTTTCCAAAACCCCAGAGAGCCACTGCCAGTAAGCCTTGACAATACTGAGCTGAATGAGCTACTTGTCTGATTTGGTATAAGGCAGCTTCCTTTGTTCATATATGTTCCAGGTTTATAAAGTTTTCCTTGGTTTATAAAATTATTCCTTTCAATGTCAGAAGACCTGGAAGCACCTGTGCCATCTTTCTCTTTCCTATATGGTGATAAGGGGGAAACCTGCAGGTAGTATCTGCATCCAGCCCCCCCCCCAAAAAAAAACTAAAGCAGAAATCTTCCAGTGTTTTGTCCAATTACTGCAAAGGCGGCAGGAGGTTACATAATGGCTTGCTTTGAATTAGAATCATAGAGTTGGAAGAGACCACAAGGGCCATCCAGTCCAACCCCCCTGCCAATTGTGTCACTCTGACTAGGTTGTCCTTTAGGTTTTGCTTTCCCCACCCTGATTTACAATGCCTCTCCATCACCGTAACATTTCTGGCTATTGGCCTGCTTAGGGGAAGGATCTTTGAGCCGTGTTCATTTTTCCATCCATTCCATCTCAACCTGTAAATTACCGTACATGCAATAGCCTAGTGCTCCGTCCTCCAAAAAATTACTGGTCTCCACTTTCCACTCTTCAGTGAAGGAAAATCAAAAGTTATATATTGCCTGCTGCTCCCGTTTCAGGTTAGAGTTGCAGAAATAGGCCCACTTTTTACCGCTTGCCATTTTCAGCTTTGCCGTATTAAGTGGCTGCCTTTTGGTTCCGTTCGATTCTGAAGAGCATAATTTTGAATCTTTTATTAGAAACCAGCAAGTCAGCCCTTTTTAGTCCTTGTTAGCAATCTGTGTATCCCTAATAATTGGGGGAAATTAGGCAAAGAAGAATCTGCTGGCAAGGACCTCAATAACTTGCTAGGGAAGAACAGCCTAAATATAGAGTTTAAAAGAACCTAGCCCAGCTGCTCTACGAGTAAAAAGTTACAGAGTGCGTTTATTTTACTGCATACATATGACTTTTGAAAGGGATAATATTTCCCAAATGCTGTATTAAAAGGGAACAAATTGGGAGAAAGAATGGTGTCAAAGTGCTTTTATTGAAGCTACAGGCAACATTTCTTCCATTCTGGCTGGCTTTCATAATTTTCACCGTTGTTCAAAAATCTTACCATAATTTATAATACTAAAATTGTTGAAATCTCAACCACTTGTAAAATACTGTTGAGTTGTGGCATGTATTTTTTAATGTTTTGTATTAATTATTGATATCCTTTTTATTGTTGTCTTCTTTTTTAATGGAGCCTATTTAGACTTCCATATCCAATTACCAGTGATAAATGCTGATGACTGCTGGATATTTGGAAAAGTGAACAGCATCTAATGCACGTATTTCTCCACAGATTCGGCTTTGAAGGAGATTGTGACAATCTTACTCGGATATATTTTGCCTGTCCTTCTAATAGTCCTTATTATTTTGGTGTCAAGCTGTTGTGTATATAGGTACATTCATATCACAAAGCAAAAGTACCCTACAAACTTGGTAAGAGTTCTTTATTACCCCTGTAGTATGTAATGTGTCACATGGTTAAGGCCCAGTAAATACACTTAAAAACTCCCCGTGTGAAACTATTTATTAGTTTATATTAATCAGCCAAAGGCCTGGTTGAAGAGGAACATTTTCGCCTGGGACCCAGTTACTTGGATTGGGGTCGAGAAACGGGGGCAAAGAGTTGGAACCCACCTCCCACCATCATCATGCCCCCAGTCCATACTGGGCTACCACTGCTTTTTCCAAAAGCCCAAGACATTCCCCCTGTTATTGCTACATCATATTTAGTATGAAGCCATATTAATTAGTTTGGGTTCTTTTCCAAGACATACAAGAAAAGGCAAATGCTGGCTACCCCCGATTGGTTGTGGCTCCCAGACATAGGGGTTTTCTCTGTTCTTCTGCTGAGAGCCTTTTTAACTGGAGATGTCAGAGCCTAAACTACCGGTAGTACTTTATATAAGAAAAGGTAAGTGCTATGCTACTGAGCTGTGGCCCTTTCCTATGACACTCTTGATCTCAGGGTCATGGGTTTGAGCCCCACATTGGGCAAAAGATTCCTGCATCATAGGGGGTAGGACTAGATGACCCTTGGTGTAACTTCCAAATCTACAATTCTATTATTTTATTATTCCCCCACCCACCCACCCAATGTGTGTGTGCTGCATTTTCTCATTTCACCTAATCGGCTAATATTTAGTAGTCTTCCACAAACTTGCTGATAAGCATCAAACAGAAAATTATTGGGAAGAATCTTTGCCTTAAGCAAGGACTAAAGTATTCTCGGGCAAAAAGCACTGAGAAGCCAGCAGCAAGGCTATATTTGCACATAAAGATGCATTAAAAAGGAAATCAATGACCACAAATTATGAATGGATGAATTAATTGCTGAGAAAAATAAGAAATTAAGAAATGCAGAAGTACTGAACTGGATCTACATTGTCCCCAGCTATTCCAGCCCTTGGAATTTGCAACACATATATCCAGCAAACTACCTGGCTTTAGTGTCTGCCATTTTAAATGCACTACAGTCTTCTTTACTTAAACATTTTTTTCCAACTCGCAACCAAGCATAGGAACCAGTCCGTTCAATTAAAAATCTACAGATGTAATTCATTGCTTTTTGTCTGCAAAAGAGGATGAAAGTAATGGGCCCTGACAATTGTTTTCCTTTTAATTGTGTTCATTGTTGAACATAATTGGAAGACTACTGCCACTATTTATACATTATATTAGAAGGATGGTTCTGTGGGGAAGGGCTGCAACTTGGTGGCAGAGTATGTGCATGGGGTCCCAAATCTGATCCCTGTTGTTTCCAGGCAGCGATGGGAAAGGCTACTGTCTGAAAACCTGGAAAGCAACTACTTGTCAGTATAAACAATACTGAGTTGATGGCGCCAGTGGTCTGTCTCAGCAAAAGGCGGCTTCCTAACATTCCTAGCTATTGTTTGTGCAGCAAAATAATAATATAGAACAGTGCTTTTTTCTGGGGGGGATGCAGGGGTACGGATACCCATAAACATTTTGTGAATCTGGTAGTATTTCAATATGAGTAAGAAAATGAGAGTACCCCTAAACATTTTTTTTTAGTAATAAAGCACTGATATAGATAGTCTTGGCTTGTTCCAGAAATTAGTCGAAAGGAAAGGAGAGGCGGTGTATGCAGTACTCCCCAATCTGCATAATAGTTGCAGTATGAAAGCACATAAATTTTATACATAGACCGAATCCAGCTAACATTATTCAGGACTAAATTCAAGCAAAAGCAGTGAGACTTTGAGAGCAATCCAATGCGCACACCCTTATGCCATGCTGAAGGGAAGACATCATATTAGCTGGAAGCGCCCTTCTACCCAGCTCTCCTGGCAGAGCCATTCACCACTGATCTCCCCTTGCCACCCACCAAACAGTAGCAGTAGCCAGCATCATGCCCAGAAATAGAGTGTTCCAAGTGTGGAGAGGCAGTGGGGCTGAACTAGGCCAGGATTCATTGACCCTGAGCTTGTCTGTATGGGAAGCATTGAGACGAGTTCAACTTGGAATGCTCATGTATAGACAAATGTAGAAGAGTGCCCATGGGATAATCAGATCTCTACAACCCACATGCACATTAACACAGTGGTGTGTGTACAGCCTTAGTTAAGTAACTTTAGCTGGGTTGGGGCTTCAACTTAAAAGTAGAGACTGTAATTAACGGATATCTCCATTTTCTTTTTTAAATTATAGCTTGCTTTTTTCCCCTCCCCAGGTTTTGAAGTATAGTGACAAATGTGAGAGAGGCAATTTGCTTCCTTCTGAAAAAACTGTGATTAACTTCATTACTGTTAATATCGCTGAAGAGCAGAAGACCTCTCTGGAGGACACTCGTTTACTAGGCAGTGCCCACAGCAGAGATGGATGTTGTAATGGAAACAGTGTTGAGGGAAAAGCTTCAGACGTGCAACTAGTACAACAGGATTCTCAAGAAGCTTGCCCAAATGAGGAAGTTATGTTTGAAAATGAGCAAGATGAGAACAAGCTACCCATGATGAAGTTTGTATCTCAAAGGGCTTCAGGTGAGAAGCACGAGGATGAAGTTGTGGTCTATGAATTTGACTTGAGGGCTGAAGATACACCTCTGGTTCAAGAGAAGCTGGGCTTAAAAGATGGTATTTGCGCACTAGAGGGACTACTTCACAAACTGAAAAAAGTACCTCCAGATTTAATAACTGATGGAACACAACAGGCCTACTGTCCCCAGTTTGGTGTGGGAGCTCCAGGTATCCGTCCAGGAGAGCAACCAAGAGAGACCCTTTTGAATAAGATGGGCTCTGGACATAATGGCCCCCAAGTTCCTTCACAAAATTTGGTTCCCAATAAACCAGGCCAAACTTTTTGTCCTAAATGCAGTGTGGTGGAGGATACTTGTTTGACACATAATCAAAAAGAGTCCTTCGATGAGAAAAGAGCTGCACATGAAAAACAACAAACTTTTGCAAACGTGACGAGAAGCGCAACATCAAACCATCAAACATGGGCCACACAGGACCAGGAGGCAGCAAAGAAAGCAGAAGTGGAAGATGAGCAGAGCATAATAGATTGGGACCCCCAGACTGGGATACTTAATATACCCTTGTCTAGTTTAATAAGTGATGAAATAATTGAGAATAAAAGGTATGAAGATTCTCTGGAGGAGAGACTTCTCTCCAGAGTTTATGAGAGACAGTGCTGTGCTGAGCTGATAGAAAGAGATGAAGAAAGATATCTCCTGCACCTTAAAGAACAATGGGGACTGCATATACAAATGCAAACCTAACTTTGTTTCACATCATGATTTAATTTACAACTAAGTAGAATTATTTTAATAGTTAAGATTAATTGTTTACACTATGAAGCTGGTGACCATCAAACCATCAATGACTATCAAAGGCCATTGGTTTTAATTATTGGCGAACTCCAACAAAGTAATCTACTTTTACTCATTCAGTAGTCTTGCACCAATGCATGTATTTGTTGAGAATTGCATTGATTTAAACCAAAATATCTTTTAAAAACAACAGTTAAACGCATACAATAAGGGCATAGAGTACATGCTTGTCAATTTCAGTACTAACTTTAGATGTAAGACACTTGCTTGATCTTGAAAAGAAATTGATTTTCAGAAAACCAGTCAGCTTTGAGATGATCTGTTTGCCTCAGATATGACATTGTCCTAGGGTAGTGGGGTAGTAGCTAGAGTTGAACCAAGTGATAGTGTCAGTTAGATGTAAATCAGCAAATAAAAATCTTGGGGGCAGACATTGCTTGGCAGAGAGCAACTAACAGCCGCTGGTAGATATAACATTGTAATGGATCTGCCTGTGACTACCAGACATGACTGCTATATGCCATCTCCAGGATGAAAAGCAGCATACTTCTAAATACTAGTTTCAGTGAAACAACAATTGGAGAGGGTAGCATGTCCTGTTTGCGGGCTTCCCATTGGCATCTGGTTGGTCCCAGTGTCTCTGATCCTTTGGTCCAATCCAACAGGATTCTTGTAGCTTGGCTCCCACTCTCCTCTGCTTTTTGGCTACTGCATTCATGAAACACCACACATTGTGACTGGTGTATGCTGGGAATAGCACTTATAGGAAACAAAGGGGGAAAGTCCATAGGCCCTGTTATGTCTCAAGTATGTGAAAGTACACCCCCAGTCTTTGGAAACTGAAGTCTATTAAGCCTTTATAAGAAATGTGAGGTTAGCTGTGATCAGTTAATAGACAGAAAAAGTAGAGAACTTCAGCAAATGAAATTAGTATTTTGTCATTTTTGCCCTATGCCTTTTGCATGCAGTATAGCTCTGAAGCAATTAATCACGCAAAATATATCACTTTTCCATTTCTGCATCAACACAGTATGAGTAAATCAATGTTGACACTTTCAACATCCTGGAGGAAGTCACCTCTATTAGCCTAAAGCATTCTGATCACCTTAAAGTAATCAGGCCTGACACTTTCATCCAACCTGAGGAATTGGCAGCAGTCAGAACCTCTCCATAGGAAAGCATAGTTGCATCCAATATTTTGAACAATTTTGAATAATCAATTACACGGACAATTCAAGCTAATAGAAGAATTCACTAGCTTGAGTTTGAGAGTTTGGTTACAGCATGTTGGTAAATTACTTGTAATTGGCTGTGTGAACACAGTCAAATGCAACGTCACACATGTAGGAAGAATGAATGCATATTGTACATGCTGTTGGCTTTTGAAATTACTGTATACTGTTGGCATTTAGTGTTAATGCCATAGCTTTACCTTTTCCTATTTGTGTTTTAAAGATAGGAAGTGCCTTGGAAAACAACTGAACAGGAACATCTTGTATGAACAAACAGGTGTGTGTCTGAGGCACGTCTGGCAAAGCTGCTTAAAACTTCTCCAAGCACTCAAACACTTCTCTACTCAGCTTTCGCAAATGTGAATTGTAAGGATATGAAGGAAAAATAATGTGGGACATAAGAAAGCCAGCTCATACATACATGTACACCACTTGATTCCTTGTAACTTCATGGCTCAAGTTAATCCATGAAAAGGTATTTGTGTCTGAGGTGACACAGCAGTTTTTATAGTGACTCATTTCCACTAGTCACCTTTTGGTGCTGTATTCATCAAGTGATGATTGTGTATGTGGTGCCAAGGTTTAGGGAAAGCTATCTAGAGGAATGATGGTGAAATTATCTGTTAATATGCAGTATTAAATTCTAGAGATCTGGAGTGAGGAACCTCAGACCTAGGGCCAAATGCAGACCCAGAGGCCTCTCTGCGCCTTGAGACTTTTCCCCCAACCCAGCTCTGCTTTGCACCCTCCTTGAGTGTTTTTGGCTGGCTGGCTGGCTGGCTGTGCCCATTGATTCTGATAATGCTTCTTGCTGGTCTTAATGGAGGATAGGGTGAGTGTGTTGGTAGAACCTTGAGAGGCAAAGGGGCTACGCCTCTACATCCTACTGGACAAAGGGTGCTGATAGAGTAAATCTAAAAACTGAAGAAAGTTACTGCTTCACAGTCTTATAAAGCAGAGACGGGGGCAGGATAGACTTCAGTCCTCTCACCATCTACAGCTACCCCTCCCTCCTGCTAGCCTTGCGCCTGCTGAGCCTCTTGCCATCAGACAAGCCTTTGGCTAATCTATGATTTTTTTAAACTGTTGGGAGTATTGTTTTTATTATTATGGTATGCATTTTGTGTTTTTATATTGTCAATCGCATATTTGGATGAATGTCTGTATAGAAGTTTAATAAATGATGATGATGATAAGCACCAAGACATTCAAGAAATTTATGGTAAAAAGGAAAGGTTTTGAAAGTTGTTTACATCCATGGCTAGCTTTGATACCAGTTAATTATAACAATTTTCTGATTAGTCATATGAGCATCTGTAAATGCCAACATTATTAAAGGATCACAGGAAAGGGAAGGAGTATTTGATATGGGAGCGTGGGAAAATGATATCTCTTTCAAATACTTCATCAGCTCCAGATAATGTGCCAAGAATTTTGAGATGTGTTTCTTGATACACCCATGATTCAAAAGTCACATAATTTTTATGCTGCAAGATCCCCAGAGCTTTGTCTGTTATGATGATACAAGTAAGTTAGTAGTTTCTTTTTAAACTGACCTTTTTCTTTTATTATGTTTCTAAGCTGTTTGGGGAGGTCCATATGGGAGGGGGTGTATGCGCGTTTGTGCACACACACACACACACACACACACACACAAGTTAAGTATTGGGGTAAAAAAAACCTGTCAGCTCGGTTAATGCTCGGTTCATAAGAAATACAGAAGACAGGGCTCAAAGATACTAGAACTGAATCAACCTGACTGTACTTCTATGCATTGGATTGCTCCCATAAGGTTTGCTGCATTATTCCAAAAGTTCTAACACAATGGTAGATCAAGTCTCTAGTCTCCTCGTACACAGAAGCTATGAAAACATTGCCGCTAAAGTTATGCATGGACAGATGGAGTCCCCCAACCCCCAGGCGACCCCCGAGCAGAATAATGACACAAGACAACGTGCTATGGGATTAAAATTGGCCACAACTTTATTAAGATTCAGATGTAGGGAGACCTTGGCTCAGGCATTGGGTGTTTATCCTTCCCAGCCCCCAGCCGGGGATCTGGGAAACTTCAGGGTTATCCAGAATGTGTGGGGATTGGGCTAGCTGTGGAGAACATATGTTCAAGCAGATAAGCCCCCCCCCCTTTGCCGCCACTGGTGGGGGAGAGCAATGACAACCTCTTGGCGTATGGTCGATGCCTCCCCCCAATACCCCTTTAACAGGGAACCCTGGTATCGCCGCCGCACTGGGGGCATGGAGTCACCGCCCCACGTCCCCCCCCCCCATTTAGGAAGATGACTAAAGGATTCCACCCAAGGCATGAAACCGCCAAAGTTGTGACGAATTGCTACGGGAAAGGCGAAACCTGCCAATGCAGGGAAATTCCTTTCCAGCCCTTCAGCAGCGGCCTTGACATAGCAGCGCCTGCGTACCTGTGGAGAAGAGGTTAACCTGCAAAAATAAGCATTAATTGAGGGAGTGGCGGGTGGGAGAAGCTCTGGAGCCTGGCTGCTGTTTCCCGATAAGCTACACCTTCTATTGTGTGGGCTAGGTAGTCCCTTCCCTTACCTGGCCAATCCCCTGGCAATGCCTCCCCCAGGCGGGATTGGGTGCTTAGCTGGGGTAGGCAGAGACCCCAGGTATCCCTCCTGGGGGAAGGCACAGCCAGTCCAAACTACCAGGTGTCACCTAGGAGCTCAAGGGGCTGCACACGACCATGCAAGCGTCACCACGCAAACGTCGCCCCCCATTTGATGTGGGGAACGATCATTATCCAGACCATAAAAGGACATTTTGTTCTTTACCAAACATTCCAGATAGCACCAACCCAACACCATTTGCACTGTGTCTAGTTCTCATGTAGTGGAAGAGAGCATCTTACACAAGTTACAGATTCTTGATAATGGGGAGATGGCACATCTTGTGCTTTATAAGAGGAGGAGAGGTGTGCCATGAAATGGTGAGGCGTTGGTTGGGACATAATAAGCTGCTAGTTATGTTTTGCTTTACAGGACTATGTGAACACTTCTGTGCTTCACTTATTAAGGGGGAAAGGGCCCATCCAGCAAATTTAGAACAGAAGTATAATAACTATTTGGCAACAAGAACTATAATAAGATGTCATTGTATTTTGCATGAGAGACTGTATTCACTTGTTCATTATTGGCATCTACAGGCAGTTTCCAGTAGGCCCCTGAGACCTACTCATGACAACCTCTTTAGAGACAAACAGTGGTAGCCACAGAAATGGAATAACATGTCCTCAGCAAGCACATATTGTGGTTTCTTTGCTGCTAAAGTGAGATGCCTCTGTACTGCAGAAGTACTGCCTGGAGAGAATATGGCTGGAGGACTTCCTGAGTACAGTCATACCTCAAGTTGCGTACACTCCATGTTGCGTACGTTTGACTTACAGACCTCCGTGACCTGGAAGTCCTCCCCGGAGCACGCACGATGCGCAGGGGTGGGCAGAAGCATTCTGTGCACTTTGCGCATGCACAGAAGCGCAAAAATGTGTGAACTTCCAGGATTTGGGGGGGGGGTCGTTCGTGTTAAGCATGCCCGTGTTACGTAGCCAGATCACGTTCATAACACGGGGTACCACTGTAACCCTCACTAATGTTGGGAAGCGGACAATTTGCATGCAAGCCTGCAACTCTCACATGCAATCCTGGCACTGTATTATCGGTATTTGGGGATAATACAGACACCAGAGATAATAAGCACGTTTACTATATCAAGTGGAATGAGCTTACTAAAGACATTCAACAGAATCTGCATACAGCACACTAATAACAGGCTAAATATTAAAAACCTTAAGATCATTGGAAATGTTAATTCTTAAAGCATGTATGAGGACGCATAGGAAAAGTAGAATGCAGTAAAAGTGGTGTGAAGAAGGGTGTGAGAAAGAGCTTGTTCACATTTGAGCATTATTTAGCTGTTAATCTGCTTTCCACCCATTTGGATTAGACGGGAGTAGGCCATATCCATACATATTTCAATTTGTATTTGAGGGCCACTTCTGTCTACCCCATTCATACCACTAGGCACTCCCTTTACCCCCCAAAAAAACTTCTAATTTGTTGATTTTATTATGCCAGTTATGTACTGACAGGGCATGGGCACAGATAGCTGTGAAAATTTCCTGTCCTAGAAATTTGGACATTGTACTCAGGCAATTGTAAATTGGCTTGTGCAGTTTTCTGGTTTTGTGCAAATTTGAGGGATCAAAAGAAGAAAAAGATTCCTCTGTTCAGGAGTGCACCCGAAATAGTTACAAATACATATGGAAAAGAAGTGGTACTTGGGGAAGTAGGTAAGGTAAAGGGTAAAGGTAAAGGACCCCTGGACGGTTAAGTCCAGTCAAAGGCAATTATGGGGTGCGGTGCTCATCTCGCTTCAGGCCGAGGAGCTGGCGTTTGTCCACAGACAGCTTTCCGGGTCATGTGGCCAGCAGGACTAAACTGCTTCTGGTGCAATGGAACACCATGATGGAAACCAGAGTGGATGGAAACACTGTTTACCTTGCACTGGTATACTTTGGAACAGCTAGGTTAGCAGAAGCTGGGACAGAACAATGGGAACTCACCCCGTCGCACGGATTCAAACTGCCAACCTTCCAATCAGGCAGCCCAAGAGGCTCCGAGGTTTAGACCACATCACCACCCGTTCCCTGCTTGGGAAAGTAGTGGGTATGGAAAGGAGAGTAATTGCAATAGATCACATATTTGGAATAATTTGTTTTATGTAATGGACAGATGGAAAATTGGAAGTCCTTTTAATTTTTCCTCTTTTCTTCTCTCTTATCTTTTTTAGTTTATTTATTTAGTTTCCCTTTGTTTTCCTCTTTCTGTTTTTGTTTTTGTTTAGATTAGTTTCTTTTATCTTATTGTATTATGAAAAAGTTTTAATAAAATCTTATTTTAAAAAAAGAAAAGAAAAGAGAGTAGTGATAGATCACAGTAACAAATCATTTGCAACCCCAAGCAGAGCAGTTTGGAGCCCAGTTTTTGAGGTTTGAGAATGAGACAGCCACACATGGAAGAGTAAAGAGAAAGCATGGAACAGGTCTTCCAAAAAGAAAAAAGAAAAAAAGGGACCTGATCAGGTTGATTGGGAAAGGGAAGAGAGAGTGATGGTTTGGCTAGCTGGGCTTGAGCAAGAGTTTAATGTGTTTCCTTTTTCTGTGAGGCTGGGGTTTGGTGGAGGTGAAAGTACTTCAGCAGCAGAAATTAATACAGAGAGGAAAAGAAGAACAGGAAGGGGGTAGGGAGTCCACCAGAAATGTTCTTGTGAGGAATGAGTATACCTTGAAGGAGCTTCTCCACCCCAATCGTTCAGCCCAGACACTGAGGTCCAGTGCCGAGGTCCTTCTGGCGGTTTCCTCACTGCAGGAAATGAGGTTACAGGGAGCCAGGCAGAGGGCCTTCTTGGTAGTGGTGCCCGCCCTGTGGAATGCCCTCCTGTCAGATGTCAAGGAAATAAACAACTATATGACTTTTAGAAGAATGAAGGCAGCCATGTTTAGGGAAGTTTTTAATATTTGATGTTTGATTGTATTTTTAATACAGTGGTTCCTCTGGTTACGTACTTAATTCGTTCCAGAGATCTGTTCTTAACCTGAAACTGTTCTTAACCTGAAGCACCACTTTAGCTAATGAGGCCTCCCACTGCCACTGCGCCGCCAGAGCACAATTTCTGTTCTTATCCTGAAGCAAAGTTCTTAACCTGAAGCGTTATTTCTGGGTTAGTGGAGTATGTAACCTGAAGTGTATGTAACCTGAAGTGTGTAACCCGAGGTACCACTGTACTGTGTTGGAAGCCGGCCAGAGTGGCTGGGGAAACCCAGCCAGATGGGCGGGGTATAAATAGATGATGATGATGATGATGATGATGATGATGATGATGAGTGAGGCCTCTTTGTGGGGTTCCAAAGATTCCTAACAGCTAAGGTGAAAAAGATACTTTATACGCTTAACTTGAGCTTGAAGATAAACAAAAATAAAAACAAAGACTGAAAATTATGTGTAGTGAATGGCAAGTTTATAGAACCATAGAATAGTAGAGTTGGGAGTAGCCGCCAAGGGTCATGTAATGGTGACACGTTCGTCACTGCTATCTTTTCCTTTCAGGGAAGAAACTGGTATGACCAGACCTGGTGTCTTCAGAGTGAGTTGGATGCTATACATGACATTTTTGCCAAGGAGAAGACCCCCCCTCCCCCAGGGCTCTGCTATGACCTGGGAAGCGAGAATCAGAAAAACAGAGCAACACGAGACCAAACAATGTAATATGAACTCAAAGAGTTGCAACACAGGGGTTCCCTTTTTTACTTGCTTGATGACCTGGGAAGCAGCAGTTGCTTCTGCTGCCCCAAAGTGAGTTACTGGGGGGTTGGAGGGGGAAGTTGGCGTTTTGCAAACACCTTGCAAGCTTTTCGCAAGTGTTCAAATCAAGCATTAATAAATGCTCATCTGCAGCTTATGTGGGGGAGGGGAGAAAGTTCCAGATATGTCATTTCAGTCCTTTCCTAATGCATGGCCTTCAAAGACATAATTAGGGACATACGGTACATGGTTCTGTTTTAATTAAAGTAAGTGCACTGGCAAATGATGCTACCCTATGGCAAATGATGCCAGCTCCAGTACCAAGGGAAAAAGCTGATGTCATGTGCACAAACTATGTTAAATGTTCTTGCTACAGCTCAGATCTTTGCTGCTTCTCTTCAAAAACTGGTAAAGCAGTTTTGATTTATTTTCAGCTTGGGGCGGAATATGTACTTTAGATTTTGGCTCAGAGTCATTTATTGTGGAAATAAATCCTGGCATGGATTGTTAGTGCATACTTAGGGGCAGGCAGGGGCAGCCTGAGGCATTTTGAAACCTGAGGTGATCCACAAAATGGGACACACACACACCCCATCAAGGAAGAAGGCGTGAGTGAAGATCTACATCAGGAACAGTGTGTGGTGATCAACACTGGTAATGGCTGAGGAGTCAAATCAACCTTACCCAACAGCTGGAATGGGAATCAAAAGCCGTCACTGGCGGGAAAGCAGCCAACTCCAAATCATACCAGGCAGGTGCAGAGCGCAGCAGATCCCAGAGGGTTTCCTTCCTAGGGATGGGAGGAAACCAGCAGTGCCTCCTATTCGCCAAGAGGTCACTGTAGAGGTGGCATGGGGGGGGTTGCCTAGGAGGAGGCAGATCTGGCCTCCAAGGAACGTGCCACAGCTGACGTTGCCACTGTGGCTGAAGCAGAAGCAATGGGTGATGCATTCCTTGGAGGCCACGTCTGCTGTCCCTGAGGATTGTGCTACCTGAGGTGGTCGCCTCACTTTGCCTCATGGGTGGGTTGGTCCTGGTTGCAGGACAGTTTTGCATGAAAGTGGCATGTGAAAGCCCTTCAGTGAGGTCAGTTGGAATGGACTAAGGTCTGGTAGCAATAGCTTCTCCCAGCCAGTGAACAGGAACTGAAACGGATGGGATGGCCGAGAGAGGCATCTGCAGCAGCTGTTTCTTTATTTCAATATAGCAGTCTATAAACAGCTATTCACTGTTAAACTAAGCAAGAGCCATAGCTCCTGCGGCTGAGCATCTGCTTTACAACTGGAAGATGCTGGGTTCAATCCCAGATATCTCCAGATAGGGCTAGAAATATGCACTCTCTGGAGAGCCACTGCCAATCAGTGTAAACATACTGAGCAAAATAGCCCTGTGGTCTGACTCAGTATAAGGTAGCCTGTTATGTTCCTATATGTGCATGGGATAACAGGAGTGTACTATTTTACCTTGGGACCCATGTGCTACTATCTTCAAGACATGTCTCTGTCCATGAAAGAAACATGAATTAGGTGGAGACCAAGGATTGCAGTACTTTAAGGATGAAAAAGAGTCTTATTGCACTGTAAAGACCAGGCTTCCTCAAACTCACCCCTCCAGAGGTTTTTGGCCTACAACTCTCAGGATCCCTACCTAGCAGGACTAGTGGTCAGGGATGATGGGAATTGTAGTCTCAAAACATCTGGAGGGCCGAGTTTGAGGAAGCCTGGTAAAGACTAATAGATTTCTTATGGAACAATCTTTCATGGACTAGAGTCCAAAAGTTTATGCTATGGTGTATTTGTTTCTTTCAAGGTGCCTTGAGATGTTTTGCTGTTTTCGTTGCAAGAAACTAACACCTTATGAGGATGGCTTTTGTTTAAGTCCCATGGATAAGAATGAGAGATCGCCCTCAAGTGCTCTTTCCCAGCATTACAATGACATTTTGGATCGGAAGCCCAATATCCTTGTCAGCTCAGCAAGGCTTCACAATCAAAATCAATTGATAAGATGGCATGGTAATGAGGAGCGGTTTTTCATTTTATTTTCACTTGGATTCCCACTACTGGGATTTTCAATATGGCAAAGCAAATGTGGTTTCTTAATGTGGTTAGCATGTATCTCCACATCATTGCTGCATTGAGATCAGCGTTCTGGAGAGATTTATTTAGGGAATCAAAGAAGCAGCCTCGTTAATGTTGCTTTTGTAAATTTAGCTTCTTCTCTAACTTCTGATCACTGCGATAATGCAGCAGATGGCTCTGTTGTGTTTGGCTTGATTTGATTACATGGTACTTCTCCTGCCTGCCCTCCAATAGTGTACGTGAAAAGCAGCGTAGAGCTGGGAGAAAGCTCACAACCCTCACAGGACTCCACACTGTTGTCTCTTGCATGTGAGCACATCTTCAAAGCTCCGTCCAAGGACTGGCACCAGTCCCAGGACAAAGTGTTGCTTCAACCCCTATCCAAATTTAGTTGCAACTGCACATAGGAAACTGCTTCAAACTGAGCCACACCATTGGTCCATCTAGCTCAGTACTCTCAGGCAGAGATTCCCTTGAGTTTCAGGCAGACTAGCATGGGATCCAGGTTGATGTCACTGCAATGAAAGCTGATGTTGGAGCTACATGCGATCCATACCAAGAAACCAGATTTGTTTTGTCTCATCAAAAGTCCCAGGGGTGAGAACCAAGTGAAAGGAAAATCAACGCTAGCTCCCAGCTGTGTTGTCTCTTGGACCGATTATAGGTTTACAAGAGTGGCAGCTGGTGTTCATTGGGACGGGGTGGGAAGAATGCAGGGAGGCTAAGGGTAGGTGGAGCCAGAGTCAATGGCAGGTAGAACCAACTAATTCTAGTTTTGTCCCCCATCCTCCTTGATGCTAAGTTCTACAGGAAAAGTTGAGGCTGAGGAGAAGGATGCTGCTGACTCCACCCACTGCAGTCGCTGTAGGTAAGCAGCTTGGTGAAGTTGGTGAAACTGTGCCCCATTTGCCCTAATGGAGCAACTTCCACAGGCTAACCATCAGAAAAGTCCAGAAAAGCGCATTTCATCACATCATTTAATTTGTAAGCCACCTTTCCAGAGTTAGAACCATGTTCAAGGTGGCTTAGAACAGTGTTTTTCAACCACTGTTCCGCGGCACACTAGTGTGCCGCGAGATGTTGCCTGGTGTGCCGTGGGAAAAATTGAAAAATTACTTTATATATAGTCAATATAGGCACAGAGTTAAATTTTTTAACATTTTCTAATGGTGGTGTGCCTCGTGATTTTTTTCATGAAACAAGTGTGCCTTTGCCCAAAAAAGGTTGAAAAACACTGGCTTAGAACGTGAAAAGATTTACGGGTAACAAATGTAGGCATAGACAATAAATAAAACACATCAAAAGACACACAGGCGTAACTGAACAATTCCCACATAAATCATTGTAAGATCTAAAGATAAAGATACAAAAAAAAAAAAACAGGAAAAATAACCTCAGCAAAAACCTCTAAACAATACCCCAGCCCAAGAGTCTGTTCAACAGAACTTGGTTTCTGTAGCTGGAGTAAGTCAGTCAGGGCCCAGCCCTCCCAGGCCAGGTGGGAAAAGGCCCGCAAGGCAGGGAGCAGGTCTTTCAGGACTCACAGCCAATATTTGATGGCCAAAAGGAAGACACAGGTGTCGCTTGTGTTGCAATCACATACCGTTTGCCTAGGAACGAGCCCTATTAAATGTTGTGGTGCCTACTTCTGAATAGCTATGTATAGGAGTGCACTGTTAATGTTTTCCATTCAGTACGGCTGAAAGTGAGAGCTTATCATACCCTAAGAAATTAACTAGTGGAATTATGAGGTGATGTGTGCATTGGGTGCTGGTACTTTGCTCTTACAATTGTGTTGAAAGGCGTGTGATGCTTGCTGCTGCTCCAGAAATTATCAGCGCTTTAGCTTTTGCAGAGGGTGGATTTGAACAAAAGGGCTTTCGCCCCATCAACATGCACTGGCTTTTGCAATGGCCATGTACTGGGAATTGGCAGGACTTACTTATCTGTAAGGGCTGAGCACAAATCAGGCTCCACAGCCAATGCTCATTTGAGCCACTAACTATATAGCTCCCCGCCTTTTATTTTAACTTCTGCCGCTTCACCAGCTCCAATCCTCATTTCTGGACAGGAAACCCTGCATTTTCAAGAAGAAGGCATTATAGGATTGTTGCTGTTGTTTGTTTGTTTGTTTGTTTAACTATCAAACCATTCCAAAGGCAGCAGGGAAGAAGAATTAACACCTTAGAGTCGACAGGCGCGCTGGAAAGGTTTTGTCTTTTCAATTTGGACAGTGTGCTTTCTTCCTACAGATGGTTTTCTGGCCTCCTTCTTATTGATTCTAAAACTTTTTTTTTAGCCTGCCATTCCTCAGAAAAGAGCCAAAGGTGGCTTACAAGCAATAAAGAAAACAACAATATCATAGTAAATGGGGGTGGGTTTACTAAAAACAAGCAGCAAAACTAAGAACTGCAGGATTAAATAGTAATGGAAAGTGCAAGGTTACAGGCTGGGCCGCTAGGAGACAGAGCTATGCCTGATTTCTGTTACAATCCAAGGCTTTGGAAGAAGCAAGACCTTCTTGGGGTGTTAATGCTGTGGGGCCCTCCACTGTAGGCTCATGTTCTATATATGTACAAATAAACCATATATCATAAAGGCACCAGAGTCTCTGCTGTCCCTCATTCTGAAGACACCAAATCCTGGGTAGAACCCTTGGAATCTCGCACCACTCAGAGGTTGGGGTGACACCAGGGGCGTTCTTAGCCCCTTGGCTGCCCGGGGTGGGAAGCCAAGAGGCACCCCTGGGGGCAGGGCATTGCAGTGCGTGCGTGCGTCATGACGTCATGACACATGTGATGCCCCGCCCCCGGGGGTGCCGGGCGGCGGCTTCGGGAGTCTCTGTGGGCTGCAAAGACTCCCGAATCCGCCGCCCAGGCTCCCTTGGCGGAGCGCAAGTCGGGGCAGGGAGAGGGACAGGCCAGTGAGGAGGGGTGTCCCTCCGTGCTGGCCCACCCCTCTCCATGCCCCGGCTCCGCAAGCCAGCCAGCAGCGGAGCTTGGCATAGAGGCAAGGGGCAGGCCAGCGAGGAGGGGGTGGCACCCCACCTCACTGACCCGCCCCTTGCCTCCATGCTGAGCTCCGCCGCTGGAAGGGGGGGATTATTTTCGGCGCTGCCTCCTCGCTGGCCGCCCCACCCCGGTAGTGCCGAAAATAACCAAAAAAGGAAAATAAAAAATAAAGAAAGCCCAGGGGGCGGGGTCGCCCCCGAAGTGTCACCTCCAGCAGGGGCGCTGCCCGGGGGCCCCGCCCCCTCCACCCCCCCTTGCTACGCCCCTGGGTGACATACAACATTATGTTTCCAGGGTCTACAGGGTTGAAGACAGTACAGTCTGACCTCTGCCATCATCCAGGGGACCCAGGGCCACTGGGAAGCTGCTTCCTCCTTGCCTCCCAGGTAAAATATCATGGCAGGAAGGAAGTCAGTCAGGCCCCATCCATCAGCCCAACTTCTTGGGCCAGGCTCCAGTCAGTTGCAAGGACTTTGCTTCCCCACTCACTGCTGGAGGAAATAATCAGCTCCGGCTGCCGGTTGCCCTGGAACTGCAAGAAGCAAAGGGGAAAGGCTTCTTGGCCACATCCATAGTCAAAGAAGCAAGAACCAGCAGCTGCTATTCAAGGAAGATTGGCCTGGCCACAACTGGATGCGAAGGCACACAGCTCACCTGTCTTTCCCTCCACCTCCCTTCCTTTATGCGTCTTTGAAAGCCTGTAAGGGCAGTGTCTGGCTCTGACTGTCCGTTTCAAGCTCTCTCTCTTAAATTGGAGTGAGTTGCTTTGGTGGACAGTAATTGTCTGAAAAGCGACACAAAATATAGGAAATAAGGAAATAAATAAATATAATCCACCCTAATTACAAAAGTAGAAGTTTTGTGTGTGTGTGTTCGTTCTGTTCTAAATCTCACTGCATCATGGGTTTTGTAGTCCAAATGCTTCCCACTACATAATCATTCAGACCTGCTAATTTCCCAGTACATTTTGTGTTCTGTTTTCACAATCTATTTTCTGTGAGAACGCTATGGCAAAAGCTGGTCACAAGCCAACATGTAACCCACAGAGACAACAGAGTAACTTTTTATAGTTGTGTGTGTCAGCAATCAAATTAAGAGGTGGTGCTTCTTTTGCCAACACTCAGGCTGGTTTCTTCCAAGATGCAACCATGGGAACTGTGTTAATAAATTGCTGGAGCCAAGCCACAGAGGTTGGCTGCAGTACTGCCAGTTGCAGCACTAAACAATGTTTTTGCAAACTCTGTAACAGCTCCACAGAAACTCAGCTGATAAGAGTGTAACACAGCATTGTCACTTTGGAAAGGGAATGAAGCAAGATAAGGAGAGAGGACACTTCTGTTAAGGAGAACAAGCAGTTAGTATGGAAGCCTTTTCAGTTAAGCTGGCTGCTGGACTCAAAGATAATTTTGCATATGTGAAAGCAAACGAGTCCCATCTAGCCATGAGAAACTCCAGCAGCAGTCCTAATTTGACCCACAAGGGTGCTTTCCCCAAGCTGCACCCATGTGCCCTATATCTGTTATATATGGCTTCAGGTGTAGGACACATAAAGGCATGGTTCTCTGTCTAAGGAGGGTTTTGCAGACACCGCCAATCAGTCAATTGGTGGCACCTGTGAACCACGCTCCTGTGTAAACATTGACAATTAGCTGATCTTTGGCACTAGCAGAGTAATAGGGCTTTGCAGATGCCATGATGGCACTTGCAAAGCTTTGTTCCTTTCCTGTGAGGTTTGATTTCAAACTGCATGTGCAGAAGAAAATGCTTCACCTGGTGTCACTGTGATGCCAGGTGACGGCCAGGTGTCCAGCCCCACACACCTGTCAAAATGGGCCACAGGGGCCAGATCCACTTCCCCAACCTTATATAAAATGAAAACAACAGCCAATGCAATTCCGCAGCCCATCACTGATAGCCACTGCTATGCTGCGGCTTTTGACATAGCTCGGCAATACCCCCCCACCCCCACCCCACCCCCAATTCCCCAGTAATGTGGGAAACAAAATAACACCTGGAGATATATGAGAGTGTTTGCAGAGAGGGCACAAGAATGAAGGTTACTCCTACAAACACCCTGGCAACTCCCTTGCTATTTTCCAGTTGCAACATTGTTTGGTGCATGGAAGGAACCAGTTGCAAGAATGCTAGGATTAACTCACACAAGCCATTTGTGACACAAGTATGCTGGCAGGAGAAACCTACAGAGCCACATTCAACACAACTCACATCATAGCCCATTGGGAGGGGCAGACAGCATGGAATCTCTCGATGCATCCTTTCTAGTCTCCCAAAATTTAACTGTCATGTGACAACGGTTCTTGAGAGCAGAAGCAGTAAGGCCTACAAGGCCTACACAATCATTCAAGCTTGCTAACTGTTAACAGCAAACTGCTAAGTCACTGTGACTCATCTTGAGTGATGACTCATTCACCCTATAAAAGTAGCCAGTCTCTCTGTGGGCCTCAGAGTCATTGTATCTCTCTGTGTGGGTCTCAACCTCTGTGTGTTTTGTTGCAGACAGAGTGGCTTCAGGACTCTAGTACAGTGGTACCTCGCTAGACGAAAATAATTCGTTCTGCGAGTATTTTCGTCTAGCGATTTTTTCGTCTAGCGAAGCACCAATGCAAATCGCAGTTTTCGCTAGACGAAAAAAAATTGTCTTGCGAGGCAGCCGCATTGACGAATTCGTCTTGCGGGGCAGCCTTCCGCTAGACGAATGCCTTCGTCTAGCGAGTTTTTCGTCTAGCGAGGCATTCGTCTAGCGGGGCACCACTGTAAATCAGTAACTAAGACTGTGCCTCTATGAAGAGTCAGATAGCTGCTATGAGTACTCTGTGTATGCTCTTTAACTATGCTGTTTATGAACAACGTTATTTTCTCAAGTAAAAGTTTTATTCTGTTTATGAACAAGACTCTGCATTGATTATTTTACCGCTGCGCAACATTAACACCCTCCCTGAAAACAACCATCTTCTGTCCTCCTCCACCCTATGTGTAGGATTTCCCCAAACACGCATATAGACTGATACTTCATGGGGCTGTAGCTCAGTGGAACAGTTCAGAGTTAGCAGATGAGAGACTCCAGACGTAATCCCAGATTGCAGACTGCCATGACGAAAGGCTGGGAAGACACCCACTCACACCCACACACCCCTGGTAATATACTGCCTCAGGTAGCCAGGCTCCTTACCTACTATTCCTCTTTTTAAAAGTCAGCTCAAGCCATTAATATTTTTCCTAAAATGCATACGTTGTGAGGTGAATTCTGAAAGTCACAAAGAGGAGTGGGGTTGGCCAAGCTTTCCTGTGTCCTTGCAAGACTCCTGCGCTTTTGAAAGCTGCATGACAGACAGCAAAAGCAGCAGGTGCAGCTTTCCCCATCACCGCCTCAGTCTCTTTGCCTTTATGTGTGGCTGATTTCTACCTACCCCGTGCATGGAAGCACAGGTCTGAAATACGTGTGCTCCAGCCTGTCTGATTTGAAAGCTGGATAATGTGGGTCTTGGTTTCAGCTTTCTCTTTTGATCCTTCTGGCTTCCTGAGATTACTCATCCACCACAGAGCTGCGCCCCCCCCCTCTTTAGGACATATTCTTCCACAACTAGACCAGGGCTTCCAGTAACTGCTGACAGGGACTCCCGCTTTATTTCACTTTAAACAAAAGGAAACTAACACATTGTACTTCTCAGTTCCCTTTTCTCTTGTGGTTGTTCAAAGTGTGCCCCTGCAGACTTCCTGCGGTCTCTTTTTGCCTTAGGGTTGCAAAGGACACCGAAAAAGACTGGGTGGGAAGGCATTGCATTGGCCAATTCTAGATGCCTACTTTATTTTAATTTTTATCCTGCTTTTCAGAAAAATATTGTCTCCCAAAGGACTCACATCAATGGTGGTGGTGGTGGTGGTGTTTTAAAAAAGATGACCGGTTCTCAAATTTTCAAGGTAACAGACAAGACACATAAGGAGGAAGAGCTTGACAATGCCAGGACGCCATGTTGAGTTGTGAACAGGCATGACATTCATATCCAGGTGTTGGCAGGCTGATCTGCTGCGGAAGAAGACGTGTTGGATCAGACCAGGAGCACACCTAGGCTACAGCCTATTTTCACAGTGTCAAGCCAGCTGCTTATGGGAAGCCCCAAAGGAGAACCTGGGAGCAACAACACTCTCCCTACTTGTGACTCCCAGCAACTGATACTGTACTCTGAAGGCATAATTTAGCCACCATGGACAGAGACACTGCAACTAACCCAGGGGTCAGCAAACTTTTTCAGCAGTGGGCTGGTCCACTGTCCCTCAGACCTTGTGGGGGGCCAGACTATATTGGGGAGGGGGGTGAACGAATTCCTATGCCCCACAAATAACCCAGAGATGCATTTTAAATAAAAGCACACATTCTACTCATGTAAAAACATGCTGATTCCCAGACCATCCGCGGGCCGGATTTAGAAGGCGATTGGGCTGGATTTGGCCCCCAGGCTTTAGTTTGCCTACCCATGAACTAACCCAACCAGCACCTTGTTCCTAGGTCAAGACCAGAGCCTGCTTCTCTTCAGCTGGGCAGCGGGGTGAGCCTGCTTTCTGGCAGAACCAAGTTCATTGGGATGAAGCCAGGCTAGTCTTTCCTTTGCCTTGATGTTCTTCTTAGGAGGCCGCAGCTGCTGCATCCCAGTGGTCCTTGGTGCCCTGGCTGAAGCCAAAGTGAGCATCCCTTCAACTCTGCAGTCCCAGAGCATTTTTAAAAAAAACGTTTATTCATTGTTCGTTGGTATTTTAATTATTATTACTTTTACAATAAAAAATTTGCTTCTCGGTGATGTGGTTGGTGATGCAGGATATGTAGCCCATAGGACTGCGCTGTAGAAGAGTCAGAACAAATTATTATATATTTGGATATTACACAGTGTGGTGTAGAAAAGGCTGTGTTTAAACCGCTTATTAGGCTTCTAACCAAAATTGTTTTCTTATAACACAGTCAAATTGCGAGTTGTAGCATACTTGTGAGCCAAAAACTCACAGCCACAGAATTACTGTAAATGCAAGGCCTAATTATTTAAAGCATGCCTCTGCTAGTCCATTTTCTTCACATTTCTACTCGGTCACATCAGGGCTGACTCTGTACTTCAGGGGGGCCTTAGCAAGGTGTGACTGCTGCCCCCTGCCTCTTTGTGGCTGCAGCACCACTGCTCCGCCTCTTCCCCGCCCCTTTGCTTACTTCCTAAAACACATTATTTACCTATGCAATAACTTCAGCATAAATGGCAGTTTCCCTGACACTTGGGCTCCAAGAAATGGCCAAGCATGTCATTCTGCGCAAGGTGGCCATGGCAGCTGGAAAAGCATATTAAGCTTACAGGTGGTGGTGGTGGTGGTGGTGGGTTTAAAAAATAAACCACCTAAGTTTTAAAAGCCTTTCTTGCCTCTGTGGCAAATCATGACAGTGGTGCAGGCAATGTCTGGCCACTTCACCCAGAATGCCAGGCCCATTATCAGAGCCCAGGCAAAGCAGTGAGGTAGAGAGAGAAGGTGAAAGGGGGGCTGGTGGTGACCAAGTGAGGTTGAGATGGTGATGAGTCATGGGGCCTTTGGCCAGTGCCTGACCAGGCCAAACGCTGGCTTTGGGCCTGAGCCATAGGTCTGCCTAAAGCCGATGTTTCCCATAACTTTTGAACTTGCTCCCTCCCCCTTCTAAACTTTGTCTACCCAGTGTGGCTGGCAAGCACAAAGAATCCTTGCAGAGAAGTGCATGTTTGCCACCCATTGTTATATGTATAAGGACCTGTCAAGTGGGGTACTAATCTAACTCTAGCACTACAAAAGTACTTGAACTGGAAATCTCAAGGAGGTGGTGAGAAGTCACTCTGCAGCCAAAAGCTCCCATAAGCCTTTCATATCGCTATGCAGTTTCCACATAGGGTGTTTTGATGACTACCATGCTAGGCCTCTTCAATGGCAAGGAAATGTCCCCTGGATTCTGTTTCTCTCTCGCATTTCCCCCCTACACAAGCGTGAGGGGTCTATGCCCCTCCAGATGTTGTTGGACTCTAACCATTGCCATTCCTGGCCTCTAGTCACACTGGCTGAAGCTGATGGGAAACTGAGTTCAACAACACCTAGAAGGCTACATGTTCTGCAGTCCGACCCTATGGGGTCCTGCCTGGCTGTTTGAGAGCCACTGGCCTAAGCCCATTTCTGTCCACAAGACTATTATTCTTAAACAAAAACAAAAACAAAATCCCTTCCATTATCTAAATTGTAGTGATAGCTGAAATAACAATTGTTTATGTTATGGTTGTGTAAGCTAAGTCAATTTATTAAATAGGTGCTATGCAAATGCCTTCAATAAACTAAATAAAGTTGCAATTATATACACTCCTACCATTGAATACGATGGCACTTACTTCTGAGTTAATATGCATTGGATTGGGTTGTTAATTAGACAGGGCACATGTGTTTAATATGCGAGCTGAGAGGCTATCATCAAGTGTATTTTTGTTTTCCAGATTTTGATTACAAAAATAGCTTCCCACTTTCCTTCTCTTCTTCTGCCAGCCGCTAAAGGAAATATTTTAATCATGGCACTAAGTCGGGGGGGGGGGAGGATCAATGCCAGATCAATTTTTCACTAACAAGATAACACTTAAGGCAAGAATAGTCCAATCTGTGGGGTCTTTTGGATTGTGGGTGTTCTGAAATAATGGGACTTCATTACAGGAGGTGGAATGAGAAATAAATTGCACCTGGAAACTCTTTCTTGCACCATGTTTTCCAAATTTCATTTCCATTTAAAGTGCAAACATTTTTTAATGGAGCCAGCTAGTGCTTTACTAGAGACCCACTAGGCCCCTGAAATGCCATGTCTGCATCAATGTCATGGACAGGTAGGGCTATGATGGGATGAGGAGGGGAAGGAGTCTTGCTGGTGAAAGATTACCAGACTGTTTTGTTTTTAATGTGTTGGGGAGAAATGCTGGAGCCCAACAGAAAGCAGCCCAGGGAGAAAGGGAGACACTCTAAATGGCACAGCTAGGTCAAGAAGGCCTAGTGATGATGTGTGCAGGAATCACCTGAATGCTGAAGTCGAAACAAAATAGGAAATTCTTTCCAGTAGCACCTTAGAGACCAACTGAGTTTGTTCTTGGTATGAGCTTTCGTGTGCATGCACACGAAAGCTCATACCAAGAACAAACTCAGTTGGTCTCTAAGGTGCTACTGGAAAGAATTTCCTATTTTGTTTCGACTATGGCAGACCAACACGGCTACCCACCTGTAACTGAATGCTGAAGACACACCTTTTTACCCTGGCTTTTGACATTTGAGATGGGTATTTTTAGGAAACACGCCTTATTTATTTATTGTAAGTTGTTTTAAACTTTTTTTTAAAAAAAAATTGGGTTTCCATTGTTGTAACCCACCCTGGGACCTTAGGGTGAATGGCAGGTAATAAATGATGAAAAATTAACAACCTGTGCGACACCCACACAGGGTTGCCAACTGGCTAGGCAAGAAAAACACACAATAGACAACCCACTAGCAAGGCCTGTTCCTGTTACACGAGTGATG
Source organism: Lacerta agilis (assembly GCF_009819535.1). Lineage (NCBI taxonomy): Eukaryota > Metazoa > Chordata > Lepidosauria > Squamata > Lacertidae > Lacerta > Lacerta agilis. The sequence goes on along the minus strand of NC_046314.1, from coordinate 58,500,746 downwards.
AAATCAGGGGTGAAGCGTTTCATAACATAATCCTTACAATTAGGTAATCACAAGTGTTTGTTTTTAATGAGATAGTAAGACCCAGCCCGGTCCAAAAATTATCGATCCTAAATTCACACAACCCCAGTCATGCAAAGCAACAAAAATGTGTAACTGCCGTTGCTGGCTTCATGTTTCCCTCTTGTTTGGGACCACGTTATGTGGGTGGAAGGCTATGCAGTCCTTTTTGAACTTATTTGACAAAGGAACTTGGCTAGTGGGGGAAATAACAAATAATAATAATAATAATAATCAGCCTATACTTATGGTGCCACCTAGTGGATCTCAATACAAGGATGATAAAAGAGTCTGAGGAATGTAGGGGGAAATCAAAATAGCTTTGGAATACTTTGATCATAGAATCATAGAGTTGGAAGAGACCACAAGGGCCATCCAGCCCAACCCCCTGGTGATGAGCAGAGACATAAAGCTCAACTGCATGACATATTAAAGTGAATTTAAAAACACTTCCATTCTTGTGATAAATGATGTTTGATATGTTTCATACGCTTCTTGGATTACAATATATATCCCTGATCTTTTCATTATATTCAAGCATCACTCTCTAGTTGAGAAACAGATGCCTCAACCCAGTTAAACAGAGGGTAGCAAGGGTGTATAGACAGGTGTCAATCAGCCATGCACACAAAATGAACATTTTTGCACACAGCCCAATTCTCCAAGAACTCCTGTGCTGCAACATGTTTCTGTTTTCTTGGAATTAGGTCACTGGAAACTTACGGTATTTTTGTGATACATGGTTTTATTCACACACACTGAACATAGGAAGAGATGGATGTAATTCTGACAAATGACCCAAAGTCAACTGCTTCCCCATCTGCTTTTATGAGAGGTAGCTTCCAGAGTCTAAAACTCAGCCTCTGTCTCTGACTTTGTGTCACTCCAAAAACGGTGGGTCTTTTCTCTTTCACACATACACCTGGATGACATCACCTCCAACTAGGAGGAGGGTTTCCGGAAAACTATATATCCCTTTTGCTGTACTGGTATCACCTTCTTGAAGTGTCTCCAGCTATAATAATAATAATAATAATAATAATAATAATAATAATAATAATAATAATTTATTAATACCCTGCCCATCTGGCTGGGTTTCCACAGCCACTCTAGGTGGCTCACAGCAGAATAATAATAATAATAATAATAATAATAATAATAATAATAACAACAACAACAACAACAACAACAATAATAATAAAGCAGTGATAAAACATCAAACATTAAAAACTGCCCTAAGCAAGGCTGCCGTCATATGTCTTTTGAAAGTCAGATAGTTGTTTATTTCCTTGACAGCTGATGGGGGACATTCCACAGGGTGGGTGCCACTACTGAGAAGGCTCCCTGCCTAGTTCCCTGTAGCTTCACTTCTCGCAGTGAGGGAACCACCAGAAGGCCCTCGGAGCTGGACCTTAGTTTAGTTTCTGTGGCAACATATTGCCCCAACTTACATGACAAAGGAGATACTAAACAGACCTGGCCTTACCTAGCAAAAGAAATTGGCTTGACTATTTCCACAATCTTCCTCTGCTTCAGGCCCCAGTCTTACAGCTATAGGATTGCAGAGTTGAAGGAGAACCCGCGAGTCATTTAGTCCAACATCAATTCCCATTACTATATTACAAACTCCACAAGCACTTCTGTGTACAACTACATGAACATACCTCTCCTATCCTGCCACAAAATGTTGCAGTATAGGGTACTCCTGTTCAGGACACTCCATTTCATCCCCACCTCCCTCCCAGTTCTCCCCTGAATAGTCAGCCATGTTAACATGTGCACACTGAGCATGCTCAGACTTCGGACCTTGAAACATTTTCAAGGCTTCTTCTGTGTGAATGGTGGCATTTTGACTACATAAACACCAGCACTCAGATATGTGAAATTATATTTGTTTGTTTGTTTTTACTATCACTATCATTATTATTTAGATTTCCTATCCACCTTCCACCATAAAGTCCTAGACAGAGAGCTACAGCAATATGAAACAAAAACAAGATTAAAATTAGCTTAAACAATTTTAACTGATTAAATATATGGCAGAGCTAGAGGAGAAGAGGCTTTCCACTTGAAACATATGTTGTTTTGGTACATGTTTGTACACTTCACTCTCCCAAGCCTATCCTCTCAGCAGATGAAAGGCGCCATTAAATTTCAAAACCACTCCAAAGGCTTCCATGAGAGCAGGAAAGCCAACTTCAATCACTCCTATCTAATGCAATGTTGAACTTATCATCTTGGTAGAGCAATTTCATGATGTGGAAGAGATCAGATCACAGCAGCATATCCTCACCCTACAGTTTCTGGTCTTCAAAGGGGAGAAAGGCTTTGGAGAAATCAATTCCAGTTGCAGTACAGAAATGCCATATTGTTGTGGATTCGGTATTTTTCCTCTTCAGATTATTATTTTCAAACTCACCATAGTATTCAGAACTGTCTTTTATTAGTATTTCTCAAAAGAATGGTAGTATATTAGGAAAAAATACCTCTTACACTTTCTCTTTCAAAGGCTACATTAAGTTCCATGCCTTGTTTCTATACTTGATATAATCTACTAATTTACATAGGGAGCACTGTGACTTTTGAATAATTTAAGAACACTCTTTGTACCACATACTTTTTCTGAGGGTATAGGCCTTGTGCCCTCCCAAGTGTGTTAAAAAGCATTTCAGGGACAAATCTTTAAAAGAGCAAACCCTGCAAAAGATTAGAGATTGGACGATTGTGTCCGTATTAAGCAGTTGGGGAAACATAGGAAACTCTGCCATTTTTGTTCATATTTTCTATATAGGTATATGAGAAGATGATTTTTCCATCAGATGAGTTGGGCAGCGGCACATTGGTTCAATGGGGTAGTTGACATAAATCCATTTGGTTGTGGTACACATTCCAGGACCTATAATCCCATGTGAGAGTCACTGTAAACATCACAAAACAGATTTAAAAAGCATTCGCTTTACAATTTAAAGAGCTTCTGAGCACTGTTCTATTCTCTATAGAACTTTGTAGGGTTGTTTGTTTATCTCACCGATACAGCTGTTAGCTTTTCCATTAGCTTTACTTCTATATCTTGGGTACGGTAAGTGGTGATTTGAAATCGGTATCTTAATGTTGCTGAAGATACTGAAAGGATGAAATATTGCAAATGCTTGATTGGAGAGGAAGCATATCCGACTTGGTAATACCTGTGGGCTTTTTCTTCTGGACTCCTTGCATTGCACTTTGTAATTCTACTACATTTACAGAAGCAGTTGAAACACAGCAGTTGATACCTAAGAAGAACCCTTGTTGGAGGAAACCAAAGACCTATCTAGTCTGGCATCCTGTTCTCAGCGTGGCCAACCAGGTGCCTACAATCAGAGCTCAAGGACACACTCCAGTCAGGTAAAAACACTTAAGGTGGGAGAAAAGTAGGGCTGGTTAGGTTGTGGCTCAGGAAGGCGGGAAGAGTCCTGAAGATAGAGAGGCCCCTGAGCTTCAGGTTCTCCACTACTGCTCTAAATGCCTGTCCTCCTTCGGGTAGTGAAAAAGCGGGATATCAAATCCAAACTCTTCTCTTCTTCCTCACCTTTAAAAAACCACTGTTAAAAACCACCTGCAAAAGGTTTCTATTTTTCAGCTGCTTTTAGGCTAGGGGTGGGGAAGCAGGGACCCTTTGAGTGTTGCTATACTCCAACTCCCATCATCCCTGACCACTGGCCATGCTGGGTGGGCCAAGTGGGAGTTGGTGCCAACGACATCTGGAGAGCCACAGGTCCCCCATCGCTGTTTTACATCATTTGTTGCTTACATCCCATTGCATTTCCCCTTCCTTTATTTTCCTAATGTTTTAACATTTTTATGAGTTTACTGAATTTTATGAAGTGGTAAAGGCACAAATTTGCAAGGGGCATGTGTTGGCTTGTGTTTGTTGCTACATTATTGTTACGAGTAGGGCAGCCCTATCAGAAGTAAATCCTGCCAATTCCTTTTAGATTTACTGCCAAGCATAGGAAAAGAAACAGCTTTGGGAAGATAAATAGTTACTACTGTCCTCTGTAATAATGTCTCCAGTCTTAAGTCTAGAAGGATTCCTTCAGACCAAGGACTGAGCCAAATTCTTTTTGTCAGCCATATATCAAGCCCGACTTCCCACGCGCAATCAATTCTGCAGTAGCCAACTCCTTCTGACCATATTTCAGATATCTCATTTGTCTTTGACTATCTTTACGATGACTGCCACCATCTTGGATGGCATTAGACAAATTTATGAAGGAAAAGATTATCAGTGGTTGCCATTATTAATGGCTATGTATTATCTCTAATGTTAGAGGCATTTTCCTCTCTGTATTCTAGTTGCTTGAGATAATAAGCAGGAGATTGCTGTTGCACTCATGTCTTCCCATAGACATCTGGTCAGCCACTGTGAAAACAGAATATTGGACTAGATAGACCTTTTGTCTAGTCCAGCAGGGATCTTATGTTTTTATGATTAGATGACTGTATAAAGTATCCATATCAAGAGTTTCTTCTCTGCACTAAAGCAGAGATGGGAACCTCTGGCTGTTCAGATGATGCTGGGATCCACGTCCAATCAGCCCCAGCAAGGCCAATGGCTAGGGGTGTTGGGAGTTGTAGTCTGACAAATACCTGGTGAGCCACAGATTCCCCATTTCTGCACTAAAAATGTGCATCCCTGATATATATGAAATATTTTAGTTTGGGAAGAAAAGATGAGATTGTTGGTGTAGATTGTGGCTCATATAATTTATGTGCTGTCTTGCCGAGTTATAATGGCATCACTATCATGCTGCCTTTCCATAGTAAACCATGCTCAAGGCTGCTCACAACATCAAAATGTTTTGCATCATTCACTAACAGCTACAAGAAATAACAAAATCCAATAGCAATATAAACAACAAATGAATGAAAACCTATTATGTTAATAAATGTAGAATAAAATAAATAAATAATTTGACTGATAATTCAGAATACGGTCAAACAAATAATAATAATAATAATAATAATAATAATAATAATAATAATAATAATAATAATACTAGACCATAAGCCGTGTAAACAGCAAAAACAATGCATTTCCAATACTAAATATTGACCACAGCAAATACCCCTAAACAATTCTCCACCCTGATGGTCTCCAGGCATCCTGAACAGCAGAAGCAACCTTTGTTGCTGGTGGCAGTCAAGGAAGCCCCGTCCTCTCAGGCCAGTTGGAAATGGGCCAGATAAGGAGAGATTAGGCCTTGCAGGACTCACAGTGAAATGAGGTTTTTCCCCCCTTTTCAAAAACAGTTTTCTAGGTGAATATATAGAATTGATTGCATATGGATCTGCTGGCAATTACCCACAGACATCCTGCGGATGCCAAGTCTCTGCAAATGCACTCACCCAAATTAGATATCCCTCATCCTAGCAGACTGCTCCAGTATTGCATGAATACCAGTCTTCCATCCACTGGGCTTAGCTGGTTATTGCTTATCCAGTAAAAAGATTCAATTTATGGCATTTTATATTCAGAAGGCTGCGCGTTGTAAAGAAGCCAAATTAAATTGTCAAGTCAGCTGAAAAGCAATATATTCCTTAAGCCGAGTTCCCAAATGGCTTTTAACGTTAAGTGTAGTCAAGTAGGGTCACCCAGCGCCTGCTTTATTACACTGCTTGCCATTAGATCTTCATTTGCCCAACCAGCCTCTTGAAGCTGATGTTTAAAAGATTCGCAAATCAGCCCTCCCAGTAGAAACCAGACATGGCAATACCTTTCAAAGTGGCCCCTAATATTATTTAACTTGTGAGAATTGAGTTAAGTTCTCGAGTCCCTACTCCCCAGAAACTCACTATCAGATGCAATAAGCAGGGAAAGCAAAAACACATATGCAAACAAACCAATGGATTGTCAGTATCTTCTGCATCGGACTGATACACTTTACGAGCCTACTGACACTACCCTGGCACAAACCGGTCTATTACATCAACTGCAGCCATTGCCACAATACCTGGTGTAGCATTGCCACACAAAGCTTTTGCTTGGTATGTATCTGGGTGAGAATGGTGGCGTAGGAAGATCAGTGCCATGGACACATACCTTGGAGGAAGATGGAGGGAACTTGGGTAGGAATCCCAACTAGAGTGTGTCCTGGAATTACTTCTGGGGCAGGAACCCCAGAACCTACCGTACATTACCAGTATCTACCTCTCTGGAGGTAGTAGCTCTTCCCTCTTCTCTGACTATGAGGATAATTTCTCCTTGGAACTCTCCACAGTCAGTAACCCACTACTACTGCCCAATAACCAAGCAGGAAAATCCCCAGTGCTTGACAAATGGGGGCATGGCGCCTTTGAGTTCCAACACCTTTCTTCAGAGACAGCAAGGCAAGAGGCAACTCTTTGTCTGCAAGCCCACAAGTCTCTCTGCCTTGCTGCATTGCACTTTCTCCGACCTCCCTGTTCTGTTCACCTCCCTGTTCTGTTCACCTTAGACTGTTTCCTCACCTTGCTCCTGGACTTAGGCTGATTCCCTGTGCTTGACCTTGGTTTGTTTGGACTGTGCTGCACCTGCAACCCTGCCCTCATTGGCAAGTACCGGTACTTTGGTTTCTGCCTTTGGTGGCCAGGCTAAAGGATAGCTGCCCAATCAGCAATCCCACATCATTGCCACTGATGATGACCCAGCCTTGTCCACTCACCCCTTCTCCAGAATCTGTACCTACAAAGTGCTGTCAACTGTGCAGTGCACAAGTCTAATCTTGAGGTACATGCCTGGAGCAATCCCATGAACCCCATTCGTGTCCATTTGGCAGAGCTTCAGGTTTCAACTACTGCACCAGCTTCAGGTTTGAATGAAGATCTTTCAAAATAAGTAGAATTGACTTTTGCTGCTGGGGTGCTTAAGGCAGTGGTTTGGAGCACTGGTGGAGGAAGAGGAGTGAGGGGGGAGCGCATCGCCCCTGGCAGCGCGATCCCAGCAGGGTGCCATTGCGGCAGCTCCCCCCACCCACACTGGGTGCCATGCCCCCGCAGGCAGTGCACCCCACCCCCAGGACGTGCACCAACCCCGCCCCACCTGCTCTCCGTCCCCCGGTGCCAGAGCATGAAGCTCCGCCACTGGTTTGGAGTGCTGTATGTAGGGATGCGGGTGGCGCTGTAGTCTAAACCACTGAGCCTAGGGCTTGCCGATCAGAAGGTTGGCGGTTCGAATCCCCGCAATGGCGTGAGCTCCGGTTGTTCGGTCCCAGCTCCTGCCAACCTAGCAGTTCGAAAGCACATCAAAGCGCAAGTAGATAAATAGGTACCGCTCCGGAAGGAAGGTAAACGGCATTTCTGTGTGCTGCTCTGGTTTCACCAGAAGCGGTTTAGTCATGCTTGCCACATGACCTGGAAAAACTGTCTGCGGACAAATGTCGGCTCCCTCGGCCAGTAAAACGAGATGAGTGCCGCAACCCCAGAGTCATCCGCGACTGGACTTAACTGTCAGGGGTCTTTCACCTTTGTGTCAGGCTTAGAACCAGCAATACCAACACATCCTTGTAAGCATGAAGTCAGCTCTTCCATTCAAGTGAATGGGAAAGCCCAGAAGCACTGAATAGATGTGTTTGTAGCAAAGTGGTGATGGCCACTTGTGTAGATGGGTTTAAAAGGAATTATACAGATTAATGGAAGATGGGTGAATGAATGGCTGGTATCCATGATAGCTGTAATGGAGCTTCCGTCCTCTAAGCCAATATACCTCAGTGTGCTTGATGCTGAAAAATCAAGAAAGCCTAGCCAAATAAGTACAATGGAAATAATTGGTCCTTACTCCCAGGTAGGTGGGGTTAGAATTGCAAACTTGTTTGTGATCATCTATGTGTCTTTATGACTGCTATCAGAAGCTTAACTTTGGACTGTGCCACTTTGGTCTCATACACCAAGGCCATTCTTAAGCCTTTATGTGATGGGTTGCTAATGCAGCACTGTGCCCGCTGAACCCTTTAATAGCACCTGACGTGTCCCTTCCCACTAATCGCTGCTGAAATTAAATGAAAAAAGCCTTGTATTATAATCTCTAGCAGGGTTTTTTCTAGTCTATTGGCTGCCTGGGAGAATGAATGTGCACGCATGTGCTTGTGGTGTGTATGGTTGCCATTCATATATGTGTGTCTGGTTGTAGTGTGTGCCTGCATGGCTGTGTTTTTGTGATATTGCATGGTGATCAAGACAATTTCTCCAGTTTGCATATGTGCCCACGGACCCTCAAAAAGTTGTCAACCTCATGTTATTATCGAACCCTCAATTTTATGACTTCAGTCCAGAAGATGCATGCATCCAGTGCAAGGCAAGGTGCATATTCCCCCAATTTTGTTATGTGCACAAGTTTATGAACAGATGCCTCTTTGGTATCGGTTGTTCATGAAGAGAGAATCATGTCAATGTATTGCACCATTTCCCCCTTTCTGATAACAGCTTTGCATTCAGGCTAGTGAAGCAATTGATCCGTACAGAGAACATTCTTTTCTCATGGAGATTATGATGCTTATCTTCCTTGAGATAAATTGCACTGACACACTTTCTTTCTTATGGTTGTGGCTTTAATTCCACGGGGAGCTTATTAGGTATTGTAATTTTTTGCATGAGAGGCTAAAAGGAGCTAGATAATGAATAGCCACAGTATTTAGAGGTGATTATTTATAATAGGTTTCAAATCTTGTGAAATATATATATTATTTTTCTATTTGTATAACTGGATGCATAAACGATTACATAAAAGATGCATTAGAACTATACTGTGACATCATTTTGGTGGTTTCAGCTCAAGCCATTGATTGATATCATTCCTATTCTGTATTTAATATATTACGTTGTAAGTATTTTTTTAATGGACATTACTACATAATTTCACTTTCAAATCTCATATTCAAATCTCAGACCTAAAACCATATTAATTAAATTGTAAGTGCTGAAATATCTAAGACTCAGCTTTTTCATTACTTTTAATTAATTCACTAGGCAGGTGCTCTGGGGGGGGGATTTCCCCCCTGGAAAGAAATCTCTACTTGATTGGAGTTGCAGAGTGAGGAAGTTGCACAATTAATTTACAACACTGCTTGTTGTTATATTCCGTATTAGGAGGAGGACCTCCTTTGCAAACTTTTGTGTGGGTCTGGTACCTTTTATCAGTAAGCATTGCATCTCTGCCCTTGACTTTTGTCCAATCCTGATTTCCAATTCTGAATCTGAGAGTCTGGCCCTTTCTACATGATATGTGAGAGGAGGATGAAGATGCTTTGTAGTATTATGACATAATCACCCAGTTCCCTTTCAAATTATACCATCACAATAGACAGACATATCATCTAAATGTAAGAGACAGAAGGACGTAGCCTTGCAGTGAAGAACAGCAAAGCAGCGCCCTCCTTTTCCCCAAAGTGTACTGGCTTTTTTATTTTTTTATTCCACCAGACATTCCTTCAAAGATGGTATCTCATTGATTGGAGCAGATTCTCTGTTTCTGATTTCAGCACACATGTATCAAGTAATCCGAGTTTAAATTCTCAGGTGCTATTTAGTAGAAAGCTAAACCCTTAAAACATTTTATATCACTGTGTTGTTGTTTTAAACCTGAACCAAGTTTAATCCATTTTGTAACTTATCTTCTGAATACTGTATGGAACAGCACAAGAATTAGAGCTGGCCTGCCCATGGGGAGGGGTGAAGCTCCCACTTCAGGTCGCAAAAGTGCAAGAGGTGGCACTCCTTTTGCCTCCCTGCTGCTGCCGCCACCAGAACGGCCTCCTCTCACTGTCAAGAGGGAGGTGTTCAAGGATGAGGAACCTGTCCAGATGTTGTTGACCTCCAGTTCTCATCATCCCTGACCTTTGGCCATGCTGGCTGGAGCTGATGGGAGCTGGAATTCAAGATTTGGAGGACCAGAAGTTTCCCATCCCTGACTTAAATCTTTGTAAACTATCAGCTCCATTAGTCCAGCAATAGGAACTATGTTTGCGTGGGTGAGTACCACACTCCTTCACCCCACCCTCTCCTGACTGACATCCTTCCAGAGGGTGAAAGGGAAACAAGACGGCACACGTTGATTACAACAATGACCGCTCTGAATGAACAGCTTTCAGATGACCTCCAGCAAACTCATCAAGCATGAACACAGAACTAATTGATGGGCAGAGTTGATTGCTTCCTCCTATCCTGCACTTGAACAGGCTTATGGTTAAAAAACCAGAGGCAGCTATGGGGAAAGCAGAGCTAAGTACAGTAGACAAGCTGCATTCAAGAGTATTACAACTGCTGGAAATATTTGATGTGATAGATTCTACATTATAAAAGAACAATTAATCTAGAGGTTATACCAGCAAAATGTTCTTTCTTCTTGATTTACTTACTTGCTCACTTTACTTGTTATGCTAGGTACATACAGAGACTAGACGGTGCTGCATACCTATTGTGCCTAGGATCACACTCTCCTCAGCCCCACTCTTATGCCTGTCCCCAGCTTTCCAGAACTGAGAGAGGCAATGAAAATGGCATTAGAGCATTATGAAAGATGCTATCGCCCTTCTTTATGATTTTAAAGCTACTTTAAATTGGTAGTGGAAAATACTAATGGCAAAAGAAGGGAGCAAGGAGGAGAAGGCAGGGCAAGGGGTGTGGATGCTAGACCGATGACCATAAAAAAGACCCAGGAAAATTATACAGTAATCATAGGTATGTTGATGCATATTAAAAGTCAGTTCCTTTATTTTATTTCTGGTAGATTTTTTCTAAACAAAATTAGGCAGATGCCACAGTCCAACCGAAAACTTATTTCAATGGGTTTAAGCATGTTTAATTCTGTATTGGATTGTGATAACTGAAGCTTGCAACGCCAAACCATTTTTGTGCAAAAGTCCTTTGATAACACTGTTTCTCTCTCCCTACCCTCTTCTCTCTCTCCAAAATCCTACAATGATTGCAAGGGACTAAGCCAGATACATGGACATCTCAGCCAAAGGCACACGGACATCTGTATGCCTTTTGTAAAATGTCTTTTCCAAAAACAAAAAAAGACAAAACCCCAAAGCAATAGCTAGGCTGGTTTCCTTGTCTGAGTTCTTATAATGCCCAGCTTTGTAGAGCTACAGCAGGTGCTGCTCAATAGCATATTCAATATGCCATATTGACACAAAAATTAATGTTTATTTTGAAGAATGCCATTGTGCACCACAACCACTCATTTATTATGGCAGCAAAATGAGAATTTGTCTTTCTTTCTTCAGTTTCTCTCTCACGTGCCTGCTTCTGTTGACAATAAGTGTTTCCCTCAATTCTCAATCACCTATTATAACTGCCAGACCAAATGTAGTGTGCCCTTCAAAATATTCTCATGTTAAATTGCTCGCCCATGTCTTTAGTCTGAAGAATGGCAACTGCTGTTCCCAGAGGAGAGTGCTGACTCTTTGATACATATTAAACGGTACTAAGCAGTGTGGGTCTGCAGGCACTGTTATTAATAGAAATGAATGTCTCAATGGCCAATGACTGACAGCTCTTTTGCCAAACGGCACCAAGCAAAATCATTCCAAGAAAGCAATGTCTACAGTACAGTGCAGTATGTTTTCACATGACTCAGATGAGCTGACTTTGAGGCCAATTTCATGTCAAGAGCTTTCAGTAATCATACAGGAAATGCAGATAGTGACCAATTAATGGGAGATAGATGTAGAAAGTTGCACCTATAGTGATCATTTACTCCTAGCCACCCTCCTGACTGGCATCTTGCCTTATGTTTACCATATGACTGAAGCCATGCGGCATGAAATTGGTCTCAGCAGGGCAACAGTCCCACGCCAAACCAATCTGGGCTTGATTTTCAACCTGTGACTTTCCTCTTGATTCCATCAGTTCTGGAATTGTAGTACAGTACTTTCCCCCATTATGGGACCCAGGTGGCGCTGTGGGTTAAACCACAGAGTCTAGGGCTTGCTGATCAGAAGGTCGGCGGTTCGAATCCCTGCCACGGGGTGAGCTCCCGTTGCTCGGTCCCAGCTCCTGCCCACCTAGCAGTTCGAAAGCACATCATAGTGCAAGTAGATAAATAGGGACCGCTCCAGCGGGAAGGTAAACGGCGTTTCCGTGCGCTGCTCTGGTTCGCCAGAAGCAGCTTTGTCATGCTGGCCACATGACCCGGAAGCTGTCTGTGGACAAACGCCGGCTCCCTTGGCCTATAGAGCGAGATGAGCGCCGCAACCCCAGAGTCGGACACGACTGGACCTGATGGTCAGGGGTCCCTTTACCTTTACCTTACTTTCCCCCATTAACTAATTGCTTCACCATTGATTATGTCCGCAATTCCTATGCTTTCTTCCTCCCACAGGCCACTTGAAAATTACAGAGGATCTTGGTGGGCCATGTAATGATTTTGCAGCCTGTGCCATACTAGATGCTGTATGATTTTTCATTGTATTTTAATTGCTTATTTTATTTCTTACATTTTGCATTCTATTGCATTACAATTTGAATTCCATAGAATTCAGCAACACAATAAAATACAATGTAAGAAATGAAAAGCAATTAAAAATCAATGAGAATATTTAATGCGAAGTATGTGCCATTTTCAACTATAAATCCACAAACACACCGTGAATCACCTGAATGAAGCTCAGTCGTACACAGACCACAGTTTGAGAACCCCTAGATTATGCAGGGATGTGGGTGGTGCTGTGGTCTAAACCACAGAGCCTAGGGCTTGCCAATCAGAAGGTCGGCAGTTCGAATCCCCGCGATGGCGTGAGCTCCCGTTGCTTGGTCCCAGCTCCTGCCAACCTAGCAGTTCGAAAGCACATCAAAGTGCAAGTAGAAGGTAAACGGCATTTCAATGCACTGCTCTGGTTCACCAGAAGCGGCTTTGTCATGCTGGCCACATGACCCGGAAGCTTTACGCTGGCTCCCTCGGCCAGTAAAGTGAGATGAGCGCCGCAACCCCAGAGTCATCCGCGACTGGACTTAATGGTCTGGGGTCCCTTTACCTTTACCTAGATTATTCTATATATAGATGTGGGGGCCCATCCAGCATCAAGTGACATGCAATTAGTTGTACACAAAATGCATATTCCTATCCACATCAAAATATGCATCTGTGTTGGCTGGTCATGTAAGCTTGACCTTCTTTGCTAGATTCAAGCAGTGGTGTATAATGCCCTAAAACACACACCTAAATCTACAAAAGGCATGTCATGCGCTCTGTCTTGTTCTTACACACACACAGGATCACAAATACATCAGATAAGTAAATTTAAAGTTTAAGCCCACTTACTCCTCTCCTCACCGCCCCAACAAGAATAAAAACTTCTTAAGGCATCTGTAAAGCAATGCATTTTATTACCATGTCTCATTCTCCAGATTAATTGAAGTCTTCTATTTATGCAATTAAAAATGCCTCAGCACGAGGCAATAGTTATATCATTTTACGTTACAACAGTCTCTTTCATTGACAAAAAAAAAATCCTCCTCTGGGCTGCATTTACCAAATCCCCATTTTTTAAAAGCTGGGAATTCTTAAACACCCATGTTAAGCTAAGAACAGAGATAGAGCATAACCACGCATTCTCCTCCGTCTCTCTTTTTTACACTATACAAAAGTTTCACCAGCACACTTTAAAAGTGTCCAATACTGTTGGTATTTTCAGATATTTCTGCTAGCACTTTTAAAAGCAGCAAACCAGGACTTTCCCACAAAGCATGTGGAAAAGGCACCATATTCGGTGGTGAGTTAGCACTCCATAACACATTTGATCAGGTACCAAAAGGGCTGTGTGGTCAAAAATCAAGTTATACTCCATGGCTTGTTGAACATATTTTAAAAGGGATCTGAAATCACTATTCTGTGCCTTGGCCGACTAATTTACAAAGTAATTAAGCCTTCTAATTTACTGAAACACACCTGCCTGCATATAAAAGAATGAGCCTATTTTAATATTCCAGGGTAGACAATGTTATTAAATAACTACATGTTTAAATGAGTGATAAAGCAATGGAATTGCTAGAAGGAAAACATATGAATATATGAAACTAAATTATGTCAAGTCAGGCCATTAATTCATATACCATATATATATATGGGGGGGGAGGGGGATAGCAGTAATTCATACTTCCTCGTTTCCAAGAATCCTTGTTATCTGCACAGCTTCTTGCCCATGGAACCCTTGTATGTTAAAGGGAATTCTGGGGGGTTTTCTTGGAGAAAATAGTGGGTTCATGTGCACTGGTTAGGCAATCTGGGCTTCATTGTCATTTCACCAGCACAGTCTCTTGTGTTTGGACATGGCTGGTTATGGAAGATTGGTGGGCAATCTATCTTTCAGTGAAATTAGACCACCATTACAGGGACACGGGTGGCGCTGTGGGTTAAACCACAGAGCCTAGGGCTTGCAATTCGAATCCCCTTGATGGGGTGATATCCCGTTGCTTGGTCCCTGCTCCTGCCAACCTAGCAGTTTAAAAGCATGTCAAAGTGCAAGTAGATAAATAGGCACTGCTCTGGCGGGAAGGTAAACGGCGTTTCTGTGCGCTGCTCTGGTTCGCCAGAAGCGGGATGAGTGCGCAACCCCAGAGTCATCCGCGACTGGACCTAACGGTCAGGGGTCCCTTTACCTTTACTTTACTGATCTTCTCAGTGCAGGATACCTGGGACACCTAAGCAGAGGAACTACCAGGTTCTCTGGATCAGGATTTGAAAGCCACTTGTCTACTCTGACTGCTGTCAGCTCTCCAAAGTCTCTGGTGAGTATTCCTCAATCCTGCAATCTGAGATCTTTCAAGGGGAGGCTGCCCAGAATTGAAACTGGGACCTTCTGCACGCAAAGTATGTGGTCAGTTTGGCACACTGAGCTCTGAGTATGATGCTGAAGGGGATCATTCAAATCACAGCCAAGTGCTCTATTGATGTAAGTCAAGTTTTAAATGCAGCCACAGTGCATTCCAGTCTGAAGCCATTTAACAACTATGGGGTAAAGCCCACCAAGCACAGATATAACCTAACCTCCACTTGCTTCATCAAGGCTTTAGTGAGCAAAAAGCCCAGTGAAATAAATGGGCAGGGTGGGAGTTGCATTGAATTCTGCCTACATAGCACTGAAAATTGTGCCTGCAATGAAAAAGCATGGTTAGCTAGTGAATTTTGCCTATAGTCTTTGACCTTTTGATTGTTCTCAGTAGCATCTCAAGGAAAGGGGGTGTCATTGGGAAATGCTGGATGGAAGGCCAATTTCCCTGCTTCAGCACCTTGCTTTCTCATTCTTCCCTTCTTCACAATACCCAAATCATGAGAAGTGGTCTGCAGGTGAATTTGGGAGTGGGACATGGGGAACACAGCAGCAGGAGTGGAAGAGGCTTTAATGTAGAGGTCAGGCCTATTATCTTTGAAATAAAAAGAGCATACATGTGCTTACCTTTTGTGTGACTCATCTACGATTTGTGGCTTGCTCCTAGTTTGTAGCAGGACTGGCATTGCATGGGCAAGCTTTGAGTTCACAGACAGTGGCTGTAACAAACTTCAGGATCTGGAAGCATACCGGTAGTTTAGTGCTTCAGATATTGGCTGATGTGCATAGTTAAGCCAAACTATGGTTCACTGAAGAAGTGAACTATGGTATCTGAATAAGTGTGCACACACATGAAAGCTCATACCAAGAACAAACTTAGTTGGTCTCTAAGGTGCTACTGGAAGGAATTTTTTTATTTTTTATTTTGTTTTGACTATGGTTCACTGAGACCATGCAAATATGTGGGAGCTCAGAGAGAAGCTTGCAGCCACTTTGCTCCTCCTCAGTCTTTTTTACCCCACCACCATGCTGAACTAGAGTAAACCAAAGTTTGGCTTAGTGTGTTGTCCAAACACAGGGTTGTGGTTAAGCTTTCTCACTAACTATGAGCTGCAGCCAAGGTTCATTCATTCTACAGAATGTGATTAGAGCTTAACCATGAGGTAACCCTGTTTAGGGAAGTTTTTAATGTTTGGTGTTTTATCATGTTTTTAATATTCTGTTGGGAGCCAACAGAATAATATTCTGTTTAATATTCTGTTGGGAGCCATAAATAGATGATGATGATGATGACGACGACACACTAAGCCAAACCTTGGCTTAGCTTAGTGTAGTGCAGGAGTAAAAATAATAATAATTGAGGAGCAAAGTGGCCTTGTGAGCTCTTTTGCAGGAGCCTACATGTTCACATAGCCCCAGTAAGCCATAGTTCGGCTTACCATGTTGGGTAAACCAGACCAATGCCTGAAGCAGTAAAATGTGCTTCCAGATACTTAAGTTTGCTACAGCCACTGTCCGTGAACTCAAGGCTTACACATGCAACCCCGACCCGGCTATGAGTTAGAAACACATTTTGTTCAGTGCAAACAAGGCTGATGTGTTGAGGTGTGTGTGTGTGAATAATTTCTAGTAGATACGCATGTTAAGAGGAGCCTGAGCATATCAATATTTTCTTGCATCCCGTTCTGCTCTTGAGTAGCATTCGGGTGGGTAAGAGGAACTTAATTCAGTTTAAGGCAGCTGGGACTTGGACATGTAAGAAGATTGCCTTGATTTATAACTTGCTGCTTGGGGAAGGCTGAGGGAAGCTCTGGGCTGGTGGTGGCGGAGGTCTCTTGACCTCACTGCCACTGCCTCACTCCACCCCCATCCCAGCCCCAGTGTTGCTGGCAGAATGACACTACTGTCTCTGTCTCCCCTCACACCTGACCTCATCAACTCCTTTCTACACACTTTTCTCTTGAATGCAGCCCCAAGCCACCTTATGATGCTTCTATTATAAGACAAAAGAAAGTACTTCTTCATACCACACATCATTAATGTATAACATTCACTATCACAACGTTTGTTGATGGCTGCTAGCACAGAGGGCATTAAAGGGGGAATTCAGCAGTTAATGGAGGATAGTTTTGCCAATGGCTGTACAACAGCCTCCATTTTCAGCAGCAGTGTGCTGTTGAATGTCACCTGACAGCAACGGTGGAAGAGGCTGTTCCCTTCAAGACCTTCTCGTACACTTCCTGGATGCATCTGGTTGGATGCTGTACTAGGTGGACTTTTTATGTCCACATTCCCCCAGCTTGGTGTCCTCCATATATTTTGGTCTACATGTCCCATCATCCCTGATCATTGGCCATGCTAACTGGAATTGATGGGTTAGAGTCCAACGACATCTGAAGGGCACCGGTTTGGGGACAGATGGCTTACGTTTATTCATTTATTTCATAAAATTTATATACCTGTAGATCATAAGGGGTGGGGGAACCCTCAGAGTGGTTTATTCTTTCAATAATCCTGCTCTGGAAATACGTTTTAAAATAATACACGACTTCCGAACTCTCCAGTGCACAAAGTATTTTTGAACACACTGAGTTTGCCTGTTACCATGAATGTTAAATAAAAATAGACTAGTTGAGAAAGTTGAGGCCAGCTGGGATATAGAAGCCTCAGTCCACCTCCCACACCTCTCTCATTTTGTCGGCAAAGGCAAAATAGGCAGAGAGAAAGTGGGATGGTGCCCAATTATCAGGAAGATCTTATTATCTGACTTCCATTCATTCACCACAAGGGCTGTCCACATAGGGGTGGGACTTGCAGTATATCTGGAAGATGGCAAGTGGGATCCGTGAGATGACTCACGGTTTTTGCACTTCCCATTCATTTAGCTTTCAAACCACAGAGAATCCAGTGATACTTCCTTTTGAATTACCTTTTGGACAAATCTTTTTAGCTTTTGCTTTTGGGTCTCATGCTTTTAACTGCTGAGAATAGTTCCATTAGTACTTCAGGGAGTCCGTACAGAGGGACACACTATTAATTCAATCAAGTTGACATATGTGACCATAAAAGCAAGCTGTGGTGTGTGGTAGGGGGCACCTGCTTGGTGGTCCAGGCCTGGTTTTGATCTCAGAGATTTTGATTTCAGTGAAAGTCCACACAAAATGGGATTTCACTGAATCTAAGCATGACCATGGTGCCTTTGTTCCTTCAGAATGAGGTAAAATCTTGCTAATAAACAATTAAGATTTGTCTGTGAACATATGAAAGCATCTGTCCTTCTGTACTCCCACCACAAGGAAAACAATGCACATATCCTTGATTATTTGCTATTAAATTATTCTTCAAGGACTTGGTAGCTCCTCATTCTCTACCAGGTAATCTTTCTTCATATAATTAGCCCCCCTAACCAACCTCCATACTCCAAGGTAGGCATCCTTTAATGAGCTGTTGGTAACTCCTTCAGAGTTGCCACCATCAGTGATAGTGGGTGCATTTCCTTGTCCCACTATGCTGTCCTTCTCTGTGCTTTGCTGGTCTCTTC
Source organism: Lacerta agilis (assembly GCF_009819535.1). Taxonomy (NCBI): domain Eukaryota; kingdom Metazoa; phylum Chordata; class Lepidosauria; order Squamata; family Lacertidae; genus Lacerta; species Lacerta agilis. Next base: position 58,482,362 of record NC_046314.1, on the reverse strand, counting down.
CATTTGCTGACTCCTCCATTGGTGTCTCCCCATGCTCTGTATCCTTGGAGATCTCCTCCATTACAAAAGGCGGCTGCTCTCCATCACATTCTTTCTCCTCCGCCTCCCTCATTTCCTTCTCCAAGTCTTCGTAATGACTCTGCTTTCTCGTTTCCATGTACTTGGCCACACAATAAATGATGGAGCCTATGGTATTTACCACCACACCGGCTATAAACAGCTTTGTAGGCTCTACATCGCTAAAAGCCACCATCCCGACCGTGATGGTTGCGATGCTCTTCACGACCCCAACGAAACTGGTGGTTACAGCCGAGTTGATGTAGGTGCAGTGGAGAGTGGTAAAATTCATGGCACAGCCAATCACGACACACACAATAAAGGTGCAAGTCATGGCAGGATCTTTCCATCCTGGGAAGGACCAGACATTGATGGCATCCATGCTGGCAAAGGAGAGGATGATGAGAAAAGGTGTGGCTGAAACAGCAATGGCATACTGGGCCGTAAGGGGCCCATAGTCACTATCCGCACTCGTCTTTTGAATGAGTACCAAATAGGCTGCGTGCACCAGCACAGCCAGCACTCCAGTCAGATACCCAATAGGATCACCAGTCAGGTCACCCGCACCTGCCGATTTTGAAAGAAAGAGAAAGAAACATGCATTTACAAGGGTTTTGTATATTATTTTATGCTCTTTTCACATGCCAGGATGTAGGGACTCTGCCTATAGCAACATTTCAGAGAGATCATGAGTCTAGTTTTGCAGGATCATCCCTCTTCTCCTACAGCAGGCGATAAGGTCAGTGCCAGAGCAATTGCAGCAATAGCAATGAGTAAGACTTTGAATCTCGGGCCATTTGCCTTGAGCACAAATGCAAGATTTCACAGGGGTCTCTAATGTTCATATTCAGTCCTCATTTAAATGACTTTTTAGCAAGTATCTACCCACAAATACATGCAGAAGCCCACTTGTTACATTCATTCCTATAATGCTTTGAATAGAAAGAGCTTTGAATTAACTCAGCTGGATATGTACCAGTAATATTGTAGAGCCGATATCTGCTTGCATTCACTTTGAGGGAAAGAAAAGAATTGACGGTGCAGTGTTTGACAATAGCTTAGTTTGAGGCACCATGACAGAGCAGTCATTGCTTATTTTTACACGTGGTTAGGGTTTTTGTTTTGAGTTTCATCAGTCAAAACAGTTTTGCAGATTTGTGTAGCCCAGAAAAGCCAAGAGTAGCAGGTGATTTGGCTACCGCTGCAAAAGATATACAGTGGTACCTCAGGTTACAGACACTTCAGGTTACAGACGCTTCAGGTTACAGACTCTGCTAACCCAGAAATAACGCTTCAGGTTAAGAACTTTGCTTCAGGATAAGAACAGAAATCGTGCTCTGGTGGCACAGTGGCAGCAGGAGGCCCATTAGCTAAAGTGGTGCTTCAGGTTAAGAACAGTTTCATGTTAAGAACAGACCTCCAGAACGAATTAATTTCTTAACCCCAAGGTACCACTGTACCGACTTAAAAAAAAAAAAGATTATAGGGTACACCTGCTGGATATGGTCTGGGATGAACACAATGCATCCCTTCCAACTCCCAAAGCACTCTTAAAGCTGTTTTTAAGGATTATAAATAGATCGTGATGGTAACCTATTCACAAATAGGTTCACTCCTGTAGATTTGTTTAAAAAATTATCCTTTGAAGTTAAACAAAATCACCTGTGCCAGAAGATGCCTGGCATCTCCTCTGGTGAATTTTAACACTCCCTCAATTTGTATGAACTTGAGCAAAGAAGTGTGGCAAAGAAGTAAGAAAATATAGTGAACAAGCTTCTTCCTCTCCCTGCAACAAGGTTTCTCTCTCCCCATCTCCTTCCCCTGTGATTGTACAGTGATCACGGTACTTATGCTGGATCAGGGCAGGTACCGTAAGAGAGGAAGATGTTCCTTTTGCTCCACAGAAATGAGCACCTGAACACAGTCTGGGTCATCCAAATAATACAGAATACAGCCCAGAAGGCCATGTTATTTAGCTATCTGTGGCTGAATCCTTCTCAAAGTGAGCAGGGAGGAAGTCCAGGGCCTGGTCTAGCAGAATGAGTGGGAGGGTACTCAAATGCAGCAGGGCTGGATTTCCAGAATGTGAGGTGACTAAAGGTCCACATTACCATCTAAAGAGCGCTGCCCCCTTAAAATCACTAAGTCTAGAATCCAACTTTGGCCAGCTGCACTACTGCCTTCTATGGAAAGCAGACACAACTTGAGCAATCTGTCTCTAGATAACACCCTCTTGTGAACAAACAAATAGGGGGGAAATGTCACAAATATTTATATAGGGGGGGAGTTAAGCTACTGGCTGTCATTGTCTCATAGTGATTTTATGTAAACTGTTTACAGGGCTTGATGATTAAGTGGTACATAAATCCTTTCAACTAATAAATAATATAATATAATATCCAGATCTCTTTGTAGGGCAAATATTTCTTAGTGTGCTTCATTCTTTCATATCCTTTTAAACTAAGCAAGAGTTTATTTCCAAGGTGGGGAAAAATATGAGACCCCAGTTTGTTTAATAACCAGATAAGATGACATTAGAAATTGCTGGTTAATTATCTGCACAGTTCTTGCAATAGCTAAAGCATTATTAATTTTAACTCAGTCATAATCATCCCAGCTTAACTATCCTTGAGGATTCAGAACTAGTTCTCACTTCTGAACATGCACACATGTATACATGAGTTCTGGCAATCCAGTTATTCCTAAATAGAATTCCCCCCGTCTATTAATGGCACTGGTAATAGACTTTAATTATAGACTGTAGAGACAGAGGCACTGCCTAGCGGATCCATAATGTGGATTTTCTCGAGAGTTTTTCCTCATCCTTAACAACAGCTGCCATGTGACAGACAAGCCAGGCAGCTGCAAATAAAATGGGGCTAGCGGAAGAAGAGGGCTTGGGGGGAAATCAGCTGGGCCACTTCAAACATGACATTTCTCCTGCATGGTGATAATCCTCATAAAGGAAAAATCACGTCTATGGGTCATGCATGGAAAACACAGGAGTGCAAATTTGGCTGTGATGACGGATGTATAAAGGCTGCAGGTGTACTCAAGTGTACATATTTTGCTTCTTACATGGAGGTGATCTACCTGTCCAGATATGTGTGTTTTTAGTTAGAAAGAGCCGTCACTGAACTCTTTATTATAGAGAAAATGAGTATTAAAAAAATTAGAAACCCCATTACTGCCACCAACCATGGATGAATACAAACATAGGGGAAGGAGGTGGTAAGTTGTGATGGAAGAGGGAGGGAGGGAGGGCCAAGTTTGGGTTAGAACCTGGGCAGCTTCGGACATAGTTTGCATTTATGCAAACAGTGCACATACATGTGAGAATGGCACACAGATGTGTATCCTGACATAAAACTAGCCATGTCAGAGAGCTCATACTGTGTGAAGCAGTCCTGAGGCAGCTTGTGCTAATGAGCAGAACTGTGTGCTTGAGTGTAGAATAGGAAGGATGAGACAAGACGCTGCCACTGGGAGGATGATGGGAGAAGGAGTCATGGGAGAAGGAGCAGTGGTAAGAGTTTGGAGCTATGAACTTTGGCGAGGTACTGCTAATCTTCATATAATGTTGGCTGGGAAAGTTGTGAGGCTGAGAAGATACTGATGACTTTGTACTAGGGTGTTTTGAGGGCTGGAGATGGAATGGGAATTGGTTGAGACTTGTAGGTGTGGAATAAAAGCATTTGAGGAGATGGGAAGAAGTGACTTTAAAGGAAGGACTACATTACATATTTTTATATCTCTATCTTTTCATCCACCTTCCAACCTTTATAGTCACTTTATTAAGGACTGGACAGTGATATTAGGTTGAAAATAAATGAACATAAAAAGATATTTAAGGGCTGGGGAAACTGCTGTGTTGAAGGTTGTTGTGGAAACATGATGTAGGTTGAGGAGAGCTCTAGAGATGATCAGAGATGTAATAATAAGAGCTTAGGAAGCGTGGAAGGAGGTAAGATAGAGATGGGATGAGGGTCGCAGCAGGAGTCAGCGGGAAACCAAGCGAAAGACCAGAGTGGAGAGAGAAAAGGGACGTGGTGGGTGATGGGGTTGATGAGCCGGGAAGTGATGGGGTGAGGAAAGGACAGAGTGGGAGGTGATGTGGCTGTGCTGGGCATGCCAAAGAGCTGGATATGATGGGCAGCGGGTGGAGGATGAAGGGGGGGAGGGGGCGATGAGAAGGGACTAATCGAAGGGACGAAGTAGGACAGGGTAGAACCCACAGGATCCTGGTGAAATGAGCCGTGCGGACCGAGGAGGAGCTGTGGCGAGGCTTCCCTCTCTCTCGGCCACTCACCTGCCAGAGCAGCCCCGCAGGTGGTGATGAGGACGGCCACCAAGACCCCGACGGAGGGGATGCCGTTCTTGAGCACCAGGACGCCGATGAGGAGGGTGACGAGGGGTAGGCAGCGCTTGAAGACCACATACATGGGCAGGCTGAGGCTGCGCAGGGACCAGAGAGTGAGGCTGGACTGGAGCGTGGAGAGCAGCGTGACCCCGGCGAAGAGGCGCGCCAGGCTGAAGCCGAACGGCGGCATGTCCAGGGCGCCCCGTCGCCGCAGCACCTCCAGGCTGAGCGCCGCCGTGGAGCTGGTCAGGCACTGCAGCAGCGTCAGGAAGGCGAAGTGGTAGCGGGTGATGAGAAACTTCAGCAGGATGTTGAGCGAGCCCGAGAACACCCCGTGCGCCACCGCCACCGAGATGCCCAACGCGCGGCCCCGGCACAGCTGCATGGTGCGTCCTCCTTCCTTCCCTCCCTCCCGAGCCGGAGCCGGACCCCGCCGCCGCCGGTGCTACCTTCCCGGCTGCTGCTGCTGAGGACGCTGCGATCGCCCTCCCCTCGCCTGGCGCTGCTGGAGGGCTCCGCGCCGAAGCAGCTGCGAGGCTGGAAAGGGCAACTTTGCTGTGAGCCAAGAGCGCGCGCGGAGGACGGACTGGACGGGGACAGTGATCAATAGGGGCGGGCGGGAGGGGGGACGGGATCCGCGGGGAAATGCCTCTGCAGGCTCGGGAACCTGCTGCCTACACGATCGCCCAGCAGCTCCTCTTGCTGACGCAGAGGGGGGTTGGCTGCCCGGGCGCTTCCCATTACCTTAATTAAATGGGAACAATTGGAGTGCATTGGCCGCGCTTCCTTCTTGACCCGCGTGAATCATGGATTCGCTTTGTTCCTGGAAGAAAAAGAGAGGAGGAGGAGCGGGGCTGAATCAAAAGATCATGGGGTAGGTGGACCCCCCCCCCCTGCACCTCTATCTTTTAAAAGGAGGGAGGAATCCTCATTAAGTTTTGTGTCTCCTTCCAAGCAAAAACAAACAAACCAGTCCTGGCGTTCCTCGTCGAATATATCAAGCCACACACACAGAAAGCCCAAAACACAACTTCCAATTTATAGGTTAGGCTTTTCCGTGCAGTTCACTTACGCTAATGGAATAGGCATCCATCCTTATTGAATGAATGTGGGTAGGGTCCTTTATAAGGCAGTACAAATATTGATCCAGTCTTGCGCCTGGTCGCTTTTCTGCAATCGACAGAAAGAAACAGGTGCCTCGAAAGCAGCAGCAAAGAGTTAACCCTTGACGGGGAGGTGTGCGTGTGTTTAGAGTCTCAGTGCTTCGGCAAATTATCAATGAATGCACCACAAGCTTAAGGTAATTAAATAATGCGGTGGTTTCTGAATGGCATATTATCTCTTTTTAAAAAATAATAACACTTTGAAATTTCACCACAAAAGAAAACCAATTGCCAATGTATGAGCAGAGAGAAGGGAAAGTGCCCAATGGGAACTTTGGAGTTGGGAAGGATCTTAAAGGGAGCAGCCGACTGGAGATGCCCTGAGCTGCAACTACTACACACACCACCTCTAGGATGATTCCGGCAAACCCTTCGTGGAACTCCCAGCCCAAACATCCACAAGCGCTCAGCCATAACAACTCAGCAAGCCACCTAAGGGCGTCTGGGAAATGACTCCGCCTGACACCTGCCATCATCCAAAGGACAAGAAGAAGAAGAAGAAGAAGAAGAAGAAGAAGAAGAAGAAGAAGAAGAAGAAGAAGAAGAAGAAGAAGAAGAAGAAGAAGAAGAAGAAGAAGAAGAAGAAGAAGACACCAGAACTGGAGGAGGATGTGGAAAACTTATCGCGATCTCTCTCTTCCCTGTTCCCCCCACAAAAGGACTTTGAAACGGAAACAACAAGCGGGAAGATTACGCACGGATATTAAAAGATCCACTTTCCAAGCGCATGGTGAAAGACCAAGAGGTTAATTTTGAGCTACTTCTACGCGATTATTTGAACAAACAACCCCTTGCACAGATTTGTACATTTTCTAACTGTGCGAATACGATTGACAGTCAGCGTCTAGGACTTTCTTCGGCAATGTGCTGCCCGATCCTGTGCATCTTTTCTCGCTTTGTTCCGTGGGCTTTACTATAAGAAGGTGAAACTGAATATCCTCCTAAATCCAGGATCCTATGTCTGGTTTTAGTCCCCTAGCAACTGATACTAAGGGCTCCGTTGGGTCTGCGCATGGCTAACAGCCTCAGATAGACCTGGGTTCTAGCAGACGTGGGTAATCCCTTTTCCAAGCGGTCTAAGCCTTGGTCGCTAATAAAGAATTGGGCGGGAACGCCGGTCATTCCCCCAAGCCACTTCGTCAGTCAGGGTAGGGCCACACCTTGAGCGGGGAGAGGAGCAGCCTCAACACTGAATTCCCGTCCTCTTGCTTGTTGCATGCTAGTTGTGGGTGAATCACAAACCCTGAGCCTGAGAAAAATGTGGTAGACACCCACCAGGGGAAAAAATGTTAAAATACAAATAATTTAATTACTATGTTGATTCTTTACTACATTTATTAATATCATTGTACTGTTTTCTTTGAAGAACACAAGAGCAGTTCTGACTGCTAATCTGGTCCAGCAGCCTGTTCTTCACAGCTGCCAGCTAGATAGATGCCTGTTGGAATCTTATACCTATTTTGTATGCTGCCTGGATAATTTTACCGATGGGCATCTACATAAATTCAAAATAAAACAACTATTGTAAGCATGTTAAAGAAATTGCTTTTAAATTTCACTAATTTACTATTGCATCCTTAGGACTTACAAGTCTAGCTACAGGCCTGACAGCAGAGCTGGGGACATTCCTAGTGACCAGCTACAAAATTCCATTAACTCATGTCCAAAAAACTTAGTACAGTTTTTAAAAAGTTGTGATGGTAATGTTTTAAATTTATAAGGTGGAATGTTTCCTAGCAATACCACTCATACCCTTTAAACAAATGATGCAGCAAACATATGATAGTTTACAGCCCCCATTGATTCAGCAAAAGCTGCTAGTCACCATGAGATATGGGGGAGGGGGTTTTCCTTTGTGACCCAGGGACCAAATACAGCCCTCCAGTCCTGTCTGGCTCTCAATAATCTCCTTGGGCCAAGGATGGGGAACCGGTGGTCCTGCAGATGTTGTTGGACTCCAACTCCCATCAACGCCATACCAGCATTACCAATGATCAAGGATGATGGGAGTTGTAGTCTAGCAACATCTTGAGGCCTATAGGTTCCCTATCCCAACCATAGAGTATCCTTCTTCCCCAAGTCATATCCCTCACCAGCCTTACTCCATGTCCTCCATTATTTTATTTTTCTGACTCCCTTGTGAATCAATGCCCCTTGCTTGCCCAGATAAGAGACTTGTGTCCAGGTGTATAGAAAACTATTATTTTTTTTCCATGGCTTGAATTTAGCCAACTGTATGGAGGCAAGAGTCACACCCACTATTTCTGCCTCTGGTCCCACACAACACTGGCCTCTTGAGGATTCTGAGCTACTGGCTGTAAAAAGCACACACACCCCCCGAACTTGGTTCAGTGTCACCTTGTGGTCTTCATAGCTAAATGGAGATTTGAATTCATTTATCCTTCTCCAAATCCAACATTCTGTCTGCTACATCGTGCCTCTCTTGATATGATTTGTTTTAAATATTGATAGCATAACCTTAATGCACGTTCTGAATTTCCTCACTATGATTTCACGCTTTTGTGACCATGCTGGGGATTATGGGATGGACAAGCTTGTTAAATGTAGAACAGAATGAAGAGCACCAGCACACCAATTCTAGATAAGATCTTGAATGAAAACAGGACACACTGCTGCCAGTTACCATTAAATTGCATTAAGGGACCCAGTGAGGGGCTGATAATCTCTTTTCCTCTGAAATCTCAATTTCATGGTGATGCTGGTGGAAGAAGACCCAGACATACGCATGGACACGCACACACGCAGCACGGAGGCCAAAAAAGGCTCTATTTCTACACTTCTTTATAATTTAATCATTGACATTAATCACCCTTATCTGATCAATCCCTTTGCAGGAAAATAAAAGTATGCCGAGCTTCCAACAACAAATATAAAGTAACAGAAAGTAACATGAAACACACACACACACACACACACACACACACACACACACAATTTTGACCCTGACATTTCCCACCAATTTTGCTTTGTAATGGATTTTGATGGTGCTGGGTTGCTTTAACAGTTCATTATTTTATGAGCCCCTGCCCCACCCCATGAAGAAAGTAAATAATGTACATTCAAATTGGGACCTGTAGCTTGCTGGTGCATGGAGTCATACAATTTTCCAGGATATTCCATTCTTTCCTCCCTTTCCTTTGGTTTCCATTCCCCTTCAACCCGCCAGTCAGCATTCCATGGTCACTGAGCATGCTAAGTCTTCAGTGGGCTGTTTTGGGGATTTTCTACCACCAACCTTAAGAAGGAGGGGTTGTTTCTTTCCCCTCCACCACTACAAACCTTCAAGCCTGCTGTTGCTTCCCTCTTGTGCCTGGATGATGCCATTTTGGCTACATAAGGATCAGCACTTGGGAGAACACGTTTGCTATTAGCATAGAGGATACTGTGGAATTTGGCACAGCAAATGAGACCATTTGGGATGTTTATTCTTGTCCCCAGACAAAGGACAGATACAATAAAACCTGTGCCACTGGAGATTCCTGAGCAAAAACTGGCCAATGTTTCTGAGAGGGGGGAAATTAAGCAGCAGTGGCTGAAACACTGGCTCACCATGTCTCACTTTCTTTTCCAAGCAGATCTCCAGGAAAATTAGCTACTGCTTAAGGACACCTGCTGCATAAATTGAAGGAATCAAGGCACAAGGATATTGTCTGAGCCCCAAGTGCTTCACACTGGGCCCTGGATACCCTCCCTCAGCCCATTTAAAAAAACTTTTAATATTTCAAAGTTTTGCTTACAGGGCAGTTTCCCCTCTGGAAGTTGGCATCCATACATATAAATTAGCACATGCAGATTTTAAGGACGCATGTCATAGGCCTGTTGTCAGTCTTTTAAGGATCTAGAAATGCCCCACAGGTCATACACATGACAAAGAGTGTTTTGGAATGGAAGTTTCACAAGGGGGAAAGTGTGAAGGCAACGCATTCCTTCAGGTTCATGTTCACAGTTTTTTCCTGCCAAAACCTCACCAGATTTTCTGTTCCCATGGCAAGATTTTTTCTGCCACATTCACACAGATCATTCAATCACATTCCACTGAGGGATTTTCTTCCTGTTGTTGCACGAACCAGTCAAGAAAGAGTAGGTGGTGGTTTAGACTGAAGGACTTCAGAGCTGTTTCCTAAGGAGTGGGGTACAACAATACTACATACATATTCAAAATTTTGCACTAAGAAAATGTGACTTTTGTATCATTCATTCACATTGTATAGGACTGCTGGATATCACTCTCAGGGTTAACCTTTGCTTCTAAAAGCTGGCTAAGCATTACCCCCCCCCCCAGCCAGTCTTCTCAAGTTTAAGGACTACAGACATAGGGAACCTCCAGCCATCAAGATTTGGGTAGACAATTCCCACCATGCCTGACCATTGGCTATGCTGCTTGCGGCTGATGGGAACTGGAGACCCACATCATCGGGGGGACCAGAGGTTTCATAGACCTGGCCTAGTCTGTGCTTTGCTTTTGTTTGCACCAAGTTCTGAGCTAGTACAACCTGATAACGCTATTGCAGAATATACAGAGTCATTTCTGTAAGGATGGCAAGATAAACAATATATATATATATATATATATATATATATATATATATATATATATATATATATATATATGTTCTCTAACAACCGCATGACAAGCTAGCATCTGCCAGCCAGTTGGATTGAATGTTAGTCCTCCTCAGAGTATGCCTATTGAAATAAATGTACTCAAGTCAAGTAATTATTTTTAATGGGTTTACTCTGAAGAGAACCAATGTTTGATTCAGTCCATTGCCTATATACACAGGTACAGATACCCCAGAGAAATCTATGTCAATATGGACGATAGATTTTACCCACAAAGCATTGAGTAAACATATCCCAGTGGGCAACCAAGCACTCTGCATTTCCTAAGGGGCCTCCCAAAACTAGTTTAGCCATTATTACTAGTAATCTGCTTTGATTGCCCCCCTCCCAACAATGAGTGTGTGTGTGTGTGTGTGTGTGTGTGTGTGTGTGTGTGTGTGTGTTAAATAAACAAATAAATAATTCACTATTTGCTGGAATAGCAAAATGGTAAATGGAAACACCTCTTAAATCTTTCCTAGAGGTGATTCACTTAACATTTACATAGGCAAAATCTCATTTGTCTCAAAGGGTCTACTCCAGCTAAGTACAGACTGTGAATTAGTCTACTAATTTTAATGTGGAATTACAATAATTTAAAAGCTTACTGTGATAAAACACTCAGAGCAGTTTCACAGGAATCTCACATTTTCACGGCATGTGCAAAGCCATGCAAAGGGATAAATATGAAAGAACTTTAATGTGCCCTTTAAAATAAGGATTAAATACTAATGACATTTCTACTTAAAAGGCCACTTGTGAATATAAGCTACTGGAGAACCCTAAGATACTGCTGTGAACCTTAAAAGCCACTGCTTTTAAAAATGATTATGTTTGAAAAATTAAAAGTTGGCTTTCAATTACTGCCGATGAAACATTTTTCACTGTTCTGCAGGATGTTCATATCCTTCCAGGTTTAGAAATTAGTTGTTAAAGGTTAAAAGCCAAACTACATTTATTTAAGGTATATTCAGGGCTATAATATACTCAGTACTTAAAAAGGACATCTAGACTTAGAAACTTGTAACAGAAACATTAGCAAATTGCATGGCTGACAGAAGAGTTTGATTTATCCATTGGACATAAAGATCAGGCAGCAGAACCCCTCTCATCAAAGTGATAAATTTGTACAGAAAAGTCTGATATTTCTGGCCTCATACTTGACTATTGTCTAGTTTTAAGTCTAGCTTGTTGAGGTCCCCCCCCCAATATCTCTCAATCATGCAAACCTGGTTTGCAAAATATTCCATTACCTCAATTTTCACTACTACATTGCTTGCATAGTGACTAGGAAGATGAGATAAAAGGAATAACTGCTAAGGCTTGAAATGATCAGTTTTATTGCAAAGGACTAGCATTTATTACCTTGAATATTACGAAAAGCTATATGCAGTCATTTTATGGTTCTCTGCAATTTCTCGGTTGATAAATTTGCAAGTGTTTGTGACACTTCAGTCTCCTGCAACATCCTATCAAGAAAAACAGAAAATGGGACTTTTGCTTTTAATACAGTGAAGACAGACTTGTTAAATAGTAAACAAATTCTGAAATTTGTTCCATTTCAGGAGATGTGAAATTTGCACTAAGCTCTTCTCAATAGACATATCCAATCATTGCAGTGGAGGAGATTAATTGGCACAGGTACACATAAAAGGTATACACAGATCCCTATTTCAGTTGACAACCCAGACACAATATTCAGCTTGTAGGCATAGCTAAAATAGCAAAAATAAAAAAGCAACAGCTATTATGGATTTCATCTGTTCCACTGCCTCCTGGTGAGAGAATTAAAATACAGCAATTTCTGCTCTTCCCAAAATAATAGACCTTTATGGTAATAATAATCACCATCACAAAATGCCAGATATTTCTGGGACTAAAAAATGAGCCTAACATACCTAAATGGAAAGCCTTATTTTTTCTCTCCCTTGTTGGAAACCAGGTTGAATCATTGTTTTAAAATTTCTGCTGGAGCTGAAGTGAAACAGAATCAGAAAATATTTAAGTGTCAAAGGTTGCATGTGCATACATACAGATACATATTTTAAAGTATACATTAAAAAACTCAGCAAGTGCCGTTACAGAAAAGCTGAACCTGTCACCGGATTACACGATACCACTCGGTATACAGCTCCACAGCTTCCCAGTGTTCAAGCTACATCTCAAGAAAGTAGAGAGAGCATTCATTTTTGGTGGAGTTGTCCAAAGGTCCAGGATTTGGGGCAGATGGGCTTTGGGATTATATTGGCTGTTACATTGCAGGTGGTCACTTTGGCGTTCTGGTCCTTGTATGCATCCCTCTGCAACAAAAGGAGCTGATAACGTATGAAGATCGTTACTTGCAGTGTTCAGTCTCTCGACACTGAACAACAACACAGGATGTCACTGTGAACAACTGGATGGCACGAACTGCTTCTACATCTTACGCAGGTGGCGCTGTGGTCTAAACCACTGAGCCTCTTAGGCTTGCCGATTGGAAGGTCGGCGGTTCGAATCCCCACGACAGAGTGAGCTCCCATTGTTCTGTCCCAGCTCCTGTCAACCTAGCAGTTCGAAAGCACACCAGTGCAAGTAGATAAATAGGTATCGCTGCGGTGGGAAGGTAAACGGCGTTTCCGTGCACTCTGGCTTCCGTCACGGTGTTCCACTGCACCAGAAGCGGTTTAGTCATGCTGGCCACATGACCTAGAAAGCTGTCTGTGGACAAACGCTGGCTCCCTCAGCCTGAAAGCGAGATGAGCGTCACAACCCCATAGTCGCCTTTGACTGGACTTAACTGTCCAGGGGTCCTTTACCTTTTTACCTTATATCTTATGCACCATCATAGAGCTAGCAACGGGCAAATGAAGGACGGATTTATGGACAAGTGGATGTAATTTCTTATGTATATAGGCAAGGGTTCCCCTGGGATTGCTTTGCCCAGCTACCTGAAAATATTTCTGGACTGGTCTGTGTCCACAACTGAAAGAAGGTAGTCTGTCCCATAGTCAATACTGTTGTATAATGTAAGATGATTTTAATTATGAAGACACTGTACTCCATACAATACTTAAAAAAATTTTTTATGGTCGGCTAAAGTTTTTACAGTTCAAAATGCATTTAACAGATTTTTTTTAAAAAAACTATATATAGCAGATGTCTGGCAGCAAAAGGATAACAGCTGTGTGTCTGACCTATAAGTGTTATTTTTAAAATCTCATTAAAAGTTTTAATAATTCCCCCCCTATAATATCATCCCATTTATTGATCTTCTCCCCATTATGTGGAGAATTCCTGTATCTTATCTTTTCCCTGTCTAGTACATTAATCTAAAACTAGGATTAGGACACAGTAACACAGTGCTATTCATCAGTGATCACTGATATGTAATGTGACAGATTACCATGGCCAAGACACAAACAAAATGGTTCCAGTGTTTCATTTCAGTTCGCAAACCTTTATTGCAGTGGAAGTCAAGGACTCTCTTGGAGTGTTTGCGGTACTGTATTTGAAAGGATGCAAAGCTCCAACAGCCAAAACCTGAGTAGGTTGAATGCCTCTGGCAGAGGTATGGATTTTTCAAAGTGATTTGTAGAAAAGCTGCATAGAAAAAGCTACTGTTTTAACCTTGTTCATGTTGTAGGAGGACGGTATACCCATTTTCATATTTTGCCAGTATAGGGATTAGCACCAAAAAACATAAAGATTTGTATGCATCAGGAGGTTGCCTACACATACCTGCATGGAAGACCCTCTGCATGCTTACCTGAGAAACACCTGGTTGGTGTTGGAAAGGGAGCAATAGGTATTTTATCTTTCAGGTGTTGGCAACCCTACTTCAGGCACAACTGATTCTGAACTTCAACCCCAAATGGTAATTTATTGACTCAGGAAAATGACTGTAGCACGACCCTCCTAGAACCCACAGACAAAGTGAAAGAACTTCTTTTCTGATTAAAGAATAGTTACTTGAAAATGACAGAAGTTCAACAAAGCCGAGTTAGATAATGTAATTTACTGTACATCAACATTGTGGAATATTATAATGCAACATCAATTGTAAAATGTATCTCGAACAAAATTAATTGAATAGGCATCAGGTAGATGCTACATTGTTGTACAACAAATTCTAATTTGAACACCAATGATTTGCATTTCCTCCCTCAGTAGATATAAAGATACAGTTCCAATCACCCAGTCTTTACATGAATGCTTGCAAGATGCTCTATACATATCTAAGAGTTCTCTCTGTTTTTGATCTGTCCAGCTAATTTGTTATTATTTTACTGGTCCAACACAGTTTTTGTGAAAGAAGTCATATGTTAGCTGTATATCTCAATGTTTGGGGGAATTTATAGCCCTCCAGATGTTGCTGTACTGCAACTTGTCCCTGATCACTGGCCATTCTGGATGGGACTTACAGGAGTTAGAATCATACCACATCTGGAGATTTCTTTTCCCTGATTTAAAACATCAAATGACATATTTTAAAATAAGGTTGTTATCAAGGTAATAATGCATTCCATGAAAGTTCTGCCTTGCCCTGAGAAAGGAGAAGCATTTTCTTCTAAATCAGCTGTCCTCCATGGAGAATCTCTTTCTACGACGGAATTATCAATGAAGATGGACTATAGACTTTCACCGTTTCATCCCAAGCACAATCTGCCACCTATGGAGAGCAAACACAGTCGATTTTAGACAGTTAGGAGTTACTATTGTGAGGGAAGAACACAACAAGGAACTGTCATGATGTGAACCAGAAGAGAAACCCATATGATTTTTTTGATAGTTTGGCACACAGATTTTTAATGGTTGCAGCAGTAATTCTCCTTGCCAACTTGAATGCAGCATCCCTACAATGCTAGCCGACAGACATTGAAATAGATAAAAAAGAAATTTGAAAAAGAAAGACTATTTCAGATACATCCAAAACAAATGTTTCAACATAGTGCCAAGGCAAATGTTCTCTCAATGTAATGATTTTTACTTGCACAACAGAATATTCTTCCTCGGCACCCCGAAATCTGTTCTTGGCTTCTCCCAACCCTCTGGAGCTAGAATAGGGATAGTTTGAGGTTCACACAAGGGGAGAAATTTGTGTTTCATTGCACTAACCCTTGTCTGAGCCCAATTATTTAGTTGAATACCATCATATGCTTTTTTAAAGTCACCTTTATTTATCTACCCATCATTTCAACATGATAGCCGACCCTTGCTCCTCAAAGCAATGTAAAATGTGCATTAAAATGTACAATGTAAAATGACATTAAAACAATTTAAAACACAAATAAAAATATTTTTATTTACTTCATCAAATTTATACACTGCTTGCTTGTTAAAAAAACAACAACCCTCAAAAGCTGTAGCCATAAATTATGTTGCTATATGTCCCAATTGTGAAAGAAAAAAGAATTGCCTATTTGGGGAGCACAGTTTTGATGAAAAATATTATCTGTACTGTATATGGAATGAATATCTTGTGTAATTAACAACCCACCCTCCCCATCATTCATGATTTTTTCCTCCATTTAAAATGACAGCTTTGTCACTCACTGACTCTCTCTCTCTCTCTCTCTCTCTCCCCCCATCATATTCAGAAACGAGCAAGCAAATAAGTCTCTTCTCTCTTCTGGCATGTTCAATTGCCAAGAGGAAACAATACATAAAACGCCATCTGCAAAATCATTGGGGAATTCCCACCTGTGATCAACTTAATTAGCATCATGCAGTAGCTCCTGAACGCAAATACAGTGACAATAATTTCATCAAAACATAGGGAGAGCAAACAGGATTTCTGCAAAATTTAGACTTCAGAGAAGCAAATTGTACAATTCAGTCCAACTCTTGTTTCTGACTGTACAAGGCAAAACTTAAGGGTAGCTAAGCAATGAGAGCAAACAGAGCGTCAATAGGAAATCATTCTGATAAATAATTGTGTGCTCTTGGAAGGCTGATAGACAGAAACCAGTCCTCAAGAGGGAGTACAGTTTTACGTCATTAAAAATCTTTATGCTATAAAAGGAGCAACACATGGGACTAAGAAGAGAAAGCTTGTTGCTTGGTGCTGTATCACTTAAGAAGGCACAAAGGGGAAATTACAATTAACGGCTCATGAATGTTTGATCAGTATTTGCATTTTAAGATTTGAAACCTACTGAACTCCTAAAGCTCAGGACTGGCAACCATAAACATATCATCCATTTGCACAAATTTTGGTGATAGCTCACCCTCATTGTTATGGTTGTAAGTTGATGAAGGTGACTTCCGGCGGCGACGCAATTGAATGGTGGTCGTGAGTTGCCTCGGCTGCGAGGCAACTCAGTACATCCCGGGGGTTAGGAGCCCTGTACCCGCATATCGGGGCTCCGGTTGGGGTGGGGGAAGAGCGTCCCCCACCCTGGGCTCCCTGGCTGTGCCCATTGTGGCTCCGAACCCTTCCCCCGCTCCCCCTGTAAAGGGGGAGTGGGGGTGAAGGGACGACGGAGCCGGGCTTTAGGGGACATGCCCCAACCGGGATGTAAATGCGGCGGCAGAGCCTTTGATGAGCGTCTAAGTTCTACCTGTCTTTGATGAGCTGATAAGAACCCAGTGACTGTGAGTAGTTGAATGACTCTTTGTATTCTTGGAACGATCTGGGGGAAAGAAGAAAGGCAGCCCGCCTTCCCTCCCTTCGGCATGAAAAGAAATTAACTCTTTAAGTGACTGCTGCTACCACAATCGATAGAAAGCATTGGGAATTTTAAAACTGAGACTGCAGAGATCTCCTTTTGGGGGTTAACTGGGAATAAAATATCTCCTTTTGAAGTTTTGGGCTCTACACCTCGGCTTCGGAGAAATGGCGACCGGGACTGACGTGGGAAAAAAATTGAAACAAAGGGAGGAAGAGACAGGAACTGAAATTGGATACTCACTCTCCCTCTGAAAATGCTGGACTTTGCGATTGCACTGTCGCTGAATTTGGACTTACAAGATGAAGAAAGGCTTACTGTTTTGAGGCTGGAACTGATAAATCGTAAATTACAAGCTTTGTGTGGAATTCTAAGGGAAAAGAATTTACTTTCCACAGAGGAGGCTTGGAAAAAGATTGATCAAATGGAATCATGCCTGTGCAAAGAGCTAGAAGGGGTGATTGGAAAATATTTTGAAGTGATTGGGCAACTCCGGAAACAGGAACCGATCTTTGGGGGTGGCAGCCCCAGGACGGGGAAATTCAGAATATCCAGACGCCGAGGTGGCAGCTTGGCGTCGAGGGACATGGAATTAAGATTTTTACAAGAACAAGAATGGCAAGAAGAAACGGAGGAGCCCAGAAGGAGAATGCTGAACACCCTGAAGCTCGACGCAAGGTTTGTTGTGAATGCAGCCTGGACTTGTGGACGTCTGGAAGGAGTTTATTGGAGAGCCAGTTCTGGTGAAAGACAGAAAAAGATAATGGACAGAAGGGGAGTGGGTTGAAGTATTAAATGTACAATCTAAATGGTCTGTCATGGTATCCGAAATCGGTGTGTGAAGTCTGTTAAGTATAAGTTTATTCTAAGTAAGAAAGGAGATATTGAACTTTAAGTTAAAAGCAGCATGTTAAAGGATAGAAGAAATAAGTTTAGTTATAAGAATATTTGATTATGATTTAGGTTATAATAGTAAAATTAAGATAATTGTGTTATTTTCAAGTAAAACTAAATTTTTATAGAGTGAAGTTGTTAAGGAATTAAGTATATTGATTTAAAACCGAAGGTGAAAAGGCGGGGGAAGTCAAGCGTCAAGATTTGAAAGTAGAAATTTTTTCTTTGTTAGGCATATAACTAAGAAGAAAATCCTGGCATTATGTGTGTTTGTATCTGTTTTTATATTTGTAGGTGTGGGGTCGGGTTTGTGTTTCTTTTTTCTGTACGAAAATGCTAATAAATTCTGTTTAAAAAAAAAAAAAGTAAGTTGATGAAGGTAACCCAGGATGAGCACAGATGTGCTGAAGGGCAAACCATAGTTTCTCAGGTAGTGTCCACACTGCACACGAGTGATTTAGGAGCTGGTACCAGCCAAGCTTAAGCAACACGTGACACTACTCTAGCCCAAACAGATGGCCCACCCAATATATTGCAGAAGAGGCAGAAACCTTTTATGCAAGTGGCACAATTGAAGTGTGCAGGCACACAATGGGCTAAGAGCCAAAGAACAGAAGACACGCCTGAAAGTAGAATGGGTGTGGATTGTTATGAAACCTCCACTTGTATATGAATTAATGTGGACTTATGCTCCTAACTGGCTAGGTTTTGCCAATCACAGGGTTGCATCATCCTTCCCAGAGGTGATCTTTCATTGGGAATGGATCTTGCTCATGACTAACTTTGGTTGGACCACAGAGAAGACCTTTAAATAATTTTTACCTGAGAGCAAGGAAAGGGTCGCTATGGCTCTTTAGCCCTTCATGAAAGGAGAATGAAACTGATTAAACAGAGCAGTTGGAATGAAGAGGATGATTAAGAAAATGGTTGCGTGAATTAATTACAGTAAATTCTGAATTGCAGTACTGTATTAAGAGTTTATCCATAATACCAAGTATTAAAGGTAAGAACTGATTAAGGATTAGAGCTAATTGACTCAGGAAATTAACGGTTCTTCATTTGCTCAACGAATTATCATAAATTAACTAAGTACTAGTCACAGACTCATTAAGGAAAATTGTAATTGATTATAATATTATAAACAAACAGAATTGTAGTAAATCATTTTTCCCTGCGA
The DNA here is from genome assembly GCF_009819535.1 of Lacerta agilis. Taxonomy (NCBI): domain Eukaryota; kingdom Metazoa; phylum Chordata; class Lepidosauria; order Squamata; family Lacertidae; genus Lacerta; species Lacerta agilis. Next base: position 58,463,441 of record NC_046314.1, on the reverse strand, counting down.
TTAATTATTCTGGGGATTTTTTTTAAAAAATCAGTATTACTAAAAGGAGTTACCGGTAGATTTTTTTAGAGACTCTCCCCACTCCTAAGGAATCCTCTATTATGCTGTAATCCCACGTAGTTCTACTAATTACACAAGGGACAGCTGCCTTTTGTCGTTTGTTTTGTCTCAGGAGTACTTCTTCGCAATACTTTTTGCACATAGATATCAATACCAGAGTACAAAATACTTGTTTCTTATTTCAGTTGTGAATGGCACGTTAAGATTGCCACTGCCTACAATAAAACATGCAGAATTGCAAACCCTTAGTAGTTGCTTTTACGTACAGTATCTTTCGGAAAGAGTGGCTATCTAAATGTACCAGCAACAAAACGTTGCAATGTGTAGCATATCTCTTCATGGCTCTGTCTGGCCAGATGCCATCTTCTAGGCCCACTGAGTATGCTCAGTATTCACTAGGCTACTTTGGGGTTGTTTTGCTCCTTTATTTGCTTTTTCTTTGTACTTCTGCAAACCTTGGGGGTTTCCAAAGTCTGCTGCTCTTTGTGGCTGCATTTTGGCTATATTAGTACTACTAGTAATCTGCGTCAAGGATCTGCGGAGAGTATTTCAACTTGGATTGAGGTGGAAGGATTAACACTTAGTTCCAAACACCACTACTGGAGGGGATGATAAAAGTGGAAGCAAGAAAGGAAAAGAACACATGGATGATAGGTGTGCTGTTATCTCTTGCATTTCCTTCACGTGACAATCATAAGTGCAGCAGCCAGAAAGCACTACAATATTGCAGACTGTAGCAGAAAGGACAAATATATACTTTCAGGGTCATCCCTCTCTTTTCTTCTGACGTTCTCCTGAGTTGTGTATAAAACAGGAATAGTTATGCTATACTGCTATACAACTAAATAAGTAACATCCTTCTACTTAAACAAAGAACAACCCCCCTTGGAATTGTGTTTTTCCCCTTCCCACACCTGGCAATAGATACTGTAGAATCTTACCAGTAATCTGTCCCTGCCATTCCCACTTAAAGTGAAGGGCTATTTGCTAGTGCTAGCAAATAACTAAAGGAACACTGGCTTACTTGCATGGTGCAGTGTTACTACTCTCATGCCAACCAAACTGCTGGTAGGGAATTTGGAATTATGCAGCACATAAATCAAGCCTTTCCTTTCCTCCAAAGCCAAAGAATACGGATTCTGAATAAATGCAGGCTGACAAACTTCAAAACTCAGTTTACTGAAGTGAAAGTCATCCCATTTTTTAAAAATTCTCTCTTTGCTACACCATTTCCTACCAACATTGTAGAAGCCAGTTGCCATTCATTAATTAGCACTAGTTTTCACTGACCCGCCAGCTGATTTACTTCTCTGACAGGTCCCCAATTAGCCATTTATCATTACAGTCTTATTTTGCTGCTCAGTCCTTTTCTGGTACCTAAGGTAATCTGTCCAGCCTTTTGAAATTACCTGAATGACACACTGTCTTCTCATTGCTTAAGGAGAGAGGAAAAATATGCTACAAGAATAGCTGATATACTTGTACCAAGAACTGGAGACTGTGGCCCAAGAAACACAATTACAGTGCAATCCAAATCCAAGCTCCAGCAGGATAAGCAAGTTTGGATTAGTCAGACCTTGGGCTGTCCTGGCTGAACCAGGGCTATGCTGGCATAGTGGCATAACCTCAATGCAGCTCAGCTGGGGCAATGATGGTTCAGTTGGAGCTCAGCTGGTGGAACTTAAGATGGCAGAACATACATCAGCATAAGTCACCATTCTAGGGACATGGTGGAGCAAGGAGAGAAACTATTCCAAACTTCTTCTAGCTCAGTCATGTGATTGGGCAATCTGGTGGAACTCACACTAGCAAAAAGGGTGGTATAAGTCAAACTCTGTTTTAAAGGGTTGCTTTCCTTCTACCAGGCTCATCCAGAAGTAGTCATGCAACAAAATAGAGTGTGGAATAGGTGTAGCTTGTGCTGGCTTTAACTTAAGACTGTGTATTATTAATTTAAATTCCACTGGCTACCTAAATTTAGGAGATTGCTCATCCCAGCTGCAACCCTATTCTCATTTTACTGGGTGTTAAGTCCCTTTCAACTCAATGGAGCTTCATTCTGAGTAGACATGTATAGGACTGCACTTATTCCTGAACAAATAATCTTGAGCAATGGGGGAAAATTAAGATGAACAATTTTTAACGACATAAAACTTAACGTTATTATCCCAAAGAGAAATAAATCCTTGGAAAGAATGTTGTAGGCCAATATAAACATTATTATTAGAAGATCTGGCAGGAATCATTCAGAATTTTTGAAAGCTTCAATTACCAGTTCACAAAAATAGCATGATGGCTGTTTTACTGACAAAGGCCCATCTAAGTGTATATATGCTTCCTTGTCTCTCTATCAGCACGTTGCAGCCCAAGCGTGCATATTTTGCATTCATGTCTCCAATTCTAAATATAACAGTCTTCATGGTTGCAACTGTCAGTGGTTCAACAGATTCATTCATGTACAAAAAGGTGCTGTGCAACACACAATAAATTAATGGTGAAGTAAATGAATACTATAGAATGACTGGAGGTGCTTGGTACAGGCAACAAAGAAAACTCCTGCACATTTAAATAGTGGCATATTTAATACCCACGTAGAAATAACTCTTGATTCAGTTTAACAGCTCTGTTCAACATCTAGAGCTACTAACACGGCAACAGAAGTGTGCGGGTGGTTTCTTCATGAGATGCAGAAAGAGCAGCAGCTGTGGTAATTGGTCTTGCCAGTAAAGTAGGGCTACTTTACTTTCCCATCAACGTTTTATTTATCTATCTATTTATTAAGATTTATATACCAATTAACAATAACTTTAAAATATATATATAAGTGGTTCTTCAACCTCTAGGAAAGTTAGTAGCTGTTTATGGCTCCTGCAAACCTGCACCATTAAAATCAATGTTTTGCCACTGATTTCTGTAGGGATAAATTTATTACTCTAGGGGGTCCAAACCTGGAATTTAATTTTAATCTCAGAGATGCTCTCAGCAATGTATTCTGCAGAATGTAACACTTGCGTATTTGCATGTGTCTTGTTCTTCATTGCAGAGATAGAATATATGTGTATTCTTTTTACTACAGCTGCTTTTGAAATAAATTTAAAAACAGCAATTTAGAAAACCGAATCATGGTTCATACTTCACAGAACTTTTACAAGAGAATATTCCTGTGCGCACACCTTCAAACCACGAGTCCTGCTTTCAGGCAGACAACAGCTATAGAAAAAAAAAACCTTGCTCAACAGAAAGCATTCATTAGGTATGGTAGTCAATTATCTCAGTAGCATAAGAGAAGGCCTGATGAAAACTAGGTGTAGAATTAAAGAAAGAGTTCCCAGAACTTACATTTATTTCCCTTACGTTGGGGTTGAATGTTATTCAGGCTTATTACATTAGCAGTCTTAAAATACCATCCTCTCAACCCCTTTATGATAAGCGAAGAAACATTCCCTCATTTCATTGTATCTTCAAAGTAACATATTCAGCCAAGAAAATATGAATTTGGCCGCTGAAGCAAGAGCAGGGGAGTTCATCCGTTTTATTTAAATGGGTACTATTTATGCTATACAAATTTTAAAATGATGTCTCCGCAAAAAAATGGAGGGGAAAATGCAATTCCTAAAAGGGTGGCAAGGATTCCAGGATAGAGGGGGAGACAGGCGAAGACCACCTCAGGGCCTACACACACTGCCTCAAGCAGGGCCATCTACCATTAACAGCCCTGTTGGAAGGCAGGAAATGTTACTTCAGGGCCTGCTCCAGGTGAACCATTGCCTTTCTCCCCAGAGCGTGATGTACCATAAACTGCCTTGTGGGAAGGATCCTGATGCATTTTTAAAATATATAACTCGATGTTACTTATAGGATGCCATGGAAGGATTTATATCCTGAAAGGTGAGATATATACAAAATGTGGTTTAATAAAATAAGCTGCTTTTACAGTCGTACCTTGGATCCCGAACGCCCTGCGTCTCAAACGTTTTGGCTCCCAAACGCTGCAAATCCGGAAGTGAGTGTTTGCGAACGTTCTTTGGAACCCGAATGTCTGACGGGGCTTATGCAGCTTCCGATGGCATGCAGGAAGCTCCTGCAGCCAATCGAAAGCCGCGCTTTGGTTGTCGAACGTTTTCGGAAGTCACACAGACTTCCGGAATGGATTCTGTTTGACAACCAAGGTGTGGCTGTACTTGGTTTGTTACTTTCTGCTGCAGTGCAAGATGGGATAACTGGATTCTCTTGTGTACCCTTCCAAAAGGGACTGCTTCTATTATTATTTTTAACCACCATTTCCCCAAACACCAATGGGTTCATGCTGATTCTACCTGGGGACACTGGGATAAGTTTGACAAGTGTGGCTTTTGATTAGATGCCAGAGAAATAATAATCCCTGCCAACTTTCCCAGCTGTCAGAGAAAATAAATAATTAATTCTACACTCTCCATATACTAATATTGGATTTGTTTGGATGATGTTCTTGCCAAGGAAATGCTATGCATATACAAGCAGGTCCCACTATCTGCCTGCTTGTTATTTTAAAATTCACTTATCTTTACCCAAACCTCGCTACATGCACAGTTGATTCAGATAACCGAACAGCCAGATTTTGCCCACTTCCTTACTTGTTTGTGCTCCACTGGATGGCTGCAGCCATTTTAGGAAGAAACCATGGGAGAGAGATTACAAATCAGTAATGTTCCCATAGGAAATAATGGAAACCATCAGCTCACCTAATGGACGATTTCCTGGGAAAGCATTGTGTTTGGTAACCGGGACTTGTGTGTATTCCATGTGTAAGCATAATGTCTGCAAGTTGTATGACCTGGGGCCAATACACATTTTCACACATTCTGAGGGTCCAGAGGTAGAACAGGTGCACCCAGTGCTTAGGCCAGAAAGCTGTGATTTTGACAACCTACCACTCAGACTCTAGTCAGAGAGAGTAATTTCTATTGCCCTTATAAGTGAGGATTAGTTTATATAAACTAGAATTGATGCTTGCATATACATAAGGAAGAAGACACTCCCTTTTCTCTTACCTGACTCGGGTGATGCAAGCTTAAATCCAGGCCACAAGTAAACTCTGTATGATGCTCCACAGTTTCAAGCAGTGGATCTGGCTTGGAGAAATCCCAGAATCTATAGATGGAAACAATATTGTAATTATGGTAATTGAAAGGCCATTTTAAAAAATGTAATGCTGGACTGCTGATGTGCTTGAAGATGCCAAATGCTTTTAAAAAAACAAACTCATCCACTTTAGAAAATGCAATTAATCCTATTGCGACAAGTCTTTTGACTCATCTGCATAAATAAGTACTTCATTAAGGCTACATCTCCTTCAACCCAGTATGGAGATTTAGATCCAGAGCTGGCATGATGATCTCCCATTGGGATAAACTGTAAAACATTAAACTGAAGTTTCTTTATTAAACAGTAAGTAAAGCTTTATAACATATGAACCTATAAAAGTCTGTCTTCTACTGTCAGATAACCGGGACATCTAAACTGGAACTATCTACTTCTACAGACTCAGGGGCAATAAGCCTTTCACAGTCTCACACCTGATTTTTCTTTTTTTAAAATGAAGATATCAAGGATGCAACTGGGGACTTTCTATGTCAGAAATATTTAATTCATTGTTTAGCTATGTTGATGCTCTGCAGAATTCACACAAGAATACCAGGCAGATGTGGAATTTTCAGATGTGGCATTCTTAATATCTTAAACCTGTTTACACAGGCAGCGGGCAGCAGGGCAGAGAATACTCTTTATGATGCTAAGTAAGGCCATTGGGAGGGACTACCTGTACATATCATCACATACTCCATCCCACCTTCTGTTTGCTGTTTCCTGATATGGAAACTTCAAGGACTAAACTTGCCTTCCTGTTAACCAGGATCTTCAGTGATTGGATGGTTAATTGTATTTCTATGCTGCTTTCCATTCAAAGCAATAAATAACAATAACAGAACATATCACAACTACAGCAGAAATCATATATTAATGAATCATCACTAAAATAATTACAATCTATAAATACTATTAGCAAAAAATAACCTAAAAATCACAATTACAGAATGTCGTATTATGCGATTAACAAAACATTAATAAAACATTTATAATCTAGAGAATATTAACAAAATAGTAACTAAACATAAGCTATTATGTTCACACACACACACACACACACACACAAACGTGGGACCGCCAGTGTTTAAAGTATATTTATAGCCAACAATAAAACTGAAACAACTAATTTCTTTTCTAGTTTTGTTTAACAGTCATGCCTGTATGTGTATAAGGCAAAGTAGATACTACTCAAAAGATCAATAATTCTCAAAGTTATGTGACAATTCAACTGCTTAAACATTTCTCATTTACATTCTGGAATGTGTACTCAAAATTCAGGTCTCTTTTTGATTACTTAACATTTTGTTATCTGGTTTGAGCCACAAGGCAAGTTAAATGTAGGCCAAATCATTCCTTTAAGTTAGGGGCCCTTCCCTAGCCTGGTACCCTCCAAATGTTTTGGACTACAACTCCTGTCAGTTCTGGCTAGCATGGTCAATTGTGAGACATTATGGGAGTTGTAGTTCCGTTCAACTGGAGACCACCAGGTTGAAAAAGTCTGCTTCAGATGTTGTTGGACCGCAGCTCCCATTCGGCCAGCATGGCCAATGATCAAGGATGATGAGAGCAGTCGTCCAGGGCCTTGAGGTTCCCTACCCTGGCATTGTGTACTGAGCTGCTGGTATATCATTGTGCTTAAAAAATAAGATGTAGAGTGACAATTCCAATTCCATAAATGAAAGACATTCCATAAACCAGACATCTTTGTGTACACTTTGTTCCTCATTTTTACTATATTGCAGATTTTTCTATTCTTGTAGGCAGGACAAGGAATTAGGAAGGGCGCTGAAGTCCAGCCTCTTCTAGTTACTGACCTTTGATTCAGCAACCCATCTGTGGCACAGCTTCTGAGATCTTACCAGGCATTACTCTCACCCTTCCAATTATTTCTTTGCATCAATAAGGGCTTTTGTTTAAAGTGAAACCTCCACCTAGTATCACATTCGGCATTTGTTTATTTACCGCATGCAGTTGCAACACACACACACACACACAGCCTTCTACAGTACCAAATAACTAGTGTGCACTAAATATAATTCTTCACTATTTTCACTGAGATACAATGTTTGCCCTTACTTCACCCACTACAGTCAATAGATTTCTACTACAACCAATTTTGTCTCTTCTTCTTTTCTCTCTCAAGGACCCCTTCTCTCTCAACATATATGCATGCTATGCTTACAAAAGAAGAACAATGTACAATTCATAATGTACACAGCTGGTTTTGCCACTAGAGTGGTTACCAAGAAGGGGAGAAAAGACCAAACTATGCAAAATGCAATTCATGGGTGGTTTAGGTACACTGTAAACACTAGAGGCAACTGAATTAGTTTGCTTAATCTATCTTCATTTAATTTCTTTGCAAATCACCTGACCAGAATGGTGGCTACACAATGGATGTACTATGGCAACAGCCCTCTTTCTCTTCTCCTAGTACTAGAGGAACAGGAGAACGAGAGGTTATTTTCCAACATGCTCATTTCCAGATCAACATCCTTACATTTACCCATGACATCACACACTTATCTTATTGGATAACTGGAGAAGATTAATTTAAAATAGAAAAAACAACAATGCATTTGAGACTAACCTTTAAAACCTATTTAAACATATTAATAAAGCAGTCAAAAATAAAACTGTCAGCATCAGCAACCATATATATATATATATATATATATATATATATATATATATATATATATATATATATATATTCTGGCTACCAGTTCTCAACAAGATATTGCAAGGCTAGAAAAGCTGCAGAAAAGGGTGAACAAAACAACCTGAGAGCAGGAAATGCTCCAGTGATGAAAGGTACAACATTTGGGGCTCTTTAGTTTAGAAAACGGCGTTTCTGTGTGCTGCTCTGGTTCACCAGAAGCGGCTTAGTCATGCTGACCACATGACCTAGAAGATGTATACCGGCTCCCTCGGCCAGTAAAGCGAGATGAGCGTCGCAACCCCAGAGGCGTTCGTGACTGGACTTAACTGTCAGGTGTCCTTTACCTTTTTAAGAAGATGGAACAACAAAGTGACATGACAGCTGATAATCAATCTGAGGGGATTTCTTTGGTGCTATGCTCCCAAAACTATGTTGTAGGGATGGTCCTTACATTTGTACAGACCTACATTTTCTCGAGACAAGAGGCACATTGTGACACTACAGGCAACCTCTGATTTGTGATGGGGTTGCGTTCCAGGTCATTGTGCATGACAGAGGAGTGTGTACAAGCCCCACCCCCTTTCCCTGCCACTTCCGGGTTCACGGTAATGTGCACATGCACAATTGCACATGCTTTGAACACACGTAAAGTGGTCGTTGCCTGTATCTGACTATTCCCAGGTGAAGGAAATATACTTCTATAGCAAATTATTCTCCCTGCACAGAAACAAATGTGCATACCATATTTGAAAATATCCCAGCTTGAGAAAGCAGAGTCAAAAGCACTAGACAACTGGGATGGTTAATTAGGTTCTTGAATACTCAAAGAATGCATTCTTGTTCAATATAATCTTCCATGGAGATTAATATTCTACTATGGAATTAATATTCATGGTGCTACAGTATCTACATGTCCCAAATAAGAATCTGTTTGAATGTGTTACCAGCTGCCTATTTACACTTCATAACTTGTAGAAAGGACTTTCATCCACTTTCCTGAAGAAAGGTTATTTCAGGTGTTACTGAAAGTTCAGAACTAGCCCCATTTATATAACACTCCCCCCTGTCAAACTTTAATTGAATATCAAAGAACAGGATTTCAGGAAGAAGCATTTCCCCCCTTGATAAGTGCAGTCAGTATGAAGAATGTTCTGGGCTGTAATGTTCTATAGTATATTACTGGCCATTCACTGTAACTGTTATTTCATTTCCACAGATGACTAGATATTCCATATATACAAAAGTGGAGAGCCAATTCCTCATAAAAACAGGTCAGTAACTCCTACAGTTCCCCATATCTGAGCTACACATAATCTTTATCTTCAAAGTATAGAAAGAAATGTTGCCAGTCAACTACCTATGGAATTCCTAAAACCACTAGACAAAGTCAAAATGTTAACTGTAATGATTCTTGCACAGGCAGTATCATAAATATAAATATTAGAAATCAATGCTGCCTGCTGCAAACGATTGCTTGTCTTACTAAGAAACAATCACATTCTTTCTACCAATGTGGATCAAAGTGAGTTTGAGGGGGGGGGATGCATAAAAATGCAGTATTTCTTAAGAAACTACATACAGGATTGATATTTCCAAACCAGTGGTGGGAGACCACTGAATGCAGAGGATATGGGAGTGTGTACATAGTCAGAAACTATAGCTTTAACTGGAAACTGATTTTTTTTTAAGTTTTTAAGTTCTTTGCTTCATTCAAAAAAGGAGGAGGATTTGGGTGTAATTAGCACACATAGGAAGTCTAAGATGTTGTGGCGGTTCGCTCCACCTGCACAGGTCCCCCAGACGTTTAACGGTCCGTTGATACCTGCACTCACCACTTTATTAATTAACCGCTGCCACCAACCAGTTTGTCTGGTATTTACTTCACTCAGTTCAGTCAAGGAGAATATTGGAACAAAACTGTTTTATTTGAAGTTTAGTACATAAGCATGTGGTTTCTGAATAAACAGTACTTTCTTGGTTGTGTTCTTGTTAACAACAGTGCCCAACAAATTCTCCCACCCCTGCTCCTACTCCTTCCCTTGCCACCCTTCTACCAGGCTCTCAATACCCACAACAAGCCCCCTAGCTAAAGACCAACGACAAGCCTAAAGGCTAAAGAACCAAAGACCCAACGAACCCCAGACCAAAGAACTAAGAACCCCCTTCCTTCCCCGGGAGGGGTTTATATAGCCCACATAACTCCGCCCCCTCAAGGTTCTTACTGGTTATTCCCTTTTAACACCTTCTATGCCACTCTGAAGTTTGGGTGAACGCCACAGATGTGTAAACAGATAAATTAGAAAAAAGCTATTAAGCTGGTATTGGGCCAGAAATAAGAATGCATTTATTGATGCATGCCTGTGTCACATACATAAATCAATCGTACTGTCAAATGCTTTTTGTAGTATTCATTGTTCCATCAAAATAAACCAGTACTTCTAGTTTGTGAAATGACCTGTATGTTCAAGTTGTTTTAATCACTATATTCCGAACTCTGCTTACCTAAAGTTTCAACAGAAGATAATTGAATTACCTCTCCTGATTTCTTAAAACACATCCAAAATGCTTGAGCAGGGGGCAGAATCTTGACACATTTGCCATGGCCTAGAGTTGTTATTAATATAATTCCCTTTAATGACGAAGTGGTTGGATGCTTATTGGATTGGAGTAAAACCAAGTCACTGAGAAACATCAGGGATAGGTATCCGCATACCTTGGTGAACCTTCAGGAATTTCCGGGCATGCGTAGTGGATTCGGCCAGCGCTGCTATGAGCCGGCGAGCGAGCGGCGGGTCAGGCAGCCCTGTCCGTAAAGAAGCACAGACGGGGTGCCGGGCGGCAGGGGAGAGGCCAGGGAGTGTCACCCACTCCCCTGGAACTGGGGGCGGAGCGCCCCCTACGCCCCACGCTTCCTATGCCACTGTATCTGTTGGAAGCCACCCAGAGTGGCTGGAGTGACCCAGTCAGATGGGTTCAGTACAAATATAACAACAACAACAACAACAACAACCTTTGCATGCATTTAGGTTTCATTTCAGTAAGGTTGGAGAATTGTGTGGTTACACCAGACTCAAGCCCCTCTAGAAGAGGTGGACTTTGAAGGAACAGAGGGAGGTGACACTACTTGAGTGTTCTGGAAGGGATCTCCAAGCATACACACTTGCAAAGCTTCCAAGCTGTGCACATGGAATTTTTATTTATCTATCTATACAGTCAAACCTTAGTTTTCGAACATCTTGGCTGCCAAACAATTCGGAAGCCAAACGCTGAAAACCTGGAAGTGAATGCTCCCAAGACGTGTCTCCCAATTATCCCCATTGAACTTGCTGGCAGCCCTTTGATCCTCAGTTTTTGAACGTTTCAGAAGTCGAACGGACTTCTGGAATGGATCACATTCGAAAACCGAGGTTCCACTGTATATATCTATGGAATTTTTATACAATTAAACTGGGGAAGACCCAAATATATGTATGTTCTGATCATTTATATAAATTCAAATAAAAGTTATTGTGGGCTGAATTCCACCATTTATAAAGGGTCTCTGGATATAGTTGCTTGCCTGTGAATTAGATCTATTTAGAAGTGTTTGAAATCAACCAAATTTTCTTCTCAAATGTCTATATGAAGGGAAGTGAATCTCACATAGTACTTTAATGCCCACAATATTTCTTTGGTCACAATTTAGAAAGCCATTTATTACTTTCAAGAGATTACAATAAAACTAGGATTCACCCCTTCAGTCCTGATCTTTTAGCCCCTAATAAGACTGAGGAATATATTTTGACGTGAAGAAGTGCTTATGGCAAAATACGGCATTTCATGCAAAGGTCTATGCTTCTCATTTCCAGGTATGTGGCATATAAACTAAATATTGCTTCTTTAACAGGAGGACAAGTTCAGCAATAAAATGTCAAGCGGCAAATACTCAAGAGTATCTGAGAAGCAAAATACATTAAGATAAACCCAGATTTCAAGTCTACTCGATATGAAAACAGAAACCATAAGATTACCTTTTTCACAACTAAAACAAAGATATTGCTTTATCTTCATGTTCTGTTGATACTACATATTTGACCAGGTCTGTTGTATTCTCCAAGAGCTGTAGCCTGAAGCCAAAACAAGGCATGTAGGGTTCCTCTCTCAATAATCAGCTTTTGTTTAAATAAAGTAAGATTGAAATCCTATATGCATGCACCTGGGAGCAGAAGTGGCTTGCCTGATGGGGCAGGGCCACAATGCTAGCTTGCCAGCACTGGGGTCACTGCCACACACGTGTAAGTGCGGGACGGCAGCAGGGAGGTCAGCACAGTGCAAATGCACCAGTGGGAGAGCCTGAACCCTGCTAATATTCCCATTCCCTTGCCCTCTGCCTCCCATTAAGCAGCAGTGGCTCCATGCACAAGGTGACCCACTTCTGCCTGCAAGTAAGTCGCACTGAACTCAATGGAGTAGGCATGAATAAGATCGCAATGCAAGTCTCTCTCACTTCAGATACAGTTGTACCTCGGTTTACGAACTTAATCCGTTCTGGAGGTCCATTCTTAAACCAAAACCATTCTTAAACCAAGGTGTGCTTTCCCTAATGAGGCCTCCCGCTGCCGGTGCCCTTCCACCGTTCGGATTCCGTTCTTAGACTGAGGTAAAGTTCTCAAACCGGGACACTACTTCTGGTTTTGCGGAGTTCGTAAACCAAATCATTCTTAAACAGGACTGTTCTTAAACCGTGGTACCACTGTATAGGGAAAAACATGGAGGCAGTATTTGATAGAAATTACGAGAAAACACTAGGCGTTTATTATGATGATGAAGAAGAAGAAGAAGAAGAAGAAGAAGAAGAAGAAGAAGAAGAAGAAGAGGAATTGTATTCAATGTAATCAACATACTAAGTTACCCTCATTTATGTTGTGGATTCTCCACCCACCTAAAGGCCCCTTCTCACCAGCGTTTCCTAATACAGGCCTGCATTCCCATTGATTTTGTAGCAGACAAAGCAAGCAAAGCTCTGGTTATTATTAACTGGCATTGTACTCTAAAACAAAATCACATAAAAACATCACTTATGTTTTGTGCAGTATTATGCAAGATGCATTATTTTAGCTATAAATAAAATTAAGTAATTGATACGAGGCAGACCGCTTGACTCAGCAGACTGGAAGAGTAATGCTGCTGGTTTTACTATGCACTCAGACTATTGGCACACATAACTACGGGGTGAGAGGGAAGAGAGATTGCCGGCAAAGCTTTACCCTTTTAGCTGCATCCAGTAAAGAAATTTCAGGTATGGGGAATGAAAAAAAGGTTAAGCTTTTCAAGAGTTAACAGTGTTGGTTCATTATATAAATTATAGATAGGAAGTCTTCTACATATACTTTTGTGCTGATCTGTGTGGCTGATCTGATAAGGACTGAATAAACTGAGGCAGCAATAGATAGGTAAACATGAATCAGCTTGAAGCAAGTCTGTGCTAACAAGCTACACAGACAAAAGTCAATAATATTGCTTCTGAATTAGAACTGTCTATTGTAGAGGTCCTCAAACTATGGTCTGTGGGCTTCATTCAGGTAGACGATAGACTGGGGAACAGCTGAGAGTATCTGTCCTTGGCTCTGACAATGGAGACAGAGGTGATTTGATTAGGACCAGATATGTCAAACAGGCTAACAACTGGCCTAGGCTGGGATTTATGGATCAATCAAAATAGCTCAATTGGTAGAACATTGGTAGACTCAATCTCAGGGTTGTGGGTTTAAGCCCCATGTTGAGCAAAAATATTCCTGCATTACAGGAATTTGGACTAAATGACCCTCATAGTCTCTTCCAGCTCTACAATCCTGTGATTCTATTTTTCATGTATTCTTTCATAAAGCCATTCTACCCCATTAATCTGCAACCTTTTCAAAAAAATCACAAAATTGTATTAAAATATGTGTTTTATCTAAATGTATGTATTTTCAAATGTATTGCTTACATATTTTGGCATGCATTTTAAAATATGCATTTTAACACACCAGTACATTTTTTTCAGTCAATTCTACTGCAAAAAATTGGAAAGGTGAATTATTTTGGGAGGTGTAGATCACCACCACCCAAGGGACCGTGATTTTCATTGTTTTGATGATGGTGATGATGACACTGAATAATAAGAAGTTTATTAAGAGATCTCCTGAGATCTCCAGCAATGATCATGTGGTCTGTGAAAAATGGTTGAGAACTGCTGCTGAATGTAAATTATAAAAAAGGAACCAGCAACAAAATTAAAATTAAATCAAAGTACTTTGCGAGAACAATACATTTCTTAGCATTCCCAATCACAGTGAATGTGAGGCACTTCATTGCACAGTTGTTAACAAAATCATTTTTCGAGAAGTCATGACCTGAAAAATGTAGTGTATGAGCACTATCAGCAACACAAGCTTTCAATCATAGATGAACCATCATACAATTATAGATCACACCAGGGCAGTTCTCTCTGGTGTAGAAATCTTACAAGTTTTATCACAGCATCATAAATAATGCTATCTTATTTTGGCTCCTAATTAAATATCTATAGTCAATTTTAATTAACTGATTGCAATCAATTATCCTTGCCTCCAGATGTTGGATTAAATTACTAATACAAAAAAAATCACATCAAAGACCATGCAAAGTTATATGCACACAGAAGTATTTACCTGAAAATGGTACTAAGGCTAAAGAACAAATGTTCATAAGAATTAGAAGAAACCATAATATACTGCTTAATATACTGAAAGGTATTGTCAAGATAAGAGATAAAGTACCTGTCCCCAAAGTTTGATTTTAAAGTCCCTTCCCCATTTATGTGCAAGACATGTGTCCCAAATCTATAAACATTTGCCAAAACCATGAAACTTAATTCCACTACAAAATTATCTTGAACAAAAGTGACCTCCTGAGCTAAATGCCATCAGAATATAAAAGTCACTTTACTCCTGCTCATGGTTATTTCCTATTAAATCCATGCACATCTTGCTTTCCCTGCTATTCATCTTCACTGGGTAGTATTTCTGTAGAAGAAAAGTCCCTTTTAAAGTCAACTCTTTATGTAAATTTTGGGATCCAATCCACAACATTGTCTTGCTGTACAAGCATGTCTCCAGCCACCACAAATTCCAGGGTGGTGGTCTAGAAATTATATGGGCTTCTTGCTTCCTGTAGCTAGGAGGAGCTGCTCAAAAAGTTCCCATTGGGAAGCGGCAAACCAGGATACCCCACACCATGGATGGATGCCACTGGCTGGGCTAAAGGGTGTACTGATTAAGTGCTCTGTAGTGATGAGGCACTGTTGTAGACTGGACCTAATCAAATGCTAATCTGAGGTCCAAATGTCTTTATTTAGAAAGATTCACAGTCTTCTTAACCACTAAACTCTAAATATACTGTAGGTAACTGAAGCTTGCAGGGTAAGATTGCAGAAATAAAACTGTGTTCAGCCTCTTTGTACCTAGAACAGTATAGTATGCCTATAGGAAATGAGCTCTGAAACATGAAACACTAAAAGACAACCAACAACAACAACAACAACAACAACAACTTATTATTATTTATACCCCACCATCTGGCTGGGTTTACCCAGCCACTCTGGGCGGCTTCCAACAAAATATTAACCTCAGTGTCCAGGTAGAACGATGGGGGTGGAGACGCTCCTTCAGGTATACTGGACCAAGGCCATTTAGGGCTTTAAAGGTCAGCACCAACACTTTGAATTATGCTTGGAAACGTACTGGGAGCCAATGTAGGTCTTTCAAGACTGGAGTAATGTGGCCTTGGCGGCCGCTCCCAGTCTAGCTGCCACATTCTGGATTAATTGTAGTTTCCGGGTCACCTTCAAAGGTAGCCCCACATAGAGCACATTGCAGTAGTCCAAGTGAGAGATAACTAGAGCATGCACCACTCTGGCGAGACAGTCTGTGAGCAGATAGGGTTTCAGCCTGCATACCAGATGGAGATGGTAAACAGCTGCCCTGGACACAGAATTGACCAGCGCCTACACGGACAGCTGTGAGTCCAAAATGACTCCCAGGCTGCACACCTGGTCCTTTAGGGGCACAGTTACCCCATTCAGCACCAGGGAGTCCTCCACACCTGCCCGCCTCCTGTCCCCCCAAAACAGTACTTCTGTCTTGTCAGGATTCAACCTCAATCTGTTAGCCACCATCCATCCTCCAACCGCCTCCAGACACTCACACAGGGCCTTCACCACCTTCACAGGTTCTGATTTGAAAGAGAGGTAGAGCTGGGTATCATCTGCATACTGATGAACACCCAGCCCAAACCCCCTGATGATCTCTCCGAGCGGCTGCATGTAGATGCTGAAAAGCATGGAGGAGAGGAAAGAACCCTGAGGCACCCCACAAGTGAGAGTCCAGGGGTCTGAACACTCATCCCCCACCACCACTTTCTGAACACGGCCCAGGAGGAAGAAGCGGAACCACTGTATAACAGTGCCCCCAGCTCCCAGCCCCTCTAGACGGTCAAGAAGGATGTTATGGTCAATGGTATCAAAAGCTGCTGAGAGATCCAGCAGAACTAGGAAACAGCTCTCACCTTTGTCCCAAGCCCTCCAGAGATCATCGACCAGTGCGACCGAGGTAGTTTCAGTCCCATGATGAGGCCTGAATCCCAACTGGAAGGGATCCAAATGGTCTGCATCCTCCAGGGTGCCTAGAGTTGTTTAGCAACCACTCGCTCAATCACCTTGCCCAAGAATGGAAGATTTGCAGAATGAACATTAATTGACGCTTGTATAATGATGCATGGGACTACACAGATCAATGTTAGAGTGTTTTGAAAAGTAACTATTCTCTATGCAGTTCTGGAACCTAAGTGGTTAGCATACCTCAGGAAATACTTTTTATTTATTCAATTTATATTCCAACCTTCCTTTCAAAGGAGCCAAGGGAGGTGCTTCCCTTTCCTCACCAGGGGTTATGCCAAGACAGGAGTCGGAATCAAGTCAACAATAATTCTCAAGGTGTCAGTGAAGTTCACTCTTTATTCAAAGAAACATAACAGCTCAGGCCTAGTGATTACAGCAACTCTTCCCAGCATGTCTTGGCCCAATGACGCAGTGCGGGGACTGAAGGTCCCCACTTTCTTGCTGCTCTCTAAGGCCCCTCCTCCCCCAGGTCGTTCCCTAGCAACCTGAGGGTCGTTTGTCCTCCTCTGCCTCTAATTCTGGACTTACCTCTGCCACAGTCACTTCCTGCTCCCTAAGCCTTGATACCTCTTCAGCTTCCAACACCTTCTCCTCCCAGTCTGCCCCCCCCTCTTCTCCCTCTGACCACTCATTGTTGTCCCACCATCAGCCCCCTGGCTCTGAGCCTTCTTCCCCTGGGGGTTCCCTTGGGGACTCCCCAGCTGGTGCCTCCCACTACTGCTCTGCATCCAGCCAAGTCCATGACAGGTTATTATGTGAGTAATTAAACCAGCCAGAGAGCTATTTTCCCATAGTGGCACCAGTACTTTGGAATGCCCTCCCTAATGTGACCCACTCAATTACCACATTAAGCTATAACTCAAAACTTTTATTTGTTGCAAAGCCCTTTAGGGCCATGGAATTTATTGATTTTAATTACTTTAATGAAGTCTATCATTTCAAGAGTTTTAAAATTGTCTTATTAGAAGAAAATGTATTGGTTTTGTTATTTTGTTATTTGATTTTGCATGTGTACATTTTACTGGAAGCTGCTCAGAGCGCCTTTGGTGCAAAAGCAAGAAAAAATGTAAATCTTAATAATACATGCAATCATCTACTTCAGAAGAACCATGTACATCAAAGATGTTACAAATGTTGTTTTATCACTGAAGTATCAGTGCCTTGTTTTTATATTTAATCACAGGTCAATTGGAAATGTTGACATGCTCCATCAATACGAATAAGCCTTTAGGCAATGCCACCTCAAAAAGTCTGCTTTTTGATAGCATTCTTAATTGAACTGTTGGGTTAGGATTGTGAGCACAGGCTAAGCTGCTTTAAGAGTTGTGAAAACTTGCTGCATTATATCTTCCAAGAAAACATATTGGTGGAATGATAGTCTATGGGAAACATCTATATTAATGTCTTTAAAGGAAGATTGCCTTTTCATAATTTTCCATTTGTGGATTTATGGTTTTTCTTTTTTATCACCACAGTTTAAATGACATCTTCCATTATCTTCTAGAGGCACCAGACTTCTTCAGAATCCCTCACCCTAGCAATTGTGTTATTGCATATCTTGCCATCTGCCAGATCCTACGAGCTGCTGCAGTTTGGCATTTCCCTTCCATTGCATAACATTCATAGGTTTTTTTTTAATTGCATGCATTACAGACTCTATCTGGGATGTTCACAGGGTATTTTTTATTTGCAGAACAATACCAGGTAAAACTGCAAACCGTAATAGCCATTACGATAGAAAGCATCTGTGTACAACTACAGAGAATTAATAACCTTATATTGTCATTGTAATGGCAATGTAATTCTATTTGGAACAGAGGAGATATGGTACTTTGGGGGAGGGGAGGGGGAAACTAGTAAAATGGAATTGCAGTCAAAGGGAGGGTATGACACTGCACCCAACCTCCTGATGAAAGCACTGTTTCTTTTAAAGAGCTCACCATCTGTTTAGGGGGGAAGTTTTTACGAAATGGAGTGGTTAAACTGCTGGATATCAGATACTGAATACTGTACTGGTGACCGGGAAACAAGAACAGGGAGAATGCTGTTGCATCCCTATCCTGCTTGTGGGCTTCCCATAAGCATCTGGTTGGCCACTGTGAGAACAGGATGCTGGAACTACATGCAGGACTCTTCTTCCGTTCTTAGTCATGCCATCTGTTCTCAACTGTGAAATGTGCAGGTACCCAATATGTAGGCAAACACCACCAACTAGCTTCAGTCAGTGGCCTAACTCACGTGTAAGGTCAGAAAGAAACAGCGGCTTACTGCAAACAACCGGCATAGCTGGTGCACACTGCTCAGCTGGGTCCACTTTGCTGCTCCCTTTCCGGAGCTGGGAAATGAATCGCAGAGCAGCTGCAAGCCAGTGTTTATGCTTTGTTTATTCTAAGCACGCCACATACGGTAAGCCAAGAACAAACATTTCTTTCAGAACATGGCTTGCCATTATGTGCAAACTGGGAGAGTGGCATTAACAGTCCAGTTTTATACTTACTCCCGATGCCTAGTGTGTCCAACTAGAAGTTCATTCCTGATGCGCTTGCAGGGAAATGCTGCTTGAATGAGCTGGCAAATGCCAGACTTAGCTGGACATAGGCCAGTGACCTGGGAAGGAGAATGTTCCCTCCTGTGCAGTAGTCCTTTCCTAGCTTGGCAACTCGCACCAGGTAAAGCATTTATGCTGAGGCAAGTATATGTTCCACAGAATAAATTTACTGTTTTCCTATCTACATTAACACCTACCCACCCACACACACCAGATTCTTTTCATAATGTATGCAAATTCATTATAGAAAGATACTGTCTTCAACTCCCCAAGAGCTTACCTCTCTTTTTGAATTACAGATATTTAAATGGATTTAGAGAACATTTGTTCTTTAGCTTTAGTACCATTTTTGGGTAAATACTCCTATGTGCATATAACTTTGCAAGGTATCTGAGTCTTTAATGTGATTTAGAGAATCAAATGCTGCTCGTTACATATGGATGTCTATGGCAGTCCTAAATGGTATTTTCTGATTGTCAACTTTGGTATGGGTTTTGCCTCTGGATCTTTAATAACTTGACATGTAGAAATTCAAGTGATGGGGAAAGCCTCATTTGCCCATCATTCCATGAAAATCCTCCACTACTTTATACATATCAAACTTTTGTTCAAAGCACAAGGGCAGGCATAGTAAAGGCATTGGGGGATCACCATGCCTTCATTATTGGTGAAGCTAAAACACATATTTTATTTTATTTTTAAAGTACTATGGGTCCGTTTCTTAGTATCATTACAGCTAATTCACTACTCATCAAATTGTAAAACACTGATATGCTCAGTTCTGAAACATGTTCTAAACAAGCTACAAAGAAACAATATCAACAACACAATGCTGGTATTAGTACCAAAAAGGGGTGGGGTGGGGGAGACAGAAGGCTATATTCCAAAATGAGAAGAAACAGACTAAGTTATCTCTCACAAACCACTTAATAATAACAAATGGTATGTTGCTATTCAAAGAGTTCTAACTAAGTTATTTCTGGTATGTTCCATATGAAAAAAGCCACCGCATTGTCCAGGATACTGGTTAGCTAAAACAGCTATTTCATCAAGAGCATCTGTCATGGCAGATGGCCAATCCCCCCCCCCCCCCCGGCCGCCAAATCAGTCTTTAAACAGCAAGAAGCCACACATTTTTAGCTAGCACTTGAAAATATAAATTTGCAAGTCTAAACCTATAAACAAGTACTTGTGTTCCCCAATTAGAAAACACTGTCAACAAGTGTAACAAATGCATTTCTCCTCTTAAACCTAGTCTTCAAAAATAACTGATGAGATGGTAAACCTGTGTCTAAGTGGTACTGCTTCAGGCTACAGGGGCTGGCTCCCCTGCAAAATATATACATTCATACGCTTAGAAAGCCAGAAGATCAGGGAGGGGACTAGTTTGGAACCCTCTGCAGTAATGTTATGAAGTCCCAGTCCTACCTTGTAGATGTAAAGGACAGGCCTTTTCCAAACAAAGCATGCACAATATCATGCTCTATTTTTGTTTTGTGTGGAAGACAATATGAAGAAGTGAAATAAACTAAAGTGATACAGAGGAGACACATGCCTCCCACTTCACTTGCTGGTGAAAACTAGGCCTGAGAAGCTTCCAGATGGAAGAAGAGCACTATAAACATGAAGAACAGGGGAAAGAAATACTTCACAAAAAAGTACCGGCTACTGCACTGTTGGTGGCTGGGTTTGTTACCCATGCTGATTTAGCAGCACTTGCTATAGGCATTGGCAAAGTCCCTGTGTGAATTATAAGCAGCAGGTGCACTGATTGAACATGACAGTCAGTCACAAAAGCCTCCACGTAGAAGCACCTTTCATTTTACCCATAAGAGCAGAATTCATGTCATATCCTGCAGACTCTCTCTGTACATATGTATAATGACTGCAAACAATATCTGTATCTGCTTTGTCATTCATTATTTGAGTATGACATATGCAGTTTACAGATCCAAATATAAAGGCATAAAGATGCCAGGATACAGAGAGGGCAAATTATAAAACCATCTGTCAAACTCAAAAGGTATCAAGCTGATTAAAGTGGATTAAGAAAGAAACTGTAATGCTGCCAGTATATAACTGGATGGCAAGATGACATCTCCAGTTTCTGCAACAGAAGTATAATACCTTATCCTGGAACCCAATTTTCTCTCATTGCCATAAAGGTAAAGGTAAATGTACCCCTGACAGTTAGGTCCAGTCGCAGACAACTCTGGGGTGGTGGCACTCATCTCGCTTTACTGGCCAAGAGAGCCGGCGTTTGTCCAAAGACAGCTTCCGGGTCATGTGGCCAGCATGACTAAGCTGCTTCTAGCGAACCAGAGCAGCACACGGAAATGCCGTTTACCTTCCCACCAGAGCGGTTCCTATTTATCTACTTGCACTTTGACGTGCTTTCGAACTGCTAGGTTGACAGGAGTAGGGACCGAGCAATGGGAACTCACCCTGTCGTGGGGATTCGAACCGCTGACCTTCTGATCGGCAAGCCTAAGGCTCAGTGGTTTGCTCCACAGTGCCACTCGCATCCCTCATTGCCATAGTTATAACCAAATTATCTCCCACAACACTTTTTCAAGGCCAAAGACACAGAATATAGCACCCTCCCCTGGAAATTCTGTTTCCCCAGACTAGCAGCAAAAATTAGCACACGATTCATAAAGTGCAAGACATTTTGTATATATGAAAACAACAACAATAAAAATAAAAATAATTAAAAAATTACAGTACCTCACAGTAAAATCATAGGAACAGGAAGCTAATATAGTAGCATGAAACGGTGAAAACTACAAAGAGATGAAAATAAATATATTAAGAGCACAAATATAGGAGAGAGATATATAAGTTAACTAAGAATAGAATTTTGTAAAGCATCATTATAAAGCATATTACTCAGTACAAAGGCTGCTTTAAAGTTGCCAGCTTCTATTTTATTATAGAAGCACCCAACAGCCCTACCATAAATTAAGTTCTCAACTCCATTTAAAATACCTTACATGACAGTCACTCAGGGTGGCTATTGCATTTTTCCTTGGGCTGCAGAATGAGCATGAGTTCTCAACCTATGAATGGTCAAAGTGTTTAAATACTCATCCCAATTCAGCAGCAGTATCCTTTTCCCAATCTGTAACATTTCACAGAACATTTAAGAGAGAGATATACGCTATACTGCTAGTACAAGGCCATATTTTCTTCCAATACCCTCTTTTAATTTAATTACTATTATTAAGAAAACTGGATTCAAGCTTGAAATCTGGCAACAGCACAAGAGTCTCATAATTTCACCCATAAGGGAGAGTAGATATATTATTATAGTCCTTGGCAGACACAGTGGAGATGAAACAAAGGCTGCGGCAAAGATAGGAGCCAAGAGCCAAACTCTGTCAACCGCATTTCTGGCTCTCACACAATTAAAAATTTAACTCATCATTTTCAAGCACATCAATGGTGAAAAATAACCATTTTCATTCTCCTCACCACCGCCACCCAGCAAAGTTTATAGTCCTAGTATCCTTTCATTTCTCTCTCTCTTGTTTTAAACAAGTAGCAAGAACTTCCAATAGATATCTGAAATAAGTTCCATATTTCATCATAGCAACCACTTCAGAATACTATCTGAAAGTATCAACAAAAAAGTGCACTTTGTCCACAAGATGGAAGCAAGGTACAGTACTTGCACAGGGACTTCTTTGCACAATCACCTACTGAAGTGGCTGTGGTCTGAAGAGTTACTTAGGAATACCCAAAGGGTAGGCAAGCCCAACGGGAGTGGTGTGGTTTTTCTTCTGAACAGCAGATTCAAAGGGAACCTTCTGGGCCAAAGTGTCCTGTCTATAGAATGTGCTCCCCAGTGCAGAACTAGGCACAAAAATGGAGCCAGGTTACTGCCCAATTTTAATCATAAAAGTGATTCCTAAAGAAATGTTTAAGGGGTGTCTGTGCATTCATTAACTCCACTACATAGACAGCCTATGTTAGTGATATATGTACAGCAAACTAGAAATCTAATAATATTTTTTTAAAAAAACCTTACTTTGACTCTTCTTATAGCATATGTATGCCCAAAGAGCTTGAATACTGGCTGTCGGATGTTCCTCAAATCCCAGCCTTTCAAACTGCAGTCAACAGCACCTGATACCAGCAAGTTCTGGTAATTTAATAAAATGTAGAATGCGTTAAAGTAAATATATGTGCAGCTTTCAAATGCTAAACTTAAAGAACAGTTGTTAAAGCAAAATCCTATAATGTCTCCTCAGAAGTAAGCCCTTTCGAGTTCATTTTTTAATATATATTGCAGAATTCTTAGAAGAGTTTGGATTTGATATCCCGCTTTATCACTACCCGAAGGAGTCTCAAAGCAGCAAACATTCTCCTTTCCCTTCCTCCCCACAACAAACACTCTGTGAGGTGAGTGGGACTGAGAGACTTCAAAGAAGTGTGACTAGCCCAAGGTCACCCAGCAGCTGCATGTGGAGGAGCGGAGACGCAAACCCGGTTCCCCAGATTACGAGTCTACCGCTCTTAACCACTACACCACACTGGCTCTCAATTTACTACACCAAGGTGTTGTACAAAAAGGGGAAAATAGATTTTTAAAAAGCAATATAATGTCACAGAACAAGATAAACCAAGATTCAATTGGGCACAATGTTAGCTGGGACAGAAATTAACAATACTAATACTAATACTAATCAGTGGGACTTCCAGGAAAAGGTGTATAGGAGTACAGCTTCAGACAAATACTGGTATCAATCTAGAGTTGACAGACTGATTGAGAGAAATGCTTTAAATACTAGAGCAGTGTTCTTCAACCAGGCGTGCACACCAAGGGGGTGTGTTTGTCAGTATTTCCAAAAATATGTATAATATAAGTAAAAAATTAAAAGATCAACCCACAGATAAAGATGAAGTCAGTTAGTTTAAATCAATATCCATATTCTGTTTTCCTTGCCTTTATCCATTCTGCCTCTATATCCCCATTACTTTTAATGTAAATGTACAATTCTATACGGGGACTCCCTTCATGGAATATGTGTCTATTTTGTCATTACTAACTGCTAACACTGCTGAAAAATTTGAGGTTTATGAACTTTATATGGCATTACAGATAGGGAGGCAACAGGTCTATTGTCTAAGTAACACTGAACTTATATATGATTAAAATAAGACTTATGCATCCAGGTAGCATTTTTCTAAATAGAAGCCTATAATGCTAACTGGATGCACATGTTCAGACAATGAACAATAAACAACAGGACTGCCAATGAAACCAAAATGTCAATCGCACAAACTCTTAATTCTAGAATCAATACAAGGACACCTCTTTGGAAGGGCAATGATCAACACTTATGCACAAGGAGTTCAATCTCCTCCTACCATAACGATGTCATTAGAACATCATATGATTGACAGGTTGTCAAAGTTGGCCTGCAGTGTGGGGGAGATATAGATGTGACCCGCTAGGCCAAAAAGGTTCCTCACCCTGATCTAAGACAATGGTGTTCTTTTGGTTCTCTCATGGGTGCATGAATTAAACAAGTAGCAATTAAGGATAACAATAGAGAAGTTAAATATTCATTTTCTTTGTAAACTAATATTGATAGTAGCATTTAATAAGGGGAGAGCAATTTTAAAGTAAGAGTTAAGCAAGTGTTTATGTCTCTCCCAATGAAATCTGTCCAAAGTGCTTAACTTTAGCAAGTTCCTTGAATGAACACCTGTCTATACGTTACCAAGCCACTGGATAAAAGAAGTTTCCCCAAAGTTTAGAAATATATTGTTTCCAGCTATCATACCTGATCATACTTGCACCAATCGCAACTTAAAATCTCCGCCTGGTGAGCAGGAATGATCACTGGGGGTCTTGATGATTTTGCATCCCAAATTCTTAAAGTCTGGTCACCTGAAAAAGAGGCACTAAAAAGTAATGCTTTTCCTGTTTCCATTACATATCCATTCAATTCTTCATATAATTACAATGGTGAAGCTTTTAAGCTTGTATGTATCTAGGAAAGCTTACAAATCAAATACCACATGCAAAATAAAAATTAATAAGGAAGCTACAAGATGGAATTAACAGCAGTAATTCTACATTTAAAAAACAACCAATGCAAGATTTAGCTTCGTTTCTCATTGCTTGTGTTTATTCCTTGTTTTGGTATGTGTTTTTTGTTTGTAAGGATATATGATTTGGTCAATATCAACAACCTGTGTAACATTCTTAAAATCCACTACGTAATTATAATTTTGTTAAAAATAAAAGCCATACCGACTACTATTGGCCCAACAGACACCCTCAAAATGGTTCACAGTAGACAGTAAATGCACAACTGCAACATCAAAACATACAGAAGAGAATCCAAATTCAGTTAGAACTCAGTTATCAACCACTTGCTTAAACATTAGATGACTTCATTTTTTCCCCATAAAATTTATTAAAGTTTCCAAAAAAGAAAATTAAAGAAAATTTAAAAAAGAAAATTAAAGAATATACAACATATAACAACAAACAACTACATACAATACAAAATACATAAGAAAAATAAAAGAATAAAAAAGAATACATCGAAATATAAAAACAAAATTATCACCATTTACTAAACTTATTCAACTCCTTCATATGGACTTCCTCACACCCTCTCTTCAGCGTTCATTTCAGATATACTATAGTAACTTTATAACCACTTTAAATCTTCTTTAAAACTTATCTATCTCATTATCAAATCTTACTCATCTTAATCTTATTTTAATAATACAAAACCTTAATTCCAAATTCTACCTACATACATCCTATTTAACATTAACCTTTTATTGCTATCACCCATCTTTCCATCTGTTCCGTTCAAATCTCTATCTTTTCACGTTTTTTTAGATAGTCCTTAAATTTCCTCCAGTCTTCCTGCACCTTTTCCTCCCTCTGGTCACGGAGCTTCGCTGTCAGTTCTGCGAGTTCCATGTATTCAATCAGCTTAATCTGCCAATCTTCCACCGTTGGTAAATCCTCCGTTTTCCAATTTTGGCAATCAAAATTCTGGCCGCTGTTGTGGCATACATAAAAAGGATTCGGTCTTTACTAGGTATCTCATGGTTGGTCATACCCAGCAGAAAGGCCTCTGGTTTCTTAGAAAAGGTGATTTTCAACATCCTCTTAAGTTCATTGTAAATTTTCTCCCAGAAGTCCTTAACCTTTGGGCACGTCCACCACATGTGATAGAAGGTACCTTCCACCTGTTTACATTTCCAACATTGGTTACTCACATTGTGATACATCTTTGCTAATTTAACTGGTGTTAAATACCATCTATAAATCATTTTCATCATATTCTCTCTTAATACATTACATGCAGTAAACTGGGTACCTTCCCTCCATAGCCTTTCCCAATCCTCCATCATTATATTATGTCCCACATCTTTAGCCCAGTCTATCATAACAGATTTGACCATTTCATCTTTCGTGTGCCACTCCAACAACAGTTTATACATTCTAGAAAGTGTTTTTGTATTTGGTTCTATTAGTTCAGTTTCCAACTTAGACTTCTCCATTTGAAAGCCTTGTGTTTTGTCTTGTTTAAAAACCTCATTAATCTGATAATACTGCAACCAATCAGTCACACCTTCCTTCAACTGCTCATAATTTTTCAACTTAAAATTCTGGCCTTCTTGTTCCAATATATCCGAATATTTCAGCCATCTTGCAGACATGTTAGGTCTTTTATAAGCCTTAGCTTCCACTGGAGACAACCATCTAGGAGTTTTTCTCTCTAACAAGTCCTTATTCCGGATCCAAACCTGATATAAAGAATTTCTTATAATATGATTCTTAAACGCTTTATGGGCTTTAACTTTATCATACCAAAGGTATGCATGCCAACCAAAAATATTATCATGACCTTCCAAGTCCAAAACATCTGTATCCTCTAGCTTAATCCAATCTTTCAACCAGCAGAACGCTGCAGCTTCAAAATAAATTCTTAAATCCGGCAGAGAGAATCCACCTCTTTCTTTAGAATCCGTTAAAATCTTATATTTAATTCTGGGTTTCTTCCCCTGCCAGATAAATTTTGATAGATCCTTTTGCCATCTTTTAAAACAATCCATCTATCTATAATCGGAAGTACTTGGAATAGGAACAACATTTTAGGTAAAACATTCATCTTTATGGCTGCTATTCTGCCCATCAAAGACAATCTTAATCTTGTCCAAATCTCCAAATCTCTTTTGATCTCATTCCAAATTTTCTCATAGTTATCCTTAAACAAGTTCAGATTCTTCGCTGTCATGTTTGACTCCTAGATATTTTACCTTTTTACAAAACTTAGTCCAGTTTGATCTTGAAGTCTCTGTATCTGCATAGGAGGCATATTTTTTGTTAGCACCTTGGTTTTAGTTTTATTCAATTTGAAGCCTGCTACATGTCCAAATGACTCAATTAACTCTAATGCTTTTGGCACACTGGTTTCGACTTCAATTGCTCTACAAATATTCATAAAATTTCCTTGCCCAGCACCATTTATCCTTGCCCGCTGCCCAGCTCTAGAACCAATCTAATCTATAACACACACAGATGTATATGCAATGAGCACCTCCCTGTTCAATAAAATGAAAAAGGAAACTGGGCACAGGCCTGTTTTGCTGCAACAGTGTCAAAGAATGGTTTTCCCTTAAAAGAACATACCGGTAAGTGACAACAGGAACCCAATTCAACTAAAACTTCTAACCAGTGATAAGCGTAAGTGTTATGTAGTGGTGAAGAGCGGTCAAGGGCTTATTAAAACAGGCTGGTGATCTGCCTTCATCTGTAGAACTGTACCCCTACTACTTTGGACTCCATGGCTCAAACCCCCTGTTGCTGCTTCAAAACCTATTTGTTCTGCCTTGTATTTCATCTTATCTCAGTGATACAACCCAAGTAGCTGCTGTGTATCAATTCAGACCATTGGTCCATTTAACTCACTATTGCTGACACAGCCTGGCAGCTGTTCTCCTGGGTTCAGGCGAAGATCTCTCCCATACTTACCTGGAGATGCCAAGGATTGAATCTGGGACCTTTTTGCATACAAAGCACATGCTCCTCCAGTGAGCTACAGCCCTTTCCCAGCTGCAATGCAAGTATTTCCCAATACTGGTACTGAACATGTTCACCGATCCTGTTGCACCACAATGCTGCTATTAAGATTTAATTTAGTGTTTAAAATGATAAATGACATGACTCTGGGCAATGTCTTTGTTATAAGTCCTGATTTTAAAAAGTAACAAGGATTAAAAATTAAAATTGGGAAAAAATATATGAGAGGATAAAGTAGTGACTGGTTAAACCAATGGCAAAAATTAGAAAAAAAAGTAAAGCTCAGAAATGGTTCTGTAGATGAGGGTTCAGAAAAAGTCTGAGGAACTGAGACTGCCAGATGGAAGTGGGAGGTTGTTTCAGCCACCGGGAACAATTCAAGATGAGATACAATTAAAAGAAATCTGTTTTATGTCAGCATTATACTGGTGGAAAATTGTCATAAGGCAACAGTTTTTGATGATAACCCACATTTTGCTGCCCAGAATACTTGACAGTCTGCCTTTAACTGATTAATACACACACAAACACAAACACTTGGATGTAGTACAGAAGCGAAGGAGTTTGAGTATTTTTGGATATTTGTGACACAAGGACACCTGGAGAACAAGCAATCGTAAGCAAAAACTAAATATTTTGCCATCCTGTCAAAGCCCTAGTCTAGATGAGACAGGTGGTTGACACAATTGTCCCTGATTATTCTCTCTAGCATTGTAGGGCCAGAGTGGCTCTTTGTACTTCAGAATGCTATGGGCTTTCAATGAAGCCAGATGAAGACAACAGAACACAGAACTCCCCTGGCATTTGGTAGTTAGTGCAGATGCTGCAGTACATTACTGACAGGAGCGCAGAATGCTGTAGTACAATTACTGACAGGAGCA
Source organism: Lacerta agilis (assembly GCF_009819535.1). NCBI lineage: Eukaryota > Metazoa > Chordata > Lepidosauria > Squamata > Lacertidae > Lacerta > Lacerta agilis. The sequence continues at coordinate 58,434,428 of NC_046314.1, read as the reverse complement.
ATACAGTACGCATAAAATACCCTCGCTCAGAGATAGAAACTGGCTGTCAATTGACACTCTTCAAGTTGATACTCTTAATGTATGTAAAGTCCTCAACAGCTTGGGACCAGTTAATGTGAAGGACTGCCTCACTCCACATGCGCCCAAAGCTATTATGTTCAGGTAATAATATACTAAAGGTTGTTAAATAAATAAAGTTTCCTGGTACTGATGACTCAGAAGACTGGGATAAGGCATAAGCCCAAATCCCACGTGGGAACAAAATCCTAGAAGATGGAGTGAATTCTGGTCCAAACCGTTTCCCACCACTTACTAAAATGCATGTCTGTACAAGTGCAGACAGCTATGCGTTCTAGCCTAAGGCACAGTTGTTCTTTGCAGCCTTTCTTTCCCAAGTGTGGGAATGAATGGTAGCAGTCTGTAGGGAGCCACTGCTTATTCTGTATTCCCGAGTCACTAATCACAGTTTACTGAAAAGGATAGTGGGTTTTTTTAAACAACAACCCTGACATGTCAGCCTGTATCTGCTGCCAAGAAATGTCTATTAGCTATAGGATGTAGTAGTAGCATATAATCTTGCTGGTGGCAAAGAACCAGAATCAGTTTTTTAAAGTCAGAAAAAGAAAATCTGAGAAGATCACAGCAGGCTATTTTTGTTGGCCTATATCCAAATAACTGCAATTAGTTTAGCACACTGAATGAAGATTTGAACTTGTTTTTCTCACAGAAACCCCCACCCTTAGACTGGCAGAAGTTTAAAGTGTCCTTGGGAAAAGAGGCCTGGTGGACTCTCCCCACCATGGCTGCCCAAGCCATGCCCTAGCAATTGTTATAGCAATGGAAAGCAGTGTTTAAAACAACATTAGTACTTATGGCCCAGCACGGTTAGAAAAATGGCTTAGCTGGGTGTCCGCAGCTGCCACCATCTTTATTTTCCCACAATGCCTCTGGTCCTGTTGTGGTGTTTCTATGTTGAGGGCTGGGCTCAGAGGCACTGTGGGAAATTTTAAAAAATGGCTGTGGGTGCAGAAACCCAGCTGATCACCTCTCCTATCAGTGCTGGGCAGTAAAACTAAAAGGTCAAACTTTAAAAACCACCAGCAGCACCCATGCAGATATACACAAAAGGCATGCCTGCAAGAGTCTGCTTGGCCCTTCTGATCTACATGGTCTTTCACCCTACAATGCCAAGTTCCAACTCAGGTTGCAAACTGAGGTAAGTTTCATAAGCAGATTGTGAAATGGCATGGTAAACTAAAAAGATTCCACTGGGCATGCCCCAGCAATACTGGGCTCATTCATTCCATTCTTCTCCTGAAACAAAAGTCTGGCCTATTATCTACTTTGATGCTTAAGCAGAGGCTAAGCAGGTAATGAGTTGGGCCTAAGATGTATCTGGGCAGGGCCGTCTTTACCTGGGGGCATAAGGGGTGTGGGGCAACTGGGCACCGAATTCTGGGTGGGTGCCAGGAGCCTGCCACTGAAGCCGCCTAAGTGTATTGTATTGAGCTGCTATGTGGCAGCAGGGTAAGCAGCACCTTTGACACGACTGAATCTCACGCCGCCTGCAGGGAGAGCTCTCTTGGCTCACCAAAGCCGGGAGGAGGGGGAGTGACAAGAAAGAGGGAGAGACAGACAGACAGAAAGAGAACACGCCTATATAGCAACGGGAGCGCGCACAGGCTCTGTAAGAACTCGTATATGCACGCTCGCAAGGGCCCTCCCAGCTCCTCTGGAAATAAGGTTGCTCCCACAATGAAGGCTGCCCAAGATGGCCCTCCCATGCATGCGCACAATGCCTGCCCGTCTCATCTTTCAGACACCTCCCTATGACCGTAAGCGCATGAATGGAGTCTTTACACCAACTCCAAATGTGTTGTCTTCTTTAGAAAAGCTGGTTTTAAACAAAACACACACCAAAAAACTCCTTTTGGAGCCACACAGGTGTGAGCGCTATTTATTAAATGATAATAGTGACATAAGCATAATAAAAGTTAATTTGGGGGCTAAACTAAATTTGGGGGCGCTGGGCGGATCTTTGTACCCCGGAGGCACATGCTAAAGATGGCCCTGTATCTAGGTGAACAAGAGTAAAAAGGGTTGGCAAGCAGGGGGGAGCATTTAACTGCTGTGGGTAGAAAACTAATGCAACTTGCTGTCATTATTCTGTTAAATGGATGAGAATGCAAACAGAGAATTGTCAATTGTACAGCATTCCATGAGAAACCAGAAGATAGTTTAAATCAGGGGTTGTCAACCTGGTCCCTACCACCCACTAGTGGGGAGTTTTCAGGATTCTAGGTGGGTGGTAGGGGGTTTCTATGGCACAAGCTGAATCCTCCTTCCATTGAACACTGGTGGGTGGTAAGGAAATTTTACCATCAAGAAAGATGCATTAGTGGGTGGTAGGTATAAAACGGTTGATTACCCCTGGTTTGGATCTAGCACAGTCAAACCTCAGCTCCCGAACACCTCTGTTTTGGAAAGTTTCGGCTCCTGAATGCCGAAAATCCAGAAGTAAATGCTCCGGTTTTTGAATGTTTTTCGGAAGCCGAACGTCCAAAGCAGCTTCCGCTTGAGTGAAGGAAGCTCTTGCAACCAATCAGAAGCCGCGCCTCAGTTGTCAAATATTTCAGAAGTCGAATGGACTACATTCGACAACTGAAGTTTGCCTGTAGAACTGCCCTTGTCCTGACATAAATTCATTCTCATTTACATTTTTTTCATTCATTTCTCACCTTTATATTTCTATCAAAATATAACCAAGCAAAAATTATCAGCTCTTCATTCAAGCTCCTCAGCATGCTCTTATACGCAAGATAGGAAAGCCATGTATTTTCATGATCAACGTTTAAGTAACATTTACTAGATGACAATAATGTGTCACATTCCTTTCTGTAGCAAACAACTGTCAGAAAGGGGGAAGCTAATTTATTGCATATATCATGATAGGTTATAAATAAAGGCTCATTTATTCAAGCCTAATTATAGCAGTCCACAAATCGAATTTACTACTAAGGTGCCATGATCTGGGATGCTGCATTTCCAAAATGGAATATTCGCCTCATTTCATCGTATAATAGATCTGACTAACATCAAACTCATGAAGTAAATGGCAGCTGAAATGGCTACTAGTGCCAAGACAAGAGGTCTTCATCCATACTGCAGATAGCATTTTTTTGTATTTTAATAATGGGTCTCACTTGTCTGGAAAAAAAATTACTAGGTTGTTCTTAAAAAAAAAAAACACCACCCCACTGTGTACATAATCCTTTAAAGGCTTGGACACAAATTTAATATATCAATAAATAATTTAAGGATTTCTGACCCATTGTTAAATAGCCCGTTGTGTGTTTCAACATCTCTTATAAACATCACATCAGCTTCAGGTCTCAAGGAACAACAGAGAAATCAGTTTTTTCTAGGCTCAGAAATTACAGAGAATGTAACATCGGTTATTGTCAAAGTCCCCATATTTATTCTAAATTTTATTTACCGTATTTAGTCATCACTTTTCACACACAAATGGGTGCCCCAAAGTGAAATTAAAACCATATATAAATCAATTGTAAAACAACATACCTGAACTTGCTAATCCAAGAATATTTGTAAAAGGACAAATCCCAGCCACCCAGCTAGAATACAAGCACTAAAACTGGCCAACTCCTCACCACCCACAACTCGCCTCCCTCCAAGTGAACAGTCAAAAGCCTGAGTACACAAACATTTTAACTTAGCACCTAAATGCAGGCAATGATGGTGCCAGGCATACTAATAGATGAACTTCTGGCAGCAACAAATCTAGACTCAATAGAGAAATAGATTGTTCCTCTTATTTTAGCACCTGTACATTAAAATGCCTCTCCATGGTCCAAATCTAAAGGGCACAGATACACACTAGTTCAGACTCAGTCCCCGTGACAGTTAGGTTACTAACTACTGCTGTTAAAGCATCTGCCATAATAACAATGTATACTAGGAATATATAGGCCTAAGCAAAATTGAAACAACTTTACTATTTTTAGCAACAGCTTAGAGAACAAAATAAAACAAACCAAGTAATTTTTGATAGTCATTAAATTAATGTACTGTGCAAGCATGTACCAATACACGATGAAATCCCAAACCATTGTGTTGGAATGAGAAATCCAACTTTGCATATTTATTTTGGGTTGCTTTGCACCTACCAACTCATCCAGTCTTACAAGTGGAACCAGTATAATGTAAATTTTGCTTTGCTATCTGTGTAGCTTATTATGAAGTCAAACAAAGCTCATTGGACTATTATTATTATTATCATTGTTGTTAATAACAACAGCAGGAACAACAACAACACAATTGTATACCGCCCTATACCCCCAGGTCTCAGGGTGGTTCACAGGATAAAATAACGATATAAACACACAGAATAAATAATAATCAAATAAAAAACAGGAATAACCCAATAAACCCCCCCCCCCATTTTTAAATAGCAGTACTGTATAACACAGAAATTACCGTATTTTTCCATCTATAAGATGCCCCCATGTATAAGAAGCCCCCTATTTTTGGGGCAACAACCAATTGCCAGTCCACCCTCGGCACTATCCATGTATGACACCCACTGTTTTTTGACATTATTTTTTTTGGAAGAAAACCTAGTCTTATACAAGGAAAAATATGGTATGTTACTTTTCAATCATTTCTAATATCCAAGGATGCTGCGTGCTGATTTACATGGAAACTCAAACAGCCAATTCTAAATGAACATGCTGCTGCGTCTGCCTACAATTCTGGACTAACATACCTGCAATGCTGGAATAATGCCATGTTTTGTGATGTGCTGGCAGAATAGCCAGCATGCCTCAACTTAAGCGTTTTCGTCAGTTCTGCATGCCTTAGAAGCAGGCCACTAGATACACTGAATATGTACGTAGCTTCTTAGCCTTGGAAGTCCCCTTATGTAAAAAGAAAACAAATTTCTACTGATCTACAGGGACTCAAAACATAGCACTTTTGTACTTAGTGCGAGTATTCAGTTCATCCTAAAACTGACTCATGGGTAGCCCCATCAAAAACCATTTCTTAGATAAGTTCAAGGAAAGTCTGTTAACATTTTCCTAAAATTTGATGTTCTTAAGTTGCTTGTGGGAGACTGCCAATGTCTCACATTATCTGCAGCTCCAGATTCCTCATGTGTAAATTATTTTCCATAATGCACTATGGGTCATTAACACTGCTGTCCAAACTCTTGAAACATAAAATGTTAGAGCTGAATGAGAAATAGGAATTTAATTTATTTGAGAGCTACGTAGCTTGCAACTTCTCTGTGTGTACTGATCCTTTGGTGCGCAAACTGGAAAAGAAAAACAGTCCACTGCAGCTGGGGGAAACCTTTAGAAAATTGCCCTACTACAAGAAGCCAAGCTTAATTATGATGAATGGAAAACTTTGGTGTGACTAAATTCTATTAAGAAGCAAGTCCACATTTTCTTTTCTGGATGCTTGAAAATGCTGGAGTAAAATCAGTTCGCATTTACTATAATAAATAATGTAACAGCCACATTAAAGTTCTAAATGAATGCAATATTAAAACTGAAGTCCTAGCAGTTAAGATAATAGCTGGCTGTTATGCCAAGCTTCATAGATTTCTTCCCGCTGCCGAAGCAGCTCTCATTTATAAGTGTCAGAGTGCTTTCCTCTTACAAGTAAGCATCTGATTTGTAAGTAGCTTCTTAGTGGCAAATTTATGATCAATATCCTGGTAGCCACAGGCAACCAGCAATTCTACACAGGCAACTGTGTAGGCAGGCAGAGGGAAGACAGATCACTCCCTCCCTCCCTCCTCCAGCAGCCTATATGGTTTTGAACACAACCGGCATGGAAACAGAGCAGGGACTGGCCACAAATTCACCAGGCTGTATCGTTAAAGGCAATTTTGCTTACTAGCCTATTAAGAGGCTAGCTAGCCTGCATTTCCAAGCTGGTCCTGGAGGAGGTAGTAAAAATATTTGCAGGCTTATCACTTTTGTGGCTCCATGTCTGCCATAAACAGTATTTGAATATAAAAATGATGTTTTTCATGATAAAATGGAAGCATGGACCACAACCTCTAGCCCTGAAGAGTGAATGGCAAAAGATCACTCAGGAGTGCCGAATGTGAGTACAGTATATCAGATGCATTTGGGCCTTCTTTACGTGATACTCAGTTTTGTTTTCCAGGTAGGAAGAAGGGACCTTCTGGGCAAATGGCACAATGACTCATTAAACCCTTTTAAGCACCAGGCGGTTTGTTATTTATGTCATTTCTTTAATCACATTTTCCACATGGCTAGCCTTTTGTTGTCAGCCAGACATTTATCAGGCCCATGAGCCGAGCAGCCTCTTCCCCCTGATCTCCCACCCGGTTTTATCAGTCCAGAAACTGGTACTGACATCATGACAGAATAGAATAGAATAGACAACATCGATTTAACAACTTATGGTTGCTATCTTGATCTCGGGCTCTAAACAAGGGCTGAAGCAACTGGGTAAGTTCCCACAGGAGTGCAGATGATTGAATACAGTATTAACAGCTCTGCAAAGTGCTTTGCGCTTTTCCAAATGGAAAATGTATTTAATGCTGAATACACATTAATTGAAATGCCATTCAGGCAGGGCTACCGCCGTCACCCCCAATAATCTACTCTTGTTCAAATAAGTGCTCATGGGTATAATTTGCACAACTCCAGACCCTTAAATATTTAATCACTTTTTTCTATTTCTACTTCTTAGACAATAAATACAGTGATTTTTCTGTTTGCTTTTCTCCTACAATATTCTCCCAAACAAGGAACTAAAGTAGAGTTTAGATTTACATACTGTCATACATACTGCAATATATCTATATTTTGACAATCTGATTAAGTGTCTGCTGCATTAATGGGAGGAATTCCATAAAAAGCCTGAAGCTGTCAATGCATTTTTCCATAAAACAACCATTTGCAGCTTCAATTCCATTCACGTGTATAGGATGGGATGTGTGTGCAACACACACAAACAACCACACAGCAGTTAGGGCTTTGGAGAACAGCAGATAGAAAAATCTAATTTAACAGTAAGTTATTTGCTAGCCTTATATTTAACTCTTTTCACAGAACTAGAGCTGGAAGGGACCCAGAGGGTCATCTAGGTCCACCCCTGCAATGCAGAAATCACAGCTAAGAAAAGAATGTTTTGAACTAGTATCCTTGTTATCGTGGTAGCAAGCAAAGCTCCTCACTTAGAGCAGCCTTGGATAACTTCAAAGGATGTTTCATTTTCAGGCTAGTGGCTCAGGGTTCATTCACATGACCAGCTGTGTGCAGTTACTGTTGGGAAAACCCGTGAATGGCAGGGCGCTCCTGTTTGTGGGCACCCACCACATGTGCCATTTGGTTATCAGCTTGTGTAGAAGTAAGTGGACGTCAGTCAAAGAGGACCCCTACCCATTTTGATGCTGAACACAAACGCCTCTCAAGTGACATTTCAAGCCAACTTAAAATGAAACAGATTTCGGACTTCCGGCGGCGACGCCATTGCGGGTGGTCGTGGGTCGCTTCGGCTGCGAAGCGCCCAGTCCATCCCGGGGGTTAGGAGCCCCGCTACCGCAAAGCGGGGCTCCGGTTGGGGTGCGGGAAGAGCGTCCCGCACCCTGGGCTCCCCGGCTGTGCCCGTTGTGGCTCCGAACCCTTCCCGCGCCCCCCTGTAAAGGGGGAGTGGGGGTGAAGGGGCGACGGAGCTGGGCTATAGGGGACATGCCCCAACCGGGATGCAAATGCGGCGACAAAGCCTGTGATGAGCGTCTAAGTTCTACCTTTGATGTATGGATTTAAAGAAACCCGGTGGTTGTGAGTACTTGATTGGACTAGATACTGTGCTTTCGGGACGATCCGGGGGGAAGGAGAAAGGCAGCCTGCCTCTCTCCCTTCGAGTGAAAGAAGTTAACCAATTTGAGTGACTGCTGCTACAGAACTGGTTACAAAGTATTTAAATTCTGATACATGAGACTGTTGAAATTTTCTTTTGGGAAGTAAACTAGCGGAAAATATCTCCGTTTAAAGCTGCGGTATTTGCGCTCCGGCTTAGGAAAATGGCGACGAACATAGAGACAGGAATAGTAATTTGACACCCACTCCCTCCCCCTCTACCATTATGCTGGGCTTCGTCTTTGAACTTGTTTTGAACTCTGGACTAACGGATGAACAAAGGCTCAATGCTTTGAGGCTGGAACTGCTTTATCAGAAAGTGAAAGTCTTGTGTGGGGGTTTGAAAAGAAATCTATTGCCCACAGAGGAGGCTTTTAAAATCTTTGATACTTTGGAAGAAAGCCTTGCTAAGGAGCTGAGAGGGTTGCTGGAAGGATGGAGAGAAAGACAGGGCTACTCCGGGAAAAAGATTCGTTTTTTGGGGGTGGCAGCCCCAAGACGACGACAAGATTTGTTATATCCAGTCCCCGAGGTGTGAGCTCGGGGGCAAGGGACAAAGAATTAAGATATTTACAAGAAGAAAAGGAATGGTACAAAGAAACGGAGCAGCTGAAAGAAGATGAGATGGGTACCCTGAGGCTCGTTGCAAGGAGTGTTCTGAACTGTGCCTGGATCTGTGGATATTTGGAAAAAGAAGACATTTGGAAGTTTGGTTCTGGCGTCACCAGGAGAAGGACAATGGACAGAGGGGGAGTGGGGTGAAGTATTAAGTAAATCTAAAACAGTCTGTTATGGCATTTTGAAATCGGAGGGTGAACACTGTCAGCTATATTTAGTTTTATTTTTTGTTTGAATAAGAAAGGAGATATTTGAAGTTTTTATGTTATTAGCAGCAGTTTAAAGGACAGAGGAGATAGTGTAGACTTGATAAGAATGATTTATGAAGATTTATGATGATGTGTTATAAGTAAAGTCAATATAAGTTGATTAAGTTTATAGACTAAGATGATCAAGACTAAGATGAATGTTTTATTCTATATATATAATTGTGTTTAATTTTTAAAAGAAGAGGTTAAAAAGTAGATTATGGGTATGAAATCGAAGGTGAAAAGGCAGGGGAAGTCAACCGTCAAGATTAAGAAAAAGAAATTTTTTATGAGATGTTTAAATAAGAAGGAAAATCCTGGCAATGTTTGTATTTGATTTATAACTGTATTTGTTTTATATGTGTATAAATGTCGGTGTGGTTATGGGTGTATGTTGTCATAAGTAAAAAATGTCAATAAATTCTTATAAAAAAAAAATGAAACAGATTTCTGCAGTTAATCACTTGCAGTGACTTGACCAGTAACCCATACAAAAATCTCAAAGGTATGGCAGACAGTTCTAATGTTATTGAGCTGGAAACAATGTAAGAGGGAAAACTACATATAATCAATCAAACTAACCCACCTGTCTTGAGAAGCAGCACCAGCCAACCCATTTGACATAATTAACCTAATGAGCAAAATATACAAAATCCACAAAGCCAATATACGTAGATATTTTTGGTATAACAAGCTAAGAAAGTTTTTTATATGTTCACAGTGGTGAAAGATCTTGGTCATCGCTGTAGGTTGGTTTTCCCCAAACTGATGCCCAAGGCATCAGGAGGCTAACAACTCACATCCGCCCCAGCCACTATGCCTGTGCTGACTAGGGCTGTAATCCAAAACAACTGGAGGTCACTAGGGAAGGCTGCTGTATGTCATTCCTTGAAAATGTCATCTCAAAGTGCTACATCAACCAACATGGTAAAAAGGGATGTTAGGGGGAAAGATGGACAATCAGCACTGATTGCATGTAAGGTTATGCGGAATAAACAACCAAAGATATAAATCCAGTTCAGACAATCCTCTCTCAACTTCATAAGCCAATATATGAATAAGCCTTTTGCCTGTTCATGAATGCAGTCTCTAAATAACCCTAATTAATCAGGCCGTCTCAAAGTAGCCATAGTTTCCTGTTTTATCAAAAGCTGGTAACTATGGTTTCCTGGTCCAGATAAAATGGGAAACTATGGTTAATTAGAGACTTCCTTGCTTGATTGCTCATGTCACGAAGGAATGAAGGGGCTATGTGTATGTGCAAAAGGCTAATTCATATCTTGCCTTAATATAAGATCACCACCCTGCGATCTTCAGATGAAGGTGGTATAAATATTTTAATAATAATAAAATAATAAAGCTAAGTGTTTGACAGCAGCCATGTGTTTCTGTATTGCATAGTACAGGATAACCCAGAGAACAAAATAGCTTCTACATCACATCCATAAGGGGCAAATTGTGAATTGTGGCTTTCCATCATACTTCTCTTAAAGCTATCCAGATAAATTACTCTTAATGGTTGTATCTTGAGATCAATCTGATCTGGAAATCCAAAGCAGCAAAACCAAACAAAAACAGACTAATATTTTCTCCTAGTAAAATGATTTATAAGCACTCATCTTAACCAATCAGATCAAACAAGGTATCATTGGAAAGGTCACAGTGTAAGGGCAATACTGAGTAAGTGGCTCTTTGGATCCCAGCCACTGTCAACACTATAACTAAATAGAGAACTAGCCAGATGTCCCAATGTTCTGACCTAGAACAGTTCTTAAAAGGAAAGCCCAGAGTACGAAGAATACAATTTGTGCTTTTCCAGTACCCAATGTAGTCAACTGCACTGCTTTCTGGTCTGGTCCATTAATCCCAGAAAAATCAGTCAAACTGGGAAACACAAGCAGGTAAAATGATCGTTCATTATTTGGAACTTTTCTTGCTATTGCACAGCAATAAATATCCCTGGGAATTTTTCTCTTAAGACCTGTGTGATAGTATGGCATCTTCTTCAAAACAAGGTCCATTATGGTCACAGCTGGTTTGTTAGCCTGTACCACAAAGAATAACAAAAATTAGGAGTCTGTAGTTTGCCAAAGCGTAAAATATTTTCCCTGCAAAAGCTGCAGCAGAAAAAGCAAGCCTGGAACACTAAGGTCAGAAAAGGACAACATCTTTAGAAGTACAGCCAGTGAGATGCCCGTGTTCTACCTCTATGTGCTGGATCTTGTTCTTTCTATAATGTGTTTCATTAATCAAAAAGATTGAGAAAATGGCTCATTAAATAGTCCTTAAAGGGCCTGTCAAAAGAAATGGAAGGTACAGTTCAACATGCCCATTTCACTACAGTATGTGTCCAATTTTGGGTCTAAAATTTTCAGTCCAGCACAACTGTTTAGTGAAAGGGCATTTATTTATCTGCTGTTTTACATCTGAAGGAGCTTGGCTCAGAAGACTCTTGCCTGCCCTTACCAATGGTGGGTAGGTGGGGAAACTAACTGGAGAACAGAAGCCAGTGAATTGCAAGAAATGTACAAAATCTTGCAGTTCAAGCATCCTTTAGGGATGCAACAAGTGAAGGAGCTGCATGCGGCTGAGGGCTAGAGCCAGCTTTTCTTAGCAATTTCAATTGAAACAAATTAGATTTGGTTTCAAATAATTCTGGTTCAGGAGGAAAGGAAGATGCATCACTCTGAAGTGTTAAATGGCATTACACTTGAAAGAAAAATCTGGCTGACCTATCCATTTGGTACACAGAAGAGAAATGGTCATGCTGCTACTAATCAAACAGATTAATTATGCTGCTTCAGTAGGCAAAGAAGCTCCACAACATGCTGAGCTTTAAAAACAACACACACGCACACACACGCACACACACACACACACAGTACATCTTTCCTTAAACACAATCCTAATTTTTATTTAATGTTTATTGCTGTAAAGGTAAAAATGTGTAATATGTGAGTCCTATGGCTTACAACAACTACCACCTGTTCACAAATACTGCTTTCTTGGGTAAGGTGGTGGCAAAGCAGTTGCATGGGTTCCTGGAGAATATGAATTACTTGGATCCATTTCACTTTGGGTTCAGGCACAGTTTGGGAACTGAATCAGCCTTGGTCGCCCTGATGGATGACCTGTATGAAGAGCAGGATGCAAGGAGTGCAACTCTGTTACTGCTTCTTCCATCTCTCAGCATTTTGATACATTTTCCATGGGATCTTCTTGGACTGGTTCCATGGGATGGGTATTGGATTCACTTCTTTCACAATGGCTCCACTCCTACCTAAAAGGTTGTGCCCAGAGAGTAGCATTGGAAACTGTGTTTTGGCTCCCTGGTCCTCATACTCAGGTGTACTGCAGGGTACAATCTCGCCCCCAATGGTGTTGATATCTATATGAAGCCACTGGGTATGGTCATTCAGAGCTTTGGGGCAAAATGTCGTCAGTATGCTGATGATGCACAGCTCTACTTCCCTGTAACATCTGAGTCAAAAGAGACTGTGCATTATCTGGACTGTTATCTGGCTGCAGTGATGGAATGGATGGTAAATTGAGCTTCGACTCTGGGAAATAGAGGAGGCACTGTGGGTGTGCGAGAGATTGACCGGTTGCCTGTTCTGGGCACGACAGCATTCCCTCTGAAAGAACAGGTTTGGAGCTTGGGAGTGCTCCTGAATCCATCTTTCTCACTGGAAGCTCATGTAGCTTAGTGGCTACGAATTCCTTTTACCAGATATGGCTGGTATACCAACTGCAGCCATTCTTAGACCCGGATAGTCATGCATTAATAACCTCAAGACATCATTATTGAAAGCACAATTCCATGCTATGTACTCAGAGAACTAACAAAATGCAGTTGGGGGTGGGAAACCAAGAATAAAACTGTGGTTTGATATCTTACTTTGCAAACTGACTTTGGTTATAGGATGCCACTATTGCTCATGTTTGCCTTCAACCTCCCCACCTTTTGCACTATGTGTGTGTGTGTGTGTGTGTGTGTGTGTGTGTGTGATTTGTTGCAAAAACAGTAGTAAGGTAATGTGAACAAAGCACTCTGAATACTCAAAAGCATGATACAAACATTAAGTCTTAATGTCGCCACTTCAATAATCTTAGAAAACCATAGGATGTAAATTGGTGCAACAGTATGATGGTGTTAGCCTAAAGAATATTCTGGAAATCTTTTTTTTTTTAAATTTTTTTACTGTAGTGAACCTTTTTATTATACTCCCAAATCCCTTTTCAAATCATTGTGAGGATTTCAGCTTGCCCCAAGAGGTACTGATCGTTTTTATAAAAATGTCAGCCAGATACACAAGAAATAAGCATGAGCTGAAGTAACACAATGGTTGGTTTTCGATTCTTATGAACCACAGGCATCAAAATTTAATCAACACACTACCCAAAGCCTTGTTGAGGTGCATTTTTCAGGGAACGCCTTGATCTCATGCACACAGAAATATCAGGTAAAAGATGTGAAGCCAGATTGTATAGCAAAGCACTACAGTGCCATACAGACAGGCAGGCAAGGGGGGAAAAAACCTTTTCAAGAGAAGCCGGGGGGGGGGGGATGCCAGTGTGAAAAATTGCCACTAGCTCGCTCAAGTGAGACAATTGCTGATCCATGTAGAGAGACCAAGTCAGTGGATTTAAAAGATAACTACTGAACCTCCACTTCAATTATAGCTATACAATCATTTCTTCTGCCACTTCTATAAATTTATACCACCACCTGCTGGACAGGATTTTAAAGCAATTAAAAATAATGTAAGGGTTCCCCTTTCGAGTATGACTGCACAGTTAAATATTTACCTGAGGCAGATGCAAAGCAGCCCGGGATGTGCGGAGACCATATTGTGCTGTAAATGACACCTTCGTGGCCTTTAAAAGTGCATAAAGACTGTCCCACTGCAGGATCCCACTAGATATAATGTAAACAAATAAACAGCTGTTTTAACTGAAGGCAATAAATTGAATTTTATTTGTCCACATTAAAAAGAGACTTGTTTTGCTAAATATGTGCACTACAGCATACATTATTGTCCTGTTATAAGATGCTCATAAACAGGGCAGCATTTTCTACTTTTGAGTAGCACTGAGTACTGAGCAGAGGAAAATTACTACACAGACGAACTTTGTTTTTTTATGAAGTTTATTAGGTTTTCATTTTAAATTCAGTCATGTCACCCCTTGACTTTTTAAAAACTTAAGGTATAACTATAGGCGCACTTACTTGGTAGCAACTGTCATTGGAATCATTATGATTTATGTTTGCATAAACATGCAAAGGGTGAACCTCATTATTTTAAATAGCCCCAGATAGTTTTAAAAACAGAGCCAATCCAAAGACAGAAAAATGCTTCCTTTTGGCATTGCAAAAAAGAAAGAAAAAATAACTACAGTTGTTGTCATGTTTGTCCCTGAAAATAACACAAAATAAAAGGTGTCATCTTCCACTAGAACAACTTCTCTGTGTAGGAGTGTGAATCTAAGATCTGTTAGAAATGTGCACCAATGAAATATCTTTGCTTTATAAATCTGAAAATTTGCTATTTTCCATCCTGCTGCATGAATAATTCTATACAACCTGAGTGCTTGAATACTCCTACATTGTGCATAGAGCAATCTCGTTACCACCTTATCTTGTTTGTGTTGCAAAAAATCTCTCTCCAGCACTTATGACAGCAAACTTTAAACTTCTGGTTTTGTTATTCATGAAACTATTTTAATTTGTGCGTATGACAACATGCTATGAGAACCTATGCAAGAAGAAATAGAACAGTGACAGACTTTTTGGAGGTAGGCAATTTCAGCTGGATTAAAAAATGGCGGCTTCACCTACAGCTGAAGGGAAACAATCTTCAGAATTCTACTATCTCATTCCACTGCATGCTCAGACCAGGCCTAATATCCTTTTTATATCAGTGGCAGTACTATTTTTCTGTTTTCATCTTATTCACCTCTTACTGCAGGACATATAGGTCCAAAAGCAATACTTCAGCACCTGTAGTTTTGCTCGTTTCCCAGAAATTCTGCTTCACATAATATTATGTTCAAATTTATTTTCATCATCAACCCAGTGGGTCAGTGGCAATTTTTTCTTAAATCTCTCACACAGGTTTGAACAGTTGGTCTTCTGCTATGTGGAGAACCACATCCTGTGATGTCTCCAGATGCTGAATTCATTCACTGCCTGTGGCATTTGCAAGAAATAAAGCAGGGATGGCCCTCCAGTTGCTATTGGACTGCAACTCCCGCCAGCATGGTTAATGGTGAAGGATTAGGAGACTTAGAATTCAGAGATTCCCCATTCTTGACCTAGACCGTCCTCATTTTTATTAAGCCCAGTATAATTTCAGCAGAGAGAGCAAGGTAGCATCCGTTCAAATAAAGTGTCAACAGAATGGCACAGGTTAAGAGAGTATTCTCTTCCTGCATGTTGAATTAATACAAAATTAAAATAGCCAGAAGTACAAACATACCAATTTTGCTGTTTGATCCCACGACCCAGATACTACTAGTTGTTCTCCTCTGGCCTGACTCCAATCGACACTGTAAACCTGCAAATATTGGATTAATTTCAGTTTACAAGTTCACAAAACATCCAAGTTAGAGTGGTTTTTTTTCTGTCCTGCCACTAGTGAGAATATTTGTTATTAAATCAATTAAAGCATAAACCTTCTGAAATGTTTACATATCTAGCAAAACAAAGCCCCACAATGAAGAAGAAGAACAAGAAGAAGAAGAAGAAGAAGAAGAGTTCGGACTTGATATCCTGCTTTATCACTACCCGGAGGAGTCTCAAAGCGACTAACATTTTCCTTTCCCTTCCTCCCCCACAACAAACACTCTGTGAGGTGAGTGGGACTGAGAGACTTCTAAGAAGTGTGACTAGCCCAAGGTCACCCAGCAGCTGCATGTGGAGGAGCGGAGACGCAAACCCGGTTCCCCAGATTACGAGTCTACCGCTCTTAACCACTACACCACACTGGCTCATTTCTCTCATTAACACCAGGAATTAAACTGTTTGCTATATAAGGCTTAATGATACATGAAGTCTCAGTAACACGTTCATAAAGATGCAAACTTATTTTGCTACATGATATGACATATGAAATGAGAAATAAATGAGTAGGTAGATGCATTGTATTATATGTGGAAATGTACTACTGCAGTTTACTTTAGAACCGAGGCTCCCCTTCCTGAAACAGAAAGCTGAAACCTTTCCGTTACTTATTATTTATTTCATAAAACTAATACACCACTTGATTGTTAAAAAGTAACCTCAAAACAATTTACAATGTGCTCTCCAAGATGGTCCCTATGGTCCAAATGATTAGAGCCATTTGTGTTGCTCACTATGACTATCTCCTAAACCTCTGCCCAGATATTATTCACCCCTGTTCTGGTAGCTCAGTTGGTAGAGCATGAGACTCTTAATCTCATGGTTGTGGATTCAAGCCCCATGTTGGGCAAAGGATTCCTACATTGTAGGGGGTTACACTAGATGACCTTTGTGATCCCTTCCAGCTCTACAATTCTATGATTTTATCAGGCTATCCTCAGGCTGACACATTCCCCCCTCATCTTTCCTCCACTCCCTTTATTGTGTACCGAAAGCTATGTCCAAACCAGGAAACCCCCTAGGTTTTTGAAAGATGCATCTCTCTTTCACAATTCAAATTACCAGTGGATCCCCCAATACAGAGATTCACTTTTCTCAAGGAGCAGCTCAAATCTCACCAATGGAGGAATATGACATCCAGACAGTTCTGATTCCAACACGTCAGAACTGCCAGCCGTGTTTGTCCACTCTGCTAAAAAAATCTGAAAGTATATATGGACAATTGTACTTTACAAAGTGTTGTTGTTGTTCAGTCGTTCAGTTGTGTCCGACTCTTCGTGACCCCATGGACCAGAGCACGCCAGGCACGCCTATCCTTCACTGCCTCTCGCAGTTTGGCCAAACTCATGTTAGTAGCTTCGAGAACACTGTCCAACCATCTCATCCTCTGTCGTCCCCTTCTCCTTATGCCCTCCATCTTTCCCAACATCAGGGTCTTTTCTAGGGAGTCTTCTCTTCTCATGAGGTGGCCAAAGTACTGGAGCCTCAACTTCAGGATCTGTCCTTCTAGTGAGCACTCAGGGCTGATTTCTTTGAGAATGGATAGGTTTGATCTTCTTGCAAAGTATACTTACAAAGTATAATCTGAGGCAACTCATGAAGGATTACAAGACCAGTTTCCTCTCATGACTAACAGTAGCTATTTTGTGAGTTAACTAACACAAATAATTTGTCAGCACGACCTCTATATTGAGGTTTCCGTGATGAGCCTCTTGGGGCATTAATTCACAAAGTCCTCACAGCTTGTGGAACACCATTCCCATAACTGTCAAATGCTAATCCTGATGCAGTATGCAAAAATAGACCTGCTAGGCCTGTGACACCTGCTTTGCACAAATGGAGCCCACCAACATGCAAAAAGACTTTAAACAAGAAACATCTTACTTTTATCTGTACCAACTGATTTTCTTTTGATAAGCCTTGTAAGCAAACTAAGAGATCCTATTAGTGTGAAACTTTTTACTAGCCTAATAAATAAAAATATTGCTTAGAGACAATTATTACCCTTCAACCAGGCAAGTGATGACTTTTAAGTTTGGCTTAGTATGTGTGTGTGGTTATACAAGATCAAACACAAGGGCAAGGTAAAAGAAATTTATAACCAAATGTGATGCTTACAGCATTATTCTCTAAATCAAGTAATCGTATCCCTCAGAGAACCTTTAAGTGCCAAGTCTGCCAATGGTAGAATGAAAAGCAACAGTCTCTCTGATAATAAAGATCTATATAATATTTATATTATTTATTCTCTTGATGTTGGGAGGATTAGGATTTATCCTCAACAATAATGAAAAGCTCTCAGGCTTATTTCTGAAATATTATTAACATTAATGAGAGAATTCATAAGAATGGATTAAGTATTAAGATATTCTTCAAAAGCAATGGCAGCCAGATATCTGTATCCATATTCCAGTCTGGAATCTTGCTACATGTTTAGATGACCTGCAATAGTCTTTTCTTTATCTCACAGTACACATTTTGCTACAAATGTCTCTAATCCATGGCTGATGCCTTCAATTCTCTTGGTTCCTAAGCAATAAACAGTCTAGAGGTTAATACTATCCCCAAACTACGTTTAAAATAATGTTACATTTTAGTAAAATATTATCATTTTTAGGGCAAAGACTATGTCTTACGTATTTATAGACAAGCTGCCACCAGTTCTGATATGTGACACCCAAAAGTAAGGACAGGGAGGAAGGCAGATTTCATCTTGCTCTGAGTATCTGATGTGCAAGACTTAATCCTTGCTCTGAAGATAATGTATTAGTTTATATAATGTTGATTTGCCACCCACAGCACCAATCCAGCACTCCTGCTTGTATGCTGTGTGGCCCTGACATTCATTTTGGGTTGGGGAGAGAGACAGAGAGACAGAAGGCTGGCTTATGCATGATCCCTAGTGCTCTGTCCTACTGCCCTTGGATCCCATCTCTGTACTGCTCATTCAAGCTCCGCTCCCCAATGATGAGACATCAGACATCAAGTCTCTTCTTGTGCTGTATTCTACAAATATAATTTTAGCATTAAGAAGTAGTTACAAACTACTTCTTAATGCTAAGAACTGAGAGCCTGTGCCACCATTTTAACAACTAACACAACAACCCAAGGGGCAACCAGTCTTTGCCAAGGCCTCTGTCTCACTTGCATCAAATGGTGACCCCAGTTCCCTTACTGACAGAAACGTGCTGGTAAACGACTCTGCTTGTGCTAGAAGGTGAAGCCCATGGTGATGCCAGCAAGCCCATCTCACTGCAACATGCCCCTTTCCTTGACACATCAGTGGTGCTGGCTCAAACACCAGCGCAAATGGAATGATTGTGTGTCTCCTCTGTACTGATGTGATGACCCTGGAATCAAATATTATGGGTCACTTTCACTTCACAGAGTGGGGAATTTGCATCGGACAGTAAAAAGCATGTCAAAGTAGTTTCTGGAGCAATCACCTTTCCTTTTTCAATAAACAATACACCTTTAAAGTTTCAAGGGTAGGCCCAGAGACTAGATATGGCTCAAACTAGTAGTCTTCATATTCTTCTCAATTTGTCTCCAGAAATCACCAGATTCTGATACTTATAAGTGGAGGAGGCAAGCCCTATGTCATAAGAATAGCTTAAAAACAAGTCTTCCCAAAACAGTGAATTTCTTTCTAACCTCTGATACTTAGGAGGAAGTTTATTCTTTTTCACTGGGCAAATAAATTATACGATCAATACAATCCTCAGCCGATATGAACCACAGCAAAATTAGCTATAATTCTTGAAGGATTTTTCAGATATTAGAAGGCTAGCAGAACATTATGAGTCAGCACGCTTCTATGAAACTCATTTAGCTGCAATGTCTGCAAAAAAGAGAAGTTAGGCATCTTTATGAGAGCCAATAAGTAATAACTCATTTCAGAAGGCAGAAGTTCATATGATATAGGAGAATACAAGCTAATGATTTCTGTAGCCCAGAAAAAAATCTTTTGAGTTTAGTTTATAGAATGTGAAAACTTTTTTCTTTGCCATTAATGCTATGGATGATGAAATGATTGTGGTTTTTCCCCCCAGTGGATCAGAAAAGCTATATGCTATGCACTGCTCTGCTCTGCTTAAATAGACTGTCACATTTACATGAAACAGCTTAACTCAATATGTGTGGCATCTCTGAAAAAGAGAAATAAAATATAACTTTAGGATAGATCACTACAATTTCTACAGGGTGTAATTATTCTCGCCTAATTTTTAGTAAGGAATTATAACTCATCTGCATTGCTTCATTAAAAATTTTTATATGATTTTCCTGTGTTCAAAAATAAGTTAACATTTTTAAATGTACTCTTTAAATTTTTAAGATGACTTCTTCCTTTGTTCAAAAAACAACACAAGAAAGCGGAGCAAGACCAATAGCAAGAAACCAATAGAGAGATTAGGAGGAATTCAGCTCAAACAGCCAATTCCAAGCTATTACCCCGAAAAAGGATGAAAACAAAATCTAAGAGTAAAGTCAATCCTGCACTTATCATTGGTTTATCAACTTAGTAGGTATTTAGTAGGCCTAAGTGTTTAGGTCCCTATTTGTGAATGAAAAGAAATGCAACAACATCATGTATTATACTCTTGACTGTGCTCTTTATAGACTTGGAGTGGACCTGTGGGCTTTTCAGTGTCCCAGATTTGTAATGATCCATCCCCACTGGATGTGATAAGCACATGCTCATTGTCTCACTCCACGTCACATCAAACAGGCCAGCGTTCCAGTCAAAACTAAAGAAATAGCAACCAACACAATTAGTTCATGGAAATGGTACATAACTTAAATAAATTCATATGCTAAGATAGCAGATTTAAGTCTGATTATTATTATTTAAGTCTGATTGTTTTTTTTTAAGGGACCCATGGTGGCTCTGTGGGTTAAACCACAGAGTCTAGGGCTTGCTGATCAGAAGGTCGGCGGTTCAAAATCCCCTGCTACACGGTGAGCTCCCGTTGCTCGGTCCCAGCTCCTGCCCACCTAGCAGTTCGAAAGCACGTCAAAGTGCAAGTAGATAAATAGGGACCGCTCCAGCAGGAAGGTAAACGGCGTTTCCGTGCGCTGCTCGGTTCGCCAGAAGCGGCTTGTCATGCATAGAGCGAGATGAGCGCCGCAACCCCAGAGTCGGACACGACTGGACCTGATGGTCAGGGGCCCCCCTTTACCTTTTATTATTTTTTTACTTCTCACGAGTCAGTATACCTGTAGTTCCATAGAAAGAATTATAGTTTGGACTGGAGAACAACCAGGAATCAAATCTTGGATGAGCCATGAAGCTTCACTGAGCACTCTATAGCCAAACACATCCTGTCTTAGCCTAACTTACCTCGTAGAGATTGTGTAAGGATAAGATGGGAACCAACTCCTTAGGAGGAGGGCAGGATTTTAAAAAAACTGATAAATAACTTGTCTGATTCACAAAGTTAGCCTTCCCTAGCTTGGTGCCTCTCCTATGTTTTGAACTAGAATGATGGGAGTTGGTGTGCAAACAACATCAGAGAGTCAACAGGTTCCTCACCGCTCTTTAAGCTTTGCTCTCCTGCATCTCCATAACGGGCAGCCAACTTATGGTGCCCTCCACCACCTGCGTTGGCTGCAAAACCTATAGGCTGACGTCTTGGTCAGGTATCTCAAGTGTTGTGCCCACCTTCCTTAGTTGCTTCCCCTGGCCTTATTTTCAAGGCCCTAAAACTTATGTAAGAGTTGGGGTCTGGTAGGCCTCAATCTGCCAAATGGTAGGCCTCAGCCCTTACCGGTAGCCATTATTTGTTTTCAATCCCTTCTCAGCTTAAAGGGTTTACGTTCTAACAGCATTCAAGTAGCATTGCAGCTAAAATGCCACGGTCTCAGTCAAGACACGTAGTCACACATAAGGTACTGGACACAACTTAGGCACCAAGACTGCAGATGGAAGCACTCATTGGCACCTAAACGGTATCCCCATCCACTAGTGTACTAAAGAATCCCCATCCACATAGTGTACTAAAAAATCACATTCTCTCTGAATGCAAATCACATTTTGCAGAAGCACACCTTCAAGAATCCATAAAGAATTGTCATGCTTGCCATTGTGTTTCTCACAGCATTCTGGTGAGTGTGACAAGCCCCAGACTTCCTCCTGTACTTGAATCTTGTGAGGAGAAAGGGCATGCATATCCTTCAGCTGGACTACACTGGAGGCCCTCTCAGTATACCTGAAGGAGAAAGTCTCCTTCTCCCTTAAGTTTAAAGTTGTAGAGGTGGTTGAGGGGAACAGAGGATTACCTTGTGCTCACCAAGACACTCCAAAGTTGGTTCACTTCTTGAACCGTGAATTAACCTACTTTGCCCTTGAAGGATCAGAGCATATGAATGATGCCTTGCTACAGCCTGCCAAAGTAGTTAAAGAATATCCCTCAACATAATCAGAAAATAATTTGGAAATAATCCCAGGCAGCCAAGGATCCCCTTTTGTTGAATTAAATCCAGTTTTGGCTTGGATTCGGAAGCAAAATGAAGCTTCTAAATAACATTGAAGTCCAAAATTTGATCACACTCCTTTATTTGACTGCTCCGATTTTGATGGTTCGAGACAATTCCAATACATCAAGGTTATATGATTATATTTTTATTAATAAATTATAGAAACAATAGTACCTTCTAAAGAGATGAACTCCAGCTTCATTTTGTTCTAATACTACCAGATTCCACAACCTGAAAAAGAAAAAAAAAATATTACCCTTTGAAAATAAGGAAATACCTTATAGTAGATATAGTATTTATTTTCTTATTTTATTTTATTAATTTATAGCCATTATTCCACCTAGAACCCAATGTGACATAATTGTGGTTCCCTGGAAATATCTGGAACAGACTAGCTTCAATCTGGTTTAATGTAGCAAACAGTGGTCTTATCTATCTTTAGACTATACTTTAGGATAATTAGATTAGAGTGAAGTACTTGAATATTAGGATGATAGCTGTCTATACATGCCAGGCTATTTATCTATCTAGCACTGCACTGACCACTCAGGCTGGCATCAGTTCAAAAAAACAGAGTCCAAATGACATAGTAGGTAGGAATCAACTGCTAGAAATGTGTGATGGGGAAAATTCAAAGTTAGACACAAGCAGAAGGGCAGGGAAATCAACAGTAAAATGCTGTAAACTACTAGATAGATTATTATTATGGCCATTGGCCCAATTAGTAAAGAAACAATAGCCACAGAAAGTTGTGGGGGTTCAACTCCATTGACTCATTAAGTTGTATAAATAAGCACTAATTGTTGTTAATTACAGTATATTTACCTGTTAAGCACCACTTAATATAGCCTTACATATTTTACGTAAACATATTGTGTAGAATTCTGCTTTTATATATTGTCATGCAAGCACATAATTCACCAGGACATTCTCTTGCACAAATCCCATGAAATTAATGTTATTGGTGCAAGACCAGAACCATGTTCTTCATTGGTATGGGATTGGTAAGAAGTGAAAGGACACTCAACAGTAGAAAATGCTCCAGAAGGTCATAACCACAGCCTGAAAGATTATTGGTCATCCTCTCCCATCTTTGGACGAACTATATAGCTCCCATTGTCTCAAAAAAAGCAAACAACATTTACAGGATTCATCTCATCCTGATATAGTCTGTTTGTACTGTTGCCTTCAGGCAAGAGATACAGAACAATTAAATCAAGAACGAATAGTCTAAAAAACACTTTTTATCCAAGAGCTGTAACTATTTTAAATGCTGTAACCAAATGTTATGATCTTGGGGAGTCATGATGTGTATGGTGTATGTGTATGTGTATGTGTATGTATGTCTGTGTGGCTGTAATGTATAAATGCGTATATTGTGGCTGTAAATGTGGGATGACATTCAATTTTTGTTGTGCTATGTACAATGATAATAAAATATCTATCTATCTAAGAGATAAATACAAAGCATTTTAAAACCTTAGCTGAACATTACTAGATATCTTAAGCAAGCTTGAATGTCAGGTCCAATGCCACCAAATGGTGATTTAAGAAGACTGACTCACAGGAGTTGCTTTCAGGAAAGCATGCATAGCATTGCCAAAAAAAAATTCTATAAAATACCCGGTGTTCAAGTTGTTTTTTTCACTTAAACACTCCAACCTATCTAAAGTGTTACAGTGTAAGTGTGTACAGTCTTGGAATCGACCCAATTCTAAAACAAAGAAGATACTATGGTGGCATAGACAGTATAGAAGTTGTCCTTTACCTTGTAGAAGAGGTGATATGCCTGTATATAACAGTCGCTGGGGAGCACAAGTGGGGAGTGTTCTGCTTATGGGTTTTCCATGGGCATATTGTTGGGCTCTGGGTCTTTCGTCTGATCCAGCAGGACTTGTTCTTAGGCCCTTATGTTTAAACACGTTAAGGTTTTAGGCCTAAGTATCAGTCACAAGTACCTCACAAGCACAACCTATGTCAGATCATCAGCAGAGAACAACCATGGAAAAGACTGGGATTAGGTAGTGTGTTTTAGTAAACAGTTTGTGACACTGCACATACGGGAGAGCTATTTTAATGCTCTTTCCTCCAGCTCAGAATTTACAAGAAATCCTCTGGCACGCTTCTTTCGTTTTGGATGCCTCGATACACACTTTTTTTCCAGTGCTTTTTTCTGGGGGTATGCATACCCCTAAACATTTGTGAATCTTTGTACTTTTTGTCCATTTACTGTATTTATTTTTCCAGATCTGAACTATAAAATGGTGGTTTTCTTGATTACAAATGAGAATACCCCTAAACATTTGTAAAGAAAAAAAGCACTGCCTTTTCTACTATGCACCGTGGGAACCTTTCAACGCCGCAGCACGAGCCCGACCACAAGCGTGCTTACTCCAAAGCAAGCCCCACTGAGCGCATAGTCATCTAAAGGCTGCAGCCCTCAAGCCTATGCGGCTAGCAACTAGCAAGCCCCACCGAAATCCGTGGGGCTTTGCTGTCAAGTCAACAAGGCTGGGATCACGCTTGCTTGGAAGGTATTCCTAAATAAGCGGGGCTTGAGCAAACATGCAAACGGGCTGCCGTTCGATTTCTTTTTTAGATTACAGTACTCTTTTTAAAAGAATTGCTTGCCCGGCAAACCACATCCTTCAACCAACGTCGTATGGGCAGGAAGAACCAGGCACGCCTGGAAAACACAACACGGCTTTGCCCCTCTCGACGCATGCGCACTCTGCTTGCCGCTTCACCTGCAATCCCGTAGTACTGCGAGGCAGCACAGGCCAAGCGTCCGGGCAGGTAAGGGCGAGAGAACTCGACCGCATAGCCGTGGCGGCCGGGAAGGCGGAAGGCCTGCGCCCTCGGGGCCTTCGCTGGCGCGCCACCACCACCTCCGCGGCTCATAGGCCTCAACCGCGTCGCTCGAACTATCCCGGGCCGGCTGCGGGAGAGGGCGCTGCCGCCTCTCCGTCTCTGTGGGGGAAGTCCCGCTCCCGTCGCTGTCGCCCCGCCCAGCTCTGGCCGCCGGAACTGTGGGCAGAAGTCGCCTCCGCCGCCATCATAGGTTTGGGCAAAGAGTGCGCCTCTCCAGTTTCTGGGGCGGGGCGGTAATGGGGAAGCGTACTTAGGGCTTGCAGTAGCCGGCTCGGTGTTTGTTCAACGAGGCTTCCGGTTTCTTCGTCGCAAGCTCGAGGGACGTTTCCCCCCACGTGCGGGGAAGAAACGTGGAAACACATACGAGCAGAGTTGGGCGCGCTTTCATTTCCTTGCCGTGGTTCGAAGCGCCGCTAATCGTGTTTCTCTAACCCCAATGCAAAGGCGTGGCCCAATACATTGAGGCACCTGAGGCGAACCACAAAAGGGCGGCCTCCCCAGGATGAAGGGGTGGCCTGAAGATCTACATCAGGCAACAAGGAGAGGAACTAAGACTTACATCTGGATCTGCCACCCCTGTGGATTCTGCTGCCCGAGGCAGATGCCTCACCTTGCCTCATGGAGGGGCTGGCTCTGCCCCATATGTAAGGCCAGACTACAGGAGGCTTAAAAGTATGAGGGGTGGGCAGGGCTTTTGTGGCCATTAAAGACAGTACAAAGGCAAAATACTTTCACCGGGGTATGCACCCCCCACCAATAGGATATGCAGCAGTTGAGAAGGCTGTGTAGCTCTTGAATTTTTAAATTTATTTCAGTTAAAACTGTTGATCTTCATGAGCATTGATTCCAGGGTAATTTACAAGGTTAAAAATGGGCAAATGCATAAAACCCAAGATACTGTTGTAATTGTTTTTAGGCCTCTAAAAAGCACAGGAGCACGTGGCAGGGTGCATTTAGCAAGTTCGTTTTCCAAAACAAAAAGGCAGGGTTAACCAAAAAAAAGCACAAGAGGAAGCCTAACAATCAGTAATGTCAAAGCATGTTCCCATAAACTTTAGATGGGTCCTGCCATAGTCCTATAAAATGTTCACTTCAGATTTTTAGTGAACAGGTTTGACATGACGCATGTTTGAAAATGGTTTAACGGTTCCCCTTAATCTGGAAAAACACTCTTGTATTCAGATTGAAAAATGTGTTATCTGAATATTGCTTTACTTTCTGTCAGTAGAATAGCATTACGTACTAGGATTGAAAAGAGGCAGCTTTGAGTTTTCCAAAATGCGTGTTGTTTGAAATAACTACAAAATAATTAACCTCTATGCACAGAATATGAGCTTTTAAAACCTTTTCATTGACTGCTTTCTCCAGTCCTGCATGGCTCAAAACAACAAATAGAACCAGAGTTCTGTTCCAACAAACAATGAACAAAACAAAAAAACTTTGTCCCCCCCCAGGGTTGGAGTTTACCACATAATTATTTCAAAGCATTTGCAGTGAGAGAGATCAACTAACCCAGTCTCCCTTCAGTCCTCATTTTTAAAACCGATTCTTGCTCCACATATGGAGGATTGTACGTAATTAGAAGAAGAGTGAGTTGTGTGAAGCCCTTTTCTCTTGGGGAATGCTAGGTAGAAAGGTCTGTGCCACAAGTTATGATGGCATAGCAGCATATTGGCTATCTCTGATATACTTCATTTGATGCATAAGTGTTGTCCTAAATCAAAGGAGAATATACATTGTTGAGGAGATGTGTATGGGGAATTGTAAACTGTGAGTTCGGTAGGAAATGAAATAAAAGTAGGTGGTGATAATTACATTTTAACTGGTGATTCATAAAATGTGTTGATAACACAGATCCTGGCAAAGATCTGTGATACAGGACTACAAAAGTACCAGCTCTGTTGAAATGCCAGATTCCTTCCACCATAAGCTCTCACCTGACAGCATCTATTATATTAGGCCTGGTGTCTCCAGTGTGGCAGATACAATGAAAGCCTCCTCCAGTGCCTGTGAAACTTTTGCACTCCTGCCCCTCTTCAGGAGTTTACCCTTTTTTTTCTGTATTCCTTGGAATTGAGAAAGGAGCAATCTCTCATTGGAAAACTACAGAAAGCTTTCAAAGGAAGTAGGAGGAGTGTCACTGATTCCAGTTATCGCTCTCTTTTCCCCCCAGGTCGAGATCGGCACCAAGAAGAAAGCAGAGTTCTTTGGGCATGTCCAGTGTGTTCAGCACTCATTCTGATTTGCTCACACAAAGCATGCTGGGAGGTTATATCATAATGAGCATTCATGCTGAATTGCTTGTGGGCGTTTTCCTATTATTCATTCGTCCCACACTTTTCAGTGCATTTCCTCATCACTTTCCAAACCACAAAAGACAATGTTCTTTTTAATTTTTTTACACTAGCACTAGGGCAACAGAGCACTTAAATCCATTTTAATTGAACAAACATTAATTTCCAGTATGCGTAGACTCCCTCCCACAAAATACGGACAGTCTGGAGGCACCTTCTGTTTCTTTTCCCTTCCCTCACTTGCTCCCAAGTGTCTTTGTGGTTTCTCCTGCCTCTCTTTTCTGAGTGGTTTGTTTGTTTCTTCTTGGGCGAGGAAGATTAATTTGTTTCTCTGCCCCCTTTCTGTATGTTTTATTTCCTCCTCCAAGCCTGTCTACCTCCTTCCTTCCCAGCATTCAAGAAGCATACACACCACATCTTAATAAGTATATCTAACATTGTGGGCTTGATGTCCCTGATGTCCCTTTCGAGTCAGTCTTCTCAGGAGCAAATACTTTTCAGATAGCAGCTTGAGACTTATCTGATGCATGTTTTCTGAGAAGAAAGTTTAATTGATTTTAATACCACTTTATCTCAAGCTAGCACACATAGGATTGCAGCTCTGTTTGTTGTGAAATCCTATCATGTGAATACGTTTTGCATGATAAAAGTCCAATGACTCACTTGGTACATTTTATTAATCGTTCTGCAAATTATTACATTGTTCTGTAAAAACTGAAATGTTTTCAGACATACACTTTTGTGACTCTGAACTTGGAATGATAAACAATGCCATGTAAAAACCAGTGCCTAATTATTTTAGCCTCTATCATTTCCTGCATGGATGTGTTTTTGTTGGCATATCAAAAAGCCTGAAAGTTTCAATCGGTTTCAAGCTGCGTAGGTGACTGAAAGAAAAGCAGCATAAATAATGAAATTTTGCAAAAGAGTTGCTTAACCATTAAGCAATTTTAATACAAAGTACAACTTTGTTTGACTAAACATGTTAACTTCTGCATTAGATTTATCAAAAGCACCCTGTCTGCACAAGAAATTATGGAATTACATCATTTCCCACCCATCAAAAAACACCATTCTTGTCATATGAAGTGTTCTGTACTGAGAATCCAGGATGTGACCTTGCTGTTCAGAACAGTTAGAAACTAATTTTTAAATTTGATACATGGTTCTAAAATATACCTAGGCTGAATCCTCTAATTAAAATGAAAAGTGAAGGGAGTAAATTAGACCATCCTTAAGTGTTATGAAGCTGACTCTCAAAGACAACGTTGACTCTTGTCCCAGAATTGAGAACAAGAAGGTGTGAGAAGAAGGGTGTTTCTGTTGTGTGCTTCAGGATCCCAGGACAAGAAGCCCTGGGGAAACTTACAAATTTACAGCTGTGTTGCCATACATGAGAATTCTCAAAAAATGTTCAAGTGTCAGAAAAGGGTAAGAGGCTCTGTATAATAGAAATACCTTCTAAATGTAGATATAAGAATTCAGCCTTTCTCAGTTCAGTGCTAATTGTGATACCAATTGTATTGGGAAGAGCAGTGCAGCCACAGTTCCTGGCAAGCCTGGTGAGTCCCAAGCAAAAGTGTGAGTGGAAGACTGCTGTGCTGAATGCCTGAAGAGATGGGGGCCTCTACCCACCCTCCTGGCACCCTCTAGATTAGCTGCTGGTGTGTGTTTGTGTTTCAAGAAGTTTCTGTGTGTCTCTTCTGCTTGATTTGGTGAGGCATGCAGCAACAGCAGCAGAGTATGTGGAGGAGAGTTCCTTCCCTTTCAGTCTGTCTGGGCTGATTCCCTTTTGAAAGGTTGGGTCATTGAGGAAGTGGGAGGCTTTGCAAGGTTAGAACAGAGGAAGAGGAATTGTGCATCCTTTTAAATTGGGTGCAGTGTGATACTCCTTGAATTACAAACAGATGAGAACTTGCTGAGGAAGATGGTAGCAGTGTTTCTTCCAGGCACTGTCTTGAAGTGCAGTTGTTTATGGTGATAATGGGGGGGGGGGAGGAGTGAGTGTGGGAGCAGAATAGGGGAATTCTTCCCCCATAAAAAACCAAGGATTCTAAATTTATAATCTGGAAATCCTTGATAAATACATGTGGATAAAGAAGCATTGGCTGGTGGTTTACATTATATACATCATGGGCAGGGAACCTTTTTCAATCCAAGAGTGGCATTCCATCTGGGGTTCACCTGCAGTGCTAGAGGGAAAAGTGTGTGGAGTAATTAATGTAAAATCTCCATACAGTAGACTAGTTTCTACACACACTCACATACCCTTCTATCACCATTCCAGGTAAGTGGAGAGTATCATCAGGGTTGACATTTTCCAGCCAGGCCAAAACACTCAAGGAAGATGTGAAACAAGACTTAGGAGGAGATATGGCCTGGTGAAAGTCCTAAGAGAGGCCAGCATTTGGCCCCAAGGCTTGAGGTGCCCCAGTTCTGTTATACCGTTAAATTATGGGTTAAACCATGGGTAGGCAAACTAAGGCCCAGGAGCCAGAGCCGGCCCAATCGCCTTCTCAATCTGGCCCACAGACGGTCTGGGAATCAGCGTGTTTTTACATTAGTAGAATGTGTCCTTTTATTTAAAATGCATCTCTGGGTTATTTGTGGGGCATAGGAATTCATTCATTTTTTCCCCAAAATATAGTTCGACCCCCACAAGGTGTGAGGGACAGTGGACCGGCCACCTGCTGAAAAAGTTTGCTGACCCCTGTGTTAAATGTTTGCCCCAAAATTGGGCTCTGTGTCTGCTCCTAAAATATTCTAGCCTAACAATTATTGCCAGGGCCAAATTTTAAACTGAAGGTGAAGGGCAATTATTTTCCTTTAAGACATATTTAATGCAAATTAGACAAAAGTATATAATATACGGCCAATTACCAGTAATTTTAAAAGTTTGATTATGTTACTTCAAGACAGCCTTATTTCCTCCAGACCAGGCTACGTAAATACTACAGTGTTCCTGTCTGATCTAGATGGCTGTAAATCACTAACACACTTGTCATTGAAAAGTTAATGGTGGTTCTTAACATTTTAAGTGTAAAAAACAACAATGTAATTTATATTGTTATGTGATGTAACAGTGTCCTAAAAGAGGATCCACTCAAGAGAACAGTAGGTGGCAGCCAAGGACTATTCTATAAAATGCAAAAACTTCCAGACAGAGAACTATTTTAGTCTGTTTTAACAGAAACAACAGAGGGCTGTGACACTTTAAAGATATGACAATTTTATTACAGCACATAGATAATTCATGAATGCTTATGCTTAAAGATTTGTTAGTTTTTAAGATGCTGCAGGCTCTTTTTGCCTATAAATTGCAAATTCTCCTAGGCCTAGGAAAAACACGCTGTGGGAGCTCTTGCAGTATTTCAGGATATTCCAGATACATTTTCATTCCATATATATTGAATAGGTTAATTAAATTATGGACAGATGTAGATGCCACAAAAATTTAATCAGAAAACACCAATTGCCCAATTATCATATTTGAACATGTGCTTCAGTCCTTGACCATTTTGGGCTACACAAAAGGTATCCTATAACCAGAACTAAAATCAATGACATTTTGGGGGGTAAGAGGGGTCACACTGTAAGCAACATTATATTTGATGAAAGCTGTGAGAAAATGGCTAGATTCAGCCCTTTTTATTCACCCTATCTATTCAATTGCACAGCAAAGAGCTTTGTCTAACTTATCTTGACCACTGTTCCCATATTTACCACTGGTTGTATTGAAATTGAAAC
Source organism: Lacerta agilis (assembly GCF_009819535.1). Classification (NCBI taxonomy): domain Eukaryota; kingdom Metazoa; phylum Chordata; class Lepidosauria; order Squamata; family Lacertidae; genus Lacerta; species Lacerta agilis. The sequence continues at coordinate 58,403,626 of NC_046314.1, read as the reverse complement.
ATACTGACTTTTACCAATTCAGACAAACATTGTAACCACTGTGAAACAGTGGATCCCATATACAGTATTTTCTATTTATATATTTTCTAATAGTGTTGAGCCAATGCAAAGATGTCTTGGGTACAAGTTGTAAACTCACTTGAATGTCAAACAGACCTGTCACCTCAAATGTTACCTACTGGTACATTTATAAAACAAATGAAAAGTTTCTTCCCATAGCCTTTAACTCATACTACCTCCAGTCTGTTTGTCTCCAGTTCTGCATTTGCACTTACATCATCTGTTATGGCTATGCCAGGGGATTATTTCCCATGAGGTATCAGCAACAGTGCTTGTTCTATTGCAAGAAAAGATTCACGAAGAAGACAGGGAAGCTATTTTTGCATGTTGGTGGGTGCATGGGATTGATCCCTGAACTTGGTTTCAAGGAACAGGTTGGATGATGGTATCTTTGAATGTTCCCCCTAGAAAAATGCACTTGCATACAGAAAATGAGCATGTGAAGGAGGTTAGTTTATTCTTGATAGGCTTATTTTTCATATGTAACAATTTAAAATAATAATAATAATTGCATTCTTTAGGCAGAGGGACACTGTGTTGCACATGCTGGGGTGTGTGTCAATGGGTAGAGCCTGTGTGCTATAGTTGCTAGAGTGTTGGCGTGGGAACTGGGAGACCAGGGTTCAGATCCCCACTCTGCCATGCTCTTAAGCTGTTTTTAAATTGTGGTAACCTGCCCTGGGGCCTCATGATGATTGATTAGATTCTTACCTGCCCTTCACAATCTCTTTCCTATATACACTGTGGGAAAGGAGTCATGTCCTAAAACAGGGATGAGGAATCTGGTTTTCCAAATGTTATTAACCTACAAGTCCCATTGACCCTATCAAGCATGGTAAATGGTCAGGAATGAGGGGATCTGTGCTCCCAACATCTGGAGGGCCATAGTTTCCTCATCTTATAAGATATTTATAAGCCAAATAGATTGATATATTAAGCACTGCCTCTAAGGACCCATTCATATGATAAATCTGGCATAACCTACCACACACAGTAGCTGTGGGAATTAAAGGAGCAGGGGAGAGAACCATGTATGCTACCCACAACTCTTGGGGGAAAAAAGGTGAGATATAAATGCAATCAATAATCACTCTGCCCTTTAATGCTTATAGCCCTATAGAACCCTGGTCCTGTACACTTGGAAGTAAAACCTGGAACATATTTGTTGAAACATCTTGGTGGAAACAACTCTAGGATTGCTGATGTGAACAGTGGTATAAAATATTTAGAACTAAATAAATAGGAATAGGAAACTTAGTTCCATTATCCAATCAGACCATTAGCTTATCTAGCTCATTATAGTCTAAAGACAGAGAGTAATTCTCCAGGGTTTCAGACAATGGCCTTCCTGAACCCTATGTGGAGATGCTTGAGACAGGGAATATCTTCTTCGTGAAAAGCATGTGCTCTATCACTTGGCTACAACCCTTTGCCAAAGAGAACAGTTCATTGTTACCTTCCAGCTCTAAGGAGAATAAGACACCCTCACCCCACCAAGATATTTGAACAGATGAAGAACAGAATAAGAATCCGTATATGTGCTTAACTTCATCTGATTTCTCACCTAGTATTTCAAAAATAAGGTTCATGCCACGTGCTTTAATCCTGTAACCCATCCTGGGACCTTGGGGAGAAGGGCAGGGAAAAAGAATATGCCAGCAAAAAAAAAAATCAAAATGGACTGAAACTTATAAATTATACTCAGTGAGGATCTTGCAACACTAGTTGCCTCTGCATTTTAAAAGGAAATGAAAGTGGGGGCTGTAAAGCGAAGCCTCTTTACCAACGGGCTCCCGTTTGCGTAAAAGCAACCCGGAGCAAAGTCGACGAGAGGAGCAGCACAGCAGAGGGCGCTTTATCATACAGGAGCCACTTTTCGGTTCGGGCGCCGCACGATTCCTCTCGACCAAACTTTGGCACTCGTCTTATGTTTACAAGCGCAGGAATGCGCAGTTCTCGCTCTACTACAGGGCAGGGGGCGTGGCTAAGGTAGGAGGGCGGAGCCTTTCCTGGGCAGGGTGCTGCTTTTGCACAGTAGCAATGCAACAAGTGGCTGGGCGCTCGCTTGCTTTCTTTCCCCCGGTCTTTCACGTTGGCAAAGCCCCTCGGGCGAGGTAGACGCTCGCGTACCGGCGAGAGGCGCGCTCCCGCAAACGGCGGCGGGTTTGCTGAAGAACTGCGAGAGCGAGGGCGGCTGGCGTGCAATAATACCCTTGCAAAGGCGCCTAGGGCTGCCGGGTGAGCCGATCGCCAACCTGATGAGCCGGCGGGGCTCAGGAAAGGAGTGCGCAATGGTGGCTTTGGCGGGCAACGGAAGAAGCCGCGCTTCCCTCGCCGCTGCAGCTTGAAATCAAAGAAGGGCTCCTTTTCTCCCTCCTCCCCTCCCGCTCCGGTTTCCAGCTCGGCAACAGCTCGCACAAGCCAACAGCAGAAAGCAGGTCGAGGGGGGAAAGGCGGCGGCGGACTCGGAGGCGGTATGGCATCTGCGTAAAGTCTTGTCCCGGGGCAAGGAGGCGGCTGGGACGGGAGGACGCGGCGCCGAGCAGCCGGCATGGGCGACACCAGCGAGGCGGGGATCATCAGCTTCTCGGTGCCCAGCCCGCCGGGCATTCTTGGAGGCGGCTGCCCACTGCTCTACGAGGATGGGCTCGTCAGGAGAGCGCCAGCGGCAGGCGAGGGGACGGCGGCCCGGGGTTTCCTGGGCGGCCCAGGCGCGCCGCCGCCCGGCACCTTTTGGAATGAGGACAGCAGCTCCGTCTGCCCCGCCAGCGACACGGCGGCCCGGGCCAAAAACAACAGCGGCGGCGGCGGCGGCGGCCACAGCAACAGGAGCACCACGGTGTCTTACGTGATCAACGAGGCGAGTCCGGGGCTGCTGCAGGCGGCGGAGAGCGGGGCCCTGCAGAGCCTGAGGGAAGCGTGCGAGGCGGTGGGCGCCGACCTGCAGACGCTGCACTTCGGCAAGCTGGACTTCGGCGAGACGGCGGTGCTCGATCGCTTCTACAACGCTGGTGAGTCTGCAGGCGAGCTTCCTTCCGGCGAGCGGAAGGCAAAACCCGCCGCGCCTGCAGCCGAAAAGCGCGCTTACCTGAGGAGAGTCTTCCTCACGCGCATGCAGGACAGGTGGTGGGGCAAGCCAGGGGCCTCGGGCTTCATTTACCTCTTATCAATACCCACGTAGGGTGAAGTGAGAAATACGCATTATGTATGTGTTTTCTTGCATTTCTATGCCGACTTTCTTCTATTATGGAAACGGAGGCGGCATAAGTGCAGTTCCCAGGTGTTCACCTATGGAGGCACTTGCCAGTCCTGCTGAGCCTCATCCAGGTGGTGGCCTTGTTGTTGTCAGTTATTTATTCCGGATCATTCACATAGCACATGGAGTAAGGTCTTGAGGTCATCTACAAAAGTGGCCCTTAAATGCTGTTTGGCAATTATTTTGTCTGAAATTCAAACGTAACCCATCATATTTTGTATTTTTCCTGGGTTTGCTTACAAGCAGAAGGTCACAGGTTCAGTCTGTGAAAGCGCCAAGCTGGGTGAGATCCTTGCTTGAAACCCTGGAAAGCTGCTGATGGTCAGTGTGGACAGTTTTGAGCTAGATGGACCAATAGTGTGACTGGGTTTAGGCAACTTCCTAAAGATAAAACGAAGGGAGGTTTCACACATGCTATAAAATAGCAAATCCCGGTTTGCCACCGCGTGTTCACGCTTGGTAAAGAACTGCAGCCAATCCCAGCTCCTTGATGAGTGCAGCTGTATAAGTTGCCTAACTAAATAAAAGATGTTAGATATAAACCTCCAAAAACTTAATGTGTGAAGATCTTTCCACAATTCACTATGAATCTTTCGTGTGTTTCTTCTCTCATCCCAATTATTCATAATGTTTTATTTTGATGTCTTTATGGCTAAATTTGACCAGTCACTTTTTTCTGCCAATATAATTGATCATACTTCGTTACACCACGTTTCTGTCAGTAGATCTTTCGAGTTCTTCCAGTATTTTGCAGCTAATAAATGCCATGCTATAAACACATGGGATTTCAGCGTTTTGATGATTAAAAATGGTAACAATGCTAATTTTGGATCTGTCTTTACCATATAACTACATTCTTGGGAAAGATGGAGGGCACAAGGAGAAGGGGACGACAGAGGATGAGATGGTTGGACAGTGTTCTCGAAGTGACTGGCATGAGTTTGGCCAAACTGCAGGAGGCAGTGGAGGATAGGGGTGCCTGGTGTGCTCTGGTCCATGGGGTCACGAAGAGTCGGACACGACTGAACGACTGAACAATAACACATTCTTTAAAGAAATCCTTCAAAAGTATTTCCATACATTGGCATTCCCACCACATAAGGAAATATTTTCCCCATGCCTCACATTTCCTCCAACGCTTAGGTGATATTGAACACCATAAATATATGACTAAGGGTAGTTAAGGTCATATAACAGCAGAGAGTAGGTTTCAGGGAATTTCCCCATATTTTCGCTGAGACTGAATATAATGGTTTTTCATATCCAGTACTTCCTTTCCTCTCTTATTTCATGAAACACTGTTCCCATGATTCTTTTAAGCTTTGGGTTGATACCATTGCCTTCACTATGAAGATTTTATAAATATTAGGGAGTCACAATCATCAGCTGCTCAAACCTTGGTAAAGATCTAATAGCCTGATTCCTGTGGTAGCCACTGACATCTGGGTTTAAGGTAAAGCAGGCTTCCTCAGCCTCGGCCCTCCAGATGTTTTTGGCCTACAACTCCCATGATCCCTGGCTAGCAGGACCAGTGGTCAGGGATGATGGGAATTGTAGTCTCAAAACATCTGGAGGGCCGAGGTTGAGGAAGCCTGAGCTAAAGTAAATAACTGTGTAGTTGGAACCAGTTTACGCTATCATACCCAACTTTTCTTTCAATTGAGGGCCTTATTTGGGAATCACCCCTTCAAACCAATCATGCATGTTATCATTTTTATCACCTGTTTAGACAGAGTCCTAGCATCTGTCCTGTTTTTATTATGTTACCTGTTTTTAAAACTTTTTGTGAACTGCCTTGCGAGGACAATGTGACCTGAACAGTAGATTAGAAATATTTAAAATACATAGGTAAGTATTAGCATAGGGATCTGGCCCTTGGGGAAGGTCGCTAGCATGTGTGCCCAGGCAGGTAACACGTGACATGCTTTCTGCTGTTTCCTAGTCTGTGAAGTAAACCTGGGCTAGTCTTTGGGAAAGCTGATCATGTGTATTTGTTGTTAGGCTTTTGTATGGAAGACAGAATAATTAGAGTGTTTTGTCACATCTTGTGCTGTTCATAGTTTCCTTGGCTCCGAAGATAGTAATCAGTCCATATTCTGCAGCTGCTGTTAACCAGTAGTACCTGAGGATTGTAAACAAAGGTGAATAGGCGTTTCAGTGCTAAGTCTTTTGGCAGGAAGTCTTTGGAAACAAGTAGTCCACTCTTGTCTGTTCACACCCAGGGATTCCCTGGGAACATAAAGATTTATTCAGAATTAATTCATTCACCTTTCTATTTCTGTTTTCAGAGCCAGTGATGTGGCTTTGGACTTGCGCATGTGACACTGTCTAATTGGTGTGGTTTGAACATGGGCTGAGCAAAACCAGGCTTAGTTTTTGTGTGGTGGGACCATTTGTGCAACTCTTTCACCACACTCAGTTCACCCCTAGCCTGTGTTTACTGATCAGCTGCTGAAAGTGTGTTGACCACTAGTATGGTAAATATAGGTTGGGTCCTGAGTTGGCACACACAACTTTTTCAGTATATCCCAGAAACATCTTAAACCCACAGGTATACTATGCCAGATTAATCATATGAATGGGTCCTTAGAGGCAGTGCTTAATATATCCATCTACTTGGCCTATAAATATCTTATAAGATGAGGAAACTATGGCCCTCCAGATGTTGGGAGCACAGATCCCCTCATTCCTGACCATTTACCATGCTTGATAGGGTCAATGGGACTTGTAGGTTAATAACATTTGGAAAACCAGATTCCTCATCCCTGTTTTAGGACATGACTCCTTTCCCACAGTGTATATAAGAAAGAGATTTTGAAGGACAGGTAAGAATCTAATCAATCATCATGAGGCCCCAGGGCAGGTTACCACAATTTAAAAACAGCTTAAGCAACTTAAGATCAGGGAACAGGTTAGACCCTTTAATAATATATCAAAAACCTGGTTAAAGAGGTGCCTCCTCAGTGTACAGAGGAAAAACTACATGATGATGATGCCAGACACACCTCTCTGAGGAGGGCATTAACCAAAAATGCCCTCTCCTGGAGCACTGATGCCCAAAGTTCTAAGGGTGGTGGAACTACCAGGAGGATACCCTCTGACAATTTTTGTGTCCAATAGAGTCTGTGGGGAAGGAGCACCGTGATTTGGACTCAAACGAACTGGAAGCCAGTGCTGCCATTTTAAAAAAGAGGTTTGGTAAGTTCCAAATTGTACCACAGCAACAATCCAGTCTAGGAGTTAATAAAGGGGCCATAGTTGACAAACCATTCTTCACTCAAAATAGGCACTCCTAGTCATCAAGGCCACCCGAGTTTCCTGTGACCCCAAGCTTCAGACCTGCTCCTCCTAGACAGGGGTGTGTGAAACCCCATGCCTAGCACACTGTCTCCCCTCTTCCTGGGCACAAGAACTTGGAACACATAACACATTGGTCTTATCAGGGCTCAGCTTCCATTCATCGGCCCACATCTGGTCTTTATGTGCCTCCAAGCACCTGTCCAGTACCTCAACTGCCTCTTCCAAGTCAGATGAGCGGAGACAGAGTTGATTGCCATATAACTTGATTTATTTATTTAATTACTATACCACTTAATATACCAGTATTTAAAATATCTCTAAGCAGTGTACAGAAACTCGAAGCAGCAACAGACAACTCAAACAAAAATATAACAAAAATACGCAGTTACATATAACAATGCAAAGTTACTAATATAAAAAAACCCATTTTCAGTCCATTTGCCTTCTGACACACCCTCCATCTCAGCTCACCCACAGAAGTTTCACAGCATTAAGAGCTCCTGGAAACAGCAGACATCACTCTAGTCTCTCATTCTAGGCTTACTTTTTATGGGCAGGCCCAAAGAGGACAGTACTTCCTCAGGCACTTGCCCACAGCTGTTTCCACACCCAGTTCCAGATGCAGAAGGTTTGTTGAGTTTTCCAGAGGGTGCAAAGGATGGGGAAAAGGCTGCTACGCTCGAAGCTCTTTCTTCACCCTCTGTCTTCTCCTCCAGCTGCCATCCACATGTTGGTGACAACTACCTCTTTATGCTCTTTGACAGTTCTAGTTGTGTGCATGATTAAAGAGAGTTGATTAACTTCTCTGTTAAAAATGCTGACATCCCCACAAATAAGAATATACAGTGGTACCTCTGGATGTGAACGGGATCCATTCCAGAGCCCCGTTCGCATCATGAGCAGTCTGTATCATAAAGCGCTGTGTCTGTGCATGTGCGCGACGTGATTCAGCGCTTCTGCGCATGCGCGTGATGTCATTTGACGCGTCTGCACATGTGTGAACCACCGAACCCAGAAGTAACCCGTTCCGGTACTTCCAGGTTCTGCGCGTTTGTAACCTGCGCCTAATGTAACCTGCAGCGGCCGTAACACGAGTTACGACTGTATACACCTATTTCCTCCCCCCCCAACAGAATTACTTAAGACATAAATACTAATTATTCAGCTGTAAATGATAAGCTAACAAGCAATTACCAGCCAAAAGGTCAACAGAAGGTGTGGGAGTATGGGAATTTCCCCTTCTTTATATTTAGCTCCTATGATGTCAGAACTCTATAAAGGAACATTTTTGTCACTGTAGTTTTTAAAAACAGCTGACGTGCCACTAGCATTAGCTCAGTGTTTACCTTGCCAAGCTCTGACTACAGAATTCGGGTGACGATGTTTATTATGACCACCATCACCGCCGTTGGTGAGGAAATGTTGTCCCAGGGTTACACAATAAATGTTGTTCTACGATAAGGGAAGGGCTCAGTGACAGAGCATCTGCTTTTCAGGCAGAAAGTCTCAAGTTCAATCTGCAGCTTCTCCAGGTAAGGCTAGGCAGGTTCCCTGCCTGAAACCCTGGAGAGCCACTGAGCTAGGTGGTCCAGCTCAATATGAGGCAGCTTCCTATGTTCCTAGTGACCCACTTTGCATGTTACACTAAACCATAGTTAAAGAAACCATGCATAATGTGAACATGCAGTGCACTCTAAAGTTCTCACTGCCTTCTTCCTTCTAGTTGCTGGGAAACAAGCCAGAGAGTGTCCCCTCACAACATCTGAACCTGGGACCATGGTTTGTTTTGAGAAAAAGAAACTACAAGCTTGGGTTTGAGGGCATGACAAGCCACACTCTGGCTTGTTTCCTGTTGGTGTGGCGGCGGCGGGAGCCAGCGAGGAACTCAGCAAGAACTTCTGAGCAGTGTGTTCACCAGCATTGCATGTTCACATTAAGGCATTAAAACAGCAATAGCAATTTGGCTTAATGTGATGTGTTAACCAAGAAAGTGTTAATGGGTGGTATCAACAGCTGTAGCTTCAGCAATACTGGAGCAGAAAATACTGAATAATATTTACTAATGGAATACGGGATTAAGACCATAATAATATTATGAGTAACAATCCCACATGCTTACACTTATATGCAAGTAGGGTTGGAGTGAGCTAGGCATACTTCATTGAATTGTGAGATTTATATATTGATTACTGTAATTAAGAAAAAGCATGCCCTGCTTTTCATCTAGGTCTCAATAAGAGTTACAGAAATGCTGATTTATTTATTTAATTTCTAAAAATTTATGCACCACTTGCTTATGAAAAACCTCAAGGTGGTTTGCAGAAGATAAAACTGTAAAATCAAGAAAAAATGTACAACCCTACTTTAAAACATATGAAAGTTAACATACTAAAACAGATTAAGATGATCTCAACTTTCTAAGCATCTGAGATATCTTGCCTAAGCAGGAATGTTTTAGCTGGTTCCAAAAAGAGTAAAGTGAAGGTACCTGCTTGATCTCAATAGGCAGGGAGTTCCAAAGTGTAGGCTGAAAAATGTACCAAAACTGCATATATATGGATAAAATGTTTTGGAATGTGCACACAGATAACTTCATACATGAAATGAAGACAGAATGGATTTACCAGTGAACACATGCGAAATTGATGCTGACCAGAATTAGACTGATGGGTCTATTCCCAAGTAGAGCAACAATGGGCACACTCCAAAAATTACAAAGTCATTTTAATCCTGAGTCTTGGCAACTTTAGAATGTGTACAAAGTGCAAAGAGAACTTAAAATGTGGTTTTGTTTTACGGGGGGGCGGGGCGGCGGCTATTAGGTTGTTGTTTTTACAGTGGTACCTCGGTTCTCGAACGGAATCAATTCCAGAATCCTGTTTGGCTTCCGAAATGCTCAGAAACTGAGGTGTGGCTTCCCATTGGTTGCACGAGCTTCTTGCACTCAGCAGAAGCCATGTTACACGTTTGGGTTCCGAAAAGTGTTTGAAAACGGAAGCGTTTACTTCTGGGTTTTCGGCATTCGAGAACCAAAATATACGACAATGGAGGCGTTCGGGAATACCACTGTATTTTGATTATGTCTTTTTTGGTTTTCATTTTCTTCTGTGAACCACCTTGAGACCTCTGGTTATAGGGCAGTGTATAAATTCAATCAATCAATTAATTCCAGGCATGCTAGAAATGAGTCAGCTCCAGATCACTGTGCAGATTGATGCATGTGTTTTTCTGTACTCCCCCGTCTCCCTTGCATAGGAGGGGTGGGAACAGAGATCATTTGGGAATACTGTGTACCTGTAGTAACTCCTGTGGGTATGTAGACAGAAAAAGAAGAGGGCGTGTGACTGCAGTTGTGTAGTAAAGCAGAAAAAGAGGAATGCAAGTGCTGTGGTATAGAGAAAGAGAGTGAGTGGGAAATGACAATGAGCGGTTAACAAAGAAAGCAAAGTGCTTTCAGAGACAAAGGAGACTTCTTTCTAGTTTATTTTGTGCTGTTGAATTCATGCACTGGGGATTGAGCCTGCCTCTTCATCTTTATTTGTTGTTGTTCAGTCGTTCAGTCGTGTCCGACTCTTCGTGACCCCATGGACCAGAGCACGCCAGGCACGCCTATCCTTCACTGCCTCTCGCAGTTTGGCCAAACTCATGTTAGTAGCTTCGAGGACACTGTCCAACCATCTCATCCTCTGTCGTCCCCTTCTCCTTGTGCCCTCCATCTTTCCCAACATCAGGGTCTTTTCCAGGGAGTCTTCTCTTGTCATGAGGTGGCCAAAGTACTGGAGCCTCAACTTCAGGATCTGTCCTTCTAGTGAGCACTCAGGGCTGATTTCTTTGAGAATGGATAGGTTTGATCTTCTTGCAGTCCATGGGACTCTCAAGAGTCTCCTCCAGCACCATAATTCAAAAGCATCAATTCTTCGGCGATCAGCCTTCTTGATGGTCCAGCTCTCACTTCCGTACATTACTACTGGGAAAACCATAGCTTTAACTATACGGACCTTTGTCAGCAAGGTGATGTCTTTGCTTTTTAAGATGCTGTCTAGGTTTGTCATTGCTTTTCTCCCAAGAAGCAGGCGTCTTCTAATTTCGTGACTGCTGTCACCAGCAGTCTTTATAGGTTCTGCCATAAGTTTCATTTCTTGGTCATGATGGGGTGTGACAAAGAGATGGCAGATTGGAACTTGAATAAGGCTCTGTGGGTGTTCCATTGCCTCATCAAGCTAAGATTTGGGGGGGGGGCAGGGGACTACCAGTAGCATCTAGAAACCTAAGTGTGCACATGTGTAGCCTGGTAGCCACTGGAAGGAGCTGCATGTAGGTGAGGGAGCAGGCTGCTGTTGCTGGTGAGGGGGGGGCAGGGATTGGAATGTTCTGCCTCTTCATGGCACCCAGCATGGAAACCAAGCACTCTGCCAGAGGAGAACCCCCTGACCCCCTCCACTTCACACCTAGCAAATGCATGCAGCAGGCTGCTGTAGGTGGAATTCTCCAACCTCCCACCCCATTCCGTCAACCATCTAGCAGGTTGGTAAAGAAAAATGCAGGCTAGTACCTATTTGCAAGGCTGTCCTATATAGCCTCCTATTATATAATAGTATATGTTGCAGTATATATTAGACCCAGGAGATGGAACCTCAGGCTTGGGGGCCAAATGTGACCTTGGGACTCTCTTCAGGTCTCAGCCACACCTAGCCACACGCCTTTTCGCCTGGCAACATCCCTTGACAGCCTGCTTTGCACCTTCTTTGAATGGTTTTGCTTGGCTCGAATGTGTCTTTGAACTCTAACACGCTTGCCTGGATGGTGGATATAGAGGGGTGTATGAGTGTGTGCAGAAACAACTGCATGGAGGTAAAAATTCCCGTCTCTTGCTCTTTTCACTTTTTTAAACCTTTGTCATGGATGCTTTAGTTGAGATTCCTGCATTGCAGGAGGTTGGATTAGAATTGCCAGCTCTTGGCCAGCAGAATGCTTCTGTGTCTTTCATTTAATTAATTAATTTACTGCGCTTGTCTGTCTTCTCCTCAACCATAATAACTCTCAAAATATTTTAATTACTACGTGACAAGGAGAATTTAAAGCAGCTGGCTTTCTCAGGGCAAGTGGTGAACTGTAGGGAAATACGCCCATTTCTTTTATACTGTAATAAGAATTGGAATATAAAAAGTGCTAGTTAACAGGTTAGAAAAATCAAACTACAGTCATACCTCGAGTTGCATACGCTCCGTGTTGCGTACGTTCAACTTGCGGACCTCCGCGACCCAGAAGTCCTCCCTGGAGCGCACGCAGAAGTGCAAAAACGCGTGAACTTCGGCTTTTTTTTTCTTTTTTTCGGACGTTCATGTTAAGCACGTGCATGTTACGTAGCACGATCCGGAAACAGATCGCGTGGGTAACACGGGGTACCACTGTAGTTCATGCAGTCTAGTGCCATTCACCTTCCCTTTTGCATAGGTTTTGATTGGAGTAGTTCAGTACTGTAGTTCAAAAGTAATAGTGGGAAACAGGAGGAGTATTGTGGAAGCTGAGCAAGGTCATGGAGGCCAAATGGGACACTTTATTTAGACATTGGCTACATTATTTTATCTCTGAGCTGGAGTGAGAAACAAAAACACTTGTCTCACATACATAAGGAGGTTGAACATTTCATTTGCCTGCAAGTCTCCCTCCTGGCTACTGACTGAGTTTTTGAGATGTCATGGATCATTCATGAGTATTATCATGCTGGGCCAGTCATAGAAATTTCAGACATGATGCAATTAACGGATCTGAGTGGAAGAGTGATCTTGGTTTACACACTATGCAGGTGGAGAGGGAGGGGGGGACCCATGTGAAGGCAATGGAACAAAAGGTTGGGGGGGCACTTTTTTTTCACCTGAGGACCACATTCCCTTCTGGTAAACCTTCCAAAAGCACATGCTGGTGGTGGGATGGAGTAGCACCCACTTTAGGTTGGTTTCTGCATGCACTTTCCCCCACTCGTCTCTGTTCTCCATCCAGACAATAAAGAAAGCGAAAATATTTGGGGTGTGAAGCTAGGCCAGTGAGCTGTGTGGCCTAGGGAGAGAAGCTCCTGGGTCTGAAGTTCCCCATGGTTAAACCGGGATCTGAGATAAAGAGGCGGTTGGTAGAGATTCCTTTCCCAGGGTATAGGGGCTGAAGTGGGTGTATGAGCTTTTGTGCTAAAGCTGGGGTTAGCGGGGCAAGGATTTGTGCAGGGCTAACATCCATGAGGTGGTGGTGTGTGCAGCATCACAATATTTCACTTATTGGTACCAAATTACCTGCTAGCCATTAGTTGCAGGCTTTTGTCACCAATTACTTTTATTAGCTGCTTTATTCAGGGGATAAGTGGCTATCGTCACTCTCCACTGGTGGAAGGGACAGAGGGCTTTGTGTGAGCTGTTGTTGTGCTTCACTGGAGTCCCTGTTGCGGTATAGTTGTATTCACATAGCTCTGTGGTCTCTTCTAATCTGAAAAGGTCAGTAGCTCTTTAAAGACAGAGCACAGTTGTGTCCCACAGTTTGCTGGAGGTATGGCCCTTGCCTCCTAGCCTTAAAGGACAATTCTGGTTCTTCAGGAAATGGAAGAGATAAGGAGCACTTGCACGTGCATGCATGCAGCCAGCCTCCCTTGGTTGGTCCTATGGCATCTGCATGTCTGGCTCCTTTCTTGTTTGCAAGTGTAATTTGCCCCCTGGGTGTACGGGAAAAGGGGGCAGTTCTCAGCCACACAACAAATTGCACTGCAGTTTTATATGCACTTGTCAGTGATAAAGGCTTTTAAAATTGCACACGACAAAACAGTGCAAATTGGCTTTAGCTGCTTTACAGAGTTTTGACGCTGTCCAGAATGTAAAGAAGTGAGTACTGTACCATAGTTGCTTGGCTGCAGACTCAAAAGGCTTTACATACAAGGACATAGGGAATGCAAGAAGCAGAGAGGCAACTCTTCTAAATTCCAGTGATTCTTTTCTGATAGCGTCTTGCTTACCGTTTGGAGAGGCTACTTCCAAGGCTTTGTTCCTTTGACACTGTGAACCAGAATGTTGGTTACAAAAACTATTCCTATATTATTTTTGGATTTCCTGGAATTTATGATGAAATGTACGTTAAGGCTTTCTCTCTGTCTTGGTGTTCTTATAACATTCAAGTTGCTTCTTAAAACACTTTTGTCCCCTGTTAATAGTGGATTGAATGACTTCCAGACCACATCTTAGCACAGAAATACATGCTTCCACACATGTGCTGTTTGTAGTGGCTGAAAATCAGTTCCAGCATGATAATAATTACCAGTTATAGAATAAAAATGAGTGAGTAAGAAATTTCACTTTAATTCTACTTGTTCATCTAAGTGAAGTCTCTGCCTGCTTGCCTCCACCCCCACCCCCTAACATCTGCAATGCAGTCATGTGTTGGATTACCTAGGGGTTATTCCAAATGTTTCTTTGTTTTCCCCCCCTCTAAGACTATCTATGGATGGGGTTTGTTCCTAAACAGATTAAAAGGACCTTCTTCTAGTGCTTGGAGTTGTGCCTAGTGAGGCTTCAAACTGTAATAAATAAGCTTTGATTATTGAGTTACTGGCATACAGAAACATTTTTTGGTGTCTTTGTTTAGGCTCAGAAAGCAAAAAGTGACACCACGGGGGCAAGGGAGATCTTTCAGACAAAAACTGCATTACTGTGATTTTGGAATTCCCCCTGCAATATGTATTTTAGTTTTTTCTTCGTTTCCCCCTTGTGTGACTACTTCTTCATGGGAGGACAAAGTTGTTGGAACTGGCCTTGTCTTATATTGCTGAGAAAATGGACTGATGTAGTAGGAGGGCAGAGATCACTGATAGACATCATAATAGATCACAAATTCAGATTATTAACTGATAGCTGCATTTGTGTGGATAATGTAACCTATGAACTTGCTCCACACGTGCTCAGCTTATTGTATGCTTATTGAATGTTTAATTGAGTGTAATTTGAAGGGCCCCTTACAGTACAAATTTAAATTGCTTTCTTTATGCTGCAAGGATAATAGCACATTATCTACTTGCAATAACAGGAGCAGTTGAACAGGGCTTGCTGTATCGCCATGGGGCAGGTTACTGTACTTTTTTTTCAGTCTATGAGCTGCGTGGTTGCTTCGTACAATATGACACGACCTTGCAGATATTCAGTTTGTAATCTAGCACACTATACTTGACCATGGCTTGGTTCTGTAGCACCAGAGTTGCTACATTCAAGTTTTGGGGGCAGTCATAACACTGGCGTCTGCCTGGTGGGGCTGAATTGAGAAGTCATGCCCCACCTGGTAGCTGCGGTGAACATTGGGCGGCAGGCAGATTGCTGTGCTGGATTTGGCACCATGATCAGAGTCAGATCAGGCACAGTGGGGCTGGCTTGGGATCCAGTGGATTCCCACCTCCTATTTCAGGGGAGAGCTGATGGAGGACAGCAGGGCCAGGCCAAGGGATACCTCCACTCAACCCAGCTCCCTGGTGCAAAGGAAGAATGTACTGCTCTGCCCATCAAAGGTTTTGAGCATATGCTAATCACAAATGTAGACTCTTTGTTCTCACAGTGTAACTCCTGTGGGTAGTGTTCAAGGCCTGATACTGTGGGAAAGTACCAGCAGTTGTTCTACAATCACTTATTTCATATCATAGTATAGCTCCTTTTTTCCACCACCATGATCACAGGTTTTCTAAAATAAAATAAATAAATAAATCCTACATTTGTAGTACAAGGGTAGGCTATGGACCTTTTCCAGAAGTCGAACAGAAATAAAACAAATTGCATCCTAGGTGGCTTGAGGGCAGCTGGGTTCTTCAACTTACTCAAAACAACCCCAGTGTGTATATAGTATGCATGGAGGATGGTATCACACAATTGAAATGAGCCTGTATAACTTAGGGGCAGTGTCTGCTTCTGCTGTTCTGCTTCCACATACACAGATTTGTTCTGTGCACACATTTAAGATTGCTTTCCCCTAGCTCCTTTAGCCACACTCGGCTATCGTATGGCACTCCACCTTGTTTTATGTGTTCAGCACACTTGTTAACGAAGAAGAAGAAGAAGAGTTTGGATTTGATATCACGCTTTTCACTACCCGAGGAGTCTCAAAGCGGCTAACATTCTCCTTTCCCTTACTCTCCCCACAACAAACACTCTGTGAGGTGAGTGAGGCTGAGAGACTTCAAAGAAGCGTGACTAGCCCAAGGTCACCCAGCAGCTGCATGTGGAGGAGCGAGACGCGAACCCGGTTCCCCAGATTACGAGTCCTACCGCTCTTAACCACTACACCACACTGGCTCTAATGATGTATGTTAGAATCAAGACACCTGGAGAGTAGATGTGGAACACTGGAGGTTCTTTATATTTAATTTAACAGTACTAGAATACATGTTTCAATCTCTAGCTGTGATCATCAAGCAGATAGATATTCATAATCCACTGTAGGTTATACTAACATCAAAAGGGCACAACCCAAACCCACGATCCAGCCAAGTTAAGCACTTTCAGGCTGTAATTCTGTGCTCACCAACCTGTGAAGAAGTCTCATTGAACTCAGTGGGATAATCAAGGATTGCTGTGAGGAAGTCCCACTGATTTCAGTCAGAGAGTAACACAGATGTTTAAATGTCCTTTATCTGAAATCACATTAATTTTAACAGTGCTTAACTTTGGATGTCTCGTAGCTTCTTATGTACACGTTGTAACCAAGACTAAAATAACAAATGAATAAATGCCATATGTGAGTTCCTTAGTATTTAGTAGTCGCACTAGTCTTCAGCTTTGTACATTCCATCTTTTCCAGTGGTTCAGAAAGGAAGTATACACTAAACATTACCAAAGGCATCAGCACTGCAGTTCCATTGACAAAATGGGAAAGTGTACTAATAACAATGAGGCTGATCTTGTGACATAATGTAGCATGACCTTCTGTGGACTACAGTTACTTCATCAGATGCCTCACATTGATGTTACTCAGCAGGAATCCTGTGAATATTGATATTACACAGCAGGATTCCAATGCGGTGAGAGAACTGTAGAGCCTTAATTATAGAGTTGTGATGTGGAACGGAAATGTGATTATTGTGAATGACATAAATGATGTTTTAAAAGGTTAATTCGAGCTCATGTGTTGGTCAATCAACTGCTCAACTGAAAAAGAACACCTGGATGAAAACAGGAAATGTATAAATTATGACATAGTTCAAGTGTGGGTTTATTGCTTCTTTTCTTTCTATTGTGTGTCTGTGTTCATAACTGTGAAAGACTGGCAAAGAATGCTGCAGCACTTAAGTGAGACTAATAAAAACATTTGAGCTTTCTGGACCATATTGGTAAAAGAATGCAGAGTACTTACCGGTAACTAAGCCTGTTCATGCATTATATTCTGGGAGAAACACACAATCTGGCATTAGTTTTGGGTGCAGTCTCACCCTCTTCCTCCCCTTCCCCAATCTGTTGGAGAAAGCACAAATGAACTAGGCTGTATTATATTAACTTGACCCTAGCCATCTAATTTAATGCCCATATTTTTCAGGGTAGAGATAAACATGCAGGCAGCCCCCTGTTACGCATTCAATATGTGCATGACCATGTATAGCACATCATGTTGAACCTGGAAGTGTCATGGAAACGTCATAAAGAGGTCACTAAAAGCGTGGAACGGGGTGTTGTTGACTTTTTCAATGGGTTTCAATTATACGCGATTTCACCAACGTGCATGGTGCCTCAGAACTTAACTCTGTTGGGTTTTTTTTTTTTACCCAGGCCATCGGCCCTTAATTTGAAGAGTTTTATATATTTGTGGCCTCTTTTTTCAGGTGGAATGTGTTAGACCTGCCTTCTATATGTATTTTTAGGCTTTGTGTTTTTAGGTTTTTGTTCTGCTTTAGCTTTATACTGGTTTTATTCTTTGTAGTATTTTGTAGGTGCTTTGAGTTACTTTCTTGGGGTGGGGTGGGGAAAACAAACCAATAAGTGCAATTAATATAACGGCAACAGCCCCTGACATGCATGTTTCTTCACAAATTCATGGGGGCCGAGCTATCAGTGACTACTAGTCATGATGGCGATGCATTGCTTCCAGTGTCAGAGGGAAGCTTCCCTCTGAATGCTAGTTTCTTGGCATCACAAGTGGGGGAATGCTGTCACACTCAGCTACTGCCTGCAGGCATTCTGGGGGCATCTGGCTTCACACTGTGGGAACAGAATGCTGGACTAATCCAGCATAGGCCTTTGGTCTGATCCAGCAGGACTCTAATGTACAGGTACATGATACATGCTATATGCATGAAACTCTACATATAAGGGCCTGTGCCCCCTGCCCCAATCATAGAAGGTTCATTGCTGCACTTAAAGGAAGGTGAAAGAAGCAATTTTTACAAATTGCCTCTTTTTGCTGTAACTCTGGAGCCTATTTTTATTACAAATTTATTACAAGGTTTCTGTACCACCCTTCACCAAACATGGTCATAGGGTGGTGTACAACAAAATAAAGCAAAATGAAATTATGATGTAAACAAGAACTCTCATAAAATGCCTAAATAACATAATCAGCAACCGTGCAATTTAAAAATGACTCAGCCCATTAGTCACTAAAAGCTGAACTAAAAGCTGAGGTTTTATTGGTCATCTTAATGAATATAAGTTTGGGGCAAGGTTGCTTCCTACAAAAGGAGCATTTTTAATCTACAGATTTCAGGTGGGCTTTTTGGAACTACCGGTATGTACTCAAAGGAGTGTTTTCAAAGCAGGTCTCTGTAACCTGTGATGAGAGCTAATTGGCAGCTACAGTAAGCCACTATGAACATTGACAGCTGTCAAGTGCATGGCATCATTATGACACCACTAGCTGTCAAAGTTCATAGTGACTTGCTGTAGCACTAGAATGCAAAAATAATAATGAAGCTAATAGTTTTTTTAATAAAGCTGTTTTGTAAAATAATAGGTTTTTTCTCTGAATTTAATATCTGTATCCAACTAAGTTTACTTGGTGCAGACCCGTTTAAATTAGTGGACCTAAGTTAGCCATGTCGATGGATTTCAGTGAGTGTACTCTGCATATCAGTAACATTTGATACCCTGAACCTTTTGGCTATAACACTGAATGAATAAGAACTAAGTCACTGCAGTCACAAGCTGCAGCTATCAGGCACTACCAGTGAAAATGAAAGCAAACCAGTTTATCATGTTTGTTTAATCTCATGTTACAAAATTGGACAGCCTTCATGCAGAGTGTTAAGAATCTTAATTTGGGTGAGTCATATCCGCTTTCTGTATTGGATATGTAAGTGCAATTTAACATAACTTAATTACTAGTTAGATAATATTAGTCTAGTAGCAAACATAATAACTCCTTGTTATGCCATGCTGGTAATTTCACACATGTGCTTCTCTTGCATGAATATACATACTCAGCAAAGTTAATCTTGGTCATCTACACAACTGAATACAAGTCAGCTTACCGCAGTTCCTTGGGCCATCTAGCCTCTTGATGGTAGCATCTACCACTCTTCTCATGCTGTGTATACTCGAAGAGGCATAGGAATGAGCTGCATTTGTGGCAACAGAATTTGGCAGCCAGCTTCCCCTGCTCTTTATTGGTGGTGGGTCATTGCCCTGTCATCCACCATTCCTTTGTCATAGTGGGCTGCCCAAATGGTACTAAATACACGCATTGCTTAAGGATATTGGGGTGGCCAGCATGGTGCCTTCCAGGTCTTGTGAACTGCATTTTCCATCTTTCTCAATCATTGGCCCCACTGACTGGGGCTGATGGAAGTTCTTAGCCTTGGAACTCATATAAACTCTGCTAAATGTCTCAGGCCTCAAACACCTGAAAGACAGCCTTTGTCCCTATAGATCCTCTTGTATGTTACAGTCAACAGGGGGACTCTCTTGGTAGTCTCATCAAGCCTTGGAAGTTGGGGGAGAGATGGGCCAGAAGAGGACATTCCTGTGGTGACTCCTAAACTGTGAAATTCCCTCCCCACAGAGGCACAACTGGTGCCTTCACTATTCAGCTTTCTGTGAATGCTGAAGATGCACTTCTGGCCTTTGACACCTGAGACGTGTGGTTTTCGGGCCCAACCTATTCCTGTGAATAATTTAACTGTTTTTATACTGAATTTTGGTTTGTTCTAATTCTCCCTGGGACCCTGCTTGTGAAGAGCAGTTAATAAACAGTCGTAGTAGTACAGTAGTAGTAGTAGTAGTAATATAATAATATAGATGCAAATGAAAGGAACAACTAATTAAAAAGCCAGTAGCTGAGACTCCAAATGAATTTTAAAAGAGAGGGACAGATAAAGAAATGACTGATTAAAAATCTGGTAGCTGGAAAACAGTTCAGTATTACTTTTCTAGTTCACACTGGAAAGTCAAAAGAGCAAAATCACCACAAATACAGGAACATAACAAAGAAAATAACATAAAAAATTGGAAGAATCTACTTTCACTGCAATGATTTTGCCCTGGAAATGTAGCCCCTGGCTGTGTGTTGTGGAGAAATCTCAACTAGCTTTTACATGTCTGATTTCACTGAGAAAATTTCCCAAGGAAGGAAGAATAGGATGTGCATCAGTGTTGAAGACATTTTTGTTTCTGCAATTTTTTCTGACAGGATGAAAAGTCTCTAGGTGATCATTTTGTGTTGTTTTTAAACTTGTATATAGTTGTCTTTTGTACTGTTTAAAACACATTATAATTGTTTTATTATATGTTTGTAAATCACCTTGAAATATGTATAAAAGGTGATTCAGTAACCGGCCAACCAACAACAACAACAACAATAATTATAATTATAATTATTTAGGCAAGCCTTGGAATCCATCCTTTTAGAAACTCACTGAGTTCCTTAGACACTAACAGGAAACCAGACATTACAAACCTAAGTACAAAGTTAGTACCTTGTTTTCTACCATTGACAAACCACAGTCAGGATGGTTGTCTGAAATATTGGAGATGGGCTGAATTGTAGCACTCTTACCTCACATTCAGATTCCCAAATCATTTTTCTCTTGGGAAAATTCAACTCCTTAAGAAAAAGCTAAAAAAATCCCCACCCTAATCTACCTCATCCGAATAAGAAACACTAATGAATTGAAACAAAAAGGTAAAGGGACCCCTGACCATTAGGTCCAGTCGTGTCCGACTCTGGGGTTGCGGCGCTCATCTCACATTACTGGCCAAGGGAGTTGGCGTACAGCTTCCGGGTCACGTGGCCAGCATAACTAAGCTGCTTCTGGCAAACCAGAGCAGCACACGGAAATGCCATTTACCTTCCTGCTGGAGCGGTACCTATTTATCTACTTGCACTTTGACGTGCTTTTGAACTGATAGGTTGGCAGGACTAGGGACCGAGCAACAGGAGCTCATCCCGTCGCGGGGATTTGAACCGTTGACCTTCTGATCGGCAAGCCCAAGGCTCTTTGGTTTAACCCACAGCGCCACCCGCGCCCCATGAACTGAAACATAGGAGCACTCATTTGGCTCTAGCGGGGGGG
Source organism: Lacerta agilis (assembly GCF_009819535.1). NCBI lineage: Eukaryota > Metazoa > Chordata > Lepidosauria > Squamata > Lacertidae > Lacerta > Lacerta agilis. The sequence goes on along the minus strand of NC_046314.1, from coordinate 58,382,498 downwards.
CGTGCCGCCCTGGGCAGCGCCCTGGGGTGGGGGTGCCACTTGGGGTGGGGGGCACCGCCTCCCGCGATCGGTGGCGCTAAACTTGCTGGCTTAGCCAGCCGCTGGCGCCTGCTTTCCTTTATTATTATTATTATTAAAGGGCTTTTCTCCCCGCTGCCGGGAAGGAGCTGCCGGGGCAGCCAGCGAGGAGGAGGGGTGTCATGCTTGTCACAAGGGTGACACCCCCATCCTTGCTGGCCCCCCTTGCCCCTGCAGGCAGCTCCGCCCACCAGCGGGGAGAAAAGTCCTTTTAAAAAAAGAAAAGCCAAGGCAAGCACACTGCTTGCCTTCGCTTTGCTTTTTTCAAAAGGGCTTTTCTCCCCACTGCCGGGAGGGCCATTGAGGAGGAGGAGTGTCACAAGGGTGACACCCCCCCATCCTTGCTGGCCCCCCTTGCCCCTGCGGGCGGCTCTGCCCGGCAGTGAGGAGAAAAGCCCTTTAAAAAAAGAAAAGCCAAGGCAAGCAGGCTGCTTGCCTTCGTTTTTCTTTTTTTTAAGGGCTTTTTACCCGCTGCCGGGGCGGAGCCGCAGTGACGTTGCGACATGACGTCACAACTGTTGTGATATTATTACAAGCCGAGCTGCGAAAAGCCTCAGCAACCGAGGTCACCTGACTATGAGTCATGTTTCATCCTGTGGGAAAACCACTGGTCATACCAGCCTTCCCACACACGTGATGTTATTGTAATGTACTGTTGTATTTTACTTTCTGTTCTGGCTCAGAGATGCTGGACGCAATTATAGACAGCTCTGAACTCATAAGCTGGCTACGCAGAGGCATACTCTGCACTTTATCTACAATAAAGTAGGTTTTAGCCTTAAAAGCTTGTGTGTGTTGTTCTTGACGCTGGGAACAATCACATATTACTAATGTGCCCCTGGACTCGAGTAGCCAGGAAGGCACAGAGGCTTCGTCCTGCCCTGGGGTCAGTCTCACAACTTGCCCCCGCGGGAAGTCTCACAATGCCCCGCCCCAGGGGTGCCTCCGGTCGCCGCCCCGGGTACCGAGGAGGCTTCCTCCACCCCTGGGTTCCAGTAAGTATGCAGCAGGCTTCCAATGAGTGTTCCTCTCAGTAGAGATAGCTACTGTATTGTGTTTGCCTTTGTAGGAAGGAAGGGGAAGTAACTGCCCCTTTAACACCCAAAAGTAACAGGTAGCCAATGGGCTTTGAGGATTCTAAATGCAGAGGTTGGACAGGGACAAACAGACCCAGGTAGCTGCACTCACATGGTGATACCCTGTTGCCTTGTTATCTGGTTGCTTCGATTCAAGTTGATTTTTAATTTTGAGAACAAATCAAACTGCTTCCCATGACCCTTCAGCAATAATCTCATACTGGTGGAACTGCTCCTGTGTGATTTGATCAGTTTATTATTGCTTTCCTACCCCTGATGAATATTTCACATACATGCTAGGTTTATAAGAAACTACAGCACTTCCTGAGCTAGTAGGTGGTAGCTGCAATTATCATGTGAATACCAGTAACTCCATGTCTAAATCTTGTTGCAGTGCTCATAGATATAATCTGAAGTGCCTTATAATAACCTTTAAGCTCTGATTCCTAGAGCGATGCAAAGAGCACAAAGGCACTTATTGAAAGACTTCTTACAAGCATTCTTAACTCTAGATCTCATTGGGCATTAAACAAAAATAGACCTCACTGATATTGCCAATTGCCCAAGCCAAACATGTGAAGCATCCTCTGTGGGTTCCCCCTTTTAATTTCTTCTTCATGCTCATGTCTGTATTTCACTGGCTTTCTTGTTTTTATTGTTATTTGCATTGCTCATCTGAGTTTCCTCATAACAAAGGTTTTATTTGTTAATAAATAAAAGAGATACTGTAGTCTGGTTGGATAATTCCAATGATACTGTGGACCAGCCTTACAGTTCTCAGTGTTCTTTCTTAAGTATTTGTACTGTACAAAAGCGGTTTGTTTAAAATAAAAAAAATCAACCTGAACGCTTCTGTAGATAAACTTCTGGGAATGGGGTTTATAACCCCCACCGCTCAGAAGTGTCCTTTTTCCTAGTCAGTATATCTGATAGGCCTTGTGAAGGTCTAGTATTTAGGTTTGTTAATCATTGCTCACATTTGACCTTGTGAAGTATGTATTGTAGAACCCAGTAGGCAGTGAATTAGGCAAGCTGTTTAGTATATCATTTCTTTCTGTTTCGGGTGTAGTTGCTTCAACTCTAGACATCACTATGATTGATAAAGCTGTTGCCTGTTTGTTTTAATGATGGATGTTGGTGGAAATGGAACAACAACTTAATAGACATACAGCTGTTACTTTTGTCTTCCTGTCTCTATCTATTCTGCTCTTTTATCAAACCGTTTGATGTGCTTGGTATACCACAAATGGGTAACAGATTTATTGTGTTTGCTAAGGGACTACAGTGAAAAGAAATGCATCATTAGCCCCCCTTTCAGTTTCAAGGGGCTAATGTTCTGCTAATCACCTTTCACAGCAGAGCCCAACTAGAGGGAAAGTGGTGAAATATTTGATTGCAATAGCATGAGAAGCTGTCCTGTCAATACTACCAGAAAATCCATGATGTAGCTCAATTGGAAATTGGTCTGGCTCATTTATAGACCCAGTTCATTTGTTCTGTATGAAATTAAATAAAATCCCTTAGGAGGCAAACAGGAGTGTATAGTTAAATGGGAAGTACCGTAATCATTTGGTTCTTGGGCTGCTTACATGGCAAAGAACAATGAGAACACTTCAACTTTGGTAATTCACCTTAGTGATTAATAGTATTGATTTAAGCTAAGTGCAAAGTTCGTCATAGTGGGTGTTCACCCTTCTTACTACACCGTTTATCATATTATAATATGATAGATATTTGAAAACAGTGGTCATCAGTGCATAGAACTGGGCTGTAAGCTTTATATTCTGAAATCCATTCAAGGCATATTTAAGAACATAAGACCCCAGACCAAAGGCCTATCTAGTCCAGCATCCTGTTCTCAGAGTTGCCAATCACTGGCTACCAGTGGCCAACCAGTATGGGAAATCCACAAGCAGGACATGAACACAACCCATCCCCATCCCCACTTGTATTCCCCAACAACTAGCATTCAGATGCATACTGCCTCAAATACTGGAGGTGGTATACAGCTGTCAGGGCTAGTAGCCATTGATAGCTTTCTCCTCCATGAATTTGTCTTGTACCCCTACAGTTTGTGGTAGTGAGTTCCATAATTTAATGGTTTTTTGTTGGTTTTTTTGCTGTTAATTACATCCTCTCATCTGAGAGAACTTGAGGGAATTTATGTGATCTTCCTCAGGGTTTTTATTTACAAGACTGCTGTAAAAATGAAACACAGAATTATTCATGATTGTGGTGTTATCTCCTAAGAGACCTGGGCTGTTATCTCATGAACATTTACCTACAAATAATCTTCATTCAGCCCACTGTAACTGAGTAAAGATGCATGGAATTGTTCACAGTGTCTATACAAAAGACTAAAATCTTAAGCCAGAATGAAGCTAGTCTCATTGTTTCTTATAACCTACCCCTTCCTCTCACAGAACCCCATAGTGGTTAACATGGGAAAAATACAGCATTTAAAGCAGAATACCACAAAAGGCAACATAAAATAATAATAAACTGCAGTGAAGGAATATTTTGCCCAATGTGGGGTTTGAACCACAACTCTTTAAGACTTATGCTCTACCAACTGTTATAGTCCAGACTCTTGCTGTTAACACACACACACACACACACAATTTAAATACTGCTTAACACCTTAGTCTGTACATGGTGTAAAGTAAGGTTAAAAAGACACTACAAAGATATAAAACCAGTTAAAACTAACCAGAAAAATAAGAAAACGTACTTACCGGTAAATGCCTGATGAAATAGGACTTCACTAGGTGAAGTTCAACAGGGAGAGGGTCTACCTGATTTCAGTTGGGAGGCAGTTCCACAGAATTGGGCCCACAATACTGAATGCATGGCTCTTGGTGGATACAAGCTGTGCTTACAAATGAACATAAAGTTTAGGTTATATGAGGGTTTTTTTAAATTAACCCATTAATTAAATTTGTGTATGGTTAAAAACAGTATTTCAGAAGCAAGAAATATAGTTTTCAAATGATGTGTTCATGTGTTGTGTCAGATCATCTTAGAAGATCCATCCTATATGGGAGAACAGGGGAGATGCCTCTTAGTGTTTGCCATCTGCAGTTTTTATAAGCCCTGGTATTAAAAAGGTATAAATGATCTACTGACTGGTAATTAAGGTGCACTCTTCAGTCAATTAAATGTTTGAGGGATGTTGTTTTTAAATAATTACTTAATCTAACAAGTCTTACTAACAACACTTTACTTTCTACTCTTGAATTGTCAGTAGAAGTGTCTATAACTTTATAGATATAAATAGTGTTGAAAACAAAACACTACTCTATTTTTAAAAAACTTTAAATATCCACCTGCTTATTAGATTCTGAGAAACTCTTTACAGATTCTCCCCTACTTTTTTTCCTTTGAAAAATCAGCACAATTTACTGAATGGTTAGGGGAAGGAAGTGTTGTGGGTGAGAAAGACAGATGGCATGTTCACGAGAAAAGACACGTCTTCTATGATGCCTTTTTTATGATGCCGTAGGAGCAGAAGGTTGCTTGCTTTAATAATAACACAAAGCTAGCTATGTTACTAAGGAGAATTGTGGCACTGAGGCATATGCAGTAAATGTTAACGGATAATACAGGTTTGTCGTAGATACCCTACCCAGAGACAACACCTTTCACTATTTTAAAACCAACCAGCCCTGTAACTTGAGTGTGGCCACACAAGAGAATCCAAGACACCTCTAATGTTGTTCTTTGTGAATTCACTTCTCCAGGATGAGAACTTGCATGTAACCAATCACAAAAATGTCCTGGGAAAGGAAAATTTGTATACTGGTGTATCAGAACTGTGTTCTGGTAAATTTTGAAACTCATTGAAAGTTATTCAAAGGCAGACAAGTTTTTTTCTGAAATGTGATTTGCCTCTATCATTGGTCTTTCCCTGTAATGTGAAATTGCACAGAGTGTTCGTTCTAAGGTTTTACTCTTTTTCCATGGATTGGAAGGATGATACCCAGGAAGCCAGGGCAGCACTGTATGTGAACTGTCTGCACACCCTATGGCATGTCCCAGAATCTTCTTTAATGCACAGGGTTCTTTGGTAGATGAGGTGATGTGGAAAGACTTTTAAAAAATGATTTGACTTTATTTTATGTGGAAGCATTACGTGGAATCTGGTTGACCATGGAGTGAAATACTGTGAACAGCCAGGAATCTAATGGCTCCGTTAAAGGAAAGTTATAAAAGCTGCATAATGCTTCCCTGTTGTGTGAGAACACTTTAAAGGTGGAACCCATAAATGCAAAATATTAGAATTGTCTATAGCTCAGAGATCTGCTGCAATGAGGAACCACTACTAGAAGAGTCCTCAAGATTCAGTTGTTTATTTATTTCAAAGAGGAAACCCCCCCTCTTCTGCCACTTCCCCTCAAAGTACAGCCTTCTTGGAACAAAAGCTTAGATCTGTTGTTCCATAGAAAAGAAAATGTTGCAAGTTCTTTTTCATTTCATCACTGTAGTTCATTTTCTAGTTACTGGTTTTGGAATTGGCTTTAAAAGCAACTTCTGTTCGCCAGGACAGCAGCTACCTATGATGGTTGCTGAGAAAAGCCATCAGGTTAATTGAAAATATATTTGCAGTGCTGGAATTTTAAAACTTAAGATTGACAAGCATATATTTTGCTCTTCCTTGCAGATATTGCAGTGGTGGAGATGAGTGACGCTTTCCGTCAGCCCTCCCTCTTCTATCACCTGGGAGTCCGAGAGAGTTTCAGCATGGCCAACAATATTATCCTCTACTGTGATACAAATGCAGACTCTCTGCAGTCATTGAAGGTAAGTGATGCTCCTGTAGCTTGAAAAGATTGAAGTGGAAGGGGACCTGATAATTTCAGAGAAATGTCTTATTGCGTTAAGGTAAAGTCCTGTATGCTTACTCAATTCTCAGTTTTAATTGTCATCATGATTTCTTAGCAGCTGGAAAGGAAAACACAATCAGATGCCAAACATACAGTGTCAGTGTGGCGTGGTAGTCAGAGTGCCGGACTAGGACCTGGGAGACCAAGTTTCAAATCCCTATTTGGCCATGAAGCTCACTGGGTGACCTTGGGCCAGTCTTAGCCTACCTCACAGGGTAGTCATTTTCAAATAAAAAAATACTATGCTAAGGGAACCACAAAATGTCTTCCCACTTACTCTTGCTTGCTGTCAAACTGCTTCAAAGCTCAATGTGAAAGAAACCTGGAACAGAGGTTTTGGAAATCGCAGTAAACACCCAAAAGGTATTCCACATCTACTTCACTCCACTGTGGCTAATTTTCCTGCTGCATTAAATTAATGTTTTAAAATTATTGTATTCCTCCCCCACCCCTCCGCCTGTCCTGCTCTTTTTGCCCGCATTGATTCCCTGTTGCTCTTTGAACCTTAAATGTTCAAAGGGCAATGCAGCAAGAACTGACGGGTGGGACATGTTGAAGAACAAAAAAAAAATAAAAAATGAAATTAACTAGCCCACAGAGACTCTAGTTCAGACATACCCACAGAGTTGGAAGGAACCCAGTATGTCATTCCTGTGACAGGATATCCTAAAGCATCCAAGACGGATGCCCATCCAGTATATGCTGGTAAATTCAAGGGAGAAAATAGCAGTACTTCCCTAGGCAGATCAATTCATTGTTGCATTGTGATTACAGTTAGGGAGTTTTTCCTAGTATCTACCTCATTGTACTACCCTAGCGTATTAAAACTACAGAACCATAGATGGCAAGCCTGGGTGTGATGAGAGTGCTTGTACTATCTGAGCCTACAGAGGTCTGATCCTGCACAATGCATTCCACATTAGCCTTACTACAGGTAGTTGACTTAATTTGACAGCGTATGGCATTCAGTTGTTAGAATTGCAAAAAGTAATGACTAAGACACTGCTTTTACTACCCCACAGCTGGTTCTCCAATTCCACCCCCTCCCCACACCCCACAGCTGGTCTGCTTCCTGTTTCAGAAACTGTGGGCAAACAAACAAACAAACAAATAAACAAACAAACTGAAACAGCTGCTGATGCAAATATATGTAAACATACATACACCTTGTTATATATAGGAGCATCTAACGCAGAATTGAATCAGTATGAGATTCTGAGGTGTATCAGGCTGCTGGTAAAGACATGACTTTCTGAAAAGGAGTTTGGTGCTTGGTTGTGTTGGAATTATTACTGTGGTGTTTGTGGGTGGGTGTGAGGAGGGGGATTGTTGGTTGTTATGAGTGGGTTTTCCTTGTTGATTTTTCTGTATTTGAAATATTACTCCTGTATTTTGACTTGTTAGCTGTCTTGATTTGTCTGGGAATTAGGTGGGATAGAACTGTTTAAATAAAAGTGAACAAAATCAGTTTTAACCACGACTCCTCCTTCTACAGAAGCATACACCTTATCTTACTTCAGGCCTACAAATACTAAGCTGATTGGACTTTCGAACAGATGAAGTTACGTAGCTAACCTGTGGTTTCCTCACATCCCTTCTATTGTGTCATTCAGAAATAGTGTGGAGCATCTGGATGTTTTTAAGTCCTTCCCTTGCAGTCAATTCAAAGGCGTGTCCATGGCAACTGACAGCACAGCAAGATATGCATAACGATAACTGATGAATATGAGTTTCCCAATAATAGTAACTAGTATTTAATATATTAGATAAAAATAGTTGTCAAGTAGCTGTGCCGGCACAAATCTTCAGAATGGACATTGTAATGGATTTATTAACAAGTAACCTTGGTTGGCATATTGTAGCAATTTCAACTACTATCTTGCTAACAGGAATTGGTAACATTTGACCAGTTTTGTATCTAAGGTTGCCGCAATTCCTTACTCCTGCACCTTCAACAATAGTCTGACATGTAGCATTATTAATCAGCTCGATCAATCGATCTACTACTTAATGCCAAAAAAGGCTTCTGAATGGTTTATAAAATTACATTACATAACATGGTTAAAATGTACAGCAGTTAAAACAGGAGTCTTAGGTCAAGAGAATGCCTTTGTAAACAGGTGTGCCTTCAAAAAACAGTGGAATACAGATGGGGCTCTCATATTTCGGACGCTGGTGCTAACATTGAAAAAGCCTGCTTTCAAGTCACCACCAGTCCATAAACCAGAATGGTGAATCTTTTCCTGTCCCTTTTATCTTCATGTTAGGGAAAGTGTTACTTTTTAATCTCTGTGGTCCAGGCTGCTGTTAAAGGCACAAGAGAAGGTTCAGTAACTGTATCTGTATTTCTTGCATTCAATACAAAGGGAATTTCTCCCTAGGCAATGGACTCCCATAAAATAAATGCAAAATTCCAGGGACAAGCATAATGGCATTCAGGTCCAAAGTTCTGTATTAGTTATCATCTGCAATTTATACAGATTGATATCTATCTTTTTTTCTTTATAGGAAATTATTTGCCAGAAGAATAATGTAAGTATGTTTTTCAAAAATAGTAAATTGTGGTATGAATTGCCCTGTGACTTAGCTGAAGGTTTAAAAGTATGCCACTCAGTTTTCTCTGATGCACCTATTCCATATATCTCTGTTACTCAGGTCAAAATGCCTGAATTTGCAGCAGCAAATACTAGAAATCACATTAATTAACCTGTTGCTAGTGCAATGTTTACCATTTCACATTGTCTTTACCAGGTTTTCTACAATTTGTCTCCTTTTCCTTCACACAAGCAAACTTCCTTGATTCTTACCCCCATGCATTCTCTCCTCCCATTCCTACTCTTATTTCTTCTCTTTGGCTTGATTTTAAGCAAGTTGCTTTCCTGTTCCTGCTTTTGGAAACTATGTACAGATAGATAAGCTTCATGCTTTTACAAATGCCCAGGACTGATAAACTGCATTTAGCCCACAATTCCCATACAACATCCTCTTGACACAAGGAAACCTCTCATGATCAGACTAGAGCAGCCTTTTTCAACCTTGGGTCCCCAGATGTTGTTGTAATACAACTCCCATCATCCCTGACCACTGGTCCTGTTAGCTAAGGATCATGGGAGTTGTAGGCCAAAAACATCTGGGGACCCAAGGTTGAGGAAGGCTGGACTAGAGGCTCATATAGTCTACCATTTGGTTTCTTATGGTTGTCATCCAAACATCAGATGCTTCCAGGAAGCCACAAGCAGGTTATTGCCATTTGTTCCTCAACTTCTGAGATTCAGAGGTGGATCTCTAACTATACAACTGTTGACTGCTCACCTAGCCTAAGGCTTGTCTTGAGTCTTTTTAGGATTCAGCAATATGTTGTTGGAGCAGAATGTGGAAGGCCAAGGTAATGTGGGGACGTGGCAGGAGAATTGTTCGCAGGCTGCTTTAACATAGTGCATAAAACCATATCGGATTGTGGGGAGTGGTGGTTCTGTTTTCAGTGAGAAGAGTTGTGAAAAGGAGGTTATAGCAACGACAAATTTTAATCTGTTTTAATATTTTAACCTTTGTATGTTTGTAAGCATGGTTGTTAACTTTTACTGTTTTACCTTTCTGTAAACCACTTTGGGGTTTTTTGTTTTTACAATCAAGCAGTGTGTAAATTTTATCAAACAAAAAAACAAACAAACAACAACAACAACGGGGAAACACTTCCTTGTTCCTCAGCTTTTCAGAATAACCATTTGTCAGCTGAATATGGTTTTCTTTCATATTTGCCTCAAACTGTTTGAACTTATTAGGAGGAAGGAAGCTGGCCTTGTGGGTTTTCTCCTTTGGTTGGCATCACAATTATCTAAACTGTTCAGTTTGTCAGATGGAACAGCCCTCCTTCTATTCCCCTTGTGTGAAGTTCAGGGGGATCTCTTGACCCCCTCACCTAGCCAGTACTGGGGAGAAAGGGAGGGGAGTCCCATTGTGTGAGTAGCAGTCCTTCCACAAGACTTTGGCTGGCGGGACTAACTGGGTGAGTGCATTCCCAAAGCACTTTATAGACAGCTGCAATCATGCAAAGGAGGAACAGTAGGGGAGCTGGGCAGGATATTTTTGTTTTTATTCTATATATTTTGTGGCTACATCAGGAACCGGAAATGTGTTTGAAAGAGATTATATTTTAGAAACAAGACACAGGAGGCTTCTGGATGTTTCCATTATGCAGACATGTCTTTCGATATTGAAGTGTTTTGTGCTGTTGACACCTTAATATGCTCTATCTCGCATGAACAGGTTAAACTGGTAACCTCTGGATGTCTGTCATAAATCTCTATAATGCAAAGTAGAGTAACCTGCCATATTTATATGTTGCTGATCTCCAAGTCCCATCACTCCCAGCCAGCTTATCTAACAGTCAGGAATGATGGTAGCTGGAGTCCATCAAGAGCTAGAAGAGCATAGGTTCCCCATCTGTGTTACGATAGATATGCACAATATGCTGGTTTTTGAGGAGATCAGGTCAAAGTTGTTGAGCTTTTTTTTAGGGAGGAAAGTCCCGGTTTTGGGGGGTACAACTCAAATTTGTTGAGCTGTTTTTACAGAGGAAAATGTCACAATTGAGTAAAGGGGTAATGGGAAAAGTCGCTCACCAAAAGATCACTAAGGAAACAAACTGCCTCACAGTGAAAACTCCGTCTTCCGTTCCACCAATCATGCGAAAATGGAGGGAAGGGCGAGGGGCCGGGGCCAGATGCTCTTATGCCAATGCAAAGTAAAAGGAGCCCGCGATCGACCGGAACCTCCCAGGGATCGACCAGTCGATCCTGATTGACCTGTTGGACACCCCTGCCCTAGTGGAAAGCTGTTCAAGGCTCACATTTTAGAAGTGCAACCATGCACCTTTAAATACATGCACCAAGAGCAATTTCCTGTGGAAACAAAGTCATGTTTTAATTCTTAGTAATTCCACTCAAGTTTCACCCCCTTGGGAGTTTTTTTTAAATAAAAAAACAAGGCTTGTAGTTTAAATTTTTAAAAAGCTCTTCAACAGCCTTTATCATGACTGTGCAAAAGGCACCAAGGACTTAGCAGAATCCCAGCAGAAGGCTGCAAATAAGGTCAGCACACAGCTGAACTGCAAGCATTGCAGTTATTTAAAAGCCTCAAACTTCAAAATGCAATCACATCCTGAATATTGCATGCATGGAATTGCATAATGTATGGACTGCTGTTTTCATATTTGCAAGAAACGCAAGTCTGCTTAGGACTGTGCTCCTCCTGCTTTGATTTTTGCGGAGCAGATATTTCTAATTCCACCACATCAAAGCTCTTAACCCTCTTAGCAACTCTCTGATGAAGAGCTAATGGTTGGAAGGGGATCCAGAGGGCTATATGAAATACAAGTGTGGGCGAGGTTCCTCACCCCTAGTTTATCACACTCAAAACAATTGTGACAATTGCTCCAGTAATGAAAGATGAGCAAGTTTGTCAACATTTCAATGTCCTGCAAATGTGTGTTGGTCTTATCCCTATTAGATAGCAAGTTAGATAGCAAGCAGTCTATTTTTTCTCCTTGTAAAAGTGGAGTCTCTGCTGTATATTTGTATTAATCACAATATTAGCACATGTTGACTTGATCGCTGAAAATTATGTGAGAAATGGGCTTAATAGTATGCTCTCAATTTTGCCATCTGTTACAACTGTTTGAAAGGAAAACCCTGTAGAGAAGTACTTTCAACAATAAGTCTTACGCAATACGGTTATTATGGATGGTCTCTGAAAGAGACACAGCAAGGGCTGTAGAAAGAAGAACTGATTCATCACCGACTCATCACCACAATTATATTGGCAATTTCGCTATCACACTAACCAAGCATAAGTACTGGATGATGTAATAATGAATGCTGTGAGATTACCACCTTGTCATGGTGTAGTGGTGACAGGCTCAATAATGAACATATCATAGCTTCTCTAAAGCTGGCAGGATCTTTATAGCCAAGAGGAGTTGTGATTATTGCACAGGGAGGGAATATAGATAATACAACTGCTAGCTTGTTTATTTGGAAATAAGTCCCAATGTGGCTTAAGGAAACAGGACTTTGTAATTCCAGTCTTTTGCTATAAGTTCTCATTAGGGTTGTGTTTATTTCAGTAACAGAAACTAGATAACTTCTGAGAGTTCCCTGTAACATTCCCTACAGCAGTAAAACAGTGATAAGGACACCACCGTAGATTTACTAAGAAACTGATCTTACTCTGCTTGAGCTCTCTGACACCAAAATGAAGTTTCAACCATAATTTCTAAAATGTGAAAGCTCGCAGTGTAGATGGGGGCACATGCAAGCCCCATCCCACGTCCTCCTCAGTTCCTGGCCTTCCCTTTGTTATATGAAGGTGTGCAGGCCTTCCACACACGACATAGAGATGGTTGGGAACCGAGGACATAGGAAAGTTGAGGGCAGGGCTTGCATCAGTACCTGCGCTGCCCCCAACCCACAGATAGAGAGGTTTGCCTGAATACTCAAAACACCTGAACACGGCATTAACATCCACTGTAAATAACCTACCATGTGGACCTACTTCTTCACACAGTCATGAGAAGCCCACCTTGCTTGCCATCTGAAGTGTCATGGGTGATACAAGGTAGGGCTGTTTGAGTAGTTGTAAGTTGACTGAGAAATTCCCTCCTGAGGGAGGTACATTGAGCTTCATCATTACTAGGGAGGAGAGAACCACTAAAAACATACTGTATTTTTCCGTGTATAAGACTCCTTATGTGGGGGAGGAAGGGAAAGGAGATTGTTAGTTATTTGAGACTCTTTAGGGTAGTGATAAAGTGGGATATCAAATCCAAACTCTTTTTCTCTTCTTATTCTTCCCCCATGTATAAGAACACCCCCTGTTTTGGGGAACTCCAAATTAAGAAAACACCCCCCCCCCCCAGCACTACCCATGTTTACGATGTGCCCCAATTTTAAACCTAATTTTTGGGTTTAAAAACCTAGCCTTATACACTGAAAAATTTGGGTTCTGTTCCAATGAAATTATTTGCTTATTTCAAACAATTTATATACTGCTTGATTGTAAGAAAAAACAAACAAGCCCCCACCTCAAGGCAGTTGTCAGCAGTTTTGTTGATCTCTTTGTGATCCTTGTGGTTAGTTTTGCTTTTGCTGTTGGGTTAGCAATGTTTTATTGCTCTGTTGTTGTCTGCTGCCTTGCGGATCCACATGGGTGGAAATGTGAAATATTAGTACCGTAAGTTAAATAGTAATCAATCAGTGTACCACTGAGCTTGCGAACAATATCCTTAAAAAAACCCAACTACTTACAAACCCAAACCTGAATTGTTTTAAAGCAAATGTGAGCCACCTGCAACCTTTGGTCTAATGTTATGAAACCCTCAGCTCTCAGCCAACCTCTCTCCCCTCCCAGCTGGGGAAAAGCACACAGAGAGATAAAATACAGGTAAAGATGATGGAAAGAAAGAGAAAGGGCTGTGCACTTCTCTCTTTGGGCTTTGCCCCACTAGCTGCTAGCTTTTGACCCAACTGCAACTGGCATGTGGTCCTTGACAGATAACCCCCAAGGGATTGTGGTAATCAACAGAAAGAAACATTGTCAACCCCTCTTTTAAAGCTTCAACAGAATAGCATTGAATATAGGTTATATAGCACTGGGTTATATCCAACTAAGTCATACTCAGATTAGACTTATTGACATGAATTGACATGTTATTCAAGTCCATTGATTTCAATGGGTCCAGTGGTTTAGCTTTAATAAAGCATTCTTGTGCCGTAATTAATACAGAGTGTATATTTTTATATCTCCCGTAGATGTGCACTGGTAACTACATATTTGTACCATATATGATAACTCCCCATAACAAAGTCTACTGTTGTGACAGCAGTTTTATGAAAGGACTAACTGAGCTGATGCAGCCCAGCTTTGAACTTCTGCTCGGGCCAATATGTTTACCTTTGGTTGACCGTTTCATTCAACTTTTGAAGGTGGCACAGGCCAGCTCAAGGTAAGGATCCTCACCATAATGCAATCTTCTGCCAAATTCACACGTGAAAGCCTTTCAAGAGGGGGAGAAACATCAGTGAGACAAGTACAGGATATGGTAGTAGCATCCAAGGGATGATAAACTGGGTGTTCTTAGGTTGTACAGTGAAATTGTCCCATTCATTCAAGGACTTCTGCATGTGCAATTGCACTTCCTCCTACTCTTCTTCCATCCCCACACACTTCCCACCATTCTACTTTAGGGTTTGGGAGAGCCCCAGAACAAATTTTTGGTGTGTGCATGTCAGGAGATGGTGGAGAAGTTTTATTGCACAAGCACAAGTGTTTATGCAAATGGAACAACTTGGTCAGGTGCAACCTTGTGTGTAGGAGCATTCTTTGTATTGGGAGTCACCTGGGTGGGGTGACATTGTTCCTGGTCAAGCTGCTTGATAGCAAGGCCAATGCACCCCAGCTGTGATATCACTGAAACTGGAGAGAACCCACAATCCTACCTCAACTTCTTCAAAAACTCAAGAAGCTGAAGAGACTACCTGAAAAGTAAAAAGTGGGTCTGGGAAGTGATGTGAGGTGAGAATATTTTCCGGAGAATATTCTCTGCCAGAAAATTCTCCATAGAATATTCTCCACAAACTGTAAATTCTAATGTAAGAACCAGTTTTATAACATTTTAAAAATCTAGTAAATAGTAAGTCAAGCTGTGATATTGCCAGTGTAAGTAATGAATAATGATTACTGGGCATTGTGTCATTCACCATTGGCAGTTCTGAAATGTGAACTACAGAAAACATTTTTTTTTTAGCTTTAAAACTAAATGAACATTTGAATTTGAACATTTGAATTTGAACATTTGAATTTGTATGTATTTGAATTTGAACATTTGAATTTGTATGTATTTCAGCTATATGTAATAGCCTTTTTTCTATTTTGGTGTGACCTTATTCTTAGCAATTCTATACCCGTGGCCATACAGTGCGATTTTTAAAAAAACCAGAAAGTAGCTTTAATGCTTTGTACACTTAACGTACCTAGGCCTATACCAGGGGTCTGCAACCTTTAAGACACAAAGAGCCACTTGGACCCGTTTCCAAAGGGAAAAAAAACCCTGGGAGCCGCAAAACCATTGCGACATTTAAAACAAATATAACGCTGCATATATTGTTTCTTACCTTAATGCAATAATAATAAATAACGTATAGGAGCCAATGCAAAGTATAATTAGTAAAAACAACAAGAATAAGTTCTTACTTTTTTGCATTGACTCAGGGGCGTACCCAGGATCAAAACTGGGGGGGGGGGCAAGCCATGGTCCTTCAGGTTGTGACATTTCAGCACGGAAAGGCGAATGAAACCAAAATTTTAGGGAAATTATAGCAGTGCTTTATTACAGTAGTTATTACAATTATTTGCTTGGTTTTTTAAAAATTTTATTCTAGTTACATGTCTTATACCAGGGGTGGCCAACTCCCAAGAAACTGTGATCTACTTTCAGCAGTGATCTACCCCCGTTTTTTGGGGTTCAGCTCAAAGTTGTTTTGGGGGGGGGTGTGGTGGGTGGGAGAGAGGGCTTCCCCCTCTAAGATAGGTTGGCAAGCGAACTAAGAAAGAAAGAAAAAGGGGGGTGGGAATGGAAAAGTGGGGTGGAAAAATATAAATTGGGGGTGGGGTGGGTGGGAGAGAGGGCTTCCCCCTCTAAGATAGGTTGGCAAGCGAATTAATAAAGAAAGAAAAAGGGGGTGGGAATGGAAAAGTGGGGTGGAAAAATATAAATTGGGGGTGGGGTGGGGTGGGGAGAATATCTATTAAAAATATGTAGTAGTTTAAAAAATAAAAATAAAGGGGGAAAATCTTTTTCTTCTTTTTCCTTTTTTTGAAAACAAAAACAAAAGGGGAAGAGAAAAGAAAAAGGGGGATAGAGGGAGAAAAGGGTAATAATAAAAATTCAAATAGAGTGGCTGCAGCAGCTGTGGGGGGTGTTTGTTTATTTTTCGTTTGTTTGTTTGTTTGTTTTAAAAAATGGGATTTCTCCCCTTGGATTAAAAAAGGAGGGGAGGAAAAAAAGAGAGGGGGGTGGGAGAGCAAGGCAAAAAGCCAAAAAGCAAAAAACAGGTTTTTTGGGGGGGGGGAATCGCGCCAGGCTCTGCAGCGCGCCGGCCTCGGGGCTCCGGGCCCCCGAGCCGCCCTTGGGGCCATCGTTGAGCATGTACACCGCCCGCAGCGAGTGCTGGCGAAGCACCGGTTGGCGGAGGTTTCAGAAGCAGCCCGGACGTTTTCGCCGCCGCCGCCCGGCCTTCCTGTTGCACGGCGGCGCAGGAAGGCTCCGAGTCCCGGCCGGGCCCCCGGGTGCCCCCCGGATCCCGCTGCCAAAGAGGCGCCGGACGGCGAGGCGGAGCAGCAAAGCCAGGCGGAGGCGGCAGCAGCACCATCCGGTGACCGACGCCGGGAAGGTCCCCCGCCCGCCCGCCTCTCCGGGGGCGGGGAAGGCGCAACGGAGCCAAGCCCCACAAGGACACCCCAGCCGCCCGCCGGGCCCGACACTCCAAGGAGGGAAGCGGGCAGGCGCGGCGGGTCAGGAGGACGGCGCGGCGGGCGCAGCCCAGGCGGGCCAGGAGCGCAGCGCAGTGCCCCCACCACTCCGCGCCACCTCTGCGCCCCAGGCAGCCGCCCCGGAGCCGAAGGAGGAGCGCCTGTTGCGCGCTCACAGTGGCGGGCCACGGCGGGGACGGCCCCGCTCCGCTCCGCCAACTGCGCTGCCGCTGTCGCACCAGGCCCCGCCTCCCCCGGCTGCCCCCTCCCTCCCTCTCTCTCTGCCCCCTGCAAACCGCCCCTCCATCGCGGGCAGGGCTGGCGCGTCTTCCCTCCGGCCGAGGAGTTCTCAGGCGCAGTGCCCCCACCACTCCGCGCCACCTCCGCGCCCCAGGCAGCCGCCCCGGAGCCGAAGGAGGAGCGCCTGTTGCGCGCTCACAGTGGCGGGCCGCGGCGGGGACGGCCCCGCTCCGCTCCGCCAACTGCGCTGCCGCCGTCGCACCAGGCCCCGCCCCCCGCGCCTCCCCCCGGCTGCCCCCTCACTCCCTCTCTCTCTGCCCCCTGCAAACCGCCCCTCCATCGCTGGCAGGGCTAGCGCGTCTTCCCTCCGGCCGAGGAGTTCTCAGGCGCAGTGCCCCCACCACTCCGCGCCACCTCCGCGCCCCAGGCAGCCGCCCCGGAGCCGTGGCAGGGCCGCGAAAGAGCCGCATGCGGCTCCAGAGCCGCAGGTTCCTGACCCCCGGCCTATACAATCAATTTCAAGTTTGGTACAAAAAAATCAAAGAATGTGAATTCACTGCATTGCCCTATTGAATAAAAGTATCTGTACAGTTTTTGGTTGCCACCTGAACAAGTTTACCCATGAATAAACATGTATATTAACTAATTATATCATTTTCAATGCATTAAAATGAACATTCTCCTATTTTAAATGAAATTTCTCTAATATTCTCATTAATCAAGAATATTCTCAAGAATATTCACCAAAAGATTATTCTCAAGAATTTAACATCACTAGGTCTGGGAGGGGTAGAGAGACACCACTTCTTTTTGTACCCCTTCCACTGAAAATGAGAAGTTGTCCCAGAAGAGCCTTGGTCTCAACAAGAAAAAGAAGTACACAACTCTCTCCCAGCTTCCAACATCCCTTACCATGCTAAACTATGTACAGTGGTGCCCCGCTAGACGAATGCCTCGCTAGACGAAAAACTCGCTAGACGAAAGGCATTAGCTAGCGAAAGGCTGTCTTGCAAGACGAATTTTCCTATGGGCTTGCCTCGCAAGATGGAAAAAAATTCCCCCCCGTCAAACCGCTATTCTCCCGTTGGTGCTTCGCAAGACGAAAAATTCACTATACGACAGCACTCGCAGAACGATTTTTTTTTCGTCTTGCGAAGCACCACTGTATATGAAACATGGGATGTGACTTCTGTTCATGCATCCCTTGTATTGCAAATATTTTGTGTTCTTCTGAATTTAAAGGGATGAAGCATGTTATATGGCTGCATTACAGAAGTGATCAGCTTGCAGTTTCCTGCATTCATTCCATATGTGCAGCTCTTTATTGCAGGGTTGGGGAATCTATGTCCCTCCAGAGGTTATTGGACTATAACTCCTATCATTCTTGACATCACCTTTCATTACCTTGGTTTGTCTTCCTGGTTCTCTTACTGCCAGTTATTGT
The DNA here is from genome assembly GCF_009819535.1 of Lacerta agilis. Lineage (NCBI taxonomy): Eukaryota > Metazoa > Chordata > Lepidosauria > Squamata > Lacertidae > Lacerta > Lacerta agilis. The sequence goes on along the minus strand of NC_046314.1, from coordinate 58,364,250 downwards.
CCCCAGTAGCAGTAGAATGAGAGTCCCACGCTCGTATTTCATCATTGTGTCTACTGTAGAATCAGGTAGTCAAGTAGCTGTCCTTGAATATTCAGGCTTAAATTGATAGTTTTATTTTCCATTCTAGTCAATACTTCAGGGAGTCAATTCTTAATGATATCCGAAAAGCACGTAACTTATACACGGGAAAAGAACTAGCCACAGAACTGGCCAGGATACGACAACGGGTGGATAACATTGAGCTTCTGTCTGCTGACATTGTGATAAACCTGTTGTTGTCTTACAGAGATATTCAGGTAGGCTCCTATTGTTTAATTTGAATGTATTGCTCCTGTTATCCAACCAACATATTTCTTCTCACTACTAACATATTTAATTCATTGTAACAAAATCATACTCCGTGGAGTGCTCCTGTTCACTGTTCCTAGAAGTCAGATGTGCCTTCTTCCATAGATATTTCATTCCAGTTCCACCTCCCAGCGGGTTTCCCACACACACACCCTGGTCAATCAGCTTTCCATGGCTAGCTAAACACACAAGGCCCTTATTTCGGAGGAAGCTTGCCCCCATTAAGGTCTCCCCCCAAAAAAGATGTTTTTCTCTTACTGTAAGTCTGTATTGATTTATCATTTTGACATTTGCCTTCCTGGTGGGGTGGGGGAATAGATATTTAACAAATAAATAAGGTAAAACCTTTGTGGGTTTCCTGAGCCTGCTAATATTTCCCTCTAGAGCAGGGGTGGCCAACTTCCAAGAGACTGCGATCTACTCACAGAGTTAAAAACTGGCAGTGATCTACCCCCTTTTGGGGGGTTCAGGTCAAAGTTGTTGAGCTTTTTTAAGGAAGGAAGGCCCTGTTTTTTGGGGTTATGTAAAAGTTGTTGAGCTTCTTTGGGGAGGAGGAAAGCAACATTGAGCTTTTTTAAAGGAAGGAAAGCCCTTTTTTGGTGGTTCAGGTCATTTTAGGGGCAAAGAAGTTGAGGTTTTTTTTTAGGGCAGCCAAAGTTTTTTATCTTCTTTGGGGGGAGCCACTGATCTACCAGTGATCTACCACAGACATCCAGTGATCTACCGGTAGATCACGATCTACCTGTTGGACATACCTGCTCTAGAGCATCAGTGGAGAACCTCATTCCTCTAGGCCAGTGATGGCCAAACTTGGCCCTCCAGCTGTTTTTGGACTACATCTCCCACCATCCCTAGCTAACAGGACCAGTGGTCAGGGATGATGGGAATTGTTGTCCCAAAACAGCTGGAGGGCCAAGTTTGGCCACCACTGCTCTGGGCCATGGGTAGGCAAACTTAAGGCCCGGGAGCCGGAGCCGGCCCAATCGCCTTCTAAATCCAGCCCGCGGATGGTCTGGGAATCAGAGTGTTTTTACATGAGTAGAATGTGTGCTTTTATTTAAAATGCACCTCTGGGTTATTTGTGGGGAATAGGAATTTGTTCATTTTTTTCCCAAAGTATAGTCCGGCCCCCCACAAGGTCGGAGGGAAGGTGGACTGGCCCCCTGCTGAAAAAGTTTGCTGACCCCTGCTCTAGGCCTCTCTTATCTACCCTTACAACACTTCCTAGGCCACACCCCCTCAGTGGCCCTGCTTCCCATCCCTGGTAATTTTTCATGGTTGAAATGTGTCCTTCAACCTTGGTAATGCCTACCACACAAAAGTAAACTTTGCATTAGCTTGCTTGCCCGCTTTTGTCTCTGACCCCACCCACCATTGGGCATGTGGCCCTCGGAAGCTTGCACAGAAGGGAATGTGGCCCTTGGGTTCCACACCTCTGCTCTAGAACACGGGTTTTGGCTACATGAGCAGTGAGTGGCACACACACCGGAACATCAGAAATAGAGGGAATTAATATCTGCTGCAGAGACCCATTTCAGAAAATTCTCAAAGCAAATGCTTGACCAGTAAATAGATCTGGGTCAGCTGCTGCTTCCAGTGAAAAGAGCCTGGTGACGCATGTAGGGAGCTCTGGACAAATGGCTCACTGGCACTTATGTCTCACTGCAGAGTGAAAGCACTCATGCAGTTGCCAGATTTAAAAACAGAACTTTGTTGCCATGGCAACTTTGTGTACATCTATGCCTAGGCCTGTGGAAAGGGATGAGTGTATAATGGCTAGGATTCTGAATTCCTTTTTTAAAAAGTCTATTATTATTATGCATATTGGAGAACACTGTGTTAAGTTTGGTAGCTGGGTTATAAAGAAATTATGTGAGAAAATTCCATGCTTTTGCTGGGACTTTTAGTGTGAGCTGAAAGAGTCCCAGTGCAACATAGGAAGCTCTCTCATACTGACTTAGATCCCCTCCCTTGCTATAGAACCCTACAGAAGTGTCATCTGATACTATGCAAGGAACCACTGTCAGATTAAGCTGCAGGAGTCCCTAGAAAGCTGCCTTACACTGCCTTGCTCCATATTGCCCCCATTGACTGGCAGTAGCTATGCCAGGACCTTCTGTATGTAAAGTGAGTGCTCTGCAACAGACCTATGGTCCTTCCACCATTCATGTACTTGTCCATGTGATGGTGCTTAGAAACCCCTGCTTGGAGGAGGGTGAGATAGGAGAGCTCACTTCTTATCTCCTTGCATCATTCTAAATGAAAACTATTTTAAAATCCTTCTGTGGAATCCTAACAGCCCATGGTAGTGCTTCTTCTCATACAGTCCGTGTTCTGCTTCCTGTGCCCAACAAAACTTTATATAGAAATCCACTTCCAGTATGACAGGAGGAGCTGCAGTTTGAATGAGAGCTCTGGAATGATTATACTGTATAGCTATGTGCCCAGGAACTGCTGGATGCCAGCCATTATATTTTCTTGGTTTCTTAGGCTGCTTTCATACGAGCCCACACTGGCATCCTTTATTCACTTTTTATGGGGCATCCAGACAGCATCGTTGTCAGCCTGTTGAATTTCAATGTTTTCTGTTAGCATCTAATTTTTTTTTTGGACCTGAGTTGCATTTTATTTTGTTTCGCTTTTGCAGTAAAGCAGCAGCCTGTCTACTTTGGAGATGCAAGACATTATTGAAGCTTTTCAAAGGCTCTTGTGCCTTTTAACTGAAACATTTCCTCCTTGTAAATTCAGTCTGTTTTTATTGCTTCCTGATAAATACAGGTGGGGGATTGGTGATAACAAGCCTATGTTAATTGCCCTTATAACCTCTCTTATACCTGTGTAAGTTTCTATTCCTGTGTGTAGAGAAAGCTTTAATTATTCATTTTACCTCATTTGTTATTTGCTATTAATGGTGCCTTTTCCTATAAAAAAAAGAAATATGGCTTAATTATGCTTAATTAAATCACCACCTGCACCCCCCTTTTTTCAGTTCAGGGGCACATTTGGAATTCTGGCACAACAAAACATGCATTTCACAAAAGAAAAACTGGTGATGTTCAGAACCAGCCCACAAACACACAAAAAGGCATCAAGATCTTCTACTACCCTACCAACCAATATAACACAGACTAAAAGGGAGGCAATCCTCCCCCAAACCTTCATTTTGGTGGGTGGGCAAGTTGCCTTGGTGGGTGCTACAATGGGGACATCAGGCTTAAATTAGTGCTTTTAAAATGAACAGTGCAATATTATGAATGCCTGCTGAGAAGTAAGTCATTCAATGAGACTCTCTCACACATAACTGGGTAGAGGGTTGCAACCTAAATGAAGGTGGCAGTTGAATGGAAGCAGAAAGAGGATGGTTGAGTAAGAGCTCTTTCATTGGATAATGAAGACCATTATGATTATAGTGTCCACTTTAACTTGTGCCCCTCCAGGTGCAACTATTAAATCATTTTGTCATGTCAGAAGTACACCAGGAAAGTTGTTTATTTCCCTTTCTTGCTATAATGACTTAAATAAATCCTTTCATTCTGTTTCTTGGAAGGATTATGATTCTATTGTGAAGCTGGTAGAGACATTAGAGAAACTTCCAACCTTTGACTTGGCTTTGCATCATCATGTGAAGTTTCATTATGCATTTGCACTGAACAGGTAAGAGCTTTCCTTCCTAATGAAATTTTGTCGGTTTCATGTAAGTCATTTCCTTAAATGTTCCTTCTACAAAGGCTTGAAGCTTTTCTCCGCTTTTTCAGTAGAACCTCTTGTTCAAGTCACATGTCTCTTTCTGCATCTCCCCTGCCTTCTTTACCTCTTCTTCTTCTTCTTCTTCTTCTTCTTCTTCTTCTTCTTCTTCTTCTTCCTTCACACCATGGGAGTTAGATTTGGCATTCCATCTGTGTGAAAATCGGTATTTAACTTTCCTTTCTGCACATGATTATGAAAGCAGTTTGATCAAATAGAAAACATGAAGAGACGGTTGTTGATTGAACAATCCATGAAATGTACTCAAAAAACATAAAGTACAAATCGGCACAATTCTGACCAGACGTGATGTGCAGCATGCACACTGATGTAAATGTGCACAATGTACTGTAGGCATGTAATTGTAAGAATACAACATGACTTCTCTATGGCTGAAAGAATTAGCCTGTATGAATACTCTCTTAGGACTAGAATGGTAGACTAAAATTTTGAGCCATGGTTCTCTAAATTGTGCATGAGGCAAACAGGGCATGGCAGGGTGCAGTAGGGCATGGGGCATGTAGAATTGTTAAGATAAATGAAATCTCTGTGTTGCATCTTTAGTATGTTAGTCACTTGGTGACTTATTTATGATCAGAGCCATCAGTACAGTAATCAAATATCATTAAGATTTCATTGCACCTGAGATGGAGGCAGTTCGCTCACTTAGAGCTAGCCTAGATATCTACATCAATGGTGTTCCCTGGTGGAAAATGGAATGCTTATGACTTGAGGGTCTTAATTTACATAATGAATTGTGCTAAACAAGTTAGCGAAGTCATCACTATTCCGGTGTGGAGTTTTTGACACCTGGCTATTTCTGTCTCAGATTGTATACGGGCCAAAAATTGAAGCTTAGTCTGGTCAAGACAGAGATTTTGTTGAATTGTGTGACCTGTGCAGTGGTGTTCAGCTTGTTCTGGATGCACTCCCTCAAAAGGTTTTGGAGAGCTGAAACACCCAGTTTTGCTACTGGAGACCAATTGGCATATATGCAATATGGTACCTTTTACCAGCTAAGGCAAGTTCTCCAGTTATAACTAAAATGAACCCTCTGAGGAAGAGCCAGTTTGTTCACAGCATGTCTGGTGCAAAACATTTGTTGGAATGTCTCTACATTGAAAATTATTTTTTCCTGCACTTTTGGGCTTGCATCTACTTTTGTAGCTCAAATTGATGCCTCCCCATTCTTTTGCCTTTGCATCAGCTATGATTCCCCTTGGAGGGAGAGAATACCTGGCTACTGGTATCCATTTTCTGGGAACCTCCAATTTAGACTGAAGTATGTGGGGTTTCCTCTGAAGACATTTCAGAAACTTCAGTTCGAAACAGAGATGCTCGACTATTAATTGGGAATGGCTGTGGGAAATAGTTGTTTTGAAAAATGAAAACACTTGCTGCCATTCAGTTACCAAGCACAGTCAAAGGTTCTGTTGCTTTTACAAAGCTCAAAACAGCTTAGGACCCAGATAACTCTTAAAAGACTACTTTTTCACCTGAGCTGACCAAACTTTACAGTCCTCATCAATGGCCCTTCCTTGAGTCCCCCCACTCTTCTGAAGCTGAGCTGGTGGTGACTGTTGTGTGCTGTGCCCTCAGTTGTCCTGTGTGGAGGTGGAATGCCTTTCTCATGAGGCTCACTTGGCACTGAATCTGATGTCCTCCTGACACCAGGCAATGATTTACCCAGACCTTCCAGCATGTCATGAAGCTGGTTTAAACTGAGGGTATTTTTTTTTATTTTTTTACTGATTCTGCTGGGTTTATGCTTGTATTTGTTGGGTTCGTTTTAATGTTGTTCTGCTGTGCATGATACTGTTTTTTTATTATTGTTGTGAATCAGTCTTGGGAGTTGTTATTTTATCCACCTTGCAAATTTTGTAAAATGAAGGGAAGCATATAAATATTTTAGGCTAATAAATATTGTCACTAGAGGCTAGCATCCTCGTGACGAGTGCAATGTTTAGACCATCTCTTGTTTGCAAGACATCTGGTGATGTGCATATATGAAATGCCTTATCTGGATCACGAAATAAAGCACAATGTAAGCTCTAATTCACTGCTGTGCTACATAATGCAATAGTCTATGATTCTTGTTCTTTATGCTGATTGCTACCATTAGAAATAATGCTTCCCCTACACACCCACACACCCACACCCCTACTTTTTCTTTCCTGGAATAAATTAGACCTCACCTGACCCTGGTCCCTTCCTCTCTCCTCCAATTTCTTTTGATCTGCATTGTACCGGGACGTGACACTGATTTCAGTTACCTTTGAGGAAGCTCATTGGACCAAGATTTGAAACCTTCTGCCATATATAACATACAAGCTGCTATGGTTATATGCCCTAGCATAACCATGCAGAGAGGTTATTATCAGTGGGGCAAGCTCAGAACTGGGCAGCAAAACGTTGGGCTACAGTGCAGCCAATACTCCATTTGCAATGCCGCCACTGTCTTCTGGCAGCTGCCAGTTTATTTCACACAGTGATATCTGAGGTTGCTTGGGAAATAGGTGGGACAAAATAGCTTCTGTTAGGAAGTGGCAGCGGATAACAAGAAGCAGAGGGCAACTGATTGGGCTCTGAACTTTGGCTTTCTTTCTTATCAGATTTGGAAGCTCTGCACCTGGACAAATTTGGTCTTCCTGAGGAATTCCTTTAGCTATCTAGCAACAAAGCTGTGCTTAGCACAGCATAGAATATGTTACGTATTGGGTTTCCTGAATATTTAATAGAATATATAAGGCACTCTGTCCCTGCATAAGAATATGCAGGGGCAACTATTGGTTTTTTAAAATATTATTTTAAAAAGGGAAATTGAACATTTCCTGGCTTTGAATGGGTATAAGGAGTATCATGGGTATCATGGCCACCTCATGAGAAGAGAAGACTCCCTAGAAAAGACCCTGATGTTGGGAAAGATGGAGGGCACAAGGAGAAGGGGACGACAGAGGATGAGATGGTTGGACAGTGTTCTCGAAGCTACTAACATGAGTTTGGCCAAACTGCGAGAGGCAGTGAAGGATAGGCGTGCCTGGCGTGCTCTGGTCCATGGGGTCACGAAGAGTCGGACACGACTGAACGACAACAACAACAACAAGGAGGACAAGGCTTGCATTTGAGTTGCCTTTGTCAACTTAGTGCCTTGCAGGCAGAGACTAATGGGACTTGTAGGCCAAAACGTCTGGAGGGCACCAGGTTGGTGAAGGTTCAGCTGAAAAGGGGCAGAAAAGATTTCATGGAAGAAGGTTGTTTTGAAGTGGGGTATGGAATAGGGTGAGTTGTGTGTGTGTCACTGGGCAAGCAAAGATGACATAGTGGAAGTGAATAGGCCAGTTCACAGGGTCAACTGAAATGATATTTAGCAATCTCTTTTCTCTAGACTAGTAATGTGTTCACATTGTAAGGAAGTTCTAGCTGTAATCTGTGAGCCATGATAGCTTTCACAGGCCTTGTGATAGTTGTAGTTATGGCACAATATGTCTAAACTTATATCATCATCATCATCATCATCATCATAAAGAAATGTACAGAAAGTTCACCTTCGTTGTAATCTTGAAGAATGGAAAGTGTGTGGGTACCAGCTTAAGTTTTGAATATCTCATAACAGTAAAAGTAAAATACTTTAGGCAACTTGAGGTAGGAGTGAGGCTCGTTCTGCTAATGTTTCAGCTTGAAACAATGCATTATTCCTTTGGCAAATAATGGGGTGGAAGCAGAATCATGTGAGTCTACTGCTCAGAGCAAATCCACTTGGAGCAAAGTGTCATATCCAGTTTTGGGATTTGTGCCTTGCACGGCTGATAAGCAGAGAGCAAAGTGGCAACCGGGAAGTAAACAGGTGAGGAAAATTACACCGCAAAAAATCTGGAGCAAATGTTGCCACCACTTAATCGGCATTTTACAAAATGGTTACATAACATATGTGACCTGAAATGGACTCTGTATTAACTGAATCTTTAGCCTCTTATAGCCATGTTAAATTTCTCATATCAGTCAGCTTTCTAGATGGAAAGTTGAGGACAAAGCAGAGATAAAATATAGTTGGAATGATGTGGAGAAAATCTAATTAATTTGATGATTTTGCCTCTTTGGGCATTCTTTATTTGTTCATTATTTTACAAAGCTGCAAAGCATAGAAAGGCACTCTTGAATGCCTCCTTCATTGTGTTGCTAGGGAAATATGGAGAGGGCTGCTTACCCAGGGATGCTTCAAATGTGACTAATTTCCTGCACGTATAGCTTCTGTGTAGAACAGCTATACAAACAAGGTCTAGATTACCATGTGTGATAATTGTACATGGGATAATTTCTTAGCATATAAACACACTGTACAAGCAGCAAAAGAAATCTGTATTTGAGAGTCGATGGCTTGTTTGTGTGCTTTTTCCTACTTGGAAAGCAATTCTGCATCTCAAAGAAACTTGCATTAATTTGAGGTCAGTCAAGGAATCAATGTTATCTGATGATCATGAGAACATGGAATGGGAAGACCTTCAAAAACTGGTCAGTGCAAGAATGGATTCTCCCTGCACTGACCAATCAGCAAATACCGGTAGTTTTATTTTTAGATTTCCTACTTCAGAGCAACAAACTATTTTTTTAAGTCAAAATGCCTCAACTGACTGTGACAGATTATGAGATCCATTTCCTGTTGCTACCTTTATTGCAACCCATTATGTTAAAACTCCAGATGAAAATCATGCTGCAAAGAGAAACTATTCTGTAATATCTGAACAGAGAATTTACTAAAATGTTCCCTGTTTCGTATGCATTATGCCAGACTGCCAGATGCCTAGAGTATAATTTTCTGTGAACAGCAAAAGGAGAAGGTTATTTTCATTCAATTAAATGAGACAGCTATCTTTAATCCCTGCCTTATCCCACAGCTCTATTCAAATTCCAGCCATGCCAAAAGAATGTAAAGTGTTCAGATATCAGGACAACAGAGAATTATGACAAATTCAAATGTTTGTATTCTTTTTTTTATTTTCTTTTTTAAAATCCAGGCGAAATCTTCCTGGAGACAGACAGAAAGCTCTAGATATTATGATACCTCTTGTGGAAAATGAGAGCCAAGTACCTTCAGATATGTACTGCCTTGTGGGACGGATCTACAAAGATATCTTCCTGGATTCTGGATTTGCAGATACAGAAAGTAGAGACCAAGGCACCTTATGGTAAGTAGCACCATGTTACATGTCTACATAATTTTAACAAAAACACTCCAGCTGACAATAGGAGTGGGAGTTGGGCTCCTTTTTTTCTATTTCTACAAACTCATGGCTACATAAAATTAATTAATAATCTAGTGAATAAATATGATTACAGTTAGACTTCACAGTTGATGTTGGAGGACAGGGGCCAACTCTTTCACTGCCAGAAGTTTTGTTTCATTATTTTCTGTTGCCCATTGAAGCATGCTCAATGAGTCCATATTGCTTATCTTCCTATCTTCTCTCATGATCTACTTGTTTCCAAGTTGAGGACAAGAGTGAATGCTGCTAGGTGATAGACTTTCTATTAATATCAACACAGCGATGACAAGTTAATTATTAGCTGTCAGATTTTTCTCAGACATGTTGCTGCTATAATGCTGACAGGGTAAATCAGGCAAGATGGTTTTCTTCCTCTTGCTAACAAGTCTCTAGCTAGTCTGGGTGTGGGCCCAAAGCTGTCAGCTGGTTGGGTTCAGCTTTTTGCCAGTTTCCAGTAGATGACTGTAGCCAAGCAGGCATAACCAAACAGCAGCCTATAGCAGAGAGAGAGAAGAGGGTTAAAGGAGGACAGATATTAGAAGTTGAAGAGAGTAAGTGACTTATTAACAACAAGCTTCCAGCATAGTACTAGGAGTTCTGCTACAAATGTTTAGAGCTGTTAAGTCATTAAATTGACCTTGTATACTGAATGTTTAGTTCCTTGTATACATGGTGTAAAAAGGCTGACATGCTGCTGCAGTTTTATTTTGTTTACATTGAGTTTTTATTATTGCGCTGGACAGACATTTTATGTGCTGTATTGATATAAAGGTTTGGCTTTAGCATTTAATGTATTACGGTACACTGTATTTTGTATTGTTTCCATGTGTATTTTTTAAAGGAGATTCTGTCGCACACTAAAGAAAAATTCCACCTAGACAGATTCTCCTAAAAGCCAGATATAAAAAGCTATTCAATTTTTATTAATTTTGAGAATTTTAAATATATTGTGAGACTGTGACTGGAAATAAAGCCTGTCACCTTGAAGGGCTTTTTACTCGCCAGCTGCATTTGTACATAATGCTAAACCGTGACTTTAGCACTACATGCACAAACTGAAACAAGCCCAAGCAAAGTCTTGGGCTTCCTCTTTCCTTCCACACACCTGGAAATCTCTATCTCAGTTAGTTGTTACATGCAGATCAGATACTATGGTACTTCACAACCTCTGGTTAACAAAGGTAAAGGACCCCTGGATGGTTAAGGCCAGTCAAAGGCGACTATGAGGTTGCGGCGCTCATCTTGCTTTCAGGCTTGAGGGTGCCAGCGTTTGTCCACAGACAGCTTTCCGGGTCATGTGACCAGCATGACTAAACCGCTTCTGGCGCAGCGGAACACCGTGATGGAAACCAGAGCGCATGGAAATGCCGTTTACCTTCCTGCCACCTATTTATCTACTTGCACTGGTGTGCTTTCAAACTGCTAGGTTGGCAGGAGCTGGGACGGAGCAACAGGAGCTCACCCCGTTGTGTGGATTCGAACTGCCAACCTTCTGATCAGAAAGCCCAAGAGGCCCACAGCGCCACCCGCATCCTTGGTTAACTAAACAAACTATCTTAATAGTATCTTTTTTGGCTTCTTTTGAAACTGGCCAGGGTTTGTGATAAACCATGATCCCAGGTCCCCAAACAAATACAAGTCAAGATTAGTGGAAACTGAAAATAACTGCTGGTGAAGTCCTTCTCCTGGCCATGTGGCGGGAGGAGGAGGAGGAGGAGGAGGAGGAGGAGGAGGAGGAGAAGAAGAAGAAGAAGAAGAAGAAGAAGAAGAAGAAGAAGAAGAAGAAGAAGGCATATGCTCATGCATGTGTAGCACCAAACCATGGTTTAGCATTGCATTGGAATCCAGCTGCAGCGTGATAGCAAGCAATATGATCCCTCATGCCATTCAGAGGCATCAGAGTCCCAAGAGCCTTTAGCCACATGATTCATGTTGTACTCTCAAGTTGTTCCCTGATGGCATGTTTGTGAACTGATGGCTCACAAAGTAATGAAGCAGTGAGGAAACCTCTTATCTTACATTTCTACCACCATGAGGAAGTTTCTGGCAACATCTGCACATAGAGATAGCACACATAATTGGGGAGAACCATTTAGTGTGGTCTCACCCTGATCACGTAGAAAGTTTCTGTAGTTGCTGGTAGTAGCATACATTGCAAATCATCTAAATATGGCAGGACTGGCAAGTCTCTATGGCAGAGCCATCTTGTTCCTTTCCCAGGGTATCAGACTTCTACTCGGGGGGGATGGGGAAGGTCTCAGCTTATGTAGCTCAAAACACTCCAGTGTTAAAATGGGTGGGTTATAACAGTGGCAACAGCAGAAACTGTGCCAATAGCATTCAGGGTATTTGAAGAGCCCTTCCACTTGAGTTCTGGAGGTAAGATGGTGGTGATCCCTGTACCCATTTGATTCCTAACTTCTTGCCTAATGCAGGTTATTTAGCTGTACTTTTCCCTTCCTGTCCCTCTTCTGAAAGCAGCTGTTGGACTTAACTGGGCAAAGGCTGGATGAGCACAGGGAATGCAATAAACAGTCACCTTTAACCTTGTTTTGTGGTCTTTAGACAGGGTTCAGGCAGAGAGTTCTGGGCATGCTTTCACTGTGCTGTTTTGTTTTCCACACAAACAAGATTTTTTTGCCTTCCACCATGTAACTCCGCCACTGCCTATTTACAGTAAACTCGTTTTAAAAGTCGTGGAAAGTGGGAAGTGGTGTGTCTGGTAAATATAGGCTGCTGCTTGCCTTCCTTTTGTGTGTGCACTTTGGATGAACAGAAATGCTTGTTTGGGTTGGATTTAGTCTCTCATGCATTTTTGCCCTGTTAAGCAACATTTTAAGAGATCCAAGGAATCTTACAAATTTAAGGAATTAATTGTTCTTCAGTGCCAAGTTAGTGCATTTTGAGTAGAAAGATTAACTCCAGTTTATTTGGTGGACTTTTCCTTTTTCTGTTGTAAAGTTGCCTGGAAAATGTATAGCAGGAATGAAATTATGTGTCTGCCAAACATGTTAATTATTAGTGAGGGAGGGGAGGATTTCTTTTTTGGAAATCAACATTGTGTTAGTTTGAATGTCCTTCCTCATTTTGTCATGCCTGACTGTACAGCAAAATGAAGAGAGGTAATAAAACGAGTTAAACTGAATTGGAAGGACCAGTGCTCTGACCACTGATCTGCGGTGGGCTCCTTTGTCTTTTGTTTGAAAAGTTGCTGTGAGAGAGGGTGATTGAAAATGGAGACGCTTTTTCCTTCTTACTCCAGTCCCTTCCAACACACCTTTTCAAACAAAAAAGACCTGCCCAGCTTCATTGACACATGCTTAAGGGGCGTGCGTAAATGGACCCTAAGAGCGTAAGTTGTGAGCTGGATGCCCCTGCAGTTAAAGCCTCTTATGAATTCCTTAAGTACATAGGAAGCTTCCTTATATGGAATCAGACTCAGGTAGGTAGCCGTGTTGGTCTGCCATAGTCAAAACAAAATCAAAAATTCTTTCCAGTAGCACCTTAGAGACCAACTGAGTTTGTTCCTGGTATGAGCTTTCGTGTGCATGCACACTTCTTCAGATACACTGAAACAGAAGTCACCAGATCCTTAAATATAGTGAGGGAGTGGGGAGGGGTATTGCTCAGAAGGGTGGTGGGAATGGGTGATCAGCAGATAGGTGTGGAAAACCTGTTGACGACTCTTAACGGCTGTACAGTGGTGCCCCGCTAGACGAAAATAATTCGTTCTGCGAAAATTTTCGTCTAGCGGGTTTTTCGTCTTGCGGAGCGGCAATGACAGCCGCGCTCCGCAAAACGAAAAGAAAAAAAAAAAAAGACGAAAATTTTTCGTCTTGCGAGGCAGCCCCATAGACTTTTTCGTCTTGCGCGGCAGCCTTCCGCTAGACGAATGCCTTCGTCTAGCGAGTTTTTCGTCTTGCGAGGCATTCGTCTAGCGGGGCACCACTGTAATTAGTCTTGCAGGGAAAGGCAAGGGGTGAGATGGCTAAAGATAGCTTTGTTATGTATAATGAGATAAGAATCCAATGTCTTTGTTCAGACCAGGTGGAACAAAGAATCAGACTGTTGGTCTATCTAGCTCAGTATTGGCTACACTGCCAGGCAGCATTTTTCAAGGTCTCCAGGCAGAGGCCTCTCCCTGCCCTACCTGGAGATGCCAGGGCTTTCGGCATGCAGTGCTGCAAGGCAGATGCTCTACCACTGAGCTACAGCACTTCCGAGTCTGTGGGCAAACTCCTATTCCCGCAACCTTTGTCTGCCTGACAGGATTGTTTTATTGTGAAGCACTTTGAGCACTTGAGATGAATTCTACAAATAAACACTGGGTGTTGGTATTATTAAATATGTATTTGAAAACTCTTCCACCTTTCATTCTAGTTTGGTATACTGCATAGCTCTGTACTGATTTGCCTACTGTCGCAGGATCACTGAATATAAATAAGAGAAGGATAACTTCATGACAACAATATCAATCTATAATGAGGGGGCATAAATCATAACTCTAGTATAAATGCCATGAGGAATTTTAATGCCAGTGTTCAGAAATAGTTCTTGGTGCAAAACAGCAAAGCTGTTAACCAGCTATATATTTTTCACAAGTGAATAAACACAAGAATCTGAAGAAAACAGTAGGAGGATGCTGTAAACGTTGGCTTCTTAAAATAACCATGCTGCCTGGATGGAAAATTATAAGCAAAATATTTTTGTGCATGAACAGGTTGGTCAGGCTGAACAAACTGAAGAGCGGCACTTAGAGTACCAAATATGTACAACAGTATATAATTGCCCCTTTGTACGTCTTATTTTATATCTATATCTATAACTTGTTTGTTCTCCTAGGTTCAAGAAGGCATTTGAGTCAGAACCAACATTACAGTCGGGGATTAATTATGCAGTCCTCCTCTTGGCTGCTGGTCACCAGTTTGATACCTCATTTGAGCTACGGAAAGTTGGTAATTATAGCCTGTTGATGCACGGGCAAATAAAATTCAGTGACAGCATTTTCACCACTCTCTGTTTTACAGGAAACAATCTGATGAATGTAGTCAGAGTTCTTTGTTAGTTAGTAATTCTGCACTTCGGCTAAGTTTTCCATTAAAAAGATGTAACTTTGAGCCACCGCATGGATCCTACCCGTTGCAATTGTCTTGCCTAAGTTCAGTTTTCTGGGTTAAATGTCTCTCTTGCAGAGTCAGTAATGAAAAGAGCTTTTTATGGTGACTCGGTGATATTGTTGGATAAATTATGAATACTGATAAGTAAACCCTGCTAGTTCTAGTCTCTGAATAATCTAGTAACAAACTTCATTGGCTCTGTAGGACTAAGGTTTATCCTAGTGAGGGTCCTTGCAAGCCATCGTTTCCCCCATTGGTTATTCTTATTGAGCTACATATTATCTTACACTTCCTCTAAATGTGGAATTAGTTGTAATAGTTATTTACTATAAATTTTCCTTTCCCCTGAAACCTAAGGGTCCTAGGGTTAATGCATGGCATTATCAAGAGTCTATTATAGCAGACTAATATTTTAAATGGCTACAGTGCAGCTGCAAAAGCAATTATAGTTAGATTGCTTGTATGAAATTGTTGTTTCGTAATTGATATTTCAGCCTTTGCCAACATAGTGCCTTTCACATGTTTTAGACCATAACTCCCATCAGCTCCAGCCAGCATGGCCAGTGGTCAGGGACGATGGGAGTTATGGTCCAAAATATCTGAAGGGCACATGCTTTAAATGACATTTGTGGTTGTTATTTGTGAGCCACTTTCTTCAGGATCGCTTTCAAAAGTGGGTTCCAAATATGACAACAAATAAATCTTATTTATTTTTGCAGGGCTCCCAATGAAGTCTCTCTGAGCTAAATTAAGCTTGCTTAGTAGCAGTGTTTTGTGGATTGTTCTGTGGATTTGAGTTGCCTTAACCTTCACTGTGTTTATTTTGAAATGTCTGAGGCTTTCAGAACAAACACAAGATCTGACTAAGTAATACTCAGAACAGACCTATTGAAATCAGTGGGCTTAGTTAGATTAGTTGTGTCTTTCTTGATCTCAGTGGGTCTATTCTATATTAGTGGGTCACAGTCCCTTGAATTAAAAAGAGGGGAAATGCAAAGAATAGGTGAAGAAATGCCAGAATTATTCAGTGGATCAGTGTTCAAAACTCTGGGTAGCCATTGGCTAGAACATGGATAGGGTTTGAAGGGCCTACAATATGTCCTCATCTCTTAAAGCATGCACTCTTGGGATGATTAGGTTGTCTGCCATCCCAGTCACCATATGTGCTAGTGGTGCTGGTTCAGAATCCAGTGCAGCTACCAGTTAAATGCTCGCTTTCTATTATCTTGTCATATTGAGAAACTGGATTGCAGTTAAGCAAGAGAGAAGCAGAAAGAGAAGGAAGACTGGTTCATAAATCAGAACACCGTATTGTGGGTGATTACGCAAGTTTAGGACCACCAGTTTCAATGGAGCTTAAGTACGCATTAACCTGAGTTTTTGTTTGCAGTGCAGTCTTACGGAGAATTTTTTCTTTATTATTTCTCCAGGAGTAAAGATAAGCAGCCTGCTTGGGAAAAAAGGAAACTTGGAAAAATTGCAGAGTTACTGGGAAGTCGGATTTTTCCTGGGAGCTAGTGTTCTGGCAAATGACCACACAAGAGTGATACAGGCTTCAGAGAAACTTTTCAAATTGAAGACACCTGCATGGTATGGCTCTTGTAGGATCAGCATGTTTTGAATAAAAGTACTCTAATTTGCAGATAGTTGTGCTTACATTATATAGCATCTGTTCTGATCTGAATATTCTGGGGGGAGGGGAGAATTAGTGTAAATATAAATGGCAATATTTCCCTTTCCCGGATTTTTGAATATGAGCTCAGCGACTGTGTTGTTGTTTTTTAATTACCCCTATTTTATCCTCACAACAACCCTGTGAGGTAGGTCCAGCTGACCGGCCCAAGATCACCCCGTAAACATCATGGCTGGGGCTTTCTAACCATTACACCAATTGCCTCTTAACGTTGGGCTCTTGGCATTCTTGTGGGAGGCCAAGTCATCAAGCAAAAGCTGCCCCTTTTCTATACAAACAATTCCATAGCAATGTGACCCCACATTCCATATAGACAGAATCTCTTGCAGTAGTTGGTAATAACTGCTCAGAAAATTTTAGTCACGTTATCTTAAAAAATAGATTCCCCAATACATTCAGTCAGCCCATGTAAACAATTTACAAACAGTTGCAGTATTCAGCAATGCTCTCCATCCAGAATGATAGCTAAAGCCAATTATGTTGCTAGTTTCACCCCCTTCATTTTAAACTCTTTTATTAGCTCAAAATGGTTCTGGCTTTCAGTCAATAAAATAGCAATTACACGTTGAAATCAAGTTGCTTCATTTTCTACTTAACTGTGTAGCCTCCACTTGATATTGTGGCCAGGGCCAGACTAGTGTAATTCTGCACAGTATTAGCTTTCCAAAAGTACCAGGCAGCAGTGTCGTCGTTCTTTAGAGCCTCTCCGGACTCACAAATGTCAGCCATTTGGTTGCTTCAGGGATGAGGAAGCTGGCTTGACGTTGCTAGGCAACCAAAACCCCTCAGCCAATTTCAGATCAAATATGAGGGGAAGGTGGGTCTCTGGGGAAGTAAGAGGTCACGGGGAAATGGAAGGTGTGGAAATGTACATGAAGTTAGCTCCTTTAATTAGGACATGCATGCACTTGTTCTGTGTTTACATGTACAGAAAAATGTAGATTCCAACTTCATGTATTTATGCAGGCCTGTGTATGTTTAATTCCCCACTAACTTCATTGGGACTTAGATGGAAGTAAGTGTCTTCATGGATCACTGCCTTGTCGTGGCGAAGGGGCTTGAATTACTCAGGCAAGCTATGGACAGGTCAAGATGGACAGGTCATAGCGGAGAGTTTGGACCAAACGTGATCCACCTGGAGAAGGAACTGGCAAGCCGCTCCAGTATCCCTGCCAAGAAAACTCCATGGACAAAGACAACAGGCATATAAAAGATATGACGCTGGAAGATGAGCCCCTCAGGTCGGAAGGCGTCCAACTTGCTACTGGGGAAGAGCGGAGGACAAGTACAAGTAGATCCAGAGCTGATGAAGCGGCTGGGCCAAAGCCGAAAGGACGCTCAGTTGCGGATATGCCTGGAAGCGAAAGGAAAGTCCAATGCTGTAAAGAAAAGTATTGCATAGGAACCTGGAATGTAAGAACCATGAACCTTGGTAAGCTGGATGTGGTAAAAAATGAGATGGCAAGAATAAACATTGACATCCTAGGCATCAGTGAACTAAAATGGACAGGAATGGGCGAATTCAGTTCGGATGACTATCATATCTACTACTGTGGGCAGGAATCCCGTAAAAGAAATGGAGTGGCCCTCATAGTCAACAAAAGAGTGGCGAAAGCTGTACTGGGATGCAACTTCAAAAATGATAGAATGATCTCGATACGAATCCAAGGCAGTCCTTTTAACATCACAGTAATCCAAGTTTATGCACCAACTACCAGTGCTGAAGAAACCGAAATTGATCAATTCTATGAAGACTTACAACACCTTATAGAAATGACACCAAAGAAGGATGTTCTTCTCATTATAGGGGATTGGAATGCTAAAGTAGGAAGTCAAGAGATAAAAGGAACAACTGGCAAGTTTGGCCTTGGAGATCAAAATGAAGCAGGGCAAAGGCTAATAGAGTTCTGTCAAGAGAACAAGCTGGTCATCACAAACACTCTTTTCCAACAACACAAGAGACGACTCTACACATGGACATCACCAGATGGGCAACATCGAAATCAGATTGATTATATTCTCTGCAGCCAAAGATGGAGAAGCTCTATACACTCAGCAAAAACAAGACCTGGAGCTGACTGTGGCTCAGATCATCAGCTTCTTATAGCAAAATTCCAGCTTAAACTGAAGAAAGTAGGAAAAACCACTGGGCCAGTAAGATTCAATCTAAATCAAATTCCTTATGAATACAGAGTTGAAGTGAAGAACAGGTTCAAGGATTTAGATTTGGTGGATAGAGTACCTGAAGAACTGTGGATGGAGGCTCGTAACATTATACAGGAGACAGCAACGAAAACTATCCCAATGAAAAAGAAATGCAAGAAAGCAAAGTGGCTGACCAATGAGGCCTTACAAATAGCGGGGGAGAGAAGACAAGCAAAATGCGAAGGAGATCGTGAAAGATACAGGAAATTGAATGCAGATTTCCAAAGAATAGCAAGGAGAGACAAGAGGGCCTTTCTAAACGAGCAATGCAAAGAAATAGAGGAAAATAACAGAATGGGAAAAACCAGAGATTTATTCAAGAAAATTGGAGATATGAAAGGAACATTTCGTACAAAGATTACCACAATTAAGGACAAAAGTGGAAAGGACCTAACAGAAGCAGAAGACATCAAGAAGAGGTGGCAAGAATACACAGAGGAATTATACCAGAAAGATATGGAGGTCTCATACACGCCAGGAAATGTGGTTGCTGACCTTGAGCCAGACATCCTGGAGAGTGAAGTCAAATGGGCCATAGAAAGCCTTGCTAACAACAAGGCCAGTGGAAGTGATGATATTCCAGCTGAACTATTTAAAATTTTAAAAGAGGATGCTGTTAAGGTGCTGCACTCAATATGCCAGCAAGTTTGGAAAACTCAGCAGTGGCCAGAGGATTGGAGAAGATCAGTCTACATCCCAATCCCAAAGAAGGGCAGTGCCAAAGAATGCTCCAACTACCGCACAATTGCACTCATTTCACACGCTAGCAAGGTTATGCTTAAAATTCTACAAGGCAGGCTTAAGCAGTATGTGGACCGAGAACTCCCAGAAGTGCAAGCTGGATTTCGAAGGGGCAGAGGAACCAGAGACCAAATTGCAAACATGCGCTGGATTATGGAGAAAGCCAGAGAGTTCCAGAAAAACATCTACTTCTGCTTCATTGATTATGCAAAAGCATTTGACTGTGTCGACCACAGCAAACTATGGCAAGTTCTTAAAGAAATGGGAGTGCCGGATCACCTCATTTGCCTCCTGAGAAATCTCTATGTGGGACAAGAAGCTACAGTTAGAACTGGATATGGAACAACTGATTGGTTCAAAATTGGGAAAGGAGTACGACAAGGCTGTATATTGTCTCCCTGCTTATTTAACTTATATGCAGAATACATCATGCGAAAGGCTGGACTGGATGAATCCCCAACCGGAATTAAGATTGCCGGAAAAAATATCAACAACCTCAGATATGCTGATGATACTACCTTGATGGCAGAAAGTGAGGAAGAATTGAAGAACCTTTTAATGAGGGTGAAAGAAGAGAGCGCAAAATATGGTCTGAAGCTCAACATCAAAAAAACTAAGATCATGGCCACTGGTCCCATCACCTCCTGGCAAATAGAAGGGGAAGAAATGGAGGCAGTGAGAGATTTCACTTTCTTGGGTTCCATGATCACTGCAGATGGTGACAGCAGTCACGAAATCAGAAGACGCCTGCTTCTTGGGAGAAAAGCAATGACAAACCTAGACAGCATCTTAAAAAGCAAAGACATCACCTTGCCGACAAAGGTCCGTATAGTTAAAGCTATGGTTTTCCCAGTAGTAATGTACGGAAGTGAGAGCTGGACCATAAAGAAGGCTGATCGCCGTAGAATTGATGCTTTTGAATTATGGTGCTGGAGGAGACTCTTGAGAGTCCCGTGGACTGCAAGAAGATCAAACCTATCCATTCTCAAAGAAATCAGCCCTGAGTACTCACTAGAAGGACAGATCCTGAAGTTGAGGCTCCAGTACTTTGGCCACCTCATGAGAAGAGAAGAATCCCTAGAAAAGACCCTGATGTTGGGAAAGATGGAGGGCACAAGGAGAAGGGGACGACAGAGGATGAGATGGTTGGACAGTGTTCTTGAAGCTACTAACATGAGTTTGGCCAAACTGCGAGAGGCAGTGAAGGATAGGCGTGCCTGGCGTACTCTGGTCCATGGGGTCACGAAGAGTCGGACACGACTGAACGACTGAACAACAACAACAACAAGTGTCCATAAGCCTGCATGCAGCCTTATTTGGTGATAACTAGTTTTCTCAACATCCTTTTCCTGGTTGTCTAAACATTATTGAACCTAGACCTAGGAACCTATTTAAATTAGTGCCTTCTCTGGTTAATGTGAATGACATTCAATGTGCTCCAAGCTATAAGAGACTAGGTAAAAGTCAACCACTGAATTCCATGGGCTAAAATGAGATTTGAACCAAGGGATTTCAAGTCCACAGACCACACAACTTACTAGTTTGGGTAGAAGATGCTGTTCCCTTATTTTTTTTGTGTGGCTAACCCTTCAATCATAAAATGGCATATTAGTGACACTACTGTATTTTCCCCTTTGCCTTGTACAAACAATAAGAGCTTGAGAAGAGCCTGCTGGTTCAGGCCAATAGCCCATCTAGTCCAGCATCCTGTCTTCACAGTGCCAACCAGGTGCCTATGGGAAGCCTCATTGGTACAGTTTAGGTACCTGCTGAAATCTCTCCCAGGGAGACGGCTGAACTTTCTAAAGTTCTCTCTGGGTTGGCTTTGGGATTCTCTGACTTTCCCAGGAGAAAGATTTTATGAACCAATCCAAACGCTCCCTCCCTTACACCTTCAGAAATCCCTTTCCTTATATTGACTGCTGCACAGGAGTCATTGCAGAATCCTTGGGTGGGCAAAACTATCTCCCAGAATTCCCTTCAGAGTTGCACTGTTAGGCAGCACTGTGGGGTGATGGAGAGGATATATGCGTATGTGTGTGTGTGTGTGTGTGTGAGAGAGAGAGAGAGAGAGAGAGCCATCTTCTCATACTACTGTTCTGTGCTGCCACCAATATTATGGGAAGGGAAGGGGGTAAATGTATTTGGAGGTGCATTGGCACGGGACTCCTTTGGGGGATTGCAGATGTTGACAGAGGGGAGCGATTTGAGAGGGGAATACTTCTCTGGCTTGATTTTTTTTATCTGAGTTGGCGAATCTTTGGGAAAGATTCCACTTTGAGGAAAGTTTTATCAGCCCACAGTGTTTTTCGCCCCACGCCTGGCTAGGGATAACTTCACAGGCATCTCTAATTCAAAGTGCTTAGCTTCGGCTAGAACATGCCCAATAAGTATAGTTCTTCTGTTAAGACACAAACTAGATGTATTTGCTATATATTCCTATGGCTACACTTTTTGTGTAAAGCAGCTTTGGGAGATGGGTCATTTGGGGTACCGTATATACTCGAGTATAAGTCGACCCAAATATAAGCCGAGGCACCTAATTTCCCTACAAAAATGTGGGAAAGCTTATTGACTCAAGTATAAGCCGGTTCACCTTTGCCACTGTGGTAGAGGAGGAACGAGCAGCCCAAAGCAGCCCTTTGGGCTGCTCCTTCCTCTTCCTCCTTTGCTGCTGTGGAACTCACCCCGTCGCAGGGTTTCGAACCGCCATTCTTCTGATCAGCAAGCCCTAGGGCTCTGTGGTTTAACCCACAGTGCAATGTTCCCTTGTGTTATACAGAGAAGGCTGGGATCCTGTCCTGTTTAAGCAGCAGCCAGGGAAAGTGAGCACCTGTGGGGTTTTAATAGTTCCTTAACTGATAGGCTTTCTGCCTTCTGGGGTCTAAAGTTTGCATTTATGTGAGCAGTTCAGTAATGGAACAAGCTGCCTGGGGAGAGTAAAGAACCGCCGTTCTTGTACACTTCTTAACGAATTGTTGACTTGAGTATAAGCTGAGGGCAGCTTTTAAAGCACAAAAAGTGTGCTGAAAAACTAGGCTTATACTCAAGTATATACGGTAAATATGCAGTTGTTTGGGGGGTGGGGGGAGTATTTTAGCCCTTTCTCCACTCACCATTTTCCTGCCCCTCATCATGCTTGCCCCAAGCCACTTGCTCCATTCCATACATGCAATTATGAGAGGGGAAAACAAATTCATTTCCCCCTGCTTGATTTTTTTTTTATCTGTTGCTCTGGTTTTATTTTGATGATTTTATATATATTTTTATATGAGCTTCCTATCACAGAAAGGCCGGATATAGATGTTTTGATAAATAAAAATGTGTATAACGAGGTCCTTGTAACCTCTTTTATAATGGAAAGGTGGAACATACCTGTTTTAGTAAATTGAAAATGTGGGCAGTGAGACCATAATACCTGTTTTATAAGGAGCAGCTAGTACATACTGTTATTTAGCGACACTGGCGAAAAGCTCCTGCTGACCTTTAGCTGTATGTCTTGCCATAGCATGGCATTGAGATGATGCCATAGAGATAATGTTGGCAGTGTCAGTATTAAGATAAGATTTGTGGGAGACAAATATTATTTATCTAATCCTAGCAGAATATATGATTCAGTACTTTTATATGAAGGAGGGAGGAGAGGTAGTGTATGCATCCATCTATCCATCATGGAACAGCTGCAGTGTTTTCTGCCACATTAGTAACAATCAGTTTAGCAGAGGCCTGTTTCTTGAAAGTACAGTTAAAGCACACAGTCACTCACCAAGGCATTCAGTGTTTTAAAAATACCTGCAATGAACATTCAAAGGTGATGCAGTAAAGAACAGTCACAGCAGGCTAAAGCAATGCCACCCCACCTTGGGTGGGATCAGGGTTTCCCAAACTTGGGTCTCCAGCTGTTTTTGGACTACAACTCCCATCGTCCCTAGTTAGCAGTACTAGCGGTCAGGGATGATGGGAATGGTAGTCCAAAAGCAACTGGAAATCCTGGGTGGGATAGAATCCCAATATGTGAATGGAGCCCAATCAAAATGTATCTGAAATAGGTGCAAGCAATTTCTTAGGCAGGGTGGTGTATGTTTATCGTTGCAGGATTTTGTAATTTGTGTATGCTATAATAGAACCACACCCGTGAACAGGTGCTATTCCTAGCTACTGCAGATATGTTTGTGACACCAGAAGTTTTTAATTAGGACAATCTGCAAGATTTATTGTCAGTGACACAAGCTGCCCATGGCATATGCGCTGAATGTTGTACCTTGTCATCAGCATGACTATATTATAAACCTATAATTTAGTTTGACACTGGACCATCTTAGTGATGAGAAATAGAGAGCAGGCAAGTATATCTGAGTTTTACAAAGACATGCATTTTAAAATACAGAATTGTCAAGGCCAGTTTGTCCATAAAAAGTATTATCTCACATTTCATGTGTCTACAAGCAGCTTTTGGGGGTAAATATAAGGAGTTGATTTAGTGTGAGTCAGACTATTGTTCCATTTAATCCAGTGCTATAAATGATCTGGCTGATCTCAGGCAGATGTTCTGTCCCTAGGCCCACAACCTGAGATTCTTTCGACAGGAGGTGCCAGAATTTGAAGATGCAAAGCTTGTTCTCTCCCACCCAGCTATAGTACAGATGCAATGAGTCCTGCAAATCCACACATATCCCAAATTAATGGTTGCTTCACATGCTGTGGAAATAGCAGTAGACACCTGTTTAGCTGTGGTGTATCCTGAATTTGGAAGTTATCTTTTTTCCCTCCTACTTGATTCGCATGCACACACTGAAGGAACTATGATTGGCCCTCGGTTTCTACAGCTGTGCGTACATGCAATAAGCTTGGCTCTCATAAGTCTTGGAGAACTCTCTGGGTACTCTTGTAATTTTTGTAGATCTCTAGAATATGTTTGCTTCTTGCCCATCTGCAGATCAGAAAGGGATCCTAGCTGGCCAGCAAGGTGTGTACTGTTCTCATGAACCAAGAAAAGAGTCTGCATGATTTTCTTGTTGCACTTTGTGCCTATATTTGTGTGTTTGCTTTTGTGCAATCTTTTTCTAGACTAGTGCAACAATGCCAGACAAATCTTTGTGCAGACATGCCCATGTTTCTCATCTTTCAATATAGCTGATAAGAGACTCTCTCAACTTGGCAATGTGATGTGCAAATAAGTGTGATAAAGCACATAGTGGTTATAATGAACTGGAAATAGCTACAGACTTGTTTCGTTTTTTCTTGGTTGCTCCTAGGTACCTCAAGTCCATTGTGGAGACTATTTTGATATATCAGCACTTTAAGAAACTGAATCCAGAACAGCAAGTAGCAAAACATGAACTTGTGGACTTTTGGATGGACTTTTTGGTTGAGGCCACAAAGTCAGACGTCTCTGTAGTTAGATTTCCTGTGAGTGTGTTTTGAACTCTTCCAATTAATTTTTAACCGTTTCAATTTCCTGTTTGTCCTGCCATGTGATTTCTTGAGGGGCAGGGAAGCATTTTTAATTTGGAAAGCAATAAACTTTGAACAGCAAAATGAGTTGATCTGAATAATTATGAAGGTGACTTGCTTCTCTTGGTGGCACAAACAGCTACATCCTTGATGAGTATGTTGCCACATAAAGACATTTTTTTATTCACTCAGGGTTATGGTGGATCTGATGTATTGATTTTTACATGTTCAAGTCTGATTCTGTAGGTTTTACCCATATAAAGAAAATAAAAATTAAATATTGCTAGTGGATCCTAACTTAAGGAAGTTTACAAAAGGAAAGTTTTGTTTCCCTTCTTCTCCCCTGTAGCTACTCGTGCCTCTTCTCCTCCCAAAGACTTTTGGAGGATCGGGAGTTTGTTTTTAATAACATGGGGTGGGATTGCAGGTGGCTGCTGAGCAAATCAGGCTTGGACTAAGGGAGTTTGTGAAATTGGCACGTGCTGCTTCTTCAGCAAAACATTTTTCTGACATTTTTGCATGTAAGAACCAAATAACAAAAGTAACGCAGAATAATCTACAAAAAAATTGAAAGCTGGAAGACATTCAGTAAATTATTTAGCTAACAAAAGAGCTAAACTGAGAAGTGTCATTACTTGATTTTATAGTTTTATGGGGGTATTTTGAAGAAATGTAGTAACTGTTTAGCAATGTTCTATGTATTTTTTTTCTGTTCAAAGGTTTTAATATTAGAGCCTACGAAAATCTACCAGCCTTCTTACCTGTCCATGAATAGTGAGGCAGAGGAAAAGACAGTCTCTATCTGGCATGTTATGCCTGATGATAAGGTAAGCTGCTACCACACCACTTTTACAGCAATAAACCATTGACTCCTCTGTGCAGCTTGTATCCTATAACTGCTGACTGCTTGATCAAAGGAGTTTAAAGGAAATTGGGAGACGTTTGTGGAAACGAGAGAGGATTTAGAGCCTTTCATGTTTGAGAGATTGAAACACAGAACAGTCAAAGCAGCCCAAGGGTGAGGAAGTAATGGATATTGGGAACGAAACATTAAGCATGGCATGTCCATACAGGCTACAGGTCTGGGAACAGGAACTTTGAAGACCCACTAATCCATAAGAAATCAGTTTACTAAGTCAGAACACTAGCCCATCTAGCACAGCATTGTCCAATCTATATTGTCTAGCAGGAGTTTTCCATTGTTTCAGGCAGGAGTATTTACTAGCCCTACTTGGAAATGCCAGGAATTCAACCTGGAATATTTTGCAAGCAGAGCATATGCATATATCCAGATATTGTTGGACCCGAAGTCTCATCAGCACCAACCAGCATGGCCAGTGGTCATGGGTGAGGGAGCTGGAGTTTTAACAACTGCTGAAGGGTACAGGCACAGAGCATGAGAAACAACTCTTCAGACTTCACAATCAAAATAAGGTTGTTTTTTTAAGTGCTCCATGTATAGGCTGCCATTTGTGGCAGATAGAGTGACTGGCCTGTTTGAGAAATGTAAAGACAGGTGGATAACTGGTGATCAGGAATCTGAAGAAACAAGAAGTTGAAAACCTCCTGGATATAAAAGGTAGACTTCTCCCTTTATACCTCTGAAGAATCTTGTGCTGTGACTTTGGCCTAAAGAGATGCGGAAAATAAAATTATGGAGGACCACGTTGGTACCTTGAGGTGTACTTATAAGAGCTTCTTTACAAATTGTGGTTTTACAGAATATTTCTAAACATATAGAATGCATGTGTGAGAAGCAGGTGTTTAAAAGCAGATATATGCTATAGGTACACTCAGTGGTGGAGGAAGGCTCCGCGCTACCTGGGGCGGCGAAAAAATGCCCCATGGGCGGGGCGTCGTGACATCACATTGTGACGTCACGATCGCTGGGCTGCTGCCGCTTCTGCAG